>NC_138964.1:109685787-112457037 GCF_055761805.1 Camellia sinensis | reverse complement strand
AACAGGAGATTAGCATAATAGTCGGAATGTAACCTATATGTTAATCTACATAGAAATAGCATGAGCTTATTTAATAGGAGGACCTTAAAGGCTAAAATTGAATTACACCTAAAAGCTCCAAAAACATTATCTCCTTTCTCTAAAGAGGATTGAGGACAGTAATGCACATAAAACTAGAGAGGATGGATCAAGCAGACAAATGCCTCAGTCATGTTGATTGATCATGGAGTAACTACCAATGTAAACAGAAAAGGCAGGTATGCTAAAAAGCACAGAATGACAATTAAAAACATGTTACAAGATAAGCTAAAACAAAAATAAAAAAAATGAAATTTTGAGATTAATAGGTGACACCTAAAAATAAGATACAACAAGCATTGTCGATGGGCCATCGGTCAAATGAGGAAAAGCTATCACAATAATTTGGTCATAATAGCAATAATAATTACACCACTAAAGAAGTAATATATGATTTAAATAAAGGCACCAAAATGAAAATGCTAACTGAGACAAGAAGATGAAGTCCTTGTCCAGTCCATTTTCAAACCTGGGAGGGGAGGTTGGGGCTGGGTACAAACCTAATTTCCAACTTGAATTGTACTTGCACAAAGTAGCTGTCCTTAAATCTAGTGTTTATGCTTGACCATGACTGCCAAAAGAGTCTTTACATTTTTCATACAATCTTAGAGCTTTGCCAATTATTAAGGCCCATTTGGCACCATTTTCAAAAACAATTTTCCATTCTCAAAAAGCAAAAAAAAAAATACAGAAAATGTTATTGGATTCTTTATTTCCAAAATCTGCTTTGGAGAAAAATTGCTGAAAATAGTCCAATTTCATTAAAAGGTTCAAAGCTATTTAAAATCAAATTCATAAGAAAATGAAACAACATAGAAACGATTGTGTTTTCAATCTTCCCCAAATGGATCCTTTAAGTTTCAATGTGCATACAAATCAATCACAGGATCATAGTTTACAACTGATCACTAGAACCTCACATAGAAAAACGGCTAGTCAGAACTATACTTTCACCAATTAATGTTCGCAATATTAGACAATTTTATGAATTGTGATCTATTCCCTAATTTTAACCGTCAATCTCAACAACAATTGTTCTCAGCCTTTGAATCAAGCTACATTCTTAACCATTAGATTGAATCAATCTGATCATTCACATTTTGACACATAAGACAAATGTCCCACCCCAATTAAAAACACCCTTGTTTTGTTATATAGATTTTTCCCATTTTTTATTTTCCCTTCACCTCGTAATGTCTAATCTCATTATCTAAACAAAACAACAAAATCTACTGTCTGGCGCTGCCCCAACAGTAGTGCCCATCAAAGAAAATATATTCAAACCCAGTTCAATCAAAATCTCAGATCAAACCTTCTAAATTTATTCCATAAAAAGACGCATATTCTAACATGAGTGCAGGCACCCATGTCCAACCAGTAAATTTTGATAGAAACATCATTTCTATACCAACTTAACAATGATGAAAAAATGGTCACAGTGATAACTCATCTCCCTTCCAGTATCAAGATTTACGGGTTAGAATTGAACAATTCAGACACGATGACACAATGGGTAACCATGTACATGAAGTGTAGGAAGCAGTCAAACATCTAAAGCACAAGAAGTAATCTCTTACGTCTTGAATCAATAATGAACTTCATTAAAGTTATTCTACCAGATAACTTGCCATGATTACTTATTAGGGGAAAAAAAAAAAAAAAAAAAAATAATAATAATAATAATAAAAAGAACAAGGAAAAAATCTTTGCAAGATTAGTACTAGAGAGCAAATTAAATAGCAGCAGTTCTACTGCAAAAGAAGGCCAGCTCACTAGTTTTCAGAGACTGCAAATCATGACACAAAACATGATAAAATATCTAGTACATCCAAAGAAGGCCAACTCACTTGTGGGTAAAGATCACAGGTCCCCAACTCTTTCACTGCCAAAGGTAATCTTTCCCCATCAGTAACCTGAGAAGAAAAGAAGACAACGAATTTAAACATCACCTTAAGCAAAAAAGATTTGTCATCATAGTTTTATGAAATTCAGAATAGATGAGAACACAATTGAATCAAACCTCATAATCTGCTCCAACACTCTTAATGTTAACAGTCTGAATTTCATTATGCTTAGCCCATATGATTTTTCCGCTATTGTCCATACTAGCAACAGGTTCTTCACGACCAATTTTTACCATAATAGTTCCTTCATCATAACCAATTACAAGCCTGTCCAAAGAGTGCAAAAGCCACAAAAGAATGAAGTTGCAACAAATTTAGCAAGAGTATGTTCAATTTTATTTCCTAATTCTTCCCCTGAAATTGTAGGGCTTGTTTGGTTTGTATCTCAAGATACCATTTTTGAGAAAAATTTTCAAAATTTTGTTTGGTTCAAATTTTTTGAAAAAAAAAATTCCAAAATTACTCTCTCCTACACATCAATCAATTACTTTTTCTCTCACACACATCTACTCAACTACAACAAAATATCAAGGGTGTGTTTGGTTTGTGTTTTGAGATAAATTTTCAAAAACAAATTTTGGGGAGAGTTTACAAATTTTTTTAGTTTGTTTGGTTGTATATTTTGAAAATAGTTTTTAAGTTTGGGAGTTTGAAATGATTTGATATTTTGTTATAAATGAGTAGATGTGTGTGAGAGAAAAAAATGATTGAGAAGGAGAGGAGAGAAAAAAAGTGATTAGTTGATGTGTAATAGAGAGAGAAGTAATTTTGAAATTTTTTAAAGAAAATTTGTAACCAAACATGTTTTTGAAAATTTTCTTCCAAAAACATGTTTCAAAACACAAACCAAACACACCCCAAATCATCCCAAACTCCAAAATTATTTTCAAAATATATACCAAATAAACCAAAAAAATTTCTAAAGTCTCCCCAAAACTATTTTTGAAAATTTATATCAAAACACACCCATAATATCCTATTCGAGAAAAGAAAAAACCCAATTCAGTCACACCTTCCAAAAAACATACTTTTTCATAAGTAAAAAAAATAAAACTCACCGGCGAGAACCTTTCATGTATCCAATGGCCCAAACTCTTTCAAGACCATAATTCAGCGTGTTCTCAAGGCTGCAAGTCAATGAAACAGAAAGCTTTAGGAAGACCAGAAAAAACTCAAAAAACTCAATGTACTATAACAGTGAAAACATAAAAACAGAAAACCACTGTGTGAAATAAATGTAGGGATCAACAATACAAGGACAAGTGTACACACAAATACACATACAAAAGGCTCGAGCATCCATATTGCCTCAATCTCTAGTGCATTTTCAAATTTTATTATTTTACTTCCAAAAATTCAACCCAATTGGACACTATTCTACACAGATTTCATCTTTTAAAAAAAGCTAAAAAAAACTGCTACTTTCAAGATCTTGCTACCAAGATCAAAATTAAAATTGCAAAGGAAATCTAGAATGATCCAGCTAAATTTAACAAGCTAAGTCAGTGGCATAATTACGAGGTCCTTGAACTTGTGAACTCCATGGAACAATCCTTTTGTTTCCATGATTTAGATTTCTATTCCATCTAGATTACAGCAAACATCAAGGTGTTGCTCAGAGTTCAGGGAAGGTGAGTGGCAATGGAATGAGGATATCTGAATCGAATGACATGCAGCCTTGGGATAATGGATAAGTAACCACACTCGTAGCAAAATTTTGTTGACATTTATTTAACCTGTTACATATGTACATACAAAAAAAGAAATACATCCCTGAAAAGGGAGGTTAATTGTCACATCCAAGATCAAATTTTCAATGCTATTTAATTTAAATAAAAAACTAAAAAACATATATGAGACTTCATGAGTATGTCTAGAAATAACGAAAGAGCATTGAGAGGGGGGGGAGGGGGGGTGGTAGAAATAGATCCTGAAAGTGCCTTCACCATTTCATTTGAAAATTACAGACACCATTTTTCTCAAAAAACTGTATCATTAATTCTATGGTATCATTAATCCCAACATACAGTGGGATTAATTACCTGAGCCAATTCAAAGTTAACAACTTATAACTCAGTAAACAACAGGTTCAAAAAGTTGGAATATGCCATGACCTAAGTAACTCCCTATACAAAGCAAAGATGTCAATCTGTTAAATAATTACCTATGTTGCATCAAACTAAATTCCAATCATGTATAATAGCAAGATTGGGGCAAGTATAGGTCAAAATCTTAGTATGAAGATAGTTTGACCATAGAACTTACCGATACGTGGTAGCATGCCATATACGCACAGTACCATCTTCAGAACCAGTAATTATAATGGGAAGTTCAGGGTGAAAACATACAGCTGAAACATTGTGGGTGTGGCCGTCTAGTGTCTGGACACAACTTTTGGTTTGATAGTCCCACACCTGTTTCATAGGATATAGCCACAAATATTTTCACGCTGTACATGTATAAGAACCCAACAAGGAAAATAGGAGTCAAACCTTTGCAGTGTGATCATCAGAACCAGTTATCAGATAAGGCTTATCGCCACCTGTGAAGTAATCAACACAATTTACCCCTTTCAAATGGGCATCCAATGTAAAATTTGGGTCAGGGGAGCCAAGATTCCAAATCTGGAAAGAAGGTAAAAAACGAAAAAAAGGTTCCAATGCATGACTATCATTTGTACTCAATTATACAAAAAATTGTGGTTAACAAGTTAGAAATAGACAATTCAATCCATACCTTTATAGTGCGATCAAGAGATGCACTAGCAAATGTGTTGGTATCTTTTGGATTAAATGTCACTTGCATAACATAATGGGAATGACCCTCAAAAATTTGAGTACACACCCATCCCTTCTCCCAATCCCAGAGCTTTATAAGCATGTCATCAGATGAAGACAGCACATATGGAAGGGTAGGATGAACAGCCACACACCTAATATAATCAGTGTGTGCCTCGAACACTTTGACCTTATCCATTGTATTGTAATTGTATACACGAATAAACATATCATCAGCACCAGCAACAACCAATTGTTTGCGTGCAATGAACTTTGCAGATCTAACTGCACACCCATTGAGTAGATATCAGCACAGAATAACCCTCATCAACATGAGAAAGCAAGAAAATTGTACCAGCTGACCAAATAAATAGGTAATGTAAAATAATAATTACCTACCTGGTAACTCAGTAACCTCAAATGACTTCACCATGGTCTATGATAGTAGAAAATGAAATTTTAGTTAGCATCACATGCTTGAGTAATCACCATAAGGATAAAAAAGTAATCATGATCAGTTTATGATAATAAAAAACTTCATCTTGTTTCTTATTCTTTAGAGCATCCCTAATATACCAATGACACTAATATCTTTTAGAAGGCAAGAAATAGCAGATAATTCAGAAGAGCTTCAAAATGAAAGCAGGACACCAGTGATAACTTGGTCCAGGGGGACACAGTAACACATAAGGCCTTCAAAACCAATGGATATGTGAAACGAGCTCTCTAGTCTTATGATATTCTCATAAAGGAATAGAAATGTTCAGAAACAAACTGTGTGCCATATAAGTTGACTATTTCTAAGGCAAATAATATAAAACGAAACTGAGTTCAAGTGTTTGTTACTATTTTTTTATTTTTTTTTAAATCAAGATTGGCTTCATTTCATTGCAAGAGTTGGTATACCACCCCTACAAAGTTAAATACCCACAAAATATGATCACTTGTATTTGCAAAAGAATTCTTGATAAAAATGCCAAAGTCTCCCATGGAATACAAAGATATTACAAAAAGTAGGTCCCCTAGGTATTTTCTTTAGAAGAATATCCAAGTTAATGACATAAGGCTCATTTAAATCAATCAAGAGGTTTGTTATAGCTCTAAATTTTGGTTCATGCTATAATGGAGAAAGTTTGAAATTATGTCCCTAAGGCCATCAAAAATCTACCCAATATCCAACAAGCAAAGTGACTTTTCGCTCTCCAACTTCATCCCTAAAGCGTAATTCCACTTGATTTTCTTTTTGAAAAGGACTTCAGAACAAATAAAATATTCCTAAATTGAAAATAAAATAAAACCATTAACTTCCACTTGTCATGGTCACCCTTGTTTCTTGGGAGTGTATCAAAGCCATTACTTGCACATTCTGTGGGACCCTACCAGCCTGTATGTTTCCCTTCATAGGGAGAAAAGGGTGGTTGATGATCAGGTAGATAATGCTAAATAAGATTTATTTTTTCCATCACCATCACTGCTATGAGAGCATGCAAAGAAGCATGATTTTTTTTTTTTTTTATAATCAGCATGCAAACAAGCATGAATTAGTATGTAATCTTAAATCTGTACCCAAGTATTCTTTTTTTTTTTATAGTAAATTACACTAACCTTGAGGGTTAAATAAAATACAAGCAGCCCCATAATTTTGGCATAATTACACAAACCTCCCTTTTAGTACGTTTAAATTGACCAAAACTAATTTAGATGGTGTGAAGACACAAGGATAAACAAAGAAAAATATACAATTTAGTATAGAAGAGATGACAACATCATTTTTCCATCCATATGACAAACAAATTATTGATGAAAAAGGAGCTCAATGTCGTATGAATTAAAACCTTAACGGAACCCAATGTAATTATACCAAAATTGTAAAACTTCTTGTATTTTCTCCAAACCTCAGGGGAAATAAGTATAATTACCCTACTCTTTTTATTAAAGGTGAAGACTAAGAAAGTCTAGCTCGCAATCCTTGAGCATCACTCAATACACAATTGAATAAATATGTTAAAATATGCAAATAAACATTAAATTGTGTATTAACACTGCAATTTCATATGATATTGATTCACACCAAAATATTATCTGCCATATCTTAAAAGAAGATAATTATGGGAAATTGGGTCATGTATACAACATCTATGATACTGAACAATGGCAGAAGCACAAAGATCTTATCATAGCGTACCACCAACCCGAGGTGGAGAGCGGGTGGGTGCTGCAGAAGCAATAGTGAGTTGGATTGGATGATACTTTAATAACAGAAGCTCCATGATACAATAACCCAAACCATCTTAATGAGAGTTGAATACAGATTTATTGATATTACTGAGAACATTTTCAACTTGGCTGGGTGGATTGGACAAATAAAGGATACCAAACCAAACCAAACCAAACCAAACCAAGCCAAGCCAAGCCAAGCCAAGCCTTAAGTCCCATTAGATGGGGTCAACTACATAAATCCTTATTCTCCACTCAACTCTATCCAGAGCCATTTCATTAGTCAAATTAAGGAGATTCATCTCTCTATTTACTACACTAGCCCACGTCAATTTAGATCTGTCCCTTCCCCTAACACTTCCATCTACCGTCACTATATCGCATCTCTTCACTACTGTCTTTGTTGGACAAATGAAGGATTCGCTTATAAAAAAAATGGACAAATGTAGCTTTGCGTATGAAAGGACCTATACAAAAGAACATGAAATTCTGATAGGCAGCCTCATATATTTAAACTTCATTTTGTTGCATCTGATTAGTAAGATAATGCTGAAAATACCACAATATACTAAAGTATAATAACTTTAGCGTAACATGTTTAACAAACATATGCCATGTCATATGATAATTGTAACTGGACAAGCTAAGGAATAGACTAATAGGCTATTAAATTAAAATAATTTAGAGACTATGCCTATGCATATGTGCAATATATACTCTGGACAGGTTTCCCAAGTCGTCATTGCTTTGGGTCCAAAAGGGTTTCCTTCTATGTTGCTCTTCATGTGGTAAATGATCGAAAATCTCCCACTAACCAATAGGTGTATGCTAAATTGTTCTTCACAACATTATTCATGTCGTTAATGATTCTTAATCCCCAATAATTAATAGATTCTTTCATTCCTCTGCAATTTTTCTAAGTTACTATGTTATTGGTTAAGACTGGTTCAATGGTTAAAACCTTGACCTATTAACCTTGAAGTTATGGGTTCAAGTATGAGGACAACCACATTGTGCATTTATGTCAAAAATTAGGTATGTACCAAATCTAAACCCTCCCAAACACCCATTAATGGGTACTGATTGGTTCCACTGCTTCAAAGTTCAAATCTATATTGTTGTCAATCTACATTAGAATTTATGGTGTAAAGATCTAAAGTGAAAAGTTAGTAAAACTACAATTGGATATCTTATAGATATGGATGACTTAATTATTGTTCGCAATGAACCTGCAGATATAAATAGAATGTATAGCTTGAAGCCTAGCAACAAACAATGTTAAGGATATGGATCCAACAAAATTACTTTATTTAAATTTATTAATTTGTGATCAGTTGAAGTTCTCCCCTTACCTATAATTGATATACAGAGTGAGATTTGAGCATCAACTGTTACAAAAATTATATAAAATGAACGTATTTCTACAAGACAATACAATGAATCCCAAAAAATGATTATCAGTAACATTGTGCAGAATAAAATTAAAATAGAAAAAGAAGAAAAATAACATACAAGCATACATTCGAAAATGAACTATAATAGAAAGACACCACAAAAAACAAAAAAGCATTGTATCACAAGAAGAATGGCATTGTGAGGCCTGAGAAGGTACTTATCATAATTCAGTTGGATGGTAACCAATGCTTCTTAGCTAACTTGCATAGTTGTTACATACCTGAGACTGGTAGTTCCAGATGCAAACAGTACCAGAATACAAACTTGCTAGAATCCTGCAAGATAAAAGCATCACGTATCATCATCACGAATCACATAAAAATAAAAAAATAAAGAAATAAACTTTCACAAAGATGAACTTTCTCATAGCCTTAGACCCTGGGTTAGTTGCAAATAAAGTCAATGCCACTTAATTGCTGAGAAAAGGTGTTTGCTTGGGGTATAAAACACAAGTTTCATATTTTTTTTTTCTTGGCAATTAGCAAGAAGGAACATGTAGGTACATTTTCTATTAAAATCCAAAACTTAGATTGATTACACAAATAAAATCATAATTACCATGGCTCTGTTGGATGCAAATCCACAGATTTTACTCTTTCGGACCTTTGAGCAAGTTTTCTCTGATTAGACAATAATTGTCAGCACGAAATTTCAAAAATTACACATAAAAGAAACAAGGATCCAATCCAAAACTGATTCAAAAAAAAAAAAAAAATTCAAAAGCAACATGAATATTAATACCTTTATTTCCAGTCTGAGAGGCTGCAAAGAAACACACGAATTAGTTAGTACATGTTACAACGCTAGATCTCGAATAAAATCAAATCTTTAACTGAGTCCAAGTGCAGAATTCAAAAAATAAACACAATTGTGCGAAATTCAAGGCACTCGCAAGAATGCTTAGATATTCAGATCGAATCGTGTCAGATTTGAGCTAGATCTAATATATAAATCGAATTGTGAAAGAAATTAAGAACAATTACAATTGAAGACTGACCATTTTGGGAAATGAAAACGCGTCTCCGTTGATGGAATCGGAGAAAGGTGGCTGCTGACGAACCCTAGAGATCCAGGTAAGATCGCAGTGCTTGAGAACCAACGAACTCAGCTGTTACACAACGATCTTCGTTCGAATCGCTCTCCAACTCGGAAGATCGATCGAGAGAGAGAGAGAGTTTTGAGTCTTCGTTACAGCGGAACTTCGGTTAAAGAAGGTTACGGAGTGAGGAGAGAGAGAGAGAGTAAATGAATGATGCTTTGTAGTTACGATAATGGCTTATTTTTACGAAGCTACCACAGTGCAGTCGTGTGATGGGTCTCTCAGTTACCGATCAATCTGATGCGTTGGAATGGACGGTGCAGATCAAGCCACGATATATATATATATATATGTATATAACATTATATACTGGTGTATACATGTGTTAAAGACACGATGTAAATAATATTGATATACATATTCTATAAAAATCAATTAACATAAATTATTAATATTAGTATCACATCCTTTACAAAAAAATCAATTCAAAATGATAATAATTTCACTGCTACAGAAATCAATTATCATAAATCAATTCAAGATAATAATAATTTCACTGCAATATAAAACTCCATACATAAGACTTCTGCCAACATCTATGGCAATACCACCGCCGGCCATGACTTCAACAGGAATCGTACGATGACGGTTCATTTAAATTAAAATGTAATTTTTTAAATTCATTACTAAAGTTTAAGTTAAAACATTAATTTGTATTTGAAATTTTATAAAATTTCACCATCTAAAAAAAGTACAGAATTCAAAATAATGACTAATATAATATTGAACAAAGGTGTGTTTATAATATTGAACAAAGGTGTGTTAAATTTTAAAAATGCGGTTGAATTAAGTCATATATAAACTTTAGTGTATTTATCAAAATATACATATATATATATATATATATATAATGTATTTAAACAATGTTACGTCAAACTTTTTTTGAGTCATATGTATTTAAAAGGAAAAATAAATTAAAATAATATCAAATTCATAATCATTTTTATATTTTTTTCTCATATACATCGTATTTAATTATAAAAAAATTCAACAATCTTGCTAAATATAATTATTTTAATCTACTAAATTAACCAAAAATTAAAATAACTTACTAAATTAACCAACCTCTCATACACCTCTTATAATTTTGCGTGGCTTAATTATTTTTTTTAGAGACCACGCTTCTGTTGCTAATTACACTCATCTTTTCAATTATTTATTGTGTCTCAGATTGGTCTCTTTTTCTGGCCCACTCTCCCTTTTTAATTAGAAACTACGCGTATTTTTGATATAAATAAAAAAATATGTTAAAAAAAACTCTATAATTATTTATTTAAATTAAAAAAACTCTTTTTTTTATTTATTTAGATTAAACATAATTATTCAATCTCTCTCCCACTAACATAATTATTTAGTGCTTGTTTCGGTTAACTTAAAAAAATGTAATTTTTTTTGCATAGATACACTTATTTGAGTCAACACCCATTTTAAAAGCTTTTTCAAAATCATAAAAAATCAACACTCATTTTCCATCAAGGAATTAAATCCATTTTATAAATCAAACTAAAAATAAAAATATATTTCTAAAATCCAAACACATTTTATGAAGATCAAGTTTTATTTTAGACCTAAAATTTTTTAAAAAATTAAATCCAAATCCATAACCTACATAATAAAATAAAATAAAAATAAAAAAAAACCTCAAAAACATCAATTTAAGGGTTAGAAACATAGCACCCACATGTTGCCCATCAATTCTCCACTCATTCTCTCTCCTCCATATTCCACCACTCATAGTCTTTCATGATTCAGTTGATAATTATATCAAGTTCAATAAAAAGTTCAATTGACATTTCTCCACAGAGGACGTTCGTTTCCGTTGTCGGCAGTCAGCATTGCGGCGAAGAGAGCTCCGATTACAGTTCCAACAAACATGTGATAAAATCGGTGGTTACGCTTCCATCGATGCTGAGAATTCGCGTCCCTCGTAGTGAGAGAGCCACTTCGGCTAAAGCTTTAAGAAGATCTCCAGCGTCACTTGACTAAGTTCCATCGAAGATAAGAAATTGATCGCTTAATGTATCGTTTGATTAGGTGAATTTTGAATATTCATATAAGGTCTAAATTTATGAAATCTATCAGGTATTTAATATATTTAAAAATAGTAATTAATTGTTCAAATTCATTTAATTTGTGGACTATAAAATTCATTAATTTAGTCTTCCCTACACAAAGTAAAATCTGACTCCTAATTCTGAGATCCTAAACTTTTCCATATAATATGAATAAAAATAAGTGAACAAAAAGGAGAAAATAAAAAAATAAAAATAAAAATGCGAGAAAATAAAAAAAATAAAAAAAAAAGAGAAAGGAAGGTGAGATCATGGAAGGATGAGTGAGAAAAGGAAAAAGTAAGAGAAAGAAGCGGGAAAATTGAAAATGTACATGCAGGATATTTTTTGAAAAATATATCTCAGCCATTATTTTATAATTTGAATAGATCTAAGCCGTCCAAATGTCCTAGTAGGACAAATGTGTGTAGAAAAAATTTAAAAATCGTCTTACTTTATTATATAGATGTTAAAGATTCATATAAGGTTTAAATTTATGAAATCTATCAGGTATTTAATATATTTAAAAATAATAATTAATTGTTCAAATTCATTTAATTTGTGGACTATGAAATTCATTAATTTAATCTCCACTACACAAAGTAAAATCTGACTCCTAATTCTGGGATCGTATACTTTTCCATATAATATGAATAAAAATAAGTGAGCAAAAATGAGAAAATAATAAAAAATAATAATAAAAATAAAAATGCGAGAAAATAAAAAAAAATAAAAAGAAAAGAGAGACGAAGGTGAGATCATGGGATCATGGAAGAATGGGCGAGAAAAGGAAAAAGTAAGAGAGAGAAGCGGGAAAATTGAAAATGTATATGTAGGATATTTTTTGAAAAATATATCTCAGCCGTTGTTTTATAATTTGAATAGATCTGAACTGTCCAAATGTTCTAGTAAGACAAATGTGTGTAGCAAAAATTCAAAAATCGTCTTGCATTATATAGATGTTAAAGATTCATATAAGGTTTAAATTTATGAAATCTATCAGGTATTCAATATATTTTAAAATAATAATTAATTGTTCAAATTCATTTAATTTATGGACTATAAAATTCATTAATTTAATCTCCACTACACAAAGTAAAATCTGATTCATAATTCTGGGATCGTAGACTTTTCCATATAATATGAATAAAAATAAGTGAACAGAAAGGATAAAATAAAAAAATAAATAAAAATAAAAATGCGAGAAAATAAAAAAAATAAAAAGAAAAGAGAGAGGAAGATGAGATCATGGAATCATGGAAGGATGGGTGAGAAAAGGAAAAAGTAAGAGAGAAAAATGGGAAAATTGAAAATGTACATGCAGGATATTTTTTGAAAAATATATCACCACCGTTATTTTATAATTTGAATAGATCTGAGCCGTCCAAATGTCCTAATAGGACAAATGTGTGTAGGACAAATTCAAAAATCGTCTTACTTTATTATATAGAGTAGAGGATGCCCGTGCCTGAAGGCACAGTGTAAATAATGTTAGAATTAGAATATAATTTTAATTTCAATACTATTTAAATTTATTTTTTAATTTGACAAAATCACAAATTTATTATAAAATTTTTGAATTCTCACAAAACTCCTTATGAAAACTCGTTTTTGCTTATATAATATATAGCTAGACAGATAGATGTACTTGACATACATACAATTTTCACAAGCATACATACAAAATTGCTTTTGCTTATATATAATTATATGAAAATTGTATGTATGCCCGTAATATCCTAGTGTATTACGGGGCATACATACATTGTATGGAAATATGCGTAAAATATATTGAACAAAAAGGAGAAAATAAAAATAATAAACAAATAGAAAGAAAAAGAAAAACAGAAGCAAATAAAAAAAATAAAAGAAAAGAGAGAGAAAGGTGGGATCATGGAATCATGAAAAGATGAGTGAGAAAAGGAAAAAGTAAGAGAGAGAAGCGAGAAAGTAGTAAATGTACATGTAGGATATTTTTTGAAAATATTTATTAACCATTGTTTTATAATTTGAACAGATCTGAGCCATCCAGATGTCCTAGTATGACAAAAATATGTTAAAAATTCAAAAACCGTCTTACTTTATTATATAGATTTTTTCTTTTGTATTTATCTTTTCAATTTCAATCTTGTAAAGAATTTGTTAAAAAAAAAGATCTTGTAATGAATTTATTTTTTGGGTGAGTCTTGTAATGAATTTAATTACCTTGAAATCAAGATTTTTTTTTTCCTTTTTGGTAATAATGCAAAAAAAAAAAAGAAGGGAAAATGTTTACTTTTCCAAAAACTATTTTTAAATGAGTTTTTATATATTTTTAGTAATTTTTTTTCATATATATATATATATATATATTTTAAACTTTTTAGATGCGTCTAACTTTAACATGTCTACAAAATTTTTAAAAAAAATGACTAAAAAAAAAATATATATATATATATATATATAAATCAATAAGGACAAGGAAAACTTATTTAAAAATAATTTTTAAGAATTGTAACCAAAACTATTCACCAAAGTACATCTATTTTGTTTTGATTTTCAAAATCTATTTTTTATTTTTTAAAATAAAATTAATTTAGCAAAATAAAATAGAAAAGTTTATTTTTAAATTTAAAAAATTATAATCTTTCCAAAAAAAAAATCATAAGAAAATGATGACTTTTTTTAATTTTTTTTTATTTTATGTTATTCATCAAATCAAAGTAGTTTTTGATTTTTTTTTTTTAAAAAAATAGATAACAAAGATTTTAAAATCATGCAAAAAAATATGAACATTTTTTGAAATCATATTTTCAAATTGTGAGTTGAGTTGCACAATTTCAAGATGTAATTTTAAAATGTTGCGGCAAACAAAGACTAGCATGGTAAGGTGTGGCAAAGTGTTGTTTGGTGTGGGGATATATTTTCTGAGTTCCCAACACGTGGTCAAGGTGATGTCGACGTGTCAGCCGAGGTGCCACGTGTCTAGGTTATGACGCTGAGGTGATCTCGGCTAGGCCGAGGTTATCTCCGAAGATATCGGAATCCGAGATAAGCGGATAAGGCACAAGAGTCCTGGAATGAGGAAGGACTTCAGCATGGATAAGGATAACACTTTTGGGGAGTTTATCTCTATCTATTGAAGAGTCCAGGATAAGCACTGAGCTGAAGTCCATTGAAGCTAGGCTTCTATAGGGACAAGGATTGAGTTAGCTATGAAAGAAAGGCACCCTCGATGAGTCTAAGGTACGCAATTTATACTCAGAACAGTGAGTTTAGCAATTGATTATCTTTGAGAGATATACTGACTTGATCATCGGAGTGCCTCCGGGTGGACGAACCACCGCCGGAATCTTCTCTTTCTGTTGTAGGTCAACTAGGTGTCATCTAGTCTGCCAGTACTCTCCAGCTAAATACTAAGTTGGCAGTGTAATCAGAAATTCACTCACATAATTTAGCGTCATCTGTAGGAACGAAAGAAGAATAGATGGCCAGGACGAAACCCCTACTGGGAACAGTAAACACGTTGACCCTAACATGGAGGAAGATGGTTGCAATAAGAAGACCTAGAACTAGAATCACAGCAGAAAAGACATTGGCCAGGATGGTGACATACCGAAGAAACCAGATCAAAGTGGGTACTACAATGAGGATGACCTCTAGGTATGGAAGGATAGATGCCTGCGGAGGGACGAAGAAGTAAAAGAGACAGCAAACAAATTGGCGAACCTGCAATCGGTCGTCAATTTCATGATGCGAAATAATGTCATGCAGCCACCATTCCCGCTGCACGACACGCCGATTCCAGCGGGCAATGCCCAGAAGGGGGGCAGAAACCAATCCTAATAGCTCCCCAGCACACCAGGAGTGAAAAACACTCTCACCGGCCTTCAAGGGAGGTCGGATGAGGGGAGTCGAAAAGGGAAAAGTCACGAAAGACACATCGCGCTAAAGAAGTAGACCCTAGAGAACATCGGCATGTTCAAAGACAAGAGTTGTGTTTCAACACAACTCATGGAGAAAGGTAAAAAAGGGCCCACAACGAAGCAGAGAGTAGTCCGCCGAAAAGACTAAAGTCGGGAGATAGCCGAGCTCTTGGGCGAACAAAGGGGGACTTGAGAGATTACCTCAAGAGGAAGCAACAAAATGCCGATACCGAGGTAACCTCCCCAGATAAGCCGAGAACACCATTCTTAGTGGAGTTGGACAAATTTGAGGCGCCGAAGAGATTCAGTATGCCGAGGTTCCAAATATACGATGGTAAGTCAGACCCCAACATCCACGTTGGATTATACTTGAACTCAATGGCATTGTATAGTGGAAACGAGCTATTACTCTGCAAAGTGTTCTCCTCATCCTTCGGGGAGATTGCATCAGATTGGTTTCACAAACTACCAAAAGGAAATGTGAAGACCTGGGAAGGCCTGGCCGAGATGTTTGTGGCCAGGTTCGTGAGAAATAAATTACAACCATTAAGGGTGGACGCATTCATGGCTCTGAGAATCAGTAAGGATGAAGGCCTTAGGGCCTATGCAAAAAGGTACTATGAGGTGTTTAACCGAATACCCGAGTGTAACCAAGAGGTGGCGGTCGTATATTTCAAGAATGGCCTAAAAGATGACTGTCCACTACGAAAATCTTTGGCAAAGACACTGCCAAAGAGCACGAAAGAGCTCATGGCTAGAATTGAGAAGTATGCCAGAGCTGAGGAAGATACGTTGAGGACGAAGGAGACAAAGCAAGAAAAAGGAAACAGCTCGCCGAAGCGAGGCCGAGGTAACAATGGATCCAGCAAGCAAGAGATAGGACTGAGGGCTACACAGGCAATTACAACTGTGTTCCGAATCCTAATTCACAAAGTCCTGGATAAAATTCGGAGCCAACCCTATTTTAGAGCACCAGCGAGGGCACCAGGGGAGTTTATGGGAAGAAACCTTGGCAAGCAATGTGCTTACCACAATGACGATGGGCACATGACTCAGGGTTGTAGAGTCCTAAAAACACACTTAGAAGACCTGGTGAGGCAAGGCCATCTGAGAGACCTTGTCAATGAGGCCAGGACAAGGGAAGAATAGGCAAGACTACCTTAGGCACCAGCAGCTCCACCTCCCCCACACAGTAACCTCAAGTAGGAGGACCTCAGGTAATTAATGTAATTCACTTGAAGGTTAATGAAAACGAAATTCGGGGGGAGACCCAAAAGGTAAAGCACCTACAGCATGTCTACCAAGTCGGGGAGAAGAGACATCGGGCAGAGGAGTGCCAAGGACCAGCAGTGTCCTTTACTAAAGCCGACCTTGAGATGGTACAACATCTGCACAACGACACCTTGGTAGTACCCCTCCAGGTTGGGAAGTGCCAAGTGAAACGCATCCTGATTGACCAAGGTAGCTCTTGCGACATCATGTATGTTAGATGTTACAAGAAATTGGGCCTTCACCCAGACGACATGGAACAATCTAATGGCCCAATGGTCGGGTTCAATGGAACGCCGACATGGCCACTGGGAGTAGTAAGCTTAGATGTGCAGGCTGGCACGAAGAAGATGACAACAGAGTTCACCGTAATCGACACACCCTCCCCTTACAACATTATCTTGGAAAGGTCATGGTTGCACGTAATGGGGGCTGTTCCCTCAACACTGCATCAACTATTGCAGTTCCCAACAGAGCATGAGATAGAGGAGGTCAGAGGAGATCAGCTGCAGGCAAAGAATTGCTCCATTGCAGCAATGAAATCCACCTGCAGCATACGAGAACCAGAGAAGGCAGAGATCGAAGATGAGGACGTGGAAGTCCTAGAGGATGTCAGCAAGGAGCCAACCGAGAAGAGCGAATAAGCAATGAAGAAAATCTTTGTCTAGGAGGGGGATGAAGAACGCTTATTTCTTCTTGGCTCGGGCTTAGCCGAAGAGGAAGAAAAAGAGTTAGAGGCGTTCCTGAGAGCAAATATTGAGGTGTTTGCTTGGACGTCTTATGAAATGCCTAACATTGACCCCGAGGTCACTTGCCATAAACTGAACGTTGATAGGTCGGCCAAACCTGTAATCCAACGAGCAAGAAGACCGACGTTGATGCACGTCGAAGCAATAGAAGCGGAAGTAGACAGACTTCTGGAGGCCGGGGCCATTTGAGAGGTAAATTACCCGACATGGCTATCAAATACAGTGGTGGTGAACAAAAACAATGGTAAATGGAGAGTCTGCGTAGACTTTACCAGCCTGAACAAGGCCTGTCCCAAAGACAGTTTTCCTCTACCCAAGATGGACTAACTGGTAGACACTACTTCAGGGCATGGAAGGATGAGCTTCTTAGATGCCTACAGGGGATACCATTAGAGAGCCATGCATCCCCCAGATGAGAAGAAGACTGCGTTTATCACCCTAAAAGGGCTGTATTGCTACAAAGTGATGCCTTTTGGGTTGAAAAACGCATGAGCAACTTACCAAAGATTGGTAACCAAGATGTTCAGACACCTGATTGGCCGAACAGTGGAAGTTTGCATCGACGACATGGTCGTGAAGACCAAGGAACCTAAAGGTCATCTGACCGACCTCAAAGCAGTATTTGAAATCCTTAAAACATATCGGCTCCGACTCAATGCATCGAAGTGTGCATTTGGAGTTGGATCTCGTAAGTTCTTGGGATACCTGGTGACCAGAAGGGGGATTGAGGCCAACCCGGATCAGATCAAGGCCATTTTAGAGTTGAAGAGTCCGACATCGGCAAAACAGGTGCAGATGCTAACTGGAAGGGCTGCAGCCCTGAATAGGTTCATAAGCAGAAGCTTAGACAAATGCAAATCTTTCTTTAACTTAGTAAAGAAAGCCACAAACTTCTTATGGACCGAGGAGTGCGAAGCCGCCTTGGCCGACTTGAAAAAGTATTTAACCACGGCTCCAGTTCTCTCAAATCCAGAACCTGGAGAGGAGTTGTTTTCGTACTTAGCAGTTTCAGAACACGCAGTAAGCGCAGTGGTAATCCGAGAAGAAAAATGGGAGTAAAGGGCTGTTTACTATGTAAGCAAAGCCCTGGCCGATGCAGAAACAAGGTATCTGCCCTTAGAGAAATTGGCACTGGCTTTAGGAATGGCTTCAAAGAAGCTGAACCATTACTTCTAGGCCCATAAAATTGTGGTGCTAACTGAACACCCCTTGAAGTCCTTGCTACAACAAGGAGACTTGACAGGAAGAATAGCCAGATGGGCAGTCGCCTTGGGCCAGTATGACCTAGAGTACAAACCCAGAACAATAATCAAAGGCCAAGTTTTGGCCAATTTCGCGGCGGAGTTCACGCCAGAATCCATCAAACATTGGGCTCCGTTGAGCCAAGATGAACGATGTCCAAACAAGAAAGGAGGAGCCTAGCCAAAGGCGAAAGAACAAAGGAAAGAGAAAAAACTCAAACCCTGCAGCATTTACATCGGTGACTCCTTTCGACTGTTTGTTGATGGGAGTTCAAACCGACAGGGAGTAGGGGTAGGAGTAGTACTGATATCTCCAGATGGGCAGGTACTAGAACAATCGATTCGTTTGGGGTTCAAGGCCTCAAACAATGAAGCAGAGTATGAAGCACTCATTGCAGGACTGAAACTGGCAGCAACAGTACAAGCAGATGAAGTAATAGTCTTTTGTGACTCACAACTTATAGTTAACCAGACAACGGGCGAGTTTGCAGCCCGAGATGAAAAGATGTTAGCCTACGCAAAGGAGGTCATCAGGTTGGCAGCCTTGTTTCAGAACTGCCGACTACTTCAGGTTAGCCGAGATGATAACAGTCACGTTGATGCATTGGCTAACCTAGCTAGTGCAGTACAACCTGAAAAAGTAAGGACAATAATGGTTGACTATTTGTCGAGCCCGAGCATCGAACCATTGACCACAGAGCGTGAAGCAATGTGTGTGGACATGTGACCAAGCTGGATGGATGCAATTGTTGCATTCTTGAAAGAAAGAAAGCTGCCAGATGATCACAAAGAGGCACACAAGATCAGATTGAAGTCGACAAGGTTCAGTCTGACAGTAGAAGGACATCTCTACAAAAGATCCTTCACTGGATCCCTTTCGAGGTGTGTACATCTTTCACAAGTTGAAGATTTTTTATATGAAATACATGAAGGAATTTGCGGAAGCCATGCTAGGGCAGATCACTAGCTCATAGTGCCATTACCCAGGGATATTGGTGGCCCTACATGCAGAAAGATGCAGAGGCCTATGTCAAGAAGTGTGAAAAATGTCAAAGGTTTGCACCACTGATACACCAACCAGCAGCAGACCTAAACCTAGTATCCAGTCCTTGGTCGTTTGCCCAATGGGGCATGGATCTCGTTGGGAAATTGCCCCAAGCAACTGGACAAAGAAAATAACTGTTGGTGGCAACAAACTACTTCATCAAGTGGATAGAAGCTGAACCCCTTGCCAAAATTTGAGATGTTGATGTAAAGAGCTTCATATGGAAGAACATCATCACCCGGTTTGGGATTCTAAGAGCAATAGTTGTAGACAATGGAACACAATTTGACAGTAAGCTAATCAAGAGCTTCTGTGCAAAGTTCAAAATCAAGAATTACTTTTCCACCCCAAGTTTTCCTTAGAGTAATGGACAAGCAGAAGCATCCAACAAAGTCATCTTGGATGGGATTAAGAAGAGGCTGTAAGTAGCAAAGGGAAAGTGGGTGGATGAACTGCCAAGTGTACTCTGGACATATCGGACTACGCCGAGAAGATCAACGGGAGAATCCCCATTTGCCATGGCTTATGGCACAGAAGCAGTCATATCTCTGGAAGTCGGCATCCCAGGGATCAGAACCCAGGGAGTGGAGAATGGGACCAATGACGTATTATTAGCCCGAGATCTAGATCTACTAGAAGAAAGAAGGGAGAGAGCTACAATACAGCTTGCAACATACCAGCAGCAGCTTGCTAGAACTTATAATAAGAAGGTCAACCCAAGGGAGTTTCAAATCGGTGACCTCGTCTTAAGAAAAGTCGTCGGCAACAAAAAAGATCCCAGAGAGGGAAAGCTTGGCCCAAATTGGGAAGGACCCTACAGAATCATCTCGATACTGGGCAATAGGGCATATCGGCTTAAAGATAATGAAGGCAAAGAGTTGCCAAGGCCTTGGAACACTTGCAATTTGAAATTTTTCTATCATTAGAATTTTTTGTTCTTTTGTCATTTGCCGAAGTAAATAAATAAAGTTTTAGCTTGTTTATTTGTTTATACACTTATGACTGATAAAGATACATAACGTTGTTTCTGGAATACATGTATAATGAGAACCCAAGTGGAACTTACGTTCACATTAGGGGGCAGAGAGAAGAAAAATGGTTTTAACACTTGTTGAAACTTGAGAAAAATTTACAAGTTGAAGTTAAACCGAGATCATGTTTAAACACTTGTTGAAACTTGAGAAAAGTTTACAAGTTGAAGTTAAACCGAGGTCATGTTTAACATTTGTTGAAACTTGAGAAAAGTTTACAAGTTGAAGTTAAACCGAGATCATGTTTAACACTTGTTGAAACTTGAGAAAATTTTACAAGTTAAAGTTAAACCGGGATCATGTTTAACACTTGTTGAAACTTGAGAAAAGTTTACAAGTTAAAGTTAAATTGAGATTATGTTTAACACTTGTTGAAACTTGAGAAAAGTTTACAAGTTGAAGTTAAACCGAGATTATGTTTAACACTTGTTGAAACTTGAGAAAAGTTTACAAGTTAAAATTGAACTAAGGTAAAATACTTGTTGAAATTTTATGAAGAAATTTACAAGTTGAAACCAAGGGTGTGCCAAGAGAGGTACTTGGGTATTTGCCGAGGTAAATTATCAGTTTGTATAACTAAGGCGTGTCACCCCAAGAAGGTTACACAAGACTGAAGTGTATATTAAAGATATACAAAATATTCTAAGCGTGGAATCAAACAAGAGCAGTAAAGAGAAGACAAAGATACAAGCAGGAAAGTTGTATTAATGTTCAAAAGAAGGCATGTCGGCCAAAGCTTACAAATTGTTCCAAAATGGAGGAAAACAAAGTGCAAGGCACAAAACGAAGAAAAAAGACATGAAAATCAAGATCCTTCAGCACCTTCAGAGGGTTGGGTTTGAAGTTCAGAAGACTGTTGGGAGGACATCTCGGCAGCCTTCCCAGTCGCGAGCTCGGCATCTATTTCTTGAAGGGTTTGATCGAGGCGCTTGTCAGCGAGAGGCACGTCCGAAGATGCCTTCTCGGGTGTAGCATCCTTGGGAACCTCCTCACTATCCTCATCCTGAGTCAAGTCCAGGACTTGCTCATTTGGAGTAGGGGACTTGGCCCCAGTAGCCTCCTTTGACTTCCTCACCAGAACCTCCTCCTCAGACGCAGAATCGTCGTAGGATTGGCTTGGAGTTGGGGGAATAGCAGAGGAAGGACGTCGGTGTTCCTGAGGGGGGAGTCATCGGGGATTTCGAGCTTTTTAAGTAAAGTCATCCAACCAAGGGTGAAACCTTTGTTGCATACTTGCTTTACTTGTTTTTCGTAATCCGCCGTGACATCGGCCACCCCCTCATTATATCCCTTCTCGTCGGCGGCCTTAACTTCGGCCTCTTTTGTTGCCAGAGCATCCTGAAGTTCTTTCTGGGCCTGGGATATCTTTTCCTAGGCCTCTCTTTTTTGGGCCTCGAGAACCTTCCTAATGGCCTCAGCGGATTTCGCCTTTTCTTCGGCGTCATTTTGAGCCTTGATAGCAGCCTCGGCTTGATCCTCCAAGGTCTTCTTCTTGGATTGCAAGCTTTTATTGGTCTTTTACAGACCAGAGACCTTCCTCTTCTTGTCGGCCAGCTCCTTCCAATTTTCAAAAGATTGTACTGAGAAGGAGTGGACATGCTGGATTGCCTAAGAAAAATAATACAGAGCAGAAGTTATTACAAAATTTTCTAAAGTAGAAAAAAGAGAGAAAGAAAAATTACCAAATAAAGACACTTACTTGAACAGAGCACTGGAGCATCAGAGTATAGTTTTCATATTCGCTCAACTCGGCGTTTCGGTTGAGATCGCCGGGAAGAAGCAGAGTGGTACTAAGGGCAACGCCAACATTAATGTTATCAGTGTTGTCGCCAGCCCTAACTGGCTTGCCCTCTAGTACGATTTTGGGGGCCTAGAGGGCATCATATTTTAGGGACCCCGAGGTAGTTGCAGAGGATGACCTTGGCCTTTTTGATCTGGTGGATTCGGATGGTTGTGTTTTAGCAGACCTTTTCTCAAGGACAGAGGTGGTCTTTTCACTCTCAGCCAATTTGGAAATTGGCAAGGTGTCCTCAGAATCAATCTGAGTCATCGTTGCCTTTGGCTAAGCCTTCTTTATCCTTTTTGCTTTGGCTTTGGAGGCTGGGTTGGAGCTGGTTGAGCATTAACAGAGGATGGAATGTTGGCCAAAAGATCCTTAGCAACTGCTTTTTGGCAGCCCATTTCAGCAGCAAAAACTGTTCGGCGTTGTCGACAGCATTGAGATATTGGGATCAGATATGGAGCCGAGGTAGATGGCTGCTCAGCTGAATCAGAGGTCGATCTTTGATCTGGCCGAGATGAGGAGGCAGCTTGAGGAGTTGTAGCAGAAGGAGGTGACTGGCTTTTCTTCTTTTTCTTTGGGACATCGGGAAGCGCCGATTTGTAGGTTGGGATGAAATTGAGTACCAGAGGGGCTCTCCGTTTGTGGACTGGCAGATCCAAAAGTTTCCTCAAGTCTTTGCTGGGAAAGAAAGACTGACGGAAGCCTTTTGGTGGTTGAGGAAGAGCTGCAAGAAAAACAAATAAAATATTGAAGACTTTAAAAACAAGTTAGTATGAACACAGGGCTCTTACCATTGCTCTCTACAAAAACTGATCGAGGAAGAGGGTAGAGATGGAGGTCCTCATCCGGAGTGAACTCCCAGTTCCCCGAGGTAATGAAATAGTCATCCCCAGTTCCCTTGTTGGAGTTAGGGAGGTCGGCGACAATTTTGTACTCTGTGGACCTCGGCTTGAGGTAGTAAACGTAGCCCGTATCTTTTTTAAGGCCACACATGGTATAGCAGTATTGGATATCGGATAAGGTAACCCTAGTGTTTTCTTGTTTGGCTAAAGCTATTATGTCATTGATGACTCAATAGGAGTTGATGACAAGCTGCATCGAGTTTAGCTTATAATAATGAAGTATCTCACGGAAAAGGGTATTTAGTGGGAGCCAAAGTCCGCACTCGATAAAAGCTACCACAGGAAAGGGCATAGAATCAGTTGTAGGCATAATGGAGTCATCCTCCCTAGCCAACCTCAGATGGACATTGGCTGGGATGTCAAACGCACGCCCAAAGTGATCTAACTTGGTTGGGGTGTCTACCCTATGTTTCCACATACCCATGATATCGGCTTAACTAGGAGGAGTTGGATTTTCAGAAGGGAGTGCTTTGAAGGGTTTTAGGGACCTCGGCTAAAGCCTAAGAATACACAGAATCTGTGGGGAATCGTTTCAGTTTTTTCTAAAATAGGTTCTACAAACAAGTCCTAAACCTAAAACTATGAAGATGAAGATTGACGGCACGAATCTGGAAAAGTCACAAGAAAGCAGAAACAGGTAATGCGATTCAGAGTCAAGAACAGTGAAGGATCATCAAGAAACACAAGACAGATGTAACAGGCCAAGAACAGTGGTAACAATCAACAAACGTGTGAACAGTGTGAATTCGAGACATAAATTGGGCAGAAACAAAAGCGTAAGATAAACGTGCTCGAATACATGATACGTAAATCAAATACTTGAGCAAAAACAGCAATAACAACAGATAAATGAAACGAAACTTCTTGAAAAGCAATAGGAAACTAAAACTAGGAGGAACATTGACTTACTAGAAAAAAGGAAGCCGGCGTTGAGTTCGCCGAAGTCAGACGAACGACAGCAGCAGAGAAGAGTAGCAAGAGTCTCGCCGGAGGAGGTGAATAACAGTGGTAGCAGAACTTGAAAGCTTGGAACAATGGAGGATTTGAAAAAGCTAGAGAGAGAAAAAGCCTCAGAAACGATGGAGAAAAGTGAAAAGATGGAAGAGGGGGAAAAGTTTTGTTAAAACTTGAAACGGCGGCAAAATAAAATTAATGAGCCTAGAACGACGGATTTGTCAGACGGCGCACGCAGGCGCGAGACGGCTTACAGGCGTGTCACAAGCACGATCTAGTAAGGGGAAGGTACGTGGCTAAAACGGTTGAATTATTGTGTATGACAGCTCATACGTTTAAGAAGAGCTCTTGGGATCCTTGTTCTTTAAAGAGACATGTCGGCCTTAACGGTGGTCTCGACTGAGAAATTTTTAGCTGACATACTAGAAGGAAGTACTGATATAGGTTCCATCACCTCAGAATGCCGAGGTAATAGAACCTAGGGGGCAGTTGTGGGGATATATTTTCTGAGTTCCCAACATGTGGCCAAGGTGACGCCGACGTGTCAGCCGATGTGCCACGTGTCCAGGTTATGACACCGAGGTGATCTCGGCTAGGCCGAGGTTATCTCCGAAGATATCAGAATCCGAGATAAGCGGATAAGGCACAAGAGTCCTGGAATGAGGAAGGACTTCAGCATGGATAAGGATAACACTTTTGTTGAGTTTATCTCTATCTATTGAAGAGTCCAGGATAAGCACTGAGCTAAAGTCCATTGAAGCTAGGTTTCTATAGAGACAAGGATTGAGTTAGATATAAAAGAAAGGCACCCCCGATAAGTCTAAGGTACGCAATTTATACTCAGAACAGTGAGTTTAGCAATTGATTATCTTTGAGAGATATACTAACTTGATCGTCGGAGTGCCCCCGGGTAGACGAACCACCGCCGGAATCTTCTCTGTCTGTTGCAGGTCAACCAGGTGTCATCTATTCTGCCAGTACTCTCCAGCTGAATACTAAGTTGGCAGTGTGATCGGAAATTCACTCACACATTTGGCATGTTAGTTTTTTCAATTAAAATAGTAAAAAAGTCAAAATAGCTAATCACATCACTCGTTCTACTTTTTTACATATTTTTTAGTAAAAAATTAAAAAGTTAACTAAAATATTAAATTCTCAAACGAGTTCATGATGTCACTGTGGTCATCATTTTTTTTTTGGGAACAGAAAAAATAGTTATATTAAAATAAAACAAACAACATATAAAATTACAATAAAAACAATAAGATTATGGTCATCATTGAACACTAGATAAAACTTCAAACTTCATATCCAATTTCATGTGAGACTCATTTTTTTCATTTGAATCATTGATGAAAATGGTACTTACTAATTTCATGTAAGATTGGAATTTTCATTTGAATCGCAGATGAAAACAATACTCAATCTAAGATTTTAGGTACCAATCTTACAAATGTTGAATAAGTTTAGGAGATCATAAAACTTTCATTGCCAATGGAGTGAAGAAGAGACCTATTTGATTCAAAGCATCCCACTTCACTTTAAAAATGACAATGAATAGATTTAGAAATATCTTAGTTTCACCTGATTATTCCAAATATCAAAAAATTTTGGGGTATGCCTTACAAAAATTGGGAGAACGGTTTTGCATGACCAGTTTAGGCCAAATTACTAAGATCATTTATAGTAATATTGATTACTAACTATTTTGTCTACATATTCAACTATTTTGGAGTAAGGATATTTTGATTTTTCCACACTTGTATTTGTTGTCTTAATTTCTATGTACATTTATAATTGAGAAGATAGATATATTGTATATTATAATTCTCTGATCATAATGAAAATTATAGCACCTATGGATGTAACCTTAGTTTTGAGATGAATCATGTAAATTTTTGTATTCTTCATATGTGTTTGATTTATCATTTCTTATTATTATTCATGTTATGTTTTATTTTTACCGATCTTGGTAAAGTGTATCAATTTCTAATATGACCAAATAATGTATATATATTCATTCTAAAATATGATAATAACACAATCATTGTTCAAATATTTATAAAAAATTAATTAAATCCGTTTGATAATCATGATTAATATTACTTATAAATTTAAATGGCTCTTAAAATATAAATTAAAAGTTAGCAGAATTTTAAATGAAAGAAAATTTACTTAATACTGACTTAATTAATAAATACTTGTGCATAAGTATCGATGTATACCATTATGACCTTCCACCGCTACCACATATCACTACCCCTGCTAATACCACTGCCACCGTTACTGTCACCACCATCATGTCAACACTACAGCTACCGTTACCATAACCGCCCCTTCACCACAACCACTACCAATACCACCACATCTATCATCGTAACTACCCTTCCACTACCATCACTACTATCACCACATCACCATTGTCATCATTGCCATAAATACCACCATCATTTCACCACTACGCACTATAAGAAATAACACCTTTGCCGACCAAAATATTGGTCGCTAAAAGCCCATTTTTAGTCGGCAAAAATTATTCGTGACCAATTTTTTTGGTCGTTACTTTGGTCGCCAATTGAGGGTCGGCAAAAATAATTCGCAACCAAAATTTTTGTTGGTCGGGAAAAGTTGGATTTGCGGACTAAATTTTTAGTTGCTAAATATATCATTACCGCGACTAATCCATTTAGTCGCAAAAAGTGACATATTCCTGACCAAACATGTTAGTCGCCAATTGTCACAGTCCACGACCAAAAAGTTTGGTTGCCAATTATCACATTCCATGACCAAAAAGTTTGGTTGCCAATTATCACATTCCACGACTAAAAAGTCTGGTCGCCAATTGTGATATTCTACAACCAAAAATTTTGGTCGCCAATTGTGACATTCTACGACCTCTTAGTTTGGTCGCCAATTGTCACATTCCACGACCAAAAACTTTGGTCGCCAAAAGGAATGTTTGCACCAACATGCAACAAAATAAACCTGTAATTCATAATAATCTATTCAATCCATTCAATACAATCTGTAATTTGCAATAATCAATCAAACCAACAATTCACCTGAATCATGAACATTCAACAAAATATATAAATCATCAAACTTTAAACCTGTTTAATTAAAGTCAGCAACTATTATAAGTTTTCATCCACAAGTAATTCCAAACTACATATTCCTTCAATTAAAAATTCTCTTGTAATCTATATAATCATCCAATTCACATCCATCTAGCATTAAAATTTATAACATGACAAGTACTTGTTATTATGTTATAAATTTTTATCCATGCACATCAATCAAAAAATGTAACTAGTAGTCTACCAAATATTTTCTATACACACCCATCCAAAAATATAACTAGTCTTTCCAAAAATATAACTACCAGTCTACCAGAATATTTTCCATACACATCTATCCAAAAATATTTTCCCTAATCCTTCCAAAAATACTTATAGTGCCAATTAGTCCTGTACAATTCAGCTTCGTGCACGAGTTCATCTATCTGTACCAAAGAAAAAGAGAAATTATGTTAGGTAATTTTTTTATGAAAATATTTGCACATCACATTATTGGACAAAAAATTAAACATGTCTATGGAAAGTAAAGGTAACATGAACAAATTAATTGACTATCATTACCATTTTGTAAATAAAACAACATCACTCATATGTATATATCCAATAAACATTACAATTCTAACTATTGGTCCACAATTTGCCAATATTAACCTGTGCTTCAACAATGGAAACTAAGTTAAAATTTGGAGTTATCTGTTTTCATAATTTAGTTGTAGTTTTATATCCTTTATACTACTATATTTGGTCCAACGATTTTTTCCCCTCCTTGTTTGAACAATGCAGCTCTTTTTGCTTTCATTGAGATTTATTGAAGAATCAGTGAAAATGAATTTACTCAGTAGATTCTTTTTTACTACAGGTTTGAAGAGAGAATATTTTGTACTCCTTTCTTGCATATGGAGGGCCTTCATATGCATTGTTGGGTTCTTGGAGCTGTAACAACGAGGCTTTTTAATTCTGGATTCAAAATTCTTTGGTTGAACTTTTACTTGTTGGAAGGTAAGTCTGGGAGGGCAGTGGAAGATATGAGGTTGGGATTATCACATAATTTTGTCTAAATATGTAACGATGCATCGTATCAACTTTCCGGTTGCTCTCACAAGTTTGTTTAATCTAGGACGAAGTGACCGTTATGATATCGGGGTTGTTTCGTGGTTGTTTCCAATTTTTGGCCCCAAACAGCCCATTTTTGCCTTTCTTCATCACATTTTTTTGTCTAAATATCTAACCGTGCATCCTATCGACGCGCCGCTTGCTCTCACAAATTTCTTTAATCTAGGTCGAGCTGACCCTTATGATCTCAGGATTGCTTCGAGGCTATTTCCAATTTTTGCGCCAAACGGCCCATTTTCGCCTATATTTTTGTCCTATCGCCGTTTTCGCCTATATGAGATGTCATGTGCCAGGCATAAGACATCTCATATACTGCAAAATGTTTAAAATGACCTTATTCTTCTCTCCCCTTCTCTCTTTCACCTTTTCTCTTTTCTTCTAGCCACGTCAGCAACTATGGGTGCTACCATGGGTAGAAGACAATCAGGAAAAAAGTAAATAAGGTTATTGTAAGCATTTCACAATGTTTGAAATGTCTATCAATTTTTCCTTTTTATTTAAGAAATGAATCTTTAACAAAAGGTTCACAATGATCCAAATTGATAGTTCAATGCAACAAAGTGTAATGTTTTTTAGTTGAGGGGGGTACAGTGAGATACTAAGTAATAGGTCAAGAGGGAAAAGTGTAGTTTTTCCTATAATTAACCAGAAGAGTGCTAAACTGTAGTGTGGAGTGCTAAACTGTAGTGCGGAGTGCTAATTAACCAGAAAAATGTAGTTTTTTAGTTTTTCCTGTAACTGCTGTAGTGTGGAGTGCTAAATTGTTGTGGTGTCTGTCTTGCTATGCTTGGTTTGGGTTGGTATTGGTGTAGATGGGCTATTGATAAAAGGAGTAATTAATGGAGTATAATCAAATGGAGCATAATCAACAACCAAATGGAGTATAATAAAAAACCCAAGAAGTACATAGAGAGAAGATAGTAACTAATGCTTCGATTTTCCCATAATCCAAACAGACAACAAAATTAAGAATTCAATTAACTAATGCTATCTACTTGTACTACGCTAAGTTGAGTAAAACGTTTTACATTCCCAATTCAAGTAATGCGAAACCTAATAAATTCAAAATTTTCCTTCTTTTTACTAGATTTTCTAGGAAACCAAATGGAGTATAATCAACAGCCCAAAAAGAAGATAGAGTTAAGAATCCAATTAAAAAATCCTGTTTACTTCTAGGTGGCTGCTAAGTTGAGCAGAAACTTTAAAAATCCCAATCCAAGTAATGAGAAGCGCAATAAATTCAAAATTCTTCATTTGAATTTTGATGTTTCTGCTCAACTAATACATTCAACTTGGCCACTGGTTACAATTGAAAAAGGTATCTGTTTAAAAGCTTAAAGAACTGATAGAAGTGTTTTACATGTAAAATAGTTCAAGACTTGCATCCATGTAGAGGCAGTGCAATGGCAAAAGGCTTCAGTGCATCAGCATAATTAGCAGGTTGATGGTAGCTTCACCGAGGATGGTAGACTATGAAGAACCCTGATGCCAATTCAATTCAAGATATCATAAAGTTAACCACTATGGGATAATGTGCGTAATAAGTGCAAAAAAATATAAGAGGCATCAGTGTATCAAGTACAGATAACTAGCAGTATAGAAAAATATATTTATAAACATAAGAATCAAAGTGAAGAATTAGTGAAGAATAAAAATCAATTTGAACTCTTTACTACTTCCACATTATATAGCATATTGGACAAGTTTGTTCATTCCTATCGGGAAGAGTCAAGACAAAAGATGGTCACATTGCTTTCTTCCATTAGAATCCCCTTAGCCTTCTTGCATAACACCCTAACATACAACAGAGAGAGAAGATGTCAATGGAGATCCCTTTTCCATTACACTAAGACAGAAAGGTATCCATTAAAAGGTGAATACTATAGCACAATAATAACAACAGTTTCATAACATGGATAAGGCAAAGTACAATATATAGATGTCCTGGGTAAGAGTCAAATCTAGGACCTTGGCTTAAATGTGAGTTACATATATAAAGGTTCCTTTTATAAAAAATGGTTATTCATTCATCATAACAGAAGAATACTCGAGCTGTCATGGTTCTTCATTCCCCATTTTTCAAAACAAAATAAAAAGGAGAGAAGAAAGACAAATAGAGAAAGAAAGACATAATGAACAAAACATGGTTATGGTTTCATCCTGTCAAAGATTTCATGAGTGAAACTTCTGGAATCTCGCTGCAACGTTATCGCAAAAGGCAGCATTTTGAGAAGCAGAGCATGCAATTACAGCCCTAACCTTTTGGTATTGGTAATGGAGTGCTTCCCAGGACAAGCATGAGTGAGCCACATAAACTAATTCTAAGTCATTTTCCAAACTTCTTAAGAGCTTGCTTCTAGACATCTTGCTCCATGAGATTTGTGGGATGGAGGTCAATTCCACTGGCTGCTTTATGCTCTCAAATGAACATGTAGGAGACAATTGCTTGTTCAGAATTGCACCTACACAATAACTAATCAAAATGCTACTAAAGAAAATCAAAAAATGGTGACAAGTAGTGAATTCTACCACAAAAGCCTAACGTGCTTGTGCAATATGTGTATAATTTTATTAGCCATGTTTAGGCAATAATGCCCATGATTATGAATACTTACTTATACCACATGTGAGCAAAGCCATCCTCAAAACTCAAACATTGCTTGACTATCGCTGGCCTACTCCAATTGGCTTTGAGTAGAATGAGGATTTTGTTTTAGAAAAGGAGAAAAGGACATTAATATATATCTTATACAAATGTATGTTATCTATGTCAAGATCATGGAATCGAGGATAGCATGGAGCCGTTTTTCGTTTTTCATTCATGTTGTGCAGGATTGGGAGCTAGATGCTGTGGATGCATTTTTGTGTTCTTTGTAGGGTAGAGATATAGGTTGTGGAAAGCTAATGGTGGAAGATTCTCGTTTAAATCTTTTCACTTTATTAGCAAAGGAGCAGCATGTAGGTCTTTTTCTTGAAAAACATTTGGAAGGTGGGGGTTTCAACCACGGTGGCTTTCTTTGTAGACTCCATTCTCACTATTGATAATTCCACTCCATGTAAATGACCGAGTACGTTATAATCTTAATGTTCAAGCTATGCATAAAACCTGTCTGGATGTGTCAAAGGAATGTCATGTCTCTATTGTTTTCTAAATAAAAAAAGCTCCCTTCTAGAAGTGATTGTGCTGCTTCGTTTTTAGCCATTCCATTCTCCTATAGTCCTATTATTTATTTTCCATCATTTTTGTAGATTTTCAAGATTTTACTGACATTGTGCCATATTCATAAACTAGAATTACCAAGTTTCACCAAAGCAAGTTTCAAATCAGTTCTCAAATATGTGAAATATATCAGTCCCATGCTTTACTTGCACTTGGTAACATGAAAAAGAAAAGAGAGAAACAGTATTGAGCACTTAATATATTCCGAGTCCTAGTTGTAATCTTTGATAAGATACATAGCAGCAGCTCTAACATCAGGTGTAGATCCTCATCCATGCAGGTGCAGTCACCGAATCAGCTCCAGCTAGTTAGTTAGGAATCTGTTAAGAGTGTTTTTTAGTATGTACGTGTAACAGATTAGATTAGTTATGGATTAGTTGTAATCATCTGATATGTATATAACCATCATGTACTTATCAAGATTGAGATTGAATAATGAATTGAATATTTCATCATTATATTAGAGCATTGAGCTCTTACGAGCACAGAGATCCATGGCTTCCCCTTCCACCATTGTTACATCTTCTATTCCTTCAAACCTTTCTCTACTTATCTCCAATCCATCTTCTTTTGTTACAGTTAAACTTGATGCATCCAATTTTGTCATTTGGAGGAATCAATGGCAGAACATTCTAAGAGCAACAAATCTTCTTGAATATGTTGAAGATACAGTCTCTTGTCCTCCATTAACAGTCAGTGATGATTCAAGAAAGGTTGTTCCTAATCTTGAACGACTACAATGGAATCTTGTGGATGCACATCTGCTGAGTTGTATGACTGCAACTCTTTATTCATCTATCTACTCTACTATTTTACATTGTCTTCATTGCTCTGAAGTGTGGTCTGCTTTACATAAGTAGTACACTTCCATCTCTCGATCTCATGTCCATAAATTGAAGAATCAATTGAATAATGTGTCGAAGAAAACTGATTCAATGACTGAATATCTTACTAAGATCAGAGAAATTGTTGATCAATTAGCACTTGTTCCAGTGTTGATTGAAGATGAGGATCTAGTGTTAATTACTCTCAATGGATTACCAGCAGAATATGATGCATTTGCTACTTCTATTCGAGCTCGATTAGGTTTTGTTACTCAGGAAGAAGTTTCTTCTCTTCTCCTCTCTGAAGAAATTCATATGGAGGCAAAACTCAAGAAGTCCTCCACTGATCCTACAGTTGCATTTGCTTCTTTTAAAAGAAATTCTCAGTCTCGAGGATCTAATTCTGGTCATTTCAGAGGAAGAAATTCCTATCGAGGTAATAGAGGAGGTAGATTTCAGTTCAGAGGCCATTATAATAATACTAATCGAGGTGCTTTTAGAGGTAGAGGCCGATCTTCTTCCTCCCTTCAATGTCAGATCTGTGGTGGTTTTGGTCACCTAGCTCTTGACTATTGGTATCACATGGACTCTCAGTTTCAATCTTCATCTGGTGCTTTCTCTCAGTCTCCTCAACACTCCAAAGCATTTGTGGCATCTTCTGCCTCTGGTTCATCTTCATCAACAGTGCCCTGGTATCTTGACTCTGCAGCTACAGATCATATCACCAATGACATAGGTAATTTGAGTTGCTATCAACCATATCAAGGAACTGATCAAATCACTATTGGCAATGGTAATTCCATACCAATTCAACACATTGGTACGGGCATATTACCTACTTCTCATCATTCTTTCAAATTACAAAATCTTCTTCATACTCCATCCATTTTTTCCAATCTACTCTCTGTTCACAAGTTAGCAAGAGATAACAATTGTTTCATAACATTTGATGATGCTAATTTTGTTATCCAGGACAAGCATTCGAAGAGAGTGCTTCACAAAGGAACTAATGTCCATGGACTTTACCACTTTCTTCCATCTTCATCTGCTAAAGTTTCTCCACTATCACAAGTACATCTTAGTGCTAAGATTGATGCTTCTTCAGCATCTGTTTCTGCAGACATCTGGCATAATAGGCTTGGTCATCCAAGTCTCTTAAAGTTTTCTCACCTTAAGAAACATTTGCCTTTTGTTTCTAATAAATCCCCATCTCAAACTTGTATTGATTGTTGTGTTGCTAAAAGCCACCGGCTTCTTTTTCACTTGTCTAACTCTACTAGCAATCAACCACTTTCTTTAATTCATAATAATGTATAGGGTCCTTTTCAGTCTACGTCTCCTTACAAGTATTATGTTTTGTTTGTGGATGATTTTACTAAATTCACTTGGCTTTATCCTTTGTCATATAAAAGTGAAGTTTGTACCAAATTCATTGAGTTTAAAGCTTATGTGGAAAAACAGTTTCAAACTTCTTTAAAAGTACTCAAAACAGATGGTGGTACTGAGTTTTTTAATAATAAAATGACTCATTTTCTTGCTTCTGAGGGCATTGTTCATCAGCATTCTTGTCCTTACACACCCTCTCAAAATGGTGTTGTAGAAAGAAAGCACAGGCACATAGTTGAAACAACTATTGCTTTATCGCATCACAGTTCTGTTCCTATCAAGTATTGGTTTGATGCTGATGCTGTTGCTGTGGCTACTTTTTTGATCAATAGACTGCCTTCTTCTCAATTAGTTAATAAGTCTCCACATGAATTACTGTTCAAATCTGTTCCTAATTACTCTTAGCTAAGAGTTTTTGGTTGTCAGTGTTTTCCTTGGCTAAAGCCTTATATTACTCATAAACTTCAACCAAGATCTGTCTCTTGTGTGTTTTTAGGCTATCATCCATTTGCCAAAAGGTATAGGTGTTTAGATCCTCTAGTAGGTCGGGTATATCTATCTAGGCATGTTCATTTTAATGAAACTTGTTTTCCATTTCACACTCTTTCTCCAGCTCCAGCTGTCCCTTCTTCTACTACTCTCTCTTTTTTACATCATTTTTTCTGGTCTTCTCCTACTCTATTGTCTAGACCATCTGCTCTTACCTCTCTGCAGCATGCTGTTTCTACACAGTCAAGTCCTGCACCTGTGCAACCCAATTCTGCTGTTCCTCCTTCTGTTCAGCAGTCTAGTTTAACAGCTCAGCCACCCAGTTCTGCTGTTCTAAGCTCTGTCCAGCAGTCCAGCTTAGCAGGTCAGCAACCCAGTTGTCACGACCCAAACCTGTCCCTATGGGTTTAGCACCGTATCCGGCCAGTAATCCGAGATTACCGAAGGCCTGCTTAACAGTAAGACAGTAAAACAGAGTACAGGGGCTTGGCATAAGCCAATACAGTAAATAAACAATGTCCAATGAGCTGTGACAGTCTGTATGCCAAAAAGACTTTTCATATATATATATATACACAGTGTAGAACAGTAGGTACAACATTTATAATCATCCAGACCAGGGACCTAATCCTTATTAAACAGTACAGTAACAGTCTATACAGTCTATAAAACAGTTACAAAGACTGACGGGGAAAATTAAAACACCCCTAAGCCATAGCTTGATACTCGGAACTTCGTAGTGAGGCACAGTGGTTGGCTTGACAAAACTGGAGCTTACCCCGACGCTACTAGCCGCGGTCTGGTGCCTGTACACCTACATATATATATGAGTAGTGAGCTAAAGCCCAGTGAATAACATAATGCGTAAAAAGGTTTAGAATGAATGTCCTTACAGTAATGAAAACAGTTCATTAAATCAGTATTTCAGTCGTTCAGTCAGTACAGTCATATGTGGTACATCCATTAGCATAACAGTACAGTGAACAGTAGGTCTAGAAAGACCGAACAGTCAATGATGGCCATCAATCAGTAAACAGTAGTGGTTCTAACAAGGGAACCGACAGAGATCTCTGTAACAGTAATAGTCAGTAACAGTAGTTGCTAAGGATGCCATAATACAGTTCTGAATAGAGGACATACATTCATTCTATTAACAGTATCGATTCAGAAACAGTACAGTTCAATTGTTCAAAAGATAATCATTTTTGAACATATCTTTACACAGTTGTTACTCACAGATTTCTAGGCTACAGTTAGGTTAGAGCGCGTCCCCAGTTGCCAACTGTAGACACCCTATTTTTGATCGCCCTCAAGACTTGGGCGTTACTGATGGTTTACTTGGTGGAGAAAGGTGTGTAGGGCAAAGGTTCAGTTTCTTCGGCAAGGAGAGAGACAAATCTCAATTTCACACCCCATTTTGGACCAAAGTTATTTTGGAGGGTTTTCAGACCTTAGAACCCTCTCTTTCAAAACATTTTTGAAATAAAGTTTCTACAATGTTCCGAGGCTCACATTTTGTCAAACGATGCGCTTTTCGATAAACCGAGTAAGGACAAAATGGAAATGAAAAAAAGAGAGATGAAATCCTTGAAAAATCTTTCAAAACACCTTGTTTAGGGGTTTGAAGTTGAAGAAAGAAGGGGAAGAGAGAAGAAACCAAGTTGGAGAAGAAGATAGGCAAGAATCGCTAAGAGAGGGACGGACAGTTCTCGCTAAATCAAGCTTATCTGTCTATACAAATAAAGTTAAGCTATGAGGCCACCACCGTTGGAAAGAAGACTTCCGGGGCTTCGTTTTGCACTCAAGAATCTCCTAAGGCCGAGTCCGGATGGAGGAGATATGATTGGTTGAAGTTGGGCATCATCCCAGTTGGACCGAAACTGAGCAACCTTCACCAAAATAAGCATAACTTTTTTCATAGTTGGAATTTTGATGCAAGGCTGGTTCCATTGGAAATATTACTTCCGGGGCTTCAATTTGGACACAAGAATGACCTGAAAAGGAGTTCATATGAAGGAGTTATGCCCATTTGAAGTTGGATCTGCAGAGCAGATTTTTCCTGCCGGCCGACCAAATATTCTGCCGACCGACCAAATAGATGGCCGACCGACCAGAACAGATGGCCGACCAACCATTTAAAGTAGCCGACCGACCAATTTTGCTAGCCGACGACCTTCCGGAGTATTCTACAGATTGAGTGGATGCCAGTTGTGCCAGCTGTTTTGCACCAAAACCCCTGCCCGAGGGTCTGCCCTTTTGGGGGGGAAATTTGAATTGGTTTTCCCCCCCTTTTCCTCCACTCCTCCCTCTATAAAACCAGACCCCCCAGCTCCATTTTTCAGGGTTACAAGATTTGGTTTTGAGCTCTTGCATTCATCCTCTCTCTCCCTCTCTTCCAAGCCTCAAAACCCTAAAAGCCTTGCACCATTTACACACCAACCCATAGCTCCACACATCCACACTCCATTACAGTATTTTGAAGCTGATTTCCAGAGGCTAGGAGCTCCTCTTCTTTGTCCAAAGGCTGCTGGTTCATTGCTCTTCAAGGGTAAGCACACTTTTCCCCTAAACTAGTCTTTTCTTGCTTCATTTATAAGCCTTGCTTGCAAGAATTTTTGGGCTCCGACCCAAACTATAAATAGTGATATTTTGAGCTCCTTTTCATGTTTGATTAAGGGTCTTTCTCTGTTTGAGGTCAAAAGCTATCACTTGCCTCTTTAACTCTCTTTTAGGCCTTATCTTTGCATAGTATTTTAGGCCTATTTGTGAGCTGTTTTGGACCTTGCTATAAACTGTGAAATATCTTGTTTTGAGCCTCTCTTCAATATTGTTGAAGGGCTCTCCTCTGTTTGAGAACAAAAGCTGCCACTTGTCTCTTTACCCCTCTTTTAGGCATTTTCTTGCATGATAGTTTAGCCTTATTTGTGATTATTTTTGTGGCTTGATGTAAACTGTAAAGTGCCTTTTTTTGAGCCCCTCTTCAACGTTTTTGAAGGGCTATTTTCCATTTGGGGCCAGCTGCTGTTCCTTTGTGTTTAATCTCTCTTTTAGGGCCATTTTTGCATGATAGATTAGCCCTATTTGTGTTCATCTTTGAGGCTTGTTATAAACTGGAAATATGCATGTTTTGGGACTTTCTTGCATCTGTATTCATGCTTCATGATAAAATAATGCATGTTTTGTATAGCTATAGGCCAATGCGTATGCCTAGTTTTGTGTTTCGGGGCCATTCCATGCATCGGGTGCCATGTTTCCATGTTTTGGGATCATTTTGCATCACATTTCAGTGCTGAAACTTGCATGTTTGTATGCCATATTTCATGCCTTGCCATGCCTTGTTAGAGTGGCATTTGTGCCTTAGGATCGGTCCTCGGTTTGCGTGCATGTGTGCGCGCATTTCGATTGTCTCATTTTCATCTAATGGCCACTGATTTTGGCATGCTTGCGAGATATCCATGTTAGTTTAAGTCCATCATCGCATGTTGTTGTATGCCATGTATGCTTACATGTTTAGGTTGTGTGCCTATTGCATATTAGATGCATTGCATAATCATGTTGCATTAGCCTTGCTTGCATGCTTAGGTTGCATTACATTGTGCATGCATCCCTTGCCTCTTGATCAAGCATGATAGAGGTTGGGGCCTTTGATGTGTTTTGTGTGTGCATTCCATTTGATATTGAAGTTGCTAACTTGGCCTCTTAGGCCATCATGCATCAAAATGCATAATTGATGGCCCGAGGGTCGAGCGCCATGCTCCCTTGAGTCCATTGCATGATAGGGAGAGTGGCCATGCATACATTGCTTTGAATTTCCTTGCCATGCACTGTCTGCCCTCTGCTGCTGTCAAAAACAGGTTCTACAGGAAGCTTTGGCCGGCCGGCCACCTATACTGCCGACCGGCCATTCATTGTTGGCCGATGGATTTAAAAATGGCCGATAACCATCCGGACATGGCCAGTGGTGATCCCACTTGGTCGGTGATGCTCCCCAGTGTCCAGAGAGCGCACCTTGGGAGTTGCGCAATTTTCAGAGGAACAGAGCAGTGTAAACAGAGGCAACAATGGCGTGGCATGGGTTTCCGAGTAAGGCGAGTCAAGCATGCATCATCTACGCATTTCGAGGCAGGGGCTGTGGCCACTTTAATCCTGCATTTAATTTGTTAATTAATTAGAAATTCTGTAATAATTAATTTAGTATTCGGACTGTAATATTTATTTGGACCCTCCGAGCGAGGGCAATTGTGTAATAAGTGTGCGTGAGTGTGTGTATGTCTTCCAACCCCACGTCTTTCTTCCCTTTTATTTACCCGCTTATGATGGTAGACTAGGGCATATTTAAATTAGCATACCTTATGCTATGCATGCATGCATTCATACATTTGTCTTGCATGCACCGGGCTCTATAGCGGTCCCGATATTTCCTGTTGTTGTTTAACTATAATCCGGACTCGGTTCCGTAGATTCGTTGTTATCTTATCCTCATTTCTATCCCTTACTCTTTTAATTAGAATTTTGGGTTGTGTTGGGCAGGTTGGGAATAAGTGGGTCGTGTTTTAAAACTTAGAAATTTTGCCCAGGTTTTGGTCTCTCCGCTCGAGCGGCGATTTGACGCTCGAGTGGGATTTTGTTGTTGCCTCTCCGCTCGAGCGGCAGTTTGGACGCTCGAGCGTGAATTTCCTTCTCTCAGCATTTTGGTCGTCTGCAGAAAATTCTAGGAGAGTGCACCCGGCGCTCGAGCGGATCTTTGGACGCTCGAGCGTGAACCTGTGTCTGTACGCTCGAGCGGGGTGTTGTACGCTCGAGCGGACCTGCTTTTATATCAGTTCGTGAAACCACCTTTTTGATCACTTTTTGATTTCCTTTCTCTCTCTTACTTTTTCAAAACCTCCATTGGAGAGCACCTCACTCTAAAACCGAACTTCTCTCTTAGGATTGATCTACCTAGAGTGTTTTCCTCACCTTGGGCCTTTGTAAGAAGTGTGTTGATCGTCGAGGGCTTTGTTGAGATCTGAGAAATTTGGGATTTGGAGCACTTCGGAGTTTTACTCATCTTCTCCCTTGGAGCTCTGAATTTGAGGTAGGGATATCCTACTCCTCTCTATGGATTTTGTCTTTAAATTTTGGTAATTTGAGAGGTTGGGGTTGGTTTGGTAATTTTGTGAAAGTTTGGGCCTTTTGTGTTATTTTACAAAAGTTGGGGTTTTATTTGTAATAAACCTAGATGCATGTTTGGTATAGAGAAATGGAATAAATGTTGAATCATTGATGAAAATGGGACCTAAGGGTGGTAATGGTAATTATGGAAAATGACCTAATTACATTGTTTAATTAATTGAGATAATTAATTGTGGGAAATGAGGAAATGAAATGGAATTGTTGAGATTGGGAGTGCATGGGGTTAAAGGGTGTAGTTGAATTATTTATCACTCACCGAATTGAAATGTCGATTGAATATCCATTGTGCATTTATTTCCTGCTTAGAAATAATTGCTTTGGGCTACCGGTGGAGGGTAGTGTTGATTGTTGTAGACAATGCTTGATGATTAGGCAAACTAAAACTAATCAATTGGATGTGTCATAGAGCATGTCGGTTGATAGAATACATTAATTTTATGTATTGATTGATTGCATATGTGATTCTGTGTTTATATGCATTACTTGTGTATGGGAGGAGATAGGGGATGTACTCCACGGTTTAGGGGAAGATGGGGGATGTACCTCTAAACCGGTTAATGGTTTAGGGGAAGATGGGGGATGTACCTCTAAACCGGTTGTTGGAATGTTGATATAGCTCATATGCTTATCGGTTGAAGTGTTGATACAGCTCATATGCTTATCTGTTGTAGTAGTGATATAGCTCATATGCTTATCTATTGAAAAGTTTGTTTGATTTGATATAGCACTAAAATGTATATCATCATTGTTTGCGAAGTATATGGGAGTAGTTTATGTGTTATTGATACAACACCATAATGTGTATCCACCTTGGATTTCGAAAGTGTTCTAGTGATGAACTATAATCTCATCAAACGTTCTGGCCAGAGTACTGAGCCTTGTTTTCAAACTCAAAGTTGAACAAAAATGAAAAGTGAATTGTAATATAGACTTGGCTGTCATGGTAACGTAGGGAGATGTAATTGGAAGTGTCAGTGTTGACCATCTATCAGTTGCTAATCTTTTAGTCATTGTTCATGGTTGGTTTAGTGTATTTCTACTGGGCTGTGGCTCACCCTATATGGGAATATCATTTTCAGGTACAGGTAGCATGCCACCTCCAAGGACGTAGCTTGGGAGGCCAGAGGCGGACTTTTTGTTGTTTTACTTTTGATGTATTACATGTAAATTCAAGCCAAGGGCTTAACGTGTTTGAGTTAGTACTCTTTTGTTGTAACCAAGTGTTAACTTGGAAAGCTGTAAGCCCATAGGGCATTTGCTTTTGTTGTTAACATGTAATACTTTTTGTAATGAAACTCTGATAAATGAAAGAATGTGAAGCTTTTGAATATCAATGCATGTCTTATTTAATGGGTTTAAAGTTATTATTTTGAGGGCGTTACAACTTGGTATCAGAGCGTACCTGGTTCGAATACTTTGGGTACGTGGGAAGTGATTAGTATCACAATGGGTTTCTCTCGCTTGTTAGAGACTTAGACGTAATGTTACGTACTTTTGTGATAACATGTTTATGTGACTATTTGGGTATGGAATGTAGTTTCTTGGATGTTGATTGGATCCTTGGGTTTCTGGGAGTCCAGTTGGAAAGGCACTTGATCAATGCTGTTTCTGATCGGAACTCTAGTAACGCCTCGGGACTATCATTATCTGGAAATGAAATTCGTAAGTGCTTACATGTTTATGTGCTTATGTGGAGTGAATTACAGTTGTCCATGTGTTAGGATGTAAGTGTTTAGCTTCGGCACATGTATGAGTGTGCTAACGTGTCTCCGTTACTTTTACTAGGATGCCTAGGCGAGGAAGTTGTGATTTCCCTCCTTCCGCTCGGGAAGAGCTGCGGAAACAATTTGTGGAATTACGCCAAGGTACTACACCTTTGGTGCGGTTCGAAAGATGGTTTACTAATCTGTCGAGGTTTGCTCCAGAATTGGTGGAGACAGAGGACTTACGTTGTTTTGAGTTTGAGAGTAAGCTGCGTGACGACATCCGTGTAAGGATAGCGGGGTCTTGGCATAAAAGATATAGGGCGCTTGTTGAGGCGGCCGCCCATGTAGAGGCTGCAGTGCTAGCAATGGGGCAGAGTGGGGAGGAAGCCATCTCGGCGACTCCTGTGACTCAGGGTGTTGGTAGGCCTTTTAAGAGGCAGAGGGTTTTAAACTCGCAACAGGGAGGACGGGCTAGAACTGCCCTTCCAGTGTCAGATTTGGGTTCGGGGGAAAGTAAGCAGAGGGGCATCATTTGTTTCAGATGCGGTCTGCTGGGCCACAGGGTTTCGGTTTGCCCACAGAAGAAAGGGGTGGGGTTAGCAGTTCAACCAGTAGTTGTACCACCAGGATCATCCAACCAGTCGGGTTTTGGACCGATTAAATGCTCAGTGGGGAGGCAGTTGTTGGGGTCTTCATCAGCCCAGATTCTGAACCAATCTCGTGCTCAGGCACCGCCTACCTGTTGGGTGTGTAATCAGCCGGGTCATATTCGACGTTCTTGTACTCAGCCGGGAGCTTCTTTAGGGGTTTTGCAACCTAACCAGGCTCAGTTTCTTTCGACTGGACAGGAACAGTATCGTTTTGGGGGACTAGCAGGCCAGATTGCGAGGGCCTCAGTAGAGTCAAGTTCCCAAGTCCCAGCTAGGGAAGTTTGTAGTTGTTCCAGGTGTGGGCAGAGGGGGCATACCAGTGGTTCTTGTCCGTGACTTGTAAGCTCGTAGGTTGCCTTATGTTCGGGGATGACCAACTTCGGCGGTCCAACAAGGGACGGTAGTAGTAGTAATACTGATGGGATGGTTTTGTTTTGACTAATCCGTTTTGTAATCAGTGGATTATTGTTTTGTGATCATTGGGTTCCGTTGTGTAACCAATGTGTTTTGGGAAGGTTGAAACATCTAAACTGTTTGTTTATCTATATATATATACATATATGCTTTGTTTGTTAATTTCCCTAGAGTGGGTGAATTGGAGCATGTCGTAGCTCTAAAATTTTATTAATGTATAAAGTTCCTATATAAATTTTTTTTTTTTTTTTTTTATGCTTGTGACTTGATTTGGGAAGGATGAGGGCTAGAGAGCCATGTTTTCAAAATTTGGAAGAACCACCGAGGGGTACGTGTCCTAGCCAAGGTAATATTGGAGCGAGAACTGTTTTACTTGCCGAGTGTGTGGAATTACATGAGTACTACCCATTTAAAGTTTTGTGCGTGGTATAGCTTTTGATCTACTGTCGGGTGAACTTGAGAGGATGTGAAGTGTACGATTAATACTAGATGTAACACGTATTTAATATGGTGTCCTACGGGGGCATGGCACATAATTTTGTCAAGGTTGGACTCGTACCTTCGTGGTAAGTAACGTTGTCAAGATTGCAGGTGTACTGATTGGCCGTTTCAAGTGAAGGGATGTCAGTCCCTATATAAGGTTGTGATTGTTGTATCGGGAGCGATGTGTTGTGAGTAGCTGGTACTATACCTCGGGCTGTAATATAATGGATGTCTCCCTAAGTTTCAAATTTCTTTATTTGGATTGAATGTGATAAGTTCGTACCTTAGCACTGGTCAAGTCAGAGGATATTATCAGAAGCGTTAATTGGGTATATAGCCCATGGTTAGAGTGTGACCCGTGGGTGGAGTCACAGTGGTATGGTGTTTGCGGATGAAGATGTGGGTTAATGACGAGGGAGGCGAGGACTTTTACCCCTCTGGAAAGTTAGATGAGTGAATCTTTGGAAGCCCTATCGGCGACTTGTGACGATGTCGGGGTTTGGTTCATGATGGTTGCCTAGCGGTAGTGTGGACTAGTGGTTTAGCACGGAGGCCGGGCCTCTTGATGGTACTCTCGAGATGAGTGATAAGTAAGATATAGAGTAACGAGTGGATCCTATGAGTTATTGGAGGATTCGGTGTAGGAGTAAGAGGGCTTGCAAAATAAGGAGGTTTTGCCTAGTACGGTTGAATGTGTTAGATGGGATGGTTTCGAGAGTTGCGCGGTGTTGGCAGGACTATATGAGAATGTTCGAGGGAACGTGAGATTTGTATCTCGAGTTAGTGGGAATGGTACCTGTATGCTGGTTCGTGTGTTGGGCCTTGCTAGATAGTGAGTCCGTGGTGACCCCCCTTGGTTGTATAGGGGTAGTGTTCATATTGTGATTGGTTATCCATTGTTGGGTGTGGGTTATGAGTGGATGCTGCCAACATTCTTTGAAGGAAGAGCAATTCGTGTTCTAAAGCAATGAGTATAGCGTGGGTCAAAGTAGTCCTTCGTATTCGGGATGTTGTGATTGAGGTTGACCATGTCGGTCTTCAGTCAAGGAAGTGAGCAGGCTTACTAGATAACCATGGCGGGGGATGGTGATTCCCTTAGACGCGATGTTGAGGCGGTTAAATTTTAGGAAATCCAGTGAGATTCCAAAATTTGTGGTTCGTGTAGAGAACTCCGTGGTTGGGGTTAGTGGTCTGAGTAGCACATCAGTGTGTGGATTACTGAGTGTAGAGTTTATTGAGCTGACTAGTCAGCTTGTCGGTATCGGGTGTTGGGGTGGCATTGGTCACCTTGAGTTTAGTCTCGTTCGTTGTAGACTACGTATGTTGATTAAGGAAAACTGAAATTAATCGAACATGTTTTGTCGTTGAGTCTGACGGTTGGAATAATACATCTAATATATGTATTGATTGATCATTGTGAATGATTGGCTTTTTATACATTATGAATGTATGGTGTTTAGTTTGATGTTGATACAGCACTATAATGTGTATCATTTGTGTATTTCTGAGCCGTGTTTATGATTATAAAGTGGTTAAGTAAAGGGAGGCGGGATAAAATTGCAAAACCATGAATTTCTTATACCTTATGTGTTGATAGTACTGTTGTTATTTCTATTAACTATCATTATAGAAATGTTATGTTCTGTGTCGGTTGTGGCATCACTGTATGAGTGATGGTTGTGGATAGTGCTGTTTTGGAAAGAAATGGAAAACAAAATTTTTCCAGTGTTTGGACCATATAAATGCGTTGTTGAAAAGTTGATTTAATTCAAGAATTTTAAAGAATTCCAGATTAATCTTTTGGCAAATAAACTGTGGATGACTCTGCGTTTTGGGTAACACCGTATTTGTGAAAAATATTTGCAAAGCTTTTGAGTTTTCGTACGGAACATGCAAGATTTATTCCGGAACGTTAACGTTGAAAATTTAAACATCTTTGGGAAATGCCTCTTGAACAAGAAAATGTTTTCTTATTATCTACTCTAAAGATTTGCTTTGGTCGTGTTGTTGAGTAGTGACTTAGCTTGGAATGCTAGCCGGTTGTTGGTGAATTGTTTCGGGGGAGGTTTGGTTTGTTGAGGCTTGCGTACCTAAGGTGTGGTTGTTTAGAATGTGTTTCCTTGGTTAGTATCTTCCTTGCTAAGAGTAAGTCGGAGGTTTGTTGTGAAAGTAATTTCTTTCCTTGGGGCTCGATTGTTGAATGCTCTGTTATCAGTTGGCCTTGTGTTTTGGCGTACCCTTAATTTCGGGGACGAAATTCTTTAAGGGGGGGAGGTTATAGCGGTCCCGATATTTCCTGTTGTTGTTTAACTATAATCCGGACTCGGTTCCGTAGATTCGTTGTTATCTTATCCTCATTTCTATCCCTTACTCTTTTAATTAGAATTTTGGGTTGTGTTGGGCAGGTTGGGAATAAGTGGGTCGTGTTTTAAAACTTAGAAATTTTGCCCAGGTTTTGGTCTCTCCGCTCGAGCGGCGATTTGACGCTCGAGTGGGATTTTGTTGTTGCCTCTCCGCTCGAGCGGCAGTTTGGACGCTCGAGCGTGAATTTCCTTCTCTCAGCATTTTGGTCGTCTGCAGAAAATTCTGGGAGAGTGCACCCGGCGCTCGAGCGGATCTTTGGACGCTCGAGCGTGAACCTGTGTCTGTACGCTCGAGCGGGGTGTTGTACGCTCGAGCGGACCTGCTTTTATATCAGTTCGTGAAACCACCTTTTTGATCACTTTTTGATTTCCTTTCTCTCTCTTACTTTTTCAAAACCTCCATTGGAGAGCACCTCACTCTAAAACCGAACTTCTCTCTTAGGATTGATCTACCTAGAGTGTTTTCCTCACCTTGGGCCTTTGTAAGAAGTGTGTTGATCGTCGAGGGCTTTGTTGAGATCTGAGAAATTTGGGATTTGGAGCACTTCGGAGTTTTACTCATCTTCTCCCTTGGAGCTCTGAATTTGAGGTAGGGATATCCTACTCCTCTCTATGGATTTTGTCTTTAAATTTTGGTAATTTGAGAGGTTGGGGTTGGTTTGGTAATTTTGTGAAAGTTTGGGCCTTTTGTGTTATTTTACAAAAGTTGGGGTTTTATTTGTAATAAACCTAGATGCATGTTTGGTATAGAGAAATGGAATAAATGTTGAATCATTGATGAAAATGGGACCTAAGGGTGGTAATGGTAATTATGGAAAATGACCTAATTACATTGTTTAATTAATTGAGATAATTAATTGTGGGAAATGAGGAAATGAAATGGAATTGTTGAGATTGGGAGTGCATGGGGTTAAAGGGTGTAGTTGAATTATTTATCACTCACCGAATTGAAATGTCGATTGAATATCCATTGTGCATTTATTTCCTGCTTAGAAATAATTGCTTTGGGCTACCGGTGGAGGGTAGTGTTGATTGTTGTAGACAATGCTTGATGATTAGGCAAACTAAAACTAATCAATTGGATGTGTCATAGAGCATGTCGGTTGATAGAATACATTAATTTTATGTATTGATTGATTGCATATGTGATTCTGTGTTTATATGCATTACTTGTGTATGGGAGGAGATAGGGGATGTACTCCACGGTTTAGGGGAAGATGGGGGATGTACCTCTAAACCGGTTAATGGTTTAGGGGAAGATGGGGGATGTACCTCTAAACCGGTTGTTGGAATGTTGATATAGCTCATATGCTTATCGGTTGAAGTGTTGATACAGCTCATATGCTTATCTGTTGTAGTAGTGATATAGCTCATATGCTTATCTATTGAAAAGTTTGTTTGATTTGATATAGCACTAAAATGTATATCATCATTGTTTGCGAAGTATATGGGAGTAGTTTATGTGTTATTGATACAACACCATAATGTGTATCCACCTTGGATTTCGAAAGTGTTCTAGTGATGAACTATAATCTCATCAAACGTTCTGGCCAGAGTACTGAGCCTTGTTTTCAAACTCAAAGTTGAACAAAAATGAAAAGTGAATTGTAATATAGACTTGGCTGTCATGGTAACGTAGGGAGATGTAATTGGAAGTGTCAGTGTTGACCATCTATCAGTTGCTAATCTTTTAGTCATTGTTCATGGTTGGTTTAGTGTATTTCTACTGGGCTGTGGCTCACCCTATATGGGAATATCATTTTCAGGTACAGGTAGCATGCCACCTCCAAGGACGTAGCTTGGGAGGCCAGAGGCGGACTTTTTGTTGTTTTACTTTTGATGTATTACATGTAAATTCAAGCCAAGGGCTTAACGTGTTTGAGTTAGTACTCTTTTGTTGTAACCAAGTGTTAACTTGGAAAGCTGTAAGCCCATAGGGCATTTGCTTTTGTTGTTAACATGTAATACTTTTTGTAATGAAACTCTGATAAATGAAAGAATGTGAAGCTTTTGAATATCAATGCATGTCTTATTTAATGGGTTTAAAGTTATTATTTTGAGGGCGTTACAGGCTCGGCGCATCATTCTAACTACATTTGTATTTCAATTTCAAATTGAATACGTGTTAGTTGTAGCATTTCACATGTCATTGTAGATTAGCCGAGCCTATCTTAGTTGCACTTTGCATGTGTTGCATTAGCCATCTTAACATGAACTAGGATCATGCATATGATTACTAACTAGTTTTTGTTTTGGCTCGAAGCACTCGGTAAGCATTTATGCTTTAGCATACCGCATGCGTGTGAGTGTTGCCATAACAGCATGATTACCATGAGGCTAGCTGCTTATGTGATATAACTGCTTGAATGTTTGTGGATGGAGGTGGAATTACCTAAATTGGGATAACGCATTAAAACTGTGAGTTTTAAGCCCACTAGATAGTGGCAAAACCATCTTTTCTAAAAGTCCACTCGAGGGTGGCAAAACCTGCATTTTAGCCTACTTGCGAGTAGCAAACCATTTTCAAAACAAGCATGAAATGTTTTGTTCCAATTTAGGCGATTTGGTCTATACTTGTTTATTGTGCGCATAACATAGTAATTCTAGGCTAATAAATGGAATAAAAACACATAACGTTTTCAAAACTAGATATCATGGTTAGTAGAGGCCGATCTTCGGATCGGGCGAGAGGGGGTGCTCATAGCTAACCTTCCCCAATCGTACCCAAGTTCCCGAGCCGAGGCAACTTTGGTGATGACGGACACGTGGCCTTTGGCACCGAGTCAGGGTTTCCTAAATTCCCCCATAAAAAATATTTAGGTGGTGACTCTATATCTGGCAAAGTAGTCCATGTTTGGCACTTCGTTTCAAAAATCTGTTTCTCAAAACGATTTGCCGAATTTGGACTCTTCGGTTCAGATTAAGAACCGTGACAATTTGAGAGTCCGAACTGTAGTGAGCCCACATACGAACAGAACGGGACTCACCCTCCCGGGGCGTTCAGGGATGTCTACACCAACCCTACACAGTTTACAGATTGAACACACACTAAGCTACACAGTTGGGAAAGATAATAACTTAATCCCTATCTTGACTCGGTGTGGTTCTACATCTATATCCTCATTAAGATGCCTTAAACTAGGCCTAAGAATGCCTAGGATGAAATGAGGATGCAAAGATGCGCTTTAAAAGTATTTTCAGAAAACAGGGGTCCCACTCGAGCGTAGGTTAATCCGCTCGAGCGCACATGCAGACAAAGGTTTCTGCTCGAGTGCAGACTAACTCGCTCGAGCATACTTCAAAACAGTCAAAAGTGCTGGATATGTAAAATTCACGCTCGATTGGGTGCTCGACACCCGCTCGAGCGTAAACACAAGGTCCCGCTCGAGCGTAAATTACCCCGCTCGAGCTGACTCAAAAACAGAACAAAATGCTGGGAGCACGATTTCCACGCTCGAGCGCCAGTCACCTCGCTCGAGCGTGAGTTCAAAATCTGGAATTCCCAGATTCGAACCTCAAGCTCAAAATCGAGTTCAAATGTATCAAAACCAATCCCCTTGGCTAATTTTCCAGAAAACTCCTCAAAACTCATAGCTTAACATGATTCAAAACTCAATTGTAAAAATCAAAGCCCAAAGGTAGTTCAAATAAATCCAATTTCAAACCAATTTTCATGAACAAGATGAACATGCAACATGCATGAACTTAAATCATTTTCAAGCTTTAAACACTTGCTCTAAAAAGCCAATTCTTTTCAAAACAAGATGAAATCATGGATTTAAACATAATATGAACATGCATGTAACATTTTGCCATGAAAACAACTTAAAATGCAGCAATACAAACATGCATGCATGAGTTAAGCTATAATTCAACAATTCAGAGCCATAACTTGGCTCTAGACTTCAACTTGCTCTAAAACCATGCAAGAATTAATTGAATTCACAAATAAGAGGGTAGTTACACTACCTTAGGTCTTGTAGTTCAAGAATGGAAGCACAATTTTGAAATCAACCTTCAATTCCTTCAAGTTTCTAAACAAATCAACAAGGACAATTCAATTCCTCTCCTCTCTCCCTCTTGGTCGGCTAAGGCAAGGGAGATGAGCTGATGAAATGTTTGCCTAAGTGTTTAATAAGGCTCAAATATAGTTCATGAAGTGGCCCACTCACAATGGCAAAGTTATAGATAAGCCTAACTCTTTAATTAGCTTTACTTCAACTAATTTAATCATACCAAAACACATTTCAGATAAATATGCCATAAAATCACATAAATTCTACTGATCATGAAACACTAATCAATTTCTGGTTCGGCCGCTGATAAGGCCTTCAATTTGCAGTTTAAACCTAAAAACATAAACAGATAATCAAACAGTCAAATAAATAGATAATGCATTTAAACAGATACAGTCAATCAATCAATTTCAGATTTCAGTCAGTCAGTTCAGTATTTCAATCAGTTCAATTACTTTTCATAATCAGTCTCAGTTTAGCAGTAATCGGTAGTTTATCGGTGAACAGTGGTGAGGGTTGTTACACCAATTCTGCTGTTCCCAGTTCTGTCCAGCAGTCCAGCTTAGTTGCTCTGCCCCCAGTTCTGCTCTGCCCCCAGTTCTGCTCTTCCCAGTTCTGTTCCTACAGTTCCCAGTTCTGGTCCTATGATTTCATCAAGTTCTGTTCCTTTGCTGCCTCCTTCTACTCTTCCTATCTCTTCTCCTGTTCCTATTCAGGCTATTTCTATCCAACTTCCTGTGTTACCTCCTCTTCCTCCTACTAACACTCATCCTATGCTCACTCACTCTAAAACTTGTTTTTCAGTTGCTCAGTCTTCCTTTCCTCAGTTGTTTGCTGACTCTGAGCCTCCTTCTTATCGTGAAGCTCTTTTGTCTCCTATTTGGCTTTAAGCTATGCAAGAGGAGATTACTGCCTTACATGCTCAACACACTTGGACCCTTGTCTCTCTTCCTCCTCACAAACAGCCTATCGGATGCAAATGGGTGTTTAAAATTAAAAGAAACTCAGAAGGTAGTATTGCCAGACACAAAGCCCGATTGGTAGCCAAGGGTTATTTTCAACAACATGGGATTGATTTTCAAGAAACATTCAGTCCTGTCGCCAAATAACCTACTATTCGAATTCTTTTGTGTCTTGCTCTTCACCATAAATGGCCCTTGAAATAGTTGGATATTTCAAATGCTTTCCTTCATGGTTTGCTTGAAGAGGAGGTCTTTATGCTCCAGCCCCCAGGCTTTATATCTTCATCTCCTACTCAAGTGTGTAAGCTTCACAAGACGTTATATGGCTTAAAACAGGCCTCCCGTGCCTGGTATTCCACTTTCTCAACCTTCCTCTTATCTCAAGGTTTTGTTAATAATAAATGTGACTCCTCCTTGTTCATTCAACGGACAGCCACCACAATTACTATTCTTTTGGTCTATGTCGATGATATCTTGCTCACAGGAAATAATTTTACTCATTTTCAGCATTTGATTACCAAGATGCACCAGGTTTTTTCCACGAAAGAATTAGGAGATATCTCCTATTTCCTTGGGATCTCTATAAAGGGCACTCCTGATTCAGGCTATTTTTTGTCTCAACATAAATATGCTCAGGATATTCTGACTAAGACTGGTTTGTCTGATTGTAAACTTGTTCTTCTCCTATTGCTTTCAAACCTTTTTCGGTTCCTCATTCTAATGATCCTTGTCCTCATCCTACTCTATATCGCAGTTTAGTGGGTGCTTTGCAATATCTTACCATTACTCGCCCGGATATATCCCTTGCTGTCAATCAATGTTGTCAGCACATGCATGCCATCACCATTGGCCATTTCTCTGCTGTTAAGCAGTTACTTCGCTTTGTCAAGGGTACTCTTTATCATGGTCTTCAGTTTTCTCCCAGCACTTTTGATCTTCATGCTTTTTCCGACTCTAATTGGGCAGGGGATGTTCTTGACCGAAAGTCTACTTCTGGTTATTGTATATTCTTGGGTTCCAATCTTATTTCATGGTCTGCTAAGAAGCAAGCTACAGTTTCTCGTAGTTCCACTGAAGTTGAATATAGAGCCCTTGCTCACACCACTGTTGAGATTTCTTGGCTTCTTATACTTCTTCATGATCTTGGCATTTCACCTCCGACTATTCCTCTTCTCTGGTGTGATAATGTTTTCGCCATTGCTCTTGCTTCAAATCCTGTTTTCCACTCTCGCTCTAAACACATCGAAGTGGATTGTTACTTTATTCGTGACAAAGTCCTTGCTAAACAAATTAGTTTGCAATACATTCCTACTATGGATCAGTTGGCTGATATGTTTACTAAACCCCTCTCTGTTGGTCACTTTTCTTATCTTAAAACCAAGCTTATGGAGTTCTGTCACCCCATCAGCTTGCAGGGGCCTGATAAGATACATAGTAGCAGCTCTAACATCAGGTGTACATCCTCATCCATGGAGGTGCAGTCACCGAATCAGCTCCAGCTAGTTAGTTAGGAATTTGTGCTCCAGCTAGTTAGTTAGGAATCTGTTAGAGTGTTTGTTAGTATATACGTGTAACAGATTACATTAGTTATGGATTAGTTGTAATCATCTGATATGTATATAACCATCATGTACTCATCAAGATTGAGATTGAATAATGAATTGAATATTTCATCAATCTTTCTTGTAAGCATAAGAAAGTACCTGACAGGGCCACATGATTTGACACCCTTTCCCCACAAAATGAAGTATAAAGCTGTTATTCCACCATTCATTATAGAAGGTACTACCTGAAAAGCAAATAGAGTAACAAAAGAAATATGTGATCACGTCAAGTAGTGAAATTCATTTTGCAATATATCATTAATTATCATATAAAAGTATATTTTCGTTATACCTGTGCATTAGAAAGCGGTCTGCCCTTCCATGGTTTTTGCAAAACTAAAAATATGATGGATGATGGAACGAGACAACTGAAGATAAAAAGTACAACTGAAGCTCCTGTCTGAGACAAGTAGTGGTAAATCGACCGTATTCTCATAAAGTTTCCTATAATGTGGATTATTTGCAATGGAGTGTGCCTACAAGGAAACAAGGCTTTCACTGAAAACAACTGAGGCTACCAAGAAAACCCAAGTATAAAATATGTGAAAAGGGATCCAAGAGAACAAAAATTTTATGATTTAGCATATTTGACAAATCTTGATGGTCTTGTGACATGTCATTCCAACAATGTTTTCCAATAGACTAATTATCAGCAAAGGGAGGTAAGATTTCTATATAGATAGGACGTTTTGCATATTTAAAATGGAAAAAGGCAAGAATAAAAGCCTAAATGTACTAGGGGTTGATCATCAAAGCAAGAGCAATAAGGATGAAGGAATTTGAGTGCTGATGTAGCTAACAACCACTTTTGTAGTAGATTCATTAGGGTTGTCACCTTTCTAATAACCACATATATAGTATGAGCATATAATCTAATTGGTCATAATGATAAGATAATCAACTGAAAACCAAACATCTAAAGGCAGCAGTTGATTTGCCCACTAATCAATGTCAAGGCTTTTGTTGTTAGGGATATAAAAGTATTAATACAAGAGGATCAAGATTTATATTGAGTTTCAAAATCCCCTAGACCATGAAACGACATAATACCACACATTTCTCATATTTGCCCAGACTCTTGACATGGTTTGTCCTTTTATTTCTCTTGAACCAAAACCACAATACACCATTGGAATACATACAATACATAACTTTGTATATCTCCTTACTATACAAAACCCTAATAAAATAATTAAGAACACGAAATTTCTAAAAACTCAAGATATCTCACATTCAGGTAGCTAACAACAAACTATTGCCAATTTGATAAATGCCCGAGATGGACGGCAACAAACTGTTGAAATTTATCTCTGCCAATTTGATAATTTAACTTAGCAATGTACTTAGAAATTCAATTAGAGTTCAAATCCCTTTATCAACTCCCTATACAGCTTAGTACAAATCAATAAAACAACAATAAGTTAATCACTGCATGAAAGAAAACAAGAAGTCCTTCCTTCCCAAACTGAATCTTGAAAATCTCATTGGTCAACTCAAGATAAAACACAAACCCTTACTTTAACTGAATCTGCTTCAATTAATTGAATTTTTTTTTTGTTTTCTTGGGAAACAAACAAGGGTTTAGGCTTAACTATTGCCTTGTGGTAACACCAAACAACATTTTCCTCAATATGGAATCTGATAAACTGTTGAAATTTGTGATAATTGAACTTAGCAGGTATCTTACAAAGTCAATAAGAGTTCGCATCACTTTGTCAACTCCCTATACAGCTTAGTACGAATCAACAAAACAACAATGCACTCTAATACCATAATTATTACCAAATTAATCGCCACATGAAAGAAAACAATAAGTCCTTCCTTCCTTCCTTCTCAAATTGAACCTCAAATTTTTCATCAGAGAAATCACAAACCCTTACTTAACAAAATCTGCTACAATTAATTGGCTTTTTTTTCCCTTCTCGTGTGTGTGTGTGTTTTCCCAGGAAACAATAGAACGTAAAAGGATATTGTTTGATGAGCCAACAGGATGTGAGCAAAGCCATCCTCAAAACTCAAACATCGCTTGACTATCTCTTATCTTGGAGTTTTAGCATTCTACTTGCGTGGAATTGGATTACTTTCTAGCACAACAATGTTATATACTTAGAAGAAAATACATAAAAGAGTGTTCAAAATTTGAAAATTTGTGAATTAAATACTTTCTTAATATGACTTACATCATATCAAATTTAAATTTATATTATAAATTCAAATCTTGAGCACTTTACTGCTACTTTCCAACTATAATTGTGTTGGTTCATCAACATCAACTTTCTAACATCTCTCATCTTTTCTCTCTCATACACATATTTCAGATCCAAATGAAAATCAGCCAGGATCTAAGAGCCTAAATCAATTAAATTGAAACCATAAACAATAGTGCTAGTGATTTGAATGAACTTGAAATCCAAATTAGAACCCCATACCTGGTAGAAGAACCCTAGATCCAGATCCCAATCGGTCAAATCCAAATTAAACTCATCCAGATCTAAGAGCCCTATATCAAATAGAGAGAAGCGCATATCGAAACTTGATAGTCTTCAAAATCGATTCTTCTTCGAACTCGAGAGCTTTCGACATATCGAAGAGGGACAATCTGAACTGGATGAGAAGAGGGAGAGAGCCGATTCAAGAGAGAGACAGAGAGAGGCGATTCTAGAGACCAGAGAGAGAGAGAGAGAGAAAGAGACAGATCGCAAAAGAAAAGTGAGAAAGCTAAATAAGTATTTACAGGTAGATTGAAAGAGAGAGATTGTGTGTGAGAGAGAGAGAGATTCGTACCACTCCTGTTCTTCAGATCACCATGGCAACGGAGAGAGCTTGAAACAGAGAGAATGATATCAAGAGAGACAACATTGAAGGAACAACGCATAAGAAAAGGGGCTAGGGCTTGCATATAAGAAAAGGGTCTAGAGTGCAACGTACGGTGATGATAGTGGAGGGCGAGAACGGTGGACGGCAACGTTGATGCTGAGGCGAGGCGAGGCGAGGTTTGGTGGCGAAGGAGAATCTGTGCGAGAGAGAACAATCTGATTTGTTTAAACAGAGAACAGGCGGGGACAATTTAAATGGTTTTCCTCTAAAATTTTCACACTTTTGGTGATAAAAGTAGTTTTCAGTCAGCAAATGTTAATAATTGATGACTAAAATTTTGTTATAGCCAAAGCTTAATTAACGGTGATTAAAATATTAGTCGGTAAAAAATATTAATTTGGCGACTAACTTTGTTTTGGTAGGAAAAAATAAATATACGACGACTAATTTTTTTTTGGTCGTTGAAAATAAGTTTTTGGCGACCAAAATTTTAGTCGCCAAAGATAAAAAAAAAAAATATTTTCCATTTGGCAACTAAATAGTTTTAGTAACCGAAACTCAATATACGGCGACTAAAATATTTTTAGTCGCTAAAAATAAGTTTTTGGTGACCAAAATTTTGGTCGCCAAAGATAAGAAATAATTTTTTATTTTCCATTCAGCGACTAAATAGTTTTAGTAGCCCAAATTCAATATACGGTGACTAAAATATTTTTTGTCGCTAAAAATAAGTTTTTGGCTACCAAACTTTTGGTTGCCAATTCCACAACCAACTTATTTTTGATCTTCTTCGACCAACTTATTTTTTGGTCTCCAAAATGTGACCTTCCGTGACCAAATTTGTAGTTGGTCACCAAAACCATACCACTTTTTGTGACCAACTCATATTTTGGTCGCCAAAATATGACCTTATGCGACCAACTCATATATGGTCGTAAAAAATAATGATCATTCACGACTAATTAATATTTGGTCATTAAAAGGTAACTTTTAGCTACCAACTTTTATATTGGTCGCAGAAAGTAATCGCTAAAAGTGCAGATTCTTGTAGTGACGATAGTCATCATTGTCATTACTACCTACCGCCATTACGACAACTATTACAATCTTTTACCTTCACAATGATTATCATTATCATCATTCCATCATCAAAATTATTACCATCATTACACCACCACCATATCCTTTTTGCTTCCACTACATTACCACTCTACTATCATCACACCCACTATCCCTCTACTTCTACCACCATTATCATTGGCTATATAACCACCACCACCACCATATATAATATAAAAATTAAAAGTTACAATTTGAAAATAATTAATCTCAAATATAATCTTTTACATATCAAATAATTTATTTGATTCAATAATTAAATTGGTACTTAATTTTCAATTTTATTCAATGCTAACCACAGCCATTTCTGAATTGATACAATTATTCATTTTTATAGTAAAGATCGAAATGATACAATGATAAACCATATTATGACCAAACAAATCCAAAACCTTCTCTCTTTTCTTTCTTGCAGCTACTTAGATTTTATTATAATGCAGCCCGTGTGTGCATATCGGTGAATCAAGTTATGCAAATTCTTTATAGCCATTGTTAAGGGCATGTCAAGAAAAATCTTCTACATATATTTACATTAATTCTTTATAGCCATTGTTAAGGGCATGTCAAGAAAAACCTTCTACATATATTTACATTAGTTCATGACATACATGACCCTTCTATTTTTGCAGAAACTACCCAAGTTTTTGTTAATGTCACTTGTGTTTCTAGTTTCCTCACTCTTTGCTTTTCTGTTTCTTATTTTCAATGCTATGGTTATTGTTGAAAATAATGGCTCTCCAAACTTTCATAATGGAGGATCCTCGATCATTTTCACCAAGGATCCTCTAGAGTGAAATTTTTCTAAAATTTCTTAGAGTGCTATATTGTGTGATTGAGATTTACTGGCAAGTCACATCAGAAAAATTGATGTGACTTGCCAGTAAATCTCAACCACACAATGTTGCACTCTAAGAAACTTTAAGAAAAAATCACTCTAGAGGATCCTGGATCATTTTGGCTTTTTTGTTCTTGGTCTACGAGCCCATGTGACATATCTTATGGACAAGTCATTGTATGATTCAAAGGAGTCCAGATTCCCTCCTTGAGCCCCCTCCTTCATTCCCTCCTTGCAGGGGTCTTCGGGTCCACTTTGAGGTCCAGTTTTGATAATCCGAACCGTTCATATTTTTAGATTTATTCAGTATATTATACCTGTAAAAAATCAAGTTGATCGGATATCAGAAAGTATGCGTTCAGAAAATTGGGACTACAAACTATTTTTTAATAAACAGTTTTTCGAACACATACTTTATGATATTCGATCAACTTGATTTTTTACAGGTATAATATACTGAATAAATCTAAAAATATGAACGGTTCGGATTATCAAAACTGGGCCTCAAAGTAGACCCGAAAGCCCTTGCAAGGAGGAAATGAAGGAGGGGCTCAAGGGGAGGATCCCAATTCGATTCAAAGGTCTGACAAATTACTACGTGATTGGACAAGTTACTGCATGATTAAACAAGTCATTGATCAATTCGATAAGTCACTATATGATTTGATAGGACATTGATTAATTAGAGAAATCACTGTATGATTCAAAAGTTTACTGAATCTAGTGAACTCTAATAAAATAAAATTTGACAGAGGTGGGTAAAAGTGAACTATGATAAATGCAGTATAATAAGGTCAAAGTAAATAATTACCCACCTTAAGCTTTTATTGAAGAACCACAGTGGTCTAGCACAAACAAAAATTCTAAATCTGACTCACAATATATAAAAAGTTGTAATTAACGAAAATAAGAAATTACAAACTGTCTGGCTAATGTTTTCAAAGATAAAAACCACAAGTTGTTTTTTGGGTTTAAGCAGAGACATATAATAGAATAAATTTAGCCAATTGAAGAGTAGAGATGAAGGCTTGTTAGGAAAGTCATTGGTAAGAACATAATCTATGACGAGCAGTCTAGACCTCTTCTGTTAGGGCTTATGATGAGGTATTGAAGCCCAGCGCTACTCATTAAAATCAGTTTTTGAGTTGGGCCTAGCCTAGGATTTGGTGTGAGGCCCGTCGGGCCTGAACCTTGCTAGCTGAGCTGGTCATGATATATGGACTGTCCATATCCAAATTGAACAAAATAATTTTATTTATTAAAATTTTTATAATTAGGAATTAAATAGATGGAAAGTAGGTTGCTAAACGAACTATGTTACTTGAATTTGACTTGTGTTCCACTCGTTAAATTATCAAATCAAACTTGAACAACTTACTATTCAACTCGATTCCTCTCTTTTTCAGCTCTAATGGAAAGATTTGAAATCACCAAAACAAGGAAAATTTTGGAATATCTCTACTTCTATTTTCTCTTAAGCTGTGTTTGGTTCAACAATTTGAGAAGGAATTTAGAAAGGGAAAAGAAAAAGATATGTGAAATATGAATAAAATATATCTACATTTTACTTAGTTTCTCACACTTTTTCCTTTTCCTTTTTTAAATTCCTCCCTCAATTCATGAACCAAACACAACCTTAGAAGGTCACCAAATGTAAGATTGGATTTGTAGGTGCTCTTAATAAAATTGAATTTTTATTACAAACAATCCAAGTAATGTCCCAATTTGAAAAAAATGACTTTTAAATTCTATTTGATCGTAGATTTAGGTTCCATTTGATTGAAATGCATGACATTAATCATTGAATGTGAAAGTGAGAAGAATAGCATAAAAAAAATTCTCCAGTGTGTAATGTATACCATATGCAACTCTATCACAAAATTCCGTAAGTTTTTACGAACTTACATAAGCAATCTCACAAAAATGCATAAGTTGAATACAAATTAGCGTAAGTCTTAAGTTTTCACGAACTTATGTGAATTTGTATCCAACTTACGCGTTTTTGCAAGATCACTAATGCAAATTAGTAAAAACTTATGTAATTTTGTGATAGGGTTGAATATGGTATGCATTACACACCAAAGCATTTCCCCATAATATAAATATAGATATGATAGTTTGAGAATGGCACCTCGCTATACTATTATCTGTCATACCCTTTCATAAACTACTTAGTAAAAATGGGTTGTACAAAAAATTAGTTTTATCAGACATCACCAGATGCATGAGTTGTACAAAAAATTAGTTTTATCAGACATCACCAGATACATGAACAAATTATATTTTGTTTCGTAAAATGGCGATAACTATGAGTTTAAATTTAAATTCTCTATTTTGTAAAATGAAATGCAAATTGTTCATTTATTCATCAATATTTGATGAAGTTGATTTTTTACATAGACAACATTTACTGTGAGATTTACAAGATGCATGATTTGGATTATTGATGTGGGTCCCGTCTCTTTAAATTTCTAATCTCATAACAAATAACTCATTTCATTAATAAATCATTAAGCCGATTAATAGTTTTAAATGATGTCAGAAATATATTTCAATTAATAATTTATTTTAATGTTGTATACGAGAGTAGTTAGAATTTTTTTTCTATTAATTTTGTAAAATAAAAATTTTTGATAAAACAATATTTGTATTTTTTAGAACCACATGAGACAATTCGTCTTTTAAACAAATTTCAGGAATGTATTTATAATTTACTCATATTTTTAAAACAACAGGACTTCATCCGTTGATGTGTGTAAAATGCCACACTCTGTGAGCTCATTTGAGAATTGACTAGTTTAATTGATCTTTTAATTTTTTTACGAAAAAACGTGAAAAAAATAGATAGAGTGATGTAATTGGGTGTTTTGACTTTTTTACTATTTTAACCAAAAAGCTAGGTTGTGTTTGGCTTGGTTTTCATAATCAGTTTTGAAAGATAATTTTTTGGAAATGATTTTCAAAATTTGAAAATTTATTTCGTTGTATATTTTGAAAATAGTTTTTACAAATTTGGAGTTTTGTAATTTGGAATGATTTGTAGTTTTTTTTTTTTGTAGTTAAATAGATGAGTGTGAGAGAAAAATTTATAAGTATAAAAATATAGATATTAAAATTATAAAAAATAATAAATAATAAACAATAACAAAAAAAATTATTTCTTAAAATTTATTTTACGTTTTTTATACATTGATTTTTAATAAAAATAATTAAGATAATATTGAATAAATGGTACATATACTTATTACATTTTCAACTGGCTTAGTGGTTTGAGTGCTTGCTTTTTATGCACTTGGTTTCATGTTCAAACCCTCTCCACAACATATTTTTGGAAGAAACTTTAATTCTTCAAACCTGGCCGGTTCTTCTGGTTTTCAAATTCTAAGCTAGTTTTGAGCATTGTCCAGGTTTCGAGGGTCATCAAGACTGGAATTAGGTCGGGTCAATGGTCTGATCCGGTTTGGGTTTTCAAACATTGCTAAACGGAGCCCTAGCTTCCCAAACACCATAGTACCAAAATAGAATCACCAATTCATTATTCTTTTATTTTTGGTATGGATTTCCTGGTTCTTTCTATGTTTTTAAGTTTGGCTAAAAACTTCGACCTTCTCTAATGCAAGGCCTAAACTAATTGCCTCGCTTGGCTTATAGTTGAACCAATATTGCATAGAATACGGATATTGATCCAGATCTGCTGGAGATTGATAATTGGATGTGGACATAGAAGTAACATGGAAGAGTTAATGCTCATGATTTTCATGGATTAAAAATCTTTTTGTGTGTTTGTGCATGAGGGAGACAACTATAAACAAACAATATCGTTTGATTATAGATTATAAAATAAAACAAGATGGAAGAATATCCTAGGTCATCCTGAAGAAATCACTAATTATAACTAAAATCATCTTTTGCATTTGTTGCATCTTTTGATGAATTATATGTAAGAAATTAAAACCTTTAGAATTCTAAGGAAAAAGCAACAAGACCCCAGGGAAAGAAAAAAAACAGAAAACAAAAAACAAAACAGAGGAAGCTATTAGGTCCTCTTTGAGAACTTGGCTATTTTAATTGATTTTTTGACTATTTTAATCTGACTAAATTTTTTTTATTTGGGATGATAGTTGATTTTTTTGTATTTTTAAAATGGGAGTTTTTTTGATAAATCATTTTTTTAAGAGTTTTATTCCATCCAACCCATATTCTTTTTGACTATTCCATTAGGTCTTATTTGAGGTAAGAAGACCAAAATACCCTTTTCATCTACTTATGTTCCATTTAGTCCACATTATTTTCTTATGTTTCAATAAGTCCTATGGGTGACATAATTACCAAAATACCGTCAATGTGAATGTTCACATCGTCAATGTGAATGTTCACACCGTCAATGTGAATGTTCCTATTTGAGGTAAGAAGACCAAAATACCATTTTCATCTACTTATGTTCTATTTAGTCCACATTATTTTCTTATGTTTCAATAAGTCCTATGGGTGACATAATTATCAAAATACCCCTAATGTGAATGTTCACATCCTATGGGTGACATAATTACCAAAATACCCCTAATGTGAATGTTCACATCGTCAATGTGAATGTTCACACTGTCAATGTAAATGTTTACACTGTCAATGTGAATATTCCTATTTGAGGTAAGAAGACCAAAATACCCTTTTCATCTACTTATGTTCTATTTAGTCCACATTATTTTCTTATGTTTTAATAAGTCCTATGGGTGACATAATTATCAAAATACCCCCAATGTGAATGTTCACATCCTATGGGTGACATAATTACCAAAATACCCCTAATGTGAATGTTCACAACGTCAATGTGAATGTTCACACCGTCAATGTGAATGTTCCTATTTGAGATAAGAAGACCAAAATACCCTTTCATCTACTTATATTCCATTTAGTCTACATTATTTTCTTACGTTTCAATAAGTCCTATGGGTGACATAATTACCAAAATACCCCTAATGTGAATGTTCACATCCTATGGGTGACATAATTGCCAAATTACCCCTAATGTGAATGTTCACATCGTCAATGTGAATGTTCACACTGTCAATGTAAATGTTTACACCGTCAATGTAAATGTTCCTATGTGAGGTAAAAAGACCAAAATACCCTTTTCATCTACTTATGTTCCATTTAGTCCATATTATTTTCTTATGTTTCAATAAGCCCTATGGGGGACATAATTATCAAAATACCCCCAATGTGAATGTTCACAACTTATGGGTGACAAAATTACCAAAATACCCCTAATGTGAATGTTCATAACGTCAATGTGAATGTTCACACCGTCAATGTGAATGTTCCTATTTGAGGTAAGAAGACCAAAATACCCTTTCATCTACTTATGTTTCATTTAGTCCACATTATTTTCTTATGTTTCAATAAGTTCTATGGGTGACATAATTACCAAAATATCCCTAATGTAAATGTTCACATCCTATGGGTGACATAATTACCAAAATACCCCTTATGTGAATGTTCACATCGTCAATGTAAATGTTTACACTGTCAATGTAAATGTTCACACCGTCAATGTGAATGTTCCTATTTGAGGTAAGAAGACCAAAATACCCTTTTCATCTACTTATATTCCATTTAGTCTACATTATTTTCTTATGTTTCAATAAGTCCTATGGGTGACATAATTACCGAAATACCCCTAATGTGAAGTTCACATCCTATGGGTGACATAATTACCAAATTACCCCTAATGTGAATGTTCATATCGTCAATGTGAATGTTCATACCGTCAATGTAAATGTTCACACCGTCAATGTGAATGTTCATATCATCAATGTGTAAGGGCTCGGCCCAGCCCGGGTCGGGGCTAACCCATGTAAAGCCTCGTGGGTGCTTGCCAAAATTCGGGCTGGGTCGGACCGGCCCACGGACCAAAAAATTAGGCCTAGGCCCTAGCCCTGGCACAAAGGTATTCAGGCTTTGGGTGCCCCGGTGGGTCAAGCCAAGAGGCTTGGGCCTAGGCTTGGATTGGGTCGGGCTTGGGTGAGCCCCGTCATTTTTTTTAATTTTTTTTAATTTTTTCTTCCAAAATTTTATTATTTTCCACAAAAAAGACACCGGGCCTCTGGCGGGACGGGCCTCGGGCCGAGCCTTAAATGGGCCTTATGCGGGTCGAGCTTCAAAGTGATGGTCCAGGTCCTAGCCCAAGTTCTCTGGCTGGGCTCGGGCTCGGGCCCAAACGAGCTTGCCCCGGCCCGCGGGAGGGCTTCGGGTGGCCCACGGGCCGCGGGCCAATTTTACACTCCTATCAATGTGAATATTAACATGTCAATGTGAATATTCACATTGTCAACAGGTCGAACCCGCTCCAGGCCGCGGGCCAATTTTACACTCCTATTAATATTAATGCTAACATGTCAATGTAAATATTCACATTGTAAATGGGTCGGGCCGGGCCGGGCCGGGCCGGGCCCGCGGGCGGGTTTCTGGCCACCTACGGGCCGCGGGTCAATTTTATACTCCTATCAATGTGAATGTTAATATGTTAATGTGAATATTCACATTGTCAACGGGCCGGGCCCTCCCCGGGCAGCCTACGGGCTGCGGGCGGGTTTCGGGCAGCCCACGGGCCTCAGGTCAATTTTACACTTCTATCAATGTGAATGTTAACATGTCAATGTGAATATTCACATTGTTAACGGACCGAGCCCGCCCCGGCCCAGGGGGGAGTTTCGGACCACCCACGGGCCAATTTTACATTCTTACCAATGTGAATGTTAAAATATGAATATTTACAGCCCGCCCCGCCAGGGCAACGGGCGGGTTTCGGGCCGCCCACAGGCCGCGGGCCAATTTTACACTCCTATCAATGTGAATGTTAATGTAAATATTCACATTGTAAACGGGCCGGGTCGGGCCCGCGGGAGGGTTTCGGGCCGCCCACGGGCCGCGGGCCAATTTTACACTCCTATCAATGTTAATGTTAACATGTCAATGTAAATATTCACATTGTAAACGGGACAAGTCGGGCCCGCGGGCGGGTTTCGGGCCGCCTACGGGCCGCGAGTCAATTTTACACTCCTATCAACGTAAATGTTAATATGTTAATGTGAATATTCACATTGTTAACGGGCCGGGCCGGGCCCGCCCCAGGCAGCCCACGGGCTGCGGGCCAATGTTACACTTCTATCAATGTGAATATTCACATTGTCAACGGACCAGGCCCGCCCCGGCTCGGGGCGAGCTTCGGACCGCCCACGGGCCACGGGCCAATTTTACATTCTTACCAATGTGAATGTTAAAATATGAATATTTACAGCCTGTCTCGCCCCGGGCAACGAGCGGGCTTCGGGCTACCCACAGTATGCGGGCTAATTTTATATTCCTATCAATGTGAATGTTAACATGTCAATGTAAATATTCACATTGTAAACGGGTCGGGCCAGGCCCGCGGGCGGGTTTCGAGCCGCCTACGAGCCGCGAGTCAATTTTACACTTCTATCAACGTGAATGTTAATATGTTAATGTGAATATTCACATTGTCAACGGGTCGGGCCGGGCCTGCCCCGGTAGCCTACGGGCCACGGGCGGGTTTCGGGCCGCCTACTGGCCGCGGACCAATTTTACACTTCTATCAATGTGAATGTTAACCAGTCAATGTGAATATTCACATTGTCAACGAATCGGGCCCGCTCCGGCTCGGGGGCGATCTTCGGACCGCCTACGGGCCGCAGGCCAATTTTACATTCTTACCAATGTGGATGTTAAAATATGATTATTTACATCATAAACTTGCTAACCGTTCAAAAAATATTTGTAAGGGTATCAAAATTAAATATAAGGGCATAAGAGTCTAAAAAAAGAGTGTAAATCAAGAAAAAGGATTTTATGGAATAAAACTATACATACATGGGACTAAATGGGTTAATAAATTTCTTCATGAACTTTTTGGGTTAAAACACTTCTAAATGGGATTTATCAATAAAAATCCGTTTTAAAATTTATTTGATAGTTGTGAGAGAAAAAAGTGAAATGATTATGGTTTGGATATGACATTGGGTGATTCTATTTACATATCACTAATACTCTCAGTACACACCATTACTTAGTACACACACAAAATAATTTTTAGGATTTAAAAATATCTTAATTCACACCGTAACTTTCCATTATTAACCCTATATTAACACAATACTAATTATTTGAATATACACTATTACACACACCAAAAACTCTTCATCTTCACCAATACACATAACAAATTTAAATCCCCACAATCTTCAGAATAGAGACCAACAGAGACTATCTTCGTCGGTCGTGATCTCTATCGTCGGCGGAAGTTTCATTTGGCTTCCATCTTCGCTAGTGTTAATTTCCATTGTTGGTGTTGAACTCTCGTCGTGTTTCAACTCGTCATTTCGTCGTTTCAGATCACCGGCGAAGTATTTCATTTGGTCTCCATCTTCGTCGGTGTTGATCTTTATTGTCGATTTTGAACTCTTGTCTCTCGTTGTCGTTTCAAATTCATCAAATTAGTCATGTTCATAAATACAAAATTAAACAAATTTAATGTTTTCAAAAATTCATATCTGGACAATGAATTGAAGTTTAATTTATTTTAACCAAACTAACTTAAAATGTTCAATTTTTTATGTATGAACATTTAATATTTGGTCAATTTTAATAATTTGAACAAAAATGTTTTGTTCAAATATAAATAATCGAACATTGTGTAAAAGTTCAACTTTGGTTATTCGAACATGATAAGCAAACTCATCTTTCCAACATACGAACGAAATAAATAAATTCCCAGTGAAATTCCTGGTATGTCGAACGGTTTGATTTTTGTATCTTTAACACCAGATTGTGTGTTTTGTGAGGGCTTTATTTGAGAGAAATTTTCGATGAGTTTTTCACAATGGTAGACAGGAATTTCCGAAGAGTTTTCTGATAGTCTTTTTTGGGCACCGTCAAGTCAATTCCTCCTTTGTTGAGAGTTGACAGGAATTTCAATGATGGACCGCTGATGCAATGTTCTTTACTAAGGTAATGATATTTATTATCAAAAGGAGAAGGAGAGAGGGTGTGCAAAATTAGGTGGGTGTGTCCTTAGGTGTGATAATATTTTGAATATGGATAAATTTGGTATTAAATAGAAATGGGGGTCCAAAGAATTTAGGCAGGTGCTAATAGCAGCCATCAAAATCAAAATATTTATATTTAATAACTGACCACGAATTTTTACATAAGTATGAAAAAACCTTCTTCCAAATTAGTACTATGCAAAATAAAGAGGCAAAATGGGAAAACTAAAATTCAAGCCTATAATAGTAAATAATTCCAAACCAAAGGACAAAATCAGAAGAAAAAAAAAAAAAAAAAAACGATCCTCAAGTGTTTCTTATATATATAGATATATATTAGGAACTTTTATAATAAACATTTTTGGAGTGTGTACCATATACTCCAATTATGACATTTATTTTATTTAATTATGTGATTTTTATTGATAAATCCCATTTAGAAGTGTTTTAACCCAAAAAGTCCATCAAGAAATTTATTAACCCATTTAGTCCCATGTATGTATAGTTTTATTCCATAAAGTCATTTTTCTTGATTTACACTCTTTTTTTAGACTCTTATGCCCTTATATTTAATTTTTATACCCTTACAAATATTTTTTGAACGGTTAGAAATTTTATGATGTAAATATTCATATTTTAACATTCACATTGGTAAGAATGTAAAATTGGCACGTGGCCCGTGGGCGGTCCGAAGATCGCCCCCGGGCCGGGGCGGGTCCGGTCCGTTGACAATGTGAATATTCACATTGACATGTTAACATTTACATTGATAGAAGTGTAAAATTGGCCCGCGGCCCGTGGGCGGCCCGAAACCCGCCCGTGGCCCGTGGGCTGCCTGGGGCGGGCCCGGCTCGACCTGTTGACAATGTAAATATTCACATTAACATATGATAGGAGTGTAAAATTAACCCGCGGCCTGTAGGCGGCCCGAAACCCGCCCGCAGGCCCGGCCCGGCCCGTTTACAATGTGAATATTCACATTGACATGTTAACATTCACATTGATAGGAATGTAAAATTGGCCCGCGGCCCGTGGGCGGCCAGAAGCCCGCCTGTTGCCCAGGGCGGGGCGGGCTGTAAATATTCATATTTTAACATTCACATTGGTAAAAATGTAAAAATGGCCCGTGGCCCGTGGGCGGTCCGAAGCATGCCCCCGAGCCGGGGCGGGCCCGATCCGTTGACAATGTGAATATTCACATTGACATGTTAACATTCACATTGATAAAAGTGTAAAATTGGCCCGTGGCCCGTGGGCGGCCCAAAACCCACCCGTGGCCCGTGGGCTGCCCGGGGCGGGCCAGGCCGGGCCCGTTGACAATGTGAATATTCACATTAACATATTAACATTCACGTTGATAGCAGTGTAAAATTGACCTGCGGCTCGTAGGCGGCCCGAAACCCGCCCGCGGGCCCGGCCCGGCCCGTTTACAATGTGAATATTTACATTGACATATTAACATTCACATTCATAGGAGTGTAAATTTGGCCCGCGGCCCGTGGGCGGCCTGAAACCCGCTCACAGGCCCAGCTCGGCCCGTTTACAATGTGAATTTTCACATTGACATGTTAACATTCACATTGATAAGAGTGTAAAATTGGCTCGCGGCCCATGGGCGGCCCGAAGCCTGCCCGTTGCCCGGGGCGGGGCGAGCTGTAAATATTCATATTTTAACATTCACATTGGTAAGAATGTAAAATTGGCCCGTGGCCCGTGGGCGGTCCGAAGCTCCCCCCTGGGCCGGGGCGGGCCCGGTTCGTTGACATTGTGAATATTCACATTGATATGTTAACATTCACATTGATAGAAGTGTAAAATTGGCCCACGGTCCGTGGGCTGCCCGAAATCTGCCCGCGGCCTGTGGGCTGTCCAGGGCCGGCCCGGCTTGGCCCGTTGACAATGTGAATATTCATATTAACATATTAACATTCACGTTGATAGGAGTGTAAAATTGACCCATGGCCCGTAGACGGCCCGAAACCCGCCTGCGGGCCCGGCTGGGCCCGGCTTGACCCGTTTATAATGTGAATATTTACATTGACATGTTAACATTAACATTGATAGGAGTGTAAAATTGGCTCGCGACCCGGAGTGGGTTCGACCTGTTGACAATGTGAATATTTACATTGATAGGAGTGTAAAATTGGCCCGAGACCCGTGGGCCACCCGAAGCCCTCCCGCGGGTCAAGGCAAGCTCGTTTGGGCCTGAGCCCAGCCCGAGAACTTGGGCTGGACCTGGGCCATCACTTTGAAGCTCGGCCCGCATAAGGCCCATTTAAGGCTCGGCTCGCCAGAGGCCCGGTGTCTTTTTTGCAGAAAATAATAAAATTTTGGGAGAAAAAATTAAAAAGAATTAAAAAAATGGCGAGACTCACCCAAGCCCAGGTCTAGGCCCAAGCCCCTTGGCTCGACCCACCGGGGCACCCAAAGCCTGAATACCTTTGTGCCAGGGCTAGGGCATAGGCCTAAATTTTTGGCCCGTGGGCCGGTTCGGCCCGGCCCGAATTTGGCAAGCACCCACGAGGCTTTACATGGGTTGGCCCTGGCCCGGGCGGAGCCGAGCCCCTACACATTGATGATATGAACATTCACATTGACGGTGTGAAAATTTACATTGACAGTGTGAACATTCACATTGACGATGTGAACATTCACATTAAGGGTATTTTGGTAATTATGTCACCCATAGGATGTGAACATTCACATTAAGGGTATTTTGGTAATTATGTCACCCATAGGACTTATTGAAACATAAGAAAATAATGTGAACTAAATGGAACAAAAGTAGATGAAAAGGGTTTTTTGGTCTTCTTACCTCAAATAGGAACATTCACATTGACGGTGTGAACATTTACATTGACAGTGTGAACATTCACATTGACGATGCGAACATTCACATTAGAGGTATTTTGGTAATTATGTCACCCATAGGACTTACTGAAACATAAGAAAATAATGTGGACTAAATGGAACATAAGTAGATGAAAAGGTTATTTTGGTCTTCTTACCTCAAATAGGAACATTAACATTGACGGTGTGAACATTCACATTAACGGTGTGAACATTTACATTGACAGTGTGAACATTCACATTGACGATGTGAACATTCACATTAGGGGTATTTTGGTAATTATGTCACCCATAGGATGTGAACATTCACATTAGGGGTATTTTGGTAATTATGTCACCCATAGGACTTATTGAAACATAAGAAAATAATGTGGACTAAATGGAACATAAGTACATGAAAAGGGTATTTTGGTCTTCTTACCTCAAATAGGACCTAATGGAATAGTAAAAAAGAATATAGGTTGGATGGAATAAAGCTCTTAGAAAAAGGATTTATCAAAAAAGCTCCCTTTAATTATTACTCATTATGATATTAATTATGATTTATTGTGATATTAATTAAAAATGTATAAATTTATTGTACAAGTTTAACATTGTAATATCATTTTAGAATCGAGTTTAGAATAACATTTTTAAAGGTTATTGTAGACGTCCCCGAACGTCCCGGGAATAAATCCCGTTCTGTTCATTTGGGCTCACTACAATTCAGGACTCAAATTGTCACGGTTCTTAATCTGGTCTTGCAAAGTGCAATGCAAGACTGATAAATCACCAAAGAGTCCAAATCCAGTAAATCGTTTTTGGAATATAGATTTTTTAGAAAGAAGTGCCAAACATAGACTGCTTTGCCAGATACAGAGTCGCCACCTAAATATTTTTTTATGGGGGAATTTAGGAAACCCTGACTCGTTTGCCTAAGGCCACGTGTCCGTCATCACCAAAGTTGGCTTGGCTCGGGAACTTGGGTACGATTGGGAAAGGTCAGCTATGAGCACCCCGCTCGCCCGATCAAAGATCGGCCTCTACTAACCATGATATCAAGTTTTGAAAACATTGTGTGCTCTTATTCCAGTTATTAGCCTAGAATTACTATGTGACGCGCACAACATACAAGTATAGACTAGATTGCCTAATTTAGAACAAAGCATCACATATCTGTTTGTTTTGAAAATGGATTGAGGTTTGCTACTCGCAAGTAGGCTAAAACACGGATTTCGACGAATTATTCCAATTCAAGCAATCCAACCTTCACCCACAGGCATTCAGGCAGTTTATATCACATAAGTAATTAGCCTCATGGTAAGCATGCTGTGATGTTAACACTCACAAACATGCGAGATGCTAAAGCATAAAGACTTACCGAGTACTCCGAGCCAAAGAAAGAAGTTAATTAGAAAACATGCATGAATCCAAACTATGCTGAGATGTCTAATGCAACACATGCAAAAATGCAACTAAGATAGGCTCGGCTATTCTAAGATGGCATATGAAATGCTGCAAAAATCATGTATTCAACTTGGAATTGAAATACGATGCAGTTAGTATGATGCACCGAGCCCGGTGCATGCAATACAGATGAATGATGCAAACATGCAAGCATAAGTATGCTAATTGAAACATGCCCTAATCTAACCATCATAAGCTGGTAAATAAAAGGGAGAAAGACGTGGGGTTGGAAGGCATACATCACACGCACGCATACTTATTACACAATTACCCTCGCTCGGAGGGTCCGAATAAATAATACAAATTAACTAATTAACTAACTAATTAATTATTACAAAACACTTAATTAATTAATAAATTAAATACAAAAGGAGGTGGCCGCAGCCCCGCCTCGAAATGCCTGAATGATGCATGCTTGATCGCCTCGCTCGGAAACCCGTTGCCATGCCACTGTTGTCTCTGTTTGCACTGTTCTGCACCTCTGAGCATTGTGAAAATATTCTTGATGCTTCTGAACCACTCCTTGATCATTTTGGGATGCCACCAGCCAAGGTAAAGATCCACCGGCCATTGATAGATTGTCATCGACCAGTTGTGAATCCATCGGCCAGATATTTTTGGTCGGTCGGCACTGTATGCAGTCGGTCGGCCAAATATTCCTGCAGAATCCTGTTTTGACAGTAGCAGAGGACAAACAATGCATGGCAAGAAAATTTCAAAGCAATGTGTGCATGGCCGCTTTCCCTATCATTCTACAGACTCAAGGGAGTGTGGCCCTCAGCCCTCGGGCCACCAACCACGCATTTCGATGCATGATGACCAAAGGCACCAAGCTTGCAAACCAATGTAAATGAATGCAACAAATGAGTGAATGCTTCACGCCCTATCATGTTGAGATCAAGGGCGTCGGCGACCAAGGATTGAGACGTGTTTCGTCACTTTGAGTACGAACACACCTCATTCCCCATGTTTGGTTTGACACCCCAAACCAAACATAATGCAATGCATGTATGCAATATGGCTCAAGTGTACAAAACAGCATCAAGTATGCAATATGAGGCTAAGTTAGCAAAACATGCCAAATGCAATACAACCTATACATGCAAATATGCAATATGCCAAGCATGCAAAATGCAATGTAGCAAATATGGAAAAATATGCAATGGAACTAGCATGTGCCAACACACGATGAACCAAATATGCAACAAACGTGCGACGAACATGCAATGGTGGACTTAAACCGCAAAGGGCAGACCTCAGCCTTGCCATAAACAGTGGCCAAAAGTGATGGAAATGATGGACAAATGCTCATGCAAACATGCACACCAATGGGCCTAAAACTAAAGCATAAAAGGGAGCATTCCACTACAACTATCATGACCACACATGGCATGGATTATGTAACCAAAAATAGAGTTTTAATGCGTCAAAATACACCCCAAAACCCACCGATATGGCAGCCCAAGAATTTAAACAAAAAGGCATACACCAAGGACTCAAACATGGAGCATAGGACCACAACTCTTCAAGGCATTGAAAGGGTAATCAAATGCAAGCATGTAAGCATAAAACATGGACTGAAATGGCATGATAAGTGATTCCAAATCACTGAAATAGCCTAAGTAATGCATGCTAAAGACTCACACACCCGAAGCCAACAAGCTAAAATGCAAAGAGGCTATACAAAGTATGGAAAACATGACCAAATCAACACCCAATAGAGCTTGAACATGATAAAACATGACCAAAACCTTCACAAAGCTAAGCCAAAACATGCAAGCATGGTGATCCAAATGCAAGATGCATCTCTAGGCAAAATAGAAGAATGCAAGGCAAGTGTATGGTGCATGCAAGGGGTCGACGAACCAACATGGAACAGAGGTAAAACAAGCTAGATAAACACCAAATAACCTCTGAAATAAAGCCAAACAAAGCTAGGCATGCATGCTACCTTTATGAGCCAAAAACACAAACATATAAGACAAAAGGGGAGAGGGGTGTCCCTCCCCTATGAAAGACCTCAAAACTCCTTCACCACCACTAAAAATCCTCTGGATTTCAATGGTGAGAAGGCCAATACACGAAAGTTCTCAAAGCTCAAACAAAGAAGGCACAAAAGGGCCAAACAAGGCCTAAAAGGGGGAGGTCGACCCCAAACACAAAAATAACCTTAATGAAACATCTTAAACATGAAAAATCAAAACTTTTATCAGTTATACACAAAGCTCAAAACAGCATGCAAAGTAGGTTAAAAGCTAGTGCAAGAATGGGAAATATAAAGCAATAGCGCTCACCCTTGAAGAACACTTCAAGAACCAAAACTCCAGCCCCCTTTTCTGATCAAAACCAACTCAAAAGTTTTAAGAACAACCTCTCAACACCTCAATAGCCAAGATATGGTGTAACACTAGGTGTCTTAGTGCAAAACTAAGAACAAAACTCACTTTTGGACACTCTAACACACAAATGTAGAGAGAGAGGGAGATATAGAGAGAGAGTGGTATATATATCATATATATCTCTGATTTGCTGAACCCCTTCAAAGAGAAGAGAGGCCTTCTTTTATGGAGCAAGACAAAGGCCTAAGCTTCTTAGAGAAGCTAAGGCAAAGGGGTCGAGGCTTCTTAAAGAAGCTAAGGCAAAGGGGTCAAGGCTTCTTGAGGAAGCCAAGACAAAGGTCCAATCTTCTTGAGGAAGCTAAGACAAAGGGTCAAGCTTCCTCAAGAAGCTAGAGCAAAGGGTGCAAAGGGTGCAAATCCTCCATACACGTGTATGGAGGATTGGTATGTGCACTCCAGCTGGCACAGCTGGCATGCACAATGCCTGGAAAAGGCAAAAAGGAGGTACCGGCCAGAAAAAGAGACAATTGGCCAAATAAATGGCCGATCAACCAGATATCCATGCCGATCGACCAAATATTTGGTCGGTAGAAATAAAGCAAGGCCGGTGGCTTCGTGCCACGGCCGGTGGGTTTGAGGGATGGCTAACAAGCCACTTCCTACCCTCAGGTGAAAAAAACTACAAGTCCTTGGTCCACAACCAAGCATAAAACAGTCAAGTCGAGAGATCCTAAGGCAAGGCGCGCAGCCGAGTCCTTCAGGATCTCAAAACGAACACGAACATGGATGATCACCGAGTGTTCAAACGATGACGTCCGAGTCTTGAGGACGGTCAAAAATGGGGTGTCTACAGTTACGGTTTTTATTTATTTGAAATTAGGATTTTGACTTGTGAGTTAAAATAATGGACTAACTTCATATATTCTTTTGATACGTATGTGTATATATATATATATATATATATTAAGGAAAAAAAGAAAAGAGTTATTGCTGATGTCTAGTATTATATGTGTCACCACTTTTAGTATATACGTGAAGGTTAGGGTTGGTGTTGACGTCTTATTTATTTATTTATTTTTTATTTTTTCTTATAATAGTTACATGGAAAGTGATGTTCTAAATTCATTTTTTTATTTTTATTTTTCAAATCTCTCAACTTCTAATTTTTTCAAATCCATTTTAATTTTTAGTTTTTAAATTCAATCATACACTTTTTAATATTATTTTTTTGAAACAAAATGATCATATGCGCACACATTGTGTGTGCCATCACTTCTAGTATAATATAAATTGTTAGGAAATACTTTTTAGAAAAGAAAAAAAAAATTGTTAGGAAATGCTATTATAGGGGCCCCTCAAAAGGGGCATATAATATGCAACTAAATTTTAACCACATTGATTCATACTATTCACCAAGTTGTAACAAAATCAAATTTAGCTTATAACAAAAACACTATAAAAACTCCATAATCAAAATCATCTTGTATTATGACAAAACACCACAAACCCTCATACCAAAGTTATTTAACTTATTTAAGTTCATGACTAAACACCACAAACCCTCATAATAAAAACCAATTTGGATCTCTCTTACTCGTTTTTCTCCTAAAGGAAAAAATGCGGGTAATCATATTACTTGCAGCGGAAGTGGTTTGGATTGGATGCTTAAATTATGAGTCACGTTAGAAAACCCTTTGCTAATTGAGAAGCTACTAGAGTTTCTCAATATTGTATTCACACTCCAAATCCCTAGGTTCTACAATAGTGACCTAAGAGAAAAGATCAGAGAGAGAAATATTTTGCAGAGATTTTTTGGGTATACTCCCACATCAATAATACGTATAATTGTTATTCTCTATATCAAATATATAGAGTACATCTCTGCAGATAGAAGTGGAGTTGTAGACTCCCTATAACGCCCTGCTATTTCATACATGAATCCATCGCAAACAATATGACAATTTACTCCAAAAGCCATCCTGTTCACTGAACTAAGATTTTAAATTTGCAATTTCCATGTTTACATGTCCATGAAACCTTGTACCCAACTCTAAGTTCAACGAACAAAATGACAATTACAAAAGAAGAACCCTTTGGGTATACAAGACTACAACAAAATAGATCTAACAGTCCTAGTACAAAACTATAAGTCTTTACAGCAAAATATTCTCAACTGTCAATCCTAGCACAGCTTACTTCAAGTCACCACTGTAGTTGTACAACATCATTTCCTGAAAAATAAAATAATGGTGAGCAACTTGCCCAGTAGGAATACATTTAACCAAGTATTTAATTATTTGAGCAAGCTTATGGCATCATCGAGACAAAATAATCTAACAAGTTTAGGTATACTTGTAATCTTCATTAATTATGTAAATACATGTCAATTGCACTATATCAATCACCTTTCACTTCCTTGCAACAAAACAATTAAACAATCACATCAATAGGAAACAGATCATGAGTCCCCTGTAAGAGCCCAACACCAGTTACTTTTGTTTTAAAAACCATCTCTACATTTTCCGACTATTATATGGCAAGAAGTGGGCACCGAAGAAAACCATCCATTTTTTCACTTTCACTGACTACAATATGGCAGGACTGTGTGGACACTCAAAAATATTTTTCTCATATTCGTCCAATAGTAGGCCTAGACAGGGCATTTGGGCACCTTTTAAACTCCCCGCACGGGTACCAACACAACACCACATTTTCAAAACCGACTCTTACCCAGACTCATGCACAATTAACAATTCAATCACATTTTATTCCATCAACAAGCATCCAACATTACAAAAAAAGGGAACGCAACACAACATTCAAAGAAAAATAACATCCAAAATCCTTTACCATATTGACATCCACATCTTTCATCTCTTTATTATTCACAATATTCCATGAATCAATGGAAATTCCATGAATCAATGGAAATTCTATTCAACTTAGTGATTTCTACTCAAGTTGAGAATTTATGGTCTTACCAAATTTGGGGGTTTTTCTCCTTCATCATAGATATAGATTTTAACAACATTTATATACATGTTTAAAAAAAAAGAATTAAGAAATTTCAAGCAAAAGTCATGCAAAATGGTTTATTTATGTAAAACATGGGTTTAATCCAACAAGATCCTCAAATTAGCTCATAAGTTACAACAATACCATGAAATCTCTTCAAAATAAAGAAATACTAGAGTAAAAGTATCCCTACCTCAAGTTGTGAAGAAGAAAACTCGAAAAACCCAAAGTCAACGAAACCACAAACTTTTCGGATCAATAGAAAGCCCTTGACAAGATCTACAACCTCTTGTGCTCGAGCGGTGAGTGTTTTGTTGATTATGTCTTGGCGCTTGAGCGGCCTTTCTTGCGCTCGAGCGGAACAACTTATTGTGTCTGACGCTTGAGCGTCAACTCTTCCGCTCGAGCGGACTGTGCATATATCAGATGGCGAAAATGACTTTTTATATCACTTTTTCAAATCTTTTCTCCCTAAAACCTCAAGTTGAGACTCTCTCTCTAAAACATACACACACACACACACACACTCTCTCTCTCTCTCTCTATATATATATATATATATATATTTTCACCTAGTTTTAGTGATTTCTTCACCCTAATCCTTTTGATAAAAAAGGTAGACCATCACAAGATCTCTATTTTGATCCGAATAGAGTTGGGTTTCAGCATCTTTGAAGTTTCACTCTTGCTTGGCTCATCTTCTCTCTTTGAGGTAGGGATTTTCTACACCATATGGTTTTTAGCTTAGTTATTTGTCGCTGTGTAACAATGTTGGGATTTGGGAGTAGTTTGAACAAACCTAGGATTTGGGTGTGAAATAAAAAGAGGGGTTTTCGGTGAATGTGAAATAAATGGGTGTGGAGTTTGAATGATGAGGTTATATTGTGTCAAAATTGTTGATTTTGGTATTTGGGTTGATATTTGGAAAAAGTGAGAGTTTTGCCCTAATTGGACTAAATTGTTATTTTGTATAAATAACTGAAACTGGCATTGGTAATATGCAATTGGATGATTGTTGATGTAAATGGTGGAGTTGGACATGTATTGTCTCTTATCCATGGAACTTTGAATAATATATCTGTTAAAAAAGTTTTATATCTATTTAGAAATACTTGTATTGGGCTATCGATGGAGAATAGCTATGATTGTTGTAGAAATTGCATGAGAATTAGGTAAATTGAAACTAATCTATTATTGGTTGTCATTGAATACGACTATGATTTATGTACATTGTATATGTATGATTGTTTAGGAGGAGAAAGAGGATGTACTCCATTGTTTGAGAGGAGATAGGGGATGGACTCTATTGAAATTAAGTTGGATAGTGTGTCCAGAGTGAAAGTCCTGAAATCTTGTATAGGGTATCGAACCCGTGGATGAAATTTTCGTAAAATGGCCGATTTGAAGTGTTTGTGTGGCAGTGTTTTGAATTGGGAAACCACTGAGTTGTAGTCTCAGTTGGGTTATTGAAAATAATGAAATTGACTCATGAATTGAGAATACTAAATAAACTTGAAATGAATTGAAAGAAAATGAATTGAAATATGAACCTTGGTGTCTTACGGTTATATAAAGAGTGGAGATTTTGTCACCGACATTGTATATGCACATTGTACTTATATCTTTCTTAAATCTCATATACTATGTTAGATTATTTCTACAGGGTTTTAGCTCACCTTATTTGGAAAAACCCATTTTCAGGTGTTGGTGATATGCCTCCGCTAGGGCAATGGCTTGGAGGGACTTTAGGAGCAAGAGCTTCTTGATTTTGTTGTATTCCTTTTGTATAGCCAAGGGCTTTAATTGTATTGAGCTAGGCTGATTTTGTTGTAACCAAGCAATGATTTGGAAAGATGTAAGCCTATAGGGCATATTATTACCTATTCAGTTATCAATTCTCTTAACATTACAACACATGTTGTAGATTCAGGATGAGCATTTGTGAATGTATATCGCATGTGTTAACTTTTGTAGACGAACTCTGATGAATGAAAGTATTTTATTACTATTATTTCTATTTTATTTATGATGAATGAAAGTATTTTAAGCCTATGTGGACACTCTTTGGTAATGGGTCGGGTCAAATCTGACCTAATTTCCAATATCTTCCACTTGTCCACATCATTGGTTACATTCACAATTGTCATTTCTCAATCTCTCATTCAGTTCACTTCTCATACAGAAAAATAGAGCGTATGACCTGACAAAAAGGTACAAGGTAGGAATGCTATATTAAGGCACTATGAACTAACATAGCACATCACTCAAAATATCTCGTCGACACCCCAGATTTGTTGGATCACAGCAGATCAAACATTTTAAAACCTCCCATAAGTCATAGCTCATAAACATGCTTGATCTCAACACTGTATCTGTCCTCATGATTATATTGTGATCTCAAATCCGACACAATTGCCTAAGTAATAAACTACAATACAAGGGTATGATTTCTAACAATCTTCCCTAGCCAGTCATGTCAATTCACTTAACCTGACCGCTTTCCTAGACATGGTCCTCTGGATCGTATTCATCACGACCCTTGGATAATATGCTAAAGTAACGACATGAAGTCATCACTTCATGACATAGTTCTAGGTTCAAGGGTATAGAGTAGGCCTATTTTTTTTTCTTTGGCCTACCAGGGCTCACACAGTGCTAGAGCAGGGATCTATCTAGCCACTTCCTTAAGTGGTCGATGGTAGCACATGCAGAATGATATGTCTGCTACGGTAAACCTCCCACTAGTTTGGGTCTGTCAATTTCTAACATCATACAAATCTTAGTCTAGTTGCTATACAAGTACCTAACCTGAGTTTCTTAGCATATTCACTCATCAAGCGCCTATCTAAGACCTCACATTTGGCTATATTTAGGCTTCATGAAGCTATGGATAACTTCACGTTCGACTTTTTAAGGTTTCATCTTAGCCAATGCTAAGGTGACATCTAATAATAAATAAGTTTTTTTCACTTCTCAAATCACAAAACATTTACCTCGCTCACTTTCTAAGTGCTAAGATAATTAATATCTCATCCTGCTTGCTTTACAAGCGCTAGGGTGATCGCTAGTGTGAGAAGACCTATCTAAGCCTTGTGACATCATATACAATGTGTGCTAATAGTATCAATTATGCCATAAAATCACATGAATACATAATTATGCATAATATATTCATAAAATATCCAACTACGTCAATGAGGTATCTAAAATATATCAAATCCTACAAAATCCTATACTCCTAACATGAGTCTAGAAAGTATCTCCAGTAGTGGATCAGCCATTATCCTGCTAGCGGAGATATGCTGTAGGATTACCTCTCGTCATGCAATCACACCTCGAATAAAGTGAAACCAATGTCGATGTGTTTGGTCCTACCATGACACTTAGGATCGCTAGAATATGCCAAAGTTGCCATACTGTTAGTATGGATCATAACAGTTTCCTCTGCAAGAGCCGTGATCCTAAGGCACTGTAAGAATCTCCTCAACCAAATAGCCTCCAATATTGTTGCTAAACAAGCAATTTACTCTTACTCCATCATGGAAAGATGAAAATATCCTCTTCACTGCTTGCTAGTGAACAAGTCCCGTGTATTCTAGTAATGGCTGACCACACCCACTGCAAAAAACATATGTCCGGTCTAGTACACATCATAGCGTACATCAGACTACCAACTGCATTTGCATAAGGAACCTTTGCCATTTGTTTCTTTTCCTCATCTATTCTTAAGGCAAGAGTCAATGCTCAGATTATGTCCTTTCTTAATCGAAGTGTCAATGGGTTTGAAATAGTGCATCTGAAATCGCTCTAAGATCCTCTTAATATATGTCTCTTGAGGCAAACAAAGAAGTCTCTTGGAGCGATCTCTTAAGATCTTAACCGAGCACATAATTTTCCTTTCATATATCCTTCATTTCAAAAATAGAGGACAATCATCAATATGTCATTTCTAGCTAACAATATGTCATCAACATACAACGATACAATGGTCTTCCTCCATTATCTCAAACCCAGTCGAAATGAAAGTTTTTATGAAATCTAAAATACCATTATCTGGATGATTGCTTTAGGCCATAAATGGAATGTTTGAGACGACATGCTTTGCACTCTTGTCCATTGACCTCAAAGCCTACTTGTTAATCCCTATAGATCTCTTCGTCCAGTTCTCCATTGAGAAATGTAGTCATAACATCCATTTGGAAAAGTTCTAAATCCAACTAAGCAACAATAGTTAGAACTAGGTGAATGAGGGAAAATCTCACTATCGGGGAGAATGCTTATACTTTCTCGTTGGGTATAGCCCTAAGGCATGAAAAAGACATTTAACTCATCAGCCTTGCGCTTAACTTTTAAGACCCACTTGTTGCCATTGGTATTGCATCTAGGTGGAAAGTCAACCAACTCTCAAACTTGGTTCCAAGCCATAGATTTCATTCCAAACCATAAAACTCATTTCATTCTTCATAGCAACCATTCACTCACTAGTAATATCATAAGACGACGATGAATGATTCCACATTTACCTCTACGTAATTGGGATCCTTATTGATTCATTTTCTAGTGAATCACTCCCACTAGAAGGTAAATCACTCGCACTATCTTTGGCGATTTCAGGATGAGTCTCTAATTCTCCACCTTCGCTAAAAGATGGTGTGAATTCCTTAGACTCTTGCAACTCAAATAGCGCAAGATCTTTCTTTACTTCACCAATACTAAAAATTTCACTCTCAATGAAATTGACATCTCATGACTCACTTTCAGTCATTCAACTATAAGGATGTTCACTATACTTTACATAACCCTTTGAGCATTTTGAGTATCTAACAAACACTTATTTATTTGCTTTAGGGCCTAACTTCTTATGCTTATGAGAAGTACTGTGAACACAACCTGCACAACTTCAATGTCGCAAATGCTCCATATTAGGTTTTATGCCTTTTCATAATTCATACGGAGTTGTTGGAACTGACTTTAAAGGCACACGGTTAAGGATGTAGGTAGTAGTCATAAGAGCATCTCCCTAAAAAGGTATAGGGAGGTTGATTTGCACTATCATCGATCTAACCATTTCAAGCAAAGTGCGATTTTGTCTCTTCGCTACACCATTTTGTTGTGAGGTGCTTGGAACCGTTAACTGCTTACGTATCCCATTTTCCTTGCACAATCCCTGGAACTGATGTGATAAATATTCATGCCCTCAATCTATTCGAAGAATGCTTAAGTTCCTGTCTATCTGATTCTCAACCATTAAAATAAAGTTCTTGAAGTAATCCAATGCTTCAAAGCGATGTGAGATCAAGCAGACATAATTGAACCATGAATAGTCATTAACAAATGTAAGGAAATAAAAAGCACAATGGCGTGTCTTTACATTTATAGGTCCGTAAATGTCAGAGTGGACTAACTCTAGAGGATATAAAGCCCTAGGTTCCTTTCCAAAAGGCTCCCTATAGGCCTTTCCTGCCAAACAAGGCTCACATATAGGAAGACTTACATTAGCAAGATGCCCTAACATGCATTGTTTAGCTAGTCTAGTCATTCTATCTTTTCCTATGTGACCAAGTCTAGCATGCCAATTAATAGAATTTTAATGTATCATTATCATAAGACACATAAGAATATGAGGAAAAATCTAAATCTAGCATAAATAACCATACATGCCCTTATTCAAATATGAATCCAACAAACTACCACTAAAACCAAAACCTAGCAAAACAATAACTGATAAAAAGATTACATTAGACACTAGGTGCATAAAGCACATCATAGAGGAGTAAAGTTCGCCTCGGACGCGTCTTAAGTTCATAAGAACCAACTTCAAGGACATCCTCTCGAGTTCTATTACCCAAAGTAATGTACTGCTTGCCCATAAGTATCTTTCTGTAATCCATGAACTCAACTCTTTCTTTGACTATGTGGCGGGTTACTTATGAGTTCTACAATCTAACAATGAAGAGAATTAGCAACCCATACGTGTGAACAAACACAAGTATTCAAAGAGTTAAGTAAAAAAGTCTACCTTCTTTACATTAAGGCATTCCTAAACAAAGTGACCTTGCTTCCCGCAGTTATAACACTTGACTTTGGTCTTGTTTTTGTTTCTTGTGCGCTTGCCTCGATGGCGCTTTTCTCATATTACCCCTCTTAGGACCAAGATTACTAGCTGGAGCCCCATATTTTCCTTGTCTGTTGCACTTAGGCCTGAATGCCTGATGCTGCCCTGCTTGGACGATTAGATCAGTGTTGCGGTGCAACCCCAGACGTTCCTCTTCAAGCCCAAATTCCTCAAATTTCAAAATAAGAGCCTGTAGCTCGGTTGCAGGTGTGGTCCCATAGTTAATATTTAGTTGATTCCATATGTCATGAGCAATGGGGTTTGTCTCAAACTCCCCTGTGAGATCATTGTGCATGCTGCTAAGCATAATATAGTGCTCGCATTGATCTCCCTTGACCCAATTTTGATAGGTCTTCGTGCCATGACGATGTTGGGTAGTGGTCTTTTCTTCAGATCGGATCTTAAGGGTGGTCAATTTTTCTATGACTTCTTATTCATTAAGCAAATGTTGAATTTCATCTTTGGTGAGGTCAATAACAACATTCTTAGAGGCCATTTCACTACATTGATTGCATAGGGTTTGACATTAGGACACTTTCTTAAAATTTATTTCCCAAAACACAATTGGCATACAATATTTCCGCTTACATAGAGAGATCGAAAATTTCGTTAAGCTCATAATCATCTCCCTTTATGTGAGCTAAAATATGGCACCCAATTAATTTTTGAATAAAATTATTTAAGAGGCAAAAACATCTCTTAATTCCACAACATTAAATCATGCATAATATATATGAGTCCAAAAATGAGCCATATAATGTTGCGCGTGGGCTCCTCTTGAAGCCTTATTGGTAATATGGTATAACATGTTAAGGCAACCTTGAAATGTATTGGTGACAGTGAAATATATTCCCTTATATGACTATAGAAAAAATACATCCAAAAATAAATAATTACAACCCAATAGAATCCTAATACATTGATTCTAATAATAATAAAAAAAGGGAAATAACTTGGGGATGCCACTTCACCGATACATTTGTGCGGTCTACCTCTAACAATACAAAAATAAACATGTGCACAAAAAATGACCAACATTACCTCCATCCATCCATACATTCAACATCAATCAGTCAATAAATGGCCAAAGGATGGACGTCCAACTACAATTTCTACTAAGGAAAAGAGTATAGTCATGAATATTCAGGACTCATATATATATATTTGCTTTCAACTAATATATTTAAACAATAAATAAATTAACTCAACAATTTAAAAGCACAAAATAAATGCTAATAATAGTAAAAGGAGTTAATTAATCATGCATAATAATTAACAAAATAGAAAAAATAATTTTCTAGAATTTTTCTTAATTTCCATATTTTTTTTTTTGTAATTTTTAGAATTATATTTTTAATTTTTTGTAATTTTCAGAATTAAAATATATATGAACATATGAGAATATCAAAGAAAATTCAAAATAAATTAATTCTGAAAACAGTGGCCAAAAAAATTATACAGAAAAGTAGATCAAGTAGTGAGGAACTCCCAAGTGTCGCATGTGACCCACGCGTACCCAAGGAAATGTGGCCACACGTCTTCACGCGTTGGGCTGTTGCTTTGCGCGTGGCAAACAGGCTCACACACATTCACGTGCCCAACGTGGCATGCGCGCGCCATGCATGCTACTGATATCAGCCGCACGCAGTGCGCTGATGTCATCTACGTCGCAAGCTGGACTGCGCTGAGTCAAGCCGCGTCGGTCACGCCGCACTACTTCGATTGCCGCGTTTTGTTGATGTCATCATAATGCCAACTTTGACTTTCAAAATCTCTATTTTTTCCAGAATTTCTTAAAAACAACGATTTTGACCCAAAATTTTTTGAAAAGCCATATCCTTTTCAATTTAACTCCAATTAAAGCCCATTTTATATGGATGGACAACTCATGAAAAGTACTTTCAAAATATGTAAATTTCAATTACTAAAAACAAAAAATTTAATACTGATTTTTGAGATAAAAAATCTGCTGTAATGGAGTTTTGTAAAAACTAGGGTTTTCAAAATCCTTTTCAACGTGCCGTGATATTCAACAATATTTAAATACATAATATTCAATCAAACATGAATAAATCTAAGCTATGGCGTGCAAATCATGAGGCGAAAATAAACAAGCATGGCTCTGATACCAATAAAGGAAAAAAAAAAGCAGGTAATCATATTACCTGTTGCGGTAACGGTTTGGATCGGATGCTTGAATTACGAGTCTCGTCAGGCAAACCCTCCGTAAATTGAGAAGCTACCAGAGTTTTTCAATGATGTATCCACACTCCAAATCCCTAGGTTCTACAATGGTGACCTAAGAGGGAAGAATAGAGAGAAATATTTTGTGGATATTTTTCAGGTAAACTCCCACAACAATAATACAAATAATTGTTATTCTCTATATCAAATATAGAGTATATCTCTGTAGATAGAAGTGGAGTTGTAGACTCCCACAACCACTCTAACACTTTCAAAGATAATTTCTTTAATTAACTTATTTATTTAATAAGTGAATTATCTATAACCCATATGGACACTCCATGGGTAATGGGTCAGGTCAAATCTGACCCAATTTCCAACATCGTTTCTCACTGGCTTTCTATTGTCGATTGGCTTCACTCTACCTCCATCATGTTCTTGTTACCACCTCCATCGTTGGTTGGTAGTTTTGTTTTTCTCTATTTATTGTTTATTTATTTTTTCTTTTTGGGTTTTTGTTTGTGTTTGTTTAGCTACGATCCATTATGTGTGTTCACCGATCGACTTGTTTTTCACCACCACTCTGCTTACTGTCACCTTCTTTATTATTATTATTTTATAGCTTTATTGTCGCTCTTGCTTTTAAATCTGGATTTCAATTTGCTAAAGATTGTCATCTGATGTTGATTAACGCATTGTTTCATGCTAGGCGACTACCCTTGGTCAAACAGAGTTTGATTGTTCTTATGTGGTAGAGAATGTAACATCCAAGTTGTTGGTAGCAATAATAGGGAGATTGTCAAAGGTTTTGTAGTGCTTTGGTTGGTGTTTTGTTTTCTATGTTCTGGTGTATTTTGTTGTTAGGATTTGGTCTTTATGTTTCTTTCTTGTATGGAGGTTTGTTTTCGTCCTTTTGTGTTAAGGTTTTCATCCCTTCTTCATGGGATTTTCTCTTTACCTTTTAGGAGCTTTATTCCGTTATACTTGATTGCCCAATTTATGGTCAGATGTACATTAGAATGTGACTCTTGGCCGTTTTATCAAAAAGATAAAAATAAGGAGAATGCTATGATGTGCACCCTTTGTTGGGTGCACACGGTATGCACTTTATGCAAAAAGTATAATTTCTCTCACAAAATATATAATTTTGTCACAAAAAATATAAAGTTTTGCTTCTCACAAAATGTATAACTTATTTCACAAAAAGTATAACTTTAGTTTTATATAACGTTTAGGTGCACATTACAACTTGAAAATTCATAACTTTTATCTCACAAAATGTATAACTTCTTTCACAAAAAATATAACTTGTTCTACAGTGTGCAAGTGCACATTGTAATATCTCCCTAAAAATAAAAATCAATTTAATAAAAAATACTAGAAAAGCCTTGTAACCAACTACTACAAAGTCTTGTAACAAAATGAGTACACAATCTCATAACTAAGTACATATATCATTCATAACTTATCTGTATGGGGAGTTTACACAAAAATTGGGGGTGCCATGACCTCCTCAGCCCCTCTAGAGTTTCGTCATTCCCTGAAAAATTATTAAAAAAAATTATTTTTCAATACATTATTTTTTTTCAACTTAGAAAAAAATTAAAAACTTTAAAAATCATTATTAAAAAAAAAAAAGAAGAAGTGAAACTTCAAACACCCAATCAGTTAATAGTGTCTCCTTCTTCACTACTTTGTCATTTGGTTACCGTTCTAGGACTAAACTGGATGGAATGGAATATGATATACTCTCAGGATAAACTTCCTCCACTCACAACCCCTACTCTTAACTCTTACTAGGCCCTTGGCCTAGTTACTTGGGGACAACATTTATGTATGCTTGGAAAAAAGAGATTGGAGCTTCAACTATTCAAGAAAGTTAATTTAACAACTAATAATTAAGTTGATTGGAGTATGAGTATATGTATGTTGTTAGTGACTTATAGAAGGGAAATTTTGTGTTTCAAATGTCTCAGTGACAATTTGCAAAATTTTTTATTATGGTGTTTGTTATGATTTGGTAAAATTTGTTGTGATATTAGTTATATCTCATTATAATATTAGCTATGATATTATTTTGATTATGATTTAAAAGGTCTTTGCTTGTACTTTATATGGTGTTTGGTTATGATTCATTTTTTTTTTTTTAAGTTATGACTGAAAATCGTCTAGTTATGACATTTGTGGTAATCAACATGTTTACCGCCTCTCAAGAATTCTTGCTTGCCACTTGGAAAGTCCTGTAGATGTTACAAACACATAGGCTTGTTGATTGAATTGAATGCGGGCACGCCAGAACTTGTGAATCTATAGTTCAAGATGTAGGAATGTTTGACAACTTCTAACTTCTAACATAGAGAAATGGCTGTGTGTGGCTAAGAGGAACCACCACTAGTTTGGATCTTACCTCAATGAAGAGGACTTTTACTAAATTTGCTAGGAGCTAAAGATAGGCTAAACTAGAATTGAACTTTCATTAATTAACAAATGAAGTACAACTGACTAATTTAATTGAGCTAAGAAGCTAAGCTAAGTTACAGCTATGAAATTATGATAGATAAAGCTATGAAGCTAAGATAAATGTATTGAAAGACTTTTGGTCGAATTGTTGGTCGGGGACCCCTTGAATGTTGTACTTGGAGCCCTTTATATAGTGTTGGGGAAGCCCCCAATTCTGCTCACTTGCCAGGAACATAGCAGCCTCTCTTGGTGACATGTGTCCTTGATGCTAAGCTTGATCTCCCAAGAGTAGGAACGATTTTGATTCTGCATGGATAGCGCCTATCTTTATCATTTCAACTTGGTCCATTGAGCTCCACAAAGTCGCCATATGTCCCTTTAAATTTGAATTTGAACTTATTTTGCTTGATTTGGGGAAGATACTTCCTAGTTATTGCATGGAATCCTCTTCTCCTCGTTGTGCATGTTTATCCTCAAGGAATTCAAAAAACTAACCTTGCCTCACGTGGAAAATTAATTCCTTGATGATAGTATGTGTTGATCATTCATACCTCCACAAGCTGCCACGTGTCCCATAAAAAGACCCACTTGCCTTGATTTTGGAAAAAATGGTTCCACTTTTGTATCCTTGTGATTGATATGCAAGATCTTCAAATCTCATGTAAAACTCATCACTTAACAACCAACTAAAAGATAAGACACCAAATTATGAGATAAGGCATGCAATTAGGGGATAAGTCTCAACAACCTCCTAATTCTTAGGAAAGGTTAAGGCTTGCCTTATCTATCAAATCTAAATTATTTTATATAATTAATTAATGAACCAATTACCTTATAATTAATAAAATAAAATAAATTCCTTTTGCTTAACCGCCACTTCACGTAGGTAGGTTGTGATAACCCTATTCCGTATTATGCTAATTGATCTTAATTATGATTGTGATTGTGTGTTTGATATGATTTTGAGTGTCATTCATATGAATATATGTGGTTTTGAATTTCTATCTATTCACTGTAGGAAAATCTGTTTGATTCGCTGCTCTAGAATTAAAATTGAAGGCCTTATCGGCCACAGAAGCCAAAATTGACTACGCCATTGTGATTGGCATAATTTTTAGAGCCTATGGTGAAATTTAATTAGAAATTTATTTGGATCAAAATAATTAGATTCAGAATAATTAATTAAAGCACTATTATTAACATTAATCAATTTGATTAAGTGGGAGACTATAAAAAGGGGGCATTACACTCACATTCATTTGGTTTTGAGCTCATTTCACTCATTTGGCTGAGATTAGCTCTTTAGAGAGAGAGAGAGAGAGAGGGCCAAATTTAGTGAGAGAGAGGGGCCAACATTGACGAATTGCAAGAGGATTCATGAACTAAGGGGATTAGCTCAAGACTTAGCTATAATTGGAAGAATTGAAGCTCCTAGGTGAGTAATCAACCCTTGATTCATGAATTTGAGTTTGTAATCATGCAAATTCAAGTAATTATGTGACCAAGAACAAGAATTGAGTTGTAGTTGATGAATTTGAAGTCAATAGATGCATGCATGTAAGAAATTGCTATCAATTTCCATGTTTGAGCATAAAGTGTGTAATCCATGTTGAATTTTGATTGAAGTCCATCTTTTTGATCATTTCATCACCAATTAAGTTGAGGATAAAGGGTATATCCCACATGCAAGTGCAAATCATGAAGGTGTGAGTCTTGAATGTATGAATTTGTTATGTTGGTGATGAGTTTGGAATAATTTGAGGCATGCATGTAACTGATTCATGGGAATTGAACTTCATAATGTGGTAATTTGGTATTTGTATCATGTTAGTAAATGTATATAAGAGTTATGAGTCGTCATATGCAAGAAACATAAGTTTGAATGCAAGTTTGAAGCTCAGTCAGCTTGCTGGAAAACCCAAAATCCGGCATGTCCGCTCGAGCGGGGGAGTCGCTGCTCGAGCGTGAAATGCTGGTTGCCAGCACTTTTGCAGACATGGATGTCTGCTCGAACGGGGATATTCACGCTCGAGCGGGGAGCCATGTAGTGTGACATTCAGCTCGAGCGTTCGAATTCACGCTCGAGCGTAGAAGTGAGGTAACTAGTACTTTTGCAGACCATGAGGGTTCGCTCGAGCGGCGGAACCCACGCTTGAGCGGGGACCCCTGTTTCAGAAATTTTGTAAAGGTGTTCTGTGTTTTATTTTCCATTCTCTTTCATTTCTAAGCACTCTTAAGCATGCATTGAGCATCATAAATGAGTTAAAAGGATAAGAAAGAAGCCTAAGAGAGATGTATGAATTAAGAACGAATTGAATCGTTTATGACCCATTATGTTCATGAAATGTGTAGGGTCAAGCACGATGGTAAATTCATCGGAAGATCACTGTGAGTAATATCTCAATAAAGATATTTGAAGTATGTTATTTGTCCAATTGCTTACTTCCATCTAAGTCTTATAAGTTTGTTAAATCGAATTGTGGACAAATATTTGTTATGTCATATGGTTGGGCCAAAGGCCGTTGGATGCAATTGATTGGGCTAAAGGCCGTTTGACATGAATGATCGGGCAGAAGGCTGTTTGACATGAACAATTGGGCCGAAGGCTGTTTGACATGAATGATCGGGCCGAAGGCCGTTTGACATGAACGATTGGGCTGAAGGTCGTTTGACGTGAACGATCGGGCTGAAGGCTGTTTGACATGAATGAATAAATGGGCCGAAGGCCGTTTGACATGAATGAATGAATGAATGGGCCAAAGGCCATTGGATACAATTGATTGGGCCAAAGGCCGTTTGATATACATGAATAAATTGGCCTCGAGGTCGTTTGTTAAGGAACGAAGTGGGCCAAAGGCCGTTTGATATGTTCGGGCTTGAATCGCCTAATGTACCAAAATAATGCACTAAATAGAATTCTACATGGGCCCAAGGCCGTTTGATATATGTGAATCTCATTTGCGTACCTTCTTTATTTGATATTATTCACTAGGCTTTTGCTCACACTCATTCATGTGTATGTAGGTGAGCAAAAAGATATCCAAACCTAGCTCCGGTGAAGTCTGTGAGAAACGTCAAGTTTTGGAGAGTCAGCCCTAGATGTCTCACGCATGAGACTTACTTTCGCCTCTTTTGATCTCTTGTTGTAAGCTCGTTGTGTTGGCGAAATGTTGGATTACCTTTGTATATAAGTTTTGGTTAGGCTGACTAAGACTTGAATGATCTTGTGTATGTATAGAACATTGTGTTATTATCTCTTTGATGTGAGTTATTAACATGTATATATATAGACTGTTATGATGTGCCATGTAAGCACAACTCTTTGGACAAAAGTTTTAAATTTGCTTCCGTTTGGCCCATTTACTCTGATGAGACATGTCTTGTTTGGTTTGAGGCCGTAGGTAATCCCTTGATTACTGGCCGGTTATGTCCTTAACCCATAGGGGCGGGTTCGAGTTATGACAGAGTGGTATCAGAGCACGAGTTAATAACTCACACACTTGTCCAATGAGCAATAAGCATCTAGAAAAGATCTAGGATGCATTCATGTGGTAAGTATGAATCTGAAAGCATCTAGAATATGCTTAAGTGTTTTAATGCGAACGATTATGTGTTATAAGTTGTGATTTGCTTGCATTGCAAATTATTTGACTATGTATGCTCTTTAGTATATGCGTAGCTGTGAATCTTTTGTATAAAGTATAATGCAAGTTTAATCAGATGATGAGAACAATAGGTGATGAGATAGAGGAGTCTTCTACTGCCATAATGGATAGAATGGAAAAATTGATTCAGGAAATGGCAGAGACATTGAGGCAACAACAACAGTGGCAACAACAGTGGCAACAACCACACCCTCCGCCTCCTCCTCCGGTACCACCTGTGCAAGATAATCAGAATGATAATCGAATAATAGCCCTCACCAAAGAAGGAGAAATTGGGTGGGACTGTTCAAAATATGCGAAATACGAAGACGACGTGATAGCTGCATTGGGCCAATGATAGTGTGCCAGGTGTTCTTGGAATAAAAAACAATTCAATTAGAGATTGAAAAGACGTTTTTGACCGGACAGATTGGTATCACGGTCTGAATTTAGCTCGGTTGGAAGGCTAAAGCTTTTTTTTTTTTAGCTCGGCTGGTAACAGGTAATCCCTATCATGTTGCGCAGATGGAATTAAGGGGCAATTGAGAGGGTAATTTATATATAAATTGGGCCGATCTGGGTAATGGGCCATTTTGTGGGCCACAGTAAGAAGGGCTAAGTAAAAGGGCCTTGTAATTAGTCCAGTCCAGAGGAGCCTTGCAGATAGCCCGGTCTGAAAGAGCTTGGTGGTTAGCCCGGTCACCACGGTCGGCACGATGACAGTTAGCTCAGTCAATCCATCTTGAGCCGAGGTATTTTTGGCTTCTACTCAGGACCTTGGTGTTGAGTAGCTCGGTCCAAGTACGCTATGGTTAGCACGGTCTCAACAGGTGAAACCGAGGTACGATTAACAGGGGAAAAAACCGAGCTAGCTAGAGCTCGGTCGTTTCAGCCAGTTTAGCATGGCTATTTTATCCTGGTCGTACTGCCTTCCAACTGAGATAAAACCATCTCACTTGGTTTAAGCAATGAGGGGGGTGTTGAAGGATAAGCATTATCCTTCAGGAGTGTGATTCCTAAGAGGACTCTGCATGGAGGAATAAGAGTCCTACTAGGATTGTGCCACGCGGAACCTATAAAAGCTCATAACATCATCTATGGAGAGGTAACACAACTTTGATTTTCGAATACACAGAGCTTTTGTCTATTTGTCTATTTTGCTGACTTAGGCATCGGAGAGGTATCCGACACACACCCGCTGGCTAGCTCACGTTTGTGTTTTCAGGGAGTAAAGCGACGACGTTTGGAGGAGCGCGGACTTGATCAACAGGATTATACGAGAAGATTATTTCTTGCTCGTACAGAACCTTACGCTTGTGTATCGACTATCGAGAATTGAACAAGCTAACAGTAAAGAATAAATATCCCCTACCTCGTATTGATGACCTATTTGACCAGTTGCAGGGATCACAAGTGTTTTCCAAAATTGATTTGAGATCTGGGTATCATCAGTTGAAAGTGAAAGCAGAAGATGTTGAGAAAACCGCGTTTCGAATAAGGTATGGCCATTATGAATTTCTTGTTATGCCATTTGGGGTAACTAATGCTCCGACAGAGTTTATGGACTTAATGCACCGAATTTTTAAGACCTACCTTGATGAATTTGTTGTGGTTTTTATCGATGATGTTTTGATATACTCGAAGAATAGACTTGAACATGAACAATATCTGAGGACTATTTTGCAAACACTTAGAGAAAAGAAATTATTTGCCAAACTAAAGAAATGTGAATTTTGGTTGGATGAAGTTATCTTTTTATGGCATGTTATCAACAAAGAGGGGATTTCAGTAGACCCACAGAAAATAGAAGCAATTGTGAATTGGCCTACACCGACAAATGTAACAGAAGTCTGCAGCTTCATGGGCTTAGCTGGGTACTACAGGAGATTTGTGAAAGACTTTTCGAGAATATCTGTGCCTCTTACCCAACTGACACGCAAAGGGTAACCATTTGAATGGAACGACGAAAGAGAATCTGCCTTTTATGAATTGAAATGAGACTGACCACCGCACCAGTTCTGACATTGCCATCAGGTACAAAAAACTTTGTAATTTTTAGAGATGCATCTTATAAAGGTTTGGGTTGTGTATTAATGTAGAATGGAAGGGTAATTGCCTATGCCTCCCGACAGTTGAGGCCACATGAGAAGAACTACCCAACACATGATTTAGAATTGGCCGTAGTTGTGTTTGCTTTAAAAATCTGGCGACATTACTTGTTTGGGGCAAAATGTGAAGTCTACATGGATCACAAATTTCTGAAGTACTTCTTTACACAAAAGGAGCTAAATATGCGGCAGAGAAGATGGCTTGAATTGAAAAAAGATTATGATCTTGAAATCCAGTATCACCCCGGGAGAGCCAATACAGTTACTGATGCCTTGAGCAGAAAATCAATGGGGAATTTGGCTTGTTTGCTTACTGAACAAAAAGAAAATTTGCAAGATTTTGAGGAGTCTGAGATTGAAGTGATATGGTGTGAACAGGGTGGATTGATAGCCACCATTTCAGCCGAACTAGCAATCATTGAAGAGATTAAACAGAAACAGAAAGAAGATGAATTCCTCAGGAAAGTGATTGATGAATTTGAAACAAGTCCGAAGGCAGAATTTAGCATTGAAAATGAAGTGTTAAGATTTCGAAACCGAATGTGTGTCCCAGATATGCCAGAACTAAAGAAAAGAGTTCTAGATGAAGCTTATAAATTGGTGTTCGCTATGCATCCAGGTAACAACAAGATGTATCGAGACTTGAAGCAAAGCTTTTGGTAGCCCAAAATGAAGAAAGAAATTGTGGAGTATGTGTCCAAATGCCTTCAATGTCAGCAAGTTAAAGCTGAACATCAGAAATTAGGCGGTCTACTTCAACCTCTTCCTATTCCTGAATGGAAGTAGGAGCATGTGACTATGGATTTTGTTGTTGGTCTACCTCGGACTCCTCGAGGTATGAATTCTATTTGGGTTGTAGTTCATAGACTGACTAAATTTGCACATTTTCTGCCTGTTAAGACTACATTTGATGCTTATAGATTGGCTACTATATATGTTGATGAGATTGTCCGTTTATACATAGTTCTAGTATCTATTGTGTCGGATGGAGATCCGAAAATTGTATCTAGATTGTGGAAGAGTTTGCAGAAAGCTATGGGGACAGAACTGAGGTTTAGTACTGCGTTCCACCCACAAACAGATGGGCAATCAGAACGGACAATACAGACTTTGGAAGATATGCTAAGGATGTGTGCCTTGGATTTTCAAGGGAGTTGGGAAGATTATTTGCCACTCGCAGAGTTTGCATACAATAACAGCTTCCACTCCAGCATTGGTATGGCACCATACGAGGCTTTGTATAGTAGAAGATGTAGATCACCAATTTGTTGGACAGAAGTCGGGGATAGAGCTCTTATTGGGCCTAAAATTGTGCAAGATACTTATGAGAAGATCAAAACTATTAAGCAAAGGCTCAAAACAGCTCAGGACCGACAAAAGAATTATGCGGATGTTCAAAGAAGACCTCTTGAATATGAGGTCGGTGATCATGTATTTATTCGTGTGACGCCAATGAAGGGCCAAGTAAGATTTGGAAAGAAGGGTAAGTTGTCGCCCCGTTACATTGGGCCGTTTCAAATTCTGAAAAGGCTTGGTCCAGTTGCTTATCGAGTGGGCCACCGGGATTCGAACAAATCCATAATGTGTTTCATGAATCAATGTTGAGGGGTTATCTTCGAGATCCGTTTCATGTGATTGATTATCACCGGGTAACTCTTGATAAAAATATGGAGTACAACGAATGGCCGGAACGAATCATTGACCGGCAAGTGAAACAATTGAGAAGCAAGTCCATCCCAATGGTGAAAGTAGAATGGAAAAAACACTATGGGACGGATGCCACATGGGAAAAAGAGGATGAAATGCGACTATGCTATCCACATTTGTTTCCCGACGAAGGTAAAATAAGTTTGGGGGACCAAACTTCCTAAAGGAGGGAAGACTGTGATAACACTATTCCGTATTATGTTAATTGATCTTAATTATGATTGTGATTGTGTGTTTGATATGATTTTGAGTGCCATTCATATGAATATATGTGGTTTTGAATTTCTATCTATTCACTGTAGGAAAATCTGTTCGATTCGCTGCTCTAGAATTTAAATTGAAGGTCTTATCGGCCACAAAAGCCAAAATTGACCACGCCATTGTGATTGGCATAATTTTTAGAGCCTATGGTGAAATTAATTAGAAATTTATTCGGATCAAAATAATTAGATTCAGAATAATTAATTAGAGCACTATTATTAGCCTTAATTAATTTGATTAAGTGGGAGACTATGAAAAGGGGGCATTACACTCACATTCATTTGGTTTTGAGCTTATTTCACTCATTTGGCTGAGATTAGCTCTCTAGAGAGAGAGAGGGCCGAATTTAGTGAGAGAGAGAGGGGCCAACATTGAAGAATTGCAAGAGGATTCAAGAACTAAGGGGATTAGCTTAAGATTTAGCTATAATTGGAAGAATTGAAGCTCCAAGGTGAGTAATCAACCCTTGATACATGAATTTGAGTTTGTAATCATGCAAATTCAAGTAATTATGTGACCAAGAACAAGAATTGAGTTGTAATTGATGAATTTGAAATCAATAGATGCATGCATGTAAGAAATTGCTATGAATTTCCATGTTTGAGCATAAAGTGTGTAATCCATGTTGAATTTTGATTGAAGTCCATCTTTTTGATTATCTCTTCACCAATTAAGTTGAGGATAAAGGGTATATCCCAAATGCAAGTGCAAATCATGGAGGTGTGAGTCTTGAATGTATGAATTTGTTATGTTGGTGATGAGTTTGGAATAATTTAAGGCATGCATGTAACTGATTCATGGGAATTGAACTTCATAATGTGGTAATTTGGTGTTTGTATCATGTTAGTAAATGTATATGAGAGTTATGAGTCGTCATATGCAAGAAACGTAAGTTTGAATGCAAGTTTGAAGCTCAGTCAGCTTGTTGGAAAACCCAGAATCCGGCATGTCCACTCGAGCGGGGGAGTCGCCGCTCGAGCGTGAAATGCTAGTTCCCAGCACTTTTGCAGACATGGATGTCCGCTCGAGCGGGGATATTCACACTCGAGCGGGTAGCCATGTAGTGTGACATTCAACTCGAGTGTCCGAATTCACGCTCGAGCGTAGAAGTGAGGTAACCAGTACTTTTGCAGACCATGAGGGTTCGCTCAAGCGGCGGAACCCACGCTTGAGCAAGGACCCCTGTTTCAGAATTTTTGTAAAGATGTTCTGTGTTTTATTTTCCGTTCTCTTTCATTTCTAAGCACTCTTAGGCATGCATTGAGCATCATAAATGAGTTAAAAGGATAAGAAAGAAGCCTAAGAGGGATGTATGAATTAAGAACGGATTGAATCGTTTATGATCCATTATGTTCATGAAATGTGTAGGGTCAAGCACGAGGGCAAATCCATCGGCAGATCACTGTGAGTAATATCTCAATAAAGATATTTGAAGTATGTTATTTGTCCAATTGCTTACTTCCATCTAAGTCTTATAAGTTTGTTAAATCGAATTGTGGACAAATATTTGTTATGTCATATGGTTGGGCCAAAGGCCGTTGGATGCAATTGATTGGGCTGAAGGCTGTTTGACATAAATGATCGGGCCGAAGGCTGTTTAACATGAATGATTGGGCCGAAGGCCGTTTGACATGAATGATCGGGCCGAAGGCCGTTTGACATGAATGATTGGGCCGAAGGCCGTTTGACATGAATGAATGAATAAATGGACCGAAGGCTGTTTGACATCAATGAATGAATAAATGGGCCAAAGGCTGTTGGATACAATTGATTGGGCCAAAGGCCGTTTGATATACATGAATAAATTGGGCTCGAGGCTGTTTGTTAAGGAACGAACTGGGCCAGAGGCCGTTTGATATGTTCGGGCTTGAATCGCCTAATGTACCAAAATAATGCACTAAATAGAATTCTACATGGGCCTAAGGCCGTTTGATATATGTGAATCTCATTTGCGTACCTTCTTTATTTGATATTATTCACTGGGCTTTCTCTCACACTCATTCATGTGTATGTAGGTGAGCAAAGAGATGTCCAAACCCAGCCCCAGTGAAGTCTGTGAGAAAGGTCAAGTTTTGGAGAGTCAGCCTTAGATGTCTCACGCATGAGACTTACTTTCGCCTCTTTTGATCTCTTGTTGTAATCTCGTTGTGTTGGCGAAATGTTGGATTACCTTTGTATATAAGTTTTGGTTAGGCTGACTAAGACTTGAATGATCCTATATATGTACAGAACTTTGTGTTATTATCTCTTTGATGTGAGTTATTAACAGGTATATATATAGACTGTTATGATGTGCCATGTAAGCACAGCTATTTGGACAAAAGTTTTAAATTTGCTTCTATTTGGCCCCTTTACTCTGATGAGATATGTCTTGTTTGGTTTGAGGCCGTAGGTAATCCCTTGATTACTGGCCAGTTATGTCCTTAACCCATAGGGGCGGGGTCAGGTCATGACATGGGTCCCATAAAATCTCTAACCCTTCATTTTCCATCGCCACGTGGCACAAATAATTTGGGAAAATTTCCATGTGGCAATTTTTATCGAAAAGGGTACGAATAATGCCCCCCTTCAAGTATATTCTTGGTCTTGTCAAGGAATTAAAAGGATGTACTTGAATGCTAACCCTCCACTTTACCTTGATTTGAGACCTAATTATGACATTCCTTGATGTGATTAACCAAAACCCCTTAGAGAATGGAACCTTGAAAAGCAAAGTGGGAAGGACTGACTGTGTCTTTTCCATCTCAAGAACTAACGATGTCCATCAGGGGCAGGACTGACGACGTCTCTACAGTGGCGGAAGTGATTGGGACCTTTTAATGGAGTGATTAGAAGAGCACCTTTAGGCTTGATTTTGCGAATTTTAACCTTGTTGCCAAAACTTGGCGCTAGTTTCTTGAGAAGTTAATCTTCAAGCACTAGGTTTTTAAATACCCCCAACTTCTTCTTCAATCCTCATTTTACACATCTTTTTTTTTTCAAAAGCTCTTTCTTCTCTTCTTCATTGTCTTACCTAGAGTTTTCCTTCTTTTTCTTTGCTTCCATGGCTTTCAAAAAAGCTACTACCTCTCAGAAAGAACTGAAACTAGTTGAGCCAGAGATCAACACTCTTATCAAAGACAAGAAACCCTTAGTCTACTTTGAGTATCTGATCGATCTCTCCCATTCCGTTAACTCATCTCTGAAACACAAGCTAGGGCCTGGTTCTGCTTTCACTGCTCGGTTTCCTACCTATCTGAATTAGTATCATCCATGCCTTGAGAAGAAACTACCATTTGAACACTTTGATCCTGCCGACTGGAGTCACTATAGTCTATCCTCACCTATCAAAGTTTGACATGTGGGATATCATCCCATGTGAGGGGTGATTCCCTTCACATGTGAGTGCACAAGCTTGCCAACCTACAAATGCACAAAGGTGATCTTTTCTCATGTGTTGGCCATGTGAAAGAGGTTGCAACATGTGGAGAAGGAGCTGGCCATGTGCAAGGACAGCCAAGCTCTCCCTATTCTGTTAGTGTATAAATGGAGGTTGAGGGGAGAGTTGAATTGAGAGAGAGAGAGAGCAGAGCAAGCCACAGAGAGTGAAATATGTGAGGCGGAGAGACCGTCTCCCTCGGTGTGAGCGAGGGAGACGGGTGAGTATGTGAGTGAGGAGAGTGTGAGCTCCTCCTCTATTGTAATCTTTCTGTAATATTTCCATTGTTATAGTGATAACCGGCTACTCTCCCGTGGACGTAGGCATTGAGGCCGAACCATGTTAAATATTGTGTCTCCTTGAGTGTCGGTGTGTTTTTCTGCATGGAATAATTTCTACAAGGTCTTGGGCGGGATCCCAGATCCCAACATGACATTCTTTCAAACCTGAGTACGTCGCTTGGCTGGATCGCGTAGTTGCTACTAAAGACCATGTTTGGAAAGAAACAAGAATCTATGATGCAATCATGCTGAGCCGAGGTAATTTTGGCTTGACAAAGCCCTATTTTTCTATATTTTTCACTTTTGGTCCATCTTTACCAATTCTTTTCATCTAAGGACTGGTATGATGGCCCTTACCTTGCAAGACATTGCCTTTTTAGCCGGTTCTCCCCTCATGGAGATGAAGTAAACACTCTCCTTGTCTGCAAAGATATTGCCTACGTTTATCTTGACAAGAAATTGCTGACTTACTCCTCCTTTCTTCCTACTGTTCAGACAACTCCAAAAGTTTCTGAGTATAAACACATTTCATTTATGATTTTTTGGTTGAACAAATGCTAATTTTGTGTCCCTTCCTAGAAAATTACTAAGGACTTCACAAAATTGGCCAAGGCCCTCTCTTAGGGTAGAAAACTTGCTCTTGGCCCACTGGTTTTGGCTCACCTTTACGGAGGTATGATAGAGTTGGTCTCTTCATCCTTGATCAATGATTTTGGATCTTTCTGGCTTATGCAACTCTGGCTCTGGGCTTATTTTTCTAGAGTTTGCTTCATTCATTCCTGCCATAGTGCCACAATCTGACTGTTTTGGCCTTCGATTCCTAGAGTCCTACCTCAAAGCTAATACATTTGATGAATGCTTCACTTTCTTCTATAGAAAGCTAGTATCTTGCGATGCCTCAACTCTCTTGCCTTTAAGACGTGATTCTTCCCCTTCTTGGCTCAATATTTCTCTATCCAAAGCCACTAGTTAGAAAGATGAACAATTTGAAGAGTGAGCCAGTTTTCTGATCTCAAGGGACCTTCCATTTGGTCTCAGCTTTAGGCCAAATAATAGCAAATGTAGTGCAAAAATTTACAATGCCGTGCAATTCACCCGTTAATTTGGCCTATCTCAAATAATCCTTGTTCCTCCATACTGGTCTGAAAATGACACATCTAGGGGCAGATTTATCTTGAGCAATGTAGACATTGAAGCACTTAGCTATGTCTTTCCTACTCTGAAGCAGAATTTCCATTTAAAGGCCTTTGATGAAAGTCCTGATGCCATCATTGAATTTGATGTTTGGTGGGGAATTTACATTGTGAACAAAACTTCTATTGATCTGAAGGCACTCTTGATTTGCATCTCCCTAGGCCGCATTGCAAGGATTGAGGATACTAAGGAGATAGTCACCTCAAGTCCTACCCCCTTTTGGAGGATAGAAAAAAGGTACTCTTTCCTTCCTTGACCGTTTCAATTCAGCCCTTTGCTTTGAGGAATTCTTTATGTGTAAATGGAACCCTTTGAAATTTGAGGAGATGGAAAAAATTTGGGAGGAAAGATTGACTAAAATTTCTAATAAGCAGAAAGATAAGGAAAACTTGGCATTCCTTAAAGCTTATCAAACCCTAGGTGCCAAAAATCTTGTCTTAGAAACTTTCCTGAAACCTTACCGTAGAAACATTCCTCCGTTCCCTGATACATCCTCTGTCTTTGCTGACACTCTTTGTGAGGAAAGAATGAACGCCTTCCTTTTTGAAAAGGAGAAAGTAACTGTTACAAAGACCAACATACCTTCTTGGGAAGTTAAGGATGCTATCAGACAAGGAATAATCAAAGTAGTTCCCATCCCTAATGCATGTTAGTTTCTTCTTTTTTTTTGACAACTTATTTACATTTCTGCTTGATTATGACAATTTCTAAACTTTGGACTTGCAATTGCTGTGCCTACTTCTTCTGACATGCTGACAGAAACTGGCAAATAGAGCCCACCAGCAAAAAGAAAGATTGCCAACTTGGTATCTCTAGAATGCACCATCTTTTTCTAGTAAACAAATATCTCAACTTGTACTAATGAATTGAAAATTTGTCTCTAGATAGGCGCTACTCCATTAGCCAAAAGAACCAAGTTAAATTACAAAGCAGAAATTGCTGCCAGCCCTTCCAGTTCTTCCACTGATCAGGTAGGAATTTTTTTTTTTATCATTTTTGACTTCCTTCTTTTGGCCTTCTATTGAGCCTTTCCTTTTTCTTCTAGGGTTCTCTTGAAATTGTAGTAACCAAAACAACCAAGGCTCTAGCCAAAGAAACACCAACCCCTACCAAACTGAAGAGAAACAAAATGGTAGCATGTGAAGGCCATACCCCTTTAGTGGATTATTCTAGCTCTGCCACAACTCCTCAGATAGAAGACAATCCTCTTGAGAGAATCTCTCCACCTTTTGTCAATAAGGTAGAACTTCACATTTCACAACCAATTTCCTTTTTTGGATTTTTTTTTTGTTTTGGTCTCTTTCTTACTTTTAATCTTTCTTTGCAGGAAAAGGCCCCAAAAACTACAGCCACTCAAGGTGAGACTACTCAAGCCTTCAAAGCACTAGAAACTACTCCATCTATCCCAAAGCCAACTGTGGACTTGGATGCTTACTTTAAGGCTCTCTCTCAGAAAACTACTCTAAACTGCTTCTGCAGCCTCTGGCAGTGGAACTGTATCCTCAAGCCAAAGTCATGCCTTCATCAAACAAAGTTGAGAAAGCCAAGAATGATCTGAAGTCTGCTAGCCTTGTCTTTCCCAGATGTTTTGCACCCAAGACGACTCACAGTTCTAACTTCTACTTTGAAGATTCTAGCTACCTCTGCACCCTTTGACTCTATCATTCAGCCAGCTCTGTAAGAATTTCAGCAGCAAATTCCTGAACTAAGCCAGACTCACCTTCCCCTTGTTCACAAACAAGGAGAAATTGATGAGAAATTTCAATGGTCACCTAATTGCAAAATCTTATAAAAGATTACATCAAATCCTACAAGAAATTGAAGGAAGCTATTGACGATAAGGCCAAGCAAATTGTCTATATGAAGGACTAGATTGCCATTCTTCAAGTTTAGTTAGAAGACACAGAGAAAAACACAGCAGTCTTGGCTACCCAAAAGTAGGAACTATATACAGTTTCTTCACAAGTGAGTGCTGAATCCTCAGAACTAGATATCTATCTTCCTGAACTTGCAAAAACTCGTGCCGCTACCCTGATTGAACTGCAAGTTGTGGATGCCCCTTGGAACATTCTCAAGACTAAATTGACTAGTCTTTTGTAATTCCCTTTTATTTCACCTTGAAACTTTTGCTTAGTTTAGGAATTTGCAGCACTTTTTGTTTTTGTTTGGCCTGTTAAGGCCATTTTTGCTTAGTCGGCCTAGTTCTAGACCAGGCCACTTTAACATTTTTGCACATGTTTAACTTTGTTGGGTCTATTCAGGCCATTTTTGATCTGATGAATACACATATTTTTGCTTTGTTGACTCCATCATTTTGTATATTGTTGGGTAAAAATTCTTCAAGTATTTGTCATTTATTGGATGCTTGTGTAATTCTCCATCAAAATCTTGCAATTGGTAGGACCCTCTCTTGCAAATTCTGAAAACTTGAAATGGGCCCTCCAAACTTGGAGATCATTTCCCTAACTTAGGATCTTTTGCACCAAATGGTAGGACTACTTTTACAACTAAGTCATTTTCTGCAAAATTCTTCTTTCTAACTCTTCGATCATAAGCTGTAGCTACTCTCTGTTTTTGCACTAAAAGTTGATCCAGAGTTGCTCACCTCACTTCGTCAAGATCTTTAAGCTTCATGGAAATAACTTGACTGTACTCTGCAAGAGTTAAACCATTCTAAAATGCAACTCTTAAGGATTTCACAATAACCTCCATAGGCAAGACTGCATCATGCCTATAAGTAAGCATAAATGGTGTAATTGCTATTGCTGTTCTCTTTGAAGTTCTGTAGGCCCACAATGCTTCTGACATTATTTTATGGCAAATGTTGGGTTTGTCCTCAATCATTCTTTTAATGATGCTTTTTAGAATTTTGTTTGTTGATTCTACCTGGCCATTGCCATGAGCATAATATGGCATAGAATGAGAGAGTTCTATACCATATTTTTTTGGCAAAAGCCTGGGCTTCTTCACCAAAGAAAATAATTTCTCTATCGACCACAATATGTTGAGGCATGCTGAATCTGTGGATAATGTTCCCTTTGATCATCTTGATGATGTCACTTTGATTCACTGATTTCATAGGAATGGTTTTAGCCGACTTTGTAAAGTAATCCCTAGCCACAACTATAAAGGAATGACCCTTAGAAGAAGGAGGAAAGATCTTGTCAATCATGTCAAAAGACCAACCTGTAAATGGCCACCGTTTAAATATGGACTTCATAGAAGTTGCCGGAGCATGTTGAATAGGACCATGGGCTTGACAGAGTAGACATCCTCAGGCAAACCAAATACAATTTGAAAGAATAGTAGGCTAATGGTATCCATATTTTCTTTTTAGCCATCTCATCTTCTTTCCTGCCTGGTGAGCCCCACAAATTCTTTCATATGCCTTAGTCATTAATTTGATTGCCTCTTCTTTAGAAAGGCACTACAGGAGCAGGTCATCTTCAGGACTCTTCTTGTAAAGTTCTCCTTCAATCTAAACATAATGTGTTGCTCTTCTTCCAATCTTTTTGTCTGTAGGAAGTTGTGGATGTTTCAAGAATTGGGCCATGGGAAGCGTCAATCTTCCTCATAAATCTCTGTCTTGTTTACTTCTAGGATATGATAGTCTCTCCTTTTGATTGAAGGCAACAATCTTTTATGAATTGTGATAGTTCTCTTGAGGAATCTTCACTCCAGTAGTAACTTGAGCCATTTCATTGGGTTCATAGTTAAATCTTGTAGGAATCTGTTTGAGTGAAGTATTATCAAAATCTTTAAAGAGTTTGTTTCTCTTTCACAAAGAAAGGAGCCAAATCTTCACTATGGCATTTGTAAATGTCCCTTAAGTGATTAATGACAACTTATGAATACCGAATCACTTATACTATTGAAACTCCCATTTCCCTCAATATTTTTGGGCCGATTATCATAGCCTTGTATTCAGCCTGATTATTTGAGCATTCAAAGTCAAACTGAAAAGAGAATTGTGTCTTCAAGCCTCTGGGAGAATGATTATGATCCGACATCCAGAAACTAGATCAATTTTAGAATCATCAAATAACAAATTCTAAGGAGTAAAGCAAGAAAAACAGGGAGCTATGCCGAATCTAGATTCATCGTAGATTTCTAAACAAAGATGATTGACAAGGAAATCTGCTAGGGCTTGGCCTTTCATAGCCTTTTAAGGAATGTAGTGAAATGAAAATTCCATTAGGGCTAAGGCTCATTTACCAATTTGGCCTCTCATTATGGGCTGAGAAAGTAATATTTAATCAAATCAATTTTGCACACTAAGTAAACCCAAACAGCAAGCATGTAGTGCCTTAGTTTTATTACAGAAAAATAAAGTGCAAGATATAATTTCTTCATAGGATTGTATTTATATTCAACAAGAGTCAGAAGCCTGTTGAGATAATAAATTGCTTGTTCTTTTCCACTCTCATTATCCTATGCTAACAAACTCCTTATGGACTTCATCAAAGCAGAAATGTACAACTTTAGAACTTTATTCTTGATAGGTGCAGTTAGGATAGGAGGCTAAGTTAAGTACCTCTTGATGACTTAAAAAACATGCTGGTGGTAAGGCTCTAATCTGAACTGCTCTTCTTCTTTCAACTTCAACAACTGAGAAAAAACTTAAACCTTTCTTGCTAGATTGGAGATGAAACATTTAAGAAAATTAAGCTGTCATAGAAGTTTCTGCAGTTAATTCTTGCAAGTAGGAGTCTTGGCTTCCTGGATTGCCTTTATGTTGTTCTTGTCAACTTCAATCTCTCTCTGATGAACCAGAAATCCCAAGAAATTGCATGTTGTTACACTGATGGCACATTTCAAAGGATTTGTTTTTGGTTGGATTCATTCATTCTCCCAAAGGATTTCTTCAAATCAGCCAAGTGATCTTCATACGAATTAGACTTTACCACCACGTCATCAATGTATATTTTCATAAATTGGCTTATCATGTCATGATGAAATATTATATTGTGTAATCGTTCGAATCTTTAGCAAAAGAGTTTAGTTTTGAGCTTCAAACCCAAACCTTGCACCCTATTTGGACCAAAACCAATTTTTCTAGCCTGACCACTCAAAAAGTAGCAAGACCAAGAAATGACCGGCAAGCCACATCCTTTTGGCTAGACGACCATCCTCTTAGTCGGCCGGCCATGTTTACCGAGAGCAGATATTTTACAGTAGCCAACTGCTCCCATGCACATGCTTTGGCCAGCTGCTCACTTTTGAAGATATTTACGTTGAAAGGCGGTGGAAACTCTATAAAAAGACCACCTTCCCTCATGGTTTAAGGTTACAACATTTTCCTAAAGGTTTAGAACAATACCAAAAGCTTTCCTCTACCCTTTTGATATAGATACACTATAGATATACCATTGAAGCATTGAACTTGAAGCTTTTTGCTGAGATTTTGAACACAAATTTAGATACTAGAGTGTTTGGATTGGAGTTTGTAAACCAAGAAGTTCTTCTTCTTCTTTAGAGGTTGATCTTTCAACTCTTTCCATTACTTAACTTCTTGTTCTTTATTTCAATACCGTTTTTCAGATTATTTTGGCTTTTAAAATGTGATTTGAAATCTTGTTTAAAGGTGAAGGGTTAGCCACCCTTCCATAGGCTTGTTCTTGAGCTTTGGTCTCTCGTTGTTCTTCATGTTTAGGCCTCATTTCCTTCATTTCCAGCACTGCTTTTGTTATATTTTGATTAAATATGAAGTGTTTTTATGTGTTTAAAGCTTATATAGATAGCTTGATTCTTGTCTTATGCTTGATTCTTGTCTCATATCTCTCTTCTTTGAGGATATTGCATAGCTCTCTTCTAGTTCCTTCTTTGTAGCATGGAAATGGATGTTTAAATCCATCTCCCATGAGTAGGAAGATGAGTCTCTTTAGTCTTCTTAATAATGGAACTTCTTATGTCTATGCTTTGTCTTCAAGAATGGCTTCTTCTAAACCTATTATCTCTAAGCTTGAGTATTTCCTTACTCTTGTTTTCCATGAGATTCAGTGGGTTTTGGCCATGTCTTTGATTGTATCTTTCATATTTAGCCTTAGTTAGCTTTGTTTCCATTAATTGCCATCTCTTTGCTTCACTAATCATCATTTAAATTCCCTTGGAATGTTTGATGATTTGTGAAGCAAACCTACTCTCTCCTTGAGAATGTTTCATGTCAGAAGAGAGAAGGAAGGATGAATATCTCTTGGAACCCTCTGTTTTGCTCTATTCCAGTTCTGATTGCAGCAGATCCTCCTACAAAATCAAAGATTGGCCGACCAACTCTTTGTACGGCCGACCACTTTTCAAGGCCGGTTGACCGCATTTTTTGTATGACTGTGGTGCGTTTTTAGTGAAATAGAGCAGATCCTAGGGCCCAAAACAGAGTCATTTTCAAAATGTGAATATAATAGCTTCTGGTAGTGAGCAATTGGGGTTTCCAAAGGATGTTCTTGCTTGTGCACATGTGATTCCCCGTCTCTCATTCAAGTCCATTAGATTAGTAGCTTTGATATTTGTATTTTGTAATAATTAGTTAGTTAGTCCATTCATTCTATGTTTGTAATTCATTTGGTGTTTGTAATAATTAGTTAATTAGGACATTTGGACCCCCTTGTGCGAGGGCAAATTTGTAATATTTTTATGTCTTCTAACCCCCATTTCTTTCTCCCTTTTACTTACATGCTTACCGTGGTTGTATGTAGTATCATGTTTTTGTTTCATATCATTTTCATGCTTTGCATCCATTTTTGCATGCATTAAGGTTCGGTTTATCATTTTTGAATGTCATTGTCATTTCCTACTTACTTGAACACGTGCGTTACCACATGCTTTGAGTTAATCCATATGACATGATTAATAAGTCGAACCTAGTAGTTGCATTTTGTATGTGTTGCATTAGTCATGTGCATTATTAGGGTCATGCATTTTTCTAATTGTTTTCTTTTCTTTGACTTGCCTCGGAATACTAGGTGAGTATTTTTGCTTTAGCATATTGCATGTGTTTGTATTTCCATGTCAAGCATACTACCACAAGGCTACGTGTTTATTTGAAATACCTCTTTGAATGCTTGTGGATGAAAACTATTTCACTTAAGTTGGAATGACTTTGATTATTGTACATATGAGCTAACTTTTCCTTTGAGTTGTACATATTCAAAATGCTTTTCAAACAAACATGAAATCAAAGTATTCCAAAGTAAGTGACGTGGTTTATACTTGTTTACTTCACATAGTAATGTTAGTATACTAATAAGAACATGAGCATATAATGGCTATAAAATTCACATCATGATTAGTAGAGACCGATATTTGATCGGGTGAGTGGGGTGCTCAATTCATGACCTTCCCTTCTCATACCTAAGTTCCATGAGTGGAGACACTTTGTTATGACAGACACGTGGTCTTTGGCACGAGTCATGGGGTTTCCTAAATTTTCCAAAAATATTTAGGTGACGACTTTGAAATTTGGCAATGCAGTCCATTTTGGCATCTCTGATGATTAAAAGATTTTCTAAGATTTGCTGGATTTGGACTCATTCATTTTTCTATTTCACATTGCACTTGTGAAACTAGATTCAGAACCACGGGAGTCCGAACTGTAGGGCTATCGTACTCGAGGAGACTAATCCCTTCGAGGAGTACGGAAAGCTAGTTACAATTTTTGGCGACTCTACTGGGGATTTAGAGAACTTGACTTAGACTTTATTATGTGATATTTTATTTACATATATATGTTCATTGCATTGCATTTGCATGATGCTTGTAAGTCACTGTGTTTACCATTTGATATCCTAGACGACTTGCTGGAGTCTTGCCAAAAGCTTGCCAAAAGGTTAGTCGGACATTGGCAATGCCACGTTGGGAACATAACTCTTGGATCTAGGTTACCACTGTACCACTTGCTCCTCCTTTCATTTTGTAGTGTTAGGTATGAGAGGCATATTAGGTAACTTTCCTGAGGTACCCCTTTTGACCAATTGGCCTAGTGCATGTAGAAAGCTCTAGTGACTGTTCCATCATAGGACAAGATGCTTGCCTATATGCAGGATATTGTGAAACCACTTGTTTGAAGTAGTGAAACTCTAGATCATGCCAAAGCTAGGACAAGGTAACCCTACTCCCTCATAGGTATGTTTTGGCTCTCTTTACCTGCTATGTGCTCTACAGTGGATCTATATAGGGGTGCTTCATATCAGTGGTTCAGTTATATCAGTTTTTGGGGCAAAATTCAGTAGGGAGTACAGTCCTTCAGCTGTGATCATACCCGTTCTAGTGAAATTGGGACTGAGGTGCTATCTATTTTCTCTTTTTCTAGGTAGTCTTGGACACAGAAGGCTCTGATATCCCCCAGGTGCTCTAGACTCGTGTTGATAGATTTTGTATGATCAGAGATTTGGTTCAGGGACGGCTAGTGTTTGCTTCACTGTCGCCAGTGGTAAGACGAAGGAAAGCTAGACAAGGTTCATCGGTTTCGACATTCACTAATTAGATCCCCTCTATTCAGTTCATCCCAGGCACAACCATCTACTCCTGTAATGGCTCAGCCTCTGACAAATTTAAAGAATTTACTGATCCATTTTCAGTAATCAATAGATTCGCTCAAGCGAGATAAGGGCCAGCAAGCTGAGATATTGCAAAAAATGATATTCAACTTTATTGGGGTTCAAATTGAGGATGCCATAAGACAAGGGATCATTGTGGAAGGTAATGAGCCTATGAGGAAGAATGTTGTTCACAGTTCCAATGCTACTAATAGCTACGAAATGCTCAGAAGTAACCATCAAAAACCCTTCGTAAGCTCAAAATTTCCATCCTCTTTACATGGCTCTCTCTCAAGCTTTGAAAATGCTGCTAGAAAAAGGGCACCTAGAGCCCCTAGAACCCCGAACCCTCCCAAATCCTTTTCCACCAAGACATGACCCACTAAATATTGTGCCTATCATCAACAACATGGTCATGATACAAATTGCTACATCCGCCTCTGTCACAAGATTCAAGATCTTGTTGATGAAGAGATCATAGCTCCACCAAAAAGACCTCAGGCTACCACTAACTGATTAAAGCCACACCTCAACCTAATCCATACATTGCCATCCACCTACAACCCTAGCGTATATATCACCCCAGCCCATTTACCTAAGCCTAAGGTGTTCATTCCAGAAAGCACGAACTTGTGTATGATGGATGCACTTGAACCCCAATCCTCTTAAACCTTATCAAATACACCGTAGGCACCAATGGTTGAATGCACTATTTCTGAGCTGTTGAGCATGATTGAAGATCTTCAGAGAACTGTGGTAGATTTAACCTTCGGGATCTTATCTCTATCATTGATCACATCATATGCCATAAATTTCATGTCCAAAAGCTCTTCAACCTTGGAGCGAGCTGCAGTTGGAAAGGGCCAACCCAAAGCTAAACTGGGTGATAACATGTCAACAACAAATGGGCCTCACTCTGATGTAGCCATCCAATCCCTTGGTAAAGTTGAAGAAAATGACAAGAACAAGGCTAGGGCAAGTATTGATCCCTATGCACATCTCTGGTGGGCTATTGAGGCTTTGAAGGTCAAAAGGTCAAACATCAATTGTTTGCAGTTATTGCAAAGACTGTGGATGACACTTTTGTCGCTCAAGTTGGGGGCATTTTGAACCAAGGGTAAGCCATGAAAAGGGATATCGTTCTAGAAACACCCCTTTTAGCTTCAATCCTACACCTGTAGGAGGAGGTCTTCAAACCCAGTCAACACCTGCTGACTCCTCTATCAATACTTCCAAGACTGGTAGCCACACCTTCAATCCCATTTACATGACCTTGTCCAAAGCTCTCCAAATCCTCATAGGATAAGGCCATTTCAAACCCCTTGATGCTTGGCCTCTCCCTGATCGCCTTCCAGCCAGGCATGATGTTGCTAAGTATTTCACTTTCTATCAGCAACTCGGCCATGACACTGACGGTTATTTTCGTCTTCGCAATGAAATTCAAGACCTGATTGACAACAAGATCATCGCCTCACCAGGTCCTACAAAGTCTATCGACGCTGGGTCAATGAACTTAGGGGATAATGAGACTAGTTCTATGATTGAGGATAAACAACCTGCTGGTGGCGCTCATTTTACTCTGGGCATGGTAGATGACATGCACTGATTTTAGCAATTCAAAAATGTTGTTTATTTTACTTTTTGAACTAGGTGTTGAGTCAGTCTTATTGTGTCAGAGTTTGATGATTTTGGGAGTGTTAACTCGGACATCACTATCTTGTTTTTTTTTTTTTTTTTTTTTTTGTCTTTTTCACTATTTCTTTTGAGTCTATTTCTATCATTGAGCCAGAAGTTTTGATGGAAACTGTAGTTATTTTCACCTACTTCTTTGTGCCTTTAAATCCTTGTATTGACCAAAGTTTTTCAAAACTTTTTTTGAAATTGTGGTGAAAACAAAGAGAGAGGAATTTCTTGGGATTTAAAAAATTTGATCGACTGAGAGGAAGAGAGGCATACTAAGCCCTTAATGAATGAGATCATGTTTGTTAATGTGGGTACTGAGAAGGATCTTAGCTTGGTCCAGATTAGTTCTACAATTTCTTCAGAGGAGCAACGAGCAACTAGTTGCTTTATTAAAAGATTTCAAAAATCTTTTTTGCGTGGTTCTATGAAGACGTGCCTGGAATTGATCTTGAGATTGTACAACATAAGATCACTCTCGACCTTGAGACTTGACCCTTTTGCTTTCAAACCTTGATTTAGAATGTTCAAAGATCAATCACAATATGACACTTGTATGGCCGGATTGGAAGCAGCTCTTGAACTAGGGGCAATAAGATTGGATGTGATCGTAGGAGGCTTGCATGGCCGGATTGGAAGCAGCCCTTGAACTAGGGGCAATAAGGTCAGATGTGATCGAAGATTCAAAGATGGGTCATTTCTCATGCCAATGGAGATTGACAAGAAAGCCAAATCCCAGAATTTGAGAGAAAAGAAATTTTATTGCTGACGGACAATCGAGTTCCTATCCACGACACTATAGGCAAATTCAGACCCAATTGGATGGGTCCTTACATCATCAAGACTATTTGGTCAGAAACAACAACCATTATCCTGGATTCAAATGGCTTAGAGATCTCACAACCAATCAACAGGGACAAGTTAAAATTTTCTATCCTTGAGAGGCTCAGTAGGCCGAGAACTCGGAAGGGCAACTCAGGCAAAAGTTAGTGCAAGAAAAAAAAAAGAGAACAAAGAAAAATAAAGAAAGGAAAAAATAATAAATAATGACTAAGGAAAAAAACAAAGAAAGAAATATAGTGCTTGCAAGGTTGAAAACCCAGAAGGGTGACTTCGACAAAAGTTAGAGCGCAAAATGAGAGAGTTAATGCTCGAGTGCACTTTAACTAGGAACTACATAAGGCCTGATTCCCATCTTTGGGATACATAGGCAATTTCACCCTGAAGTTCGGCCACAACCTTTTTAACCTACTTGTCTCATCCATTTTGATTGGCTTATCCTTGTTCAACTCGACTATCCTCTTTATGTCCAATTGGCTTTTCTTCGTTCAAATTGGTTGTCCTAACTGCAAGACAAATCAAGTTCGGATTTAGGGTTGTGCATCTCAAGAGTTAATTCCACATTGGTCAGGTAGTGGCCATTTGTAAAAATAGTTTTTGAGAATTTTTAGTGAAGTTGACTAATTTTCTTAGAAATTATTCCAAAACCAGACCTTTTCTTGAACCCAAAAAAAGGAAAATTTTCAGTGCTCACAGCTTGACTTACATGATTTCAAAATAAAAAGTCGAACAAGCATGTTAATCTAAACTCTCGCATTGGTCAAAATTGTTTTAGTAAAAGCCAAAAACAAAAAATAAAGTCAAAATGATGAACTAGGGGCACAGTCGAGTCCGATTTTCTGTCTTTTCCCTGTTGTCAACACACTCGCCAGAAAAGGCACAGCTGAAGCTAGCAACAGGGGGGCCAAAAGCTCTCTCATCCTCCAAGTATTGAGGTATCGAGCCAAGTGCAAACCACGAACTAGAAATAAGGCTGGATATTCGACCCCCTCATAGGGTCCACAACTTCCAACTTATCCATCAACCACGGTTGGGAAGGGATAAAAAATAAGAAAGATTAAAGAATAAAGAGATGTGCGCCGAGAGAAAAAGTAAGGAAATGGCCTTTCAGAGAAAAAGAGATTGAGTGTCAAAGTGATGTGAGAACTATAAATAGAAATTGTAGGAAATAATACCTAGAGAAGCAGTGGGCTCCTCGTAAACCGAGAGGTCTCTCGCTGGTGGAAAACAAATATCCTAGTGTTGTGCTTGTTGTTGTTGTTTGTTTTGAGTCGTTTCGGTTTCGGTTAGGTCATTTTTACGTTGTTTTCTCTTTGTTGAGTTGTTTTGTACTTTGGTTAGTCGTAGGATCAATACCTGGTTAAGAACTCATTCTCAGTTTCATGTCAAAAATAAATCATTTTTGTGCTTAGAGTGCTGTGCCATTTCCAACTTGGTGTGCAAAATAGAATTCTTTATTTCAAAAACTGCAAGGTTCTAACCCCAATCAAGACAAGGAGCAACAGAACAAGGACCTATCTGAAGCTACATAGGTTTGAAGCTACATAGGTTTTGGACTACAAAGCAAAAAGAGAAAAAGGAAAATTGAAGCATCTAAGTTTGTTTCAACTTCTGAAAATTCTGAGATTGCATTCCAGATGCACATTCTTAGGCCTTGTCATTTCTCTGAAGTATGAGTGTACCTCAACCTCGAGATCAAGCCTGCATAGTTAGAATGGTGATCAAAAGTGCTCTCCTTGAACACTATTCCCCACTAGAGGCATCTTGGTTGTGTTTGCAATGAATTCTTAGGAGTTCTAGTGGCAATGCCTAGAACACAAAGGTTTGGAATTTTTGAGACTAAGGGGTGGTTTGGGATGTTCTAAATAAGTGTACATTTTAACTTTTTATAAAAAAATGTGTAGAAAAGTAGAGAAAGTAGTTAGAAAAGTAGAGAGAAGATGTGATAAATGTTGATTGATGTGACCAAAATAAATGTGTGTAAGTAAAAAAAGTGCACTTTTTTTAGTTTACTCCAAACACCTACTAAAGTCTGGTTTGAATATCCAGGGGTGTATCCTCAGTTTGAAATCTGTATGGCAGCCCCATAGGTTAAGGTAGCGTGTATGCGCCTCAATTCTGTATACTGAATCAACCTAGTCTGTCACACCGTTGGAGAATGGGGAAAATTATAAGTATGATTAGGGAGAAAAGCGGTATCCGTGGTTTCCGCAAGTAGATTTTACCCCTGGTCAGCAATTGAGGACCTTTGAACTATGAGTTGATGGTGGAAGTTTGAAAAACACAAAATGGGAGATTCTCGTCCAAGTAGAGCGATTTACCACCACTCACCCTATGAGGTGCTTTCTAAAGCGCCGCTTTGTTTGTTTATTGCATTTCCTAAACATCTTCCACTGCATCGCTTGTCACACATACCAAATCGCTATCGTGAATCTATCACACGACCAAATTGCTATCATGCATCTATCGCACGATCAAATCGCTATCGTGCATCTATTGCATGAATAGATCGTTCATGTGTATCTATCGCACAATCTCATCATACTCTTTTCATCTATCGCATCATCACTTGTTTTTTTCTCTTCTTATGATTTCAACGTGATCAGAGTATCTCAGGGTATGCAGGAATGCGACCCTGAGCGATTTTCTCAGGACGTGTGAGATGCGTTCCCAAACGGATTTTATCTCAAGATGTGCAGGAACACGACCCTGAGCGATTCAGAACATTTTTTCACTATTTCAGTGTAGTTAGAGTGTTATTCCTCCTCTCACGATTCTAGCGGGGTTGGAGTCACTTCCTCTTCTCACGATTTCAGCATGATTAGAGTATCTCAAGGCATGCAGGAACCAATCCTGAGAGGTTTTCTCAGGACACGTGTGTAGCTTGTTTTTTGTGCTCTTTTTGGATACGACTTGCTCTACAGTTCAGACTCCCGTGATTCTGAATCTAATTTCACAAAGTGCAATGTGAAACAGTAAAAACACAAAAAGAGTCCAAATTTGGCAATTCTTTTGGAAAATCGATGTTTGAATCAAATGTCAAAAATGGACTGCTTTGCCAGATTTCAGAGTCACCACCTCAATATCTTTGGAAAATTTAGGAAACTCGAGACTCGTTCCAAAGGCCACTTATCCGTCATCACCAAAGTGTCTCGGCTCAGGAACATAGGTACGAGAGAGGAAGGTCATGAATTGAGCACCCCACTCACTCAATCAAAGATCGACCTCTACTAATCATGATGTGACTTTTATTTACATAATATGCTCTTGTTTCGGTTATTAGACTAACATTACTATGTGACGCACATAAGTATAGATTAATTTGCAAAGATTAAAACATTTGATTTTATGTTCATTTTGAAAATTATTTTTGATACTCATGACTTGAAAAGGTGAGTTTGTACGTACATTAATCAACTTATCCCAATTTAAGCAATAAGCCTTCATCCATTGGCATTCAAATAGGTATATCATTTAAGCAATTAGCCTCATGAAAAACATGCTTGACATGGCAACACAAACATTCAATGCAAGATGCTATAACAATAAATTCTCACCTAGTACTCCAAGGCAAGTCAAACAAAGCAAAATGATTAGCTATCCAAACCCAAACTTAGACACTTGAAAGAGGATTAAAACAATACAAAAATACAAGAACTTGATAGTAAATGATAGAAATGAAAGCAAGAGAAAAAATGGTAGGCTTATACTTCTTGAAGAAGGTAAGCTCTTTGTTTGTGAATCAAGCTTGGTTCGAACACACTTTCAAGCTTGAATTGTGATACTCAAGGCTCAACCAAGGTTCCAATGTTAAGGTGTGAAGGTGTATATGGTGTACGGATATGGGTTAAAGGTGGTAAGCTTGCTCAAAGGTTGCTTGCATAAGAAGAAGGAGCTCTCAAGAAGGTGTATAAGCATTTTATAATTTTTTCAACCCTCAAAACAGAGATACAACTTCATTTTTATAGAATTTGAGCAAAAGAGGTCATAAATATCTTCAAAAATAGACAGCTGGCGAGCTCCCACCCAAAACAGTGTTTTTCGCTACCAAGGCATGACCGGCTATAAATGGCCACGGTCGGCTCCTAGTGGGGCGCGACCGGCCCTTAATGTGATGCCTTGTCTTTCTGCTTCAAACTCAGCATAGGGTGGCACAATGTGTAAAAATGGATTTTTAGGGTATAAATAGTGGGAATATGGAAGATTTGGGATTGTTTTAAAGCTTAAACATAGCCCCTTTGTTGAGACCTCGAACCACGCACAACACCACTTTCATCATCGAGCGTACCAGACTAAGCACTCAAGCCTTGCAGGCGATAAAAAATGGGGTGTCTACAGCATGAGATGAGTTCTCGAGCAGTTTTTATCTCAGGGTGTGCAGGTACATGACCCTGAGCGGTTCAGAACCTCTTCAAACGATTTCAGCGCGGTTAGAGTATTCTTCCTTCTCTCATGATTCCAACATGGTTGGAGTCTCTTCCTCTTCTCACGATTTCAGCATGGTTAGAGTATCTCAGGGTGTATAGGAACGTGACCCTAATTGGTTTTTTCAGGATGTATGGGATACGTTCTCCAGTGATTTTTATCTCAGGGCGTGCAGGAACATGACCTTGAGCTATTCGGAACCTCTTCTCACGATTTCAACGTGGTTAGAGTGTTCTTCCTTCTCTCACGATTCCAGCATGGTTGGAATCTTTTCATCTGCTCACGATTTCAGCATGGTTAGAGTGTTCTTTCTTCTCTCACGATTCCAGCGTGGTTGGGGTCTCTTCCTCTTCTCACGATTCTAGTGTAGTTGAAGTATGTTACGCTATCCACTTTATCCATTGCATCCATTACATCATACTCTATCTTGTTGCATTCATCCTTTTTGCGTAAATGCGTTTAGGATCATTATCATCACATTGCATTGTTATTTTCTAGTAGATCATTACCAAGCAGATCATTTCTCACCTATATCATACCACCCAATCATTTGTACTCTTTCTGCGAAAAACATAGTTCTGCATGTGTTCACACCCCTTTCACGTTAAAACATGGTTTTGTTATATGTAAGCACCTATGATGCGCTAAGGCCAGTATTGAGGGTGTAGGCACTTAGCCTGTGTTAGGTGTCGTTTGGCTCGTGCCCACTTCTTTTCTATATAAAACGTAGCTTGATTTGCCTTCCCATTCCTTTATGATATTTGTGTGGTAAGCATTATTCATGGTTTCAATTGGTGCATTGCATTGTGTATCAGTTGTATCCTGCCCCTAAACTACGCTGGTTTGACTCCTTGCAAAGGAATACGAAGGCAACTTTTGAGTTCAACCAATTGCATCTGTATTTTGTTTGTTTGCCTAAGTCTTACGGCCTTGTCAAATGGGTCGTCTTTGGACTTTGACATTCACTCACGTCATTTCATGACTTTGAGCTCTGTTAAAGAGGGGCAATTGTAGACACCCCATGTTAAAGAGGGGCAACTGTAGACACCCCATTTTTTACTGTCTTTAAGACCTGGGTGCTTCATTCTGAACACTCGATGACGAAATATTATACTGTGTAATCGTTCGAATCTTCAGCAAAAGAGGTCAGTTTTGAGTTTCATCCCAAACCTTGCACCCTATTTGGACCAAAACCTGTTTTTCTAGCCTGACCACTCAAAAAGCAGCAAGACCAAAAAATGACCGGTAGGCCACATCCCATTGACCGGTCGGCCATCCTCTTGGTCAACTGACCATGTTTATCGAGAACAAATATTTTGCAGCTGCCAACTGCTCCCATGCACATGCTTTGGCTAGCTGCTCATTTTTGAAGATATTTATGTTGAAAGGTTGTGAAAACTCTATAAAAAGACCACCTTCCCTCATGGTTTAGGGTTAGAACATTTCCCTAAAGGCTTAGACAAATACTAAAAACTTTCCACCACCCTATTGATATAGATACACCATTGAAGCATTGAACTTGAAGCTTTTTACTGAGATTTTGAACACAAATTCATATATTAGAGAGTGTTTGGATTAGAGTTTGTAAACCAAGAAGTTCTTTATCTTCTTTAGAGATTGATCTTTCAACTCTTTTCATTACTTAACTTCTTGTTCTTCATTTCAATACCGTTTTCCAGATTATTTTGCCTTTTAAAATGTGATTTGAAATCTTGTTTAAAGGTGGAAGGGTTAGCCACCCTTCTATAGGCTTGTTCTTTAGCTTTGCGCTCTTGTTGTTCTTCATATTTAGGCCTCATTTCCTTCATTTCCAGCACTATTTTTGTTATATTTTGATTAAATATAAAGCATTTTTATGTGTTTAAAGCTTATATAGATAGCTCGATTCTTGTCTCATATCTCTCTTCTTTGAAGATATTTCATAGCTCTTTTCTAGTTCCTTCTTTGTAGCATGGAAATAGATGTTTCAATCCATCTCCCATGAGTAGGAAGATGAATCTCTTTGGTCTTCTTAATGATGGGACTTCTTATGTATATGCTTCGTCTTCAAGAATAACTTCTTCTAAACCTATTATCTCTAAGCTTGAGTATTCCATTGCTCTTGTTTTCCATGAGATTTAGTGGGTTTGGCCATGTCTTTGATTGTATCTTTCATATTTAGCCTTAGTTAGCTTTGTTTCCATTAATTGCCATCTTTTTGCTTCACTAATCATCATTTAAATACCCTTGGGATGTTTGATGATTTGTGAAGCAAACCTACTCTCTTCTTGAGAATTTTTCATGACAGGAGAGAGAAGAAAGGATGAACATCTCTTGGAAACTCCCTGTTTGCTCTATTCCAGTTCTGATTGCAGCAGATCCTCCCCCATAATCAATGGTCGGCCGACCAACTCTTTGTATAGCTGACCACTTTTCAAGGCCAGTTGACCCCATTTTTTGTACGGCTGTGGTGCTTTTTTGGTGAAATAGAGCAGATCCTGGGGCCCAAAACAGAGTCATTTTCAGACTGTGAACAGAGTAGCTTTTGGTAGTGAGCAGTGGGGGTTTCTGGAGGATGTTCTTGCTTGTGCGCATGTGATTCCCCATCTCTCATTCAAGTCCATTAGATTAGTAGCTTTGATATTTGTATTTTGTAATAATTAGTTAGTTAGTTCATTCGTTATGTGTTTGTAATTCATTTGGTGTTTGTAATAATTAGTTAATTAGGACATTCGAACCCTCTTATGTGAGGGCAAATTTATAATATTTTTATGTCTTTCAACCCCTATTTCTTTCCCCATTTTACTTACATGCTTACCGTGGTTGTATGCAGTATCATATTTTTGTTTCATATCATTTTCATGCTTTGCATCCATTTTTACATGTGTTAAGGTTCAGTTCATCATTTTTGAACGTCATTGTCATTTCCTACTTACTTTAACACGCGCGTTACCGCATGCTTTGAGTTAATCCATATGACATGATTAATAAGCTGAACCCAGTAGTTGCATTTTGTATGTGTTGCATTAGTCATGTACATTGATAGGGTCATTCATTTTTCCAATTACTTTCTTTTCTTTGGCTTGCCTCGGAATACTAGGTGAGCATTTTTGCTTTAGCATATTGCATACGTGTTTGTGTTGCCATATCAAGCATACTACCATAAGGTTACGTGCTTATTTGAAATACCTCTTTGAATGCCTATGGATGAAGACTATTTCGCTTATTTGAAATACCTCTTTGAATTCCTGTGGATGAAGGCTATATTGCTTATGTTGGAATGACATCGATTATTGTACATATGAGCTAACTTTTCCTTTGAGTTGTACATATTCAAAATGCTTTTCAAACAAACATGAAATCAAAGCATTCCAAAGTAAGTGACGTGGTCTATACTTGTTTACTTCACATAGTAATGTTAGTATATTAATAAGAACATGAGCAGATAATGTCTATAAAATTCACATCATGATTAGTAGAGACCGATATTTGATCGGGTGAGTGGGGTGCTCAATTCATGATCTTCCCTTCTCATACCTAAGTTTCCCGAACCGAGACACTTTGGTTATGACGAACAAGTGGTCTTTGGCACGAGTCACAGGGTTTCCTAAATTTTCCAAAAATATTTAGGTGGTGACTCTGAAATCTGGCAATGCAGTCTATTTTTGGCATCTTTGATGATTAATGGATTTTCTAAGATTTGCCGGATTTGGACTCACTCGTTTTTCTGTTTCACATTGCACTTATGAAACTAGATTCAAAACCACGGGAGTCCGAACTGTAGGGCTATCGTACCTGAGGAGACTAACCCCTCCGAGGAGTGCGAAAAGCCAACTACAGTAGCCCCAGCATTTTTAAGGCTGAAAGGCATTACAACCCGTTCACATGTTCCCAAAGCACCAAGACAACTAAAAGTTGTTTTGGATGTATTCTTTTCTGCTATGAAAATCTAATTGTATCTTGAGTGGCCATTCATAAAAGACAAAACCTTGTGCCTAGCAGCACCATCAGCTAACAAGTCAGCTACAGGCATAGGGTACTTATCTTTAGGGGTGGCCAAGTTCAAGTTCCTAAAGTCTATGCATACCCTAATCTTTTCATTTTTCTTGACTATAGGCACTATGTTTGATAACCATTCTACATATTTAGCAGTTTTGATAAACCCAACTTTAAGTAAACGCTCCAACTCATATTTGACTAATAAAGTTACCTCATTAGACATCTTCTTGGGTGGTTATTTGCACGGTAGGAATCCTTCCTTGATTGGCAGACAGTGCTCTACTAGTTCTTCGGACAATCCAGGCATTCTGTGTAATCCCAAGCAAAGCATTCCTTCAACTCACACAAGAGCTGAATAAGTTTGGTCCTGTATGGTTTAGGAAACAGTTGGCTAACATAGACTGGCCTGAACATTTTTTTCGTTCGCACATTAACTTACTCAAAAGGATCTTGGACTTTTGCCTTGAGGTCATCTAATTTGTCAAGAGTTGCTTCTAATTCTTGCAACTGGGTAAAATCTTTGTCATGAATGTCTACTTCAAAAATTACTTCAACTAAATTTGTTAAAGCTTTTCTTCATCGAGACCCATTAGGCTGCCAACCTGGCCATCATGGCTTTAAGGGCCATGGCCTTTTCACCATCAGAGGGCCTTGGGTCCATTCTTAAACCTTTCTACGAATCCAGTTGTTGGCCCATTGATTTCTGAAACTAAGGAGCCAACTAGCTCTTTGTAGACACTTTCCAACTCTTCTGATGAGGAATGGTTGGATGAGTTCGTGGTTTTTGTATGACCAAACTTATTGCTTCTTGAAAACTTCATAGGTCAAATTTCTTCATTGTAGAGCCTTGCCTTTGCATGGTTTGCAGAAGCTACAAACGGTTTTCTGTCTGCCCAGACTACTTCCATATCTTTATCATTCCAAAATATAAGGCACTAATGAAGAGAGGAAGGAACAACCATGCTGGCATGTATCCAATCTCTACCCAACAGAAGATTATAGGTTGTTTTAGAGTTAATGATAAAGAAAGGAATAGGTAGGGTTTTACCTCCCACACTAAGTTCAAAGTTCATGATCAAGATTCCTTCAGAAATTATTGACCCTCTTGCAAAATTTGTGATGCTAGCTTTGAAAGGTAACAAATCTGTGTCTGTCTTACCCAGTTTCTATATCATGGCCTTCGGCATGAGATTGGATATAGAGCCATTGCCTACTAAGCGCCTGTTGACTGGAACACCATCTAGTAATCCTGTGATGTATAGAGGATGTAGGTGGTTACTGGCTTCTGGACATGGCTTCTCAAAGATGACATTTGTTGAGGCAAGCACATTTCTGTCTTCAAATTCACCCTTCAATACAATAATGGAAGGACTCATTTTTGTAGTCTAAAAGGACTTTTACTGACAGGAATCCTGCAAAATTCTGGTACTTCTCCATGCTTTTCAACATCTCCTTGAATATAGGATGGCTACCATTCCTTAGCCTTGAAAGACTGAGGCAAGACAAACATCATATTTCACAAAAGTTTCTTAGTCGAAGTACTTGGTTTGCTTCCAAGAATGACCATCTTCTGCTCTGCTTTGCCTCTTTGCCTTTCTAGCTAGCAAGGATTTCCAGTGTAAGAGGCTACTTGAGAATGACTGAGGCATATGTTGCTTGTTACTTCTGAACAATAACGAAATCCTCCTGAATAGGATTGAGATCAATAGGTCTTTTCTTAGGATGGTACTCCTTCTTAACCTTTTTTTCTTATGGAGACTGGGTCCTAAAATTCTAGTCAGATTGATCTTCTGAAACTTCCTATCGAACTTCTGAATCTTTCTACTATGCCACACCTTTTTCCTTGGCCAATCTTGTTGCTTTTCTTTTTCGTTGCAAGTGACGCTTATGGGATCTTGACAAAGTTGACTGGGGATGAGGAAATTTGGGATGTCTAACCTTTGTCTATCTTCCTGGAGGAGTGACATGAGGTTTGACAATTCTAGCTTGGCCTTGGGCATGGACTGTGATCTTCAAGTTTTGTATTTCCTTCTGCAAATTGGCCCTAGCAAGTTGAAGTCATTGAAAAACAGAAACTCTCTGCTTGGATTCTTCTACCTTCCTAGCAAGTTGATGAGACTCTGCCCTATACTTGATGACCACACTCTTGATAATCGATTCCTTTCTCTAAGGAACATGGCCATACTGAGTACATGCTGTGTTCAGGATTGGAAGGTGGAGTTCTTGCTGTTAATTCCTGAGATTCTAAGACCATTAATTCTTCTGAACACTCTCTTCCCTCGTGGATAGGAATCATCAAAGATGTTTCTGTTTGACTCCTTTCCATTGTAGGAATGAGTTGGAAAGCTATTGGAACAGGAATAAACTTTTAGGATAATCTTTCACTTAGGAGTAGTTCATGACATTCCTGCCATGCTAACAGATGCCATGTTTGTGCCAAACTCCTTTCAAAAAAAGATCACCATTTACTCCCATTGCAGGCTTTTCTTTCTCAGGAAATTTGAACTCTCCTTTGTCAATGCGATCCTGAATAGCATTTCTAAAAACAATGTAATAATTAGTAGCATGATTCCAGGAATTATGAAACTGACAGTACTCCTTGTTCCTGACTTTATTAGCATCAGGAATTTTGTGACCCATGGAGAATCTGAACATCATGTTTACCATTAATTGGTCACAAATTTATTCCGCTTTGGTGATATCAAAAGTTTAGGAACGAATCATCTTGGCCATTGTGGAATTCCCTTACGTCTTCATTGGTTCCACTTTGACAAACGCGTTGCACATATAAGGCTTTCTGTTCAAAATTTCTACTACAGCAACCTCATGGTTCAATTCTCTGTCTGCATTTGCTACCAGATAATTAGAATCTCTATAGTAGGTGTGTAGACACCCCATTTTTGACCGTCCTCAAGACTTGGACGTCACCGTTTGAACACTCGGTGATTATCCATGTTTGTGTTCGTTTGGAATTCCCGAAGGTCTCGGCTGCGCGCCTTGCCTCAGGATCTCCGAACTCGGCCGTTTAGTGTCTGGTTTTGCACCAAACACTGACATCTTGCCTTTGAGAGGCAGGGTAGGGCTTGTAGACCATCCCCACCCACCAGCGGCAGTGGCTAGAGGCCACCGGCTGGTTTTTGCTTCCATCGGCACTTTTTATTGCCGGTCGGCACTATTTGTTGCCGGTCAGCACTATTTAGTGCCGGTTGGCACTCCTTTTGGCCAAGATGGCATTTTTGGCCGGCCGACTACTGTGCATCTGCTTTTGCAGATATTTTAAGACAGCTGTCTTGCTTTTGCTCCCCTCCGTACACGTGTATGGAGGGATCTCCCTCTTATGAAGCTTGTCTTGTAAGCTTTACAAGACAAAAGCTTCTATATAGAGAGGGGCTCTCTCTTGTTGCTAGGGGTAGACACTTGAGACACTTGAGAGAGCTTAGATAGCCATTGTTAGGGTTTGAGTTCTAGGGTTAGGGTTTGATACACCTTATCTCTCTCTTTTTCCCTCTTGTGTGTGTTTTAGTGTGTTTAGTCCATATTATTGCACACAAACACATAGTGTTTCACCTTCCTATAGCTACTGAGGTTCTAAGGGACTGATTTTGGTGTTTTGGTGTTGGATTCAAGCCAAAGAGGGCCATTGGAGCACCATTGTTGAAGAGGTCTTCAAGGGTGAGAATCTTACCCCTTTTTACCCCAATCTTGCATTGTATTTTTACCTATCTTAGAACTGTTTTTGTGCTTAGTGTATAATACAAAAAGTTCTGTTTTTAAGCCCTCTTGGTTGTTTGTTAAGAGTGTTTTGTGGTTTGGGTAAGTTTGAACACCCTTAGGCCTTGAAAGGCCTCATTTTGTGCCCTTTTGTGAGAACTCCGAGACTTTGGTGTTTGGGCCTCTTCACCACTGAAATCTTGAGGGATTTCAGTGGTGGAGATGGTGCCTTGAAGTCTCCAAAAGGGGAGGGCCACCCCCTCTCCTTGTTGTCCTTGAAAAGGGCATGTTTTGGCCTCTAAAGGGAGCCTATGTTTGAGTGTATGTTGAGCATGTATAGACTGTTTTTCATGCTTATATTTCCATAATATAACATGATTTTAAATTGGTTTTGGTACTCCATGCATGCTTAGCATAGTTGCCATGTAATGCCTTGTGATCCCTTAACATGTCTTAGGTTGTGTGCCTTTGTTTCTAGCATGTTTTAGGCTTACATTTGTGAAGATTTTGTGCTTATCTTGATGTGTTTTAGGTCTGTCCATAAGTGTTTGGGTTGATCTTGGCATGCTTAGTATAGTTCCTTTGCATTCCGGCTTGTTGGCCTTAAGTATGTGCATGTATAGCATGACATCTTTACATTGATTTGGTGATTTGGGGTCACCCTACATGTTATTTTAGTCCCATTTTCATGCCTATGTGTTTGCCTTGAATGCTTCTTTAATGCTTTGAAAGCATGTGTGGCATGTTCCATGTTTTGGCCATAGTGCATGCTTTAAAATTGAGCCCCTTAGATGCCATCTAGGGAGTCCCTTTTGCATGGTCTAGGTCTGTCTTGAACCTATTTTAAGCCCTCCTAGCCTTGTGAGGCTTGGTTGGCTTAACCATGGTTCAAGTCCCCTTGACCGGCTTCAAGTACTTGGACCATTTTGCATGTTAATGTTAGCCTATCTTGTTGCTTGGTTTGACACCATCCTCATGCATTTTCAGAGCTTATGTTGCATGTTAATTGTCCATGATATGCCTCTTTCAAGTGTGCTTGAGAGTTGTCCAATTTGTGCTTAAGTGTTGGCCTTAACATGTGCATGCATGTATGTGTGTTTTTGTCCCTTGTTTTGGTCATTTTGGCCACTGTTTTGGGTCTTATTAGAGCTGCCCAAACCATGTTTAAGACCACCTTTTCATTGGTTAGCATTACCTCATGTTTGCTTGTATGCTTGCATAAGTTTGTTGCCATGTCATGTTGCATCCTTAGCTTGCATGCCTAGGTTGCATTGCATCTTGCATGCATGCCTTGTTCCTTGACTTGATGATAGGAATTGGGCCTTAGTTTGTTTGATTGGTTTGCATTCCATTTGACATGAAAGTTGCATACTTGATTCCTTGGGCCATCATGCATGGAAATGCGTGATTGGTGGTCCGAGAATTGAGGCACATGCCCCTTTGAGTCATTACTATGATAAGGGACATGAGTGGTGCATACATGCCTTGAATTGTGCTGCCATGCTTTGTCTTGCCCTCTGTTGCTGTGAGTTGCAGGTTCTGCAGACTTTCTTTGCCGACCGGCAGTATATATCGCCGACCGGCAGTAAATCACCAGCCGATAGCTTTGTTTTGTGCCGGTGACAACACCACACTGCCGGTGGCAATTCCATTCAGTCGGTGGTGATCCCCATTGTCCAAGGAAGCAGTCCTGAGGTTTTGGTAGCCTCCAGAGGAGCAGAGGAAGGAAAACAGAGGCAGCCTATGCATGGCGGTGCATTTCCCGAGGCGATTTTACTGTTTTCTTAGCTTAATTTAATTTGCTTAATTAATTAGGCAATTTGTAATATTTAATTAGCTTGCGTAGTTAATTAATTTGTAATATTTATTTGGTCCCTCTGAGTGAGGGCAAATTTGTAATAAGTGTGTGTGAGTGGAGTGTATGTCTTCCAATCCCCACTTCTTTCTTCCCTTTTATTTACCTGCTTATGATGGTAGATTAGGGCATCTTTAAAATTAGCATACCTTATGCTATGCATGCGTGTATTCATGCATTTGTATTGCATACATTAGGCTCGGTACATCATGCTAACTACATTTGTACTTCAATTCCAATTTGAATATGTGCATCGATTAATCGTATTTCACACGCCATGTTTAGGGTTAGCCGAGCCTGCCTAGATTGCATTTTTGCATGTGATGCATTAGCCATTTTTAACATGAACTAGGACATGCATGTTTGCTAACTAGTTCATTGTTTTGGCACGGAGTACGATGTAAGTATTTATGCTTTAGCATCCCGCATGCGTGTGAGAGTTGCCATGACAGTATGCCTACCATGCGGCTAAGTGCTTATGTGTTAAATTGTTTTAATGCCTGTGGGCGGAGGTTGGATTGTTTGAGTTGGAAAAACTCGTTGAAATCCGTATTTTAGCCTACTTGCGAGTAGCAAATTCCAAAGCGCTTTTCAAAACCGAACGGATATGCAATGCTTATTTCCAAATTAGGCAATCTAGTCTATACTTGTTTGCTGCGCGCATAACATAGTAATTCTAGGCTAATAAATGGAATAAGAACACATAACGTCTTCAAAATCGGATATCATGGTTAGTAGAGGCCGGTCTTCGGACCGGGCGAAAGGGGGTGCTCATAGCTGACCTTCCCCGATCGTACCCAAGCTCCCGAGCCGAGACAACTCCGGTGATGACGGACATGTGGCCTTCGGCACCGAGTCTGGGTTTCCTAAATTTTCCCATTAAAAAAATATTTAGGTGGCGACTCTGTATCTGGCAAAGCAGTCCATGTTTGGCACTACTTTTTTCAAAAATCTGTTTCTCAAAACGATTTGCCAGATTTGGACTCTTTGGTTCAGATTAAGAACCGCGACAACAAAATCGCGAGTCCGAACTGTAGTAGCATAAGGCCCCCCTCCGCGGGCGCGTCTACAAGGTGCACTTTGATGCAATACTCCGGTCTTGTTCCACTCTAAAGATCTGTTCATACCTAGTTTCTCTTGCCGCCAATTCAAAGATATCCCTGAATTCCATGCCTTCGAATTTCTTACAAAGTTCGAAGTCAAGGCCATTTTAAGCCAGCCTGACATACTCTGTTTCTGGCAGGACAATATGACACTTGAATTCAGCTCTCTTGAACCATGCAACATAGGCCTTTATCGTTTCGTTAGAAACTTGGATGATCCTTGACAAGTCAGACATTGTAACTTCTTGTTCGATTCTGTAGAACTGTTGATGGAACATCTCTTCCATTTGTTGCCAGGAATGGACTGAGTCTGGCTGTAGATTAATGTACCAAGTAGATGCCATTCTAGTTAAGGAATTGACAAATGGCCTTAACTTCAAAAAGTCATTCTTTCCTGCCTTACCACATTATACAGTAAACCTGGCAACATGCTCAATAGTAGAATGATTATCTTTACCAAAAAATAAAACAAAATCAGGATGTTTATACCCTCTAGGAAAATTGTAGTTTTTGTTGATTGCTTCAAGATAAGGCTTTCGATAGATGGGCCACCAACATGCCTAAGTGCAGGACGCAATTGTTTTTGGATGAGATCCATAACTTGATACCTGTTCATGGCCGGATTTGGTTGATATGCCCCTGATAATCTCCACGCGGTGGTTGTTGTAGAAATTCTGACCAATTGCTTCAAGAATTGGCGTAAAATTCTATCCTCTCTGTTATAGAATCAGAGCATAAACATGCCCTCTTTGTTCAAGAATCGAAGCAAAGTTTTGGCCTCTTGGATTTGAACAAAATTATACACTCTCTCTTCAGGAACGGGAGCAAACTTCTACCTCATCGGTTTAAGAATCAGAACATAATTCTGGTTTCTCTGTTTTGGAATTGGAATAAAATTATACCCTCTATGTTCAGGAATCAGAGAAAAGTTCTGCCCTCTCAGTTTCAAAATCGGAGCATTAGGATGCCTTCTCAATTCAAGAATCAGAGCAAAGTTCTACCCTCTCAATTATAGAATCAGAGTGTAAGGGACTAAAGGGTTAGCTTCTGACCATCCTTGCTGGAGCTGAGATTGACCACTCTACATAAGCCTAGGACCAACTCCTTGGACATTCTACAGGTACTGGCTCTGAAGGTCTGGTTGTGGAAGCTCTAGTTTGGAGGTCCTAATGTTGTAGATTTTGTGGGTTTTAGGGTTCTGCGGAGTTTGGCCGTCCCTGATCTTGAACGGCCGAAACTTAGGAAGTTTCCCTCCAGTCTCAATGCCCTACACCCCCTCGTTCAATGCCTTGTCCTCTGTGCCCTTCAAGAATGGGGTTATTGAAAGAAAAGGCTTGAAAATTGCTAAAAGCGGCGGTTCAGTGGCAACTGGCATGCTCTGAGGATTCTGCTCTACAACAGCATTGAAAATTCCTATTGTGGGCAGAACTGGAGCTAATGGAAGAGCTGCAGAAACTTGTCTTCTAAAGTTACCATCATATTGGCATTGCTTGCATTAGATCTGTCTGAGAATGCCTTATCTCATGTAGTAGAATGACCAAAGAGTGTAAGAGTTCCATAGAAAGCTCCTTAGTGGCCGTGATAGGGAAATATTTTAAATTTTTTGTCATATCTTGGAATCCTTCAAAAGTATGTTGTGTTACTGATCGCCTCAAATCATTTGATCTTGGACTATTAGGAGGTGACATTACTCCTGATTAACCCACGACACCTTTTCCACTTTCTTTACCAACCATGATGACTTTTGATAAAGATGGCACATAAAGTCCTACCGGGCGTGTGAAAATTATTTCATGCCTCTCAAGAATTCCCACTTGCCACTTGTAGACACCCCATTTTTGACCGACCTTAAGACTCAGGCGTCATCGATTGAGCGCTCGGTGATGGTGCATGTTGTGCTCATTTAGAGGTTTCGGAGTTTTGGCTGAGGGCCTTGCCTCGGGGCCTCTGAATTCTTTTGTGCTTCGGCTCGGTTTGTGGACTGAACTTTGTTTCTCTTCCCCGAAGGGAGGGAGAGGTCTTGTAGACCATCTCTTTGTGGTCATAGACCACTTTTCGTGGTCGTAAACCACTTTTCCCGTTTGGAGACTAGTTTCTAGTTTTTAGAGCCTTTGGCCGCGCGCCTTGTCTCGGGACAGCTTAACGTTCTCCGTTTGGCATGGTTTTTGAACCACACATTGTTGCCTCTGCCTAGAGGAACACTGTGGTCTAGGAGACCACTTTTGTGGTTGCATACCACTTTTGGTGCTTGTCAGCTAGTTTTCGGGACTTTCGGCCGCGTGCTTTGCCTCCCGATCTCTCGTCTTGCATCCGTTTTGGTTTGTTTTTTGTACAAACCTTATTTTCCTTGTTTGGAAGGTGGTACAAGGGTGGGAGACCAGTATTTCTCCTGGCCGACCACTTCTTCCTCTGCCAGCCAGTTATCTGGTCGGACAACTGGCTTTCTTGGTCTTTGGGGCATCTTTTCTGGTCAGCCACCACACCACTATATTGTTTTCATGCCTTGGACTCTCTCCCACCATGGCCGACCAGTTTTTGCTCTCAGAGACCACTTGAAGTGGTCGGCCGACCACTTTAAGTAGCAGGCCGACCACTTCAAGTGGTCAGTTGCTTTTTGACACCTTTTTGGAGATATTTTCCTTCAGCTGGCACAGCTAGAGGACATTAGGGCCATCCTCCATACACGTGTATGGAGGGATTGCCTTGGTGCTTAGCTTTTTTTCCTTTCCTCTTCTGTAAGAGGAAGGCTCCTCCTCCCTTCTCTAGGTTCAAAAAAAACTTCCTTGAGCCATACATATAATCTATATCTATACATCTTGATTTCTCTCTTGTTTTGTGCTTTAAAGTGTAGATTTGTCTCACTTTTGTACACAAACACACACTCAAACACCTTCCTTTGGTTGCTGAGGTGCTAAGGGGTTGTTTTTGGTGTTCTTGGAGTGGTTTAAGCTCAAAGAACTTGCTGGAGTTGCAGTTGTAAATGAGGTCTTCAAAGGTGAGCATTTGACCTTTAAATCCCCCTTTCTTGCTTAAGCTTTTAGTCCTTCTTGCATATGTTTTTAATCTTAGCTCTTAACTAGAAAAATTTCCTTTTTTTCATGCTTAGAATAGTTGTTTAAGGTCACTTTTTCGTTTGGGGTGATTTACCCCCTCTTAGGCCTTGTTAGGCCTTATTTTGAGCCATCCCTTTAGGCTCTTGTTGAAGCCTTTGCATGACCTTTCTACCACTGAAATCCAAAGGATTTTCAGTGGTGGAAAGGTGGTTTTGGTGTCCTAAATAGGAGAGGGCCATCCACTCTCCTCGTATTGTGTATACTAGCTTCATATGCCTCATGTTTGAGCACCTTTGATAAGCTTGTGTTAGCTTGTTCTTAGCATGTATTTGTGTGTTTTTTTGCTCAGGCATAACAATTTTTTTGCTTGCTTTGGTCACTCCATGCATGGTTGATACACTTGTAGCGTAAATCACGCAAACTAGCTTTATGTGCTTCATGAAATAGCATGTCATTCTAGCTTGTTTTCTTTCCATTTCAGCATGTTTTCGGTGATGTTTTGCCATGTCATGACTCTATTTTGGTTTGATTTGGTTGGCCCTTGCATGCTCCATACACTTGCAGTGTAGTTCCATGAAATAGCCTAACATGTATCATGTTGTAACATGTCATTTTAGCATGCTTTTGGCTTAGCTCTGAGAAGACTTTGTTCATGTTTTAGCATGTTTAAGGTCTGATTTATGTTTTTTTGGTCATTCATGACTTGCTTTGTATAGCCTTGGTTCAATCTAGCTTGTTAGCTTTGTGTGTTGAGTCCTCTAGCATGCATTACTTGGACTATTTTAATGATTTGGCATCATTTATTATGTGATTTCAGTCCATGTTTCATGGCCATGCATCCACATTTATCACTCATTCAATGCGTTGGAGGGTTGGCCCCTTTATGCCTTAACATGAACCATTGCGTATGCCTTCATGCCATAGCTTGCAAGCCATCATTTCAGTGCTTATTTGGGGTTATTATGCCATGATATAACTCTGATTTTTATTGGTTAAGTCATTCCATGCTTGGTCTTAATAGGTGGAGTGTAATCCTCCTTATTTGCCTTGTATGCATCATGTCTTATACCCTCCATGCTAGCCTATTTGGGCTTCTTTCCATGCATGTTTTAGACTCATTTTAACATGTTCTAGGACTGTTTAGGGTTGCCTTGGTCACATGCTTCATGTTTTGCATACTTGTAGTACAAATGCTCTTGCTTGCCTCAAGCTTTGAGCACCATTGCATGCTTCACTTGTGCTATGTACATGATTTGGCATCACTTAACATGAAATTTTAGAGCATTTAGCATTGCCATGTTCCTACCTCAATCATGCTTTAAGTGCCTTTGAGTGTTATGCATTGTTGCCTAGTTTATGCCTTAGCTCATATGCTTGCATGCTTAGGCCTTCGAATCCCTATCTCAGCATGTTTAGGTCCTTATTTTGACCTACTTGAGTTCTGTCCATGCTTAGTTCATGCATTTGTGCCATGTATTGCATGCCTCATGTGTTGTCCTCTTTGCTTGTCTTAAGCTTTAGGGACCATTGCATGCCATGCTTGTGTTGATTAAGTGATTTGACATCATTTCTTGTCTAATTTTAGTGCACTTGTGTTGTTACACTTCCATGCTTTTCACTCTTTAAGTGTTCTTGAGAGTTGCACCTTAGTGCCTTAGTTGGTGAGCCAATTGGCATGCATGTTTGTATGTGTTTTCAGTGTCTTCATTTTAGCATTATGGCCACTGTTTTGGCATGACTGAGGTCTGTCCACTTCGGTTTAAGTCCATAGAGTATATGGTTTGCATGTTGTTGCATGTTTGGTGCATTGCACATTGTTGCCCTTGTTGCATTGCATTGTGCATGCATGCATTACATTGTGTTAAGAACCCTCATGATTGTCTTGCATTGAGTATGCCATCTAGTTCTTAGCATTTAACATTGTGTATGCTAGGTTGCTAGTTGCATTGAGTATGGCATGTAGTTGCATGTTCGCATGCTAAGGTTGCATTACGTAGCATTGTGCATGCCATGTTTCTTGCTTGCATCGTGATTGGAATAGGTGTTAGTCCAAACACGGAAAACGAGGGACGTTTCATACTTAATGTGATGAAACGTGCCTCAATTCCCGGTCGCTGACACTCTTGATCATACATGATAGAGTTTTAGGCTTTATGTGTTTACTTGTGCATTCATTTCATATTGAATTGTGCAACTTCGCCTCTTGGCCATCATGCATTGAAATGCGCGATTGGTGGCCCGAGGGTCGAGAACCACACCTCCTTGAGTTCATGACATGATAGGGAGGGTGGTTGTGCACACATATCTTGTAAATACATTGCCATGCCCTTTCTTGCTCTCTGTTGCAGTAAATTACAGTTCAGCAGCAATAGTTGGTCGGCCAGCCACAAAAACTAACTAGCCGACCACTTTTCTAGTTTTTCAACAACCAAAAGTGGTCGGCAGGTGTCTGGAGAGACCAAAAGTGGTCGGCCACCCTTCCACAAGACTCCCAAGGTGAAGTTTCAGCTTTCTGGAGCTTGGTGCAAGTTTTTGAGAACAAATGAAAACAGAGGCATATCGGGGCATCGCATTGGATTTCCGAATGAGGCGACCGAGCATGCATCCAGTCTTCTCCCTCCGAGAACCTCCTGATTTACTGCTTTCCTTAGCTGCCATGCTTAGATAGCTAGCTTTTGCTTTGCTTTGTACTCTTTAATTAGTTAATGCGTTAGCTATTCAATTCGTTCTGTAATAATTAGTTAACTTGGATTAGTCAATTAATTGTGTTGTAATAATTAGTTTAATTAGTTTAGATTAGCTAGTTAGCTTCTTATTTGGTCCCTCCCTCAAGAGGGCCCATTGTTGTAATAAGCGTGCGTGTGTGTGATGCATGTCTTCCAACCCCCATTTCTTTCTCCCTTTTACTTAACCGCTTACGATGGTTAGTTTTAGGACATATTTTGTTTAGCATACCTTATGCTCGCATGTTTGCATCATTCATCTGTATTGCATGCACCGAGCTCAGCGCATCATACTAATTGCATTGTATTTCAATACATTTATTTGAATGCATGTATCAAGTTGCATTTCACATGACATGACTAGAATAGCCGAGCCTATCTTAGTTGCATCTTCGCATGTGTCACATTAGCCATCTTAACATGAACTAGGATCATGCATGATTTCTAACTAGTTCTTTGTTTTGGCTCAGAGTACACTGTGAGTGTTTACGCTTTAACATACTGCATGTGTGTTAATGTTGTCATGTTAGCATGTTTGCCATGAGGCTAATTGCTTATGTGATTAACTGCCTGAATGCCTGTGGGTGAAGGTTGGATTACTTGAATTGGAACAATTCATTGAAATCTGCATTTTAGCCTACTTGCGAGTAGCAACATCAAACCATTTTCCAAACAAACGGATATGCGATGCTTCGTTCCAAATTAGGCGATCTAGTCTATACTTGTTTGTTGTGCGCATCACGTAGTAAGACTAGCTAATTAATCGGAATAAGAGCACATGTGTTTTCAAAAATAAGATATCATGCTTAGTACAGGCCGATCTTTGATCGGGTGAGCGAGGGTGCTCATTGCATGACCTTCCCCTCTCGTACCTAAGTTCCTGCGCCGAGGCAACTTTGGTGATGATGGACATGTGGCCTTAGGCACGAGTCAGGATTTCCTAAATTCTCCCAAAACAAAATATTTAGGCGGCGACTCTGCATCTGGCAAAGCAGCCCATGTTTGGCACTTCTTTATTAAAAATTAGTTTTCCACCCCCCATTTGCCGGATTTGGACTCTTTGGTGATTTATTGATCTCACATCGCACATTGTGAGATTAGATTTAGAACCGTGACATTTGAGTCCGAACTGTGGTAAGCCTAAATGAACAAAATGGGATTTTCCTGGGACGTTCGGGCACGTCCACACCACTCAAAAAGTCTTACGGGTGCTGCAAACATGTAGGCTTATTGATTGAATTGAATTGAATGTAGGCGTGCTAGAACTTATGAACCTAGTTCAAGATGTAGGAATGTATGACCATTTCTGACTTCTAACACAAAGAAATAACTGTGTGTGGCTAAGTGGAACCGTTACTGGTTCGGATCTTGTCCCAATAAAGAGGACTTTTACTAAATTTGCTAGGTGCTAAAGAGAGGCTAAACTAGAATTGAACTTTCATTGATTGACAAATGAAGTACAATTGACTAATCTAATTGAGCTAAGAAGCTAAGCTAAGTTACAGCTATGAAGCTATGATAGATAATGCTATGAAGAACGATAAATGTATTGATAACCCAGGGGTGGGTGGCATTGTGGTTAAGGCTTGGGGTTTAAGCCCCAAGGTCACATGTTCAATTCCCTCTCCCCTGGGCCAATCTCCTAGGCGAAGCACAATTGGTTAGGAGGTTGGATCTCAAGTTGTCTAATCAGCACTTGGTGTTGGTTCAATAATCCCCCGTTGTGCGAGTCCTGACTTAAGCGAAGCTTGTCTTGGGAGGTTGGGGCAAGTTCCCAGGTCATAGTTTCCTCGCTCAGAACGGCTAAAAGGACACCCTGGTGATCTCTGCAAGGGGCGGGAGGGTAGGAAGGATTTTTCTGTAATAAAAAAAAAATGTATTAATTGACTCTTGGATGAGTTCTTGGTCAGGGGTGTAGACGTCCCGAACGCCCTGGGAGGGTGAGTCCCGTTCTGTTCATTTTGGGGGTACTACAGCTTGGACTCTCAAATCGTCACGGTTCTTAATCTTGAACCAAAGAGTCCAAATCTGGCAAATCGTTTTGAGAAACAGATTTTTTGAAAAGAAGTGCCAAACATGGACTGCTTTGCCAGATACAGAGTCGCCGCCTAAATATTTTTTTATAGGGGAATTTAGGAAACCCTGACTCAGTGCCGAAGGCCACATGTCCGTCATCACCAGAGTTGCCTCGGCTCGGGAGCTAGGGTACGATTGGGGAAGGTCAGCTATGAGCACCCCCTCTCGCCTGATCCGAAGATCGGCCTCTACTAACCGTGATATCCGTTTTTGAAAACGTTATGTTTATTCCATTTATTAGCCTAGAATTACTACGTTATGCGCACAGCAAACAAGTATAGACTAGATTGCCTAATTTGGAAACAAGCATTGCATATCCGTTTGTTTTGGAAAAATATTTTGGAATTTGCTACTCGCAAGTAGGCTAAAGTACGGATTTCAACGAGTTTTTCCAACTCAAACAATCCAACCTTCACCCACAGGCATTCAAACAGTTTATAACACATAAGCATCTAGCCACATGGTAAGCATACTGTCATGATAGCACTCACACGCATGCGATGATGCTAAAGCATAAATACTTACATCGTACTCCGTGTCGAAACAACAAACTGGTTAGCAAACATGCATGTCCTAGTTCATGTTAAAATGACTAATGCAACACAAGCAAAATGTGATTAGGATAGGCTCGGCTAATCTACGATGACATGTGAAATGCTACAAATAACACGTATTCAATTTGGAAATTGAAATACAGATGCAGTTAGAATGATGCGCCGAGCCCGGTGCATGTAAGACAAATGAATGAATGCACGCATGCATTGCATGGGTATGCTAATTTAAACGTGCCCTAATACTAACCATCAAAGTAGGTAAATAAAAGGGAAGAAAGAAGTGGGGATTGGAAGACATACACACCACTCACACACACTTATTACAGATTTGCCCTCGCTCGGAGGGACCAAATAAATAATACAAATTAATTAACTACGCAAGCTAATTAAATATTACAAATTGCCTAATCAGTCAACAAACTAATTTAAACTAGGAAAAGCAGTAAACCGCCTCGGGAGGAGAGCCAGATGCAGCGCATGCTCGGGTCCTGCTCGGAAGTGCACGGCCATGCATAGTCCGCCTCTGTTTTCCCTGCTCTGCCTCTCTGAAGAGTGCCAAAGTCTCAAGGATGCCTTTCTGGATACTGGGAATCACCACCGGCTGAGTAGAATTACCACTGGCAGTGAATTGTGGTCACCGGCACAAAATGAATCCATCGGCTGGTGATTTACTGCCGGTCGGCAAAGAATGCCTGCAGAACCAGCAACTCACAGCAGCAGAGGACAGAACTTGCATGGCTATACAATTCAAGCAATGTATGCACCAATCATGTCCCCTATCATGTTTGTGACTCAAGAGGGCATGTGTCTCGATTCTCGGACCGCCAATCACGTATTTCCATGCATGATGGCCCAAAGAATCAAGTGTGCAACTTTCATGTCAAATGAAATGCAAACCAAACAAACGAACCAAGGCCCAATTCCTATCACCAAGTCAAGGAACAAGGCATGCATGCAAGATGCAATGCAACCTAGGCATGCAAGCTAAGGATGCAACATGGCATGGCAAGACACTTATGCGAGCATACAAGCAAACATGAGGCAATACAAACTGATGAAAAGGTGGACTTAGACATGATTTAGGCAACTCTAAATAGGCCTAAAACAGTGGCAAAAAACTAAGGGATTGGGATCAAACATACATACACACATGCAAGTAAGTTGGACCAACACTTAGGCATTAAATAAGCAACTCTAAGGCACACTTGAAAAGGGATATCATGGACAATTAGCATGCAACATAAGCTCTGAAAATCATGTTAAAACATGGTGCCAAACCAAGCAACAAGGCAAGCTAAACATGCAACAGTGGTCCAAGCATTCAAGGCTCACCAAAGAGGCAATGGACTACACTTAGTACAACCACACATGGCAGGACTTAGGCAACCAAAAATAGAGTTTTAACACATGAAACTAAGCCCAAAAGACCAACTAGATAGCATCTAGATGGTTTGAATTTAAAGGCATGCATAAATGCTAAAACATGGAGCATGCAAGGCAAGCTTCCAAAGCTTCAAAGAGGCATCCAAGGCAAACATATGAGCATGTCAAAGGGACTGAAATAACATGTAAGGTGGTTCCAAACCACCGAAATGATGCAAGCAACACATACTACACATTCACATACTTGAAGCATACAAGCTCAAATACAAAGGAGCTATAGTACGCATTCCAAGATCAACCTAAACAACTATGGACAGACCTAAAACATGGCAAAATGAGCACAAAACCTTCACAAGGCTAAACCTAAAACATGCTAGAGCAAAGGCTAACAACCTAAGGCATATTAAGGCAATAACAAGGCATTACATGGTAGGTATGCTAAGTATGCATGGTGTACCAAAACCAACAATAAACAGAGGCATATTATGATATAATAGGCACAAAAAACAGCCAAGGCATGGTCAACATGAAGCTTAGCTAGAAGCTCCCTTAAGAGGCCAAAAATGGTCCATTTCAAGGACAATAAGGAGAGGGGGTGGCCCTCTCCTTCTTGGGACCTCAAGGCACCATCCTCACCTCTGAAATCCCTCAAGATTTCAGTGGTGAGGAGGCCCAAACATCAAGGTCTCGGAGCTCACTCAAAATAGCACAAAATGGGGCCTTTCAAGGCCTAAGAGGGGTCAAACACCTCCAAACCACAAAACACCCTAAATAAACTATTTAGAGGGCCTAAAAACAGAACTTTTTTGTATTATACACCAAGCTCAAAAACAATTTTAAGATAGGTAAAAATACAATGCAAAAATGGGGAATAAAAGGGAAGTTTCTCACCCTTGTAGATCACCTTCACAAATGATGCTCCAACAGCCCTCTTTGGCTTGAATCCAGCTCCAAAACACCAAAAACCAGCCTCTTAGAACCTCAGTAGCTAAGAGAAGGTGAAACACTATGTGTTTGTGTGCAATAGTAAGACACAAACACAATTAAACACACGCAAAGGTAAAAAGAGAGAGGTATAGAGATAGAATGTGTATGGATTCTAACCCTAGAACTCAAAACCCTAATATGGCTGTCTAAACTCTCTAAAGTGTCTAACCCTAAGCAAGGGAGAGAAGGGCTCCTCTTATAGAGCTTTTTGTCTTGTAAAGCTTACAAGACAAGCTTCTAAAGAGAGAGATCCCTCCATACACGTGTATGGAGGGGAGCCAAATGCAAGACAGTTGTAATAAAATATCTGTAAAAGCAGATGAACAGTAGTCGGCTGCTCAAAAATGCCATTTTGGCAAAAGGGAGTGCCGACCGGCAATAAATAGTGCCGACCGGCAATATACATTGCCGATGGCAGCAAAAACCAGCCGGTGGCCTCTGGCCATGGCCGGTGGTGTGTGGGGATGCCTCACTAGGCATTCCCTGCCCCTCCAAGGCAAAACACAAGTGTTTGGTGCAAAACCAGACACTAAACAGTCAAGTTCGGAGATCCTGAGGCAAGGCGCGTAACCGAGACCTCCGGGAACTCCAAACGAACACAAACAAGGGTAATCACCAAGTGTTCCAATGGTGACGTCCAAGTCTTGAGGACGGTCAAAAATGGGGTGTCTACAAGGGGTCCCTTGAATGTTAAACTCGGAGCCCTTTATATTGGGACAGCCCTCAATTCTACTCAACTGCTAAGAACGTGGTAGCCTCTTCTGGTGACCTGTCCTGGATGCTAGGCTTGATCCCCCAAGAGTAGGAAAGATTTTGATTTTCCATGGATAACGTCTATCTTCATCATTTCAACTTGGTCCATTGAGCTCCACAAAGCTGCCACGTGTCCCTTTAAATTTGAATTTGAACTTATTTTGCTTGATTTAGGGATGATACTTCTTGGTTGTTGCAAAGAATCATCTTCTCTTTGTTGTACATGTTTATCCTCTAGTAATTCAAAAAACTAACCTTGCCTCACTTGGAAAATTAGTTCCTTGACGATAATGTGTGTTGATCCTTCACACCTTCACAAGCTGCCACATGTCCCATAAAAAACTCACTTGCCTTGATTTCGGGAAAAATGGTTCCAGTTTTGTAGTCTTGTGATTGATATGCAAGATCTTCAAATCTCATGAGAACCAACTAAAAGATAAGGCACCAAAATATGAGATAAGGCATTCATTAGGGGATAAGCCTTAGCAACCTCCTAATTCTTAGGAACAATTAAGGCTTGCCTTATCTATCAAATTTAAATTATTTAATTTAATTAATTAATCAACCAATTACCTTATAATTAATAAAATAAAATAAAATCCTTTTGCTTAGCCGCCACTTGACTTAGGTAGGTCATATAAAATCTCTAACCCTTCATCTTTCATCGCCATGTGGCACAAATAATTTAGGGAAACTGCCATGTGGCAATTCTTGCTAAAAAGGGTACAAACACAACCCTACAAATTTCATAACTTGCATATGGTATACACTCTCTTTACGCATGACTCATTATAGAATTATTACGTTGTGTTTGGTTGGGGGATTTGGGAATGAATTTGGAAAGGGAAAGGAAAAATGTAAGTGAAATTTGAATAAAAAATACCTACATTTTATCTAATGTCACATATCTTTTCTCTTTCTCTTTCCAAATCCCTTCCCAAATCCTCCAACCAAACACAGCGTTAGTGTTAGGGTATTTAGAGATGTAAAATAAATTACATTTATTTGGGGACTAGGTTGATGATATTAATTGGTTGAGTTTAAATATGTGAAATTGGGTAATGATTATGCATTTTTATTATTCATTTTTGTGGTATATGTTACTCATTTTTGTAATAAATGTTATGTATTTTTTTTTTTACGGATAACATTACCACAAAAATCAATTACAAAATATGTACTTTCATTTCTAAATCACAAATTGTCATAACTTTATTAAAAAAATATGTAATATTTACCACAAAAATGTGTAATATACACCATAAAAAATACACAATAAGTGCATATGGAGTGTATATCTTAGAGTTTCCATATGACAATTATTTAGAAGATTTCATTATGTAAAATGTCTTTGTTTTTTTTGGTTAAGAAGGGGCAAAATAATATTTTCAAGAAGGGAAAGACTGTACCATATGCACCTTATAATTACAGAAGAAAATGGCATAATTTCGTACTTTTTGAATCATTATTAAAAAAAAAGAAAGAAGATATAACCAAAGATCTCAAAATAATGTCATAACAAAAAAAGAAAATTGAACGTAGCTAAAAGAGAAAATGGCGTAACTGTAGACACCCCATTTTTAACAGCCCTTTAAGACTTGGATGTTCTTGTAAGTACATCCGACGACGAGTTTGATTGCTCGCCGAGCGCTCGAAGTCTCTTGCGAAATGCCACAACTTTGAGCATTTCAAACCCTGTATCCATTTTGTCTCATCTTTGGACCATGCTTGGGTCTTTTTAGCCTAAAGTTCCTGATGGCCTGTCGACCATCCTTGGTGGCTGCTAGCCACCACTTCTCTTTTGCCGGCCATTGATGTGCATTGCCTGTCATCAATGAAGCCTTGCTGGCCACCACTGATGGCCGGCCGGCCGGCCACCATTGTATACTGCAGATATTTTGCGATATTTTGTCCCAGCTGTTTGCACACATTCATGCATCTTCCTACACGTGTATGGCTGGATGTTTGGGAGGGAAATTTGTGTTTTCTATATATAGGACCCCTCTCTCTCATGTGTAGGGGTTAGAAAAATTTGAGACATAAAATTTTCTCTCTCTAGATTTCTTTCTCTCTCTTGCAAAATTGTGTGTGTTTGCCTAGTTTTTCTACACTTTTGCCTACTTCTCCTAAACCAAATCCTCTCACCTTTGAGTTAAGGTTCCTTGGGGGCTTCTTGGAGCTCTTGAAGGTGGTTTTGGCTTGAACTTGTGCCTAAAGTGTTCTTTGCTTCAAGAGGTAGAATACTAGTCTTGTTATCTTGTTTTATATATTTATTTTTCTATCTTTTTCAATTGTTTTTGGGGCTGGTTTTGAACTGTAAAAAGTTCTATTTTTGTGCCTTAAAAGTGGTGGTTTGACCTCTTTTTTAGTTAGGGAGTGGTTCACCTTTCTTGCTTATTAGTTTGCAAAGCTTTTGTGCCTTTATCCATCACTTTCAAACCAACTTTTTTGGGCCTTTTAACCACTGAATTTCAAAGGTTTTTTAGTAGCAAAAATCTCATTTTGAAGTCCAAAATTAGAGGGGTTAGCTTCCCCTCCTCGTGTCTTGTTTGCATGCTTAGTTAGCCTTACATGTTAGCATATTTTTCTAGCTTAACTTAGCTTAAGTCCAGCATGTTTTAGCCTCTGAAATAGCCTACTTTAGCTTTGTTTTGGGTTGTTTGGTTCATTTGAACTTTGTTTTGTGTAGTTGTAGTGTAAATCCTTGCACTAGCTTGTTGTTTTAAGGCTTTAAACATCATTGGTGTGACTTGTCTGCATGTTTTTAGTGCTTTTATCACTCAATTTCAGTACCTAAATTTCTGCAACCTCCCTCTTTGCTTCACTCTTTCATTTGCTTTTGAGGGTCATTTCAAACTTAGGATCCTTTAAGCTTGAGATTGAGGTCATGCTTAATGGTGTAATCCTCTTTGAGGGTTCATTATCAAATGCATGATCTCTTTCTTGCCTTACACTACCCCTTGGTTGACACTTCCTTCACCTTAGAGAATACTCACCAATGGACAATTTGATTAAAGAATGATTTAGTAATTAAAATGTGTAAACAAAATTGACAAGTAAAAGTGACAAGATATGCATGTCTTTGTGTTGCATTGCATGTGTTCAAATCGGACGTTAATTTGAACACAAGGAAAATGGGACATTTCATACTCAAAAGTGATGAAATGTGCCACTTTCCTAGGTCTCCATTGCCCTTGATCATGCATGATAGGGTGGTGGTCTTGTTGGTCATATTTGTGCATTTATCGAAATTGTACAACTTGGATCTTTGGCCATCATGCAATGAACTTGCTCGATTGGTGGTTTTGGATGGAAATGTGTCACTCCTTTGAGATTTTGAGATGATAAGGAGGGATGCAGTACAAACAAATCCTTGGAAAAATCCTCTTTTTGCTCTGTTTGTGCTCTGTTGTAGCATGGTGATCCAATGCATCAGTGGCTGGCAGTGCACCATCCATGGCCGGTAGTGCATCATTTCTGGCCAGCAATACACCTTTTTGGCTGGCAGAGGGCCGGTAGCTTCCCTTCATGGCTTGCAGGCCACTGATGTAAACCTCAGCAAAGATTTGGTAAGGTGAAATAGAAAGGTTCTGGAAATGTTCAACCCTCCAAACAAAGGCTTTTGAGACAAAACGGAAGTCTTTTCGGGGTGAAAACCGAGCATGTGCATCTTCCACTTCCTGAGGCGGAGCAGTGGCAGCATAGTTTAATATCTTAAATGCTTAGTTCGTGTACATTTGTGTTGTAAATTAATTAATTAGTTTTCTAGTTAGTTAAAGTGTTGTAATAATTAGTAATTAGCTTAGCTAGTTATTCATTTGGTTTGTAATATTTAGTCTAATTAGCTTAATTAGATTAGCTTAGCTTAGATTAGCTTAGCTTTTATTCATTCGGACCCTCCTTCGCGAGGGCGTGATGTTTTAATAAGTGTGCGTGCGTGTGTGTATGTCTTTCAACCCCACGTCTTTCTCCCTTTTATTTAATCGCTTTCGATGGTTAGATTAGGAATCATGTTTCACTCAGCATATCGCATGCTTGCATCCATTCATTTGTATTGCATGCACCGAGGCTTGGCGCATCATTCAAACTGCATTGCAATTTCAATATCTTATTTGAGTACATGTTTAGTTGCATGTTGTTCAAATCGATCCATATGCCATATTAGTACATGAGCCTATTAATTACATATTGCATGTGTTACATTAGGCATCTTACATAGTTAGGAATCATGCATCTTTCTAACTAGTTTCTATTTTGGCTTGAAGTACTCGGTGAGTTTTTACGCTTAGCATACTTGCATAAATGTGAATGTTGCCATGTCTAGCATGCTTTCCATGCGGCTATGTGCTTAAATGCTAAACTGAATGAATGCTTGTGGATGAAGGTTTGTTGCTTGAATTAGAACGATTCAACAAATGTATGTTTTAAGCCCACTTTGTTGAGTGGCAAATCATGTTTTAAGCCTACAATATTTGGTGGCAAATCCGTAACTTTTAATTCCACTTGAGGTGGCAAATTCAAACTATTTTCGCTAACAAACATGAGTGAGTTGTTCCAATTTGAGCAAACTAGTCTATACTTGCTTGTGCGGATCACATAGTAAAGCTAGTTTAATAACCGGAATAAGAACGCCTAATGTTTATAGAAGATCATATCATGATTAGTAGAGGCCGATCTTTTGATCGGGCGAGTGGGGATGCTTAATTCACGATCTTCTCCCTTTGTACCCAAGTTCTCGAGCCAATGCAACTTTGGTGATAACGGACACGTGGCCTTTGGCACAAGTCAGGGTTTCCTAAATTTCTCTAAAAATAAAATATTTAGGTGGCGACTCTGTATCTGGCAAAGCAGTCCAATTTTGGCATTATTTGATTTAAAATCGATTTTCCAAAAAGATTTGCCGAATTTGGACTCTTTGGTGTTTATCAGTTTCACATTGCACTTGTGAGACAAGATTCAAAACCGCGTGAGTCCGAACTGTGAGGCCTTCTTTTCAAACGTTCCGAAAGGGGGCGCAGAAAAAGGCGAGTTCACAGTAACTAAAGGTGCATATGGTATGGGGTGTGTATGATATAATTCTCCTTTCAAGTAATAATATATAAATAAAAATTTATATATAAGAAATTATATAGGACCATCATATTTAGAAGGAGGGGCTTCTATTAGCCTCACATTGTTTCATAAGACCCCATTGCCCAAAATTGTATTCTTTATTTTTATTTTTATTTTTATATAATCCATTTTTTTACCATTGGAGCTTTACCACAACAACTAACTTTAGCAACCCCCACCCTTTTCCTCCATCTAGTACACTCTCAGTGCCTTTCTCTCTCCGACAATCCTCCCATAACCCCATTTTCCTTCGCAACATCCCTCTTCTCCATTTTCTTATTCTTCTTTCACGTTACTATCGCTACCGTTGTTGTTGTTGTTGTTTTTTTTTTTTTTTTTTCCTTTTGCTACTGCGACCTCTCATTATGAGCAAAGAATAAGAAGAATCTAAGGTTTATAGATCGCGAGTGAAGAAGAAGAAGAAGAAGAAGAAGAAAAGGAAAAAACAAGAAGAAACAAAAGGAAGAGGTATAATTAAGGGGTGAATTAGCAATGATGGAAAACATGACAACTTAGGCAAGCAGGAGAGGGGCGAGCGACGGACGACGATGACAAGATTAGACAAGGGAGATAGAGGGACAACGATGGCAGGATTGGGTTAGAGAGGGGTGATGAAGGGACAATGAGGGCAAGGTCGGGTTGGAAATGAGTAACGATAGTGGAGATTGTGGTGGTGGTGCTAGTGGGTGGAGGGAAGGACTGGAAAAAGGTTTGGGGTGGTGGTTGGAAAAGGGAAAACATAGATGGTTGGAGTTAGTGGGGAGGTGGTTGGAGTTAGGGTTAAGGTTGAGAGGTTAATAATAGTATAAAATGAAAATTTTGTGTTAAAGTATTGTAACACCCCTAAAATTATAACCCCTTTTTAATATCAAAAAATCTTTAAAATTCACTCCAGATATTACCAATTTAGTAGATTCTCATGAAATAACACAATGGGAGATATTATATTTTACCCAAAATAAATCTCTTTTTCATTGAACTATTACAAAACATCTCATACCTATAATACAAGTCATATAATGTTCATTGTTCAAAAAGTTAGAGAAGTCAAAATAAAATGCCTTAATGGCGTACAAGTTTCAAGGCAATTTCCCTGACTACACAAAAGGATGGACGTCTGTCTCAAAACACATTAGCTTAGGAGCTTATGCAAGACAACATCACATAGCTCTCGTGCTCCAATCAAAATCTCCACCATCTTCTTATTTGGGTGGAGGCACACCATAAGTTCTTAAAATTTTTGTTATGGTAGGAATGAGCAAAATTGTCCAGTACAAATACATTTAACAAAGTATGTAAATGCTTAAAATGGATATGATCATGTAATGGATATGCCATGATAAGTTTGTGATTTCTCTTTTTGATAAAAAATGATGTTCAATGCACCGTTGTTATTCCAAAATCTCAACATATAAAATGGGGCCGTAAATACACAATGAAGTCCCAAGTAAGAGTCAAACCATACATATATAGATTTTTTATACAAAAAATATCTCCACATTTGTCGGCTCATGATACGACAGGACGATGGACACCTAAAAACACAATTTCCTTCCATATTTGTAGACTCATAATACGGCGGGGCTAGTGGATACCCAAAAACATTTTCCACATTCGTTCGGTGATAAGCTCAATATAGGAAAATTGGGCACCTAAACTCCCTGCATGGGTAGCAATACAATACTTAATTCGTTTCCAAAGCCTAACTCAACTACCTAGACTCATACACTATTTACCCCTTTCAATATTTCCAACATCCAAGAGGTTAAATTAGTTACAAAAATGAAATCATGTGATGCATTATGATGCATGATTTTGTAAATATTACAATTTGCCTAAGGTTCATTCTTTATAACAATAAGAATGTAACATATCCAATAGTCAAATAAATTCCAAATTTTCACATTCCCAATAATATCAAATTTTCCTTCATTGCAATAATAGGTCTCAAGCCAACCCAAAACAACAATTGTACAAATTCCATTAAACATCAACCTAATTTCATGATTCAAGAACCAATTGAATGAACTCCATCTTTAGAATAAAATTCAAAACTAGGGTTTACTAAAATTTTAGGGCCTTTTCCCCCTTTCATTTTTTAAATGAAATAGTCTTCATCAATCACCTTTATTTTTATTGATCATCCATAACCTTTAATATATTTGATAGAAAAATCTACATTTATCCTTCAAACTCTCATGGAAATCAAAGTATTCATCTCATACATAACTAAGAAACCACTACATATACATCTCAAATCATAGATATACTAAGTTAAAATTATCTCTACCTCGAAGATGAGTGCTAAAAGATGAAGACCCGGCAAGAAACTTTGATGAAAACAAAATCCAATCGGTAGAAACATTGATTTCTTCGAGCTCTACGTTTTTAATTAAAGGATTAGGGTGGATCCTTGGTAAATGTAGATGAAATCAAGGTAGGAAGGGCTAGGGTTTTAGAGAAGAAGGTGTGACAGAGGTAAGAGAAAGAAAAAGTGAGAGAAATGAAGCAAAAGTCAATTTTTAAATGGTTGATCCCGAACAGACCGTCCAAGTGGTTAATCTTGCGCTCGAGCGATGTGAGAGCGAAGACCGCTCAAGTGGTAACTCCATTGTTCGAGCAAAACACACCAATTCCTAGAATCTCAGGTCTGCAAAACAAAATACTAATATTGTGTTTGGTTGAGGGATTTGGAAAGGGAAAGGGAAAAGGTGTGTGAAACTAGGTAAAATGTAAGTATATTTTATTCACATTTCACCTTCCTTTTCTATTTCTTTTTCCAAATCCTTTCCTAAATCTCCCAACAAACACAACGTAAATAATTCGAATCACTGCTCCAGCGGTGATTTCTGCACTCGAACGGACCAAGAGATGTTACAAGTATAATAGTAATTAAAAAAGATTAGGGGGAATTGAGAGTCTAAGAAATAATGTGGATTTACTAATAGCTCCCAATTTATATCTATTGAAAGTCAAAATGCCCTTTACCAGGGTTTATATTTACAAGAATGCCATTGTCACATTAATTTTCTCTTAAATTTTGTATGAAAATTATGTATAAATATTATTTTCTAATATTTTCACGTTCAATAAGATAGAATTAGCAATCTCACTCCATGAAAATGCTAGTCTAATCACCCCTCGAGTGAATTCATAATCTCATAGAATTACTAATCTCACGTTATTACCAAAATTATGTGCAAATTATTAAGGGCAAATTTCACTTTACCTTCTTGTACTTTTATCCATGTGCGGATTACCCTATCTCATTTGGAAATAACCACATAATCTCATTATGCTTTGTGGATATAAATGCACCGTTAAATATTTCGTCCAATTTAGCAATCTCACTCCATGAAAATGCTAGTCTAATCACCCCTCGAGTGAATTCATAATCTCATTGAATTACTAACGTCACATTATTACCAAAATTATGTGCAAATTATTAAGGGCAAATTTCACTTTACCTTATTGTACTTTTGTCCATGTGCAGATTACCCTATATCATTTGGAAATAACCACATAATCTCATTATGCTTTGTGGATATAAATGCACCATTAAGCATTTCGTCCAATTTAACAGCAAGTGTGAAATACATGCCAATACGCTCATTTTCAAATTTTGAAAGGGTAAAAGAGCACATGAAATAAAGCACAGTTAAAATGTATTTTGTCTTCTAGACAAAATACGAAAATATCCGTAATTCACATACTTAGATTTCTTAAATATATGAGTATTTTAGTATTTCTTATTAAATAATTAACGGACTTAACGGTGTACTTAAATTCACAAATTACAAGGAGACTGTAATTATTTTTAAATAAGAAGGGTAATCCGTACATAGACCAAATTACAGAAGATAAAATGAAATTTGCCCAATTATTAATCCAATCTTCCTCAAACTTGCAAGCAAACACAGACTTTTTAATAGTTTGAAGAATATACAACAAAACTGCTAATGTTGAACGAGTGATCCTTATTCTTCGATATATATTTTTTTATTTTTTATTTTTTTATATTATATTTTATAAGGAGTTTCTTTTTGACTAAATAGTCTTTCTAAAAATTTAAAAAATAATTATTTAAATAAAGATACACTTTCTTGCTATTTTACTTTTTTTTAACTTTATTCCTGTCATCTCAGTGTTTACTTTGTAATACATATACAGATTTTGGAACAGTACTTGGCAGCAAGTGTTCACTTATGCACCCATAAATGTGGCAACTGGAATATTTTCAACTGACAAATCACCCCTTTATTTATTTATTTAATTTTCTGAATTAATACCTTTGGTTCATTGATTATGCCAAAAAAAACTGCACCATGTGTTCTTGTTGCATCTTTTTTCTTCCACAAGCATCCAAGTTTTTATTTTCTTTTATTATTATTACTTTTCAAAAGAATAATCTTTTATATTTAGGCCTTAGCCACCAATTTATTTGAGTTAATAACACTTATTTCATGATTTTCATACTTGTGTTCACACATATATGGATAAATTATATATCCCTTAAAATTTGAAAAAAATATAATAAATTTTATAGTTCTCATAAAATTATATTTAATTTTCTTAGAAAAATTAAAAGAATTGGAATTATGCAGATTACATGAAGATAGAGACAAATAAGATAAAATATATATTTCAAAGTAAAAGAAATGATAATATTATTTTTTTATTCACATAACTAACGAATTTATTATGAAATGAGGCTAATGTTATATAAATTAAAACTTAAAAAAAATCTAATGTAATAATATCTTCTTTTTTTTTTTTTTTTTGAACGATAATGTAATAATATCAACCTTGTAAAATTTATTATATTTTCTCCAAACTCAAAATATTAGCATAATTACCCTTTATATATTAGGTAAATTACACTAACCTCCCATGAAGTTTGAAGAATATGCATCAAGCCTCTCATAGTTTTGGTATAATTATACTGATGTTCCATTTAGTTAGGCTAAAGGGACTGAAACCAATACAAATGATGTGAATACACAAAGATAAAGAAAGTAAAATATATGAAAGAGATGATAACATTTTATTTTTTGGGTAAATACACTTACCTTGAAATTTGAAAAAAATACAATTAGTCTCACACATTTGACACAATTAATTACACATACATCTTTTTTTGTAAGGTTAAAACGACCAAAACTAATGTAGATGGTGGGTATACACAACAACAAACAAAATATATATATATATTCATAGAAAAGAGATGATAATATCATTTTTTATTTATTTATATGACTAATGAATTATAGATAATAATAAAAAAAAATAGTCTCACAATTATGTTAATTAAAATCTCAAGAAAGACTAGTGTAAGGGTAAATTATGCAAATAGTCTATGTAGTTTACACGATATGTCAATTTGGTCTTTGTAGTTTCAATTTGTTTGATTTTGCTCCTTAATTTAATGGATTGTGTCTTTTTAGTCCAATAAATAACGGTTGTTAAGTTAATTTAACGGAAGGTCAAACAATATGTCAATTTGGTCCCTATACTTTACACGATGTGTCAATTTGGTCCCTATAATTTCAATTTTATCGATTTTGACAAGGACTAAATTGACACATTGTGGAAAATACAGAGACCAAATTGACACATTGTTTGACTTTTCGTTTGGGAAGTGGGTTGGCTTTTTGGCTATTTTAGCCTGGGCTAAAAAGCTTAGTTTGTGAAGGGCTTTTTGGCTTTTTTGACTTTTTTTGTGAGAGAATAGTGTAATGATTATGGGTTGGATGTGATGTTTTGTTTGTTGTGACTAAAATAGCCTATTTTGTCTTTTGTGACTATTTTAGCTACAAACCAACTTGCCAAACAACAACTTGCCAACCAACTTGACACAATGACACAATCCGTTATTTATTGGACCAAAATGACACAATCCGTTAAATTAAGGGACAAAATCGAGCAAATTGAAACTATATGGACCAAATTGACACATCGTGTAAAGTACATGGACTATTTGCATAATTTTCTTCTAATGTAATTATGTTAAAAGTGTGAGACTAATTATAATTTTTTCAAACCTTAGTGCATGTGAGGGTAATTTATCCTTTTATATATATATATATATATGATTAACAAATTACTATTGAAAAAATAATTAAGTGTTATATGAACAAAATTCTTAAAGAAATATAACATAATTATATTAAACATATAAGACTTGTTGTGTTTTATTTTTTAAAATTTCAGATAGTTAATTTAATTTATCATTTACATATTTATGTGATAAGATATTATTGCAAATTAAATCTGGTCCATCCATTGTGGGAACATATCATGTAAATTGCTTGAGAATGTTTTGCATTATGCTTCTTTATATCCTAATATATAGAGGGTGGCAAATAGCAGTCAAAATCATCATCTACCCCCCGGCGCGAATAGGAAGATATGTCATTCTCTACCCTTTTATTTTTTATTCTCTTGCGCCTCTTTTACCATTACTAAAAACAACAGTGATTGAGGAGTTTTTTTTTTTTTTTTTAAATATTCTTTTAAAAAAAATAATTTAGAAAATTGATCCACTTTTCAAATTATTTGGGAAACTAACCTGCTTTTTAAAATCGAATTATGAAAATACAATTTTAAATTAAAATTGCATTTTCAACATGCAATTTCACTTTGAAATCGCATGTTGAAAATACAATTTATGATGACATGGATTTCATTTTTTGAAATTGCATTTTCAACATGCGATTTCAAGGTAAAATTGCATGTTGAAAATGCAATTTCAATTTCAAAATCATATTTTCAAAATGCGATTTCAAAAAATAGGTTAGTTTCTCAAATAGTTTGAAAAGTGGGTCAATTCTCTAAATTTTTTTTTAGAATATTAAAAAAAAAAAAACTCAATGCTTGAGACCTCCAATTTTAGGGATCTCCATGACCTTCAAAATGATCTGGATCACTCATGTAAGAGAGATAGGAAAAAGAAAAGGAAAAAAAAAAAACAAATATACGAGTGGTCCAGATTATTTTGGAGGTCATAGAGGTTCCTAAATTTGGGGGTCTCAATCATGTTTGTAGTAAAAGACACAAAATATCAATGTATCGTCTCATGGTATCATCTTACAAGCAAAAAAAATCATTTGTAGGTAAATTTTTGAACAAATTTTATTTTATCTCCTTGTCATTTAATTTATATGCAGAATCTCTTTTTTATTTGAAAATAATCACATAACTCTTTTGTGGTTTGTAAATTGAAATGCACCATTAAACATTCCATCCAACTTAACAGTAAATGTAAAATACGTGCCAAATATTAGAAGGTTATATATTCATTTTCAAATTTTAAGGGAGTAAGTCACACAGAATAAAGAGCAAGAAATTAAAGTGCATTTTTCCTTCCAAATAAATGATGGAAATATCCATAGTTCACATATTTAGGCTACTTATATATAGGGATATTTTAGTCTTTTTCATTAAATCATTATTGGATTTAACAGTGCACTTTAATTGACAAACCATAAGGAGGTTATGTGATAATTTCTAAATGAGAGGGAGGTAATCCGTACATAGGTCAAATCACAAGTGGGTAAAGTTAAATTTTCCTAAATTTTATAATACACGATTTTTTTTTTTTTTTGGGTGTGTATCATATGTCTAATTATGACTTTTGTGCTATGTAGTTATGATTTATTGTTGTGTTAGTTCGGGCTTAATTATGACTTTTTTGTGATTTTTTTTTTATTATAATTGAAGAGATCTTTAGTTATGCCTCAAGCAGTATTTGGTTATGACTTGTATATTACTCACTATAATTTTGGTTATGATTTATAGTAATTATTATTTTCATTATGACAAAAAAGATCTTTGGTCATGACCAATTATATATTTTTTTAGTCATAATTGAAAGTGATTTAATTATGACATTTGTGGTATCAATATTACAAATGTCATAACTTGCATAAGATATACACTCCCAAAATGAGTGTGCATTGTAGAATGACCTATCATTTATGTGGTTCAACTACACATTTATGAATAATGGGAAATTTTATGGTACACACTCCCCCTAGTTATGACGTTTGTAATATTTAGTGATGACTTGGGGGCATTGGTTATGACTTGGGTATGATTTGAGCCACACTTGGGAACAAGCTTATAAGCCAATTTATTGGCTTATTAGTTTATTTGAGTCACGTAACGCCCTGATTTTTAAACAATAATAATATACAATCCTTTTTAACTCATATCCATTCCATAATAAAAGTTAATATAAAATAAGAGTATAAGTTTGGCAATATCGGTATAGTAACCAAATATCACTTTTTCTCCTTGAACTTTTCCAAAAAAATACATGCTTACATCAATATGACATTGTTGCAAAATATAATTTATAACACCTATAGTTCAAAGAGCTAGAGAGAGAAATACAACTAAGCGCCTTACGTTGTGTTTGGTTGGAGGATTTGGAAAATGAAAGAGAAAATGTGTGAAACTATATGAAATGTAAGAATATTTTATTTATATGTCACATATCTTTTCCCTTTTCCTTTCCAAATCTCCCAACCAAACACAACATTAATGGCTTACATCTTTTCAAGACAAGGGTCTTGATTACACAAAAATAGAATATTTTTCGGACAAATTAGCTCAAAAGCTAATTCACAAAAGGCAAATCAAAAGAGCGTCCGTGCTCCACAAAAAAAAATATCCCCATTTTCTACTCAACGGGGTAGCGCTCCTTCGTCTTGACCTGAAATGTTAATTTTGGTAGGAATAGCAAAGTTGCCCAATGAAAATACATTTAAAAAAAGTATATAAGCATTTTATATAAATATGATCACACCAAAACCCATTACTTCACACCCTTATAGAAGAACAAATGCATCAAAGAGCTTTTATTCAAGGCTAATATATATATATATATATATATATATACATGTATGTATAAATTTTTCTAAAAAAATAGTTCCACATTTTTCGTCCTCACATGGATAGGCAAGTGGGCACGTCAAACCTTCTACATTTATCGTCCTCACAAGATTGGGTACATGGTCAAAATATTTCTCACATTTATCGTCCTCACACGATAGGGCACGCGGACACCTAATTTCCTACGCGGGTACCAAATACAACACATAACATAACATGTAGTTTCTCAATAATTTTCATAATCACTTCTCATCACAACAAATTTTCAAAATTCATCCAACTACATTGTTTCTTAACATATCAACAAAATATCAACTCCACTTCATCATAACATCAACTTGAAATAAACTCATACTCTGCGGCTTTGTAAAATTTAGGAATTTTGCTCATATCCCTTATTAATCAATGAGTCCTCAAGCCAATAACTAATCTTATCAAAACATTCAAAATAATTCAGGAGTTTTGAGTGAAACCCCATTTTTAAGTATTATCCCCTTTTTATCAAAATCATTTATCTTATACCTCATTAAATTAAAGGAAAAATCTGAATCTAAAAAATAAAAAATAAAAACAATTTAAGGAAAAATCACATAATCATTTATCTTATACCTCATTAAATTAAAGGAAAAATCTCAACCTAAAAAATAAAAAATAAAAACAATTTAAGGAAAAATCACATAGTCATATCAAAATATAGATATATAAAGCTAAGGGTATTCCTACCTTAAGGAAGATAGATAGATAGAGAGAGAGAGAGAGAGTAACGTCCCAAATTTCTAGCCCAAATGATAATACAACAATCATGGCTCTTTCAAGAAAAACCGAATATAAATCTCCAAACTTACATTACATGATACAATAGTTCTTCATGCAACAATACATTAATCTAACGACAAGTAAATAAAAAAATAAATACCCCTAAGGGTTTAAAAGTTTCCAAGGCTTGAGCCTGGTTACACAAAACGGTTATTTAAACCCACATACATACAGCCCTTAGCTTACACACAGAGTTACAGCAAAATGAGAGTCTCGTACTCTCAAGGCACATTTCCTCGCCTTTAGTAAGGCGGCATCACCACATCTTTTCTTGCACAAAAATCTCGTAGGATGAGCATAAAGCCTAGTAGGAAATTCTTAACAAAGTATATACATTTTATACAAGTCTCAAGAGATGAAATGCACATGCCATGCTATGCCTTTTTGAAAGAAAATCACATCTTCATCTTTGAAAACCATCATGCTCAATGATGTCATGCAATTTCAATTCTTCAAAACTTAACAATTCATTTCAAGAGCGGTAAATACGACTTTGGTAATCCCTAGGTCGGTGTCTGCAAGTGGACTATACAAGTACTACCAATTTGTCATTTTTACCAGCGTTGACTGGAAGGCTCGACACCTATAATCTGTCATTTTTATCAGTATTAACTGGAAGGCTCGACACCTATTCAATTTCATCTACACCACCTGTCAAGACTTACCACCGTATTTGCCCCAAAACCAATTCATGAAAACTTGTTTCTTAACATTCTTTTCTCAATGCAAGTTTTCAAATCAACTTTCAAAGTTTAATGTAATCAAATGAATTGATATGCCAATAACACAAGATGAATATAAATACTTTTCTTCCGATTCATCATCCAAGGATGTCACGACCCAAACCCATCCCTATGGGTTTAGCACCGTAACCGGCCAGTAATTCGAGATTACCAAAGGCCTGCTTAACAGTCAGACAATAATACAGAGTATAGGGGCATGGCGGAAGCCAAAACAGTAAATAAACAGTGTCCAATGAGCTGTGACAGTCTGTATGCAAAAAGATTTTTCATACGTATATACATGAACAATACAGAATAGTATGTACAACATTCACAGTCGATCAGAACAGGGACTTAATCCCTGTTAGGCAGTACAGTACAGTGTTATCAATCTATACAGTTATTACAAAATAGATACAGAGCCAGACGGGGGAAATTAAAACACCCCTAAGCCATAGCTTGACAGGCTCGGAACCTCGCAGTGAGGCACAGTGGTTGGCTTGACGAAAATGGAGTCTAACCCACGCTCCTAGCTCCGGTTTGGTGCCTATACACCTACATATATATATAAACAGTGAGCTAAAGCCCAGTGAATAACATAATGCGTAAAGAGGTTAAGAATGAATGTCCTTACAGTAATGAAAACAGTTCATTAAATCAGTATTTCAATCGTTCAGTCGTAACAGTCATATGTGGTACATCCATTAGCATAGCAGTATAGTAAACAGTAGGTCTTAAAAGACCGAGCAGTCAATGATGGCCATCATAACAGTAAACAGTAGTGGTTTCACATGGGAACCGACAGAGATCTCTGTAACAGTAGCAGTAACAGTAAACAGTAGTTGCTAAGGATGCCACAATACAGTTCAGAATATAGGACATACATTCATTCAATTGACAGTAACAGTTCAGAAAGCAGTTCAGTTAACAGTCAGAAAATATTCATCTTTGAACATATCTTTACACAGTTGTTACTCACAGAGTTCTGGGCTATAGTTAAGCTAGAGCGCGTCCTCGGATGCCAACCCTACACAGTTTACAGGATGAACACACACTAAGTTCACATTCGGGAAACAAAGACTTAGTCCCTACTTAGACTCGGTGTGGTTCTATATCTATATCCTCATTAAAATGCCTTAAACTAGGCCTAGGAATGCCTAGGATGAAATGAGGATGCAAAGATGCACTTTAAAACATTTTTCAGAAAACAGAGGTCCCGCTCGAGCGTAGGTTTCCCCGCTCGAGCGGACATGAAGACAAAGGTATCCGCTCGAGCGTATACTTTCCCGCTCGAGCGTTCTGCAAAACAGGGCAAAAGTATTGGATAGGTGAAAATCACGCTCGATGGGCGCTCGATAGCCGCTCAAGCGTAATACACAAGGTCTCGCTCGAGCGTCAATTATTCCGCTCGAGCAGACGTTAAAATAGTGCGAAGTACTAGGAGTACGAATTTCCCGCTCGAGCGCCACTTTCCCCGCTCGAGCGGGAGTTCAAAATCTGGAATCTCCAGATTTGAACTTCCAAGCTCAAAACCAAGTTCAAATCACAAATTCCGATCCTCTTGGGCCAATTTTCCAGAAAACATTCCAAAACTCATAATTTAACATGATTCCAAAGCTCAATTGTAAAATCAAAGCCCAAGGGTGTTTCAAACACTCAATTTCAAACCAATTTTCATGAACATGATGAACATGCAAACATGCATGAGTTTAAATCAATTCAAAACTTCAATACATGCTCTAATGAGCCGATTCTTTTCAAAACAAGGTGAAATCATGGACTTAAACATAATTATGAGCTTGCATGTAACATTTTGCCATGAAAACAACTTAAAACTCAACAATACAAACATGCATGCAAGATTAGAGCTACAACTCAACATGCTAGAACTAATTCATGACTTATATCACTAAAGACTCATGAATCATGCAAGTACAAACTTGAATACACAATTAAAAGGATAAATTCCTTACCTAGGTTCTCAAATACAAGTCTAGAAGCTCAATTGATCACAAACTCCGCCAATCTCCTCAATTTTCAAGCAATACAAGATGAAGCAAATTGAAATCACTCTTTTCCTCTCACTCTCTCTCTCTAGTCGGCAATAACAAGGAACTTGGCTGATGAAATGTTTTGTTTACATGTATAACAAGGCTCAAGTATGTGTTGGCTAAGTGGCCCACTCAATGGCACCATGGTAAATAAGTCTAACTATGCAATTTAGCTTAATTCAATCTAAATTCATCATACCAAAATCACATTTCAGATAAATATGCCATAAAATCGCATAAATTCTAAGGATCATAGAACATTAATTAATTTCAGATTCGACCGCCGATAAGGCCTTCAATTTGCAGTTTGAACATAAATACACAAACAGATAATCAAACATGCAACAGATAGACATACAATTAAGCAGATGTACTCAATCAATTCAGTTCCAGATTTCAGTCAGTCAGTTTAGTATTTCAGTCGATTCAATTGCTTATCATAATCAGTCTGAGTTTAACGGTAATCAGTAGTTTATTGGTAAACAGGGATGAGGGTTATTACAGTCTCCCTTCCTTGAAAAGAGTTTAGTCCTCTAAACTCAAGTTACCTTCATTCTGGAAGAAAACAAGATTCAGTGGAAACAGTTCAGGATATCTCTTGGCCATGTCATCTTCCCTTTCCCAAGTGGCATACATGCCACCATGGTTTTGCCAGTCAACTTTCACTAACGGGATTTTTTTGTTCCTCAACTTTTTGATCCGTCTGTTTACAATCTGAACAGGCCGTTCCTCGTAAGTGTAGTCATCACTCAGCACTACACGAGTAGGCTCTATCACATGGAAAGGATCCCGGAGGTAGTCCCTCAACATAGAAATATGGAACACATTATGCATATGCTCCATTTCAAGAGGAAGCGCAATCTGATACGCCACCGGATTGATTTTCTCAATAATCTCATATGGTCCGACGTATCTCGGTGCTAACTTGCCTTTAACTCCAAAACGAGTCTGGCCTTTCATCGGTGTCACTTTCACCCACTTCATATTCTCTATCGCATCTTCTGACATTCGCATAACTTTTCTGTCGGCTTTGTGCGGTTTTCAGTCTCTGTTGTATCAGTTTTACTTTCTCAGTTGTTTCATATACAATCTCGGGCCCAAGCAAAAGCCCATCTCCAACTTCTGCCCAGCAAATCGGAGATCTACATTTTCTGCCATACAATGCCTCGAAAGGTGCCATGCCAATACTTGAATGATAACTGTTGTTGTAGGCGAATTCAGCCAATGGCAAATGGCTTTCCCAGTTTCCCTGAAAATCAAGGACACACATTCTCAGTAAATCCTCCAGAGTCTGGATGGTCCTTTCTGACTGGCCATCGGTCTGAGGATGATAGGCACTACTCAGTCTCAGTTCAGTACCCAATGCAGTCTGTAAGCTTTGCCAAAATCTCAATGTAAACTTCGAGTCCCTATCAGAAACAATGGACACAGGCACTCCATGCAGTCTAACAACTTCATCAATATAGAGTATAGCCAATTTGTCCGCATTATAAATTGTTTTGAGAGGTAAAAAGTGAGCAGATTTAGTCAGTCTATCAACAATAACCCAAATTGAGTCCATACCTTTACTGGAGCGAGGCAATCCCACAATAAAATCCATGGTCATATGTTCCCATTTCCACTCCGGTATGGGTAAGGGTTGCAGTAAGCCAGCGGGTCGTTGGTGTTCCACTTTGACTTGTTGGCAATGAAGACATTTCGATACAAAATCAGCAATTTCTTTCTTCATTCCCAGCTACCAGAAATTTAGTTTCAAATCTTGATACATTTTTGTATTCCCTGGATGGATAGACAGTTTTGAATTGTGGCCCTCTTGCAGAATTCTTCTTTTCAGTTCAGAATCATTCGGTACACACAGTCTTCCTTGAAATTTCAATACATTATTTTTAAATTTGAAACTCGGTCTCAGTTTAGATTCCCGTTCTTCAACGATCTTCTTCAAGAAGTCATCTTGTTGCTGTTTCTCTTTAATCTCTTCAATCAGTGCCGGTTGAGCAGAAATAGCAGCTATTGTTCTACCTTGTTCTCCCAAAACAATTTCAATTTTAGATGTTTCAAGGTCACAAAACAACTCTTTCTGTCCGGTGAGTAAACAGGCTAAGTTCCCAATCGATTTTCGACTCAATGCATCGGCAACGGTGTTGGCTTTCTCCGGATGATACAAAATCTGTAGGTCGTAATCCTTAATCAATTCTAGCCATCTTCGCTGTCTCATGTTCAGTTCTTTCTGTGTGAAGAAATATTTCAAACTTTTGTGGTCGGTTTATACTTCACATGTCACCCCATAAAGGTAGTGACGCCAGATTTTCAATGCAAATACTACTGCAGCAAGTTCTAGATCATGGGTCGGGTAGTTCTTTTCATGCGGTCTCAGTTGTCGGGAAGCATAGGCAATTACTTTCCCATTCTGCATTAAAACACACCCCAAACCCTTATGAGAAGCATCACTAAAAATGGTAAAACTATCTGTACCTAAAGGTAGGGTAAGAACCGGCGCAGTCACAAGTCGAGTTTTCAACTCTTGGAAAGCTAATTCCCTTTGGTCCGTCCAGTCAAATGATATCCCCTTTTGAGTCAGTTAAGTCAACGGTAAGGCAATTTTGGAGAAATCTTTGACAAATCTTCTGTAATATCCAGCTGATCCCCAAAAGCTTCGGATTTCTATAACATTTGTTGGTCTAGGCCAATTTACTACTGCTTCAACTTTCTGTGGATCAACTGAAATTCCATCCTTACTAATAACATGTCCCAAAAACATAACATGATCAAGCCAAAATACACATTTAGACAGTTTAGCAAAAAGTTTCTGTTCTCTTAGGGTCTGTAGGGCAAGTCTCAGATGATGTTCATGTTCTTCTATACTCTTGGAATAAATCAGAATGTCATCTGTGAATACGACAATAAAGTCATCGAGGGATAGTTTAAAGATTCTGTTCATGAGGTCCATAAATGCAGCAGGTGCATTGGTAACTCCGAAAGGCATAACTAGAAATTCGTAATGTCCATACCTCGTGTGAAAAGCAGTTTTGTCAATGTCCTCTGGTTTAACTTTCAACTGATGATATCTGGATCTGAGATCAATCTTAGAAAAGACTTGAGCACCCTGTCACTGATCAAATAAGTCATCAATACGCGGTAATGGGTATTTATTTTTCATAGTTACCTTGTTCAGTTCACGATAGTCAATACAGAGTCTCAGTGAGCCGTCTTTCTTTTTCACAAACAAAACAGGTGCGCCCCACGGTGAAGTGCTAGGCCTGATGAACTTTTTGTCTAACAGTTCTTGCAGTTGCACTTTCAATTCTTTCAGTTTAGTTGGAGCCATTCTGTAAGGAGCTTTAGACACTGGTTGTGTACTCGGAATCACATCAACGGCGAGCTCAATCTCCCTGTCAATCAAATCCCCTGGCAGATTATCTGGAAAAATATCTGGGAATTCTCTGACTATAGGAATACAGTTCACATCAGTTTTATGATTAATAGGTACAGTCAATACAGAACACAGATACCCTTTACACCCCTTCTTAATCAGTTTAAAGGCTTTCATAGAGGAAATCAGATATGGAGGAGGTACTACTCCAACCGCATTAAACACAAATTCAGGTAAACCCGGTGGACAAAAAACTACTTGTTTCGTCATACAGTCTATGGTAGCATGATATTTCGTTAATCAGTCCATCCCCAATATAACATCAAAATGATCTATGTTCAGAGGCAGTAAGTCAATATACAGATGCATATCCCCAACAATAATTTCACATGCAGGGTACATATAAGCACAAGTTACAGATCCCCCGATAGGTGAAGGTACAAATAACAGATAATTCATAAGTTCTAATGGTCTATTCAGTTTTCGCGAAAAAGCATGCGATACATATGAATGTGTAGACCCCGAATCAATCAGAACATATGCATTTTGAGTACAAATAGAGAGAATACCTGACACAACGGTCTCGGTATTCTGCACGTCCCCGGTACTAGTGTGAACACTCGGCCTTGCCTCATGGGCTCTTTCCCGGTAGCTTTGGGGTTAGGCTTTGGTGTAGCAGTTGATACTCCTACGCTAGGTGCAGCTTTACTATTGGCCTGCGGAGCAGAGGGGCAGTCTTTAACCATGTGGCCCACCTTGCCACACCTGTAACAAACTCCAGATATTTTATAACAAACTCCCTTATGGTTCTTACCACATTCAGAATAGGGTGGTATAGACCAATTCCTTTGACTAGAAGTAGTCGTTGACCCTGTATTCTATTTCTTGTTCAATGGGTTATTCTTGCCTTTCTTGAATTTAAAACCCTGCATTTTACCATGCCATTCAAACGCTGGTGTTTCAGTTTGTTTCAGTGCTTCAATGTTCGACTCAGCCATTAATGCTCGGTCAAGAACATTCACATAGCTCGGTAGTTTTAAAACATTTATTTTGTCCAGTATTGCAACATTAAGGCTGCCTTCAAACTTTCTGGCCTTCTTGTAATCAGTATCAACCATGTACGGTGCATAATGGGCAAGTTCAGTAATTTTGTCTCATATTCTGCCACCAACATAGTGCTTTGTCTCAGCTGTTCAAATTCAATCACTTTTCTATCCCTGACACACTGAGGGAAATACTTTTCAAAGAAGGACTCCTTGAATTGAGCCCAAGTCATAACAGTGTTGGTGTCACGGACTAACATCCACCACCTTCTGGCCTCTTTTTGTAGTGTAAAGGTGGCCAATAGCACTTTGTGTGCTTCAGAACACGGAAAGACTTCAAACAGTTTCTCTGTCTCAAGAACCCAAGCTTTAGCTTTTAGCGGCTCAAGGCCTCCCTGAAAGGATGGCGGTTTCATTTTGCTGAACTTCTGGGTAAGAGCAATTATATCCCCATCATTAACATTTGGTTCCGGCTGTACCGGAGGAGGAGGTGGGGGCTGTTGGTTTTGTTGTTGTTCTAGTCTTGCAGTTAGTAGTTCCACCATTCTTTCCAACCTCGCCATTCTTGCCTTAGGGGATTCAGTTTCATTAGCAGTGCTTGCATTATCCATTTCTCTATATGCAACATTATAATAATAAACATAGGAAGCTGCATACTTTAAACACTTAAACATAAGCAGTTATATGTTTCAACACATTAACACATATACATGTCATGTCCACACACACTTTTCATGCTCATGTGATGCCCTAATTACTTTTCTAGGACACCCTATAGCTCATTTGGACACGTGTGTGCAGTATAACTCGTGGTTAAGTATCGCTCTGATACCACTCTGTCACAACCCAAACCCGCCCCTATGGGTTTAGCACCGTAACCGGCCAGTAATCCGAGATTACCAAAGGCCTGCTTAACAGTCAGACAATAATACAGAGTACAAGGGCATGGCGGAAGCCAAAACAGTAAATAAACAATGTCCAATGAGCTGTGACAGTCTGTATGCAAAAAGATTTTTCATACGTATATACATGAACAATACAGAATAGTATGTACAACATTTACAGTCGATCAAAATAGGGACTTAATCCCTGTTAGGCAGTACAATACAGTGCTATCAGTCTATACAGTTATTACAAAATAGATACAAAGACAGACGGGGGAAATTAAAATACCCCTAAGCCATAGCTTGACAGGCTCGGAACCTCGCAGTGAGGCACAGTGGTTGGCTTGACAAAAAGGGAGTCTAACCCACGCTCCTAGCTCCGGTCTGGTGCATGTACACCTACATATATATATAAACAGTGAGCTAAAGCCCAGTGAATAACATAATGCGTAAAGAGGTTAAGAATGAATGTCCTTACAATAATGAAAATAGTTCATTAAATCAGTATTTCAATCGTTCAGTCGTAACAGTCATATGTGGTACATCTATTAGCATAGCAGTACAGTAAACAGTAGGTCTTAAAAGACCGAGCGGTCAATGATGGCCATCATAACAGTAAACAGTAGTGGTTCCATATGGGAACCGACAGAGATCTCTGTAACAGTAGCAGTAACAGTAAACAGTAGTTACTAAGGATGCCACAATACAGTTCAGAATATAGGACATACATTCATTTAGTTGACAGTAACAGTTCAGAAAGCAGTTCAGTTAACAGTCAGAAAATATTCATCTTTGAACATATCTTTACACAGTTGTTACTCACAGAGTTCTGGGCTACAGTTAAGCTAGAGCGCGTCCTCGGATGCCAACCCTACACAGTTTACAGGATGAACATACACTAAGTTCACATTCGGGAAACAAAGACTTAGTCCCTACTTAGACTCGGTGTGGTTCTATATCTATATCCTCATTAAGATGCCTTAAACTAGGCCTAGGAATGCCTAGGATGAAATGAGGATGCAAAGATGCACTTTAAAATATTTTTCAAAAAACAGAGGTCCCGCTCGAGCGTAGGTTTCCCCGCTCGAGCGGACATGAAGACAAAAGTATCCGCTCGAGCGTATACTTTCCCGCTCGAGCGTTCTGTAAAACAGGGCAAAAGTATTGGATTGGTAAAAATCACGCTCGATGGGCGCTCGATAGCCGCTCGAGCGTAATACACAAGGTCCCGCTCGAGCGTCAATTATTCCGCTCGAGCGGACGTCAAAACAGTGCGAAGTACTGGGAGCACGAATTTCCCGTTCGAGCGCCACTTTCCCCGCTTGAGCGGGAGTTCAAAATCTGGAATTTCCAGATTTGAACTTCCAAGCTCAAAACCAAGTTCAAATGCACAAATTCTGATCCTCTTGGGCCAATTTTCCAGAAAACATTCCAAAACGCATAATTTAACATGATTCCAAAGCTCAATTGTAAAATCAAAGCCCAAGGGTGTTTCAAACACTCAATTTCAAACCAATTTTCATGAACATGATGAACATGCAAACATGCATGAGTTTAAATCAATTCAAAACTTCAATACATGCTCTAATGAGCCGATTCTTTTCAAAACAAGGTGAAATCATGGACTTAAACATAATTATGAGCTTGCATGTAACATTTTGCCATGAAAACAACTTAAAACTCAACAATACAAACATGCATGCAAGATTAGAGCTACAACTCAACATGCTAGAACTAATTCATGACTTAGATCACTAAAGACTCATGAATCATGCAAGAACAAACTTGAATACAGAATTAAAATGATAAATTCCTTACCTAGGTTCTCAAATACAAGTCTAGAAGCTCAATTGATCACAAACTCCGCCAATCTTCTCAATTTTCAAGCAATACAAGATGAAGTAAATTGAAATCACTCTTTTCCTCTCACTCTCTCTCTCTAGTCGGCAATAACAAGGAACTTGGCTGATGAAATGTTTTGTTTACATATATAACAAGGCTCAAGTATGTGTTGGCTAAGTGGCCCACTCAATGGCACCATGGTAAATAAGTCTAACTATGCAATTTAGCTTAATTCAATCTAATTTCATCATACCAAAATCACATTTCAGATAAATATGCCATAAAATTGCATAAATTCTAAGGATCATAGAACATTAATTAATTTCAGATTTGGCCGCCGATAAGGCCTTCAATTTGCAGTTTGAACATAAATACACAAACAGATAATCAAACATGCAACAGATAGACATACAATTAAACAGATGTACTCAATTAATTCAGTTCCAGATTTCAGTCAGTCAGTTCAGCATTTCTGTCGATTCAATTGCTTATCATAATCAGTCTCAGTTTAACGGTAATCAGTAGTTTATCGGTAAACAGGGGTGAGGGTTATTACAAAGGAATAACACAATTTCATTTTCTCAAGTATCCTCAACAATTAGTCATTTCAAGACTATTTCAACGTTTTGAACAATAATTTTTAAAATGAACAACAATTCTCATATTCCCTGAAATTCATCATTTATATAAATATAAATAAGAAATTTTCCAAACATCCATTTATTTTGACACACAAAATAAATATAACAATATCATTCATGGATTTTCCGTCTCTTTTAAAAAAATTCCCAAATTCTAGGTTTTCTCACCAAAACTATACAGCTCACATCTTTTGAAAGAAAACTTTCCAAAATCATCTTTTCTTCAATCAACGAAGATCAAAACCCATAAGATCATTTTAAAAGAACAAGAGACAAACTCACTTTCAAAATCGCTCAACTTCTTGAATCAACAATCAATTTTCAAAGAAATCGAAAGATGATTTCGAAAATCATATAGATCTTGCAAAAACATATTTATAATTCAAAGAAAATCCCTACCTCAAGTTTTGAAGAAGAAATGAGATGAAATCCCCAAAATCAACGGTGTCGAAACTCGATCTTCACCGCACACAACGAAGCCCTCGAGAAGTTAACCAACTTTGATGAAGAAACTATGGCAGAACTCTAATGGATCATGAAAAATCAAGGTTTTGATCCAATTTGGCGTAAGAAAATGTAGAGAGAAGGGAGAGGAAAGGGTTTTTAGAGAGAGAGAGACCTAACAAGAGTGAGATACACTCAGCCTAAAGAGAAGAAAAGACTAAACTTTCAGACTCACCTACCACCGCACGTGCGACGCTGCTCCCTCTCCTGTATTTATTGCAGTAGCCAAACAAGCCCTCCCCTATTTTCCGCATGTGCGGCTCAAGTAACTTCGAATGCATTTTGTATTTTTGCTTCGGGGGCGCTGTCCTTCGATCCCGCCAGGGCGCTGTCCTCGGACCCGCCAAGGGACGTTGCCCCCTGGACCCCACGAGCTGACTGGGCAGCTCGATCTCCGACCTGCCCAGTCGAAGTGGCAAAACATGAAAGAAGGATCGAAACCGGGATCGCTACAGAGAGAGAGAGAAAGAGAGAGAGACTTTGAAGACCCAAAAGTTAATGGTAATGAAACACAATCCACTTACACCCAAATGTAGCTCTTGATGTGTTCTAGTTTTTATCCTCGAACTAGAGGTAGATTTTGCCTCTAGGTAGATGAAACCGAAACTTGAAGTTCTCAACAATGGTGGAAATTAAGAATGAGAGAGAGAGAGAGAGAGAGAGAGAGAGAGAGAAAGAGAGAGAAGGTAAGAAAAGTATGGAAAGGGTGAGGAAATATTTCTATTTATAGTGGAGAGATAAAATAAGTCATGGGGCCCAAGAATACATAAAATATTAAGAAAAAAATCCAAAAGTGGATCCCAAGAATGTGGCTGGGAGTATTTGGGTTTGTAGTGGGTGTTGACACTGTGATGAGGGGTGTTAACACCTACGTATATAGCAGTAAAGGGAGATAATCAAAATAGACAAGGTGTTGACCTCAGATTACCTTGGTGTCGACCCCTAAAAATAGTGAGCACTACTTCAATTCCATCTCGATGGTGTCGACACCCAGAGAAGGTGGTGTCAACCCTGAAAAATAGAATGCAACAATGACAAATTCAATGATGATGGTGTCGAACCCAAGCTGTTTAGGTGTCGACATCTAAAAGCATAATGATGAAGAATAAGGGAAGAGGAGCAAGTGTCGACACTTTATAAGGTTCCAAAACATATTTCGACAAGTTCCAAAAGCGAATTAACATTCTAATCATGTATAGAATCAAATTCCTTACACAACGAACATTATAATATACCCACCAAGGGATTTTAATTGCCAAAATAATGGATTTAAATACATTCTAAAGGCATTATAATTCACGAGTGATACAACCTTCCCCACTTAAGAAATTTTGACCCCGAAATTGAATAATATTAAAACAACAACAACCAACAACAATAACATCTACAATATCAACACTCATAATGTAACAAGGTAAAGGAAGAAATACAAAGGATGAGAAGGTTAAGCGTTATCAAATATATTTAAATATTTGTCGTGGACTTCATCTTTGCGCTCCCAAATTGCTTCTTCCACACCATGATGTCTACACAACAACTTGATTAAAGGAATGATCTTGCCTCTCAAGACTTGCTATTGGGTATCTAGGATTTTCACGGGTCTCCCCTCATAAGATGCATCCTTATCTACCTCAATATCCGTCTAATCTAGAATGTGTGATGGGTCAAGCTCATATTTGCAAAGCATTGAAATATAGAATATGTCATGTACTATAAAAGTTGTGGTGGCAAAGCTAAGCGATAGGCTATTTCTCATATTCGCTTAATGATGCCAAAGGGGCCAAAGGGGCCAATGAATCTCATCAAACCCTTCCTAGGTGAGATCTTCAAAAAGAAATGATCTCTAACCTCAAAAGACAAGGGTCTTTTCCTCCGAGTGGCATAACTCTTTTGACGACTTTAAGCTGTAATCAATCTCCGTCGGATAAAAGCTACTTTCTTGGTGGTCTCATGCACTAATTTTAGTCCAAGAATGGGTGAATCTCCCATCTCAGTTCAATACACTGGCAATCTATACATACGCCAATACAAGGCTTTAAAAGGTGCCATACCAATGTTAGCCTAGAAACTATTATTGTAGGCAAACTCCACTAAGGAAAAATGTCATTCCCAAGACCCCTTGAAGTCCTAAATACAAGCCCTCAACAAATCCTCTAAGATCTAAATGGTGTGCTCGGACTGTCTGTCAGTCTGAGGATGATAAGTAGTAGTGAAGGTCAAACGAGTACCCAAGGCACTCTGAAGACTCTGCCATAATCAAGCGGTGGAATGAGGGTCTCTATTAGAAACAATACTCATTGCGACTCTGTGGAGTTGAATAATCTCCCTAATGTAGAGCTTGGGAAGATCATCCACTGAGTCTCCTACACGCATGGCAAGAAAATGAGCCGACTTAGTCAGTCAATCCATAACCACCCAAACTGAATCATTACCCTTCTGAGTTCTAGAAAGACCTACAACAAAATCCATCGTAACATGTTCTCACTTCCATTCAGCTATTAGTAAGGGTTGCAACAACCCAACCGATATCTGGTGCTCGGCCTTGACTTGCTAACAAGTTAAATACTTAGACACGAACAATGCCACATCCTTCTTCATTCCTCTTCATCGGAACTAACGGCTAAGGTCATGAAACATTTTTATACCTCCTGAATGCACCTCTAGGCATGAATAATGTACCTCATCCTTACAAGACTCCGACATGAATAAATAGCCTAGGTATTAGATGCTCAAATCAGAGTGAATATCCAATCCCTTTTCTTCCTTCTCACTGGAGATTCTCTCTCGGATAGTCTCTACTTTGAGGTCTCCCTGTTGTGCTTCTATAATCCGACTGATAAGTGTAGGCTATCCAATAACTATGAATAAGGTAACATTCTCCTCAAACTTGCTAAGGCGCAAGTCAAACTTGCCAATATCGCCCAATATCTTCTATTCTTTAATGGCAAGACTAGCCGTCATGTCAATAGACTTTCTACTCAATGCATCGGCCACTACATTGGTTTTCCCCAAGTGGTGGTGTAATTCAAAATCATGATCTTTCATGAACTCCATCCACCTTCAAACGCAAATTCAAATCCTTTTGTGAAAATAGGTATTTGAGACTCTTGTGATTCGAAAATGCATCGGACTTCTCGCCATATAAATAGTGCCTCTAGAGCTTCAAGGCAAAGATGACAACAACTAACTCTAGATCATGGGTCAGGTAATTCTTTTTGTGGGTTTTCAATTGACACGAGTCATAGGCTACTACATTTCCCTCTTGCATCAAAATACAAACCAAACCTTCCCTAGAAGTATCATAGTTATAGCGATTCCGGTATTCCCTTTACTATTCTGTTGCATTTTGGACTCGGTTCCACGGAGTTGGTAGTTGTGTCTACCTTGTTGTTGTCCTTTAATTCCATTTGATTGAGTTTTAGGATGTGTTGGGCATGTTTCGAGCAGGTGGGTTGAGCCTTGGTCTAATTTCTTGTTGCCAGGTTTTTGGTCTTTCTGCTCGAGTGGGTCGTCTAGCGCTCGAGCAGAGATTGCACACTCCCAGTATTTTCGTTGTCTGCAAAACTCCTGCAGGTGTGATTTCTACGCTAAAGCAGATTTCCTGCACTCGAGCGGGTCGCGCTCGAGCGGGCTTGTTGGCGCTCGAGCGGGTAGTACATTTCTGGTATAAGTTCTGGGAGGGGGAAATCTACGCTCGAGCGGATTCGTTTTCGCACTCAAGTGGATGTACTTTATTCTTGTGTCTTGGCGCTCGAGCGGGCCTTCTTGAGCTCGAGCAGACCTAGTTTTTTTTGTTCTTGACGCTCGAGCATTGTGTTCTCCGCTCGAGCGGGAATGTCGTATAACAGAGGGCAGCTGGGCATTTTTGAATCATTTTCTACACTTCCTCTCTCTCTCTTACTTTCCCAAAAATGATTTTGAAAGCCTCTCTCTCTAGAAACTCCATTCTCTCTAGGGTTTGATCTAGTTTAAGTGCTTCCCTTTCCTTCGCCCGTTGTAAAAGTTGTGTTGATCGTCGAGGGCTATCTTTTGCTCTAAGAATCTCGGGATTTGGAGCATTTCCGTTTTCTTCATCTTCTTCGTTGGGTGTCATCATTTGAGGTAGGGATTCCTACTCACTACTATAGGTTTTAACCTAGATTTTTGGGCATTTTGTTAAATGGTTGATTTTGGAAAGTTAGGGTTTGAAAATGTTGAAAGGGGGTTTTGCTATTTTGATTCTAAAATGTGTATTTTGGGTTTCAAAATAATGAAATTGTTGTTGGTTGTTGATATATAGACCATTGGGTCAATATTGGGAAATGGGGTAGAAAACCCTAATCGGTTGTATAAATAAATTGGTATAATTAATTTGGGAAAATTTTGGCTATATGGGATTGAGTTGGAAATAATGAAATTGGCTCATTATATAGTAGAATGGTGGAGTTGGATTTATTAATCGCTCACTTTTGAAAACATTGATATTTTATCTGTTGGAGCTTTTATTATCCGTTTAGAAATAATTGCTTGGGCTACCGGTGGAGGGTAGTTTTGATTCTTGTAGACAATGCATGATGATTAGGCAAACTAAAACTAATCAATTGGATATGTCATAGAGTATGACAGCTAATAGAATACATTAATGTTATGTATTGATTAATTGTGTATATGACCTAAGTGTATATACGTTGTGTGTATGTGAGGAGATAGGGGATATACTCTACGGTTTAGGGGAAGATAGGGGATGGACCTCTAAACCGGAAGTTATTTGGGAGGAGATAGGGGATGGACTCCGCTGATACAGCTCATATGCTTGTCAGTTAATGTGTTGATATAGCTTATATGCTTATCTATGGAAGTGTTGATATAGCTCATATGCTTATCTGTTGAAATGTTGATACAGCTTGTATGTTTATCTGTTGAGATGTTGATGTAGCTTATATGTTTATCGGATGAAATGTTGATATAGCTAGTATGCTTATCTAATGTGAAATGGGAGAAGTTTATTATGAGTCTCTATCTCATGTAAATGGTTGGCCAGGTTCTGAGCCGTTGATGTAAATTGTGAAATTGATAAGGAATGGAAAATGAAATGAAACATGAACATAGTGGTCATGTATGGTAATGGATTAAGAATTGATTTATGGGAATTAAACACTTATCAATTGCTAATGTCTTAGTTACTGCTCATATTGTGTTTACCATATCTTTACTAGGCGTTGGCTCACCATATATGGGACATTATTTTTCAGGTATAGGTAGCATGCCACCTCCAAGGACATAGCTTGGGTGATGATGAGAGTTGAAGACTCTTTTTGTTCATTTTGATTGTAGTACATGTATATCAAGCCAAGGGCTTATTTGTATAGAGTTAATACTCTTCTTTTGTGTAACCAAGTGTTGACTTGGAAAGCCGTAAGCCCATAGCGCATTTGGTTTTGTTGTTAACATGTAATACTATTGTAAGAACTACTCTGATAAATAGAAATGGTTGGTTTCTTTTATATCAATGCATGTCTAAAGTGATGGGTTTAATGTATTATTTTGAGGGCATTACAACATGGTATCAGAGCTACCGGGTTCGAATACTTTGGGTACGTGGGAAGTGATTAGGATCACAATCGGTTTGTCTCACTTGATAGAGACTTAGATGTAGTGTTATGTGCTTATATGATAACATGTTTATGTGACTATGTGGGTATGGAATGTAGTTTTTAGGATGTTGATTGGATCCTTGAGTTTCTGGGAGTCTTGTTGGAAAAGCACTTTATCAATGCTGTTTCTAACCGGAACTCTATTAACGCCTCGGGACTATCATTATCCGGGAATGAAATTCGTAATTGCTTATGTGATTATGTGCTTACGTGGAGTGAATTACAGTTGTCCATGCATTAGGACGTGAGTGTTATAGCTTCGGCATATTTGTGAATGTGCTAATGGTCTTGGTTACCTTTATTAGGATGTCAGGACGAGGACGTGGTAGGCGTGGCAGGCGTGGTAGGCCGGAGATGCCTTTACCGGATGATATTCCGGCACAGCAGGAGGGAGTTGGTCAAGCCCATGTGGCCGAGCCAGCGGGTCAGCAGGCTATGAGTGCCTTGGCCCGAGAAATAGCAAGAGCTTTGGGTATTCTCAGAGCTGGGAATCAGGATCAGGCCCACGCAGCGGAAGCAGGGCCTTCCTTCTTGAATAGGGAATACTTCCGGTCAAACCTGGACGAGTTTGTTGGGGATCCGAAGGAGCCACTTAAGGCTGACGAGTGGTTGGAACAGATGGAGAAGACGTTCGAGATGCTTGGCATCGAGGACGGGGCTTTGAAGGTGACCTTGGCATCCTTCCAACTGAAGGGAGATGTTGGTCAATGGTGGAAGTACGAGAAGGGCAGTGTTGGGGGTGCATGGGAGGCTTTTGTGAATACCTTCCAGGAGAAGTTTTTATCTTCAGCTGCTAGGGAGAAGCTGAGGGAGCAGTTTTGCCAGCTTAAACAGCAGGGCTTGTCAGTGGCCGAGTTTGAGGCTACTTTTACTAGTCTGTCCAGGTTTGCACCTGAACTTGTGGCGTCCGAGGAACGCCGTTGCTTTGAGTTTGAGCGGAAGTTGAGGCGTGGACTCAAGCTGAGAGTTTGAGGGTCCTTTATCCGAGAGTACAGATGTTTGGTTGATACTGCAGCTCATATGGAGATTATGATGCAAGAGGAGGATGAAGGGCAGAGAGGCTCCAAGAGGAGCCAAGATGGTCAGGGTGACGGCAGAAGACAGAGGGGTTCTAACCCTCAGCAGTCTCAGGGTGGTTTGGCTAGATCGACCTTTCCAGTGCCGAGCGCGGGCTCTGGGAGAGGTAGTCAAGGAGGCTTGACTTGTTTTGTGTGTGGCCAGCTGGGTCACAAGTCTTCGGTTTGCCCGCAGAAGGAAGGGGGTCAGCGAACTGCTTCTTCTTCAGCTAGACCTCAGGGCCAGAGTCAGGGCAGGGGCCAGCCTTTGTCTTGCTATCAGTGTGGTCAGCCTGGGCACCTGAAGAGGTATTGCCCACAGCTGAGTGCCACTTCAGGAGCGTCTGGTTCTAGGCAGACGCAAAGTTATCAGCCAGCTCAGTCTGTGCAGGCCTTGAGGGCCAATCCAGGAGCTTCGTCATCCTAGTCAGTACAGCAGTCTTTTGCTCATAGAGGTGAGCCGGTGGATCAGGGGCCTACTGGGCGCGTGTATGCTGTTACCGCGCAGGACTTAGTACCGGCTCTATCAGTAGTGAGAGGTACCTTTTTGTTTTGCAACTCGATTGCTAGTGTATTGATTGATACGGGTGCATCTCATTCTTTTGTATCTGCTGCATTCGCATCTGTGTTAGAGTTGGAGTTGGCACTATTAGCATCTCCTATATGTGTTGTATCACCTGTTGGGGGTGAATTAATTTTGAAACATGGATGTAGAGGTTGTGATATAGAGGTCGCCGACCATAGGCTTCCTTTTTCTTTTGTTGTCATGCCCATGAAGGGTTTTGATGTTATTTTGGGTATGGACTAGTTATCGTCATACAGGGCTGTTATTGATTGCTACCGCTAGAGGGTCACAGTTCGTACCTTGAGCGGGGAGTGTTTCCATTTCTTGGGGGATCGGGTTGGCAGCGTGTTGCCACCGATGTATAATCCGCGACAGCGGAGTAAGCTTAGTGGTCTACTTGCTAGCTTTATGAGTGGTGAGTGTGATGAGACCCAGATTGTATTGCCGAGGGTGGTTTGTGAGTATTCGGATGTTTTTCTCGAGGATCTCGTTAGTTTGTCACCTCACCGAGAGATAGAGTTCTCTATTGATTTAATGCCCGGTACAACGCCGATTTCTATGGCACCTTATCGTTTTGCCCCAGCCGAGTTGAGTGAGTTAAAGATTCAGCTCCAGGAATTGCTAGATAAGGGTTTTGTTCACCCTAGTGTTTCGCCGTGGGGAGCACCGACCCTCTTTGCTAAAAAGAAAGATGGTGCCTTGAGATTGTGTATCGACTACCGAAAGTTGAATCAGGCTACGGTTAAGAATAAGTACCCTATGCCCCGTATAGATGATTTTTTTGACCAGTTGAAGGGTTCCCGTTGTTTCTCTAAGATAGACTTGAGATCGAGTTACCACCAGTTGAGGGTCAGGGAGGAGGATATTCTGAAGACGGCATTCCGTACGCGGTATGGCCATTATGAGTTTCTGGTGATGCCATTCGGGCTTACTAATGCACCAACAGTCTTTATGGACTTGATGAACTAGATCTTCTGGGAATTCTTAGATTAATTTGTGGTCGTTTTCGTGGACGACATTCTTATCTATTCGCCTTCTGAGGAGGAGCACGAGGAACACTTGAGAGTGGTGCTTGAATTGCTTAGAGCCCATAGGCTGTATGCCAAGTTTGGCAAGTGTGAGTTCTGGCTAGGAGAGCTCAAATTCTTAGGCCATGTGGTATCCGGGGAAAGGGTGTCTGTTGATACATCCAAGGTAGAGGCAGTGCAAGATTGGGCACAGCCTAAGAGTGTGTTTGAGATCCGCAGTTTTCTGGGATTAGCTGGATATTACTGTCAGTTTGTGAAAGATTTCTCTAGGCTAGCTTCGCCGTTGACTAGATTGACGTGGAAAGGGGTCAAGTTTGTGTGGAGTGAGACTTGCGAAAAGTCATTCCAGGAGTTGAAAGTTAGATTGACCACCGCTCCGGTTTTGATTATTCCAAAGAGAGGGTTGGGTTATGTGGTTTATTGTGATGCCTCACGAGAGGGTTTGGGTTGTGCGTTGATGCAAGAGGGGAGAGTGGTAGCTTATGGCTCACGTCAGTTGAAAATACACGAGAAAAATTACCCTACACACGACCTAGAGTTAGCAGCAGTGATCTTCGCCTTGAAGATTTGGAGGCACTACCTTTATGGTGAGAGGTTCGAGGTGTTCTCGGACTACAAGAGTTTGAGGTACTTGTTTACACAGAGAGACTTGAATTTGAGGCAGACGAGATGGATGGAGTTCATTGAGGACTATGATTTTGAGTTGCACTATCACCCGGGAAAGGCCAATGTTGTGGCCGATGCCCTTAGTAGGAAATCCATTAGTGATGTAGCTTGTATAGCCATCCGGGAATCGGAGATGTTGGGTGCACCTGGCGAGTTTGATGTGCTTCTGGGCGAATCTGTTGAGGCTGCGGCCTTGTTTTCTATTGTTGCACAGCCTACACTTGTGACCCGAGTGTTAGAGGCACAGAGAGGTGACCTTGAGGTAGAATCCCACAGAGAGAATATCTCCAGTGGGAAGGTTGAGAAGGGTTTGACGGTGTATCCCGACCAGAGTGTGAGATACCGAGACCGTTTGTTTGTGCCGGAGTCTTGCCGAGAGGAAGTACTCCGAGAGTTCCATCATTCACGCCTTGCGGTGAATCCGGGAGGCACTAAGATGTATCGGGATTTGGGTCGCCAGTTTTGGTGGCGGGGTATGAAGAGAGATGTGGCTGTTTTCGTATCAAGGTGCCTTACTTGTCAACAAGTGAAGGCCGAGCATCAGAGGCCAGTGGGTTTGTTACAACCCTTGCCTATTGCCGAGTGGAAGTGGGAGCATGTCATTATGGAATTCGTTGTAGGTCTTCCGAGGACTCAGCGGGGTAGTGATACCATTTGGGTGGTTGTAGACCGGTTGACTAAGTCGGCGCACTTTATCCCTATGCGCGTGAGAGATTTGGTAGATCATCTCGCCGACTTGTATATTCGGGACATAGTGACATTGCACGGGGTCCCAGTGACGATCGTCTCAGATAGAGAGCCTCGTTTTACTGCTAGGTTGTGGCAGAGTTTGTAGAGTGCCTTGGGCACTAAGTTGACCTTTAGTACGGCTTATCATACTCAGATAGACGGGCAGTCCGAGCGTACTATTCAGATCCTTGAGGATATGCTTCGAGGTTGTGTCCTTGATTTTAGTGGGACGTGGGAGAGGCACTTGCCCTTGGTTGAGTTTGTCTATAACAACAGTTTTCAGTCTAGCATCGGCATGGCACCGTTTGAGGCCTTGTATGGCCGACCATATAGGTCTCCAGTGTGTTGGGCCGAGATGGGTGATGCACCTTTGTTGGGTCCGGAGTTGGTTAGGGAGACGACGGAGAAAGTTGAGCTTATCCGTAGGAGGCTTGTTACAGCCCAGAGTCGCCAAAAGAGTTATGCCGATCGTAGGAGGAGGCCTTTGGCGTTTGAGGTAGGTGATCATGTCTTCTTGAAAATATCACCTAGGCGAGGTTTGATGAGATTCGGAAAGAGTGGGAAGTTATCCCATCGGTTTATCGGTCCCTTTAAGATCCTTGTGAGGATTGGGGAGGTTGCTTATCGTTTAGCTTTGCCACCGCAGTTGTCCGGAGTGCATGACGTGTTTCATGTGAGTATGCTTCGGAAGTATGAGCCGGATCCGTCCCATGTGTTGGATTGGACCGACTTAGAGGTAGATGAGGATGCCTCGTATGAAGAGAGACCGGTTCGGGTCTTGGATAGGCGGGATCAATTCCTGCGTGGCAAGACCATTCCTTTGGTAAAAGTTTTGTGGAAGCATCACAAAGTGGAGGAAGCCACTTGGGAACGTGAGTTGGAAGTCCGTGAAAAGTATTCGGACATGTTTGTTGATGTGTAATCATATAATGAAACTTTGCAATAATATTGAACTTTAAGAACATTATATATGTCTTAAGTTGTAAAACATTATAAATATTTTGGTTTATGGAAAGGTTGTAAAACTTGCCTTGAAATGGAAGTTTCTGTTAACAATGTGTATGTTAAGTATATTGTGGAAATGCAAGCATGATGTTAATGTTGCATGTATTATGGAATTGTGGAAAATGAGTTGAAATTGGTAAATTTTAAAAGAATGCATGTTAATAATGCAGGTTGTTATGTATAATGTGATATGCCTCTTGAAAAGAGATGGGATTGACCGGTAACGGGTCGGATTGTTTAACATTAGCCCTGTTTGGTAGAGCTGTGGGAAAGTGCTTATAGCTTATGTCTAAACAGCTTATAGCTTATAACTTTCAGCTTAAGCTGATTTCCAGCTTATTCTTAAAGCATCTCCTGTCCCACTCAAAGAATAAGCTGATTTCTGACTTCCACAAAGCTATAAGCTATAAGCTATAAGCTAAACCAAACACATCAAAATAGCTTAAATTATGCTGAAAGCCGAAATAAGCTGTAAATAATTTCTGCCAAACAGGCACATTATGTTGTAATATTGTTGGGAATGGAGAAAACTTGTTTTTGAAAAACTTGTATTTAATTTCGGGATGAAATTCTTTAAGGGGGGAAGGTTATAGCGATTCCAGTATTCCCTTTACTGTTCTGTTGCATTCCAGACTCGGTTCCGTGGAGTTGGTAGTTGTGTCTACCTTGTTGTCGTCCTTTAATTCCATTTGATTGAGTTTTAGGATGTGTTGGGCATGTTTTGAGCAGGTGGGTTGAGCCTTGGTCTAATTTCTTGTTGCCAGGTTTTTGGTCTTTCCGCTCGAGCGGGTCGTCTAGCGCTCGAGCGGAGATTGCACACTCCCTGTATTTTCGTTGTCTGCAAAACTCTTGCAGGTGTGATTTCTACGCTCGAGCGGGCTTGTTGGCGCTCGAGCGGGTAGTACATTTCTGGTATAAGTTCTGTGAGGGGGAAATCTATGCTCGAACGGACTGGTTTTCGCGCTCGAGCGGATGTACTTTATTCTTGTGTCTTGGCGCTCGAGTGGGCCTTCTTGCGCTCGAGCGGACCTAGTTTTTTTTGTTCTTGACGCTCGAGCGTTGTGTTCTCTGCTCAAGCAGGAATGTCGTATAACAGAGGGCAGCTGGGCATTTTTGAATCATTTTTTACACTTCCTCTCTCTCTCTTACTTTTCCAAAAACGATTTTGAGAGCCTCTCTCTCTAGAAACTCCCTTCTCTCTAGGGTTTGATCTAGTTTGAGTGCTTCCCTTTCCTTTGCCCTTTGTAAAAGTTGTGTTGATCGTCGAGGGCTATCTTTTGCTCCAAGAATCTTGGGATTTGGAGCATTTCTGTTTTCTTCATCTTCTTCGTTGGGTGTCATCATTTGAGGTAGGGATTCCTACTCACTACTATGGGTTTTAACCTAGATTTTTGGGCATTTTGTTAAATGGTTGATTTTGGAAAGTTAGGGTTTGAAAATGTTGAAAGGGGGTTTTGTTATTTTGATTCTAAAATGTGTATTTTGGGTTTCAAAATAACGAAATTGTTGTTGGTTGTTGATATATAGACCATTAGGTCAATATTGGGGAATGGGGTAGAAAATCCTAATTGGTTGTATAAATTAATTAGTATAATTAATTTGGGAAAATTGTGGCTATATGGGATTGAGTTGGAAATAATGAAATTGGCTCATTATAGAGTAGAATGGTGGAGTTGGATTTATTAATCGCTCACTTTTGAAAACATTGATATTTTATCTGTTGGAGCTTTTATTATCCGTTTAGAAATAATTGCTTGGGCTACCGGTGGAGGGTAGTTTTGATTGTGGTAGACAATGCATGATGATTAGGCAAACTAAAACTAATCAATTGGATATGTCATAGAGTATGACGGTTAATAGAATACATTAATGTTATGTATTGATTGATTGTGTATATGACCTAAGTGTATATACGTTGTGTGTGTGGGAGGAGATAGGGGATGTACTTCACAGTTTAGGGGAAGATAGGGGATGGACCTCTAAACCGGATGTTGTTTGGGAGGAGATAGGGGATGGACTCCGTTGATATAGCTCATATGCTTGTTAATTAATGTGTTGATATAGCTCATATGCTTATCTATGGAAGTGTTGATACAGCTCATATGCTTATCTGTTGAAATGTTGATACAGCTTGTATGCTTATCTGTTGAGATGTTGATGTAGCTTATATGTTTATCGGATGAAATGTTGATATAGCTGGTATGCTTATCTAATGTGAAATGGGAGAAGTTTATTATGAGTCTCTATCTCATGTAAATGGTTGGCCAGGTTCTGAGCCGTTGATGTAAATTGTGAAATTGATAAGGAATGGAAAATGAAATGAAACATGAACATAGTGGTCATGTATGGTAATGGATTAAGAATTGATTTATGGGAATTAAACACTTATCAATTGCTAATGTCTTAGTTACTGCTCATATTGTGTTTAGCATATCTCTACTGGGCGTTGGCTCACCCTATATGTGACATTATTTTTCAGGTATAGGTAGCATGCCACCTCCAAGGACATAGCTTGGGTGATGATGAGAGTTGAAGACTCTTTTTGTTCATTTTGCTTGTATTACATGTATATCAAGCCAAGGGCTTATTTGTATAGAGTTAATACTCTTCTTTTGTGTAACCAAGTGTTGACTTGGAAAGCTGTAAGCCCATAGGGCATTTGCTTTTGTTGTTAACATGTAATACTGTTGTAAGAACTATTCTGATGAATAGAAATGGTTGGTTTCTTTTATATCAATGCATGTCTAAAGTGATGGGTTTTATGTATTATTTTGAGGGTGTTACAATAGTACATCGTCTACCCTAAGCCTTGCTCCGAAATGATCAACATAGGCGCGGTTGTTAACCTAGTTTTTAACTCCTAAAAGGATCTTGCACGAGCTTCACTCCATAAAAACTTCACTCCCTTTCTAGTCAGTCTAGTCAATGGTGATGTTAAAGTGGAAAAGTCTTTCACAAAACACCGATAGTAGCCGGCTAGGCCTAAGAAACTGCGAATATTGAAAGTATGCTTAGGTCGTTCCCATTTTGTACTACCTTAATCTTAGAGGAATCTATGGTCACTCCATCCCGGGACACTACATGGTCCAAAAATTTTACCTCAAAAAGCCAAAAAAAAAAATACTTCTCATACGTACCATATAACTGGTGCTCCCTAAGGCCCCGTTTGTTTTGGGCTATAGGGAGGGTATTGGGACTAGTAATACCAAGGTATTACTAAAGTCCCTGTTTGTTTGCAGAGAAAGGGTTGGGACTATTAGTCCCTTGGTATTGCTAATACCCTTGGAAGGGGGATTGGTAAGGAGGAGGTAGAGATGGTATTAGAAAATAGTGAGGGGATTAGAAATTTTTTTATTTTTTATATATTGGGAATTTTTTTTTAAATATAATGTTTAATTTTTTATATTTTTTTATTTGTTTTATTATTTTATATAAAAATAATTTAACAATTCCCCATTATTAATCCCCTCACTATCAATCCCCTCACTATTAATCCCCTCACTATCAATCCCCTCACTAACAATCCCCTCACTATTAATCCCCTCACTATCAATCCCCTCCATTCTATCTCCCAAAACAAACGGGCCCTAAGTAATTGAAGAACAATGCGAAGGTGCTTCTCGTGCTCCTCTTTGGAAGGTGAATATATCAAAATGTCATTTACAAATACAATTACAAACTTATCAAGGCACTCGCAAAAGACTTAATTCATCAAGTCCATGAAGGTAGCAAGAGAATTGGTCAAACCGAAGAGCATGACAAGAAATTTATAATGGTTGTACTGAGTACAGATGATTGTCTTGGGGATATCGTCGAAGGCGCTATTGTGCCGCGATTGCTTGAGACGATGCTGGGGTCGCGGCTAGTAGCAAGAGCGGGGGAAGGTGTGGTCGACAGTGGTGATGGATTTAGATCTAGGGGTAGGGTTTCAGGAGAAGAAGAAGAAGAAGAAGAATATGATGAATAGGAGGATGGTGATGGCAGCGGCAGAGCGGTGGAAAAAATGAGGTGGAAAAGAGAGAGTGTTGAGATGGCAGTGGTTAGGGGTCACGGTGGTGCTGCGATGATGGTGGTGCTGCAATGGTGTTGGTGGTTAGACGGCTAGTGTTAGGGGTAAGGAGAGGGAACGGTGGCTGCCGAACATGATGGAATTAGGGTTAGGGTTTGAAAAATTAGGATTAGAGGGTTAAAGATGAGGGTAAAAATAAAATTGAAATTAAAAAATAAAATATAAAAGAGAAGGGATAAAAATAAAAATAAAAAAAAAAAAGATAAATAACAACCCCCTTAAAAATATGTTGAAGCACTCGAGTTGAATTCCAGATTCTTAGTGAGAAGTGGATTCGGGGACCAAATGATGTTAAAAACCCACTAATTACTATTTGCCATTGGCTTTTGACCTTTTTTTCAATGAATAAGATTCGAGATTTTAAATTAGAATAGAGTGTGTGGTGGAGATTGAAATTGTATATTATAGAATCTATGTGTAAAATAAATTTGAAGCATATGTTGATATTTCTAGTCAAATTCTAAATATATTATTCTAAGTTTGTAGTATCCTCTTTTCCACTATATTAAGGAATGGAAATTCCAACACTTCAAAGGACAAAAAGAGCATTCAATCTGGACCGTCCAATTGATGCTACTCTTAAAGTTGAATCCAGTAAAAGATTCTAGGATTTCACCATGTAAACTTTAATTTATTTCTTGATCTTTATTTTAATAGTGATTAGCATAAAGCTGTACCTAACTAAGAGATTTTTTTTAATTATTCTATAACTACATATATATTTTCTTACTCTGAAGTGGATTCGGGAACCAAAAACCTCACTAATTACTATTTGCCATTGACTCTTGACCCTTTTTTTTCTAATGAATAAGTTTATGGATGCAGATTTAGGGTTTGAGATTTTGAACCAAAATAGAGTGTGTAGTAGAAATTGAAATTGCGTATTATGGAATCTCTGTATAAAATGAATTTAAATTACATACTGACATTTCTGGATAAATTCTTAATCTATTATTCTGAGTGTGTAGTATCCTCTTTTCCAATATATTAAAGAATGGAAATTCCAACACTCCAAAGGACAAAAGAAGCATTCAATCTGGACCGTCCGATTGATGCTACTTTTAGAGTTGAATCCAGTAAAAGATTCTAAGATTTCACCATGTAAACTTTAATTTATTTCTTGATCTTTATTTCAGTAGCAAAGTGAAGCTTTATCCAATTAAGGAAATTTTTTTCTAACAAAAAATATCCAAAATTTCAATATGAATGAATATAGCAAGTTTGACCCCGTTGTAAGTAGTTACCTTAGTGGTTATGAGGAATTATTTGAGATTTCAAGTTCCAGTCAATAGATTGGTGTCGGCCTATTGTAATAATTTAAATTCTACTAATCTACTAATATCTTACTTTGTGAAGGCAAAAGAAAAAAAGTACTTAAGTCAGAGATTCATCTCTAAAACTTTTGGGTCCACAAGTCCAAGCTTAAATATTTTTGAGCTAAAAAAACATTGATTTGTCTAAAAAGACATATATCTATCCAAAGCTTACTTATATGACTATCTGCCCAAATATTACTTATATGTACACATGGCACCTATTAGTTCACATATCTATTCACCTCACCGTCAGCTACTGATAGCTTTTTGACCAATTTTTCGACGACTTTTCAGCATGTGTTCTTATCACAAAAAAATATTAGACCTTGGGCTAAATAACATATAGACCTTATAAATGTGGACTTTTCATCAATTAATCTATTTATTATTCAGTCATAAATTCTCTCTTAACATTCGTGGGGTGTTTGTTTGGGGAGATTGGAGGGTAGGATATGACTCCCCGTCTATTTTATGTAATAATCCGATGTTTGGTTCAAAAAATATAAACTGGACTAATAGTCCAACCGGGACAATCAATCCCTTATTTGTGGGATTATTATGTCCCATAGGGGGAGTGTGGGATACAGCATGATGGGATAACTCCTCCTCCAGATTAGAGAGTAAAATGACATTTTTAGCCCTCCAAATTATTGTACTTAGTAAAATAAAGTAAAATTTAAAAGTCTCAACTAAAAATTAAAATAAATTTATTTAATTTTTATTGATGTTCTATTTATTTAATTTTTTTATAAAAGTTCTAGCCAAAAAATAAAATGTAATTTATAACTGAGATTTAGTATTTCTATTATTTAGTAAACAATTCAAAAGGATAAAATAGTATTTTTTAGTATTTATCATTTTTCATAGAGTGGTACTATTAGCATTACATGAATTATTTTGAACCCTCCATTTCTTTGAACCCCAACTTATAAATTTTGAAACCCTTAAATTGTTTTCCCTCCCAAAATAATACTAGAATTATCATTGTGAAGATATTTCACCCATTAAATGCACACCCCTTACACCCCCGCACCCCAAAAAAGCCCCACTTCCAAAAAAACCCTAACAAAGCCCATGAAGAAGAAGAAGAAGAAGAAGAAGAAGAAGAGGCAATGTGATTACTGTCTCTACTGTTTCATCCACCATTATCACAGTTGGTATGCTCTCTCTCTCTCTCTCTCTCTCTCTCTCTCTCTCTCTATATATATATATATATATATATGTACACCTAATTTCTTAGTTTTCTCAAAATAATTGCGTCTTTTGCAAAAAAAAAAAATTATAATAATTGGTTTAGTTTTCTTAGTAAAACAGGTCTGAATCTATGAATAATGTTTGGTTACTTGTTTCTGAACAAATAATAAATGTTCGATTATCGGTTCCTGAACAAATAAACAATGTTCGGGCTTGTGTTCCCGAATTTCGGTCATATTTGTTCAGAAACAAGTAACCAAACATTATTCATAGATTCAGACCTGTTTTACTAAGAAAACTAAATGTTCGATTATCGGTTCCTGAACAAATAAACAATGTTCGGGCTTGTGTTCCCGAATTTCGGTCATATGTTCGGGAGTTCAATCCAAAAAAATGACAAATAGATTTTATTATTTTTGTCATTTTTTTCAAGAAACTTATCCTTACAAGACCAATTTCTTCTGAGCTAAGAACAACATCAAAGCTATGAACTTTCTCTAAGCTTTTATTGTTGTACTCCTCTCGTCTTATAGAGTTATGGTTGCCAGAAAAACTTCCACTTATTGTCATTGTCGGAGAAGTGTAGGTAATCAAATGGTTGCCACCGTTACTGCCGGAATATTGTTACCAAAGGGTTTTCAATGTTTTAAGGGTGGGTAGGTTTTGAAGGTGAAATTTGAGGAAGATGGAATTGTGGTGATAGAGGTAGGCGCTCTCATAATAGTGGGTGTGTAATTCATGATATAGTGGGTGTGTAAGTTTAGCTGTGAGATGGGGTGACCCAAAATTAATAATGTCCTTTGTAGTAATTTTATTTGAGATTATTATTGTAATAAAAAAAAGAGTTAAAAATTGGGGGGTCCAAAATAATTTATGGGGTGTTGATAGAAACACTCTTTTTCATAATATCCCAAACAAGCATATGATTCAATAGAATAACTAAACAAACATCGAATACACATCATTTTCAACCAAATAGTCCAGAGACTATATATCCCAAAATTAACAATCTAATAATTACAATCCTCCATTATACAATCTGTCCAAACAAATATAACCTTCCTGTCTTAAGATCTGTTAAGGTTTTATCTATGACACTACATGCTAGAGGACTCTTTATCCATGAATTGAAGTTAAAAATTAATCCATGTCACTAGTCATCTTTTTAAGTGGAACGATGTAGTTTTGATACCAAATTTCAATACTCTGTTTGGTTGAGATTTTAATTTCTCTTTTTTTTTTAATTTTTTTTTACATGAACAACGTAATTTCTGTAATTTCTGTTAATGGTTTTAAACATGTTTTTAAAAGGAATAAGATTTTCTCCAATCCTCATTTGGACTGGAGGCTCTATCTGAGCTCATGAGACTCACTACGATCTTATGTCAATAATCTGAACCGTTTATTTTTTTAGAATTGTTTATATATATTATTTCTATATTAAAAAAAAATAAAAATAGGTCAATCTAAGAATCACAAAATCTTCATTTTATCACATTTGTTTTTCAAAAAATGAACGGTTTGAAAATAGACTATTTATTGTTTTAAAGACAGATGCAATAAGATGAAAATCCTGCGATTATCAGATCGACTAATTTTTTTATACACCAAAAGAATACTATGACATGCCACGTTATGGTTAAAACTTTAAGGGTAAATTACACTTTGCACCCCTGCACTTGCACCAAATCTCACTATGGTCTCTACACATGAAATCATGACAATCAACCCCCTACATTTCTAGTTAAATCTCACTTTGATCCCTACACATGAAATTGTGACAATCAATCCTCTGTACTTTTGGTAAAATCTCACTTTGGTTCCTACACAAGTGTCAATGTCCCCTTTCTATTGCTCAATTGTTTAAATATTTAACAGAATCTACTAATGTAATAATAATGTGACTACTACACGAGGGTAAGAAAGGAAAATTATGTACATTTTTCACCAATGCACACTTTATCCCAAAATTTATATCAAAATATGACTGTATTACATTAAAACAAAACGCAACTTGTAAACAAATAAGAAAATGAACTAGGATTTTGCATAAATTGGAATCGCGAAACTCTATTTTTCATGATAACACAGTCTTTTATCTAATCATCTTTTTTTTTTCTCTTTGATTTCTTTGTCGCATTTTTATTTTATTTCAAAAGCTCTACTTTCTTGCCTTTTAGACTCAATTTTTACCAGACGAGCATATATATATATATATATATTGTATTATATAACTCTTATGCGTTTATCACGCAGGAGAAAGTGTATTAGTGGGAAACATGTATGATTTTCCTCTCTTACCCTCATTTCATAGTCACATTTTTGTTACATTACTGGATTTTGTTAAAGATTTAAAAATGAAATAATAGAAAAGAGACATTGACACTTATGTAGGGACCAAAGTAGGATTTGAATAAAAGTGTAGGGGGTTGACTGTTACGATTTCATAGATAGAGATCAAAGTGGGATTTGACCAAAAGTGTAGTTGACTATCATGATTTCATATGTAGGGGTCAAAATGAGATTTGTTGCAAAGTGTAGAGGTGCAAAATGTAATTTACCCAAACTTTAATAAGATCATAAAAGAGAGTATCTTGGAAGAGCATAAAATCTGCAATGGATTAGTTATTGAATTGAAGTGAGTCTCTAGCCTTGAAAATATTGGCGACTTGCAACACCCTCTAATGATTTGGAAATATATATATATATATATATTAGATGTGGATAGAGTACCGCGTATTGTTGTTATATGTGTGGGGATATATTTTCTGAGTACCAACACATGGCAAGGTGACGCCGACGTGTCAGCCGAGGTGCCACGTGTCCTGGTCGTGACGCCGAGGTTATCTCGACAAGGCCGAGGTTATCTCCGAAGATATTGGAATCCGAGATAAGCGGATAAGGGACAAGAGTCCTGAAATGAAGAGGGAACTCAACTTGGATATAGACAAGAGTCCTAGATTGGGAGAAGACTTCAGTTTGGGTAAAGATAAGACTCTTAGAGAGTTTATCCTTATCCCACTGGGAGTCCCAGATTAGAAGTAATCCTAAATCCATTAGGGTCAGGCTCCTATTGGGACTAGGATTGTATTGGCTATAAAAGAGAGGCACCCCCATGGGTCTAAGGTATGCTTTTGATACTCAAGCTTGTGAGTTTAGTACTTGATTTATCTTTGAGAGATATACTGACTTGATCGTCGGAATGCCCCCGGGTGGTCGAACCACCGCGGGATTCTTATATTTTTGTTGCAGGTCAGTCAGGTGCCATCTATTCTGCCAGTGCTCTTCAGCTGGTTACTACGCGGGCAGTGTGGTCGGAAAATCACCCACACAATTTGGCGCCGTCTGTGGGAATGAAAGAAGAATAGATGGCCAATGACGGACAAAAGGATCAGATTAGAGACAACGCTCCTGCTGGGAGTGGGAGACCTATCGATCTCGACGTTGAAGGGGACGACCGCAACACAGAAACTCGTGACCAGAGTCACGGAGTGAAAGACACCAGCCAGGAAGGTGACGCACCAAAGACAACAGATCGAAGCGGATACTACAACGAAGATGACCTCCAGGTATGGAAGGATAAATACCTGCGAAGGAACGAAGACCCTTCCAGAAGGGATGCAAAGACAGGGGGCATGAGCGCTTCCAAGGAGATAACATTCAAGTATAGAAGAGCTCAACCTGACGAGCAGATCTAAGATTCCAGAAGATAAGATCTCGGCACCTGAGTCCGAGAAGAGAAGAGCACAATGAGCAGATCTCAGATCCCAGAAGATAAAAAGGAAACACACAAGATCCGACTAAAGTTGGCCAGAATTGAGAAGTATGCTAGGGCCGAGGAGGACATGCCGGGAACAAAGGCGTCGAAACAAGAAAAGAGAAACGGCTCGCCGATGCGAGGCCGAAAATCAAACTCAGGTTGGAGCCAAGTAAGATCAATAGAGAAACCAAGGCCGACAACCTCGGCTTGAATTAAACCTCGGCGACAAGGTCGAAGCTACATGTATGATGAGAACCCAAGTAGATTTTAAGTTCACACTGGGGGGGCAGAGAGAAGAAGAATGCGTTTACCGCTTGTTGAAATTTGTGGACAATTTACAAGTTGGTTAAACGGAGATAATGCTTAACTGAAGTTAAGCCGAAGATGATGTTTAACCGAAGTTAAACCAAGATGTTGCTTAACCGAAGTTAAGCCGAAGATGATGTTTAACCGAAGTTAAGCCGAGATAATGCTTAACCGAAGTTAAGCCGAAGATGATGTTTAACCGAAGTTAAACCGAGATGATGCTTAATCGAAGTTAAGCCGAAGATGATGTTTAACTGAAGTTAAACTGAGATGATTCCTTATCTACACTTGTTGAAATTTGTAGCAATTTACAAATTGAAGTTAAGCTGAGATTATTCCTTAATTCACTTGTTGAAATTTGTAGCAATTTACAAGTTGAAGTTAAGCTGAGATTATTCCTTAATTCACTTGTTGAAATTTGTAGCAATTTACAAGTTGGAGTTAAGCTGGTTCCTTATCTTCACTTGTTGAAATTTGTAGCAATTTAAAAGTTGAAGTTAAGCTGAGATTATTCCTTAATTCACTTGTTGAAATTTGTAGCAATTTACAAGTTGAAGTTAAGCTGAGATTATTCCTTATCTTCACTTGTTGAAATTTGTAGCAATTTACAAGTTGAAGTTAAGCCGAGATGACTGTTTCTCTTCACTTGATTGAAATTTGTATCAATTTACAAATCGAAGTGAAGCCGAGGTTATAATTTGCACACTTATAGCAATCTACAGGTTGGTCCAACCAAAGAAGATGCTTAACACTTGTTGAAATTTGTAGCAATATACAAGATAACGTTAAGCCGACATATGATCATCTGTTGAAATTTGCAGCAATTTACAGGTTGAGGAAAAAGCTAAGTATGTTGTTTAAATACTTGTTGAAATTCGTAGCAATTTACAAATAGATTATTGTTTAACACTTGTTACGTTAATCCTTGTTGATCCCTGTTACAGTATATGTTAATCCTTGTTAAAACACTTGTTGAAACTTAAGAAAAAATTTGCAAAGTTAACATTGAGTAGTATATGTTTCACACTTGTTAGAATTTATGAAAAGTTTACAGGTCAGTATCTTGCCGAAGTAAAAGTTTTTGTAGCTATTATACCCGAGGTATGTAACCCTGAGAAGATTGCACAAAGGAGGCAAAGTATGAAAGGCATGCAAAATATTCTAAGTATAGAATCATGCAAGAGCAGATAGAAGAAGATCAAAACAGAATTCATGGAGATTGAAAACGAGGACATAGAGGTCCTAGATAATGTCGGCAAGGAGCCTGCCGAGAAGGGTGAAAAGGCACTGAGGAAAATCCTCGTCCAGGAGGGGGATGAAGAACACTTCTTTCTTCTCGGCTTAGGCTTAGCCGAAGAAGAGGAAAGGAAATTGGAAGCTTTTTTGAGAGCAAACATTGGGGTATTTGCTTGGACACCTTACGAAATGCCTGGCATTGACCCCGAGGTCACTTGCCACCAACTGAACGTCGACAGGTCGGCCAAACCTATAATCCAACGAGCAAGAGGACCGACGTTGATGCACGTCGAAGCAGTAGAGAAGTAGATAGACTTTTGGAGCTCAGGGCCATCCGAGAAGTCAATTACCCGACATGGCTATCAAATATAGTTGAAGAAGGAATGAAAATCAAGGAGCAAGAAATGTTAACATCGGCCAAACAGCAGACATTTTTCAAAAGCAAAAAAGGTTGCAGATGCAAAGAAAACAAAAGTACAAAAATGAAGACCCTAAGAACTAGGGACTAAAGCAAGGACATCGGACTAATCTACTTCAAACGGTTGACGATGGTTCGACATTAGCAGTCAGCTGGAAAAGCTTCTCTGCCATGATCTCGGCAACAATTTCAAGAAGGGACGTAAGACTATGCAGAAAACAGAAACGAAGGCAAGAATCTGTAAATACAACAAGAAAAACAAGAAAAGAAAAAATAGAGGCAAAAAGATGACAAAGTTCAAAGAATAAAGCCAAGTACACAAGCACTAAGTAAGTATGTGAAGAACAAGAAAGTAATGACCCAGACACGATGCTAGTAACAGAAAGCGGATATGACAAGAACAGTGCCAGGCATTCAAACAATTCAAGACTTGAAGACAGATGAAAATAGAAGGCAACAGATGGCAAATAGGCAGATTTAAAGTAAATCAGAAGAGTTATGAAAGATTGAGCTTAATAGCAAGTAAAGAGTTTTATGAACCTACAAAGTAAAATGAACGCCAATATGAAAATCGCCGGAGTCAAATAGATGACTGGAAATCGGGAACTCACCAGAGAGTGTGAGTGGAGCAGTTGCAAAGCTCTTGAAGTTTACGAATCATTGGAACCAGAACCTCGGCTAGGAGGTACGATTTCAAGCAGCTTGGAAAGCATGAATCTTGATACTTGACACAAGTGGACAGTAAGGTCCAGGGAACTTTGAGGTCGGCGAGTTTGATCTCGAATAGAGGGGCACAGATGAACGAACAGTGTAGGTTCCATCACCTCAGAATGCCGAGGTAATAGAACCTAGGGGGCAGTTGTGGGGATATAGCGATCCCGGTTTCCCTTTTCATTGGTTGTTGTGTACATCTTTACATCCTTTACTCTTTGTATTTGAGTCTTGGGTTATGTTGGGCAGGTGTATAACAGGTTGGTTGAGCTTAGGAACCAAGTGTAGTTGCCCAGATTTTGGCCTTCACGCTCGAGCGGGCCCTTCGTTGTTGTCTGTCCGCTCGAGCGGGGTTTCCGAAGCTCGAGCGTAGTTTTCCATCTTCCAGTATCTCCTCTGCAGTGTTGTGCGCTCGAGCGGGAGTTTTGACGCTCGAGCGAGATGTTGTGTGTGACGCTCGAGCGAGGAGGTTTGACGCTCGAGCGGAGACCTGGTTCTGTAAAAGTTCTGGGAGTGTGTATCCGCCGCTCGAGCGGGATTTTTGACGCTCGAGCGGGAGTCTGTGAGTGACGCTCGAGCGGGGAGTTTGACGCTCGAGCGGGGCGACTGGGTTAAAGCTCCGTGTTTTGGCTTTTCAAATCACTTTTTCACATTCATTTCTCTCTCTTACTTTTCCAAAACTCCATTGTTGAGCCTCTCTCTCTAGAACCTTGCCTTCTCTCTAGGTATTGATCTAGTTAGAGTTGTTTCCTCACCTTTGGCCTTTACAAAAGTTGCGTTGATCGTCGAGGGCTACGTTTTGATCCGAAAATATCGAGTTTTGGAGCACGTTGAGTTTCTTCATCTTCACCCCTTGAACTCCGAATTTGAGGTAGGGATATCCTACTCCTCTTTATGAGTTATGTCTTTAAATTTTGGCATTTCGATATGTTGGGAGTTGTTGGGTAATTTTGAGAAAGTTCGGGCCTTTGTGTAATTTTACAAAAGTTGGGGTTTTGATCATATAAAACCTAAATGCATGTTTGGCATGGAAAAGTGAAATTAATGTTAAAACATTAATGAAAATAGAACCAAAGGGTTGTGATGTTAATTATGGAATATGCCCTAATTACATTAGTTAATTAATTTGTATAATTAATTGTTGGAAATGAGGAATTGAATTGAGAATGTTGAAATCGGGAATGTATGGGACTAAAGAGTGTGGTTGGATCAATTATTGCTCACCTAATTGAAATGTCGATTTAATATCCATTTTGTGCATTTATTTTCTATTTAGAAATAACTGCTTTGGGCTATTGGTGGAGGATAGTCTTGATTGTTGTAGACAATGCATGATGATTAGGCAAACTAAAACTAATCGAGTGAATGTGTCACAGAGTATGACGGTGAATTGAATACATTAATTCTATGTATTGATTGATTGTGTATAGAACCCTTGTGTTTATATGCATTGTGTGTAGAGGAGGAGATGGGGGATGTACTCCGCGGTTTAGGGGAAGATGGGGGATGTACCTCTAAACCGGATAGGATTGGAGGAGATGGGGGATGAACTCCGTAGACACAGCTCATATGCTTGTCTAGAGAAGTGAAGATACAGCTCATAGGCTTATCTTTGAGAAGTGTAGATACAGCTCATATGCTTGTCTAGTGAAGTGTAGATACAGCTCATATGCTTGTCTAGTGAAGTGTAGATACAGCTCATATGCTTGTCTAGTGAAGTGTGGATATAGCTTATATGCTTATCTGTTGATGCGTAAGATGTTTATCTGTTGATGTGTTGATATAGCTAATATGCTTATCTATTAAATAAGGATGGAAAATGGAAAGTAACATAGACTCGTATGTTATGAAATTGTGACGTGATATATGCGGATGTATCGGTGTTGGCCATCTATCAATTGCTAATCTTTTAGTCATTGCTCATAGTTGGTTTAGTATATCTCTGTTGGGCTGTGGCTCACCCTATATGGGAACATCATTTTCAGGTACAGGTAGCTTGCCACCTCCAAGGATGTAGCTTGGGAGGCTAGAGGCGGGCAGACTTTTGTTGTCTTTTCCCTTTTGATGCATTACATGTATATTCAAGCCAAGAGCTTAATGTGTAAATGAGTTAGTACTCTTTTGTTGTAACCAAGTGTTAGCTTGGAAAGCTGTAAGCCTTTAGGGCATTTGCTTTTGTTGTTAACATGTAATACTTTTTGTAATGAAACTCTGTTGAATAGAAGAATGTGGAACTTTTATATGTATATCAATGTATGTCCATATTGATGAGTTTAATGTTATTATTTTGAGGGCGTTACAGGGGACATATTTTCTGAGTACCAACACGTGGCAAGGTGACGCCGACGTGTCAACCGAGGTGCCACGTGTCCTGGTCGTGACGCCGAGGTTATCTCGACAAGGCCGAGGTTATCTCCGAAGATATCGGAATCCGAGATAAGCGGATAAGGGACAAGAGTCCTAGAATGAAGAGGGAACTCAACTTGGATATGGAAAAGAGTCCTAGATTGGGAGAAGACTTCAGTTTGGGTAAAGATAAGACTCTTAGAGAGTTTATCCTTATCCCACTGGGAGTCCCAGATTAGCAGTAATCCTAAATCCATTAGGGTCAGGCCCCTATTGGGACTAGGATTGTATTGGCTATAAAAGAGAGGCACCCCCATGGGTCTAAGGTATGCTTTTGATACTCAAGCTTGTAAGTTTAACACATGATTTATCTTTGAGAGATATACTGACTTGATCGTCGGAGTGCCCCCGGGTGGTCGAACCACCGCGGGATTCTTATATTTCTGTTGCAGGTCAGTCAGGTGCCATCTATTCTGCCAGTGCTCTCCAGCTGGTTACTAAGCGGGCAGTGTGGTCGGAAAATCACCCACACAATATGATACATCAATCACAAAAACATTATATCTCCATATTGTCACTAAAATATTTACATAAAAAATAAATTTTACTGTGTTGATCAATCACAATAAATAAATAAATAAATAAAACACTTCATGACAATACTCAAAAGATATGTAATAATTGCTAAGTAGCAAGGGGAGAGGATTGCTAAGGATGAGGGAGAGGTTGGGATGGGGTTTTTGAGGGAGGGAGAGGATAGAAAATTGATACGTGTAGGCCCTGGCTTATTTGATGTAATTTTTTAAAAAAATCTATGTTTTATCTATTAATTTTTGTATGTATGTTCCTATACATGAACTTTAGAAGATATTTTTTCATTAATATACTTCACTGTAATCAGTTTGTCAATCCCATACATGAATTTTGGAAGATTTTCTTCTTCTTTTTTTTAATTTAATTTAATATGCTTCACTGTAATAAGCTTGACAATGCTATACATGGATCCATTTAATAGACTTGACTGTAATAGGTTAACACATTTTAATGAAATTTTAGTCCCATAGAAAATAAATAAACTTTTGGGGATTTTTTTTTTAAAGTCCCTAGTATTAAGATTTTATAGTATAAATGACATCTAATATTTTAATAATGTCTAAGATCCCTCAAATTGATCCAGAGAATATTCGATCCAGAGAATTTCTATAAACTTCACAAAGAAATTCTCTCAGAAATTCTCTGGACTTTTCAGAGAAATTCTCCCCAACCTAGAGAAATTCTCTCAAAACCAGAGAACCTAGAGAAATTCTCTCCCAAATCAGAGAAATTCCATTTTTTGTGATTTCCAATGGCAACTCTCTACTCATCTCTCAAACCCACTTTATCTTATTCATCATCTTCATCACAGACCTTCAATCTAATAGTATTCAAATTTTAAGTTTCTTCCCATTTCACACATTTTCTTAGCAACCAAACACGAAACCACTGATACAGAGTCTAGAGAAATTCTCCCAAACTCAGAGAAATTAAAACCAAATAAATTCATAGAGAAACCTTTCCAAAGAAATTCTCTCAAAAATCAGAGAAATTTCATTTTCTGTGATTTCCAATGGCAGCTCTATACTCATCTGTCAGACCCACTTCATCTTCTTCATCATCTTCAACACAGACCTTCAACCTACTAATATTCAAATTTTAAGTTTCTTCACATTTCATACATTTTCTCAGCAACCAAACACGCAACCATTGATACAACAATCAACTAATCAATAAAGCATAAATAACCCAATTGCGCAATTTTCACAATGACCATCATCATCATCTAAAATAGCACTAAAATTCATCAATCTTCATAGTTACATATACATATATATGTGTGCATAATTCACCTAAAAATAGGGCGGAGTACGAAGGAGGATTTGTGGACCCAAAGCTGGGGATCAAACAGAATCGCTGCTGATTCGCTCGTCAGAAGGGTCATCGTCGGAGAAAGAACCCAACCGGTGGGTCTGGGCTTGATACAGGGCCAACCCGAACAGGGCTCCGGCCTCTCAGACCCACTTCATCTTCTTCATCGTCTTCATCACAGAGCTTCACTTCGTCTGCCTATGCAAAGAAAGATTACAACCTTGCGAAGCACCTAGATATCATCGTTCGATATCCTAGACAAGAGTCCGATCATGAAGGTTGATGAAAAGAAGGAGAGTCTGATCATGAAGGTCAATGAACAGAATGAGAGTCTGATCATGAAGGTCGGTCACGACAGTGGAGGCGGAGGTCACGACCATTGAAGGGAGTGAAGTGAGGTTTGGATTTATATATATATATATATATATATATATATGAAAGAGAGAATGTAGAGAGAAGAGAAATAAGGTTTGATTTGAAAGAGTCAAATTTCTCGGTGATATATGGGTGTGGGGTTAAGAGACTTTAGACATCATAAAATAATATTATGGATCTCTTCCATTATTAAAAATAGAAGAGGGATCTTAAACTAATTTTTTCTAAACTTTTAGAATCTAATAGACACTATTTAAGATTTGTATAAATTTATTATGAGTATCGCATCTTACCTTTGTGTTTTTACTATAATAATTTAGGATAAATTACAAATATATCCTTTGAAATTTTCTTAAAATATGAATTGCCCCATGTAATTTGAAAAATTACAAATATCTCTTTGTGAAATTTTTTTAATTAATATAATTAATTGAAAAAATAAAATTTCTAATTGCATTATTATACAATGATAAAATTACCTAAATTATTTATTAAAACAAATTTCTAACATCATTAAAAACTATTAATTGACTTGATGATTTATTAATAAAAGATTTCATTTGTTATTAAATTAGATATTTCAAGGGGCGGAATATAATTTTCAAAACTACAAAAGACAAATTATATTTTAAACAAATCTCATAAACCATTTTATTAATCACATCCCGCTATCATAGATATGGGTAACCACATAATAACATTACTAATAAGAGAGGATTCATTGGAGTCCATAATAAATCACTAAATGTGGTGTTGATTGGTGCTGCTGTTAAAATAGATTATAAATTATAAATTATAATTTTAGTTGGAAATTATTAATTTGTTTAGTGCAGCAGTTAGATTATAGATTTAAGTTACTGAATAGTGTTTGGTAAATAAGTTGTGAAATATGTGTAAATGTCCTTTTTACCCTAATTAACAATAAATTTAATTAATATTTGTTAGTTGTAAATTGAATTAACCTTTATTTTTTGTTATTAATTACTTTTTTAAAAAATCAATTTCTAAGATTACAATCGTAAATTAACATACCTACCGCAAAAGTTAATAATCAGAAGTAAGGGGTGGACAACTTCTCAAAATCAATTTTTTTGGATTAAAAAAAAAACTATAATCAGAAGCTATATGAAATAAGTTTAATCAAACAATCAAAAATAACTTTTCTAAAACTAAAATATATAAGTTGGCCAAATTAATCCGCACTAAATATTCCCAATATAAACTAAGCACAGAATGAGACACAAATATCTTGCAATGGATTTACCTATATGATGTGACATCCACATGTGGGATTCACTATTTGTAAGATATTTATGTCTCATTCTATGTTGGTCTCTATATTCCTTGTACTATTGAAAAAAAAAAAAAAGAGACAATCATCCAATCATTAGTTATTATTATTATGATTATTATTATTAAAAAATCTATATATATATATATATATATATATTTTTCATAGATCACATTAGGATTGGCCATGTGGTGGGCGCTACAAGACCTAACAACACCTCTAATTATCATTGGTGTAACTTGGACAGGTTTAACCCGAGCAACACAGTTTAGCTTGAAATTTTTAAGAGTTGAACAAAATATTTTTAAATTTAGTACGAGTTTGGGTAAAAATTTAAAAGTCCGAATTAAATTTGAGTGGACGCAAAAATTTGAAGCAATCCAAGCAACCCAAACTTGAATTATATATAAATAAATATTGAATATACATATTATTATTCATTAGGTGATATTAAAATAATTTAGATCGTTAGATCATATTGAATATATATTATAGGGGGAATTTCTGATCAATGGAGATCAGAAAAGTTATTTACAAAAACATGATAAAAATTATAAATATTAATAATTAAAATTATAAATTTTTTCACTTTTTGTAAATAATTTTTCTGATCACTACTAATCACCAATTCCCCCTATATTATATATACAAATAACACAATACAAAATTTTATTTATTTATTTTTTCTCACTCATAAATTATAAAGACCATCATAATGGTATCTCTCTTACATTATATAAATTATTTTTTTTGATATTATTAATGATTCTATAAAAAAAATTATAAATAGTTTAATTTGAATAAATTAATTAACTAGCTGCACTAAAAAAAGAAGAAAACAAAACTAAAATTTATGTGTAATTCAGACAATTCAGTCAACTCGGGCAATTTGGATTCTACTCGAGTCGGGCTTGGGCAGACAACCTCAAGTTATAATTCGGGCTTGGGCAGGTTATAACAACTCTCAACACAACTTGGGATGAGTTTAGATAACCTCTCAACCCGCCTAACCTGTCCAAATTGCACCCTTACTAATTATATGTCAACATTATATTAATTTAATGGGTCTCACCATTTACATGTACATTTATTATTAACTAGTGGTTGGCCTGATCTAAAAAGGGGGTTTTTTTTAGGGTCCATGGTATTAAGACTTTATAGTATAAAGGACATCTAATATTTTCATAATGTCTAAGGTCCCTCAATTTGATCCAAAGAAATTATGGTCCAGAGAAATTTCAGCCCAGAGAAATTCCAGTCCAGAGAAATTTCAGCCCAGAGAAAATTCGGTCCAGAGAATTTCTCTCTAGAGAAAATTTGATCCAGAGAAATTCTCTGGATTCCAGTCGAGATTTTCTCTGGATTTTCAGAGAATTTCTCTGGTTTTCGCAATTCATAAGAATTTCTCTGGATTTAAAAAAGAAAAAAGGCCTGAGATTGTGTGCTTAAGAGTCAAACAAAGTGGGTTGTTGGTGGTGAAAGAGAGGTGGTGGTGGTTGTGGAGGAGGCGATTGTGGGTGGTTGGAGATGAAGCCAAAACTGTGGTTCAAGAAAGAAAAGATTGACTCTGTCCATGAATCATACTCTTCATCTCCACCACTTGAAGATTGCATATTCACACTGTTTTCAAAATCCATTTGCTACCAAAAAAGTGATATAAAAGATGATATATTAAATAAATAAATAAATAAATGGCCAAATCTGCTGAGAGATGGTTGTAGTTCCAAAAAAAGAAGAGAATTTGACAGAGAGCACAGAGAAAATTCACACAGTGATCACAACCAGAGAAATTTCATACAGCTAGAGAAATTTTAAGGATGGTCAGACACCTGAGTAGCATGCTTTGTTTGCCTTCACTCTTGGTGTCAAGCAAATTATGGGAATTTCTCTGGCCTTTTCCAAAGAAATTCTCTCCTCTGGCCTTTTCCAGAGAAATTCCCGAAAGGGCTGTTCCCACTAAATTCATAACTACTGAATGCAAATATGATGTAGAAATATAATATAAAAGATACAGAACAAGTCACTTACAGTGGAACTACTATAAATTAAAGTTGCGTCATACAAGAGATCAATAGCTCTCAAAGCTTCTTCATCATTTGGGTCACTCTTGAATGCAGCCTGCATCATTCACAAATAGAAAGTGAAAAAAGAAAAAGAAAAAAAAGAGAGAGCTTGTAATTAGCTGGGGTTATATTGGTACAACAAATAATGAAAATGGGAATTTTCTAATTATTGACCAAATCGCCATACATTCAAGGTGTTAATGATTGGGTGTTGAGGATTGATCTCAAACACCCTTCTTCCTCTCATGACTAACAAATTTATTCAGAACTACAGATGCACAAGGCTAGTGGTTGAGACAATGTTTTATATTTTTTATTGAAAGTTGTGAATGTTTTTACGCATCTGTTCTTCGCTTTCTTGAATAAAATTCCATTCTTACATTTTGCCATGATTTCATTTACACTTTTATTTATACTTCCAGTTATACATTTGTTGAAATAAACTGATCATAGGGATACATGCAAGTAACTAAGCATAATTAACAAAAGTTTTTGCAACTTACCCAAATTATAGCGATCCCGGGTTTGTCCCCTATATGAACAGTGCTCCGGTCGTAGGTTTCCGTGGAGTTGGTGGTTGTATGTCTTATTGCCATCCTTTAGGTTCCATATGTCTGAGTTTTAGGATGTGTTGGGCGTGTTTCGAACAGGCTGGTTGAGCCTTAGTCCCTTTCCTTGTTGCCCAGAGTTTTTGTGGTACGCTCGAGCGGGTACCCTTGCGCTTGAGCGGAGTTTTTACACTTCCAGTATCTGTGCCTCTGCAAAACTTCTGCAGATGTGTTTTTCACGCTCGAGCGGGTTTCATTACGCTCGAGCGGGTCACGCTCGAGCGGGTCTGTTGGCGCTCGAGCAGGGTGTCTTTTGCCTGCGAAAGTTTTGAAAGGGGGTAATCTACGCTCGAGCGAACTGATTTTCGCACTCGAGCGGATGTGTTTGGTTCTTGTGTCCTAGAGCTCGAGCGGGCCTTATTGTGCTCGAGCGGGTCCAGTTTTTGTACTTGACGCTCGAGCGTTCTATTCTCCGCTCGAGCGGATCATGCGTATATCAGTTGGCAGCTGTGCATTTTTGAATCACATTTCAACATCCTTTCTCTCTCTTACTTTTTCGAAAAATCCATTTGAGAGCTTCTCTCACTAAAACTCAACTTCTCTCTAAGTATTGATCTAGTTAGAGTATTCTTCTACCCTTTGTCCTTTACAAAAAGTGTGTTGATCGTCGAGGGCTACGTTTTGTTTCGAAAAGTTTGGAGTTTGGAGCACTTTGAGTTTGGTCCTCTCCTTGGTTTGAGCTCTAGCTTCGAGGTAGGAATATCCTACTCCATCTTATGAGCTTTGTCTTTGAATTTTGACATTTTGATATGTTTGGAGTCGTTGGGTAATTTTGAGGAAGTTTGGGTCTTTGTGTAATTTTACAAAGTCGGGGTTTTATTTATTATTACCTATATGCATGTTGGGCATAGAGAAATGAGATGAATGTTGGATTGTTGATAGAAATGAAACCTTAGGGTTGTTTTGTTAATTATGGGAAATACCCTAATTGCATTGTTAAATCAATTTGTGAAATAAATGTGAGAAATGAGAAATGGAATTGAAAATATTGGAATTGGGAATGTATGGGATTAAAGGGTGCAGTTGGGTTATTCATCACTCACCAAATTGAAATGTCAATATTTTACCCATTTGGCGCATTTATTCTTTGTTTAGAAATAACTGCTTGGGGCTATCGGTGGAGGATAGTTTTGATTGTTGTTGACAATGCATGATGATTAGGCAAACTAAAACTAATCGATTAAGTGTACTATTGAATATAGCGATTGGAATAATACATTAACTTTATTTATTGATTGGTTGTATATGATAACTGTTTATATGCATTGTTTGTGTGGGAGAAGAAATGGGCTGTACTCCACGGTTTATTGGAAGAAAGGGGTTAGACCTCTAAACCGGAAGGTTTATTGAAAGAAAGGGGCTGGACCTCTAAACCGGAAATTGAAGTACAGATACAGCTCATATGCTTATCTATTGAAGTGCAGATACAGCTCATATGCTTATCTATTGAAGTGCAGATACAACTAATATGCTTATTTGTTGATGTATTGATACAGCTTGTATGGTTATCTGTTGATGTATTGATATAGCTAGTATGCTTATCTATTGCGAAATGTAAATGCTTAATATGGGTGTTTGTCTCATATAGGTTGTTTGATCAGGCTCTGAGTCATAGTCATGAATTGAGAATTGGTTAAGAAACGGAAAGTGAATGTAACATGGACATCATTGTGATTCATTTTGTTTCCTGAACGAAAGTGTTTCTCTGTTGAACAATGTTCCCATTAGGTCCCTCCAAGCACAGACAGAAGCATGTGAAGCCAAGACTGAAGCAGATTTGTCAAAGGCACAGAGAAGCGAGGCATCCAGTTCCAAGAGTGATTGCTTCATCCCGTAGAATAGCATGGGCAACCACCAGGCTATTTGAGATCCTCGAGTTTGGACGCGGATGAGTTCTTGAATTTGCTGCACGGGTCGTATTCGGTGAAGGTGGAGCTCAATCAGCTGGAGAATGAAGTTAGGGGTGAGGAACAAGAGTTGATCTGGACAGGTATGAGAATGGAGAAGTTTAGAGAAAGAGAGAGAGATGAGTTTTGATTTGGTAAGGTCAAATTTCTCTATGATATGTTTAGGGACCTTAGACATCAAAAAATAATTTTGTGGATCTCTTCCATTACGAAAAGTGAGAGAAGGACCTTGGACTAATTTTCTCATCTAAAAAATAAAAAAAAATTAGTGGTTGGTACACGCGATATGTACACAATTCAAATAAATATAAATAAAATAAAATATTAATTATATATTGTGTATAAGGGCAAACTACAATATAATGGACTGTTAGCCCTAAATAAATAGTCCCTAGATTAGAGTGCTGCTATTTATCTCTATCTTTTTTGTTTAAGAGCCCCTAAGTAGTGTTTGGTAGAGTTTTTTTAAATATGATTTGAGAATAGGAGGTATATTTTGAGTTTGTGAGTTTTGGAATTATGATTTGAGTGTGAAATTTTTTTTTGTTAAATGAGTTTTGAAAATAATTTTGAATTGAATAGGAAATTTTTGATGTGACATATGATATTTAATACAAAAACTTACAACTCATGATCAAACACACAACTCAAAATTCTATTAAAGCTCACAATTTTTTTTAAAAAATTCGAAAATATTTTTTTTGAATATATAAAAATTAACATGTGTTAATTGAAAAAAAATATAAAAAAATTACACTGTTCCGATTAACCGGTGGAACGACCGCTTAGGCCAAATTTTAAAAAAAAAAAAAATTAAAAATCGCGCCAGACATAGAATTTTCTGTTTGTTATGGAAATATAGTTTGAAAATCCTATCCAAACATGATATTAGAATGTGTGGGTAGAATTATAATTTGAAAATCTTTCCAAACACAGCCTTAATTCCTTAATTTTTTTTTTAATTCAAATTTTATGCTAATGAAAATTTCATTTTTACCCTTATCTCTGATATTGGAATCCTAATTTTCCATTTCCTAACCCTAACCCTAACCCCATCACCTCCGACAGTCACCACCACCTCTGGCCGTCACCATCCCCTTTTCATTAGGGCAAATTACATATACACCCCTCGAGGTTTGGTAAAATTACAGATACCCCCCTGAGGTTTCGGAAATTACATCCCGCCCCCTGAGGTTTGTATTTTCATAACAATTTACCCCCTGAGGTTTATATTTCATAACAAATTACCCCCTAATTTCTTATGTAAATATAGCATTCAGGGGGGAATTCGTAATTTCTCAAACCTCAGGGGGGTATTTGTAATTTAGCCAAACCTCGAGGGGTGTATATGTAATTTGCCCTTTTCATTACCACCTCCCGCCAACCCCCTTTGTTTTTCGATGCCGCATTTCTACGCCTTCTCCTCAAACCCTAACCCTACAACCTACCATCACCGGCAAAGAGTGAGATATAGAGAGAGTTCGCAAAGAAGAAGAAGAAAGAGGAAGAGGGTTGCAGTGGTCAGTGGGGAGGGGTAGAGATACTAGATTTGGAAGGGCGAGTTCACGATCGCGAGTCATAACCGGCGATGGAGGGCGAGTTGCAGAGAGCGATGGATGGGTGAGGTGTCAGCGATGATAACATAGTGAGGCAGCGGAAGATAAGGAGCTGAGGGTGGTGGTGTTGTCGGTTGTAAAGGGTTGTTAAGGGGAAGTCGTTGGAGGGGTTGGTGAGGAAGAGAGGGCAAGGCAGGTGGGATCGCCGGCGGTGAGGGCTATTGATGATAGAAAAGTTGACAGAAATGTTGGGGGTCTAAAAGAAAATGAGTATAGGTGTGGAATTAAGGTGTGGGATTAAGGTGGGGTTTAAAGAGAAAATAGATGGGACTCATTTAGCTTTGGTGGGTAGGGATTCAAAGAAGTAGAGGGGCTAAAATAAAAATGTAGGACTAAATAACAACATTCCTAGATTATTTAGAAATGATGTGTATTTGACTATTAGTTTGACCATCGCTAAATTAGCTAAACAATAAATTAATAAATTTATTGGACATAGAGTTCAATCCCATACCTCAATCTCATGAAACAAACGATCCCTTGAAGTCTTATGTTCAAATCTCACTCTCTTCTCTATCTAATTAATTTTTTGTTTTAAATTGAGAAATTGTCACTTGGCCTAAAGAGAGAGAATGTTTCAGGATCTTAACAAACATGTTTACTTTATATAATGGTATAGATTATATATATATATATATATAGTATTACGCATGAAATAATAAATACAATATGATAACAACATATAATTATTAGGAGTGGGCAACGGTTTATTCGATACCCAAAACCCACCCAATTCGCATACAAATAGGCGGTTTCGCAAGCACAACGTGGTGTGGATGCAGTTTGAAATATGGCACGTTTGCGAGTTGCGTTCCCACCCGCACTTTTATTTATTTATTAATCTTAACCGTTAATTTCATTCCTATATGCTATCTAGATATTTTTATCCAAGACAAAACACCTTTTATTCTTTGAACTTACTCTAACATTACATTTGCTAATAGTATTATATCAACTGAAATTAAATAAATACTGATCATATTATTATTGTTTCATAGCTAAACTTGTCCTGAATGAAGTGTGATTTTGAATTTTAAATTCCTTAATGAATATGGAGTTCTAATTTAGAATTTTAAAATATGTGCTTGTGTTAGTTTATGATTTGATTTAGGATTTTGAATGATTTGTTTGTGTTACGAATTGATTTTGTTGTGTTTTTAATTTTATAAGTTTTAATTCATTAATTATTAATGTTGGAGCATTTAAAAAAATGAGGAGAAAAAAGCCCAAAATAAATATTTACAAAATGAGAAAAAAAAAGTTCAAAAATAAATTTTTGAAGAAAAAAGTCCAATTTGTAAACCACCCATAACTGTCCGCACATCTGCGAACCCTATTCGCACAAACCGCAAATTGCACTGCGGGCAGTTATGGGTTGACTTTTTCCCAAACCACATAGATGCAGACAGGTCTAAATCGATCCGCAAACCGTCAAAATCCGAACAGCAGACACCGCTAATAATTATGGTAACATTATTGATTATTGTAATCCCTAATATCCAAAGGTCATAAAATTAGCCACACACAATATGAAAATTGTAAACGTAGTATTTTTGAATTATTATTTGTTTTTCCACTCTCTATAAAGATGGGTGTTCTATCCTTGGACAAACAAACCCGAACAACTACTTCCTAACCGAACACCTCTCTCTCGCTCTCTCTCTGCAGTTGTGGAGGAGAGAGATGGGCATAAATTGCAACAGAGTAGAACACTTCTCAGACAACCAAGCAGTTCCAACAGAAACAATGCCACCATTGGAATTGCATAGAGTGTGCTTGCCACCCCACAAAACCACCCTTGAGAAACTCAGAGACAGACTGTCTGAGATTTTCTTCCCAGATGATCCTCTTCACAGGTTCAAGAACCAAACATGCTGTCAAAAATTGCTTCTGGGTCTTCAATTTTTCTTCCCTGTTTTTCAGTGGGGACCCAATTATAGTCTAAATCTTCTAAGGTCTGATGTCATCTCTGGTCTCACCATTGCAAGCCTTGCAATCCCACAGGTATATATGTATATATATAAGATACCAATTATGAAAACTTTAGTTAGGCCTGTTCATGTTTTCATTTTCTGTTTTTGTTTTCAGAAAACACATAAAAAGGTTGGTGTTTTTTTTTTTGTTTTGAACAACCATAAAAAGGTTGGTTGGTGAACTGTTTTTGATATAATTTTATTTTTTGTAATGAACAAAACCCACTTTTTATGAATTATTTTTCAAATTTTCGTAAACCGTTTTTGCTTAGAAATGAAAAGGACCACTTTTTTTTTTGTGGACATTTTATTGTTCTTTTTTTTTTTTTTTGAAAGCATGAAAAACAAAGAAAACAAAAGCATAACCAAACAGGGCTATGCTAGGAAAATTATCCAGTTTTATGTCACATTTCTGGGTATTTTTCCAAAAAAGAAAAACAGATAACAGAAAATGAAAACATGACTAAAAAAGTACTTATTTTCGAGTATTCATATATATATATATATATAATCATAAATATGAAAATAATGGCCATTTTTAGAAATTTTCATTGTCTTTGTTTTTCAAAAACACAAAAAACAGAAACACAACTATACGGATAGGAAAATTATCTTGTTCTATGTCACATTTCGGTGGCATATACTACTTTCCCGGAAAAATATATAGCAAAAGAAAATTTATAACTGTTTCCTTGATCTCACGTCGGTTTTATCTCACACTGCAGGGAATAAGTTATGCAAAGCTTGCGAATTTACCACCTATAGTCGGCCTTTGTGAGTATTCAACACCCTTACTACTCTGTTTTTCTTGCTAATTAAGTTCAACAAACTATTAAATTCACAAGATTTGATGGTCTTTAATGTATCCATTTTACTTGAATTGGGTTTTGATGCAGACTCAAGCTTTGTACCACCACTAATATATTCTGTCCTGGGGAGTTCTAGACATCTCGCAGTCGGTCCAGTCTCAATAGCATCTCTTGTCATGGGCACGATGCTTAGTGAAACAGTTTCTTACACTGAACAACCAATTCTCTATCTTCAGTTGGCTTTTACTGCTACTTTCTTCGCTGGTGTATTTCAAGCCTCTTTGGGGCTACTAAGGTATTCAATTCTGTAACAATCTAAACGAGTAATGTAATTATGTAGTCTGTTTGTTTCTAAGGAAAATAAAAATGACAGAAAATATCTCACTTATAACAGTTGATAAAACAAGCCCAGAATCATGGACTATAGGGTGTGTTCTGAACCCTTTAAAACAAATTCTTAGTGGCAGAAATTATTATGCACCATTTACACCAGTATTGTAGTCTGTTTGTTTCTATGGAAAATATATATATTTTATTATTATTATTATTCTTTTTGATAGAAATATTTCATTTTGAGAGTTTTCTGAGACATTGGTATTCCACAAAATCATGAACCGTTATGCGTATTTTTTGAACCCTTTAAAACAAATTATTTGTGTTAGAAATGATTTCAATAGTAATAATTGGTGCTAAATATTTAAATAGTATTGTGCGTGCAGTTCATTTTAGCGGTTCCTATATTTTATTAGCGTAATCACTTTGTATAAAGATAATCAATTACATGACTGTGGTTCTTAACAATAACTCTGAAGAAGCATCATGAAAATTTAGATGAACTTCACAGAGTGAAAAGCTTTTAGAAAAAATATTCTATTTCAATTTTCCCGTGTTTTGATTGATTTGGATCGGGTGATTTTACAGGTTAGGATTTATCATTGATTTTCTTTCAAAGGCAACTCTTCTCGGGTTCATGGCCGGTGCAGCGGTGATAGTATCCTTGCAACAACTAAAAGGGTTGCTTGGAATTGTTCACTTCACTAGCAAGATGCAAATAATCCCTGTTTTATCCTCTGTTTTCATGCACAAAAATGAGGTAAGAACTTTATTAAAGATTGGAATTTTACCTTGTGAAAAAATGTTAAGTATGTTATTGTTTGGTAACAGTTTTTGAAGATTTTTGATTTTTTTATTGTATTTTTTTGTGAGGCAAAAGCAATTTTTGTTCTCAAAAGTAAGAATATGTGCCTTAAATATGCCAACTAACTAAGGGCTGTATTTTTTTTAAGTGAACGATGTCTAGCAAATATTCCTTTCAACTTTAGTCTTTAAGTCATTCAAATGATACGATGATTCTTGCTAGGAGTAAGCTCCAACTTCTCTTTGGTTGAAGGTTTACAAAGTATTTTTTGAATTTGAAATAGACTGCAGACATCTGGTCCTCTAAGATCTTGTCTGTGATCAATCAAAAACCTGGTTTTGACTAAATTTTTTTTAAAAAAAAAAAAAAAAAAAATACACACACAAGCCTATTTGGAAAAAGTTCAAATAAAAAATTTAAAAAAAAAAAAATCTAAACAGCAGCCAAAAAAAGTCTACTTTCTTATTAAAACAACAACTTTTTTTAACAATTCCCAAATACATAAGTTTTTCTAGATTATGAAAATGTAAAAAAGCTACTAGAAAATCCAAATATCAAATCCCCTACTGACTCCGCAATAGCAGGGAGTCTTGTATATTGAACTGCCCTTTATTTCTCTAACTCTCTATTTCTTGCAGCAGTTTGTTTTGGATTCTCCTGCCAAAAATAATATAAAATAAAATAAAAATTGAGAGAGAGAGAGAGGTTATTGTTGTGTATTGACTTGGCATACAACTGATTTGTGCAGTGGTCATGGCAAACCATTGTAATGGGCACAAGTTTTCTAGTGTTTCTGTTGACAACAAGGAAAATTGTAAGCCTGTCTGCAAAACCTCCAAAAAATAATTTTAAGTTTCTTACTTAAAACACTTTGGTTTCTTACTTGTAATAGTTCTATCTTTATTTAACCAACACAGAGCATGAAGAAACCAAAGTATTTTTGGATATCAGCAGCAGCCCCGTTAACGTCGGTCATTTTCTCTACCCTTTTCGTCTACCTCCTCCAATCAAAAGTTCATGGGATTGCAACTGTAAGTTATGATCCACTTGAGTTACGCCTTTCACCTTAGAATTTAAATTTCAACAGTGATTCTCGCTTTCTACTGTGTTTTTTAAATAGCATTTTTTTTTTTTTGGGTACAGGTTGGGCACTTACCAAAGGGCATGAATCCACCTTCATCAAACATGTTATATTTTCATGGACCTTATTTGGGGGTTGCAATCAAAACTGGCATTGTAACTGGAATATTATCTCTTACAGTAAGTTATTAAAAATCTAGCATTTAAATAATCTACACTATAATCTTTTCTGATTTGTCTTCTCTACAAGTAAGCCCTTAATTAGAGGCTTTTGTTTGTCTAGTAACCTATGTTATATGGACTATTCTATTTGCCACAAAATATCCTTGTCCACTGTACATGCAAGGGTAAGAGTGCGAGATATGCTTACCCAAGAAAAAGAGTAAGATATGTCCGACACTCGTGCTTAATTTAGACACTTAGGTCCTCTAATTTGTTACAATGCATGAAGAAAAAAAAACAACATTTGCTAGTAAAGAAACATTTATAGCCTCTCACAAGGATCAGACATAGAAATTTCATATTTTTCCTAAATCCTATATAATTTCTAGTATATTTCTACACAATTTAATAATTTACATGTTATATGAGAATATTATAGAATATGTAATATATATGTGTCTGTGACGCGTCCCTGTACCCATATCTACCTTTTGGATACATATCCCAACTCCTAAGTTTCAAGTTTCTGGATAAGCTTTTTTTGATTTTTGATTTTTCCTAAGTTTTGGTTTAGTTTCTTTCTCAGGGGAATTTTTTCAATTTTTTCAATTTTTTTTTTTAAATTTTTAGAATCGTCTAGTCTATCTAAAAATTTAAAAACAAATATTATAGAAAACAAAAATAAAATAAAAAAATAAGTCAGCTTATAAGCTGTGCCAAAGGAAGCATATAAAACAAGTGGAAGTGAATCTTAGTTATCTAACATTACGAAAATCTTTTTGTTGCGTCGCAGGAGGGAATCACAGTGGGAAGGACATTCGCTGCATTAAAAAACTATCAAGTTGATGGTAACAAAGAAATGACAGCTATTGGCCTCATGAACATGGCTGGTTCTTGCTCTTCATGCTTTGTCACTTCCGGTACTAATCATCATCTCCTTATTAATACTCACAAAACCATTAGACTTTTTTGTTTTTGTTTAACAATTTTGAATATTCTCGCAGGATCATTTTCTCGATCTGCTGTCAACTACAATGCCGGAGCACAAACAGTGGTTTCAAACATTATAATGGCATCGACCGTGCTTGTGACTCTGTTGTTTCTCATGCCACTGTTTCATTACACTCCCACTTTCATTTTAGCTGCGATTATCATAACTGCTGTGATTGGGCTAATTGATTATCAAGCTGCATTTCGCTTGTGGAAAGTTGACAAGCTTGATTTCTTAGCTTGCTTGTGTTCTTTTCTTGGTGTTCTTATCATTTCTGTGCCTCTAGGCCTATCCATTGCAGTAAGTTCTCTGTCCAAATACATTGTTTGTGATGATTTCTTGCTTCTGTAGTTCCTTTGCTTACTTCATTCCCAAAATATTCTAAACTTTTAGCCCTGTGTTCTGAGTGTTCCTTTCTTACCTATTGATTACTCAAGATTGGGAAAAAAGTGTTTTTCCAACTAAAGTGAGTAAATCTATTTGCATAGAAACCATTCGTATAGTGGGCCCCTATCCTTTTGTCTGTTAATGGTTTATGTGCATGTAGAATAGTTGAAACTAAACTTTCTTAAGGAAAACGATTTACCGCCAGAATTTTTATACAGAATTACCCTAAAAAATGATGTGACAGCGACAAATTTGTAATTATGTTCATAATGATGAGTCCTTATGTTTTGAAATAAAACAATCACAACAATAAGACACATCATTCTGTTTAATAATTATGTACAATTCTTTCTGATTGTATAGCACTACTCATTCTTATAATTTGACCGTACCTGACAGTGACGGTTTGTCTGCAAATTCAGGTGGGAGTTTCGGTTTTCAAGATTTTGCTACATGTTACAAGGCCAACTACTGTGGTTCTAGGAAACATTCCTGATACTCAGATATACCAAAGCCTTGGCAGATATGGGGAAGCTTTGAGAGTTCCCTCATTTCTCATACTCGCGGTTGAGTCTCCCATCTTGTTTGCAAATTCCACATACCTACAAGAAAGGTTAGTGAACTTGCTATAATATTTCACTTCTTCAAGGTATGTGTCATTTAAGATAAAGAATCAACGGCATGTCCTGATTTTGTAGGATATACTATTTTGAAATTTCTTGTATTTTTACTGTACACTTAGATTTACTGTAAGGTGTCTTGTGGTTGGTCGATACTGTTAGGCCAATACTGTCACACTCTCACGTAGTGAATTTAATCTCCTCCTCTCCATGGACATAGACTCATTGCTGAATCATTTTTTTTTCTTGTGTTTTGTGTGTTTAATTTGTTTCTCTAAGTTGTTTTGTGGTTGGAACCATTGATTCGATACCTGCATAACAGATACCATTGTATTGTACTGAAGAAATGGAACAAACATAACAATTCACCATGATTTGAGCATAGTGTAAATTGTATAGGATGTTGTAGTGATCTGATCTGTCTGATGCGATATGACCCTAAAATTGCAGAATACTAAGATGGGTTCGGGAGGAGGAAGAGCGGATTGAATCAAATGATGAAAGTACGATGAAATGCATCATTTTGGACATGACTGGTGAGAGCCTTTTAGTAAACCTTGATTTGTGCTAAACTTGTGATAATGACACTGCTGCATTTGATTGCTCTAAGTTAATTAGTACTATTGGAGAATTACTCAAGCTCTCAACTTTTCAAACAATTTTTGGGATAAACTTGTGAATATGCTTCCATGGACTTTTATCCTCTCCATCTCATAAATGAAATGAAATTTTTTATTTCGTTTCACATTGCTGAAACATGTCATCAAAATCTAAATCTAACGATGTATAACTATCAGATCAAATCATTATTTTTTTTTTTTTTAAATTTCCTTAAATCATTTTTGGACTTGAATTGAATATTGTCAATGTTGATTTTTCACATCCATTTATTATGGAAATGGAGAGGATTTGAAGCCATGCTTCCACCACGGCCATTATTCTTGCTTTGTTTTTTGAAAATATTTTACACATCTTTTGGCATTTAGTATAACAAAAAATAAATGTCAACAAAAATATTTGTAAATGGAAAATGAGTTGCTTTGGGCAATTATCTTCTTTTTAAAAGTTAAAGAATATTTGTCATACTAGAGTCTTACAACGCCACTACCACCATGAGTATCACCATTGTCATCACTCCACAACCACCCAACACCATCACTACCACAAACCACTAGCACATATCATTTTCAGGGTGACAACCAAAAACAAGAAATGTTTTTCACATAAAGCATTTTTCCTATGCTTCAAAAAATGAACAAGGCGTTAATTAGCTTGTCTTTTGTACATTTTTGTTCCAACAGCTGTAACAGCCATAGACACCAGTGGAATTGACACAATATGTGAACTTAGAAAGATGTTGGAGAAAAGATCACTTCAGGTAATTAACAAATCGATGTCAGCTAACCGATTTCATATATTAGAGACCTTATTTGTCTGATGATTTTCTACCTATCATTTTATGAATCTTGGTAGTGTTTCTAATGGCCATTTTTCTGTTTATAAATGTAGTTTGTGTTGGCAAATCCTGTGGGAAATGTGATGGAAAAGCTTCACCAATCCAATATCTTGGAGTCTTTTGGATCACTCTATCTAACGGTTGGCGAAGCAGTGACTGACATATCATCATCACTATGGAAGGCTCAACCATGAATGAAATGAGAAAAGGAGACATAGCTTCAAAGAAAGGATATATATCATCACTTATCTTATTCCTTAGCATAGCACTATTACTTCCTAGTCTAGGTTGATCAGTTATTAGTTAAAAGGAGAGGAGATAAGGGGAATTTTCCATTGTTTTCTATTTGCGAAAAGTTTAACGCAACAGGATATGTAAGTTATTGTTTTTGGAGACGGCAGTGCTAACCTCTTCCTAGGGAGGATTTTGAAATATTTTGAAGATGACAAATTTGGATGTGTTGGGACTTCCTAATTCAACTTGATTTGTGATTTCTTATTTGTCATCGACACAACAGGAAAGAAGATTGATGTCTCATTTATTCGTCTTTTTTGTGTTTTCAAAAACAAAAACAATGAAAAGATTCAAAAACCAAACAAACCATTTTTCTCATATTGTTTTTATTTTTGTGCGCAAAACAGTCTTTGAAATATTGAAAATAACTTTTTGATGTTTCTGAGAAAGTCGGTTGCTTTCAAAAACGAAGTTTGGAAAATGAGCCAAGTTTGGTTAATTGTTTTGGGAAAAAAATGTCTACAAACAACTCATTTTTTATGCAACTTTGAAAAGTTATTTTCTAATTTTTGAAAATGGTTTTCACAAAAAAATAAATAAATAAACAATATGAAACAATGGATGTTTACAACTTTCTATTATTTTTGTTTCTGAGAACTAGAAAAAAGAAATATGAATACTGAAAATAACAAAAACAAAAATGATATGAAACATGAAAGTGTTTGAAAAAAATGTAAATTTTGGAGACTTTCAGCGAGTAAAAATGGCCTTTTTCTTTTGAATTTAAGAGTTTATGTCTGGTTGTCTTCATCACCGATCTGGGTTATTGCTTAAAATGGTTTCATAGTAATATAAAGTTGAGTCAAATTGACTCAGTCATCGCCATGAACTAAGATAAGCCTAAGTAGAGACTAAAGAATTTGAAGAAGATCATTTTTATTTTTCTTATTTTTCAATCAATAGAAACTGTGTCTCTTATACAGTCACAGTAACTGCCTAACTCAATACATTAACTAACTAACCATGGTTATGTTATATAACTTCCTAACAGATTCTTCTAACCACCACAAGTGGATTGTAACCTCCTCAACTTCATACACGTGCTCATCCCATGAGCATTAGCCTCAGATGGCTTAACCAACTCCTTGAGCTGGAGCAGTGGCTTGGTCTGCAACTGGTGTAGCTCTGTTCTTGACTTAGGCTTGGACTGCAACTGAGACTATGCTTGTGAATTGAGTTCTGCCTTATGCTCTGTCTTGAGCTCGAAGAAACCACAGCTTTTCTGGATATCAGCAGCCTCTTCGTTAATTGCCATTACTGTCTCAACATGTATATCTTATATCCTTGACTTACAACACTATGAAGTTTCCACGGTCTGAACTTAAATTCTTCAATGATTTATGCAAAGTAAAATGCTTTTTTGTTTTTCAAAAATATTTCCATCATCCTTCATTGCTGTGCATAAGAGAATTTTCTAATATTGTTAACAGATAGGGCAGTTGCCAAAAGGTCTGAACCAATTGTCAGTGAAACTTCTGTATTTTCATGGCCCAAAGTTAATCAATGTTTTGAAAACTGGTATTACAATTGGGTTAATCTCTCTAGTTGTAAGTTATCTCTTCTAACTTATTCTTTTACTTGATTGCTTAAAAATTCCAATGCTACTATGCTACCACCGCCACCATCACCTCCACCACCCCACCACTACCACCACCATCATCTATGCCGCCACCTCCACTACCACTACCACCTTGACCCTGCCGTTACCACCCCACCACCATCATCTATGCCGCCACCTCCACTACCACTACCACCTTGACCCTGCCGTTACCACCCCACCACCACTAATAAACCGTTAGTACATTAGTTTCATTACAAGAATTTACACTTTTGGTGACTAAATTTTTAGTCACCAAAAGTCATCTTTTAGTCACCAAAACTTTTTAACGACTAAATTTTTTGGTCACAAGAGCAGTCGTTGAAGGATTGTCAGGAAAGGTAATTCGCCAAATGTACTGAAATGCCGACTAATTTTTTAGTCGCCAAAAGTATTGAAAAAAAATTAAATATCAACTTTTCAACGACTACAAATATTGACTCAAAAAACCTTACTTATATCTTGCTACTAAAGATTTAGTTGCCAAAATTTTTTTTGGTTCCTCTTATTATTTTTTAAGCTACTAAATATATTAGTCGCCTAAAGTGTGATTGTGTTTTCGCTACTAAAAATTTAGTCGCCTAAAGTCTCACATTTTTCGTTACTAAACTTGTAGTCGGCAAGAGTGTTGTTCATCAAAAAAATTTTGGCTACAAAATATTTTAGTTGCCAAATGTCAGATTGTTTTTAGCTACTAAGGTTTTAGTCGCCTAAAGTCTGGTTTTGTTTTTGGCTGCTAATTTTTTAATCACTAAAAGTTTGACTTTTTTGTCTACTAAGCTTTTAGTAGGCAAATATTATTTTTTGCCTACTAAACATTTAGTCGGCAAAAATCTCACATTTTTCGCTACTAAACTTGTAGTCGGCAAATGTTTTTTTTTTTTTTTTTGGCTAAAAAATATTTTAGTTGCCAAATATCTGATTATTTTTTAAGTTTTAGTCACCTAATGTCTGCTTTTTGTTGGCGCTAAGCTTTGTAGTCACCACAATTATTTTCCGAAAATTTTTATTTGGTTTTAGCTACTAACATTTTAGTCACTACAATATGTACTTCCTTTTTTACTACAAATTGTTTAGTCGCCACAAAAATGCTCTTATGTTTTATCGCAAAATTCTAATTTCTCCACAACCTTTCTGTATTCCATGCAACCTGTAATATGTATATAAACAAAACAATACATATTTTATCAATCATTCCACAATCCATATTACTTCCAACCATCCAAAAATGATAACTTTAAATGTATATATTCCATACAAACCAACTATTGTCCAAATTAAAATTATGTTTCCATACAAAAACCCAACCCTCCATATACAAAAAATATATTTACTACCATGCGATATAACCATTTAGCATCGTAATCTATGCCACGACAAAAGATAATCTATATGTTGCGCTAGCAACTATCAATTGGATTACAAAAGTTATATATCAGTAATACTAATCTACACCAAAAGCAGAGGACGACATAGTCAGCAGGATTATACAAAAGTGGCAAGTGTCCTCCATATACAAAAATATAGACCATCCACAAGTCCAAGCCAAAAGCCATCTACAAAAAATTTAAAAAAAAATTACACCCATTACAAAATATCAATTGATTCAGATATAGAAAAAAAGGTTGTAATAACATGCATTTAACGTAGAACAATCTATAAAAGCCTTTTTTCGAAATACAATCATATGTATGTATCATGAAAAATTTATTCCAAACTTGACTTCAATTTTAAAAAAATACAATTTTTAGGAGCATACCTCTTTATAAAATAAATGCTTATTGCTAAAATGTTTTGGTTGTAAATCTATTTTAACTCTTCTTCATTCCCATTTTCCTAGTCAAGTAAAATAAATAAGTAATCTACGGGATTATTTCCATAACCATATCATGCTTTCTTAATACGTTTACCATCCAAATGACCACCGTATATGATGAAACAATGACATCATTTACAATCCAAATGTTGAACATTTATTGGATGTCAAATTCTCCCTTTTCCGAATAAGTTTAAGGCATTTTCGGCAATAACTCCCAACCTATGTATGCTAATTACATTTCGTATGTTGTCACAGGTCCTATTTGTCACGGGGAAGCTATCCATGACATTCTTACAGTAGTTTTGGGACTGTTTTGCATTTTCGTCCCCTTAACACCCTTTTTCGGTTAAGTTTTAGGCGTTTTCGACTCTAACTCCCAACCTACGTGTGCTAATGACATTCCAACCGTCATTACAAGTCCTATATGTTATGGGGAAGCTGGCCGTGACATCCATATGCTGGTTATGGAGCTGTTTCGCTTTTTCGCACTCTTAACGCCCTTTTTCGATTAAGTTTAAGGCATTTTCGGCTCTAACTCCCAACCTACACGTGCTAATTACATTTTGTCTATTGTCACAGGTTCTATTTGTCACTAGGAAGCTAGCCGTGACATCCGTACGATGGTTCAGGGGCTGTTTCACATTTCCGCCCCCTTAATGCCCCCTTTTTCGGTTAAGTTTAATGCATTTTCGGCTCTAACTCCCAACCTACGCATGGTAATTACATTCTGTCTGTTGTCACAAGTCTTATATGTCACGGGGAAGCTGGCCGTGAAATCCATATGGTGGTTTTGAGGCTGTTTTGCTTTTTCGCACCCTTAACGCCCTTTTTCAATTAAGTTTAAGGCGTTTTCGGCTCTAACTCCCAACCTACACGTGTTAATTACATTCTGTCTATTGTCGCGGGTCCTATTTGTCATAAGGAAGCTGGCCGTGAAAGCCATACGGTGGTTCGGGAGCTGTTTCGCATTTTCGCCCCCTTAACGCCCTTTTTCAGTTAAGTTTAATGCATTTTCAGCTCTAACTCCCAACATACGTTTGCTAATTACATTCCGTCTATTGTCACAGGTCCTATTTGTCACGAGGAAGCTAGCCGTGACATCCGTACAGTGGTTTGGGGGCTATTTCGCATTTTCGCCCCTTAACGCCCTTTTCCAATTAAGTTTAATGCGTTTTCGGTTCTAACTCACAATCTACACGTGCTAATTACATTCTGTCTGTTGTCACAAGTCCTATTTGTCACGGGGAAGCTAGCCGTGACATCCATATGGTAGTTTGGGGACTGTTTTGCATTTTCGTCCCCTTAAAGCCCTTTTTCAGTTAAGTTTAAGGCGTTTTCGACTCTAACTTCTAACCTACACGTGCTAATTACATTCCGCCTGCTATCACAGGTCCTATTTGTCACGAGAAAGCTGGCCGTGACATCCATACAGTGGTTCTGGGGCTGTTTCACATTTTCGCCCTCTTAACGCCCTTTTTCGATTAAGTTCAAGCTTTTTCAATCCTAACTCCCAACTTATGTGTGCTAATGACATTCCGTCTGTTGTCACAGGTCCTATTTGTCACAAGAAAGCTAGCTGTGACATCCGTACGGTGGTTCTAGGCCTGTTTCGCTTTTTCGCACACTTAACGCCCTTTTTCAATTAAGTTTAATGCATTTTCGGCTCTACCTCCCAATCTAGACGTGCTAATTACATTCCGTCTGTTGTCACAAGTCCTATTTGTCACGGGGAAGCTGGCCGTGACATCCGTACGGTGGTTCTAGGGCTTTTTTGCTTTTTCGCACGCTTAACGCCTTTTTTCGGTTAAGTTTAATGTGTTTTCGGCTCTAACTCCCAACCTACACGTACTAATTATATTCCGTTTGTTGTTACAGGTCCTATTTATCACGAGGAAGCTGGCCGTGACATCCGTACGGTGGTTCGGGAGCTGTTTCGCATTTTCACTCCCTTAATGCCCTTTTTTCGATTAAGTTTAAGGCATGCTAATTAAGGTGTTTCGCCACAAGTCCTATGTGTTTTTTTTTTAGGTTTATCATTTAACGGAACTCCATTGTTGTGATAACATGGGAAATTTGCATCATTAAATATTCTCTCCGTTCCTCTCCTTTTTTTACATAATTAATGACTTAGTTAACAAATTAATGTCACATTTTTTTTCTCCTCTTATTTGTATAATGTCAAAACAATTCCAAGTTCTCCAAAATAATATTGTTAATATGTGAAGTATTTTTGTAGAACTTTTACTATCATATGAATGAAATTCTTCTTACCAAATAGGACGATGACTATTTGAACCTTGCAACAGAGTTGTGAGTCGTAAAACCACATTGTTTAGATAATTAAGTTGTTCTTGTTGTGCCTCCCTTGCTTTTTTTCCTTCTTCTACTTGTTTCATCATCTCCTCTCTTTCCCTTATCATCTCTTCACGATCTCTCTGGCGCTCTTCTTTCTCCGTCATCAACTCTTTGTGATATTTTTCGCATTCCTCACGAAGAACCTCCATCTCAGCTCTTATTGCCTCCATATGTTTGTCACAAGCTCGTGTCGCACTGTCATATGGCAAAGAGGGTCGTGGGCCAATACCAAATCCACGCAAGCAATTCTTTTTTTGGCCAAGCATTTGCCATGAGAGTTCCTCCCGTGTCAATGGCGTCCCCGCCTCCGTGGTTGCCACTTGTAGATTCACCATCTCATCCTGTCATTACAAAAAAATGTAGACTATTCAACAAACGCACAAGGAATAACATGCAATTTTGTGCCAAGATACTAATTAATATTAAATACAATTGCACAAAGAGTTTAATGCTTACATGTGGCTCACCGCATTTGGGATGAATCCATTCGTTAGTCCTCTTCGACTTGTGTGACCCACTCGGCTGATCATGACACGTGGGAACATGTTCCCCGTGATGCACCCAAGTTCTATAAGAACACGCGATTCCTCTTCGAATCAAGTGCAGCCATACAACTTTTCGACTATGTTTTGTGCCATTCAAGCAATCGACACACGGACAACGAATGTCATCCTGTGAGCCTAAATTCTTTGTAGCAAAGTCAATAAATGACTTAACACCTTGTTGATACTCTTTACTTTTCAACCTATCATTTATCATCATCCAACTCTTATCCATCTTTTGAATCCTACAAATCAAGCAAAGATTAATGTACGAATAGACACCTAATAAACAAAAATACTCAACAATGGAATTGAGATCTTTTATCATCATCCAACTCTTGTCTATCTTTTGAACCCTACAAATCAAGCAAAGATTAACGTACGAATAGACACCAAATAAACAAAAATACTCAACAATGGAATTGAGGTCTTTTATCATCATCCAACTCTTGTCTATCTTTTCAACCTATTTTTTAGTTTTCACTTATTTGCAACATACATTACAATTTGAAAACACATGCTTTAGGAATTGTATTCAAAAGTTAAGGTGAAACAACTAACTATTAGGACTATACAAGTAGAACATAAACAAAGAGGGCTAAAAAATAATGAGAAAATTCACCAAACACAACCATCGTAAGTTGAAGAAACAATGAAGCTATCATCAAAGGTTACGAACCCATGAACCCTAAGTCGCAATGGAGTAACCTTATCATTGTGCCAAGGCCCGTCTCAAGCTAGAGGGTACACTTCTGATTAAAATGTTCTTTTGGCAATGACTCTTAACCTTTCCCTTCAACAGGTTCCCAACCGCCCCATCCCTTTCCGCCAAAATTTGTTTCTTTTCCTCGACTTTCTTCTTTGGAGATGGTTATTTAATAGAATGGTTGTTGATGAATTTAAGGATTTGATTTACACTGCCTAACAACTTAACCTTTTTGAGTAGTATATTGTGTATTAATATCTTACTAACCACCCCATAATTATAATCATCCACCTTTTGGCCAAGTCATGGACGAAGTATGACAACACATGATAGACAGCAGCAATTAACAAAAGGAATAAACATTTAGGGCCAATTTATTACTACTTTTCCTGAAAGACATCTTGAGTTGAGAATCTCTAATAAAATTGCAAACAGAGGCCTTCAAAGTTTCCAGAAGCATCATAATAGTTCCATTTTTCTTCTTTATCTCAACAAACGTATGATGCTAAAGACAAACAAAAATACACACATACATATATATTTATATATATATATATATGAAATCTGGCCCAAACTTAATTACAAAGCATATAACTTAATTAAATGTTTCTTCAAGTAGATCCAGTTAGCTGAACAAAAAGGACATGAATATAGGTTCAATATAGCTCAAGAGAACAATCAAATGCGAGATTGATAGGAATAAAGCGAATAGGTCAAACCAATTCAAACCTAGTTTCACTCCCAGACATCTATTTGATACTAATTATCAAAACACAGCGCAAAGAGAGATGGTATATGTATATTTCACAACATAATATCACAGATTGATGGATCTGAAACACGAATGCAAAGCAAATGACAAAATTCATAAGTATAGAAAGGCAATACAGAGCTCCAAGCTAGGGATTGAATCACAGAAAAGCAAATTGAATGCCTAAGTTCTACATTTGGTTTAAAGTTCGTAATTCATCTGGGTTTCCCACATTTGCTTCATTTTTCTCACCATCTAGACTGAAAGTGGACAATACACTCTCCACAAGTTAATTACTCTTACTAAATAGTTTAGAATTAGAATACCCCCAGTCATGTCCCAAATTCTTGCTCATGAGCTTGAATTTGGGATTTCTGTCTACAAATCAACACAAACCCTATAGCAAGTGTGGGAAATCAACACAACACGAACTCAAAATTTTGCATTTTGAGTTAGAAAATCAACACAAAATTAAACAACAAAAATCAGATAAAACCCTAGGGCAAGTGTGAGAAATGGGGAAATAGAGAGAGAGAGAGAGAGGGAGAGAGAGAGAAAGAGAAATGGACAGAGAGGGAGAGGGAGCGAGAGGGAGATCGACAGAGAGAGATACAGACTGAGAGCGACAGAGAAGGAGAGAGACCGAGAGCGACAGAGGCAAAGAAAAAAACCTGTGATTAAGTGGCGCTGGTGATTTGCAGGTGGTGGTGGCGGTGTGCGACGGTGGCTAGCGCCGGTGGCCAGCGACGGTGGTTAGCGGGGGCGAGGCTTGGTAGTGTCAACAGAGCGAGTAGTGTTTGAGACAGAACAGTGTATATCGTGGGTGTGTGTTTCAGAGACCGAACAGACACATATTGGCGCCAAATTAATTGGTTTCCCTCTATAAAAATAAAAAAAATAAAAAAAAAAATCCAACTTTTAGTGCCTGAATTATTTTTTTTTTTTTTTGTCAGCCAAATAGCAATAAATAACCACAAACTGTTTTGCCGCAAAAAGAATAAGTAATAGCAACTAATATATTAGTAGCCAAAAGTATAATTTGAAATTTTTTTTTTTGTCGGCAAAAATTAAATATACGCTGACTAAATTGTTTAGTCACCAAAAAGTGTTAAAAATGTCCATAATATTTGGCAACTAAACTATATTTTTGTTGGCAAATAAGCTTATTCAACGACTAAACCTAGAATAAGTAGCATAAAATATAGGGTTCGTTTGGAAAGTGGGCTGGTTTTTTGGTTGCTTTAGTCTAGGACTAAAAAACCTCGTTTGGGAAGGATTTTTTGGCTTTTTTTAACTTTTTGTGAGAGATAGAATGTAATGATTATGGTTTGAATATGAAGTTTTGTCTTATTAAGCTAAAAAACCTATTTTGTCTTTTTGTGGCTAAAATAACCCCAAACCCAACACAATCCATCTTTTCACACAGAGGCATAGACTTTTGCCTACAACTATATATTCAATGACTAAATTTTCGCCAAAAAACAATATATCTCGACTGAATTAAAATGGTAGCTAAAATGTGAACCTTTGGCAACTACAAAAAAAAATTAGTCGCCAAAAGAAATATTTTTGGCGACTAAATTTGTTACGGTCACCAATTTTGGTCGCCAAATGTGTAATTTGTTGTAGTGGCATTTGGTGCAATGAACATTGTTGGTTCTTGCTTTTCATGTTACATTGCCACAGCCATAGGTTATATCACATTTCTATACGTCTAACTCACATGTTATTTTATTTATTTATTTTCCTAACTAACAATGACAAGTTCTTTGTGTTTAAAATCCTTCAGAATCATTTTCTATATCTATTGTCAATCACAACGCTGGAGCAAAAACAATAGTTTCAAATATAGCAATGTCAGTTTCAGTGCTCATGGCTCTTCTGTTTCTTACACCACTCTTTCATTGGACTCCCAACACCATCTTAGCAGCAATAATCATACCTGCGGTGATAAGTTTAAATGATTTAAAAGCTATTTTTTGACTTTGGAAAGTTAACAAGTTTGATTTCTTGTCATGTTTATGCTCTTTCTTTAGCGTTGTTTTCATGTTTGTATCACGAGGTCTTGTTATTACTGTAAGATTTTTATCCCTCACAATCAAATAGAAGTACTTGAAATATGACTGTATTATTGTTAGAAGAGGGGGGATGTTGGAAGAACAAACTCAATTTGAGTGTGAATTTCAGAGAAGATGAGAAGTTACCAGAGAATTCAAAAGTCAATAAAAGAAGTTCAAAATGAAGAAAAAAATGGAAGCAACTAGAAGGAAAATGAAGTTTCAAGGAAGCTCCATTGATAAAGCTTAAGGAGGAAGACACATTGTAGCACACACAGTTTACACACGTGTGTGAAATATGTAAATAGATAGATTATTAGGTTGCTATTATAGATATCAATCAATCAATAAATCAAGAAACCCATAAGAGGCCTGAGAGACAAAGATGTGGGAGATAAAAACCCACAAATTATATTTGTTACATTGTTTGAAATAAAATTCATTCATTTGTTTGTGTGTGAGACATCATAAATTCCATGCAAAATATATAGAAGCCCACCATCAGTGATAGAAAAGTGGGAGAGGGGTGTATACAGGTTGTGTAGATATACAAAGAGAGGAATTAATTGAATAAACACTCATTTTATTCAATCACAAACAAATTATACAAAATAGAGCTATCTCTCTGTTAACTCTCAAATTCTCTACTGTTGAGGATCAGCTCAACTTAAAATCTGAACCTACTCAGCTCAGTCATCCATCTCTCCCTCAACTCAATCAGCTCAAGATGAGTTCAATCAACTCAAGTTTACCATGCAGCTCAACTGCTTTGTTAACTACAACAATGGTGGTTAGAGAGTCTGTTAGAAGATCTGTTACTAGTTATTAACACACGTGTAAATCAATTAGACTGATTAGTTAGGTTATTAGATATATATTTGTTGTATATGATTAGCTGTATAAATAAGTGATCTTGCATCACTAGTAATTCAAGAAATGAGATATTGATATTTTCTACATGGTATCAGAGCTTCTAAGCTCTTGCGAGCAAGATAACAATGGCTACCACTTCATCTTTTTCATCTTCCATTCCCTCAAATTTAACTCTTCTCATTTCGAATCTTTCTTCTTTTGTTACTGTAAAGCTAGACTCAACAAATTTTATCATTTGGAAGAGTCAGATCTCCAACATGTTTCGTGCTACCAATCTTTTGGGATATGCTGATGGTACAATTCCTTGTCCTTCTTCTACAGTCATTGATAATATTGGTATTGAATCTACAAATCCAGATTTTCTTCAATGGAGTTTAATCGATGCACATCTCTTAAGTTGTCTTACTACAACGTTATCTCCTTCCATTTACTCCACTGTTCTTCAGTTTCATCATTGTGCTGAAATATGGTCTGCACTCAATAAGAAATTCACTTCACTCTCACAATCTCATATACATCAGCTCAAGAATAAATTGAACTCTGTTGTTAGGAAATCTGATTCCATAGAGGCTTATCTCTCAAAGATTCAAGAGATTGTTAATCAATTGGCTCTTGCTTCAGTAGTTATTGATGATGAGGATCTTGTTCTGTTAACTTTGAATGGTTAGCCAGATGAGTTTAATGCATTTAAAACTACAATTAGAGCTAGATCTGGTACTATCTCTATGGAAGATTTGTCTTCTCTCCTATGTTTTGAAACAATTCATATGGATGCTAAGACTAGGAAGCTGTCAGAGCCAATAGTTGCCTTTTCCTTAGTGAAGCAAAGTTTTTTACCACAATCTTCTACTCAATTTCAAACTAGAGGCCATAAATTTGGCTATTCTAAAGGTCACAATTCTTTTCGGAGTAACAGGGAAAGCAGATTTTGTAAAGGCAATGGCAGATCTAGCAATGGTACTAGCAGATCCACTACTTCTACTAGAGGCAGAGGGAGATTTTCTTCTTCTCATTCTCAGTCTAATCTGATTTGTCAGATTTGTGGTCGATTTGGTCACTTGGCTCTTGATTGTTGGCATAGAATGGACTCTTACCATCAGTCTTCCCAGTCTTCTCATCAAAATCAGGATTCACATACTACTATGCCTAATTCTACATCTAGAGCTTTTGTTGCCTCATCTAATGATACATCTTCATCTGTTTTTCCAGGTCCATGGTATTTGGACTCTACTGTCACTGACCATATCACTAATGACTTGTCTAATCTCACATGCTATCAACCATATCAAGGGGCAAATCAGGTTACTATTGGAGATGGAAGTTCAGTGCCTATTACTCATACTGGTAATGGAATTTTACCTACTCCTCACTATTCCTTCCGCCTTAACAATATTCTGCATTCATCTTCAATTTCCTCGAATCTGGTTTCAGTTCAAAAACTAGCTCAGGATAATCACTATGCTATCATATTTGATGATTCTAACTTTGTGATTCAGGACGAATTTACCAAGAAGGTCCTTCACAAGGGAACTAACATCCATGGTCTTTACCAATTTCTTCCATCTACTTCATCTCCATCTGATTCTCATGCTTACATAACTAAGACTAATCCTGAATCTACTACTCTTTGGCATAATCGATTGAGCCATCCTTCATCCTTAAAGTTCCATCATCTCAAACAACACTTGAAGCTGAAATCTCTTTAGTATAATAGTCTAGATTGTGTAGATTGTTGTGTTGCCAAAAGCTATAGGCTCCTTTTTCACTTGTCAAATACCACTATAAATAAGCCCCTTTCTCTCATTCATAGTGATGTATGGGGCCCTTTCCATTATTCTTCTACTTTCAAGTATTATGTTCTTTTTGTTGATGAATTCAGTAAGTTCACTTGGTTATATCCATTGACTTACAAAAGTGAAGTGTATGATAAATTCTTAGAATTTAAAGCCTATGCTGAGAAACAATTTGAGACTATTTTGAAAATTCTTCGAACTGATGGTGGTACTAAATATTGTAATGCTAAAATGAAAAATTTTATTTTAACTCATGGTATTGTCAATCAGCATTCCTGTCCCTATACTCCACCACAAAATGGCACAGCTGAGAGAAAGCATAGACATATCACAGAGACTGTTGTCTCTTTACTTCATCACTCTTCTATGCCTCTCAAATTCTGGTTTGAGGCCATAGCTACAGCCACTCACTTGATTAACAGACTTCCTTCCACTCAATTAAATCATAAAACTCCATTTGAGGTCTTGTTTCACTAGGTTCCTGATTATTCATTTCTCAAGGTGTTTGGTTGATGTGTTATCCTTGGCTTCCACAATACTCCTCTCATAAGCTACATCGTAAATCTCTTCCTTGTGTATTTCTTGGTTTTCATCCTTTTGCTAAAGGTTACAAATGTTTTGACTCTTCTTATGGAAAATTCTATCTTTCAAGACATGTCATCTTTAATGAGTCTATTTTTCCTTTTGCTGATGCTTCTTCTTCTGCTTCTCTCCTTTCTTAAACTCAGCTTCAGTCCTTCTTTTGGTCTACTGTGTCTTCGCCTAATCTTTCTTCTTCTAACTTATTTCCATCTGTTTCTCTTTCCCTTTCTACTGCTGCTTCTAGTTCTTCTTTTGCTGCTCCTAGTCCTAGGAGTCCCCCTACTTCCAATCAGCCTTCTGCTATCCCTTCTCATTATCTCCTATTTCTCCTTTACCTATTGCACCTCTTAATTCTTCTCTTGCACCTGCACCTTATTCTCATTTCATTTATTTCTATTAATTTGCCTCTTCTTCCTTCTTCTTCTTCTAATGTACATCCCATGCTTACTAGATCCAAGGCTTCTTCACATTGTTTTCTTCACACTAATCCTCAGCCTTTTGTTACCTCTTCTCCTCTTTATTCTAATATTGAACCTCATTCCTATAAGGAGGCTCTTCTTTCTCTCATTTGGCATAAAGCAATAACAGAAGAATCTGATGCCTTACATAAGCAACAAACTTGGTCCTTGGTTTCTCTGCCTCCAGATAAAAATGCTATTAGTTACAAGTGGGTATTTGGTTCCTCTGCCTCCAGATAAAAATGCTATTGGTTGTAAGTGGGTGTTTCGAGTTAAAAGAAATTCAGATGGCACTATTGCTAGGCATACCTTCAACAAGAAAGGGTTGATTTTCAAGAAACTTTTAGCCCAGTGGCCAACCTTCTCACTATCAGAATTTTGATTTTCTGGGCTCTTCATCATAGCTAGCCTTTAAAACAGTTAGATATATCTAATGCTTTCTTGCATGGTATCGTCTCTCCTGTGCTTTCTACACTCTGGTGTGATAATGTTTCTACGATTGCTTTAGCCTCCAACCCTGTTTTTCACTCACGCTCTAAACACATTGAGGTCGATTGCCATTTTGTGCGTGATCAGGTTTTGGCTAAGAAGTTGGTTCTTCAATACATTCCTACCATTTGATCAGCTGGCTGAGACCTTTACTAAGCCTTTTCGAAAAGTTTTGTTGTCAGATGTCGCATTTATCGGCAAACTCCAGATACTTCTTAGCTCTTCTAGTTAATGATTTTGGGCTCCTCTAGTTGACATGAACTCTCTGGTATATTTAGAAATTGATTTTGACATCTTCAAAATCTGGACAAATTTTGAAAACCCTTTGTTTCTTCTTTATTTCTTCAAAATTTTGGCCTAAACTGGCTCTTCTAGCTCTGATACTACTGATAAAAAAGTGAAAGAGGGGTGTATACCGGTTGTGTAGATATGCAAATAGAGGAAGTAATTGAATAAATATTCATTTTATTCAATCACAAACAAATTATATAAAACAGAGCTATCTCTCTATTAACTCTCAAATTCTCTACTATCTTAGAATTCTCTTTACCTGCAGACGTTGTGTTTCTCCCTGGACGTTATATTTTTCTCTCTAGAGATTATATTTTTCTCCCACTCTATCTAAAACAACCACACAACCTATCTATTTATAGATTTCACAAATGTGTGTAAACCACGTGCGCTATAGTGTGTCTTCCTCCTTAAGCTTTATCAATGGAGCTTCCTTGAAGCTTCATTTTCCTTCTAGCTGCTTCCATTTTCTTCTTCATTTTGAACTTCTCTTCTTGACTCTTGAATTCTCTGGCAGCTTCTCATCTTCTCTGAAATTCACCATCTTCAAACTCAAATTGAGTTTGTGCTTCCAACAATTATTGCTCAGTGTCTAATGCCTTGGTTGTATCATTCAGGTTGGAATTTCAATTTTAAAGATTCTGCTATGTGTCGCTAGGCTGCACACTGTCATATTAGGCAATCTCCCCAACACAAAAGTATACCAAAATCTCAACAGATACAGAGAAACTTCGAGGGCTCCCTCTTTTCTTATTCTTGCTAGTGAGTCTTCTATCTACTTTGTGAATTCTAGATACATACAAGAAAGGCAAGTTTAATGATGCACAATTTTTAAGTTTTAATCCATGCATCCATCCATAGCATTCATTCATATGATTATTCTAATTAATGGTATATGATAAGATCACGTTTGATAATGTTTACAGTTTACTGCTTATTTTATTAAAAAAACAAAACAGAAAAACATGTTTTTTATATACGTATTTTAGATTTTTGGTTTGAAAACAAGTCAAAGGATTGGTAAGAGAAGGTTGCTAGTTAGAGGTGTTGGTTGAAAGTGGTTAACAATCAGAAGTAGTGGTTGGCCACTGAAGTTGGTGGCTGAAGGTGATTGTTATTGGTGGGAGGTAGTTTGTGGTGATTGGAGGTAGTTGGTGGTTGCTAATGATGGTGGCCGAGGGAAGTCACCAACAATGAATGGAGGTGGGAGTAATTGGGTGTGAGCAGTAGGTGGTAGCAAGAGGGGGTGGGAGAGAGAGAAAAAATTAAAACTTATTTTTCAGAAAAATGAAATCAACTTTTTAATTTACAAAAATTTAGTAAATTTTGTATTTATAATTTTTTGAAAACGAGACACCAAACATGTTTTCATTTCCAGTTTTCAAAAGTTTTGTAACTTAAAATATATATATATATATATATATTATTAAACATACCCTAACTGTAGCATACGATTGTGTAAGGTCATTGTCTCATTATCTTGCTATCCTGCCAGAGTTTTCTCACCATGGAACAATGCTTAGGCGTTGTGACTATGTCACCATAATTTCAGCAGATTGGGTAAGTATGCTAGTAAAGATATCATAAGTATCTCCTTGAATTAGAGGGAATGAGAGAGAGAGAGAGAGAGAAATGTCCTATTATTTTAGGATAATGAGGTGGATTTACGAGGAAGAACAACAAATAGATGCAAACTGTGGAAGTAAACTAAAATGCGTAATTTTGGACATGATCGGTAAGTTAGTCTCAAACCCTTTTTATCTTTAACCTATTTTCCACTGAAATCAAAGTTACTAGTACAAGATCACATTACTTTCACTCATCTAAACTGTGGGAAAGTATTCTATGAATGACAGCATGTGGCTAAGGTGACGCCAAAGTGTCAGTCGAGGTGCCACGTGGCTTGGTCAAGCTGCTAAGATGATCTTGGCTAGGCCAAGGTTATCTGCGGAGATACCAGAATCCGGGATAAGCAGATAAGTGTAGACGCGCCCGCGTGGGCCTTCGCTACAGTTCGAACTCGATCTGTGTCACGGTTCTTAATCTGAACCAAAGAGTCCAAATCCGGCAAATCGTTTTGAGAAACAGATTTTTTTTTAAAAGAAGTGCCAAACATGGACTGCTTTGCCAGATACAGAGTCGCCACCTAAATATTTTTTATGGGGAAATTTAGGAAACCCTGACTCGGTGCCGAAGGCCACATGTCCGTCATCACCGGAGGTGTCTCGGCTTGGGAGCTTGGGTACGATCGGGGAAGGTCAGCTATGAGCACCCCCTTTCGCCCGGTCCGAAGACCGGCCTCTACTAACCGTGATATCTGATTTTGAAAACTTTATGTGTTCTTAAACCAATTGTTAGCCTAGAATTACTATGTTATGCGCGCAGCAAACAAGTATAGACTAGATTGCCTAATTTGGAAATAAACATTGCATATTCGTTTGTTTTGAAAAAATGTTTTGGAATTTGCTACTCGCAAGTAGGCTAAAATATGGATTTCAACGAGTTTTCCCAACTCAAACAATCCAACCTTCACCCACAGGCATTCAAGCAATTTAACACATAAGCATTTAGCCACATGGTAAGCATGCTGTCATGATAGCATTCACACGCATGAGATATGCTAAAACAGGAAAATACTCACATAGTACTCCGTGCCAAAACAAAGAACCCGTTAGCAATCAATGCATGATCCAAGTCCATGTTTAAATGTCTAATGCAACACATACAGGATGCAATCGAAGTAAGCTCGGCTAACCTAAGCATGGCATATGAAATGCGATCAATTGATGCACGTATTCAATTCAGAATCGAAACACAAATGCAGTTAGCATGATGTACCGAGCCCGGTGCATGCAAGACAAATGTATGGATGCACGCATGCATAGCATAAGGTATGGTAATTTGAACATGTCCTATTACTAACCATCAAAGCAGGTAAGTAAAAGGGAAGAAAGAAGTGGGGATTGGAAGACATGCACACACACGCACCCACACTTATTACAGATTTGCCCTCACTCAGAGGGACCAAATGAATATTACAAATAATTAACTATGCAAGCTAATTAAATATTACAAATTGCCTAATCAGCTAAGCAAATTGACTAAAACTAGGAAAAGCAGTAAACCGCCTCGGGAGGAGAGCTCGATGCAGCGCATGCTCAGGTCCTGCTCGGAAGTGCACCGCCATGCATAGTCTGCCTCTGTTTTCCCTGCTCTGCCTCTCTGAAGACTGTCAAAGTCTCAAGGATGCCTCTCTGGATACTGGGAATCACCATCGGCTGAGTAGAATGCCCACCGGCAGTGTCATGTGGTCACCGGCACAAAGTGAATCCATTGGCTGGTTATTCACTGCCGGTCGGCAATCTATACTGCCGGTCGGCAAAGAATGCCTGCAGAACCCTTGAAGACCAATCCTTTGCTACCTCTTGGACCAAGAAAAGCTGCCTCCTAGCCTCTGAGAAGACCCTCCAAGCTGCTGGAATGGAGTGGTGGTGTGGTGCTATAGGGTGTAGTGCAAATGGAGCAAGGATTCTTGGGTTTGGAGGCTTGGATGAGATAGATATATGGAGGATTGTATGTATTGCTCTAGCTGGTTTTTCTAACCTGGTATAAGGAAGAGGAGAGCTTCCTTTATAGAGCCAAGAGACTAAAGCTTCTCTTAGAAGCTTCAAACTAAGAGCAAAGATTCTCCATACACGTGTATGGAGGATCCAGTCTGTGCCCTCCAGCTGGCACAGCTGGCATCCACTCAATTTGTAGAATACTCCGGAAGGTCGTCGGCCAGCAAAAATGGCTGGTCAGCACAATAAATTGCCGGTCGGCACAATAAATTTCCGGTCGGATAAATAGATTGCCGACAGATGCTGCCAAGGTCAAAAAATGGCCGGTGGGTATCCAAATTGAAGCCCCGGAAGTTAGCTTTCCAATGGCACAAACCTTGCATTAAAATTCCTCCTGTGGAAAAAGTTATGCCCATTTTGGTGAAGCCGCGCAAATTCGATCCAACCGGGATGATACCCAACTTCAACCAATCATAACTCCCCCACCCGGACTTGGCTCTAGAAGATTCTTGAGTGCAAAATGAAGCCCCAAAAGTAAGCTTTCCAACGGTAGTGGCCTCATAGCTAAAATCCAAGTATGCAAATGAATAAGCCCAATTCAGCGAGGGCTGCTCAACTCTCTCTTACCCGGATTCAAGCCGAACTTCTCCCAAACTAGTTTTCTCCTCTTCTTTCCTCTTTTTTTCAACTCCAAACCCCTAAACAAAGTGTTTTGAAAGATTTTTCAAAGATTTCATCTCTCTTCCATTCATTTCCACTTCGTTCCTGCTCGGTTTACCGAAAAGCGCAACGTTTGACAAAATGCGAGCCTCGGAACATCGCAGAAACTTTATTTCAAAAATGTTTTGAAAGAGAGGGTTTCAAGGTCTAAAAACCATTCAAAATAGTTTTGATCTAAAAGGGGTGTGAAGTTGGGATTTGGCTCTCTTCTTGCCGAAGAAACTGAACCTTTGCCCTGCACACCTGTCTCCACCAAGTAAACCATCAGTAACGCCCAAGTCTTAAGGGCGGTCAAAAATGGGGTGTCTACAATAAGGGACAAGAGTCTTAGAACAGAGGAGGATCTCAGTCTGGATAAAGATGAGACTCAAGAAGAGTTTATCTCTATTTAGATAAGGGTCCAGAATGAGTATTGAGCCTGAGTCCATTAAAGTGAGGCTTCTAATGGGATCAGGTAACTGCTGGTTATAAAAGCAAGGCACCCTCGTGGGTTTGAGGTAGGTTCTTTCTAGTGAGTTTAAACATTATTTGCTATCTTTGAGAGATAAGATTACTGACTTGATCATCGAAGTGCCCCGAGTGGATGAACCACCACCGGATTCTCATCTTCTTATGCAGGTTGTTAGGCTTAATCTATTCTGTCGGTGCTCTATAGCTGAGTTCCCTGTTTGGTTGTGTGGTCAAAAATCAACACCCATATAAACATTCTCATGGAGTGTGGAAAAATTAAAAAGTTAAAAAATAAAAATAATAAAAAGAAGAAGAGGAGGAGGAGGAGAAAGCATAGTGAGGTTGATCATTATTTTGAGGCTTAAAACCTTGCATTTTTCTTAGCTGCCACAGCAATAGACACAAGTGGAATCAACACAATATGTGAACTGAGAAGGATACTGGAATAAAGATCACTGCAGGTAATAAAAACATTTTATAAAGCTAGTCTTGTCTTGATGAAAAACATTTTATTAATTTTAGGTTTGTGAAGCTTGCTTTGGTGAACCCTGTTGGAAATGTGATGGAAAAGCTACACTAGTCGGAAACATTGGAGTCCTTGGGCTCATACGGACTCTATCTAATAATCGAGGAAGCAGTGGCCAATATTTCAGTATTGTAGAAAGCTCAGCAATTAATTGCTAAAGGACTACTCGACAGTGATCAGCGTTTCAGCATATTAGAAAGCTCAACCAGTTAAATGCTAAAGAACTAGTTAAATGCTAAAGGACTTCAGCATGACAACATTGGGAAAGAAATTGCTTGTGCTTATGCATATGCTTGCATACTTCAACATTTAAATGAAGAAATGAAAGTTTCTTCATTCTTTTTATTTATTTTTATTTTTGCAGAATAATATTTAACATAATAGAATCTAAATTTCTTCATTATAGGAAATGATAAATGTTGCTACTCTTTTCAAGTCCTTTTACACTTGAACCAACTTTATGTAATGGATGTTTCTATCAAGAATAAGGAAGTCCATGAATTTTCGTTTTATTTTCTAAATGTGATGCAGACCAGATTAGCAATTATATATTTTATTTTTGTTATTTTAGAATTAATGGTTGATTAGGAACTTTTTAATTTAATATAGAATAGTCTAGGTTTGTTATTTTGTGGATATTTGCTTTTCGAGAATTAGAATTACTTGATTTATAAAAATTATAACTAGCTTCCTAATATTTTACTTTTCTTTTTTAGATATTCTTGACTAGCAAAAATTATTTATTTATTTTATTTTATATATATCCATATATATGATAATAGCTTTGGTCAAAGAGGCTTGTATTTTTTTTCCCTCATTTTGCCCTCCTATTTTGGTAATATGTACCAATATTGCTGGTACTAATTTAGATGAAGGCTTTTTCATGATTATGTAGAAAAACTTAGTCAGTTATGAAACATGAATATGTTATTTTTTAAAATAACTTTGGTCAAAAGGGGCTTGCATTTTATTTTATTTTTGCTTGTACTTTTTTATATGTATGTGTGTAAGCCTTATGGCTAGAGGTGATGTTTTGATTACATTTCTAAGTCGAATTGCTTGTAATTCTTCTTGAGATATATCTTGACTATCTGTTTCTTGATATATTTCTTGACTATCTGTATTAGTCATCATGAAGTTTAGTTCTTCATCTGAACTTTCTTTATCGCTAGAAATTTCATACAAGATTTCTTCATTAGAAATTTCTTCGCCATATATGATTTCAAAGTCTTGTTCTTCAAGAACTTGATCATTTTCTTTGCACTTTTTTCCTCTTTTGGGTATTCAAGTGCATAGTGACCTTCTTCGTTATAAATGTAACATCTACAAGTTTTCCTTTTTGAAACACTTGTTGGTTTCTTTTTTCAAACATATTTTTTCTTTTTTGAAAAAGTTTTGTTCCTTTTCCAAGGTTTTTATTTATATTTTCTGCATTTTTTAGAAAATTCTTTTTGCTTGGTAAATGTATTACAACCAATTTTTCAATTTTCTTTCAAAATTTTATCACAACATTTTTTTACCATATTTTGAGTTGAAAATTTGATTTTTTTATTTGTTTTTTCGCATTTGCTATAACAACCCAGATTTTTAATTATTCTGTAAAATTTATACTAATATTATTTAATTACAGTTGGAAAAATATATGATTTATTTTGTATTATTATGTGTAATTTTGTAAAATAATATAATTATTATGAATTTAGGGGTCAAAGTTTAAATAAATAAATAAATAATAATAATAATAATAATAATAATAATAATAATAATAATAATAATAATGAGTGTGGTAGTAAAATAAATAATTAATTTTCTGTGGGTATACGATAAAATATAATTTAATTATGGATTAATTATGTTTATATAATTATATTAAGAATTTGGGTCAAAATGTAATTATCTTAAATATCTATTAAAGATAAGTATAAATCTATATAATTATTAATCGAATCTGAGGAAGATTTGCACGGGCTACGTATGCGCTTCCCTCCCTATAGGGAGGAGTAGGAATGGCAACGGGGCGGGGCGGGGCCGGGGATCACCCTCCCCGTCCCCGATCCCCGATGATAAGAATGTCCCCGGCCCCGATCCCCGACGGGGAACCTATTACCATCCCCATCCCCGTCCCTTAACGGGGATCGGGTTTCCCCGACCCCGAAAATTCCCCGGATCAAAAAAAAAAAAAAAAAAAAAACAACAACAACAACAACAACAACAACTATTCAAACATCATCATCCACAACAATATCATCAAACAACATCAACACACAAATCAGAGTAAAAAGAGAGGTAGATCTAAGTAGAGAGAGAGATAGATCTAGCTGCAATCTAATATATATATATATATATATATGTGTGTGTGTATATATAACACAGAGAAAGAGAGGCGGAAAGGTCGGGCGGCGGAGGAGATCGCGGAGGAAGGCAGCGAAGGAGATCGGCATGACGGCAGAAGAGGGAGGTGGAGAAGTGGCGTTGTGAGATCGGCGGTGGAGGAGTGGCGCTGTCAGATCGGCGGAGGATGGGCGCTGTCAGATCGGCGCTGTCAGATCGGCTCTTCTCTCTCTCTCCTCATTTTTCTCACGCGAAATGAAGCTGTGTGTGAGGGGAGAGAGGATCTGAGATGGGAGAGAGAGAGATCTGAAATGAGGGAGATGAGAGGTGTGTTCTGGTTTTCGAATTGGGAGATGAGTTCTGAGATAATAGAGAGAGAGAGAGAGAGATGAGAGTATATATTATATGAGTACATATATAATATTATATTATATTAGGTTTATTATTATTTATGTTAGAAAGTAGTTGGTTCTAGTCAACAGAGTCAGAGAATAGATATAATATAATATTATATTATATTAGGGAGTGTATTATATTAGATTTGAAATGAGAGAGGGAGAGGGAGGCGGGGAGAAACAACGGGGAACGGGGCCGGGGTCGGGCCGAGGCCGGGGCCGAACCACTTATCACCGTCCCCGGCCCGAAAATGAGCGGGAATTTTTTTTTTAATACCATCCCCGGCCCGTCGGGGGTATTTTTCGGGGAAATACCGTGTTAATCGGGGTCGGGGGGTCGGGTCCCCATCGGGCCGGGTTTAAATTGCCATCTCTAGGGAGGAGGCGTTTCACCTGGAAAGAAGGAAAGAAAGGAAAAGGAGAGAAACGAGAGAAAAAAAAGGAAGGAAAGGAAGAAAAAATAATAGAAGCTGAAAGGGTCTTTGGTAGTGGAAAAAAAGAGTGAGGTGTTAAAGTTAAGGTGAGTTGTATTATACCTTGAGTTACCATTATATGTTTTATATATGTTTTGACTTACCATATATATTTTATACAAGTTATGTTTTATAAACTATTAAAGTATATAAATATTTCAGTTACGTAGATTAACTTTTGAACCTTATCTGTGAAAATGAAACCCATTGATATGTTTGTTTATATTTTGAAGAATATTTGACTATGACCTTATAAACAAGTATGTTTTGTAAGTACCACCACGGGAGTCCCACGCCTTGGGGAACTTAAATAACCATTGGCCTCTGTTTGACTACTTTTTGGTTATTTGTTTGTCATGGATCCATTGACCTCTGTTCTTGCGGGGTAAAGTGTTGTGCGAAAATAAGTGCTACACTATTTTGGAAGCCACCTATTTAGTCCGTATGAGCCACCTCTTGAATCCGTACCTCTGTATTATTATGAATCCATTGACCGCTGTTCTGTGCGGAGTAAAGTGTTGTGTGGAGATAAGTGCTACACTATTGTGGGAGCCACCTCTATAATCCGTATGAGCCACCTCTTGAATCCGTACCTCTGTTCTGACTGTTACTCCTGTGATCTTCGTTCTATTCTGTTCGGTACCCTGGTTATGGTTATTTATTTATATAATTTCTGTATTTCAGTTTCTACCACTTAAATGATTTATTCACCAAACTGAGTTATGTAAATGTCTTGGCCTAACTAACTATCCATGGTTATTTCGTGTCCCTTATACTCTTGGTATAATATTTCGCACTCTGCTATGTGCTTATAGTTGTTTACCAATTTTCAAGAAACATGCAATTCAGAAATAGCTTTTGGAAAGTTTTAGATGCGAGGCTGCGGAATAGACACACACAGCACTTTTATTGATATTTTTCTATGTAAATATTGACCTTTTTGGTCAATAAATTTTGTTATAAAAATAGAAGCTCCAATGATTATTTTGGTACCCTCATTTAAATATTACTTCCGCTCGCGTTTATTGATTTGTTTAAGAATTGGCCGGAGTTAACCTCAGTTACTGGCCATCATGATACTTAACATTTGGGTACGAGGAGCGGGTCGTGACATTTGCTTCTAAACACCGATCTGCTATCAGTCTTAGAACATAATTAATGCGAAAACCAAGATTATCATATTCTACCTTCCCCATTTTTTTTTTTTTTTGGATAAAATCAGGATATGTTTTAATGCATTACTCATCCCATGGATTAGGGAGTTTATGAAAAAATTGATCTAACTAGGGTTGATTTGCTGGTGGATCAATAAAATAATAATATATTTTTTTTTTAAATTTGAACATTGTCTTCAAAAAGACAAATGTTACATAATTCTAATTTAGTCAAAATATAATTTGCATCTACTTGCAAATTAGTATCTCCTACAAAACCACATAAATTTTCTTTTATAATTTTTGCAAACTCAACTAATATTGTGTCAAGTGTGAGAAAATTGGCTAACAAAGCTATTTTTTGATTTCTTCCAATTTTCGATTTTTCCCACTGTCTTAACCATTGCAAAACGTCTCCATGGAGAGTTGCTGCAGCATAATCAAAAAAAAATTCCTTTGACCAACTACTTTTTATAATTGGTAATAATGATGGACAATGATTGTGCCCAATCATCAATTGCTTGTGGCTGGTCCTTAAATGAGACATGAGACAAGTCTAAATAAGTACCATTTTGAGCTACTGGATACTTATGATTATTTATCTTTTATAGATATTATTGGCTCAGATGTAGGATTGGAGGTACTTCCAATGTTAGTATCATCTTTAACTTCATTTGTTTGAATAAAGTCAATATTTTCTCCATCTCCCCATGTGTTAAGCAATTCGGGATCAATCGCCTCTTCTGCCTTTCGTTTTCCTTTATTTATTTCTGGTGAAACATCTTGATCTATTGTTTCTCCAGATGAAGATGATTGATTATCATCATCATTAGTTGACATATTAATATCATAATTAAAGTGTTGTAAAAGGGCTTCATATCCTAGATAAGTTCTTTTATCTGATCTAGTAGCCTATTTCTTTCATCAATACCTAAATTTGGGTCTATATATAATTTTCTCCAATAATCTAATATTTCAACGATATTTTGATATTCAGTCCTATTATAGGTATTGGTTTGAAGTACCAAAATATCTTTTGTATCATAAAATAGCCTAGGACTGGAGTTATCTACTAAACTATTCATTCCATCATTTTTTATGAAGGATATAGTTTCTAACTGAGTTACCAAATTGTTTATTTGGGTTTTTGCTTCTTTGTGTAAGTCAATATTTATTATAGAACCTAAATTGTCTATATTAGATTCTATAGATTCAACTTTGGATTCTAGATAATTTTGATTTATTCTTTGATTTTTATCCAATTTAGAAAACCAAGAGCACATAACATTAGTAATATTATTTAAAGTAGGACACACACTATTTATATTTGCAAACTCTTTAGTGATATGCAAATTATGATAATATTTATAATTAATATTATTTTTTGTATTTTCAAAGCATATTATATCTTCATGATTAATTGTCATTATAGATTGTTGATAGTACCTAAGACCCTCCTAGTGTATATGTCTGGTGCATAAAACCTCTCTTTATGATCTTAAAAGACTTAAAAATGCCTAAATTATGGCTAATAGTCAAAGATCTTAATGAGTATATGGGTTTTGACATACACTAAGCATATAGGTTTTACAACAACTATACATGAAAAAAATAATTATTAAGATATAAGATACAAAGGAAAATTCTAATTTTAAACTTGAATAATAATATTTTTAGACAAAAAGTACACTAATTCTAAACTAATTCTAAACTTGAATAATAATATTTTTCTAATTTTAAACACTTTTTTAAACACACCATACACACTTATATATGTTAAAATTAATATATAGATAGAAATACTTACATAGCTAAATCTTGCTTTCAAAAACTCTTCACCTAACTCTGATACCAATTACAAAATAACAAAGGAAAGGAGCTTTCTACTAGTATTATTCTACTATTTTATGGAGTTAGGAAATGAGAGAAGTTAGAGAAGTTAGGCAACGAAGAGATGGTGGGAATTTACGTTGTTTCATTATGTTGGCTTCAATACCAATTTATAGAACACAATTTCATAAACAAACAAAACCAAAAAGCTATCCTAGACTTAATTCATACTGAATCTATTGGACTTTACAAAAACCAATATGTCCAAACTTTGCACAACATTTTATAAAAGTCTTCAAGCCTAGTCATAGGCTTGCACAAATTTTCTACAAAAATAACACAATGACTTGTCAAAAGTCTTAAACGTAAATGCAAAGCTACAATTATATACACATCTTCTGACAAACTACAATTATATACACTGTCTACCCTCCCCGTTGTTCAAAGAGATAGACTGAAATAGATAAGATTTGGTTGATCTTATTTATTGTGTAGCATCGGCTGAAAGGATTTGTCTGACCACTTTCCGCCTAATAATGTAGATGGCCCCACGTGTCCTGGATAAGGTTGGAGTCGATCATGAGACAACTGCATGTGATAGTGGGGTCCACTATGCTTCCATCCTACTTACGAGATTATGATATTGTTTATTAGTCTCTGGTGGAGGGGAATCAGAATACTGGTTGTATTACTCATTTCGATATTGTTCTACATCATCCATAGTCATGGTTAGTTCCAGCAGAAGATCCAAATTATTTCTCTTTTTGAGATTTAATAACATGTCAACAACCTCATTAATTTGTTTAGGAGACCTTTGATATGTTATGGAAAAATGAGTTACAAGTAGTATTCTACCATCTGTGACCATGAATGACAATTTTGTTGAGCCATGGATATTAGAAGCAGCTTGGGAAACGGTTATTAGATTGTCTATCCAATATTCTATTAAAGGAATTTTTTGAATATTTTCCAATCTCTCCTTTCATCGATCTTCATCTAAATAGTCATTTTCAAATTCGAAATCTTTTGTTTCTTTAAGATACCAAATTTGATATGGTTGTAAAAAATATTCTCATTCTCGCCAACCAATTGTGCTGGAGATCCAAAAAGTAAAACATTTATTCCATCGGAAGCCTTTGACTACCCATGAGATTGGATACTCTATCCACTGGATTGGATCTAAAATTTGAAAAATAACTTGATTAGTTATTCCCCAATTTATGTCTTCAAAAAACCTCATGTCATAATTTGCATTGATGGTTAGTTTGGGAATTCCATCTTTAAAATTTAATTTGTCATAGGATCATTCTAAGATTTGTCTAATCTTATCAAAATGATGACCAACTTGATTTTTTATTAAAAGAAAATTTTCTTTTGGAAGCAAAGTTCTTGCTTTTTCAAAAAGACAAATTCTTTTTATTTGTTCAACAACTGGATTAGAAAACTCATCTGATATGAGTTCTGATAGTTGAAGAAAATTGTTTATTTTTTCGAAATTAAAATCTTCATTCCAATTCATTTGTTTAAGGATATTGAAACAAATATTTTGTAAATCTTTTAACTTAACTATTTGCTTAGCTAATTTATTGGCCAAAACTCCCATTTGTTTTCGAAATCTCATTTTGTTGTCTACAATGTGAGTTTTCCAAACTCCATTGAGTTCTATATGAATATGTCTAGATATACCAAGGTTGAATAAATCTTTTATTTCAGATTCATCTAGTTTAGATATTTGAATATTTGTTGGAATTCAATTAGTTCTCATTTGACAAAAATTATTTTGATAAACAGGCATAGCCGGTGCACTATAAAAAGTTTTTTTTAGCTTTGGTCATGCTATCATAGGATTTATAACTAGCTCTTGGAAATTTGCAAACTTGTTTATTGCAATCATTCCATTCTGTGTAAATTCCAAGGTTGTCTTCCTACAAACACAACATAAACTTTTTTTTTTGTTTGGGGATTGCTTTTTTAGCAATTGTCACTCAATCTCCTTGTACGGGTTGTTTACTCTTGTTCATTTTGTCCTCTTGGTCTAAAGGTTTTCTGCAAAAATTAAAATTACTTGTTTAGTAATTTAATTTTTCTGAAAACAATTCCTACTAAGAAAATCTGCAAGAAAATTATTAATACCTTTAAGATGTTCTACCTCAAAAGTATATTCAGAAATTTTATTATACCAGGCTAATCTTCTTCCTTGCTCAATAGGTTTTTATTGATCAAGAAATCTCTTACTGTCTTATTATCAGTGTGTACAATAAAATTTTTTAGGGCTAAATAAATTTGAAAATTTTTTATTGCCAATTTTATTGCAAGTAATTCTTTTTAAAAAATAATACATTTATGTTCATTTGGTTTAAATGTTCCAGAATTATATCCATAAATTAGTTCTTCTTTTTGTAATTTTATGGGTATTGAATTTTTCCTTGGTCTAATCCCATTTTCTGATAAAGGTATCTCTTTATCATGCCATAATTTACTTGGTATTGCTTTGAGAACTAATCCCCAACATAATTCTGAGGCATCTATTTCTAAAATTAATTTATCACCTGGTATTGGAAGATAAACGTCTAGTTAAATTTTTATATTTTCTTTAATTTGTTTAATTAAAGCAACATCTTCTATTGTCCATTAAAAAATAACATATTTCCTTAATTTGGTTAACCAAGGAATTTCTATTTTTGAAAAATTTTTGATAAAATTTCGTCCATAATTTAAAATCCCTAATAAACTCTGTAATTGTGTTATATTTTCAAGAGTATTAGGAAAATCTCGTACTTTGAACAAAACATGTTCTTATAATTTTAAACCTTTCTGGTCTAAAATTATTTCCAAAAATTCAATTGATTCTTTTTCTAGTTCAAGCTTTTTTGGTGACAAAATAATTCCATGTTTTTGGAATTTTTCACAAAGTAATTTTAAATATTTCTTATGCTCCTCTCGGGTTTTGGAGAAAATAAGTATATCATCAATATAAATTACACAACAATCCTTAAGATCTTTAAAGATTGTATCCATCTACCATTGAAATACCTGTGGTGCTATATTTAACCCAAAAGGCATAACATTCCGGTGATAATGTCCTCAAGTTGTACTGAAAACTGTTAATTTTGTTGACTCTTCTGTTAATTGGATTTGCCAAAATCTACTCTTACAATCGAATTTACTAAAGATTTTTTATCCTTTGATTAAGTTAATCAAAACATATTTTCTTGGAATAAAGTATCCATCAAATTCTAAATTTTCATTTAGCCGTTTATAGTTGACTACCATTCAGGCTTTTTCCCTTTTAATTTCAGTATGGTTTCTTACCATAAAAGCTAGATTAGAGTGAGGGCTTCTAGTTTCTTCAATTAACTTTTTGTCTAAAAGTTCATGAAGTTGAATATCAAATTCATCTATATCTTGTCTAGTATAGATCATTGGTCTTACTCTAATGATAACATTAGGGTCTTTCAATTTCAAACTATAATAACGCGGACTACGTTGCCATAGTTTAAATGGATTTTCACTAAAATTTTCTTATAGAATTTTATAAATCCAATGTGATTCATCAATAGTTTTGATGATGGGAGTTAAATCACCACGTGGAACAGGCGCAAACTCTTTATCACAAATATATTTATGTTGTCTACCAATGGAATATGAATTAAGACATTGTTCATACTTAATGAAATGGCTTTTTCCTGCATTTGCATTGAAAGATATTTATATATAAAATTATTTCCAAGAAGGAAATCTCCATGCATATAAGGAAAACATAAAATTTTTGGTATAATGAACTTACTATCATTTAACCAAATAGCTATATTTTTAGCCTTGAATTGCATGGAAGTATGGTTTCCATCAATTTCAATAATCAAAATTGGATGTTTCATTAATGTCCATGTTTCTTTTGGTATGGCTTTCCATTTACATGAGCTAATTGTAGCTCCTATATCTATGAGAACACTAAGGCTATAGGGTTTATAACCTCCAAAATTAAATGTTCCCAACACATATGTGTATCTTCTTTTTCCTTGGCTAGGAGAAAAAATAATATCATCATTTTTTGTTTAAAAATGATACATTTGTGCAGACTTAATATGTTCATATTGTGTTCTTATTCCTGGAAAAGTAGGAATCTGAACATTTTTTGAAGCAATAGATTCTTGATTAGAATTATTACTCGATTCACCAATACTTAATTTTGAAATAATTTGTTAGGAAAATCTTTTTCAAATACATTTGCAACTGTGTTTTGAATATATAAATTTTTTCTTGATGTTTATATTTGCATTTGTGCAGGATTTTTTGTTTGGGAAGATTCTCCTTGTCCTACTAGGTCATGGATTAACCATTGTCGAAGGACTTCTAAATCACTCAGTTCATTAGACATGGTTGGATTGCTGTGTCAAATGGTCTTGGTTTAAAGATTTCAACGATTTTATTATCGTTTGATCTTGTTTTTGTTTCAAGAAATTTGGTTAATTCGTGAATTGTTTTCCAATGAACGGCCAAATCATGGGAATTCGATTTCATTCTTAATCTTTGTGTTTTAATTCTTATTCTGACTGTGTCTTCAAGATTAAGATCGTTTATAGAAATAAAGAAATTTGGTCTAATATTAAACCAAATTATTCCATTAATCAAATTAGATTGAATTCCTCCAATGATTGCTTTCATTGGGTCGGAAAATCTTTTATAAAAAATTACTGACAAAATAGGAGTATCTATCCATTATCGAAATAAGGCTGTTATGGTTACCAGTATTAATTCAATATGAATATATTGAATCTAAAGATATTTCTTTTTCCATCTTGCTACATTTTTCTTATCAAAAAGGAATATCAATGTTTCTTTCTTCTGACCATTTTACTTTAGTGTTATCACTGTATTGTTCAAACACTCGTGTTGAAAAAAAAGTTGAATTTTGAAAGTTTGTAAATTTCTGACACAACAACTTTTTGCATTTTTTCGAATTTTGCTAATTCTTCTTCGGTAAAAGTTTTTTCTTCTCCAATTACATCTCTTTGTTGCTTAACTTCTCTAACTTCTCTCATTTCCTAACTCCATAAAATAGTAGAATCATACTAATAGAAAGCTCACTTCCTTTGTTATTTTGTAATTTATGAATATACTTCGACCCAAGAATACCAAGTTTCGACAATGCTCTTCATTGAGCTCTACGAGTCCAAAGGTTGTGAACACGATGTGAGACGAATGGGGAGCAAACCTTAGGAGAAGACAAAGAAACAAAACAAGAAGAAACTAAGAAAACACAACAATGTCATACTTGAGTCCCATTAGAGGGCTCTTGTATCACCGGAGAATATTTTGGAGCATAATTGATGGATACTGTTCCTTCAAACAATATTCATCTTCCATTGGTTGGTAGGCTTGGCTCCCTTTGGCATTCCACTTAAAACATTTTTTAACCTAAGAATTGAAAAAGACAAAAAGATCCTTTGACAGCCCCAACTTTTCGTAAAAAAATCACTTTCCAACACCCCCACCCACTCTCTATAAAAAAAAAAAAAAAAAAAACACCCCCACCCGCCAAAAAAAAAAAACATTAGATGCAATGGTAATTAGGGGTGCTTATGGATTGAATTTTTACGGTTCAGTTTGCAATTTGGATCTATCCGCATATTTACGGTTTAAGAAAAATTGAATCCACTACCACCTACAGTACATATTGCAATTTGTGCAAATAGGGCTCATGGATGTGCGGCGGTTGTAGGCAATTTACAGATTGGACTTTTCCTTTAAAATTTTATTTTTGAGGTTGTTTTTTTTCCACTTTTTAAATATTCTTTTTGGGCATTTTCCCCCATCTTTTAAATATTATTTTGAGCAATAAAATCACATATTTCTTATCATGAAATCATTATTTTCCAAATGATTTATCCAAATAAATTACAGCCTATCTATTCAATTTACTTTCAAAAGAAAACAGACCATAAGCATAGGCTAGGATCAGTTAATTGACTCACATTCACTTTGCAGAAAATGTATAAGTTAAACAATATATACAGATGCAGACGGGCGAGTGCCAGTGCAGGTAAAACCCACAACTCGCTTGCAATCTGCAAAATAAGAAAATCCTAACCCGCATTTGACCTTAACAATTATGCGAAACTGCCCAAATAGGTACATATGGTTTGGGTTGGGCGGTTTTGCAGGTCAAATAACCCTATGTGCAGCCCTAGTGGTGAATGATAAGTTAGTTCATGGAACGGTTTGACAGTTTGATGACAAAATCATAATTTTACTGGCTAGGCCTAAAACACTTAAATTCAATCCTAAACTGCCCAACTAGTTCAAAATCACAACTATGCAGTGACCTGCACTAGATTTTGCGTGAATGCTATTGTCTAGGCCTTCAAATTAAGAAGTTCCTATATTTGAAAAGAGTTCGAATGCTTAATTTCAACGCCTCATTAAATTCATTTTGAGTCACATTTGTTTCTAGAAAGCTTCTTATATATTTTAGATTCCAGATTTGAGAATTATTTTTGGCAGTTTTTTTTTTTTACTTTATGTAATTTTGGCTTAATTTGGAGTGTGAATTGTGACTTGATCACCAAGTATTGTTTGCTATATATTAAATTGTAAGACTTTGAGCCTAGTGAATTATTGTTGCGTTAATAAAATTCAAAGAAAGATTTCTCATTTCCATATTATTCTTGGTTTTTTTGCTCATTTCATAGGCTTCCCTGCATCACCATTAATAAAAAAAACAAAAAGCCATTACAAAATCTCACTTTTTTCATTGAAAAAAATGTGTCAAACAATATACTTTTTTTCCGACTAAGTGTTTTGACTGAACCATTTCCAGAGCAATCAAAATCAACCACATTGGTCGATTACGACACCATTGTAGCCTAGTATACCTATCTCACCATTGTTTTGTAATTTCTTAATTTCTTACACGCTTACATTTTTTGACCTCTTATGCAACGACGACTATAAACAAACAAACAAACAAACAAAACATTTTTGCTTGGACAATTTCAACAAGAACTAGCATGACAAACTAAATTCAAATATTATAACAAACAAAGCATATCTTACACAATTATACAATACAATGGTGGACAAAAATATATATGGGAGAGAATGAGGAGAGAATAAGAGACATGAAACAAGCATTGTTATCAAATTGGCTATTAAAGTGTAATTGAACCTAAGAAAGAAACACAAGAAGGTGGACAATCCAAGAAGGTTGCTGCAAAATGAGAAGTAATGTTACTGTTATTTTTATTGTTATTGTTATTTTTATTTTTTTGCATTGAGCTATCCCAACAGAAGTCCAAATCAGTTATCAATTATTTTTATTTTTTATTTTTTATTTTTTGGTTACTTACTCCAATGTTATGAAAACACTTTTTAATAAAATGGCCACTATCAATTCCTTTAGTATGTTCCTGATATCAACTTCTTTCACAGAATTTGAACTAGACATCTAGTCAAGTACTTTCTATTTAAAATATAAACATGATTATAACTTTTTCTAATAGAAAATATATATTCCACTTGCAAAAAAAAAATAATAATAATCAAAGTTTGCTTGGCTTTGCAAATATGGGGATGAACATAGGATACTCCACTGAAGTTTTGGGCCTGAAAACATTCTAAAATCCTCAGCATAACCAATGCCATCTCTGGAAATACACAGTATGTTTGCAACCCAAAAAGACCATTTTTCAGAAACTGAAACACAGGTACTGAAAACTAGTTCTGAGGTTTCAGTTCAGTTCTTCTTCCCTGTACGTGAATGGGAACCCAAGAATACCTTCGTCGTCTTCTTCTTCTTCTTCTTCTTCTTCTTCTTCTTCTTCTTCTTCTTCTTCTTTTCTTTTCATGGTCAGCGTTGTTGGGCGCAGCAGAAGCTTCTTGATACCACTTGTTGGGATTAAACCAACACATGCCAGCAGAAGCACATACACACAATAACACATGCATACACTAAAAACAGATAGACTAGTATTTAATGTGGTTCAGTCCAAATTCTACTACAAATAATAGAGATTACAATGTGAGATGAAAAATATGCCAAACCCACACTAATACAAGAGCCTCTTGTTAAAGAGTAACTGAAACCCCAAAAATCCCACACTTCCCTGCTCACTTTTGGTGTCCTCAATTCCCAAGCTCTAGAGACTTTCCACTCACTGGTATTTTTACATCTCACCCCTCACATACTATCCCCACAAGCATTACCCTCTCTCTCTCTCTCTCTCTCTCTCTCTCTCTCTCTCTCTCTCTCTCTCTCTCTCTCTCTCTCTCTCTCTCTCTCTCTCTCTCTCTCTCTCTCGTGTGCACGCACTTGAGAGACACCCTCACTGCATTGGAGAGACTTCAACTCTCTATAGAAATCCAAAGCCCTCTTGGCAACATTAGGCTTGGCTTAAAAAAAATAAATAAAATAAAAGAAAAACCCTTCATCCCACATGTACACATATTGGGAGAGGCTTCTCTCTCATCTGCAATTGGACTGGAGGCGCTAATGCGTGTGGTGGGCCCTATTCTGAGTCTATCTCGATGATCTAAACTATTCAATGTGCAGAACCTATTGAGTACATCATTAAACGAAGTCAATTCCAAGAAAAATGCACATTTTGGCCACACCCCTATGTGGGTGGAAGCATCTCTAGAAAACTACCATGTTGATGGAAATAAATTAAGAAATGTCAGCAATTGGCCTCATGAACAATGCCGGTTCTTGTTTTTCTTGTTATGTAATATCGCTAGTGGTGCTATGTGTCATGTTACAACAAACACTAACACGGTTGGCAACTTGAAATTTTACTCAAAAAATTAAAAAATTATTATAAGTTATCACATCATTCTCTATTTTCTGCACATCTTCTCGTAAAAAATTAAAAAATTACTAAATTCATGTTCCCAAATCAAATTTCTGTTTAACCTTTCTTCTTTTCTTTTTCTTTTGTTTTTTGGTCACTATCCTAATAATTCTTTCGGGTTAATTCGCTCCATCAATTTTTTGTCTTTTCTATTACATAAAACATGAAGCAATATATATATTTGGAAAAATAAATAAATAAATAAACACGTTTAGTGAATTGCATGAGGTGGTGACTGCAATAGAAGATCCAGATGTGGAGACAATTTACCAGACAAGTTTTTGTTACTAGTTTTCAAAAAACAAAAAAACTTCAACAAACAATCACAAACACCATGCTATTTACCAAACAAGTTTTTGTTACTAGTTTTTAAACATGTAACAGCTGCAACTCTACTCGTGACCATGCTATTTCTTCTTCCACTTTTTATTGTACTCAAAGGCTATGTTTTGATACACAACTAGATTTTTGATACCGTTTAAATTGGTGATACTACGGAATTAGAATTGAAATTAACAATACGTAAAATAATGGATGAGTTATACATACCGTAAAATTACATGTACTATATATTTTGTTAAAATAGGATACAATCCCAACATTTTGGAAGATTAGCAATAACTTGGTACTACCAATCCATTCATTTTGTCAACCAAACATGAAGTAGGGACAATTAAAAAACATGCGAGGCTCATGTGGACTTTACGGTACTACCAATCCCAATCCCCCATCAATCTCCCCTCCAATCTGCCTATCAAATAGGGCTCAAATGTCGTATAATTATAATGTTAGTAAGAACAGTAAAAATGGAAATTACTTTTCATAAATTGGTTCAAGGACAAAACTGATAGCCATGAACTTTATTTCCATTCACTCCGAATTTCTCTAATTTTGAAGAGATTTCATAGGTTTTAAGACAAAACTCACTCAATTCTGCACCTTATAAACTACCCAAACAAATGATTTGAAAAAACAAACTCCCTTTTCCCCATAATCACCCACTCCAAACGGGCTGTTAGTATCAAGTAAAGATATCCCCACCAACTCATCTGTCTGTGTTTTTGTTTTTTCCTAACCATCTGATGAGACATCACCTGTTTGTGGCACTAACAACAGTATCAGAGGAGGAAGTGAGTATCAATTTCAAGGCAAATAACAGTGTAAAAACTGCCTAAATGTTTTGGACATGACAGGTATTATGGTACTTTATACTACTTAACCAATAAAAAAGATCAAGCAACTCAGAATAACTTCTTCAGCTGTGACAAAATTTTAAATCACAAGCAATTAGCAAAAAATGCCATTTCAGCATGCAGATCTCAGTGCTCATTGAAATGATTTTTCAAAGAATAAAATGCCAAAACAATATTACCAGCACAGCAAAACACCATCTGATTCAAAAGCACCCAAATTATACAAACAGGGTTCCGCAACAATCTTAATGCTTACCGAGCTCTACTCCTCTGTTTTCATCTATAAGCACTTTTAAATTGTTATTGGCCCGCTATTGCCTCCAGCAGAGAAAACAAATGCGCCGTAAAGAGAATTCTAGCAATAATCTAATAAAATAGTGAATTTGTAACCTCATGAGTCGTGCATCTTATCCAGGAGTTTCTCCCAGGCAAAGAAAAAACAGAGCCATTATAAGCCTGCGAGGATATCTGTTCTTGCCTGTTCCCTCATCAGTCAAACATCTGCATAGAAATACTCTCAAATTAGTTATGCTGACATTAAGCTTGTAAAAAATTGCTCCATGTAAATATTGAACCCATATAGCATTATAATTGATAATAACAATTTCCTTTATACCCATGAAACTTTTCTTTAGTATGCACAAGACCTCCAAAAACTAGGTCTCAATAGTAAGTTCAAGTCTATACCATTGTTATATAATCAAGGGTGCAAGTTAGCTGTTGTGAACACTTTCTTTGTCATGCTTTTTATATTTTCCAAAAATAGCCATAATAATTGGTGAGTTTGAGAATTGCCACGTAAACAAAGCCGATTGATTTAGACATTTAAAACTCCACAGACAGACGGTTTCTATTCATTTTCTTCATTCATAAACTACATATATTTTTGCACATGCATTGCGTGTGCACCTGCTGCTATATAAGAATTAACATCAAAATCCACGAAAAGAAGTGTCAGTTCACTTGAAGTAGAGGGTTTCCACATAGTTACTAAATGAAATGCTGATGTGGAAAACTGAAGGTCAACAGGCCATCCAAACAATGATTGAATTACCATGAAGGCTTACACTTCCAACTTATCCATTTTAGTCACAACAAACAAACATTATTGTAAGAATACAGAGAACAAAATTGAATCTTGGCATGAGAGGACACCTTAGAAAGCTTAACAGCGTTGACCATCAAACAGTGCAGATAATGGCATTAAGAAAAATTAGTCAAGCTCCTTCAGCATCTTTCTCCAACCCACATATTTTTCCTTTCCTTTTTTTTGTTTTTTTTAAGTGGGGCCCAACTGAGATTTGCAACTTGATTTTGTCTCTCGATTAACTAAGGCTGACTGGTCATGAGAATATAATCAGTCTCTCGATTTACAAATCCTAAGAAGCATGGACACAAATAGGTAACACGACATGCCAACATGTAAAATTTCAAAAAATTTAGGATACGACACGTGACACGCACAAAACATATATTTTATATATTTATTTATGTCATATATAAGGATAAGCACTTCTTATATGTCACGAATAATGCTATTTAATTCAAAGACAATAACAAAATGCTATGCACAACATTAATTTCTAAACTCTAAAGAATGAGAATAGGTATAAATTTACATAGTTTTTCTTTTATCATTGGATTTCACGTTATTTTACTCAAATTTGTGTTGTATTTCATCTGTGCCTAAGCGATGTGCATGTGTTCTCCAGGTGTCTAAAGCGCGGCCAAGTCTAGAAAATTTTAAAAGCTACTGGGACATATTTTGAGGTGTGCCTGACAAGGGTCAAGAAGTGTCCCGTTAGTGTCGTGTCGTGTTGTGTTGGTGTCGCGCAACCGTCTTAGAAGTGCATGTGTTTCTTAGTATAAAGCAGTTGAGCAAATACCTGGTAATGTAGAGACTTTCACTTAAATAGAAATCCTAGAATGTCCTTATTTTAGTACACACTGGGAAATGTAAATAAATAGCCAGGATGTAACATAACAATCTGTTGTGCGCTCAGTTTGGGAATGAATAAAAAATAATGTTGGCTAAACAAAGTGATGTAGGACAGCTTTTTTCCGAAACTTGATCACCCAATAACACTTATGTGTGGATTTTGTGTTGCATGTTGGCAATGGGATCAGGGTTAAGAAAAAGGTAGAAAAAAGAATTTAGGATTTGCAAAGAAATAAAATATGGCTACAAATAGGGCTGGAAATTGGATGGAATTCCAGAAAGCTAAGTTGCAGGATTTCTAGAATCAATTGCAAAAATTCTCCGGACAACCACCATTTTGGGGTTAGTGTTAACCTTTAAAGAGAACAGACGCAGAAATGGACACTGATGACATGATATGGGCATGTGTCAGGACAATTTTTTAAAAATAAATCATTACACAATACACAAAGGACATAAATACATTTATATCAAAATAATACAATCATATATACACGAAAAAAATATCTAGATCATTTTTGACATTACAAATACATTTATTTATTATTGTATCATAGTTAATTACATTTTTAGTTCCCAAAGTATGTTGTTTGTGTCATTGTGGTCATCAATGTTTAAATTGTGCCATTTTAGTCTCCAATATATAAAAAGTGTTTAATCTCCAACCTAACTTTGTCAATAGATGCTGTTAAAATCTCCAGTGTATAAAAAGTGTTTCAGTTTGGTCTCCAACCTAACCCTGTCAATAGACACTGTTAAACTAAATTGACACAATTTAAACATTCAAGACCAAAATGACGCAAACAACATACTATGGGGACTAAAAATGTAATTAACCCCAGAAACTATCTTCTGCATCCTACATATTGCTGAATAACATGTCTTGACAACTATTTTAGAAAACTTTTTTCATAAACAAATGAGAAGCTATAGGCTTTAGAATTCATAAATTAAAAAATTTGGAGGAGAGATTAATAAGAATAAACTTATATATATATAAATATATATATTTTTTTTATTTCACCATTGCAATGTGTTTCGTGTGTCTCTAAACAATAGACACGTGTGTCCCCCATCTATCCAAAGTGTGTCCAATTCTACATAACATAAAAATAATAATACACATTTAGATGCGTGTCTGACATATGTCAAGGATTGTCCAATGAGCGTCAATGTCCAGCACTGGCACGGCATGACACAACACTATGTGTTTGTGATTAGGTTAATTCCAAGGCCCAAAGTTAGGTGAATGATTAAGTTCTATGCAAAGTATTTAAAGTTGAAAGCACAAGTCTCGAAGTTTAGAGGTGTATTTGCTACTTTTCCAGCTACTGTGCTAAAAAAAATTCCATGAAGGTTGTAGTTTTTTATTCCGTCGTATGTATGTCTATTAGTAGTCCATTGGTCGTTATGGACTTCGGTGAAGATATTGAGGATTTTTTATCAAACTCTAATGATGAGGCAATTGAAATTATAGTGTTATCATCATAAGAAGATTACCAACGCCAACAAAATGGTCATAGACCATGTAGGTAAAAGTGCATTGACCAGACATGACTACGTTTTAGAAATTATGTATGGCCACGATGACAGGTGCCATCCTAGTTTTAGAATAAAGCCTCCCGTCTTCCGTAGGCTTTGTTAGATATTACAAGAAGTTGGCAAATTGAAACACTCAAGATATTGGACCGTCCAAGAACAAGTTTGTATATTTTTTGTTACAATTGGCCAAAACCAAAGGAATCACACCGTGGCAAAACGGTTCCAACACCTGCCAGCCAAATACTCCACCAAGGAAAGTCTCTCTCTCCACACAACCAATCAAAGCCCGATAAAACAATGAAACCGAGAAAACTCCCTTCGCACCCGGAGAATATAATAAATTTTAAACTCTAAAGGAGGAAAATAAGTATAATTTTAAATTGTTTTTTGTTTTATCATTGAGTTCTATGTTATTTTATTCAAACGTGCAATGTGTTTCATGTGTTGGAAAGTGTTGGATGAGTGTTGTATCGTGTCAGTGTTGCACACGATGCATTACCTTCTAATAAGTGTTCATGCTTCTTAGTCCACAAGGAGGAGAAAATCTCTTAATATTATTAATGAAAAGTTGCTTTACCCTTAGGCTTACATAGCTATTTATAATAAACCAAGTCTTGGAGCAGCAGGTGCGAGTTCTAGCAGCTGAAACGTGTTGAATAACTATCTTTCAGCTGCTAGAACTTGCACTCTTCACATGTTGAACAACTATCTTTCAGCTAATAGAACTCACACCTACTACTCACGTGGATTGTTTTAAAATATTTTAATCAATTTATTTTTTTTTAATTTTTAGATCCACTTAATCTCAATATACTTAAAAAGTAAAAATCTTTAAAAAATTCTGATTTTTTTCAATCAAAATCATTAGCCTAGCCTTATCTCTACCGTTTGTCTATATACATATATACTAGTGTAAAAGGCCTGTGGGAGCTCTTGGCAACATTAGTCCCATGTTGTGTAGCATGCATGAAAATGGGGCTTCTAGGTTTCCATGGAGGACTCCATCTGATAAGTTTTTGGCATGGATCGTTGGAAAAGTACAAATGTGCATCAATACCAAGGACCTTGAGTAGGAATAACCAGCCCAGGTACCGGTTAGACAACCCACTAGAAGGTGGCAAAGAGCTCAGCCATCATGACCAAGCGATCAAAATTTAGGAAACAACCAACTAGCCTAATCCTTGCTAATCAAGGAAAACAATAAAAAGATTAATTCTTGAACTAAAATATGCTATCTTCAAACCAAAATATGAATCAAAGAACATAAAAGAAAAATAAGATATTCAAGAATTCTTGTCCTACATCAAAATATATGTAGTAGAAGTACCTAAACAATAATTGGAAGCTATCACCAAGTAACTAGGAGATGGAAAAAACATGCAAAAGTTCAAAATAAGTTGCCCGGTGTACATTCTCTATCTCTATGAAGCACGGACAAGCCGAAATAGGTGCCAACAGTGTCCGACAAGCCGGGGACATTTGGACACGTACAAGATACGCCAAATGGCATGGTCCTTTAATTTTATTATTTTTTTTTTTGCAAGGGACACGTCAGGAACATGCATGCCAAAATCACGCCACAGAGAGTTCAGAGCTTTGGCCCTAAATCTCAAAATCAGAACAGAAAGAGAAGGGAAGGGTGTCACCTCAAATTCGAAGTTGAACATGCCAGAAGAATTCATCCCAGTCGACCTCCATGTGGACAACCTCAATCAGTCAAGTAAGTCTCTCTCTCGCCTCCCGTCTGTCTCTCTCACCTCTCGTGCCTCGCCCCCTCATCCCTCGTCTCTCGCTTCCCTCTTCTCTCTTTCCTCTGCATTTTTTTTATTTTTTTTTATTATAAGTATTAAATAAAGAAGACGGGGAAGAAGTCAAGATAAGCATTAAACACTAAAGATGGTGGGCTGCTGGGTACTCATAATAATGGTTGCTTTTTGTGTAGTGCTTACAATGATGATGGTGGGCTGGTCCAATGGTTACTTTTCCTGTGGTGCATAGTAGTTGGGATTATAATTTTTTTTCTTTACAAGTTTATACATTTTTCTGTATTTATAATTATTTTAATATATTTTTAATTTCTCTATTTATTTATTTTTTGCCTTTATAAACATAAATGTAGTGGTTTTTATATATATTTAATTAATGTTAGTTTTTATTAATTTTAATTGTTTGGTAACTTAATATTAATCTACATAGCAAATTTAATAAATAAATAAATAAAATTTGTCGTGTCTCCTGCCGTATTTGTGTTTCCATTTTTTTGAAATCATTATGTCCCATATCCGTGTCCATGTCTGTGCTTCATAGCTCTATCTACATACACACACGTATATATATACATACATAATGGAACAATCATGCAGCTCCATATTTGGGAGAATATGATTAAATCTAGAAAGAATTGGGACAACCTCTACCCTATAAAGAGTAAAGACATCTAATCTAGTAAATTGAATGCAAACAAAATAGAAGTACATGCTTCACTGATAAAGGTAAAGAGAAACATTATCAATAAAATTGTAGAAATTGAAAGGAAATATTGTAGACTCAAGATTTGAATGAAAAATTCAAGCTGAGCAAAAACGACAACATATGATCTGATGTGCAAAGCTAACTGTGTACACAAACAGAAGCAGCAGAATTAGCAACAGATACCCGAAAATACTAAAAATAAATAAAACACAAGAAAATATAATCTGAGCCATAAAATTTGACCAAAAAAGGGGTGGAGAAAAACGAGAAGCAAAGAGAAGACAACAGAAGATATCTCCTTTTGGTAGTCAATCAAAAGCAATAAATAAATTAAAGGAAAAAAGGCAATGGCTTACTTGAACGATATCTCGCTATGGGTATTTCTCGCAGCTCACGTTTTTTGCATAAACGTTCACCTAACAATACCATCACTGCAACTCCAGACCCATTCACAACCCACCAAGTTATTGATGAAGGCCAACCTCCGTATATGATGCATACAAAGAGGTGGATGATGTAGAGAGTAGCTGAGAAATCTAAGCACTTCTTTGACCTCTCAATAAAATAAAGCATATAAACAGCTCTGCTTGAAACAAAAAATGTTCAAGTTAACAAATAAATATTGTGGACACTCTAGCATGAAGGATTATGAATGCTCTAAAGAATATAAATACTCTTTTCCAAACAAATTTAGTGCAAGGAATTAGTATATAAACCAAACAGTATGTTTATATTGATTTGATTGTTGAGCGACATTTATCACTGGTGGTAAAATCCGCTTAGAGAGTTTAACTTTTGAGTTTTCACTTTTGGGTCAGTAAAGAAGTATGTAAGAAATAATGTATAGAGAAAGAGAGAGAATAAATTGTATGTATTATTATTGATTGATATATTGATGTCTATTACAATGATTCATGATTCCTATATATAGAAGAGGGTGAGTGTGTAGTAGGTAAGGAGTAGGTGAATTGGAGGTGGTAGTGGTGTAGTGGGTTAGGTTTAGTGGAGTAGGTGAGGTGGTAGTGGTGTAGTGGGTTAGGTTTAGTGGAGTAGGTGAGGTGGTAGTGGTGTAGTGGGTTAGGTTTAGTGGAGTAGGTTTAAGTGGGTGAAGTAGGTGGAGAGTAGGTGGATTTTAACAGCCCCCCGCAAACTCAAGGGGGATAGGAACTAACCAACTTGAGTTTGGAGAGAGTAACAAAACAAGAAAATACATAAAAATAAAAGAGGATAAGAGACACTGTATGGTCGTGTCAGACCATTGGTGAAGACACTGGATGGTGGTGTCATAACGTTGTAGAGGACACTGTATGGGGGTGTCATAACCATGTAGAGGACACTGTATGGTGGTGTCATAACGGTGTAGAGGACACTGGATGGCGGTGTCAGACCGATGTAGAAGACAGTTTATGGGGTCATGTCGGACCGTTGTAGCAGACAATGTGGTGACAGTTGTTGTGACAGTTTACGGAGTCTTGCTGGACCCTTGTAGAAACTAACCGGAATCAATGTCGGGACAGTTTACAGAGTCTTGTCGGACCCTTAAAGGAGCTAACACGGAATCAATGTCGGGACAGTTTACAGAGTCTTGTCGGACCCATAAAGGAGCTAACCGGAATTAATGTCGGGACAGTTTATGGGGTCTTGTCGGACCGTTGAAAAAGTTGCACCCTCAAAAGGTGTGCCTAATTTTGTCAAAAGGCGTGCCATCAAAAAGTGTGCCCAATTCATCAAAAGGCGTGCCATCAAAAGGCGTGTCCACTTTATCAAAAAATGTGCCATGAAAAGGCGTGCCAGTTTGTCGGGCGTCAAGAGGCGCGCGATGCGCGTGGCTGCCTTGGCTATATAACCAAGACGAAGGCAGAGGCTGAGGCAGAGAAAAACTGAGAGAAACCTCTGAAAAATCCTTCGTGTGGCTGAGAGAGTTCTGAGAGAAAAACTCTGTAATATTCTGTAACACTCTGTTGCCCAGAAAATGGCTTCATCGTCTTCCCGCGGGTTGCTCACCCTCTTTCCCGACCTCAACGAGTCAACAAGAGAGAGAACTGGTGCGGTGGCACTGGAAACTCAACCAAGCGCTCCGGAGTTTACTCCGTTGAACTTTCCGATGCGGTCGGTGGAGCAAAGAATGGCAGTGCAGTCGGATGTGGAGGCCAATCAGTATACTCTGAAGGCATGTGTGGAAAGCATGACAGCGGTCACAAACTTGTCGAACCGGCTGCAGAGTAGGACAAATGAGGTGCAGCATTTAAACTCCCAGCTGGCTCTGCTCCAACGCATGTATAAGGATGCGCGAGCAGAGATAAGTGTGCTTAAGGCGGAAAACAAGGAACTGAAGCGGAAGGCCAGTTTTATGTTCCGATTTGGAGGGCCGCCATATGCTGCAGTGGAGGAGCAGGGAGTAGTGATCATGCCCAGTGGAGTGGGAAACACGGAGGCAACACCGGCAAGGGCCGCCCAAGACGGTGGCAAGAAGAAAAGACCGGCGGAATAGGCGAGAAGAAAAATCCCACTGTTCCGATTTGTGTTGGTTGTGTTTTGTTTTGTTTTGTGTTTTTTTTATTTTTATTTTTATTTTTATTTTTTTTTTTATGGTGTAAAATGCTGATCGGGGTTGATCCCCGACATGAAGAAATGACAAGTTTGTAAAATGTTGTTTTTTTTTTTTTTTTTTTTGGGAGTGTTTTGTTGAAAAAATAAAAATAAAATGAAAGAAAACAAGGGAGAAAGAAAATAGATAAAAAATATTTATAGATGGATTATATGAAAAACATCAGTGCGATTGTTTCAAAATAAAGTGGGGTATTTAAAAAAGAGGAAAAGTGACTTGGAAAAAATAAATAAAAATAAGTGATTTTTGAAATCAAATGGAGGAGAGAGAGGGACAAACCCATGTGATAAAGTGGAGAGAGAGTCGGTGAGTGGGGTGCAAAAGGTGAAGGAGAAATGATGGATTGAAAATGGTTTGGGTCAAAAGTGGACACTGTTAGTGGGGAACATGAGTGCATTGATTATTTGATATAATAATAATAATAATAAAAATAAAAAGTTAGAACAGTTGGAGAGAATGAGTGGAGTATGGTAAGGGTTTCATCCAAAGCCAAAATTCCTGCAGCGAATCACTTCGCAAATCCTAGCATGAGCTTTTTCTCTTTCCAGGCTTATTCATGAATTTCCTGGTGATTTCAAGAGCCTCCGGTGGCATTGTGGCAGAGAACACCCCAACCTGGATTTTGGGTGGCAGCAACTGAGAACTATGAAGCACGGACACGGACACGGATACGGACACGGACACGGATACGGACACGGGACACGGGAATTTCCAAAAAATGGGGACACGGACACGGCAGGGGACACGGCGATTTTTTTTTTTTTTTTTTTATATATATATTTTTATGTGTTATGTAGATTCGTATTACATCAAAGGCAGATTGTGTGTTATTGGCAGAATTTGAACTAAACATTTTTCCTATAAATTAACATTAACATTAGAAGGATAAAAAATAAAAAATAGAGTTTACATATATATATATATATATAAACCTATAATTATTTTTTTTATATACAGTTATATATATATATATAAACATATATAAAAATTTCTCCTTGGCTTTTGAATTTTGAAAATTCAGCATTTGAAAGTTCTTAGTGCTAAATGATAGAGAATCAGTAAGATTTTTCATTTAGTTATATTAAATTCTAAATGTATGTTTTTTTTAGTTATATAAAAATGTTTTAGTTACAAAAAATAAAAAATAAAAAACAGAGTTTACATACTATATATATATATATAAACCTATAATTATTATTTTTTATCTACAGTTTTATATATACATATATATAAACATATAATTATAAAAAAAGAAAAGAAAAAAGTCTTATATATATATATATATATATATATATATAAACATATAAACAAATAAAAATAAAAATAAGTCTTACATACCATTAAATATAAACGTATAAAAAAAATAAAAAAAAAAACTAAAAATCAGTCTGTCTCAGTCGAACAAAGGCAGAGCAGAGAGAGAGCGAAAGAGAGAGGCAGAGGCGAAAGAGGGTTACCTTCGAAGACGAGTGGATCGAGGGTCGAAGACGACTAGATCGATTGAAACAGAGACAGAGACGACTGGATTAGAGGTCTACGATCGACGTCGGAGGGCTTCGATCGACAATGGAGGGCTGCGACTGAGAGAGAGCTTCGATCGACTTCAGAAGGCTTCGACAGAGAGAGAGGAGGGCTTCGCAGGTCTGATTTTACTCATTTAATCCCTAGTTGTTCGATTAGGGCTTTGCCCGTTGGTGTGTTTTTTTTTTTTTAACTTTTTAAATATTATTCTTTGACCCCAAATAAATATAAAAAATTTGAAAAAGAGCCCCGCCGTGTCCCATGGCGTGTCCAGATATGGACACGCGTGTCCCCGCCGTGTCCCTGCCGTGTCCCCTTCCAAAAAAATCATTAAATTAAAGGGACACGCCATCTGGCGTGTCCCATACGTGTCCCCGGCGTGTCCCCGTGTCCCCGGCGTGTCCGCGTGTCGGACACTGCCACGGCACCATTTTTGGAGTGTCCATGCTTCATAGACTGAGAACACCCCAACCTGGATTTTGGGTGGCAGCAACTGGAAAATATCATAGATCTGATTTTTAAAAACCTCGTGACAGCATTTCATCAGCTTCATCCAAGACAAACATTTTGATGTAAACAGGGCGAAGTGATTGTCTCCGCAACATGTCAAACACACGACCAGGAGTACCAACAACAACATGAACCCCACTGGAGAGAATGCGCTGATCTTCGCGCACACTAGTCCCTCCAACACAAGCATGAACCTTCACACTTTGCTGGGCAAGTTCAAGAGTGGGTGGAAGAACCAAAGCTTGGCACTCAACCAAGCTATAATCTAGCTGCTGCAGAATTCCAGAGCAGAATGTTGCAGTGTTTCCAGTTCCAGACTGTCTCGTCATATGAGGTGAAGAATTCTTCTCCATCAGCCTCACACATGACTACAGTTGCACAAATCTTTGTTGATTTTATCAGCGGAATAGGTTGAGGTCCGGCGGGCGGCTAAGGTGAGGTTGCCGCCCGCCGGGGAAGCGAAAATACTAGGTTTTAAACCAGCTCTGATACCATGTAAGAAATAATGTATAGAGAAAGAGAGAGAATAAATTGTATGTATTATTATTGATTGATATATTGATGTCTATTACAATGATTCATGATTCCTATATATAGAAGAGGGTGAGTGTGTAGTAGGTAAGGAGTAGGTGAATTGGAGGTGGTAGTGGTGTAGTGGGTTAGGTTTAGTGGAGTAGGTGAGGTGGTAGTGGTGTAGTGGGTTAGGTTTAGTGGAGTAGGTGAGGTGGTAGTGGTGTAGTGGGTTAGGTTTAGTGGAGTAGGTTTAAGTGGGTGAAGTAGGTGGAGAGTAGGTGGATTTTAACAAAGTATATTAATGAGTAGCTTGGAGCAAGAGATTGAATTGCCATGCAGTTTTATAACTCAAAAGCCAGTCGCGTTAAGTTGACAATATATCACCAGGGAAGAGAATCTCTCTCTCTCTCTCTCAAGTGCAAACACATGAAACAAACACTGAGCCTAAAAGTGTGTACTTTAGCCAAGCCAAACCAGACAAGCAACCCAAGTCCAGCCCATTCCAAACCCGCAATTGCAAGAATGACCCGAGCCCAATATTGGCTTCATTGTAACTAGTCTGATCCTAATCAGGACTTACTAAATTAGGTAACAACAATTTTTAGGCATTAGAATATATTGCATGTATATGTGTTTCAATTGAAGTTAAAGCTTATAGAAACTTCCCAAAGTCTGCCACTGTCTCTTCTACTTGGCAACCTTATTTAGTTGCCTTACTATGTTCCTTTTTCTCATTTCTTTGAATTCCCTTAAAAATCCTTTCTGGTACTCCCTCTCATTAAATGGGAAGCCTAAACCCATACGACTCCCTATCATCTCCATAAAAAAAGACTCCTTAAACTCTCTTTGTTTCTCTCCAGCCATCCAACCCTTTCCTCCCAACCTCCCTTAATGTAACGCCGTTAACTAGTTAACCGTTCTTATTTTCATATCTCAAACATCCCACTCTCCCTATGTCATGTTTTTAATTCAATCAATCAATATTAAAAATAAAAAAATATAAAAAAATTTATTATTATTATTATTATATGTTTCTAAACCCACCCATGCCTAAAAACATAAAATGTTTAGCAAGAAAAGATTTGCATACAAAAATGGCCAATTACAAGGACTTCCCATGACATTTCTGACAATTACAAAGGCCTGCCCTATGATTTTTGAAATTACATTGTTTTCTTTTGCTTTTTCTGAAAATCTACACTCATCTCCCCTTTATTATCCAGTTGTTAGAAGTGGTAATGGAAATCTCTTATGTCGGCAAAATTTAAGAACTAAATACCAAAATTGACCTTATTTCCTAACAACTAAGCAACCCAACTTTATACGTCCTCAAAACCAAACAATCCAACCCTAATATTGTCGTCTCAAACAAACACCCTTCATTTTCTTCTCTCTCCTCTCCCCTCCCCTCCCCTCCCTCCCTCCCTCCCTCCCTCCACCGACACCACCACGACTGCCACCTCCTCCTTCACCAATTCTCTCTCTTCAACCGCACCACCACCTCCTCCCTCTCTAACCCACACCACTACCTACCTGTCCCTCTCTCAACCACCACCCACCGTCTCTCTTCTCCTCCAACGGCTGCTATCATCTCCATCTGAACACAGAGGGAGGTCTGTGATGGATTAATTAGAGTTGCCTATAGCAACAAATTAGAGAGTAGAAGATAGAGGGAACAACAAAGACCCATCAACAAAACATAGAACCCTCTCTATTTCTTTCTAGAATTGACTCTTCTCTAATCTTTCAGACCAAAAAGCTTTATGTTTTTAAATTAGGTTGCCACTTAAAGAGAAAGATAAAGAGGGGTTTATTGTTCGGTAGGGATTTTTTAAATCAATTCCAAATGGTTTATCGTCCTTGATCAATGTATCTGTCTACTTTGCTTAAAAAAAGCATTAACAGGCTTTCAAGTTGTGATACATACACACACACACACATATATATACACACTAAGTTTTTATCATCCTTGATGAAAAGGATCAAGAGAGAGAAGACTCCTTCGCCACTTCAATGTATCTGTCTTCTTTGGTTAACAGAAGCATTAAAAGGCTTTCAAGTTATGATACATACACACACATATATATATATACCAAGTTTTGTCAATTGTTTTGCTTTCATTAAGCATTTTTTTGGCTCTTGACTGATCTGGTTTGTGGTAGGTGATTGGAGTGGCGGAGGTTTGGCGGTTTGTTGTTATGGGTTAGAGGAGGAAGTAGCGGTAGTAGTACCATAGGAGAAAGAGAGGAGGAGGCGGGGGCATAAGGGCATGTGGGTTTGCAGAGAGATGGGTTGGAGAGATTTGGGTGTAGAAAGGTGCAAGATAGGGGTTTGTGGGCTTTTGATGAGAAGAAATGGGGTTCTTTGGCCACAAAAATAAAGGAAAACAATATTTAATTTGGGTTTTTTAGGTCATAAGAAATGTAAAATTCTCAGAGTCTTCAATCAGGTGGTTTTCGTTGAAATTCCATTACAAAATAATAATAAGAAATCAAGTTTACTTATTCCACTGATAGTGATTGTATAAAGGATTAAATAAACCTGAGTCATAAATATAGACATGGAAATCTGGTTATGTAAATGGGCAAAGGATAATTGCACATTTACTGTTAATCTCAATTAGTCGACAACTCGGACAGGGGAGAACAGTATAATTTCAGAGAGAGAAAGATGGAGTCAATAGAACTAGAAATGTAATTGCATTTCAAGGAGAAGATAAAAGAAAGTAACTCGCAAAAATTTTGTCATATGCAACAGTAACCAATCACCTGTGACTACAATCATAAGCGGTGGTGAGGAAACTCAACTCAAACGCAGTACCAATGAGCACGTTTATATGGCTCAATTTGGAGGAAAGTACAAGAGCAAGGAAAAGCTCCAAATATAACTGCTTAAGTTAAGGCTATGAAACATGACATGATGATTTTGAATTTAACAACAAAATCCACCAAGATGGAGCACAATGACCTATAAATGGATTTATTTAATAGGCCCAATTCAACTTGGTCCAACTGAATTACTTTCACGAATCCTTTATCTACACATTTCTCCCCATTAAAATTGAAAAATCAAGAATCAGCAAAGAATATGACTAAGTTTATAAACATAAAATCAAGATGTTCAAGAAACCCTATGAAGCACAGATACTTCAAATAGGAAGACGTATCCGTATCGGATAGCGAAACTCCTTGGATACTTACGGATGCGTATCAGATACTTATTAAAAGTATCGGATACTTCTTAATTAATTTTTCATTAATTTTGAAGTATCGGATGCTTAGTTTTGAAGTATATGATACTCCAAGTCACATATTATCAGATACTTCTTAATTAATTTTGAAGTATCAAATGTTCCAAGTCACATATTACTCCTTTTACAAAATTAGAATTGTATCATTTCTTGCATAACATCACAATATAATATAATTGCGAAGATAAATAAAATATTTTTACAATACTTTACTTAGTTTTTTTATAAAAATAGCATAGTAAGCTAAAGTAATAGAATTCATCAAATTGACATATTTTCATTGTATCATGCATGTCCCCTATAGCTATATAGAAGTAAGGATTAATAAGATAATATAATAATAGTAAAATTAAATATCAATAAATAAATAAACAAATAAACTTGTATAGAATATTTTTGACTAATGCAAAAAGAAAAAACATTGGGTCAAGTTGTGGATTGTTTTGATATTATAATATCAACATATTAAACTTGATATTGAAATGAAATATTTGCAAGACCTATTTAAAATTTAAAAACTAAACTAGCTACTACGTTAAATTAATCTAATTCTTAAAAATTAGTATTTTGCATCATAAAGTTACTGTGATTTCTCAACATTCTTGAACTTATGTATAATTCACTGCTAATAATTTATTTATTTTTTATTTATCACAAACGTATCCTAGCCGTACCGATGTCCTACTTTTTTTGGTTCTATCGTATCCGTATCCGTTCGAGAAGAAACCTATAAAAATGGCAATTGAAGCACCAAATACCGATAAATTAAATGAAAAAAAACTAAAGGAAGATGATTCTCACCCAGAAAACGAGCTGAGAACAAATGCAGCAATGACGCACCAACCAGTAATTGTAGAAGCAGTGACAGTAGCATAATCAAAGAAATACACTAGACTCATTCGAGATACACGAGTCCCAACAAGAATTCCCATGAAAACTCCAAGTGTTAGATAGTATAAGCATTGAAGGCAAACAATCTGGGCAACAATGAGATATGGATCCCACACCACCGCACCGTAGAACATGACTTTAAACCGTTTCAAAAAAAAAGAACCCAACTTTCCAATCCCCCTAAAACAACCAGATGTTCCAAAATACCACAACCATTATATCTTTGGATCCAAACCAAAGGGGTCGCCTTTCAAGAGCCCAATTCTTCAAACTACTTTAGTTCAAAATCCAACCTAAACCCATATTTGTAGCGATTCAGAAATGAATGAAAACCAACCAATCTTTAGGAATTATCAAACAAAATCAAACATACGAGAGAGAGAGAGAGAGAGAGAGAGAGAAACCCTAAATTCTGCAGATTGGAATGAAATTCATGGGTTGATCGAAGCCATGGAAGCTTCAGATTCAACAGAGGTTTAACCAAAATGGGAGATTCGTGAAGTCTCTCTCCTCTCTCTCTCTCTCACTCCCTCCCTCCTTCCTTTATTCTTGGTTGTTTTTAAACAGTTTGGTTGTTAAGAGATGCGCACAGACTAGAGAGACCTTGCACGCACCCAGTACTGCACTGAGCCGCACTGATTTTTAGAGCGGCTCACTGGTTGCGTTGCGTTGCGTGTGTGATTTCGATTTTGTGATTAATTACAGCATTTTTCCTTATGTTTCTAATAATTACACAATGACCCTGTTTGAAAAGGCTATTCAGGCAAAAGTAGCCAATAAATACGAAGGTTTTGTTTAAGAAGTTGGCTATTTTAATAGACTATTTTAGTTTTTAACTATTTTAATAGGTTAAAATTTTTATATTTGGGAAGATGGTTGGATTAAAAAAAGTGAAATGATTACCATTTGATGTGATATTTTATTTTATTGACTATTTTAACATATTTTATCTTGTTATGGATTTTAGCCTAAAAAAAAGCTATAAACCCACTTTCTAAACAGGGCCAAAATAAATTAAAATAACTAACAAAATAAAATGTCATATCCAACTTATAATCATTTTATTTTTTCTCTTATAACCATCAAATTAACCCCCCAAAAAAAGTCAATTATCTTCTCAAACTCAACTTTTTAGTTAGAAAATAACCAAAAAGCTAACTAAAATAGGCAATTTCCCAAACAAGGTTAATTTGTAGGACTGACAAATTAACATAAAAAGACAAAATGAATTACTTTAGTTAATAAGATAAAATATCACATCTAAACTATAATCATTTTATTTTTTTTCTAAAAGCCATCATATCCCAACCAAAAAAAGCCAGAAGTTTTTCCAAATGGAGCCTACATGCAATTATCTTTTTGCTCCTTTGCAAAATTTGACATTATGCCATGCGCGGAAATTGCTTTTAAAAAGTAAAAAATAATAAAAAATTCAATACAAAAAGTAAATTCATTCTTTCTATTTTTTTAAGTGTATTTTTATAAAAAGTAAATAAAAAATCACTAATTTGTTTAGAAATTAATTATTTTAATTTATTTTTTATTTTTTATAAAAGACGTGTAAAAAAATAAAAAATAATAATATAACAATTTATAATAATTTTTTTAACATTTTACCTATTTTAACCTTGACAAATGAGGCTTAAAAAAAGTTAATTTCCAAACGAATCCTACATTAGTGGCCAAACAAATATAAATTAAACTTTATTTTCTTCTATTTTGTAGCCAAAGCACTACAAGAAATCTAGGCTATTGTGACGAAATTTGGTGATGAATTTTTTTTTTTTTTTTTTGAATTTAACCCAAAGATGACAAAATATTAATTTTGTCATTTGTTTTAATTTTTCTCAAAAGTATAGGAGACGAAAACAAAATTCCGTCTGCAAAAATGAGGTGCCAATTTCATTTGCATTGGAGTGGAATTATTTTAGCTCATTGGAGATGAACATTTTTGTCACAAAATTTTTTTTTTTTTTTTTTTGCAACGAACGTAATTCGTTACCAATAAATTCCCTACCTAGTAAACAATGTCGTTGCATATTTCCATTTATTAGGCGACAAATATATTTTTGTCTAGGAATGATAAGTTATGGAAGACGAAAATATTTTGTCACCAATAAACACTCCATCATGCAGACGATGCCGTTTCATCTTTCTATTGAATGAGCGACAAATATATTTTTGTCTTGGAAGAATAAATTGTGGGAGATGAAAATATTTCGTTACTAATAAATTCTGATTGATTGTGCGACGAATATATTTTTCGTCTCATAAGGTTATGTTGTGGAAGACAAAAATATTTCGTCACTAATAATAAATTCTCTGTTCTTGTATTTAAGGAGACAAAAATATTTTATCACTAATTATTTCTCTTTACTAAAATGCCATGGTTTTGTGTTTCGGAGCACTGAAACCGTGACCTCAAGAGGCACACTCTGACACTTATCACTCATTTTCATGTACACGGACACTGAATTCGTGACCCAAGAAGACACTTTCTACAAAACCTCATTTCTCTCTTGCACTTGAGCCTACTCCTCTCTCACAGGTATTGAAGTCGTGACGCAAGAAGACACTCTATAAACCATTTCTTTTATTTCGCACTAAAGCCCTTCTCTTATGTCTCACACTTGAGCCCTTCGTGCATGCCAGCATTGAAGCTATTATCGAAGAAGGCACCCTATGCAAACCGACTATTCTTTCTCAAAGGGAAGCCCCCTCTTGCACCCAAGCACTCCTTCTCATTGTCTGAACCAACTCTACATTTTCCGTCTAGAACACCCATTTTAGAAAAATCAAAAGTCAAAATCCCTCTCCACAAAATATATATATATATAATTAATGTAGCTATTTTTTTGTGAGAAAAAATAGGGAGGAAAAAATAATAATAATTTTTTAATTTTCAAAAAATAGAAAACATTACCTTGTTTAGTATGGAGTTTTCAATAATTAATTTTTAATTTTTAATCTGTATTTTTTTAGTGAACATTTTTTAATATTATAATTTTTTATTTTTTATTTTTTACTTTTGAGATCCCTTTAATATAGATAAGGGCAAATTGCAGCAATTGTCCTGGTACTTTGGTCCTTGTGTCATATAAATGGCATGTGTCATATTTTTTTATAGAAAATTATAAATTTTGCTAACCTCAGTGAGTTAATTTCAATCAATTTAGTGATTATTTTCATTTAAAAACACTAACAGCATTATCAATGACACAAAATTTAAAATTGTGGATGAACAATTGCTGCATTCTGTCATTGACCTAGTGAATAGCGACAGCTTTGGTCTAGCCATGGTTCTTGCTCTGCTGTTGTGTGCTTTTGGTGCTTACTGTTATGGGTTCTGAGGAGTAAATAGTCCACTGAGTGGAGCTGGAGGAAAGATGATGACGATAGAGAGGAAGATTTGGAGTGTTATTTCATTTGTTGTGCTTTGTGAGTTGATCAAGATTAGGACTGCTTTGTGGGTGAAACCATTACTGAAAGACTTCAACTTTTCAAAATAGGTAATGAATTGTTCATTTAAAATATTTTAATAATTTGATTGTATACTTAAGATAAATTAGAATTTATTTAAGAATCAACTAAGAAAGAGAGAGAGAGACTAATAACATGAAGTAAGGATCAACTAAGAAATAGCAAATGGGATTACACTCCATAACTTCCTTTCCATTTTCCTTTGTCTACAGCCATACCACCAATTTAGCAAACTCTAAACTATTCCTGGTGAGACCCATTGCAGTCCCCACCACTTGAAACAGAGGAATGATTGTGTGTTTAATGGGATGTAGCCTAATTTTGAAGTTTTATGTGAAACCATTAAGGCAAGAATTGCCTTGTGGATTAGTCTGAGCAACTTTGTCCATGGAGAGCACCTGCTGCTCTCAATGGTCTGGTACATAATCTGTTGGGATGGTCTGGTTCATAATTTGTTCTGTTTTAGCATTGTGGGTAAGCAGTTGCTGCAATCTGTCATTGACCTGGTGAGCAACAGTAACTTTGGTCTGGCCCTGTACTTGCTCTGTTGTTGTGTGCTTTTGGTGCTTACTGTTATGGTAGTTGTGTAATAAGGTTGTTTTCTCGTAGCTTAGTTTAGTTGGTTTAGTAGCTGTGTAGTAAGGTTTTCACTGTTCTATTTTATGACTTAATTATCACCCAAAAAAAAAAAGTTTTTCGTAGATGGCCAAATTCAAACAATTTACTACTTAAATAGTCAACATTGTACTTTGCAACTATACTACTTAAATATGTTTCATCTCAATCTATGCTATATACTTGGAGAACTAAGGAAAGATACTCACGGATTTTAATTAGAAATAGACGAAGTCATATCATTTTCTTTGTATGATACACATTGTGCATTCCTAAATGGAATAGGTTAATAGTACACATGATGCATTTTATAACATAAACAAATTAAAAAATCTTGATCTTTCATTTGTGATTAGACATGGACAAGAGTTAGATTGCATTGGGTAAGACGCTTGATAGAATGATGAATCAGCCATTTATTGATGAGGTGACATCATTTATTAAATTTGCAATTGCAGTTGTTGACCAAGAAGGTAAAATTCTGTGCCCATATTTGAACTGTGTGAACTATTATTCCTAAAATCTTCAAAATGTGCAAATTCATTTGCTTCAATATGGGATTATGCAAACATACATTATTTGGCATGAGCACGGTGAACTTCATGTATCAAATGAGGCTCACCATGAAATGGCAATTGATGAAGATAAGGTTTTAGGTGGTATTGATGCCTTAGTGGAAGATCGAATAAGAGGAGAACCCAACGATGCACCCCAAAATGAGGAAGTATAGACGCTTGATAAACTATTGAATGATGCCAAACATGAGGTGTACTTAGGTTGCACAAATTACACCCTGTTGAAGTTTGTCATCGGGCTGCTTAATATGAAAGTAACAAACCATTGGAGCAATAAGTCGGTTGACACACTGTTGGAGTTTTTAACAAAAGTTTTACCAAAAGATAATTTCGTTCCAAAGTCATTTTATGAAGCTAAGAAAATACTTCGTGATTTAGGCTTGTCATATGAGTTAATTGATGCTTATGCAAATGATTGTGTACTCTATTGGAAGGAAAATACAAGGTTGGATAAATGTCCAAAATGTAAGGCATACATGAATGATCCTTACACAAATCTTTGTTGTATGAACAATCTAGAGCTCATTTCAGGAGGTATTCACAAGATTGAACTCAAATCAAACAAAGTTAAAGAGATCAAAGCTCAATTTCTTGAATCTAGTTCAAACAAACCCTCAACTCAAAACCCTAGCTCATTTAGGTTTTAAACATTCAAATTAATTCTTGATTTCAAACAAAAGATGAGTTAATCCAAGAGTTTTAATTGAGTTTTACATACCTTAACCCAATTCTTGAGTTTTCTCCATAAATCTCCCTCAAATCTTTAGCTTCCACTACAACAAAAAGCATTTTCTGCGACGTTTTTTAGCAACAAAATTGAATTTGGTTGCCAATTGTATTTTTTTAGCGACAATATACGTGTTGGTCGCCAAAAAATACACCATTAGCAACAAATATTTCAATTCGTCGCGAAAAATGGTTGGCGCGAATTTAATTTTTCGCGCGGGAGCGCTAAAAACGTTTTGGCGACGAAATTAATATATGGCGATGAAACTGTTTGTCGCCAATTTTCGACTTTTTGGCGACAGAATTAAACTAGTCGCTGAAAGGTGAGTGCTATTTATGGCAACAAAATTATTTTCGTCGCCAATAAATTTATTATCAAAACGACGTCGTTTTGAATCTTTTTTTTTTTTTTTTTTAAGTGAATAAACAAAACTGACCTAAAAGAGACTTCTTCATCTTCTCATTTCAGAATCTGCAGCGGCACAAACAGAGGCGGCAAACAGGTATTTTTCTCTCCCTCTTCTTCGTCTCTCTTTCCCTCTCCCTCTCATTTTCCCTCTCCCTCTCCCTCTCCCTCTCACTCTCACTGTGAGAGTTTCGAATCTGTCTTTTTTTTTTTTTTTAAATGACTTTTAAGTGAATAAACAAAAGTGACCTAAAAGGAGACTTCTTCATCTTCTCAGTTCCGAATCTGCAGCGGCACAAACAGAAGCGGCACAAACAGGTATTTTTCTCTCCCTCTTCTTCGTCTCTCTTTCCCTCTCCCTCTCATTCTCCCTCTCTCTCTCACTCTCACTTTCACTCTCACTCACTCACACTGTGAGAGTTTCGGACTGATTTTGTGAGTTTCGGACTGATATTGTGATTTTCGGGATTGATCTATTCTAATTTTTGGACTGATTTTGAAACTAATTTTCGGGACTGGTATGTTCGGAATTTTTGGACTGATTTTTGTAAGAAACAAAATCTAGAGCTTTTTCAAGAGATGCAAGGATGGTTTATATAAGACTTTATAGAGAATTTATGGTGTCTTCTCTGTTCTTGTGATTGATTTTGGAGCTGTGATAATCTCTGTTCTTGTGATTGATTTTGGAGCTGTCACTACAACAAAAAACACATTTGGCGACCCACAAATTTCGTCGCCAAAAGTACTAATTCCGTCGCCAAACGAATCGGCGACAAAATATACAACTTGTCGCCAAAGCCCTGTCACTAAAAGTATTGGCGACGAAATCAGAAATTGTCATCGTATGTAGACATTTAGCGACAAGCAAAATTTGTCGCCAAAAATCATATATTTTGTCGCTATAAAATTACAATTTGTTGCTAAAAGGTTAAAATTTGGATAGGCTATGTACTTTTAGCGACAAATAAATGTGTCGCCAAAAGTACTATTTAACGACAAAATTACTTTGGTCGCTAAAAATCACGTTTTTAGCGACGAGTAAGTTTTGGTTGCTAAATGTTCCTGGAATAACCACTAACTTTTAGCGACAAAAACAATATGTTGTCGCCAAATATATTAACAACGACAAAAACACAACCTGTTACTAAAAATTCACTACACAAATTTTGATTTTAATAATTTTCCTGTTCAAAATAATCCAAAACACCTATTTTCCTGTGCACAATATATAAACAAATGTAATATAAATAATAATGCACCTGTGCAAGACATTCATACTAATTCAAAATTAATAGCTATGAAAAATCCCAATAAACATAATTACAATTCTCTGACAATCTAAAACATGCATACCAAAGTACTTACAAACTACTAATATCAAACCCATAAATACATTACCAAATCCTATGTCAAAATATTTTCAAAATTACAACCAAATATTTTGATGTTAAACATCTAACCAACAAGTTATTTACTAAAATCCTATGTCAAAATATTTGCAAAAACACAACACCAAATATTTTGATGCTAAACATTTAATCCATAAATCATTTACCAAAATCCTATGTCAAAATATTTCCAAAAACACAAAATCAAATCTTCTGATGCAGCCCAAACTATTTTCCACCATTGTCAATCTGTCACATGAAAAAAGAAAAAACAATATTAGATTGACAAAAAAAAAAACTCGATATGAACTTCACAATTTTGATTTTAATTTTGTAACGGGAAGTCCAATCGGGTGCTGTTTGCTCATACAACTCTATTTAGGCTTGAGCAAGCTACCCGTGCCAAGTTTCGATAGTTTCAGTGGTCATTTTGCAATTTTGGCCCCCGAACGGGCCTTTTAAGTCTTGTGTTTTACATTTTTTCTTCTAATTTTCTAACCGGAAATCCAATCGAGGTCCCGTTTGTTCCTACAAGTCTATTTAGGTTTGAACAAGCTGTCCGTGCCAAGTTTTGGTGGTTTCGGTTGTCATTTCGCAATCTCGGCTCCTGAACGAGCCTTTTAAGTTTTGTGTATTACAAATTTTCCTTCTAATTTTCTAACCGAAGATCCAATAGAGGTCCTGTTTGTTCCTACAAGTTTATTTAGGCTTGAAAAGGCTATCTGTGCCAAGTTGGGTGGTTTCGGTGGTCATTTTGAAATTTCGGCCCCCGAACGGGCCTTTTAAGTCTTGTGTTTTACATTTTTCCTTCTAATTTTTTAACCGAAAGTCCATTCGATGTCCCGTTTGTTTCTACAAGTCTATTTAGGCTTGAACAAGCTGTCCGTGTCAAGTTTCGGTGGTTTCGGTGGTCATTTCGCAATTTCAACCCCCGAACGGGCCTTTTAAGTCTTGTATTTTACAATTTTCCTTCTAACTTTCTAACCGGAGATCCAATTGAGGTCCCATTTGTTCCTACAAGTCTATTTAGGCTTGAACAAGCTGTCCGTGCCAAGTTTCGGTGGTTTCGGTAGTCATTTCGAAATTTCGGCTCCCGAACGGGCCTTTTAAGTCTTGTGTTTTACATTTTTCCTTCTAATTTTTTAACCGGAAATCCAATCTAGGTCCCGTTTGTTCCTACAAGTCTATTTAGGCTTGAAAAATCCATCCATGCCAAGTTTTGGTGGTTCCGGTGGTCATTTCGCAATTTCGACCCCCGAACGGGCCTTTTAAGTCTTGTGTTTTACAATTTTCCTTCTAATTTTCTAACCGGAGATCCAATCGAGGTCCCGTTTGTTCCTACAAGTCTATTTAAGCTTGAACAAGCTGTCTGTGCCAAGTTTCGGTGGTTTCGGTGGTCATTTCACAATTTCGGCCCCCGAATGGGCCTTTTAAGTCTTGTGTTTTACAATTTTCCTTCTAATTTTCTAACCGGAGATCCAATAGAGGTCCCGTTTTTTCCTACAAGTCTATTTAGGCTTGAACAAGCTGTCTGTGCCAAGTTTCGGTGGTTTCGATGGTCATTTTGCAATTTTGGCCCCCTAACGGGCCTTTTAAGTCTTGTGTTTTACAATTTTTTTTCTAATTTTCTAACTGGAGATCCAATCAAGGTCCCGTTTGTTAAACACAACCAGACATATTAAATGAAATGCTTGTAGTGATTTGAAAAGTAAATTATGAAAAATATACTTACAAAAGTGTTTGTTAATAAGATTCCTCTGATGTAATTTGTTCTTGCTGGACCTTGGACAAATTCTTCAATGACTCTAGTTCTTTTTGTAGGCTTGAAACCACCTCAGTATGTGCTTGTGCAGTAACAGAAGATCTAGATGATGATGGTTTTGGACTAACTCCAAAGCCTTTTTAGTATCCCGATTTCTTTCCAAGAATCTCGATTGACAGCTGCTCCTGAGTTAAAGGTATTGCCCCAGGCTCTAAAGACTCTTCATGTCGCTTTTTCAAAGCTTCCTATCAATTTGTAAACAACTTCAAAAGAAACAATAAAAACAAATTTTTAAATGAGATCGTTATTATTCATGTAGTAAATATAATACACAATGTTAAGAAACAAGACTTACTTGCAAGAGAAACATGTCACTCTAGGCATTATTGCATCTTCAGGATAATGGCCAACACCTTCCAACTTAATGACCTCCAATAACTAATAAGGACAAATAGAGATGTATAATTAATGTCAACAATTGAAGAAAACCATTACAATTCAACAGGTCAATTTGAATTAAAAAAGATCAACCTTATATAGTGATTTCAGCAGTAAATCAAGAATAAATAACTTACCTCTTCGTGCTCAATAGTATGAGCTAGTGGAAGAATTACTTGGCCCCCAAAACTTCCAGCTCGAGCCCTTGGTAAAATACAGGGACCAACTTTGACAGCTGCAGCTAAATAAGCATCAATACTGTTGTCTGCCCATTCTGACCTGTGCTCCCGCAAGAACCTAAGAAGTATTGCAGGGGGCACATTCTGAAAGAAAGGACAATGTAGAGAAGAAAAAGAAATGCTAAACTTGAAATGAGAAGATGAATCCAAATGACAAGTAGGAGTGTGAGAAAGCATGCATTAATAGACCACAGTGTGACAATAATCTGAAATTTACTTCACTTACTAAGATGCTTCCATCATTAATTAAATCCTGAAAGTTATGTGGGAAAAAAAAAAAGGAGCCACATAAAAATAAACATAATATTTGTAGATATTATACAAATGTGTGATAGCAGCGTGACAAAATTTTTGCACACTCAAGGGAAACCTAATAACAATCATTGGCATTATTGTGGAACAGATCAAGCAATTTAACCATTGCTTACAGCATACCACTCTGGATATGTCTGATCATTTCCTGAAAACCAAAGATTAAAGCAGTGCAGCAAAACTCCTATGCTGCAGAGACACAGAAACTAGTCACTTAAACATCCTGATGTACCTGCACTGTATGTTTGAAACTACGAGATGTAGAAAGCACATGCCAAAGATGAGATGGATAAAGTGGAATGTTGAAAAGAAAAAAATTCTGGGCTCTCTAGTGGTTGTATGGTATCAAACCATCTAGAGGCTCCTGATCATATAGACATGGGAATAGTGATAACCTATTTCCAGCAGTTGAACTTAACTTTAACTAGCAGGATTGGGTGCAAGTGTGTAGTGTTTGTGAGTCGGTGACACACAAGGTAGATATCAAGTCTAACCAAGCTAGTTCATTAGTTTAATCCCTTATTCATTTCTTTTTCCAGAAGGTATTCATTTCTTGGTTAGACTTGATATCTACCTTGTGTGTCACCGACTCACAAACACTACACACTTGCACCCAATCCTGCTAGTTAAAGTTAAGTTCAACTGCTGGATAGATGATACCTTCTGGAAAAAGAAATGAATAAGGGATTAAACTAATGAACTAGCTTGGTTAGACTTGATATCTACCTTGTGTGTCACCGACTCACAAACACTACACACTTGCACCCAATCCTGCTAGTTAAAGTTAAGTTCAACTGCTGGAAATAGGTTATCACTATTCCCATGTCTATATGATCAGGAGCCTCTAGATGGTTTGATACCATACAACCACTAGAGAGCCCAGAATTTTTTTCTTTTCAACATTCCACTTTATCCATCTCATCTTTGGCATGTGCTTTCTACATCTCGTAGTTTCAAACATACAGTGCAGGTACATCAGGATGTTTAAGTGACTAGTTTCTGTGTCTCTGCAGCATAGGAGTTTTGCTGCACTGCTTTAATCTTTGGTTTTCAGGAAATGATCAGACATATCCAGAGTGGTATGCTGTAAGCAATGGTTAAATTGCTTGATCTATTCCACAATAATGCCAATGATTGTTATTAGGTTTCCCTTGAGTGTGCAAAAATTTTGTCACGCTGCTATCACACATTTGTATAATATCTACAAATATTATGTTTATTTTTATGTGGCTCCTTTTTTTTTTTCCCCACATAACTTTCAGGATTTAATTAATGATGGAAGCATCTTAGTAAGTGAAGTAAATTTCAGATTATTGTCATACTGTGGTCTATTAATGCATGCTTTCTCACACTCCTACTTGTCATTTGGATTCATCTTCTCATTTCAAGTTTAGCATTTCTTTTTCTTCTCTACATTGTCCTTTCTTTCAGAATGTGCCCCCTGCAATACTTCTTAGGTTCTTGCGGGAGCACAGGTCAGAATGGGCAGACAACAGTATTGATGCTTATTTAGCTGCAGCTGTCAAAGTTGGTCCCTGTATTTTACCAAGGGCTCGAGCTGGAAGTTTTTGGGGCCAAGTAATTCTTCCACTAGCTCATACTATTGAGCACGAAGAGGTAAGTTATTTATTCTTGATTTACTGCTGAAATCACTATATAAGGTTGATCTTTTTTAATTCAAATTGACCTGTTGAATTGTAATGGTTTTCTTCAATTGTTGACATTAATTATACATCTCTATTTGTCCTTATTAGTTATTGGAGGTCATTAAGTTGGAAGGTGTTGGCCATTATCCTGAAGATGCAATAATGCCTAGAGTGACATGTTTCTCTTGCAAGTAAGTCTTGTTTCTTAACATTGTGTATTATATTTACTACATGAATAATAACGATCTCATTTAAAAATTTGTTTTTATTGTTTCTTTTGAAGTTGTTTACAAATTGATAGGAAGCTTTGAAAAAGCGACATGAAGAGTCTTTAGAGCCTGGGGCAATACCTTTAACTCAGGAGCAGCTGTCAATCGAGATTCTTGGAAAGAAATCGGGATACTAAAAAGGCTTTGGAGTTAGTCCAAAACCATCATCATCTAGATCTTCTGTTACTGCACAAGCACATACTGAGGTGGTTTCAAGCCTACAAAAAGAACTAGAGTCATTGAAGAATTTGTCCAAGGTCCAGCAAGAACAAATTACATCAGAGGAATCTTATTAACAAACACTTTTGTAAGTATATTTTTCATAATTTACTTTTCAAATCACTACAAGCATTTCATTTAATATGTCTGGTTGTGTTTAACAAACGGGACCTTGATTGGATCTCCAGTTAGAAAATTAGAAAAAAAATTGTAAAACACAAGACTTAAAAGGCCCGTTAGGGGGCCAAAATTGCAAAATGACCATCGAAACCACCGAAACTTGGCACAGACAGCTTGTTCAAGCCTAAATAGACTTGTAGGAAAAAACGGGACCTCTATTGGATCTCCGGTTAGAAAATTAGAAGGAAAATTGTAAAACACAAGACTTAAAAGGCCCATTCGGGGGCCGAAATTGTGAAATGACCACCGAAACCACCGAAACTTGGCACAGACAGCTTGTTCAAGCTTAAATAGACTTGTAGGAACAAACGGGACCTCGATTGGATCTCCGGTTAGAAAATTAGAAGGAAAATTGTAAAACACAAGACTTAAAAGGCCCGTTCGGGGGTCGAAATTGCGAAATGACCACCGGAACCACCAAAACTTGGCATGGATGGATTTTTCAAGCCTAAATAGACTTGTAGGAACAAACGGGACCTAGATTGGATTTCCGGTTAAAAAATTAGAAGGAAAAATGTAAAACACAAGACTTAAAAGGCCCGTTCGGGAGCCGAAATTTCGAAATGACTACCGAAACCACCGAAACTTGGCACGGACAGCTTGTTCAAGCCTAAATAGACTTGTAGGAACAAATGGGACCTCAATTGGATCTCCGGTTAGAAAGTTAGAAGGAAAATTGTAAAATACAAGACTTAAAAGGCCCGTTCGGGGGTTGAAATTGCGAAATGACCACCGAAACCACCGAAACTTGACACGGACAGCTTGTTCAAGCCTAAATAGACTTGTAGAAACAAACGGGACATCGAATGGACTTTCGGTTAAAAAATTAGAAGGAAAAATGTAAAACACAAGACTTAAAAGGCCCGTTCGGGGGCCGAAATTTCAAAATGACCACCGAAACCACCCAACTTGGCACAGATAGCCTTTTCAAGCCTAAATAAACTTGTAGGAACAAACAGGACCTCTATTGGATCTTCGGTTAGAAAATTAGAAGGAAAATTTGTAATACACAAAACTTAAAAGGCTCGTTCAGGAGCCGAGATTGCGAAATGACAACCGAAACCACCAAAACTTGGCACGGACAGCTTGTTCAAACCTAAATAGACTTGTAGGAACAAACGGGACCTCGATTGGATTTCCGGTTAGAAAATTAGAAGAAAAAATGTAAAACACAAGACTTAAAAGGCCCGTTCGGGGGCCAAAATTGCAAAATGACCACTGAAACTATCGAAACTTGGCACGGGTAGCTTGCTCAAGCCTAAATAGAGTTGTATGAGCAAACAGCACCCGATTGGACTTCCCGTTACAAAATTAAAATCAAAATTGTGAAGTTCATATCGAGTTTTTTTTTTTGTCAATCTAATATTGTTTTTTCTTTTTTCATGTGACAGATTGACAATGGTGGAAAATAGTTTGGGCTGCATCAGAAGATTTGATTTTGTGTTTTTGGAAATATTTTGACATAGGATTTTGGTAAATGATTTATGGATTAAATGTTTAGCATCAAAATATTTGGTGTTGTGTTTTTGCAAATATTTTGACATAGGATTTTAGTAAATAACTTGTTGGTTAGATGTTTAACATCAAAATATTTGGTTGTAATTTTGAAAATATTTTGACATAGGATTTGGTAATGTATTTATGGGTTTGATATTAGTAGTTTGTAAGTACTTTGGTATGCATGTTTTAGATTGTCAGAGAATTGTAATTATGTTTATTGGGATTTTTCATAGCTATTAATTTTGAATTAGTATGAATGTCTTGCACAGGTGCATTATTATTTATATTACATTTGTTTATATATTGTGCACAGGAAAATAGGTGTTTTGGATTATTTTGAACAGGAAAATTATTAAAATCAAAATTTGTGTAGTGAATTTTTAGTAACAGGTTGTGTTTTTGTCGTTGTTAATATATTTGGCGACAACATATTGTTTTTGTCGCTAAAAGTTAGTGGTTATTCCAGGAACATTTAGCAACCAAAACTTACTCGTCGCTAAAAACGTGATTTTTAGCGACCAAAGTAATTTTGTCGTTAAATAGTACTTTTGGCGACACATTTATTTGTCGCTAAAAGTACATAGCCTATCCAAATTTTAACCTTTTAGCAACAAATTGTAATTTTATAGCGACAAAATATATGATTTTTGGCGACAAATTTTGCTTGTCGCTAAATGTCTACATACGATGACAATTTCTGATTTCGTCGCCAATACTTTTAGTGACAGGGCTTTGGCGACAAGTTGTATATTTTGTCGCCGATTCATTTGGCGACGGAATTAGTACTTTTGGCGACGAAATTTGTGGGTCGCCAAATGTGTTTTTTGTTGTAGTGTTCTCTTCTCAATTCTTGGAGCTCTCTCTCTCTCTCTAGCAAGAGTTTGTTAATAAGGGTGATCTCAAGACTTAAATAAAACCTTACTATACATATAACTTAGGATAACTTAACTTGGGTTAGCTTAATCTAGGATTTATGCTAATTAACCTAATTAATCCATTACGAATCATTTTTTTTTTCTTCCAAATTTCACAATAGGCTCTAAAAATCATACTAAATACAAATATAAAGTCGGTTTTGGTTTCTGGCGCCTTTAAGGCTTTCAATTTTCAGTTCAAAGTTCTAATTGCAACAGACTGCTTCATGGCAGTCCAAACTACAAAAGTGTGTTGCTTTATCTACAACAGAGGCAAAGTACATTGCTGCCGCAGATGCTGGAAAGGAAATGTTGTGGTTAAAGCAGTTTCTCCAAGAATTGGGTCTACAGCAAGAAGAGTACAAGGTATATTGTGATAGTCAAAGTACAATTGATCTAAGCAAGAATTCCATGTACCATTCACGTACAAAACACATTGATGTCCGGTATCATTGGATACGAGAAGTGATGGAAAAGCAACTGATGAAGCTAGTGAAGATTCGCACGGACAAGAATCCTGTTGACATGATGACCAAGGGTGTCACCAGAGACAAACTGGAAGTTTGTAAGAATCTGACCGGGATGGACTTCAAGTGAGAAGTCAGTTATCTATGTGGGCGTGGAGGGGGAGAATTGTTAACTCCATCCACTACCCACATGGTAAGGAGCCCACCATCTACATGGTGTGGGTGGCACCATGTGGTAAATGAAGTTGGTGGGGGCAATACCAACTCACCAAACGTAGATAGTGAGGGTGGCACAACCAAGCCCACTCATTGTTGTCACCAAACCCACTCCTCCTCTCTTGTTATAAATTGAGATGAGTGAGGAGAGGTTGGATATGGGAGTGATACACAGAGCTGATGAGTGAGAGTGCTATAAAGAGAGTTGTGAGGTGTGAGTTCTGTAATCTCCCTCCGGGATAATTCTATAGTGGATATCTCTCCCGTGGACGTAGATAATTGCCGAACCACGTAAATCTCTTGTGTTATTGTGTGTGATTGATTTCTGGTGTCCCATAGTTCTAACACTTAGTTTGGCTCTTGACAAGAGCGTCACTGAAATATTAAAGGGCTTGTTTGGTTTATTTTTGGGAGAGTTGTTTTTGAAATTTTTTTGGTTTGTTTGGTTGTATATTTTGAGAGAAAATTTTTTTGTGAGAGTTTGGAATGATTTAATATTTTGGAAGAATTGAGTAGATGTGTGTAAGAAAAAAAGTGATTGAGAAGGAGAGAGGAAAGAGAAAAAGTGATTGATTGATGTATAAGAGAAAGAAGTAATTTTGAAAATTTTTTGAGAAAAATCTCAAACCAAACAATTTTTTGAAATTTTTTTTCTAAAACTCAAACCAGACAAGCCCAAAGTATCTCTTGGGTCGTCTCTGGGTCTCTGGGCACAAACAATTAAGCATATTTATTGTGCGACTAGTAGATGTGCTGACATTCTAACAAGTCAAGGTTTTGTATAGTTGATGGATTGCACATTTTTCACAATCTTCATCAATGTATTGCAGTTCAATTGTATGATGATACAACAGGGACTAGATATTCCAGAATTGTGTTCCCTTTAATTTAGTTTTGTGAAGTTCTAATTTACAATTAAAAAAGAAGAATTTGAATAAAAAAACAAAGAAGAAAAAGAAAAAGAAAAAAAAAACATATAAAAAAGAAAGAAAAATTAAAAAAAGAATGAAATCAAGTTCCAATAATAAAAGAGACGAAAAATAAAAATAAAAAAATGAAATGCAGTTCCAATATACCCAAAAAAAAATGAAGTTGCATAAAAAAAATATAAAAAAAAAAGAAGAAGAAAAGGAAACAGGAAAATGAAATTGCACCTAAAAAATATAAAAATCAAGTTCCAATAAATAAAACAAGAAAAAAATAAAAATTAAATAAAAGAAGAGAAGAAAAAGAAAAAATGAAAGAGAGTTCCAACATAAAAAGAAGAGAGAAAAAAAATAAAGGAGAAGAAAAAGAAAAATGAAAGAGAGTTCCAATATAAAAAGAAGAAACTAAAACAAATTAATCGACCACAGTGGGAGTCGAACCCACGACCTTTTGATCCGAAGTCAAACGCGCTAATCCACTGCGCTATGCGGTCAATTGAGAACAACTTTGCATAATTCTGTAATATTTGAGTGTTTGGGTTCCTGCAGTCCAACTGCAATTTGCTAGTCACAATTGGGCATGTATGCATAGAAAATCATTAGAGAATTATAAGGCTTACCAGCTTTAAAATTAGAATTCTCGATCATTTTTGGGATATGAAATGATTGATCTTTCGGTGATAAGAACATGGTTAATAAATTATTATTTGGGTTATTTACATACAGATTTTTTAAATTATTAAAAAATATTTTTTTAATTCCTTAAATTATAAAAACATATAAATAGACTCCCTAAACTATTGAGAATTATCACTTTGTCTCCTAAAATTTAAAAGCGTACAAATGGACCCTCTAAATTATAGGGATCAAAGTGAAACGTGCTAATAGTTTAAAAGGTCCATTTGTACGCTTTTATAATTTAGAAATCAAAGTGATACTTTTCAGTAATTTATGAGGTCTTTGTGTAAATAACCTTTATTACTATGAAGATTTTTTGGGGTTTAATTTACTCTACTGTGGCCAGACCATCATCGGCTAAATAATTGAAATAGTCGTTGAAAAATTGATTAGAAAAGTCGTCGGAGGTGGTTGGCGGTGATTGGTGGTAGTGGTGATGATATGAATAAATAAGCAGATTAATTAGGTGAATAAATAGGTGACACATAGACAAATAAATAGATAACACATAGATAGATTGGTGATATGAACATAGAGGTGACGTGGATAGATAAGTGAACAGTAAACAAATAGGCAAATAGAAAGAGATAATATGATCTTTCAAATTGTGTTGTCTTTTTCGCTTAAAAACAAAATAGAGTTTAAGGTTATTACCTGAAAAGTTTTGAAATTGTACTTATGACCCAAGTCTCCTATTCTGAAAAGAGAAGATTTCCTTCCAATCTATTAATTAGACTGGAGGGTCTAGTTTAGTTTTGTATAGGCCAATTTCAGGTTTGTCATTGTAATTCGAATATTTCAGATTTAGATTTTAGTGCCTCTGCAGTATATTATTCATGCAAAAACAAAACTAGGTTGGTCAAATATCCATAATTATATGTTTGAATAATAAAAAATATGACATCAAGAATAGATTGTTAATTTTTTTTAATTATAAAAATTATGATCCAAACATATGGTTATCGATATTTGATTAATCTCTTTTTTTATATGAATGATCTGTTAACATAAATTTCAGAACTTCATGTTTCGGATTATTTACCATGTATATCATCAAGAAAACAAGACAAAATGACTTACCTGAATCCATCGATGAACGGTTAAACGGAAGCATCTGATTGTCAATAAAACCTTTGATATTGACTATGTTATTGCCTTCTAATCCTTTCCCCTGTGGTGCCTTATGTTTCTCCTTGAGAGGATTTAGAAAAAAAAAAACAGTATTCTTGTTTTTTTCACTCTTAGGAAGGAATAGGGACCATAACCTTTTAAAGGTTGTAATTGGTTTTCATAACTGAAAGGTAATGAAAACCAATAAATTAACCATTATTGGTTTCATAACTGAAAGGTAATAAAAACCAATAAATTAACCATTATTAGTTTCATAACTGAAAGGTAATAAAAACTAATAAATTAACCATTATTATTATTGGTTTTAAAACTGAAAGGTAATGAAAACCAACTTTAACCAATATGTTTTAATTTCTATTTCTGCCCCTCATAGAAATAGAAATTATACAACTAGTATCTACACATTAGGTCCATAACACATATATACCCTTAAGCCTATTAACTAAATTGAATCACTTAAATTGTAGGCTTCTTATAAATGATAACACCACATTTAATTATGTGGTCCCATTGAGACATTATCTAACAATCTCCCACTGGACCACATATGTATCCTGAAAAATGTGCTTAACTTTAGTGAGCTCAGAAATTTGTTATCATAACTTGAGGGTATCCAAACAATCTTGTCCATTAACTATATTAATATAGGATCAAAGCGGTCTTCGTTACATTAATCGTAACTCGACCCACCAATGGTCACGTATACGAATACAGCTAAATGACATAGATCAATCATGGATGCGTAGCATGGAAATTACATGTGATGTGATCCATACATGCCTATTTCCAACTGGTCCTACTTAACTTTATTGAGATCAATACTTCACAATACGTAACAGAGCGTAATAAACTGAATACTTCATTTCTGCAGAAATTAATCTAATTACATAGATAAAACTCAAGACTGACATAAAGCAGTAATATAAATACAAACTCCCACTAAACCAGAATGTTCTCAAATAGAACAACACCCATCTGAGCAGTGTGCTCATGAAAGACCTTGGGTGGTAGTCCCTTCGTAAGTGGATCCGCTATCATGGAGTTTGTCCCAATGTGCTCTATGGAAATCTGTCCACTCTGCACTCTTTCTTTTACAACTAGGAACTTGATATCAATATGCTTTGATTTTGTCGAGCTCCTGTTGTTATTGGAATATAAAACTGCAGACTTATTGTCACAATATATCTTAAGTGGTCTTTCAGTGCCTTCCAAAATACGCAACCCAGTGACAAAATTCTGCAGCCATATCCCTTGGTTTGATGCCTCATAACATGCTATAAACTCTGCAGCCATGGTGGATGAGGCTATGAGCGTCTACTTTGCAGACCTCCAAGAAATTGCTCCGCTAGCTAACAGATAAATATAGCCTGATGTGGATTTCCTACTGTCTTGGCATCCAGCAAAATCGGAGTCGGAATATCCAATGACCTCTAACTTATCCGATCTCCTATATGTGAGCATATATTCCTTTGTTCTCTGTAAATATCGCATAACACGCTTGACTACTTTCCAATGATCCATGCCAGGATTACTTAAATATCTGCCTAACATGCCAACTATAAACGCAATATCCGGACGCGTACATACTTGAGCATACATTAGACTCCCTACAGCCGAGGCATAAGGAATCTTCTGCATTTCTTGAATTTCAAGACTGTTCTTCGGGCATTGGCTGAGACTAAACTTGTCTCCCTTAGCAACCGGGGTTTCACACCAACTGGTAATGAGACAAGTTCCCAAACTTTATTGTCTTGCATAGACTTATATTCTTCATTCATGGCTTCTATTCACTTATGAGAGTTGGAACTTTCCATGGCTTGACGAAAGTTGATTGGATCATCTTTCGACATTCCATTTTCTACCTCATGTTCCTGGAGATATACAATATAATCATCTGAAAATGCAAATCTCCTTTCTCTGGTGGATCGCCTTAATGGCACAGATTCTTGAGGTTGAGGTTGTAGAGTTTGTTCCTCAAGAACAATTACCTCATCTTGAATGGGGGTTTGAACTATATTATCTTGAACAACATTGTCTGGTTGAGGATTCGAAATTACTTCTCGAGCAATGACAGGTATAGGAACCTGTGATTGGTCAAAAGTAGTAGTAGGAAGTGGGATTACTCCTGCTTCCTCCTCAAAGACAATGTCTTGCCTTCTAATCCTTTCCCCTTTGGTGCCTTATGTTTCTCCTTGAAAGGATTTAGAAAACAAAACAGTATTCTTGTTTTTTTTTTTTTCACTCTTGGGAAGGAATAGGGACCATAACCTTTTAAAGGTTGTAATTGATTTTCATAACTGAAAGGTAATGAAAACCAATAAATTAACCATTATTAGTTTCATAACTGAAAAGTAATAAAAACCAATAAATTAACCATTATTAGTTTCATAACTGAAAGGTAATAAAAACTAATAAATTAACCATTATTATTATTGGTTTTAAAACTGAAAGGTAATGAAAACCAACTTTAACCAATATGTTTTAATTTCTATTTCTGCCCCTCATAGAAATAGAAATTATACAACTAGTATCTACACATTAGGTCCATAACACATATACCCTTAAGTCTATTAACTAAATTGAATCACTTAAATTGTAGGCTTCTTATAAATGATAACACCACATTTAATTATGTGGTCCCATTGAGACATTATCTAACAATCTCCCACTGGACCACATATGTATCTAGAAAAATGTGCTTAACTTTAGTAAGCTCAGAAATTTGTTATCATAACTTGAGGGTATCCAAACAATCTTGTCCATTAACTATATTAATATAGGATCAAAGCGGTCTTCGTTACATCAATCGTAACTCGACCCACCAATGGTCACGTATACAAATATAGCTAAATGACATAGATCAATCATGGATGCGTAGCATGGAAATTACATGTGATGTGATCCATACATGCCTATGTCCAACTGGTCCTACTTAACTTTATTGAGATCAATACTTCACAATACGTAACAGAGCGTAATAAACTGAATACTTCATTTCTGCAGAAATTAATCTAATTACATAGATAAAACTCAAGGCTGACATAAAGCAGTAATATAAATACAAACTCCCACTAAACCAGAATGTTCTCAAATAGAACAACACCCATCTGAGCAGTGTGCTCATGAAAGACCTTGGGTGGTAGTCCCTTCGTAAGTGGATCCGCTATCATGGAGTTTGTCCCAATGTGCTCTATGGAAATCTGTCCACTCTGCACTCTTTCTTTTACAACTAGGAACTTGATATCAATATGCTTTGATTTTGTCGAGCTCCTGTTGTTATTGGAATATAAAACTGCAGACTTATTGTCACAATATATCTTAAGTGGTCTTTCAGTGCCTTCCAAAATACGCAACCCAGTGACAAAATTCCGCAGCCATATCCCTTGGTTTGATGCCTCATAACATGCTACAAATTCTGCAGCCATGGTGGATGAAGCTATGAGCGTCTGCTTTGCAGACCTCCAAGAAATTGCTCCGCCAGCTAACAGATAAATATAGCCTGATGTGGATTTCCTACTGTCTTGGCATCCAGCAAAATCGGAGTCGGAATATCCAATGACCTCTAACTTATCCGATCTCCTATATGTGAGCATATATTCCTTTGTTCTCTGTAAATATCGCATAACACGCTTGACTGCTTTCCAATGATCCATGCCAGGATTACTTAAATATCTGCCTAACATGCCAACTATAAACGCAATATCCGGACGCGTACATACTTGAGCATACATTAGACTCCCTACAGCCGAGGCATAAGGAATCTTCTGCATTTCTTGAATTTCAAGACTGTTCTTCGGGCATTGGCTGAGACTAAACTTGTCTCCCTTAGCAACCGGGGTTTCACCTGATTTACAATTTTGCATGCCAAATCTAATGAGTATTTTTTCGATATAGCTCCTTTGTGATAATCCCAGAATACCCCGAGAACGATCTCGGAGTATTTCGATTCCTAATACAAAGGAAGCATCACCAAGATCTTTCATTTCAAAATTCTTAGATAGAAATCTCTTGGTGTCATGCAATAAGTTTATATCGTTTGTGGCAAGCAATATGTCGTCAACATATAAAACCAAAAATATGTGTTTACTCCCACTGAACTTGTGATACACACATTCATCAACAACGTTAGTTTCAAAACCATACGAAGTGAGAACTTGATGAAATTTGAAGTACCACTGACGAGAAGCTTGTTTGAGTCCATAGATGGATTTAGTCAATTTGCAAACCATATTCTTTGGGTCTCCTGACACAAAGTTTTCTGGCTGCACCATATAAATTGTTTCTTTAATGTCACCATTAAGAAAAGCTGTTTTGACATCCATCTGATGCAACTCAAGATCAAAATATGCAACAAGCGCCATAATTGTCCTAAAAGAATCTTTCGAAGAAACTGGAGAGAAAGTTTCTTTAAAGTCAATTCCTTCTTTTTGAGTAAAGCCTTTGGCTACAAGACGTGCCTTATACCTCTCCACATTACCATTTGAATCCCTTTTGGTTTTAAATATCCATTTACAACCTACGGGCTTCGCACCAACTGGTAATGAGACAAGTTCCCAAACTTTATTGTCTTGCATAGACTTATATTCTTCATTCATGGCTTCTATCCACTTATGAGAGTTGAAACTTTCCATGGCTTGACGAAAGTTGATTGGATCATCTTTCGACATTCCATTTTCTACCTCATGTTCCTGGAGATATACAATATAATCATCTGAAAATGCAAATCTCCTTTCTCTGGTGGATCGCCTTAATGGCACAGATTCTTGAGGTTGAGGTTGTAGAGTTTGTTCCTCAGGAACAATTACCTCATCTTGAATGGGGGTTTGAACTATATTATCTTGAACAACATTGTCAGGTTGAGGATCCGAAATTACTTCTCGAGCAATGACAGGTATAGGAACCTGTGATTGGTCAAAAGTAGTAGTAGGAAGTGGGATTACTCCTGCTTCCTCCTCAAAGACAATGTCTCTAACTGGATTTCTCCCCCCAAACTCAACATCCTCAAAAATGTTGCAATTCCCGTCTCAAATATTGACCTATTTGTGGGATCATAAAACTTGTAACCCCGTGATCGTTCGACATAGCCAATAAAGTAGCTGCTAATGGTTTTAGAGTCCAATTTTCGTTCATGAGGTTTATAAGGCCTCGCCTCAACAGGATAACCTTTTAAACAATTATGCTCACATTAAGTTACCAAACAGATAATCTCTAAATAAATTAATTTAATAACAACATCTCAAGATACCTAGCACAACATTAATACCAAGCCTTTGGGCAGTGATATTAACTGTAAGTGGTATTCTTGTTGTAATGATCAAACATTGACAATAAGTTATGTCAAATAACAAATCTATCTTTTGATGGATTTATTATTCACATTAGGTTTTCTTGACAATTGGCACATGTTTATCACCACAAAATGTGTGTGTAATTCTGCCAAGTTTTAATCATGTCTTTGGATCGATAAATACCCGCATGAGATACACAGACATGAACTTCAAAACATTCCATATAAAACAATCTAGACAAGAGAGATCACTTTTGTGACATCTTGTTTGAATTGACTTATATTGAGAATGTTAGAAAATTAAATTTCTGTAGACGTTGTATGAAATTACATTAAATTTAAAGATTTCTAAATTTGTTACCCCGTATATGTTATATAATCTGCAGCAATCCCAATTATATATATACATATATAAATAGAATTGACGGGTCAAAAAAAAAACTGAATCCATTTGGAAAAATGAACCGCCCATCCGAATTATGTTCCATTTCCAGAAAACAAAACAGAATTTGCAGCAGAGGGAAAAACAGAAATACAAAAACAGAATCTGATTCCAAGAAACTAAATAGGATGAATAAAAGCATATCTATTCTGATGATACACATGATATAACCGCTCTGATACCACTTTCTCTGGTGGATCGCCTTAATGGCACAGATTCTTGAGGTTGAGGTTGTAGAGTTTGTTCCTCAAGAACAATTACCTCATCTTGAATGGGGGTTTGAACTATATTATCTTGAACAACATTGTCTGGTTGAGGATTCGAAATTACTTCTCGAGCAATGACAGGTATAGGAACCTGTGATTGGTCAAAAGTAGTAGTAGGAAGTGGGATTACTCCTGCTTCCTCCTCAAAGACAATGTCTCTAACTGGATTTCTCCCCCCAAACTCAACATCCTCAAAAATGTTGCAATTCCCGTCTCAAATATTGACCTATTTGTGGGATCATAAAACTTGTAACCCCGTGATCGTTCGGCATAGCCAATAAAGTAGCTGCTAATGGTTTTAGAGTCCAATTTTCGTTCATGAGGTTTATAAGGCCTCGCCTCAACAGGATAACCTTTTAAACAATTATGCTCACATTAAGTTACCAAACAGATAATCTCTAAATAAATTAATTTAATAACAACATCTCAAGATACCTAGCACAACATTAATACCAAGCCTTTGGGCAGTGATATTAACTGTAAGTGGTATTCTTGTTGTAATGATCAAACATTGACAATAAGTTATGTCAAATAACAAATCTATCTTTTGATGGATTTATTATTCACATTAGGTTTCCTTGACAATTGGCACATGTTTATCATCACAAAATGTGTGTGTAATTCTGCCAAGTTTTAATCATGTCTTTGGATCGATAAATACCCGCATGAGATACACAGACATGAACTTCAAAACATTCCATATAAAACAATCAAGACAAGAGAGATCACTTTTGTGACATCTTGTTTGAATTGACTTATATTGAGAATGTTAGAAAATTAAATTTCTGTAGACGTTGTATGAAATTACATTAAATTTAAAGATTTCTAAATTTGTTACCCCGTATATGTTATATAATCTGCAGCAATCCCAATTATATATATACATATATAAATAGAATTGACGGGTCAAAAAAAAAACTGAATCCATTTGGAAAAATGAACCGCCCATCCGAATTATGTTCCATTTCCAGAAAACAAAACAGAATTTGCAGCAGAGGGAAAAACAGAAATACAAAAACAGAATCTGATTCCAAGAAACTAAATAGGATGAATAAAAGCATATCTATTCTGATGATACACATGATATAACCGCTCTGATACCACTTTCTCTGGTGGATCGCCTTAATGGCACAGATTCTTGAGGTTGAGGTTGTAGAGTTTGTTCCTCAAGAACAATTACCTCATCTTGAATGGGGGTTTGAACTATATTATCTTGAACAACATTGTCTGGTTGAGGATTCGAAATTACTTCTCGAGCAATGACAGGTATAGGAACCTGTGATTGGTCAAAAGTAGTAGTAGGAAGTGGGATTACTCCTGCTTCCTCCTCAAAGACAATGTCTCTAACTGGATTTCTCCCCCCAAACTCAACATCCTCAAAAATGTTGCAATTCCCGTCTCAAATATTGACCTATTTGTGGGATCATAAAACTTGTAACCCCGTGATCGTTCGGCATAGCCAATAAAGTAGCTGCTAATGGTTTTAGAGTCCAATTTTCGTTCATGAGGTTTATAAGGCCTCGCCTCAACAGGATAACCTTTTAAACAATTATGCTCACATTAAGTTACCAAACAGATAATCTCTAAATAAATTAATTTAATAACAACATCTCAAGATACCTAGCACAACATTAATACCAAGCCTTTGGGCAGTGATATTAACTGTAAGTGGTATTCTTGTTGTAATGATCAAACATTGACAATAAGTTATGTCAAATAACAAATCTATCTTTTGATGGATTTATTATTCACATTAGGTTTCCTTGACAATTGGCACATGTTTATCATCACAAAATGTGTGTGTAATTCTGCCAAGTTTTAATCATGTCTTTGGATCGATAAATACCCGCATGAGATACACAGACATGAACTTCAAAACATTCCATATAAAACAATCAAGACAAGAGAGATCACTTTTGTGACATCTTGTTTGAATTGACTTATATTGAGAATGTTAGAAAATTAAATTTCTGTAGACGTTGTATGAAATTACATTAAATTTAAAGATTTCTAAATTTGTTACCCCGTATATGTTATATAATCTGCAGCAATCCCAATTATATATATACATATATAAATAGAATTGACGGGTCAAAAAAAAACTGAATCCATTTGAAAAAATGAACCGCCCATCCGAATTATGTTCCATTTCCAGAAAACAAAACAGAATTTGCAGCAGAGGGAAAAACAGAAATACAAAAACAGAATCTGATTCCAAGAAACTAAATAGGATGAATAAAAGCATATCTATTCTGATGATACACATGATATAACCGCTCTGATACCACTTGTTAACATAAATTTCAGAACTTCATGTTTCGGATCATTTACCATGTATATCATCAAGAAAACAAGACAAAATGACTTACCTGAATCCATCGATGAACGATTAAACGGAAGCATCTGATTGTCAATAAAACCTTTGATATTCACTATGTTATTGCCTTCTAATCCTTTCCCCTGTGGTGCCTTATGTTTCTCCTTGAGAGGATTTAGAAAAACAAAACAGTATTCTTGTTTTTTTCACTCTTGGGAAGGAATAGGGACCATAACCTTTTAAAGGTTGTAATTGGTTTTCATAACTGAAAGGTAATGAAAACCAATAAATTAACCATTATTGGTTTCATAACTGAAAGGTAATAAAAACCAATAAATTAACCATTATTAGTTTCATAACTGAAAGGTAATAAAAACTAATAAATTAACCATTATTATTATTGGTTTTAAAACTGAAAGGTAATGAAAACCAACTTTAACCAATATGTTTTAATTTCTATTTCTGCCCCTCATAGAAATAGAAATTATACAACTAGTATCTACACATTAGGTCCATAACACATATATACCCTTAAGCCTATTAACTAAATTGAATCACTTAAATTGTAGGCTTCTTATAAATGATAACACCACATTTAATTATGTGGTCCCATTGAGACATTATCTAACATGATCTACTTAAGATACATTAAAATTTGAATAGTTCAAACCACCGAAGCGAACTCGAAATAGGTTCTCAAAGCACTAAACTATACCTTCCTATCCAATTAGTGGATTGGAGAGAAACCCATCTATCATAAAATTAATTTTTTTATGATTTATATTTAGTCACAATTATTGAATTATATAAAAATATTGAGTTTTGAAAATCTTGAGTGTAAATTTATTCACATATGTGAAAAATACACCTAGTCCCACCAAAAGTACAACATAAGCATGAGGTGGTATGTATTGTTCATATTGTGTGTATAAATTTTCTTTTAAAAATCTCAAGTCATGATAGTGAATTGTGATAAGGGGACAAAAAAAACAAATCTTCTGAATTATATAGACTAAAATAAAGTTGTTTATTTCATGATTAATAATTTTAAAAAATGTTACATTAATATAATTTGTTTCAAATTCAAAAAGGACAGAGATTTTAAAATTTAAATTAAGTATTATTGTTTTTAAAATTTTAGTGATTTATTAATTTATCTCCAATAGTCTTTAAAACAGGTTTATTGATTATGATAACTAGCCTTAATCTATTTTACACCCTCCAACTAATTAACTATTACAATAATTATTTTAATATTTATCTTCCAAACTAATTGTGCGGACTGATTTCCGCAATAGAGTAAAATGAAACTTCGTGGACGAACTCTGGTGCACCGTTAGGTGAAGGCCTGCGCAAGAAACGAACAGTTAGGCTACCCGACCGGGGATTGGTCAGAAATCCCTCCGACGGTCAAGTCAGTGCCAGAATTTGGTATGGTGAAGGTAGAGTATACGAGTAAGTTTAGAGTGTGAAGAGGTCGATCCCTCTCAAGGAGATTTAAGTTACCTTTTATAAAGACCGTTTGACTTGCTCACCAAGTTTCTTTGTTTGCCACCCGACACTTAGCCGAAATGTTAGGTTGCTCCTCAATGGGAAGAGCAAAGAATCCGTTAAGCAATTCCGTTATTCGTGGCAAATCAAATGCTCCTTCCGTATATTAGACGTGAGTTAATTTGCACGATTGGTTCGTACCGGATGCTCTTACAGTTGGTTTAGCGCCCTGATTCAAGTTGGTCATCCTCCTTAGCTACGCTCGGCCCAGGTTTGTACTTTGGGCTGCGTGGTTCAGATTACTTGGTCCATTGGGCTTAAAATCACATTTGGTCTTGATGTTTGGTCCCTTGGTGGTTCTTCTTTGGTTCAAGTAAACGCTTGTCCCACACGGTTTGGACTGTTGAACACTAGCTCGGACCAAACTCGTGCCTGGGTTTTAACGTTCTGATCCTGTAACGTTACCAGGCCCAAGCATTGCCCTTGGGATTGCGGTATCCTCTTTGTTCTGCTTATGCTTTGTAAATGACCCTCTTCATTTTCCCCCTAGCTCGTGCTTGAAGTCTTCGAGTGTGAGCTATGATATTGGCCTGCTACCTTAGTTGGGGCAAATGAAGAGGGTCATTTACAAAGCACAAGCAGAACAAAGAGGATACCGCAAGCCCAAGGGCAATGCTTGGGCCTGGTAACGCTACAAGATCAGAACGTTAAAACCCAGGCACGAGTTTGGGCCGAGCTAGTGTTCAACCGTCCAAACCGTGTGGGCCAAGCGTTTACTTGAACCAGAGAAGAACCACCAAGGGACCAAACATGAAGACCAAATGTGATTTTAAGCCCAACGGGCCAAGTAATCCGAACCACGCAGCCCAAAGTACGAACCTGGGCCGAGAGTAGCTAAGGAGGCTGACCAACTTGAATCAGGGCGCTGAACTAACCGTAAGAGCATCCGGTACGAACCAATCGTGCAAATTGACTCACGTCCAATATACGGAAGGAGCATTTGATTTACCATGAATAACGGAATTGCTTAACGAATTCTTTTCTTTTCATCTTTGTTTTTCATGAGTACTGTATGCTTCCCTGCAGAATAGAGGCTCCGAGGCTAAGTGGACCGTCTGTTCGGACAGACCATGCTTGCTTTTTCAAAAAACTTTGCATGCCCCCGGCCGAGTAAATGCTCTGAGGTCTAACGGACCGTCTGTTCGGATAGACTAGGCATCTTGCCTTTAAGAGAGCTTTGTATGCCCTCCGGTCGAGCAGAGGCTCCGAGACCGAACAGACCATCTGTTTGGACAGACTAGGCTTCCTGCCTTTAAGAGAGCTTTGTATGCCTTCCGACCGAGCAAAGGCTCCAAGATTGAATAGATCGCCTCTTTGGATAGACCATGCTTCTTGCTTTTTCAAAAACTTTGCATGCCCCTGGCCGAGCAAATGCTTTGAGGCCGAACGGACCGTCTGTTCAGATAGACCAGGCATCTTGCCTTTAAGAGAGCTTTGTATGCCCTTCGGCCGAGCAGAGGCTCCGAGACCAAACAGATCGTATGTTCAGACAGACCAGGCTTCTTGCCTTTAAGAGAGCTTTGTATGCCCTCCGGCCGAGCAAATGCTCCAAGGCTGAATAGATCGTCTCTTCGGACAGACCATGCTTATTGTTTTTAAGAAATCTTTGTACGCTCTTCGGCCGAGCAGAGGCTTTGAAACCGAACGAACCGTCTCTTTGGATGGACCAGGCTTCCTACCTTAGACAAAATTTTAGAAAATAAATAAATAACTAAAATATGCTGAGTTTGACCAAACACGTTGTTGCTTGATCTTTAGTTGATTTGTTCAAGTTTAGCTCATCAATGAGCGTATCTCGACTCTCCAGTGAGCGCGAGTTGTTACCATGGATCATGCTTTCAAGTAACGATACTTGGTACAAATTCCACCAAGCGATACCACTTGGTGCCCTTCTCCGACCAGAGGCCGAGATTTCGGGCTAGGGCATAGGTTAAGACCCGTAACCCAATCTTGCTCAATTGCTGAGCGAAAATATGCACGACACATATGAAAAAGAACACAATTCGTAAAGAAAAGTTGATTTCATTGATACTCATAAAATGAGAATTACATTTGATAGATATTCAAGTCACAATATCACTGATAGTATTTCTTCAAATTGGCAACATTCCAAGGACGAGGAATGGACTTGCCATCTAGGTCGGCCAAATAGTAAGCTCCGTTGCCCAAAGCAGATGTGACTTTGTACGGCCCTTCCCAGTTGGGTCCGAGCTTCCCTTCTCCAGGGATCTTTTTATGATCCACGACCTTCCTTAGTACCAGGTCACCAGGTAGAAATTGTCTGACAAGCTCATTCTTATTGAAGCTTCTGGTAAGTTGTTGTTGATAGGCTGCCAAGCGTATGAGGGCGGCCTCTCTGCGTTCCTCTGCTAGGTCTAGAGCTTGAGCGATGGCCTCATCATTGTTTACTAGTTCGAAGATTTCAGACCGAATTGTGGGAAAGCCGACCTCCAAGAGGATGATAGCCTCCATTCCATAAGTGAGGGAGTAGGGGCGTCTCTCATGTTGATCGCCTTGGTGTAGTCCTGTATGCCCATAAAACATTTGGTAGTTCTTCTACCCATTTGCCTTTGGCCTTCTCCAACCGCTTCTTTATCCCATTGATGACCGTCTTATTAGACGCTTCAGCTTGACCATTGCCTTGAGGGTAGACTAGAGTAGAATTTCTAAACTCAATTTTTAAGTCAGAGTAGAACTTTCTAAAAACCTTTCCATCAAATTGGGTGCCATTGTCGGATAGTAGGGCCCTTGGAGTGCCAAACCTAGTAATAACACTCCTCCAAACAAACCTTTTCATGTTAGCTTCCTTTATGTTTGCTAAGGCTTCAATCTCTACCCACTTAGTGAAATAGTCAGTGGTAGCAACGAAGAACCTTTTGTTAGCAATACCCCTTGCTAGAGGTCCAACGATGTCTAGACCCCACTGTGAAAATGGCCATGGACTGGTGAGGGGAGTTAGGTACTTGGCTGGTTGATGAATGAGTAGGGCAAACCTTTGGCACTTATCGCATTTTTGGACATACTGTTGGGCATCTTTCTGCATACGCGGCCACTAGTATCCATGAGTGAGGGCTCTGTGTGCCAAGGATCGACCTCTAATGTGATTACCACAGATCCCCTCGTGGATTTCATAAAGAAAGTTCTCCACAAGATTGGGGTGAACACAAAGAAAATACGGACCAAGGTAAGACTTTTTGTAAAGCTTGCCCGAAGGTGAGACCCAAAATCACGCAGCTCGGTGCCTTGTTTTATGTGCCTCTTTCTTGTCATCTGAGAGGGCACCATTTTTTAAGAAGGCAAGGAGTGGGTCCATCGAGCTCGGACCGAGGTCAGTATAGAGGACCGAGCTGGGTGGATCGACAGTCGGTTGAGGAACAAATTCAACCCATATCTTGTGACCATTTCTGGAGTCCACTGAAAAGCCAAGACAGGCCAAAGCATCGGCGTGGCTATTTCCATCACGGCCAATTTTCACAACCCTGATAGCTTGAAACTTGCGAATCAGGTGCTTGGCTTGTTCTGTATAGGATGTCATCCGGTCATCGCGAGTTTCGTATACTCCAGTCAATTGGTTCACCACAAGTTGGGAGTCGCTATAAACGAGCAACTCCTCTGCATTAAAGTGTTCAGTGCTGCGTAGACCAGCTAGCAGAGCCTCGTACTTAGCTTCGTTGTTGGAAACCTTCCATCCCAGTCTGACGGCTTGCTTCCAAACAAACCCCTCGTGAAATAAGGACCATTCCAGCTCCAAAACCCTTTTGGTTGGAGGATTCATCAACGAACAACTGCCAAACGTCTCCAATGAAAAGTTTTCATGCCTCGGTGGGGGTTTGATAAGTGTTATGGATTCCGGTTGCTAAGGCCGAGCTCCCTTCAGAGGGGCCGGTCAGTCCGGGAGTGAATTCTGCTACGAAGTCTGCTAACACTTGAGCTTTGATAGCAATTTGTGGCTGGAATTTAATGTCAAACTCATCCAATTCTACTGCCCACTTCGTTGTCTGCCCCGAGAAATCAGCTCGGCTGAACACAGACTTTAGAGGGTACTCTGTGAGGACATTGATAGTGTGTCCTTGGAAGTAGTGAGCAAGCTTCTTGGAGGCTATCAGTAGGGCGTATGCCAGCTTCTCTAGAGGTAGGTATCTGGTTTTGGCATCCAAGAGGGTTTTGCTAACGTAGTATACTGGCTTTTGTTTCTTCCATTCCTCTCTAATCAAGACTACACTCACAGCGTAATCGGAGACAGCCAAGTAAAGAAAGAGCTCTTCGTTAGGGACTGGAGTAGACAAAAGAGGAGGAGAAGAAAGATACTTCTTCAACTCGGTGAGTGCTTCGGAGCACTGGTCACCCCATTCGAAGTTTGCCTTCTTCCTTAGGAGTTGGAAGAAGGGTCTCATTCGATCGGAAGACCGACTAATGAAACGATTCAATGTTGCGGCCATACCAGTGAGCTTTTGGAGTTCCCTAGCTTTCCTAGGTGCCTCAATGTCTTAGAGGGCTTTGATCTGGTCGGGATTGACTTCGATGCCTTGTCTGGTCACCATATATCCCAAGAACTTCCCTGAACTTACCCCGAATGCACATTTTGAGGCGTTCAAACGAAGCTTGTGGGTCTTCAGGATTTGGAACACTTCCTCTAAGTCTCTCAGATGATGTTTGGCCAATTTGCTTTTGACCACCATGTCATCTATATAGGCCTCCATAGTCTTGTTTAGTTGGTCCTTGAACATTTTAGTGACCATCCGTTGATAGGTCGCACCGGCGTTCTTCAGGACAAAAGGCATCACTTTGTAGCAGTAGGTGCCCCTTGGGCTAATGAATGTTTTCTTCTCCTGGTCAGGGCCAAACAAAGGGATTTGATGATAGCCATTGTAAGCATCCAGGAAGCTCATTCATTCATATCCAGCTGTTGTGTCCACCAGTTGGTCTATTCGTGGGAGAGGAAAGCTGTCCTTAGGACAAGCTTTGTTGAGGCCAGTGAAGTCGACGCATACCCTCTATTTTTCATTCTTTTTCTTCACCATAACGGTGTTAGACAACCATTTCGGATATTGTACCTCCCAAATGACCCCTGCTACCAGAAGCTTGTTTACCTCTTGGATGACCGCTTCCGTATGTTCTGCAGATGATCGTCTGCTCTTTTGGACCACGGGCCGAGCTGCTGGTTGGACGTTGAGTTGGTAACATGCAAAGGCTGGGTCTAACCTAGGGGTCTCGTAAGCAAACCAAGCAAACACTTCGATATTCTTGCGGAGGAGAGCTAGCAATTGCTCCTTCTCTTCGGCGAGAAACGAAGTGCCGAACAGAAAGAACTTGTCTGGATCTTCTCCATCCACTAAGATTGTTTCGAGATCCTCCACCATCTTCTTTATTGGTAGTCTACCAATGTCTTCCAGTACAGGCTGATCAGGCAGTTCGACCATTTGGACTTCCTTGCATGCTTGTTTAGACTTCATAGCAGCGATGAAGCAGTGCTTTGCCGCTACTTGGTCACCCCTCATCTCCTCCACCCCATTCTTTGTTGGGAAACGGACTACCTGGTGGTAAGTGGATGGCACCGCCTCTATTGTATGAATCCAAGGCCAGCCAAGGATTGCATTGTAAGGAGATGAAGTATTAATCACGAAGAAGTCGACAGGGACCACTTATGACTTTGCTGTGATGGACAAGGTGATTCGGCCGAGCGACCACTCTGTCTGTCCATTGAAGTCGACTAGAGGGGAGATTGCGGGGATTAAGTGTTGCTCATCAAGACCCAGCTTTTTGAAAAGGTCATAATACATAATGTCAGCGGCGCTCCCTTGATCAATTAGGACTCGTTTCACATCAAATTTGTTCGCCACACCGACGGTGACGATCAAGGCATCAGTGTGAGGATATTGGATCCCGTCCAAATCCTTTTCGGAGAACACAATGTCGAACTAAGAGGGATTTCCTTCCGTTCTGGACTTCTTGAGCAATGGTCTTACTGACATGACTTGTTGCAAGTGCGTGGCTCTCTGAATCTCGCCACGAAGGGCATTCTCCCTTTGGGGGTCGGTCATCCCATGGATGACGTTGATCACTAGCCTTGGGGCTTGGTCTTCTGGTGGAGGGGCTAGGGGTTGTCCCTGTTTTGCCCTTGTCTTCTCCACATCAATCCATTGTTGGAGATGGCCGACAGTGACCAAGTCTTCAAGATGCCTCTTAAGGTCTCTGCAGTTCTGCGTCTTATGCCCCTTCTCACGATGATAGGTGCACCGCCACTCCTGATTGCACCGAGCAGGGTCCTCCATCATCTTAGAAGGCCAAACGAAGTAGGGTTCTCCCTTGATTTTTTCCAAGAGCCTGTAAATTGGCTCCGTGAACACAGTGGTTATGGCTTCATAGGATCTACTCGTTTCCTCTTCAATTTTCATGGTTGGTTGCTTATTTTGGCCATACCTCCTTCTTTGGTCCTCCCTCATAGGCTGTTCGGCCCTATGTTTCTAGGAGGCCTTAACTCCCTCATCTGCAACTGACACTTGAACAGAGGCTGTGTCATCTTCCACACGGGCTCACTCCTCTATTCGACTCCTTAGCTCTTTCAAATCAGAGGCAGGACGTTTCGTCAATGACTACCTGAGCTTATGTGAAGGGGGGAGGCCTTGTTTGAAGTATAGGGCTACCAACGGCTCACTACAAACATCTTCTTCCAAATCGCCATATGCCTCCCAATACAATCGAGCGTATTTGCGCAAAGACTCCTTTTTATCTTTTTGAATATTGAACAAGGTGTCCAACCCCTTCGGGATTCAGCTATTAGAAACAAACCGTGCGAGGAAGGCCTCAGAGAGCTGAGCCCAATCATAGATTGATTGAGGAGGAAGCTTGTCATACCACTGGAGGCCGTGCTCACCAAGGCTAGAGGCAAAAACCTTGCACATGAACGCATCGTTCTGATTCCAAAGGGACATCATTTGGTGGTAGTGGCTGATATGAGTTAGGGGGTCTGACTTCCCATCATAGAGGATGAATTTCGGTGGACTGTACTTATGAGGAGCTTCCACCGCTTCAATCTCAGGGCAAAGGGGGGAAGAGACTAGTCGGCCCAGAGCACGACGCTCTATCTGATGAACAGACCGATCTAGATGCTCTTTTTCCCTTTCTAATCGCCGCTCTGCTACTTTGTTCGACCGTCGGTTATCTTCTTGGTTGTCGTTCAACCATGTTCTCAAGTCACGCGGTCGCTTGTTACGACAGCGCGGAGGCAAAGAGATTGCTGAATAATGACTAATGGACTTTTGTCTCTTGCGAGGGTCTTCTTGGAGATTCTCTATCCTACTACTGGCTCCCTCACTATGTACTGGAATTGGCCGGCTACGCTCACCACGAACAGGACCATAGTTAGACCGTTCCCGTCGTGGGGGCGGTGGAAGAGTATGCCTCCGTTGCTGCGATGGTCCCTCTCCGAACTTCCTTGGCTCACCTTGAGGTGCCATCTGCTTCCTCAGTTGAGCACGTAGCTTCTCAATCTCCAGACTCATCGAGTCAATGACACGATCACGGTGGTCCTTCTCAACAAATAGCCGTTGAGATGACTGATAGGCGGTGGCGCGACGTCGCTCTGCCGTATCGAGGGTCGGGCTGTCGTGGTCCATCAGGTTATCATTTATGGTAGGGAAGGCCAGACCCTTGTCTTTGGTTCTCTCCGTTGCTGGAGTTTTCTCTCCAATCCCAGGTTGCGAGGTTCCTTCAATACTCATCGTCGGAGTTCGTCACAAAGCAATCAGAGAACGATTCCCACAAACGGAGCCAAATGTGTGGACTGATTTCCGCAATAGAGTAAAATGAAACTTCATGGACGAACTCTGGTGCATCGTTGGGTGAAGGCCTGCGTAAGAAACGAACGGTTAGGCTGCCTGATCGGGGATTGGTCAGAAACTCCTTCGACGGTCAAGTCAGTACCAGAATTTGATATGGTAAAGGTAGAGTATACGAGTAAGTTTAGAGTGTGAAGAGGTCGATCCCTCTCAAGGAGAGTCAAGTTACCTTTTATAAGGACCGTTCGACTTGCTCACCAAGTTTCTTTGTTTACCGCCTGACACTTAGTCGAAATGTTAGGTTGCTCCTCAATGGGAAGAGCAAAGAATCCGTTAAGCAATTCCGTTATTCGTGGCAAATCAAATGCTCCTTCCGTATATTGGACGTGAGTTAATTTGCACGATTGGTTCGTATCGGATGCTTTTACGGTTGGTTTGGCGCCCTGATTCAAGTTGGTCATCCTCCTTAGCTACGCTCGGTCCAAGTTCGTACTTTGGGCTGCGTGGTTCGGATTACTTGGTCCGTTGGGCTTAAAATCACATTTGGTCTTGATGTTTGGTCCCTTGGTGGTTCTTCTCTGGTTCAAGTAAACGCTTGGCCCACACAGTTTGGACCGTTGAACACTAGCTCGGCCCAAACTCGTGCCTGGGTTTTAACGTTCTGATCTTGTAACGTTACCAGGCCCAAGCATTGCCCTTGGGATTGCGATATCCTCTTTGTTCTGCTTATGCTTTGTAAATGACCCTCTTCACTAATTATATTTTTGTACAACGAAAAAAAAAGAGGAGTTTTTTTGATAAATCCTATTTTTAAGAGTTTTATTTCATCTAACTCATATTCTTTCTGACTATCCCATTAGATCTTATTTGAGGTAAGAAGATCAAAATACCCTCAATCTCTCTTGTCCTCTATTAATGTTGATATAATATTGATTGTCATTATGTTTTAATAGTTTCTATGCATCAGGATGTTGACTGTCATTATATTCATATTAATTTGAAATAAATTTTTATCATTGTGTTGTCAATTACATGATGTGAATATTCACATTATGTAATTGAAATGAATATTCACATCATTATATTCACATTAATTTTAAATGAATTTTTGTCATTGTGTTGTCAATTATATGGTGTGAATTTTCATACTAAAACATACGAATGTGAACATTTGCATCATTACATTAGATGAAAGAGAATGTTCACATGTTGTAAATATTCACATCACTACATATTGTGAATAAAAATGTATTATTAATTAAAAATATAATTAACATTATTTTTAATGTGCTATCAATTAAAAATAAGAAGGTTTACATGTTATAAACGTTCACATTACTACATTAGATGAGAGAAAATTTTTCTAAAAGGTGTTGTGAACTTTCACATCAAATGAGATAGAATTTTTTTTTTTTTTAAAGAAAATGAGATAGAATGTTCACATTATTTTTAATGTGTTGTCAGTTAAAAATATATTTACATAAGATGAGAGAGAATGTTTACATTATTTTTAATTTGTTGTCAATTAAATATATATTCACATTATATAATAATATAAAAAAATAACACAAATATTATTTAATTTGTGTATGAAATTTTCTATATCTTGGTGCTTTTCCTTCTCTCTCCTTCCCCAACATTAATCAATATTAAATATAAGAGTATAAGAGTCTAAGAAAATAATGTAAATCAAGAAAAAGGGTTTTATGGAATAAAAGTATAAATACATGGGACTAAGTGGGTGAAAAAATTCTTTTATGTACTTCTTGGATTAAAACACTTCTAAATGAGATTTATTAATAAAAATTCTAAAAAAAAAAAAAAGCCTCTTTGCTTCTCTAATGTTGTACAGTGATACTACATGTATCAATTGGTATACTAATTAGTGTATCAATAAATTATCATTTTAAAATTATAATCTTATCTATTATACAAATTACAAAGACTCAAAATTTTTAAAATTGTACCGCATACACTAATGTTTTTAGCATTATTCAACGTCGTATATTGAAATATTATATGTTAAAACTAAGCTCTAAACAACGGTTTGTCATTAAAGAGCCCTTATCGAATCAAAACATCTTTTTCCTCACAAACTAATTTCTTGGGATTCAACTTTAGTAAAATAAACACCCCGTTCGTTTAGAATTTTCAAAAATATTTTTTGAGTTTTTAATTTACATATTTTTATTTATAATAAACTTTTTAAATGTTTTTGACATTTTTGTTTTATCTTTTTGATACACTTAATTTTAATTTTAAAAAATATAAAATTTGTATAAAAAATATTTTAAAATTCGCTAAATATTAAAAATGTCAATGAAATAAAATAAAATAAATCAGTACATTTTCATTTCTTTTTGTATTATTTGAATTTAAAAAAAAAAATTCACAAACATTTACTTTTTAAACATATTTAAATTAGGTGTATCTAAAAAATAAAAAAAAAAATATTTGACTGAATTATTAAAAAAAAAAAATACTGATTACATTTACAACACAAATTTATCCTCAGCAAATGCTATTGTGTTACTGATTACCAAATAGAACCAATGCTATTTTGTTACAACACAAATTCATCCTCAACCCAAAAAAGATAAACCAAAATCTCAACAATATTCATCTTCACAAGATACTGATTAAAACAAAAACAAATCACATCCCATAAAAATCTAAATTCGAAAATGTCTCACTCGATCAAATCTCAATTGTTATCCATTCCAACTACTCACCCACTCATCAACTCAACCCTATATATATTCCCACCCAAATTCTCATTTTCAACGTCAAAGAAAATCATCAGTGAGAGAGAGAGAGTTTTCAAGTGTTTCAACCATGTCGAAAATCTCAACCACGCTAGTCTTCTTTCTCGTTTGCATGGCCATGTTGATTAGCCATGGTTCTGCCTTAAATCATCAGAGATTTGAGTTTGAGGAAGACAGTACTAAAATGCCCCGAAAATGGCCTTTCATTCCATGGTGGCACCATTACCCCTACTCACGTCCTACGTGGCCATGGGCCCATCCACCCAAGTGGCCCCTACCGCCTTACAGGTGGGGCGGTAGGGCCCACCCACCCATGCCAGCTCATACCTTCCCACCAATTCCAGCACCCGTTGCTAAGTGCTGGAAATCGGTACATGAGATAGAAGGGTATGTGCACGAAATTATCGAGTCTCTTTTTGATGGGAAATTGAAAGCAAGTGCGGGTTGTTGCAAGGCTGTTATGGATGTTAAGGATGATTGCTCTCCGTTTGTTTTTAGAATTCCGTTCTTTCATCTTGCGCGTAAACATTGTGCTGGTCAAGCCAAGTCGCCACCTTCTAAAGCTTGATGATCATTGATGATGATAATGATGATGGGTTGAGTACATCAAGTGTTTGATTAGGATTTAGTTATAATTAATAAATTAGACGATTAAGTTTTGTTTTTGCATTTTATTTTTTTAGGTTAGGATCTTTAGTACGTGTTCAGCTTTTTTTCCTCCATTTGAATTAATAAATAAAGATGTTATTTTATTTCTTTTTCTTCTTTTTTTTTGCTTATCTTTTATTGTTATTTATTTGCTATCTTTTTGGGTTGTTTCATAAGCAGCTTCATAATGCTACATCTACTTGAAATTTTACTAGCAATATTCTACTAAAAGCATCCATGTCCAAATATTATTAAAGGATTAAGTATTATTATTTTTTTCAAGCTCTAAAATACAAATATTATTGGAGTTAAAACAAAGCATCTACTAAAAGGTTTAAGTATTATTGTTTTTTGTTAGTTTGTGTAGATACACATTATTCTATATTAATTTAAAATGTTACCAATTCATAAAGCCAAATGTTCTATTTATTTTAACTAAAATAATGTGTACTTTTAACCCCTTGAAAATATATATGCAGATAAAGTAAGTATAGACAATAATTCTGGATTAAACATATTATATTTGAAAAGAAAAATCTTTGCTATCTATTTTAGGTTCTGTTTGTTGAATGAGGGTTTCAAGAAATTTTCAAAATAAGGTTGTGTTTGGAATTCTAATAATTTTGGAAAAGATATTCCAAAATTTAAGAAATAATTGGAAAATTTTCCCCCTAATTTTGATTCGGATGGTAATTAAGTTGAATTTTTCTTTCCCCAAAACATTTCTGGACAATAAAAAAAAAAAAAGGGTAAAAGAATGGAGAAATCAAACTCAAACTTGAGATAGTTCTTCATCACAGAAATGGATTTGCTATGACCTTCACAAATATCATATTATTATTATTATTATTATTATTACTATTTTGGGTGATAATAATCATAATATTATATCTTATGAGTGCATTTCGATAGTTTGTTTTAACTCATGGTGATTTTAACATAGATTTTATAAATTAAATTCATTTTAATATAAATGTAATAATTTATTTTGATTGTAATCAAAGATTTTAAAATAGATGAAACTTTAATAATATTTATTCAAAAAGATGATATAGTGTCTCATAAATAACTTACCAAATATAATTTTGTAAATAATTTATTAACAATTTATGGTCATATATCAAAAATACAAAAAATATTTTTAATGGAAATAATTTACAACATTAAAAAGAAGTCTAAATGTTGTGATACTTATACAACATTAATTCAACAATATTTTTTTTGTCGTTTTTAATGTAATATTATTGAGGGGATGGAGCATTTGCTATGAAAATCATTAACACCAACTTTTTTCTTAAAGGGTTTAATGAAAAATAGTCATTTTTTAAGTTAATCTACATGCTTACTTGCATTGGAACGACTTAAATTTACATAATTTGCTAGGCCTATTCATATACTTCTATAGGTAGATAATTGTCAATTTTTTTTTAATTATATAATAACCTTTAAATTTATTTTATCGTACTTTTGTAAAGTATTTCAAAATCATTCAATTTGCTTGGTTACAGTTTTTCAAAAACACTTTTCAAAAAATTCTACTTTCTTGTTTTTCGTGTTTTTTTTTAACATAAATATACCTAAAAAGTAAAAAATTTGTGAAAAAAACCTTTTAAAAATTCACTAAGTATCAAAAATATAAAAAAAAATATGAGAATTCAGTACATTTTTTTATATTTTTATGTATTTATTAATTTTTTAAAATATTTTTTCACAATTTTTTACTTCTTAGATACATCTAAGTAAGGTGCATTTAAAAAAGTAAAAAAAAAAATATTTAAAAATTTAAAAATATTTACTAAAAACAAAAAAAATATGAAAATCAAAAAACTCAATTTTCAAAAAACTTAATCCAAAAAATTTAAACCAAACACATTGAATTTTATTCTACATGCTATTAAAATTAATAAACATAAATATAGAGTGAAATAATTCAAAAACGTAGGTACAGAATAAAACATTTATAGACGGAATAAAAAAAAGTCATAGATAAATAAAAGAGAAAAGAAGGAGATGAGAGAAAAATGCAAGTGGAAGATGAAATGCTTAAAATATATAAATATTTCTTTTTCTTTAATTATAATAAGGACACTTGGTAAAATTATAATAAGTTAAAAGTGACGTATGGGCATATGGCATCTTTCTAAAGTTTTGAAGAGAAAACTCTACCTTAATATATTTGATGATATGATTTACAATTATATTAGAAGAAAAGATAATTTATACTAACAAAATTAAGTGACTAATCTTTAAGAGAGATAGAGAGAGAAGTACACAACAATGGCTACCAATCTTCACTTGCAAAAAACTAGGACCCCCACCCACTGGAGAGCTATAAATAACAAAGGGTGATCTTCATATACAAAGCCAATGATAAGCAAGTATTTTTTTTCCTCAATTCATTAAAAAAAAATTATTATTTTTTTGATATACTAACAAAAAATAAATAAAATTATTGCCAATTCATTATAACATGTAAACAAGTGTTTTGGATTAAAGAAACAATCTCTTTGATAGGCTCAGGTTGCTCGATCTAGTAGTCAAAATCCGAGACCTAAGTTCTATTAAATTGGCCAAGTCAATGGACTGACTTACAAGCTTAACTTAATGGGCTGAGAGTTATGACCCTTTTTTTATTTCTTTTTTTTTTCACTATATTTTTTCATAATTTTTACGGAGCTCGCGAGGTTGGCTTGATGGGTCACCCAACAAGTCAACACTCATATGCTACGGGTTAGGTCAGACTTCAAACCCTAATCCCAAACATAGCTTAAGCTTTATTTAGGTCTGGTTGGGTTGTCCTAGAGTGCGAGCTCAATCTAAGTAAAATTTCCGTAGGCCACGGGCCGAATAATGATCTTGCTTCATCATGGTGGATATATCTTTTTTTTTTTTTTTTAAACCTAAATGAGTTAACGACTGTTTAGGATGTTCAACATCATCTTACATCTCTCTCACCTCGTCTTTTATTATTATATATGCCTTCTTATGTGGGGATAATAGTGGAAACAATTGGACAAAAGGATAGAAGCGATGAAATTACACTACAATAAATTTGAGATTTAAAGACGAAACAAATTTGTTTCAAAATGTACACATTTCGTCACTCAAACTAATTATGACGAAAAGTTTTCGTCATCTGTTTTGTCGCCAAAGTGTCATCGCTAAGAGGTCTTAGGGACGAAAAAAAATTTGTCATTAAAAAGGATAAATTTGTGACCATTTTTTTTGTTTCCAATACATTCTGTTGGGAACATACTTGTAGGTAATTAGTGACAAGATATTTTGTCATTAAAAGAAGAAATTAGAGACAAAAGTATTTTCTCATAAATATAAGAAGTACAGACAAAATAATTTTGTTTAATATAAATGACGACGAAAAAATTTTGTCAAAAAAGCTACCAATAGAGACAAAAACAAATTCATCACAAAAAATGATTAAATAATGTCAAAAAAAATTCGTCACACATAGAGGGTAATAGTGATAAAATGTGATAATATTTTTCGTCATAACAAATTTATTTAGCGACGAAATAAAGAATTCATGACAAAATTAGTCATCCACCTAAGCCAAATAAGAGACAAAAAAACCTTCTTTCACTACAAGAATTTTCACTTTTGGTGACTAAATTTTTAGTCGCCAAAAGTCATTTTTTAGTCATCTATAGTCTTTAGTGACTAAATTTTTTGGTCGGAAAATTAGTAGCCGAAGAGTAGTTGGGAAATCTAATTGGCGACTAAACTTCATTTAGTCGCCAATAAGTTGGAAAATTAATTAAATAATACATTTTTGCCAACCAATTTTTTTGTTGCCAAAAGCCAATAATTTAGTTGCGGAAAAATTTTTAGCTACTAATTTTTTTAGTCGCCTAAAGTCCATCTTTTTTGGCTACTAAAATTTTAGTCGGCAAATAGTGTTTCTTTTGGCTACTAAATTTTTAGTCGGCAAAAGTATTTTTTTTATTCTTCAACTTTTGTTTTTAGCTACGAAAGATTTTAGTCGTCAAATGTTTGATTTTCTTTTGGCTACAAAACTTTTAGTAGCCAAAGGTTTGATTTTCTTTTGGCTACAAAATATTTAGTAGCCAAATGGTTGTTTTTCTTTTGGCTACAAAAAATTTAGTAGCCAAATGTTTGATTTTCTTTTGGCTACAAAACTTTTAGTAGCCAAAGGTTTGTTTGTTTGTTTGTTTGTTTTTTTTGTTTCCCCCTTTTGTTGGCTACAAAACATTTAGTCGGCAAAAACATAATATCATGTTTTATTGCAAATATTATAATGTGTTCATAACCTGTCTGTATTCCATGCAACTTGTAATACATATATAAGTACCTTCTCCTCTATCTTAATTCCTAGGCATTGATAAACTCTTTGATATCCCCTTCGACTGATTTTGCAAATTTGTGCCCATGCCTTTCGACACTTCTCTTCCCCACCCTGTGATACAAGTTATGCCGTAGGAAATGAAACCAAATAAGATAAATGATGAAACATAATGAAACCTCGCGATAAAATCATTAACTAGATTTTCTTCCTAAACGAAGAAACAAAATTTATAGTTTATAAATCAGATTTCCTCCAAAATAGAAAATTGAAATTTATAGCTTTTAAGTTCTTTTACAAATGAGAAATTCAATTATTACTATAATCAACCTCACAAGTCTTTAAGGCATAAAGGTAAGTGATTCACCTGGAGACTGACCACTGCTTGTTTTACAAATCCAGTACCTTATGTAGAGCGTAGATTGAATGATCCGACTGCTTTTGAGTGACAATAATTGTAGCGACTGATTCACCTGCAATACATGTACAAAGCATTATACACACACACACACACACATACATATATTAAACATCATCTTTTAAATTTTTAATAAATTACAGCCACATACATTGGCCTAATTTTCCATTTAGCCATGACCCAAGCATTTGTGATACTGCAGATCATAAAGAAGAATAAGCAATAACCAACAGCCTTTCATTAGTAAAGAATATCATACATGTTAATTTCCATACACTACTATTGATTTCTATAGTAGTCTTGTACATTTAATTTGTCCATTGGACCTTCGGCAAATGTAGCCACCAAAACATAAAACTTTACTTGTACTCTGACAAAGTTTATAGTGTCAAAATCAGACCAATTTCATTCTTATAAATCCTTAAAATAATATAGAAACTAAACCCATGTATGTTATGTGGAAAAAATGTTAAAAATTCTAAACCCACATAACAAATCTAAGCTTCTTTATTTTCACCAAGTACAATATTGAAACAGGAAAAATAAATATACATAAAGAGTGACTCAATAGTGCATCCAAAGAGAAAACATCTCTATATTTGGAGAAAGTAAAACCGCACATAGGCAAACAAGACCAAACTGTGGTGTGGAAAAGATGTTAAAAATTCTAAACCAACAAAACAGATCTAAGCTTCTTTATTTTCACCAAGTACAATATTGAAACAGGAAAAATAAATATACATAAATAGTTACTGAGTAGTGCATCCAAAGAGAAAACATCTCCACATCTAGAGAAAGTAAAACCACACATAGGCAAACAAGACCAAACTGTGGTTTACGTGGTTCACCCACAACGCAACACGGGATTTACATGGTTCACCCAAATTCAAGGCTATGTCCATCGAGTCACTTAACTAAAATCTGAATAAAAGAATTACAAGTCTCTTCACACTCAATCTCGCACACACTATTGATCTTTCACTAATGTATATATCTCACAACAAGATCACAAAAATTATAACTAACGGAGTTATAAAGGTCTATTTAAAGTGCTAGATCAAATTTGGACAGAACAATGATTTTTTGTGTGCACAAAATCAATCAGGTCAAAAACCTTCGGTTATGCTGCCCAGAGGCTCCACTCACACAGATTAGTCCAGTATCAAAACAATCGTCCCAGTCAGATTCTGCTTGTGTAGCCTAGAACCTCTGCTCGATTGAGTGGATTAGGTCAGTAGCCAAAATCCTTTTCTAATTACTCCCAGTCTCAACAACATATTCTAGTGTGTTTTACAATGTCGAAGGAAGAGGGGACAAAGAAGAGTCGTGGGGCTGAACATTGAAAGTTTGAGAAACAAATCTAGCTGTAGAATTAAGGAAGTATCAATCTCAGTCACCCAACTAATTGTACACATTTTCAAAAATTGACCTGTTCTATTACATTGAGATCAAAAGCAAAAATTTCACACAGAATTTCTTAGAAGCAATCAAATACAAAGCTGGTGAAAGCAGCAAATATAAAATTGAAGAATCCATGACACGAAAAAATTATTGAGAAGCTATTGTGAAGGGAAACAAAAAAAAATTAGAAAACTCAGGATCCTCAAACCTGTCGTTTTCATAAAGCTCTTGTTTTCACAGTTTTACAGCAAAAAAATAGAAAATTCTATCGTTGAGAAGTAATTGGGCCGAATGAATGAATCATGTAAACATGTTATAGTGAGAAATTTTTAGAACTAAATACAAATGAAGCTAAAAAATGTGCAAAAACAAGATTATATTTACCAGGAACAAAACTCTCGAAACCCCAAAATCGCAACTGTGTTTCGATCAAACACAGTCTGTGTCGCCGAAGCTTGAACGATTCCTGTATCGATCGCCACTGAGCCATTAACCCTAGAAATGTTCAGTGTGAAGCATCCGACTCCCATGTCCGTCGTGGCCAAGGTGGGTTGAACCGGGTTCACAATCGATTCGAGGGAGCCGAGAGGGTAGGTGATTGATTTTGTGTGAGAGACAGAGGGAGAGCAAGAGAGAGAAAGAACCGTGTGAAGAAGTAATAGATTTGGGCAAAAATTTAGGCGCCAATATGAAATTTTTTCCAGTAAAATATTGAACAAATCTGGCGACAAAATTTTAGTCGTTGAAGATAGGTTACAAAGATAAAAAAAAAAATTACTGGAAAAAATTACTTTTTGTTAGCTAAAGGCGACTAAAATAATTTTTTGTCGCTGAAAGTGAGTATTTGGCGACTAAAACTTTAGTCGCCAAAGACAAAAAATAATTTTTTTTATTTTCTATTCGGCGACTAAATATTTTAGTAGCCAAAAGTCAATATACGGCGACTAAATTTTATTTTGTAGTTGAAAGTAAACTTTTGGCGCCTAAAACTTTAGTTGCCAAAGAGAAAAAATAATTTTTTTTATTTCCCATTTGGCGACTAAATATTTTAGTAGCCAAAAGTCAATATACAGCGACTAAGTTTTTTTTTTATCGCCAATTCTGACATTTTTAGCGACTAAATTTTTTTTAGTCGCCAATAATGAATATAGCCCGACTGAAAAAAATTAGTAGCTAAATATTTTAATTTTGGCAACTAAAAAAATTGTTAGTCGCCAATTCCATAACTTTTGGCTACTAAATTTTTTTTAGTCGCCAATTTTGGTCGTCAAAAGTGCATTTTGTTGTAGTGTTTAGGGATGAAAAATTTTGTCACTAGTTCCATAATATTTTTTTTCCACATTATATACCTATTTTATCAAAATTTAAATTTTAGTCCAACAAATATAACCTTGTTCATGTTGAAACCTGTTTAATATAACAATTCTATTATAACTTAACCTGCTATAAATCAACACATTTACGAATTAACAAAATGAAAATATCCATTTATCATTACAAATAATTTTATCCTAATACAATAAAATAGTGCAATATCCACAAAATATCCAACTGTTATAACTAGTGCAATTCCATCAAACATCCAACAATAACTAGTGCAACTCTACAAAGTATGCGTATCCTTATCAAACAAAAATGAACATTCAAGCAAATTAGATCATTGTTGCACGTCAAAAATGCCACCCCAATCCAATTTGCAAAAAAAATAAATTAAAAGCTTTAGTGACTAATCAATTATACAAAAGATTAAAAACAGTAGTAACTAATCAATTTAAAATTAGATCAATTATACAATTTATCTCTCTAACAAACTTTTTTTTTTGAGATTATGGGAACAAAAAATTAATTTTAAGGCTAATTCACAATGGTGCATCCCATTAATGTGCCGTAAGTTCATACAACTTATATTGGTCCGTCTTAAGGTGTTTCTGTTGGTTCCTGTACAAATCTGTGGTTGTGTGATAATTTAGCCTTTCGACAGCCTTTTTTGAAGCTTTAAGTATAAAGAAAAAAGTATTTAAACTAATTCACAATTTATACATCTCGTGCATCTGTAAAAATTCGGTGTCCTATGCATGTTTCCATTACTTCCTAATTCTTCAAACATATGTTCTTTTATAAAATTTGTTATATCAAAGTTAATATACTTTACCAAGAAGCATGTCCACTTGTGGATGAGTTCCATCCACTTCCAAAGTGTCCAGTGAATCTTTTGCTCCTCAAAAGTTGACGATATCTGCCATTATCTCCTCTTGCTTCTTCCTAACCTCTTCAAGATCTTCTATTTTATTGTTCTGCATTTGTATTTGTTCTTTTTGTGTCTATATTTGCATCTTAAGGCACTTTACATAATCATTTGTTTCAGCATATATGGTAGTGGTCCTCCTAATAGAGGATGAAGGTCTCATGCCAAGTCTCTTCACATAGCCAGACCTTGGCTTTAGGACTTTGATTGACGGCTCTTCTGCAGTCAAAGGGATTGATTCCGGCTGTGAGAGATGATCAGCTTGTGTCTGTATCATATTTTCCTATCAAATATTAAAAAATTAAATAATTATTAGAAAATTAAATAAGATTATAACAAATAGTATTCTAAAATTTTGTTAATAAAAATTGCAATATATACTCACGCAATTACCCTGAGCTTTAGACGAGGTCCACTCATGTGTTTTCTCATTATAGTAAGTTTCCTTGTAAAACTCTGCTAGATCAGGTAACATCTTCTTTTCTTGTGCCTAATTTGATAGACCAAATATTCTATAAATAAAGCTAAGAATCTAATATAATTCTTAAAGTGCAAGGATATGTACCAATTTTTCTACTTTAACAGGGATTGACCTAGAACCACACCTATGTTTTGTATTCATGTTTTCTCTATTTGCGATGTTGGCTTTTGATTGTTCCTATAGGGAAGAATGATCAATATAACAATGGAATGTATCATTAGTAAGACAAATACGCTGGCTTTTGATTGTTCCTGTAAGGAAGAATGAACTAATATAACAATGAAATATATCATTAGTAAGACAAATTTAATGCTTGATAATAAAGTGATATATAAAAATGTTAGGATAAGTTACATGGAAACCAACATAAGTTTAAACTGCAAAGTATTCAAGAAAGCAACAATACCACAACCACAATACACAAAATTATGTCAAACACCTAGATAGGACAGATTTGACACATAATTGGTAATAAGAAATTTACATAATCAAATGAGATTTGAAAACTGATGCATGCCAATTATCAGATAATATGCTACTCCAAACTCAATAATCTACATGCTAGGCTACCAGTTAAGTTCCTAGAAGGAAGTGCATTGTTCCTCTCTATCCTTTTCCTATATATCATTTCAACTTAAAATATATTTCAAATTATTCACTAGTATCATTCAATTCTTTGAAAAATAGATTAGAGGACTTGTTGAGATTTCATAATAAGATGGTTTTTTTGGGTGAAAAAAGAAAAATGAGAAATAATTTACACCGTTCACAAATAGGGGGCATATAAGCATGGGTAAGATAGATTGTGAAAAAATCCATTTACATTTCACAAGATATGGAACAATTACTGATACCAAACTCATTACCCTTTCTTTCTTCCACAACTCTATCAAATCTCAACTTCTGTCTCAATACCATGTATTAGTTACTCAGCTAGTTGCTTACTATTATCATGAAACTTCAGACCAAACCCAAGAACAAACAGGAAATAGTAAAGGCACATACCAAGCCAAATACTCTACAGTAGTTGTACAAGATTGACAATCCTAACTCAAAGCATGCACTTTATGGTTCAAAGAAAAATTTTTCTAGATAAATACAATCATAGAAACTGAAATCTTAGTTCTTTATTCTAAGATGTGAAAGGGGCACTTTAAGGAACCATAAATTAATCTCCTATTATGTGAGCCTTCCAATCCATGTTTACTAGTTTCCCTTTCTCATTTTCCCACTTATTTGCTTTTTATTATGTTCCACTTACATGCCTAGAAGTTAAAGGGAAAAGAATACATATGGAATTTCACAACAAATTGATTGTGCTCTGTCTAGTTTTTTTGGAATCTCTCCTTATTCTAATCAAATTCTTTCTTCGTTAATATAATAAAAAAAGACGAAAATGTAACCATAAATTCTTTGGTGTTTTATCAATAAAATCTATCCACTTGGTAGGATCGACATCCTTTGGTGGGTGGTTTCTTGCATACTCCTCCCTTTAGCCTCCTTCAGCTCCATGACTTGTTTGTGCAGCCTATAGGTATGGTTACTCAATCTCTACCAAATTTTTTGTTCATTGCCTTTTCTATATCAACAGGGTCTCCTTGTAAATCAAATTGATCTTGCAAAAATAGATAAGTCATAGATAATTCCTAAAAAAAATAAAAAAAATAATTAAGATTTCTAACCTATTATAAAGATGAGTAAAATGTCCTATAACAGAGTAGATAGTGAACTTACATTCAAGTGCTGAAACATCGCCTCCTTAACGGAGGCATCAACATACTTCCACCTACAAGCGCTTGGATCTGGTAAACGTGTTCATACTTCTACACCAATTTTTGAGGCTAGTTTTGAGGCACAGTCCCCTACCGGTGCATGAAATTCTGGAGGGATAGGCACGTTAAGCTTTTCATCTCTATCAACAATGCCTTGAACCTCTTTGTCTCGAGTCAGGCCACGAACACGCTTAGCAGCTGATATTGTGAAGCCATAATATTGAAATAGTATGTGAACAAATTTAATTAAGATCTCAAATCAATGTAAATAAATAGTGTGTCTTACCAATAGTATTATCAGTAGTCACCTCAAGTTGAGCCTCCACATTGAGAGGTGGTGAGGGATGGCTATCCACCTCAGGAGGTGAAGAGGTATCCCCTCTTTTCTGATGCATGGGTCAATGCCTTAAGATGAGATTATGAATGGGCTCTCGATGGTATCTCTAACAACTGAATAACATAATAAAATATGAATATATGTACAAAGATATACATGTGTATATATATGTGTATGAATTGAAAGTAACAAGAAAGAATATATTTCACAACGCATAAATGTATAGTACCTCATGCTCAAACGAATTATAGGATTCAGTGTCACTGCCATCTTCGGCCTCTGACGGTCGATAATCATCGTCATTTTCCTCAATTGGTATTTGTTTTTCATTCCTCAATTTCTTATGTTGAATTGCAGTCTTCAAACAAGTTGTTATATTCTTCACTCCTAGCGCATTCATTCTCTCACAGTTTTTATTGATTGTCTTCATTCTTTGTTTCTCATAGTTCGTTACCTTCTTAGTTGCGGTACTTGGTTTGGTCAACTGTTTTTTTGTAGTGTCCATTTTGCCCAACTATAAAGCATAATTGAACATTTTTTGGGTAGATAAGCATAATTGAACATTATATGTGAAGAAAAGATAATTATCTATTTCTATACATAAAGCATAAAGTAACAACAATCTCAACAAGTGGATATGTCATAGAGGCTCTAAATCGTTGAAATATGACTAGAGTGAGATGGATGATTTTTCTTTTTACCTTTTACATATCATAGAACAAATTAATTATAAAGCCATCAGACACATAATATGACCAATCAACGATAAACCTACATAACAGTGGATGAACCCCACAATTGAAATTCAACTACATTAATCAAGAACAATGTTCCTATCGAAAGTGAAAAATAAATACAAATCCTAGTCCACATCAAGATCCATATCGTAATCCACATCAGGTTCTTTACACTCTTCATGTTGTTCGTCAGCTCAATTCTTTATCATTATTTCATCAGATGACCTAACCCTTTGTGAAAACCCATCTTTTAATTATTCTTTAAAGAAAATTAATTAATTAATTTTGTCTACAGTCTATCTGAATTATACATTAGTGTAAAAGTTAGTTTTAAATTGACTCAATTCAATCACTAACAAGACATTATTAAGAATAATAATTTTGTGGGTGCTCAATATTTATTGTTTATAAATTATTTTAATTAGCATTCAATATAATAACTATTCTTACTAAATACCGTAGTTAAAAATCTTAGTGTGTCAATTTTCAGAAACCCACAAAAAAAAAAAAAAAAAAAACAAACAAACAAACCGTGGGCAAACAACCCACAACTCCTACCAAACCCACCATCTTTTAGAATCTAGGATAGCCATAAAAATTAGGGAAAGCTTATAAAATTTAGGGAAAGCTTGCTATTAGAAATTGGAGAAAGGGAATGAAATGTTTTTGAGAAAATAAAATAATGGAAAGAATGAGAGGGAGAGAGAGATGTCTTCAACTAGCATTTTATATATATATGCATGCAAGCCTTCCTTGTGCATGCAAGCATTCGGTGAGAAAAAAAAGAAGAAGAGAGAAATCCCTAAAGCAACCAAGCTTAGTGATAGGAGAGGAAGAAGAGTAGGAGATTAAGGAAGCCAAAATTCTCAACCATTTTGTCACCCTATTACTAAGTAAGAAAACCCTCTCAACCCTCTCATTTTTTTTATATAATTGAAAATTTTCAGATTATGTACATTTGATACATTGTCTAAAACTGTGTTGAATCTGCCAGCATGTTTGCCCGAATTTTTAGACAATTTTATACTCAAAATTTCGATATTAATTCTTCTACAAAGTTGTTGATAATTATGTCTAGTTCATCTAGGAATTTTTGCAACAATTTTTGAGCTCTCTACGAATTTATAAAAATTTTTAATCAAAACTGAAGCTGTGTTGAGAATAATCTGTTTGAATCTGCCAACCTGTTACCCGAATTTTTAGAAAATTTTACACTCAAAATTTCGAGATGATTTCTCTACAAAGTTATTGATAATGATATCTAGTTTGTCCAGAAATTTTTGGAAACAATATTTGAGCTCTCTACGAATTTATACAAATGTTTAATCTGAAACTGTGTTGAGAATAATCTGTTTGAATCTGCCAGCATGTTTACCCGAATTTTTAGATAATTTTATACTCAATATTTCGAGATTATTCCTTCTACAAAGTTGTTGATAATGATGTCTAGTTTATCCAGAAATTTTGGAAACAATTTTTGAGCTCTCTACCAATTTATACAAATTTTTAATCTGAAACTGTGTTGAGAATAATCTGTTTGAATCTGCCAGCATGTTTACCCGAATTTTTAGATAATTTTATACTCAAAATTTCGAGATGATTCCTTCTACAAAGTTGTTGATAATGATGTCTAGTTTATCCAGAAATTTTTGGAAACAATTTTTGAGCTTTCTACGAATTTATACAAATTTTTAACTAAATCTGAAACTGTGTGACAGATTTTACCTTGTATTTGAAAATTTATTTAAAATTCTATACTAAGCCAAATCTGGTAATTTCTAACTAAAAGATGAAATTTGAGAAGTCTAGTTTCATGATAAATTTTTAGATTATGGGTTTGATCTATAAATTTAAGCATGGAATTAATATAAGCAAATGTGACAAATCTGTGTCATAAACACCCTTGGAATTTTTAAGAATTATTTATAATTTATTTTGGAAAATGGTTTCTGAAAAATGACCATAACATGTTTATGGATTATTCTGTAGATTGATATGAATTTTAGAGTTGTATAAGTAATGTATTTAAAATTTTACTTGCAAGACATATATTCTGAAATTTTTTTTCTGGACAGGATAAAATCACCACTTTCATATTATACTAGTCTAATTTAGTAAATCAAAAATTTGTGCAGGTGTGCATTTATGGTTTATTTCTTGTATTTAAGTTATTATGTTCATACCATGGTTTTAAGTAATTGTTTACTAAATTTTGTACATTGAGCTATTATTGGGTGACATGCATAATATTTTATGTTGGGAGTTTTTCTTTAGTTGGTATAACGTTATTGGTGATTGAGATTTGAATAATTTGTGTTTAGTATATAAATTAACCAAAAGGATTAATGGTATATAATGAGTTACTGATGAAGGGTTAATACCGGGTATTCAGGGTGAGCCCTGGTTTTGAGAATTCTCACATAAATTGTGTTGCGAAACTCTAAGATGGCACGGAACTTATTTGAAACCTTTTCGGTATTCGGTTTTGGAATAAGGGTGGATGTGCAGGTGGCACACAGGGAGGTTACTTACCCCTGGCAGACCGTTTCCTTGGGGCAGACCACGGATGCCACTACTTGGGTATATAACTCCGGACGTGGGCATCCCTGGTAGTTACGGTTGGTAACACTTAAATATTTGACCAAGGGAGGGTTTCAAATTAACCGTTGCCATGCTTAGTGGTTGGTAAGTTAAATCTCTTTGGTGAGATTTCGAGTGTCACCTAATTTATTAAAATTACTGAAACTATTCTAATGGTTGTAATTTCTGTGTATAATTATGTTGTTATCTCATGTTTAGAATATTATTATTTGTCTCTTAAAAAGAATGGTAGGTTGGTTACGTTTTCTTACTGTGTTGCAAAACTCATGGCATATATTTTGTTGCCCTGGCGTTTCATGCCAGATTATGTTGAAGAAGGGACTGAGGCTGAAATTGGAGCTGCTGCCAATATCGAACCTTGGCTGACTTAGAGTCAAGATTTTGTCAGAATAAAATCCTGCTATCCCTTGTATTAGGATTAAACTATGTTGTGACGTTGTGTGTGAACTTGTAGTTTTATTTTGTCGTTGGACTTTGGCTTTGTAAGAACTTAAAAGTTCCTAACTAGTAGTTAAAATTTTATCTAGCAAGTTATTGTTATTTAAATCTTATGACGTTTCAAAAAAAAAAAATTTGGGGCGTCACAGCTTGGTATCAGAGCCTAAGTTTGAACCTTTGGGCCATGGGTAGTAGTTTATTATTTTTACAATTAAGAAAACCTTAAGTTAATTTGTAATTCTCGGTGACCTAACTAAGTTAGAACCTTTTTATTTGTAGGATGCCAGGGTCATCAGACATTAACTCTAACGAGGAAAATTCGGTGGAAAACAATGACATAGAATCTGACCCAAGTGAAGAAGTGGAGATGCCTATAGAAGACTATGAATCCATAGAATCCGACCCAAGTGAAGAAGTGGAAATGCCTATAGAAGACTATGAATCTGAGCCTGAGCTTGACCCTGAACCTGATCCTGAACTTGAGCCTGAACCCGAGTCTGAAGAAGTTGAAGAAGTTGAAGAAGTTGTACCAATATACAACCCCCTGGAGGTTATTGTGATTGAGTCAAACACTGAGGATGAGTCTATGGAAGGCAATACCGAGGGGAACCCTGGAGATATAGGAGCCACGTTTGAGGGTTGGGATGTGCAAAACGGGTTGCAGATTGGCTCTTTTGTATATGTCAGACTTTATCCCCTCGGACGTTGTGCTTGGAAAAATGAGAGTTAGGTGGGCACCTATATCGGACCTATCCAGATTCTAAGACAAGAGACTCCCTGGGTATATCAACTAGGCCCCTTTTCGGACGGTTTCACCGAAAGAGTGGGCGACCTTTTTGACTTTTGGAGCCTTCAGTATATCATGCCCGACCCAAGCAGAATTGTGAGGAGAGATGGGTCAGTGGACTTCAGAGACTGGAGGACCTATCGGGAGAAGCCGGTGCTGCTGCTAGAGCATCGTGTGTGCGAAACTACTATCTTCGTAAGGGTGCTATGGCGATTCATGGGACTTTTCCAAGCCACATGGGAGCCGGAAGCCCTGGTGTGGAGAGACTTTCCTTGGCTATTTTAAGGGGTCTTAAGGGAATTATATGCTAGGCTAACTGATTGTTTTGTATGCTCACATGTAAAAATTGCCTAGTTTAGAATTGTGAGTGTAGGAGTTAACTCGGATTGTAGGGGCTATCTCTTGCCCGTAGTATGTTATTTAATCTTTTCCTTTGTTCTATTTGTATTTTGCTAATTGTAGCTTATCTAATCTAATTAATGAAGTCTTTTTTTTTTCTTTTTTTTTTTTAACTGTCCTTGCACATAAGCATAATAATAATACTGATAATAAATAAGTGAATAAATCACAAGAAAATCCCATCATGCAGAATGGCTGGACGAACAAGAAATAATAACAACGGTAATGGCGATGGCGTGCCTGATGGCGATGTCGCTCGAATTATACGCGCGATTGCTGATAGGGTAGGCAATATACCACCCCGAAACCAAGATCAAAACAAATCGGAGATGATAGCAAAGTTTGAAAAGCTACGTCCCCACAAATTCCTTGGTGGATCAAACCCCCATGAAGCTGAAGCTTGGTTAAGACAAATTAAGAAGTTGCTAGATACTTCCGACATCCGAAATGAACAAGATAGAGTGACCATGACGGCATTTCAAATGGAAGGGGAAGCAGATCATTGGTGGGAAATGATCAAAAGTACTCGACAAGTAGAGACATTAACTTGGAGACAGTTCGAAGACCCGTTCATGGAAAAGTATTTTCCTAACTCGCTAAAACAAGAAATGATTCAAGAGTTCCTCCAACTGAAACAAGGAAAAATGTCAGTCGCTCAATATGCGAACCGTTTTGAAGCTCTTTCACGGTACGCTTCAGCCATAGTAGCAAATGAAGAAGATAAGGTTAGGCGATTCGAATGGGGCTTGGACACAGACATTAGAGGAAGATTGATCGCAGTACAACTCTCTACCTATGCCCAAATGGTGGATCAAGCTTTAATTGTGGAACGAGAGTTAGCGGATTCCGAACGCATTCGGAATCAGTGATCAAGGAACAACAACCAACCACGCGGAGGAGGCCCAGTCCGCAACACCAGAAACCATCCTGCACCAGCACCTTATGCCGGAGGAATGCAACAGCAACAAAGGCAGAATCGAGGAAACCAGCAAGGAGGAAACTTTGTAAATGAGTGGAAAGGAAGATGTTTCAGATGTGGTCAACAAGGGCATCGTCGAAGTGAGTGTCCTCAAGGTGGGGAGTATTTTATGGATCAGCGAGGGGCACAACAATACAACAAATACCAACCTGGGCAAGGTTCTAAGCCTACTCAAAATACTCAGACCAACAAGGGGCAACCACAAGCCTCTAGGAATGCAGGCCGACCAAGAACACAACCACAAGGAGCTGGAAATGGGAAGAAACCAGGAGAGACTAACCAACAAGCAGTAGGGAGAATGTATGCTCTCCAAGAAGAAGAAGATGTTGATAACCCATCAGTGATTCAAGGTATGTTAATCCTTATGAATTCTTGGGTTAAAGTATTGTTTTATTCTGGAGCTTCGCATTCTTTTATATCCACTGCATGTGTGACAAGTTTGGGTCTAGAGCCAGAGACGCTAGGGATAACTATGAGTGTCGCTTCGCCCTTAGGAGGTCAAACCCGAGTAAATCTAGTATGTAAATCTTGCGAGCTAGAAATCTCCGGTTCACATTTGATCTGTGATCTAAGAGTTATGGATATGTCGAATTTTGACGTCATCCTAGGAATGGACTGGTTGTCAGTTCATCGAGCCATTATTGATTGTTACTGTAAGACAGTGACAGCATCCTCCCTTAACGGCACGAAAGTTCAATTTAAAGGGGATAGACAAGATTCTCTAACTCCAACGTGTCGCAAGTCGCGATGGCATGATCAACTAAACGGATGGTTGGCAAGCCTAATTTTGGAAGACGAAAATCGAGAGGATCCAGGATTACCCCATGTGGTGTGCGAGTACGCTGACGTTTTCCCTGACGAATTACCAGGATTACCTCCAAAACGAGATGTAGATTTCACGATTGAGCTTCAACCCGGGACTTCACCGATTTCAATAGCACCACATCGTATGGCGCCAGCTGAACTTCAAGAATTGAAGGAGCAGTTGCAAGAACTGTTGAGTAAGAAGTTCATCAGACCAAGTACGTCCCCTTGGGGAGCGCCAGCATTATTCGCAAAGAAGAAGGATGGGACCTTAAGATTGTGCATCGATTATCGACAACTAAATCGAGCCACCATTAAAAATCGATATCCCTTACCCAGAATTGATGACTTGTTTGATCAATTAAGAGGTTCAAAATGTTTTTCCAAAATTGACCTTAGGTCGGGATACCACCAACTTTGTGTTAGAGGAGAAGATATACCCAAAACTGCATTTCGAACCCGTTATGGCCACTATGAGTTTGTGGTAATGCCATTTGGTTTGACAAATGCTCCTGGGGTATTCATGAGTTTAATGAACAAAATTTTTACCCCCTATTTAGACCAATTTGTGGTAGTATTCATTGATGATATTTTGATATACTCACGATCGGAGGAAGACCACAAGCAACATCTGAGAACCGTTTTGCAAATTCTAAGAGAAAACCAATTGTATGCTAAAGCTAGCAAATGTGAATTTTGGTTGAAGGAAGTAAAGTTCTTAGGTCATGTTGTGTCTGAATCAGGGATATCAGTGGATCCTGCTAAAGTAGAAGTAGTAATGGGGTGGAAACAATCTAAGAATACGTTTGAGATTCGTAGTTTCTTGGGATTAGCAGGTTATTATAGGAGATTCATTCAGGATTTCTCCAAATTAGCCAAACCAATGACACGCCTAACGCAAAAAGGAGTAAAGTTTGAATGGAACGAAGCGTGTGAGCAGTCATTTCAAGAACTCAAGAAGAGACTGACAAGCGCTCCAATATTAATCATACCCGAACGTGACGTTGGGTACACTGTTTACTGTGATGCCTCTAAAGAAGGGTTAGGTAGTGTGTTAATGCAAAACGGGAAGGTAGTGGCTTACGGATCAAGACAATTGAAGAATCATGAGAAAAATTATCCTACTCACGATCTGGAGTTGGCAGCTGTGGTCTATGCACTTAAGACTTGGTGACATTACCTTTATAGCGAAAAATTTGAGATATTTACCGATCACAAAAGCTTGAAGTACTTGTTCACACAAAGAGATTTGAACATGAGGCAGAGACGCTGGATGGAGTACCTTGAAGATTACCAATTTACCTTGTCTTATCATCCCGGAAAGGCTAATGTTGTAGCAGATGCACTAAGTCGAAAGACAAGGGAGATTGTAGCCAACATATCAATTAAAGAATGGGAAATGGTAAGCACTGTGAATGGGTTTAAGTTACAACCAGAGACTCAGAATGGGAAGGGTAGGTTGTTTACAATAGTTACAACACCCTAACTTCTTACCAAAGTGTTGGAAGCCCAAAGATTTGATCAGGAGACCGACTTCATCAAGGCCCGATTAGTGACCGAGGAATCTTCACCGGATTGGACACTCCATCAAGATGGTAGTTTAAGGTATTTAGGTAGAATTTTTGTGCCAAACATCGAACAATTAAGAGAGGAAGTACTTAAAGAATTTCACCATTCGATTTTTGTGGTTCATCCGGGAGGAAATAAGATGTACCAGGATCTTAAGCGACAGTATTGGTGGAGTGGAATGAAGAAGGATGTTGCTCAATTCGTATCTAAGTGTTTGACGTGTTAGCAAGTGAAGGCAGAACATCAAAAGCCGGCAGGGAAACTCCAACCTTTACCAATACCTAAGTGGAAATGGGAACACATAACAATGGATTTTGTAGCAGGATTACCCCGGTCGCCGCAAGGCCATGATGCCATTTGGGTGGTGGTTGATCGATTAACTAAGACGGCACATTTCCTACCAATAGGACCAGCAGGCACACTCGAATCTTTAAGTCGATTATTTATTCGAGAAATCATTAGATTGCACGGAGTACCAGTCTCAATAGTGTCAGATCGTGATTCTCGTTTTACGTCACAGTTCTGGCGAAGTCTGCAAAAGGCCTTGGGTACAGAGTTGTGTTTTAGTACAGCTTTTCACCCTTAAACTAACGGTCAATCGGAAAGAACAATTCAGACTTTAGAAGACATGCTTCGAGCTTGTGTGATGGACTTTAAAGGTAGTTGGGAGAAATATTTACCACTAGTCGAATTCTCTTACAATAACAGTTTTCAAGCAAGTATTGGTATGGCACCATATGAAGCTTTGTACGGATGGCCTTGCCGATCACCAATATGTTGGACAGAAGTCGGAGAAGCACCTCTTTTAGGGCCAGAATTAGTTCAAGAAACTACCGAGAAGGTGAAACTAATTAGGCAAAGGCTTGAGACCGCTCAGAGTAGGCAGAAAAGCTATGCAGATCAAAGGAGAAGACCTTTAGCATTTAAAGTTGGAGATCATGTGTTTCTGAAAATACAGCCTCGTCGAGGAGTTGTTCGTTTCGGAAAGAAGGGAAAGTTGTCACCTCGCTTCATTGGACCTTTTGAAATTTTGGACAAATTAGGAGAAGTGGCGTACCGTTTGGCTCTACCACCTCAACTGGCTGGAGTACATAATGTTTTCCACGTCTCTATGCTACGGAAATACGAGCCATACCCTTCTCACATCATCAATTGGGAGGAAATTAATCTTAATGAAGACGTGACATTTGAAGAAAAGCCTGTCAAGATTTTAGATCGTCGCGAGAAGAAATTACGAGGCAAAACTATACCATTGGTTCGAGTTCTCTGGAGACATCGTGGGACGGAAGAGTCAACGTGGGAGCGAGAAGATATGATACGTGTCAATTACCCTATTCGAGTCTAAAGGTACGAATTAATTTCGAGGACAAAATTTTCTTTTAGGAGGGTAGATTGTGAAAACCCATCTTTTAATTATTCTTTAAAGAAAATTAATTAATTAATTTTGTCTACAGTCTATCTGAATTATACATTAGTGTAAAAGTTAGTTTTAAATTGACTCAATTCAATCACTAACAAGACATTATTAAGAATAATAATTTTGTGGGTGCTCAATATTTGTTGTTTATAAATTATTTTAATTAGGATTCAATATAATAACTATTCTTACTAAATACCTTAGTTAAAAATCTTAGTGTGTCAATTTTCAGAAACCCACAAAAAAAAAAAAAAAAAAAAATACAAACAAACAAACCGTGGGCAAACAACCCACAACTCCTACCAAACCCACCATCTTTTAGAATCTAGGATAGCCATAAAAATTTGGGAAAGCTTATAAAATTTAGAGAAAGCTTGCTCTTAGAAATTGGAGAAAGGGAATGGAATGTTTTTGAGAAAATAAAATAATGGAAAGAATGAGAGGGAGAGAGAGATGTCTTCAACTAGCATTTTATATATATATGCATGCAAGCCTTCCTTGTGCATGCAAGCATTCGGTGAGAAAAAAAAGAAGAAGAGAGAAATCCCCAAAGCAACCAAGCTTAGTGATAGGAGAGGAAGAAGAGTAGGAGATTAAGGAAGCCAAAATTCTCAACCATTTTGTCACCCTATTACTAAGTAAGAAAACCCTCTCAACCCTCTCATTTTTTTTTATATAATTGAAATTTTTCAGATTATGTACATTTGATACATTGTCTAAAACTATGTTGAATCTGCCAGCATGTTTGCCCGAATTTTTAGACAATTTTATACTCAAAATTTCGATATTAATTCTTCTACAAAGTTGTTGATAATTATGTCTAGTTCATCCAGGAATTTTTGCAATAATTTTTGAGCTCTCTACAAATTTATACAAATTTTTAATCAAAACTGAAGCTGTGTTGAGAATAATCTGTTTGAATCTGCCAACCTGTTACCCGAATTTTTAGAAACTTTTACACTCAAAATTTTGAGATGATTTCTTCTACAAAGTTATTGATAATGATATCTAATTTGTCCAGAAATTTTTGGAAACAATTTTTGAGCTCTCTACGAATTTATACAAATTTTTAATCTGAAACTGTATTGAGAATAATCTGTTTGAATCTGCCAGCATGTTTATCCGAATTTTTAGATAATTTTATACTCAAAATTTCGAGATGATTCCTTCTACAAAGTTGTTGATAATGATGTCTAGTTTATCTAGAAATTTTGGAAACAATTTTTGAGCTCTCTACGAATTTATACAAATTTTTAATCTGAAACTGTATTGAGAATAATCTGTTTGAATCTGCCAGCATGTTTACCCGAATTTTTAGATCCTTCTACAAAGTTGTTGATAATGATGTCTAGTTTATCCAGAAATTTTTGGAAACAATTTTTGAGCTTTCTACGAATTTATACAAATTTTTAACTAAATCTGAAACTGTGTGACAGATTTTACCTTGTATTTGAAAATTTATTTAAAATTCTATACTAAGCCAAATCTGGTAATTTCTAACTAAAAGATGAAATTTGAGAAGTCTAGTTTCATGATAAATTTTTAGATTATGGGTTTGATCTATAAATTTAAGCATGGAATTAATATAAGGAAATGTGACAAATCTGTGTCATAAACACCCTTGGAATTTTTAAGAATTATTTATAATTTATTTTTGGAAAATGCTTTCTGAAAAATGACCATAACATTTTTATGGATTATTCTGTAGATTGATATGAATTTTAGAGTTGTATAAGTAATGTATTTAAAATTTTACTTGCAAGACATATATTCTGAAATTTTTTTTCTGGACAGGATAAAATCACCACTTTCATATTATACTAGTCTAATTTAGTAAATCAAAAATTTGTGCAGGTGTGCATTTATGGTTTATTTCTTGTATTTAAGTTATTATGTTCATACCATGGTTTTAAGTAATTGTTTACTAAATTTTGTACATTGAACTATTATTGGGTGACATGCATAATATTTTATGTTGGGAGTTTTTCTTTAGTTGGTATAACGTTATTGGTGATTGAGATTTGAATAATTTGTGTTTAGTATATAAATTAACCAAAAGGATTAATGGTATATAATGAGTTACTGATGAAGGGTTAATACCGGGTATTCAGGGTGAGCCTTGGTTTTGAGAATTCTCACGTAAATTGTGTTGCGAAACTCTAAGATGGCACGAAACTTATTTGAAACCTTTTCGGTATTCGGTTTTGGAATAAGGGTGGATGTGCAGGTGGCACACAGGGAGGTTACTTACCCCTGGCAGACCGTTTCCTTGGGGCAGACCACGGATGCCACTACTTGGGTATATAACTCCGGACGTGGGCATCCCTGGTAGTTACGGTTGGTAACACTTAAATATTTGACCAAGGGAGGGTTTCAAATTAACCGTTGCCATGCTTAGTGGTTGGTAAGTTAAATCTCTTTGGTGAGATTTCGAGTGTCACCTAATTTATTAAAATTACTGAAACTATTCTAATGGTTGTAATTTCTGTGTATAATTATATTGTTATCTCATGTTTAGAATATTATTATTTGTCTCTTAAAAAGAATGGTAGGTTGGTTACGTTTTCTTACTGTGTTGCAAAACTCATGGCATATATTTTGTTGCCCTAGCGCTTCATGCCAGATTATGTTGAAGAAGGGACTGAGGCTGAAATTGGAGCTGCTGCCAATATCGAACCTTGGCTGGCTTAGAGTCAAGATTTTGTCAGAATAAAATCCTGCTATCCCTTGTATTAGGATTAAACTATGTTGTGACGTTATGTGTGAACTTGTAGTTTTATTTTGTCGTTGGACTTTGGCTTTGTAAGAACTTAAAAGTTCCTAACTAGTAGTTAAAATTTTATCTAGCAAGTTATTGTTATTTAAATCTTATGACATTTCAAAAAAAAAAATTTGGGGCGTCACACCCTTGTAACAACTGCTGCTTCAACACCATCTCTATAACATTGAACATTAGGGCTGATGTCAATTGGAACAACATTGGAAATATTTTTTTGTTGGAACACATCGTTTTCTTCTAGTTGATCCAATGATTCTCCATCACCTACCTCTGGTACATCAAAGACACCCCTATGTTGCACTCATTGAACGACTTGCCAAGGTTGTCCCCATTTGATATCATTTAGGTAAAAGACTTGCTTAGCATGGCTAGGCAAGATGAAAGGGTCGTATTGATACCACCGACTTGTGACTTCAATACTTATGCAATAATCATCGGTTCGCAATGTTCTACTTCGACCTGTGTTTCTTGTGTTGTACCATTGGCACTGGAACAATACAACTTTGTTATGACACATGTACTCTAATTCCCAAACATTGCACAAGTGACCATAAAATTCATGTGTCACTCCCTCATGATTCCATTCTGTAAGCACACCACTATTCTATCTCTTACGGTGATCGTCTACTTCTCTTGTATGGAACCATACGCCATTGATTATGCAACCTGAGTACTCTTTTACTAGCAAATTCGGGCCACTCGCTAATGACCATAAATCATCAATTGCCTCTGGTGACTTTTTTTCTCTTAATATATTTATCTACAATCACATACAACGTACATCAAGAGAGTAAAAAAATTAATAAATGATCGAATCTTATACAAATTTTTAATCATGTCTTAAAATTGAAAATGCCTTACCCGTTCTTTGAACCACTTGGGAAACTCTTATTGTTATATACGAGTTATGTCTTGGTCAGATGGAGTCCGTAATAGATTTTTGTGTATCCTACTCAAAAGAATGTGATTATTATGTATTGCTAACTACATTAACTGTAATAACCCCGACCTCTGATTAATGCGAATCCATATTTAGTTGTGCCTAATTAGTAATTAAGGCGAAATTTTGAATTAAAATGCACGTGTGTGTTGCATTGTTGTGTTTATATCTGTTAGGCGTAGAAAGATCTGTTCACATTTTAGTTTCGATTTGTGAATTGAAAGCCTTATTGGCATTCGAATAAGAAATTGGCTTGATTTATGTGGTAATTAGAATTTATAGAATTTTATGGTAGGTTTAATTAAAATTCGATTCGGAGCGATTAAACTCGATTAAAATAATACAATTTGGTTACTTTTGACCAATTACCACTTAATAGGTCATTTTGAGCCCACTCACCCCTTTTATTCATTGGATCACACTTGAGCCTATTCTAAGGAGAAAAAAAACGTGAGAGCAGGAGAGAATTGAAGAATTGGGGCTTTAAGTTCAAGATTTGAATTCAACAAGAAAGTTTGCTTAGGAAATTAGAGGAGTTGAAGAAGGCTTGGGAGATTGAGCCTCTACACTTAGAATTCAAGGCTTGAGGTAGGAAAAATTCACCCTCTTAATTATGAATTTAAGTTGTTCATACATGAATTCAAGTGAAATGGGCTATAAGATGTGAGAATCAAGCTTAGGGAGTAGGAAAGTAGACCAATCCATGCATGCATGTATGATTCATAGCATTTTGAAGGATGATTTTCAAGAATTTCCTCCTGCATGTATTGATCTCACTCTAATTCTGGAAAAACAATGAGTTTCATGTGATTTAGTAGCAATTGGTCATGTTTTGGAGAGCCTTAGCTCAAAAATGTGCATGTATGTTATGTTCTTGAATTAACTTTGAGTTCCAAGTTGAGTTTTGTCATGCCCCACTTTTATTTACTCGAGGTATTACCAAATTCATTAACTTAATTTAATTTCAGAGATAACATGCGGAAACAAACTCATATATTCAACTCGTAGAAGTGAATAGCAATTCTCTCATTCGTATGCAAAGTAAATACAACATGAACATATTTAAATAAATTGCCCTTGGGCTTACATCATTTAAGATTCAAAAAGAAGGGTGTAACCCTTTTTCATATATGGCATTCCGCCAACGCAAAATAGGCCCCGTGGCCAAAAATAAGGAGATCCAATTCTTGTAGCACATCCTGCTAAACACCTGAAAAAGATTCAACAACGTGGGATGAACATATAGTCCAGTAGGGATCTCAACATGATCCTCAACAATAATGACTTACAGATAGCTATGATCATGAATACCCAATCTCATACTAGAATAGTAATGTGGCAGTTTATACAAAATATACATAAGTATGATATTTTCTCGAAAACAGCCATTTCATTCAACGCTATAAGCGATTCATCTTTCTTTCCTTTTTCATTACCCCTTGTTCATAAACTTTCACAACATTAACACTTCTTAGGAAATAATTTTACTAATCCCACTACTTTGTTCCATTATTCCATACTTACACCAGATGTGCCTTTTTCAAAACATATGTTTAAAATACTCGATTTCCTTCACACTTTCCAAATCCTGAAATGGCATTTTGGTTTGTTCTCAATACATTAATAACCATACATGCATGCCTTTAAATAAAGGGAGATAACAATCGTCAATATGTATAATCGACAAATGAGGCAACTCGGCCGTCCAATATTATAACCATCGCAATCCATAATATACCCAGATACATTGAGATAACAACAATAAAACTCTGCTCTACCGGCTATGTGCACAGTAAGCCAAGGATACAATTCCTACAACAAATGATAAGTCAAGTTCCTCAGACACAAGCTGAAAGGTAACGACATCTAATCCACATTCTCCAGACACAAGCTGGAAGGTAATGGTACCTCTCATTATAAGCACGGTATATGATACAAATCATCTCAATATTACGAATGCTTTCTAGCACTTCATTACATATAATGTTCAATTGACACAGATGTAATGTACACACAACCATTCAATTCAACAATGTCATCCTCCACCGATGACCAAGGACAAAACCTCTAGATGCATGCATTCAGTACATCTATTAAAAGACTCAACTATCGTGAGATCTTAAACCCAACAATGCCACAGGTATGATAATTACAAATTAAATTCCCCCAAAAATGTGTATTCAACACTCATGCTTATTCTCCCATTTTCAAAATCAACATGTTCCATCACTTATTCCAAAAACACTTTTCTTCCCGTTTCACAAAGAAAACAATACTATTCCTTTCATATCCTTTCCGAACCAATTATGCAATTTAATTCATAACATCACACTAGGATTTTTCTCCCTCTTTCTCAATATTGACTAAAAAGGCTCAAATAACAACCACAAACAACAATAACCCCATTAGAGACCCAAAATACATAAGTATTCGCCCAAAGAACAAAACCCCTCTTTTAATTTACCAAATCAAATATAAACTAGGGTTTTCTCTCCTTTCAACAATAACATGCTAATTAACATTCCAATTAGCCTAAAGAACTATCAATGATGACAAACCCATTTCTAAACAACCAATCCTAGATTCACCCTCATGATCTTCAAACAAACCCAACATGGATATGATTTTCATGCAATACAAAACTACTACATGTCTATCTATACACGAAGCATTGTAAAAGAACAAGGAGAATCCCTACCTCAAATTCGGAGCTCAAATGGAGAAGAAGACCAAAACCAAAGTGCTCTAAACTCCAAACTTTTTGGATCAAAACGAAGCCCTCGACGATTAACACACTTTTTACAAAGGCCGAAGGATAGGAGAACACTCTAACTAGACCAATCCCTAGAGAGAAGGTATTTTCTAGAGAGAGGAGCTCTCAAAATCAGTTTTTAAAAAGTAAGAGAGAGAGTGTGAGTGTAAAAAGTGATTCAAAAATACCTAGCTGCCAACTGATATACAAAATTCCCGCTTGAGCGGAGAATAGAACGCTCGAGCGTAAAGCAAAAAAATCTGGACACGCTCGAGCGCAAGAAGGCCCACTCGAGCATCAAGACACAAGAATAAAATACATCCGCTCGAGCGCGAAAAACTAGTACGCTCGAGCGTAGATTTTCATCTCCCAGAACTTTACAGAAAAAGAACTACCCACTCGAGCGCCAAAAGGCCCACTCGAGCGTAAGAAAATCCGCTCGAGCGTAGACAACACACCTGTAGAAGTTTTGCAGGGACACGAAATACTGGGAGTGTGTAAACCCCGCTCGAGCGCAATAAGTCCCGCTCGAGCGGACAACCAAAAACCAAACTCCGCTCGAGCGCAAAAATACCCGCTCGAGCATACCACCAAAAATCTGGGCAACAAGGAATGGGACTAAAGCTCAACCAACCTGTTCGAAACATGCCCAACACATCCTAAAACTCAAACACAAGGAATTAAAGGATGACAACAAGACATACAACCACCAACTCCACGGAACCAAAGTTCGGAATACAACAAGTACAGAAAGGGAAAACCGGGATCGCTATAAGTTTTGTACAATTGGTTTGCTTTTGGGCCATGATTTCTTGAAATGATGCTTTAAACATGTTGTTTCATGAGTTATTAAGTGTTTTTCAAAGTTTGGGCCCAGGAAATAAAGTTTGGTACATTTAGGGTTGAATTTGAGCATGGTGGTCAAATCTGGGAATTCCAGATTTTTTATCCACGCTCGAGCGAGGGACTCTACGGTCGAGCGTTCACCCTGAGTACATGCACTCCGCTCGAGCATCGAGAGTTACACTCGAGCGTGAAATGCGTATACCCAAAAGTTTGTGTGTTTTACAGTCTGCTCGAGCGAGGGAATCCACGCTCGAGCGAGACTCTGAGTCTCACGCTCGAGCGTAGGTTGAGCGCCCGTCGAGTGTGAAAATCATGCATCCAGCACTTTTCATAAGTTTATAGTCCGCTCGAGCGAGAAGAGTCACGCTCGAGCGGGGTTTCATTGTCTGCATGTCCGCTCGAGCGAGGTAAGCCATGCTCGAGCATAGACCTTAATTTCAGCAAATTTTGAGAAATGTTTTCCAATGCATTCTTGCATCCTCATTCCATCCTAGGCATTCCTAGGCCATGTTTAAGGCTTCATATTGAGGATTAAAGGTTAGAAGCGCACTAAGAACCAATGACGTAAGTTTTGTACAATTAGAACGTGTGTTTCAAGTGTATATCTGTTATGTGTTATGCAGGTCACGTGTCGCGTACTGTTTGACCAATCTGCTCCGCCTGTCTGTCTCAAGGCCAACTGTGGGTAATAACTTAGTAAAGTTATGTTCAACCATATTTATTTTCTATGTGACAAAATGAGATCTGTTTTCTGAATTGATATGTTCTGTACAATGAATGATTGTCCAATTTCTGCTATGTATTCGTGACATCCTTAGCATCATGTGATATCTGTTGGCTGTTACCTGGTATCGGAGGTTCCTTTATGGAACTTAAATCTGTCAGCACTCTGTTACCCGTACCGGAGGCCCTGTCATGGGGGCTCAGCGTATCTCTGCTCTGTTACCCAGATCCGGAGGTTCCTTTATGGAACTGGTCATTCGTGACCCTCGCGTGTCTGCATCTGTTCTGTATTTGCCCTGTTACTGCTAATGGATGTATCACGTAAACTTAAGCATACCTTATGATTTCTGTATATGATCTGGACAAATTATGAATTTGACACAAATCTGAATTATGGTTTCTGAATTTGTACGGACTCATTCATTGAAACCCTTTTACTCCGTTATTATTCACTAGGCTTTCGCTTACAGCTTATATTATATATGTAGGTGAGCCGGCGCGTGACCAGGGCCAGAGTTGACAGCTTTCGTTTCTGTTTTTTTGTCAACCAACCATTGTGCCTCCTGAGGAGGTTCCGATTGAAGTCCAGTTTTATGGCTGTTTTTGTACTTATGTTGGTCCCTGTCTGTTTTGTAAAGTCAGATCTTAGGAATTACACTCTTGTAAATGTTTTGTAAATATGGTATCTTGGATCGGCATGCTTATATATATATATAAGTTTTGAAATCTACTGCCTCATGTACATTACCACAACTCATTGGACCTTGTCTATTTTGTATTATTGCTTCCGCAGCCCCTTATTATATGTTTATCTGTTCAGAGGCCTTTGGTAATCCACAAATTACTGTCCGATTACGATGCCTAACCTACAGGGGCGGGTTTGGATCGTGACATTAACAAAGCTATGAATACACGTATTTAAATGAAAAACATACTCTAGATACTTCTCTATCTCAGGGCTATTGTTTAACAAGAACCAATGAGTCATATCACGATATTCTTGTGACATATCAGCATCTCTTGTGATGGGGCTAATAGGACGGGCAGCATCTGTGAATACAGTCAACCCTTTGCGACGTTTGCCACGATCTTGATTTCGTTCGGGTCAATTATGCACTGTTTCGATTCCATCAACATATTTTGAACAAAAAGTAATGCACTCTTTGACAATGTAAGCCTCTACGATTGAACCTTTTGGTCGAGCTTGGTTTGTAACAAACTTTTTTAAAGCTCCAAGAAACCTTGAAAAGAGAATTAGTTAAGAGCAAGGTTACATCTGCAACATATAATTACAAACCTTTCAATTTAACAATTACCTTTCGATCCGGTACATCCATCGATATTGCACCGGTCCTCCAAGAATAGCCTCGCACGACAAGTGAATGGCCAAATGAACCATCACATCAAAGAAGGCCGGAGGAAAGATCTTTTCAAGCTTGCATAATATGTGTACTATACGTTCCTCTAATTTCTCAAGTTCATTACGACGTAGTGTCTTTGAGCACAAATCCTAAAAAAAGCTACCTAACTCAAATAGTGTTTTACTATTCTCTTTGTCTACGTAACCAAGCATCCCAATTAGAAGAATTCATTGTATGAGTACATGGCAGTCATGACTTTTCAAGCCTATTAATTTACCATTTCTAGCATTCACTGATCTTGATATGTTTGCAGCATAGCCATTCGGATACTTCACTGATTTCAAGAATTCAAAGAAACCCTTCCTCTCGTTAGGGGTCAATGAAAAGATTGCCCTAGGCTTGACATAAGTTCCATCGAGACGAGGTGTTAACCACAGCTCTTTCCTTATACCCATATCTTTCAAGTCCATCCGTGCTTTGTCGGTGTCCTTGTTCTTCCCATCAATGCCTAACATAGTTCCAAAGGTATTTTCACTAAAATTCTTCTCAACATGCATGACATCAATATTGTGTCGAAGCTTCCGTTTCTTCCAGTATGATAACTCAAACAAGATGCTTACCTTTAGCCAATTTGGTGTCTGACGGAGTCTTTTCTTGTGTCTTGGATGCTTCCCATATGTGACACTTGTCACTTTGTCCAATTGCTCTAATATCTTTTCCACTGGTAACTTTAAAGATCTCTTTTGTTTCTCATGCTTACCATTGTAAGCCTTACTCTTTTGCCTTTTGGGGTGGTTCTGAGGCAAGTAGAATTGATGGTTAGTGTATGCAGTTTTACCTTTCAAGAATTGAAAATATGTTCATCATTTCAAGTGTAGCAAGAATAATGACCCTTTGTTCTCCACCCAAATAGTCACCAAATGCAAGCCAATCATGTATAGTCCACATCAAAGTTGCACGCATCTGGAAAGACTCACTAGTTAAGGCATCATAAGATAATGCACCATTTTTCCACAACTCATTCAACTTATCCACCAGAGGTCTCATGTAGGCATCAATATTGATCCCTGGTTATGATTCTTCAGGAATAAGTAATGACATCATAAGAAAGGGATTTTCAAAACCAACCAAGGTGGCAAGTTATAAGGAATGAGTACTACAGGCCACAAACTATATGAGTTGCTAATGTTCCCGAAAGGATTGAACCCATCAACAGCCAACCTTAGCCTCACATTTCGAGGCTCTAGGGCAAACTCAGGATGTTGCACATCAAATTCCTTTCATTTATCACTATCAGCAGGATGTTTCAATACTCCGTTATCTACACGTTTGTCCTTGTGCCATCTCATGTCCTCAACAGTCTTCCTTGACATGTACAATCTTTTCAACCTTGGTGTCAATGGAAAGTACAACAACACCTTATGGGGAATCTTCTTACCCCTGTCACGATTGATCTTGTAAAACCCTCCAAAATTGGTTCAGCTCCTCCGAAACATAAACACGTCTTTGAAGTTCCTTTTAAGTACCGAAGAATCCATTTGACCACCTCCCAATGCTCTTTTCCTAAATTGGTGAGGAATCTGCTCACAACGCCAACTGCATGAGCTATGTCTGGCCGGGTACACACCATTGCATACATCAAACTTCCTATTGCGGAAGAATAAGGGATTGCCTCCATTTCTTTCATTGCAAAGCTGGTCGTGGGACACGAACGCTTCGTCACATTGAAATGGTTGGCCAGTGGTGTGTTGACTGGCTTGACATCTTTCATGTTGAACCTTTCAATCATCCGTTCAACATATTTCTCTTGTGACAGCCATATCTTCTTGGCTTTTCTATCATGAACAATCTTCATGCCCAAAATTTGCTGTGTTGGGCTAAATTCTTTATGTCAAAATACTGCGACAGGTCCTTTTTCAACTTGTTAATCATGGTAGTATCATGTCCGATGATCAGCATATAATCGACATACAATAGTAGGATAATGAAGTTTCCATCTGAAAACCTTTGGAAATATACACGCTGGTCTACCACCGTTCTTGTGTACTTATGATCCACCATAAATGAATCAAACTTCTTATACCACTGTCTCAGCGCCTGTTTCAGGCCATAGAGACTCTTTTTCAGTTTGCAGACTAGATTCTGTTTTCCTTTAACTTCAAATCCTTCTGGTTGCTCCATGTAGATCTCTTCCTCCAAATCACCATGGAGAAAGACAGTCTTGACATCTATCTGTTCTACTTCCAGATTCAAGCGAGCTGCTAATCCCAGAGCTACTCGAATGGAAGTCATCTTTATAACTGGAGAGAAGATCTCATCAAAATCAATTCCCTTCTTCTGCCTAAAGCCTTTGACCACCAAACGAGCTTTATGCTGCAATAGTTTACCGTTTCCATCTTTCTTCAACTTATACACCCATTTGTTCTTCAAGGCTCTCCTGTCTCTTGGAAGTGGAACAAGCTTATAAGTGTGGTTCTTCTGCAAAGAACTCATCTCCTCCTTCATGGCTTGCATCCAACAGTCTTTCTTTGTATAACTCTTGGCTTCCGAAAAACTCTCGGGCTCCCCCTCATCAATAATCAGAATATACTGAGAATCGGGATATTTGGTTGATGGCACGACAACTCTTCCAGATCTCCGCAACTGAGGCCCAGTTGCCTCTGTTTGAGGAGGTTGCTCCTCCTGCTCAACACCCTCTTCATCCGGGTCTTCATCTCTTTCCTCCTCATCTTCAATTTCTGGAATAAGATCCTGCAACTCTAGCACTTCTTGTTGCACTTCATCACATCTAGCATTTTGTGATGGCTCGGGAGATAGAAACAAGTCTGGAGTGATGACATCTCTAGACTTTGCAGATTTCTCAAAATCTGTTACTGTCTGGTCTTCTTGGAACACAACATCTATGCTCCTGAACATCTTCTTGTTCACTGGGTCCCACAACTTGTACCCAAATGCTGCATCTGAATAGCCCACAAATATGCATGGAGTGGACTTGTCATCAAGCTTCTGTCTGTTTTCCTTGGAGATGTGTACAAAGGCCTTACACTCGAAGACTCTCAAGTGAGAATATGATACATTTCTTCTGGACCAGACTTCCTCAGGTATCGCAAAATTCAACGGGACTGAAGGCGACCCATTGATGAGATAACAGGCTGTACGGGCGGCTTCAGCCTAGAATGACTTAGCAACTTTTCCATTTTTAGCATTCATCTGACTCTTTCCATAATAGTACGGTTCATCATTTCTGCCACACCATTATGTTGTGGGGTGCTGGGAACTGTTGTCTCATACCGGATACCTCTGCTGGCACAGTATGCTGCAAAAGCATTGGAAGTGTACTCGCCTCCATTATCTGTGCGAAGACACTTCAACTTCTTCCCGGTCTCTCTTTCCACCATTGCATGGAACTCCTAAAAGTGCTGAAATACCTCATCTTTGGTCTTCAGGAAATACACCCACAGCTTCCTTGATACATCATCAATGAAAGTCAGAAAATACTTGCGGCCGCCATGTGACTCCACGTCGATTGGACCACAAACATCTGAGTATACCATATTGAGCACTTCTGTTTTCCTCTTGCTCGTTGAACTGAATGATACTCGATGTTGCTTTCCATAAAGGCAATGATCACACGACTTCAAGGCACTCTTTTTGGATAAGGGTATCCTGAATTACTTTGCCAACAGATGCAATCTCGTCTCACTCATGTGAGCCAGTCTTTTGTGCCATAAGTCCGGTGACTCCTTGTCTTCTGCTGCATTAAGACTTTCCAGACAGATCTTCGTTTGAGTCTTATACAGTGTTGAAGACATCTCTCCTCTAGCGATTGTCAAAGCTCCTCCTGTCAGCTTCCAACGGCCATTTCCGAATGTACTTGTATAGCTCTGTCGGTCCAGGGCACTTTTAGAGATAAGATTGAGGCGTAAATCTGGAACATGTCTCACATCTTTGAGAACCAGGTTGTTCCCGACATTAGTCTGAATACTAATGTTGCCAATATCCACAATCTTTGAATAGCTAGAGTTCCCCATTCGAACAGTGCCAAAATCTCCAATGTTGTACGAGCTGAAGAGTTCTCTGTGGGAAATGGCGTGATATGATGCAACTATGTCTATCACCCATTCTTTGTAGCTGTGGTTAGCCACATGTAGGCAATCCTCCTCTTCACTAACTGCAAGAAGTATTTCATCAGTTGTTGTGGCTGTTGTGTTCTCATCTCCTTTTGACTTACTGCTTTGGCTTTTCTCTTTCCAGCTTGGGCAGTTTCTCTTTATGTAACCCTCCTGGCGACAGTGAAAGCAAGTGAAGCTGGAGTTACCTCGACCTTTGTTGTCTCTGGATTTACTCCTGTTGTTCCAGCTGCCTCTACTCTTGCTTCTTCCTCTACCTCTTCCTCTACCTCTTTCTCTGCCTCTATCTTCTGTGACAAGAGCATAGGACTGATTACCTCCCATGTCTTTCCTTTTTGTCTCTTCATTGTACATGGCGTCTGTGACCATGCTCATGGTCAGCTTCCATTCTGGTGCAGAGTTGCTGAGAGAGACCACCAATGTCTCCCAACTATCTGGTAAAGAATTGAGCAGTAGTACGACTTGCATTTCATCGTCTAAGTGCATCTTGACGGTTGCAAGCTGATTCACCAGATTTTTGAATTCACTGGTGTGCTCGGTGACAGACATACCATTCTTCAACTTCAAATTGACAAGCCTTCTCATCACCAAGGCTTTGTTCTGAGCAGTCTTTGACTGGTACATGTCGTCTAACATTGTCCATAGAGAATAGGCATCTGTCTCCTCAGCGACATGATGGTACACACCGTGGTCTATCCATTGTCTGATAGAACCAATAGTCTTGTGGTTTATCTTTATCCAGTCATCATCTTTCACTCATTCAGGTTTAACCCCTTTTATAAAAATAGGGTCAAATAGGTCTTTATAAAACAAGGTGTCTTCCATCTGTGACTTCCAAATTGCATAATTGGAAGGAGTCAACTTGAACATAGATTCTGAAGTCGAAGTAGATTCTTCCATTGTATACTGTGTTTTACAGAAAACTCCGAATGAAAAATCTGACCATACGAATGTGTCCAGAATACTCCAAATAGTTGAAAACCACTATTGGATCGTCAAAAACAGACTCAGAATGTCTCAGATTAGGCCAAAACAGTTTGGACAGTTTAGATCTGCAAGTGTACCTTAGCCGCGCAGCAGTGGATAACTCTCTACTTCCGGGTTGACTAGTCAATAGGTACTGACGTGGCAAGACACGTGGCACTAGATTGGCTAATGTGACAGACACGTGTTAGTGAGATGGCGCTTATGTGTCAGTCACGTAGCATGTGAGCTGGCGATGACGTGGCAGCCACGCATCAGTGACATGTCGATGACGTGGTAGCCACGCAGACGATGACGTGGCTGATGACGTCACGCACACACGCAATGCACTAGTCTTCCTCCTCGAGCAGTGCGTGTGGCGCGTGGAAGAGAGTGAGTTTACGCGCCGGCTCCTCTTCGCTGCGCGTGGGGCGCATGCAGAGAGTGGGATTCACGCGCAGACTTTGGGGAGCGCGTGAGAGCGCGTGAAAGGTCTTCTAGGGCGCTTCTTTGCAGTTTTGGACTCCTTTCTGGGAGGCCTTGCTCCTAGTATTGTCGAAACCTGATTTCGAGCAACTTGATTTCTGGGCAGTTTCAAAAAAACACATTGTTTTTGTTCCGAAACGCGACCGACGAGGCTTTGATACCACTTGTTACGACTATGGGACACCAAAAATCAATCACACACAATAACACAAGAGATTTACGTGGTTCGGAAATTGCCTACGCCCACGAGAGAAATATTCACTATAGAATTATGCCGGAGGGAGATTACAGAACTCACACCTCACAACTCTCTCTATAGCACTCTCACTCACAAATTATACCTTTTGTGTTTGCTCTCCAACTCTGTGTATCACTCCCATATCCAACCCCTCCTCACTCATCTCAATTTATAACAAGAGAGGAGGAGTGGGTTTGGTGACAACAATGAGTGGGCTTGGTTGTGCCACCCTCACTATCTACCTTTGGTGAGTTGGTATTGCCCCACCAGCTTCCTTTACCACATGGTGCCACCCACACCATGTGGATGGTGGGCTCCTTACCATGTGGGTAGTGGATGGAGCTAACACAAAGGCCATCTCTAAGAGCCGACAACTCAACTACACTATTATTTCTATAAAAACCCGCAATCCACTTTCCCAGACTATCCTTGATAACCACTAGCTGGACCTGGATTTCCTTTAGTTGCACAGCATCTTGAGGTTGCCAATTAATGTTGTGTGTAACCTTGGTCTTGTTACCCCACCTTGTTTGGGGCAACACCAATGGAGTTCCAATGATTTTTAAACACTGAACAATCTCTCAAGAGAAGCTTGAAGACAAAGAGGACAAACATTAATCCTCTAACGCAATTTCATTGCTTCTATTAGTAGGTGATTCAAGAATTGGATATACAAAATTACATAAGAATTGTAGATGTTGATTTCCGACCACACAACCAAACAGACAACTCAGCTAGAGAGTACCGGAAAAATAGATTAAGCCTGAATACCTGCCAACAAGAAGATGAGAATACCACGGTGGTTCATCCACCTGGGGGCACTCTGATCAAGTCAGTAAATCTTATCTCTCACAGATATCAATATAAGTACTTAAACTTTACCAATGAAAGCATAAAAGCATCTCAAATCAAAGCATACCTTAGAGCCATGGGGTGCCTTACTTTTATAATAGTCAGTGTCCAACTTCCCCTAGAAGTCTTACTTCATGGACTCTATCCTTTACAAGAATAATATCTATCACAACTCACACACGGTTAAGATGAACTCCCTCAAGAGTCCCATCTCTATCCAAATAGGTAGTTTGATGTCATCTAAGACTCTAGTCCTCTATTCAAATATTTCAGATTCTGGTATCCCGCAGAATACCTCGGTAGTGCCCTAAACATCTCGACAAACATGATCTGTCCACGTGACACCTCGGCATCATCTTAGTCACGTAGCGTCATCTCAAAATACTACCCCACAAGATTTAAGGGGAGGAAAAACATTGTAAGAGAAGTGATGAGTGCCAATCACATCTCTTTCTTAGTGTAAACCTAGCTAAAAAGAGATGGTCCAATGCACACCATATTTTCGTCACTGTAGAATTTGGAAGGAGTCAGGCAAATATAATTTTACCCAGCATACAAATAGACTGTTATTGTTTTTCCAAGTTATTAAAAACCAATTCACAATAAAATATGAATTCATTTTATTTGGTAATATATGAGTTGTTCCTCTCCAGAGTTATTGCTATAACTAAATGACTCCTGCTTAGTTTTGCAAATTACATATCTGAAACCGAACCATTCACACATTTTCAACAATACGCAAGACGCATTCTGTTTGATTTTGAAACTCAAAATTTATATTTGATATTTTTGTTTTAATGTTTTTTTTGTAGTTAACTTTTTTTTAAAAAAAATTTAATCAATTTTTTTTAACTTTTTAGATCCACTTAATTTAAAAAAAATATTTTATTTTTTGATTGTATTTAGATTAGGTTAATCTAAAATGTAAACAAAAAAAAAAAAAATTATTAAAATATGATATACACTCGTAAAAGTGTAGCTTGATACCTTGAATTATAAAAAATAAAAATAAAAATAAATAAAATTTGTGCATCCTGCAAATAGTTTAATGTTTTTAGTGAGCGTGTTTACACTTAAAATTAATTAAAACAAAAAATAACTCAAAAAATATCCATCTAGATTTATCATGAAAATTTGCAGTACATTCCTCAAAGTTGATAATATACACTCATAACAACCAGTTAAAATACATCTTATGAAACCTCAGTGCATTACACAACTAATTTCCTTCCTCAACTTCCATGACTCTGCTGTCACATTTACACAGTAGAGCTGTGGTTAAAAAGCTTTCTGGGTTGAGAAAATAAAGGGCAATCTGGATAATTAATTATGAATTATCTTGTTGGGGACCCCCCCTTCTCCTCCTAGTAGTAGTTTTCTTCACAGATATTGCAGCGTTGCCACCGGCTTCAACGCTTTTCTGATGCTGATCATTTACGAGAGATCTTGATGAATTTATTTTACTCCTTAATCTCAATATCTCGCCCTTTGCCAACGCCAATTCCTCTTCCAGTTTCTTTGCTCTCTTCTCCAAACTCTCCCTTTCCTTCCCAAGCCTCATCACAAGGTTATGTGCATCTTCCATGTTTTCCCGGGCTTCTTGAGAAACTTGTTTCTGCTCAGCAAGTGACCTGTAAAGCACATCTTTCTCATCTTCAAGGCTAGAAATCTGAGATTTAGTCATCTCTAGATCTCTTGATAGTAACAATGCATTTTGATTCATCTCATCAAGTGACTTGATCGCCTCTTCCAAATCCATTTCAAGAGACTTCCGCGATTCTCTGTCTTTCGAAATTTGTTTCTCCAACACTTGTAATTCTTTGTTCAAAGAAGCAACAACCTTCTTTTCTTCTTTTAAATCATTGGCTGCATTTTCTGCTTTCTTATAGACATCAACCAATTCCTTTTTTAGGCTATCACGATTTTCAGTGGTAACAGCCAGATCATGGGACACAAATTGCAGCTCAGCTTCAGTTTTCTTTAGAAGCTCTTTTGCTGATGCAAGTTCGCCAACTAACACGTGTGATTTATGTTTTGCCTCATCAAGGCTCGTTTGAAATGACTTTCTAGCTTCGGAAAACTCAGCCTGAAGCTTAGAACCCTCAGACTCAAGGTCCGAGCACAGATTTCTCGTCTGCTGTAGTTGTTTTGCCAGATCAGAAACCTCATTTCTTGATTTTCCAAGAGCTTCCTGTGTAATTTGGCGCTCGTGTTTCAAGTTCTTCACGTTGTTCAATTCTACATCCAGAGTCTTCCTCAAATCATCCCTTTCTTGGGTCAAATTGGCAACTACGGCTTTGTTTCTGCTAACTTCATTTAAAGCAAGATCTATCTTTTCTTTAAGTTGGTGAATCTCATAGTCTTTTTCTCCCAGGAGCTTGGCATCTGCAGCTACTTTCTCTTCAGAAGATGACTTCAAATCATCAAATTCTTTCTGAATAGCATTGAATTTCCTGTTAGAATCATCTTTCTGAACAATTAAAGAACTCATTTGAGCATTCAAATCATCCACCACAGCATTCTTCAGTTCTAGTTCTTTTTTATTTTCCAGAAGTTCAAGTTTCAACCTTTCAATTTCTGAATTCGCTGCTGCAAATTCATCCTTGGTCTGCTCGAAGGTAGAATTCAATTTCTCAAGCTCTGATTGTTTTGCAGCGAGCATGGAATTGAGATTACAAAGAGTATCTTCTTTATCCTTGATCTCTGAACTGAGCAATGCCATCTTTTCTTGCAAAACTTCAATCGAGTCAAGCTTCTCCTTCAGATTTTCTTCTAGTTCTTTCTTATCTTCCTCAGCCTTCATGAGGTCGGTTTGAAGATTCCCTAATTGGACATTGAGATCTTCGACAAATCTTCTCTCACTTAGCAGCTCGTGTCCTAGTCCTGTTATTGTACTGTTTGCCAATCGTAATTGCTTCGACAATGACTGCTGCTCTTCATTTGCTTTTTTAAGTTGCTTGTTTCGTTCTTCCTTCTCATTGAGCAGCTTTGACTCATAGTCCTTCTCCAGTGAAACAATGGTTGCTTCTTTTTCATTCAGCTTATTTGTCGTCTGTGAATCCAACCAGTGGATGATTTGGTAAAAAAATAACACAATTATCACAATAAATTGTTGAAACTAGCAATTTCAAAAATAGAAGTGATATATATATATATATATATGAAGGGGAGCTAATATTGCATATGGCCTGTTCGGTGCAGCTTTTTCTAAGCTAAAACCTAATAATCAGAAAGCAGGAGCCAAAAGCACACCCCTTCTCCAACTTCCAGATAATCAATTTTTTCAACTTATTTAAACTATTTTTGTCTAATAAGCTATAAACATAAGCTACACATAAACAGTCTGACACATACTCTCAAAATAAAACAACAAAAAAAATTATGAGCAACTTATATAAGCTGCACCAAATAGCCCCACAGTATAAAAACATTTGGGGGAAATTCACTCTTCAGGGAGGCATTTCCACTTTGAAACTCCCCGAGGTTCACTCTGCTAGCAATAAATTAAGCAAAAAGGTGAAAAAACTGTGAAATTCTAGGGTTTCCTATAAATTTTAAAGGGAGTTATTTGGATCCAGAAATGGGAAAATAAGCTCTGACAGTCTTTTACTCAGAGGAAAATATTCAACTTCATGCTATTCATATACTGGACAGAAGTCAAAAGTCAATCATGCCATCATAAACTTTTAATTTGCTAAACACATGGCACACTTGTCTAATTAGACAGAACCTTATCTATTTCCAAAAAAAAGTCAGTCTCCTTCAGAGAAGGGAATAGATTAAGAGAACCAAACATTGCTTACTGATTCTATTATCGCCTCATTAGCAATCTTTTCCTTCATAGCAAATGCATATAGTGCACCAAGCAAGCCAGAACTGAATATTCCAAGTCCATTCAGAAGAAAAAGAAGAGGATTTGGCGAAGCATCTCCTTGAAGTGTTTGCTGGCCACAAAAATTATTCATTTCAGAACATTCAAGTAGCACCAAATAATTTGAAAACATAAATAACCAAATCCACTAATTTCAAACCCATTTATAGATTAGGTTTGGCAGAGATTCAGACCTCTGCTTTTTGTTTCTGCTCTGCTGCCCTTGTTTCGGATTCTTCTGAAATAAAATGAATAAATAGACATAAAATAATAGCAACTACAGGAAATAAATAAATAAATAAATCAGCAGTTAATTATTTATCCTTTTGGTAATGAATATTTTATATGGACAAAATATTGGATATTGTTAAAAACAGAATCTGACTATCAGAATGTAGACAAACCTTGTTCAGAGAAGTAAATAAATTATATGAAATGTTAAAATGGAAGGAAGCTAATTGTTAAAACCTACCATCACCTACTCCACCTACTACACCTACCACCACCTACTACCACCTACTCCACACCTACCACTACCACCTACTCCACTACATCTCCTATATAAGGAGCCCCTCACCATTTGTAATATACAGAATATAACAATCAATAATACATCAATTTTAACATGGTATCAGAGCAAGGTTAAGCACTTAGTATTTTTCGCTTCACCGGCGGGCGGCAACCTTGCCTTGGCCGCCCGCCGGACCTCAACCTAGTCCGCTAAAATTCTCTACACAAACCTTTACTCTTCTTCACCACCTCGCCGAAGCAAACCCAAAATCCCTCTGGGACATTTCGTCGAACACCATGTCTGCAACAATGATGTGCATGCTTGGTAAGAACTGAAGAAGGATCTTCCCAGCATATGCTGGGGGACAGTCTTACACTGAAGAAACTGGACACATTGTTCAATGTCAATGAATCTTACCTAGATCTCCAAAGCCACTGGTTCGCGAAGTTAGAAGTTGTCAGAATTCTTCAGCTAGGGAGGTGGCAAAACTCTATCAAGCATCACATCGAAGTAAGTAACACGGACTTCTTAAAAAGTTTGAGTAATATGAAATATCTTAGGTACTTGAGCCTGCAAGGAATCTCTAGACTTCCAGAGCTTCCAGTTTCGTTCTCCAACCTCACCAACATGAAGGTCCTAAACCTTGGGGCATGTCACAATTTGCAAAAGCTCCCAGATGGAATAGGAAAGCTCAAGAATCTAACACACTTGGACATCTCCGAGTGCTACTTGATAGTCCATATGCCGCAGGAACTTTCTTTGCTCACCCAACTCCAAGTCCTTAAGGGGTTTGTCATTTGTGACCTCAAAAGTGTCGAACATGATGTCTGTAGGCTTATTGAATTATCACATCTGAAGAAGTTGAGAAAATTGAGTCTCTATATCAGCGGGGAGCCTAATGACACATGCATGACCTTCTCTCTCTCCATAGGGTCAAAACCCAGCTTGCCCATGGCTGCCACTCCAGGTGCCGTCGTTGTCACCGGCGACCAACACCACCGGTAGCCTCCTCTCCGAAGCTCTCTCTCTCTCTCTGTGCACCGAGCCACCACCGTTACTGCACCGTCGTCGACTGTTGTGAACCACCGTCGGCCACCAAAAATTCCCTCTCTCGGCATCTCTCGGAAACACCCACACATCTCAGTGGACCTTGAGGTACATTCAGTGGATTTGAAGGAATCTGGATTACACAAGCCCCAATCTGCACTCTCATTAACATATTCAATATATCTTTCACACGCAGTTCCCAAACACATCCACTACCTCACCTTTATTTTCATTATTATAAAGCACTATCCCCAATTTTATATAAACTTTTTTATTCTAAACTTTTCTCCACCACCCAACACCATCATCACATTTTCCACCGCCCAACTTTTTATCTTTTATTCCACAAAAAAAAAAAAAAAACAAAAAACAAAAAAATATATATATATAAATAAATAAATACATAAAAAAAATAATAATAAAAAATAAAAAAAATACCAAACCCATTGCAGGTTTTACCAAAACTGTGGGCCAAAAAACCCACGTGCACCACTCTTTTTTTTTTTTTTTTCAATCTCTCGTTTTGATGTCACATATATTCTTATTATTTCTTTCTTTCTTTTTTTATTTTTCTTTCCCTTTATTTTTAATCTTTTTTCCATTATTTTTTCTGCTCAGTCTTGTCCCTTCAAGCCATTCGGATTTGCACAATACACTCATTTTATTCATATCGGGACTTCGCCCTGATCACAATTTTACAAAACAAAAAAAAAAAAAAAAAAAAAAAAAAAAAACCAAAACAACCACATCCCCAGGCGGGATTTTTCTTCTCTACTCGGCCGCCGGTCTCTTCTTCTTGCCTCCGTCCTGGGCGGCCCTTGACAGTGTTGCCTCCGTGTTTCCCACTCCACTGGGCACGATCACTCCCCCCTGCTCCTCTACTACAGCATATGGCGGCCCTCCAAATCGGAACATCACGGTAGCCTTCCGCTTCAGCTCCTTATTTTCCGCCTTTAGCACACTTATCTCTGCTCGCGCATCCTTATACATGCGTTGGAGCAGAGCCAGTTGGGCGTTTAACTGCTGCACCTCATTTGTCCTACTCTGCAGCCGGTGCGACAAGTTTGTGACCGCCGCATGGTCTCCACACATGACTTCAAAGTATACTAATTGGCCTCAATATCTGTTTGCACTGCCATTTTTTGCTCTACCGACCGCATCGGAAAGTTCAACGGCGCAAAACCAGAGGCGCTTGGTTGAGGTTCACTGGCCATCGCACCAGTTATCTCTCTTGTTGACTCGTTGAGGTCGGGAAAGAGAGTGAGCAGACCACGGGACGAAGAGGCCATATTCTGGGTAGCTGAACGGGAAGACGAGGCCATGTTATGGGTTGCTGAGTCTTTCAGAGAAGGGTTGGTTACAGAGTGTTTACAGAGTGTTTCAAGATTTGTAGCTCTTAGCGACAAGCTCTCAGAGAACGAAGAGGTTTCAACTGGTTTGTTATGCTTCCAAGCCTCAGCCTCCGCTTCGGTTTATAAAGACCATGATGAAAAGGCAGACACGCGCATCATGCGCCGCTCGGCGCTAGACGACAACATGGGCGCGCCTTTTGATGGCACGCCTTTTGATGGCACGCCTTTTTATGAATTGGGCACGCCTTTTGATGGCACGCCTTTTGAAAGATTGGGCACACCTTTTGAGGGTGCGACTTTTTAGGGGTCCGACAAGACTCTGTAAACTGTCCCGACATTGATTCCGGTTAGCTCCTTCATGGGTCCGACAAGACTCTGTAAACTGTCCCGACATTGATTCCGGTTAGTTTCTACAAGGGTCCAGCAAGACTCCGTAAACTGTCACAACAACTGTCACAACATTGTCTGATACAACGGTCCGACATGACCCCATAAACTGTCTTCTACATCGGTCCAACACGAGCCAATGTCTTCTACATCGGTCTGCCATAACCATACAGTCTTCTACAACGGTCTGACACGACCATACAATGTCTCCTATCCATTTTTTTATTTTTCAGATTATTTTCTTGTTTTGTTACTCTCTCCAAACTCAAGTTGGTTAGTTCCTATCCCCCTTGAGTTTGCGGGGGGCTGTTAAAACCTACCATCACCTACTCCACCTACCACCACCTACTACCACCTACTCCACACCTACCACTACCACCTACTACCACCTACTCCACTACATCTCCTATATAAGGAGCCCCTCACCATTTGTAATATACAGAATACAACAATCAATAATACATCAATTTTAACACTAATAAAATAACTGAATTCAGGGAACAATCAAAATCATAAAGGCATATCTTAGATATGAGAGAGGATGGAAAAAAAGTTCACTGCTATTGCAAACCATAGTTACCATAGTGTCTACCATTTTATCTGAAGAATCAGCAACAACAATAAAAAAATAGAATTTGAGTAACCACAGAGAAAAGCTAGTTACAAGATAGGGATCGCCCACTCGGCAATGCCACAAATTTTATTTTATTCCCTTTTTTTATGAGAAAGCCTATGAATACCCAAAATACACAATGCACATATACAGTGTAAATATCTGTTCTTGTCAACCTGCACAGGGATTAAGCTTTTACAAGGTCATTAGCTGGAAATTGTCAGTCAAGCCTGTCTAAGTTAGGAAAAGTGATATTCTTGAGTCCATGGTGCTAATTGCTCTCAAAGCAGATTAGTAAGGGCCTTCAAAGGACGGGCTTGGTTTCAATTCTTGATTAAAATATTATAGGGTTAATTCTCTACATGGTCTCATTGGATGTTCTGTACATGTGCATAAAATGAGTGTAGCTGAGATGAGAATGCTTAGATGGATGTACGTTAAGACTTGAAAGGATAGAAATATAAATGAATCTATTCATGAAATGGTAGTAGCACCTATTCAACATAAATTAAGAGAGAACAAATTAAGATGGTTTGGTCACGTGCAATAAAGACCTATAGGTGCAATGGCAAGAAAGAGTGGTAGGATAACTATACGTGTAGGAGGAAACCTAAGTTGACATGGGATGCGGTAGTGAAAAAATATATTAATTGATTTAATTTGATTGAACATATAGCACTTGAAAAAATTGAATGGCAAAAAAAGATTCATGCAGCCAATTCCATTTGATTGAGACACAAGACTTTAGTTTGGTTTGGTTTGGTGCCATATCCAATCAAGAAGGATTTGGTATGTGGGTTTTTATAGTCTCATTAGATATTTAGATTGAATACCTTTTCTGTGGGTTTTCAGGAAAAATCCTTATGCTTGTGATCTCCTATTATACTGGATGTTCTTTATTGTCTTGGCCCGTGGACACGTAAATCCTTGTATTTTGTGCTGATTCTGTCTTTTTCATTATTTTCACACTATTTTCGTCATCAATTGCCCAACATATATGATGCCATTGTTTAGGCTATGAGGTGAACATTTTTGCAGGCAAAGACCAATTTATCTAAAATAAGTAATCTGGAAGTCTAGGAAACCACAGTGAACAAGGAGAACCAAGAGGGAGGGACAGGGGCTGCTCAACACTTACAAGGGAAACTGTTGGACTCAAGTGGATAACTTACATTTTATACTTTACATCTCATAACTTGTTAATAGAAATAAAGAAAACCTATAGGCATCTTTCTACTCCTAATTGTTAGCAATATGGCAACCAAAAACACAATTTAAGCGTAGCTTGGGCCAGAGTGCAGTGATTTCATGCTCTCATCACTAGGGCTGTACAAAACTCGAATCACCCGATGAAACCGACCAATCAGATCCAAAAGATCAACATACAGACAGTTTTGTGAGAAGGAACGATCGGCTACGGGTAGTGTATGTAAAAATCACAATTTTTCAGACGGGCAACAGTTCAATGAACATTACAGCAGACAGACCCGATCCGACCAATATACGTGTCATTATTTTTTTTGCAGTCCAGATTACACTTATCTATAAGCCATTATGACTTGACAAAGAAGTCTACATCTAATAGTTGTCGTTTGACTCTCACACTTTTGAAGCACTCAATTCCCACTCTCTCTCTTTCCAATGCATTCACACACACTCTCTCTTTCTTCTCTTTCCAATGCATTCAATTCTCATTTTCTCACATATCTCTCTCCCACGCATCAATTCTTTCTCTCTTTCCAATGATTCAATTCTTCTTCTCTCAGATGCATTCAATTCTCTCTCTTCTCTTTTCTGTATCTCCTGTCTCATAGTGTCTATTCTCCCTCATTAGCTCCTCTCATCATCCCGATTCCCATCTCCCCCAAAACCCTAACCTACTTCGATCCATCTCCCCCAAAAATACCCACTTTGATTATTAAATTTTTGGCACCTATCTAGTGACTCAACGATGAAGGGCCAAAACCTAGATTGGGTTATTCTTAGAGGATTGACGTTGAACAACATCCAATCTGAAATCACTTGCAAAATGGATGAACAATTGTTGAAGTGGCAGAACAACCTTTCATTTGTGGTTAGTCTCTTTGTTTTTTGTTCTTCTATGATTTCTTCCTCCATCTAGGATCATTTCTTGAAAACCCCTTTTCTTTTTAATTTTTAGTGATATCTTTTTCTCCTTTTGTGATTGAAACCCCATTTATTTTATTCCGCAGAATCGAAACTCAAGAATGGTTGAGTTCGAACACTACATCGGTCGATAGTGGGAGAGAACATGTTCAACTCACCATGGTTAGATCGATTGGTGGGTTGATAGGAAAACCGACCCGATCCGACCCATGAACAGCCCTACTCATCACAATAACAGGCGTGTGACTTGGGATAAGGTTTTCTTGAGTTGAATGATATGGGTGCATTCCATGCAAGATACCTAAAACTTCCACGGAAGCTTTTAGTCATTGAACCAAGAGATAATCACTATTAATAAGGAGGTTCTACATGCTATCCATGTGAATAAAGTGTTCTCAAAATGCAGGACAAATAAAATTAAAACTTGAGAAATTCTAAGCAAGGAGATGAAAACTGATAAACTTTTGTTGAGTTTACTATCATTCTTTGATGGCGCAGCTCTTGATTGGCTGAAAGCCTATTAACGGTTTTGGAGGATCAGAGTGAATCTTCTAAATGATATTAGGTCTAGTTTCCTATAATTTCGTCTGATGTGAATAGAGGGGCCAAACTAGAAGTTCAAGACTTTAATTGGAAGTTGGGAACCACAATCTGAAGGCATTTTTTAATTGGTTACATAGTTTAGAGAGTTTTTTTCATTGGAACTACATGACAAAGCAAAGAAAATTATTTTTTTTTGAAGCAAAAAATTGCGGGAACAACTAGAATTTGATGTGCTAAATATCAACGAGAACATAATGCAGCTATACGCACTTGGGAAGACATAAAAATCGTAATGAATCAACATTTCAACAACGATTTACAAACAACAAGCCAACTTATAGTTTAATTAGTTAACACAAGGAAGTAAGTACGTCAATGAATATGTAAGGTTGTTTAACAGTTTGACTACCAAGTCCAAGTTCCCATGGAATGAAGATGTCATGATTTCCATGCAAAGTCACAATTAAATCTGCAAATCTCTTGTAGATTGGTTGCTAGCAGCAGACTTTACCATATGCAAACGTAGTCCAAGTAGCATTTCAAATAGACAAATCTACAAGGAGTAAAAAGACCTTTGTTACTTTCCGTTGTACCCAAAACAAAACAAAAAAAAAAAAAAAAACCTTTGTGAAACCCATTTGTAACAAACTTCCTAAAGGCCTTCCCGTACTTCTCCTGGCCCTTTTCAGTCTTTGTATAGAGGTAACATTAAGCGCAAAGCTGTAGCGTGAACAAATTTTTCATACAAAGGTGAAGTGTAATGACCAAATGTGCTCATTAGTGATCGATATTAGGGATTGTACAAATGTTGTATCTGAGGAAGCTATAAAGAAGTTGGGTTTGAAGGTTGACACACACCCGAGCCTTATCATGTGATATGGATAACCAATACGAAACTTAAGGTTGATAAACAGTGCCAGGTTCTTCATTTTAAATTTTGTCATGTTGCCTTGGGTCGTACACAAGGTTTTAAAAAGCAGCCGCAACCGTTACGTAACGCCGTTACGTAACGGTTTTGGCGGTTACCGCCACCCATTACGGCCGCTTTTGCAGTGTGATTGAGATTCACAAATGCGTCGGCCGTAGCGGCTGCTGTAGCGGTCGTAACGGTGCCGTAACAGCCGTAACGGCCTGTTACGCACCGTTACGTAACAGTTCCAAACTGTTTCTTTAGAAAAAACACAAAAAAAAAAACTAAAAATGGGAGAAGAGAGATAGAGAGAAGAGGGAAGATAAAGAGAGAAAATAGAGGAGCAAGAGATAGAGAGAGAGAGAGAAGAGGGAAGATGAAGAACATATTATTGATTTGTTGAAACTATAAGATGTATGCTATTCTATTCAGCTGCTATCACTAAACCATTTTGTTTGTGTGTGTCTATCTATATATTGTTTGAAAATAATAATAATAATAATAAGTGTGGTTATCATCTATTTGGTTGGGTTAAAATATGTATATATATATATATATTTAGGCTCTTATTTATTTTTTTACTTTTGTCATTATTTATTTTATATATAATAGTTAGTGATTGATTTTTTGTAAAATATAAAGTCATTAATTATTAAAATAAAATGTAAAAACTCAATTTATAGTGATTTAAAAATATGAAATATATTGGATCATACTTAAAAATTTATAAAAATTGATCAATATTTATTTTTAACCCAATAAATATGATCATGGAAAAAAAATATGCGTATCGGTAAGTTTTTTTCAAATTGTGCAAAAAATAAAAAAATTCACGATTCCGGTAACCGCAACCGTTACACTACGGCCTTTACACCCTGCAACCGCAACCGCGTCACCGCCACCGTTACGGCGACCGCAACCGCTTTTCAGAACCTTGGTCGTACATGAATATAGGATCATGATGTCATTCATGATGCACATGCCAACAACTATTCTTTCATTGATGGCAAGACAAAGTACATTCGTCCCACAGCCACCGATTGATGCATCGTTAAGTTGACGAAAAATTCATCGTTGATTTGACATGTTCATCCGTCATATGGTATTATTGGATGTATTCTTAACTAGCAGGAGTTGAGTTTTTTTGGTGGAAGAGAATTGATGACACAACCCTTAATTGGATGGAAGACTATTATCTGATTGGGAGACCCATGGTGAAGTTCGTGGATCCAAAACTTTTTGGTCCCATACATGTAATTGTTCATATTATTATTTAACAAGGATTTAAAATAAATAGTTGGTTCAGATATTTCTGATTATGTTTCCAAATAATATTAGATTTAGTTCTCATATTAATTTAGGGTTTGGGCCTATAAAAATTAGGTTTTGATTTGTATTAATCAACTTTGGTTTTACAATAAAAAGATTGCATTAAGGTTGTGGTCGTTTTTGAGTTTTCTCCCTCTTCTCTGTTCTTCATATATCTCAATCTATCTTCATTCTGCAAAAAGAGAAAAAAGGTCATTCTAGATTTTGGAAACACAAAAGACTCTTCGCTCACACCATGAACAAAGTTTCTCCAAATTTAGTAACATGGTTATTTTAAAATTAGACAGTTTACTCGGACCATTTCCATGGTTACCCAATGCATTCTAAGCCTTAGTTACCTAATGCATCTAAACATTTCCAATAAAAAAAATTAAAAAATAAGAATAAATAAAAATAAAGCATTTCCTTAGTTACCTAATCTACTCTAAGCCTCTATTACTTCAAGGGGATCTTTCATAACTTCTAAAAAAGTTGGGATACCTGAACCAACTAAAAGGTTGAGTATATCTTTAGACCAAGGTTGAGGAGCATTTCCTTGTATTTTTTTTCTTTTGTTAAAAAGTTCTTTGGTACAAGGTGTGTTCACACGCAATGCGTGTGTAATATCATCAATCAAACAATCATTCAAAATCTCACATGCTAAACCATTGTAGTTATTGAACAATTTTGGAAACCTAAAAAAGCATTACAACCATCATAGTTATGGGGCAAATTTGGAAACCCAAGAAAGCATTACATAAATTTAGAAAAGTGTTCACAGCAAACTGGGCATTGTGCAAGATGCACAATAATATTATAATATTAAAAATATTTTAGTATTATGTCTTCGACTTTTATCTTTTATATTTGTCAATACACTTGAATAAAATAATATTAATGAAACTTCATGGAAGAAAGAAAATATAAATTAAATAATAAAAAAATGATGGAGAACTCTAGAGAAACATATGATGAAAATGATTTTAGGATGAAGTATTGTTTATTCATCTCTACCGACTTAGTAAGTCAGTTATCAAGTTCTATATATTTGGTGTGTTCCTTTGGCGGGAGTCGTGAGAGAGTGATCAAGGAAGTAAATCTCTCCTCTGTGCTTCTAAATTTGTGTTTTTGTGGTGTGTTTTTTGTACATACTTTCAAGCCATATGTAAGGGTGTTTCTTTGGTGGAGCTTTGGGTTCAAGCTCTTGTGCAAGGATGGTTTGAGCCAACCCAACGTATAATCGGACTGTTGTATCTTAAGAAGACAAGCCATTTGAGATAGTCTATTGCACTAGATGGTTTTTTGAAGGATTTACCAACCACAGAGGACTTGAATTTCCATAAAGAAAGTGATATTACTATATCTCAATCCGCTTTGTATAAATCCTTTATTTAGAGATATTTTGTGTAAACCACTATTATTTTGTATGATAGTGGATGTTATGTAATCACATGATTTAATATAGTGGATAAAGAGGAAAGATTCATGATTGTAGGTTGAGTTAGCCGAACCACGTTAAATTTGGTGTATTCTTATGGTGATGCTTTTTTGCTCTATTTTTATTTTCTGGTGGTAATTACACTAAGATATAGTACATATATACCTTAATTCTTCATACTATAACTCTAATTTTGGTTGCATCAAACTGACTCTACACAAAATATTTGTACAAAATGTAATTTTATTACCGTTCTAAATGAATAGCAGAAGATATTATCCATCTCATTTATTATGACTAATTACGTTAAATTTATTCTATTCCAAGCAAATGTTGAATTAGAGAATAGCCATTGTACTCAGAATAAAAAATTATTGGTCAGTCATACTTTCAACCCAAAATGTCACCATTACTGCATGCACAGTGCTCCAAACAAAAACTTCATTATCCAGAATTGAAGACAATCAAAATTGTAAAAGGGGCAAATTTAGGAAAATTAACAAACATGGAAAATTTAGGAAAATTAACAATCATAATCATATAATGCCAAGCAAATTGAATATGATAAAAGAAACAACATTCATCCAATTAGGACCAACCCAAATCCAAATTTGTAAAAATGAGCAAACTCATCAATTTACCAGAAAGAAATGAAGCTCATTTAGGTTAAACCCAAAAACCCTGCATCAATCTTGGAAAATAAGCAAGAAAATACCCAAAACCCAACTTACCTGTTGCCAAACCTTCAAGAGCTTGAGCTTTCAATTGAAAAAATGGAAGAAGTGAAAAACCCACCAAAGCAATAACTCTCCTTTTGAAGAAGTCACCATCGTTTGGGTTCACACGGTGCATACAAACCTGGGGTGTTCTGTTCTTTCTACTGTGGCCTCCATTTCTCGGGAAAGAAAAAAAGAAAACAGACTGAGAAGTGTATAAGGAAGAAAGAGACTGAGAGTGATAGAGGGGAGAGTGGGAAAAGCAAGAAATCCCCATTGCAACACTCATTTGATTTCCTTGATTTTGACAGTGATAAACAAGCACTCTCAGAGAGATCCTGGTCTCTCTGTGCTCTATCGCTCTACTTTTTGTGATTCCATGGCTCTGACTTGAATAGACCTTGTTGCCCTCTTTTAGTTGCAGTGATAACAGTCGCGGGTTTTGGGGTAGCGGTGGCCACGGGGAGGGTGTAAAAATAGCTCACGGGCGTGGGTGGTCCGAAATCTGTCCGCGGTCGGAGATGGATATAAGTTCGGGCCTTAGTCTAATCCGGGACTCAAGCTTCAGATTGGATCATCATTTTGAAGTTTGGTTCATTTTCATGGGCTTGGCCCGCTTAGGTTGGGCCATGGCCCAGTCTATTGGCCCACTTAAAACTCGGTTGGAGGTCTAATTCGCTCGAGGCTTAGGTCAAATTTGGGAAGATAAAAAAAAGTCAAAAAGTTACTCAAAAAATTAAAAAGTTAATACTATTCACCAAAAGTCAACAATTACGGCTGCACAACTCCCAATCCTAATTTTTCCTTACAAACCAATTTTTACAATTTTTTAATACACATTTTTTCATAAAAAGTTAAAAAATTAATCCAAACATTCATATATTTTTTTCTCAATTTTTTAGTCTAAAAAGATAAAAAGTGCACGTATTTAGGACAACCTAAACAACCCCTTAGTGTCATTTTTTATGGAACAAAAATAACATTTTGGTAAAAAATAGAAAAAAAAATCTGAAAAAAATATTCAAGTCTTACCCAAACCCGAACCCAGACCTAGGCTCACTGATCCGGCCCGCTATTCTGCCCAAAGCCTGAATATCCCCTAGATCTGGGCCTAATTTTTTTGGTTCGTGAACTGACCTGGCTAGACCTAAATTTTGACGGGAGCCTGTAAGGCCCAACATGGGCTGGCCCGAGCCAGGGCCTGAGTGGGCTGGGCAAGGCCGGCCGGATCAAATTTACACCCTAACCATAGGCCAATGACCCACTCAACTCGTCCAATCTAATTTATTATTTTAAGGATTTTTAAAAAATATTTATGAGTTGTTTGAAAATATTTAAATAAATGTATTTTTTTAATTTTTTATAAAAAATATGTCAAAAAGTAAAGGGATAATGGTTCCATTTGGTAGAGTTATGAGAAAGTAATTATACATTATAACTTATAGCTGTGAACATAAGCTGTTAACCTATTTGGTGGAGTTATGAGATTATGGATTTAAGCAGCAGAGTAGTGTTTCGTTGATGAGCTGTAAAATAGTTTTTTACTGTATAATTGTCCTTTTAACCCTTATATGATATAAAATGATAATTTTGTCATTTTTTTCAGTTTTAGTTTTAAAAAATTATTTCATTAATAAAAGTTAATATAATTAGTATTAATTAATATAAAAATTGATACATTTGACAAAAATGTAATGGAAGTATTATTGTAACAATTTTTTTTTCATTATAAATTAATTAGTATCAATTAATTGCTTAATTAGTATCAATTAATACTAAAATTATTAATTAGTATCAATTAATGGCTTAATTAGTCTCCATTAATACTAAAATTATTAATTAGTATAAATTAATATTAATAATGAACAATTGTTATTAATTAGTATCAATTAATAATTAATTCATTACAAAAATATACAATATTACTTTATTAATAATTAATACCAATTAATATTGATACCAATATAAAAATTGTTGATTTTTTTTCTTTTTCTTCATTTTTTTTTCTTATCTTCTTTTTTTTTGTGTTAATTTTGTTTAATTTATTAATTCATTACATATTATTTTATTAATTTATTAACCACCGTGTAGACGTCCCCGAACGCCCCGGGAGGAACGAGTTTCCGTTCCGTTCATTTTGGGGTCACTACAGCTCAGGACTCTCAAATTTGTCACGGTTCTAAGTCTGAACCAAAGAGTCCAAATCCAGCAAATCGTTTTGAGAAAACAGATTTTTTGAAAGAAGTGCCAAACATGGACTGCTTTGCCAGATACAGAGTCGCCACCTAAATGTTTTTTAATGGGAAATTTAGGAAACCCTGACTCGGTGCCAAAGGCCACGTGTCCGTCATCACCAAAGTTGCCTTGGCTCGGGAACTTGGGTACGATTGGGGAAGGCCACTTCGTGAGCACCCTCGCTCGCCCGATCAAAGATCGGCCTCTACTAACCATGATATCTATTTTTGAAAACATTGTGCGTTCTTATTCCGGTTATTAGCCTAGGTTACTATGTGATGCGCGCAGCATACAAGTATAGATCGGGTCGCCCGAATTGGAACAAAACAATTCATGTTTGTTTTTGAAAGATAGTTTGCTACTCGCAAGTAGGCTTTAAAATGCAGATTTTGCCACCCTCGGGTGGGCTTAGAAAAGATGGTTTTGCCACTATTTAGTGGGCTTAAAACTCGCAGTCAATGATTTGCTCCAATTCAAATAACCCAACCTTCACCCACAGGCATTCAGGCAGTTATATCATATAAGCAATTAGCCTCATGGCAAGCATGCTATCATGGCATTCACTCACACGCATGCAAGGATGCTAAAGCATAAAGCTTACCGAGTACTCTAAGCCAAAACAGAAACTTCATTAGAAATCATGCATGATCCTAAGTATACAGAAATGCCTAATGTAACACATGCAAAAATGCAACTATAGCAGGCTCGGCTATTCTAAGATGGCATATGAAATGCTACAACTATCATGTATTCAATTTGGAATTGAAAAATACGATGCAGTTAGTATGATGCGCCGAGCCCGGTGCATGCAATACAGATGAATGATGCAAACATGCTGTCATACTGTATGCTAATTGAAATATGCCCTAATCTAACCACCATAAGCGGATAAATAAAAGGGAGAAAGACGTGGGGTTGGAAGACATACATCACACTCACGCACACTTATTACAATTATGCCCTCGCGCAGAGGGTCCGAATAAATATACAGTCCCAAATGAAAGAATATTACAGTCCAAATATTACAGTCCGAATAATGTACAAATTCCTAATTAATTTTACAACTTAACTAAGAAAGCTGTAAAACTGGCGTGCAAGCCAGGGACTGCCTTGCTTCTGACGAATGATGCATGTCCGGGTTGTCTTGCGCGAAAATCCACCGGGATGCCCCAATTAGCCTCTGTTTAGCAGTTATTCTTGAAATGCGTGCCAAGTCCCGAAAAATTGCTGATTCCTGATTTTGCTGCAACAGAGAGCAGGAAAGGGGCATAGCAATGTATTTCACAAATATATGCATACCTCGATCCTCGTGCCACCAATCACGCATACCGAGGCATGATGGCCGAGGAATCGAATTGCACAACTCAATATAGAATGAATGCATATATAACACAATAAAACCTAACTCCATCATGGATGATCCGGAGTGTCGGCGACTAGGGAACTGAGACACATTCCGTCACTTGGAGTACGAAATGTACCTCGTTTCCCGTGCCCGGGCTAACTCCTATCCCGAACACGATGCAATATGCATGACATGCATGAAATGCGACTAAGATACAATCCTAACATACACAATGCTATGAAAATGAGATGCCTCGAAATGCGTGCACACGGACACGCAAACCGAGAAAATGACAGAATGCGATCTAGGATACAACCTAGTATGCACTATGCTGTAAAAATGAGATGCCTCGAAATGCGTGCACACGGGCACGCAAACCGAGGCAATGGCATACGCAATGCAATATGGCAGAAATGGCATGGAAAATGTAACATGGACTTATACTAATATGAGAGAGCCTCAGCCACACTCACATAAGAGGCCGGTGAATGAGAATGAAGTGCCTCGAAATGCGTGCACACGGGCACGCAAACCGAGGCAGTGACATACGTGATGCAATGGCATCAAAACATGATATGGGCTTATACCAACATGAGTGAGCCTCAGCCACACTCACATAGGATGCCGGTGGATGAAAATGAAGTGCCTCGAAATGCGTGCACACGGGCACGCAAACAGAGACGGTGATAGAATGCGATGCAATGACATGAAAAACATGATATGGGCTTATACCAACATGAGTGAGCCTCAGCCACACTCATATAGGATGCCGGTGGATGAAAATGAAGTGCCTCGAAATGCGTGCACACGGGCACGCAAACCGAGGCGGTGACATACGCGATGCAATGGCATGAAAACATGATATGGGCTTATACCAACATGAGTGAGCCTCAGCCACACTCACATAGGATGCCGGTAGATAAAAATGAAATGCCTCGAAATGCGTGCACACAGGCACGCAAACCGAGGCAATGATATATGCGATGCAATGACATAGAAATGGAAAACAATCATTCTAATAGAATTTCAGCAATGAAATATGGGGTAAAACAGTCCCGAAATGAGGCGAAATGACACCAAATGCATGGAATAGTCCCGAAATGCGAATTTAGGCACCCGAAATGGCCTATAGCTATGCCAAACATGCACGACATGGACATGTAATGCAAATACAGAAGCTAGGCAGTCCCAAAAAAGGCACTTTCACAGTTATAAACATGGCCAAACAGCAAGCATAGGTAGGGGAAAAATGGCATGCAAGAATAGGGGCCAAGAGAGGGGTAATGAAGCAAGTGATATAAGAAAAATCCAAACTGAAAAGTTTCCTTCTACAACATTGAAGAGGGACCAAAAATATGAATGTTTACAGTATATGGCAAACCTCAAATCAATATACAAACATGCTAAAAAAAGGCACAAGATTGAGGCTCAAAAGGTGCTATAACATGAAGTATACAAAATAATCACCAAACAGAAAAAAAATGTTAATGAAACATGAAGTATAGGCCAAAATAAGACTATCTCTAGGCCTGTAAAATGGCCAAAAACAAAAGCAAGGGGGGCTGCCAATTTATGCAAAAATGGGGGCCAAATAAGGGATATAACTACAAGTGGCACATGGAGGCATCAAATGGTGAGGGGACCTTCAACAATGTTGAATAAAGGCCCAAAATAAGCACATTTACAGATTACATCATGCTCAAAAACAGATTACTCATGGACCAAAAATAGCATGCAAGATTATGACATATAAGAGGATTAATGAAGCAAGTGCATCATGGAGGGCTCAAACAGGGTTGAGTCCTTAATGAAAAGTGAAAATGAGCTAAAAAAAAAGGTACTTTCAGTTTTGGTCGGAGCTTGAAACAAAAATAATATAGGGCTTACAAATGGATCAAGAAAAAGGGTCAAAAGAGGAGAAATGTTACTCACCCTTGAAGACCAAAGCTTTTGTTGCTTCTTGGACCAATTTGCAGCTCCTTTAGCCTTTGAGAAGCCCTCCTTGTTGCTGGAAATGAAGTGGTGGTGGTAGAGCTTGGTGGTGATGAAGAAAACAAGGTGTAGGACTTAAGGTTTTTTTAGGAAAATGAGAAGGATGGAGGGAGATATGGATCTTGAGGCTTGAAGAACAAATTTTCTAACCCCTAAATGTGATATAGCTTGCTGGTTATAAGGGCCAAAAAGGGGGTGTAAAGGTGGGGGAAAAGGAGGGCAACTTTCCCCCACAAAATATCCCCGGATATTGATATTTTCTAGGGGATAAAGCTATACAGCTGTAAAGTGAATAGTGTGAGGAACTCGGCCGGCCAGGTATTTATGCTGCAGGTGGCCAGCCGGCCACACCTCCTAGCCGGCCGGCTAGGGGTCAAAAGGGTCAAGCAGATTTAGTGGCCGGCCACCACATGATGGTGTCCTCCCATGTGTGTGCAATACAACCCTGTGGTTAAAAGTTCAAGAAAATGGGTCAAGGGTGTTCAACATTAGCTCGGAAGGAGGGGTTCAAAAGGGTCAGGTGGAATTACTGGCCGGCCACCAACTTTTAGGATCCTCCCAAGTGTGTGCATCACAAATATGTAGTTCAAAGTTCAAGAAGATGGCCCCAAGGTGTTCAACATTAGCCCGGAAGTAGGGATTCAAAAGGGTCAAGTGTAATTACTGGCTGGCCACCAACTTTTAGGATCCTCCCAAGTGTGTACATCACAAATATGTGGTTGAAAGTTCAAGAAGATGGCCCCAAGGTGTTCAACATTAGCCCAGAAGTGTGAAAAACGGGCGTCGGAGGGCGTCGGAGGATGTATAACTGGTTGCTGCAACAATTACTGGCCTTTCACCCTTAAGTGACCTCCCTGGTGATAAAACAGAGGTACCTGCCAAAAATGAACGAAAACCGTTGCAAAACGAATGTTCGGGGGCCAAAACGCGCAGTTCGAGATCCCGAAAATGGGCTGTTAAGCACCGAAAGTGGCATTCGGCCACGAAGTGGGTTTCTCAGACCCCAGTGTCCCTCAAAAGGGAGAAAATAGGAAGTATGCCAAAAATCAGAACAAACGGAGATGGTTAGGCGGTCCCGAACCGAGGCACACGGCCAACGATTCCGAAAAACCGGAAACCGGACTCCGAAATGGGCAGAATGGCCTGCGACCACGAAATGTAGCCTACGGACATTGAGAGATGGTCTACAGGACCTCTCCCTTCCCTCAGGAAAAGAAACAAAGAAAATCGAGTCTGGTTCGCAAACCGAGGCAAAGCACAAAAGAGGGTTCGGAAGTCCGGAGGCAGGGCTCACGACCGCAACTCTGAAACTTCTGAACGAGCACATTATGCAACATCACCAAGCGCTCAATCAGTGACGTCTGAGTCTTAAGGTCGGTCAAAAATGGGGTGTCTACACACCGCCAGTGGCTAGGATTTCAACGCCGAAAAACAACGCAGATCGAGAGAGAGAGAGGGGGGGTGGTGGTGGTTAGGGTTTCAGATCGTAATCGCGATCGCAGAGAGAGAGAGAGAGAGAGAGAGCACGGGTCAATCCTGATGATGACAAACAACGTTAGAGAACAACACAACCAGAAAGAGAGATTGTAGTAATTAGGTTTTAGATCACGATCATGATCGCGATGGTGACGGGAGGTGACGACGGAGCAGATCGTGAGAGAGAGAGAGAGAGAGAAGAGAGATCATGAAGAGAGAGAGAGAGAGAGAGAGAAAGAGCTCTGGTTTGTTCACCGGAAATCGCTTGTCGGAAATCGCCTCTCTCTTTCTCTCTTTAGTGAGCAAATGAACAGTGTTTTGAAAAAAGGAGTTTATATACTTGGGTTTTTGGTAATAGTTGAAATTGACGAGGGGCATTTAAGTAATTTTTTCATCGATTTTTAGCTTTCCGTTTAAGCTGAAATGGAAAAGTAGCTCCTCCCTGGCTCAAAGAAAAAGTTGAAAATCAAGTTATAAAAAGCTATAATCTACACCATTAAGCTACACCAAACAGGCAAAAATAATTTATTTTAAGTTATAAGTTGACTTAAGCTGAAAATAAGTTGTGCCAAACAGGCACAATATGACTTAAATAAGTGTACTTATTTAGAAAATATCAAGCAAACTCTTATTTTATACAAGTTGGTTAAACAAAAATTTTTAATTTATAAACGTGTCTCCAATTGCCCATCCTAAATTTTATATTAAAAAATCTTGAAAATTTAGTAAGGCATTGTTTGGGAAGTTGGTTTTGGTGGGTTAGGGGTTAAAATAGCCACAAAAAATAAAATAGGCTATTTTAGCCACAAAAAACAAAACATCAAATTCAACCCATAATCATTACACTTCTCTCTCACAAAAAAAGTCCAAAAAGCCAAAAAGCCAAAAAGCCCTTCCCAAACCAGGCTTTTTAGCCCCAGGCTAAAATAGCCAAAAAGTCAACCCACTTCCCAAACGGAGGCTACAAATTTTGAAAATTTGATATCCCAAATATATTTCCTTTCTAATTTTTACAGTCATTAATTATTCCTTACCTAAATCTTATATTAAAAAATCTTGAAAATTTAGTAAGTCTATTAAGGACTCTCCAATTGTCTATCCTAAATTTTATTAAAAAGGAAAACAAAATTTGAAAATTTGATATCCCAAATGTATTTCCTTTCTAATTTTTAGTCATTAATTATTCCTTACCTTAAAATTTGATATCCCAAATGTATTTCCTTTCTAATTTTTAGTCATTAATTATTCCTTACCTTACAATAATTTCTTTCCTATTTTCTCTTCCTTTGTCTAGATTAGTATTTGTAAATAAATGCCTCAATTCTTTTAGTACGTAAAATTATGCTATATATAGATGTTTATGTAATATAGATAGATAACTTGCCTAGTTGAATCTCAAACTCTTAGAAGAATTGAGAAGAAAAACAATGAAAATATTTTCCTTTGCTGCTGTTGTTGTGCTTCTTCTCTTCATCAATGCAGGTAAATCTAGTGCGTTCTTCACAAGATAGCTACTACACATTTCATCATCTCCTTGCAACATATGCGGGTTTTAACGATCAAAATTTTTTTGTTCTCAAAATTGAAATTTTTGTTACAAAAAAATATTAGGAGATTAATCACGATCTCTAATAAAATTTTAAAAATGTCGTTGATAAATATATTTTTTAGGGACAAAACAATTTTGTGCCGAAAGATTGTTTTTTGAGACAAAAATTATGGTCTTAAAAGGATACTATTTCATTACTAAACGTCTAATTTCATTACTAAACATACAACACTTGGAAACTAAGATATTTCATTGCTAAAAAGTATTTTTGCCCCTTTGCAAATTTTTGATTTTGTGGTGGCTGTCGTGCATAGCACACAACAGCTCCTGTTGTGTGACTTATTGGGTCAATTTCATGACTTATTTTGATAATTCGAACATTCAATTTTTAGAATATATCGAATAGAATATATTTGCAGAAAATTATGATAATTGGATATCGGTAACTCTTTTTTCAAATTACATTTATATTTAATTTTATATTTCAAACTATACTTATTAGTTATTTTTTTAGATACAAAGGTGATTTAATGAAAGGCTATTCAATCAACTTCATTTTTTGTAATTATATTCTAATCGATATTTTTTAAAAATGAACGATTCAAATCATCGAAATGAGCCCAATAAATTGAACAGTAGCCACCCCAAACTCTAATTTTATCTCCGTAAAATCTTAATTTGTTATAATGTTTATATATATCTTTTAATTTTGTTTTTATTTTTTTTATGTTCTCTCGTTCTCTCATTTGATTTTATGCAGTGAATGAAGTGATGTTGATTGATGGAGTTAAAATTTGCTCAACTCGTATCAACCTCGGTGGAGCGTGTAATAATAATGAATGCAACACTCTATGTTTGGAAGGTTATGGAGGAAAAGAGAAAAATGCTTACGGCTATTGTCGTCCTAATTGTATCTGCTATCATATGTGCTCATGATTTTCTTTCCATCTCTTTCAAAAATTATTTGTAATCTCAAAAATTTAGTACCCACATTAATAAAGTTTTGTTATATTTTTGGTTAGCTATATTTGCCAATGGTTTTTCAAATGAAACATTCCAATAACAAGCATTAAATTTTTACTCAAATTTTTCATTAAAAAAAAAATTTGAAAAATTTATTAGGAAATTCTCTTTCAAATGCTTAAATTCCAATTAGTTTATAATATATTCTTGTATTCTAATAAATCCTATTGTTTGGACATTAATCTACCAAATCCTAATTCTCATATTTAAGGTATTTTATAGACAATTTTACACTTACAAATATTTTTTGAATCCTTAACAATTCGGTGATGTAAACATTCATATTTGATAGAGTGAATATTCACATTGACAGTGTGAATGTTTACATCACGAAACATTTACACTGTTAATATGAACTTTAATGCGCGCTTTGCCTTATTTATTTATTTATTTTCGATACAAAAGAAATGGAAAACTAGAAACACCGTACTAAGGCATCAAGCCTTAACAAACAGACGATAGGCCAATTATATCTGCACCAAGCAGGTTTGCAATCTCACTAGGAAGGTCATGAGGAATGACAAAAGAGTCTTGGTGATTAACACCTATGTTTGCCAAGCCATTTGCACTTTTGTTGCCTTCTCTAAGGATGTGGGCTATATTGCAATTACATCTCTTCATCGAGAATCTGGTGTCCTCAAAAAGTATCCTATGCTGAAAGTGTTAAGCAGGTTCATCCTGAATGAAGCTTGATAACTCGACTAGAATCTGTTTCAATACATATGTCTCTCATCTCTTTTTCAAGGATTATGGTTAATCCTCTATAAACTCCCCAAATTCCAGCTTCCAAGCTGGTTGCTTCCTCTAGTTTCCCATGATAGCCATGCACCCGTGCTCCTCTCTCATCCTTGAAAAGTCCTCCTTATCCAGCTGGTCCAAGATTTCCTTTTGAGCTTCCATCAGTATTAAGCTTGATTTTTCCCGCAACAGGCAAAACCCAATTAGTTCTTTGATTTAGGGATTGGCCAGTAAAATGGTCAGATTTGAAAGCTTCATAAGTCTCAGTTGCTTGGTGTTGGATATATCTAATGGCTTCATACACATTGTCTTCCTCTTGTTTGAAAACAAAATTATTTCTTTCCTTCCAAATTGTCCAAATAGTGAATAAGAATACAATTCCCAATGAATATGGTAGATTTCCTTCTCCTTGCTCTTCAGATTGACTTGAAACCACTGCTCCAGAGGTTGCCTGTAACAACCCTGAACCCTGAACCATGATTAACGTTAATTCATACTTAATTACGCCTAATAAATAATTGAAGTGAAAAGTTGCATTATATGTTGTCTTATGTGTGTATATATCATTAATGTGGAAAGATATGTTCATGTTTTCATTTCAGTTTGCGAATTGAAGGCCTTATCGGCATCTGATTAAGAAATTGACTTGATTTATGTGTTAATTAGAATTTTTAGAATATTATGGTAGGTTCAATTAAAATTTGATTCGGAACGATTTAAATTAGAATAATTAGTTGTCATTGCCTAGGCTAATTAAAGTTTAATTACCCAACTCTTAATTAAGCCTATACAAGGCTAAGTTGGCCTCATTAGTTTATTTTACATCCCCAATCCTCAACTTGAAGCTCCAAAACGTGGAGAGAGGGAGAGTCTAAGAGAGAGTTGAGTTCAAAGAAGGATTTGGCTTGGAAACTTAAGAAATTGGTGGGGTTGAGCAAGACTTCCTAAGAATCAAGGGAATTAAGATTTCTAGGTAAGAATTCAACCTTGCAACCTTGAAATTAAACTACTTAGTCCAAGAAACCAGAGAATTAAGCTATGTAATGCTAGAGTTGAGCTTGAATTTAACTACTTAGTCCATACCATGCATGCATGTCCATTTCTTCACAAATTGAGCATGATTTCCAAGAATTCCGTTATGTATGTCTTGAATTCATCCTAATTTTGGGAAATCATCAAGTTTCATGTTGTTTTGTAGCATTTGATCATGTTTTGAGAAGATTGAGTTTAAAGAAATTCATGCATGCCATGTTCATGGAACATATATAAATATTAAGTTGAATTTTTGCATAATTAGCAAGCTATGGGGCCATGAATTCATGAAATAATCCTTGATTCCTAATGTTTTATGAGTTTCTAAGAGTTTCCTCAAGTTTTGGCCCAGAAAAATCAAGTTTTGATGCTTAAAGATTGAGTTTCGAACTTGGAGATCAAATCTGGAAATTCCAGAATTTGCACCTACGCTCGAGCGTAGGAGTTCGCGCTCGAGCGACCACTCTGGGTGCGTGCACCTCTGCTCGAGAGACCAGAAGTCCGCTTGAGAGTGAAATGCATGTTCCCAGAAGTTCATATGTTTTGCAGATCACTCGAGTGACAAAAGTCACGCTCGAGCGAAGGTTTGAGTCTTACGCTCGTGCGGGGATCGAGCATCTGTCATGTGTGAAAATCAAGCAACCAGTACTTTTGTCAAAGTTTGCAGACCGCTCGAGCGAAGAAAGTTACGCTCAAGCGGACCCTCATATTTTGCATGTCTGCTCAAGTGAGGAAAGCCACGCTCGAGCATGGACCCTGTTTTCAGCAAGTTTTGAAAAATGTTTTCAAGTATATTTTTGCATCCTCATTTCATCCCAGGTATTCCTAGGAAAAGATTAAGACACCATAATGAGGATACGGCTAGAAGCACACTAAGAACAATGAAATAAATTATGTACTCTTCGAGTGTGTGTTTCAATGTAGATATCTGTTATGTTATGTAGGTCACGCGCCGCAAGACATCTAAATTGCTTAACCTGTCTGTTTACCTTGGAGCTTCTGTTATCTGTGAGTAATAACTTTGTAAAGCTATGTTCAATTTATAAGTTTTTTCTGAATGATATAAGATGATCTGTTTTCTGAAATATTATTTTCTGTATGAATGAATGGTTGTCCAATGTTTCTGAAATGTTTTCATGGCATTCTTAGCTTGAAACGACATCTGTTATCTGTTCTGTTATGTCCCAATTATAGGCCAACTGTACATCTCATGAGCCAACTATTATGGATCCTTATGTATACGTTTCATTTATAGGCCAACTGTATGTCTCATGGGCCAACTGCACCATCTTCGTCCACATGAGTCAACTGTATGCCTTTATGGTTGTCCCTTCATGGGTCATCTGTTTCTCACTACTACAAATATAGATAAAGATCACACTTTTTTAGTGTGATGTATGTTTTTTAATCACACCTTTTAAGTTTTATTAAAGTGTGGTCTTTAGGAGTGTGATTAAAAATGGTCATTTTTAATCACACTTTTTAAGTGTCATTAAAAAATGCTTTCATCACACCTTTTAAGTGTGATTAATAATATTTAGATCACACCTTTTAAGTGTGGTTAAAAACATTTAGATCACACCTTTTAAGTGTGATTAAAAATATTTAGATCACACCTTTTAAGTGTGATTAAAAACTTTAGTTCACACCTTTTAAGTGTGATTAAAAACTTTAGATCACACCTTTTAAGTGTGATTAAAAATATTTTGATCACACCTTTTAAGTGTGATCCTTGAAAGTGTGATTAAAAATGATCATTTTTAATCACACTTTTTAAGTGTGATTAATAACATTTAGATCACACCTTTTAAGTGTGATTAAAAATATTTACATCACATCATTTAAGTGTGATTAATAACATTTAAATCACATCTTTTAAGTGTGATTAATAACTAATAAAATCTGTGATAAAAAAAAGGTGCTACATATTTGAAAAATAATCAATATTATTTTTGTATGCACATTTGAATAATGTAATACACACTATATACTATATTTTGAATCATAACCACATATTGAATAGAATAACGTCATATATTTCATAAATGGAAATTAAATATTCAAAACTATATACAAAGGAATTAAATAAAAAAAATTATCTGTGCTTACATATATTAAAAAATGAAAAAACTTAAAAAACTAAGTTCTTTAATTCTTGGACCATATTTTGCATCCCTCCAAAAAATTTCTGACCTGAAAAATGAAAACACAAATTAATTCAGAAACCGCTGATGCATATGAATAAACTAAAAAGTTAATTCAGCAAACCAAAATAAGAACATTAATCATTTCTACTTGATCTTAATCATTTTGGAAGCATAAAAATGTAACTTAGAAACACAGATGGCAGCTGCAAACACACAAACCATTTAAGCATGTGTATTTCATAAGCAATGTTCTAAAAATAATAATTCATTCTAACTTAGTCTGCATTGTTTCAAGGTAATAAATCCTCTGCATGATGACTTGAGTGATCTCGTGAATTAGTTTGTCATGGATTACATTGTAAAGAGAGAAACCACTTTACATTAACACCAAGGATGCAAAATATGGATGACCTTTATAAAAATAACCAAGTATTCAACAGAACTCTACTCTGAAAATTTACATTGTACACTTATACAGGTTCTGGTCATATATAACTTTAAACAAAGTTTCAAAGGAAAAGAAACCACAAATGTCCCAATAACATTAATTAGAGCTTTTGAGTTAAATAAAATCTTGGTAACAGAAAAAAAGGATAAAGTGTATAAAATTCTCTGGAAAGAGCAAGAATGAAACATTAACCAGAAGGCAAAATCTCAATAGGTAAAATTCCTGCATATGCCCATTAAACTACATCTTACTCAGGCATATGGATAGCAAAACATAAAGCCTTTATGCAGCACATACATATCAAAAAATTATTAATGGATATAGATGCAAAAGCATAAAATTAGTGTTTGAGAGAGAGAGAGAGAGAGAGAGAGAGAGAGATAAGCATGTTTAATCCACCAGTTAATTATGAAGAAGAGATTCTGCAAATCAAATCCACAACATACTTTCGTGGTCTTAGCTTCTTTTTAGCTTCCTTTGACCGCATTTTAACATGGTTTTTAGTCGATTCATCCAAGACACGCTGCACATTCAGCTTGCGCCAGGCACACCCTGATTCAACACCACTACAAAAAAATTCACTTTTAGCAGCCGCCAAAACTATCGCTAAAAGCAGAAAAAAGCGTCACTAAAAACTAAAAAACCTTTACCCGCGGTTGAAATAGCGACAGCCAAACCGCCGCAATAGCCCCGTCAACATATCCTTATAGTGACGTTTTCCTCAAACGCTGGTATAGTTATTTTTATTGTGACAGTCGATGTAGTGACAGTTATAAATGTCGCTATATCTTAAATTTACCCATTATTTGCTAACTTTATAGTGACGGGTCAACTGTTGCTATATCTTTCACTTTTTGTGACATTTTGTGAACCGCTGCTATATTTTAATTCTTTTCCATCTGTTTTACACTGTCGCTATAGCCATAAAATTCTTTTTGTATTTTATTTGCAGCGACAGTTATTAATCACGGTTATAGGCTATGTTTACTATTCAATTACCAATAATATATAACTTGAATGGAAGAGAAAAGACTTCCGAGGAGAATCTTCGTTTTAATGTACATTCACAATGGATAGTGGAATAGTATTCAAATGGACCATACATCTATATATAGCAATTTGATAGTGTAAAGAAGTTCCATTTTTTTATGAGCCGCCATAGATATTGAGCCAACTTTGAATAGCATGTAAAATGTGTGACAGGATGACAACATGCACGCTGTCTGTAGATGTGTCTCAAGAGACCTTTACAGTGATAATTTTAGAAGGCAGATTTTGGATCAAAAAAATATATATATAGAAATAAATAAGGAGAGAGTAGAAAAAACAAAAATACACCTACATATACATCAATGTCTCTCATCTCTGTTCCCTAAATTTATATTCATATGCATAGCAAATAAAAATATATGAAATATTTTTTCTAGTATCCATGCCATGTTAGTATTCTAATTTTTTTGAAAATCGATGTTGTCTGTGTTCGTACTAGTGTCCATGGTAGCGTTTTAAAGTGTGATGCAGATCTACAAGAGGCATATTAATTGTAAGATTCCCCAAACCTTTTGCAGGAAAATGCATAATGATATAAAACTCACCTGCAACATACAAGAAATAGCAGGTAACCATGTAATACTTGATAAAGCCGCTCACAAGATGATAGAAGAATTTCTCAGAAGTAATAGTGTTGGCAAGCCGTTGGTTGAGAATGCGGCCATATACAAACAGCATAGCAGTGAAGAAAAAATGCCTGTTGAAATTAAAAGCAAACAGAAACAATTTGTCATATATAGCAATCAAACTCACTTGGAGATCATTGACAGAAATTTTGGATGTTAGTGAAACCCAAAAACAGGGCAAAGAAGGACAAGCTGGCCGTTGAAAGATACAACATGTTTGTTACAAATTATACAATTGTGTCAAAATTTGGTTCACTTAGAATTTAAATAAATTGAAAAAGCTCATTAGTTGTCATTCATTTAACTAATGAGCTTTCTCCAAGAATAGCTCTCCTAGATAAACACCACACTTCAGTTGACAGTTGAACATTGACAAGAATCTGGTTTAACATACCAATTCAACAACCTAAATCCTGGGAGGTCCCTTTCTTCGTGTCCTTTCCTGAGTAGATTGAACAACTCTTTTATCATAAAAATTTGGATAACCACGACCATGGCCCAAATATAGAGATGGCCCATGTAGATTATGAATATAAAGCCCCCAATCATCCAAATAGATGAATATGTGCGAGTCAACATTGATCTGTATTTGTTTTGATCATTAAGAAGTAAATGGCTTCCATTTTCTTTGCCAACCTCAGGAGTAACCTCACAGCCAAAAGGGAAAAAAAAAGGAAGAAAACATTAAACCTGACGTTTAGAAGAAGCCATACACTCCTTTCAAGATTTTATCCATTTTGTTATTGTAGTAGGTAACTATTAAAAAGACAAACAATTATTAGTTATATTATATTCTTATCACAAACCAACCCATAATTGAATTGTTTATAATAAATTTGAGCTCATATCAAAATTGAAATTCATATTATTATTTATATTATTTGTTTTTGATCAGCAAATCAAGAAACTTTATTGATGAGAAAGCCATATATAACATATATGAATTACATCAATAAAGAGGAGGCAAGACAAGAGAACAAACATAAACAAGCTCAAGCCAAGAAAGTTGGTGAGGGACCAATTTCATAGACTATCCTTCATATTTGACTGGAGAACTACCACGGAACTATGGCTTTGATATTGTAGGTTTAAGTAGGGATCCTGTGGCTTTCCAGAAATATTTCAAGTATGTATCATTTTTTCTTAATGTTTGTCTCTTGGCACAACAAATTTTTTAATTTTAATTTTAATTTTTATGTGGCTATGTGTAGTTAATGTTTGGCCAACAGAGTCAGTTTATGGATATGAATGCAGATTTCCTATCACTAAAGTTTGAACTGTGGCAAAGAGTATGCAGTGCAGACTTAGTGTGGCTATCATCTGGGAGGTCTTACATGAGCAATGAAATAGTAACCGCTACTTGTTTCAAACAATGGCTAACCAAATATCCTAATCAATTATTAGAATTTTGTGACATGAATGTATTACTGTGGAGAAAAGCGGATGTTACCATTATTTATAGTTTGTAAAATGCAGTATGATGTCCTAGATATGATAGGCTTGATTGAGGGTGAATATTGTAATTATACTTATTAGTGATGGTGAACGATATTTTCTACCTAAATTGCAACTGCCCAGTGATCTGTTTTGTTTTGGTTTTTTTGCAGCTTTGAAATACTGCATGCTCGCTGGGCCATGCTTGCAGCGCTTGGTGCTCTGGTTCCTGAACTTTTAGAGCTAGTAGCAGCCCAGAAAACCAGCAGCAAACCTAACACCAGCAACAGACCAGTAGCAGCAGCAACAACAACTAAATTATTATATACATTATTAGTATTATATATATAATGTTTTACTACCCACAGAGAACGACAAGAACATAATGATTGGCAAAAACATACCACTAGACAGAAAGCAACAAAGGAAGACAAACCAATCAAGAGCAACCAAGGAAAAAAAGAAAAAAAGAAAAAAAAAAACAACACCAATACAGTAGCAGCAGGGGCACAACAACATTACAGCAACATTACAAAACCAAACTCCCCTGTGACATAGCAGCCAACAACTCCTGTAGCAGACAGACCCCAACTGCAGCCAAAATCAAAGAGGGAAAGAGGTTCAAAATCCACCATTGCAGAGTATATACTAGGTCATATGTAAAAAAGATTCAAATCAGAATTTACATATTAGCAGGCAAGTGACACATGCATGGTATGACCTAAATTTGGAAGAAACGCCAATTGGCTTACAACTTTTAACAAAGACCTCACAGGCACACAATTAGATGGAGCATTCTTGGCTTAAGAGAGGGAAGGAAAGAGGGTTTGTTTGTGTGCCTAGGAGGGAAATAGAACAATTCCAGCCAAGAAAAAAAAATTTTCCTAAGGCAATGATACAAGATAAAAAATAAGAACAATTCACATCACACCCAAAAAAGCCATTATTATTCATCTATCTCTCTCTTAGCAAACACCCAGTGCAATTATAATTCCCACATTGCAAAAGAATACCATAAACCCAGTAAGTTCACTAAATGAGATAACAATTAACTAACTCCAATTCCAATTCATCTAGAAAAAAAAAAAAAAGAGTAAATAAATAAAGATAGAGAAGCTCCAACAAATAAGAACAACAAATAGTGACAGAGAGAGACAGAGTACAAAACTAACCTACGAATTTTTAAAAAAATTTTTTTTTATGCGATTTCACTTTTAGTCATGTTTTAACTTGGGAGCTTCGTGATTTACATGTTGAAAGCTATCCAAAAATTGGGTCTTTAAATTATCATGAAATCTGGGAGTAGTTTGGTTTGAAATTTGTACTCAGATTTTATTTTATTCGCAATGACAAACCGATAGCTTAGTTTATTTAACAAAGAACAGAGAAAATCTAAGCATTTCAGACCCATTAGAACAACACACGAACAACAGAAACAAAATGAAAATATCAGAGAAGAAACCTAGAGTTCAAAATGGGAGGGAAGAGAGGGAAGGAAACAGAGATACATGTGTACCGTGAGAGTCCCTTCCAATCAGATTGTGGGAGAATGCTTCGGTAAAGAGCTGGTCCCAAAGCCATGGCTCTGATACGTCCTCAACATGCCGCGGTGGAGGATGAATGAAGGCTCTGATACTCAGCAAAAGAAGTGTTGATAGACTAGGGCACAAATTGTAATCAAGGAGAAAGAGTTGAACGGTTTTTGTTTTTTTTTTTTGTTTTTTGACTGAAATTCTGATATGAGTGATTGAATGGATTGAGAGGTTGGGTGTGAAGTTGCTTCACCGCACTGGTTGATCGATTTGAGTGATCTGGCCGATCTTCTCGGACAAGGTCATTCGAGAGAGTAAGTCTTTGATTCTGGATTCGATTGGGGAGTTAGGGTTTTTGTAAATGGGATTGTTGTTCATGTTCTTGGCTTTTCTACTACTACTGCTCATTTTGTTCAGCTTGAAGAACCAGGCGCGATGGATTGAGAGGTTGGGTGTGAAGTTGCTTCACTGCACTGGTTGAAGAGATTGGGAATTTTGGGTTTGGGGTGGGGGAAAACCCGGGCGGGAATGGGGGGGGGGGGGAAGGGATTAGGGATTTTTGAGATTAGGGATTTTGGGTTTGGGGTGGGGGAACCGAGCGGGAATGGAAAAGGCAGGAGGGAGAATGAAAATTTTTTTGGATTTTTTTTATTTTCATTATAAATAAATATTTAAATAATAAAATGACTTTTTTTTTTTTTTTTTTGTAATAGAGGATGTCATTGCTAAAAAAATAATTTCCATTCTTTTCATACAATTTTAGAGACAAGTTAACAAATAAATATACATTTTTATGTATACATTAAAATAATAATTATTCTCTCAATTTTTTACATTGCAAATACATTTATATTATATCGAAATAGTAAGAAAGCATTTTCTTCATTGTACAAAAGGCCATAATATCTATTTTAGAAAGCTCTGTTTATAAACAATATGGCCTTTATAATTCCTAAACTTAAAAATTCTAAAGGATGAGAGATTAATGGGAATAAAACAATATTGTTTTTTTATTTTTATTATTGGATCCAAGTTGTTTTCTTCAAACTGATAATATGCTTTATTTGTATCTAAGCATGTGTCCTCCAAATGTATAAAGCATGCATAGTTTAAAAAATTAAATAGGAGACTTGCAGTGAGTGGATGCGTCCGACATGGTTAAAAATCTTAGAAATGTCCATTCTTCTTAGATAACGATTAAACAAACAAACATTATAATTAAACAAATCTTCAAATTTAGCTTTGTATTCACAAATGCTTAGTTAAATTATATATATATATATATATAACAATAATGAGAAGCAATAATAATATTAAGACCCCAACCTTCTTATTCTTGGCAAGTCAAGTTTCTTGATGGTTCCAAACTGTTTAAAGAAACCTGCACAAATATGAACAATAAAACATTTTCTGCTTTGAAATTCATACACACATCAGCACATACATGTATATATACACTTTTTTTTTAAAAAAAAAATTGTACCTTCCATTTCATTCTCATAAAACCCATGTGGAATTCGACCAATATAGAGCACTGTAGCTTTATTTTCCGTAGTTTCACTTTTGGGAAGCTTATGGCCAGGACCGCCCTCTAATGGCTGCGAATCACATAAACTTCTACATAAATCAACATGTAAAAAAAAATGCAAATAATTTAAAAATTATGAATAACTAAATCTAGTCAGTAATGAAACTTGTTTTAGATTGAATAAATTAATCCTTGCAATATTTTCTCTATTTGGTTATATTTTGCTCAAAAACTATTCTCCAAAATGGTAGAAGGTACCCGTCAGGGACAACAGCCCAATCAAATTAACTTCTACATAGAAAATCTCCGAAGTATCATGCAGCATTTAAAACCCTTAGCTAATAGGTCATCATATAAGTGTTTCATAATGATAAAAATAAGATAGAAAATATATATCACTCACCTGATTGGAGTTCCTGGACTTTCACTCTACTTAAAATATCGAAAACACCATTAAAAAATAAACAAAGTTCTAACCTAGCCCTCCTGTTCTGGAACCACACCTCCACCTGACGAGGTCTGAGCCCAAGCCGTTTAGCCAAAGCCAGCTTTTGCTTCTGCAAAACAAAGCCCAAAATTCTCAGTAAAATACCGAAATACCCCTGACCTCCATGGAAGACCAGTAGTACTGAGCTATGTACTTACCGGATTGAGAGTGTTGTGAACTTTAAAGCTTTCTTCGAGAATCATCGACTGGTCTTTGGAGAGACGAAGCTTCTTCCTAGAGGTATCACCGTCTTCTTCGTCGCTGATTCCTCGAGATGAAGCTCTCTCGAGATCGAGATCGAGATCCTCTCCGTTGGGCTCCTCTCTCTCGCTTCTCTTCCCGCTGATACTCGAGATCGTGCTGTTCGGAGACGAAACTCCAGCTTCTTCCTCGCAATCGATCGTCGAAGGAACTCGATTCACGTCGATTCCTTTCAGCAACGATCTCGTCTCGACTCTGCAAGTCTCCGAGTTTCGATCTGCATGTATAGATCCCCAAATCAGTGAAAAAAACGATCGATTTAAAATATATAAAAAAAAATGTTGAATTACTGTGAAGATAATAAAGCTATAGATCTGTTTAGAGAGGATCTAGAAAGTTGAAAAGTAGGCCATTATTGAAGCTTGAAGATGAAGCAGATCTGGAAAGTTGAGAGAATCGAAACAGAACAGAGATCGGAGAAAATACACGTACCGAAGGAAGGAAAGTTTTTTTTTTGGGAAATTTTGGGGGGAATTTTGGAATAATTTTGGGGGGAATTTTGGAATAATTTGTTAGTTTTTTTGGGGGGGAATTTTGGAATAATTTGTTAGTTTTTTTTTTTTTTTTTTTTTTCAAACATGGCAAATGGACGAGTCTGAACGAGTCAAAATAGATTTTGTATTAAAAATTTGTTTCAATTTTTGAAAATTATTTTTTTGAGTTTTTAATTAGTATTTTTTATTTTTAGTGAATTTTTTTAATATTTTAATCATTAAAATATTAAAAAAATTAACAACTAATCAAGCTATTTTTTAATTATATTTGATTCTAATGCTCGGTTTTCTCAGCAAACAAATAGAGAAGAGAAAATTTTCAAAAAAAAAAAAAAAAGAAACAATCTTGCATCAAAAACAAATATATAAACACAAGGGTCTAAAAGTAAAATAAGAGAGAAACACAGATCGATTACAAATCAATCAGACAGTCTATGTATGAAAATCAAATGATAGAGATTAAAAAGAAAAAAATCAAAAAGTATGTATGAAAATCAAATGATAGAAATATAGATATTATTATTATTTTTTATTTGGTAGAAATAGGGATAATATTTTAATGAAAAATATTTTCCACTAAAATAAAAGTTTATTTTCTGTGGTCAATGAAAAATATTTTTCTACGGCCTATTTTTTTTGGTTAGTAAAAATCATGAACTAATTTTTTGTGGTAGAGGAAAGGTAACGACATTAGTGGTGGAGGTGGTGGATAAGAGATGATGGTGGTAGTGGTGGTGATGGCGAAAAATATTAGTGGTGAAGTTGTGGTAGTGGTAGTGTAGATGGAGTGGAAGAGGTGAATGAGAGGTAATGGTAGTAGTAGCGGCAGTAGTGGAGTGGTGGCGATGGTAGTAGTAATGGTAGTCGTAGAGGTGAAGTGGCGACAGTGGAAGTAGTGGTGGTGGTGGAATGACGTTTGCAGTAATGGTGAAGGTGGTAGAGGAGATGGGTGGTGAGAGAGAGAGAGATGAGTGAGAGACGGATAGAAGAGATAGAGAGTGAGAATAAAGCGGGAATGGAAAACAGCAACAGGCGGGAATAAAAAATATTTTTTTTGTCAGAAATGAAATTTAAATAACAAAATAATGTCGTTTAACTTTCTTTTTCTTTTTTTTTTGCGACGGGAGTTGCCGTTATCAAAAAAAAAATATTTTTTGTTAAAATATATATTTTTTTGTAATTAATGTTTTTTTTTTTTTTTTTTTTGTAGAGGATAGAAAGTGGTAGTAGTGGTGAAGGTGGTGGTGGTAGCCGCGAAGGAGATTAATGGTGAAGTTGTGGTAGTGGTAGAGTAGATGAAGTGGCAAGGGTGAATGAGAGGTAATGGTAGTAGTAGTGGCAGTAGTGGTAAAGGTGGTGGATAAGAGATGATGGTGGTGGTGGTGGTGGCGGTGGTGGTGGCGGCGGCGAAGGAGATTAGTGGTGAAGTTGTGGTAATGGTAGAGTAGATGAAGTGGCAAGGGTGAATGAGAGGTAGTAATAGTGGCAGTAGTGGTAGTGGTGGCAATGGTAGTAGCAATGGTAGTCGTAGAGGTGAAGTGGCGACAGTGGTAGTAATGGTGGTAATGGAATGGCGTTTGCAGTAGTGGTGAAGGTGGTAAAGGAGATGGGTGGTGAGAGAGAGAAAAATGAGTGAGAGACAGATAGAGGAGAGAAAGAGAGAGAGAGAGACAAAGACAGAGTGATGAGCAAGAGAGAGACAAAGTGGTCGCTAAAAGTGCATTTTCTTGTAGTGGATAGATAAATCGAGAGGGAGCTCAGTAAATAGAGAAGACAGAAGGGAGAAAGTGAGCAACGCGAACATAGTGGGAGAGAAAGAGAGAGAAAAAGATAAGAGAGAGAGAGAGGAACAAAAAGATAGAGAGTGAGAGACAGAAAAAAGATAGAGAGAGAAGAGAGATGAACAAGAGAGAGATAGAGGGAAGAGAGATGAGCGAGAGAGACATAAAGAGAAGAGAGATGAACGAGAGAGAGAGAGAGAAGAGAGATGGGCAAGAGAGACAGAGAAATATGAGAGAGATAGAGAGATGAGAGATGAACGAAAGAGACAGAGAGAGAAAAGAGATGAGAGAAGAGATAGATGAGTGAGAGACACAGAGAGAGAGAGACAGATAGACAGAAAGAAAAGAGTGATGAGTGAGAGAGAGAGAGAAGAGAGAGAGGAAGATGAAAAAATAGGTGAAAAGATATAGACAAAGAGAGAGGGAGAGAAAAAAAGAGCGAAAAGAGATAAACGAGAGAGAGATAGAGAGAGATGAGCGAGAGAGATAACGAAAAGAGAGACAGAGAGAGATGAGAGAGATAGACAGAGAGAAAGAGAGACAGACAGACAGACAGACAGAGAAGATTGATGAGTGAGAGTGAGAGAGAGAGAGAGAGAAGAGAGACAGAGACAGAGAGATAGAAAGATGAAAAAATGGGTGAAAAAGTTCCGTGTCTAAAGCCTCATTTTCTAGTAGTGAGTCATCTCTATCATTCATGGGTAGAATAGAGGCGTGGATTTGGGAATTGTATATTTTATATAAAAATCAAATTGAAATATTTTATACAATCACACCTATTTAGGGATATATATAATCACACTTTAATTAAAATGTGTGATTAAAAAATATATATATAATCACACTTATTTAAAAAGTGTGATTAAAAAGTAATAGTGTATATATAATCACACTTTAATTAGAAGGTGTGATTAAAAAATATATAAATAATCACACTTAATTAGAATGTGTGGTTAAAAAATATCTATATAATCACACCTATTTAAAAAGTGTGATTAAAAAGTAGTAGTGTATATATAATCACACTTTAATTAGAAGGTGTGATTAAAAAATATATAAATAATCACACTTTAATTAGAATGTGTGGTTAAAAAATATCTATATAATCACACCTATTTAAAAAGTGTGATTAAAAAGTAGTAGTGTATATATAATCACACTTTAATTAGAAGGTGTGATTAAAAAATATATAAATAATCACACTTTAATTAGAATGTGTGGTTAAAAAATATCTATATAATCACACCTATTTAAAAAGTGTGATTAAAAAGTAGTAGTATATATATAATCACACTTTAATTAGAAGGTGTGATTAAAAAATATATAAATAATCACACTTTAATTAGAATGTGTGATTAAAAAATATATATATATATAATCACACTTGTTTAAAAAGTGTGATTAAAAAGTAGTAGTGTATATATAATCACACTTTAATTAGAAGATGTGATTAAAAATATATATATATAATCACACTTAATTGAAAAGTGACATAAAAAATAAATATTATCACACTCAATCAAATTAAGTGTGATTAAAATATCAATCTAATTTTTTTTATCACACTTCCAATAAAAGTGAGATCTTTTTTTTTGTCAAAGTGTGATCTTTAACTACTTTTGTAGTAGTGTCTGCTAGTGCTAATAAATGTGCCACGTATGATTAACTACAAGTTCTAATTATGAATACGACTCTGAAACTGTATCTATTATGCACTATGATTTCTGAACATAATTACGAATTCATTTCTGACAACAATTGAATTTTGTTTTCTGTAATTGTTATGGACAACATTCATTAAACCTCTTTACTCTGTTATTATGCACTGGGCTCCAGCTCACTATTTATATTATGCATGTAGGTAAGCAGGCACGTGACTAGGCCTAGAGTTGATGGCCTAAGTTTCCGTTTTGTCAGCCAACTACCGTGCCTCCTGAGGAAGTTCCTTTTGAGAGAATTATGTCAAGGCTTTAGTTGAGCTTGTTTTGTATATCTGTACTTAGGCTAAGTATCCTTTGACCCTATCTGTGTATTGAGTGATGTAAGACTAATGTATTTTTGATGTTACACCTGTATATATATAAGTTTGTTTTGAAGATTTTTGTCCCATGTATGTCAGCACAGCTATATGGACTATGTTAATTTTGTATATTTGCTTCCGCAGCCCCTATCTTATGTTATCCTGTTCAGAGGCCTTTGGTAATCCAAGGATTACTAGCTGGTTACGACGCTAAACTCATAGGGGCGGGTTTGGGTCGTGACATTGCCTTTTATTTATCTCTACCCATCTGTGGCTTCTTGTAGCTAGCCATATTTCTTTCGCTTTGGAGCATTCTTTGAGCAAGTGATTGATGTCTTTTCTAGCTGAATTGCACCTGGGGCACCTATTATCCATAGTTAAACCTCTGATACTTCTGTGGTGATTAGTTAACAGTTTCTTATGGAATAGCAGCCAGCAGAAGCCCTTTAGTTTCTAAGGAATTTTCTATTCCAGATCCAGCTCCAACTAACCTTGGTAATGCTCTCACCATTGCCTGTTAACAGGTCGTATGCTGCACTAACAGAGAAATTTTCAGATGGTGCTTCTTTCCAGTAGGATTATCTAGGACTTCAACAAATTGTGGCAGATGGATTTGAGACATATTCTGCAAAATTGATTGTGGAATGATATCCGTAACTTCATCAAGCTTCCAAGTCCCATCTTTCTTAATTACATCAGCTACCTTCATACAATTTGAGGTATGGACACTAGGGCATTGAGATGCAATGGTGTTATCTCCACACCGCCAGTTATTCCAAAAGGATATGCTCTTGCCATTGCCTACTGTCCACTTGACACCTTTTTTGAGAAGTTCTCTGGTCTTAATAATACTTCTCCAAGTATGAAAATGAATTCTTTTAATAGGCCAATCCATCAAGGATTCTTTTTGGAGATATTTACCTTTGAGGACTATAGTCCAAACAGAGTCCTTTTCACTAATTATATTCCACCCAAGCTTGGCTAAGAGTGTTATGTTATGATCGTCAGCTCTTTTGATGCCAAGCCTTCCCTCTTGTTTGTTCTTGCATACTTGTCTCCAATTTACTAGGTGCACTTTCCTCTTGTTACTCTAGTCCCTTCATAGAAAATTTCTATTAAGCTTGTCAATTTGTTTGCACACACTTTGGGGAAGTTTGGTTGTTTGCATATGTAAGAGGGTATAGATGAGGATATAGACTGTATAATGGTAGTTCTTCCAGCTAGGGAGAGAGTATTGGCTTTCCAGTTGGATAAATTTTTCTGAATTCTCTCCAAAATGTTATTATAGATGCCTCTATCAACTCTACTATGAAGGAGGGGCACTCCTAAGTATTTCTCCAAATTCCAAGTTAGGGCTATTCCATAGTAGTGACTCAACTCTTTAACCTTTCTGCTAACCACACTAGGAGAAATGAACATTTAGACTTTTGTAGGCTAACTCTATGACCAGATATAAGGCAAAACATTATGTTCATAATTGTCTCACAATTGGCTTGATCTGCTTAAGCAAAAAAGAGGAGATCATCTACAAAGAATAGATGAGATATAATGGCCCTTTTCTAGCTACTCTGATGCCCTTCCAATGTTTTTTTTTCCATTTGACACCTAATCATGTTGGAGAGCCTTTCCATACACAGAACAAATAAGTAGGGAGATAGAGGATCACTGTAGACACCCCATTTTAACCGGCCCTAAGACTTGGGCGCTTTACTTCGAAAACCCGATGATGAAACGTTATGCTGTACAATCTTTCAAATCTTTAACAAAAGAATTCAGTTTTGAGCTTCAAACCCAAAACCTTACACCCCATTTGGACAAAAACCTATGTTTTTAGCTTGACCACTCAAAGAGCAACAAGACCAAAAGTTGACCAGCATGCCACTTTTTTTTGGGCGGCCGGCCATGTTCAGCGAAACAGATATTTTCCAACAGCAGGCTGCTCCCATGCACGAGATTTGGCTAGTTGTTCTCTTTTGAAAATATTTTCGACGTGAGAAGCTAAAATTCTATAAATACAGTACCTCCCCTCTGAGTTTAGGATGAGAAAACTTAGTGAGCAAACATTTCCAAAGGCATACAAAGCATTCTCTACCTTCTTGAATATAGATACACTATAGATACACCATTGAAGCTAGAATTTGAAGCTTTTGGCTGAAGTTTTGATAGTGATTTCAAATACTTAAGGGTGTTTGGATTGAAGTTTGTGAATCAAAAAGCTCTTCCTCTTTTCAAGAGGTTGATCTTTGAACTCTTTTTCATCACCTTTTCTTTCACTCTTTTCTTTTCTTTTCTTGTCATAATATACTGATTTTTAGAGTGTTTTTAGGCTTTAAAATATGATTTAAACTTTGTTGAGGATGGAAGTGTTAGCCACCCTTCCATAGGCTTATCCATTAGTGATGTTCTGTTGATGTTCTTTATGTTTTTTCTTCTTTTTCTTCAAATTTAGCACTGTTTTAGATCATTTTGTATGAATATGGATTGTATATATGTGTTTTTGAAGCTTTTAAATAGTTAGTTTGATTCTTGTTTCTCTCTCTCTTCTTCAAAGTTGTTGTGAGCTCTTTTCTAGTTCCATCTTTGAAGTATGGAAATGGATTTCAATGCATCTTCCATGAGTGGGAAGAAGAGTCTCTTTGTTTCCCTCAATGATATAACCTCTTGTCTGTGAGCTTTGTTTTCAAGAATGATTTTCTCTAAACCTATTCTCTAAATTTGAGTACTCACTTACTCTTATTTTCTATGAGATAGAGTAAGTTTCATGCTGTAGACATCCCATTTTTGACAGCCCTTTAAGACTTGGATGTTCTTGCAGGTACGTCCAATGGTGAGTCTGATTGTTCACCGAACGCTCGAAGTCCGTGGCAAAACGCCACCGGTTTGAGTTTTCCAAACCCTGCATCCATTTTGTTTCATCTTTGGACCATGCTTAGGTCTTTTCAGAATGAGGTTGTTGATGGCCTGCTGACCATCTTTGAAGGCTGTCGGCCATGGCATTTGGCCTGCCAGCGATTGATGTGCCTTGCCGGTCATCACTGATGGCTTCCTGTAGATATTTTGTGATATTTTGTGCCAGCTGTTTGCACAGACTCTTGCATCTGCCAACACGTGTATGGCTGGATGTTTGTGAGGGGAGTTTATATTTTCTATATATAGGACCCCTCTTTAGCATGTGGAGGGGGTTAGAAAAATTTGAAGACAAAAAAATCTCTCTCTAGATTTCTCTCTCTCTCTCTCTCTCTCTCTCTCTCTCTCTCTCTCTCTCTTTCTCTTTCTTACAATTTTGTGCCTTGAAGCTTGTTTTCTCTACACTTTTGCATACACTACCCTAATAGAAGGTACTTCTCTTTGAGCTGAGGTTCCTTGAGACTTGATTTGAGCTCTAGCAAGTGGTTTTAGTTTGGATTTGTGTTTAGAATTGCTCTTTTCTTCAAGAGGTAGTTTGCTCACTTTGTTTACTTGTTTAGCATGCTTGTTTTCTCACTTTTTAAAATTGTTTTGAGGCTGGTTTTGAACTAAAAAAACCTCTATTTTTATGACCTAAAAATGGTGGTTTGAAGCTTTTTTTTGGTTAAGGGGTGGTTCATCCTTCTTGCTAGTTAGTTTGCTAAGCTTTTGTGCCTTTATTCATCACTTTAAAACAAACCTTTTTGGGCCTCTTAACCACTGAATTTCAGAGGTTTTTCAGTGGTAAAGAACTTATTTCGAAGTCCAAAATTAGAGGGGTTAGCCTCCACTCCTTGTGTCTTGTTTGCATGCCTAGATATCTTTATGTTTTAGCCTATTAATCTAGCTTGTTTTAGCTCAAGTCCAGTATGTCTTAACCTCTGAAATAATCTGTTTTAGCTCTTTTTTAGGCTGGTTGGTTAGTTTGAGTCTTATTTTGCATAGTTGTAGTGCAACCCCATGTATTAGCTTAATGTTTTGGCTTTTTGTGTCTTGAGTCCAGCATGTTTTAGACCATGTTTAGGGCTGTTTTGCCTTTGTTTTTGGTGGTTTGTTTCATTTGAGCCTTGCATGGCATAGTTGTAGTGTTAATTCTTTCACTAGTATAGTGTTTTAAGGCTTTAACTCTCATTGGTGTGAGTTGGTTGCATGTTTTTAGTGCTTTTATCACTTAATTTCAGCACCTAAATCTCTGCAATCTCCCTATTTTCCTCACTTTTTGATTTTGTTTTGAAAGTGGTTTCAAACCATTTGTTTGCCAAAGTGTGAAATTGAGGTGTTACACCTAAAGGTTTAATCCCTTAGGGGGTTCATTACCAATAATGTAATACCTCTTTCATACCCAAAACAACTTGTGGTTTGAGCCATCTTTCCATTAGAGGACACTCACCAATAGACTTAATGGATTAAAGAATGATTTGGTAATTAAAGTGTGTAAACAAAATTGACAAGTTAAAGTGACAAGATAAAGCATGTCTTTGTGTTGCATTGCATGTGTTCAAACCAAACGTTAGTTTGAACACAAGGAAAATGGGACATTTCATACTCAATAGTGATGAAATGTGCCACTTTCCTTAGTCTCCATTGCCCTTGATCATGCATGATAGGGTGAAGGTCTTGTTGGTCATATTTGTGCATTTATCGAAATTGTACAACTTGGATCTTTGGCCATCATGCAATGAAATTGCTTGATTGGTGGTTTTGGATCCAAGTGTGTCACTCCTTTGAGATTTTGAGATGATAAGGAGGGGTACAATACAAACAAACCCTTGGAAAAACCTTCATCTTGCTCTGTTTGTGCTCTGTTGCAGTATGGTGACTCAGAGCATCAGTGGCCTGCAGTGCCTCATTAATGGCCGACAAGGCTTTATTTCTGGCCGGCAGTGCACCCCTCTGGCCGACAGATGGCCGGCAGCAGCCATCCATGGCCAACAGGCCACTGGTGTAACCCTCAACAAAGATTTGGTAAGGTGGAGCAGAAAGACCCTGGAGTATGCTCAACCCTGCAAATAGAGCCTTTCGAGAGCAAAATGGAGGACTTTTTCAGGCCGAAAACCGAGCACATGCATCTTTCACTTCTTGAGGCGGAGTAGTGGTAGCATAGTTTAGTGCCTTGCATAATTAGTTAGTGTACATGTGTTTTGATTAATTAGTTTACTAGTTGATTAAAGTATTGTAATAATTAGTAATTAGTTTGTTAGTTATTCAATTGGTTTGTAATAATTAGTTTAATTAGTTTAATTAGATTAGCTTTGCTTATTCATTCAGACCTTCCTTTGCGAGGGCGTAATGTTGTAATAAGTGTGCGTGCGTGTGTGTATGTTTTCCAACCCCACGTCTTTCTCCCTTTTATTTAATCGTTTTTTATGGTTAGATTAGGGACATGTTTTAATTAGCATATCACATGCTTACATCCATTCATTCGTCTTGCATACACCAAGTCTCGGCACATCATTCAAACTGCATTGTCGCTTCAATACTTCTTTGAATTCGTGTTTAATCGCATGTTGTTCAAATCAATTCATATGCCATATTAGTAGCCGGGCCCATTAATTGCATTATCGCATGTGTTGCATTAGACACTTAACATAGTTAGGATCATGCATCTTTCTAACTAGTTTCTGTTTTGGCTTGGAGTACTAGGTGAGTTTCTATGCTTTAGCATATTTGCATAAGTGTGAATGTTGCCATGTCTAGCATGCTTGCCATGAGGCTATGTGCTTAAATGCTAAACTACATAAATGCCTGTGGATGAAGGCTTGTTGTTTGAATTGGCACAATTCAACAAATGTAAATTTTAAGCCCATTTTGTTGAGTGGCAAATCATGTTTTAAGCCTACTATGTTTGATGGCAAATCCGCAATATTTAAGCCCACTTGAGGTGGCAAATTCAAATCATTTTCGTAAACAAACATGAGTTGAATTGTTCAAAGTCTTACAATTTTAGTCTATACTTTCTTGTGTGCATCACATAGTAAAGCTACCTCAATACACCGGAACAAGAATACATAATGTTTATAAAAAGCATATCATGATTAGTAGAGGCTGATCTTTGATCAAACGAGCGGGGGTGCTCAATTCATGACCTTTCCCCTTCGTACCTAAGTTCCCGAGCCGAGGCAACTTTGGCAATGACAAACACGTGGCCTTTGGCACGAGTCAGGGTTTCCTAAATTTCTCCAAAAAAATAAAATATTTAGGTGGCGGCTCTATATCTGGTAAAACAGTTCAATTTTGGCATTATTTGATTTAAACTGATTTTTCAAAAAGATTTGCCAGATTTGGACTCTTTGGTAATTATCAGTTTCACATTGCACTTGTGAGACTAGATTCAGAATCGCGGGAGTTCGAACTGTGAGGCCTTTCATTTCAAACCTTTCCGAAAGGCGGGGCACGAAAAAATGTGAGTCCACATATGCCATCTCTTTAAATGCTTCCTCTTCTAGATTTGCCTTAGCTCTGTATTCATTAATTTCAGTCTCGTTGCTTCATTGATCATCATCTAAATACCCTTGGGATGTTTGATGATTTGTGAAGCAAACTTACTCTCTCACTGAAAATCTTCATGATAGGAGGGAACAGGAATGATGAATATCCTTTGGAAACCCTTTGTTTTTGGTTTGTTCCAGTTCTGTTGTAACAGGTCTTTCTCCAGAAGAAGTGGCCGATTGGCCACTATCTTGTATGGCCGACCAGTTCATCAGGCTGGCTGGCCACTTTATTTTTATAGCAAGGGTGGTTTTTTAGCATAACAGAGCAGATCCTGAGGTCCAAAACAGAACTGTTTTCTGACTGTGAATGAGGACAGGTTCTAGCAATAAGCAAAGGGGGTTTCTAGAGGATGTTCTTGCTTGTGCACACACGATTCACCGGCTCGCTTTGACATTCGTGTTTTGTAATAATTAGTTCACTTATTTGTGTTTGTAATAATTAGTTGGACCCTCTTGTACAGAGGGCAAATTTGTAACACTTAATGTATGTCTTCCAACCTCCATTTCTTTCTCCATTTTATTTACATGCTTATCGTGGTTGTACAAAACATCATGTTTTCCTTTATCATTCTCATGCTTTGTATCCATTTTTGCATGCATTAAGGTTCAGCTCATCATACTTGATGTCGTTATCAATTCCTACTTGATTATGTGCGCTACCTCATGCTTTGAGTAGATTTACATGTCATGTTAATAACCCAATCTAGTAGTTGCATTTTTGTATGAGCTGCATTAGCCATTTTGCATATTAGGATCATGTATTTCTTCTAACTATTTTCTTTTCTTTGGCTTGCCACGGCTAAGTACTAAGTGAGCATTTTTGCTTTAGCATATCATATGTGTGTTTGTGTGTAACAACCCCGACCTGTGATTGGCTTATAATCTTTGATTAAGAAGGCTTAATAAGTAATTAAGATAAAATTCTACGTTAATTACATGTGTTATATGTTATTTGCATTTATATTTGTCTGTCGTAGAAATATCTATTTGTGTTTTTGTTTTGCTTTACGAATTGAGAGCCTTATCGGCATTTGATCACGAAATTAACTTGGTTTATGTGTTATTTGGAATTTTTAGAACATTATGGTAAGTTTAATTGAAAATTCAATTCGGAACCAAATAATTAGAATAAAATGAATATAATTATTTAATCTAAGCAAGGATTAATTAATCTCACTAATGGCACTTATATAAGCCTAATGTTGTCTCATACCACACACACACACTTCATCATCTTTTGACAACAAAACGTGGAGAGAGAGTGAGAGAGATGAGATTCAAGTTCAACAACTAGAAGAAGGGGAATTGAGAGGAATTAGCTTGGATTCTAGCTAGAACTTGAGAATTTAGGATGAATCATTCAAGAATTCAAGGAGTTAAGGCTTGTAGGTAAGAATTTTATCCTTAAGCTTTGTAGTGCAAGAATTCTAGTGAATAAGTGGAGTAATACCTAATTTGCACTAGAAATGAAGATTCTAGTCATATCAAACATGCATGCATAATTCTCATGATTTTGAAGTTGTTTTCAAAGAATTTCCTCTTACATGTTCTCATTTTGACTTTGTTCTAAGAATTCAACATGTTTTTGAGTTAAACATCTTATTTGATCATGTTTTGAAAGCTTTGAAGCCAAGACAATCCATGCATGTTATCTTCATGTCCTGTTCTTTAAATTCCAAGTTTGACTTTGAACAATTAGCATGCTTTTGGCCTTTGATTTTGCGAAATGATTTTGAATTCACAATGTTTTACAAGTTTGCATATGTTTCCTCAAGTTTTGGGCCCAAAAGATTGTGTTTTAAAGTCTTGAAGTTGAGTGTGGTGAATCGGTTTGGAAATACTCTTTGGATCCAAAGGGACACTCATGATCCTCAGCTAGTAACCTGAAAAAGAATGAACACTTTGGTCGGGGGTGCTAGAATTAACACTCCGACGGATAAGTCAGTGTATACTCTCTTGATTGCTTGTTTCTTAAGTTAAGCATGCTAATTCTCACATACCTCTCTCTGGATGACGTTCTTCTATTTATATCTTTTTCTTTCTTGGGCTTCAGGGATGGGCTCACCTTTAATTCGTCGTATAACTATTTACTCGGCTCCTTTTGTTGTAAACCGCGCTTCACTCGACCCCTTACTCAACTGGTTATTTGGCCGAATAGGGTACTGCTGGATTTGCATGTATAAGACGGGGCCCAATGCGATATATGAATTTCGACTCTTGAGGTCCAACTATTCGGCCTCTTTACGTGTCCCAATATTCGGCCCCCACATTAAGTTTTGAAATTGAACTTGAAAAGTCAGAGCCGAAATTCAGCGGAGAACCTCATTCCAACGCGGATGTCAGAGCACACGCCTTTCGATCATCATTTCAACTTCCCGCCCCTTCGTACGCTTCCATTTATTGTGATTTAAAATTTTGTCGTCTTTTCAAATACATATACATTTTTGGATGCTTGAAGTTTTTGGACTGCCTTCCGACTCACCTCTGTAACTTCCTTTTATCCTTCATTGTCCTCTCCATCTCTTGTAAGTTCTCTTCCTCTCTGCTTTGAATCCCTTTTCCTGGTTTGTTTTTAGTTTAGCATACTCCTATAGGCTGACGAAAATGGCAAAGCATTTGAAAGACCTCCTCTCCGCGGATCGAGTCTCTGGCTTTCGACGCCATTTTTCTATTCCTGATGACGTCCATCTGTCACAAACAGACGACACCCTTGATATGGAAAGGGCTCATAAAAGCACAATCGTTTTCCTTCTCTTATCAATCGCAGAGGGCGGAGTCCGTTTCCCCCTTCACCTATTCCTTAGGGTTGTCATTCGCCATTGGGGTCTAATCCCTTCCCAACCCAATGTCAACTTTTTTAGAATCGTAATGGGGATTATAGAGTTAAACCGTCGCCTTAGGATTTATCTCCGCATACCTGCTATTCGGCATTGTTATGCCTTGGCCAAGTCTTCTGGCTGGCATCGACGCTATTTCCTTAGGGCCAAGGACACCGACCATCAATTAGTGACTATGCTTTCCAGCTTTGGTAAGTGAGTCGATGATGTCATGGTTGTTGTCTGAGGTAACTGGGAATTTGGCGAAGGCGAGGACCGCCTAGATCCTATTCCTAGATGGAGGGGCGAACTAGGTGGCCGTATAGCTCCTTGCGTTTATTTTTGTTATATTACAAGGCTTTATTTTTGCGGTCTCATGGTTTTGCTTGTGCAGGAAACGATTTGAAGAAAGTTTTGATTTCAACCGACGATGCCATTCTTACGGAAATTAAAGTCGTGCTCAAATACTTCAGCCGTCTAAGCCTTTAGAAACAAGGGAGGGCGGCCTACATTCTTCTTCGATATGAGTCAACGTATACGACGTTTTCGACGGCAGAAAACATCCCAATTTCGAAGGGCAAAGAGTTTCTTACGTCTCTTGTTTTAACCAACTTCAAAAACTTGCAGCAAGTTGGTTTCGATGGATCCGACTCGGAGCAGGCAAAAGTAGCTAAGGAGGTCACTGAAGAGTCAAACCAGTCTGAAGCCAAAGTATACGAGGCTTTGAAGTTGGCCTTTGAGGAAGCCGGCCTCAATTCAGCCAACCCTTCGTCCACTTTCGACCGAGGAAACCTTCCCTTCGACGACATCTTCACTGGTTTAGAAGACCTTCCTGGCGCGTACCCCGAAGACATGGCCGGGTTGTCACTCACACAACTCGCCAAAAAGAAAAACGTGGAAAGAATGGCTGCGCGGCGGAGAGTAGAGGCCATTCGATCTGAAGTGCCACCCGCCGCCGATGCTGAGCGCTCCCTGCTTGTTATCAAGGAGGAGACGACTCAAACACGAAATGCTGAGTCGGAGCCGATTGTGCAGGCGAATCAGGAGGCTAAGTGAAGGGCGGAGAAATGTCTTACCAAGGTCGAGGCCAGCTCTGAAAAAAACCCGACTAACAAACGGCCGTGCTTGGAGGAGCCGGATGTAGTTGTGCCTTTTGTCATTCAACCAAAGATAAAAAAACATGTCGATCTCCTCTGACGTGTCGGCTATGAAAGACCCAGCCGTGGCGTTGAGCATGGCTTCGTCGGTTTCATTGTCGGCTAATAAGGCGGCTTTTCGGGTAGAGCCAGATCTGTTGGCAATAGCATTAGCCACTCAATCGGCTCTTCTGGTATATAACTTGATCTTGTCTTTCCCTTTTATGCATATATTGTTTTGGTTTTAATTTCCTGTTTTGCAGACGGTTGGAAGGATAGCCAAGATAGGCCGTCGCCAGCATGACGCCATCGAACGAATTGGCCATTTACAATCAGAAGTTGAGAGCCAGAGGAGCAGGGCCGAGTTCAAAGCAGCGAGGCCGAAGATGGAAGGCGCAAGGGCCGAGGCCGAGATGGAAAGGACAAGAAATTCAGACTAGCTTAGATTGGCCGCCGAGGAGAGAGCAAACGCGAGCGAAGATGCGTTCAAGTTAGCCCAAGAGGTAATTCCCAAACTGGAGCCTGACTTGGAAGAATCAAAGAAGGTAAATGAAGTAGCCGACTCTGAGGCTTCCAAGGCATACGAGGCTGGGCAAAGCGCTGCGCTTGCAAATTATGTGGAAAAAGTCCCCAAATTTGAGAATCGGGGATTCAAACACAGCTGGCTCACAGCCCTTGCTACTGCTAATGTGACATCGGCTATGCCAATTCCATACGAGCAAGTGGATGTTGAGCCGTTGGAGTCTGACTCCGAGGATTGATTAGGGCGACACTTTAGTTGTTTTTGTTTAAAGATCTTGAATGTATTGTTGCAGCTTTTCATTTAGTAGTTTTTATATGTAAAATGGCTACAGTTTTTAAGTTTTTGCTAGGCATTTCCATGCAAACTTGTAGCTTTTTGTTTAGTAGTTTTCACATGTAAAATGGCTACAGTTTGTGCCCAATTTACTAATGAAAATTTCCTTTGTACTTTGCTATTATTTGTGCTTAATTTTGCTATTGATGAATAGTATTGCTTTTTGGTACTTTAGATAAAACATTCGTGTACACTTGCCAATTAGATAACTAGGCAATTTAGTAATTTATCCTCGTCGAATAGCCGATCAGATTAATAAATCTTCTCTTGCCTCAGCCAATGTATGAACTCCGAAAGCCGAATATCATTAGTTCATGGAGTGGCTGCAGCACAGATCGATCGGCATCGGGCCTAAATATTTGGCCAATCAGATTAATAAATCTGCCCTTGCCCTAGCCAATGTATGGACTTCGAAAGCCGAATATCATTAATTCATTGAGTGGTTGCGACACAGATCGATCGACATTGGGCCTAGATATTTGGCCGATCAGATTAATAAATCTGCCCTTGCCCTAGCCAATATATGGACTCCGAAAGCAGAATATCATTAGTTCATGGCGTGGATGCGGCGCACGAGTTCGGTATCGAGCTTTTGGAGTTTAGCATTAATGAAATCGCCTTAGGGGCGCTGCATGCGTTAGGAATAAATGGGGTGGGTTCTTCGCGCCCGTAATTCCACTTATTGTGTTCAGACTCAATTTAAACCAGTTTGTTGTGGAAGGTTACATAAGTGCGAATGTCAAATAGACTATTCTTCAATAGTAGAGGAGAAAGGTGGACATTGGCTGAACTTGACATTGAAATGAATCGTAGCAGCGAGCCCACACGCACTTGAAGTAGGACTTCCAGGGAACGGGAAAAACGTCAGCCCCCAAGTCGTCGAAGTAGATCACCTCGAAGGGAAAAATAACAACGGGGCAGCTCCCTTCGACTTCGACCGAGAAATGAGTTCGATGTGACGCCGCGACCATTGAGTTTTACGGTTTTTGTGAGGAATAAACCGATGACGGAGACGGATTCTATTGTTCACGACCCAAGCGTAGCAGTCGAGTTTGCTCGATAGATTTTTCCATCGGAAGTCCAGCAGTCGATGCTTGGTCGACAGGATTTTGAAGTGTTTCGAGAAGGCATCCATGAAGCAGTGAAAGGGCTGTATACCACCTATGAAGTCGGCATGCATCTGCGTGCCGCGCGGTGGGAGATAGAGAAGAAGGACTAACAAATTTGAAACTTGGAGGCTCGTGAGGAGAAGGCCAAGCTTGAGCTGAGGAAGGCCCAAACTGTCGAGCCGCGTGCGGCCAAACAATCTAACTCGGTCGTGGAGGAAAGAGTGACCCAATGGATGATAAGTCTTGCGATTGCCGATCAAGATACGACAAGCCTGTTTGCAGTAGACACTACAAGGTCCATGGGTTATGAAAAAGGCTTCCACGATGACTGGAAAGTCGGGGTAGACAAGACCAAGGAGAAACTCGCAGAGGAGGAATGCTGATGCGAGAATTGGGGCTTTAGGCACGGGTGGATTAAGGCTCTTCAAGCCGCAGAGGCTCTCCAAGAAGCAGGAGTTGAATCGGCGTCTCCATTATACCAACGTCATCACTTTCCTTTTGGCGCTTTCGAAATTGAGAAGAGCGATGACGAGGGTGACGCTGAATAGAAATTGAACATATTGTAAACGCTCCAATGCAGATTGGGCGTCAGCTATGTATTTATTGGTTAATTTAATAAAATACTCTATTTTAAATGTTTGTGTGCTTCGACTTGTTTATACGGTTTGTGCTGGCTCAATTTAATGAGCATTTCGTTTTTCATGTTTGCATGCTTTAATTTATGTGTATATGGTTTTTGCCTGCTCAACTTAATGAAGCATTTCATTTTGAATGTTTGTATGCTTTAATTTATGTTTGTACGGTTTTTGCCGGCTCAACCTAATGAAGCATTTCATTTTGGATGTTTGTATGCTTTACTCGACCAATCGTGATATCCACGAAGGGCTCTCTGAATCCGAAGGCTTATTCGGCTTATCTGTGACTTGCACGAATGGGGCTCCAAATTCGGAGGCTTTTTACTTGGCCAATCGTGATATCCACGAAGGGCGCTCCGAATCTAGAGGCTTATCCGGCCCAAACGTGACCAGCACGGATGAGGCTCTGAATTCAGAGGCTTTTTACATGGCCAATCGTGATATCCAGGAAGGGCGCTCTGAATCCGGAGGCTTATTCGGCCCAAACGTGACCTACACGGATGGGGCTCCGAATTCGGAGGCTTTTTACATGGCCAATCATGATATCCACAAAGGGCGCTTTGAATCCGGAGGCTTATTCGGCCCAAACGTGACCTGCACGGATAGAGCTCCGAATTCGGAAGCTTTTTACTTGGCCAATCGTGATATCCACGAGGGCGCTCCAAATCTGGAGGCTTTTTCGGCCCAAACGTGACCTGCACGGATGGGGCTCCGAATTCAGAGGCTTTTTACTTGGCCAATCGTGATATCCACGAAGGGCGCTCCGAATCTGGAGGCTTTTATCGAAAGACTTTTGAACTGAGTTTCATAATGAGAAAATACAAAACTTCACATTGTAAAAGTGAAATCCGTACATGGTGAATCATTCAAAACAAATATCATGCCCTACAGGTCGGGTTCAATAATAAAATTTACGCAAATGCGAGGAATTCCAAGGGTGTAACAGACTCTTGCCAGACATGTCTTTGAGCCGACAAGCTCCCGTTCCCACGATTGAGTCGATCTGGTAGAGGCCGTCCTAGTTAGGACCCAATTTTCCATCAACCGGCTTTCTGGCAGCTGGAAGCACTTTTTTCATGACAAATTCGCCTGGCACATAGCGGCATAGCTGAACACGTTGGTTATATGACTTGGCAAGCTGTTGTTGGTATCGTGCCATGGATGCAAGGGTACGGTCTCTTCGTTCTTCAACCAGAATTAAATCCAAGGCCAGCATCATGTCATTTTGGCCCATATCAAAAACTTTTGATTTCAAGGTCGGGAGTCCAATCTCTAAGGAGATGATTGCCTGCGTTCCGAAGCACAACGCGAACGGCATTTCCCCGGTGGACCGTCTCGGGGTAGTGCGATGAACCCATAATACACTCGGCAATTCTTCGACCTATCTACCTTTAGCTTTCTCCAGCCTCTTTTTGATGCCATCCAAAATGGCTTTTTTGGAGGCTTTCGCCTGGCCACTACCCTATGGATAAGTCGGGGTGGAGAAATAAGGCTGAATACTGTACTTGCTGCATAGCTCTCGGTAGACACCACAATCAAACTGGGTGTCGTTGTCTGATGTAAGTGCTCTTGGAATGTCGAATCGTGTTATGATATTTCTCCATACAAATGGTTTCACGTCGGTACCTCGGATGTGCGTTAGTGCCTCCGCTTCTACCCATTTTGTGAAATAATCTGTCGCGACAATCAAAAATCGCTTGTTACCCGAGGCATGAGGTAATAGTCCGACGACGTCAAGTCCCTATTGGGCGAACAACCAAGGACTGGTTATAGAGCTTAACTCCTCAACAGGTAGATGGGCTAAATGAGAGAACTTCTGGTACTGTTCACATTTTTTCACGTAACATTCGGCATCGGCTCTCATTGTTGGCCAATAATACCCCTGCGTCACAGCTCGATGAGCCAAGGAGCGCCCCCTAGAATGGGCACCACAGCTACATTCATGTATTTTTGTCAGGAGTTCTTCGACTTTATTTGAATGAACGCATTCTAGGTATGGACCAGAAAGGGATTTTTTGTAAAGATTTTCTTGCGGATCTAAGTAGTATCGCAGGGCTTTGTTTTGCAACTTGTGCGCTTCTTTCTTGTTCGATGGGAGCTGTTCGGAAGATAGGAATGCAGCAATGGAGTCCATCCAACTCGGTCCTGACTCTATGACATTGACTTGGATTTCCTCCGAAGAGCTAATGTTCGGCTCTGGGATGAATCCTACTTCGATAGTTCGTTTAATCTCTGAGTAAATGGCGGAGGTTAGGCAAGCCAGGGCATCTGCATGTGTGTTCTGGTCACGAGTTATTTGGTGTAATTCATGGTGATCAAATTTTGTCAGCAAGGAATTTGTCGTTTTAATGTAAGTTGCCATACGGTCATTTTTGGCCACATACTCCCCCTTTAGCTGATTGATCACCAGTTTTGAATCGCAAAATACAAGTAAATGCCGAGCACCCAACAGATGTGAATTCCACAAGCTGGTTAGCAGGGCTTCGTATTCGGCCTCATTGTTCGATGCTTCGAAGCTGAGTTTGACGGCCTGCTCAATTATTGCTCCGTCGGAGACATGATCACTACCCCGGCTCCACTGCCTCGTTGGTTGGATGACCCATTGCAATACAACTGCCAAATGTCCCTAACATAAATTCTCCAATTTGGCTTGGGTTGAATTTGTTCAGACTTGAAGTCGGCAAGACCCCCCGTGAATTCGACCACAAAATCAGCAAGCACTTGCCTCTTGATTGAGGTTCTAGGCAAAAATTGAATATCGTACTGGCCGAGTTCGAGAGCCCACTTTGAAACACACCCTGATGCTTCTGCACTACGTAGTACTGATCGGAGGGGGTAATCTGTTAGTACCCCGATGCTATGCCCCTGGAATTAATACATCAGTTTTCTTGCTGCCATGACGAGGGCTAGGATTAGTTTTTCCAATGGAAGGTAACGTGTTTCAGCGTCAACCATTGCCTTGCTCACATAATACACGGATCACTGCTTCCCAAGCTCTTCCTTTAACAGTACGGCGTTGATGGCCCGGTCGGAGATGACTAGATATAAAATGAGCGGGTCGCCTGCTGATGGTGTTGTCAATAGTGGAACTGATCGGAGATAAGTCTTCAAACCGTTGAAAGCGGCTTCGCACTCATAGGTCCATTCAAAAGCTTTACCTTGTCGCAGGGTATGAAAGAATTGTGGGCAGCGATCCGTGGAACGACTGATGAACTTGTTGAGTGCAGCGGCCATCCCCATCAACTTCTGAACCTCCTTGACCAACCGGGGGGGAGCCGAGTTCCAAGATTGTTGTGATTTTCCTCGGGTTAGCTTCGATTCCTCGGTGGTTGACGATGTAACCTAAGAATTTGCCAGAGCTGATCCCAAACGCACATTTGGAAGGGTTCAGCTTCATTCTATATTTACGTAAAATGCCGAATGTCTCTTTCAAATCGGCTAGATGAGTTTGCTCTTCTTTGGACTTGACCACCATATCGTCAATGTACACTTCCATAGTGTGGCTGAGTTGCTCCTTCAACATGGCAGTGACTAGTCTTTGGTAAGTTGCCCCTGCATTCTTCAGCTCAAAAGGCATAACCTTATAGCAATAAGTCCCTCTTGGGGTGAGAAATGTAGTTTTGTCTTGGTCCTCCGGATGCATGGCAATTTGATGGTAGCCTCTATAGGCATCAAGGAAGCTCATACGCTGATGACGTGCCGTAGCATCTACAAGTTGGTCTATTCTAGGGAGGGGAAAACAATCCTTGGGGCAAGATTTGTTTAGGTCGGTGAAATCAACGCAAACATGCCAAGTCTCATTTTTCTTCTTCACAACCACAGTATTCGAGAACCATGTAGGTAGGTCACTTCCCTGATTGGCCCACCGTCAAGCAGCCGGTCAACCTCTTCAACAACGGCGGCAGTGTCACGACCCAAACCCGGCCCTATGGGTTTAGCACCGTAACCGGCCAGTAATCCGAGATTACCGAAGGCCTGCTGAACAGTAATACAGTAAAACAGAGTACAGGGCCTGGCGGAAGCCAAAACAGTAAATAAACAATGCCCAATGAGCTGCGACAGTCTATATGAAAAGATTTTTCATACATTTATACGTAAACAGTACAGAACGAAATGCACAATATTTACAATCATTCAGACTAGGGACTCAACCCTAGATAACAGTACGGTAAACATTCAGTCTATACAAAACAGTGAAACAGTACAAAAGGGGGAATTGTAAAACACCCCTAAGCCCTAACACGTTAGGCTCGGAACCTCGCAGTGAGGCACAAAGGCTGGCTTGACAAAACTGGAGTAACCTTGACGCCTCTAGCTTCAATCCGGTGCCTGTACACCTACATATATATATGAGCAGTGAGCTAAAGCCCAATGAATAACATAAAGCGTAAAGGGGTTTAGAATGAATGTCCTTACAGTAATGAAAACAGTTCATTTCAATCAGTATTTCGGTTGCTCAGTACAGTAAACAGTCATATGTGGTACATCCATTAGCATAACAGTAACAGTAGGTCTTAAAAGACCGAACAGTAATGATGGCCATCAGTCAGTAAACAGTAGTGGTTCCAACGAGGGAACCGACAGAGAATTCTGTCACAGTAACAGTAAGCAGTAGGTGCCAAGGATGCCACAATACAGTTCAGAATATAGGACATACATTCATTCAGTTAACAGTAATCAGTTCAGAAAACAGTACAGTTCAGTTGTTCAGAAAATAATCATTTGTGAACATATCTTTACACATTCGTTACTCACAGAGTTCGGGCTACAGTATGCTAGAGCGTGTCTCTCCAGTCGCCAACCCTACACAATTAACAGATTGAACACACTAAGCTACACAGCTGGGAAAGATAATAACTTAACCCCTAATGCCTCGGTGTGTTCTACATCTATATCCTCAACAAGATGTCTACAACTAGGCCTAACAATGCCTAGAATGAGATGAGGATGCAAAGATGCACATTTAAAAGCATTTTCAGAAAAACAGAGTTCCGCTCGAGCGCAGGTTTCCCCGCTCGAGCGGTAATGCAACAAAGGTACACGCTCGAGCGTAAACTTTCCCGCTCGAGCGTACTGTAAAAGTACTGGATGGGTGAAATCTCCGCTCGACGCCCGCTCGAGCGTGAGACATGACTCCGCTCGAGCGCCCAATCCTCCGCTCGAGCGGACTGCAAAACAGTGCAGAGAGATGCTGGATGCTCGGATTCCACGCTCGAGCGCCACTTTCCCCGCTCGAGCGTAAGTGCAAAATCTGGGAATTCCAGATTGCACCTCCAAGCTCCAACTCACACTCAAATGCATCAAAACCAATCCTCTTGGGCCCATTTTCTGGAAAACATTTATAAACACATAGTATAACGTGGTTCAAAGCTCAATTTTGAGAAATCAAAGCCCAAGGGTGTTTAATTCAAGCTCAATTTCAAATCATTTTCAAGAACAATCTTCAAACATGACATGCATGATCTTTAAATAACTTTCAAGCTTCAAAACATGCTCTAGTGAGCCAATTGATTCACAAACAAGATGAAAACATGGACCATTACAAATTTATGGACATGCATGTGACAATTTGCCATGAATTCAACTCAAAATCCAACAATTCAAACATGCATGCATGAATTATGTTCTATTTCAACATGTATGAACTAAAACAAGACTTAGCTCCTTAATTTGACATGAATCATGCAAGAACAAGCTCAATTCATAAACCAGAGGGTAATTACTCTACCTTAGGTCTTGAATTAGAAGACTAGGAGCTCAATTTAGCAATCTACACTTCAATTCTCTTCAAATTCTAAGCAATATTGAGATGAACTCAACTCCTCAAGTCTCTCTCTCTCTATGGTCGGCTAAGGGTCTCACAAATAGGCTAAAGAAATGTTTGATTCAATGTATAAGGCTCAAGTGTGTGTGTGAGATAGTGGTCCACTAGGGGTAGTTCGGTAAATAAGGCCAACTCTGCAATTGATCAATATTTAATCTAATTTAATCATACCTAATCAGTTTTCAGATAATTATACCATAAAATCATATTAAATATGACGATCATAATACACTAACCCATTTCCAGTTCGGCCGCCGATAAGGCCTTCAATTAATAGTTTAAACATAAAACACGAACAAATCAAACAAACAGTCAACAGATAAAATGCAATTCAAACAGATGTAGTCATTCGTTTCAGTTTCAATTTTGGTCAGTCAGTTCAGTACTTTAATCAGTTCCATTCTCAGTCAGTTATCAGTCATTATCAGTTCCGTTTAACAGTAATCGGTGATTATCGGTAATCAATCAGTCATTAATCAGTAAACAGTATGAGGGTTGTTACAGGCAGTGTGCTCTGTGGCTGACCGCCGACTTTTTTGTATAATCGGTTTACATTTGGTGTCAACATTTAAACGATGCTGAGAGACAGATGGATCTACCCCCAGCATTTCATACGGCGACCATGCAAATACATCCAGGTTACCGAGTAAGAAGGTAATTAGCTGCTTTCTGTCGACTTCATTTAGGGAGGCACCAATCATGAAGAACCTGTCAGGATTCCCAGCAATTTCGACTCGGTCTAGGGCTTCTGTGGCCTTTTCACTTAGAAGCCGTCCAATATCGTCAAGGCTCTCTCGATCCGGAACCTCAATAGAATTCACTTCCAGCTCTCTTGGTGTCTTCGCGGCAAGGAGATAACATGTTTGTGCCGATTTCTGGGAACCACGAATTTGTTCAACGAAGCGATCGGTCGGGAAGTGGAGCAATTGATGATAGGTGCTCGGCACAGCTTGCATGGTGTGCAGCCAAGTTCGTCCCATGATGAGATTATACAGCGAAGGCAGCTTGACAACCAAGAATTCCATATCCACTGTTCTCGAGCCAGCTCGAACTGGTAGTGTGATTTTGCCCAACGGGTATTCTGGATTTGCGTTGAAGCCAAATAGTGGATAAGGAGCTAGGGAAAGATCAGACTCGGTGAAGCCGAGTTTGGTGAATGTCTTGTAATACATAACTTTCGATGTGCTCCTCGGATCAATGAGTACGCGCTCAACGGTGAATCGATTTACGCGTAACTCGATTACCAAAGGATCGATGTGAGGAAGTGTCACTCCGACCAAATCTAAATCATCAAAAGCAATGCTCGCAGCTTCATGGGGCCGTTTGGCCGGAGTGAGTTGATTTTGAGGATTGGGATGCGATTGAATCGTATGCACCACAGAAGCCATTGGCAGGCTGTATATCATGTTGATCACGCCGAGTGGAGGTGAATTCTGCTGTAAGGCTATTGCTTTGGTTGAGTTGCCTTTTCGGACATACTGTTTTAGCCGACCATCTTGTACCAATTCCTCCAAGTGATCCTTCAATGCATAACAACTCTTAGTATCATGGCCGTGGTCTTTGTGATACTCACATCGCCTATCCCGTCGTCTCGTGTCGGGAGGTCCCACCATTTTGGATGGCCACTTGAATTACAGAAGGTGTTAGACTTTAGACATAACCATGCTGCTCGGCTCTAACAATTCTGTATATTTCTTGTCTGCACGCCTTGTGCGCCTGCTATCTACTTGAAGTTGTTCATTAGTTCAGTGGGAACATTGATCGTTTGATCGGCGTGAATCCTGTCTCTTGTCGCGTTTAGCCTGATGCCGTGGTTCGAGGCTCCGAGGTGGTATAGAATTTACCGGCTGAACAATTTTGGAAGGGGCAGTCTTGTTGGCGTTGTTCCCGGCTTTAACCCGCAAGGCGTCATCTTCCACTTTGCAGTATTCCTCGACTTTCTTCATCAACGACTAGACTGTTTTGGGGGGCTTTCTAGTCAAGGAACTACGGAGAGCACTATCAAGATACAAACCGATTTTAAAGGCGGTGATGGCCATGGAGTCGTTGCAAGTGTCATCGACAAGATTAAAGCACTCCCAATAGCACGCCTAATACGTTCGTAAGGTTTCTCCTGGCTTGATCTGCATTGCCCAAAGAGAGTCGGCTTACTTCAGCTAGACCTCATTGGTGATGAATCTTGCCCTGAAGGATTTCTGTAATTAACGGAAACTTTTAATCGACGCCGGCTCTAACTTATAATACCATCTGACGACCAATGGTCCCAAACTGCTCGAAAATATTCTATACATGAGAGCCTCGTCATCTGCATACAGCGTCATGGCTTGCTTATAATGACGAATATGATTATTGCGGTCCGATTTCCCATCGTACAAGGTGAACGACGGGGCCTTGAACTTCTCGGGTAGTACTGCCTTTGTGATCCGTCGCACAAAGGGATCATGCTGGTCTTCTTCGTCTGAACCATTTCGTCTTCGCTTATGCCTTACACGTGGACTCTCTTCAGAGGAACTGGTAGTTTCGAGTCGTCCCTTCTTTTTGGGCTCCGAGGATAACGAGTCAGAGTCACTGTCATTATCTTGTCTCCAAACTCGAGGTCTTTAACCATCCGTTCTCAAAGGTCGTCCCAGATCTTGGCGCGTGACTTGTTTAGACTTTGCCACTTCTAAGGCCAAATCCTGCCGGAGGTGCTCGTTCTCAGCAATCATGTTTTCCAACCTCTATTCATTTTGCTTCGCCTGTTCCATGATCGCTTGCATTGTCTCATGTGCTGAAGTTGAGGGTGAGGTATAGGTAACGGAGTCGAAGTTCAAGACGCATCTTGCAGTGATGTTCTTCGGTCCCAGCATGTTCATTGGAGTGAGGTCATCTCTCTGGTTGGTTTTGTCAGCGACTATCGGAGGATCTTCCATTACGCCCACCATAGATGTAGTTGAGTATTCCCACAGACGGCGCCAATTGTGGTGAATCGGTTTGGAAATACTCTTTGGATCCAAAAGGACACTCGGGATCCTCAGCTAGTAACCTGAAAAAGAATGAACACTCCGATCGGGGGTGCCGGAATTAGCACTCTGACGAATAAGTCAGTGTATACTCTCTTGATTGCTTGTATCTTAAGTTAAGCATACTAATTCTCACATACCTCTCTCTAGATGACGTTCTTCTATTTATATCTTTTTCTTTCTTGGGCTTCAGGGCTGGGCCCACCTTCAATTCGTCGTATAACTATTTACTCGGCTCCTTTTGTTGCAAACCACTCTTCACTCGGCCCCTTACTCAACTGGTTATTTGGTCAAATAGGGTACTGCTGGATTTACATGTATAAGACGGGGCCGAATGAGATATATGAATTTCGACTCTCCAGGTCCAACTATTCGGCCTCTTTATGTGTCCCAATATTCGGCCCCCACATTGAGTTTTGAAATTGAACTGCAATTTGGAAATTCTAGAATTTGCACTCTCCGCTCGAGAATTGGAGTCTGCGCTTGAGTAAAGAATTCGAGCTTCTAGTATTTTTTTGTAGAGTTTGGGGGATAGCTTGAGCGGAAGAACCTACGCTCGAGCAAACACCCTTATATTTGTGCCTTCGCTCGAACGACGAAGTCTAAGCTTGAGCGTAAAATTCATGCTCCTAGAAGTTTTACAAAATTTTTGCAAAGCCCTCGAGCGACCAAAGTTGTGCTCGAGCGGAGACCCTTTTTCACTTAGTCTTTATCTTGAGCAATTGTCGAGCGTCTGTCGAGCAGAAAATTCAAGCAACAAATACTTTTGCAAACTTTGCAGACTGCTCGGAGCAACCAAAGTTGCGCTCAAGCAGACTGTCCTATTTTTGAAAATTTGACTAACTATTCTAAGTTATATTTTGGCATCCTCATTGCATTTTAGGAATTCCTAAGCCTTAATTAAGATCTAATAATGGGGATAAGGATTAGAAATACACCAAGATAAAAATAAATGAGTTCTATGTTTTCCGGACGTGTGTTTCAGTGTGCATTTGTTATGTGTTTGTGTAGGTCATGCACCATAAGCTATCCGATCCATTTACTCTTTCCCTTTTGTTATCAGAACTATTTGTGAGTAAAAACTCTGTAAAGCTATGTTTGATTATAAGTATTTTCAGAATTATAAGATATGATCTGTTTATGAACTATTATTTTATGAATAATGAATGACTGTCTAAGTTTATGAAATGTACTTGTGGTATCCTTAGTTCACATGGCCCTTGCCCGGGAAAAACAATATCGTGGCATATGTTTATATGGCCCTCACCCAGAGAAAACAATACCGTGGCTGATGATCATATGGCCTTTATCCGGAGGAAACAATATTGTGGTTTATAATTGGGGGAAACAATACCATGGTTACTTGTGTAAGATTTGGGGTCGTCGGTACCGACTATGGATATGGGTCCCAGGACTAAGATGATATGAAGGCTAATGGATGTACCATATATAATTGCTTATGATTTCTGATGAATATATGAATTTGAATCTGTTCTGATATGAATTTTGATTTCTGAGATTGTTCGGACATTATTCATAAAACCTTTACTCTATTGTTATTCACTGGGCTCCAGCTCACCGTATTATTATGTATGTAGGTGACCAAGCGTGTGACCAAGCTTAGAGTTGATGGCCTGGAGTTCCTTTTTGTCAGCCAGCCACAGTGCCTCCCGAGGAGGTTCCTTTTTGCAGTGGTCAAGCTTTTGTGAATCGTGTTAAAGATCTTTTTGTATTTCTTTTGTTAAGTTGAACAAGCCTTTTTGTTTGTTTGTATGTATGAATGGTGACGTGGGTACGACGTCTTAATTTTGTAATCAAGTTTTATGTTTTCAGTCCCATGTATGTCTACACAACTCTATGGACGCTATATGTTGTATTTGTTTTCGCTAGCCCTTGTATTTTATTTATTTGTTCAAAGGCCTTTGGTAATCCCATGATTACTGGCCGGTTTCAATATTAAACCTATAGAGGCGGATTTAGGTCATGACATTTTGTTACCATGTTGAGCATACTACCGTGAGGCTACTGGCTTACTTGAAATATCTCTATGAATGCCTGTGGATGGAGGCTATTTTTTTTAGATTGGAATCACTTTGGTTATTGTACATATGAGCTCGCTTTTCCTATGAGTTGCACATATTCAAAAACTCTTTTCAAGAAAACATGAAATCAAAGCGTTCCAAATTAAGTGACGTGGTCTATACTTGTTTGTTTCACATAGTAATATTAATATATTAAATAATCAGAATATGAGTATATAGTGTACATAAAATTCACATCATGACTTAGTAAAGGCCAATCTTTGATCGGGTGGGTGGGGTACTGTAGACGTCTCCCGAATGCCCCGGGAGGAACGAGTCCCCCGTTCCGTTCGATATTGGGCTCACTACAGTTCAGGACTCTAAAATTTGTCACGATTCTAAATCTGAACCAAAGAGTCCAAATCCGGCAAATCATTTTGAGAAAACAGATTTTGAAAGAAGTGCCAAACATGGACTGCTTTGCCAGATACAGAGTCGCCACCTAAATATTTTATTTTGGGAAATTTAGGAAACCCTGACTCGTTGCCTAAGGCCACGTGTCTGTCATCACCAAAGTTGCCTCGGCTCGGGAACTTGGGTACGATTGGGGAAGGTCACTTCGTGAGCACCCCCGCTTGCCCGATCAAAGATCGGCCTCTACTAACCATGATATCTATTTTTGAAAATATTATGCGTTCTTATTCCGGTTATTAGCCTAGATTTACTATGTGATGCGCACAACATACAAGTATAGACTGGATCGCCTGAATTGGAAGAAAACATTTCATGTTTGTTTGTTTGAAAATGGTTTGATGGTGCTACTCGCAAGTAGGCTAAGACGTGGATTTGCCACCCTCAGGTGGGCTTAGAAAACATGATTTTGCCACTATCTAGTGGGCTTAAAACACACATTTGATGAATTGTTCCAATCCAAATAACCCAACCTTCACCCACAGGCATTCAGCCAGTTTATATCACATAAGCACATAGCCTCATGGTAAGCATGCTATCATGGCATTCACTCACACGCATGCAAGGATGCTAAAGCATAAAAACTCATCGAGTACTCCAAGCCAAAACAGAAGCTAATTAGAAATCCATGCATGATCCTAATTATACGGAAATGCCTAATACAACACATGCAAAAATGCAACTATAAGAGGCTCGGCTATTCTAAACATGGCATATGAAAAGCTAAAGTTAACATGTATTCAACTTGGAATTGAAAATACAATGCAGTTAGTATGATGCGCCGAGCCCGGTGCATGCAAAACAGATGAATGAATGCAAACATGCTATCATACTGTATGCTAATTGAAATATGCCCTAATCTAACCATCATAAGCTGGTAAATAAAAGGGAGAAAGACATGGGGTTGGAAGACATACATCACACACACGCACACTTATTACAACATTGCCCTCGCGCAGAGGGTCCAAAAGAATAATACAGTCCAAAATAAATAGTACAGTCCAAATAAATAATACAGTCCAAATATGTACATAATCCAAATTAAATAACAAATTTAACTAGGAAAGCGGTAAACTAGCATGCAAGCTAGGGACTGCCTCGACTCTGTTCCGGATGATGAATGGTGCATGCTCGGGTTGCTTGGCACGGAAATCCACTGCGATGCCCCAATTAGCCTCTATTTGCAATTGATGCCGGAATGCTGTGCAAGGCCTTTGAAAGGCTATTGATTCTTGATTTGCTGCAACAGAGAGCAGGAAAAGGGCATGGCAATGTATTTTCACAAATGTATGCATGCCTCAATCTTCATGCCACCAATCACGCATCTCGATGCATGATGGCCGAGGAGTCGAATTGTACAACTCAATATAGAATGAATGCACATATAAACATAACAAAACCTAAACTCCATCATGGATAATCTGGAGTGTCGGTGACTGGAAATTGAGACACGTTCCGTCACTCGAAGTACGAAACGTCCCTCGTTTCCCATGCTCGGGCTAATCCTATCCCAAGCACAATGCAATATGCATGACATGCATGAATGCAACTAATATACAACCTAGCATGCACAATGCTATGAAATGGCATACACGATGCACGAGGTAACATGACATACACAATGCGCTAACATACAACCTAGCATACGCAATGCTATGAAATGAAATGGCATACACAATGTAATATGGGCTTACACCAACATGAGTGGACCTCAGCCACACTCACATAAGAGGCCGTGAGATGAAAATGAGACACTCGAAATGCGTGCGCACATGCACGCAAACCGATGACCGACCTTAAGGCGCAAATGCCACTCTAACAAGACAATGGCAAGGCATGGAATATGACATATAAACATGCAAGTTTCGGCACTGAAATGCGATGCAAAATGATCCCGAAACATGGAAACATGGCACCCGATGCATGGAATAAATCCCGAAACATGAATTTAGGCACATGGAATGACCTATGGCTATGCAAAGCATGCATTATTTGAACATGAAGTGTGAAGACAGAATCAAGAAAGTCCCAAAACAAGCATATTTACAATTTTAAGCAAGGCCAAACAATGGACACAAATAGGACTAAGCTAGTATGCAAAAATGGCCCCGTAAGAGAGGTAATGAAGCAAGTAGCAGCTGCTGGCCCCAAATGTCCAAGAGCCCTTCAACAAAGTTGAAGAGGGGCTCAAAATGAAGCACTTTACAGTTTAAAACGAGCCACGAAAACAAACACAAGTATGGCTAAACTATTGTGCAAGAAATGGGCCAAAAGGGAGACAAAGAAGCAAGTGATGGTTTCTGGCCTCAAACAGAGGAGGGCCCTTCAACAAAGTTGAAGAGGGGCCCAAAACATGATATTTTATAGTTAGTGACCAAACCCAAAACAGTGCACATGCAAGCTTAAAATACTATGCAAAATAAGGCCTAAAAAGAGGTTTAAACACAAAGAGCAAAGAGGGAACTTCAAAAAGCAAAGGTCCCTTGATCAAACATGAATAGGGGGTCAAAATAAGGCTATTTATAGTTCATACCAGAGCCCAAAAATATAAGCACAAGGGGCTAACAAAACATGCAAAAATAAGGCCAAAAGAGGGATAAAGAGGCAAGTGACAAAAGGAAGCCTCAAACAGTGAAAAGCCCTTCAAAAATGTTGAATAAGGGCTCAAAATAAGCCACTTTTCAGTTTATAACCAAGCTCAAAACAGTTTACAAATAGGCCTAAAATACTATACAAGAAAGAGGCATACAAGAGAGGTAAAGAAGAAAGTGTAAAAAGGAAGCCTCAAACAGAGAGAGGCCCTGAAACAAACATGAAAAGGAGCTCAAAATAATGCAATTTTCAGTTAGGGTCGGAGCCCAAATATGCAAGAAAGAGGAGCTAATATATTGAGCAAAATAGAGCACAAAAGAGGGAGAATGAAGACTTACCTTTGTAGACAAAGCTTTGACAACTCTTGGACCAAGTTTGGTGGCTCCTTAGTTCTGGAAAACAGCTCCAAGTGGCTGAAATGGATGGTGGTGGTATGGTGCTAGGTGGTGGTGTAGAAATGGTTAGGGTTTGGAGAGGTTTTGGTGCTTGGAAGAGAAGGAGATGGAGGATTAATGCAAGAGGCTTAAACCAATTTTTGTAACCCTCAGATGGGAGCTGGAGCTGTTGTTATATAGGCAAAAGAGGGAAGGAAAGGGGGGAAAGGAATTCAAGTTTTCCCCCAAAAGTGCAGCCCCCCGGATACACAATCTGGAGGGAAACAAAATATATATTTGCAATGTACCAGAAGAGGGGATCATGGCCGGTCGGTTATTGAAGTTGCAGGTGGCCGGCCGACCCTTCCCATGGCCGGCCGGCCAAGGGTCAAAAGGGTCAATCATGATTAGTGGTCGGCCACCCCAGAAAGAGGGCCTCCCATGTATGCACAACACAACCATGTAGTCAAAAACTAGAGAAAATGAACCAGGAGAGAGAAAAGGCCACTTTTAGGAGGGGTTCAAAAGGGTCACACAGAATTACTGGCCGGCCATGTGATATTGGTGGCCTCCCAGGTGTGTACAACACAAATAAGTGGTTTAGGGCTGGAAAAAGTGGCCTTAGGGTGGTCAACATTGGCTTTCAAGTGAGAAAAACGGGCGACGGAGGGCGATGGAGGGATAAAACTGGTTGTCAGAACAATTATTGGCCTCCCACCCTTCTACGACCTTCCTAACAATGAAACAGAGGTCCCTTCCAAAAATAAACCCAAACCGATGCAAAATGAAGGTTCGGGGGCCGAAACGCGTAGCCCAAGGCCCCGAAAATTGACTGTTAGGCACCGAAAGTAGTGTTCGACCACGAAGTTGGTTTTTCGGACCACAGTGTCCCTCAAAAGGGAGCAAATAAGATGTATGCCAAAAACCGGAGTAAACGGAGGTGGTTAAGCGGTCCCAAACCGAGGCACACGGCCAACGGCTCCGAAAAACCGGAAACCAGACTCCAAACGGGCAAAATGGCCTACGACCACGAAATGTAGCCTACAGCCACTGAGAGATGATCTACGAGACCTCTCCCTCCCTTCAGGAAGAGAAAACAGAGAAAACAGAGCCTGGTTTGCAAACCGAGGCAAAACATAAAAGAGTTCGAAAGTCCGGAGGCAAGGCTCGCAACCGAGACTCTGAAACTTTTGAACGAGCACAATATGCACCATCACCGAGCGCTCAATCGGTGACGTCTGAGACTTAAGGTCGGCCAAAAATGGGGTGTCTACAGGTACTCAATTCATGACCTTTCCCTCTCATACCTAAGTTCCCAAACTAAGACACTTTGGTTATGACGAACAAGTGACCTTTGGCACGAGCCACAAGTTTTCTAATTTTCTCATAAATATTAGATGGCGACTCTGAAATCTGGCAATGTGGTCCATTTTGGCATCTCTTGTGATTAATGGATTTTTTTTAGATTTGTCAGATACGAACTCTCATTCATTTTTCTATTTCACATTGCACTTGTGAAACCAGATTCAAAACCATGAGAGCCCAAACTATAGGGAATCACATCTGAAAAGATGAAACCCCTTCGAAGAGTGCAAAAAGCCAGCTACAATCACCCTGTCTCAATCTTCTGCCAGGTGTAAATTTATCTATAGTTTCACTATTCCATAACAGTGAAAAGCTAACCAAAGATACACAGGACATAATAAGATCAACCCAGTGAGAATTCGAATCAAATTCATAAAGGATTTCTCTCATGAAATCCCATGAAATCTTGTCGTAAGCCTTTTCAAGATCTAACTTGATAATAAGGCCCCCATGTTTCCCTTTTTTATTGCAACAACCCTACTCTGTGTTATGCTAATTAATCTTAATTATGCTCATAATTGTGTTCTTGATATGATTTTGCGTGCTAATTATATGAATATATGTGTTTTTGAAACTATATCTGTCCACTGTAGGAAAATCTGTTTTGTATGCTTCTATAAATTGAAAATTGAGGGTCGTAGAAGCGTTAGAAACCAAAATTGATTGCACCATTGTGATTAGCATAATTTTTAAAGCCTATGGTGAAATTTAATTAAAAATAGATCCAGAACAAAAATAATTAGATTAATTTGATTTAATTAAGCTCATTTGATTAGGCCTAAGCCTTGATTAGCCAATATGATTAGTGAGACCTATATATGTGCTAATTAGGGACTTAGCTTATATCTTTGAGCTCAAAAATTCAGAAATATACACTCTAAGGAGAGTAACTTAACACTTAGAGAGGGAGAGAAGAGAATTGTGAAGGAATCAAAGGAGATTTGAAGAATTGGGCTAGAACATACTTGAATTCAAGCCTTAGGTATGATTGTCAACCTTGATTCTTGTAATTAAAACATGTAGAAGTTGAATTCATTTAATTCTTGAACTCGTTTGCATGTAATTATCCAATGAAAGCATGAATTCCTTTGAAATGGAATAATTGAGTTGAATTGTGTACATTCATACATGAATCACCACGTTGAGCTTGAATTTTATGAAATTTTCCAAATGCATGAAGCTACATTTGACATTTTTGGAGATGTTTCACGGTTTTACCACTTTTTATCTCATGCATAAGAGTTTTGGGGAGGTTTGAAAAGAAAAGAGTGCAATTCATATCATACATGGTTTTAAACTCATGATTTAAGCATGAATTTGGGACAATGGTTCATGATTTTGAGTAATTGGTTTCAAATTGAGAGTGTTTTCATTTTACACAATGTTTTACCATGTTTTGGGCATCAACTTGCAAGCTTTGAGCCTTTGGAAATGTGTTTTGGACTTCAAACACAATTCTAGAAATTCCAGAATTTGACCAGTTTGTTCGAACGAGGAAAGTGTCGCTCGAGCGAAAAAGTCAAGCTCCCAGAAGTTTTGCAGAGAATTGCACGGTAGCTTAAGCAGCAAACCTGGCACTTGAGTGAACCCTGTTTTGCGTGGCTCGTCGTTCGAGCAACAAAAATCTCCCTCAAGTGTAAAGATCATGCAACCAGAAGTTTTACAGAGCTTCACAGACTGCTCGAGCGGAGGACCCTGTTTCAGAAACTTTTGAAAAGCTGTTTTATGTTTCAAATTCCATTCTCTTTCATTTTAAAATATTCTTAGGCATACATTGAGCATTCTAAATGAATTAAAGGACACGAAAGAGGCCTAAGAACATTAAGCAAACTAAAGAATAGACTAAATTGTATTATGACCCAATGTATTATGAATTATGTAGGGTCAAGTGCAAGGACAAATCAAGCACCAGAACATTGTGAGTAATATCTTAGTAAAGATAATTTGTTTATATATAATTTTCTAAATGTTACCTGTGCGGTAAGTTTCTAAACTTCTGATTTGATATTGTGAATGAGTATTCTATCTGCTTGGTTTGCAATGAAATATGTGAAGTATTGATATATATAACTATGAAATGGGCCCAAGGCCGTTCGGTTTACTTGAAGAGGATATAAAATAGGCCTAAGGCCGTTTTGTATAACTGTGAAATGGGTTTGAATAAAGAAATTATTGGACCTAAATTCGTTTTGAATGCGAAGACAAATGTGAACATGATCATGGATCATGAGTGCGTACAAACGTGAATATGGATTGGTTGGACCTAAGGTTGTTTTGTACATGAATTGGATCCAAGGTTGTCTTACATATGATGGACACAGGGTCATTCTGCATATAAGGGACCAAAGGTCGTTTTGCAAATACAAGTTGGACCAGAGGTCGTTTGGCATATGAATAAGGATATGATATATGATGTGTTGGACCTAAGGTCGTTTTGCGTTGATATCGATCAACAAGTTTAGTTTATAACCTATGATTAAACGAATCTCATTCATGAACTGCTTTACTTTAGTATTATTCACTATTCGTTAGCTCACTCCTTATTTATATGTATGTAGATGAGCAGCGGGATGTCCAGCCCTAGCCCCAGTAAGCAATGAGAAACCGAGTTTTGAGGAGTCAACCAAGGTCGCCTCACGCAAGAGGCCTTACTTTTGTTTTCCTTTTCGTTTTGTTCTTTTGTGGTCACGTATGACCAAATCTGTATATAACCTTGGTTTTGTTAATACTGACTTTTGAATGATCTTGGACTTATGTAATACATACATAATACGGATGTTTGTATAGTGTGAGTTATTACATATATGAGAATGTTTTGGTTGAGTCATGTTTGCACAGCTTATTGGACAATCTTTGTAAATTTTGCTTCTACAATTTGGCCCCCTGTTATTAAATATGATTTGATTTCTAACTAAGGCCGCTAGTAATCTCATGATTGTTGGCCGGTTATGACTCTAATCCATAGGAGCGGGTTTGGGTCATGACAAAGTGGTATCAGAGCACGAGTAATAACTCACACACTTGTCCAAATGAGCAATAAAGTATTTAGAAAAGACCTAAGTTGCATTCATATGATAAGTATATGCTTGAGATGCATTGAGACATTGCTAAGTGGGTTGAAGTATGCAACTATATGATATATAAATGTTGCCTAATTGTATGAATGTGCTCTTTCTGTATATGAATAGTGGGTATATCTTCTATATCAATTATAATGAAAGTCTCATTAGATAATGGTGAAAACAAGAGCCGATGAGCTAAAAGAATCCTCCACTGCTCGACTTGACCGAATGGAGAGAATGATGCAAGATATGGCAGAAACACAAAGGCAACAACAGTAGTGGCAACAACAATGGCAACACCCATAACCCCCACCTCCGATACAACCTATATCGGATTTACAATATAATGACCGAACAATAGCCCTCACTAAAGAATTTAAGAAAATAAAGCCACCATCGTTCCACGGGGGTGTGAACCCATTGAAGGCTGAAGCTTGGGTCCTTGGTATTGAGAAGTTATTTGAAGTATTCCCCTGCCTGGAGACATAGAAAGTACAATTGGCCACCTTTACACTGGAAGATAAAGCAAGAAGGTGGTGGATGCTAATCCATGATAATAACAAGGGCATTAACTGGGTACAGTTTCTTGCACTCTTTTATGAGAAAGACTTTCCACAGTGTGTTCGTGATAGAAAGGTGCCGGAATTTGAAGGACTGAAGCAATGCAATCTGACTATAGCTGAGTATGAAGCCAAGTTCACTAAATTGGCTAGATTCGTTTCACATATGTTTGACACTGACTATAAAAAGGCGAGAAAGTTTGAAAATCGTCTTAGCAATGACATCCTAGAAAGGGTGAATGCGTTAAAATTGCCTACTTATGTTGATGTGCTAGATCGAGCTTTAATGTCAGAAATTAACGTGGCCAACCAAGGTAAACCACCAGCTGACTGGAAGGCTAAGAGGCAAGGCTTTTTCTCAGGGAAGAAATCATCAAAGAAACAAAACACGGGGTCCTCAAGCACTTTGGGCTCCACTTGAAATACGGCACCGACATGTACTCAATGTGGTAAGAAGCATCGTGGGGTTTGTTACTATATTTTCGGGACTTGCTAGAAATCTGGTGAAATGGGGTACATGGCAAGGGATTGCACCCAACCTAAGCAACAAAGAAGTGGGAACCAGTTGCTAGTTTGACTGGATCCATTCCAAAACCAGGGAACACTACAAAGCCCGCCACTACCAGAGACACAATGAGACAGTGGAGAGTCTTTGCACTTGTCCTATGAGACACACGAAACACTGAAGCTGTTGTCTCAGGTATTATTTCTATATACAATCAAGACACTTTTGTGTCAATTAATTCTGGCTCAACGCATTCCTTTGTGTCTACTATATTTGCATCTAGATTGACTAGACCCCTAGAGTCATTGCCATATTTGTTAAGTATATTTGCTCCATCTAGAGAATTCGTATTATGTACATTTGTGTATCGTGTTTGTGATATTTGAATTGGCAATACTATCTTATATGTGGATTTGTTACCCTTGGACATTCGACACTTTAATATAATCCTGGGTATGGATTGGCTGCCGAAATATTGTGCCACTATCAATTGTGCAAAAAAAATGGGTTGTGTTTAAACCACCAAGGCATGTTGAATTTGAATTTGTGGGTAATGGGGTAGTGCCTCCACCTTATCTGATTTTAGCAATGAAAGCATGTAGACTGCTTAAGAAAGGGTGTCAAGGTTATTTATGTAGTATCTTAACCGAACAATCGGTGAATGTTGAAATGGATAGTATTTTTGTTGTTAAAGAATTTCCGGATGTATTTCTTAATGAATTGCCAGGGGGATTGGTTGACAAAGAAATACAGTTTACCATTGATGTTATCTGAGGCACCCAACCTATCTCAAAAACCCCTTACAGAATGTCTACTGCTGAAATGAGAGAACTAAAAAAACAATTGCAAGACCCTCTTGACAAAGGGTTTATTCGACCAAGTACTTCACGATGGGGTGCACCGGTATTATTTGTGAAAAAGAAAGATGTGACTTTACGCCTATGTATTGACTACCGAGAACTAAACAAGGTAACGATAAAGAATAAATACCCTTTACCCCATATTGACGACTTGTTTGATCAGTTGCAAGGATCACAAGTATTTTCTAAAATTGATTTGAGATCCAGATACCACCAGTTGAAGATGAAGGCAAAAGATGTTGAGAAAATCGCATTCAGAACAAGGTATGGTCATTACGAATTTCTTGTTATGCCGTTTGGAGTGACTAATGCCCCTGCAGCATTTATAGATCTTATGAATCGAATTTTTAAGCCTTACCTTGATGAATTTGTTGTGGTTTTTATTGATGATATCTTAATATATTCAAAGAGTAGATTTGAACATGAACAACATCTCAAAATCGTCTTGCAAACACTTACAGAAAAGAAATTACTTGGTAAATTAAAGAAATGTGAATTTTGGTTGGATAAGGTTGTTTTCTTAGGGCATGTCATCAACAGAGATAGGATTTCAATAGACCCATAGAAGATAGAGGCAATTATGAACTGGCCTACGCCAACTAATATGACAAAAGTCCACAATTTCATGGGCTTAGTTGGGTACTACAGGCGATTTGTGAAAGATTTTTAAAAAATATCGGTACCTCTCACCCAACTTACATGTAAAGGACAACCATTTGAATGGAATGATGAAAGAGAATCTGCCTTCCAAGAACTGAAAACAAGATTGACTACTGTACCAATGTTAACATTGCCCATAGGTACGGAAAACTTTGTAATTTATAGTGATGCATCTTATAAAGGTCTGGGTTGTGTATTAATGCAAGGAGGACGGGTAATTGCTTATGCCTCTCGACAATTAACACCACATGAGAAAAATTACCCAACACATGACTTGGAACTGGCCGCAGTTGTATTTGCTTTGAAAATTTGGCGGCATTACTTGTATAGGGCAAAATGCGAAGTTTACACCGATCACAAAAGTTTGAAGTACTTCTTTACTTAGAAGGAATTAAATATGCAATAGAGAAGATGGCTTGAACTCATAAAAGATTATGACCTTCAGATTCAGTATCACCCTGGGAAAGCCAATACAGTTACTGATGCATTGAGCAGAAAGTCAATGGGGAGCTTAACTTGCTTGTTTATTGAACAGAAGGAAATCCTGCAACATTTTGAGAAATCCGAGATTGCAGTAGTGTTACCTGAGCAAAGCAGAATCATAGCCGCCATTGTATCCGAACTAGCAATCATCGATGAGATCAAGTAGAGACAAAAGGAGGATGAATTCCTCAAGAAGATAGCTGATGAATTTGGGGCAAATCCAAAACTGGGATATAATGTTGTAAATGAAGTATTGAAATTCCAAGATAGATTGTGTGTTCCGAATAACACTAAGTTAAAGAGGAGAATTCTCGATGAAGCCCATAAATCGATATTTGCTATGCATCCGGGTAACAACAAGATGCATCAGGACTTAAAGCAGAGTTATTGGTGGCCAAATATGAAACGTGAGATTGCAAATATATGTCTAGATGTCTCTAATGTCAGCAGGATAAGGCTGAACACTAGAAATTGGTAGGTCTACTTCAACCTTTCCCTAATCCGGAATGGAAGTAAGAGCACATAACCATGGACTTTGTTGTCGGCCTACCTCGGACTCCTAGAGGTATGGATTAGTTGATAGACTAACTAAATCTGCACATTTTTTGCCTATAAAAACTGCGTATGATGTTTATTGATTGGCCACTATTTATGTTGATGAAATTGTTTGTTTGCATGGAGTTTTAGTGTCTATCGTGTCAGATAGAGATCCAAAACTTGTGTCTAGATTCTAGAAAAGTCTACAAGCAGCATTGGGAACATAACTGAGGTTTAGTACAACATTCTATCCACAATATGATGGACAATCGGAACGGACTATACAAACTCTAGAGGATATGCTCAGAATGTGTACTTTGGATTTTCAAGAGGGTTAAGAGACTAACCTACCATTGGATGAATTTGCATATAATAACAGTTTCCACTCCAGTATTGGTATGGTACCGTACGAAGCTTTGCATGACCAAAAATGTAGATCTCCGATATGCTAGACTGAAGTTGGGGATAGGGTCTTACTTGGACCTAAGCTTGTGCAGACAACTACCGATAAAATCAAAGTTATTTAACAATGGCTTAAAATAGCTCAGAGCTGACAAAAAAATTTATGCGGATATTAGAAGAAGGCCCCTTGAATATGAGGTTGGTGATCATGTGTTCATCCGTGTGAATCCAACGAAAGGCCAATTAAGATTTGGTAAAAAGGGTAAATTATCACTTCGTTACATTTGACCATTTTAAATTTTAGAAAGGCTTGGTCCAATTGCCTATAGAGTTGCTTTACAGCCAGGAATGGAACAAATGCACAATTTATTTCATGTTTCAATGTTAAGAGGCTATCTCCAAGATCCGTTCCATGCAATTGACTATCACTGAATAGCACTTAACGAAAATATAGAGTACAGAGAATGGCCAGAACAGATCACTGATCGACAAGTAAAATAACTGAGAAACAAATCCATTCCAATGGTAAAAGTGGAATGGAAAGAATATTATGGAAGGGATGCCATGTGGGAGAAACAAGAAGAGATGTGACAACACTACCCACATTTGTTTCCGATGGAAGGTAACATAAGTTTGGGGGGCCAAACTTCCTAAAGAGGGAAGAGTGTAACAACCCTACTCTGTGTTGTGCTAATTAATCTTAATTATTCTCGTAATTATGTGCTTGATATGATTTTGCATGCTAATTATACGATTATATGTGTTTTTGAAACTATATTTGTCCACCATTGGAAAATCTGTTTTGTATGCTTTTATAAATTGAAAATTGAGGGCCGTAGAGGCATCAGAAACCAAAATTGATTGTACCATTGTGATTAGCATAATTTTTAGAGCCTCTGGTGAAATTTAATTAAAAATTGATCTGGAACAAAAATAATTAGATTAATTTGATTTCATTAAGCTCATTTGATTAGGCTTAAGCCTTGATTAGCAAATATGATTAGTGAGACCTATATATGTGCTAATTAGGAACTTAGCTCATATTTGAAATATACACTCTAAGGAGAGTAACTCAACACTTAGAGAGGGAGAGACGAGAATTGTGAAGGAATTGAAGGATGAAGAATTGGGCGAGAACACACTTGAATTCAAGCCTTAGGTATGATTGCCAACCTTGGTTCTTGTAATTAAAACATGTAGAAGTTGAATTCATCTAATTCTTGAATTCATTTGCATGTAATTGTCCAATGAAAGCATGAATTCCTTTTAAATGGAAGAATTGAGTTGAATTGTGTACATGCATGCAGGAATCACCAAGTTGAGCTTGAATTTCATGGAATTTTCCACATGCATGAAGTTACATTTGACATTTTTGGAGATGTTTCATGGTTTTACCACTTTTTATCTCATGCATGAGAGTTTGGGGAGGTTTGAAAAGAAAAGAGTGCAATTCAAATCATATATAGTTTCAACCTCATGATTTAAGCTTGAATTTGGGACAATGGTTCATGATTTTGAGTAATTGGTTTCAAATTAAGGGTGTTTTCATGTTACACAATGTTTTACCATGTTTTTGGCATCAACTTGCAAGCTTTGAGCCTTTGGAAATGTATTTTGAATTTCAAACACAATTCTGGAAATTCCAGAATTTGATCAGTCCGCTCGAGCGAGGAAAGTGTCGCTCGAGCGTAAAAATCAAGCTCCCAGAATTTTTGCAGAGAATTGCACAGTAGCTCGAGCAGCAAACCTTGTGCTCGAGCGAACCCTATTTTGCGTGGCTCATAGCTCAAGTGACAGAAATCTTGCTTGAGCATAAAGATCATACAACCAGAAGTTTTACAGAGTTTCACGGACTGCTCGAGCGACCAAAGCTACACTTGATCAAAAGACCCTGTCTCAGAAACTTTTGAAAAGCTGTTTTATGTTCCAAATTCTATTCTCGTTCATTTCTAAGTATTCTTAGGCATACATTGAGCATCTTAAATGAATTAAAGGACACGAAAGAGGCCTAAGAACATTAAGCAAACTAAAGAACGGACTGAATTGTATTATGACCCAACGTGTTATGAATTATGTAGGGTCAAGTGTAAGGATAAATTAAGCACCGGAACACTATGAGTAATATCTTAGTAAAGATAATTTATGTATATATAATTTTCTAAAGGTTACCTGTGTGGTAAATTTTTAAACTTCTGATTTGATATTGTGAATGAATATTCTATCCACTTGGTTCGCAATGAAATATTTGAAGTATTGATATAAAACTATGAAATGGGCCCAAAGCCGTTCGGTTTACTTGAAGAGGATATAAAATAGGCCTAAGGCAGTTTTGTATAACTATGAAATGGGCCAAAGGCCATTTCGAATAAAGAAATTATTGGACCTAAGGTCATTTTGAATGCGAAGGCGAATGTGAACATGATCATGGATCATAAGTGCGCACAAATATGAATATGGATTGGTTTGACCTAAGGTTGTTTTGTATATCTATTGGATCCAAGGTTGTCTTACATATGATGGACCCAAGGTCGTCCTGCATATAAAGGACCAAAGGTCGTTTTATAAATACAAGTTGGACCCGAGGTCGTTCGGCATATGAATAAGGATATGATATATGATGTGTTGGAACTAAAGTCGTGTTGCGTTGATATCAATCAACAAGTTTAGTTTATAACCTATGATTAAACGAATCTCATTCATGAACTCCTTTACTTTGGTATTATTCACTGGGTGCTAGCCCACTCCTTTTTTATATGTACGTAGGTGAGTAGTAGGATGTCTAGCCCCAGCCCCAGTAAGCAATGAGAAACCGAGTTTTGAGGAGTCAACCAAGGTCGCCTCACGCAAGAGGCCTTACTTTTGTTTTGTTTTTCCTTTTGTTCTTTTGTGGTGACGTATGAACAAATCTGTGTATAACCCTGGTTTTGTTAATACTAACTTTTGAATGATCTTGGACTTACCTAATACATACATAATATGGATGTTTGTATAGTGTGAGTTATTACATATATGAGAATGTTTTGGTTGAGTCATGTATGCACAGCTTATTGGACAATCTTTGTAAATTTTGCTTCCGCAATTTGGCCCCCTATTATTAAATATGATTTGATTTCTGACTGAGGCCACATGTAATCTTATGATTACGGGTCAGTTATGACTTTAATCCATAGGAGCGGGTTTGAGTCATGACATTTATGGTGTAAGGTATGTATTATCTCCTGGGTTATAATAATGTTATCATGAGTAGAGTAGCCAGGGATAAAGCTACTTTGGTTGGGGCTAATAAGGTCATGTATAAGAGGTCTAATTCTATTAACAAGAATTTTAGTAATGATTTTGTAGGACACAATACAAAGGTTAATGAAACGAAATTGTTTGATAGTTTCTGGGTTATCAATCTTAGGGATAAGGGCAATAAGAGTTCTATTGATTTCTTGGGGAACATGTTTTTCAAGGTAGCATTTCTTAATGAAAACACAAACGTCCTCACCAATAACATCCCAAATTTGTGATAAAAGATTGCCTGAAAATCATCTCTCTCAGGTGCTTTAAAAGCATTGATATGTTTGATGGCTTACCATATCTCATGATTGGTGATCACATTAGATGTCATGTGATTCTCATCATGAGATAGGATATGGTAAGCTATATTACACCAATGGCTAAGCTTGACCACAGGTTCATCATGAAACATACATTTAAAATGATCTTGAATGTGGTCTTTGATAGCTTGGGCTTCCATAATCCAACTCCCAGTCTCATTACGCAGAAAATCAATTTTCAGTCTCTTCCTTTTGGAAATAGTAGACACGTGAAAATATCTAGTGTTTCTTTCACTTTGAGTAATCCAATTGACTCTAGACTTTTGGAACCAAAGAATCTCCTCTTGCAGGAGGGTTTTGTTGCATTAGCAAATTAGGTCTTTTTCAAGAAAAAATAGGTTGTGGAAAAAGTGGTTAGCTAAAGACTTTTTAATTTCCTCAATACATGAAAGAAGACACCTTTTGCTTTTAAAAATATTTCCAAAAATCTCCTTATTGCAAGTAAGGGAGTCAACATCAACCTGATGAAGTTTATTGTTCAACGATAAATCTTGTTTCCAAGGGAAACAAATAACATCTTTGTACTGGGGGTGTGAAGCCAAGCCGCCTCAAAACAAAATGTAACGGCCCCAAAATCCGTATCCAAAATTATTTTTATGTCCTTGTGGGTTAATGCATTTTAATTTAATGATATCTATTCAAATTGAGGAATTATCTATTGAGTCACGGCTTTAAAATTGAAATTACCGACCTTTACGGGTTCAGAAATCGAAATTGAGTACTTGGGTATGTTAATGAGAATTTTTAGAACTATTTGGGAAAATTAATTGGAAATCTAATTTGTCTTATTCATTAACGCACGTTTGGGTGGTTAACTTGGTACTGCAAATTGAAGGCCTTAGAGGCTTCAGAAACTAGAACAGAGGACATATTTATGATCAGCACAATTTTTGGAGTCACCTGGGAAGTTTAATTGAAATTTGATTTCGTGCGATTCGTAAGGCCGCGTTTGGCTCTCCCTATTGTGTTAAGCCTATGTGTGTGTATATTTATATATATAGATGTGCCTTTGAGTTGTTGAACTCATCTCTTGGAACCTAAAAATATCTAAAGAAGAGAGAGAGGAAACCGTGAAAGGGAGAGAGAGAAGAGAGACAAAGCTTCTCAACATCCATGGTGGCTTTGAAGATGATTGAAGGGAATTGAAGAAAGAGAAAGAAGATCAACCATGGAAACTTGGGGGAAATTGAAGAGAGTTAAGAGATAGACAAAGATTGAGCTAGGTATGATAATCTATCTTGAAACCTTGTGTTTAAAGTATCAATTTGGTGAAATCATAAAGATCTTGGAAGATTTAAACCCATTTGGGGTTAAGGTTTTATGTATGTATTTGCTTGAGCTAATTTGAGGAATTAGAGATTGAGTCCTATATTTTTGTTTATGAGTGGAGCTCAAGCTCATGGACATCATGAAATGAACTTTAGATTATGCAAGAATCAAGTGAATTTGTGGGTTTGTGGGTTGTGTTTTAAGAACCTTGAAGATTATGAAAGATTAAGCATTAATCTTGAACCTTGAGGCAAAGATTAATTTGTTTGAGATGAAATTACACTTGGTTGATGTTAGTTTATCATGTTATGGGGCAATTTTACATGTTTTTGAGTGATTTATGTTAGAAACCAAGCTTAAAAATGGAAAGACCAATTGTTGGAGCAAAAACCATTTTCAAACTGCAAAAATTGCCCAGAACCGCACGTGCGACGAGTCTTCCCACACGTGTGACAGTCCATGCCCAAAACCAAGTTTGATTCTGCTAAAAAGGCACGTAGTCCCGCACTTGCGGCCCTATTTTCCGTACGTGCGGGGACAACTCTGTTCAGCCAACTTTGAATAAGCATATCTTTTGCATCTGGACTCCATTTTGAGTGATTCTTGAGCCTAAAATCAAGCCTCGGAAGTCTAGTTTCCAATGGTAGTGGTCTCACTCCCAAATTCTAAATGCAAAATTAGATATTCCCAAATTAGTGAGAGTTGCCCACTTTCTGTCTACTGGTTTTGTACCATTTTTTCGTCTGACCCATTTTCCTATCAATTCCTCATATCTTTTGAGACATGGATTATGACTTATTGAAGACTAATGAGTTTAGAATTGATATGACTAATTGATTAAAGAGTAAATTAAGGAATCAGGTATATTCTTATAATGCTATGTGCATTGTGTTTGTAGGTCCAGACGAGGACATCGTTCCACCGTTGTCAAAAACCTATCACTGTGAGTAATAGTAATATAACGATATGTTATACTTACTTCTGGTGCTTATGATTTATATATGGTTGTTGAGAATGACATATACTATTGACATTGTGCTCTGATTGAATTAACGGACATAATTGAACAATGGCACTGTTATGGACCTAAGGTCGTTCTGTCTCTGTTAATAAAAGTGGGTCTGAGGCCGTTATGATGTAAATTGATTATGATTCATGGCCAGAGCCCAAGGGAGGTAGTGTACATGTCGATGTTCTACCTACCCTACAATGTGTGGATAGCTGTCGTTATGTGGGCCTAAGGCCGTTCTGTATTATTTGTGGGCTTAAGGCCATTCTGTATCTTATATGGGCCCAAGGCCGTTCTGTATTATCTGTGAGCCTAAGGCCATTCTGTATCTTATATGGGCCCGAGGCCGTTCTGTATTATCTGTGGGCCTAAGGCCATTCTGTATCTTATATGTGCCCGAGGCCGTTCTATATTATCTGTGGACCTAAGGCCATTTTGTATCCTATATGGGCCCAAGGCCGTTCTATATCACATGTGGGCCAGAGGCTGTTTTGAGATATAATTATGAACAAGATCTGTGTATGACTTGATGAGCTTATTTACACTCTTTAAGACTATGCTCAATTAATTAACCTCCTTGCATTGCTATTATTCACTGAGCCTTGCTCACCCCGTTATTATGTATATTTATGTAGGTGAGCCATCAGGGATTGACACTAGAGTTGTATTGAGGTTCGTCTGTCTACCAAGTCACCTGGGGTATGTATCCATGTGAAGGCCTTAATTTGTGTTGGGGGTCATATAAATTATTAAGTCTTATGTAAGTGTGTGTAAGATCTATATAAATTTTGTGATTGTATATGTAAATGCTTAAATCTAATTAAGCCGTTATGTATGCACAAGCTCAATAGATGTTGTCTTTTATTGATATTGCTTCTGCTTAAGGCCCCGTATGTAGTTAAATATTACTCTAAAATTCTGTTTTGAGGCTTATGTACAGGCCGGTCATGAATCAAACTTTTAGGGATGGGTTTGGTCGTGACACAAAAAGTACGATTACAGGAGAAAGTTTAGTTATACCTTCCGTGTAGACAATGAGAGGAGAGTGGTTTGAATAGGTCCGATAGAGGTTTCTAACTGCTCCTTTCGAAAATATGGTTCTCCATTCAACATTGCAAAGCGTTCGATCAAGCCTCTCTATGGTGTGAGCTAACCCCTTCCTATTGTTAGTCCAAGTGAATCTAAGCCCAGTGCAACTAAGGTCCATAAGCCCACATCGATTGATATGATCCAAGAATCTTTGACTCCGACCTCGTTGATTGCTCTGGAAAAAGCTTCTCATTTCATCCTTGCCATTTGTTTCATTAAAATCTTCAGCAACAAGCCAAGGCTTAGACATGGAGTTGGCCGTGTCCACCAGATCATTCCATAAGGTTTGCCTAAGCTTGATGTTGGGGCTTGCATAAACTGCAGCTAATACCCATTCCTCATAATCTTTCCTTTTAACTATTACTTGAATCACCTGTTGGTTGGCTACAAAAACACTGACTGAGACTTTTGTAAGGTTTCAAATGAGCCAAATTCCTCTGACTCTTCCCACGGGGTCAACAATGGTGGATGTAGTGTATCCCAAGTTGTGTTGTTGAAAAACAAACCCATTGAATTGAACAATACCTTAGTTTCAAATAGAGCAACCACGTTAGGTGTAGACACCCCATTTTTGACCGACCTCAAGACTTAGATGTCATCGTTTGTGTACTCGATGGTTGTGCTTGTTTTGAGCGCCCGAAGTTCTCGGCAGAACGCCTTGTCGTTGAGCCTCTAAACCCATTTCTGTTTTGTGCTTGTTTTGGGGCCAAACCTTGTTGCCTCTGCCTAGAAGGGGAAGGGGCCTTGTCGGCCACTTTTTGGCCTTGTCGGCCACTTTTTGTTCTTGTCGACCACTTGAAGTGGCCAGCCGACTAGTTGAAGTGGTCGGTCGGTTACTTAGAGTGGTCGGTCGGCGACTTAGAGTGGCCGACGGCCATTTGTCCCCTTCTTCAGATATTTGTTTGCTAGTTATACCAGCCGTTGCTCACTGAAGTCCATGTCTATACACATGTATAGTGGGATGAATACAAGCTCTAAGCTTGATTTTCTATATATAGGGGATGCTCTCCCTCATTTTGGGAGGTTGGAGATTTTGGATCAAAATTCTCTCTAGAATTCTCTATCTCTTCTTGCTTTGTGCTTGATAGTTAATTTTCTCTATATCTTTGCACACTAATCTTTAACTAAAATTTGACCACCTTGGAGCTAAGGTCCCTTGGAGCCTAATTTGAGCTTTTGGGAGGAGGTTTGAGCCTAAAAGTGTGGCTGTTTTGTGCTGTGCTTCAAGAGGTATAGGACTTACCTTGTAAGCTTGGTTTTAATTACTTGCTTTGCCATCTTTTTATACTGTTTTTGGCCTAGTTTTCAACTACAAAAAACTCTAATTTTTTAGGCTTAACATGATGGTTTGAGGTCATTTTGTGCTAAGGGGTAGTCCACCATTCATATTGCTTATTTGTGTGAGCTTTTGCACCATCTTTTAGCATATTAAAATAAAACTTTTTGGGCCTTTAAACCACTGAAATTCAGAGTTATTTCAGTGGTGGAAAGCATGTTTTGAAGTCCAAAATATGAGGGGTTAGCCTCCCCTCCTTTTGTCTTGCTTCCATGCCTGGGTTACTTCACATGTTAGCTTGATTTTCTAGCTTGACTTAACTTAATTCAAGCATGTTTTAGGCTCTATTTTGGCATGTTTCAGCTCTGTTTTGGGCTGCTTGGAGCACTTGAGGCTTGCTTTGTGTCCTTGTAGTGCAATTGTGCTTATTAGTCTAGCTTGTGCTATGTTTTGGCCTTTTATTAACTACCTTTAGCTTAATCCAAGCATGTTTTAGGACTCATTTTAGGCTGTCTTAGGACTATTTTGAAGTGTTTGTGCCTTTTGAGCTTTATATTGCATGCCCATAGTGTAATGGTCTTCACTAGCTCATTGTTTGCTTTAAGCATGAAATGCTTGAATTGTTTGCATGTTGTAGTATTATTTTGCATGTAATCTCAGCATCATACTCTCTGTCACATTCTCATTTGTCTCACTTTCAATCGCTTTTGAGAGTTGTTTCAAGTTTGGAATTCTTTAAGCTTGAGATAGAGTTTATGCTTAATGGTTTTAATCCTCTTTTGGGGATTTCTACTAACCAAAGGCATGACCTCTCTCTTGCCTTAAATTATCCCTTGGTTGACACTTCTTTCTCTTCAGAAGACTCTCACCTTGGACTAAATCGATTAAAGGACTAATCGGTAATGTAAAATGAGTAAACAAAATGAACAAAGTAAAAGAGGCAAGATTAAGCATCTTTGTATTGCATTGCATGTGTTCGGATCGGACGTTAATCCGAGCACAAGAAAATTGGGACGTTTCATACTCAAAGTGATGAAACGTGCTACTTTTCTTGGTCACTATTACCCTTGATCATGCATGATAGGGTGGTGGTCCTTCGAGTCTTACTTGTGCATTCATTAAGCTTGTACAAGCTTGGTTTTCTAGCCATCATGCATTGAAAATGCTTGGTTGATGGCTCGAAGGCCAAGAGTTACCTTCCTTTGAGTTTGCGCAATGATAAGGAGGGTAGCAATACATACATTCCTTAAAAATACATTGCTGTGAAACCCCGTATTTTTATATAATAAAAATAATATATATTCAATTTTCTTAAGTAATTATTCGCAATATTTTGAATTTAACAGTTTGTATATTTTTTTAAACAAAAAAAAAAAAAAAAAAAAAATAATAATAATAATAATAATAATAATAATAATAATAATAATATATTTAATCAAACTCTAATGGAAGTCAATTAGAATAATTAAGTTAGGTGAGATTTAAGATTAGTTATAATTAACTAATTTTGTGTCAATCAAGATTCATTAAGACTAGGTATTGCTCAATTAAATTAATTAGTATAATGGCTTAAAAAAAATAAAAATAAAAATAAGTAAATAAATAAATAAATAATTTGAGAGTGTTGTGTTGGGAGCCTTAGATGAGTGCACATGTGTAGTGTGGTGCCTCAAAAGAAGTTGTGTGTGTGTAATACATGTGCTGGAAAGTTAGACTCAAATAGATAGAAAAGAGAAAAGAGAGAACCAAAGAGAGAGAGAGAGAGAGCTTCATTGTTTTTTTGCATGCAATGTAATTAATCTGCTGGTGCAAAACCGTGAGAAAGAGAGAGACACCCGTGGGTGAGAAAGAGAGAACCAGAGAGTTCAACTCCTTAGATCTTTGCTGGAAATTTGAAGGAAAACCAAGGGAAAAGTGAAGAAAATGAAGGAGAAACTCAAGTTTGGCTGGGTTTGTCAAAATTATACAAGATTAAATGTCTATGAAGACTCTAGGTAAGGATTTGTCTCTCAAAACTTGAAGATCCTATGGTATTAGAGTTGGATTTATGGGCCATTACATGTATTTTGCTTGGGCATGTTAAGAAGAAGGTGATTCCTTACATATATACAAGAATATGTTGGATTTTGAAAGTATATGTTACATGCATCCTAGGATTGAGTTATGTTGAAGCTCAATCTTATAATTTGAAAGCTATGGAAAGGAATTTAGACTAGATTGATACATACATCATGAATTTTGAAGGAAAAAAAAAAAAAAAAAAACTTTGTAGATATTATGAATTGTTAAGATTTGGGTTTGCATGTAAAAATCAAGTTTATGGAAAATAAATTAGAAGGTAATTATTAAGAAATTGATGTTGAGATTAAATATTTGAGTTTGATTTTCTTCATCCTTCACATATTCGAAGTTTTCTATTACATGCATGGTAAGTTTTCAAGATTTTAGAATTTAATTCATATTTTAAAGTTTATGAGTTTGAGATTAAATTCTGATATAAATTAAGAAGTCAAATTATAAATTGAGCTTGATGATGTAAAAATTGGTTGGATTTGGTAAATGTTTTATACATGCATTTTGGATTTTGAGGAATTTAAGGTAAACAATTCCATGTTTTGAAGAGAAGAAGGAAGAAATTTTATAAGAAAAATCAAGTGTATGGAAAATTAAACATTGGTTTAATTTTGAATATAGAAGAATTAATTAGTTTTAATCTTAATGTCATGCATGCAAAAATTTTCCTAAGGGTCATATAACTTCAATTTCATGTACATTAAAAGGAATTAGAAAAAATGGTGTAGAATTGAATTAGATTCAAAATTATAGAAGTTAATTCGAAAATAACCCTTTTGGGTTTGAATTTATTTGTCTTATATGAAATTGAGTCATTCAAGTTCTTTTTGAAGAGATGAAGGAAATGTTTTAAGAAAGTCAAGTTTATGGAAATTTGGAATTACTCCTAAAGTTTTGATTTTATAATTAGAATTTTATTTAATCCATGCATGTGATGTAATTTAAGAATTTTATTCAATTTAGATACATTTTAGAACACCCATGATTATAAATCAAGTATTTGGTTAAGAATTTAGTTAAGTTGATTTTGTTATTAATAGTAAGATTGGATCTATTTGTATTATATACATCATGGAATTTCAAGAGGTTGGGAAGTCTAATTTATATTTTAGAATTGTGGGTTGATGTTACTAAGATGAATTAAAACTAAATTTAGGCAATTGGAACATGATTTTAAATGAATTGTTTATTTAAACTTTGTACAATTGTTTATTATTGTGTGACGAGTGTAATATTTTATGTTCGAGTTTTTATGAGTTGGTATAACATTATTGTGAAAAAAAAAAAAAAAAAAATTGGAATTATTTGTGATTAATATCAAAATTAACTGAAAGGATTAAAGGCATATACAAAGTTAACAATTGACGGTTAATACCAGTTTTCAGAGTGAGTCTTGGTTTTAAAGAGTGTATGAAATCAAGGGATTGACGGTTAATACCGGTTGTTCAGGGTGAGCCCTGGTCTTGAGAATTCTCACGTAAATTGTGTTGCGAAACTCTAAGATGGCACGGGACTTATTTGAACCCTTTTCGGTATTCGGTTTTGGAATAAGGGTGGATGTGCAGGTGGCACACAGGGAGGTTGCTTACCCCTGGCAGACCGTTTCCTTGGGGCAGACCACGGATGCCACTACTTGGGTATATAACTCCGGACGTGGGCATCCCTGGTAGTTACGGTTGGTAACACTTAAATATTTGACCAAGGGAGGGTTTCAAATTAACCGTTGCCATGCTTAGTGGTTGGTAAGTTAAATCTCTTTGGTGAGATTTCGAGTGTCACCTAATTTATAAAAAAATTACTGAAACTATTCTAATGGTTGTAATTTCTGTGTATAATTATATTGTTATCTCGTGTTTATAATCTCATTATTTTTCTCTTAAAAAGAATGGTAGGTTGGTTATGTTTCCTTACTGTGTTGCAAAACTCATGGCATATATTTTTGTTGCCCTGGCGTTTTATGCCAGGTCTTGGCGAGAAAATAATTGAAGCCGAAATGGAGTCGACGCTAACGTAGAGCCTTGGCTGACCTGAGACCTCGAGTAGAGCCGAATAAATTATATTATTTGATATAATAGCTACTAAGGACGTTATAATTTCATTTGATGTTGTTTTTGGGTAAATTTAAGTTTTATATATTATTATTTGGACATTCGGTTATGTACGAGAGCTGGATTACCCTATTAAGATGTCAACTTTCTGATTTATTAAGTCATTTTGTTTATTTAATTTCCCTTGATATCAAAAAAAAAAAAAAAATTTTGGGGCGTCACAATTGCTTTGCCTCTGTTTGCTCTCTATTGCAGCAAAAGGAGAAGTCCAAGGATGTGGTGGCCGACCGGCCAGTTTTAGTGGCCAACAGCCACTTGGTGTGGCCGACCGGCCAGTTGAAGTAGCCGACAACCACTTTTTGTAGCCGACCGGCCACCAGTCAATTTTTGCACAAATGTGCTCCTGAGTTGGCGCAAAAGCATCATGGGAATTAGTACAATTTTCAGTGATCAAAACAAATGCAAACAGAGGCATCTGATGGCAAGGCAATGGCATTTCGGGTGGAGCAACCGAGCATGCATGCATCCCTTGCCCTCGAGGCCATTTAATTGCTTTAGTTAGCTTAGTATAGCTAGTTAATTCAAATTTCATACTTAATTAGTTAGTGTAACTAATTCTTCAATTTCAGTTTGTAATATTTTAGCTAGCTTAGAATAGTTAGTTAATCCATTTCAATTGTTGTAATAATTAGCTTAGAATAGTTAATTAGTTTTGGTTTGTAATAGTTAGCTTAATTAGCGTAGCTAGTTAGCTTATTCATTCGGACCCTCCTTCGTGAGGGCATAATGTTGTAATAAGTGTGCATGTGTGTGTGCATGTCTTCCAACCCCACGTCTTTCTCCCTTTTATTTAATCGCTTTCGATGGTTAGTTTAGGGACATTTTCAATTAGCATACCTTATGCTCGCATGTTTGCATCCATTCATTTGTCTTGCATGCACCGAGGCTCGGCAAATCATTCAAACCGCATCGTAATTTTAATACTTCTTTGAATACGTGTTTAAACCGAATGTTGTTCAAATTGATTCATATGCCATATTAGTAGCCAAGCCTATTAATTACATATTGCATGTATTGCATTAGATACCTTGCATAGTTAGGATCATGCATTCTTTCTAACTAGTTTTCTATTTTGGCTTGGAGTACTTAGTGAGCTTTTACGCTTTAGCATGCTTGCATGAGTGTGATTGCCATGTTACCATGTTTCGCATGCTTGCCATGAGGCTATGTGCTTAAATGCTAAACTGCATGAATGCTTGTGGATAAAGGCTTGGTTATTTGAATTGGAACAATTCAATGATTATACATTTTAAGCCTACTTCGTGAAGTGGCAAATCATGTTTTAAGCCCATCATGTTTGATGGCAAATTCACATTTTAGCCCACTTGAGAGTGGCAAATTCAAACCATTTTCGAAAGCAAACATAAGTTGAGTTGTTCCAATTCTTGCGATTTTAGTCTATACTTGATTGTGTGCGTCACATAGTAAAGCTAGTCTTATAACCTGAACAAGAACACATAATGTTTATGAAATGACATATCATGATAGTAGAGGCCGATCCTTTGACCAAGTGAGTGGGGCTGCTCATTTCAGGACCTTCCCCTCTCGTACCCAAGTTCTCAAGCCGAGGCAACTTTGGTGATGATGGACACGTAGCCTTTGGCATGAGTCAGGGTTTCTTAAATTTTCCAAAAGCAAAATATTTAGGTGGCGACTCTGTAATCTAGCAAAGCAGTCCAATTTTGGCATTATTTGATCTAAAATCAATTTTCCAAAAAGATTTGCTGGATTAGACTATTTGGTGTTTATCAGTTTCACATTGCACTTTGTGAGATTAGATTCAGAACCGTGACAGGAGTCCGAACTGTAGGACCAATTCGAGCTCTCCGAAAGGGGGTACGAAAAAGTCAAGCTACATTAGGCCTATGGGTTCTAGTGATTTTCCTGAAATTCCTTCTGAAGGCTTTGTTGGCGACTCCCTGACAGTTCCATAGCATGATAGTCATTGATGAACAATTAGGAAAATCTGGTAGCGATTCTAAGTGACTCAAACCAGCCATGTCACGCACTATTTTTTGGCTTTGTACAGTTGATCTCAGGGTTACCATCTACGTCGCCTAAAGTGGCCTTTCTACTATGCCTTGCCATCTCGGTTCTATATTCAGCCTGATTTCTTCTATCCACCAAACAATGCTTACTTCGTGAATTACTTTTCTCGCGGGTTCGAGTTATGATCCCACCGCACTGTGTGACATCTTGGATAGCTGCACTTCCAGCATGTCCATTTCTTTGTTGCTGATGTTGTCGCTCATGTTTGGGATCAGAGGGCTTCTTCTTGGGTTTAGTATTTACAACAGAATGGAGGGCCAAAGTGTGATCTTCTTGATGAGTAGATGTATGTGATGAATGTGTAGACGTAGCTATAGCTGGTGCTAAGGAGATAGGAGGGCAGGAAGATGATGAGTTATTGGGAACCAACTTATTCATCAAAACTTTTGACTCCATTTCAGAAATTTCCTCTGTTCTAGGCTCTGAAGCGGTGATAGGCTTCATATGGCAAACTTGCATTTGAGTTGACATATCTGAGCTGGAAAGAAGATGGCTCACCTCAATGGTATTTGTCTTTTGGCTAGTAGCCACAGATCCAAGCTTAGAAGGTACGTGGGCTTCACTTGATGATGCTCTGGAGGGGTTTGTGAACTAGGCCACCTGGACCTCTTTGCCTTTAGCTTTGTCACTGGTGCCATCCATGGTATGTTTGCTAGCAAGTGTCCCAAATCTGTTATTGGGCTTTTTATTCATGGTAGGACCTAGATTTCAATTATTCCTCATGGGCTTTCAATTTCTCCTGTTAACAAGCATCCATGGGCCAAGTTCTGCCTCTTCCTTTTGTCTCAGATCTTCTTTTGGGCTTGATGATGTAGCTGTTATGGTCTTTTTGGCTCGCCGGTGCCGATGTCAGCGTCTGTATCTTCACTACTTTGAGGTTAGAGTATTCTTTCCGCTAACCAACATTTCCACAAGCAAAACAAAAGTAGTATAGGTGTTCATATTCAACTACATATATATACTTAAGTATGGCGAATCTAGAAACCAAAGGCTTCGTGAGGTCAACTTCCATACACACCCTTGCATAGCTACCTCTTATGGACATTGTTGTGTTTAAATCCACTTTTAGGGGTTTACCTATCACTTTGGCAATATGATACAGTACCTTCTCATTATAGTATTCAATTGGGAGTTGTGGGAACCTTACCCAGAGTGTTGTTGCAAACCTCTCTCGCTTCTGACGGCTTGAAGTCATGTTCCCACCTACGGATTGTTAGGTAATGGTCCATGATTATCGAAGGGCCTTTAGTGTAAACTCTATTGCTGTCAACCAACATTTCAAACTTTACCAAGAAAAAGCCAAGACCCAGATCTGTGGCCTTAAAATCTCCCTATAGTCCCAAAATCTGTTTCAATTTGTTATCAAGAATTTGAAACCCACTGTTTTCCCCAAGAGACGGACGATGAGGCAATCCTTCCATGGTTTGAAAATTGATTTCATTAGTCGTGGGGGAAGTTTGATTTTGGGTACCCTTGTATCTGACGCGTGCTCTTGTTCATCCTTTGATTGCCTTATTTTCTTCTTCATCAGTTAGAAATTCGTCATCAGTGGAGAGCCTGTCCAGATCATTGTCAAAATCATTTTCATTGTTCTTAATTGCTGTAAGAGCTTGCTTAAAATATTGTTTTTGATTTGCCTCAAGTGGTGTCAAAATCTCTTTCATCTCTTGATTCGTTTGATTTGCCTCAGGTGGTGTCAATATCTCTTTCATCTCTTGATCTTTCCTCAATCGTAGAGCTCTTAACCTTCTTGGTGCTATACACCAGGTGATCCTCTTCCTCAAGGGATCAGCCATTGTTATCGTTGTTTAGGAGAGAGAGTTTCAAATTAATCGAAATATAAGTTGGTGAAGACAGATTTATGTTCCAAAATTCTTATAAGAATGTCAATTTAATAAATAAATTAAGTTTTAAATAATACAAATAGTTACCTCTAAAACAATATTGATCTTAGCCATGTTTACTAGAAAAATAAAAAAGATACATTATCATAAAGTAGCGTTCTAATTAATGAATTGTTTGATAAATATAAAAGTAAATAACAAAAAAACTTAATTTAAATTTATAATGTTGAAATATTTAAGTGAAAATTTTTAATTTACAAATTTTGAAAATAAATTTATAAATAGATACTAAACATGAAGAAATAAATTTCTAATGTTAGCACCAAAGGTTAGGGTTTGCAGAGGATGGGAATAACGAGAAAAGGAAAGGAAGAGAGAAGAGGATAAGGGAAAGACAGAAGAGAGCGGTACAGGTTAGGAGAGTACTTAACAGCGATAAGGAAGGTGTAAAAAGGGATGCCGGCACTGAATTAGATATAACAAGTCGGAGAAAGGAAAAGAGAGAAGAGGAAGAAAAGAGGGTAATAATGTAATTGGCACAATATTTTGTTTTTTTTTAGCTTTCATGTCTAATACAAATATTTTGCATTCCCACTTGTTTAGCAAATTATTGTATTTGTTACCTTTCTTTTTTTTATGTGTGTGTGTGCGCGCGCGCACAATTTCCCTTATAATTAATGCATTACTTCAAAAAAAATAAACATGTATATAATAGATCAACCATATTTTTTAGTTATTAGAAAAGAACAAGGCAAATAATATTTCACTTCTTCTTATTTTCAACCCTTAAAGTGAAAGATCTTATTTATAAGTAAGGGTAAAAATAAAAAATAAAAAAAGATTTAAAGATCATTTTTGTATGGTAACTTCTTCTTCTTCTTCTTCTTCTTTAGCATAACCAAAACAGACTATATTAAACATCAGATAAAAAGTTTATAGATTTTGCAAGTTGGTGCACTGGATCAACCAGCAACCTATCTACTTTAGTTACACATAGAAACCGAAAATACTTACTTAAAACCAAAGCATCTTTAACAACTAAATCAACCTCCCATTCCGGCTTTTTCTTACCAAAACAATCTACCAAGACCTTACAATCTGTAAATATAGCGAGGCATTGAACCTTCATACTGACAGCCCATTTAGTAGCCTCCAAAAGGGTTCTGGCTTCTGCTAGTAATGGAGAGGATAGCCGGGTGGAAATCACTTGTTGGTACACATTGTCTTAAGCATCATCAAAACACACCCACGCCAGCCCAGTTTGTCATGACCCAAACCTGGTACCCAAAGGTTTGGCATCGTAACAAGATAAAAATAAAATGATTCTAAAATTTTTGTAGTAGTAGTGCAATGGATAAATTAAATAAATTAAAATAAAATAATTAGGTACCAAAAGTTTATAAAAAAGAAACAAAAATAATCATTTGGGCTTTTATTTTATTACAAGAGTCCAATAAAAAATACAGATAGTACAAAAAAAAATATCTGTGATTTATCCCCCATCTTGATCTTGCTAAATCCCATCACCTGAAAATGATAACAGCTATAAGCACATAGCAGAGTAAGAAATATTATACTGTGAGTATAGGGGCACAAAATAGCCATAGATAGTTATTTAAGCTAAAACATTAACATAATTTAAGTTGAATAAACAAATTATTTAAGTGGCAGAAACTGAAATACAGAACTTACGTAAATAACTATAACCACAGTACAGAACAGAATATGGGTTACTGGAGTGACAATTAGAACAAGGAACAATGGATCTATGAAAAACAGAGGACCACAATATAGCCAAACATGGGTAATGGTTATTTAAGTCCCCCAAGGCATGGGACTCCCGTGGTGGTACTTACAGAAAATAATTGTTTACAAGATCACTGTCAAATACTTTCTAAAAGTTAAACAAACATATCCATGGGTTTCAATTTAAGCAAATAGAGTTCAGAAAATAATTCGCATAATTGAAACATTAACATAACCATAAAACATAAATTATATAAAATAAATTGTGGTAACTCAAAACATTTATAAAATCTATTATGGTAACTTAAGGTATAATATAACTCACCTAAATATTGACCCTTAGCCTTCACTTTTTTTATTAGTGACTCGTTAAACCCCGTATGTATATTTCTTCCGAAGCTTGGTGATCTCGGCCACAGAATTCTGAACTATTATTGGGAGAGTATGCGTGGTCTTTATGTGGCACATTTTGCCACTACTCTACAAGTGTCAATTGCCCAGTTCCCATTTGTCCCTCTAGGTAGGTGACTCACCTAAGCTATATGCTTACTCATCATCTTATACATTAGGATGGTGATAAACCATCATTTTTTTCAAAAAAAATTATTTATTTATTTTAATTAAATGATAAGCCATCTTTTATTTATTTATTTATAATTTATTTTTTTATTTTATTAATTAAACAGATGGGGTGTCACATTTCTCCCCTCCTAAATAGAAGTTTGTCCTCAAACTTGATGTACCTTGGTTTTTGAAGAGGTGTGGGTATTTGGCTCACATTTGGCTTTCAATTTCCTATGTCGCTTCTTCGACACAATGGTTTCTCCATAAGACTTTTACGAGGGGTATAATCTTGTTTCGAAGGACTTGATCATGACAATCGAGAATCTGTACAGGTTGCTTTTCATAGGAGAGGTCTTCTTGAACTTCCAGGTTCTCATAATCGACAACATGCTCTGGATCTCGAAGATATCGACGAAGCATCAAAACGTGAAACACATTATGGACATTGGACAACTCGGGTGGAAGCGCAAGGCGATATGCCACAGGACCATTCCTTTTGAGTATCTCGAATGGCCCAATGTAACGTGGGTTTAACTTTTCCCGCTTCCCAAATCGAATTAGCAACACATGATTGCCTATTTGAAATTCTAAGTCTCGTTTCCATGTATCTGCATAGTTTTGTTTGCGGCTCTGGGCAGTGCGAATTCACTATTGGATAAGTTGAATTTTATCACTTATGATTTGCACGATTTCAAGGCCTAATAATTTCCTATCTCCGATTTCTGTCTAACACAGAGGTGATCGACATTTCCTTCCATACAGTGCCTCGTATGGCGCCATTCCAATGCTTGCATGGTAGCTATTATTGTCGGCGAACTCCACCAAAGGTAGGTGATCATCCCAGTTACCTTTGAGGTCTAGCATACACACCCGCAACATATCTTCCAAAGTCTGGATTGTTCTTTCAGATTGCCCATCAGTTTGTGGGTGATAAGCAGTGCTAAACTTCAAAGTGGTTTCCAAAGTTTCTTGCAATTTGTTTTAGAAATGGGATACGAAACGAGGGTCTCGATCAGACACGATTGACACTAGAGTATCGTGTAAATGAATGATTTCCTTAATGTATAGAGTGGCGAACTTGGTAAGGGAGTACGTGATTCTGATTAGTAGAAAATGTGCCGACTTCATCAATTGGTCTACGATAACCCATATTGCACCATTCTTCAAGACTGATTGCGGTAGCCCGACCACGAAGTCCATCTCTCATTTTCATTCAGGAATTGGGAGTGGTTGCAACATTCCTGTAGGTCTCTGATGTTCTGCTTTAACCCATTGACAATGCAAGCATTTGGAGACGTGGCTTACTATGTCTTTCTTCATTCCTATCCACCAGAAGCGTTCCTTCAGATCGTGATACATCTTCGTATTGCCAGGGTGGATCGCAAACCTCGAGCTATGAGCTTTTACCAATATCTTCTTCTTGAGTTTTGGAAGGTCGGGTACGCAAATTCGATTCCGAAATTTTAGCATCCCATAATACTGGTTCCATGAGTATGTTAGTCTATTGATGTCACGACCCCACACCGCCCCTAGTAGTTTAGTGCCGTGATGACCAGTAATCCAAGATTACCAAAGGCCAACTTTCAAAATTCACACACAAACAGAGTATAATTATATATGGGGCTCACAAGTGCGGAAGCAATAATCTTAAAATACAAGTAGTCCATAAGAGCAGTGCGTAAGTTACATGGAATGACATACAACTTTACATTATATTACAACTTGGATACAAATACAATAAAATACAAAATACATTTTTGCATCTTGATCAGAAGGCTTCTTCAGCCGACATGTGTAAATTACAAGCATTATAAGCCGAGAAGCATAATTTTCAAGACTGCCGACATGAATACAAGTTAGGCCGACATAAACAAAACCCAAAACAAACTTGCGAGTCACACCTAGGCGTCACCGCCTTCCTGCTCATCACCTACATATATATAGAGAGAGGGTGAGCTTGGATACTCAGTGAATGGTATAAGAAATAAAGGGGTTTGCATGACTGGTATTCAAAATCTTTATCAAACAATACATAACATAATTGGTACAAGTCAAGGGATGAACCAAGTCCATCTTCCAAATCTGTCAAGTTTCAAGGATGTTTACTGACATCATTATAATACAAGTGATGACATCTCGGCAAACAAAACCCACGCCATAAACCGTCAGTGGCAAACAAGACAAGATAAGGCAAGACAAAGGAGATATCTCAATTCAATGGTGTCGTTGCATTATAGTCCCCGGACACTAAAGACTTCTGCTACTAATGCTTAGAGTCCCCTAGCACGTACGGACTTCCAAACTTTGTGCTACCAATGCTTATAGTCCCTTAGCACGTACGGACTTCCAAACTTTGTGCTACAAATGCTTATAGTCCCCTAGCACTTACGGACTTTCAAACTTTGTGCTACAAATGCTTATAGTCCCCTAGCACTTACGGACTTTCAAACTTTGTGCTACAAATGCTTATAGTCCCTTAGTACATACGGACTTTCCAAGAATGTCATCAAAACAAGACATATATATATTTTCCAATTAGGAATAACAATTCATGCTTACAAATACTTTCCAAAACAAGCAAAACAAGACTTTTATCAAAACATTATAACGTAGCTTTATTAAAAACACCACTCACATAGTTCTTCAAACGTCGGGGTCAAGGCAAGTCCAAACCCTACAAACATATGGCAAAGCCTGTTGAATGCACTTTCAAACAAGTTTCATATGCATGCAAATGATCTCGGCATTCCTCGAGACTAAGTCAAATCAAAACAAACACAGTTCTTTATCTCGAGGAAATCATGCTGGGCAACTGCCAGGTCTAGGCCGAGGTCCCTCACCTCCTTGCCGAGGTGTTGCCTCGATGGCCACATTCAACGGAATGAAGTCGGGAAAAATCTGGGTTTCCCTTTTCTTGAAGAACATGATGAACATGAAGAATATGAACATGAGGGAGATGAATGCAAAGATCATGATTTGCTATTACAAAATCTGAGATTTCATGCTATGAGTTCAAAAACATGGACCTGGGTACCCATATTCAAGGATCTAGTGAGAACAAACACAAAAAACACGAAACTTAATGCAAACTTTCAGATCAAACAAGACCTTTCTTTCAAGAACACATGAACACCATTTTCTCTTTCTAAAACCAACATTAAATCGATGCATGACATGCAAAACGGGTTCGATCATGCAATGCAGCTAGATGATCAATAAGAATGACAAGAGTAGATCAAGAATCTAACCTCAATACGCGAATCTAATGGTTTGATCTCTAGGAATCAAGCTCGAAACCCACTCTCTCACTCTAAACTTCTTCTTCTTCTTCTTCTTCTAGAGCTTCTCTCTCCTCACAAACAAAGACATATAGCAAATGATATATTTCTAAGTCTGCTGGCTGACCTAACCCTCGACAGAGGCACGTGGCAGCGGCTAGTTGGTGCTACACAGAAAGGTGGCTGAGTGACAAGACAAAACTATGACAAAGTGTGTTCAACAAGCACGACGGCATGGGCACTTTGGCGAGTAATGATCTCGGCCAAGAACAAGACATCGGCAAGTAGGGAATAATGATCTCGGCTAGGAAGGACAACACTTGACTAAGCTGTGCCATACCTTGGCCTAGATGTGCCATACCTCGGTCTAGGTCATACCTCTCCGGGACAAGATCACTTTGGTGCAAAGGTAACATCTCGGCCTAGATAATTCACACCTCGGCCTTGGTGATGAACACCTCGGCCTAGATAATGACATCTCGGCCAGTATGTTAAAGTGAAGGTAGAGGTCAAACAAAGTGGTTCCAAGGAAGTTCTAGACTAAAGACGCCCGCGGCTAAACTCACACCAAGCAGGGTACAAAACATGTTGTAACACTTAAACGAACAAGGACAAGACTCGAAATGCAAGTTTACAAGACAAAATCACATGAATGCATATAAGTATGGTTAGGATAGCGTGAGGGTTATTACAATTGAGCTTCTGGAGAACGAGGGTACATGCCAAACTTTTGGTAATCTTTCGACTCAATGCATCTGCTACCTCGTTAGCTTTGCCTGGATGGTGATGGATCCCCATATCATAGTCCTTCATAAATTCTAGCCATCGTCGTTGCCTCATATTCAGTTCCTTCTGTGTAAACAGATATTTAAGACTCTTGTGATCTGTGTAAATTTCACAGGTTACTCCATAGAGATAGTGACGCCAAATTTTGAGGGCAAAGATTATTGCGGCTAATTTCAGATCGTGGGTTGGGTAGTTTTTCTCATGGGTCTTTAGTTAACGTGAGGCATATGCAATAACCTTTCTATTTTACGTAAGAACGCAACCCAAACTATTGTATAAGATATCACTATAAATTACGAACCCTTCTATTTCTGCGGGGAGTGCTAGTATAGGAGCTGTCACAAGTTTGTTTTTTAATTCTTGGAAGCAACGCTCCTGCTTGTCCGTCCATTCAAAGGATGTGTTCTTCTGAGTTAGTAGGGTCAAGGGTGATGCTATCTTTGAGAAATCTTGCATGAAGCGCCGCTAATAGCTGGCTAGACCCAAGAAGCTTCGAATATTGGACACATTAGTGGGTCATAACCAATCTGTGATTGTTGTAACCTTTTGGGGGTCAACTAAGATGCCGTCTTTGTTGATGACGTGACTGAGAAAATGTACACTGGTGATCCAAAATTCGCATTTCTTCAACTTGGCATAGAGTTTGTGATCACGTAGTGTTTGTAGAACTCTTCGCAAGTGGTGTTCATGATTTTCTAGCGATTTGGAGTATATGAGAATGTCGTTAATGAAGAAAATGACGAATTCGTCAAGATAGAGTTTGAACACTCAATTCATGAGATCCATGAAGGCCGTTAGAGCATTGGTGACACCAAATGGCATGATGAGAAACTCATAGTGCCTATAACGAGTTCTGAAGGTAGTCTTTTCGATGCTTTCCTTTCTGACTTTTAGTTGATGGTAGCCAAAACACAAGTCAATTTTCGAGAACACTTGGGCGCCTTGCAGTTGGTCGAATAAGTCATCAATTCGTGGCAGAAGGTACTGATTTTTTATGGTGACTTTGTTCGCTCTTGGCAATCGATGCATAACCTCATTGTGCCATCCTTTTTCTTTACAAATAGTATTGGAGCTCCCCAGGGTGAGGTACTAGGTCGAATGAAACCTTTGTCTAATAGTTCTTAGAGTTGAGTCTTCAGCTCTTTTAATTCTGTCATGGACATGCGGTAAGAGGCTTTTGAGATTGGTTATGTACTAGGTTGGGTTTTAATGGTAAATTCGATTTCTCGGTCAACCGGGGTACCAGGTAGGTCTTCAAGAAATACATTCAAGAATTCTCGAACCACAGGGATTTTATCAAGTATGGGGGCCTCTTGTTAAGTATTGATCACGTAACAGATACAACTACAACAACCCTTTCCTAGAAGTCGTTGGGCTGTTATAAAGGATATAACACATGGAAGGGGACAGACTCCAATTCCATCAAAGACAAGTTCGAGTTGGTTTGGTGACTAAAGGGAGACCTTTTTGGCTTCACAATCGATAGAGGCATGGTTGGCAGCTAATCAATCCATTCCTAAGATCACATCAAAGATACTAACGCAGAGGAGAGTCAAGTCTACGTGTAAGGTTTCACCTTTTAAAGATACAGTACAAGATTTGTACACATTAGTACTAAGGGCAGAATTACCAGAAGAAAAAGACACAGACAATACATATCCTAAGGGTTCGGGTGTTGATATTAACTTGGAAGCAAAGTGTGGTGCAACAAAAGAATGAGTGGAACTAGAGTCAAAGAGAACATGAGCTAAATGATCACAGATAGAAAGTGTACCTAACACAACATTCTTGATAAGTTCTGGGTTTCCAGGCACCAGGGCAAAAGCTCTTCCTTGGCGTTTTTTGTCCTTTTTCACTCCTGCAGGTACCGCGGGTTTTCGGACTGGTTCAGAGGGGCCGGTTGTAGGATTGGCAAGCTTTAGACAATCTCTCAGCAAATGGCCAACTTGGCCACATCTAAAGCATACTCTCGTGTCTCGATGGCATTGTAGAGCAAGTTAGAATGGTGTCACCTCTAGGATTTGTACGACCTTGATTGCTTGAATTGGTTGAACTAGTTGTGCCTGTATTTACTCTCTTGGGAGGTGTGACACCGGGTCTTTTGTTATCTCTTTCCCAAAATCGCTTCCTTTGGCTTGGTTCCCCGAAGCGCAAGGCCTTCATCCCTTTTTCCGCAATATATGCTTGATCCACCACCTCCGCATAGGTTGGTAGTTTCAAAACCTCCAATCTGTTCTTGATTTTGGCATCCAATCCTGCTTCGAATTTCTTGGATTTTCAAGCTTCGATGGGGATGACGTATGTCGCAAATCAAGCCAGTTGTGTGAACTTGCTCTCGTATTCGGCCACCGTCATGGTTCCTTGCCTTAGATGTGTGAATTTTGCCGACTTTTGTTCCCGTAAGGAATCTAGAAAGTTATTTTCATAGAATACCTTCAAGAATCTTGCCCAAGTCACAATATCTTCCTTCTCCAAGGTAAGAAGGCACCATTCTTAAGCATCATCTTTGAAGGTGAATGTGGCGAAGGTTACCTTCTGTCTTTCTATGCAAGGTAGTGCACGAAAAATCTTCTCCATATCTCTGACCTAAGCTTATGCTACCAATGGGTTTGTACTATCGGTAAATATAGTGGGTTTCAAGTCCTGGAACTGTTTTATTGTAGTTGGCTCTTCTCGCCGTTCAGGCATTTCGTTATTTATGTTGGTTTGTAGGGCTCGCAGAAAATTAGTAACTGCTCTTTCCATGATTTGCTCCATTGGGTCGGTACTGCCGACCGATGATCTTGTTCCATTTCCATTATTATCCATTACTACAAGGTGAAAACGGTTAGTGGACTTTCTCTTTTTTTCTTTGCTTTTTTTTTTTTTTGAACCACTTAATATACATTTAATTATTACAATATCATATCTATGATTCACAAGATATTATAACAGTACATATATAATTTTCACTTATGCAAAAGAAAAGGTTAGTAGTACAATATACTTAGAATACAGTCAAGAGTTAGTGTCTAATCTTACTAATACAAAAATAGAAGGATTAGACTAATCATGGTCAGGTCACAAAAAAAGGATCTCCTGGTTGGACGTCTAGAAGGGACCATTAGGCCACCATAAGAACTGGCTCTGGAAAACTGGTCCATGAAATAACCCCACAACTCCCCCTACATGAGGGACTTAAACTCTCGCACACTGTGCTCTACTACAAAGCAAAGCCATACCACCTAGACTATGTAGACAGGGATACCGTGATCATAACCCCAAAACACCCGTCCGGTAATCCGTACTGGTATCTCCAAGTATGATGCACTGTCAGCGAAGTCCACAACTCGAGTATGGATAATGTGTTGTGGAGGAGGTGTCGTAGTGCGAATGTGGCTGCTAGGGTATGCATGTCCTCTCCTCTCCGCAAAGCCCAAAGGTAGAGGTGCGATTAGAAAGTGCGGCTGTCCTAGGTCCGGAGCAAGACTAACAACGTGGGTTAGCCCTATGTACCTCTCACGAGTACTGCCTTGGCTGAGTCTCCAAAATAAGAAATCCTCATCAGGGTCATCCTGCAAATATACGGGTCTCCCCATGAGCCGGTCAAGTGTCAGATGGGCTTGCCTGCTTTGAATCACCCCAGCCCTCTAATAGGTTTAGGATAAGATGAGCTCCTATGGGCTTGAACCAAAATAACTCCATTAGATTGGCCATTTCCTACAACACAAGAAAACTTAGCCTAGACATATGTACAACATGGTTTACTTGCATTAGACAAACTAAAATTTTGTTTTAGTTGGTATATATATATATTTTTTTGACATAATTTTCAATTCAATTAATGTGAATAATTGTACGGCAAAATTCAAAACCATATATTATTTTTTTAAAAAAACCATTGCTCTGATACCACTTTTGTCATGACCTAAACCCGATACCCAAAGGTTTGGCATCACAACAAGATAAAAATAAAATAAATCTAAAATTTCTGTAGTAGTAGCGCAACGGATAAATTAAATAAAATAAAATAAAATAATTGGATACCAAAAGCTTATTAAAAAGAAACAAAAATACTCATTTGGGCTTTTATTTTATTGCAAGAGTCCAATAAAAAATACAGATAGTACAAAAAAAAAAACACTGTGATTTATCCCCCATCTTGATCCCGCTAAATCCCGTCACTTGAAAGGAATAACAGCTATAAGCACATAACAGAGTGAGAAATATTATACTGTGAGTATATGGGCACAAAATAGTCGTGGATAGTTATTTAAGCTAAAACATTAACATAATTTAAGTTGAATAAACAAATTATTTAAGTAGCAGAAACTGAAATACAGAAATTACGTAAATAACTATAACCACGGTACAGAACAGAATAGAACAGGGGTCACTGGAGTAACAATCAGAACAAAGGTCAATGGATCTATGACAAGCAGAGGACCACAAGGTGGCCAAACAAGGGCCAATGGTTATTTAAGTCTTCTAAGGCATGGGACTCCCACGGTGGTACTTACAAAAAATAATTGTTTACAAGATCATTGTAAAATACTTTCTAAAATTTAAACAAACACATCCATGAGTTTCCAATTGAGCAAATAGAGTTCAGAAAATAATTCACGTAATTGAAACATTAATATAACCATAAAACATAAATCATATAAAATAAATTGTAGTAACTCAAAACATTTGTAAAATATATTATGGTAACTCAATGTATAATATAACTCACCTAAATATTAACCCTTAGCCTTCACTTTTTTATTATTGACTCGTTAAACCCCGTATGTATATTTCTTCCGAAACTTGGTGATCTCAGCTACAGAATCCTGAACTATTTATAGGGAGAGTATGCGTGGCCTCTATGTGGCACGTTTTGCCACTACTCTACAAGTGTCAATTGCCCAGCTCCCATTTGTCCCTCTAGGTAGGTGACTCACCTAAGCTATATGCTTATTCGCCTAAGCTATATACTTATTCACCATCCTATACATTAGGATGGTGATAAGTCGTTGTTTAAAAAATTTATTTATTTATTTTAATTAAATGTGTTACCCAAAAGACAACCTAAGAGGGGGGTGAATTAGATTTTTACAATTAAAAATTAATAATACCCTAATAAAAATTATGACTAGCACAATAGATAAATATAGTTAATGAAATAAAAATAATTAAAACAAGTGTTCTAGCAACTATGTCAGTTAATGATTTTAGCACAGTGAAAATGTGAAATATAACTACAGTAATTTAAATAAAATAAAGAGATAAGGGAGAGAGAGGCAAACAAATCTATAGCGATTTGGCTTCAACTCGGCTTAGGTCCACTCCTCAAGCTTCACTTGAGATTTTCCACTATGCTCTAGCTTCACGAGGGTGCTAGCAACCTCTTTACAAATGGAGCAATCCTCCACGGATTTTACACAGACTTTCTAAGGCAAGAACACTAAGTGTACTACACTCTTACAAGATTGAAAAAAATCTGTTTTTACTTTCACATAAAGCTATAAGAATTATCTCTCAAAGATAGATATATAAAATGAAGTTTTGATCTTTCTATAAATCTCACACAGGAAAGATGAGTTTAATGCTATAAGGCTCCGTGTATAATTTCTAAGAGAGGATGTAAACAAAAATTGAAGAACACTTCTCAGACAATTTTTCAGAGAATAGATGTGAGTGATTATAGATCAAAGAATATTTTATGTTTTTTTTTTTTTTTTTTTTTGTTACTTGTTTACATTAGAGGCTTTGGTATATATAATGAAACGTATAACCATTTATAACCGTTGTATTCATTTGAATTTATAGTTGTTTATAGCCATTGTAGTCATTTGAATTTATAGCCGTTTATAACCGTTGTACTCCATCATTACTAATTTGAATATCTTACACTCCATCATTACACATTTGAATATCTTCTACTTGAACCTTTTGACCTGCTGTTGTGCTGAGTTATTTGAACCTCTGTTTTTGGGCTGTTTGAATTCCTGATTTAATCAAATATTAAATACATTCTAACAACATTTAGGATAAAGATTTAGGTGAGAAATAATGAGACAAAATAAATTTTGATTCTATTTTTCTCTTTCAAATAAATTAAAACATAATTAAATAAATCATCAAGATAAATGTTGATTCTATTTTTCTCTTTCAAATAAATCATCAAAATAAATTTTGATTCTATTTTTCTCTTCCAAATAAATTAAAAAATAAATCATCAAAATAAATGTTGATTCTATTTTTCTCTTTCAAATAAATTATCAAAATAAATTTTGATTCTATTTTTCTCTTCCAAATAAATTAAAAAATAAATCATCAAAATAAATTTTAGATTCTATTTTTCTCTTTCAAATAAATTAAAACACAATTAAATAAATCATCAAAATAAATAAGTTTAACAATTTCTCCTTTTTTGATGATGGCACACAATGATGTTTTGATTTGATTTGGGAGTAAAAAAGGCTCCCCCTTAAGTCATGCTCCTTGAATTCATTTCTAAATACATAGGTTAACATATGTGTAATAAATAAGCTTTAATTAGAGACATGATATGAGACTAAGATATCAAACTATAAATTCATAATCATCATATTAGTTTTCAAATAATAACATAATACATAACATCATATAATTTCTCCCCTTGTGACATTATCAAAAGGAAATCATGGATCAGAATCTAGAGGAAGATGAGGAAAATCATAGTGATAAATGACATCGATACAATTCAAAACATATATATACGGGTCAATCAACAGTCATTCAACAAATATATATATATATATATATTACATAGCTATACAATATATATACATATATGCATACACATACAACTCTCCCGCGTCTCTCTTTTTTTTCACAAAATGCGGTTACCACGTGGCTTGGCTTTTGCTTCATTGGCCGACAAAATCAGCTCTCCTCGATTGCTGCTCGCCTCGGCTATCGCTCCCTCTTTGTCTTCTTCTCTTCAGCCTTCTTCTTAATCACACTCATCTACGTCTTCTTCTTCACCTCACTCTCTTCTATCTCTTCTGCGATCTCTTCTTTATCACTCTCTTCGATCTTCTTCTTCCTCAAGAGACGGAATAGAGAGATTGAGCAGAGCAGAAAGACTTCCAAAAGCTACCCTTCTTTCGATTACAGCCCTTTCTACGACCACATGGCCTCGTCCTGTCCGCTTATGCTCTTTCCGGACCTAAATGATCCCGTAAGCGCTACTAGGCCGAGTGTCCCAGCTCCTACTCTTCCCAACCTTCCTATGATGTCGATTAAGCAAATAATGGCAGCTCAATTAGACATTGAAGCCAATCATTTCACACTGACGTCTTGTATGGAGATGGTGACTGCAGTCACAAAATTGGCTCACCGACTGTAGAACAGGATGAGTGAGCTCCATCAGGTCAACACCCAACTCTCTCTACTCCAGCACATGTACAAGGATGCACAAGCAGAGATAGGCGCACTGAAGGCCGAAAATAAAGAGCTTAAACGGAAGACCAACTCCATGGCCCGATTTGGAGCAACATTGTTCTTGGCTTTTGATAGTCGGCGAGAAGTGCTCGCTCCTGACGAAAGCACGGGGGTAGGGATGTCAAGCGTCGCCCAAGGTGATAAAAAGAAGAAGAAAGCAGTGGAAGAGATGAGTAAGTAAGATCGGTGTATGGTCGTAAAAAAATGAAGGGTTTGTTTGTTTATTTTTACTTTTTTATGTTTATTTTGATTGGTGTATGGCTGTAAAAAAATGAAAGGTGTTTTTTTTAATGTAAATATTTGTATTTTGATTTTTTTTTGTTTTTATGTTTAAGTACTGAAAAATGAAATTAAAAAGCAGAAAAAAATAAGAAAATTAAGTCCAAACAAAAAATAATAATGAGAAAAAAAAAATTAAGCCTAATAGCAAAATAAAAATAAATAAATTAAAACAAAATAATACCAGTAGAAATTAAACTTAATGGGATGTTGGTGTTGCTGGAATGGTAATGCAAAAAAAATACCATGAGGCTTTAAAAAAAATCAATGTATGCAAAGTTAATTTTACCTCAAGATGCAGAACCTAAAAAAAATTGCACAGTTGAGAATAACAAACTGTTAAGGAGAATAAATGTATGAAGGACTTGAGAGTATTCAACTAATATAAATGTTTCCATATCAATGTAGCATCAAGTTTAGATAAATGCCATAGGTGCAATAAGGAGAAGTTCCAAAGGTCAAGAATAAGACACGCATGTTGTTGTAGCAAGATAATATGGCAACAATGAATTAATGAGCATATCCATTATGAAGAATTCATGCTATTTCAATCTATTTTCAAGCAAGAGCCAAGGAGATACCAAATTGTTAAAAGTATATGTGAAACAGTTGAGCATAATCTAACAATCGATTTGACCATGATCTAACAATCAATTTCTAGCAAGAGCGTACAGATTTTATACAAGATAATTAGAAAATATGTGAGGTGCAAGCTTATAAGTGTGATATCAAAAATAGAATAGAATCTGAGGGATTTTTTTTAAAAAAAATAATCTAGTTTAAATTATTCCCCTTGTTTCATTTGGCAAAATCAGTAGAAGATATGATAAATGAAAACTCATAACTAAAATGTTCTCCTCAATAATATCAAATAGAATGCCAAATATTACCAATAAAGATGCCAAAATGATACCAACATGCAATCCACCAAGGATACCAATATGCAATCTAGAAGATTTAACAATCATAGCTCAAGCATTATGTAGAACACCAAATATTGCTCATAATAGGTTAAACTCAATATAATCTCATGGCGCTAATGCAATTCCAAAAAAAAATGAAGCATGTTCAAGGTATAGCAATCCATGTGCCAAGAAAAATCATAAATTTCAATATATAGCACACATTTAAGCATAGGCATGATTCTTAGGCAAGAGCATCATCAAAGAGTATACATTACAAATAATATGAAGCATAATCATTCTTTTTCATATCAAAGTAATAACAGTATTAGCTCAAAGGATATAAGATAGAATTTTTACTTCAAAAGCTTAAGGGAGTATAGGAGGCATACCTTTGGTTCATGAGTTAGAAACTTTTCAATCTTCAATTTTCTTTCATGAGGAGTTCATCTCAAATGGGTTTAACAAGTATGTTAGCAAAATGATTTCTCCTCCTAAGTTGGTGTTATCCTTTTCTAATATGATTTTGTGTAAATATAGCATTCATAGAACAATCACTATTACTCAATAAAAATACAACACAAATCACTTCTTATTACAAACTCAAAAGGTGAAAAATAATTCAATGATCAAACAAGAGTTTGGAATGTTATTTTTCAAAATTTTCAAGTTGTAGCACATAGCATAATATGCATAAGAAAATAGTGTTATGCTCTTTGTTTTATTAAGAAATGATGCAAGAATCTCATTTAATCACATAACATTATCAAGAGGTATTTTCATCAATTCAATCTACATACTCAAGTGTGATAAAACATTTTACTTAATGTGGAACACAACATGAATGTTATAATTCGAACATGAATGTTATAAACAATTAATACAACAATTTATCAATCAAAAGCATTTCATGAGATGTATGCCAATATTATCCATATTCAAAAGATATTCAATAGGATAGATGCAATGTCTCTACAAACGTATGATACTTCTTTTCATTTAGACATTGTTGATGGATCATAATCAAGGAATTTCACAACTCATTCAAATATTCCAATGTAAAGCATATAAGCATGAAATTTTCATATTGAGCATATTCTTGAGAACACAAATGTAGAATTTGAAATATAGATAGTATACATCTCAAAAACATACTATGACATCAAAATTGATTCTACAAAGATATGACTCAAAAAGGAATTAACATATTAGTATCAAGTCATATATAAGATGTGAAAAGTATGCTCACAAAAAAATTTATCACTTCTTATCTCTTTTTCATAACAATGGATGACATGATATAAAATGTTAATGAATACATGAATCATTCATATTCTAATAGACATTCATCAAAATAATATAATTCTCATTTTTTAGTTCAATGAATATTTGAAAGAAACTAGCAGAACATAACTTAGCAAACTTAGTACAATTAGGTTACATGGAAGCAATAATTAGACACAACCTATTGTACACAAATCACACCTTAAAGAATATAGAAATTTAAGCTTAAAGGTGTGTTAAGAGTTATACCTTCATTTACCTCTTTGGAATCTTCACCCATACATTACCTCTATTGTTCATCTTGGTAATTTTTCATTTCATCATTCTTCTTCTTGTAGGAGCTGATTTTGTTCTTTAGATTGAACACTCTTGTTGTGCATTTCCTCTCAAAGTTCTTGGTGTTCTTTGAGATTCCACCTACAAAATATCTTGATTTATTTCTCGGTACCCATACTTTCTTGGGTCCTTGGGGATTAGTCTCAAGAATATTTAATCTCATAAAAGGTTTAGGAGAAACAAAACCAATGCCTACTTTGTCAAAAAAGCATCTTTTATTTCCAAGAAGCTTGTTGAGGCTTTTTTTTCTTTTTACAAAATTTTCAAGAGTTTTGTTTAAATCCTCAACATCGTTTTTCAAAATATTTTTCTCATTGGCAATAGACGTAAAGACATTTTTCAAGTAATATTTTTCATTTTTAAAACACCCACATCATTTGAAAGAGAAGTAACTAATTTCTTTAATTTAGAATTCTTAACACAAACATTTCTAAATATGTCATGTAATTCATTGAAAGCACTTTTAAGTTCTACATTATTAGAAATTATCTCATCTTGAATGTATTTTTCTTCTCTAAGAGCCATGAGACACAGGTTGGCTACTCCATCATTTTCTCCCCAAATGACTTTCTTTTTGCTGCCATCCATCATTGAAAGTTCATGAGCCATGAGTGAGCCTAGGAGTTCTTCAATGCTTAATTTTGTTAGGTCTTTTGCTTCTTGAATAGCTGTAACCTTAACTTCCCATTCATTTGGCAAAGACCTAAATATTTTTCTTACAAGCTCACCATTAGTATAAGATTTACCAAGAGATTTTAGAGCATTAATAATATTGGTAAATTTATAAAACATCTCAGAAATAGATTCAAATGATTCCATGGTAAAGAGTTCATAATCATAAATAAGTATGTCAATCCGAAACTCTTTATTTGGCTAGTTCCTTCATAGGTGATTTCAAATTTATCCCAAATCTCTTTAGCAGTAATACACCCAGAAATTCTATTGTACTCATTTGCATCTAGTCCACACACAAGAATAAGCTTGGCTTTAGCATTAGCTTGAAGGAGTTTATAATCACGGTCATCAAATTCATCCTCAAGTTTTGGCACACTGATATGGTCTACTGGTAGGGATTTTAGGACCTTTAGTGATAATGAGCCACAAAGTATAATTGGTAGCTTGAAGATACAAAGCTATTTTTTCTTTCCAATGAATGTAATTACTACCATCAAAGAGAGGTGGCCTATTGCTAGCTTGTCCTACAACAGAGTAAGTAGAATACATGATTGCTATGGATCAAAAACTCAAGATTGTTAAATCTAAACAAGAGCCCCAGGCTCTGATACCAATTGTTATCCAAAAAGAGGAGGGGTGAATTAGGTTTTTACAATTAAAAATTGATAATACCCTAATAAAAATTATGACTAGCACAATAAATAAATATAGTTAATGAAATAAAAATAATTAAAACAAGTGTTCTAACAACTATGTCAGTTAATGATTTTAGCACAGTGAAAATGTGAAATATAACTATAGCAATTTAAATAAAATAAAGAGATAAGGGAGAGAGCGGCAAACAAATTTATAGTAGTTCGGCTTTAACTCGGCCTACGTCCACTCCTTAAGCTTCACTTGAGATTTTCCACTATGCTCTACCTTCACGAGGGTGCTAGCAACCTCTTTACAAATGGAGCAATCCTCCACGGATTTTACACAAACTTTCTAAGTCAAGAACACTGAGTGTACTACACTCTTACAAGATTGAAAAGAAACTATTTTTTCTTTCACATAAAGCTACAAGAATTATCTCTCAAAGATAGATATATAAAATGAAACTTTAATTTTTCTGTAAATCTCACACAGGAAAGATGAGCTTAATGCTATAAGGCTCAGTGTATAATTTCTAAGAGATGATGTAAACAAAAATTGAAGAACACTTCTCAAAGAATTTTTCAAAGAATAGATGTGAGTAATTATAAATTAAAGAATATTTTATGGTTTTTTTTGTTTGTTTTGTTACTTGTTTGCATTAGAGGCTTTGGTATATATAATGAAACTTATAGTCATTTATAGCCTTTGTATTCATTTGAATTTATAGTTGTTTATAGCCATTGTAGTCATTTGAATTTATAGCCGTTTATAATCGTTATACTCCGTCATTACTAATTTGAATATCTTCCACTCTATCATTACAAATTTGAATATCTTCCACTTGAACCTTTTGAACTGCTGCTGTGCTGGGTTATTTGAACCTCTGTTTTTGGGCTGTTTGAACTCTTGATTTAATCAAATATTAAATACATTCTAACAACATTTAGGATAAAGATTTATGTGAGAAATAATGAGATAAAATAAATTTTGATTTTCTTTTTCTTTTTCAAATAAATTAAAACATAATTAAATAAATCATCAAAATAAATGTTGATTCTATTTTTCTCTTTCAAATAAATCATCAAAATAAATTTTGGTTATATTTTTCTCTTCCAAATAAATTAAAAAATAAATCATCAAAATAAATTTTGATTTTATTTTTCTCTTCCAAATAAATTAAAAAATAAATCATCAAAATAAATTTTGAATTCTATTTTTCTCTTTCAAATAAATTAAAACATAATTAAATAAATCATCAAAATAAATAAGTCTAATAAAATGATAAGCCATCTTTTATTTATTTATATATTTATAATTTTTATTATTATTAATTAAGCAAATGGGGTGTCACACAGTTGCTCCAGTGTTCTGCTTCCATGCTCCATCCACCATACAAGTAAATAAGTGGAAATTATCATGTATCATAAGACTATTAACAATAACAGAACAATTTTGAGAAGAAGTGTTCATCAACATTCCATTATAACATCCTCAACATTCCATCTTCCATTGTTCCATTGCATATTAAGTTAAGCCAAACACAAAGTCTAATCTATTGTCATTTGTTCATGTTCAAAAACACTATCATTTCTCTGCCTCCATATGGCCCATAATATGACAATAGAATAAACTATTATTTCTTCTCGTGAACACTCAGAACCCATTCCATCCACCAAGAACTAAACCTAACCGAATACCCTTGAGAAAAATACAACCCGAAAATTATACCCCTCCAAACTCTTTGGGACCAAGGACATTCAAAAAAAAGATGTTCTAAGGTTTCATCAGCATGACCACTCCTCATACATAACATATCGACCAGTGCACCTCTTCTTTTAAGTTGCCAACGCATCGGGACAATATTATGAAGGCGCTTCCAAACAAATAAAATCCATTTAGAAGGTATTTTAGTCTACGACAACTTTTTCCAAACAAAAGGATCAATCTCATTAACCCCATTATCCCTTTCTTGCCTTCAACTAATAGCTACCCAATAGCCCAATTTGACTGAATATATACCATCATTAGTTTTGGTTCATACCAGCTTATCAAGACAAGAGATGAAGGGAATGTGTATGCCTAAAATAGACTGGACAACACTCTAGAAACAACCATTTAATTAAATTTCTTCTCCAACAATTATTTAGAAAATCTATCAAATTGGCTACTTTCAAATTGGGCAAATATTGAGAGAGCCCCACCACTCCCACTGGATTAACCTTCCTATGTATCCATGAATCCTCAAAAGGATTTATAGATTGCACATCCCCTACCCTCCACATCAATCCTTCCTTCAATAACTCCCTACTCCAAATGACACTTTTCCAACCCCAAGACGATGCCTTTGAGTAACCAACTTCTAGGAAGTTATTTTAGAAACTATACTTATCTAATAACACACAAAGACATAGGATTAGACAATAAACGCCAAGCTTGTTTTGCAAACAGTTCTTGATTAAAACAATCCAAATCTCTAAATCCAAGCCGACTCCCCTTCTAAGTTAAACACAAACTATCCCATTTTTTCCATATCACACCTTGTCCTCTATCTGATTGCCATAAAAAACAACGAATAATAGCCATTATTTTCTGTAGAACCCTACAAGGCATTTTGAAAACCGACAAAGATATATAGGAATAGCTTGTAGCACATGTTTGACCATAATATGACCTGCAAAATTTAACAATCGGCATGTCCACCCCTATAACTTCCTATTGATTTTGTCCAACAAAGACTTAAACAACACAATTTTGGATTTACCTGAAAAATCCAGTGACGCCCCCAGATAAACTCCTAGGTTCATTACCACTTTAAATCGGAAAATAGATTCCAATATATACCTTTCCCTAGCTTGAAAATTGGGGCTTTTGTCACGCCCCACTTTTTATTACTCGAAGTATTATCAATTTCATTTACTTAATTCCATTTCAGAGATAACATGCAGAAATAAACTCGTATATTCAACTCGTAGAAGTGAATAACATTGCTCTCATTCGTATGCAAGTAAATACAACATGAGGATATTAAATAAATTGCCCTTGGGCTTACATTATTAACAAATCAAAAAGAAGGGTGCAACCCTTTTTCACATATGGCATTCCCCTAATACAAGAGAGGCCCTGTGGCCAACAAATAAGAAGATCCAAATCTTGCAGCACATTTAGCTCAACACCTGAAAAAGATTCAACAACGTGGGATAAACATATAGTCCAGTAGGGATCTCAACAAGGCCCTCAACAATAACAACTTATAGATAGCTATGATCATGAATACCTAATCTCATACTAGAATAGTAATCTGACAATTTATACGAAATATACATGAGTATGAACTTTTCTTGAAAATAACCATTTCAATCAACGCCATAGGCGATTCAATTTCCTTTTCTTTTCATTAACCCCCGTTCCCAATCTTTTATGACATTAACAATACCTTAGGAAATAAATTCACTAAGCCCACTACTCTCTTCCATTTTCCAAACATACACAGATATGCCTTTTCAAAATATATATCTCTTTAAAATATCTGTTCTCCTTCATACTTTCCAAAAGACAAAAATGACGTTTTGGCTTCTTCCCGATACAATCGAATCTATACATGCACCGTTATAAAAAGGGAGATAACAACTCACCAACATGCATAAGATAAACCAATGAGGCAACTCAGCCCTCTAAAACCGTAACCAACACAATCCATGATATTCCCAGACACACTAAAACATCAACAACAAAACTTTGCTCTACTAGCTATGTGCGTAGTAAGCCAAAGATACACCTCTCACAACAACATGCCAGTTTACCAGACGCTAGCTGGAAGGGTATGGTGCCTTAGATTCTCAGCGCAGTCAGTTCTCCAGGTGCTAGCTGGAAGGTCATGGTACCTCTGATTCTTAGCGCAAGGTATAACACCACCAACCAAAATACAACAGGGCACAACTAACATGTATAACACATATACATAAACTATCCAGATACAAGCAATGTGTTAAAGTATATGAACACATAATTAATTTCCTCCGAGCAAGGATACATATATAATGTATCTCAGCACCTCATCACATACAATGCTCAATCAATAGCGGTGTGATGCACACACGACAATCCAACACAACCATGTCATCCTCCACCGATGACCAAGGACAAAACCTTTAGATGCAAGTATTTAGTACATCTATTAAAGACTCAATCGCTATGAGACCATAAACCCAACAACAACATTAACAAGGTAGTTAAAGATACAATCACTCACATGTGTGTGTTCAACACTCAAGAAACAACAATCCAATTTTCATGCGTATTTCAAAAATACTTTTCCCATTTCACAAAACAAGTCCTATTTCCTTTCATTTTCACAAAACCAACTCCATCCCTTTTATTTCCACAAAATCGATTCCATTCCTTTTGTTTTCACAAAACCAAATCCATGGACAATAAAGCCATAACTCATTTTAGTCCATTACATTCATTTCAAAACCATTCCAAAGCCATGGTTAATCCCTTAGGCATTAACATCTTCACCTAACTCACATTAACTATAGAGATTTACAACATAGGTTAACTTGATACAGCTCCGATTTATTAAGATTAATCCTTAAACCAGTTTGTTCACAGAAGACATTTAACAACCATTGCAAACACCATATCTCCTTCGCCATAAATTGCATATATAAAAAAACAACCATCTGCAAACATTATATGGGAAATTGGAGGTGAATGCTTACTAATCGCAATACCCCGACAAATGCCCTGTTGTGCAAAATATTCCAATCCCTCAGATAATGCTTACATGACAATAATAAACAAATAAGGTGACAAAGGATCACCTTGCCTTAACCCAACTTGTGGTGTAAAAAAACTTTGAGGGTAGACCATTTAGCATAATAGAAAAAGACACCGTTGAGACACATTGGTGCACCAACTGAACACATCGCTCACTAAATCCCATACGACGAAGAACCATAATAAAAAATTCCCAATTCACCCGATCATAGGCCTTATTCATGTCCAATTTGAGCCGAAAAAACACTTTACTTCCCTCTTTTTTTTTCTTTTTTTTTTATGTCTAATAAACTCAATAAGCTCATGTGCAAGCAAAATGTTATCTGAAATAAGACGACCCTTAAGAAAAGCATTTTGGTTAGGGGCAATTAAGTCAGGCAACACCAAGCGTAATCTATTTGCCAAGACCTTAGACCCAATTTTATAAATCACATTACAAAGACTAATTGTTTTACAATCATGCACTGTCACCGGTTTCCTATTCTTTGGAATCAAACAAATAAAAGTTTTATTAAATTCCTTAAGCAATAAACAAGGATTAAGGAACGCTAGCACTGCCTCCACAACAGATGGCCCAACAACATTCCAATATTTGTGGTAAAACCCCGCAATAAATCCATCAGGCCCATGTGCTTCTAAACGTACACACTTTCTCTTCAACGCCTACAGAAAAATATATATAACAATTTTACCTTCAAACATAATTCATATTAAGCTAAACTACCAATAAGTCTCAATAATTAGATTTAATTCTCGTCAACTCTTATTGAAAATAACTCTTAGCACAATCGTTACTAAAATAATTTTTTGTGACGATTGCTTGTATATGTCGCTAAAAATGACAATTAGTGATTTTTTTGTCATGGTTTCTATAAATTGTCGCAAAAACTTATAATTAGTGACGTTTTTCTGTGACCAATTTTTCAAACTGTCGCTAAAAGTTGAAAATTAATAACCTTTTTTGTGATGATTTTTTTTAAACTATTGCTAAAACTTGTAATTAGTGACATTTTTGTGACAAAAATTTCAAACTGTTGTTGAAAATTAACAATTTGTGACTTTTTAAATAATATTTTGATGAAAAATGCCATTAATTATCATAAGACCTATTGAACAATAAGTTTACCTATTAGGACCTACACGTAAGTTCTCATTCATATTAAGAGCACAATTTACAATAATTTATTTGTTTTTTAAATCTCACCACCACCAATCTCCCTTACATTCTCACCATGTCCATTCTACCACTACCACAACTCCCCTGATATCCTTTTTTTTTTTTTTTCCCCTCTTCTCTCTTTCTTTTCTAAGTAATGCTAAAGATCCTAAAAGATTTATCAAAAATTCTACCAAATGTCTCAAATAGGTGTGGGACCTGCATGAGACCCACACCCATGTGAAACATTTGACAGAAATTTTAGTAAATCTTTTGGGATCTCTAACATTTTGGTTCTTTTCTTCCCTAACATTTTGAAACCTTTACCAAATAAATGAGAGGAAAGAAAGAAAGAGAAGGAAATGAAAAAGTAATAAGGAATGAAGGCATTCAATAAGGAATGAGATAAAGGGGCTATGGAGTAGCAAGAGAAAGAATATAGGGGCAACGAATAATGACATTTCCCCAACTCGTAGATGAAGAGGGATTTGTAAATATTGAAAAGGTTATGGATAAGGATTAATTTTAGGATTAAGATGGATGTAATTAAAAAAAATTAAATTAAAATTATGAGGTAAGTGTAGAAAGAAAGTGTGTGTAGAAAGATGTTCTTAGAGCATCTCCAATGGTTTGCCATTGAAGCTGCCATCGCTATAATATAGCAGCTGTGTTGCAAAATGATGCTCCAATGGTTGAATATAGCTGCTACCAAATTTGAGAAATGCCAAAGCTTGTGTCAAATTTGACACAAATTTTGGCAGCTGCCATTTGTGCCAACTCAGCCAAAACCAACTGTTTCCCTTATTCCCTCTCTCCCTCCCTCCCAGCAACTATTTCACCATTTTTATTTTTCAAAATTCACCACAAAAAAAAAATCGATAATTTTTTTTTAATTTACCAGAAAAAAAATAATAATTTACACAATCAATCAACAACAATCAATAAATCTCAACAAAAACTCAAACAAATTCAACAAATGTTAGATTCAACAAAAACAATTCAACAATTTCATTGGAGCTCAACAAGCAATTTCATAAGTTCAAATCTCAAAATCTCAGAATATGAAAAAAATTGAAAATAAAAAATACCTGGTCGCTGATCGTCTCTTGGGTGGTGGGGGATAGACGGTTGCCGATCGTCTATTCGATCTTGTACCATCGCCGATCAAAGAGAGAGAGAGTGACAGTGAGAGAGAGGTAGAATAGAGACCAATGAGAGATAGAGTGACAGCAAGGGAGAGATAGATCTGGTGATCGTCTCTTCCATTCTAGGAGTAGAAAAGAGAGAGACAGAAATGAGTGAGAGAGACAGAGGGGTGGGGGGTAGACGGTCGCTGATCGTTTCTTCGATCTTGTACCTTCGCCGATCGAAGAGAGAGAGAGAGAGAGAGAGAGAGAGAAAGAGAGAGAGTGACAGTGAGGGAGAGGTAGAACAAAAACCAAGGAGAGATAAAGTGATAGTGAGGGAGAGATAGATCGGTGATCGTCTCTTCCATTCTAGAAGTGTGTGTGTGTGTGAGAGAGAGAGAGAGAGAGAGGAGTGAGAGTGAGTGAGAGAGAGACATGCTTCGTAGCCGATTGAAGAGACAGAGAAAACAGATAGAGTCAGAATTAGAGTCAGAGTGAGAGTAAGAGGGAGAGGGAGACTGAGACGAAAAGAAAATGGGTTGGATGATTCTAGATCTTCATCTCAACCGTTGGAAATGGAATTGCATGGACGGTGGTGATCTGTCTTGGAAAGGCAAAAGAGTCCTTATGCTTTTTTTGCTTAAAAAAAAAACAAAAACAAACAAACAACAGCTATAAATTAACGATAATCTTCTGTTTTTTTTTGAACGGTTATATTTTGTATTTCTGTAAATAGAAACCTCAATCTCAATTTCATTTCATAGCAAATATTTCAAATTTCATTTTTCTTTTCGCTTTTTTTTATCTCAATTTCATTTGACAGCAAACTTTCAAAATTATTTTGTTTTTAGTTTTTTCTTACAATCACTATGAAAGGTTCATCAAAAACAAAGAGAGGAAAATCATTCACTACTCAAAAAGATATGACAATTTGTAGAGCTTGGTGTCACATTACTGAAGACCCAATTGTTGGGAATTCGCAATCTCATGCTTATTTTTTGGGAAGAATTTTTGAAAATTATTGCTCGCAGCAGAATGATCACTCATGAACACAAGTATCTATCTCATCTTGATAGGGTGTAATCATGAAATGTTGCAACAAATTTTGTAAGTGTTTAGTGCAAGTCAAAAATCTACACCCAAATAGGATGTCTCAAGTTGATATAGTAAGATTTCATCTTCATTTATTAAGTTTTTTTTTTTAATTTGTCTTATATAAAAATTAACTAATTAATTAATCTAATATTTTATTGATATAGATGCTTCAAGCAAAACTGTTGTACCATCAAGATGAAAACAAACATTTTGCTTTTGAACATTGTTGGCCAGTCTTACAAAACAATATCAAGTGGTAAGATGTAACTCCTACGACCACGGTGAAGTCAAGGATACATACACCATTTTTTCCTAATTCAGCCCCCAATTCCCCTATGGATAACTGCATTTCTCCTGAAAACAACAACAGTCTAAGTGTTGGTAATAATCCAATTGTTGGTAATAATCGAATCGGTGAGTGTAGTGTCTCTGCAAAGAGTAAAAAGCTTATGGGTAGGAAAGCTACAAAAGAATTATCTTGGAAAAATCAAGTCGTTAAAGCAGAAGTCCAAAAAATAAGTATACAATTGGAGACATTTAACCAATACCTTATTGAGAAGAAAAAGAAAAAAAAAACTGAAAAAGAAGAAAAAAAGATTCAAGCACTACAGGAGATGAAAGAACTTGAGATAAAAAAGGAAGAATATTTAATAATGACTATAGACATTTTTCATTTGGACCATCAGACGAAAGCGTATCACATAATACGAAAAAAATGAGATTTTTGTCAAGTGGTTCGCAAATGTCAGCAACCCAAATTATTATTTTTCCTTGCCTCTTGATGAATAATTAAGGGAGAATGTATTTTTTAATTTTGCAATGTCATTTATTTTTAATGTAATTTTTAGTCTTTATTTGCAATGTCATTTTTATGTTCCAATGTAATTTTGAGTATTTAAATTTATTTTTTCAAATTTTCAATTTCTTTTTCATTTTTTATGTTTGTATAGTCGGCTATAATATAAATATATAATTTTTTTTAACAAACAAATAAAAAAAAGTCACAAAAGATAAAAAATAAACAAAAATAAATTACTAAAAAATCTATATCCAAACAATAACTACAAACTTAAAATGAAAGTTAGTTGAGATTTGTTAAAATATCATGTCATTAAAATACTATTATTATAATTTGATAAATTATTACTATTTATTATCAAATTGTAACAATAATAATGGTATTATAACAATTGCTATGGAAAATGCTGTTAGAAAAGCTCCCTATTTTGCCCTTTAGCGCGGTGGTTATTGCAGTTAAACCCCTGTTCTATTTAATCGAACACATCAGCTACATCTGGACCGTCAAAACAAGTGGGACCCCAAAGAGCTATCACTTTCGGCACAGCACACTCGGCGCACATTAGCATTCTATCCTTTCTGTCAGCTACTTTTTCTAATCTATCCCCAGTTGCGTACTGTCCACTTACCTCCTCCCGCATTCTTCTTCTCTTGCCAACCCCGACAGCACCCTGTAGAAATTGTCAATTTCATCTCTGAAATTAGGGTTTCTTTTTTGACAATTCAACCTATTTCTTCTCATTCTGTTCTTCAATTTCAACTACAAGTCCAAATTAGGCTTGGCTTTTTTAAAATTATTGATTGGGGGTTATCTGCTTATTTGGTGTTTGATTTCTTCGAGACTTTGTGGAAGATTCGCTATAGGAGGTAAGAATTATGGGTTTTGTTGTTTTTGACATTTGATTCCATAGAAAAAGGCAAACTTGGTCATTTTGTGTATAGAAATAGAGTATTTTTTGGGGAAATTTGTGTTTGTTGTGAGTTATGATTGATGGGTTTTATTTTTTTGTTTCGATTTGATGCTGTTAAGTAGTAATTTGATGATTCAGGGCTTGGTTTAATTGTTTCGGAACAAATTTTTGTGTGTTCTTGAGGTGTGATGCAGGGGAGCTGTTTTTCTTAGAATTTGATTATGTTGAAGAAGAAAAATTGGTCATTTAAGGGTTGGAATTAGGTTCTTTTGGATTATATTCTTGTGTTCTTTGGGGTAAGACTAATGGGTACTGCTTTTCTTTTCTGGGACCTAGTTCTACTAAATAGGTGAAATTGGTGATTTTGAACTAAAACTCAGGTTTTGGGAGGTTATTTTGCTTCAGTATTTGAGTCCATGAACTTGAAGAAATCGGTGATTTGTGAGTAGATATTTGGGTTGTGTGCTTCTTTTCCTTGGGTTTTGTTGACATTGAATTGTGCTTGAATGGGCGACACAGACGATGATGCAAGATATCCACCCATCCCTTACGGTGTGACTCAAGGTTATGGGTCGGCACAACGCCTAAAGCTTCCCATTCGGAGTTCATCTTATCCTCGTCAGGTTGGTAATCAATATGTCAACGTTGATGATGATGATGATGATAATGAAGAGGTTGATGAAGCAGAAGAGGTTGATGAAGAAGAAGAAGAAGAAGAAGAAGAAAATGATGATAATGAGGATAATGCTAATAGACAAATGGTCAAAGTTGAAAATGTTGATGATGACGACAACGATGATGATGGTGATGATGAGACTGAGGATGAGGATGGAGATGAACAAAATGGTTATAGTGTGAGGATTGGAGACGTTGATTTAGAAAGGCACCAAAAGAAGCGGAAGGTGAAGAGTCTATCAAGTTACGAATTTGCTCCTCGAGTGGCTGCATCTCCAATGGCAACTGCATCCACCTCAAAGCCATCATTTGGTGGGCGGAATCCACTTGCTGATTGGACTGAACATGAGACATTTGTTCTGCTAGATGCTTGGGGTGACAGATTTCTTAAACGTGGTAGAAAGAGTCTTCGGTCTGACGAGTGGCAAGAGGTCGCAGAGAAGGTAACACAGGAGTCAAAAATTGAGAGGGCAGACACTCAGTGTCGAAATCGTTTGGATACGTTGAAGAAAAAATACAAGAAAGAGAAGATTAAGTTGGCTGAGAGCAGAGACACAACCAGCAAATGGGTATATTTTAGAAAAATGGACATGCTAATGTCGCCTGCCCCCAAACAACCAGGCCTTTCATGTGGGGTGGATTCGGGGGAGTTTGTTTTCATGAACCCTAAAGTCTATTTGAATCGTGCTAATGGATTGGATGAAATGAGGGATAGCCCAGGAAATTCAGGATCTGCAGAGGAGGAGGATTCAGATGAACTTCCACCCAAGAGGACAAGGATGGGCAAGGAGAGAGATGATGGAGCTTCGTTCAGATTGCTTGCTGATTCTATTCATAAATTTAGCGAGATATATGAGAAGATTGAAAACAGTAAAAGACAGCAGATGCTAGAACTGGAAAAGATGAGGATGGATTTCCATAGGGAGTTGGAATCACAGAGAAGGCAGATTCTAGAGAGAACCCAGGCTGAGATTGAAAAAATAAGGCAAGGTGACAATGAGGAGAATGATCTTTCTGCCGAGAACATCAGTGGGTGATGTATCTGCATCTGATTTTTTTTCTTAATGTTATTTAGAATTGGGCTGCTTGCTGTAGTTGTTCGGTATATCAGGCATTGTGTTCCTTTTTGGTTATTAAATTGCTAGGCAATAAACCACCAGGATGAATGTATTTGAAAACATTAATTATGGCTGAAGTAATAATCAAACTACATAGATTAGTGCCTTCTCTGTTACATTAACATTCCTTTAATAACGCCAGTGCTACTTTTATCAGTAATTTTTTCTGTTTCACGACATAATGAGGATATCTATGCTTTGCTGATAATCTGTTTCATTGCCACCCGCTTATTCGGTGTTCAAGAGGAAATTCAGAAGGTAATAGTGTGATTGATAGTCAGTTATGCATCATACTTATCTGATGGTGAATACTTAGAGGTGCATGAGAATTTATTCAGTGTTTTGGGCCTACTTTCAAATGTTCCTCTCAGCTATATGCTCTTTTCGCTACTTCTCAGAATGTGCATGCCTGATATCAGGCAGAATATATGGAACCATCAATTGCTTTCTTAAACCTTCAATTAGGAATAAACTTATGTAGTGCAGTGAGGTGCATTTGTCTAATCTTCTTCTTTTATATTCATTTTTTTTTTTTTTCCTTCAGTCATTCTATGCTGCTTTACTCCTTCCCATCAATTGATGAACTATTAAGTAGGATGATTCTTGTTTCTCTAAAAGCTAGTTCTAAAATTCGTAGTTGGGAGCAAAATCCTTAATTTCCTTGGAGAAGATGACTTGTGTTATATGTTAATCATACATCATGGGACATCTACCGCATGTCTTCACTCAAGAAATAAGAAAATAGAAGGAAAGTTATAGATATTGTTAGAGATAAGATTTAAACAGATATAAAATAAGGTAAGAACACCTTTATATTTATACAAAAAAATCGATTTTGTTGAAGGTGTTGTTGGCTTGTATTTTTTCTCTCTCTTTCTTCTTCATGCAACTAAACTTTAATAGATTTTCCCTGTGGGAAAGAAACATGTTTGTAAATCCTATTGTTGTATAGTAACTAGAGAGATGGAGAAATGAAATATGATTCAAAAGAGAAGCAACCGATAATAACCAGTCTTCCACCTTACCAATGGATGGGGATTTAAAGTGGATGGTTTTAGGCCTGTTTTCGGTGAAACCCTTTTTTCGTTGGTCAGTCCAACGAATTTCAGGGACATTGCCGCGATTTCAAGGAGCAGAGTTTCAAGGGTTTGTTGAGTTATGACAAGAGGTAGGGTTTTCATGTTTCCCGATGACTTGTTTTGATGTTATACTTTGTGGCAGAAAGGAAAGAGATTAGGAATGGAAGCTGCATGGAAAAAAGAATTTGCATCTCTCCACAATCATGGTAAGAGTACTCGGTAAAATGTGGATGTCCAGAATTTTGTTTTAGTGAAATAAAAAATAACCATTTAAAAAAAAAATTCCATAATAATGTAAGAACATACTGTAGATGTTTATCAAAAGCTCTAAAACAATGACAATGGCGTGATGTAACACTTGTCAAACTTAAATTTTAGAAAAACTTCTTAAAGATTATAACATATCGAAAACTTGTGTCAAATTTAATACAGAATTTGACGATGGTACAAATTTAACAAGACTCTCTCTCTCACACAGGTTCACAAATGTCATTTTCATTTGGCATTGTGCTATGAAAAAAACTACATTTGCACTACTTTTTACAATGTCAAAATAGAAGTCTTCAACATTACTAAAATGGTAAAATTACTAGAGATGATCTTAGTTGGAAATTGAAACTACTCTTGTTCAAGTAGATAATGTTTTGATAAAATTCCATGTTGATAATTTTTAATTGACACACCACAAACACAGTTTATATATCTCAGTGACAGATATACAAAAGTTGCTAGCTAAATCCCAAGACTGAAAAACATAATCATCATTCTTTACATGAAATAACACATCAGGGCATTGTTTTCACTCAATGTAGAACTTAAACTAAACAAAACAAAACCAAAAAAAAAAAATTAAACAAAGTCAAGCGTATAATTCTGCCAAGTTACCTTGCAGAAATGCACTATAAAAATTATTTATTCACTTAAATTCTACAGATCTCGTAAATGACAGTAGCCATATACTTCACTCTGAATTCACTTGCGAAAAGAATCGGTGCCTGATCATATATAACATATATGATTCTCATAACATCCTTTGGTAGTTTTACAACTAGTTGGTCTATCAACAATTTGACCTGTGAAATTCTTCATAACTTCTGCCCATTTGCAATTTAAAATGTAGAAGCCTCTGAGCAATCTGCATTCAAATACACTTTTGACAGTTGCAAAGAGTTTTGTGCGCTTTGGCCATTTATAATGGAGAACTAAGGGCTCAAGCCTCAACGTTCTTCCGCCTATCTTCACCTGAAATTTCACCACTCATCAGTACTCCAATGCATTCTGGTGCAGGTTTGTGCTCTCTCTATGCAGTCAAAATGACATGCTCATCTTGGAGTATGGACCATTTTCTTGTGTCTACTATGTCAATTACCTAATCAGTGTATCACCAAGAATATATACCTGAAAAAAGCATGAAAAAAGAAACTGTTAAAACGAAATTAACCTGACAGCAAAAATGTAATCAGATTTCTGAAATGGTAATGATATACAAACAGAAAATTTACGTAGGATTTTCATACAGAACGATGTGGCTCAAAGTAGACTTTAAAACAAAGCAATCATAAAGATTATTTACAAAAATTGCATTGCCACATCATTCTTGTAATGTTTTTTATATGAATTTAATGTATGAATAGATTTTCCTTCCTGAAATGTTCATGCACAATAGTTATCTAGCAAAGAAAGAAGTCACACCATGTACAAATCTCTCTCTCTCTCTCTCTCTCTCTCTCTCTCTCTCTTTCAACTTATCATGAAAGTTTAAAACGTGGATAGAATTTTTTTTATAACATCCAATCAAGAAGGCATCCACATATTTGAAATGCATACAGTATGAATTTGTGGTAAACTCGTCATTGCAAAATTTAGTCGATTTGCCATAGTTGGAAATTATGTGACTTGAACAAGATGTTCAAGCAAGATCCTCTCCCTCTCTTGGCAATGGAATGATTTCACAACAATAGCCTATGGTTTGATTATTTGAAGCACCTATCATGTTGGTTAAACCTTCAACTGAGAGGGGTCAACATAAGGATATCATATGACAAAAGTATTATGACTCGATTGAATTGTCTCTCAGATAATCATCAAAACTATACAGCTACTACAGGACAATACTAGATAACATGGAGCAAAATTGACGTATATTTATTCCCCGTGGCATACGTTACGCCCTTTTATATGAGGCAAATCCAATAGCTTCAAATCTAATGCATTCTTATCAGATTTAATATTTACTTATAAAATAATAATGATAATAATAATAATACATTCTTATCAGACCACCCAGAGCTAACTAATGCAAAAGAGTCTTACTAAATAAATTAAAACGAATATATCGTACCAGGTTTTCTTTCACAGTATTGTATCTGCACGAACTTCATCAATCTTACCTACTGCCTCGAGTATTGATGAGTATGTTATACGATCATATTCAAAACCATTTAAATGCATCTCTTTCATCAGCTTTGCAGCATCCTCAAACATGCCGGCACGGCTGAGACAGCCAAGGACAGTATTGTAAGAAACAGCGTCCGGCTTTATTTTCAAATTCTTCATCTTTGTAAACATCTCCATTGCTCGTTGTGGACCACCCGTCCTAGCCAACCCATTTAGAATGATGTTATGTGAATTTAAATCTGGAAAACAACCATTTTCTTCCATGGTTCGAAGCAACGAGTAAGCTTCGTCTATCATTCCAGCCCTTACCATCCCAGACATAAGCGCATTATATGCATAGACATCAGGACTGCACCCAAGTTTTTTCATTTCATTGAAAAGATCTATAGCCTCGGTGAGACACCCACATTTCCCAAAGTGCTTGATCATCACTGCATATACCCGAGCACTTGAAGATCCACAATTCTCCTTGAGTTCTTGAAATAATTCATTTGCAGCTTCATACCGCTTTGCTTTTCCAAGAGTGTTGATAAGGCTGCAATAGGCAGCTGGACAGGGAGGAAAACCCTTTTCATCCATCTCCTCAAGCAACAACAAAGCTTTCTCTACCCTATTAGTCTTGCAAAACCCATCAATAAGAATTGAATAAGTAAAAGAGCTAGGAGTAACACCATTTGCCTTCATCCTTTCAAACCATGAAGAAGCCTCGGATGCAGGAGCTTTGCATTCAAATAAAGCTTTAATAACAGTGTTATATGTCACCACATTCGGCGTGCAATGCAAGGATTCCATATCTTCAAAATGCCTAATAGCATCAGCCAAACGACCTGCTCTGCCTAAAATGTTTATTACATTGTTTATTAGCACGACATCTGGCTTACAACCCTCTTTGAGCATGTTCATAAAGATACTGTACGCCTCTTCGACCCTCTGAGCTTTTCCAAGTCCCTTTATTACTTCTGTATATGTATAAACAGTTGGAGCACAACCCTTTTCTTTCATTTTCTGGACCAAACCTAAAGCTTTTTCAACCATACCCAACTTGAAGTAGATCCCTATTAAAGTAGTATAAATTTTTGCAGTTGGATGTAATCCATTCTCCCTCATTTCATCAAACAACCTAATAGCAGAATCCTCGCGACCCAATTTCCCAAATGTTGATATAAGCGCGCTGTATGTTACTGTGTCAGGGAAACAATTACCTTCATTACACATCTCATTATAAAGCTCATGGACTTTTTCATGATGACCTTCCTGCATTAGCATCAAGATTATGGAGTTGTAAGTGCTTGCAGTTGGTTTGCATTTGCGACCTTTCATCTGGTAGAAGATGGAGAGTGCCTTGTTCACCATTTTAGCCTTGCCCAAAATTCTCACAATTTCAGATAAATCAGCTGGACAGATGAGGCATGTACTCCTAAACAGTTCCTGGATTGTCTTCCACATTTCTCCAACCAGTCCAGCTTCATCTAAACAGTGAATTAGAGACATGTAAGTGGTGGAGTCATGTTCAAAGTTCCTTCTCTTCCCAGCCCACCTGAAAAACTGGATCTTAACATTGACCTCAACATCTATTTTCAAAACCTCACGAACTAACCGATGATCCACTTTCAGCATGAGAACCTCCAAAGCCTTTTCTGCATCAGGCCCCCACTTAAATATCTTCAAAATCCTTATGAATCTCTCATCCAATGTCCTTACTGAGCGGTTGTTCCGTGACAGTGTTCGATTTGTGGGCAAGCTTGGTGTTTCATCTTTTGGACTTGACAGGCGGAACATTTGGACAATTTCATTTTCTGCTAGAATAATATGAAAAATGGAACTAAATGAGATTTAACAGACTCTAGGAAAAAAATTTGTCAAGACTGTTTGGAAAATGCAGCATTTGTTCAAAACAGTATACCAAACCAAAATAGATAATGAAAATCTTACCTGTCTGTTTAATTCTGTTACATAGATGAGGCAATGTTGATATTACTCGCCTTGAACCCATCGGTCCTGCAACCATTTTTCTGAAACCTACAAAATAGATTTCAATGCAGCTAGAAGAATGTTTTTGTAATTCTCACAGTATTGCATAGAAGACCATACAGATGCTTGATGTAGTTAATTTCATTTCATTATCAGCCAACATAATGTGATGTAACACTCACGGATTGATATGATGGAAGCTGGTTAAAATTTCAAAAAATATTTAGCAGAACTTCTTGAAGAAAGGATACCAAAACTCACCGATGGATAAAAGAAAATTCCAAAGGACACTCCCCAACCACTGCAACAAGATTCTTGAATATTAGCAAAGCTCTCTAACCCCATCCCCAAATTTGCAAACAAAAATTCTGGATTTGGCATATACAATTAAAAATTTTCTTATTACTATATGCAAATAAGCAAAATTTACTTTTTTACTCAGAAAAATACACAAATTACTCCACTTTCAAAATTTATTTCTAGTCCCAAACTGATCTTGAAGCTACCCAAATCTATGCTCCCGACTAGTCACCAAATCCATATTATCCAAGCAGCTGACAACTTTAGAATGCAGAAGTTGTCACAATATTCCCATAATTAAATTGAAGAGTATCTATCAATTGGGTTTTGAGGAAATGCAAAAGGTGAAATATAGGTATATTTATTCATATTTCACCTGCTTTTTTTTATTTCTCTTCCCAAATCCCCCAACCAAACACAGTCTAATGGAAACAAGTCAGTGAGGCATTTCGTCGAACAACAAACGTGCATACATCATTGAACAAACCCACTTAAAAACATTCATCATTGAGTCATGAATTTGTGACAATAGTTTAGGGGAACAACAAAGTTACCTATAAAAGACAAGAATGATTTAGGGACTTCGCAGAATTGCTGCCCAAAGAAACAGAAACAGAGTTTGCATGAATTTTCACAAAACACTACCAAACCAAGAGAGAGGAGTTCAAACTGATACTTAGAGCATGGGCTTCTTAAAACAACTTTGTTGGGCTATAGATCGCTCCACATACTTTAGAAAATTACAAATGTCTTTTATCAGAATTTTTTATTTAATAAAATTAACGAAAAAAAATATAACTTTTAATTACTCTTTTATATATAATAATAAAATTACTTGAATTATTAATTGAAATAAATTTCTAATATCATTAAAAACTGTTAATTGACTTGATGATTTATTAATAAAATAGATCATTTGTTATAAAATTAGAAATTTCAGAAGGTGTAATGTAATTTCCAGAATCACAAGTGATAAATCGTATTTTAAACAAATATCAAGGGATGTATTTCTAATTTATCCTTATTTATTTTAGTAAGATTCTTCTGTGCAAGTTACATTTAGACAGTTTGGGAGGCTTTTAAAATAATTTGCGTTGATAAATATATAAAATAAAGAGTAATGTTGGAATACATACATAAAAAAATTAGTTAAGTATAATATAAGTATATCTTTTTTTGGTAAACAAATAAAAGTATATCTTTTTCATACTTTAATTAGTGAAAAATAAAGAGTAGTATTGAAGCTACTCTTATACAGCCGGCAATTATTTTTTTAATAAGGATTTTTCTTTTAAATTTAAAATTTTTACAATTTTAGATTCTGTTTGAGTAGATAAAACTTGAAAAGTAAAAAAAATAAAAATCTCTAAAATATATTTTTGTGTATATCTTTACTGATTTTTTATTTTTTATTTTTGAATAATTTCAAAAAAAATTAACTTTTTAAATCCTTCAAGACTAGATAGACTTGATCTCCGTCTCCATGCGACAATGATTTATTTACAAGTAACAACTTCAAATCTACAATGATTTATTTTGTAATGTGGAGGTAAGAATTATGTCAACCATTATCGATTGCAACGATTGTTGGATCGTGAAAGATGTTTGGGGTTAATTATTTTAATTTTGGTTATAATTTTTTTATGTTAAAAATAATATGCCTCCCTGCATAAAGGTTTTCTTCCTTCGTGAAGGATTTATCTTCTTTGCATGGAGGTTTGTTTCTCCGTGCATAAGAATATTATCATCACTATGTTGAAACTTTCTTTATTTCTTTTGAACTCATTATAATAATGTACTTTAGATGACTTATTATCGAATATACAATATATTAAATCACTTACTTTTTGATAACAAAAAAAAAAAAAAGGATTAGACAAACTTGAAAATAATTTTTTTGATATGAACCTAAAATAATAATAAAAAAAATTCAAAAAAAAAAATTTTTTTTTAACTAATTCCAAACAGATCAATGTAAAAAAATTTAATTTGGGGCCCTTTTATCAGTTTTGGCATTGTAATTTTTAATTTTTCTAATATTATAATTTTTATTTAAAATCCATAACATTTCTTTGCTTGATCCAAATCAACCAATATCCCGAATTTGAATCAAAATAATTTTGATAATCAATAAATCCAATCATATAAGATGTTATACTTTTATGGGAAATAACAACACAAGATACTAAAAAAGAAAAATAAATATATTTGTTTTAATTTTGATTACTAATTAAAGAAAGAATGATTACTTTTCTTCTTTTTTTTTTATCAAATATTAGATATTCCAAAAGTTTTATTAAATTTTTTAGGATAAATTATAAATACACTTCTTGAAGTTTGCTTAAAATACAGATTGTCTCCTGTGATTTAAAAAATTACAAATACCCCCTTATTAGAATTTGTTATTTAACAGAATTAACTAAAAAAATGAAATTCATAATTGCTCTCCTATACAATAATAAAATTACCTAAATTATTAATTGAAACATATTTTTAACATCATTAAAAACTATTAATTGACTTGATGATTTATTGATAAAAGGGTCGATTTGTTATGAAATTAGAAACCTCAGAGGGTGGAATGTAATTTTCAAAACCACAGCGGGCGATTCATATTTTAATCAAATCTCAGGAAGTGTATTTGAAATTTACCCAATTTTCTATCAAATGTCTCACATGGGCGTAAGACCCATGTAAGAAATTTGATAAATTTTTTAAAATTTCTAACATTTTTTAAATTAAAATATTTTTATTTTGATATGCTTAAAAAGAGGGTACGAATTTAATGATAGGTTGAAGTATAAAATATTTGACACGATGGAGACCCAGATTAAGATTAGACTTCTCTCACGTTTATATCTTATAATTTGGCATAAATTAAATAATTAAGTGTACTTATTTGGGTCGCACCTCTTTATTTTTCTGCATATTTTTTCGTAAAATGTCAAAAAAATATTCTTATTTAGATCATTCAAAACAATCCCTTAATATGAAATTTTTTTGAAAAACTTGTAAAACCCACGAATAATATGAATCATTCACTTCTTAAGGCTAATTAAATAAAATATTTATGCAAAAAATCAAAATAATCAAATATCGATAATTATATATTTAAATCAAATTTTTATTACAAAAAATGGATGATTATTTTCAAATTATATTTATTGTATATTTCTTTTTAAAAAACAAATCTAATTCAAGCATAGAGTTATCAATGTCTTATCATTTCTAATCATTTTAATTTTTTATATAAACATTCTATTCAACAAGTTCAAAAAATTAAACAACTTAAATCATCAAAATCAATTTTAAAATAAACTTATCAAACCCAAATACTCTTTTACGTTGAAATGTTGACTTAAGAAAAAACAGAGACTACTATTTTTGTTCCATTGAGAACATCTGAACTGTGGTCTTTTCATCTTTCATCAAAAATCTAAAAAATGTAGTCATAAACCTCTTTACATGGAATGAGAGACTATTTTGCCTTTAGATTTGGTTGAAAGACTGAAATGACTGATAATTTCTTTAATAGTGAAAACATAATAAAGGAAGATCCCATTGCAAAATAGCTTCAAACAATTGCATTTGAAATGGCATACCTAAATTAACCGCAAACATCATCTTTGACATCCCTTGGTGTTGAAAATTTTGATAATATTGTCTGACATGACAGAGCTGAAAGGTGTGAACAAATCTCAAGCTGCAAATAATACTTAACCAAAATGGAGGTAAGAGGAACAATTTAGACAGACAAGGAAACAATAATTGAAAATTCTATACCCAAGAAAAACTCAAAAACAGTGGACAAAACCCAAAATAGATCCTCCTGATAAGGAAAGGAGACAGATGACACTTAAAATCCCTCTGCAAGGGTAGAAATTGGTCTCTTTTTCACACAAACCACAAAAAAAAGAAGGCAAATTTACTGTTTCCCTTACAAACCCATTTGAAAAACTGGATTCTAGAGACCTATCCCATTTAATGACATAATTTGATAAACCATCTGAGAACCTGGTAAAGACTGGCTTTACAGAAACTAAACAAATCTCACCAATAAAAACCCCGTACCCTTTTTTAACCATTGGCCCATCAAAGAGGAAAAGACATTAAAAAAACAAATCCACCAAATTTTGACCCTGGATTGAACACTTAAAGACAAACAGGTCTACGCATTTATGCTGCAGCACTGGGTGCTGTCTCAGACTTGTCAGTTTCCATTGGCTCCGAAGCAGCTGGTGGCACCTCGCAATTGGCAGCTCCAGCATTCTCGTTAGGGTTGCTGTTGGGGTCACTGTCAGCACCCTGAGGCGGTGGCTCAGTTCCTGGGGGAGGAGTTGCTGATGGCATTTCAGGACTAGCTGGCTTGGCCGGCTTGGGTTTCGTCATTATTGGCCTGCAAAACCTGTTCAAACAAATTCTACTGAGTGAATATCAACAGACTCCTAGCAAATAGTATTGGCACATTTAGAATCGCAAAAATTATATCAAATAGCCGAATAAAACTGAGATAAAATATAAAGGCCAGCATATATTTTACATGGGACGAGCACAAACACATTTTTAACTTGAAGAAGATTTGGGAAAGACCAAATATGCGGAAAATAAAACAACAAAGAAATATTCAATTCAATTCGAGCAATGTCAAACAACAAGACAGTACCTGTTGAGTGCTTCAGTCTTCCTTCTCACATCAGCTGACAAGAGAACTGGGGTCGCATGTTTGGGCAGCGAGTCCTGCTGCTGCTTTTTCTCCGTCAACCAAGCTTCAGCTTGCCCACATTCATTCAAAACCTACCACACCCAGAAACAAAATTACAATTTACAATCAATTTATGACTGCATATACAAAGAGAGAGAGACAGAGAGTTGATCTCACACCTGCTGCTTCTCTGCTAAGTCAATGTGATCGAATTTAGAATCATTTGAAATGGCAGCTTCTCTGTAACTATTGATACAATAAACAAGTTGATCAATCACTGATCCCCTCTCAGTGTGCTCTTTGTAGCGCTCCTCAATCGGATTGCCTTGCTGCAGATTTTGAATTCCAAGTCAGCCATAAAAAATATAGTAATTGAAGAAAATCAATATGCACAACAAGAAAAGCCAACCTTCTTGAGCTCATCAAGCTTGGCAATGTAAACGCCTTTAGTCTCATCCTCACCATCTTCATACAACCAATCTTCCACCACCTGGAGTTTAGCAATAAACTCTTCCCTCTCTGATTCAGTCACAAACTCTTGATATTTGTCGTGAAGCTGGAGAGCAACAAAGAAACTGGTTAGTTAAAAATATCCAAATTTGTCGAAATCTGTTTTATGGCAGGACATAATAATACATAATAATAATAATAATAGTACCTTGTTTCTCATATCATAAACATAGGCCTCCACAGCATTCTTCTTATCTTTGGTTTCTTCCATAACTCGATCCTGCAAAGCCATTTCAAACTCCTTCTCCACTGCTTTTTGCACATCAGCAGAAGCCATTCCTCCACAAATATGCTCTGTTACCGGAATATTTGTTTTCTTTACCTTTTTCTTGGGAGCCTGAGCCTGCACAGCAGAAAATTACTTATTTCACATAAAAGACCAAATAAAATCTACTTACTTGATTTCTTGTTAGTTGATACACAATAACTACTTCCTTAGGACACGATTAATCAATCTTCACAATTGTGGGCCAAGCATTAACCAAGCTTTAGCAAACATTGACCACGACCAATAAATGCAGACAAGTATGCATCACATCAATTTTCACATTGGACAAAACTACTCTTATCTTACGAACTGCATTCACACGGCACAAAAAAAACAAAGGCTGTCATCCCCTTGCCCCTTTCTTCCAGAGGCTAATGAGTGTATAACTTGCATTTAACTCTCCATTCAAATTTTGGACAGCTAGAAGGTTATGGAAGCCTAATAAGCATGGAGATCTACACATCCTTGCAAAGGAAAATATATTGAGTGTAACAGTGACACGATCCCATGTGGTGTCACCAGCCAACAAAAAGTCACAAATGGGATAAAGTAGACAACCCTTGTCTCCCATTAACACAACAATGTTGTGGTCCCTACTACAAATCAAGATTGCTCATTGGATGGTGATATAGCGACGTGGTATCACCGTTACATCCAATATTTACTCAATTAAATCAACTTACTTATTTTTGTTTCTATTCAAAAGGGTACTTGACCACCAGAGTCTACTTAGGTGCTACAGATTTACCATTTTTAAGTGTCTTATAGATCTCATTACCATAACCTCACAAAGAATTATGTAATCATTACTGTTGGCAAAAAAAAAAAATTGCAACTTCTTCCCACAATCATCAACCAGATTTGTGGATGCTTATCTTAACATTGATTTAAACTATCCATGGCAGTAATCCAAAGCTAACCGAAAGTAACACATTAGGGTTATGAATCTACTTCTACAGTCTTGTCAGAAAGAGCAAGTAAGCCATTGACATCATCCCCCACCCCTCGATGAGAGAAGTAGATTACAAGAAGTCCTTTCAGCTTTTAGCAGAGCTCTGAAACATCATTTTAGGTAGATAACTGGATCTCTTCATCACCCAGCCTAAATCCAAAGCGGTTTCTATGCTCCAATTAACTTTATTCAAGGCTCGGAAAATATGCTTCTTATCTAAATTTCCTTTTTCCCTTTCCAAATCCCTACCCAAATTCATGATCCCAACACAACCTAGGCCAAACTATTTCTTAGTTGATATAGAGCACTGCTCAATCAAAAAAAAAAAAAAAAAATTAAGAAAAATGAACTTGCAGTGCCAGTGGGCTGCAAACGAACCGAGTCGAGCTGAGTTTTACTGAGCTCGAGCTCGGCTTGATAAGAAACTAGACTCGAGCTCCGCTCAATAATTTTTTTTTAATATTATTTATATTATTTAAATAAAAATATTTAAATAAAAAATATTATTTATATTATTTAATATATAAATAATGTATTATACAATTATTTATATATATTTAAATAAAAATAAACGAGACAAGCTTGACGAGCTGAAGCTCAGCTCGTTTACTAAACGAGCCTAATATTCAAGCTCAAAGCTTGGCTCGTTTACTAAGCAAGCCGAGCCGAGCTGAGCTGAGCTGAGCTGAGCTGAGCCAAGCTCGGTTCCTGAACAGCTCAGTTCATTTAAAGCCCTAACTGCCAGTGGACTACATAGAACCATCTATGTCTCGACAGACAGAAGTATGTCTAAATCAAGTATCAGATGTAGGTCCCTGCTATACCATGACTTCCTTTTCAATTTGCTCTCGAGTCCTGATTTTCCAAAATCATATTTAAGTTGCAATCAAGCTTTGACTGAGAACTCAATTTTTCATACAAAAATCCATATTCAAAATTGGAGCTGACATGCTCAATGATTGTCGTCAAATTGCAAATCAAATCGTGAATCATTTTGCTGAAAAGTATATAATAAATCATGATTAGTGAATCGTAAAATTCACTTTATTTAGCATAATATAATTTTGTACGTGTATATACGTATAACAATGAATAAATATCAATATAACTAATTAGATACATATAAAACTACAAATATCAATATAAATAAATTAATGTTTTTAATTTTGCAAAATGACGTTTCATGTATTATGCAAACAAAGTGAATCGTAGTGAATTATAGAGAATCACAATTGAATCTTGTGATACACTAATAAAGATTCAATAGCATGAATCAAATCATTTTTGCTGACACTCATATTAGATTGAATTAATCGATTTGTGAAATCGTAACATTCTAGCAACCATGTGCTCAATTTTTATTTTTAATGCTCAAATAAAAATATCATTTCAATAATATAAGAATTACAACTTACAATAAGAAATAAATATCAAAGTAATGGAAGAAATTGTGGTTCATTACATACTTAGGTTTGTACAAGCCCTTCGGTTATTAGCTAAGATGCAACATCCGTCACAACACCAACATGACAAGGACACACACACCAACACAAGAGGATTAAGTGTTAAGTATGTTGTTTTTCAAAAAATATAGAACACAACACGTAGAGTACACGAGAAAAATATAAAACTATATATACAAGGAAAAGCAATTATTATATATCATGCTAAAAAGCACTGACACTTCTAAAAAGGCAACTCGTGTCCGTGTCCGTGTCCGTGTCCGTGTCCGTGTCCGTGTCAGACACCGACACTCGTTGGATTCTTCCCTGACACGTATCCGACACTCTTCAAAACATGTTCTATTTTTTAAAGATCCGAACACTCTTTGGACACTTGGAGGACACGTGTGTATCTTTTAAACACACGTGTCTATCGATTAAACACATGTAAAACTAATTATAAGTATGAATAAAACAACTTAAGGTACGATAATAAAACAAAACTATATAAATTTATAGGGATTAATGTCATATTACCTATGAAGTGTGAACACTCCAAAATCAGTGCCATGGCGGTGTCCGACACGAGAACACGCCGGGTACATGTACGGGACACGCCATCTGTAATTTAATGATTTTTTTGTAAGGGACATGGTGGGTACATGCGTGTCCATATGGGACATGACGGGGACATGGCGGGGCTAATTTTTTTCTTTTTCTTTTTTTTTTTCTTTTGCCTCTCTTATTTAGTGCTTTTGTGAAGAATATTATTAGATGTTGAATGCTTTCCCCTTCTCGTCTTAACTTTTGTTATCGTTTATTATGACTTTTTTTGTGAATGGATGATCTATTAATTTGTTTAAACGTAGTAATTATATTTATTGAATTAATGTTATTATGTTAGTGTTTATTAATTTTGATTTAGGATAAATGTAATATGAATCTACATAACACAAAAAAATATATAAAAATAAATAAAATAAAATTTGTCGTGTCCCCCGCCATGTCCATATCCCCATTTCTTGAAAATTGCCGTGTCCTGTGTCCGTGTCCGTATTCGTGGCCGTGTCCCTGCTTCATAGCATATTGCATTTTTTTATTATCTTTAAATAATATATTCATATATATAACATAGAATAAATATATAAAATTATATATTTCATGTGTATCCCTCATGTGTCGTGTCCGGCATTTTTTTAAAATTAGCATGTCGGCGTGTCCGTGTCGTATTTGTGTCGCGTCACGTCATGTGTCTGTATCCATACTTCTTAGATATCATGTAAAAATATTTAATTCAAATACAATAATTTTTAAAATCTAAAAGAATAGCATTAATACAAATTTATATTGTTTTTCTTTTATCATTGGTTTCCTCATCATTTTATTCAAACTTGTAATGTGTTTGATGTGTGTTTAAGCAATAGATGTGTGTTCTCCAAGTGTGTAAAGCACGTCCGAGCCCAATTTTTTTTTAAAAACAGTCATTTTGAACACATGTTCAATAGGTGTTGGGAAGAGTCCATCAAGTGTTGTGTCATTTCAAATAATGTCGAACACAACACGCCACCTTCTTAGAAGTGTCTATGTTGCTTAAGATTATTAGATGCCTTTCCTAATAAAAATGGTTGAATTATATTCTCTATTATTAAAATGATAAAGTTCTCTATTATTAAAATAATAAATAGAAGCTTAAAAGAATAAACAACAAAATTAACATGTGTGCCTGCACACTCATGTGAATGATGACTCACTATGAGAAAGTTTAGAACTGACCTTGGCATCTGTTTCCATTTGTACAGGCTTCTCTCCTGACTCTGGGATACCATTCTCAGCCCCAGGAACATCGGTATCACCTTTAGCATCTTGCATATTGACATCACTTTCAGTCAAAGCTGATGGAGCAGTGTCACTTGGAGCTTCATCTGTTTCCATCTTATTAGCTTCTTTTGCTGGCTCTTTAACAACTGGAACCTCAACTTCCTCCTCTTCCAAAAGCTGGACAAAATATCAAATCATTAAAAGGTTAATAATGATCTATTAATCCGCCCCAAGAATCAATTAAACTAGCATTATGACTTACTGTTGCTGAATCAATTGATACAATGCCGTGCAGATTTAGGCGAACTTTCACCCTCACTTTTGCCCGTTCACCCTTAGTGGATTGAAAAGGACCAATCTGTACACAAGCATAAACATTTATTTCAAGGATATTGTTTCAAGAAACCATAAAGTCCAAAACTCGGCAAATCACAGAACTGGAAGTCTAAAATCGACAAGCACCCTAGGTGGATCCATTACCGTATATGTGCTAATCTTAGCTGGTGCCTGTAATTCACTGACATCAGCATATTGAACATCTATTGTGAATGTTTCTGATCTGTACAATGTCAAAGCCTTAATGCTAGGTATTGGATTCCCCTTGGGGAAAACAAGAGGGCTTTGTTGATTATCTGCAACTCCATTCTGAGTATCTGGAGCAGCGCCTTTCCATGACAAATCAATGGGGAATGGAAAACTCTCATTGACCTTAAATCCCACAAACACAAAAACAAAACAAATTAATTTCTATTGAACAATGCCATTGCACATCCAGTTCAATTCAATCTATAAAAAGTAACTAAAAAAGGAATGACAGTTGATTATGAGTAACTTCCCTTCACCTATACCAAAATATACAACAAGAACAAGAAGGAATAAACTGCATATGCAACAAACTAAATATGCATGATATGACAAAGTTCCTTTTATAAGTTTTAAAGAGAGGTCATATATTTCCATTAAGAAAAAAAGGATAGAAAATAAAAGAAATCAAATGGTTCATTCGATTAAAAACAAGTAAATAACTTGGATCTCAAACTTGATGATAAAGAATGCGGAATGGCAAGCTTTGAAGAATAAATGTCATGTACTTCAAACCAGGTCTTTGTTTGTTTGTTAGTTCGTTAAAAGGTTCATGCCTTGGCATTAGTACGCACTAAAAGTTGTACTATTTTAAATAGCATGTCTTGTGTATTAAATTATTGAATAGTTTGGTTAACCTTATCTCTGGACTCCGAAGGGTCTTTTGTCTTAATTGCTGTATAGCATCTGAAATTTGTAGGAGGCATGCTTGATTAACTTGAAACACATCCAGTAGTAATTTTAAGAGACATCTTCCTTTATGTGGTAGAGAATCATGATGAAATCATGAAATTATTTTTATATTTAGATGAGTGGAAACAGACAAACAAAAATATAACCCAATATAATCAGTGAGAAGCATCTTTACCTGGAATTCCCGCACTTTAAATGTGGGACTGAGGATTGCACACTCTAAAGCACAGCCTTTGGCAACACATTCACTCGCATTCATAGTTCGCCTAGGCTCCTTGCCAAAGAACTCTGTCAATATCTTAATTATGGCAGGAACCCGAGAGCCGGAACCAACAACCTCAACAGCATGAATATTCTCAACAGTCAGTCCAGCATCTGAAAGAGCCTTCTCCAACGGCTTCCTCACGCGTTCCAAAATCGGAATACTAATTTTTTCAAACTCTTCTCTCTTGATGAAACCCCTAACATCCTTTTCATCCATCAAGCACTCTATATTCAAAGGTGCCTCTGGGTTTGCACTAAGAACTTTCTTCAGTTTTTCACAAGCAGCACGAAGCCTGAGGCAGGCCCTAGCATTCTGGTATACATCAATCTTGTACTCTTCCTTGAACTTTGCAGCAAAGTACTGGAATAGAACTTCATCAAAATCTCTGCCACCTAAAGATCGATCGAATGAATGGGCCAATATCTTCAGCTGGCCTTTCTTGAAGCCAGCTATACAAACTTGCAAACTAGCATGACCAACGTCAACAAATGCAACATTTAGTTGGTCATTCTCGGGTAAATCTGTCTTATAAATTCCAAATGCCAAAGCAGTTGCAGTGGTCTCATGAAGTAATCGGAGAGGGTGCAAACCTGCGATAGTAGCTGCATCTAAAACAGCTCTTCTTTGAAGGTCAGTGAAATAAACAGGTATCCCAATACAACAATCCACAACTGCAGCATTCAAATTCTTCTCCGCTATAGTCTTCATATTTGAGAACACCATTGCTAATAGTTGGGTAGGTGTAAATGACCTTGTATCTCCCAAATACTGCGCATGAATCAATGGGTATCCATCAGGGCCTTCAGTCACGGCAAAGGGCATTGCCTCGAGATCTTGTTGTAGCTCAGGATCAGAAAACTGCCGCCCAATCAGACGCTTTATCTGAGAAATTGTATTCTTTGGATTCATCATACTTGACGCAGCCCCAGCAGTTCCAAGGAAGCGCTGTCTTTCACCAAAACATACAATAGCGGGAGTCTCGCGCTTTGATTCGTCATTGAGTACAACATCAATTCCTCTTTGCCTTGCAACGGCAACAACACAGCTCTCGTTCCCAAAATCAAAACCAACCACACTCATTTTCAAACAACAAGATTCACTTTGGCGCACACAATCACTCTATCCCCGAATAGACAACGGCCTAAAAAAACCAAATAAAACCCCATTTAATTCAATTCCATCAAAAGTAAAAAATAAAAAAAGCCATTAATACAAAGTTGGAAAAAATTAGCACAAAAACAAGTACTCCTATGTGCTGATTTTTTTTAGACAACGGCCTAAAAAAAACCAAATAAAACCCCATTTAATTCAATTCCATCAAAAGTAAAAAATAAAAAAAAGCCATTAATCAGGCTTAACCCCAATAAATGAATCACATGGAAAACTAGCAATCACAACAAGAAGTAAAAAAACCCCATTTAATGTGTACTCAGTTGCAAAAAATTAGCACAAAAACAAGTACTCCTATATGGAATTATTATAGTAACTATTAATCAGGCTTAACCCCAATAAATGAATCACATGGAAAACTTAGGCAATCAAAATCAAACTCAAATGAATGAGTAATAAACTCTTAGAAACTTAATTTTCTTCTCACTTGGTTCTAAAAATGTTAGGCAATCACAACAAATATGTATTCCAACATATATAGCACATAGTAATTGCTGTAATACCACTATCATTACTAGGGCTTTTTTATTTCCAAATGATTCTATATGATAACACCTCCACGTATATTTCAAAAACATAATAATACAGTTTGTTAAAGCAAATAATTGTTTCATCGATGTCATTTAAAAAACATATCTTTTACAGCACCAATGATTAACAATTCCAACCAAAAAAGGACAACGAACTTCTTCCCATAAATCGCGTAAGAGTAATTGAATCTAGAGAAAGATACGAAACCAGAGATCTGAGAATTCTAGAGAGAGAGAGAGAGAGAGAGAGAGAGCTAGGGTTTGGCGGAGAGAGAGACAGAGATCGTACCTGAGGGTCGAGAGAAGGCTGTGCCTCTGTGTGGAATTTTCTGAAGACTCCTTGAGGTCGTCGAGGAGTAGCAGTAGAGAATTTTTATTCTGACGAGAGGCGAAAGATGTGGAAATTTATAGTGTGGGTTGGATTAAGAGTGCGTGCGCTTTTGTTCAACCAGGTTGCTCCCAGAGGTGTCTAGAGACATACTCTGCTGCCGCTTCTAGAAGGATCTTATTTTGGACTACCTCTTCTGGTCTTTGGACCATACCACCAAATGAATATGGATCTCATTGTGGTTTGATGATATGGGCTGGGTTGAACTGGGCTTGGATTCAGTCATGGTGAGGCCTAGGGCTTTATTTGATATACTTACAAAATTATTTAGTATGCTGAATTTGCTATTAAATTATTTAGAGTTTTTTTTTCACAAATTATTTTTCAAGGTAAAGTCATAATTTGTGATACACATAAATAATAAACAAATCAATTCAAAGAAAATCCCCTAATCTCTTCTTCTTTTCTCATCTACGGTATTCTCTTTCTTTTTTTCTCTTCCTAACTCTCCGTCATTGGCAAATATTGAAGAAGAAGGACATTGTTTCATCTCCATAACTAAATAAATTCCTCATTTTTTATTATTATTATTTTTTTTTTGTTGATTACATTTTTCATTGTTTGAGATAGTGGTTGTCAACTTTTCAAAACTACAATTGTTGATTTCAATTTATGATCTTCGCTAAAGTCGTTCGGCCTTAATATGCCGAACATATTGCCTTTGTTTGGCGATACAGAGCTGAACAAAAACATGCGCAATTTGTTCGTCTCTGAAATGTCGAACAATGTTGATGTAAAATAAGCAAAATGTGTTTTTACGTAAAAAAAAAAAATACAAAAATCAAGAATTATTTTTGATATTTATGTGAATACTTATCTCATCTTTGATGCATTATTTCAAAAAATATTTTTGATTATTATTCTCATTCATTGTTTGATTTTGTTTAAATTTTCTTCTATTTACAAATAACACAATAAGAAACAATGACATTGGTGATAATTATGAGTTTTAGTGGGGTGGATTGAAGTTTTAGAGTGAGGAATAAGATGAAGTGAAAATAATTGAAACTTTGGGAAGAAGGTGAAGAAACTTGAATATAAAGAATACGTGAAATTGATTAGAATGTACCATGAGGAAAAAAAATATTTTATTTTAAAATTTAACATGTATTGCCCTTATTAATAAATTTACATTATGGTATAATATGAACTAAAATTTTGGTTGAGTATACTGAATTACTATTTGGGTGCAAATGGAATCACACATTGATATTGTTATATGTATCACTCATTCGGTATATTACACTCAATTCCCATGAGTTTTAAAGAAAATACTATAAATTCTATAATTTTAATATAATTACACTAATATTCCTTTTAGTAAGATTAAAGAGACCAATAATAATGCATATAATATGTATGAAGACACAAAAATACACAAGGTAAAACATATATTTCAATATAAAAGATATTTTACAATATTATTTTTTTTATTCATATGACTAACGAATTTTTTATGAAAATAAGAAAGTATTATATGAATTAAAACCCTTAAGAAAGTCCAGTGTAATTATGTAAACCTTATGGACCTTATTGTATTCTACAAACCTCAAGGAAAATCGTGTAATTTACTCTTATTGATTCTAATTTCAGGAAAAAAAATTGAAAAAAATAAAAGTTAATTTGACAAAAATAAACGCTAAAAATATGTTTAAATTTTTAAAATTTATTATCCCCTCCAAAAAAAAAATAAATCATATGAAAATTATGAGTGTTTTTTATTTATTATTTTTTTCACTAAATTTTTAAATTTTTTCAAAAAATTTAGAGAACAGATTTTGAAAACCAAACAAATAGAAAATTTAGAGAACAGATTTTGAAAACCAAACAAATAGAACCTTTTGTTCGAATTTCGATTATCTCTTCATCTTCTATTACAACAATTACAGTCGTTTGGAAAGGTGTGAATTTCAAATCAAGTAATTTAAGATTAAATGAATAAAAAAATAATGAAGATCAGTTGAGATAAAAGATATATTGTAATAGTATTCTTGTCACTATATAAAAGGAACCTTAGTATAATTTCAAATATTTACTTTTACATAGTTATTTCAAACCCATTTAGATAAAACTATTTTACTCATCTTTGAAGTAAGTAAACTATTATATCTAAATTTGAGTTAATGTTCTTGAATGCATAAGGTCAAATCCCTGTGACGCCTCAAAATAATGAAACCTGATTCGTCAGGATTGACTCATATTCATTATTCAACCTCCAATATTACCATAACCAACAAGTGGAAGCAATAGATTTTCTTGATAATTCATTAATTAACATTAATACTAAACCTCCATACATCGTTCATGAATTTCATATGAGAATTACAAAAGTGGATCACATGCAATTACACATTTATATGCCTAATAATTGAATTTATAGTATGTGATTTCCAAAACTAGAACTAAATAAATATAAGTTATGCTCTATTGGCTATAATTTCCAAGGCCTTACCCAGTTACAATCAAAAGTGGGAATTAAAAACTCAATACAAAATAAGCCATCGGTTATACAAATAAAATAAACACAACGAGCTTTTCGCTCAAAAAATCCTCCCAAGTCTTCACCTTGATAGAAGCACACTGTCAACACCTGGAAAGTTGTTTCCACATAGGGATGAGTATAAAGCCCAGCAGAGATAATCTAAATAAAGTGCATAAAACTTAACAATATCACAGGGTGAATGCATATGAAATGCCATGCCAAAATATAAGTTTCTTTTCAAAATCTCATGCCATGCACATGCTCGAAATCAAATCCAGATCAATTATTCATTTGATAAACAAAGAGGCGATAAATACGACACTATCCTTAGGTTGTTGTTTGTAAATACTTTCAAAGTACTACCACAACTACTTTTTCGGCTCTTAACTAGAAGGAATTTGAGACTTACTTCGCGTGTGTTTTTTGACTTTCACCATGGACCTAAAGAAACTTAATTCACAACCATCTACACCCCTTAACCAGATTCACCAAGTTGTTTTCGCCATTTACTCAACACATTTCAATCATTTCTAATAAACGATCTCAAAAGCAATTTCTCAAATATAACACGGTAGCAAAATCATAAAACATGAAATGATTAATACCATGCATGAGTTTGTAAGTGTTTCGATTGACCTAGCCCAGATGTAAGTTCTATAATGATCAATACGACCCTCCACTGGTTACCAAAACAATTATTTCTATTCAATAGTGGCCCAGGTCAGTTTAACCCGATCCGTTTTCGTTTTTGGTGGGACACAGGCTTGTCCAGAGTGACATGGGCCTTTCAGAGCAGTTTGGGCCTTAGGAGTGCCTCGGGTTGGCTGCTGGGCAGCAGCCTAGAGTTGCTGGGCTTGGCCAGTCACGCTTACGACCACAGTGGTTGCCCCCGTGATGGGTGGTTCTCGAGGTCACGCCCGCAAGGGGGCCGCGACCAATAGTGGCTCTTAGGTCATTTGGCCTAGGTTGAGGGAATTGCCCGTGGTGTAGGTCGCGGCATGCATAACCACGCTCATAGTCCTATGGTCACGCCAGCTACCATGTTGGGTGGCCTAATCGCGACCATGGTATGGCCTTCGCAACCGCGGTCCGTCTGTCTTTGTGAGGCGCCAAAAGCTAAAAATACCTATTTTCTTGATCCTATCTCCTTTGTCTCTCTCTCCCTCCGTCATTTTTAACCTTTTTAAGCTTTCAAGCTTGGGTTTCATCTATTTTTACCCACTTTCTACCCCCTAGTACCATATACCAAAATGTAGAGCTCAGCAAGGGATTCATTTTAATCTGAGCGGATTGTCTTTTTGTCTCTGGCGATATTTTTTGGTTTGTTTCCTCTTCGCTTCAAGAGGTAGGGTCTATTTTTTAAACTCGATGTGAGTTCAGTAATGTATTCATGGTGTGTTTTGGAAATATAGATTTTGTGGTTATTTGGGTTGGTTTTGAAATTATGTTTGTGGGTTGAGGGTTTATCCAAGTTAAGGGTTGTTTGGTTATGATTTTGCTATCAAATCTCTTTTCGGTATACAAAATTGCATATGGATTTCCAAAGGTAGAAAAGCCTCAATTTGTGAAAAACCCTAAATGATATTATTTTGGGGAGTTGTGTTGATTTTGGAAAATGGTTTAGTTGAAAAGGGATAGAAAGGGAATAGTTAGGAAATTTTGAAAACAATGAGTATTATTACTCTTTTGGGAAATCTTGGGTGTTGAGAAATATACGGGTTTTGAAATTAGTGGATTATATATATGTATTGTTATCTTTTAATTATTGCATTAGAGATAATTGTTTTGGCTATCGATGAAGGATATCATTGCCGTGTGTTAGAAATTGTATGTAGACTAGGTAAACTTGAATAATTGTGAAATCATACATGTCATGGTGTATGCCATAGATTTTGGAACTCAAAACTGTAAGTTTTGGAAAAGTTATTTTTAAGAATTGTCATATTGTGTTTTGAAAACATTTCGATTGATTTGAAAATGTTATTTTGGAAAACATTTACTGTGTAAGTGAAAAGGGTAAATAAAGTGGTAAAGTTGTAAGAGGGTGTTAAAGTAGAATTAAGTTGGCCTATGTGTCCATGGTGAAAGACTTAAAACCCGTGCGGTAGGTTCTGATTCCATCTGGATAATCTCGAAAAAATGGCATAGTGACTTGTAAAGTTGCTATTATGAACACTAGCTCTGGAGATTTATCCATTTTACTTATTATCGTTTTGGTTTTGAAAAGGATGTTTTCAAACAGTTTTAGCAATGTATTTGTTGTTATTAGCGATGTATTCGCATTTGGTTTAGCAATGTATTTGCTAGTTGGTATTGTGATATACCGAACTTGTTTTGGAAATGAGTTTTAACAAACAGATGTTTGATTTCTAAAAATTTTGTTTTGAATAAACAAAAAGGGTTTTGGTGATTGGAAAGAAAAGATTTTTGTTTAGAGAATCAGATAGATTTTGAAAACGCATCTGGGCATATTGTTTATGTATACTGCATCATGATCATTTATGATAGTAGAGCATATTTAGTTTTTAAAATATTCTCTACTGGGCTTTATGCTCACCTTACGTGGCTGAAAATGTTTTTCAGGTGTATGGAATGTAAGGATATGGACTGAGGCATTAAAGTTGTGTTCGGAACTGTGTAGGGTGGTTTCATTATTTGTAGGCCTTGGGCCATTTGTTTTCTTTATTTGGCTGTGTGCCATTCTTGTAAGGGTTATACCCTTTGTATATGATGTAAGCCTAAGAGCGTTTTAATTTAATGAATAACATCATTGTATGTTTCATATAGAGAGCATTCATCCACTTAGATGTTGTATAGAAGAAGTACAGAATCAGATAAACACATGTATTGTGTGACTATACTATACACATCTGGATGAGAGTTGTTACCTTAATTTATATTATTATTATCTTTTATTCATCATTAGGTGGTTTATTCACATGGGCTGGTGTAAACACCCCATTTTTGACCGCCCTTATGATTTGGACGCCACCACTTACACACCCAATGATGAATGTGTGTATGCTTGTCAAGTGCTCGGAAGTCCTCAGCGGAATGCCACAGTTTTGATCCTTCAAACCATGCAAACCTTGTGTCTTGTTTTTGCATCAAAACCCTAGTTTTTCAAGCCTGAAAAACCTTGGGACCTGCCGGTCATCACCTTTGGCTGCCGGCCACTAATTTCGGTTGCCGGCCACTTGTGTGGCTTGTTGGCCACAACTGTGTTTTGTAGATATTTTCTACCAGCTGTGCTAGCTGTTGTCACTGATGCATGCACTTGCTTACACATGTATGTGTTAATATTTCTGAGGGAGTTTGTTTGTCTATATATAGAGGACCTTCCCTCTTGCTTTCAAGGTTATAAAATTTTGGAGCAAATTATTTTCTCTCTCTCTCTTGCTAGTTATTGAACCAAACCTTGCTATCTTTGAACTGAGGTACTTTTGAGCCTACTTTACCCTTGTGTTTCTCACCTTTACATTATCTTTTTTTTGAGCTTGTAAACACTAATTTTCAAAGCTTTTTTAGTGGCTCAAATGTTTTTTTGAAGTCCCAAAAATTGAGGGGGTAGCCTCCCTTCCTTGTGTCTTGTTTACTAGCTTACATAGCTCCATGTTTTAGCTTATTATTCTAGCTATTTTTGTCTTAACTCCAACATGTTTTAGGGCTTATTTAGCACTGTTTTAGGACTGTTTTTAGTTGTTAATTGCATTTGAGCCTTGTATTGCATGCTTGTAGTGTAATTGTCCTCGTAGGCTTGGTGATTTAGACCTTAGCCACCAACCTATTTGAGTTGATAGCATTTGTTTATGGCTTTTCATATTTGTTTTCACCCCTAATCACTTCTGCAACCTCCCTCCTTTCTTGGCTTTTTCTTCGCTTTGAAAGTTGGTTCAAACTAGTTGCTTGTTTAAAGTATGGGATTGAGATCTTGTGCTTAATGGTTTAATAATCTCTTTGGGGGTTCATTACCAATGACATGCCAATTCTCTCATGCCTAAAACAACTCTTGGTTTGATACTTCTTTCCATTAGAGGACTTAAAGCTCACCTTTGGACTTAATTTATTCAGGAATGGTTGGAAATTAAAATGACGTAATAAAATTGGGACTAAAATGATACAAGATAATAACTTGGTTAGGGTTCAATCGAACGTTAATTGAACCCTTGAGTCTTGAATCGTTTCATACTTGTTAGAGATGTAAACGGTTCAAGAGTCATCGTCGACCACTTCCCTTGATCAATCCATGATAGGGAGGAGGTTTGAGAGTCTTTATTTGTTGCATTTATTGAACTTGCACACTTTGGTTCATAGGCCATCATGCAATGAAATTGCATTGATTGATGGTTTGGGAATCAAACTTACCACTCCTTTGAGCTGTTTGATGATAAGGATGGGTAAGTTGTGCAAATAACCCTTGAGAATACCTTGATTATGCTTTGTTTGCTCTTTGTGTAGTGGGAAGAACAGTCGGCAGACCACTGTTTCTGGATGACAAACCAGCTTTTGTGGACAGCAGGCCACCACTTTTAGCCTGTCGGGCACCTTTGCAAAACCCAACAGTGGCTTTTTGAAATGGAACATAGTTGATTTTGAGGTGAAAAACAGTGCAAATGTTCTAACTATGCAACAGAGGCTTCCTGGCAGTAGAACAATGGCTTTTTCGGGTGGAGATCGCGCGCGCACGCATGAGCACTCCTCGTTTCCCAAGGCTGTTTAGTTTAAATTACTTAGCTTAGTTATTTGTTGTAATTAATTAGTTGTAACTATTTAATTTTGTCTTGTAAATAATTAGTTAGCTAAACTAGTTATTTAATTTGTTGTAATAATAATTAAGCTAGCATAGTTTAATTCATTTTGTAATAGTTAGTTAATTCGTAGTAATTAGCTTAGCTAGTTAGTTCATTCGGACCCTCCTGCGTAAGGGCGCAAACTTAGAATAATGTGTATGTCTTCCAACCCTACGTCTTTCTCCTTTTTATTTACTAGCTTATGGTGGTTAGTTTAAGGCATCATATTTTGTTTAGCATCTCTCATGCCTTACATCTATTGTCTTGCATGTATTGAGCTCGGCGCATCATTCTAACTTGCATTGTCGTTTAAATACTTCTTTGAAAAAGGTGCTTAAACCGCATGCTATTAAATTGATTCATATGATATTTTAGTAGCCGAGCCTAGTAATTGCATATCGCATGTGTTGCATTAGTCATGTTGTATTAGTTAGAGCAAGCATTTTTCTAACTCTTTTCTTTTGGCTTGCCTTGGAGTACAAGGTGAGCATTTTTCTCTTTAGCATATTGCATTTGTATGTTAGTGTTGCCATGACAAAGCATCTTCACCATGAGGCTAAGGGCTTATTTGATAAACTGTTTGAATGCATGTGGATGAAGGCTAGTCGCTTGAATTAGGATGGTTTGATTCATGTACATTTAAGCCCACTTTTTCGAGTGACACATTTACAAACTCTTTTCAAAACAAACATGAAATCAAGTGTTCCAATTTTTGCAAGTTAGTCTATACTTGTGTATGTGCATCACATAGTAATGCAAGCCTAACAATTGAAACAAGAGCATATAATGTTGATAAGAATCACATCATGATTAGTAGAGGCCGATCTTTGATCGGGTGAATGAGGGTGCTCAATTGATAACCTTCCCCTTTGGTACCTAAATTCCCAAGCCGAGACAATCTTGGTGATGACGGACACGTGGCTTTTGGCACGAGTCATGGGTTTCCTAAATTTTCTCAAAAATATTTAGGTGGCAACTCTGCATCTGGCAAAGCAGTCCATTTTTTTGTATTTTGATTCAAAATCGATTTTCTAAAAGATTTGCCAGATGTGGACTCTTTAGTATTTATCTATTTCACATTGCACTTGTGAGATCAGATTTAGAACCACGAGAGTTCGAACTGTAAGGCTTATTGTCTTCCGAAAGGAGCACGAAAAGTCGAGCTACAACTGGACTCTATAAATCTGGGGTGTGACACAATATATTCCAAAATGGACAATATATAAGGAGCATGATTTCCACATTCTCAACAATATCAAAATAGTATATCATTTCTCAACGCATCACAATAACCCATCATTTCCAAAATCTCATTAATTTCCAAAACAACCAATACTTATAATTCTCCAAGAACTTGATGATTTATCAAAACAACCAATTTCTCAATTTTCAACACAATCCAAGGTTTTAGCAAAAAATTGGGGAAATTTTCATTGAAGGTTGTTTTTCCTCCTCAAAATCTAGAATCACAAAACAATCATACTCAACCAATGAAATCTTTGAAAACATTTTGGAGATTTCCTCCTTTTATGCATTAAATATAATTTTAACAAAATCGTAGTCTCCAAAACTGTCAAAATAGTAATTAATAGAGCTAAATTACATACACAATGTTTAGAAAATCTCTAACTCAAGTTTTGGGAGAGAAAAGAAGAAAAAGGCCCAAAATTGACGTCGTTGGAAAATAATCTCTACGGGAAAAAACGCACCTCTCGAGATGCTCGTCAATTTGGCCTAAAGAACTATGGCCAATAAGTTAATGGATCGTGATAGATTTGAAGAAATGTAAGAGTTTATGGGTTAACGTTAGAGAGAATGTAGAGAAAAGAAAGGAAATGTAAGTGAGAGAGAGAGAGAGAGAGAGAGAGAGAGAGAGAGAGAGTAGTGAAAATGGTTCAAAAATAAGAAAGAGATAAGATTTGAGTGAAATGGGACCAAAAACAGAGGCTGGGATGTGGAAGGCCGCACGTGCGGTGGTCACTCCCATACTGTCACGACCCAAACCCGCTCCTATAGGTTTAGCATCGTAACCGGCCAGTAATCCTTGGATTACCGAAGGCCTCTGAACAGATTAATAAAATTAAAGGGCTAGCAGAAGCTAATACATAAATATAGTTATCCAATGAGCTGTGCTGACTTATATGAAACAGAATATTTAAAAACTTTATATACATAATCAAAAGTCATTCACGCATTATACCTACACACATTAAAGTATCTTAAGTACAGCCAACAGAACAACCGAGTGTTATATATACAGAAACAACAGAACTTAAACACTTAAGACACTCTAGGAACCTCCACGTGAGGCACAAGGGTTGGCTGACAACAGAACACAGATCCAAACAAAAGCCTTCAGGCTCGATCTCCAAAATGCTGACCTATACATATATATACACACAGTGAGCTAAAGCCCAGTGAACAACATTAAGGTAAAGAGGTTAGTAAACGAATTCCGAACATATCATAAGCGTAAAACAGATCATAGCATAATCATTCTCGTATTAGAACATAATAATGGTACATCTCATAGAACACATCACAGAACATCTTCCAACTAGAGTAATCGGTTCTGGATACCGATTAAACACATATCACCACAATGAAGTGGCTAACGAGATCTCGTAATTACTTGTATGTCATGGACCCGCATTTTCATGTCGTCCCCCATGACTTGGGACTATCTATGGATGCCATAATAGATTTCAAACATGGAATATTCGTTCACGAAAACAGATATCATTTCAGAAATCACAGCTTATCATATTTCATTTAGAACATAATTCATATGAACGTATCTTTACGATAACGTTACTCACAGTGGTTCCAGTAAGCGGTCAATCAATCCTTGAGTCTTGACCTACAATCACAAAATACATAACACAAGCATGTCTTATCATTACACATTCAAGTGGCCATTAAGGCTTAGCTTTCATTACATTGGTTCTTATTCTTTTTTATCACATTGCCTAAAACACACACACTTGCAGTCTCAGAACTTAGTACATTCTTTTCTTAGTGTGTTTCTAATCCATAACCTCATTACCATGGCTTAATTAAGGCTTAGGAATGCCTAAGATGCAATGAGGATGTCAAAACATGCCTTGGAAAACACTTAGTCAAATTTATGAAAACAGGGTCCCCGCTCGAGCGTAGCTTTCCTCGCTCGAGCAGACATGCAAAATGAGGGTGGCCGCTCGAGCGTAGATTCCTTTGCTCAAGCGATCTGCAAAAACATGAAACTTTTGGGAGCTTGCATCTCACGCTCGAGCGGACTCATGGTCGCTCGAGCGGAAGTGCACGCACTCAGAGCAGTCGCTCGAGCGTGAACTACTACGCTCGAGCGTAGATGCAGAATTTGGAATTTCCAGATTGCACCTCCAAGCTCAAAACTCGAATTCAACTCACCAAAACACATCTCTTGGGCCCCAAAACTTAAGATAACATAGTAAACTTGTAAAATATGAAGAATAAAGGATCATTTCATAAAATCATGGCCTAAGAGTTTGCCAAAAGTTCAGAATTCATCTTGAAATTCAAGAAACAAAACATGCATGTAAAATCTTTTCTTCAAACCTCATGAAACTAGCAAATTGAGCTCATAAGCTCCATGCATGTAAGAAATTCCTTCCAAAACATGAATTTAAGTGAAGGAACATGATATTTCAAACATGGATGATATGAATCATGTTCAAAATGATGAAATTAAACTAAACTAAGCATGCATGTATGAATTAACTCTAAATTCATCATCTTTGGTCCAATTCTTGTATACAATCACAAATTCTTCTTGAAATGATCTACTTGATGGTTAAAACTCATAATTATGTCTTAAATCCTTACCTAGAGTCTTGAATTACTATTGTTCTAGCACAATCTTGGTGAATTCAACACAAAACCTCCAATTCTTCTTCAATCTCTTCCTTCCTCTCTTTAGAATTGTGCTCCCTCTCTCTCTAAAATGTCTCACCAGATTTTTCCACTCAAGGGATAAAAGAAATGAGCTCAAAATGAGCTTATATCTCATATATATGTTTATGGTGCTAAAACACATTAATTGGAATATTAGGCTAACCAAACATGACTTAATTAATCGTTTTGAATCAATTTTTAATAAAACTTGCCATATGGTTCTAAAAGATCCAAATAACCTAGCGGTGTAGTCAATTTCGATTTCGGATGCCGATAAGGCTTTCAATTTACATATTAAAGTGGAATTCCAAACAGATATTTCTATAAGTAACAGATAGAAGGCCAAATATCATGCAATTTACATATTAATCCCATAATTCATTTGATCCACTCAATTAGCATCTTTAATCATTGATTAGTAGCTAATTACGGGTCGGGGTTATTGCACATACATTCAGTGCCCCTTTCTCGCATGTGCTAATCAAGGCAACATATATTTGCTTGGCATGCACCCCTTGCCATGCTTATGGGCCTCACCCACCGCATGTGTGGCCCAACCCTTGGATCAGATGATTTTTTGTTGGAGCAAACCATACATGCAAGCTTCTCTTGTCACACGTATGGAAATGACTGAAGGTCAAAAATTTGTCTAAAGCATTCTCACACTCTCTGATTTTTTCCTTACACCCGAAACTTACAAATTTTAACTCAAAAATTATTAAGAGAAGTTACATAAGGGCGGAAATAATATCTCAACAATAGCACACAATACTCAAGGCTCTAAAAACAAAATGAATAACCCGAATAAACACGTTCAAGTCCGGTCCAAGACTCAGACATCATAATCGCTTTATTTGAAATCTATATATATCCAAACAAACCATTAGGTCTTTAAGCTTTAACATATTGGCATTAATAATAAACTAGTCAATAGAAAGAGGACATGCAGCAACCAACTACATTGTAATATGAGCAAAAATCAAGAAAAACGCGGAGAAAAGTTAAATAAGCAATTTAGCATTTAGATCTACGTATGTTGAGGAGGTGGCATTAACAATTGTACATCTTAATGGTTAATAAAAACAATTCAAGTTCAAATTTGGAGGGGAAGCACGTATGAAATTAAGCAAAGTATAATGGAGGACTTGCAAAGTAACTGCTCTTTCAATGATTGTTGAAAAATTCATAGATGCTAAGATGTCTATGAATGACAATTATAGTAAAAGAAGAGACCTTCAAACAAACCATCAAAGCCCAACATATTACTTACCTTTCATTTTATTTGATGGCGTTTTACGTTTCAGGTATGAGTAGCCATAGTTTAAGTGGTTTTCTCTTCTAGTATTTTTCTTATAGTTCTTTTAATGCCTTTATGTAAAGCCCCGAAAAAATAACAATAGACCATCGCATAACATTCCTCATAATTGAACAATAACATCATATTCTGTTCCACTTATGAACTTGATGATACAAAAGGCGACATATGCGGTATACATTCATAAATCCTAAATCCTAAATCTATAGCATATGACATAGATACACAAATTAAAAGAAAAGTAAAATCCAAGTAATTATATGCCCTATTGGCTACATCTTTCCAAGACAATGCTTTGTTACATCAACATGAGTTCAACTCAATACAATTAAAGCCCAAGGCTTGTACAAAAATAATTACATCAAATAACAAAAAAAAAACCCTTGGCTCCAAGTCCTCCCAAGCTATGTCCTTGTGGAGGCATATTATCAGCACTTGAAAGTTGTTTTCCACATAGGGTGAGCCAAAGCCTAGTAGAGATACTTTAACGCAATATATAAATCTTAACAAAGTCATAAGGGAAATTCACATGCATGCCATTTATCAAATATTTCTCAATGCTAGATTATATATCAATTCATAAAAATAATCCTTTTATAACAGAAAATAGGGCAGTGGATACAAAATACTAAGAATCTCTGGGTACGTGTCTGCCAGTAGGCTATATAAGCACTACTAAAGCCATTTTACCGGTACTAACCGGAAGGATTGGCACCTAACCGCGCGAGTTTTTTGACTTTCACCATGGACACACAGGCCAACATAACAACCACAACCACATTCTGATTGTCATCATTAGGTAATCAAAAGAAAGCGCCCAAGTCTTAGGGCCAGTCAAAATAGGGTGTCTATAACACCCCCTAACTAGATTCACCAAGGTATTCACCCATTTATCTCAAAACAAACATTTTCAATGTTTAAGTATGCAACAATGCTCAATGTAAGGTGTATGAGTGATTAATTTTAATTTATAATCCTCATGTAATTTCTACAATAATCAAAACTATTCTCCACCGATAGTTTAAAACAGATATTTCTATATAACAGATAATTTTTCGACAACAGATATAATCTCTTCATTTTTAAAATGGGAGTGATATTACATATCCAAAATCATTAACATATACATTGTTTCTATTCTTACCAAACCAACACCATTTTCTATTTCCTTTTACAAAACTAAATATCCATAATTTAGAACAAAAACCCCCTTCACTTACAAAATCAATTTTAAGTAAAGAATTTACCATTTTAACATATCTTAATCATAAACACATTCCCACTACCTTTCTCAAGAATCCTTTTGAAAACCCCTCATTTTCAATTCAAAACCAAACCCTAGGTTTAACTCCAAAATCCCCAAACCACTAGACTTTTTCAATAGACAAATAACTAAGGCAAAAATCATACCAAAGGTTAAAGAAATCCCTACCTCAAAGTAGAAGACCAAAAGAGAACAAGAGTTAAGGATTGGCGGAGCCGAAACGATAACTCCTCCGATTAAAATGAAGCCCTCGATGTGCTCTACATTTTTCTCCAAAGAGTTAGGGTGAGGAAACCAATAGATTGAGAGTATTTGGAGTTTAAATGCAAGAACTAGAGAGAGAGAGAGAGAGCGAAGATTTAGGGTTTTTGAAATGTTTAGAGAGAGAGAAAAATAAAAAATGACACATAATGCCCTTTTATTAGATTGATATATGCGCAGACCATTGGGGCGATCAAAACATCACTCAAGTGTCAGACACAATAAGTGACACTGCTCGAGCGACCAAAACCACCGCTCGAGCACACAATGACCCCCTCCTAGAAGTTCAGACTTGCAAATGAATGCTCGAGCGCAAGGAAGACTGCATAAGTGAAGATACCACACTTCTAGTAGTTTTGCAGATTGTAAAAGATCGCTCGAGCGCAAGAAAGACCATTCGTGCGAACAGACAAAAATCTGAGCAACAACTCTTTTGAAAAACTAACTCTAAACCTGTTTCAAACACAATCATAACTCCCAAATAGCCAAACTCAACTAGTAACAAGATGAAAATGAAATAAACAATAGTTAAGGGCATGGATTCCCTGATTTAAAAGCAAGAAATGGGTTGGGTCTAAATTGGAATCATTATACTTTACCTTTTTGTAGTAACTCATTTATTTGAATTTTTGCTTCGTAAGAATAGAGGTAGCTTTAAGGTAACTACCATAGAACTCGTGCTATACACAAGGATAAAAATATATCTTCATATAATACAATTCTATAATACCGTTCGACTTAAACTCATGTCTAATTATCTTTTGATTCTTATAATTTTGTATCATATTATCAAATTATAATACCTAAGTTTAACGGGTCACCCTAATCATCATAAGACCCAAGAAATAGTCTAAAAGTACATTATTATGTTGTCATTAAAATTAAAATGCAAAATTTGTTCAACTATTACTATGGTTGACATTTAATGGTACTCAATTAATTGTTAAATTCACTATTGTCGTCTTCATTCCTTCTTCTTTTTAACGTTTTTGGGAAAGGAGACAATAAATAAGTTTGATGATATTAAAAATGTTATATATCAAGTCGACAGCCTAAGAATTTTTGTATATAAGTATGTGATGTTTTCAATTGAAATGTTATACCTCTGAAAGCCGATCCTAAACACACATTCATGTGTAATCTATAATCCTAAATTTCTTGATTAGAATGTTTTATACATCCAAATGCTCATCTTACACAATACCAAATTTATCTAGATTAGTTTTTTCTTACATAATGAAGTTTACAGTTTATCTAGTATACAATTATTGGGTATATATCCTGTGATGACCCCGACCTCCGTACTATTATATTATATTGATTCAATAAGTTTAATTGCATGATTATGTGTTTAATTGTGTGATTATATGCTTAATTTTGTAGTTATCTATTATTACATGGAATATTTGTTCACTTATCGACTTAGAATCAGAAATTGAAAGCTTGAATGGCTTCAGAAGCCAAAATTGACTAGCCCAATAGGCTAATTAGAATATTTAGAATTTTATGACAACTTTCGTCAAAATTTGATTCAGACCGAAATAATTAGAATAAAATAATTGGAATCAATTAAAATTTAGTAGGATTAATTATCCATAAGCAAGCTTAATTAGGTTAAGATAATTACTCCCAATATAAGCCTAATACATGTCTTGAGCTCACATATACAAACACATGGGCTGAGATTTTGAGGAGAAGGAAGGAGAACTCAACATTTAGAGAGAGAGAGAGCGAATGAGCATTGTAGAGTATTTGTGGAAGATTTGAAGATTGAAGCCATAATACACTTGAATTCACACCTTTGGTATGAAATTCATCCTAAATTCTTAAGTTATGTAGGAAATAAGTTCATGGAGTTGTAGGATCATTTGCATGAGTTTAAGTGGATTGAACATGAATTACCATGGATATGATGAATTGGAGTTGAATTATGCACATGCATGCTTGATCCTTCATTTTTGAGTTAAGATTTCTTGAATTTCATACATGCATGAAGTCTAGAAGGCTTAAACTTGAAGGTTTTCCATGGTCTTATACATATCATGTCATCTTGTTATGTTTTGAGAAGAGAAGAGTGTAATTAATGTCATGCATGGTTCCAACTTCATGATTTAAGTTTGATTTTGAGAATTAGGTCCATGATTTGAGCAATTGGTTCCAAACATATTTTCAAGTTCTAAAATGTTTTTCCATGTTTTTGTACCAAAAACACGAGTTTTGGTCCTTTGAATATCAAGTTTGAACTTCAAACACAGTTTTGGAAATTTCAAAATTCGACATGTCCGCTCAAGCGAAGAAAGTGTCGCTTGAGCGTAAAAATCAAGCTCCCAGAAGTTTTGCAAAGAATTGCATGATGGCTCGAGCATCCAAAGCTACGCTCAAGCAAATCCTGTTTTGCATTACTCATCGCTTAAGTGACAGAAAGCTCGCTCGAGCGCAAAAATTGAGCAACCAATACTTTTACAGAGTTTTGCAGACCGGTCGAGCGACCAAAGTGGCACTCTAGCAAGGACTCTATTTTCAACAAATTTTGATTAACTCTTTGTAGACCACCCAAGACTCCGCTCCGCGCGCAAGGACGCGAATCGTTTGTTCTTAGCTACTACAGTTCGGACTCATGTCACGGTTCTGAATCTAATCTTGCAAAGTGCAATGCAAGACTGATAAATCACCTAAGAGCCCAAATCCGGCAAATCGTTTTGGAAAATCGATTTTAATAAAGAAGTGCCAAACATGGACTGATTTGCCAGATACAGAGTCGCCACCTAAATGTTTTATTTTAGAGAAATTTAGAAAACCCTGACTCGTGCCTAAGGCCACGTATCCGTCATCACCAAAGTTGCCTCGGCTCGGGAACTTGGGTACGAGAGGGGAAGGTCATGCAATGAGCACCCCCGCTCGCCCGATCAAAGATCGCCCTTTACTAACATGATATGTTGTTTTTGAAAACACATGTGTTCTTATTCCGATTATTAACCTAGAATTACTATGTGATGAGCACAGCATACAAGTATAGACTAGATCTCCTAAGTTGGAACAAAACATTTCGTGTTCGTTTATTTGAAAACGGTTTAGAGGTGCTACTCGCAAGTAGGCTAAGTCATGGATTTTGCCACCCTCAAGTGGTCTTAGAAAACATGATTTTGCCACTCTTAAGTGGGCTTAAAACACACATTTTGATGAATTGTTCCAATTCAAGCAATCTAACCTTCACCCACAGGAATTCAAGCAGTTAATCACTTAAGCAGTTAGCCTCATGGCAAGCATGCTAACATGGCAACATACACATCTCATGCAGTATACTAAAGCGTAAACACTCACAGTATACTCTGAACCAAAACAAAGAACTAGTTAGAAATCATGCATGATCCTAGTTCATGTTGAGATGGCTAATGTAACACATGCAAAAATGCAACTAAGATAGGCTTGGCTATTCTAAGATGTCATGTGAATGCAACTTGATAACATGTATTCAAATTGGAATTGAAATACAATGCAGTTAGTATGGTGCGCCGAGCCCAGTGCATGCAAAACAGATGAATGATACACTCATGCGAAGCATAAGGATAAGGATGTTAATGAAATATGTCCTAAAACTAACCATCATAAGCGATTAAGTAAAAGGGAGAAAGAAATGGGGGTTAGAAGACATGCATCACACACACGCACGCTTATTATAACAGTGTGCCCTCTTGACAGAGGGTCCGAATAATAAGCTAACTAGCTAATCTAAGTTAATTAAACTAATTATTACATCACAAAACTAATTAACTAACAAGCTAACTAATTAAGTACAAAATGAAGCTAATTAACTACCAAGTTAACTAACTAGTTATTACAACACAAATAAGCAGCTATATGCATTAACTACTTAAGTACAGAACCAAAGCATAAGCTAGCTAAGGAAAACATTTAAGTAAAGCAAATAGAAGGGGCCTCGGAGCGAGAAGCGCATGTATGTTCGGTCGCCTCGTTCGGAAATCCATCGCGATGCCCCAATTTGCCTCTGTTTTCAATTGTTCTCAGAACTCTGCACCAAGCTCCAGATAGCTTCTAACTCACCTTGGGGACCCTCAAGAGGGCTGTCGACCAGTTATTGGTATTGCCAACCACCTGCCGACCACCTATGTTTGCTGCAGACCAGAAAAAGTGGTCGGCCAACCACTTTTACTGGTCTGCCGACTACTTTTTGCTGTACTTTTCTAGTTTCCTGCAACAAAGAACAAGAAGGGGCATGGCAATGTATTTGCAAGATATGTGTGCACAATCACCCTCCCTATCATTTCATGAGCTCAAGAGAGTGCGGTTCTCTACCCTCGGGCCACCAATCACGCATCTCGATGTATGATGGCCGAGAAGCCGAGATTGCACGAATCAATGTGAAATGAATGCACACATAACACATAAATGCCTTAAACTCTATCATGCGTGATCAAGAGCGTCGGGGACTGAGAAATGAGGCACGTTTCATCACTTCAAGTATGAAACGTCCCTCGTGTTTGGACTAACACCCTATCCAAACACAAGTAACACAAGGCATGCATACACAATGCAATGCAACAAACATGCAAAAATCATGCAATGCAACAAGCATGCAACAATATGCAATACACCAAGCATGCAACAACACAAAAACAAACATGTTCAATGGACTTAAACCGAATATGGACGGACCTCAGTCATGCCAAAACAGTGGCCATAATGCTACAAAAGATGGCATGAAATGCAAAACAATGCATGCACATGCATTAGCCTATCAACTAGGCATAAGAGCATAACTCTCAAAAGTGCTCAAGGAGCGACAAACATGGAAGTGTGACAACACTATAAGCACTGAAATAAGGTATGAAATGATGCCAAATCATTCAAACAATACAAGCATAGCATGCAAGGGTCCTTAAAGCATTAAAGCTAGCAAAGAGGACTATACAAGGGATATGCAATACATGGCACAAATGCATGAACCAACCATGGACAGAGTTCAAATAGGTCAAAACAAGGACCAAAACATGCTGAGATGGGGCTCAAATGCCTAGGCATGCATGCACACTAAGCCACAAACAAGGCAACAATGCACAACCCTTAGAGGCACTCAAAGGGTGAAAGAAATGGGAACATGGAAATGCTACATGCTCTGAAATATCATGTTAAATGATGCCAAATCATGTACATGTCACAAATGAAGCATGCTATGGTGCCCAAAGCTCAAAGCTAGCAAGGCCAATTGCACTACAACTATGCAATACATGAAGCATATGGAAAATACAACCCAAAACAGTCCTAGAGCATGTTAAAATGATGCTAAAACATGTATGGAAGGAAGCCAAAATAAGCTAGCGTGGTGAGCATGAAGCATGAAATATGCAAGGCCAAAAGGGAGGATTACACTACACCTACTAAGACCAAGCATGAGATGGTTTTGCCAACAAAAATCAGAGTTATATCATGGCAAAATAACCCCAAATACACACTGAAATGATAGCTCGCAAGCTTAGGCATGAAAGCATACACAATGGCTCATGTTTAAGGCATAAAGGACCAACTCTCCAATGCATTGAAAGAGTGAAAGATGTGAGTGTATGACCACACTACATGCACTGAAATCACATATCATATGATGCCAAATCATGAAAATAGTCCGAGCAATGCATGCTAGTGGCTTGGAAACTCAAGGCTAGTGAGCTAGATTGAACCATGGCTATACAAAGCAATGCATGCATGATCAAAACAACATAAACTAGAGCTAGAACATGCTAAAACATGAACAAAAGCTTCTCAGAGTTAAGCCAAAATCATGCTAGAATGATGGTCCAAAGCATGATGCATGTTAGGCTAATCATGCAAGATTGCACTACAAGTGTGTGAAGCATGCAAGAGGTTAACAAACCAACCTAAAGCAGAGGTATAGCATGCTAAAACAACACCAAAAACAAGCTGTGATGGAGCCAAAACATGCTAGAAAGACATGCTACTTCATAAGGCACACAAAGCTAGTTTGCAAAATTTACATTACAAGTGTATAAAGCATGCATGAGGTGACAAAACCAAATCAAAATAGTGGTATGCCATGTCAAAATAACCCCAAATACATGCTAAGATGGAGACAACATAAGCTTAACAAACATGCTCAAACATTAGGCAAATGAAGCAAGCATCCAAGATACAAGGAGAGGGGATGACCTTCTTCTATTTAAGACCTCAAAACACAAGTTTTACCACTAAAAATCCACTGGATTTCAGTGGTTGAAAGGCCAAGAGAAAGTGATCTCAAGGGCCTAAAGTGATGGTGTAAAACAAAGCTAAACAAGGCACAAGAGGGGGGTAGACCACCCCCAACACAAAAGAGACCTCAAACAAACATTACAAGCATGCAAAATCAGAACTTTTTATAGTAGAAAGTCAAGCCAAAATAAGCATGCAAATAGGGCCAAAAGCTTAATAAAAAAACAAGGGTTTAAGAGGTTAGAAGTTCACCCTTGTAGAACAACTTTAGAGCAATAACTCCAGCAGCTTTTTTTTTTATCAGAACCAATCCAAAAACACCAAAACCAACTTCAAAGTGCCTCAGCAACAAGAGTGTGGTGTTTCACTATGTGTTTGTGTGCAAAAGTGTGAAGAATAGGCACTTTCAAGCACAAAAATGAAGCGAAATGAAGAAGTATAGAGATAGATGATATGTATAGCTTAAGCGACTTTTTCTGAACCTAAGGCATGAGGGAAGAGGTTCTCTTATATAGAAAAAAAAGTTCAAGCTTGTTGAACACACTAGGAGCTCTAAGCAATCCCTCCATATACGTGTATGGAGGATGCTTTCTGTGCCCAACAGTTGGCACAGCTGGCAAGAAAAGATCTCCAGGAAACTGCTGGAAAGCCACCGACCACTTGAAGTGGTCGGCCAGCTACTTGCAGTGGTTGGCCGACCACTTTTTCTGGTCAGCAAGAAGAGAAAGTGGTCGGCAAGGGGGGAAATGTGGTCTGCACAATGAGAGGAAGGGGTTGGCATGGCTGCAGACCACTTTCCCCCACCAGACCAGTTATAGACCACCTAAGTGGTCGGCCAGCTCAATTTTCTGGTCGGTAGGAAAAATTCTGCTTTCCAAGTCCAACTTCAAATGGCTATAACTCCATCATCTGGACTCCTTTTCAGGTCATTCTTGTGTCCAAATTGAAGCCCCGAAAGTAATATTTCCAATGGTGAAAGATTTGCATCAAAATTCCAACTGTGAAAAAGGTTATGCCTGTTTTGGTGAAGCTATGCAGTTTTGGTTCTACCCGAATTCATGCCGAACTTCTCCCAAACTAGTTTTCTTCTCTCCTTTCCTCTTTTCTTCAACTCCAAACCCCTAAACAAGGTGTTCTGAAATATTTTTCAAAGATTTTATCCCTCTTTCATTCATTTTCACTTTGTCCTTGCTCGGTTTATCGAAAAGCGCAACATTTAACGAAATGCGAGCGTCGGAACATTGTAGGAACTTTATTTTCAAAACATTTTGAAAGAGAGGGTTTCAAGGTCTAAAATCTTTTGATCAAGATTTTTTTGGTCCAAAAGGGGTATGATGTTAGGATTTGACTCTCTCCTTGTCGAAGAAACTGAACCTTTGCCCTTCACACCTTTCACCACCAAGTAAACCATCAGTAGTGCCCAAGTCTTAAGGGCGGTCAAAAATGGGGTGTCTACACTCTTTTAAGTTCATACTTGCATCCTCATGTCATTTCAGTACTTTTAAGCACCAATTGAACTCATATAAACATGGAATGCGTTAGAAACACATGAGGAGAATTGAATGAAGTGAAATGGATATCGAATGATGCTTCAATTGTATTTTTATTATGTGTTTTGTATACGTGGACATCCGAGGCCTAGTGACAATGTAACCCACTATGAGTAATAACTGTATAAAGATATGTTCGAGTTATATTTATTTTTGAAAATGTTATTGTTATCGAAATTGATATATGAATCATTGAATGGCTTATTGAAACGAATGGTTTATTGAAACGTTATGATGATTTATTGAAATTGTTGTTGTTCATCCAATGATTTATTGAAATGTTAGTTTCTTATGAATGAATGAAGTTCCCTTTTGAAAATGTATTTGTGGCATCCTTTAGTGAGGCCCTCACTTGGGAGATATAATACCATGGCCCATTGCTTAATAGGCCCTCGCCTGGGGGATACAACATCATGGCCCATTGATAAAGTGGCCTTTGCCTAGGGGAAATTAATACCATTGCCCATTGATAAAGAGGCCCTTGCCTAGGGGAAATTAATACCATGGCCCAGTGGCCCTCGTCCGGGGGAAACAATATCGTGGCCCATTGGATAATTGAAACATAAAGATATCTGATGTTAGACCTTCATGGTCATATTGAATATTGAACATTGATTGACCCTTGAGGTCCCATTGTTAGTGATACATGGTTACTCTACTGTATGTGCCACATGAATTGAATGAAATGGATATTAATGTCAAGATTGACTAGAAATGTGAAATTGATATTCGTGATGGCATTGAACTTCATTCATATAATCTCTTTATTCTGTTATTACTCATTGGGCATTAGCTCACTATTTATATATATATATATATATGTGTGTGTGTGTGTGTGTGTGTGTAGGTGAGCAAGATGAACATCATGGATAGAAGTTGCCTAGGAGTTACCCAGTGGTCAGCCTTTCGTGGAGCTCCCGGAAAGGAGACAACTTGGACTCGTATGGAGCCAAACAAAGTCTAAACCCCTTTTTGTTTTGAGCTCTTAGTTTGATTTTTGGTATAGGGGTTTTTTTTGTATATGTATGACTTGTTAAGTTTGGAAATTGTGGACTGGATGTTGTTTTACAACTTTTGTAATGTATGCACTTACCTATAGAATGATTGTACAATTTTAATGCAAACTCTTTTCATATACGCATGGCTCAATGGATAATTTTTATGTTATGTTATACTTCGGCTAAGCCCCGTACTTTATATTTAATGGATTTTGTTTCTGGAGGTCGTAAATGATCTATGATTACTGACCGGTCATGACGCTAAACCTATAGGGGCGGGTTTGGGTTGTGACATATCCATAACCTATTGAGGGATCCCAAAAATTAAAATAACTTTATGTCGGTGAGAAACTTTTAAAAAAAAACATACCTACAAAAGTTCTAAAAACCATTCGTGGCGAGGGGCACTATACATTTAAAGCTTATGCTGGGTTTGTTGTCTATGTAAAGCTACTTATAAAAGTTACCTATTCTAATATATAAAGTGAAGGTTGCTAGTGGTGTTTACACTTTTTGTTTCAATTTTTTTTTTTTTTTTTTTTTTGATTCAAAGGAAAAGATGAAAATAGACAAGACGACGGAGTTTAAAAATACAAACAGAGGGTTACTCCCTCATACTAGCCACTCCAGTCATATCTTCAATGAGGAGAGTTGTGACCTCCATAGGAGGATCCTCAAGGATTTTTACATGCTCAGCTTGGGCTACACCTAAATCAGCTAATCTATTTGCCAATTTGTTGCCTTCTCTTAAGGTGTGGAGGATTGAACAGTGGCATCTCTGAAGGAGGAATTTGGCATCTTCAAGGAGGGCCTTGAGAGGAGAGTTTAGGTTTGGCCCTTGTTGAATCTGAAGCATAGCTTGTTCAGAATCTGTTTCAATTACCACATTGGTCAGCCCTTTCTGGAACAAGATGGTGAGTCCACGGTAGATGGCCCAAATCTCTGCTTCTAAGCATGTGCAGTGTCCCAAATTTCCATAGTAGCCCCATATCCAAATGCATGTATCATCCCGCAAGAGGTCTCCATAACCTGCTTGACCTGGATCTCTCTTTGAACAGCCATCTGCGTTAAGCTTCAAATTGCCTACAGTAGGAAAACACCATTTGATTAGCTTAGGTTAAGAAAATTTGGGGTGAAGAGGAGATTGAAAAGCCTCATTAATTTCATGCACATAATCCCTGATGAGCTTAAGATTGGTATGAATTGGACTCATAAGTTGATCAAAGACCATTTGATTTCGATCCTTCCAGATCTGCCAGAGTGTAACAACAAATATCAAAAACCATTTTGTGCCAGCCATTTCTATTTTGCTCTTTTAGTTAAAGGACACCCAATCAAACAAGGGCAGTGTTGCTCCTTCCTCCCACCAAGATTGATTTTGAATGTGAATCCAGAGTGCCTTAGAGTGAGCACAGTCTCTAAGAAGGTGCAGCATGTCTTCACTAAAGTGTCCACATCTGGGACACAAATCTGAAGAGGACAAATTTCTCACAAGGCGCATGTGATTGGTCAGCAATCTACCTTTTAGGATAAGCCAAAGGAAAAATTTCAGTTTATGAGGGAGTTTGAGTTTCCAGATCCAAAGCCAATCCGTGCCATCCACAATAGGATTAGTAATAAACTGAAAAGCAGAGTTAGTAGAGAATTTACCACAATTAGATCCACTCCAAGAAGGAGTATCAGGAAATGTTACAAAACTGGGCCTGTAAATTCTAACAATTTTAGAGAGATCATGAGGAGTAACAAGAGTTGCAAGGCTATCCATGTTCCAATTACCATCCTCATCCAAGATTAGCTTAACTTTATCAAAGTCATTGGTTCGGTAGTTGTTATTTGTTAGGGCTAAGGGTTTAGAACCACACCACCAGTCATTCTAAAGGGAAATAGTTTCACCATTACCAACCACCCATTTAACCCCACATCTAAGAGTTTCCCTGGTTTTGCAAATGCCTCTCCAAATGTGGGAAGCTTGAGAATTCTGTGGCCAACTAAAGAAGCTGTGATGGTGCAAATATTTAGAATGAAGTATTTGGCACCAAAGTTTTGATCTATCACTCAAAAATTTCCACCCCAGTTTAGTAAGAAGAGTAGCGTTATGGTCTCGAGCCATTCTAATACCTAAACCACCCTCGGATTTACTACTGCAAACACTTTCCCAGTTAACTAGATGGACTTTTTTATGAGTTTCAGTGACCCCCAAAGAAATTTTCTATTGAGCTTATCAATCTCATCACAGGTGTGTCTAGGAAGTTCCATAGTTTGCATGGTGTAGGAAGGGATGACAAATGTGGCAGCTTGAACAAGGGTGGCTCTGCCTGCTAAGTTAAGAGTTTGGGTTTTCCAACCTGCCAATTTGGTTTTCATCTTCTCCAGAATTTCACTGAAAGTGGCCTTAGTGACTCTCTTGTGAAGTAAGGGGGAACCAAGGTATTTGCCCAGATCTTGCGTTAGGGCAATGTCACTATGGATGCTAAGGGACTTAGCAAAATTTCGATGGATATTGGGAGAGACAAAGAGCTTAGACTTGGCATGATTAATATTTTGACCAGAAACTGTACAAAATTCAAAAAGAACCTTAAAAATTGTATCACAGTTCATGTGGTCTGCTTGGGCAAAAAGGATAAGGTCGTCCGCAAAAAACAGATGGGATAATGGGAGGCTAGCTTTAGACGCCTTAATGTCTTTCCAAGAGCCTTCTCTCACTGTAGTGTTCATCATATTGGATAATCTCTCCATACAGAGCACAAAAAGGTAAGGAGAAAGAGGGTCACCCTGATGAAGCCCTCTCCCATTATGAATGCCCTCAATAAGTTCACCATTCCAAATGATAGAAAAATGCTTATTAGAGACACAGCTCATGATTAACTCAATCCAGGAATCATTCAGTTTGAAATCAATTAAGGTATCTTTGATGAAATCCCAAGACAAACGATCATAAGCTTTTTCTAAATCAATCTTGAAGATCATACCACCTGTTTTACCTTTCTTATGTCTTAAGGAATGCAAGATTTCCTGAGTGATGATAATATTATCAGTGGTACTCTTACCAGGGATAAAACTACTTTGGTTGGGACTAACCAGATTATCAAGAAGAGGTCGGATTCTACCCACATTAATTTTTGTAATGATTTTATAAGTGACATTACATAAACTAATGGGTCTGAATTGTCTAATGGACTTGGGATTGTTAACTTTAGGAATATGCACAATAAGAGTCTCATTAATGATAGTAGGGATCTGTTTAGAAAGGAAACAATTATTCATAGAGTCACACACAGATTGAGCCACAAGATGCCAATATTTGTGATAGAAAATGGCCTGAATGCCATCTTTGCCAGGGGCTTTAAAGACACCTACATCTTTAACAACTCTCAAGATCTCAGAGTTAGACACAGGTTGAGTTAATCTAGCATTGTCTTCAGGAGTGAAATGATTATGAGAAATATTATTCCAATGATCTAGATGAATTATAGGGCTAGAACTAAATAGATTCTAAAAATAATCAAGAAATATAACTTTAATACTAACAGAATCAGTAAACCAGTTACCAGATTGATCCTTAAGAGCATTAATTTTATTTTTTCTTCGCTTAGCAATAGTGGAGATATGAAAATACCTAGTATTTCTGTCCCCTAGCAGAATGTGTTTAGATCTAGCTTTCTAGAACCACAGAATTTCTTCTTGATACAGAGTAGAATTGTATCGAATAACGAGTTCTTTTTCAAGACTAAGGAGACTATGAGAAAAATTGTTAGCTAAACATTTTTGGATGCCTTCAATACAGGCCAAAAGGTGTATTTTCTTTTTAAAAATATTACCAAAGACCTCTCTGTTCCATTCTTTAACTTTACAGGTAAAGACAGTAGTGGAATCAATGAGGTTATGGTTCATACTAGTCCACGAAGAATTAATAACATCAATGAGACCTGGGTGTGTCATCCAGGCAGCTTTAAATCGAAAAGGCCTATTAAGGGGGTTGAGTTGATGTATACCTTGAGTGTAAACCAGAAGGGGGGAATGGTCTGAGTATGTTCTGGGGAAGATTCGGACAGTGGCCTCCGGGAACATGGTTCTCCATTCCGATTTGCACATAGCCCTATCTAGGCATTCCATTGTGTTGGTAAGCCCTTTTCGGTTATTAGTCCATGTCATACTAGGACCAGAACTCCCCAGATCCATTAAGTTGCAATTGTTGACTCTGTCTAGGAATTTCTGATTTTGAACAGTAGGATTTCGGGAGGTGAAGCTCCTTCTTTCTCGCTGAGTAGCAAAATCATTGAAGTCCCCTACGACTAACCAAGGCTTCCCCATAGTGCCAGTCACATCTTCTAGATTATCCCAGAGTTGGTCTCTCATAACAGGAGAAGGGCTAGCAAACACAGCAGCTAAGACCCATTCATCATAGTCAGCTTTATGGATAGTTGCATGGATGGCTTGAGAAGTGGCAGAGGACGCACGCACAGTAACTTGGCTTGTATCCCATACAATTCATATCCCCCCCCCCCCACGACCAATAGGGTCAACAATAGTTGAGGCTGTGAAGCCCAATCAATTGAAGAAATTGCCCATTTTACTGAAAGGAACCTTAGTTTCCAACAGAACTAGAATTTCAGGCTTGTGGGTTCTAATAATTTCAGTGAGGTTGCGCTTGAAATTGTTGTTGCCGGCTCCCCAGCAGTTCCAGAATAAAAGACGTAGCAAATCCATAGATGGGTAAGTTAGAGGGGAGTCAGACACCAAATCTTTAACGATGCTGTGAATCCATTGCCGATCATCTGCTTCTAACCTCATTGAGGCCATCTGAATCGAGTGGGCTGGTTATAGGTTGAGCCCCTCCCAACTTAGCACGATTGTCATGCGAATCTGTTCTATCCACCAAGCAAAAGCGACTAGGTGAGCAACTTCTGTCTCTGGTCCTAATAATAGGGCCACTGCACTGGTCTGATTCTGGTGGTCTTCCACCTCGATCATCTGTTCGGTCGGCTCCTGGTCTATGCTGAGCTTCTCCCGGATCAGGTGGGTCACTAGCTTTTTCTTGAAGCTCCGAAGGGTTGTGAAGTAGGGTGTGAGTTGTAAGTGAGGTAACAGAGGGGGTTGGGGAGGGTATACCTTCGACCATAGCTAGATCTATAGACCTTGGAAAGGGGGTGTCAGATGGACTCTGTATGGATAGCGTGTTTGTAGAGGATAAAGAGACCAAAGCTTGATCACAGTGAGGGGGATCTGCCTTGGCTTCGATAGGAAGATATGGTGTACTGACTTCAAGATTTTGCGGTGAAGTGTGATGCAGAAAGTGTGTAGTGGAATCCATTGGTTGGGGGGGGGTTTAACCCTACATTCTCTTTGCCTTTAGGGTCATTGGGTTGGGTTGGGCTTGGCACCTTAATGGGCTGGCTTTGCTCTTTTGAAGAACCCGATCTGTTAGTTTTCCTGCCCCTTTGGGAAGTCTTAGAATTAATTGGGTCCTCCTCCAAGGCTTTGAATTTGTTGTCCTTAGAAACTGGGCCAGACAGGTTAGGGGCCCGCTTGGGCTGGATTGGTCTTCTACCCTTTTTCTTGGCAAGCATCCATGGGCCAAATGGATCTGTCTCTCCTGTCCCAGATTGTAAATGGTCGTTGGCTTCTGTCATGGGTTTGTCAGGGGTACCATCACCGGAAATGGCTATATTATTCGCCGCCGGTTGGACGATGGTATGTCTGAAACGGCAAGCCTCTTTTTTGTGATCTATTCTACCACAAAGGAAGCAAAAAGAATGGAGAGATTCATATTCGATGTTGTAATATCGATCTTCCAAAATAAATTTTGGTTGCAGTGGTTGACTGAGATCCATTTCTATACAGACACGAGCGAATTTACCCCTCGTCGCCATGGCCGTAGTCCAGTCGATCTTCAGTGGCTTTCCTATAGCTTTGGCGATAGCAAAAAGGACTTTTTCCTGATAATATTCAATCGAAAGCTCTGGAAACCGAACCCAAACAGCGGTTGTGGTTTCAAAGGCTTCTGATGGTCTGAAATTCGGCTCCCATCTTCGCACAGTTAAATAGTGATCCATGATCACCCATGGTCCACCCGTGAACACATGAGTACAGTCTGCTTGTTCAGAAAATTTAAAAAGAAAGTAATTGTTCCCCAAATCGATAACATTAAATTCACCCTGCAGACCCCAAATATTCTTTACACGGTTACAGAGCATTTTATACCCAATGGACTTACCCAGAAGTCTGATAATCAAAGCATTTCTCTACGGTTGTCGAATTTTATCCAACAGTTTCTTAGGTAAGGATACTTTAGGGACACCCAACTGGTCGGAGTAGGAGTGTTAGATTTCATGTTGACCATCAGTGTCAGTGTCAGTGTCCTCTTCATCAAAGGAGAGGATTTCAACTTGATTATCAAAAATATAGTCACCTCGTTTGGACTGGTTCAGTGCATCCTTGAAGGATTTGGAAGGCGGAGGGGTAATAGATCCCAGGTCAGTAGATCCATGGGAAGGGAGACCCTCTTTAGACACTTCACAGTCCATGTTTGTCTCGTTGACGAAATCAGAGCTTTTTATTTTTTTGGTGCTGCGGATCAGGTGATCTTCCTCTTCAGTCGTCTTCTCAAGGTTGAGAGGGGCTACAGGAACACTAGTTTGGTTCTCCATTCCAAATTGTTTTGCTCAATTTTTTCTTTCTGAAAATAGGCCTCAGAAATTATTTCATTTCCATACCTAACTATTTTTTTGTCAGTTATTAAAACACCAAGACCAAAACCAACTTCAAAGTGCCTCAGCAACAAGAGTGTGGTGTTTCACTATGTGTTTGTGTGCAAAAGTGTGAAGAATAGGCACTTTCAAGCACAAAAATGAAGTGAAATGAAGAAGTATAGAGATAGATGATATGTATAGCTCAAGCAACTTTTTCTAAACCTAAGGCATGAGGGAAAAGGTTCTCTTATATAGAAAAACAAAGTTCAAGCTTGTTGAACACATTAGGAGCTCTAAGCAATCCCTCCATACACGTGTATGGAGGATACTTTCTGTGCCCAACAGCTGGCACAACTGTCAAGAAAAGATCTCTAGGAAACTGCTGGAAAGCCGCCGGCCACTTGAAGTGGTCAGCCAGCTACTTGCAGTGGTCGGCCGACCACTTTTTCTGGTCGACAAGAAGAGAAAGTGGTCGGCAAGGGGGGAAAGGTGGTCTGCACAATGAGAGCAAGGGGTTAGCACGGCTGCAGACCACTTTTCCCAACTGCAGACCAGTTGTAGACCGCCTAAGTGGTCAGCCAGCCACTTTTCTGGTCGGCCAGCTCAATTTTCTGGTCGGCAGGAAAAATCCTGCTTTCCAGGTCCAACTTCAATTGGCCATAACTCCTTCATCTGGACTCCTTTTCAGGTCATTCTTGTGTCCAAATTGAAGCCCCGAAAGTAATATTTCCAATGGTGGAAGATTTGCATCAAAATTCCAACTGTGAAAAAAGTTATGCCTATTTTGGTGAAGCTGCGCAGTTTTGGTCCTACCAGGATTCATGCCGAACTTCTCCCAAACTAGTTTTCTTCTCTCCTTTCCTCTTTTCTTCAACTCCAAACCCCTAAACAAGGTGTTTTGAAATATGTTTCACAGATTTTATCTCTCTTTCATTCATTTTCACTTTGTCCTTGCTCGGTTTATTGAAAAGCGCAACATTTAACGAAATGCGAGCATCGGAATATCGTAGGAACTTTATTTTCAAAACATTTTGAAAAAGAGGTTTTCAAGGTCTAAAATCTTTTGATCAAGATTGTTTTGGTCCAAAAGGGGTATGAAGTTAGGATTTGACTTTCTCCTTGCCGAAGAAACTGAACCTTTGCCCTGCACACCTTTCACCACCAAGTAAACCATCAGTAGTGCCCAAGTCTTAAGGGCGGTCAAAAATGGGGTGTCTACACTCTTTTAAGTGCATACTTGCATCCTCATGTCATTTCAGTACTTTTAGGCACCAATTGAACTCATATAAATATGGAATGTGTTAGAAACACATGAGGAGAATTGAATGAAGTGAAATGGATATCGAATGATGCTTCAATTGTATTTTTATTATGTGTTTTGTATAGGTGGACATCCGAGGCCTAGTGACAATGTAACCCACTGAGAGGGTAATTTATGTGAAAATTGGGCCGAGCTGGGAAATGGTCATTATGGCCCACAATACGAAGGGCTGAGTAAAAAGGCCGTAAAGTTACTCCGGCCCGAGAGAGGTACAAAGTTACTCCGGCCTGAGAGAAATGTAATGTTACTCCGGTCCGGAAACAACTTGGAGTTAGGCCGGTTGGAAGACGCTTTGAAGTGAGACCGGTCTCAGAGTTAGCCCGGTCATAACGTATTGTGGTTAGACCGGTTTGAACTTTGCTACTCGGTAGCTCGGTCTAACTATGCCATTCTTTGTACATGTGGAACCGAGATAAGGAGTAGTGAAAAGGAGAACCGAACTAAAGACGGTTCGGTCTACTCTGTGGCTCGGCGTGATCATAATTACTTCGGTTACATTAGAGTTCGGCCATGATAAAAACCATCTCACTTGGTTTAAGCAGTGAGGGGGGTGTTGAAGAATAAGCATTGTCCTTCAGGAGTATGAATCCTAGGAGGACTCTGCATGGAAAAGTAAAAGTCCTATAGGATTGTGCCACACGAAACCTATAAAAGCTCACAAACATCACCTTTGGAGAGGTAACACACAACTTTGCTTTCTGAATACACAGAGCTTTTGTCTATTGGTCAAGCTTACTGACTTAGGCATCGGAGAGGTTTCCGGCACACACCCGCCGGCTAGCTCACGTTTGTGTTTTCAGGTGATAAAGCGACGACGTACAGAGGAGCGCAGACTTGATCAACAAGATTATACGAGAAGGTTTATTTCTTTCCCGTACAATTGGCGCCATCTGTGGGAAAAACAGACAGGACAAAACCTCTTGATCAAGCTTTACCTCTTTAGGAACAATGGTGCACATTGAAGAATTACCACAGTCCGCTATTGACGGGCAAACACCAGATGGGGGTGCAAGGCGTGAAGGATTACCTTCTATCCCTCCCATGGCGGACTTGGAGTCCCAACGACATAACTCCAGGAAAGAAACTAAAGGGAGGCGGACTCACAGCCCCTGTCACTCTCATTCACAAAGTCCTGACAGGCAAAGGCGGAGGATTGATCCTCAAGTTCTAGAGGACCGCGTGAAGGAGCAAGACAAATTAATAAGGAAGATGGCGGCGGACATGGAGGCTTTGAAGCGCCAGATGAAGGGAAAAGGAGTGGCGACAGGAGAGGGGCGCAAAAACAAGACGCCCCCTCGCCGCTCAGAAGACCATGGAAGGCATTCCACACCATCACAAGCAGAGAGTAAAAGCCTCAGGATAGGCGATACTCAGTCTAGAACCTTCAGAACTCGTTACTCCAGGTCTGAGAGAACGAGATCATTGAGGCCTTACACAGAGGGAAGTACCTACCGACCCTTACACTCGCACCAAACATCATCCAAACAGACGGAGCTGCCCAGATCATCCGATTTGCGGATCATGCTGGAAGAAAAGGCACGATGGAAGGAGGATACCAGGGCACGCAACCCTCGCAGAGTTTCTGCCCTTCAACGATTGGCTCCTCGATCGCATGGAAGCGTCGAGGTTGGAATGCCATTACCACGCCCTGCCTACGAACCGACTGATAAAGCATTAGCAAGGCTGCAGACCTCGCCATTCGTTCCGGCAATTGAAAACACGCCCCTACCTACAGGCTTCCTTCAGTCCAAATTCACTACGTACAAGGGGAAGACGGACCCCTACATTCACCTAAGCCACTTCTGCTAGGTTATGGTGGTATATTGGCGAAACGAGGCTCTAATGTGCATCCTCTTCCCGTTAAGCCTTGGCGATCTAGGCTTGACTTGGTTTGAAAAACTTCCAGAAGGTAGCATAGCCTCCTGGGCGCAATTGGCAGAGGCATTTGTCACAAGATTCAGAACAAACACCAAAACCCCGGTGGAGATTGATCAACTACTCTCCATCGACATAGGCGAAAAGGAGACGCTAAGATCCTACAATAGTCGATACTGGGAAACATTCAACCAGATTGGGGACTGCCCCACCAATCTAGCCATTGCACAATACAAAAGAGGCCTACCAGTCGGGAATAGACTAAGGGACTCAATCACCATGACACCGCCCCTCACCATGGAAGCCCTGATAAAAAGAGTGCATTAGCACATCAGGGTGGAGGAGGATGGCGCACGTGCCAAAGCAAAATCTGGCGCGACCACAGCACCAGAAAAGAAGGCCTCAGCAAAGGTCAACGCGGTAGATCGTTCGAACAGAAACGGACGTGGCAGACAAGACAATGGAGAGGACCAGGATAAAAGATGGTTGAGGGTCCGCACGGCCATAACCACGGTATTTAAGAAACCGATCTACCGAATTCTAAGTGAAATAAGAGATGAGCCTTTCGTCAGATGGCCAGCCAAACTAGGGGAAGCTCAGAAGGACTATGACGAAAGATCACGGTGCACCTTCCACAAAGAAAAGGGGCACTGCACTGAAAATTGCACGCCATTGAGACAGCACCTGGAGGAGTTGGTGGCAGCAGGTCACCCGGATAAATACATTGAAGGAGGGGCCCAACCAGCCCCCCAGGACCATAACAACCCCAATGGAATGCCAATCGACGCCCCACCTCAAGGCATTATCATTGTGATACATGGAATCTTTGAACCTGAGCGTGTATGCGAGCTCAGGGGATCAATCAAAAAGGCTGAACACTTTATAGAGGTGCTAAGTGCCCAACCTGCCATCAAGAAGGGGAAGACAGAGGCCACAAACGTCATGTCCTTTTCGGATAAAGACTTGGAACGGATATATTGCCCTCACAATGATGCCCTGGTCGTCACTCTCCGAGTCAAGGATTTTGACGTCAAGCGGATTCTGATTGACCAGGGTAGTTCATGTGAAATCATATACTACGAAACATTTAAACAATTGAAGCTGCAAGACAAAGACTTGGCACCTGCCGTATCTCCCCTAATTGGATTCAACTCCATGCCAGAATGGCCCGTCGGCAAAATAATTCTTCCAGTCAGAGCAGGAAACGTGACGAAACAAGTGGAGTTCTGGGTATTGAAGGTCCCCTCCACTTACAACATCATCTTGGGCAGAACATGGCTGCATGCAATGCGATCGGTGGCATCATCCTACCACCAAGTAATGCGGTTCCCCAACGATACCGCGGTAATTGAAGAAGTCTATGGAGATCAGATCATGTCGAAGCAATGCTTCGTCACGGTGAATGGCAGCCGCGCTGCCAAATGATACGTTCATTCGGTGAAAGAACCTGAGAGCAATGAACTATTCGCAGATGTCGGCAAAACAGCTGATCAGAAAGCGGTGGAGGACTTGGTAGAGGTAAGAATAGATGAAAAGAACCCGGATAAGTTCTTTTTGCTCGGTTCGTCATTGTCCAGCACTGAGAGATTAAAGGTGTTGGAATTTTTGACCTCTAACATCGAAGTGTTCGCCTGGACACCATACGACATGCCAGGTATTGATCCCAACTTCATCTGTCACCAACTCAATGTCCACCCATCCGCCAGACCAATCATTCAACACACCCGTAGATCGGCACTCCACCATGCCGAGATAGTGGCTGAAGAAGTAGGAAACCTGCTGGAGGCAGGAGCAATCAGAGAGGTGCACTACCCAAGATGGATCTCCAACACAGTTGTGGTGCCAAAGAAGAATGGCAAGTGGCGTGTCGACTACAAAACAGTCAACAAGGCATGTCCGAAAGACAGCTTTTCTCTACCACGGATAGATCAACTGGTAGACCTAACGGCGAGGCACAACCGACTCAGCTTTCTGGATGCATACAGAGGCTACCATCAAATCGCCATGCATGAACCAGATCAGGAGGTCACATCCTTTACAACTCCAAGAGGACTATACTGTTACAAGGTCATGCCCTTTGGCCTAAAGAACGCACGGGCAACATTCCAACGGATGGTCACCAAGATGTTTGAACCATTGTTAGGCAGAACAATGGAGGCTTACATCGACGACATGGTGGTCAAGAGCAAGGATAAGAATGACCATCTCAAGGACCTAGGCGAGATGTTTGAGATCCTGAAGAAGCACAAGCTACGCCTCAATGCATCCAAGTGTGCACTCGGAGTAGGATCTGGCAAATTCCTAGGCTTCCTTGTGACCAACCGGGGTATAGAAGCAGACCCCTCCCAAATCAAAGCAATCTAGAATTTGGAGAGGCCAAACTCAGTAAAAAAAGTGCAGCATTTCACCGGCATGGCAGTCGCGCTCAATCGGTTCATAAGCCGGTCATCAGTCAGACTACGACCATTCTTTCAAGCTTTAAAAATCAAATTCAAGTGGGACAAAGAATGCAACCGAGCTCTAGAAAGCTTGAAGGAATATATGTCTTCCCCACCACTACTTGTTGCCCCAGTACCTGGAGAAGAACTTTTCTTGTACCTGGCAGTCTCTCAGCATGCAATTAGCGCAGTGTTGGTTCGTGCAGAAGGAATCCAACATCTGCCCATCTTTTATGTCAGCAAGACATTGCTGGGAGCCGAAACAAGGTACTTGCCACTGGAAAAATTAGCATTGGCCTTAATGATGGCCTCCAGGAAAGGCCTCCAGGAAATTGGCACACTACTTTCACGCCCACACCATAGTCGTCCTCACAGCTTTTCCACTAAAAGCTTTGTTTGAGAGGGCGAACTTTTCTGGGCGAATCTTGAAGTAGGCAATAGAGTTGGGACAATTCGACATCAAGTTCCAACCCAGAACCGCAGTAAAGGCCCAATCTTTGGCAGACTTCGTCACAGAGTTTACTCCTGAAAGTCATCATATCTGCCCAGTCGACCTAATTGACACGACCGAACTAGGGATGAAAGTTGACGCCGGAATAGCGCAACCTCTAGCAGAAGGCACTCGGTCAGACTCCAAGGCAGACCAGACTAAAGAAAGCAAGGAAAAAGCAAACCAAGCTACACCAAACCAAGACTCACCAACAAATAAAGACTTGGTACAATCAGATAGCGAGGGGCAGACAGCAAGCATGGACCTTGAAGAAAACACCAGCAACATTCTTGACCCCACAACATCATCTGACCCCTCCACTTGCTGGAAGTTGTTTGTTAGAGAGATGTGGAAGCTCTTTGTGGATGGAGCATCCAACTGGCATGGTGTAGGACTTGGCATAGTCCTCATCTCACCAGACGGCCTGGTTATGGAGCAAGCAATCAACCTTGGCTTCCCAGCATCAAACAACGAAGCGGAGTATGAAGCACTTCTTGCAGGTCTCAAAACAGCATTCTACATGAAGGCCACTGAACTAATGGTCTACAGAGACTCACAACTGGTGGTAAACCAAATTTCTGGCGACTATGAAGCGAAGGATGATAGAATGGCCAAGTACCAAGAATTGGTCAGAATAGAGATCAAGAAATTTGAAGTAGTGAGGATAGAACAGATTGTCAGGGAGGAAAACAGCAGAGCAGACGAACTAGCAGGCTTTGCTTCAATGGCAGATACATCCATCCCTCATCCATTACTCATCGACTACTTACCAAGACTAAACATCGAAGACCCGGAAGCAGAAGAAGTATGCTGCGCCAATCTAGGCCCCTCATGGATGGATCCCATCATACTATTCTTAAAAGACGACATCTTACCGGAAGAAAAGAAAGAAGCCAACAAAATTCGAGCAAAGTCGCAGCGATTTTGGCTCTCTCCATCCATGGCATTGTACAAAAAATCGTTCTCAGGACCCTATCTAAAGTGCGTTCACCCCAGCAAGGTGGAAGCATTCTTGTTCAAAATACATGAAGGAGTGTGCGGAAGCCACCAAGGAGGAAGATCGTTAGCTTACAGAGCCATTTCGCAAGGATACTGGTGGCCATACATGCAAGCTGACTCAGAGAAGTATGTGAAGAAGTGCGAGAAATGTCAGAAGTTCGCACATCAAATACATCAGCCGGCCAGAGAACTCCTACCATTGACCAGCCCATGGCCCTTTGCAATGTGGGGCTTGGACATAGTAGGACCACTTCCAACGGCACCCGCAAACAGAAAGTTCTTTCTCGCAGCAACAGACTACTTCACAAAGTGGGTGGAAGCAGAAGCATTGGCATCAATCAAGGAAAAAGATGTGAAGAAGTTCGTCTAGCAAAATATCATTACACGATTCGGCATACCTAAAGACCTCATATCAGACAACGGCACTCAGTTCGACGGCAAAATTTTTAGAGGCTTTTGTGAAGAATATAAGATAGAGTTCTACAATTCCACACCGGCATATCCCCAAGCAAATGGTCTGGCAGAAGCATCAAACAAGATAGTATTGGATGGACTGAAAAAACGGTTAGAAAAAGCCAAAGGCAAGTGGGCGGAGGAACTCCCTTATGTTTTATGGGCTTACCGCACCACACCACGACGGTCAACAGGAGAAACTCCATTCTCCTTAGCCTATGGTATGGAAGTAGTAATCCCACTCGAAGTTGGCCTCCCTACAATTAGAAGCGAAAATTTTGATCCAGACTTGAATGGAGAAGCCATAGCATTGGAGCTCGACCTTGCGGAAGAAAGAAGAGAAAGAGCACTGGTTCACATTGCCTCATACCAACAAGAGTTATCCAGGAAATACAACAAAACAGTGCATCCAAGACAATTCAAGATCGGAGATTGGGTACTGCGCAAAGTGATGGGAAACACCTTGATACCAGGAGATGGCAAGTTAGGGCCAAATTGGGAAGGACCTTACAAAGTGGTCGGATTAGCTGGCAAAGGGGCATACCACCTGGAAGATGAGGACGGCAAAGCCATTCCAAGGCCATGGAACACTGCTAATCTCAAACTATTTTATTTTTAGCTTTTTTTACGAGTATGTGTAATTTTCCCTTCTCTCAGTAAAACAAAGTCAATTATTTTCAGCATAGTTGTTTTTTGTATGAGATTGTATTAGTGAGTTAGGGACATCAAAAGTAAGGTTGGCTAGAAAAACCAATATATAGGTTGGCTGGAAAAACCAACACCCCTCCTAAGCCCAGGATAAGGATCCAGGCTGCAGGACGTTTGGTCGGAATAACCAAACATTCTATTCTAAGTTGGCTGGAAAAACTAACTTAGAGGTTGGCTGGATTAAACCAACACCCCTCCTAAGCCTAGGATAAGGATCCAGGCTGCAAGACGTTTGGTCGGAATAACCAAACATTCTATTCTAAGTTGGCTGGAAAAACTAACTTAGAGGTTGGCTGGATTAAACCAACACCACTCCTAAGCCCAGGATAAGGATCCAGGCTGCAGGACGTTTGGTCGGAATAACCAAAAAAAATTTCTACGTTGACTGGAAAAACTAACTTAAAGGTTGGCTAGATTAAACCAACTCTTATTACTCATCAGCCGAAGTAAGGGTATGGCTGAAGAGTGGTTGGCTGGATTAAACCAACTCTTGTTACTCGTCAGCCGAAGTAAGGGTATGGCTGAAAAGTGGTTGGCTGGATTAAACCAACTCTTAGTACTCTTTAGCCGAAGTAAGGACATCGGCTAAAAGAGTGGTTGGCTGGATTAAACTCTTATTACTCTTCAGCCGAAGTAAGGGTATAGGCTGAAGAAAGGTTGACTGGATTAAACCATTCTTGGTACTCTTCAGCCGAAGTACATATTTCGGCTAAAGAGTGGTTGGCTAGTAAACTCAGTCAGATTGCTCAGCTAAAACCAGAATAAAGTATCTCGGCCACACTACTATTAGAAAGCAAGCTCAAATAAGAATTTAAACCGAGATAACAGTTGGAAGTGAAAAGATAATGGAAAAGTCATTACAAGTACAAACATGCAGATCAACCGAAGTAAGAGTTCAAAACAAGAAAATTTTCATTCATCAAAGAGCAAATACAAAGGAGGGGCCGCAGCCCGGTTACAAGTCCAAAACAAAAGGCAAAAGAAAAATACAGGAATCAGTTGAACAAATCATTTATCTCAGCGTCCAGATCGGCATCACCATCATCCCGAAGCGCGGTCTCTGGCTGGAGCTCGGTCTCAGTCGCAAGTATGGTCTCGGTCGGAAGCACGGTCTCGGTTGGTTGCTCAATGATCAGGTCTTCCACCGTGTGCTCCGCCTGAGCTGATTGATTTGTTGGAACATTGCCGACCGAGGTATCAGTTGGCTCTTCTTCATCATCGTCAGAACTCTCAAGGAACTGCTGTTGAACGGATGCAGCATACTGAGTTAGTGAGGCCGGAATAAAATACTGCGGAGCATTATAGACCTCGGTTTCGGACCCACAGCCGAGCTGCTCCACAGCACTTCTCCAGCCGCACTTGAAAAATAAGTCCTTTGCTGCCTCGCATTGTTGGATATAAGCAGCCTCGCTTTCTTTGTAGCCTTTTTGCTCGACGTCATCAACTTTCTTCTTCAATTCTTTTATTTCGGCGGCTTTGGTACTTTCAAGCTTTGCGAGCTCCCACAAATGCTTGTCTTTCATTTCGGTTAGAGCTCTTTGTTTGTCAGAATTAGCCGAGGTAACCAGTTCGGTTAAGCGAGTTACCTCGGCCTCCAGCTCGGCCATCTTTGCTTGTGATTGTTTGAGCTCGGTGGTCTTGGCTTCAGCTTCTGCCATGGCCTCCCTTGTAGTTCTCCTGAGCTCCAACACTCGCTTGTGTGCGATGTTGTTTTTCTGAATGGCCTGCAATAGTGTAGAAACTTTCTTTTTTAACCGAACTTGCTGGTCTTCAAAATTGCCAGACACCCAGAAAAAGTCATCATCGTTCAAGTCCTTATCCGGCGTATCTTTTATTATTTTTTCTCTGCGACGACGTATCCTAAGGTAGTAGACCCAGCCATCATCTTTGGAGCCAGTGGAATATTGGTGGAATATTTCGGCTAGACCAAGGTTAAGACCGGCTCGACGGTTTAGTTCGGCTATACCCATTATTATACGGTAAGAATTGGTGGAAAGCTGAGTTGGGCATATTCTGGTTTGTCTTAAAAATTCACAAATCAAGGGTTGAACGGGGAATCTTAGTCCGGTTTCTATTATGGATAGGAGGGTGAAAGGTACATAGCCATGTTTTCCCCATGGAAGGGTATCTTGTTCGGCCAGAATAAGCTGGACGTCGTCAGGGATGTTGTAATCCCTTCGGAATTTGGCCAGGCCACCAGGGGTTTCTACCAAAAACCTATACTTCCCCATTTATTTTTTTAAGTTATGGATAAATTAGTTCAGTCGCAAAATTGTGCTCAGTAGCTCGGCTGGGCGCGCAGTGGACTGCCTGGGCAACCTAAGTCTGCAAAGTGGAAAACAAAGGGGTTAAGCACAGGTCATTGGACCGTGCTACGAAATAAAAGCAAGAATATGAGTCCTACTTCGGGTGTGTGGGATGCTATAGGTTCTATCTCGATTTCAACAAGATGCTTAGTAGCTTGGATTAAGCAGGCGGTTCGATAGCTCGGTCTTGGCAAAGCGATTCGTTATCTCGGTTAAAGAGAAGGCTCAAGCAGATCGGTTAAGCCTCTAGGGGCAGCTTTCTGAGTTCGGTCTAAAAACTTAGAAAGCTGGCTTAGCCCCAAAGACCTAGCTCAGTTGAAAGATAAGGTTTCAGTATGCTACGTTCGAACTTAGTTCGGTTCGTTTACCTCGGCTAAGGTCTATCAAGAGATGGTTTTGACTTACTGAAACTACTGTTACCAACATGGAGTGCTAGTTCGGTTAAGGTCTGATAAAAGGACATTGACTACAAACTACTTTTTAGTTCGGTTATATGGTAATTGTGGATCAAACACTGTTTTATAGATTACTTCATGAAGTTCATGAGGATCTTATGAAGTTTTTCCTAGAAAACGCAAGGTAAAGCAGGAAAATGTGTTTTGCAAAAACACAAACAATATGCTATGAATCAGAATAAAGAAGAAAACAAACAAAAAGAGAACAGATTTGTGTTACTTACCAAGATAAGAGGAAGAAAAGAGAAGTAGAAAGCAGCCACGGACACGAGCTTCACAGTTGCAAAGTTGGTAGAACAATGGAGGCTCGAAGAGAGAGAGAAGGAAATGAATAGTGGTGTGAGTGATTCAAAAGAGAGTGAAAGAGTTTGTTTTGTGAAAAGAGAAGGGACAAAGGCAGGAACTGTTCAAAAAACACGAGGTACGAAGACGGCGGGACAACTGCCTTCAGCCAATGAGAGCATGCCACGTGTCCTTGGGATAAGAAGCGATTCAGTTGCTGTGATTGAAGAGACGTTTTGACCGGACAAGCAGAGCCCGGTGTGAAATTAGCTCGGCTGGAAAGGCTTAAGAGTTTTAGCTCGGCTGGAAAGGCTAAAGGTTTTTAGCTCGGCTGGAAAGGCTTAAAACTTTAGCTCGGCTGATAGACAGGTAATCCCTATCATGCTGCGCAGATGGAATTAAGGGGCAATTGAGAGGGTAATTTATGTGAAAATTGGGCCGAGATGGGAAATGGTCATTATGGCCCACAATACGAAGGGCTAAGTAAAAAGGCCGTAAAGTTACTCCGGCCCGAGAGAAATGTAATGTTACTCCGGTCCGGAAGCGACTTGGAGTTAGGCTGGTTGGAAGACGCTTTGAAGTGAGACCGGTCTCAGAGTTAGCCCGGTCATAACGTATTGTGGTTAGACCGGTTAGAACTTTGCTACTCGGTAGCTCGGTCTAACTACGCCATTCTTTGTACATGAAGAACCGAGATAAGGAGTAGTGAAAAGGAGAACCGAACAAAAGACGGTTCGGTCTACTCTGTGGCTCGGCGTGATCATAATTACTTCGATTATATTGGAGTTCGACCATGATAAAAACCATCTCACTTGGTTTAAGCAGTGAGGGAGGTGTTGAAGGATAAGCATTGTCCTTCAGGAGTATGAATCCTAGGAGGACTCTGCATGGAGAAGTAAAAGTCCTACTAGGATTGTGCCGCACGAAACCTATAAAAGCTCACAAACATCACCTTTGGAGAGGTAACACACAACTTTGCTTTCTGAATACACAGAGCTTTTGTCTATTGGTCAAGCTTACTGACTTAGGCATCGGAGAGGTTTCCGGCACACACCCGCCGGCTAGCTCACGTTTGTGTTTTCAGGTGATAAAGCGACGACGTACAGAGGAGCGCAGACTTGATCAACAGGATTATACGAGAAGGTTTATTTCTTTCCCGTACACCCACTATGAGTAATAACTCTATAAAGATATGTTCGAGTTATATTTATTTTTGAAAATGTTATTGTTATCAAAATTGATATATGAATGATTGAATGGCTTATTGAAACGAATGGTTTATTGAAACGTTATGATGATTTATTGAAATTGTTGTTGTTCATCCAATAATTTATTGAAATGTTAGTTTCTTATGAATGAATGAAGTTCCCTTTTGAAAATGTATTCGTGGCATCCCTTAGTGAGGCCCTCACCTGGGAGATATAATACCATGGCCCATTGCTTAATAGGCCCTCGCCTGGAGGATACAACATCATGGCCCATTGATAAAAAGGCCTTTGCTTAGGGGAAATTAATACCATTGCCCATTGATAAAGAGGCCCTTGCCTGGGGGAAATTAAAACCATGGCCCATTGGCTAATTGAAACACAAAGATATCTGATGTTAAACCTTCATGGTCACATTGAATATTGAACATTGATTGACCCTTGAGGTCCCATTGTTAATGATACATGGTTACTCTACTGTATGTGCCACATGAATTGAATGAAATGGATATTAATGTCAAGATTGACTAGAAATGTGAAATTGATATTCGTGATGGCATTGAACTTCATTCATATAATCTCTTTATTCTGTTATTACTCATTGGGCATTAGATTACTATTTATATATATATATATATATATATATGTGTGTGTGTGTGTGTGTGTGTAGGTGAGCAAGATGAGCATCATGGATAGAAGTTGCCTAGGAGTTACCCAGTGGTCAGCCTTTCGTGGAGCTCCCGGGAATGGGACAACTTGGACTCGTGTGGAGCCAAACAAAGTCTAAACCCCTTTTTGTTTTGAGCTCTTAGTTTGATTTTTGGTATAGGGGTTTTTTTTGTATATGTATGACTTGTTAAGTTTGGAAATTGTGGACTGGATGTTGTTTTACAACTTTTGTGATGTATGCACTTACCTATAGAATGATTGTACAATTTTAATGCGAACTCTTTTCATATACGCACGGCTCAATGGATAATTTTTATGTTATGTTATACTTCGGCTAAGCCTCGTACTTTATATTTAATGGATTTTGTTTCTGAAGGTCATAGGTGATCTATGATTACTAACCGATCATGACGCTAAATCTATAAGGACGGGTTTAGATCATGACATATTCATAACCTATTGAGGAATCCCAAAAATTAAAATAACTTTATGTCGGTGAGAAACTTTAAAAAAAAAACATACCTACAAACGTTCTAAAAACCATTCGTGGCGAGGGGCACTATACATTTAAAGCTTCCGCTGGATTTGTTATCTATGTAAAGCTACTTATAAAAGTTACCTATTATAATATATAAAGTGAAGGTTGCTAGTGGTGTTTACACTCATTGTTTCAATTTTTTCTTTCTGAAAATGGGCCTCGGAAATGATTTCATTTCCATACCTAACTATTTTTGGTCAGTTATTAAAAGGACTCAAAAGTAATAATTTCCATACCCACTTTTGCCTCTTACCTATCAGCCAACTCATTCTTAAGTTTTCAAAATCCACACGTTCCCTCTATCAAACACCTTTTTTTTTCCGGGTGATTTACTGTCAAGTTCTATTTCTGCAACTTAATGCATCGAAGGTTTCGTACCTCTAAAGGATTTAAGGTCTCCTAAATCATGCGTGTTTAAGGTCTCGCCAGACCACGTAGCAACATGCATGACGATGCAAGAATGAGGCACGCATGCTAATAATAAAGTTTGATTTAGAAGCAATGCACTGAAATCTATGAGCCCATCCTGTGCTCTTGTTTCTATGTGTGTGTCTTTAAGTCCTATGATGAAGTTTTTACTCCAATAAACTTTTTGAATATTATAACTTTTATGTAAAATTTTAAAATATTATAACTTTTATTATATGCATTTTTTAAATTAAAACTTATTGGTTGGTTTACTTTTCAAATTTTATTTTCTATATTTTTAAAAGAAATTAAAAACCAATTTAGTGAAAAAATTAAAAATGTTTCAATTGGAATAAATTTCTCAATTTTAAAAAAAATAGAAAATAAGTCAATTTACAATTTTCTTAATTTCTAATCATAAAGTACGATTTTAAAACAAATAAAGTATCTTTTTCACATAGAAACACACAAAAACAATTTGAAAAATATCTCAATTACAAAAACTAAAATTTTCTTAGTTGACCAAACAATAATATGAATATTTCTGTGCAAAAATTAAGAAATTTCTTAATTTTTTTCAGTTTTAAAATAGAGAATATTATCAGTTTAAAATTAAAAAAACTGATAATATTCTCAATTTTAACACTGGAAAAAATAGAGAAATTTCTCAATTTTATTGAAAAGTTTCACAAATTGAGAAATTATTTGTTTCATATAGCTAAAAAATATTTTTTATGAAAATTTTATATTCAATATTGGTCTTGTTTGATAGATCTTATTGCATAGACTCCCAAATTATAATTTTTATTAAAAATAATTGTGTATAATAAAAGTTATAAAATTTTTAAGTTTTAAAACAACAAAACAAAAATAAATATCACATCAATAGTGCCAACATGAATTAGGAGAAATTATCTAGTACTTTTGGGACATGATCAAATGATTACAAAGAGATTTGTGATTGATGGAAGAGATGTGACTTACAATTTTATTTTGGGCATAAAATATAAATTAATGTTTTCTGGTAATAAAAAAATATATGCAAAAGCTAATATATATATATATATAATATTGTTAATTTGAAGTACAAAAATCAAATGTAAATGGCACATTAGTGCCAGCTACACTTCCATATCAAGATTATAGTCCCAGTTTTACACTAATATAGGGGTAGTACGGTTTAGAAAATATAATTTTGGACTTTTTGGGCTAAATATCTTAGATCTCGATTGTTTTCAGAAATAGAATAGGGAGAATTTATAGTGAGGAGATTAATAGTGAGGAGATTGTTAGTGAGCAATTGTTAAATTATTTTTATATAAAATAATAAAACAAATAAAAAATATAAAAAATTAAACATTATATTTAAAAAAAATTCTCAATATATAAAAAAAAAAAATTCTAATCTGCTCACTATTTTTTTAATACAATCTCTACCTCTCCTTATCAATCCCCATTCCAAGGGGACTATTAATATCAAGGGACTAATAGTCCCCTCTCCATCTTTCAAAACAAACACCTCATTAATAATATTAAGAAATTAATAATCACAATTTCCTCTCTATAATCCCAAACAAACGGGCTTTAGAGTGCGACTTATGCTACCTTCGGTCATGCAAACAGGATTTTTAAGTAATTAACCTCTTTTCTTCTTCTTTTCCTGAACTCTGATTATCAATCAATTCATTGTTAACTTTTTTCAAATAGTTTTGTTTTTCATTGATTCCCTAAAAGTCTAATCAATTTTTCAAACAGTTTTGGGATTCAACTCCTTTTCAGCAGTGCTGGACGTCTAGCGCTTTTTAATTACAATGTGACCCTAAACTTTCTTATTATTTATAAAAGTCTTTGGCTCTTGAGATTATATTATTTTTGTTTTTGTTTAATTATTTATTTTGGTTTTTATTTTTCTTATATATATTTTTTATTTATTTATTTTGGTTTTTGATTTTTATATTAATTCTAATTGTTGTTGATAATATATAATTTCTTGAGTTATTCAATCAACTCTTTTTTCTAGTAAATTCTATATCTCTAGTAACACCAGTATTTAGTAGATTTTGTAAAAAATTATGACGTTGTTGATAGTTTGTGACTAGTACTCGTAATTGATTATGACCTAATAACATATCTTGTATATAAAAGTGCCGATAAACAATCATAAAAAGCTTTGATACCATTAACCACTGTTACTTCTTATAATTTTAAGTTATTTTAATTTTAGGCCCACTATGCTTCCAAAATAAGAACAGTGTCTAAAGATTTTATTGTTACCTAAACGTAGTCAACGTAGGGCTCTGTTGTTGGCAAGCTTCTAGTTTATAGAGGTGGCTAACCTCAACTTTTCTTTCCTTAAATTAGGCTCAACATAGATCTGTTTCATTTCCTACCTTAGATCGTAACTTCAGAAACTAGTCACTTTTTTCGAAAAGGAAATATTTTTGTCTATTGAACATAAAATTTATAAGGAAAAAAAGGGGTACCTATAGACTGTTACATTGCTAGAGTATTGTTTGATGTAAGAAGGCCTGAGATCCAGACTTTTTTCTTAGTTTCAAGTATACTCAAGGTAATTGGTGTTCTTTTTGCTTTCTTTGAAGGCCTTTTTATAGGCATTTAGCCTTCAAGTTTAGACTTCAACCTAATCTATAAACAAAAAATATTTTACATCCTATATTTTATTATTGATAAAAGACAAACAAGAAAGAAGAGCTGGTGGTGTGGTCACACGATGATCACATGTTATTTATGAATAAGAGACAAGCTGGTGGAGTAGTCACCTGGAGATGTGGTCCATTTAGCCCTCGGTTTTGCCAAACTGCCCATAGGTTTGTCAATCCATTGCATTCTCTAGATTCCATACTCCCTCATCACCTATGGCATCACCAAGATCATAATCACCATCATATTCTTCAAACAATGCATCCAAGTCTTCTAGATCTTGCTCCATCATATACTTTCCTAAAATGTTACATCCTCTTTCAAATAGATATACTTCAAAATCTATCTCTTCCAAGTAATCATATTGAAAATCCTAAGTGATTCGTGATTTAATCAAGATTTAAATATTCCAACCCCCAATCATTCAAAACACACAATCTAAATCATCAAGCACTTACGAAAGTAATTTAGATTGTTGTTTATGAAATAAACAATAAATCGACACAAACAATTTTTACGTGGGAAAACCACAATTGAAGCACCTTCAATTGCAATAAAAAAAACCACGGGTGAAACGCCACTAATTAATCCACTACTGAAGAAAGAAATATTACAAAGATAACAAACAAATTACCAAACGCATCCAATTTGTCTTCGAACCTTCTGTAAACCATTCACCAAGCCTTCATCTCAGATGGATTAACTTGAAGTTGAATCCATAACTTCACTTGTCGAATCAACGACTACGTACAAAATCCAACTCCTTTGAAACTCCACGCTTGAATCTCCATATTCCATCGAAGAAGAACACTCTTGAATATAACCAATCAACCTCCTCGATATGTGCTTACCAATACATGAGTTTAATACTCACTCAAATCATCAAGGAAAACTCACAAAAAACTTCAGAAGAAAACCTCAAAAGAAACCCTAAGACTCTTAAAGAAGATCTAGGAAAAGTAACCCTAGAGTTGGACCAACAAGCGAATTTATAGAAGCAGAGATCGCACGGTCCGCTCGAGCGTGGGAATGGACGCTCGAGCGGGGAATCTATATCGCGTGTTCCAAACCAGGGTTCACGCTCAAGCGGAAGATCCTATGCTCGAGCGTAAAAACACATCACTCAGTATTTTTGCAAACATGCAAAATACTGTGAGAGTGTAAACTCCGCTCGAGTAGCCCTTTCCTCGCTCGAGCGGGAAAAACAAAACTGGAAAATTACAATCTGATTATTCTGATTACAAACTTAGTTTTTCCATGGATTTTGACAACAAGAGTCCTAACAATCTCCCCCTTTGTCAAATCCCGGACAAAACCTTTCTAAACAATTTTCCTAACAAAACCTTCATAAAAAAAACAAAAAGAAACAAACACCAAAAACCATGCAATTCTTTGAACAATGTCTTTGAACAATCCACCTGAAAAAAACAACCACACAAACCAACCAAAACTGTGGAACTGTATTAAATAACCAAATATAAAATATCTGAGAAACATAATACCCATCCATAAAAAAAAAATAAAATGAAAATATACCCCAAACAATATCCAATATGCATGCACCAAATATACCCAAAACAATATAGTCTGTCTAACAATAAACCCACTCCCCTTTTTTGTCCGGGAGAGAACAAAAAACAAGATAATCAATAGTCCATGAAAAGAGATCTATACAAGAAAAGAACTAGCCAATAGCATGACAGGACATCAATGATCACTGAGCAGGCGGCTGAGACTAGGGCAAGGACTGCATCTGGAGAAAAGACAGGATCTGAGAAAGAGAAGTAAAAGACTGTGCTACGGACTCCTCAATGCGCCTGGAAGAAACCTTCAATGCAGCAAGCTGAGCAACGACAGTAGTCTCTAGATCCATGAGCCGGGCCTCGAAAATATCCATCTGCCCCACGAGTCGATCAAAACACGAAACAACAGACTGCTCGAAGTGTTGGAGCTAGCCACGAATAGTACGGACAGGAGGTGGTTGCTCTCCCTCACCAACAGCATCACCGACAGTAGCTGCATCGAACTCAGCCTCCTTTGCCATAGCAACAGGATCACATGTACCTGTACTGGAACGACCCACCCCAGTAAAAACCCCTCGAACATGTGACTGACTCTGGGAGACAGTTTTCTTAGTGGAAGGCTGGGACGATGAAGCAAATTCATCCTCGTCATACGAGGGCACCTCAAATTTGCGCGAGAAGCCTATTAATGAGGCATCCATAAGGCAGGCCAAGGTTGTTAAGTTCAAACGCAGCAACCATCTTTTGGGTAATCAAAGTAGCAAGATCAATGGAGCGATTGAGAGCTATACACTGTAGAACAAACCCTTGTTCTTGATTGATTTCTGAGCTATGGGTAGCACTATAATATTGGCACACACGATTAGATTTTAGTAACCGAAAATGGGATAGAAGCTCATTTTGTTTGATCAGTGCCCCAGCCAAGGACGAGAGGTACCACATAGAGTAGTGGCCACATCATTGAAATCACAAGTGGGACACACAGGAAAAGGATAGAAGATAAGGAAGACTTTACTAATCCCTAAGAGCTCTCTAATGAGATTAGTGGTGACTATGATGGACTTGGACCGGACCCAAGTCTTGAATGACGGACCAATGTCATCAAGACTCTCCATTTTACAATAAAATTCTCGCACCCAACTTAGGTTTTGAGGACCTGAGAAAGAGAGGACATAATCCCCACCCAAGGGATCAAAGAGAGGACGGATATAGATAGACTCAAAGGTGTTGGGTTGAACATTTCGTTCGAGGTGAATTGTTTGGGATGGATAGGACTCTCGAAACAATTTGGCTTTCTCAGCCGAGCGAAACCGGTTAGAGTTAAATGAAGGTCGAGAAGCAGTGGACTTCCTTTTCTTGAAAGAAGACATGACTAAATCAAGTAACAGACAAAAGAAAAAACACAACATCCCCAATCCAAGACAAAAAATAAACCAAAAGAGGAAAAACAAAACATTAGTAGCACAGTCAAATATAGCAACATGAGTCAGGCAGATAAAGCTATAAAATAATATGGTCAATGCAAAGTAATCCCAAGAGAAGAAAATGCATCAGAGATGAATCATGGTGAGCAATCCAGCCATATCCAAAAAAGAACAAATAGACTCAATGGAAATCAGTGAAACATGCAACAGTAATAAATCTTAACTGTCATGACCCAAACCCGCCCCCGTGGGTTAAGGACATAACCGGCCAGTAATCATAAGATTACCTACGGCCTCAAACCAAAACAACATATTTTAATAGAGTTAATGTGGGCCAAACGAAAACATTTTAAAACTTTGTCCTTAGAGTTGTGCTTACGTGGCACATTAAAACAAACCATACACATATACATTAATAACTCACAATCGATACACAGTACCATAAAGTTCTGTACAGAAAGGATCATCCAAGACCAAGTCAACCCATGAAAACTATATACAGACATATTCAAATACTTCGCCAACATAACAACTTAGAACAAAATGGCAAAAGGCGAAGACTTTCCAAAACTCGGTTGTTCCATACAGACTTCACTGGGGCTGGGTCTGGACCTCTCTTGGCTCACCTACAAACACATGAATGAGCGTGAGCGAAAACCTAGTGAATGATATCAAATAAAGAAAATACATTGGAACATTATACATCAGACGGCCTTGGGTCCAATTCATTCATGTCAAATTGGCCTTTGGCCTTTTCGAATGTTCATATCAAACTGGCATTTTGGCCTTATCAAACTTTCGTATCAAACTGGTCTTTCGGCCCTTCCAAACTTGTCATGTCAAACTGGCATTTAAGCCTTTCAGACTTTCATTTCAAACTGGCATTTAAGCCTTTCAGATTTGTCATATCAAACTGGCATTTAAGCCTTTCAGACTTTCATTTCAAACTGGCATTTAAGCCTTTCAGACTTGTCATATCAAACTGGCGTTTAAGCCTTTCAGACTTTCATTTCAAACTGGCATTTAAGCCTTTCAGACTTGTCATATCAAACTGGCATTTAAGCCTTTCAGAATTTCATTTCAAACTGGCATTTAAGCCTTTCAGACTTGTCATATCAAACTTTGTCCACCATTCAACATTAATGAACTTTACAAACTTACGTAGAAGTAAGCAATTAGACAATAACATATTTCAGATATTACTCACAGTGATCGGCTTATGGATTTGCCCTGGAGCTTGACCCTACACATCACATAACACATATAGGTCACAATTAATTTAATCCGTTCTTTAATTCACATTTTCCTCTTTAGGCTTTATTCTTATCTCTTTAATTCAATTACAATGCTCAAAGTATGCCTAAGAGTGATTAGAAGTGAAAGAGGACGGAAAACGAAACACAGAACGCGTAAACAAAATTTTAGAAAACAGGGTCCCCGCTCGAGCGTGGATTTCCCCGCTCAAGCGTACCCTTAAGGCCTGTAAAAGTACTGGTTGCATCATTTTTACGCTCGAGAGTTAACTTAGATGCTCGAGCGAAAATTCATTCCACAAAGCTCCCCGCTTGAGCGTGAACTTCCCCGCTCGAGCGGACATCATGGTCTGCAGAAAATACTGGGAGCACGACATTCACGCTCGAGCGTCGGTTTCCCCGCTCGAGCGGACATCAAATTTCTGGGTTTTCCCAGATTGTGTTCTTGAGCTTAAATTCGATTTCTACCCAACCTTTCTTGCATATAACGGCTCAAACTCCAAATATACTTGTGCTAACATGCTATAAACACCAAATTACAACATTTAGAAGCTTAATTTCATAAATCAAACACATGCATGGCTCATTTCCCACCAAATTCTTTATCAACATATTAATTTCATGCATTTAACACTTATACCTTTTTGAATGGCACATGCATGTGGCTTCTTACTCTCATTCTCAACTTAGATGATACAAATGGTGATCATAACATGAGTTTTAATCAAAACTCTACATGAATCATGTATTTCAAGCTCAAACATGCAAATTTAAAACAATTTCTTACATGCATGCACATATTGGCCCTCAATTCAACAAAACCAAATCAATTACATCATGCTCAAACAAATTCATGTTCTTGACCATTATTCCAATTTGCATTCACAAAATTACAACTTAATATTCATGAATCCACTTACCTAAAGGCTCAATTCTTCACAAATTATGGTCAAATCTAGAGTTGATCTTCAAATTATCAAGCTTCAAAATCAAACTCACAATCTCCTTCTCTCTCTCTCTCTCTAGCCGGCCTCTTCCTCTCTCCTAGAGTTGAAATCAACCCAAAATGTAACAAAGGAGGAGAATTGAGGGTGTATTGTCTCTCCAACAAAACCCACTAATGCCAATATAATATTACTAAAGTAATTGGGCACTAATTTAACAATTTATTCAACTTAATCTGGTCTGAATCAATTTTTCAATTAAACTTCACCGTAGGCTCTAAAAAGTATGCCAATCACAATGGCGTAATTGATTCCGGGTTCTGTGGCCGATAAGGCATTCAATTTAATTTCCAAAGCAGATAATCAAACAGATATTCCTACGGTGAACAGATAGAAATTCAAAACCACATATTTTCACATAATAGCACATAAAATCGTACTAAACACATAATCATACTCAAATTAATGACCAATTAGCATACCACGGAACAGGGGTATCACAATCTTCCCCCTTTTAGGAAGTTTGGTCCTCCAAACTTAGTTTACCTTCGTCGGGAAACAAATGTGGATAGCATAGTCACATTTCCTCCTCTTTTTCCCACGTGGCATCCGTCCCATAGTGTTCTTTCCATTCAACTTTCACCATTGGGATGGACTTGTTTCTCAGTTGCTTCACTTGTCGGTCAACAACTCGTTCCGGCCATTCAGCGTACTTCATATTTTCATCCAAAACTACCTGGTGATAGTCAATCACATGAAGCGGGTCTCGGAGGTAACCCCTCAACATCGACACATGAAACACATTATGGATTTGCTCAAATCCCGGTGGCAAAGCAACTCTATAAGCAAATGGACCGAGCCTTTCCAGAATCTGAAACGGCCCAATGTAACGGGGCGACAACTTGCCCTTCTTTCCAAACCTAACTTGGCCTTTCATTGGTGACACACGAATAAACACATGGTCACCGGCCTCATACTCAAGAGATCTCCTTCGAACATCCGCGTAGTTTTTTTGTCGGTCCTGAGCTGTTTTAAGCCTTTGCCGAATAGTTTTGATTTTCTCAGAAGTGTCTTGCACAATTTTAGGCCCAAGTAAAGCTCTATCCCCGATTTCTTTCCAACAAATGAGTGATCTACACCTCCTACCATACAAAGCCTTGTATGGTGCCATACCAATGTTGGAGTGGAAGCTGTTATTATAAGCAAATTCTGTAAGTGGCAAATAATCTTCCCAACTCCCCTGAAAATCCAAAGCACACATCCGAAGCATATCCTCCAAAGTCTGTATTGTTCGTTCTGACTGCCATCTATCTGTGAGTGGAATGCAGTATTGAGCCTTAATTCTATTCCCATAGCTTCCTGCAAACTCTTCCACAATCTAGATACAAATTTTGAATCTCTATCCGACACAGTGGATACCGGAACTTCGTGTAAACGGACAATCTCATCAGCATAAATAGTAGCCAATCTATAAGCATTAAATGTAGTCTTGACAGGCAGAAAATGTGCAGATTTAGTCAGTCTATCAACTACAACCCAAATAGAATCCATACCTCGAGAAGTCCAAGGTAGGCCAACAACGAAATCCATAGTCACATGTTCCCACTTCCATTCAGGAATAGGGAGAGGTTGAAGTAGACTGCCTGGTTTCTAATGTTCAGCCTTGATTTGCTGACACTGAAGGCACTTGGACACATATTCTGTAATCTCTTTCTTCATTTTAGGCCACCAATAGGTTTGTTTCAAATCCTGATACATTTTATTATTACCCGGATGCATGGCAAATACGAATCTGTAGGCTTCATCTAAAATCCTCTTCTTTAGTTCCGGAATATCTGGGACACACATTCTGTTCTGAAACCTCAACACTTCATTCTCAATGCTAAACTCTGCCTTCGGATTTGTCTCAAATTCATCAATCACTTTCTTGAGGAATTCATCCTCTTTCTGTTTCTGCTTGATTTCAACAATAATTGCCGGCTCGGCTGTAATAGCGGCTATCAATCCGCCCTGTTCGCACATTACCACTTTGATTTTAGACTTCTCAAAATCTTACAAGATCTCTTTTTGTTCAGTAAGCAAACAAGCCATACTCCCCGTTGATTTTCTACTCAAGGCATCAGCAAGTGTATTAGCTTTCCCGGGGTGATACTGAATCTCTAGATCATAATCCTTTATCAATTCCAACCATCTCCTTTGCCACATATTCAACTCTTTCTGTGTGAAAAAGTATTTTAAACTTTTGTGATCCATGAAGACTTCATACTTTGCTCCATACAGATAATGCCGCAAGATTTTCAAAGAAAAAACAACTGCGGCCAGTTATAGGTCATGCGTTGGATAATTCTTCTCATGTGGCCTCAACTGTCGGGAGGCGTAGGCAATAACCTTTCCGTTCTGCATTAACACACAACCCAAACCTTTAGAAGACGCATCACTGAAAATTACAAAATTCTCCGTACCTGAAGGTAGTGTCAAAATTGGTGCGGTGGTCAATCTTGTTTTTAGTTCATGAAAGGCAGCTTCTCTTTCTTCGTTCCATTCAAACGGTTGCCCTTTTCGTGTCAATTGGGTAAGAGGCACAGCTACTTTTGAAAAGTCTTTCACGAACCTTCTGTAATAACCAGCTAAGCCCATGAAACTGCGAACTTCTGTCACATTGGTCGGTGCAGGCCAATTCACAATTGCCTCTATTTTCTGTGGGTCCACTGAAATCCCTTCCTTGTTGATCACATGCCCTAAGAAAACAACTTCATCCAACCAAAACTCACATTTCTTTAATTTAGCAAACAATTTCCTTTCCCTAAGTATTTGCAGGACAGTTCTCAAATGTTGTTCGTGTTCAAGTCTATCTTTAGAGTATATCAAAATGTCATCAATAAAAATCACAACAAATTCGTCAAGGTAGGTTTTAAAAATTCGGTTCATTAGGTCCATAAATGCTGCTGAAGCATTAGTCACTCCAAATGGCATAACAAGAAACTCAAAATGTTCATACCTCGTTCTGAATGCGGTTTTCTCAACATCCTCTGCCTTAACTTTCAGCTGATGATACCCGGATCTCAAATCAATCTTAGAAAACACTTGTGATCCCTGCAACTGGTCAAATAAGTCATCAATACGGGGTAGGGGATATTTGTTCTTTATTGTTGCCTTGTTTAATTCCCAATAATCGATGCACAAACGTAAAGTTCCATCATTCTTTTTCACAAACAGTCCGGTGCACCCCAAGGTGAAGTGCTAGGTCGGATAAACCCTTTGTCAAGCAGGTCTTGCAACTGTTATTTCAGTTCCTTCATTTCAGCAGCAGCCATTCTATAGGGAGTTTTAGAAATGGGCTGGGTGCCTGGCACGGTCTCGATAGTGAACTCTATCTCCCTGTCTACCAATTCCCCTGGTAATTCATTTGGAAATACATCTGGAAAGTCTCTAACAATAGGGATATCATTTAATTCAGCATTCACAGATTGTTCAGACAACACATAGCATAAATAACCCTGGCACCCTTTCCTGATCAATTTACATGATTTCATTGCAGATACCATATAAGGTGGAGGCACTACCCTATTTCCCACAAACACAATTTATTTCTGCTCTGGTGGTTTAAACACGACCCGTTTTGTCACACAATCAATGGTGGCACAATACTTAGTCAACCAATCCATGTCCAAAATTACATCAAAATGCCTAAAGTTCAAGGGCAACAAATCTTTGTATAGGATAGCATCATCGACACACATTTCACAAAATCGGTATATAGATTCACACAATATAGATTCCCCAGATGGAGCAGACACACATAGCAGATATGACAATGGTTCTAAGGGTCTATTCAGTCTAGATGCAAATGCACATGTCACAAAGATTATGTGGATTCGGAGTCAATTAACACAAAAGCATCCTGATTACATATAGAAATAGTACCTGCGACAACTGCATTGGCATTCCGTGTATCGCCCGGAACAAGCGCAAAAACTCTCTCCTGTCTCACCGTATCCCCGGTGGTAGCGGATCTCAAAGTGTTTCCTGGCTTTGGGATCGATGCAGTGGAACTAGCAGCCTTCTTTCCTCCATTTTGATTACAATCTCGGGCATGTGCCCCTGTTTACCACACTTGAAACAGGCACCGGACACACGATAACAAACCCCACGGTGCCTTTTGCTGCAAATGTTGCACATGGGAGATGTGTCTTGGGAAGAATTCGAGGTATTTGAGGAGCCCGTGTTTTGCTTTTTCAGAAACTTCTTCTTTGAAAAGAAGACTTGTCTTTTGTTACCTTTCCATTCTGTTGTTGGCTTGGCTTGTCTAGCTATGTTGGCTTCTGATATGATGGCCCTGTCTAGCACCCCAATGTAAGTCTCTAGCTTCAAGACATTTACTCTTTCTAAAATGTCACTCTGGAGCCCACCTTCAAAGTGTCTCGCCTTCTTATAGTCAGTATCAATTACATGTGGTGCAAACCTGGCCAGTTCGGTGAATTTGGCCTCATACTCAGCTACGGTCATACTGTCTTGCCTCAGTTCCATGAACTCTGCTACTTTCATATCCCAGACACACTGCGAGAAGTACCTGTCATAGAAAATTTCTAGGAATTTTGCCCAATCAGCATATTTGTAACTCTCACGCATTAACATCCACCATCTTCTTGCTTCGTCTTCTAGCATAAAGGTGGCTAGAAGCACTTTCTGTGTATCCGAACACGAAAACATTTCAAACAGTTTTTCGATGCCGAGGACCCAAGCTTCAGCTTTCAAAGGATCTAATCCACCATGGAACTGTGGTGGTTTCATTTTCTTGAACTCTTTGGTGAGAGCTATGATTCGGTCATCATTCTGATTGTCTGGCACAGGAGGTGCCGGAGGCGAGGGTGGAGGATGTGGCTGATGCCACTGTTGTTGCCTCAATGCCTCTGCCATTTCCTGAATCAGTCTTTCCATTCTATCTAGTCTGGCAGTAGAAGATTCCTCTATCTCATCACCTCTTGTTCTCACCATCTGATTAAACTTGCATTATGCTTTATACGAAAGATATACAAGTATGCATATAACAGGGAGCATACATATTCAAATAATTTGCAATGCAAGCAAATCACAAATTTATAACACGTAGTTATTCATATCGAAACATTTAAGCATATACTTAATGCTTTCAAATTCAGACTTATCACATGAATGCATCCTAGATCTTTTCTAGACGCTTATTGCTCTTTTGGACAAGTGTGCGAGTTATTAACTCGTGCTCTGATACCACTCTGTCATGACCCAAACCCGCCCCCGTGGGTTAAGGACATAACCGGCCAGTAATCATAAGATTACGTACGGCCTCAAACCAAAACAACGTATTTTAATAGAGTTAATGGGGGCCAAACGGAAGCAATTTAAAACTTTGTCCTTAGAGCTATGCTTACATGGCACATTAAAACAAACCATACACATATACACTAATAACTCACAATAGATACACAGTACCATAAAGTTTTGTACAGACAGGATCATCCAAAACCGATTCAACCCATGAAAACTATATACAAACATATTCAAATACTTCGCCAACATAACAACTTAGAACAAAATGACAAAAGGCGAAGGTGAGTCTCATGCGTGAGACATATAGGCTGACTTTCCAAAACTCAGTTGTTCCATACAGACTTCACTAGGGCTGGGTCTGGACCTCTCTTGGCTCATCTATAAACACATGAATGAGCGTGAGCGAAAGCCCAGTGAATGATATCAAATAAAGAAAATACATTGGAACATTATACATCAGATGGCCTTGGGCCCAATTCATTCATGTCAAACTGGCCTTTGGCCTTTTCGAACGTTCATATCAGACTGGCCTTTTGGCCTTATCAAACTTTCGTATCAGACTGGCCTTTCGGCCCTTCCAAACTTGTCATGTCAAACTGGCATTTAAGCCTTTCAGACTTTCATTTCAAACTAGCATTTAAGCCTTTCAGACTTATCATATCAAACTGGCATTTAAGCCTTTCAGACTTGTCATATCAAACTGGCATTTAAGCCTTTCAGACTTGTCATATCAAACTGGCGTTTAAGCCTTTCAGACTTTCATTTCAAACTGGCATTTAAGCCTTTCAGACTTGTCATATCAAACTGGCATTTAAGCCTTTCAAACTTTCATTTCAAACTGGCATTTAAGCCTTTTAGACTTGTCATATCAAACTGGCGTTTAAGCCTTTCAGACTTTCATTTCAAACTGGCATTTAAGCCTTTTAGACTTGTCATATCAAACTTTGTCCACCATTCAACATTAATGAACTTTACAAAACTTACGTAGAAGTAAGCAATTGGACAATAACATATTTCAGATATTACTCACAGTGATCGGCTTATGGATTTTCCCTGGAGCTTGACCTTACACATCACATAACACATATGGGTCACAATTAATTTAATCCGTTCTTTAATTCACATTTTCCTCTTTATGCTTCATTCTTATCTCTTTAATTCAATTACAATGCTCAAAGTATGCCTAAGAGTGATTAGAAGTGAAAGAGGACGGAAAACGAAACACAAAACGCATAAACAAAATTTTAGAAAACAGGGTCCCCGCTCGAGCGTAGATTTCCCGGCTCGAGCGTACCCTTAAGGCCTGTAAAAGTACTGGTTGCATCATTTTTACGCTCGAGCATTAACTTAGATGCTCGAGCGAAAGTTCATTCCACAAAGCTCCCCACTCGAGCGAACATCATGGTCTGCAGAAAATACTAGGAGCACAACATTCACACTCGAGCGTCGGTTTCCCCGCTCGAGCGGACATCAAATTTCTGGGTTTTCCCAGATTGTGTTCTTAAGCTCAAATTCGATTTCTACCCAACCTTTCTTGCATATAACAGCTCAAACTCTAAATATACTTGTGCTAACATGCTATAAACACCAAATTACAACATTTAGAAGCTTAATTTCATAAATCAAACACATGCATGGCTCATTTCCCACCAAATTCTTTATCAACATATTAATTTCATGCATTTAACACTTATACCTTTTTGAATGGCACATGCATGTGGCTTCTTACTCTCATTCTCAACTTAGATGATACAAATGGTGATCATAACATGAGTTTTAACCAAAACTCTACATGAATCATGTATTTCAAGCTCAAACATGCAAATTTAAAACAATTTCTTACATGCATGCACATATTGGCCCTCAATTCAACAAAACCAAATCAATTACATCATGCTCAAACAAATTCATGTTCTTGACCATTATTCCAATTTGCATTCACAAAATTACAACTTAATATTCATGAATCCACTTACCTAGAGGCTCAATTCTTCACAAATTATGGTCAAATCTAGAGTTGATCTTCAAATTATCAAGCTTCAAAATCAAACTCACAATCTCCTTCTCTCTCTCTCTCTCTAGCCGGCCTCTTCCTCTCTCCTAGAGTTGAAATCAACCCAAAATGTAACAAAGGAGGAGAATTGAGGGTGTATTGCCTCTCCAACAAAGCCCACTAATGCCAATATAATATTACTAAAGTAATTGGGCACTAATTTAACAATTTATTCAACTTAATCTGGTCCGAATCAATTTTGTCAATTAAACTTCACTGTAGGCTCTAAAAATTATGCCAATCACAATGGTGTAATCGATTCCGGGTTCTGTGGCCGATAAGGCATTCAATTTAATTTCCAAAGCAGATAATCAAACAGATATTCCTACGGTGAACGGATAAAAATTCGAAACCACATATTTTCACATAATAGCACACAAAATCGTACTAAACACATAATCATACTCAAATTAATGACCAATTAGCATACCACGGAACAGGGGTATCACATTAACCTATTTCAATATGCCAAAGAGTCAATAAAACAGGACAAAATGCACACGACTAATAAGACCCAACCTATACGAACATGAGTGAATGATGAAACATTAGTGAAAACAAAAACAACTACGAAAAGAAACATGAAAATAGAGATGAAACAAAAGATGGACATACCTTAGGTGTGCAAGAAGAACAGAAATCAGCAAAGAAAAGGCCAAGGAAGACAATGCACGGGATCGCCAAAGAGCCCTAGGAGAGAGAATGATATTTGGGAAAAAATGAACTGAAGGGTCGAGGGAGGAAATATTTAAACCGAACTAGTCCGCTTGAGCGTGATAATTAACGCTCGAGTGGGAGCCAAAACACGCACGGATACGCTCGAGCTCGAAAAAGGACGCTCGAGCGCCAAAAACACCCTCGCAGAACTGCAAAACCCTGCACTAAATGTTGAAAGACTGAAATACACGCTCGAGCGTGATAAATATCGCTCGAGCGGGGACAAGACACCATTAAGCATCAAAACATTTTTTTTTTAAATGAAAATAAAAACAAAATCAACTCAATCAGAGAAGGGTGAACTGTAAAACAAATGAAAGTATAATTGGAAGACTGTAACACTGGGATGAAATGATCCACACACCATGAAACTTGTAAACTTGTTTATTTAAAAACTATGAATCACAAAATCATGAGCAAGTCAGATAATATTCAATCAATGATCATAAGCAACATGAGAATACTTTACTCAAAAACAAACATGAGAGCTCACATAAAAAATATGTGTGTGTGATCCTTGAGAGGCCACAGAGCTAGAGTTAATCCTCGTAGTGATCGGATGGTTGGACCTCCGGCAAGGGTAACTAAACATTACAGAGAAAAGTCAAACCACTAGGAATCACGGGGTATTTGTTGAGTAAACGCAGAGTCTCCCCCTCAATCAATGAGTTCCTTTTTTTTTGTTATTTTTTTTCAAAATTTCTTTCTTGTGGGCACTCACTGGTGGCATGCACACTCAAGAGTATGGAGACCAAACCAGAGAAGAATGAAATAAAAAAGGATGGCATGGTTGATGCCTGTAAGGTAGCCTTTTCCTAATGCTTGGACTTCAATGAACTGAAGGAGAAACCGTAGAAGTGAAAAAATGATGGTAAATGGTTAAGAGACTCAACATCACCCATGATATACTAGTATAGGTCGATTCCTCTGAAAAAGTACAAGAAACACTGTTAGTGGTCCATAGAGAACTTTGATCACTTGTGCGGAAACCCCTGCAACAGTTTATCTCAAGGATGTGTACATAATGAGATCATGAAGTCAATGAATATGAGCATTCAAAATGAGCTATGAACAATGAACAAAGAAGTCTAGCATGCAGCATAAAAGGAGTTCATATTTTTCTAAAAGAAGTGATGACATGAATTAAGGAGAATGAGATTATAACATCCAAGTATACAGAAAAAACAATCATACACACCCCCTCCAGAGATAGATAACACCCTAACAACTAAGCACTACACCCAAGGTCTTTCTAAGGAACTCAAACCTAAGAAGATGAAGGGGCTTTGTAAAAATATCAGCTTTTTGATGCTCAGTGGGTACATGTTCAAGAACAACAAGGCCTTTTTCCACTAACTCTCGAATAAAATGATGACGAATGTCAATGTGTTTGGTGCAAGAGTGTTGGACGTGATTTTTTGAAATGTTTATGGCACTTGTGTTATCACAAAAAAGAGTGAGAGTGTTCTGATCTATCACATAATCATGAAGCATTTGTTTCATCCACAGCATTTGTGCACAACAGCTCCCTGCAGCAATGTACTCAGCCTCAGCAGTCGAAAGAGAGATGGCATTTTACTTTTTACTATGCCATGAAACCAAATTATTTCCAAGGTAAAAACACCGCCCGGATGTACTCTTCCTATCATCAGTACACCCTGCCTAGTCGGCATCAGAAAAACCAGTAATTTCAGCTGTAGTATCAGTAGAAAACCAAACCCCATACCCCAATGTCCCATTAACATATTTAATGATTCGTTTGACCGCAAGAAGATGAGACTCTTTAGGACTGGCTTGGTAATGGGCACAAACACCTACACTGAACGCAATATGAGGACGACTGGTTGTGAGGTAAAGAAGACTCCCTATCATAATCCTATAAAGGGTAGGATCAACAATAATACCAAAGGAATCTTTGGAAAGGTGAAAACTGGTGCTCATGGGAGTGCGTGCATGTTTGGCAGACTCAAGACCAAACTTTAACACAAATTTTTTGGCATACTTAGTCTGAGAAACAAACATACCCGAAGGAGACTGTTTAATTTGAAGACCCAAGAAATAAGACAACACTCCCATCATGCTCATCTCAAACTCATGTGTCATGCAATCCAAAAAATATTTCACAAGATGATCAGTAGTGGATCCAAACACAATGTCATCAACACAAATTTGATCAACAAGAATATGAGACTTAGTGTTTCACAAATAAAGTCTTATCCATACTACCCCTTCATTATCAAGAAGAAAGGTAGTAAGTCTATCATACCAAGCCCGAGGGGCTTATTTCAACCCATACAAAGCCTTGTCTAACTTGTAGACATGGTTTGGACATTTAGGGTCCTCAAACCCTTTTGGTTGCTCCACATAAGCCTCTTCTTTCAAGTACCCATTTAGAAAGGCACTTTTCACATCCATTTGATACAATTTGAAACCAAGAAAACATGCAACACCAAGTAAAATACGACTAGATTCAAGGCGTGCAACTGGGGCAAACGTCTCATCATAGTCAACACCTTCTACTTGTGTATAGCCTTGAGCAACCAACCTGGCTTTATTTCTAACCACAATACCATTTTCATCAGATTTATTTTTAAAGATCCACTTGGTACCTATCACATTCATGTCTCTAGGTCTGGGAACTAAAGTCCAAACATTGTTACGTTTAAATTGACCTAATTCTTCATGCATAGCATTGACCCAACTATCATCTAGTAAGGCCTCTTTAATATTCTTAGGTTCAATTAATGAAACATAACACATATGAGATACGTTATCTCGAATCTGTCTTCAGGTTTTCATTCAATCCGATACACTTCCAATCACCTGTTGAGCTAGATGATTCAATTTCACCCTTGCTGGTGGTTTGAACTCAGGACTTGCAATGACAGAAGCATTAGGAGTGGTGTCTCTCTGTGCACTTTTTGGACTCTAACTTACCTGTGAGGATGGTGTTGTCTCAACCTCTTGTGCTTGGACCTCAACTTCTCTTTGACTTTGTGGTTTAGTATCCAGGATTGGAGACTCACCATTGTCATCCTCATTTGTCGTTGGAGTAGGGGAACCTATGTCATCTATAACCACATTGATTGATTCCATTAAAGAAGAAGTTCGCAGGTTATAGACTCGAAAAGCCCTACTAGTGGTTGAGTACCTTAGAAAAATACCTTCATCACTTCGGGAGTCAAATTTGCCCAAAGGCTCTCTATCTTTGAAAATGTAACACTTACTCCCAAAGTTTTGAAGTATTTTACATTAGGTTTCAATCCCTTCCACAATTCATATGGAGTTTGTAAAGTGCCGGGCCTTAAATACACGCGATTTATGACATAAACAGCAGTATTTAGGGCTTCAGCCCAAAACTTTGGAGGAAGTTTCTTACTAAGGAGCATGACCCTAGCCATTTCTTGAACAACTCTGTTCTTCCTCTCAACCACTCCATTTTGTTGTGGAGTAATAGGTGCAGAAAATTCATGCTTAATTCCATGTATATCACAAAAATCCAAAAATGAACTATTTTCAAACTCACGACCATGATCAACTCGGATTCTTATGATACGCCCAATGGAAACACCCTGTTCATTTTGGATTTTAAGAACTAAGGCCTGGAAAGCATCAAACGTATCAGATTTTTCCCTTAAAAAATTTACCTACGAAAATCGAGTAAAATCATCAACAGTTAAAAAAATGTATCTTTTACCTCCAATGCTTTCAGTGCGAGTAGGTTCCTTTAAATCCATGTGAACAAATTCAAGAGAACGTTTGATTATAAAGCTGTTCACCTTTTTATGAGGGGCACGGGTTTGTTTCCCAAGTTGACATGGTCCACACACATGATTCAGATTCTTACCCAGTTTAGGTACTCCTCTCACAAGCTCTTTGTTGGCTATCTTAGTTAGGTCTTTGAAATTCATGTGACCTAATATTTGATGCCACAAATCAACGTTACTTATGATGACTGAGTGACATGTGAGATCATTAGTAGTAACAATCCCATAGCAGTTATCAGATGTGCGAACCCCATGCAAGACAGTATTTTCCTTTTTGTCCAAAATTTCACATTTATTTTTTGAAAACAATACTTCATGGTGGGAATCACACATTTGACTAATGCTCAAAAGATTTGCTTTAAGACCATCAACAAGTAAAGCATTTTCAAGCTTGGGAAGACCAGCAACACTTATCGAGCCCTTACCAATGACTCTAGAAGTGCCACCATCTCCAAAGGTAACAATTCCACACTACAACAAAAAGCGTCTTTGGAGACGAAAACTAATGACGAAAATAAATTTTGTCACGAATGACGTACCTTTTAGTGAAGAAAATAATTTTTCGTCTCCAAATATACCATTTTTAGAGACAAAAATAAAATTTCATCACCAATCTACATACATAATAAAAAAAATTAGGTGACGAAATTATTTTTCGTCATTATTTATATTTTTTTTGTCACTAAAGATTTTCTCGCTAATTTTTCAGATGGTGCCAAAATTTTCAGACTTTTGGTGAGGAAAAAATTGATCACCAATAATAAAATTATTAATGACAAATATATTTTCGTCACCAATAATTTTTAATATTTTAATATTATTTAGTGAGAAAACTATTTTCGTGGCTACTAATTTTATCTTTTAGTGAGGAAATAATTTTGCCACCAAATAAATGGTTTAGTTGCTCAAGGTTTTTAGAGCGAAATGAATATATTGGTGCCTTAGATATATCAGTTCTTCTTCTCACACACAGATTTGACCACCAAACCTCATCCTACATAACCTCACCTCCCCCTTTCTCTTCTCTCACGCCTCAGGCCTCTGTGTCTCTTCTGTCTCACGCCTCATGCCTCACACCTCTGCCCTCCTCCACTACAACAAAACTGATTTTTTATGACACCACATCAATAGCATATAACAAATGCACGCCGCAGTTTCTCACTTTTACGACTTGCTTTTTTTGCACGTCGTATATACTTTTTCAACCACAGCGTGTCTATTGCGTAGGCCATGAATGGTAATAACGATGATTTTTTTACAGCTTGCAATGCATGCCGTAAATAATAAAACTTTCTACGACATGCATATGGCGTGCCGTTAATGCATCAATTATACACGACACAAACACACCAGCCGTGAAAAGTGAATATTTTTCACGGCACACACAACGCTCGCCGTTAAAAGTATTGCACTTTTTACGACGCACACATCGCCTACCGTTAAAAGTATTGCCTTTTTACGACCCACAATGTATGTCGTGAATTGTATGATAAAAAAAATTGGCAAATGAAATTTGGGGAGCCAATCACAAAAAAAAATATATATATATATATATTAGAATTTTTTTCCCCCAAAATAACTATTTTGCCGTCCTCTAATCAAAATGGAACATCACAAGATTTTCAATCTCTCTCTCTCTCTCTCTCTCTCTCTCTCTGATAATGATGAAGGCCGAATCAATTGCTAGGGTTTCCAGGTCATCTCATCTCATCTCTTCGGTTGTGTATCATAAATTATTAAGAACACAATAGTAATTATTTTGTAATAGAATTATTATTTATTGATTAAAATTTATTAAATTATCATAAATTATCATAAAATTTCTTAAATTTATTTTTTCATTTCTTAAATTTATCATAAATTATCATAAAATTTCTTAAATTTAAAATTTATCATAAATTATCATAAAATTTCTTAAATTTATTTTTTCATTCAAAATATTAATTAAACTTTAATAAAGGTAAAATTACAAACATAAATAATAAAACTTAAAAATGTATAAATTAAAATCAATTTTTACTTCAAAATTTTGTCCCAAATTCAAATTTCACTTTGAAACAAGCCCTCCAAAATTTCACATAAAATTTTGTCTAAACTCCCTGGAGTCCAAAAAAAAAAAAAAAAAGAGGGAAAAATAGAGAAAAACTATCAAGGAGATGTGTTCAAGAGAGAGAGAGAGAGAAGACGAAGAAGAGAAAGAGGGAAGAGAGACCATGAAGAGAGATAAGCAACAGCCATTGTTTCGCTCGTGACGGCCATTGCGTCACTAGAGCAGTTCTTCGGAGCAGCCCCGTTCGTCTTCACTTCTTCTTCCGGTCTTCCCTTCTCCTTCCGATCAACGAAGACCCGCGAACGAAACAAACGGAGTCATCTCACCTCTCCCTCCGGCCGGAGCTCTCGCACCTTCCCTCCCACTGCCCAATTTCAGGTGCATGTTCAGATACTAGGGTTTTGAATTTTGATTTGAGGCTTTTCAATTTGAAAATTGGGGTTTAGGGTTTTTCAATTTCAAAATTTGGGGCTTTTCAATTTGGAGTTTAGTGTTTAACTTGGATGCTTGTTCTGAGTGTTTAAATGGGACTTAATAATGTCAATTTACCAAGTCTCTTTTTTAGTATAAATTGTTGGCATATATTGATTTTGTATTGGTCAAACAACTCAGTTTCGTAAGAAGATTCTGGTTCTATAATGCAGAACTTTGTGCAGTATGTTGTAAGATTACATGTATGGTGGTCTTTTTTGGTGTAATGTTAAATAAATAAATAAATTTAGGGATGGTGTACTGTAATTCTTTGTTTGGTAACTTGATTGTTGGAATAAAAGCCATTAAGGCATATGGGTTGGCTTTGTGCTATGGCTCTGTGTGGTGGGATAGATAACATGCTAAGAACGTTCCTTATTTTGGTACTGGTGTTTCCATTGGCAGGATAAGCATTCCATATCCCTTTCAATGGGGACCACCTTCGTTTGATGCGGGTAAAGCCTTTGCCATGATGGTTACCTCATTTGTTGCTCTTGTAAAGGTTTGTTTCTTCTCTTGATGGAATAAACTGATGACCGAAGTGCATTCTCATTGCCATTGTTATGTTGATATACTTTTTGATGACTTATTGGTGGGGAAACTCAACCATTTTTGGTCAAAGGCTTGAAAACTTTGAGGATATGGAATTTTTTTTTTTTTTTTTTTTTGCAGGATGCTATGATTCTTATTCCAATGCTGTCATCCTTGTCCAAAACTGAGGTACACTTCACATTTTTCTTCATTCTATGTGTAGCTTTTGCTAGTCATAATTGTTATATTTTCTCATATATAAACAATGTATTGAGCTTTTTCTTAAAATACCCAGACTCATTAAAGTGATGGTACAACGCTATGACAAAGCTCTAAGAGGCCAAATGGAATGCATTGTCAACTTGTCTAGGCCTGGTGCCTTATCCCCATTAGTCTTCCAAGACTCCCATGACTTCCTTTTCAGTAAACTGCCTCTCCAAGCCAAGTCATCAAGACGAGGCCTTTTATGATTGGTCTCAGCATAAAGCCTCTCATAAAACTGAATCACTTTGCTCTTAATCCCCTCCCTCCTCTCCACCCCATTAATTTCTAAACTTTTACATAGTTTTGTGTCCTATGGGTGTTAGTCAATTTGTGAAAGAACTGAATATTCCTGTCTTAAATCCCTTGCCTTCTGCCTCCATCTAATTTCTTCCATATGAACAATGTGTCCCAACTCCATTTTGACTTATTCCCTTCCTACTCATTATTTCAAAACTTATGTCTCAATACCAATACAAAGGGATAGGGAGAAAACTGATATAGTAAATGACTTTCCATGACTGGTATAGTCAAAAATTATAGTGAATGACTAGCTTGAAGGTAAAATGTCTTATATATGTTGATTGTCAAAAATTAAGTTTTTTCTTAATAATGTTATCTTTTCTTGTTTTTATTGGTGTTTCAATTGTGTAGGAACAATCACTAGCTAATGTGAATAATATAATGCAAATGAAGACAAAACATCGATGTGGATCAAAATCAATCCTGGTCAGGGTATACAGCTGGGTGCGTTCTACTAATTTATTTTATGGGATTAGTAGGCTTTGTTAATATATTATGTTTCTATGTTAATTTAGTAGAAATTTCTTAATCAACTAGGGTAGAATAAAAAAAAAAAACTTTGACATTTAGGGGCGAAAGGTCATGGGAAAATAGTGAAATATGCATGTAAAGATCCGAGAAACATCACAAACACCTTGATACGGAGCAACATAAGTTGTGCAAACGTCTGAAAGAAGCGCGTGGCTCCCAATTTGAAAACTACTTTGAAATTTGCCCTATTTCAACACGTAGGCATTAAACTAAGTAAAAAAATGAACTTTTCCAACACGTAAGCTTGAAAATAGGCCATCGGAGGGCTAAATCGTGTAACAGCCATGAGACGGCCTGGGAAACACTTCGAACACCTTGGGAGGGACCAGTGTAAGTTGTGGAAACTTACGGAACTAGCACGGGACTCCCGGTTCGAAAATTAAGTCCAAAACTGCACTTTTTCACACTTAAACTTCAAAATAGGCCATCAGAGGCCAAAATCGTGAAACAACCACGACACAGCCCAGGGAACACCTCAAACACCTCGGGAGGGACCAATGTGAGTTGTGGAAACTTTCGGAACTAGCACGAGACTCTCGGTTTGAAAACTAAGTCCAAAAATGTACCTTTTCACACTTAAGCTTGAAAATAGGCCATCGGAGGGCTAAATCGTGTAACAGCCACGAGACGGCCTGAGTAACACCTCAAACACCTCGGGAGGGACCAATGTGAGTTATGGAAATTTACGGAACTAGCACGGGACTTCCTGCTTGAAAACTAAGTCCAAAAATGCACTTTTTCACACTTAAGCTTTAAAATAGGCCATCGGAGACCAAAATCGTACAAGAGCCACGAGACAGCCCGGGGAACACGTCAAACACCTTGGAAGGAACCAATGTGAGTTGTGGAAACTTATAGAACTACCACGGGACTCCCGGTTTGAAAACTAAGTCAAAAATTGCACTTTTTCACACTTAAGCCTCAAACTAGGCCATCGGGGGCAAAAATCCTACAACAGCCATGAGACGGCCTGGGAACATGTCAAACACCTCAAGAGGGACCAATGTGAGTTGTGAAAACTTACGGAACTAGCACGGGACTCCCGGTTTGAAAACTAAGCCGAAAAATGCACTTTTTCACACTTAAGCTTGAAAATAGGCCATCGGAGGCCAAAATCGTGCAAAAGCCACGAGATGGCCCGGGGAACAACTCAAATACCTCGGGAGGAACCAATGTGAGTTGCAAAAACTTATGGAACTAGCACGGGACTCCCGGTTTGAAAACTAAGTCCAAAAATGCATTGTTTCACACTTAAGCTTGAAAATAGGCCATCGGAGGCCAAAATCATGCAACAGCCACGAGACGGCCCAGAAAACACCTCGAACACCTCGGGAGGGACCAATGTGAGTTACGAAAACTTACGGAACTAGCACGGGACTCCCGGTTTGAAAACTAAGTCCATAAATGCATTTTTTCACACTTAAGCTTGAAAATAGGCCATCAGAGGCCGAAATCGTGCAACAGCCACGAGACAGCCTGGAAAACACCTCAAACACCTCAGGAGGGACCAATGTGAGTTGTGGAAACTTACGAAACTAGCACAGGACTCTCGATTTGAACACTTAGTCCAAAAATTCACTTTTTCACACTTAAGCTTGAAAATAAGCCATCGGAGGGCTAAATTGTGTAACAGCCACGAGATGGCCCGGGTAACACCTCAAACACCTCAAGAGGGACCAATGTGAGTTGTGGAAAATTACGGAACTACGACGGGACTCTTGGTTTGAAAACTAAGTCCAAAAATGCACTTTTTCACACTTAAGCTTGAAAATAGGCCATCGGAGGGCTAAATCGTGTAACGGCCACGAGACGGCCCGCATAACACCTCAAACATCTCGGGAGGAACCAATGTGAGTTTTGGAAACTTACGGAACTACCACGGGACTCTCGGTTTGAAAACTAAGTCCAAAAATGTACTTTTTCACACTTAAGCTTGAAAATAGGTCATTAGAGGGCTAAATCGTGTAACAGCCACGAGACGGCCTGGGTAACACCTCAAAAACCTCGGGAGGGGCCAATGTGAGTTATGGAAACTTACGGAACTAGCACGGAACTTCCGGTTTGAAAACTAAGTCCAAAAATGCACTTTTTCACACTTAAGCTTTAAAATAGGCCATCAGAGGCCAAAATTGTGAAAAAGCCACGAGACAGCCTGGGGAACACGTCAAACACCTCAGGAGGGACCAATGTGAGTTGTGAAAACTTACAGAACTACCACGGGAGTCCCGGTTTGAAAACTAAGTCAAAAATTGCACTTTTTGACACTTAAGTTTCAAACTAGGCTATCGGGGGCCAAAATCGTGCAACAGCCATGAGACGGCCCAGGGAACATGTCAAATACCTCGGGAGGGACCAATGTGGGTTGTGAAAACTTACGGAACTAGCACGGGACTCCCGGTTTGAAAACTAAGTCAGAAAATGCACTTTATCACACTTAAGCTTGAAAATAGGCCATCGGAGGCCAAAATCATGCAACAGCCACGAGACGGCCCAGGGAACACCTCAAACACCTTGGGAGGGATCAATGTGAGTTGTGAAAACTTACGGAACTAGCACGGGACTCCCAATTTGAAAACTAAGTCCAAAAATGCACTTTTTCACATTTAAGCTTGAAAATAGGCCATCGGAGGCCAAAATCGTGCAACAGCCACGAGACGGCCCAGGAAACACCTTGAACACTTTGGGAAGGACTAATGTGAGTTGCAGAAACTTACGGAACTAGCACGGGACTCCTGGTTTGAAAACTAAGCCCAACAATGCACTTTTTCACACTTAAGCTTAAACATAGGCCATCGGAGGCCAAAATCGTGTAACAGCCACGAGATGGCCCGGGTAACACCTCAAACACCTCAGGAGGGACCAATGTGAGTTGTGAAAAATTACGGAACTACCACGGGACTCTTGGTTTGAAAACTAAGTCCAAAAATACACTTTTTCACACTTAAGCTTGAAAATAGGCCATCGGAGGGCTAAATCCTGTAACAGCCACGAGACGGCCTGCGTAACACCTCAAACACCTCGGGGGGGGACCAATGTGAGTTTTGGAAACTTACGGAACTACCACAGGACTCTCGGTTTGAAAACTAAGTCCAAAAATGCACTTTTTATTGGAGGGCTAAATCATGTAACAGCCATGAGATGGCCCGGGTAACACCTCAAAAACCTCGGGAGGGACCAATGTGAGTTATGGAAACTTACGGAACTAGCACGGGACTTCCGGTTTGAAAACTAAGTCCAAAAATACACTTTTTCACACATAAGCTTTAAAATAGGCCATCGGAGGCCAAAATCGTGCAACAGCCACGAGACGGCCCAGGGAACACGTCAAGCACCTCGGGAGGGACCAATGTGAGTTGTGGCAACTTACGAAACTAGCACAGGACTCCCGGTTTGAAAACGAAATTGAAAATTGCACTTTTTCACACTTAAGCTTCAAACTAGGCTATCGGGGGCCAAAATCGTGCAACAGCCACGAGACGGCCCAGGGAACACGTCAAACACCTCGGGAGGGACCAATGTGAGTTATGGAAACTTACGAAACTAGCACGGGACTCCCGGTTTGAAAACTAAGTCCAAAAATGCACTTTTTCACACTTAAACTTGAAAATAGGCCATCGGAGGCCAAAATCATGCAACAGCCATGAGACGGCCCGGGGAACACCTCAAACACCTCAGGAGAGACCAATGTGAGTTGTGAAAACTTACGGAACTAGCATAGGACTCTCGGTTTGAAAACTAAGTCCAAAAATGCACTTTTTCACACTTAAGCTTGAAAATAGGCCATCAGAGGCCACAATCGTGCAACAACCACGAGACGGCCTGAGAAACACGTCAAACACCTCGGGAGGGACCAATGTGAGTTGTGGAAACTTACGAAACTAGCACGGGACTCCCAGTTTGAAAACTAAGTCCAAAAATGTACTTTTTCACACTTAAGCTTGAAAATAGGCCATCGGAGGCCAAAATCGGCCCAGGAAACACCTCAAACACCTCGGGAGTGAGTTTGTCTTTGATCTTGGACAATTTTAGAGATTTATCGTAAAGCTTTTCATAAGCTTGTTGTAAATCATCACCACTAATCTCATCATTGTCTTCTGATGTTTCATCATCTTCTTTTTGCTCCTCATTCGCCTTGACCTCATCCAGTCTAGCAACTAAGGCAGGAAAGGTGATAGATGGTGGTGAAGATGAATCTCCTCTTTCATGAAATTGGGTCAGAATTTCTCATGCAAATTTAGCCTTTGTGCAGTGAACAACCCGTTGCTGTTCTTCATCAGAAATTGCTCCACGAATAGTAATCAATGCTCTCTGATTGCTCGGATTGTCAGTACTTTCAACATCCTCTTCAATGGCTTGCCAGCCTTCTGGGTCAAAAGCTCTTAGAAACATCCTCATTTTGATTTTCCAATACAAGTAATTACTCCCATCGAAGGTGGGAGCATGTTGCAGATTCTGACCACGAGCAAATTCCACTAGCGTCGGAAGAGGATGTGTGAAAGTGGACCAAAATGCCATGAAAGCACTATCCCCGTCTTCACTAGATTTAGTTTCTTCAGGTTCTTGCTCTGACCCGCTTTCATCATCCTATATTACCATGTAGACTTTCTTTCGATTCTTTTTCGAAGGACATTCAAGGGTAATATGACCAAACCCTTGACATTCATAACACTTGACCCCTTGCCCCTTTACAATCTTCTTTTTAATTTTTGGAGCAAGTTTTGGTGGAAAAGTTTTGGGTTTATCATTACTCTTGTCTTTTGAAATAGGGTATTTGAGATTAGGCTTCTTTTTCTTTAAATTTTTTTTGAACTATTTAGTAAACATAGCCGTCATCTCAGACTCTAAGTCAAACTCAGTCTCAGGAGTTTTTGCAGTCTCAGGAGCACTAGTGAAAGCCACACTATCTTTTTGTTTTTTCTTAAAATAAGTCTGCAAGTTTCCAACGAACTGATCAAGCTTGAGGGTATCAACATTCTAAGCCTCCTCAATGGCTATCACTTTTGATTGGAACCTCTTGGGTAATGATCTCAAAATTTTTCCAACAACTTTAGCTTCAGGGATTTTTTTCACTGAGTATGAAACAGGAATTCACGATGTCACTAAGTTTAGCATAGAAATCATCAAACATCTCATCATCACACATAAAAAGGGTTTCAAAGGCAGAGGTGAGACGTTGAAGTTTTGACCTTTTAACAGAAGTAGTACCTTCGTGAATTGTTTCAAGAATGTCCCAAGCCTCTTTTGCTACCTTACACGTGCAAATACGGCGAAACTCTTCAGGTGTGACGGAGCAAAAAAGGAAATTGAGAGCCTTACTGTTCCAACTCGAGTTTTGATAATCGGTTGTGTCCCATTTATCAAGGGGTTTGGAAATATCAATACCAACAATGGTGACAATAGGTTCACTCCACCCATAAATCACGTAGTGCCAAACTTTCTCATTGATGGGTTTAAAAACGCTCTCATACGAGCTTTCCAATAAGAATAGTTTGTACCATCAAGTAATGGAGGTCTATGGGTCGAGTTCCCTTCACGAATTGAATCCATATCACCAATCACACAAAATCATACTCCTATAGTTTTGATAAAAACAAAGAGTGACCTGCTCTGATACCAATTGAAAATCCTAAGTGATTCGTGATTAGATCAAGATTTAAATATTCCAACTCCTAATCATTCAAAACACACAATCTAAATCATCAAGTACTTACGAAAGTGATTTAGATTGTTATTTTCTAAATAAACAATAAATCGACTCAAATGATTTTTACGTGGAAAAACCACAATTGAAGCACCTTCAATTGTGATAAAAAAAACCACGGGTGAAATGCCACTAATCAATCCACTACTGAAGAAAGAAAGATTACAAAGATAACAAACAAATTACCAAACGCATCCAATTTGTCTTCAAACCTTCTGTAAACCTTTCACCAAGCCTTCGTCTCAAAATTGATTAACCTAAAGTTGAATCCACAACTTCACTTGTCGAATCAACGACTATGTACAGAATCAAACTCCTTTGAAACTCCACGCTTGAATCTCCGGATTCCATCGAAGAAGACCACTATTGAATATAACCAATCAACCTCCTTGATATGTGCTTACCAATACATGAGTTTAATACTCACTCAAATCATCAAGGAAAACTCACAAAAAACATCAGAAGAAAACCTCAAAAGAAACCCTAAGACTCTTAAAGAAGATCTAGGAAAAGTAACCCTAGAGTTGGACCAACAAGCGAATTTATAGAAGCAGAGATCGCGCGGTCTGCTCGAGCATGGGAATGGACGCTCGAGCGGGGACTCTATATCGCGTGTTCCAAACTAGGGTTCACGCTCGAGCGGAAGATCCCACACTCGAGCGGAAGATCCCATGCTCGAGCGTAAAAACTTATCACTTAGTATTTTTGCAAACATGCAAAATACTGTGAGAGTGTAAACTCCGCTCGAGCGGCCCTTTCCCCGCTCGAGCGGGAAGAACAAAGCTGGAAAATTACAATCTGATTATTCTGATTATAAACTTAGTTTTTCCATGGATTTTGACAACAAGGGTCCTAACACATGTACTGAAGGCAATCCTAAAACAATCATTTTCTCTACTAATGATGGTGTTATTGCAAAGGTGGTGCTTCCATAATGAACTAATTTAAACCCAACTCTTGCTAATTCTGTAGTTTCTTGGGATATTAATAAAAATCCTTTTGCCTTTGCTTCTGTTGGATTAACTATAAAAGGTTCTTTACAATCTTTGAACCAATCACCATTAGTAGGAAGCTGCATTAGTTGCATTATCATTAATTATTGTAATACAGGAAGGACATGATAATGTTCATATATGTGTCAATCATAGTAAAATTGAAAAATGCTACTCCAAAAATCTATTTGGATTTGGTCCTTGTGGTTGCATTGTCATTGCTTGATTTAACACCAGTGTGGTTTGAACTCCATATTCTACAAGGCTATCATCCTCTTAGATTGTTTGTTAGTTTGTGTTTTTTTGGTTTTGTTTTTTTGTTTTGTCTTACTTCAGTGAAGAAAAATGTTGTAAGAGGGTTTCTAGGTTCTAGAACATTATGAGGCATCTTGCTTTATTATTTTTCCTTCATGTCATTCTTGACTTTTATCTTTATCAGATAATGAGCATGTGATGTCTTGGTTACTTGTGAGACTTGTATGGGAATGTAATTCGGATTTCTATTATGTTTTAGGACTATTATTGTCTTTGGAACTCTGATTGTTAACATCTATTCTTGTTCTTCTATATTGTTTTTGTAACAACCCTCATTTTGACTTAGTCATACTTGCATACATTTGTGGATGATCTTGTGTTAATATGTGCATTTGCAAATCTTGTCTTGTTTTGCTTGAATGATTGCTTGCACGCTTTGTTCTTGTCTGGTGTGTTGCCGAGGTCATCTTAAGCCTAGACACCTTCGAGACCTTTATCACTTAGAACTACCCTAGAACCCCTTTTGGTTGACCTCCACCTTCACCCTGGCATATTGGCCGAGATGTCACCATCTGGGCCGAGGTTCACGTCGCCTAGGCCGAGATGTTAATATCTAGGCGTTCTAGATCCTTGATCCTTACATGAGTGATTTCGTTCCTGGATTGGTATGACCTAGACCGAGGTGTGGCACAGTTTAGTCAAGTGTTGCCCTTACAAGCCGATGTCCTTGCCCCTTGTTGCCGAAGTCCTGTTGTTAGCCGATGTCGTTACTTGCCGGTGTGTTCTTGCCGCCTAGCTTGTTGAGTACACTTTGTCTTGGTCTTGTCTTGTCAAGTCAGTCACCTTTTTGAGTTGAACGAATCAACCGATGCCACGTGTCCTGACATAGGGATTGAGTCAGTGATTGTCGTGAGAAACATGTCATTTGTATCAAGTCTTGCCTTTTAGAGAGAGAAACTCAAGGAAGAAGAAGGAGAAGTTTGAGCTAGAGAGGGTGACTTCCAAGCTTGATCGTTAGAGCTTGAGCCGTTAGATTCGAGTTTTGAGGACTTGGACTTGCCTTGACTCCAACGTTTGAAGAACTAGGTGAGTGGTATTTTTGATAAAGCTATGTTATACGTTTTGATAAAGACTTTGCTTTGATTTGTTTTGAAAGTATTTGTTAACCATGAATGATTGTCCTTAGTTTGTATCTCGTATTATACTTGCTTGAATGACCTTCTCGTTTGAAAGTCCCTCGTGCTGGAGGACTCTAAACTTTCGCAGCACCTCTCGTTTGAAAGTCTCTTGTGCTGGAGGACTCTAAACTTCCGCAGCACATCTTGTCTTGAAAGTCTCTCGTGCTGGAGGACTCTAAACTTTCGCAGTACCCTTGATTTGTACTCTAGTGTTAAAGGGCTACGGGCCTTTGTAACACAGGTCCCTCGTGCTGGAGGACTCTAAACTTTCGCAGCACATCTTGCCTTGAAAGTCTCTTGTGCTAGAGGACTCTAAACTTTTGTAGCACCCTTGTTTGAGATGCCCTCTTGCTTTGTCTTGTTTTGCCGCGGACGGTTTACCGCGTGGATACGTTTACCGGAATGTTATTATTTGTAATATGTGATGCTAGTAAGTATCCCTTGAAGCTTTGAAGATCTGTCAGATGGACGAGGTCCATTCCTTGTTATACATAAAGTTTTGTTTTGTATTGTTTTGAAAGGACTTCGGCTATTATTCATGCAAACCCCTTTATTATTTATACCATTCACTGAGTATCCAAGCTCACCCTCTCTATATATATGTAGGTGATGAGCAAGAAGGCGGTGACGCCTAGATGTGATTCTGGAGCTTATTTTGGATTTTGATTATGTCGGCCTAGCCTGTAATTACGTCGGCAGTCTTGAAAATTATGCTTCTCGATTTGTAATACTTGCATGTTGCATACGTCGGCTTAAGAAGCCTTTTGATCAAGATGCGTGTTTTGTATACATGTTATGTCGGCAGTGAGGATGTCGGCAATTCTGAAGATTTTGCTTCTAGCTGTATTTCATGTATTTTGTTCATATCGGCTTGTGAAGCCCTTTTGTTAATATGAAATATGTAAATTGAACTTTGTTTCGTTTGTAATTGAGTTGTAACCCATCTGCAGATGATTGCTATCTCATTTGACTTATGCACAGCTCTTAGGGACTAATCTGTTTGTATAAATCGCTTCCGTACTTGTTAGCCCCATATAATTGTACTCTGATTGTGTGTGAATTTTGTAAGTTGGCCTTCGGTAATCTCGGATTACTGGCCATCACGGCACCAAACTACTAGGGGCGGTTTGGGGTCGTGACAGTTTTTGTCCTATGTTGTCTTTTGAGTTAAGAATTGGGTTTTGGACTTATGTTTGAAACATGTTGAGATTGGTAATTATGGGGTGATTTTGATTGAGTGAACTTGAGTTCGCTCGAGCAGTGGGTTGGTAGCTCGAGGTCATTTCTTTCTCCCAGTTCTGGGTTTGCAGTATGAACTTCTAAGAGTTTGCTTTCTTTGCTCAAGCGTAGGTTTTGTCACTCGAGCGATCTGTTTTGCAGAGATGAACTCCTGGGAGTTTAGTTTTGTAATGCCTGAAACAAATACAATAATCATCCATGACAATAAGTAAATAACAATATAAATCAGAGTATAAGGTCCTTTTATTACATAGGATTCAAATGTACAAAAGGATAACACATGTGGATACACATTCATAAGCCCTAACTCTGAATCTATAGCATGTGTCAACAACAACAACAACAACAACAACTATGTGAAATAGAAATTAAACGGATAATTGAAATGCCCTAAAGGCTACAACTTTCCAAGACTATACTTGGTTACATCAAAATGGATTTAAATCCAATACATATAAAGTCGTAAGCTTGTACAAAATAATAACAAGAAAACAAAAATGTAGCCTTTGCTCCACTTCTCCCAAGCTTGCCTTGGTAGAGGCATCTCACCGACACCTGAAAATGGTTCCCCATATAGGGTGAGCCGAAGCCCAGAATAAATAATATAACACAATATATGAATCTTAACAAAAATATAAGGGTGGAATGCATATGCAATGCCCATGTCAAAACGATTTACATTTCTTTCTCAAAAACCATGCCATGTTCAGTTTATATCTCAATTCTCAAATCATGTCTTTTACAATAGAAAACAAGGGGGAATTCTCAACCGGTACAACCTTTCACAAATATTTCCTCTGCGGGAATCCGTCAAACGGCACCCATGTAAACGTAGCCTATACAAACGTTATTATTGCCATTTTACAGATATTTCATCCACGGGAATCGGCACCCATGTATACGCACGTTTTTTTGGGACTTTCACCCAACTTAATTTGGCGATACATATCTCTTTCCAACATTCACACATTTTCCTCAAATTCATATACATTTGCAATGTATTAAATGAGCAACAATGTTCAATGATGAGAAATTAGTTTCAATTCACCTAATTCTCATGCAATTTCTACAACAATCATAGTTATCCTCCACCAATATCCCAAAACAGATATTTCTAAATAGATATAAAATCTCCAATACAGATAAACTTTCCAAAATTTAAGATGTGAGCAATAATACATATCCAATCCCGTCATCCATATCAATATTTATCCAATTTCACATTTTCAACATCAATTCCATTTATTTATACAAAATAAATATTTGAACCATTTAGGGTAAAACCCCTTTTTTCTTCCAAGATTCGTCCAAGTATCAAAATCAATAGTTTGATCATAACTCAACTCCAATTCCAACCCCACAACCATTTTCACTACATCCATTTGAAAACCCCTCTTTTGATTTTAAACCGAAACCCTAGGTTTGTTCAAAATCCTCCAAAATCACAAAATTGTTTTATAAAAACAAATAGTTAAGTTAAAAATCATAAAAGAGTGTAGAGAATCCCTACCTCTAAGCTAGAAGATGAGGGACAAAGAGAAAACACTTCAACAACGCCAAAATCCAACTCTATTCGAATGAAAACAAAGCTTTAGGTGAGCTTTACCTTTTTAACAAAGGGAGTAGGGTGGAGAAGGGTAGATCTTGGTGTATTTGTAGAGAAAGAGTAAGTTTTAGAGAGAGAAGGTCTCAACTTAGGGTTTTGAAATGTTTTAGAGAGAGAGAGATGAAAAAGTGATATAAAATGGCCTATTTACGAACTGATATACGCACAGTTCGTTCAAGCACAAGAGTTGTCACTTGAGCGACCAGACACAATAAGTTGTTTCGCTCGAGCGCAGAATACACATTTTCAGAAGTTTTATAGACAGAAGACCGTCGCTCGAACGCAAGAAGTCTTGCTCGAGCGAAGAACACTACCTCCTTAGTATCTCTACAGGCTTGCAAAAGTACTGGGAGCTCACAAAGCTCGCTCGAGCGAAAAGCCAAAATCTAGACAATAACAATTTGAACCAACTAGCAGCAACCTATTCCAAACACAACTAAGACAGTCCAATACTTAAACTCAATGAGAAATAAAGAGAAACATGGTATGAATATATAAATAAGACAAATGAAACCCGAATTCAAAACATCACCGGGTCGGGTCTAAACTAGGAACGCTATAAGTTTCTTCACTCGAGCCTAGATTTGGTAGCTTAAGTGATATGTTGTGTTTGACGGTTGAGCGCATGTTTCACCGCTCGAGTAGTCTGTTTGAATAAAGTTGTGAGAAAAATCACTTTTTGATATCTCTCTCTACAAAATTTCTTCTTTTTTTTCTTCTGTTGTGACACCCCAATTGTGTAATTAATTTAATATAAATAAATAAATAAATAAAATATTTAATTTTATAGTTATACGTGCTAAAATGTAATTTAATTTAAAATTAGAAGCATTGTTGTTACCAAAACATAATAATGTGATTAATATAACCATGGAATTAGTAAATTGTATAGGCCAAAGTGGAAATGAACTTAAGTTAATATGTGTGCTATCTACTAGGAGCTTAAGTTATCTTAGAGCAACGGGTGGCTATGGCTGAAGCTAACCACATGGGGGGTCTAAGGGGCCCAAGTAATGAAGCCTATAAGAATGGATAAATGAATCATTCCATAAGTTAGATGAATCAGGACCCATGGCCTTGTATATTAGGAATTGAGGCATTGGCAAGGAAACACAAATGAGAGAGCAAATGAAACAATAATAAAGAAGAGAAGCTTGGAGGGAATAAAGAGCTTGGAGGAAATAATAAAAAAAAAATAGTAGGGGCCAATATGAAGGTGAGTTATATTATACCTTAAGTAACCATAAATTGTTTTATTGTTATATGCAAATCATGCTTTATAAGTTATATTAATATTTCAACTATGTTATTTATTTTATGAGCCCTATTTGTTTAAAATGAAACTCAAAAATATAACTGTTTATTAAATGTGTTTTTGAGCAATTTAAGTACCACCACATAGGTCCCATGCCTTGGGAGACTTAAATAACGAATAGCCCTCTCATTAGTCACTTTGTGATCCTCTGTTTGTCATTAATCCATTGACCCTCTGTTCTATTTTATACAATGGTTATGATTATTTTACTTATATGATTTTGGCATTATGATTCTGTCTTTTGAAATGATTTATTCAAACCAAACTATTCATTGTTTAGCCTAAATAGTTATCCATGGTGATTTATAATATTCCTCACTCTGTCATGTGCTTATTGCAATTAAACCCTTTCAGGTGAAGAAACTTAAGGAGGAATCGTTTTACTCCATTAATATGGACCAAGACTTGAGAAAAACATTGTGTTTTTTTTCTTATTTGTAACTATTGTCTGGCTCATGTTAAATAAATAAAACTCTTTATGTGCATGTTTTTATTTTATCCTACTACATTATTTAATTTGTTTATTTAATCTTTGGTAACTTTAAAAATTAACTAGTTGCGAATCCAGCCCTATGCACCGGGGTTGGGTTGTGACATTTGCTCTCATGTCTCTCTCAAAACCTTGCATAAATTCTCTAATCTACCTTGATCCATGAATTTCTCGATCTTCGTGCTATGGGATTAAAAGTTGAGCTTGAAGAAGAGGTCGTTTTAATCTGAACAGTTGGAGTTTCCATCTTCGTTAATTTTAGGGGATTGTTCTTCTTTTCCTCTTACTTTGAGGTAGTGATTTCTTTAATGATTTGCAAATTGTTTAGCCTTGTCATGTGTTATTTGGATAGCTTAGCACTTGGGTATATTTGGGTTTGATTGATGTATTTTTTAATGCTTAAAGATGGGTATTCTCAAAATTTTAACAAGGTATTAAGATAAGGTCTATATGAGTTGACGGAATATAAGGATAGATTACAAAAGATATATGTAGCTATATAAGCAAAATAATAAGTACAAAAGGTATGTCTTAATTACATCAAGAGTTTTAACACTTATAATCCCAAACATGGTTACAAAAAGGACTTAACAAAACTAGTATACAATCCTTAAATGCTTCAGCTTTGCCTTTGACCTTCTAGCAGTCTTCAATATCTAGAGTGAAACACCACGAGCTTGGAATGCACAGTAAATGCACACATACCCCGTTCTTTTTTCCTAGTCCAATACACAATTACAATTATAACAGGTAATGAAGCATGATATTCAACTAAATAAGCAACGAGTTACGAAGTTAGATGTTAGTAATCTAGGAATCCCTTAGAGAGTTTTCATCCTCCCAAGCACAAGAATTGGGCTTGAAGTATTCGGTATGCCCCTCTTTTGCTGCTTTGTAGAGCTTACCCTAAATATCTATAATGGTTATGTACCGCGTAGCGCCAACTGATGACCTCAAAAGAGAAGGTAAAAATAAGGACCTTTCCCACAACCCTTCAACCTTATCTCACCGAACCACCTATGGTCCGAATACAACCGACCCATTCAAGAGTTCTGAAATAACCATTTGTGCAAGACTTTACTTTCAATAGGGAACACATCCCGCCAACCAATTCAAATGTAACACAAGCATTATCTCATGAAGTTACTCAAGTGATTGAAAACCCATTTACCACCCCATTAAAGTTTCCCATTGAGTTAGGTGTTTTAAGTTAACGTTAGAATAAGCTATTGAATAATAAAATTTACACAAGTTTGAACATTCCACAACATAAATTTAAAGGAATATAGCCATAAACATATGTAGATGTCATACTAAGATTTGAAAAAACAATAAGGAGCATAATAAAGTAACTAAGAACATGAAACCATTAACAAAACAATTTTCCAGATTCAATTCACTTTAAAGATTATTATCAAATAGCAGTTTTAGATTTTTCAGAACTTGACATTCCTAGGATTTGTAGAGAATTTTATCTAGTTTAAAGATAATTTTTTAGAAATGGGATAGCTTTCGTAGATTTTGTTATTAAAGAAATACTTCAGCGCTGTCTAGATTTGTCAACTGTTATGAAAATCAGATTTTTTCTCAAACTATTCACTCTTTTTTAAAAAAAACCAATTTTAATGGAAATTTAACACTTAAAGGAAGGTATTGGTTTAAAAATTAGGTCAAAGGGATTTTTCTGTATTTTTCTAAATTTTTTGAAAGTGGGTTGAAAATACCTGGTATAAGTGTACAAAACTTAAAATGGAAAGAATAGTAGAAAAAGGGGACAACCATGTGTAATTTTTCACTTCTCTTATAATGAAAACATGCCAAATAATATATTAATAACTCATATTTTTAGTTTGAAGATGTGCTTTGAAAATAATGTAAGACATAGGTAGAAATAGGTGCCTTTGTTCCAACAATGAGAGAATACAAGTGGGGAAGAAACCAGAACTTAACTTCTTTTATTCAAGCACAAGAACAACATTCATACACATTTGAAAATAATATTTTAAGCATCTAATATCATGTATTTGGAAGAGAAAAGAAAAGAATAGATTGTGTTGTGGCTTTCTTGTTTATTAGATTTGCTAAGATTTTGACAAAATTTTCTCTCCCTTCAATCTCACTCTTTGCTCTTCTCTCTCTCTATCTCAGTCGTGGGTGTGTAGTGTTGGTGTGTTGAGTTTGAGTTGTGAAGAATATGTAAGAGGGAGGTGGTGTATTTATAGGAAAATTGGTGTGAAAAGTCCAAAGTGTCCTTGGTTCCAATGGAATGGAAAAGTTTTGGATTTAATTTGAATGTAATGGAATGTGAGATGATTATGTGGCATAATCATGTGTTAAAACATGATCTAGTTAAAGTTAGGCTTAAGTAGAACTAGATTGATTTAGGGTACAAACATGATTCTTTGATTCTTGGTACTATAGTAAAAATTCTTTCATGATTCTGGCTTGATGGCCGGCCAGGTGTTGGTGGATTTGAGGGAATTTTTCAATTTATCTAGTGTACAAATTCTCATATATATTAGATATTTTGTGTATAAAGAGATTTAACAAGGTAAAGGTACAATTATATATATATATATATAAGTGTAAAGGTACTTGATTTAGGGTCAAAGTGTAATTCAATTAAAGTGTGAGGACTAGGGCTCAAATTTATGAATTATAATATCTAATTTAAGTGTGGAATTAATTAAATTAGGGTTAGGGGAAACAATTTGGTTGGTGCTACGTCGTTTTGAATTAAAAGGCAAGTAATCGATTGAAAACGATGAAAATCAGAAATTATGATTTTTGAGCAATCAATCTATAATTAGGGAGTCAAATAATTAATATGAGAGTGTTAGGAACGGATTACTAAGCTTGTACCGACCCTAAATTTCAAGTCCATTTAAAATCCAAATAAACATGAAATTACAATAATTTATCTATAAATAAAATGCAATATACATCTCTCTCCAAAAGAAATTAAATAACTCCTCTAATACAACAATCCTATCTAAAATATTCCCTTAGCACTCCTATCCAACCACCGCTACGTCTACTACATTGTCTTCCTCTTCTTAATCCCTTCGGTACCTAGCATAAAACGCTAGGGCAATACAAAGAAAGCCATGAGCTTGATAGCCCAATAAAATACTACAACACGACAATCGACCCATCTTGATAATACAATTATATGCATAGTATTGAAGAGAACAATAACCAATAGAATTAAATAAGTGAGTACAGGACAACAAAAACATTTAAAGATAATAATTAATCATATTAGCTGTCAGCAAGTCAATAATTTTAAGCAACTCTCCGTAGAGCGCCGTTCTATCCAACCACTAAGCAGTAGACATGAAACTATTCTGGCTCCCCCTTAGTCCTACACCAGGATCAGCACCACGGATGCCTACTCCTCGTGTTATATACCTTAGTTGCAACATGAATGGCCCACCAAGGAAACGACCTTCTAAAGATACTCTCTCTGTGTGAGTGTAAACACCCCATTTTGACCGACCCTAAGATTTGGGCGCTTTCTTTTGATTACCCGATGATGACAAGTAGAATGTGTTTCTCACAGAATCCTCAATGAAAGTGATGGAATTTGAAATTTAATCCCAACCTTCACCATTATAGCCAAATTATTTTAAAATACTAAATATTTCATTAATTTAGTATTTTTGTAATTTTGCATAATTTTATTCATATTTTTGGTGTTTTTATATAAATTGATATAAATTATATATTTTATATATATAAAATAAAATAATAAAAAGTTATACTATTATATTATATGTTTAGTATTTTAGTATAAATTATATATTTTAGACATTTTATATTATATATATATATTATAAAGGAAAATAATAAAAAAATATTTTCATGTCGGTTAGCCTTCGGTTGCTGACATCCAAATCAAACATAAAGTATATATATATTATATTATATGCATATAACCATATATTATATAATAATTCTATAAGTATATTATTATATTATTATAACTTGCTTGTATAAGGAAACAAATGGAGAGGCTAAAAAAAAAAGAAAGAGGGGGATTAGGGAGAGAAAAATGAAGTGGTGCGAGAGAGTTTGAGAGAAAAGAATCAGAAAGAAAGAAAATTAGTTTTTTTTTATGAGAGAGAGAGGGAAAATAAAATATTTTATTTGATATTTTTATTTCCATTTCATCAATACACCATTCAAAAACCAACCACTAAAGTTGTAATTTCAAATTTTGGACTGAGAATTAAGAACACATTCCACAGACTTGAGAGTAATCAAAAAAAGTTTGTGACTCAGAAAATTCATCATTTCCCCAGAAGGTGAGTTTTTGCAAGTTTTCATTTAATTTAAAAATGTTATATAATTTGTTTAAATACTTCATTTACTTCTTTTCATAACTGTTTTTTTTATCGCTTTAATAGAAAGGTTGCACCACCCACATATCTACTGTAATTTAAATATTGTATATAAACTGTTATAATTTATTACTTTAAATAATTTATCCCATCGGATGAATAGTAACCTCCGGCGGTGAATAGCAACCCCGACGATGAATAGTAACTCCAGCGGTGAATAGTAAAAGTGGTAGGTTTCTCTCAAATTCTTTTGGGGCTATTTTTCTACATCTAAACCATGTGATTTGAAATTGTAAAAGTGGAGGGCTTAGCCACCCTTCCTTCTACTTGTTTACTAACTTGATCTTATTTAATTTTGCTCGCTTTCTATAGCTTAGTTTCAGCACTATTGTATGCTATTTAGGGGGTTGTTTAATTTATTTCAACGATTTATATTTTAAATATCAAGTTTGTTTGTATTAACCAATTAATCAACTTCGCATAATCATCTCTACAACATTCCTCCATTATTTGCTTATTTCGATTAAAAAGTTGTGAAAAATTAAGATTGTGGTTCAAGTATAAGAAAGGAACTCTTCCATACTTAATGGTTTAATCTCTTCGAAGGTTCATTACCAAAGGTATAAAATGTTCTATACTTAATGGTTTAATCTCTTTGGAAATTCACTACCATAGGCATAAAACATTTTATGCTTAGGAGGTTCATTACCAAAGATATAAAACGTTCTATGCTTAATAGTTTAATCTCTTTGGAGATTCACTACCAAAGGCATAAAATGTTTCATGCTTAGGAGGTTCATTACCAAAGATATAAAACGTTCTATGCTTAATGGTTTAATCTCTTTAGAGATTCACTACCAAAGGTATAAAACGTTTCATGCTTAGGAGGTTCATTACCAAAAGTATACAACGCTCTATGCTTACTGATTTAATCTCTTAGGGGATTTGCTACCAAAGGCATAAAACGTTCTATACTTAACGGTTTAAATTCTTTGGAGGTTCACTACCCCAAAATATGCATTTTCTTATACTAAAGAACAATCTTTTATTTTTCATTTCTCTTTATTCATCAGTGTGTTTACTGTTAAGGGACTAATTGACCCTTGAAAATCACCAAGGAAAGTGTCATTATCACTTATTATCAAGTTTGGATTTCAAGTCATTATCACTCAAGTTTGGATTTTTCTAAGTCATTATCACTCTTTTGAGTTTGACTAGTCCTTGTTGCACATCTTGAGTTTGACTTGGAATCCGTTATCGCTTGTAAATAAGTTTGACTCTTCCTTTGTAATTTTCCCCAAAGATAATAAGATTTGTTTCTCGAGTTAAATTGATGCTTGTTTCTGTTTATTGCGTTTTGGACTTAGTGGACGTAAATATCACTTTTGCACAAACAGGAGAAAAGATAAAGAAATGGAAAGGTAATAAAAAAAAGGCTAATAAAATTAGTTAAAATTGGATTACAACCAACATAAAGAACCAATATGATTAATTGAATTCGGTCGAACATTATACCAAGTTTTATATGTCAAGGCTTGTCTTACATCAATTCATGATAATTTGATAAATCTTGAAGTGTCTCTACTTCCCTTCTTGAATTCACTTCATGATAGGAGGGAGGGGGTGGTTGTTTATTCATTGCATTTATTGATCATTGTCAAAATTGTATCCGAGATCATCAAGTAATCAACTTGCTAATTGATGGTTTTGGAGATGATTCCAACCCTCTCTTGAGTATTTTTATGATAGAGAAGGGTAAAAAAAAAGACAAACATGGCTAGGAATACCCTGTCTGTACTGTTTCACCTCAGGTACAAAAAACAGATTTCCACAAGAAAACAAAGTATTGGATTTATTTGGGGCTCGACTGAATCGCGTTTTGGGGTCGGCAAGGCTCCAATAAATTGCAAAACAATACACTTTTGGTCGAAAGCAGTAACTAGAGGTGAAACAGAACAAATCCTAGCAAGGCAGACAGAATAATTCCTGAGGAGCATTGAGCAATCATTGCATATTATTATTGTAATAAATTAGACAGCCCCTTTCATTTATTATTCATTCGGCTTTGTAATAATTATTTATTTAGACATTTTGACATTCGGACCCTCCTTCGCGAGGACAAATATGTAATAAGTTGTATGCCTTCCAATCCCCATTCTTTTTCCCTTTTATTTCACTGCTTATGATGGTTAGGTTAGGGACATCATGTTTAATTAGCATTTTCCGTGATTTGCATCCATTCGTTTACATGCATAAAAGTTCAGCTCATCATATTATTCAAATGTCAAATTCAAACTCCTTATTTGCATACACGCACTATCACATGCCTTGAATTGACTCACATGCCATACTAGTAGCCGAACCTTAATTGCACGTTGCATTAAATTAGGATCAAGCATTTTTTTTTTCTAACTATTTGCTTTCTTTTTGGACTCGTCTTCGGACATTAAGGTAAGCATTCTTGCTTTAGCATATTGCATAAGTGTGAATGCTGTCATATCAAAACATACTACCATGAGGCTAACTGCTTATTTGATATACCTGTTTGAATGTCTGTGGATGTAACGCCCTCAAAATAATAACAATAAACCCATCAGATAAGACATGCATTTACATTTAAACTAACTGCATTCCTTTCATTCATTAGAATTCCAAGACATAAGTATTACATGTTAACCTCATAACAAAATGCCCTACGGGCTTACAGCTTTCCAAGTTAACACTTGGTTACAACAAAGATTTCTAACTCGTTTACACATTAAGCCCTTGGCTTGAAATTACATGTAATACATCAACAGTAAAACGACAAAACTATGTCCGCCACTAGCCTCCCAGCTATGTCCTTGGAGGTGGCATGCTTCCTGCACCTGAAAATGATATTCCCATATAGGGTGAGCCACAGCCCAGTAGAAATACACTAAACCAACCATGGACAATGACTAAAACATTAGCAATTGATAGTTGGTCAACACTGATTCAATCACATAAATTACATATTTATGTCAACGACTTACAAGTCCCAATTACTTTTCATTTTCCCTTTTTTCAACAGATAAGCATGCTAGCTCTATCATCATTTCCACAGGTATGTATAATAACTATATCTCACATTCAGATAAGCATAAAAGCTATATCCACATTCTCAACAGATATGTATATCAACAATATCCACAGATAAGCATACAAGCTGTATCCACACTCTACAACAGATATGTATATCAACAATATCCACAGATAAGCATACAAGCTGTATCCACACTTCACTTCACAAAGATAAGCATATGAGCTCTATCTTCACTTCTCTAGACAAGCATATGAGCTCTGTCTACGGAGTTCATCCCCTATCTCCTCCCAATACCTATCCGGTTTAGAGGTACATCCCCTATCTTCCCCTAAACCGCGGAGTACATCCCCTATCTCCTCCTCTACACATAACGTATATAAACACATTGGTTCTATATACAATCACACAATACATACAATTAATGTATTCTATCAACCGTCAAGTTCCATGACACATTCCATTGATTAGTTTCCGTTTACCTAATCATCATGCATTGTCTACAACAATCTCGACTATCCTCCACCGATAGCCCAAAGCAATTATTTCTAAAACAGAAAATAAATGCACAAATGGATATTCAATCAACATTTCATTTCCTCATTTCTCACCAATTAATTATCCCAATCAATTAAACAATGTAATTAGGCCATTTTCCATAATTACCATTTCAACCCTTAGGTCCCATTTTCATCAATGATTCAACAATCATTCCATTTTTCTATGCCAAACATGCATCTAGGTTTATTATGAATAAAACCCCAACTTTTGTAAAATTACACAAAAGCCCCAAACTTTCACAAAATTACCAAACCAAGCCCAACATCTCAAAATACCAAAATTTAAAGACAAAACCCATAGAGAGGAGTAGGTTATCCCTACCTCAAACCCGGAGCCTCAAAGGAGATGAAGATCAAAACCAAAATGTTCCAAACCTCGAAATTTTCTGATCAAAAGGAAGCCCTCGACGATCAACAACTTTTTTGTAAAGGCCAAAGATGAGCAAATCACTCCTACTAGATCAAAACCTAGAGAGAAGGTAGAGTCTAGAGTGAGAGGCTCAACAATGGTGATTTTTAGAAAAGTAAGAGAGAGAAGAGAAAGCAAAAAGTGATTTGAAAAGTCATAATTTCGGGACTTTAACCCAGTCTCCGCTCGAGCGTAAAACACCCCGCTCGAGCGGCCACTCACAGACTTCCGCTCGAGCGGCCAACCTCCCGCTCGAGCGCAGAATGCACTCGCCCAGCACTTTTGCAGAACCAGGCCTCCGCTCGAGCTCCCAACCCTACGCTCGAGCTCACAACACTGCACAACAAGATACTGGATGGATGTATTCCCCGCTCGAGCGCCAACACCTCCGCTCGAGCGGACAGGCCAAAAATCTGGGCAACTAGTTTTGGTTTCTAAACTCAACCAACCTGAAACCAACCCGCCCAACACATCCTATAACTCAAATACAAAGTAAGAAAGGATGTAAACAAGATAATAAACAACTACCAACATCCACGGACACATGTCCGGATCACTATACAACAAGGGTAAACCCGGGATCGCTATAGTGGATGAAGGCTAATCACTTGAATTGGGATACTTTGATTCATGTATATATGAGATCACCATTTTCAGTGATACATATTCAAGAAAAAAAAATTCAAAACAAACATGAAATCAAACATTCCAACTTTTCGTGATATTAGTCTATACTTGTATGTTACATATAGAACAAGAGCATATACTGTACATAAAAATCACATCATGATTAGTAGAGGCCGATCTTTGATCGGATGAGTGGGGTGTTCAATTATTAACCTTCCTCTCTCATATCTAAGTTCCCGAACCAAAACACTTTGGTGACAACGGACTAATGGCCTTTGGCATGAGTCATGGGTTTCCTAAATTTCCCAAAAATAAATATTTAGGTGGCGACTCTGAAATCTGGCAAAGAAGTCCATTTTTTGCATTTGATTCAAACATCGATTTTCCAAAAGAAATTACCGGATTTGGACTCTTTTGTGTTTCCATTGTTTCACATTGCACTTGTGAAATCAAAATAAGAACCAACACAAGTGGAGTCCGAACTATAAGGGCTATTTCATTCTTCCGAAAGGGAACGTGAAAAGCCGAGTGTAGACCACCCCGAGAACTCCCGGCTCCGCGTTGCGAGGGCGCGAATTCGTTTTGTTCTCTAACTACTACAGTTCAGACTCAATGTCACGGTTCTTAATCTGATCTTGCAATGTGCAATGCAAGATTGATAAATCACCAAAGAGTCCAAATCCGACAAATCATTTTGGAAAACTGATTTTAATAAAGAAGTGTCAAACATAGACTACTTTGCCAGATACAGAGTTGTCACCTAAATATTTTATTTTGTGGGAATTTAGGAAATCCTGACTCGTGCCTAAGGCCACACGTTCGTCATCATCAAAGTTGCCTCCGCTCAGGAACTTGGGTACGAGAGGGGAAGGTCATGCAATGAGCACCCCCGCTCGCCCGATCAAAGATCGGCCTGTACTAAGTATGATATTTTATTTTTGAAAACACATGTTTCTTATTCCAGTTATTAACCTAGAATTACTATGTGATGTGCACATCATACAAGTATAGACTAGATCACCTAAGTTGGAACAAAACATTGCATGTTCATTTGTTTGAAAATGGTTTGAAGTTTACTACTCGTAAGTAGGCTAAGTTGCGGATTTCAATGAATTATTCCAATTCAAGCAATCCAACCTTCACCCACAGGCATTCAGATAGTTAATCAAATAAGCAGTTAGCCTCATAGCAAGCATGCTTTCATGGCAACATTAACACACATGCAGTATGCTAAAGCGTAAACACTCACAGTGTACTCCGAGCCAAAACAAAGAACTAGTTAAAAATCATGCATGATCCTAGTTCATGTTAAGATGGCTACTGCAACACATGCAAAAATGCAACTCAGATAGGCTTGCCTATTCAAGATGTCATGTGAAATGCAACTTGATAACATGCTATTGAACACGTATTCAAGTAAATGTATTGAAAGTACAATGTAGTTAGTATGATGCGCCGAGCCCGGTGCATGCAATACAGATGAATGGATGCACACATGCAAAGCATAAGTATGCTAATTGAAATATGCCCTAAAACCAACCATCGTAAGTGATTAAGCAAAAGAAAGAAAGAAATGGGGGTTGGAAGACATGCATCGCACACACGCACGCTTATTACAACCGTTGGCCCTCTCAACGGAGGGTCCAAATAAGAAGCTAACTAGCTAATCTAAGCTAATCAAACTAATTATTACATCTCAAAACTAGCCAACTAACAAGCTAACTAATTAAGTTATTATAGCACAAATTGAATAGTTAAACACATTAACTAATTAAGTACAAACCAAATAGCTAACTAGCTAATCAAATCAACTACGTAAAGCAATAACTCATGAGCCTCAAGGCGGGGAGTATATGCATGCTCAGTTGCTTCGTTCGGAAATCCATCGCGATGCCCCAATTTGCCTCTGTTTTCAATTGTTCTCAGAACCTTACACCAAGCTCCAGAAAGCTTCTAACTCACCTTGGGGACCTGTAGGAACATGGCCGACCACCTAGGGGTGTTTCCAGCCACTGGCCGACCATTTTCTATTGCTGCAAACCAGAAAAAGTGGACGACCAGCTAGTTTTTCTGGTCGACCGACCAGTTTTGCTGCACTTCTCCAATTTGCTGCAACAGAAAGCAAGAAAGGGCATGACAATATATTTGCAAGATATGTGTGCACAACCACCCTCCCTATCATTTCATAAGCTCAAGGGAGTGTGGTTTTCGACCCTCGGGCCACTAATCACGCATCTCGATGCATGATGGCCGAGAAGCCAAATTGCACAATTCAATGTAAAATGAATGCACAAATAAACGCACAAAGCCTAGAACTCTATCATGTATGATCAAGAACGTCGGCGGCCGAGAATTGAGGCATGTTTCATCACTTCAAGTATGAAACGTCCCTCGTTTCTCGTGTTTGGACTAACACCTAATCCAAATAAATGCAATGCAACTCAAGCATGCAAACATTCAATGTAAGGCATGCACAATGCGAACAACAATATAGCATACACAATGCAATGTAACATGGCATACACAATGCGATATGACATGATCAACTTAACAAAGCTAATGACATGCAAACAATGCTAATGCAACATGAGCATGCTGTCAAGGCTAATGCATGCATACACAAAGCAAGGCAACATAAGCATGCAACAACATGACAATGTAAGCATGCAAATAACATGAAAGCAAACATGCTCAATGGACTTAAACCAAAATGGATAGACCTCAATCATGCCGAAATTAGTGGCCATAATGCTAAGAAATGAAGGCATAAAAGCATATACAAGCATGCACATGCATTGGCCTATCAACTAGGCCTAAGAGCACAACCCTCAAGAGTGCTTAAGGAGTGACAAAACAAAGAGTGTAGTCACACTATATGCACTTAAATCAGGTATGAAATGATGCCGAATCATCCAATCAACACAAGCATGACATGCTAGGGTCCTTAAAGCATAAACCTACCAAAGAGGACTACACAAGAGGCATGCAATACATGGCATAAATGAATGAACCAAACATGGACAGACCTCAGATAGGTCAAAACAAGGACCAAAACATGCTGAGATGGGATCTCAAAGGCCTAAGCATGCATGCATACATATTGGTCCATGAGCTAAGCAACAATGCACAACCCTTAGAGGCACTCAAAGGGTGAAGGAAATGGGAACATGGCAATGCTACATGCTCTGAAATGTCATGTTAAATGATGCCAAATCAAGTACATGTTACAAATGAAGCATGCTATGAAGCTCAAAGCTTGAAACTAGCATAGGCATTTGTACTATAGCTATGCAAAACATGAAGCATATGGCCAAGGCAACTCAAAATAGTCCTAGAACATGCCAAAATGAGTCTAAAACATGCATGGAAGGAAGCCAAAACAAGCTAGCATGAAGGGCATAAAGCATGGAATATGCAAGGCCAAAAGGGAGGGTTACACTACACCTACCAAGACCAAGCATGGGATAGCTTCGCCAATAAAAATCAGAGTTATATCATGGCAAAATAACCTCAAAAACACACTGAAATGATAGCTCGCAAGCTTAGGCATGAAGGCATACGCAATGACTCATGTTTAAGGCATAAAAGGGCAAACCCTTTAACGCATTGAAAGAGTGAAAGATGCAAGTGTATGACCACACTACATGGACTGAAATCACATAATAAATGATGCCAAATCATGAAAATAGTCCAAGTAACGCATGCTAATGGACTTGATACACAAAGCTAACAAGCTAGAATACATTATAGTTATACAAAGCATGGCACGCATGACCAAAACAACACAAACCAGAGCTAGAGCATGCTAAAAAATAGACAAAACCTTCTTGAAGTTAAGCCAAAATCATGTTAGAATGATGGTCTAAAGCATGATACACATTAGGTTAGTTCATGGAATTGCACTACAAGTGCATGGAGCATGCAAGGGGCTATTAAACCAAACCTTAACAGAGGTATATCATGGCAAAACAACATCAAGAACATGCTGAGATGGACCCAAAACAAGCTAGAAAAACATGCTACTTCATGAAGCATACAAGACTAGTTTGTGAGAAATACACTACAAGTGTATAAGGCATGCAAGGAATGACAAAATCAAGTCAAAATAGTGGTATGCCATGCTGAAATAAGCTGAGATGTGGCCAACACAAGCTTAACAAACATGCTCAAACATGAGGCATTCAAAACAAGCATTCAAGAACACAAGGAGAGGGGATGACCCTCTCCCATTTAGGACCTTAAAACACCATTTTCACCACTGAAATTCCTCTGAGTTTCAGTGGTGAGAAGGCCAAAACAAGGTGGTCCCAATAGCTTAAAAAAATGGCACAAAACAAGGCCTAAACAAGGCCTAAGAGGGGGTAGACCACTCCCCAATACAAAAGTGACCTTAAACAAACATCACAAGCATGCAAAATCAGAACTTTTTACAATAGAAAGTTAAGCTTAAATCAGCATGCAAATAGATCCAAAAGCTTAAACCAAAACAAGGGTTTAAAAGCTTAGAAGCTCACCCTTGAAGAACACCTTCAAAGTTGCAACTCCAGCAACTTTTTTGAGCTCAAACTAGTCCAAAAACTCCAAAACAAACCTCAAGAAGCCACAGCAACAAAAGGATGGTGTTTGAGTGTGTGTTTGTGTGTTAAAGTATAATAAATAGACACTTTAAGACACAAAATAAGAGCAAACAAGGAAATATAGAGACAAGTGTGTATCTATCTCTCAAGCCACAAAATTCTGAACCTGGAGGAGGAGGGGGGAGGTTCTCTTATATAGAGAACCAAGCCTCAAGCTTGTTGAGGAAACTAAGGGCTCAAAGCCATCCCTCCATACACGTGTATAGAGGATGGTTTTTGTGCCCTCCAGCTGTGACAGTTGGAGAGAAAATATCTCTAGAAAGCTGGTGAAAAGCTGTCGACCACTTGAAGTGGTCGGCCAGCTACTTACACTGGTCGGCCGACCAGTGGAAGTGGTCGGCCAAGGTCAAAAGTGGTCGGCCATAGGGGAGAGGTGGTCTGCAACATGAGACCAAGGTGGTGGTGTGGTGGCCGACCAGAAAAGGTGGCCCAAAGACCAAGAAAACCAGTTGGCCGACTAGAAAACTGGCTAGCGGGAAGAAAAGTGGTCTCCAAGTGAAAGAACTGGTCTCCCACCCTTAGACCACCTTCCAAACAAGGTTTGTACCAAAAACAAACCAATAAGAATGCAAGACGAAAGTCCAGGAGGCAAGGTGCGCGGCTGGGAGACTCGAAAGCTAGTCTACAGGCATCAAAAGTGGTCTATACCCACAAAAGTGGTCTCCCGGACCACAGTGTCCCTCTAGGAAGAGGCAACAAGGCATGGTTCAAAAATCAAGCCAAACGGAGAACGTTAAGCGGTCTCGAGACAAGGCGCGCGACCGAAGGCTCCCAAAACCAGAAACTAATCTCCAAGCGGGAAAAGTGGTCTACCACCACGAAAAGTGGTCTACCACCACAAAAGGATGGTCTACGAGACCTCTCCCTCTCTCCAGGGAAAGGAAACAAGGCTTGGTCCACAAACCGAGCTGAAACACAGAGTTCAGAGGCCTGAAGGCAAGGCACTCAGCCGAAAACTCCGAAACCTCGAAACGAGCACAACATGCGCAATCACCGAGCGCTTAATCGATGACATCTGAGTCTTAAGGTCGGTCAAAAATGGGGTGTCTACATTGAGCTACAGTTTCTGGCGACTCTGCTGGGGAAATAGAGAACTTGACTCAAACTTCATGATGTGAAATTTTATCTACATAAATATGTTTTTTGCATTGCATTTGCATTGGTGCGCCTAAGTCCCTATGTTTGCCATCTGTTATGCCTGGACGGTTTGCCGGAGGCTTGCCTACAAAGCTTGCCAAAAGCCTGACCGATCATGGGCTCTATCAAGTTGGGAACACAACCCTTGGATCTGGATTACCACAGTACCACTTGATCCTCATTTCACTTCTCGGTGTTAGGTGTGAGAGGTATATTAGGTAGTCTTGCTGAGGTACCCTTTGTGACTATTTGACTTAATGCATATAGTACGCTCTAGTGACTTCAAATTAGGACAGGATGCTACCCATATAGGATGTTATGAAACCACTTGCTTGAAATAGTGCAACCTAAATCATGTCATAATCTAGGACAGGGTAACCCTACCCCTTCATAGGGGTGTTTTGGTTCTTTTTATGTGGTATGTTCTTTTACAGTGAAATTTACAGGGTGGTTCATAGCAGTTGTACAAATGAACAATCAATTTGAGAACAAAGTTCAGTGGGGATCATAGTTCAGCTGCGTGTTGTGATTAATTGAGAATTGGGGCCGAAATGCTGTCCATTTTTTTAAAATATGTTTTCTTTCTTTCTTTTTGCTAGGTAGTTTTTCATCATAGCTTCAGAAAGACTCGATATCCCCCAAGTTGTTTAGACTCATTCTCGTAGGCTTTGTAAAATACAAGATCTTGTTGACGGTCAGCCAGTGCTAGTTTCTCTCCCGCCGATTACTCGACGAAGAAGGAATAGATAGTTAGCATCAGTACCAAGCACTCAGCAAACTCCTGTTCACTCACCAGCATCTATTTCATCTAGTCCAACAATGGCACAGAACCCAACACAAAACACAGAAGAAGTTGATGCCATGATGGCAGCAGTTCAAAGGACCATGGATACGGTCAACCAACGGATGGCCGCACAAGATGAAGTCATCGCTGATCTGTGACGCCCATCTAGGGCATCGACATCTACTGTACATCCAGTCCCGGCTGCCCAACCAAATCCTGATCTCCCTCCACCACTGGAAACTCCTCAGGTCCTAGATCCTCAGAAGATGTTTCCAACAGCTTCAGCTTACAAACCTCCGGTACAACCTCCTATGGGAACCATTCCCTTCAATATGAATGAAGTTGATCCGGCCATGATCAAAATTGCTAGGCTTGAGAAAGCCTTGAAGAAATCCCAAGGTTTCAATTCAATTCCTGACATTGAGGACGGGTACACTGAGGCCTCAGTCAGGTTGCTAGAAAAATTCAAAACGCCTCACATCAATAGATTTGATGGGAGCGGGGATCCGATTATGCATGTCCGCCTATTTTCAGATGTGTTAAGGCCCATGGGTTTATCTAGGGCACAAAAACTCTTATTATTTGGGAGGACCCTATCAGATGTAGCGGTCATCTAGTATGCCAAATTGGAGGACTCAACGAAGCAGAATTAGGAAGAACTGTCTGAGGGGTTTGTTAACCAATACTCATACAATACTCAGATATAAGTAACAATCAGTGAGCTGGAAGCAACCCTAAAGAACCCTTCATTGATTTTGTGGCAAGATAGAGGGCAAAGGCAGCCAGAATGACGAGTAGACCTTCTGAAAGAGAACAAGTTAGGTTAGTGGTCCAAAACCTCGAGCCAGACATGTTGTAGAGAATGATAGTGGCACCGTTGTCCACCGTGGTCCAAAACCTCGAGCCAGACATGTTGCAGAGAACAAGTCAGGTTAGTGGTTCAAATTGAGAGCGCCTTCAAAAAGGGCATCATCCACAGAACAAGTGAACCTGCAGAAAAGCCATTCACTCAGAGTACCAATGCAAGTACTAGCACTATTCCGCGGCCTACAGATGTCAGTACCATTGCTACATCATCGGCCAAGATGGTCGATCCCTTTGCTACTGCCACAAACTCACAAACCGCACAAAATAGTCAACCTTGGAACCGAAGATCTTTTACCCCCCTCCATATGAGTCCAACCCGCGCCATCAAGGGGTTGATGGACAAGGGGCATATTAAGCCTCTTGATCTTCGCCCTCTCCTAGACCCACTGCCAGCTAGACACGACCAAACCCAATACTGTACTTTTTACCAACAACGTGGCCATCATACAGATTCATATTATCGTCTACGTCATGAGATTCAGAATATCATTGACAACAAAGTCATCACCCCTCCTAAATCAAATGTGACAACCAACCCACTTCCTACGCATAACCAAGTTCCTCCCTCTAGAAATATTAACCACATCCAAACACTACCACCTGCCTTCAACCCAAGAATATATATTACCTCGTCCCATCTACCGAAACCGGAGGTGGTTATTCCAAAAGGCACAGATATGTGCATGTTGGATCTAACCTTACAAATCCAACCCAAAAAGGTTATGGCAGGAACAGAGAAAGAAAAGAGTGCATTAAAGACAAGGTTATCTGATACCTGTGTCATAGAAAAGGGGGCTTTGCTAGTAGAGGAGTATAACCCCAGTTTATACATTGTGGCCATTGATCAACCAAAACCAATGGTCCTATTGCTAGATGTTCTCAGTGTCAATGCTATCGGGGAAGGCCAGTTAGGGCAACATCAGAACGATTGGCCTGAACAAGGCCTAAATGACTTGGCCGAACTGGAAGAGGATCTAGTTCAGATAGAAGAAGACCAAGCCAACCTCTACTTCTTTGAAGAAGAGGAAACAAGCAGTGTCCAGATAGGCTGGTTGGATTCAAGTCAACCGGAAACAAACAATGGTTGGTTTGGTGATGAAGAGCTAGATGAGGTGGAACAGACAAAAGGAGTCAAAGAGGAAAAAGACGAGACCACGTCTAGCACAGAACAAGTGCTGGAACAATTCCAGCAGGAGAGAATGGAAGAAATTCAAAGGAAGATGGCCTTGCCAGAAACCAAAACCATAGTTGGAAAGGAAAGGTATGTTGCTGAGGGGCGTGATATGAACATGCTCCAAGTAGAGTCTGATAAAAGCTTGGCCATGACTGCTGGAGAGTGGTGGGAAGATAATGATCTAAGTCATGCATACACGGACGAATGGTGGAAATCCAATAGTCCCGACGATACGTGGTATACGGACGAAATCAATCACATGACCCAGAGTGGTCGGTACTTCAAACCTGCGGCTGTAGATCGACCAGAATCCTCTAACAATGAGGTTGATAGCACCAGAGAGAAGGACTGTGAAGACAACCTGGTTTTGAAATAGCTTAAGAAGATTCAAGCAGATATCTCAATCTGGGGATTGATAATGGCATCCTGGGAGCATAGGTAAGCATTGCTAGAGGCAATGAAACGCACCAAACTGCCTGTCGACACTACCGTTGATCAACTAGTGTCGTTAGTCACATCCGGTGATATTACGCCAGTGATATCTTTCACGGATAAAGAGCTGCCACCTGAGGGTGCCAACCACAATTGGCCCTTGTATATAACTCTAGAGAGCTGAAAGAAGTGGATTCCGGTAGTGTTAGTAGATACTGGATCGGCGATCAATGTGTGTCCGGCACGGACTGCTTATGCCATAGGTTTGAGGCTTGTTGACTTCACACCCACAACTCAAGTCGTCCGAGCTTATGACAATACAAGCCGGGATGTCATGGAAACATTCAAGAGCCATATCCTGATCGGCCCGTTCGAACATGAGGTAGAATTTCGTATAATGGATATTCTGGCTACCTTCAATCTACTGCTGGGAAGGCCTTGGCTGCATCAGATAAAAGTTGTGTTATCAACAGTCTATTAGTTGGTGAAATACCCCTTCAAAGGTGGGATTGCTATGGTGTTCGGTAATTCGTCGATCCACCCTCCCCAGGGAACTACCACACCAGTGTTGGAAATCATACACGAGGAAGAAGATGTATTCCTCTCTAGCTTCTCACTAACAGAAGCACGGGTAGTCCAATCTATCATGGCAGAAGCTGACGGAATCTATATGAGTGCTCAGTCCATCTACATGATGAACAAACAGGGGCATATGCTTGGATCACGACTAGGCAGGAGTGACAGGCAAGGAGGCGTTGTTACCAAGGAGCTGATTCACAACCCTCGCGCTTTAGGGCTAGGATACAAACCTACTGCTGAGAATGGGCAAAAGTTGAGAGGAAATATTAAAGCATAGAATGATGGAAAACAATATGAGTTAGTTCACAAACCAATACGGGGAACCTTGAACGGACGCTTTGTTCGCCAAGGGGAAGATTTCCCCTTTCGTGGATTTCCAGAGCCTTGGTTTGACCAGGAGACGAAGACAATCTATCTCGAGTTCGAGATCTTCTTCGGGCACCAGTTACCGGAAGAGCAAGATGAGCAGATGGACCTGAGTACTAATACAGGTCAAGGCAGGACTGTAACTGTGAACGTTGAAGAAAAAGAGCTGTTGAGAAAAACACTGACTGACCTACTAGTAAATTCTACTATCGGAACTGAGTCTGACAACTTGGGGGATAGTTTTACTATCTCAATGATCGGGAATAAACTAGAAGCGGATTTCTCTAAACTTACTATAGATGCATCTGAGGCTTCACACCTAATCTGGAAATTTGAAAAGGGCATCATCAGCAGTTCTGAATCGGATAATAAATCTGAATCTGATTCCATCAAGTCTGTAGAGTCAGAGTCAGATTCGAGTTCTTCTGAGTCTGGTACTTCCGGGAGTGGTAACCTGGATGCCAAAGTCCTGTCAAAGTCTTCTTTTAGTTTTTCTTTTGAGTCAACTGTAACTGAGGACCCAGACTTTACTAATGGAAATGTCGTAGAGTTTGCTTACTTCTCTGTGCCTTTAGTTTGTTACACTGATGTTGATTTTGAAAATTTTGACTTAAACGAAGAGAAAGAAATTCCTTGGGCTTTGAAAAATTTGGTTGACCAAGAGGAGGAGAGGCGCGTTAAGCCCTGCACAGATGAAATCACTGCAATTAATGTGGGTACTAAGGAGGATCCCCGTTTGGTCTAGATCAGATCCACGTTGTCTTCGGAGGAATGTGAGCGTGTAATCGCTTTATTAAAAGATTTCAAAAATGTTTTCGCGTGGTCTTACAAAGACATGCCTGGAATAGATCCTGAGATTGTACAGCACCAGATCCCTCTTAATCCCGAGGCCCGACCAGTCAAACAGAAACTGTGCAGAGTTCGCCCAGATTGGGCATTAAAGATCAAAGAGGAGGTTAGCAAACAGATTAATGTAGGTTTCTTGATGGTATCTGAATACTTGAGTTGGTTGGCAAATATCGTTCCGGTTCCAAAGAAGAATGGCAGAATTAGGGTCTGCGTCGACTTCTGGGATCTAAATAGAGCATGTTCGAAAGATGATTTTCCATTGCCACACATCAATGAACTGGTAGACTTCACAGCTGGCCATGCTTTGCTTTCATTCATGGATGGGTTTTTCGGGTATAATCAGATTTGGATGGCACCAGAAGACAGAGAGAAAACTGCTTTCACCACGCCGTGGGGTACCTACTATTATAGAGTTATGCCTTTTGGACTGAAAAATGCTGGGGCTACATATCAACAGGCTGCAACCACCATTTTGCACGACATGATCCACAAGGAGGTTGAAGTGTATGTGGATGATATGATCGTCAAGTCTAAAGAGCGAGGATGTCACTACACCGCACTGGAAAAATTCTTTGAGCAGATCAAGGAGTATAAACTGAGGTTAAACCCACAGAAAAGCACCTTCAAGGTAACTGCAGGAAAAATGTTGGGATTTCTAATTACACAAAGGGAAATTGAAGTAGATCCCTCCAAAATCAAGGCCATCGTAGAAATGCCACCACCAAGGACTGAAAAGGAGGTGTACGGCTTTCTAGGTAAGGTGCAATTCATAAGACGGTTTATCACAAAATTAACCTTGACTTGTGAACCACTGTTTGGTCTGTTGAAGAAAGGAAAGAAATTCCAATGGGATGATCAGTGTCAGTTCGCCTTCGAGCAGGTTAAGCAGTACCTTCAGAATCCTCTTGTATTGTCGCCACCAGAACCGGGGAAACCACTGATCTTGTATTTATCAGTAACAAATTCAACCATGGGGTGCATGCTAGTGCAAGAATCAAAAGCAAAGGTAGAGAAGGCCATCTATTATCTAAGCAAGAGGATGCTAGAATATGAAACTCGCTACACTCCTCTCGAGAAAGCTTCTTTAGCTTTGGTTTGGGCAACGATGAAGTTTAGACACTACCTGTTAGCTCATTCTGTAATTCTGGTTTCGAGCCTAGATCCCATCAAATATCTCTTTGAGAAACCAGCACTTACGGGTAAGCTAGCTCATTGGTTGCTTCTTCTCTCCGAGTTTGACCTCAAGTATGTCACGCACAAATCAGTCAAAGGGAAAGCTGTAGCGGAATTTCTGGCGGATCACCCAGTAGAAGGAAATGATGAAGCAGTGGAGTATCTATTCCCAGATGAAGACATCCTGCAGATAGAAGAGGAACCATTGACAATGTACTTTGAGGGAGCGTCTAATCAGTATGGTTATGGGATCGGTGTGTTGCTCATAGCACCCGATGATTCACACATACCTCTAGCCTTCAAACTCCGGTTTAAAGTATCCAACAATGAAGCAGAATATGAAGCGTGTATTGCTGGTTTGGAAGCTGCCCTAGAACTAAGGGAAATAAGATTGGATGTTATCGGAGATTCGAATTTGGTTGTGTCTTAAGCTAACGAAGATTAGCGGGTTAAGGAAGAGAAAATGAAGGTTTATCATTAGGCCCTGGATGTGTTAACTTCGAGGTTTGAGAAATTGACATTCACGCATTTGCTCAGAGAGAACAACCGATTTGCTGATGCATTGGCAACTTTATCCTCCATGGTGGACATTCCGCTTGGAGTAAAGATGCACCTGATCATCATTGAACAGAAGTATACGCCGGCGTATGAGACCATCACCGTGATAGATGAGGTTCAAGACATGAACCCCTAGTATTACGACATCTGGAATTTCCTGGACAAAGAGGCGTACCCACCAGGGGCAAGTGCCAAGGACAAAAAGGGAATACGGCGTCTGGCCATCTAATGCATCATCTGCTAAAACAAGTTGTACAAAAGAGGCCATCTGGGAATGCATAAGTTGTGTGTTGAGGAAGGAGAATCAAGGCGCCTTAGGGAAGCTATCCATAGAGAAGAGTGCGGAGCTCACATGAATGGTGTGATGCTATCTCGGAAAATCCTTAGACAAGGCTACTACTGGTCAACCATAGAGGAGGACTGTATTGGCTTTGTACGGCGATGCCACAAATGTCATACCCATGCCCATCGCATGAACATTCCGCCGTCGAAACTCTACAATATGACTTCACCATGGCCTTTCTCAGTCTGGGGAATTAACGTTGTCGGTGCAGTCACGCCAAAGGGGTCAAACGAGCATGAGTTCATTTTGGTAGCAATCGACTACTTCACAAAGTGGATGGAGGCCCAATCCTATGCCGTTCTAAAGGCATCACATGTGGCTAAATTCATCAAGAACAACACCATCTGTCAATATGGGGTGCCCAACGAGATCATTTTAGATAATGGCTCACATTTCAAGAAAGAGATGATAGACTTGCTTGAGAAATATAACGTGGCTTTCTGAAAGTCATCAACATACAGGCCACAGACCAATGGAGCTGTTGAGGGTGCAAACAAAAACATCAAGAGAATTTTGCAGAAAATGGTTGAAACCTACAGGGACTGGCCGGAGAAACTTCCATTCGCACTCTGGGGTTACAGAATGTCGATCCGAACATCTACAGGAGCAACCCTTTATTCTCTTATTTATGGGATGAAAGCTATTCGGCCAATCAAGATTGAAGTACCGTCACTAAGAATTATAGTTGAGTGTTAGATAGCGGAGGTGGACTGGCAACAAAGTAGATTTAAAGAATTGATGTTGTTTGACGAGAGGAGGTTGAAGACATTGTATCATATCCAAGGTTACCAACGTAGAATTGCGAGGGCTTTTAACAAGAAAGTCAAGTCCATAAATCTCAAGGAAGGAAACATGGTGCTCAAAGACAACCGAGCCCCCATCCATGACCCTAGGGGCAAGTTCAAACCCAATTGGACTGGCCCTTATATCATCAAGTCAATCTGGTCCGAAGGAGCAATTATTCTTATGGATTTAGATGGCCTGGAGTTTTCTCAACCGATCAACATGGACAAGTTGAAGAAATATTATCCCTGAGAGGCTCGCTAGGCCGAAAACCCGAAAGGGCGACCTAGACAAAAGTTAGAGCATAAAAATAAAAAATAAAAAATAAAAAAATTAATTAATTAATTAGAAATAAAGAAAAACTGAGTTCGCAAGGCCGAAAACCCGAAAGGGCAACCTTGACAAAAGTTAGAGCGCAAAAGGAGAGAATAAATACTCGAGTGAACCCTCTCCGAACTACGTAAAGCATGATTGTCATCTTTGGGATACGTACACAACTTCATCCCGAAGTTCGGCCATCACTATTTTTCAACCCAACTGTCCTGTTCATCTAGTGTAATCAATCCGTCATTCTCCACTGTTTGACGACTTGGTTATGATCTTCTGATTTGAGGCTATACAGCCTTTGGATTAATTCCGTATGTATCCGGTGGTGACCATTTTTGAAAAACAAAAAAAAAAAAAGAAAACAGTAAAAAAATGTTTTGAAAAGTTTTAATTCAATTTTTTTTGTTTTGCTTCTCAAAACTTTACCGTTTACAACACAAAAGGAAACTTTTCAATACTTACTTTAATTTTATTGATTTATCACAAGTACATTCTCCAAACCAAAGTTGATTTTCCATAAAAACTTGAAAAGAAAAGACAAAACAATAAACTAGGGGCATAGATGAGTCAAGTGTCAGTTCTCTGCCTCTTTTTCATGCCTGTGAAAGTTTCTGTAACCAAGGTCGACCTAATCTGTTCCTCATCCTCGAGCCAAACAAATTATTCATCAGGAAGGATGGAACTGAAAGTAAAGGCAGGGGCCAGAAATTCTCTCGTATTCCAAGCACTAAGGTACCGAGGCAAGTACAAACCACGAACGGGAAATGAAGTTGAGTACTTTATCCCTTCATCCGGACAAATCTGATCATGTCCAAACTGGTGTCTGAACCTGAATGGAAAATAGAATACATAGTGTGTAAGGCCAATCAACTGTATACCTGGTTGCCGGGACATGCTGTAACTCATCTTAGCCAAGTTAAGCCAGGGGCTACGCCAAGCAATGTCAGCCGCAGATCTGCTGTGCATCCAGTCACACCACATTCCCTCAAAGGAGAACTCCACTAGCTGTGGACGAAGAAAGTAAGTCCTGGCCTAGTACTTGGGGCAAGGATCCACCACTTTCAGCTAATCCATCAACCATATCTGGGGAAAGGGATAAAAAATAAGAGAGATAAAAGAATAGAGAGATGTACATTGAGAGAAAAGTAAGCAAAGGGTTTTGGGGAAAAAAAAAAAGAGATTGAATGCCGAGTGATGTAAGGATCATAAATAAGGATGGTAGGAAACAATACCTGGAGAAGTAATGGACTCCCTGCAAATCGGGTAGTCTCTCCCCTTTGAATAGCATCTAAGCCCGTCAAAGTCTTGGCCAACACTAAGCCCATACAACTCTTACCCTCCTTGAGGCATTGGGCTACTTCAATCAGTTTAATGCTAACTCCACCATGACTAGGGGCAAGAAAAAAGTGTGCGCGTAAGCATAAGTAAAGGGCATGCTGACGATAACCTCGCTAAAGGAGTCTTCTTTGTCACCGGTGATGGAAAACCGACGAATCAAATCCGGAATATCTAGTTCCCCATTGTGAGCCAAGGATCAAGCTTCATGTAAGGTAAGCCCACACATTCGTCTTAAAGCTTGAGCATGGCCAAAACAGGGTTGAAGCATGATTTCTTTATCACGTTGAGATTTCATCAATGCTTGAAATTCTTCGAGTGTCGGACACATTTCTTGTGAACCGAAACGAAATATATGTGTGATTGGATTCCAGCACCGAGCAGCGGCATGGAGAAATGGAAAGCAAAGTGAAGTACGCCTCAACGGAAAAAGAGCATTTAGGCCGAAACCGCAAAAGTTCATCTTTTCCGAGCCATCCAAAGTGGTTATCCAGTCTTGGAGCCTATTGGTGGGCAACATCTCCATTTTGAGAGCAAAATGTAAAACCTTGCTCTTCTGCCAGAAACAACATTATGGGAGTACCATTTATAGAATTTAGATGGAGTAATGATGACAGCCTTTAGTGGTGGGTGGGCCAAACATTGTGTTGTAGTTGTGGAGTGCACTCCCAGAAGATTCCCTTTGTCCTCTTGTGTTGTCGTTGTATTTTGAGTCTTGTTTTATTACCAAGTCTTTTGTTTTAGTATGTTCAAGTCGCTCTCATTATGTTTCTTTTGTTATCAAGTTGTAGTTTTTTCATATTGTCTGGTTGATATTATTATCTGATTCATGAACCAATTCAAGCGCAAGCGTTCTTCAAAGATTATCATGCAAGTGTTATCCTGTCATCATATGCAAACACAGTACAAGATATTTGCAAGAAGAGATCATCTACAATAACACTTGATAAAACTAGCAGGTCCAACCCCGATCATTGTTTTACAAAATAAAAAACAAAAGAGAAGTCTTTCAAAAAGAAAAGAGTCTATACAAAGCAAAAATAAAAAAACAAAAGGGGTTTTTGGTTGGGGTTTTAGTTTATCTAAAAATAAAAAAAAAAAGGGGGGTTTTGGTTGGAGTTTTAGTTTATCTGAATATAAAAAAAAAGAAAAAAAAAGAAAGGGTTTTTATTTATCTGAAAAAAAAATGAATGAAAAAAAAAAGCATTTTATTTTTGTTTTGTTTTCGTTTCTTTTGTCCCGATAGGTCGTAATTTATTTTGTGTGTATTAAAGTCACAACAAAATTTTGTTTTTGTTGTTTTGTTTTGTTTTGTTCAAAGAAAACAAAAAAAGATAAATAAAATAAAATAAAAATTTCGTAAATTGGTTTTGTGTCCGTTTTGTGTCCATTTTATTCGCAAGTGTGTTTTGCCTAATTTCAGTTCATTGAGTTTTCTTTTACGTTTTCAGTAATAGGCTCAAATTGTCCGGTTTGAAATACAATCATTTCTAACATCTAAATATTCAAACCATTCTGATTTGTCATTCGGATTCACAAACAAACTTGTTTTATTAATTTCGGGGATTAACCCTGATCACATTTGTACAAAATATATACAGAAAGAAAAAAAAAAGAAACAACAACAAAAGCAAAAGAAAAACAGAAAATGAAAATAAATAAATAAAATAATAAGGGAAAAAAAAACAAAAACAAAAACAAAGAGAGAGAGAGGGATCTTTTTCTTTTTTCTTCTCCGGTAGCAGCCTGGTGGCGAAGATTACAACCGGCTTTATTTGTACACAACTTCGTTGCCCGACTATACAATCAGTTGCCTCGCTTCATCTTTACTCCTTCGGAACTCTTGAAGACTTTGCCTCGGCCTTGGCAGAGCTTCCGAAGGAGATTATTCCTCACCGACCATTAAATTGGTTGTGCGAAGAAACTCCGAATCGAGCCACAGAGGTGGCTTGTCATTTCAGCTCTTTGCTTTGCTTTTTCAGCGTGCTAATTTTTACTCGAGCGTCTTTGTACATATGTTAGAGGAGGGAGAGTTGTGCATTTAACTAATATACCTCACACGTCCTGTTCTGCAGTCGACGGGACAAGTTGGAGACCGCAGTCATGGTCTCCACACATGACCTCAGCGTATACGAGTTTGCTTCGATGTCAGACTGTGCCGCCATTATTTGTTCAACTGACATCACTGGAAAGTTGAAAACAGGGGAAAGATGAGGAGCCCGTGGTTGAGGTTCAAGGGAGTCAGAATCGATCATCTCTATTGTGGACTTGTTCAGGTCTGGAAAAAGAGTGAGAGAACCGTGTGAAGAAGCCATGGCAAAGGAGAGTAATGCAAAAGAAAGAGGTTGCAAAGTGGTGGTAGAGAAAGTTTACAGGCTTTTGCTCTGCCTCTCTCTCTCTCGCAGGCCTCAACTTAAGAAGAGAGCAAAGAAGAAGACAAATAGGGAGAAAGGCCGAGATGATCATTGACAATCGGGGCAGGATTGGATAGCCTATCGGTCAGGCGCCGCGATTGTTGAAATCGCGCGACAGACACAACGCTCGAAGAAGATGAAGGAAGAGAGAGTGAGACAAAAACAGAGACAGAGGCGGGAGAGTTGTATATATATGTGTGTGTATATGTATTGTATATTTATGTATTATATACATTTATTTGACTATTTTTGTCGCAAGAGTGACTTGGTGAAGTGGTCTGATTCGGCGTTTGAGAGTTGAAAGGCTAAGCCTGAGGTCAGAGGTTCGAGCCTCTATAGCAACGAGTGTTTCTTTTGTTTGGTTTTGGTTTTATGTATATATATCTCGTATACCTATGTATTATATATATATATATATATATTTGAATATTTTTCCACAAGAGTGGTTTGGTTCAGTGGTTCGGCTCGGTGGTTGAGGACTGGGAAACTAAGCTTGAGATCAAAGGGTCGAACCCCTTTATCCATGCATTTTGTGTTTTTCCTTTCTTTTTACGTGTTTTGCATACGCGCACTGACGTCAGCAAATAAAACATGCCTGTTCAGTAACGGGATCTTCCCACTGACGGCCACAAACAGAATATTCCTCGAATCTATATAGATATACCGTATGTACATATCTGTGTGTATTTTGTCTGTATATGTATATACATATACCGTATGTCCGTATCTGTGTGTATTTTGTTTGTATATGAATATATGTATGCCGTATGTACATGTCTGTGTTTATGTCCGTATCTATATGTATCTTGTTTGTATATGGTATATGTATACGGTATTTGGTTCAAACTTACAATTCCTCCTTTCATTATGTGTATCTATCACACAATAATCTCACTTCGTGCACATAACGCACAATTTCAATTCAATCGCGATATCTTGTGCATTGCACTGTCTTGTGCAATTTCAAATTCAATCGTGCTATCTTGCGCAAATTTCAAATTCAATCGCGCTATCTTGAGCATCGCACTGTCTTGTGCATCTCAAATCAATCGCACTACCTTATGCACTCCCAAGGTCTAGGAGACCTTAAATCCTCTAGAGGTGCAATTCCTTTGGTGTTTATCGTGCCCGAACGACTTCAGGTGGTCTGGTATAGTCATCTGCCTATGTTTGCAATGAGTTCCTAGGAGACCAACTGCGACGGTGGAAACTAGAGTTCGAATGGCGATGCCTAGAACGCAAAGGTTTGGAATTTCCGAGACTAAAGTCTAGTTTAAATACCCAGGGGTGTATCCCCGGCTTGAAATCTGTATGGCAGCCCCATAGGTTGAGGTAGCATGTATGCGCCTCAATTCTGGATACTGAACCAACCTAGTCTGTCACCCCGTTGGAGAATAGGGAAAGTTGTGAATATGATCAAAAAAAAAAAAAAAAGTGGCATCAGTGGCTTCTACATGTAGAGGTTACCCCTTGTCATTCTACCATATCTTCTTCCTCTCACATAAGACGCGTTTGGATCTCAAGTTCACATACTCCTCTCGCGTAAGACACGTTTGGATCTCAAGTTCACATACTCCTCTCATGTAAGACACATTTGGATCTCAAGTTCACTTTCCTCCTCTCGCAGACGAAGTGTTTGGATCTCACATTCACTACATCCAACATTAATGCTTTCATTCAATGTCACATCATTGTCTTGATTGCATTTCATTGCATGATCATAAGTAATGTTTTGCATTTCATTGCATGATCATAAGTTATGTTTTACATATCATTCTACATCTTGCCCCTGAACTACGCAGGTTTGATTCCTTGCAAACGGGATACGTAGGCAACCTTCTAGTTCAACCACTTGCATTTGCACATTTGTTTGTTTGCCCAAGTCTTACGGCCTTGTCAAAAGGGTCGTCTTCGGGCTTTGACATTCACTTACGTCATGAAATGACTTCGAGCTCTGTCAAAGAGGGGCAACTGTAGACACCCCATTTTGACCGGTCCTAAGACTTGGGCGCTTTCTTTTGATTACCCAATGATGACAAGTAAAATGTGTTTCTCACAGAATCCTTAGTAAAAGAGATGAAATTTGAACTTTAATCTCAAGCTTCACCATTATAGCATAATTGTTTTAAAATACTATATATTACATTAGTTTAGTATTTTTGTAATTTTGCATAATTTTATTCATATTTTTGGTGTTTTTATATAAATTGGCATAAATTATATATATTATATATATATATAATAAAATAATAAAAAGTTATATTATTATATTATATGTTTAGTATTTTGGTATAAATTATATATTTTATATATTATATTATATTATATATATATATATATATATTATAAAGGAAAATAATAAAAAAATCTTTTCATGTCAGTCAGCCTTTGGCTGCCGACATCCAAATCAAACATAGGGTATATATATTATATTATATGCATATAACCATATATTATATAATAATTCTATAAGTATATTATTATATTATTATAATTTGCTCATATAAGGAAACAAAGGGAGAGGCTAAAAAAAAGAAAAAGAAAAAGAAAGGGGGGATCAGGGAGAGAAAAATGAAGTGGTGCGAGAGAGTTTGAGAGAAAAAAAATCAGAAAGAAAGAAAATTAGTTTTTTTTAGAGAGAGAGAGGGGGAAAATAAAATATTTTATTTGATATTTTTATTTCCATTTCATCAATACACCATTCAAAAACAAATCACTAAAGCTGTAATTCCAAATTTTGGACTAAGAATTGAGAACACATTCCACAGACTTGAGAGTAATCAAAAAAAGTTTGTGACTCAGAAAATTCATCATTTCCCCAAAAGGTGAGTTTTCGTAAATTTTCATTTAATTTAAAAATGTTATATAATTTGTTTAAATACTTTATTTACATATTTTCATAACTGTTTTTTTTATCGCTTTAATAGGAAGGCTGCACCACTCACATATCTACTGTAATTTAAATATTGTATATAAACTGTTGTAATTTATTACTTTAAATAATTTACCCCACCGGATGAATAGTAACCTCCGGCGGTGACTAGTAACCCCGACGATGAATAGTAACTCCAGCGGTGAATAGTAAAAGTGGTAGGTTTCTCTCAAATTCTTTTGGGGCTGTTTTTCAACATCTAAACTATGTGATTTGAAACTGTAAAAGTGGAGGGCTTAGCCACCCTTCCTTCTACTTGTTTACTAACTTGATCCTATTTAATTTTGCTCGCTTTCTATAGCTTAATTTCAGCACTATTGTATGCTATTTAGGGGCTGTTTAATTTATTTCAACGATTTATGTTTTAAATATCAAGTTTGTTTGTACTAACCAATTAATCAACTTCGCATAATCATCTCTGCAACCTTCCTCCATTCTTTGCTTATTTCAATTAAAAAGTTGTGAAAAATTAAGATTGTGGTTCAAGTATAAGAATGGAACTCTTCCATGCTTAATGGTTTAATCTCTTCAGAGGTTCATTACCAAAGGTATAAAATGCTCTATACTTAATGGTTTAATCTCTTTGGAGATTCACTACCAAAGGCATAAAACATTTTATGCTTAGGAGGTTCATTACCAAAGATACAAAACGTTCTATGCTTAATGGTTTAATCTCTTTGGAGATTCACTACCAAAGGCATAAAATGTTTCATGCTTAGGAGGTTCATTACCAAAGGTATAAAACGTTCTATGCTTAATGGTTTAATCTCTTTGTAGATTCACTACGAAAGGCATAAAATGTTTCATGCTTAGGAGGTTCATTACCAAAAGTATACAACGCTCTATGGTTACTGATTTAATCTCTTACAGAATTTGCTACCAAAGGCATAAAACGTTCTATACTTAACGGTTTAAATTCTTTGGAGGTTCACTACCTCAAATGTATACATGTTCTTATACTAAAGCACAATCTTTTATTTTTCATTTCTCTTTATTCATCAGTGTGTTTACTTTTAAATGACTAATTGACCCTTGGAAATCACCAAGGAAAGTGTCATTATCACTAATTATCAAGTTTGGATTTCAAGTCATTATCACTCAAGTTTGGGTTTTTCTAAGTCATTATCACTCTTTTGAGTTTGACTAGTCCTTGTTGCACATCTTGAGTTTGACTTGGAATCTATTATCGCTTGTAAATAAGTTTGACTCTTCCTTTGTAATTTCCCCCGAAGATAATAAGATTTGTTTCTCGGGTTAAGTTGATGCTTGTTTCTCTTTATTGCGTTTTGGACTTAGTGGACGTAAATATCACTTTTGCACAAATAGGAGAAAAGATAAAGAAATGGAAAGGTAATAAAAAAGACTAATAAAATTGGTTAAAATTGAATTACAACCAACATAAAAAACCAATATGATTAATTGAATTCGGTCAGACGTTATACCAAGGTTTTTGTGTCAAGGCTTATCTTACATCAATTCATGATAATTTGATGAATCTTGAAGTGTCTCTACTTCCCTTCTTGAATTCACTTCATGATAGGAGGGAGGGGTGGTTGTTTATTCATTGCATTTATTGATCATTGTCCAAATTGTATCCGAGATCATCAAGTAATCAACTTGCTAATTGATGGTTTTGGAGATGATTCCAACCCTCTCTTGAGTATTTTTATGATAGAGAAGGGTAAAAAAAAAGACAAACATGGCTAGGAATACCCTGTCTGTACTGTTTCACCTCAGGTACAAAAAACGAATTTCCCCAAGAAAACAAAGTATTGGATTTATTTGGGGCTCGACTGAATCGCGTTTTGGGGTCGGCAAGGCTCCAATAAATTGCAAAACAATACACTTTTGGTCGAAAGCAGTAACTAGGGGTGAAACAGAACAAATCCCAGCAAGGTAGACAGAATAATTCCTAAGGAGCATTGAACAATCTTTGCATATTATTATTGTAATAAATTAGACAACCCCTTTCATTTATTATTCATTCGGCTTTGTAATAATTATTTATTCAGACATTTTGACATTCGGACCCTCCTTCGCGAGGACAAATATGTAATAAGTTGTATGTCTTCCAACCCCCATTCTTTCTCTCTTTTATTTCATTGCTTATGATGGTTAGGTTAGGGACACCATGTTTAATTAGCATTTTTCATAATTTGCATCCATTCGTTTACATGCATAAAAGTTCGGTTCATCATATTATTCAAATGTCAAATTCAAACTCCTTACTTGCATACATGCGCTATCACATGCCTTAAATTAACTCACATGCTATACTAGTAACCGAACCTTAATTGCACGTTGCATGTGTTGCATTAGTCATTAAATTAGGATCATGCATTTTTTTTTCTTCTAACTATTGCTTTCTTTTTGGACTCGCCTTCGGACATTAAGGTAAGCATTTTTGCTTTAGCATATTGCATAAGTGTGAATGCTGTCATATCAAAACATACGACCATGAGGCTAACTGCTTATTTGATATACCTGTTTGAATGCCTGTGGATGAAGGCTAATCACTTGAATTGGGATACTTTGATTCATGTAAATATGAGATCACCATTTTCAGTGATACATATTCAAAACATTTTTTTTTTCAAAACAAACATGATGTCAAACGTTCCAACTTTTCGTGAAATTAGTCTATACTTGTATGTTACATATAGAACAAGAGCATATACTGTACATAAAAATCACATCATGATTAGTAGAGGCCGATCTTTGATCGGGTGAGTGGGGTGTTCAATTATTGACCTTCCCCTCTCATACCTAAGTTCCCGAACCAAGACACTTTGGTGGCGACGGACTAATGGCCTTTGGCACGAGTCATGGGTTTCCTAAATTTCCCAAAAATAAATATTTAGGTAGTGACTCTGAAATCTGGCAAAGCAATCCATATTTGGCATTTGATTCAAACATCGATTTTCAAAAAGAAATTGCCGGATTTGGACTCTTTTTGTGTTTCTATTGTTTCACATTGCACTTGTGAAATCAGAATCAGAACCAACACAAGTGGAGTTCGAACTGTAAGGGCTATTTCATTCTTCCGAAAAGGAGCGCGAAAAGCCGAGCTACAGGACTCCATCAATACAGCAAATATGTGTATCTATTGAAGTATTGATACAGTAAATCTGTGTATCATATACGAAGTACGGAAGTGTTTTGTTTGAGATTGATACAACAATTATGTGTATCTATTGTGAAGTAGGAAGTGTTTAATTTGAGTTGTTATCTCAATTGAAATGGAAGTACTGTTGATATGAGATGTAATCTCATTTAAATTGCTTGGCCAGGTTCTGAGCCATAGTCATGAATTGAGAAATTGGATAAGAAATGGAAAGTGAAATGAAACATGGACATATTTATCATGTAATTGAAATGGGTCATGAATTGATTATGTGAGTTAAACATTTATCAAATGCTAATGTTTTAGTTATTGCTCATATTATGTTTGGCATATCTCTACTAGGTGTTGGCTCACCCTATATGGGACATCATTTTCAGGTTCAGGTAGTATGCCGCCTCCGAGGTCATAGCTTGGATGGTGGTGGGAGTTGAAGACTCTTTTGTTTATTTTTTGTGTATTACATGTATATCAAGCCAAGGGCTTATTTGTGTAGAGTTAGTACTCTTTCTTTTGTAACCAAGTGTTGGCTTGGAAAGTTGTAAGCCCGTGGGGCATTTTACTTTTGTTGTCAACATGTAATACTTTTGGATTAAACACTCTGATGAATAGAAATATGTTTATTTCTCTTACATTTATGGATGTCGTGAATACATGATTTATGGGTTTATTTTGAGGGCGTTACAGTGAGACTCTCATTGCCACCCTTATTCCTCGACCAATCTGTAAGAGTCAGAATATGCCCCATTCCATCTTAGGGTAACACATCATACTTGCGCAAGATTTTCAAATCAAAGCTCACTTTGTTAAACAATGTACATCATTTCTCAAATTATTCACATCATTTCTCAATTTCATAATCTCATATCGCACAATAACCCAACCACTCAGTTAGTCCAGATTTCAACTTTCAAAATATTAATATCCATGCATAATGTGAACAATATTATTTATAAATTTAAGCCACATAAAACAAATCTATAATGAATAATATACCAAATAATGGACAAAATGAAGATGGATAAAAAAAACACACATCACTTAGTGCTTGTTTTACGAAAGATAAAAAGCCAAAAAATTACTAAAAAAGCAAAAAAGTTAACATTATTCACAAAAGCCAAAGGCGGGAAAAATAGGTTCACTAGGCATAGGCATAGGCTCACTAGACATCGTGGGAACAAAAGAAAAAAAAAAAATTTAATATGACTGTGAGAGACATGCACCACTGCCAAATAAAAAAATACACAAAAAAAATATAATAATAATAATAATAATAATAATAATAATAATAAATAAACAAACTTTTCAAAACAACCCCTTAATAATCTTCTAAATTATTTTCAGCAAATTTCAACACAGGTGATCTAGGTTTGTAAAATCAAAAGAAATACCAAATGGTGTGAAAAACAGTTAATTCTAGATTCTACATATAGATAAACGGGATAGGAAAATTTTATTAAATGGGATTGAAGGTTAAAATAAGTTAGAGAATTTTTATTTTTTAAAGAAAATTGGTATTTTCAAATAGGGTATTCTAGCAACTTTAAAATAGAGAGTTCAAGTTTGGAAAATGAAAAGAGGCTTCAAATGACATCAAACAGAAGTAAGATTTATATGTTTGCTAGATACTCAAGTTAGAAATACTTTTTCAAAAGCACTTGAAAGCTGAAAGTCTATTTAACACGGAGAAAATAGTTTTCTCAAAAAAATGGACAGAAACTGTAACGCTTTGGCAAAACTAAAATTACTCATCCGATACTCATTAGCTTTCAGTGAAATCATTGGCAAATGAAAGATAACTGAAAAACCCAACTTTCCCAAGTAGTCTTGCACGAAAGTAAATTTTGTAGAGAAAATAGCATTCATTTGAAATAACTGTCTCTACAAGGTTGTTTGCGATAGTTTAGAAAAATAATTATTTCGGATGTAAAATACTTTTTGATGGTTTTACAAAAATTCAGAGATGTAAAAGACATGCTAAATAAGCTCCTATATTTTCAAATTTTACACAATAAATTTCTAAAATTTATTAAAGCTTTCTAAAATTTATTAAAGCTTTTACAAACGGATCAAAAATTAAAATCGTGCTGAGAATCACCATTTAGTTTCATCATCTTTTCTTTACTTGAAATATCATAGCAAATAATAAGACTTAATTTCACATATAGCATATATATCATAGACAAAATTAAACACATATTTAAAGAGGGTAATAGTTGTAAAATCCTACCTTAAACTTGCGCATAAATCCGACTAAGGATGGAAGCTCCTCCTTTTGATAGAATAACTAACTCACCCCTAATTCTAATTCTAAATTTTTTGTGAAGACAAAGAAGTAGAATGTGGAAGAAAAAGAAAAATGTGAATTCTTTCTTTAATTAGGCTAGTATATTTAGGAAGAGAAAATGAAAAGGGTAATTATGATTGATGAGTTGAAAATGAAGGGAATATCATGGGTGATGACGGATAATTATGATGAATGTGAAGGAATAACATGGATAATACTGGATTGGCATCAAAAGAAGTACAAGATGAAGGGGTAAGTATGATTGATATGTTAGGAAGGAGATAAGACATGTGGTTGTTGAAGTGGAAATAAGTTGATAATATACGATGGTGGGATGATATGGGGTGAGTTGGTGTCTTCCACCATTTGTTATTATTGTTGTTGTTATTATTATTATTATTATTATTATTATTTCCTCTTTATTATTATAATTATTTTAAAGAATAAGGATAGTGGAAAAACAAAAGTAAAATAAATACATCATTATTAGAAAAAGTACTTGGTTTTCACCAAAAATAATTCACCACTAAAATTAAAATAATAATGAGGTGACAAAATAAATGGTTAAGGATAAATACAGATATACCATAAATATTCACCCTAAAACTACCATTTTTAAAATTAAATTTTAATACTATGCTCTCCATATGCCTTTTCCTTCTTCAAAAATCTGCAGCGTTACAATTTATCCTCTTTAAACAAATTTCTTCCTCAAAATAATCTCCTATACTCTAATATTTAGCAACAACTAACTTCTTAAATAACATGCTTCCACTTCACACTCTGATATTAACAATTATTAATTATTTGTTTTGTTTTTATGTTATTTTATTATTGTTATTAATTTATATATATATATATTTATTTTATGTCGGCTGAGGCCAGTTGGGCTCTTCTTCTTCTTCTTCTTCTTCTTCTGAATTCATCTCATTCTTATCTTATCTCCTTTTGCCTTGGCCTTTTCTTTGCCGAAACAACGAGTATTGTGTCTATTTCCACAAAATTCAACGACTACGGCGCCGTTGATACAAATGGCCTTGATCTTCTCCTCTTGACTATCTTTCCCAGTCTGTCTTGTCATTTCCATCCTCTTTATATTTGAGGTAGCAAATGAGAGAAATCAAAAGAAAAACAAAACTGCAAAGATTAACAAATTACAAACCAAACTTTCTTCTATTGATATAGAAACCTCTCGTGCTCTCACCCTTTTCCCCTATCTCAACGAATCTCTAGAAGGGGTACATGATACTACTTCCTTAGATCTTCCTCAGAGTACCCACAATCCTGCTCTCGATCCAGTAGTGTCACTCGACCAACTGTTGGCAGCCAAATTTGACATTGATGCTAATGCCCACTCATTGAAAATGTGTGTAGAGGCCATGACTGGGGTGTCCAACCTGCCTCGCCAATTACCAAGTAGAACAAATGAAGTGTATCAGTTGAGGGCTTAACTTTCTTAATTTTAGTGCATGTATCAAGAGACTCAGTGGGGAAATTAGTCAATTGAAGAAATAAAATAAATAACTAAAGAGACGAGCAATGCATTATGCTACATCTCTGTCACCCTAGTGCACCTCTTTTGATGGCCAAAGGGGATAAATCTCTCTTAGAAACCCTGTAAATCCTAGAGCAGGGCCTTCTAACTCTACATAATCCAGACTTCCTAAGTTTTTTTTATTATTTTATTATTCTTTTATTTCTTCATCGATTTGTAAAGAAACCTATTTCTCCACATGCTTAACATTTACAAATTTTTTTTTCCTTCTGGAAAATAATTATTTTTTCTAAAAATTCTTCTCTTTTTATTGAAATTGTTGGACTTTTTATAATATTTTTCTCTTCTTTGTTTATTAAAACATTTTCATTTATAAAATGTTTTGTTTTTCTTGTTGTATATTTTTCTTTTTGAAGGTGTAGAGGTTTACCAGTAATATAAATATTATTTTTTCATCTTCTTCTTTGTTTCATTTTCATGCCTTCTTGTTCTATCCATTCTCTTAGATATCTAATTCTATGTCACAATGTGTTGCTTGTGGCTTCTCCTAATTCTTTTAACCAATTTTCATATGTCTCTTCTATTAACATTTATGGTATATGGTAATTTATGAGAAAACATAGTTAAATGAATTTTATTTTTACCTATTTGATAATAGCAATAAGCATATTTACATATATAATTTTCTATATATTTCATATTACATATTTCTATATTACTTAGTTTTTTGGCTCATTCTCTTTTCATTTTATCCTCTTCTCACTCTTTTTCTTACGAATTCATTTTCAATAAATTTTACAAATAAATTTAACATACCTTCTGGAGTAGTTTCTACTGCAAATTTTTCTTTATCATTGATATCAGCCCGCTACTATGCCCGCAAAACTATGTTCAATACAATTTAGAAAACTTTGTACGCTCCAACCGCTACTATGGATATTTAAAATATTGTGCATACCTCTCTTCCATTGTTTTATTACCTCACTTGTATTTGATATCTAATAAATATATTGTATTACTTATTAGTTTTAGTGGTACTTTTCTTAAAAAAATACTTTCTTTCTAGAGGTAAAGTTCGCATAATTAGGGTCCCCCTAGCATATAATCCTCTATTTAAAACTACAGTGTCTCATTCTTCTCCTATATTCATAATTTATAGTATTATTTTCCAGTTGTTGTTTGGTAAAGTTTATAAAGTCTGGATATTCGGATTGGTTGGGGAAGATGAACTACTTTCTTCTTATTTTACCAATGCCATTTCAGTATCATTAGCGTTATTTGTTTCTTCGAAATCTTCTAGGACATTATTTTTTTTTCTTTTTCTACTTCACTACCTCCCATTATTTGTTCTAAGTCTTCATGGGGAATGTGTTCCATTTCTCCCAAACTAATTAATTCTAATTGTTAATATATATCTTCTTCTAATTCTATTATATTATGATTTATTTCTTCATCTATTTTGTCTAGTTGTTCAACTATTTCTAATATTATTTTATATTTTATTTCACTATCGTTTTTTTTTTCTAGTCATTTCTTCTAACTGTTCAAGATTATATATACTTAACTCCATTATTATTATTATTAATTTTTTTTTTTTTTTTATATATTTTTTTTATTTTTTTATTTTTTTGATTTTCAGGTGAAACTAACTCGAAAGGTTCTTTTGGACTATTTCCCTTATATGGGTAAGGGTATATATCTTCTTCTTTTTTTCTTTCTGAAATAGCTTCTTTTTTTTTTCTGAATCTTGTATTGAATGTTTAATTTCGTTTATTATTTCTAAGATTTTCGCTTATTTCTTTTAATAGCCTAATTAAAGGGTATATAGATTTTCGCTTATTTTTGCTCTATTATTTTTAAGGAGGTATTATTATTTAAGTTATTAGATTCTACTTCTTCACCATATTTGATACTGATGCAAATGTTATTGGCAAGGCCGAAAAATCAGGTTCTAATACTAATTTTAAATGCAAACTAGTTTAGTATTAAATCTTGCAAAAACTTTCGTTGGTAGTCTACACTTGCTCTTTCTAAGAATATTTTTCTTTAATACTTTCAATTCTCAAGTTATAATTTATTAAAGACTATCCTCAAGTAATAGACAAAAGCAAATTTAATTTATCTGTCTCGTTTTCTAATTCATAAGTATATTCTAAGCTATTATTGTTTTGAGCTCTAAGTGAGATAATTAAAAGCATATAATTATTAATTAGGAACCTAAATTTTTATTTTTAGTTTTTTAGTTATAATATTAAGTTTAGTTAATAGTATAATAATTAGTGCTGGTAAGAAGAAAATAAGTGAAGAAATTTTCTAAAAAGGCTTGTGATGCAATTTATATAACTATGATCAATTAGGACCCTTGGATTCAATTACGCTGCGTTTGGTTGAGGGATTTAGGAAGAGATTTAGAAATGAAAAGGGAAAAAGTAAATGAAATGTGAATAAAATATACTTAGATTTCACATAGTTTCACACACATGTTCCCTTTTTCTGTCCAAATTCCTTCGTAAATTCTCCAACCAAACACAACATTAGTAGATGAGATGCAAGCATGTGAGAAAGAGTGCTGGATGAATGGTTGGAGGGAGAGTGCAGGAGAGGATTCACTTCCCAGTTTCAGTCATTCATTGATTCCAATATGCAAGTAATTTTTTTTTTCTCACACTTCTACAAATTGTTTGTTTCATTTTACTATTAGCTAATTCAATTGAAAAGTTTCTGTTGTTTTTTTCCTCCCTTTCTACAACTCGAAGCTTTTTTATTTTTTATTATAATGAAGCAATGTGTCTCATAATACATTTTTTCTGTCAATTATTAAAGGAAAGAAAAGTAAAATAAAAAATTCCCCACTCCCTACATCTTTTGCCCTCTATTCACCGTAGTTCCAAATTATAAGCAATTCCAAAATCAAAAATTCAAATATTTGCAGGTTCAATTAACTTTTTACTGTTCCACAAACTCTTCAATAACATGTTCACAGGTTTGTTTGATTGTTTCATCTTATTCTAGGAATTACTATTTCGTCTTCTTTTTTTCTTTTCCTTTTATCAGGTTTGCATGATTAGATCAAATTTTTGTCAACAATAATTATGATTATAAAATTAAATTATTCACACAAATGTGATTTGATTAAGTGACTATTGATATTTGATCAGCATGATTTTTTACAAGGATGAAGGACTCAATGCATCCTACACATTGAATGGTTTATATCGTCGAGACAGACTTAAAATGAGCATACAATGGGCTGGACTGGACTATCCCAACCATCCAAGTCATTTTTTTTAATCACAAACCAATGTTTCAAAATGCGTTGTTATGTAACGGTTGCGGCTGTTATGTAACGGTTGCAATGGTAGGCACCACATGTTACCCTCGCTTTTGCAGTGTGATTGAGATTCATAGGTGTGTCGGCCGTAGCGACTGTCGTAGCGGCCGTAACGATGCCGTAATGGTCATAAAGACCCGTTACGCACTGTTACGCATTGGTTTGAGCTGTTCTTTTCAAAAAAAAAAAAAACAAAAGAAAAATATGAAAAACTATGGATGCTCAATAGATTTTGTACATACTTTTATGGTTGAATAGATTTTGTCTTGAGTTCTTTTCAGCCAGTGAACCACTTTGAAGTAAGATTCCATAATATTCAGAATAGATCCACAACCCTTAGTCTTTAGAAACTCCCCAATTGAGATTTAGATCTTCAGATTCACAAATTTTCAACCATCTTCAACTGAGATTCTGATAAAAAAATAATGAAATGTGGTTCATGGGAAGAAGAATACAGAGAGAAGAGGAAATACAGAGGAGTGAGAGAGAGAGAGAGAGAGAGAGAGAGAGAGAAGAGGGAAGAGATGAAGAACTTGTGCTGAAGATGAAGAAGAAGATGAATAATATTGGATGCCTCTGTAAGGAAATGAAGAACCTACGTTAAACCTGTGACTCTGTAAGTGAAAGTTTTGTTCGGCTGCCTTTTTTTTGAACAATGGTCTCCAACTACCTCAAGAAGATATTAATATTATTTGTTTTGCTTGGTTGGCTCTGGAACTTTGATCTCCGGCTTCTTAGCTGCCTTTGGAAGGTGTAATATTGTTTTGTTTTGTTTTTGTTTGTGAAGTCTTCAACTGGCCTCTCTTCTTCTTTTCTTTTTCTTTTTTATTTATTTATTTATTTTTGAACAATGATCTCCAGCTGGTTTGTAAACAAAAAATAAAAAATTATGGTGATATATTTAGCTATTTTAATTTAAAATATATATAGCTAAAAACTTACTTAGCGTTTTATATATAATAATTAGTGATTGATTTTTTTTTTTTTTTGTAATATCTAAAAATCATAACACCTATAATTATATTAATACATTTTATATATGTCAGTTGTTGTTTATTTATTTTTTTGTTTTTTTTTTTTGCAAGTTATTCAAAAAAAATAACAAATATTCAAGTGATTGAAGCCCAAAAAACAATTATGTATGATTTTTTTTATTTATAATTTATTTTAAAATTTTTATATGATTACATTAGTATGCAAAATCCAAATGTATACATAGTGGTTGCATGTTTTTTATAATCATTTCATTTAATATTTAATTGTAAATATTTCTTATTTTGTTATTGTAATGTGTTGTGACAACAATTTTGATGGCACAATGTTTTTTTTTTTTTAAAAAATGTCTTTTCTATAAAATAAAAAAATAAAAAGACAATAGCTCAAAAAATGCCATCAAAAATGTCTTTTTGTATGATTCCATTAGCATGTAAAATCCAAATGTATAAATAGTGGTTGTATTTTTTTTTATACTCATTTCATTTAATATTTAATTATAAATATTTTTTATTTTTTTATTGTAATGTGTTGTGACAACAATTTTTATGGAAAAATTTTCTTTTTTTTTTTAATATCTTTTTTTTTCTTTTTAAAAAAAATAGTTCAAAAAAAATTCTTTATAATTTACTTATTAATATTTATATGATTACGTTAGTATGTAAAATCCAAATGTATAAATAGTGGTTGCATTTTTTTTACAATCATTTCATTTAATAATTGTAAATATTGTTTATTTAGTTAGTTCAAGTTTTGCTCAAAAATAATTTATAAACATTTTTAAAAAATTACAAAATGTATCAATGATGCATAATTCAAATTCAAAAATGTCACGACAAAAGGGTGCCAATGATGAACCCCCAAGTGATGATATTGGTTGAAAATTTGGAACTCCAGTTGAAGGCACTAGGCATCATATTATTTGCAAGTTTTGTGGACGTCTCATTAAAGGTAGGATTACGCGTTTCAAACAACACTTAGTACATCAAACGGGGCAAGTACATTATTGTCCAAATGTTAGTAGAGACGTAATGCAAGCAATGATAAAACATTTACAAGACAAGAAAATGAGTAAAGCAGACAAACAAAAGAGAAAAGCTGAATTGGAAACACATATTAGGAGAGATGATCTTTATGATGAGAATGAAGAAGGAGATTTTGTAGATCTTCGAGATGATGACTCTAACTCTGATCCAAAGATGACCAGGGCTAGATAAGCAAGTATTTGTTCACAACAACAATGGGAGGAAAGGAAAAAATTTAGACGAGGTGTTGCAGGTCATGGATCACAATATGATGCAGGTGGTAGTTGGTGCAGGGGGTAGTGGTCAAAGAATGCCAAAAGGGTCAGGCATTGATAATGTTTTTCATTGATCACAATCCATGCGTGAAACTGGTGGGAGTGGACGTAATTGGATTAAGCCCTATGCTCCTAAAGCAAGGTTGAGAGCAATGGATGTAGAACCCCAAAAGAGTAAGAGTACAAAGCAGCAAAAAATCTCTACAATGAATTTATTAAGGGAGAGATTGGGACAGCCAGTGTCCAAGTTTATACTCTATAATCGTATTCCATTCAATGCAGTTGATTCAGAGTATACACAACCCATGCTTGATGTTGCTGTTGAAGTAGGGTCAGAAGTAAAGGGTCCTAGTGGTTATGAAGTTTCTGAAGTATATTTGGGTATAGAGCATGATGAAATCACGGAATAGATAGGATCATTAAAGGGAATTTGGGCAAAGAGAGGTGTATCCATCTTGTGTGATGGTTCGAGCAATCTAACCCGACAACACATCATCAACTTATTAGTGTACTGCAATAGGGGTACTATATTTCACAAATCAATTGATGCCTCTAATAATATTATTTTGGGTTGTTAGATAAAGTTGTTGATGAAATTGGAGAGCAATATGTTGTTCAAGTGGTGACTAATAACGAACCTGCACTGAAAGCTGTTGGCAAAATGTTAATGTGAAAAAGGTAACATTTATATTGGATAGCTTGTTCGACGCATTGTATCGGTCTCATGCTAAAAGGCATAGCCAATAAGAAAAGTGTAGCAAAGGTGATTGAAGATGGTAAAACCATCACGAATTCCATTTATAATAGTGAATGGGTGTTTGATTTAATAAGAAAATTCACTGGAAATAGAGAATTAATTCGACCTGCCATCACTTGATTTGCTACAAATTTTATTGCCATTGAGAGTATTATTAGATATAAACAATAATTGAGAGCTATGTTTGATAGTGATGAGTGAAAGAATTCTAGATGGGGGGAAAGCAAAGACTGGGCAGTCTTACAAGGTGAAAACAAATTATTTTGGAAAGGAGTTTTGGCAGAAAACAACAGAGCTTTGTAAAGTTCATGAGCCACTAGTTAAAATACTGAGGTTGGTTGATGGGCATAAGAAGGCAACAACGGATTTCATATATGAAGCTATAGATAGAGCAAAGTTGGCAATTAAAAGAGATTGTTGCTACTACACCGAGTATTGGAAAATTATTGATACTCGATGGCCTTTTCAATCACATCAAGATTTGTATGCGGCTGGTAAGTGTTACGATTTCAATTATGACATGTATATTTACTTTCAATTATTAATTGTCTTTTATTTTTGAAGGATATTTTTTAAATCCTTAATTCCAATATGGTGTTATCTCATCCAATGAAATAATAAGGGAAGTGATGGATGGACTTAAAAAAATAATTACCAGATTGGAGCCTAATATGGATGCTCAAGTGAAAGCAACAAATCAAATACATACCAATTATTTAAATTTTAATAGTAAAAATCAACTTTTGCAAATGTTACTTGTAATGATTGTCCAAATTGTAGTTGTTGCGGTTTGGAGATAAACAAAAAACTTTTGGCACTCCTTTAGCACAAAAAGCATGGAAACAATCAAATCCAGGTTTTATTTTCAAAATTACAAAATTACAATATATGAATACTTAAATAATTTTCTATCTTATTTTGATTTATGTCTAATGTAATGTAATTTTGTGCAGCTGAGTGGTGGATTATTCATGGTAGTTGTGCTCTTGAACTTCAAAAAATAGTTGTGAAAGTATTAAGTCAAACCACCACATCATCTCACTGTCAACGTAATTGGAGTACTTTTAGTCTCATCCATATGAAGACGAGAAATAGATTGAAATATAAGAAAATCCAAAGATTAGTCTTCATCACCTATAACATGAGATTAAAATTGAGACACGTTAGAAGAAGAAACCAAGAAAAGATTGATAGGAGTTTTAATCCTATTAACTTGGATTACATATTTAAAGAAGATGATCCAATAAGTTCATGGATAGAAGAAAGGGAAAATCCTTTACTAGATGGTATGGATAATTCTAAATGGCTGGATTTGGTCTCAGATGATGGTGGTGGTGGTGGTGGTGATGGCGGCAACAATAGCAATGGCGATGGCAGCGATGGAAACGATGGTAGTGGCACCCATAGATATCAAGCTTGACGCACTTCTCAAAGCTCAATTGCTATTCCAACTCAAAGTGACAATAGTGGTGGTTTAACACTATCTGATGGAGGAAGTGATGATGGTGACGGTAGGGGCATTTCTTACGGTGATGGTAGTGGTGACAATGGTGGTAACGATACTAGTTTTGGTGCAAGAAGTGAAGATTTTATTGGAGGATTTGGATTATGCGATGTTGGAGAACATTATGATGTCCTGTTGCACCTTTACCCCAACTACTTAGAAGGTTTCGTGGTAGTGATACACGTAGAGATAAAAGAAGAATAAAAAGCAAAGAACAACGGTTTGATTCATCTGATAGTAGTCAAAGTTATCCATATCACTCTTACCCATCCCATAACAGTGATAGCCAGAGCTATCCTTACCCACCTCAACAAAATTATCCTTGGCCCGCTCAGCAACATGATCCTCTAGGATAAGCTTTGCCAAATTATCTACAAGCCCAAGAAGAGTATGTTGATCCTTTCCAACCAAGGTATCCATTTTCTCCCCTAGTGCACCAAACAGAAAGGGATGACATGATGACAACATTTACTTATATATTTCCCACTGGATGGGGTGAAGGTAGCAGCAGCAATCAAGCTTAACAATTTGAATCCCAAGATGCACCACGTCACTTATTTTGGTGGTGACATTATGTAATTTTAGTAGTAACATTATGTAAAATGTAATCTCTGTTATTTGTGAATTGTGCTATGATATTATGTACTTTGTTAGGTTTCTTCCATTAAGGATGTATACTTTTTTTAACTATTTAAGTTAAAATCTGCATATGCTTCCACAAGTATAATAATTAAAAATAATTTTATACATCTAAGTCCAATAAAAGAAATTTTTGCCACACGTGTAACACGGATTTATGACATATAAAGTCATTCATTATTGAAATAAAATGTAAAAAAAACTCATTATATAAGTGATTTAAAAATATGAAATATATTGGATCATACCTAAAAATTATTAAGAATTTATCAAAGTTTATTTTAAAACCCAATAAACATGATTCTAAAAAAAAATATGCATATCGATAAATTTTTTTCAAATTATGCGAAAAATAAAAAAATTCACAGTTCCAGATACCGTAGCCATTACGCTATGGCCTTTACATCCCGTAACCGCAATTGTGCCACGGCCACCATTATGGCGACTGCAACTGCTTTTCAGAACCTTGTCGCACACCTTCACCATGGTTGACAACCTATAGTTGAGAGGGGGTTGAAGTGGTCGTGATTGGTGAGGAAGGGGATGAGGTGGTTGAATGAAGGTTGGAGAGGGCTTGACAAGGACAAAAGCGAGGTAGGGAAAGGGTTGGGACAGACAAGGGTAGGTGGTGATCTTTAGTTTTGAGTTTTGAAATAATAGTTTTTGAGTTTTTATATTTTTCATTTTTCATATTTTGTGTCTTTAGTGAATTTTTTAATATTTTAATTAATTTTTTTATTTTTTAAATACACCTAACTTAAATGTACATAAAAAATAAAATATTTAAAATTCATTGAATAAAAAAAATAAAAATTTAGTATATTTTCATATATGTTTATATTTATTAATCTTAAAAAAAATTATTTATAGATATTTTGGCTTTGTTTGTTTGTGTTTTCAAATTACGTTTCAACACGTGAACTCCCGCTTCATGTTTGGATAGGACGTTCAAAATACAATTCCGCGTGTTAATTCAAATTACAGTTTGAAAACCCGTTTGGCAGCTTGTACTTCAGTGCTTCACTTTCAACGTTTCTGCCTTCTTCCTCTTTTGATCTGAAAAGCTCCCATGTCCTTCTCTATCGTCTCTGAAAATTTCACGTGAACCTCATCTTTCTTTCTCTTTTGATCTGAAAAGCTTCCATGTCTTTCTCCATCGTCTTTGAAAATTTCACGTGAACCTTATCTTTCTTTGTATCAGACATCAGTACTTAACATTCGTCACTCTCTGTATCAGACATCAGTACTTAACATTCGTCACGGTTAGGCTTCACTCATTTTATAAATAATGAATCCACCAAACCCGCTCCCTACTGGTATCAAATTGACTAACTTACAATTTGTGCGTTGCGGAAGATTCTTATTACGGGCAACCAAACAACGACAAGTGCGAGGTGAAATAACTCACAAATTTATTAATTGAATTTTGTTATAGGGAAATGATTTGAAAAATTCATCCCTAATTTAAATTTTTTTTTTCCAGGTCAAATTTATCAAATCTACTGTCGAATCGGACGAGCAAAGAGTGGCACATTCAGTCAATATACACATTCCATCACCGGCAATAACTATTCAACTCCCACTAATCTAGTAAATAAATCCTTCATCTGTTATATGAAAATGATTTCAGACGAGTCGAAATCAGTTCTCAAATCTTTTGTGAGAAGTGTAGCCGACTATTTTTTTAGTTTCAGATGTTTTCTGATTTTCCTGAACTGTTTCAACCTTTTACCAAGAAGAATAGCCACTAATCTGGTAAATAAATCTTCATCTGTTATGTATAAATGATTTCAGAGAAGTGGAAATCAGTTCCCAAATGATTTCTGAGAATTTGTAGACGAGTATTTTTCATTTCAAATCTGAAAAGCTTTTTAAATTCTGAACTGTTTGAACCTTTGCACGAAGAGAAACTAAACCGGCAATACCTGGGACACCCGGCCGGTCGTCCCCCAGGTCATCCGGCAGGTCGACTGGCCGATCAACCCACCCGTCCTCCCCTTTGCGTACAGCCTCTTCTGTTTTTCCTTTTCTTTCTTTATTTCTTCCTTACTTCTTCTTTTACTGGTTTTTTTTTCTACTATTTAAAGACAATGTTACCTGATTTTTTTGTTTGTTTGTGGTTATATTTCTGCTATGTAAATTCAACTAATCTGTTACGTATTTTTTTCCTCGAAATAAAATCATCTGCTTTTTTTTCCTTATCTGTGTTCTCCTTCATACCATTTTGCTCTGTTATTCTTGTATATCCACCCCCAGACTAGTTTAGAATGCTCTGTTATTCTTGTATATCCACTCTAGACTAGTTTAAATATAATTTGTATGTGTTATAGATGGATGGGAATAATTCCGATGACAATACAAAAATGTGGACGCCCAGAATTGAAACGAAATTAATAAATATGTTGAGAGATGAGGTTAGAAACAATCAAACAACGGGCCGTACTACTTCGTGGACAATTAGGCATTGGAATCATTATGCAAATCTGTTGCACAACATGTATGGATTTCAGTATACGGGAAAGCAGGTGCGCCAAAAATATCAGCGACTGAAAGCTGATTACCAGACATTTAAGAAACTCCAGGCACAGACTAGTCTGGGATGGGATCCCATTATAGGCATTGTTATTGCACCCGATGAATTTTGGGATAAGGTTTTTCATTAATCTATACTATTTTGAAATTTTATTTTAAACATTTCATGATATATATAGTGCTTAATTCTTTAATTGTAATTGTTGTAGGCTAGCAGAAATGTGAAGAAGTTTAGGACAAAAGGGTTTGAATATTTTCAAGAAATGACAGAAATTGTTGAAAATTGTTGTGCCACGGGGGCCTTGTCTCGTGCATCCATACAAGGAGCCCTTGACTCAAAAGAAGAAGATGACATGTTAAATAAATTTTGGAACCCTGATGTTGGTGGGAGTAATGCTGCTGAGGCCATTCCTGTTGACTTATTCGGGGATGAGTACATGAATCCAGCAAAGGGAAAAAGTCACAAGAGGGGCCCTGCAACCAGCCAGACTGACAGTGGTCATTCCAAAAAGTCACGGTCAAGTGGGTTTGATGATGTGTGTGCAACTTTCACATCTTATGTACAAGCAAAAACAGGACATTCACGTGCACGAGAAAATGAGACAGAGGCTGTAAGTGCAGGTGGTGATGATTATTCCCTTGATGCATTGCTAGAGCTTGGGGACATACCACTATTACAGTACGTTAGGGCACTAACACTGTTCAAGGATAAGGAATGACGAAGGCTTTTTATGCGCACTCCTACCCATTTGCGCCTAGCCATGATCCTCGCTTTGCAGTGAACTGAGAAGTTCTGTTTTGCTTGTGTTAGCAAATCTCCTTGCCTGAACTGTTTGATGATTTCATTATTCCTGATTTGGTTATTATTATTTTTTTTCATTCCATGATATCTTCTTTCCTTTTCTATCTTCGTATGTTTTTTTTTTTGAACTTTTAAGTATTTTCTGTTATATTAAAACTATGTTGTGTTTTACAATATCACCACGTATTAAATAAATTTTGTTCTCCTATGAATTTTACTGTACGTTGATAAATGACTACGGTCGACTATTTATGTACTAACTTTTTAATTCTGTTTCACCAATAATGCTAACTGTTACAACATGAATAACATATTTTATAATTATGCTTTTACTGTGATGTAGACAAAAACATATGTCATTCGACAGAGAAAACAATACAATGGAGATCTCATCAGAGGAGAATGACGTTATTGATGATTTTATGGATTTTTTGATGATTGTTTTCATGCATGACCATATCAACGCGTCAAGTAGTTGTCGACCGCAGCGAACGTGTCCATTCAAAGGTGGTGATTACATCTTTGGCCTATTAAATGGCCATCCAGAAACAATGATGAACGTTATGCGAATGGATGCACAAACATTCATTTTATTGAAAGACACTTTACTCCATAATGGCTTTATCGATACTGAACATATGCAAATCAGTGTGGAGGAATCGTTTGGAATTTTTTTATACACTTTTGCACAAAATGATCGCCATCGAATAATGGCAGATAGATTTCAACACTCCACGGAAACAATTTGTCGGTACATAAAAATTGTTATGCGGGCGTTGTGCAAACTTGCATTATCGGTTATCAAACCACGTAACCAAGATGACATACCGGCAAAAATTTTAAATGACAGGAGGTTTTTTCCTTGGTTCAAGGTACGAACAATATGATTGTCCTGTAAGTTGTACATATCAATAAGGGTTAATAAATATTTTTTTTAATTATAAAAGTAATATCCAAGTTTGTTTCGATTTTAATGTCAAACAAATATCTGTCAATTAGGATTGTGTCGGTGCTATCGATGGCACATTGGTGGATGCATGGGTCCCTGCTTCAAGACAAAATACATTCTGCTGTCAGAAAGCAACGGTATCGCAAAATGTACTCGCAACTTGCGACTTTGATATGTTGTTCACATTTATTAATTCTGGATGGGAAGGTAACGCTCATGACAACGCTATTTTGGTTGACTCTATTACACGAGCTGATCTACAGTTCCCACATCCACTCAATGGTGACTGCCCCTAAATAACATACAATACATTTTTTTTCTTGTCTTTTCTTGTACATATCAATTGACAGAACTGTGTATTCATTATTTACATGTAGGTACGTACTATTTAGTTGATGCTGGTTTCACGAACATGCCTGGATTTCTTGCCCCATTTCGGTCTCAACGGTATCACTTGCAAGAGTTTCGTGGCCGTCGTTATGCAGGACCTAAGGAATTGTTTAACCATTGACATTCGTCGTTACGCAATGTCATAGAAAGAACATTTCGTGTTCTGAAGAAGCGCTTTCCAATATTGCGGTCCATGCCAAATTATAAGTCTACAAGACAAGGGCCTCTCGTGATTGCATGTTGTGTAGTGCACAATTGGATCCGTTTGCATGCAGCTATGGACCCATGCTTTATGGAAGCTGATAATGAAATGGCCGCTAAAGCAGAAGCAGACGAGCTTGTTGGAGACCAAGCTGACTATGTTGACATGTCACAACATGGGTTAACGTACCAATTGAACGTTAGGGATGCAATTGCTACTGCTATGTGGCAAAATCATGTTGGCCATGAATAGAAAAGGGATGTCAACAAGGCAAGTAAATATCGTACTGACTACTGGTTTTAAATGTGTAATTATTTTATTAATTTCAGTCATTATGACACCGTTACTACATAACTTCGCTCACTTTATGTAACTGTGATTTACTGACTTCTTTTATCTTCTTGTAGGATAACTAATACTGAGGACAACGATTGGGCTAAATGGCAATGAAACGAAAGAAAACACAAAGATCATCACATGGGCAATGAAGATAATGGTTTTCTTAGTAACGAAGACAATTAAATATGTTGTTCATGCAATGTGTAATATGCAATTTTATGTATAGTCTAGCAAAGACAATTAAATATGTTGTTATTAATATGCAATGTGTTTCTTAGTAACTTTCACAATTAAATATGTTGTTATTAAATTAAATGTGGTGGTGGCATATGGGTGGTGGCAGATGGGTGGTGGTGGCAAATGGGTGGTGGGTAGTGGGTGGTGCTGGGTGGTGGTAGGTGGGTGGTGGGTGGTGGCGGCAGGTGGGGGGGTGGTGGTGGGTGGTGGTGGCAGGTGGGTGGTGGTGGCAGGTGGGTGGTCTAAAATTAGTAAAATAATTACACCTTATTAATTTATATTTCGTGAAAAAATATTTGTACATGACATATCCGTGTTTTTGACTTTTTCTTTTTAACTTTATGTAAATTTTGTTTATATTAACTTTTTTTTTTGCCTTTTCATTAAAAAAAAAGTGTAAATATTATTAATTTGTAACTTATTTTATTTCCTGTCAGAACATTAATTTATTATTTTACACATCTTTTTATAAAAGGTCAAAAAATTATTAAAAAAATATATTCCCAAACACAGATGAAGAGGTGGAGCAGATGGATGGTAACTTGGATGGTGATGGTTTAATTGATTATAAGAAATTTGTTAGAATGATCTTGGCTGCATGATAAGTTCACCATTTAAAAGTGTAAAAAATAAAAATTAAAAATTAACTACAAAATAAAAAATAAAACAAATAAAAACTAAAGCATAATAATAATAATAAATAAAATAAAATAAAATAAAAAATTAAATTAAATTTTATTGTTTTATATCACCAGATTTTATAGCAAAATATTATTTTACATCAAGAATGTCTAAAAAATCGCTGGGGTACATCTTGAAGTATGGATTTTTAATTTTTAATGTGTTTCCAATTATTTCACCAAAATTTACACACTATTATTATTATTATTATTATTATTATTATTATTTTAAGGTGGGTGGGTGGTGGGCGAAGTTATGTAAGCAATGTGTCATTATTTTAAAAAAAAATTCTTTTTAACTTTCTGTACACAAGTTTATATTAACTTTTTTTTTTCCTTTTTATTTAAAAAAAAGAATGTTTATTATTAATTTTTTTTTTGGTACACATGTTTATTATTAATTTGTAACTTGTTTTATTTCATTCCAGAACATTAATTTATTTTTTTGTATTAATTGATACAGACAAATTATTTTGTAATTGTTTAATTTTTATTCATTTTATTGAAATGAAGGATTTGTTAGACATTTATTAAGCACTAAATTATTAATTTTTGTACAAATAATTTTTTCAATGCATAATATTTTTGTACAGATTGTTATAACATTGTAACTTGTTTTACAATGCTTCAAAAAAAAAAAAAAAAACACTATTTGTTATTCATTACGTGAATAGAAAAGTTTATAACAAAATAACAAAAGTAAAACAATCACAACAAAATAAGGAAACAAATAACCAAAACAAAAAAAGAAAAAAAAATGTAACCACTACATCTATGAACCATTTAAACTAATTTTTGAACAAGTTAAGCATCATTGTCAGGTGGTGTTGGATGGAGGGAAATACTGATGGTACAGCTGAGTGACTTGATGGTCAATATGATCAATGCGGTTTGTCACTTCATCATGTCTCTTTAAGTCTACACAAAACTCACCAAATTGTTGAATTAGTGAGTTCTGAGCGGTGGCAAATTCATTGAACCGAGTACCAAATTCATCGAACCGAGTACCCAATGTATTGAGCTGATTAGCCATTTGTTGTTCCCATTGTAGGCGTTGATTGTACCATTCTTGTTCCAAGGCTAAATAATCAGTCTAGTAATGGTGTTGTTCATTTTATGGCATGGTATTGTCATTGGGTTCTTCCTCATCAGGTATTGATTCATTTTCAATATTAATAGAGCCCATCAAGGTGTCAGCACCACCAGCTCGGGTTAGTGTGTACTTAGAAATTGGTGAACTGATTCTCACATATCCTTCACCTTCAAGGTTGATATCATGCGCTTTGAAAATTATGGTTAACAAAGCTCCAAAAGGTAGTGACCGGCCACTCAAAGTATCTAATTTTGCAACCATCATTTCTTTGAGTAATATGAAGCATAAATCTAATTTTTGTCCAATTTCAAAACAATATAACAAATAAACATTAAAACATGAAATAGTATCATAATGGCCTTTTTTGGGAGTGACATTTTCAACTATCCATCGATGAAGAATACGAATGTGGGGTTTTAAATGCTTGGCCAGTAAATTAGTGCCGCTCAATCGGTTGTCACAAATTGTGGTATAAATCTGAGTGACATCATCAACAATTTTTTCTAAGGCTGACTCATTTTGAAAATAGCATTGTAAATCTCCTGTTTTAACTCCAATAATTTGTGCGAAAGCACGGAGACTGAGTGTGATTCTTTTCCCCTTCACATAAGAAGTCAGACTGAACGGTTCATTTTGTTGGTCACCAGGTGTCAAGTGAACATAAAATAATTGTATAAGATGGGGATATACCTTATTTGGTAAATTAGTTAAAGGTAACCATCACATTGTATCTAATTTACCAAGTAAGAGCGAATCATATTTAGAAGGTAGTTTTACATTTCTTCCCGTAACAATTGGTCGATTAATAAAATGTGAATAGGCTTGTTCATGATGATACGTTAAAAAATCATTATTTGGATTGTCATGATGTTGTTGCTGTGGTTGATGTTGTATAGGGTTTGAGGATTCACCACGTTCAGGTCTGGTTCATTTTGTTCTTGGCATGATGACTGCAATAGTGAAAGAAAAATGTATATTAAAACGTATGAGTTAAGAAAAATGTATGGAAAATATATTAAAAACAATATGATGTTGGTGTGAAAAAATGGAACAGATATGAAAAAAAGGAACAAATCGGCAACAGAAAGGAAACTGATTGGCAACAGATAGGAACTGAGTGCGAATTGGTGTGAGATGGGATGATCGGCCGGTTGTCCTGGTCTGGCTAACTGTTCTTCGACTATCTGAAGCTACTCCGAATAAAATATGAAATGTGAAGCTAATATGAACTGGATGAAACTAGCCTGTAATTGAAATCTTCTTTCTTCCTTCACACGGATACACTGAATTTAATTAATGTTCTTCTGTGATGGAGTTGAGATAGTGAAGATGGTGTTCTTCTATGATGGAGCTGAGATGGTGAAGATGGTGTGGTTAAAGGAATGAGGATTCAGATTTTATAGAAAGGCTGAGGTTTAGAAGGTTCAGGTTGTTAATTTTTTTTTTTTACTTTTTATTTCTTATCTATTTTTTTATTTATAATATTATTAATTTTTTAATAATACTACATCTGTATACTGAACACACAGATGCATTGTCTGCATGGTGTCCCTTTTTCTTTAGCCCAGTGCTGAACGCACAGCTATGATACAATAGGTGGTAGGTAGTAGATAAGTGAAATTACTATATTACCCTTTTTTATTTTGTTCTTATGTAACAACTTCTCATTTAAATCAAGAGGGACAAAATAGTCATTTTGCACGCCACTTCACCCCAATTATATGAGCTTCACAGGTGCTGATTATGGAAGTACAATAATGCATGGTCAATCCGTTACGACTTTATTACAAAATTAATAACGTGTAATAAATGAGAAAAAAAATTGATAATATTTTGTAAGGTTTACCTTATGATTTGCATTTTAAAATATTAAACTTAGTATATTTATGTTAATTTTTATTAATATGTATTCTCAAAAGTTGTTGACTTTAACAAAATTTTAGAAAAAATTAAAAAAGGTATTGTACAAGATGTTTGTACATGCGTACAAAATGCATTGATAGAAAAATTAATTGATACAAAATAATTGACATAGATTTATTTTAAAATGAAAAAATAATTTGAAAAAAAAATTATTCAAAAAAATTACTAAAAAAAAATTACTTGAAAAAAAAATCAATTTTTAATTTCAGTATTTTAAAAATAGTTTGGTTATTACTATTGATAAAAAATACGAATATCGATATATGAGTTGTGTGTTTAATTATAAATTATTGATTGAATTAAGTTTTGAAAACTATTTTTAAAATACATCACCAAACAAATTTTCTTATTTCACATGTCACATCAAACTTTTAAAACTTAATTCAAAATACATCTTCAAAACACATTTCAACACTCTATTTAAAAATCATAACCAAACAAATTTTTTACACTCAAATCATAATTTCACAACTCACAAAATTAAAATACAACTCATACTCTCAAATCACACTTACAAAATTCTACCAAACGCTAGATGCATCTCAAAAATAGAAAATAAATAAATTTATAAATTATGAAAAAAGCTCACTTAAAAAAACCCAAAAATTCAAAAACTGTTGCTAACATGAAACGGAAATCAAAGGCCCGTGACCGTGATTGAATCGGGTTTTACTGTAAACGTCATCGTTCAGTTGGCCGAGTCTGAAAACAACCAGGGTATGGCGGGAAAATCTGCAAAAGGACCTAATTTTCTAGGGTTTGCAAGAAAGAACGAACGTTCGTTCATTGTCCATGTTTTCTGTGAAGAAATTCTGTAACTCACGATTCGAAACCATTAGAGAGAGAGAGAGAGAGATTGTAGAACTTGATTCGAGAGGTTAAATAAGATGCCAACGTACAAGATCAGAGGAGTCAATGTGGATTTCCCATACGAAGCTTACGATTGCCAGCTTGTTTACATGGAAAAAGTGATCCAATCTCTTCAAGACGTATGCACTATCTTTGTTTTCCATTAAAAAAATAATTTTGATTTCTTCTATACTATCTCAATTTGTGTTTGCATATTTTGTTAATCTTGTGGACTTGTAATAGGGAACCTATTTGGTGTGTCTTTATTCATATATATTGTTAATTGTCATCACCACACTCACTATTTAGTGTGAAATTGTATAATACGCACCTTAGAAAAGGTGTGTTCCATATGCCCATTTATGACATGTGCCTTTGATTGTGATTCATTGTCGTGTTTGTTATGACTTGGTTATGACTTATTGTGATATTAGTTATGACTTAGTTATGATTTTTTGTGACTTTTATTTTGGTTATGACTGAAGAAGGGGCCTTTGGTTATGCCTCAAGTGGTGTTTGGTTATAACTCTTGGCTAAGAAGCATGGACACGGACACGGACACGCCGACTCATTAATCTTTAAAAAATGCAGGATATGACCCATGGAGGACACGCATGAAATATATAATTTTATATATTTGTTATATGTTATATATATGAATCTATTATTCAAAGATAATAAAAAATGCAATATGATACTAATTTCTATAAGTTTATATGGTTTTTGTTTTATTATTGTATCTTAAATGGTTTTGTTCAAACTTATAATTAGTTTCACGTGTGTATAATCAATAGACACATGTGTTTAAGCCATTGACATGTGTGTCCTCCAAATGTCCAAAGATTCTGGGCCTTTAAAATTTTTTTAAAAGATAAGACATGTTTTTAAGAGTGTCGGGCACGTGTCCTAAGAGTGTCCAAAGAGTGTCTGTGTCCGACATGGACACAACACGGATACGTTACCTTATTAGAAGTGTCTGTGCTTCTTAGACCCTTGGTTATGACTTGTTGTGACGTTGGTTATTACCTATTGTGATTATGATCGAAAATGTCTTTGGTTACACCTAAAATGGTGTTTGGTTATGGCCCACTGTGTTTTTTTTAGTTATTACATTTGTGATTTGAATACCACAATTGTCATAACTTGCATATGTGTATTGTAGAATGACATTGAACTTCATCTTTAGATGGGGATATGATCGCAAAGCTTGTGGGTATGACAATTTATCCTGGTCCACTCCGATGAGGAAGTGGGGTGGGACGAATTTTCCTCTACCCTCCCTGCCTGATTATATTTATTAAATATATTTATATATAATAGATATATAATTTACTTTTTAAAAATATAATAAGACTTAAACACTAACTTTGCATTTGGTTTAGTTTTGAAATCAGTTTTGAAATCAATTTTGGATTTTGATTTTTGAAAAGAGTTTTGAAAATTGAAAACTTGTTTGGTTATGAGTTTTGAAAATAGTTTTTAGAAAATTGAATTCAAAACTTGTTTAGTTATGAGTTTTCAAAATTGGTTTTTGAGGTTTTTTAGGTCTTTTTTTTTTTTTTGAGTCGAAATTTTTTGCAATATTATAGTCAAATTTGTTTACTTCTTGCATATACTTAAATCTAAATTTACTTCTTAGACACATCTAATCTAATTTATAGGGCAAAGTTTCACTCCATATGTTTTATTTTTTATGAATGTTTTAAACATTTTAACACTTCTTTTTTGGTTTTATATCCACTCAATCTATAAACATTTAAAACGTTTCATATTTAAATGTAACTTTTTATAAAATTATTGAATAATGAAAAATATACAAAAAAAAAAAATGAAAATAAAAATTGATCCGGTTTAAAAATCAATACAATTTTAATGTTTTATGTATTTTTTTTTTTTTTTTTTGCGTTCTTTACATTTTGTTTACTATTTAAGTCTATTTAGATCATATAAATCTAAAACATAAAAAATTATTTGGCCAATTTGTGAAAACCAAAAGAAATCGATTTTGTGAAAATCCTAAACCAAACAGGTTTTGGGTTTTGAAGTGAGTTTTCAAAAACCCTAAACCGAACAAGTTTTGGGTTTTGGAATGAATTTTCAAAAACCGTAAACCAAACAAATTTTGGGTTTTGAAAAATTGATTTGAAAATTGAACCAAACGGAGATATTACACTTAATACTCATTTTCACTATTTATTTATTATTTTACATATTTTGAAGTCTCATAATTTATAAATCATCATCCTTATATGTCATATTAGTGTTCATTTTTATTAGTACCACCATTACTAAGGTTACAAAATTAACCCCGGCTACCGCCCCGATTTTCCCTTCCCTCAATATGATTATGAGCAGGGGATGGTCCACTACAAACCCACCCTACCCCGCTCCATTGTCATCCCTATTTTGAACTGTATTGTTCTCAATTAAATGAATGTTGTTTCTGCATAATTTTGTTTTGATACATATAAACACATGCAGAAAGGGTGCATCAGAAATTATTCAATGAACTTGTGTAAGCCACACGTTTTGCACAGACCAGTTGTTTTTTTGGTTTGTATTGACCATATTGATGAGATTTCGGGATTCAAATTTATTTGTTTTGCACTATGCAATGTGTTCAATGCACACACACATATGCATTTTAGAATCTTCAAAGTATGTTTATTGTAAAAATCAATTGCTTGTTATTGAGAAAATTTAATTGTTGTTTTGATATGGGTTGGGATTCGATTTGAGCCCATCCTTACAACATCCATAATGAAATTGCTTGGAAGGTACCTTCCTGTGTTGGAATTGGAAGTCTTAACTTCTTGTTGGTATATATCAATGAATATACCCTATATTTTGAACCGTGTTGATATTCGTGTCAGTAACCTTATGGGTGTAGCATTCATTTTGTTTTTTAAAGAGCATGAATATCTGAGCTTTATATCAAGAATTTTTTTGTTGTTCATTTTTCTATGTCATTGTAATTAACATCAATATTTTTCTCTGATTACTCTTTGCATGCATAAAATGGCAGAGATCTAGTGCATTATTGGAGAGCCCTACTGGAACTGGGAAAACTTTGTGTCTTCTTTGCGCTACATTGGCTTGGAGGAAGAATTTGGGAGACTTCTCAACCCGTGCAAGTGAGAGAAGAGGTCATAATGCGGGAGTTGAACTTTCCAATGAACCATTGTCGCAGTCTGAATCGTCAAATATACCCCCAATAATATACACATCACGTACTCACAGCCAGCTTCGGCAAGTTATTCAAGAGTTGAAAAGAACCAATTACAGGTTAGAGTTAATAATGATCCTTAGTAATGAAATTTATGCAGTTATAATGGACCCCTGACATTTAGTAACATGTTTTCTGTATGTTGTTTATACATGGAAAGGCTATTCAAACAACAAAAAAAACTTCTCCGCAGGTTGGGGGGGGGGGGGGGGGGGTAAGATTTTGCTTACATTTTACCCTTCCTAGCCCGCACAATGGTGGGAGTCTTGTATGCTAGGTTGCGTTTGTTTTTTTTGGTTTCCGTGTATATAGCAAAGAAGCATGGACATGGACATGGACATGGACACATGACACGACATGAATATGACACGGACACGCAGACACGGAAATTTTCAAAAAATGCAGGATACGGCACGTGGGGGACATGCATGGAATATATAAGTTTATATATTTATTTATTTATTTATTTTTTGATAAATATAATTTTATATATTTATTATATGTCAGATATATGAACATGTCATTCTAAGACAATAAATAACTAAAATATAACACTAATTTCTATAAATTGACATTATTTTTCTTTTATCATCTTATCCTATGTTATTTTGTTCAAACTTATATTTAGTTTTGTGTGTCTAGTCACTAGACAAGTGTGTCCTCCAAGTGTCCAAAGAGTGTTTGAGTCCTAAATTCTTTATAAAAAATTAGGACACGTTTGGATGAGTGTTGGACACGTGTAGGGAGAGTGTCTGATGAGTGTCATGTCCGTGTCTGATGAGTGTTGGTGTCCGACATGGACACGTCACGGACATGGACACACCACCTTTTTAGAAGTGTCCGTGCTTCTTAGGTATATAGTTTATCAACTTATTTGTTGTATGACAATCAATGACATTGATAACTGTACTTTGGTTTGCCATTATATGTTTCAAATTTGAAACTAGACAGTTGGAGGGTTTTGTGTTTGAGTTGTATTTTAAATTATTTCTGTTATTATATATTATTTTGTGTGTGTATGTGTTTCCCCGTTATAAGTCTTTCCCAGTGCATCCAATTATTTGCCTTGTTTTATTCTTTGCGTGGTTCTCCATTTGAAATTACAACAGTATTGTTTGATTGATTTCGAATCTACACATCCTTGTGCATTTGCCATCAGATTGCATTTCTGCAAATGGACATGGAAATGAAATATCTTTGTAACATTATACACACATACTCCATTTTATCGTGTTTGTTATGTCCAAAGTCATATCCTCAATTAAGTTAAAGTAACCATGTTCTTTCTTATTGCCCCAACCCATGTTCTGCCAGGCCTTCCTTATAGGTGCATTAAATGGTCTACAATTATTATTATCTTCATTATATACACATAAACATTTATAATATTTGGAGAGGTTTGTGTATTATGTGTATTTTAACAATGTGATACTTACCTGATTTCATTGCTGAACTTGGCTATATTATGTGCTTGACGATATAGAATCTGGTTGATCTTGCAAAACAGAGTTTTAACCTTTTGGGAGCTTGAACTGTGAACAAATCTATTGTAACAGTAAATTGTTTGATCACATATGATCCAGTACCAGTAAGGTACCTTGGACTTCTTATGCAGAAAATTTATCGTGCTTGTTACAAACCTGGACCAGTTTATTTTTTTCAAAAATTTTACTGCAGGTGTATATATATGCTCTTATTGATATGATATCAACACTACACATGAATGCATTATTTACTTGACCTAGTTCTTGGTGGAATTGGAAGGACATTGTAAAAACTTTAGAGACCATATTTATCATGATGAACTTATAGATGTTCTAACAAAAAGATTCAGTGTGATTCTTTAACTGAATATATAGAGAATTTTTCACCCAACTAATGGTTTTGGGAGCATGAGATAGACAAAGTGAACATAACCGAGGGAATATAGACAAAAGGAACATAACTGATGTAACTTTGGAGGCATATGAGATAGAAAGGGCCGAGTGGATGAAGCAAAATATGAGTGTATGTGTGATCTTTTGTGTGTTTCGTTCAGGGTTTCAAGCCCGAGGGTATGCAACTTATGGGAGACATTGATAAAAGGTGGCAGCAAGAGGCCCAAAATGTAAGGGGCAAATAGGGAAAGGGAACTCCATCTAATAGGAAGGAGAGAGAACTCAAAAGGCTTCATTCGTCCATCAATTATAATTTTCGGAATGAGAGTGGTGATTTAGCTATTGTTAGCCTCTAAATCTTTTTTTTTTTTTAATGTACTTGGGCGGTGCCCCCTTGGCACCTTTTCTATATCAATTTCACTTACTTCTTAAGGAAAAAATGCAGGCCCAAAATGGTAGTATTAGGATCTCGTGAGCAATTATGCATTCATGAGGAAGTGAGTTTGCTCCATGGAAGAACCCAGACAAATGCCTGTCATTCCCTTTGTAGAAAGCGCAAAAAGCGATATTGCCGCCATTTTCCTCGTGTTACAGGTAATTTTGTAAGAGTTTCACGTGGTTTCTTGTAACGATGTATATTGTTTGATTTGTCTATTTAGCTTCAAATCCTGATTTATGTGCTTTCAAAGTAAATATGAGTATTAGGCCTTGTTTGGGAAGTTGGCTATTTTAGTAGGCTATTTTAGTTTTTCACTACTTTAGTAGGCTAAAATTTTTGTGTTTGGGAAGATGGTTGGATTTTTTTGTAGTTAGATGTGATGTTTATGAGAGAAAAAGTGAAATGATTATGAGTTTGATGTGACATTTTGTCTTATTAGCTATTTTAGCCTTTTGTCTTTTTGTGAATTTTAGCCTAAAAAGCCGAATTTTAGCCTTTGCCAAACAAGGCCTTAGGATAGGCTGGAACAGGTAATGGGCTTGTTTAGCTGAATCAAATAACATAATTTTCTGTTGATTACAGTGGTGTTGATTTAATCTTTTTGAAGCTAATGGATTGAAATTTATGAACTATTTCTTGTCAGTCCGAAGGCTCTTTATGATATGTACCACTCCAAAGTTACTTTTGCTTCCTTCTATTTTTTCAGTGCATCAATTGTTCTGAAAACATTATACATTTCATTTTTTTTCCCTGTAGAATTCATGAAGGAAAATCCCAGTATTGGAGATCAACCTATTGATATAGAGGATTTGGTCAATATTGGAAAAAGCTGTGGAGCGTAGGTTTTCTACGTATTCTTTTCACTTTATGACAAAAAAGTGAATAATAAATCCTTGTATTTTTTTAACATAAACACTTTTTTGAAGGTGCCCTTATTATATGTCACGAGAGCTCCACAAGGTTGCTGATATCGTATTTGCACCTTATAACTATCTTATTGATCGTGGGAACAGAAAATCTCTTTCGATTAGGTGGAACAACAGCATACTGATATTTGATGAAGCTCACAACTTGGTAAGTAGAGATGCTTGCTTTTGTGATATCCTGGTCTTGTGAGTTACTTTGTGGATACCATATAATTTCTTTAATATATCACATGTAATGTAACAAGTGAAAAAACCATTTGCTGTAAATCTTGCATTTTTGTATATTTAATGCTTCATGATCTTGGCTAGTGATGGAAGAAAAATCTCCGATAAAATGCAGGAAAGCTTATGTGCAGATGCTGCATCTTTTGACCTGCCCTCAGGAATTCTGACAACTTGCATTTCTGAAGCAAAAAATTGCATTGACCTTTCTATTGCAAGGAGGGAAATCTCAAATGACAAATCATGTAATCCAGATAATTTTGCTATTCTTAGAGGTAAATGTAATTGGTTGAATGAGTGAATAAAAGTTTCCCTTCTTGTCAGTACGTTGATCCTGTGTATGTTTACTGTTCTGATAATATTTCTATTTTGGCTGATCTGAAGTCAGCTTGTGTCAAAATGATTATAGAATATGAGGTTCTCATTCCTATGCAAAATTTGATTTTTTCCCTGGATTTAGTTATATTTTTTGTCACTTTGCTACTTCTCATGAGTTAATCTTGCATTTCTTGCAGCGCTTCTGTTAAAACTTGAGAAGCGAATTGCTGAAATACCTATTGAATCCAAAGAATTGGGTTTTACCAAGCCTGGGCCTTACATTTATGAACTACTTGCTGATCTGAATGTCACACATAAAACTTCCACAAAGCTGATTAATATAATTGAAGAAGCGACTTTGCTTCTTGAGGAAGGTAAGCTGCAAGCAGTTATTGCCTGGACATTCAGGGTTTCATCACTATCCATGTTAATTGTTCTGAATGCGGTTTTTTTGTATGGGAACATATATATATATATATTTTAAGCAAATAGAATAAAAAAAAATTAGTCATTCTTTTTCATATTTCTTTGGTTGGTTTTATCAATGTTTGGACATGGACAAATTCATATTACAGAATATGAATGGTGGTTAGCCTTGCTGGTGTTATCTATCGTATTATATCTTTTTGGGTGCTTTACACCTAGATTCCTTTTTCCTTTCTACAGATGCAAATGCCACTGATAGTGGAGGGCCACACAAGGTGAAAGGAACCGTATGCAGACTGGAAAGCATGGGTGACATTCTTGGAATAATTTTCAGAGATGGGGGCAGAGCTCATGCTGAATATTATCGTGTAAGATTGGGAATTAGTCTATGCATTGTTACGTCAGAGCTGGAGTTTTCTCCATATTTCACCTTTGTTGTGTGGTATTGAGTTAATTGCTGAGTTGATTTCTTTTGTTGTGTTTTCAAGTTTCATGTTCAGGAAGTTGAAGCAAGTGCTACAGCTGCTTTTAAAGGTGATAGGGATGTTTTTTTTTTTCCACTATCTGAACTTCATTTGCTATGCTTGATGTGTATTTAAAATTCTTCTTTTCTGTGATGCATACAATTTTTTTCCCTCCTTTCTTGTGAATTGTCTGTCTATCAAGTTTTTAAAGAATTAACTTGTATGAATCTAAGATTTAAGTCAAAATCTTAGATTTATACTTTGATTACACTGGTGAGATATACATTCCTTCTCTGAAAGTCTTTAATTATATATTTTTTTCCTAGATGCTTTCTACAAGGTCCCAATTTTTATTTTCTTTTATTTTTGTTTAAGCACGTTGCTTGTCCTCCAGTTTTATCATCTTGTATTGACAAGTATTTCCACTTTCCCATCGCCAAACTCACAATTGCAAATAAACGTTTTGTCTCTAGGAGTTTGTCTTAATATGTTGTACTTAGTGAGTTGTGAGATTACCTAATGGATTTTGATTATATCTTTGATTTTCATGGTGCAGGTAGGGCATCTAGAACACTCAGCTGGTGGTGTTTTAATCCAGGAATTGCCATGGAAGAATTCTCCAAGTTGGGTGTTGGATCTATCATTTTGACATCTGGCACATTATCTCCATTGGATTCGTTTGCTCAGGAATTTAAGTTGTGAGTCGCTTTACATGGATTATTCTTAGCTATATCACTTGGTTGCGTCATGACTTTCAAAGTTGATAAAAAAATATTTATTTTTTCTTTGTTTTCCATGTCAGAGAATTTCCTGTTCGATTGGAGAACCCTCATGTTATATCAACAAATCAGATATGGGCTGGAGTTGTACCGGCTGGTCCATCTGGTTGCTCTTTCAACTCTTCATATCGGAGTCGTGATTCCATAGAATACAAGCTGGAGCTTGGTAATGCTATTGGTACGTAATTAGGTACTGATAATGATGGTTTTAGGTGTTGGGTATCACAAGTACTATCAGTGGGTCAATGATTTGCATACCATGCACAATGATAGTTACAGGGGGTGATAAATTCTTTGACCCCCCTTGGTTTACCAGAATGTGAGCTTTTTTAGATCTGATCATGTTTTCCTGACACAGGGAAATTTTGGCTTTTCAGTGCACTGGATGAAGATGTCATTAACATTCTTAGCTAGGAAAATTACAAATGAACCTTAGATTAAATTAGTCTTCTATTTGATATCAGTAGCCTCATTGCCATAATAACTACTTCATAAATTATTTGTTCCTTAAATTTTGCAGTCAATTTTGCTCGAATCGTACCGGATGGACTGCTAGTATTTTTTCCATCTTACTACCTTCTGGACCAATGTATTGGGTGCTGGAAGAATATGGTAAGGCTTACCACAAGTAATGAAGAATTGTGATCAGTTTGCATTTTCTTTTTGATGAACTATCCTCTTTATTCTCTAGAATCATACAAACTCAACAAATTCCAGCACAATCTGGGAGAGAATCTGCAAACATAAGCTACCTGTCATTGAACCTAGACAATCATCACTTTTCCCTTTGTCAATTGACGTGAGTAGCTGAATCTACATACTTATTCAACACTCTTCAACTTTTCCTTATATACTGTCATCACGTCATATATTTCAACTGCATTAATTTTTGGGCAGGACTATATGACTAAGTTGAAGGACTCCTCAACTTCTGGTGCAGTATTTTTCGCAGTTTGTCGTGGCAAGGTGTGATTTCGTCATGAAATTTAAGCAACACTTTCTTGCTGTGTTGTGGAAAACATTTTCATTTTTCTGTTGCGCTATAAACATTGTTGTCAAATCGCGAATCATGTTGCTAAAATAGTTAATAGTGAATTGTTAGATTTGTTCTTTTTTTTTTTAAGAGCAACAACAAAATTTTATTAAAAAAAGTGTGAAAGAGGACAAGGAGTCCTCATACAAAGAGAGAAAGATAAAGAGCGAAACAAAAACATAAAACTCATAGCCCTAGGGAAGGCAAACAGCAGCCCAATCCCTAGAGATCAAGAACAAGGGAACTCCTTTAAAAGGAGGGGATACAAATGCCCAAAATGACGCCAAATAATATGTTAAAATGTACCTACACCTACCACCACCTACTACCACACCTACTACACCTACCACCAATGTACCCTCACCTACTCCTCACCTACTATCCAAATCCTCTCCTATATAATAAGAATCCTTGTAATATCAATATATCAACAACAATCAATATATATCAATCAATAATACAATTCTCTTTATACATTGAATTTTAACATGGTATCAGAGCAAGGTTAAGAACTTAGTATTTTTCGCTTCACCGGCGGGCGGCAACCTCGCCTTGGCCGCCCGCCGGACCTCAACCTAGTCCGCTAGAATCTTCTTCACCACCTTCACAACGGAGCTCCGTGCCGGTGCCACCACCTTCCTCACCATGGCAGCAGCTTCAGCAATCATTCTGTTGTCGCGTCGCTTTCGATTTCAGATCTGTGTTGCCTTCATCCTCCACCATCAGATGGAGTAGATCCTCTTTTTCAACTAAGGTTTGACACCTAGTTGACGTATGTGATTCTCTATCATTTGTGGCCACAGCCTATCTCAGATCTGTGACCACCTTTGATCGAAAAATGATGATTGACATCAGGAACAAACTGCATTCAATGTAAGCCGCAGCTCCCTTCAGCTTTTTCAGCTCCAATCAGCCGGCACATAATCAGTGGGAAAGGTGTTGTTGGTATAGGAGATAAGCATGCAAGTCTTGCCAACAGCTCCATCGCCAACGGTGACGCACTTGATGAACCTCGAAGCACTCATCTTTCTTCTCCAGCGAAGACAACAACGTGTTCAATCCAAGGTCATAGACCTGGTGTACGCAGTGTGAATGCTGTTGTGGATTGGCAGCAGCAGTCTGGAAATCTGTATGCTTCTAGTGAAATTTCATCAATTATGGTATGGGACCTGGATAAAGAGCAGCTTGTTAGTTCTATTCCGTCCTCGTCAGATTGCAGTTTCTCAGCATTGCTGATGGGAATATTCGGGTTTGGAAAGATTACACTTTAAGGGATAAGACATAGAGATACACATGCATGAGAGGAGGCTGGCTCTCTCTTGGCACATCTACTCTCTCTCTTCCTTTTAATTAAGTGTTTAAATACCCTACATACCACCTCTACCCACATGGGTTGGTTCCCATTTTTCATCATCAATATGTTCCCACTCTCTTCCACTTTCTTTTCTTTTCTTTTTTTTATATATCACCCACGAGACTCCTCACATGAACCACCCACTATCTCTTAAAATACTTTATCATTTTTCCCACCCACAACCTCATCATCCTATCTTCTATCTATATTTTAATATGTAAACATATACATATATATATACATTGACTTCAATTTCTTTTCTTTTTTCTCTTTTCCTTTCTTTTCTATCTATACATATATATTTTTATTATTATTATTATTAAAAAAAAAAAAAACAAAAAAAAAAAACCCATCTTTCGTTTTGCTTTCAACTTTATTCTTATTATTTCTTTCTTTATTTTTCTTTCACATTATTTTTAATTTTTTTCCCATTCCATTCATACCATATCGCTTTGCACACCAAACCATATTTTATTCATCTCAGGGATCAACCCCGATCACAATTTTACACACACAAAAAAAAAAAAAAAAAAAAAAAAAAAAACAACAGCACCAAACCAACACAAATCGGCACAGTGGGATTTTTCTTCTCTACTCTGCTGTAGGTCTCTTCTTCTTGCCTCCGTCTTGGACGGCCCTTGCCGGTGTTGCCTCCGTGTTTGCTTGTCCACCGAGCACGTTCACTCCCCCATACTCCTCCACTGCAGCATATGGAGGACTTCCAAATCGGAACATCACGGTGGCCTTCCGCTTCAGCTCCTTATTTTCTATCTTTAACACACTTATCTCTGCTCGCGCATCCTTATACATACGTTGGAGCAGAGCCAGCTGGGAGTTTAACTGTTGCACCTCATTTGTCCTGCTCTGCAGCCGGTGCGACAAGTTTGTGACCGCCGTCATGGTTTCCACACATGACTTCAGAGTATACTGATTGGCCTCAATATCAGTTTGCACCGCCATTTTTTGCTCCACCGACCGCATCGGAAAGTTCAATGGAGCAAAACCAGAGGTGTTTGGTTGAGGTTCACTGGCCATCGCACCAGTTATTTCTCTTGTGGACTCGTTCAGTTCTGGAAAGAGCGTGAGCAGACCACGGGAAGAGGAGGCCATGTTCTGGGTAGCTGGACGGGAAGAAGAGGCCATGTTGTTGAGTGTTTCAGAGACGGGTTGGTTACAGAGTATTACAGAGTTTCTCAGCAAAGAAAGAGTTTGTTTCAGAGAATTTTCAGAAGTTTTTTGTCTGCCTCAGCCTCAGCCTCCGTCTTGGTTAAATAGCCGAGGCAGCCACGCGCATCGCGCGCCTCTTGCCACCAGACGACAAAACGGGCGCGCAAGCCAAGGCGCCCACGTGCCTCGCCATCATGTCCGGCACACCTTTTGATGAATTGGGCACGCCTTTTGATGGCACGCCTTTTGACAGATTGGGCATACCTTTTGAGGGTGCAACTTTTACAACGGTCCGACAAGACCCCATAAACTGTCCCGACATTGATTCCGGTTAGCATACAGTGTCCTCTACAACGTTATGACACCACCATACAGTGTCCTCTACACCGTTATGACACCCCCTTCAGTGTCCTCTACATCGTTATGACACCCCCTTCAGTGTCCTCTACACCGTTATGGCACATCATCCAGTGTCCTCTACACCGTTATGACACCACCATACAGTGTCCTCTACAACGTTATGACACCACCATCCAGTGTCTTCACCAATGGTCTGACACGACCATACAGTGTCTCCTATCCTTTTTTATTTTTATGTATTTTCTTGTTTTGTAACTCTCTCCAAACTCAAGTTGGTTAGTTCCTATCCTCCTTGAGTTTGCGGGGGGCTGTTAAAATGTACCTACACCTACCACCACCTACTACCACACCTACTACACCTACCACCAATGTACCCTCACCTACTCCTCACCTACTACCCAAATCCTCTCCTATATAATAGGAATCCTTGTAATATCAATATATCAACAACAATCAATATATATCAATCAATAATACAATTCTCTTTATACATTGAATTTTAACATCCACCCTATCCCACAAAGCCTCTACACTTGCTTCCTTGCCATCAAAGATTCTAGCATTTCTCTCCAACCATATGGCCCAAAAAATAGCAAAAACAATGCTTGTCCACATTGTTTTGGCTCTCTTGGTTCTCCCAAACCCTATAAACCGAATAAGAAGCATTTGAATACAGTCCCGCGAAGCAACCCACTGCTCATCACATAAGCTGAACAGCCGCTGTCATAATATACAAGCCACTGGGCAATGAAGAAATAGATGATCCGCTTCCTCCAAGTTCCTCTTGCACATCACACACCATTGAGGGCAAAGAGAGTGATTAGGCCTTCTCCTTTGGAAAACATCATTAGTTGTTACATCCTTTTGAGCCAAAGACCACATGAAAAACTTCACTTTATGAGGGACATCTGCTTTCCAAATTTTCTTATGAAAAGAAAACAAGGGAATAGAGGGATTATCAACGAGCTTATTAAAAAAGGATTTACATGAAAAGACTCCTGAAGAGCTTAGATTCCACACCCTAATATCACAAGATGAAGAAAGAGAGACCCCCTCAAGCACTACCAACAAAGATGCCAGCTCCCCCGCCTCCCTATCATTCAAGTTTCTAATGAAATCAAAGTTCCAAGAGATAGGTGCCATAGAAGAGCAAGCCACTGATGCTATTGAAACATTTGAAGAACGAACCAACCGGTAAAGAAGAGGAAAAGATCTATCAAACGAGATATTGCCTAACCAAACATCCTCCCAAAAACGGATGTTCACCCCATTCGCCACTCTCAACGAAAAGTAGTTAGACACAAGGGGATACAAACAAGAAATGGATTTCCACGGTGAACAACAATTGCCTCTATTAATCACATTAGAATCTCTACTATTGGGTTGAACTCCATACTTGCTTTTAACAACTGAACACCATAGCGAATCACTTTTAATAGAAAATCTCTACAACCACTTGCCCAAAAGAGCAATATTCCTAGCAACGATGTTTCCAATAGCTAATCCACCTTTTTCCTTAGGAAGAGAAACCGTATCCCACCTAACCAAATGAACCCTTTTGCCCTGTTCACACCCTTCCCAAAGAAAATCTCTCATCAATTTCTCAATTTTCCTCGCAATGCTAACCGGGATTTTGAAAATGGATAGGAAATAAATAGGAACAGATCCTAATACGGATTGTACCAAAGTATATCTCCCCCCCTTAGACAACAAAGCTCGCTTCCATCCCTCCAATCTTTTCCCAATTTTGACAAGAACAGGTTCTTAAAAGGACGCCAATCTAGGATCTCCTCCCAATGGAAGCCCTAAGTATTTGATAGGAAAGGAAGCAGTGGAACATCCCAACATATCCGCTACCCTATGCACATAGCTATCATCCAAATTAATACCCACAACACTGCTCTTGTTCAGATTGACCTTGAGGCCTGACACAATTTCAAAAATTTTCAGAATCTGTAGCAAACTCCCCACTTTATTTTCGTCCTTTGATGAGAAGAATATAGTATCGTCCGCAAATTGTAAATGAGTAACTCCAATCCTATCCCTTCCCACCACAAACCCCTCGATGACACCTTTATCCTTAGCTAAATCAATAATCCTACCCAACACATCAGCAACTAAAATAAACAAAAATGGTGATAAAGGATTACCTTGCCTTAGACCCTTAGATGCTTGAAAAGAACCCCCAGCTTTACCGTTCACAATGACCGACATATTGCATGACGACAAGCACCCCCAAATCCATATTCTCCACCTAACTCCAAACCCCTTCCTTTCCAAAACAAAATCCACAAACCCCAATCAACATGGTCATACGCCTTCTCGAAGTCTACCTTAAATACAACACCTTCCTTACGTAGCCCCCTAGACTCCTCCACAACCTCGTTAGCCACTAAGACTACATCCAATATCTGCCGACCTTGCACGAACGCACCTTGTGCCAAGGAAATAGTTTCCCTAAGGACAACTCTAAGTCTCCTAGAAAGCACCTTTGCTAAAATCTTATATAGAGATGTAACCAAGCTAATGGGTCTAAAATCTCCAATCTTGACCGACCTCTCCTTCTTGGGAATTAGACAAATAAAGGATGCGTTGGTACACAAATTAACCTTCCCACTCCCAAAGAACTCACCAAACACTCTCAAGAGATCACTTTTTACAATATCCCAACAATCTTGAAATACGGCCATTGAAAAACCATCCGGATTTGGAGCCTTATTTCTCTCACACTCAAATACAGCCTGTCTTATCTCATCCTCCTCAAAGGGCCTTTCAAGCCAACTAGCCGTCACTAACTCCACTGGAGCCCAATTAATGCCAACAATCCCTGGACGATATCAGAATATAAATTTGAATAAAAATTAAAAACCTCCTAGACAATAAGTTCCTCCTTACACACAACCTCATTCTGACCCACTACCAAGTTTTTTATAAAACTCTTCTTCCTCTTTCTCGATGCAACTCTATGATAAAATCTAGAGTTGGTATCCCCCTCTCTAGCCCATTTCAACTTAGCTCTTTGACCCCAAAAAATCTGCTCCCTAAAAACGATCTCTTCCAGCTTCATTCTAAGCATTGATTGCCTATCCCTTAACGCTACAGATAAACCCTCCCCGGCCTCCTTCACATCTAATTCCTCAATATCCCGAACTAAACCCACTTTCACCGCACCTATATCCCCAAAAACTTCACGTTTCCAAACTTTTAAATTATCCTTGACTCCTCTCAACTTTCGCATAAACTTAAACCCTTCCCACCCATGGACTCTACCATTTTCCCACCAATCCCTAAAGAACTCCTTAAAAGATCGATTTTCCAACCACATATTCTCGAACCTAAATGGGGTGGGACCCTATTTAAAGGGACAACTCTCAAGAATCACAGGACAATGATCTGACACAACTCTTGGCCCTACCTCTTGCCTTATGTCCGGAAATAACTCCTCCCACCCTAAAGTATGAAGAAACCTATCCAACCTACAACACACCCGATTTTCCTGAAGGTTAGACCAGGTGAACCGTGCATTACTCAAGGGAAGATCAATCAACTCACACTCCCTTATAAAAGAATCGAAGTCCCGCATACTCTTACTGGTGGAAACCCCATTCAGTTTTTCCGAAGCGAGCCTAACCACATTGAAATCTCCACCCACACACCAATTAGGGGAACAAAGCCCAAATAATCCTGCCAACTCCTGGGTTTATTAGGACCATAAACCCCTGTCAGCCACCATTCCTTGTTATCCCTATTTCTAAATCTAATAGACAATGAAAATACCCTAACAACTACCTCACACTCCAATACAACTCTATCATCCCACATAATCAAAATTCCCCCGGATCTCCTTGTAGAAGGCAAGGTAGCCCATCTCCTAAATCGAGTCTCCCAAACACTCCTAATAAAAACCCTATCACACTCCTCACACTTTGTCTCTTGAAACATCACCATGTCTGGTTGTTGCATTTTCAAAACCTCTTTAACTACGTCCCTTTTCCTACGAGACCCTAGTCCTCTAATATTCCAACTAAAGATCTTCATCGAGAACCATCATCACCCCTTGTCTTATTCCCCTGACCCTCATAATTGATGCTACTTTCAAGGTTTCTTAATTCCCTCAACCCTTTCTTTCACCCCGAATCTCTATGACTACCACCCCCCTTAAATGTAAACCCCTCCCTCCTAGACCGAAACTTCTTCCCACCTTTACTGACTAGTGCCAGCCCAAGAGTGTCAAGTAATTGTGCAAAGTGAGGCACATCATCCTCCTTCAAAGGGAAAGACACATGCTTACTCATTTTCCTCAGCCACTTTTCAGACTCATCACCATCGTGACCACAAACATTGTTCCTCTGAAGCCTATGACTAGGAGATTCCTCCATCAAAAGATCAGTCCTATGAGTATCCATATTACTTGCCTATGGGTTCAAACTACCGTTGGTAGAGTTCCTATTTGTATGTAACAGAGGCCAATTATCATTCTTGTTAGAAACCATTATACCCAATGATGACTCCCCCACCACCCTTCCCCTAACAAACACAGAATGAATACCCTGAATATGAGGAGGTGAAGAATTCATGTCGTCCCTTTCAAAAGAATCACAAACCTTTTCACCAGAGTCAAAGACTACCTCACCCTTAGTCCCCACAGTGTGCTGATTACAAGAGGAAAATGGAACCTCCTCTTCATGGAAAAGCCGATTGAGATTCGGATCAAAATCATCAACCTTCTCCTCAACTACCTCGTTGGGACCCAGAGATTCATTAGAGCTTTCATGAGAACCATATCCTTTCAATGCTTGGAGCACTCCTTGTGGATCGCAAATGCCCACATCCACTTCGTTAATCATTCGATCAACACCAGGAAAAACTTCAAGCGCATCATTATCAGCTTCATCTACACCATCAACTACAATGGGCCGCCCAATCTGGAGAAATTGCCCTGTCGATCAATCAACCATATCTGCCAAACCCAAATGAATTTCATTTGGGTTTAACCCATCCAAGTGATTCGGAACTCGTTTATCAATCCCATGCTCCATACTGATGTCATGAGTCGCAAACTCCACACCCTGCTGTTTCCGCCTGTCGCTACCATAAGACCCATCTCCCCTCTAGTTTGTTGTTTGGGTCCTGTCGTCCTCACCATCGGAGATACCCATCGTCTGCCTAACCCGACAAAGCCCTTGTTTCGAACCTGGGACAGAAATACCCGAGTGATCTGGGTTAGGCCCTTCATACCTCAGGTTATGATCAAGACTTTTATGGCCCGATGGACCATCTCCCACTTGGCTAAAATCTTGGCCCAAATTATTGGTGCAATTTAAGCCCATGTTAATACCCTCATCACCACCAATCTGTTTTTTGTTTGATGCATGAGAGAGGCCCAAATCTGGCCTAGGCCCAAGATCACCCATCAGCCCATCTCCACCTAAAAAATCCTCTCCTGATCAGTGGCCCTGAAAAACTAGCCCATGTTCAATACAAACTGTATCACCCCTTGACCTCCCCTCATCGTTGACATTCCTTGAGTCAAAAATATGAGCCTCTTCATGAACCCCAACTTTCTTGGGAACTAGACAGCCACGTGTCCCAACTGTTACCTCAACCTTATCATCTTCCCTACCTCCGGCGCCAAGCTCCGATGAAAACCCATGCCGGAAACTCCATTGCCGAAGACCCTCTCTGCGTTTGACAGCTTTCGAAAGCGACTTCACACGCACTGTGATTGCTCCTTAATCCATCATAATCTCCACGGTTGATGGTAAAAACCCAGAAGTCGATCCTTTCACCTTCAGTCTTGCCTCAAAAAGATTTTCAAAAGTCTTGGTTCTTTTGTCCACTGCTAATAGCCCTCCGCATTTCGCACCAATTTGCTCAAAAATCCTTATATTCCATAAATTAAACGGCAAGTCACAAATAGCAATCCATCCTCCATATGAGGCAATAACATTAGATTTCCTATGCTTCTCATCGGACCACCTCTCCAATATTACTGCAATACCTTTATCAAAAAATTGCAAACATTTATCCCCATAGAACACGGCCATCTCCTTGGTTTTGGTGAAGAACAAAGCTCGATTCAACTGAAAGGGACCAAGCTTGATAGATAACTTGTAAGACTTACATAATTCCTTCTCAATTTGCTCCCAACATATGAAAAAATCTGTTCTCTCACACACCACCGCCTGATGGAGAACTAACGAAGAATCATTTGATACTGAAAATGGTGATTGAAGCTTAAGAACCTCCGCATACGACCTACCTCTGTTTACCCCTGTTTTCACTTGAGGACTCAAGTCCTCTGTATGTACCTCCTTATTTGCCCCATTTTGCTGGACATCATCCCCAAGATCATTTGCCATGGCCATATGTCTTACCTGTTTTCCTGCATCCTTGTCTTCAGTACCTCTAACGTGGTTCTTCCGCCTTGTTCCAAATAAGATTGTATCAAGTAACCCAGCCACATCCTTCCACCCTTGTCGATTGACCCCTGCTGGAATGATAATGCTTGATCTTCTTATCCTAGCAACCCACTTGGATAACTCCACAAATTCACCTCTCCTATTAGAATAACTCTGAAGAAAGAAGACAGCAGAACTGTTCGTATACTTTCTGAAGAACTGCCCCACCGCACTCGTAGTTCCAACATCCTGAAGGACCTGCGATACCCAGAAGACCCCTCCTAGATCAATTTTCAATGTGAAACTTCTATGCCTATTCCTTTCAATGATTTCCACTACCTCCCGGTGAGATCTCTCATCAACCTGAACAATGATTATCTTTTGCTCAATCTTCAGATCCAGCACACGATCTTTGTACCTCTTCATTGTCTCCATTCATTCTATTTAATATGATATATAATTCTATATATTTATATACATAAAAAAATAAGTAAATTAACAATACGACTAAATTATATATATGCATATAAAATCACATATAGTAATATAACTAATTATTTTCTTCTATATATTGTCATAGTTTGGCGAAAGTGATGTTATTTCATGCATCATCACAAATAGAAATAGAATTGAATCGCAGTGAATTGTAGTGAATTGCAATGAATCGTACGATTCACTCAATTTCCAATTCAATAGCACAATTCGAACAATTTTTGTTGAAACTCATATTGAATCGTGAATTGTACAATTCTAACAACCATGACTATAAGGTTATGTTTAGTTGCTTTAGAAGCATTTTAAAATCTTATGACTGTAAAAAGGCCTTTGGAAGCCTTCATTACATAAATCACAAGATTTGTTAAACAGAAACTACATATTGGAACGAACTCAGCCAGCACTATTCTCATCCTTGATGCTATTACACAAACATGGGAGTTGAGAAGTTATGAAGACATTAGGGTCCTTTTAGCATCATTTATAGTTACATTTCTAATGGTTTTTCATGTTCCTACTCCAATTCTTGCGCTGTTATGTGCGTGATGGTTCGTGAGGTGGTAGAGGGAAGCCCTCTGAGAAGATGGTAGGCTTTCACTTGGCTGGCGTCACCAGAGGCAGAGGAGGAGAGAGCCAACGCAGGTTTAGGAGAGGGAGAGTTGGTGGTAATGGAGAGCTCTGTGTATCATTGGGGGAGTAGGAGAAGGTGGTGATTGTTGGTTCTGCTGCATGCATGAGAGGCCTCCTTATATAGGGTGGTCGAGCTATGAGGTGCAACTCGGCTTGGGATAGGTGGCTCCACCCTCTTGGTTAGACAAAGTGGTAGTAGCTTCAGTCAACTGTCCACCCTAGGCATAAGTCTTGGGGAGCATATGATGTATTAACACTGGGTAGGTATGATACACCCATTTTGGGATATGTTAGAGCAACTCAGTGTTAGGTATGATTTAGCCTTTGAGGTATCAAATGTCTTGGTCAAGGTCTCTCTCTTTCTAGACTTGTCTGACCATGCCCTGCCTCGAGTAGGAGGTGCCAAGCTGCCCTGGTGAATCCTTAAACTCTAACCTTCAATTCATAAGCCCTCTGGTGATCCTGAGTGAGGCGTACTTAGGCCCTGCTCTCTGTCTAGGTACTGCTTGATGGGACTGCTGGTGATCCAAGTAGACCGAGTGGGTGTTAGGCTTGCCTGAGTGGGAGTGCCTAGTGGAGAATTCCTGGCTGATCTAGGGGCAAGGCCAAGTGTCCTTGATCGTTGTTGAGTCTTGACTGATTGATCTTTACTCCCCAAGGGGAGTATTGGAAATGCACAATTAGTCCACCTGCCACTCCTTGAGGCTGATATGTGATGCTCTTGTTAGAGAAGTCATTGATGTGGTGACGTGGCAACGTTGTTGGACCTATGTACGTACATGTTGCATGGAAGTTATTTTTAATTGTTCTTAAAAAATTATTTGATATGACTGGACTTTCACAAACAGTATTACTACGGAAACACAGTAAAATTTTGCAACTTACAAGTAGAAATATCAAAATTTCAACACAACTTCTGCCGAAACATTAATAGAAAAATCCCTTCACTATAAGAAATCTAATTTTGTGCGCTGAATATTTTTCTTAAATTTATATTGACTCTCTTAAAATAATTTTCTGGGTCTGTCCCTGCGCAGGGTTGCCCTGAGGTCAACTCATCACGCTGGGAACAGCATGAAAATAGTTCTCCTTGGGAGTTATGTCCTGCACATAGGTGCTATAACTTGTGTCAATTGCTTGGTTTTTCTTTCTGATATATCAATGTTCTTTAATTCCTTGGGTTTCAGTATACCCAAATATATGCAGTTGATGCTGCTTAGTCATCAGTAAGAAATGCTGGCTTCCGCAAATCTAAGGTACCACTGAAAGCTGAAGTCATGTCACGCATGTTAAGGGTGTATTTATTGATGATGACAAGTTTGGGATCTTTCAAATTTTTTGTAATATTTCTGAAAACCTAGTACCTTCTTGTTTTTTATTTTTTTAAAGATGCTTACCCATTTAATGGATATTTGTTTTGATACTTTTGAAAGCTGAAGTTTGCTGCAAAGTTGTATATTCTTATGCCTGCTGTTGCCTCAATCTTTCAGTTCCATTTTTTTACCATGGCTAATTGCCTTTATTTTATTAGGTAAGTGAAGGGTTAGATTTTGCAGACCATGCTGGAAGAGCTGTGGTTATCACTGGAATGCCATATGCCACGATGACTGATCCAAAGGTTTGATTGTCTTGCTGCCTGTTTTTTCTTGATTATTGTCATCTGTGTGAATTTGAATTGTATCAGTGTCCTGAGATATTTGTATCATTAGTAAAAGAAACTTACTTTGGAAGCTACTGTTATTGTATAAAAGCATCTTAATTTTGTTATATCATAGTGGAAACCATAATCCCAACTTTTTTAGTTGCAGTTCCTTTTAGGTGAAATTGTTGATGTTCAAAGATATAAGTACGATTATTTTATTTATCTTTTAAGTTTCTGTTCTGTGCCAGGGTTTGGTTATCTTATTGTGGCCTTAATTTGCGTTGTCAACCTTTTAATACCTAGTAATGCTTGTGAATTCCTTAGTAGTGTGGATTGTTTTTACCTTCAGAGTCAAAGTAGTTACCTTGGTAACTAAAGTCCATATTAATCAAATTATTTTACGCAAATATGATACTGCATTCAATCCTTATTTCGAGCAATAAGTTCAGAAATATGACATTGTATTGGTTTTACCTCCTCATTGTGATATGTGATAGTTTTTTGTTGATTTGAAAGATATGGATGTAAACTATCCAATTTTAATTTGTTATGTAAGTTTTATTCTAATAGCTGTGTTTTTTCTTCATATTGAAGTGCAATTTTCTGTCATGCGTTACTGTAAGAATTTATGTATTATTGATTGATGTTTATTGATATCTATTACAATGATTCATGATTCCTATATATAGAAGAGGGTGAGTGTGTAGTAGGTAAGGAGTAGGTGAAGTGGAGGTGGTAGTGGTGTAGTGGGTTAGGTTTAGTGGAGTAGGTGAGGTGGTAGTGGTGCAGTAGGTTAGGTTTAGTGGAGTAGGTTTAAGTGGGTGAAGTAGGTGGAGAGTAGGTGGATTTTAACAGCCCCCGCAAACTCAAGGGGGATAGGAACTAACCAACTTGAATTTGGAGAGAGTAACAAAACAAGAAAATACATAAAAATAAAAGAGGATAAGAGACACTGTATGGTCGTGTCAGACCATTGGTGAAGACACTGGATGGTGGTGTCATAACGTTGTAGAGGACACTGTATGGGGTGTCATAACCATGTAGAGGACACTGTATGGTGGTGTCATAACGGTGTAGAGGACACTGGATGGCGGTGTCAGACCGATGTAGAAGACAGTTTATGGGGTCATGTCGGACCGTTGTAGCAGACACTGTATGGTCGTGTCAGACCGATGTAAAAGACAGTTTATGGGGTCATGTCGGACCGATGTAGAAGACAGTTTACGGGGTCATGTCGGACCGTTGTAGCAGACAATGTTGTGACAGTTGTTGTGACAGTTTACAGAGTCTTGCTGGACCCTTGTAGAAACTAACCGGAATCAATGTCGGGACAGTTTACAGAGTCTTGTCGGACCCATAAAGGAGCTAACCGGAATCAATGTCGGGACAGTTTACAGAGTCTTGTCGGACCCATAAAGGAGCTAACCGGAATTAATGTCGGGACAGTTTACAGAGTCTTGTCGGACCCATAAAGGAGCTAACCGGAATCAATGTTGAGACAGTTTACAGAGTTTTGTCGGACCCATGAAGGAACTAACCGGAATCAATGTCGGGACAGTTTACAGAGTCTTGTCGGACCCCTAAAAAGTCGCACCCTCAAAAGGTGTGCCCAATCTTTCAAAAGGCGTGCCATCAAAAGGCATGCCCAATCCATAAAAAGACGTGCCATCAAAATGCGGACCCAATCCATAAAAAGACGTGCCATCAAAAGTTGCGCCCTCAAAAGGCGCGCCCACTTCATCAAAAGTCGTGCCCGACAGAAAGCGTCGAGCCATCAAAAGGTGAGCCGGAGACGCGGCGAGGCACGTGAGCGACAGAGTGGCGTGTCGGCCGCGTCGTCAGTGTCGATATAAACCAATGCGGAGGCTGTGCTTGAGGCAGAAGCGAAGACAAAAAAACCTGGGAAAAACTTCTGAAAAACTCTTCATTTTCTGAGAGAGATATTCGTTTTTCTGAGAGATTGCCTCTAAGAGCTGCAAATCTTGAAACACTCCCCTTCCGAACATTATCAGTCTCAAATTGCTATTTCGCTGAAACATTCAGCAACCTAAAAAACATGGCCTCTTCTTCCCGTTCAGCTACCCAGAATATGGCCTCTTCATGTCGTGGTCTACTCACTCTCTTTCCCGACCTCAACGAGTCAACAAGAGAGATAACTGGTGCGGAGGCCCGTGAACCTCAACCAAACACCTCTGGTTTTGCTCCGTTGAACTTTCCGATGCGGTCGGTGGAGCAAAGAATGGCAGTGCAGTCGGATGTGGAGGCCAATCAGTATACATTGAAGTCATGTGTGGAAACCATGACTGCGGTTACAAATTTGTCGAACCGGCTGCAGAGTAGGACAAATGAGGTGCAGCAGTTAAACGCCCAACTGGCTCTGCTCCAACGCATGTATAAGGATGCGCGAGCAGAGTTAAGTGTGCTAAAGGCGGAAAATAAGGAGCTGAAGCGGAAGGCCACCGTGATGTTCCGATTTGGAGGTCCACCGTATGCTGTAGTGGAGGAGCAGGGAGGAGACAACTTGCTTGGTGGTCTAGGAAGCACGGAGGCAACACCGGCAAGGACCACCCAGGACGGAGGCAAGAAGAAAAGACCGGCGGCTGAGTAGAGAAGAAAAATCCCACTGTGGCTGTGGTGGTTTTGTTTTTGTTTGTGTGGGTTTTCTTTTTTTTTTTTTTCTTTTTTTTTTTTTTTATGTAAAAGTGTGATCGGGGTTGATCCCCTGATATGAATAAAATGACAAGGTTGTGGAATGTTGTTGGTGTTATTTTGTGGTGTTGTTTTGTTTAATAAGAAAAATAAAATAAAAGAAAATAATGGATAAAGAAAATAGAGAAAAATATTTGTGGATGGAATAAATTAAGAGAAAGGAGAGATATGATTAAAGTGGGTTTGAAAGTGGGAAAAGATGAGAGAGAGGGAGATAGAGTGGGTGCATGATGATGATGTTGGGTCCATGGAGAGAGAGAGAGAGGGATGTCCAAGAAGCTTGTGCTTTTGATAGTTACACATTACCCAAGCTGTATGTGAAGATGCATGTTACTGTCGTACACTTCTGCAGGCTTGGTATTCTTTGTGGGGCACTTGCAACACGTGACATTGAAAATTGTATTCGAAAATGATGACATCTCCAACATGAAACGTCTTGGAAGCAGCCCAGGCCTTGTAATCAATATTCCCAATGATGGTTCAACCAGCGGAGTCCCCAACCTTGTACACTGCTGCCATTGAAACCTTCAAGCCAGCAAACATGGCTACCAACAACAGAGCCACAGCTCTACACCCCACACCCAAATACATGGCTAAGAGAGAGAGAGCAAATCGGGAAAAAAAACAGCAGTGACGAGCAGAAAAGCAGCGCCAGAAACGCCAACGACGACGACGAGTAAGAGTACAACCACGGATATGTGAGAGGCAAGGTGAACGGCGATAGAGGCTAGACGATGATGCGGGTGCCGCCGCCGACATAGCGGAGGAGGGGTGTAAGAAAATGTTGAAGAAGTCAAGGTATGTGTAGAAAATAAGCGGAATAGGTTGAGGTCCGGCGGGCGGCCAAGGCGAGGTTGCCGCCCGCCGGTGAAGCGAGAAATACTAAGGTCTTAACCTTGCTCTGATACCATGTAAGAATTTATGTATTATTGATTGATGTTTATTGATATCTATTACAATGATTCATGATTCCTACATATAGAAGAGGGTGAGTGTGTAGTAGGTAAGGAGTAGGTGAAGTGGAGGTGGTAGTGGTGTAGTGGGTTAGGTTTAGTGGAGTAGGTGAGGTGGTAGTGGTGTAGTGGGTTAGGTTTAGTGGAGTAGGTTTAAGTGGGTGAAGTAGGTGGAGAGTAGGTGGATTTTAACAGTTACCATTCTATTATCTGAATTTTATATGTTTGATGTAATGTGTGTCAGGTTCGTTTAAAACGGGAGTACTTGGATCAACACACACAGTCACAACTGATGGGATGCAAGGTAGTTTTTTTGACCACCAGACAGAGGCCAGAATTCTAGCCTTCAGTAATCTGTCACATTTATAATACAAAATTTCTACTACTTCAACTACGCTTTTATTTTTTTCATTTATAATTTATTTGAAAGCGTACTTAAACTACACATAAAAGTTGCAGGTTCTGACTGGAGAGGAGTGGTACGGTCAACAGACCTTACGGGCTGTGAATCAGGCTGTTGGTCGTGTCATTCGTCATCGCCATGATTATGGAGCAATTATTTTTTGTGATGAAAGGTTGGTTTTGGGTAAACGTAATGCTGGAACTTTCACCAAAATGCATGCATATGCTAAGTTAATAGCAAAAAAGAAAGAAAACAAACAAAAGGCTAATGCATTAAAATGCAGCCACTTATTTGTGTCCCCTCCCCTCTGACTAGTTTATAGCACCTAAAATTTATTATTTTTGTTGATCTTTATTATCGTAATTTGTTGGAATCATGCATATATTATCAGAACAACCTTGTTTGGAAAATTTTGAAGTATCTTGTATTTGAGTACACTGTACACCTTGTATCAGCTTTAACTTTTGTTAGCCACTATCCACCTGCTTTGAAATCATGGACTTAAACTTCCATAAACTTCAAGAGAGTGGAAGGGACTGATCTGAGGTACAAGGTTTGCCAGAGACTGGAAAACATGTCAGAGGTATCAAAGACAAGGAGATGACTGGGAGAGAGATGGAGCAGTCCAGTTAAGAGAGGGAGAGAGAGAGAGAGAGAGAGAGAGAGAGAGAGAGGGGCAGTGGAGTACTATAGCTCTAAGGAAGACCTGGTGATGCTTTGTAAAGTTTGTGATGCAAGGGAGTTCTTACTTCTATTAATGGAAGGTTGGTCATGAGACAGTCACCAATTTTCCAGATATTTAGGGGTTTCGTCATGATATCTCAAAACGCAGTAAGGTGGTTAGGATATGTCAAAACACAATAAGGTGCTTGACTCCTGCAGTCTGCAAGTAGGACTGCTAATGAACTGAGCTGCTCATGAGCAGCTTGAGTTCGGCTTGAGTCAAATTTGTAGGCTCATTTAGTAATCATTCTGAGCTTTAGTAGAACCAAGCTCGGCTAGAATAAGCTTGTGAATACAAGAATATATAAATTATTTTCTTATTTTAAATAAATCAATTATTTCTATTATAATTATTATTATTATTATTTTTTTGTCTTACATAATTGATTGATGAACTTATTAATAATATGAGCTTTCTTTTATATTTTGCTCATTTTTTTGCCCCCTCTTTCTTCTTGATTTGCATTAGTGCATGTTAATTTAGGTTGATGCTTTTTTCCGAGCTTGAGCTGGAGCTGGAGCTCGATTATATAGTCTCAACTTGAGCTTGACTCGAGCTCAACTAATGTTTAGCAAGCTAAGCTTGAACATGCCAAAGGTCAATTTGGCTCAGATTGGTTTGGCTTGCTTACGGTTCTACTGGAAAGGGGCAGTGCAGATCACATATCTACACATTTTCAGTGGTTCCTATTGAAATGTCAAACTTCTGCAAAAGATCTGCAAAGGCATGAAATCTTTAAAGTTTTAATTCAGTTATCTGCAATAAGGACTACAGAAAATTAGTAAAATGTGTGATCATTTGGATGGTTTCCTTTTATATGACAATAATTCTCTTGGTTGCTAACAAGTGTTGTGCGTTAAAGTAATCTAGTTTTTTCTTCACCTTCTGTGTTGTAAATAGGTTTGCACATCCAAGTCGTCAGTCGCAGATATCACTTTGGATACAGCCTCATATCAAGGTACATTTTGTGGGGTCAAATTGAGTTTTGTGGTCCGAGAACCTCTCGCACTTACACAGTGTTATCCATGCAGTGTTACTCCAAATTTGGGGATGTAGTTTTCACATTGACACGTTTTTTCCGAGATGGAGTAACTCGTGGTCCTACAAAGCTGGAACTGACACGAAGTGAAGACCACGGTTAAGTATCTTTTAGCTAAAACATAATAATGGTTTCATTCTTTTTACAATTCATTTCAATTTTCTTCTAGTTTTTGTTCATGACATTTTGTATTGAGATCAGCATTCCTTGTGGGTCAGTATATTTCAAATTGTTCTGGGAAATACATTAGTTTCCGAGATTTTTTTAAATATGTTAGTTTCCAAATGAAATTGTAATATGAAGGAATTCACCTCCACTAATAGAATATGAATTCTATGTTTTTTTTTTTCTCCATACAAAAGTAGTTTAGTGGCTTTAAAAGCATTCTTTGACCCCTCCCAACAAGTTGAATTTGGTCAATAAATCCAAGAGTAAAACATGGTTCCAAATCCTGATTCAAAATAATTTACAGAATAGTATCAAATGGATCAACTTCTTGAGTCCAGTTCTAATAAGATTTAAAGTTAACATTTTAAAGGAATAAAGGCCCAGCAAAAATGACTCCAACAGTTATACTACTTTTTCTTCCTGGATATGGTGAATACTATTTGGAAATGGGCTTTGGTTTTGGTTGATTTTTTGAAAATTGAGTTTTTTGTTTTTCGTGTTTTTACTGATTTTTTTAATATTTACACAAATTTTATTTTATTTTTTAGATGCACTTAACCTAAATAAAAATTAAAATATTTGTGGAAAAATAATTAAAAAATTCAATAAATACACAGAAATATGAAAATATATTGAATTTTTGTATTTGGTGAATTAATTTTTTTTTCCCATAAATATTATATTTTTTAAATGTATCTAGGTCAAGTAATAAAAATTTTTCTTAAAATATTAAAAAAATTCATTAGAAACAAAACAATACGGAAAACAAAAGCTCAATTTTCCGAAAAATGAGTTAAACCAAACAAGGTGAGCTTTGCTATGTTTTGTTTGTTGAGATCTTGAAACAACTTAATTCAGCAACTGAAAGTTTGTGTTTTATGTATGCTTGTATGGTGACCTAAAGGCTATTTTTTGCTACAATAATCTGAATTATTTTTGGGGCCAAACCCAAATGTCCTGCAATTTGTATTTCAAGTGTGAGTCTTTCAGATATTTATTGGTTAAAATGTCATGGCTAATGATTTGTTTATGTTCTGTTCCAGGAAATGTGAACACAATGAAAACTCCCCAGTCTATGGACAAACTTCACTTAGAAAACTTTCTTGCTCCATTGGTAATTATTTGATTTTTTTAGTGCAAACTCATAATTCACGGTAATAAAACTTATCTGTGTTTTTTCTCAATTCACACTGTTAACGTCTTTTGTGCTGGTGGATTTGTATGCAGACCACACCAGTGGATTCAGATTGCTCTGTTAAGTTATCATCTTCTATATCTCAGGTTAAAGGAGGGAAAAGTTTTAGCAATTGGGGAGGAATTCTTCCTGCTAATCGTTCATCACTAACTTCCAACAAGCAAATTCAGAGTTTAACCTGGAAACATTCAAGTGATCTGCTTTGCAATGAGAAAAAATTGTTAATTCCTGGGAGGAAAAGTAAACGTAACATAAATCATTTAATAGATTTGACTTGCAATTCTTCAGCGGATGAAGAAACAAGTAGAGAACTGATCGTGCCATGTTCTTCGAAGAAGCCTAGAATAGAGCTTGATCCACTGCAACATATTGGGAATTCTGATGAACCTTCATACATTGTCAGTGACGCACAACTGAGCAATGCACCTACCATAAACGATTCGGTGAAACATGAGAAATCACATGTTAATGATTACGGAAGCTTCGAAAATACTCAAGTTGGTTCAGCAGTGCTGCTTGGAAATGAGATGATTGAACAAAGAAAGAGAACGGAATTTCTGAATCAGAAAAACAAGGTTGTTCTGCTGAGTCCTGCACCTTGTGATGAAGAAAGAAGGGGATCTGATTTTTTGATACAGGTTAAGTCTTCCAACTATCTTTTGGTCAATAATGAGATTTGAACCTTACATCTACGCTGTTCGTTTGATATCTTGATTTCTGTTTATCATGCTATGGCAGCCTTGGTTTCTCACATTGTAGATGAATGAGTGTGGCCAATAGGTAGTCTAATAACATTTTCCTCTCAGATAGTTCTGAGTTGTCCTACTTGGTACCCTTGAAATAAGATGAATTTTTTTGCAGGTGTTGGTGGGAAAAATTATCTGATATTGTTGTGTTGGTTGCTGACATGGAAATAAAGCAATTTGTTTTCTTTCTCTCTTCATCAATGGTGCTTGACCATCGATATTAAAACTTTTAGTTTTGTCTCTGATCTGGAATATTGTTAGACAAATAGTTCAATATGTACTTTGATGTTTTCTTTCTATATTCAATATTCCTTTGGATGTCAAAGAACAGTTTTTGATGGATTTGTTTAAACTATGAGCCTTACAGGTTAAAGAGAAGCTTAACGATGTAGAGTATAAAGAATTTGTGGGTTTCATGAAGGCACTCAAGTCTAAAGCCATGCAGATAGGTCAAGTTTTGCAATGCATTGTGGGATTATTCTCTTTTCCAGATAGAATCCCTCTTCTTCAAAGGTAAGAGTGCTATGCATATTGAGTAACAGTTCTATAATGTTTAAAAATCAATCTTTATATGTAACTTATCCATTTCTTGCATTGGGTTCCTGAGAAATTAGTATGAAAAATATCTGCTGCTGCATCTGCTGCAATCTTCGGTTGCAACATCCCAACTCTTCTGTCCTGTGCTATCAGATCCCTGTAATTGGAGCATTTTTAGTTGGTGTATCGGATGCACAAGTTTGATTTTTTCATTTTGTTTGTACTTTATCATATGATCAGCAGAATGACTAAGCCCTTCACTAAATAAAATTGATATGTGATAAAACTCAATAGATGCGTAAGTATAAACACACAATACATCCCACAGCTTTTGTTTGTTGCAAGATCTACTTATCTACCTTAGGGTTTCTGTTGCTGGGTAATTATTTTCTTTTGTTTAGATTTTGTTGGGGGTACTGTTAGAAGCATGTTGCTTATGCTGATTCAATAAATAAGGAGTTTTCAAATTTTAGTTCGCTTCTTTTTGGACGTATTCTCACTATTTTTCGTCGTTACTTAAAAAAAAAAGAAGTTAAATGCATTGTTTGCATGTGTTTGTAGTTGCACTTGCACTCTTTGCCCCCCTCCTTTGTAATTTCAGTCAGTAGTTGGCAGTTGATACACCAAAGGCATCACAATTACCAATGCCTACTCTTCTTCCTGTTATATTGAAGGAAAATGTGTGACCCCTGAAAAGATCACCCATAATTTTACCCACAATGAGATGGCAAGTTACATGTCAACTTTTGATTTGTCACAAACTCAATTATGCAAGGCCCAACTCCCTTGCTATGTTATTGTGGGTGAATTTTGGGATTTAAATTGTGGGTCTCTAGCATTCCTGTATATTAAATTGATATAACTTTCTGTTCATCTTAATTCAGCAAGGTTTTGTCTTCATTATTTTGGATGCAGCACCTGAATCTGTGACAATTAGTTCCGTTTGAGCTCGCTTTAAAAACAAAATAAAACAGTAGGAGCTCTATTATTTCTTTCCTGTTACAAATTATTCTGCAGTTTGAGTTTTTCTCTTCCCTATATTTCCATTGTCTCTTATCTATGAATTTCCTTTCATAGTCAGTAACTATATTTGTAGAAATTCTTTTATCTGCTTATCTTAGCATCCTAAGATCTCAATCTTTTTGTTGCCATTTTTGACAGATTCAAGGATTATATCCCTGCAAAGTATCGTTCCTTATATGAGCAGTACCTTAGAAGAAGTGATGACGAAGTTGACATATGAAGTAAGAAATTATTCCCTTGTGAAGTGCTTATAAATTGGATATATTTCTTGATGTTGCACTTTCAGTATCCTGGAGACAGCATAAGTAAACATCCAAACAGAGGTAATCTGGTGGGTATTGTGAAATGAATGAGTATCAAAGAGAGACATTTTTAACAGGATTAAAATATACATATTTGATGGAGCCATTAGTATCCATGCTATAAAGAGAATAAACACTAGTATTAAATATTGAATCATGGTAGGCACATATTAAAAGTTGAAATTATAGCTTTTTTGTGCCTTTTTGATACATTGGAGGCTGTAGCCTGGAGAGAGGGGGCCTAAGGAAGGGGATAGTTTTGCTGGTGGCAAGACTTAAAACCCTTGACCTTCTAGTGAAGTGCTGGGGTTTTGGTCAACTGGGCTAGCCCCGGTCCATTGTTTATCTGTTAGAATTTCCCATCTTTACCTTCACCTACTCCACTACACACTCCACTTCACCTACCTCCACTTCACCACACACTCCACTTCACCTAACCCACTATCACCTCCACTACACCTACTACCACATTTTCTTCTATATATAGATTGTATAGGAATTGTAATCAATCAATCTTGTAATACATCAATAAATAATAAGATCATCAGATACATTTATTCTCTCTGTATTTTTCTCTTTATACATTGACTTTTTACATGGTATCAGAGCAAGGTTAAGAATTTAGTATTTTTCGCTTCACCGGCGGGCGGCAACCTCGCCTTGGCCGCCCGCCGGACCTCAACCTAGTCCGCTAAAATTCCCTACACATACCTTCACTCGGCTGCCACATTTCTTGCTGCCATGAACCATCACTCTCACCTATTCAATCTGGTTTCTTCAAGTTCAAGCAATTATCTGCTGCTTGGCCGAACAAGTCATGGACTTGCTTCAATTCCTTTTCTGCAGCTTCCAGTTGCCTCTGAAGTTCCTGGCCTACAGCATCATTTTCAGCCTGAAGCTCTACAATTCTTTTTAGTTGAGCCTCTTCACCTCCCTCAGACAAAGGAAGTGCTGCAACCAATGCATCGAACTGCTTAGCAGCCTTTACCAGAGAAGCACTCATGAGCTTAGGTTGCTCTGCAACAGTTGCAGCATCTTCGGTAAGATTAGCAGGAGGTTCTGGGTAATTTGGAGAGAGACGTACAGGTGGGGCATCCCTTTGTAGTGTCCCGAAGGCATTGAAAGCAAGAGCTGCTATTGTGTTGGCTTGTTCTTGTAGTTGGGAGATTATGTCCATTGTGCAAAATTCCCTCCCCAAGAAAACCAACTGTAGTTTTAGCTGTCTCTCTCTCTCTCGGGTTTGGGGTGTTAGCACAGATACACATGCACTTTATGATGAAAACATTTAATCCACCCACTCCCTCTCTCTCTCTGGTCCCTTTTTCTCTCCCCCATACTCCCTTTAATCATATCCTTCTTTTGCCTTACTTTATTCCACCCACTTGCAGCACATGTATGGCCATTATCATATTACAATATGCTAGCAAAATCAACCCACATGACCCACTTACAACTCCTCTTCGGTTTTGCAGCATACATCACTTGGTCCTATTGATATATATATATATATATATATATAAATACATATATAAAAGATGGCCACAATCATCATGCTGATCATACACCATCCTATAAAATAATAATTCTCCACACACTCACAATTTGACCCATTCTTTTTATTATTATTATTTTTTTTATATATATATATATATATATATATTTTTTTTTCTCTTTCATCCCACCGTTTCAGAACCTATTAACAGTCTGTTCCCCACACCCACCTTTATTATTTTTATTCATCATTATATATTCATCATCCCCATGCTCAATTTAAAAAAAAAAAAAAAAAAAAAAAAAAAAAAAAAAAACAAAACATTTTACCAATTTGCACAACACCCATATTTTATTCATCACCGGGATCAACCCCGATCACAATTTTACACACACACACACAAAAAAAAAAAAAAAAAAAAAAAAAAAAAAAAAAAACAACAACAAAAAAAAAACATCACCCACAGGCGGGACTTTTTTTCCTTATCCCTTCTCTACTCTGCTGTCGGTCTTTTCTTCTTGCCTCCGTCCTGGGCGGTCCTTGCTGGTGTTGCCTCCGTGTTTCCTACGCCACCGAGCACGTTCACTCCCCCATACTCTTCCACTGCAGCATATGGCGGCCCTCCAAATCGGAACATCACGGTGGCCTTCCGCTTCAGTTCCTTATTTTCCGCCTTCAGCACACTTATCTCTGCTCGTGCATCCTTATACATGCGTTGGAGCAGAGCCAGTTGGGAGTTTAACTGCTGCACCTCATTTGTCCTACTCTGCAGCCGGTTCGACAGGTTTGTGACCGCCGTCATGCTTTCCACACATACCTTCAAAGTATACTGATTGGCCTCCACATCCGACAGCACTGCCATTCTTTGCTCCACAGACCGCATCGGAAAGTTCAACGGAGTATACCCAGCGGTGTTTGGTTGAGGTTCCAGTGCCACCGCACCAGTTCTCTCTCTCGTTGACTCGTTGAGGTCGGGAAAGAGGGTGAGCAGTCCACGGGAAGACGAGGACGAGGCCATTTTTCTGGGCAACAGAGTGTTACAGCGTATTACAGAGTTTCTCTCTCAGCACAACAGTGTTACAACCTCTCTCTCTCAGCACAACGAAGAGTTTTACAGAGGATTTCGCCGTTTTTTTTGCTTCTGCCTCGGCCTCAGGCTCTGTCATGGTTAAATAGCCGAGGCAGCCACGCGCATCGCGCGCCTCTTGCCGCCCGACACACTGGCACGCCTTTTCATGGCACATCTTTTGATAAAATGGACACGCCTTTTGATGGCACACTTTTTGACAACTTTGGGCACACCTTTTGAGGGTGCAACTTTTTCAGGGGTCCGACAAGACTCTGTAAACTGTCCCGACATTGATTCCGGTTAGCTCCTTTATGGGTCCGACAAGACTCTGTAAACTGTCCCGACATTGATTCCGGTTAGCTCCTTTATGGGTCCGACAAGACTCTGTAAACTGTCCCGACATAGATTCCGGTTAGTTTCTACAAGGGTCCGACAAGACTCTGTAAACTGTCCCGACATTGATTCCGGTTAGTTTCTACAAGGGTCCAGCAAGACTCCGTAAACTGTCACAACATTGTCTTCTACAACGGTCCGACATGACCCCATAAACTGTCTTCTACAACGGTCCGACATGACCCCATAAACTGTCTTCTACCACGGTCCGACATGACCCCATAAACTGTCTTCTACAACGGTCCGACATGACCCCATAAACTGTCTTCTACAACGGTCCGCCATGACCCCATAAACTGTCTTCTACATCGGTCTGACACCACCATACAGTGTCCTATACAACGTTATGACACCCCATACAGTGTCTTCACCAACGGTCTGACACGACCATACAGTGTCTCCTATCCTTTTTTATTTTTATGTATTTTCTTGTTTTGTTACTCTCTCCAAACTCAAGTTGGTTAGTTTCTCTCCTCCTTGAGTTTGCGGGGGCTGTTAGAATTTCCCATCTTTACCTTCACCTACTCCACTACACACTCCACTTCACCTACCTCCACTTCACCACACACTCCACTTCACCTAACCCACTATCACCTCCACTACACCTACTACCACATTTTCTTCTATATATAGATTGTATAGGAATTGTAATCAATCAATCTTGTAATACATCAATCAATAATAAGATCATCAGATACATTTATTCTCTCTGTATTTTTCTCTTTATACATTGACTTTTTACATTATCATACCTAGGTGAAACTAGAGTAGAGGCATAAGTAATGGGATTATGTCCTTTGGCAGATATCTTAATTCCCAACTTTTTGGGATTTTCTAGTCGAAAAGGTTAAAAAGTCAATGCATCCTTTTGCTATTTGACTGTAAGTAGTTTTAGATACAGGAAAAAAATTAAAATATTTTGGGCAAATTACTTCTGTAGTCTCTATACTTTGACCCTTGTGTCATAATTTCAATTGGCTCAATTTTGATCTTAGATTTATGATTTTGTCTCAAGTTAGTCTATCTAATTATGCATAGTAGCATTCTTTTATGGAAAATGTGCACGTGAGCGGCACTCGTCATTTTTTTTAGAGGCAAAATTGTAAACTTACTCAACTCAATGAGTTAACCTCAACAAACTTATATGACTGTTTTTCATCAAAAACCTTAGTCGGCTTTATCAATTGGACCAAATTGACATAAAATCCAAAAATAAGAGTCAAAATTGAGCTAATTAAAAGTGTAAGGACCAAATTGACATGAGGCAAAATGCATGTACTATTGGTGTAGTTTGCCCAAATATTTTTTTCTTAATACATTTTGAACATTTATTTTGATGTGAGATGAGAAACCCTTTGAGAGTGGAATTATTAATTTAAAAAATACTCAACAACCGAATGATAAAATTTGCTTGGTGGGCCAAAGAAAACTTTCTGTTGTGGTCTACTTGTGTTCATCCCTTAACAGATTTGCTAATTTGAATTTGCGACTTGACACGGACACTTATATCTAATTTTTTAATATGCAGAATACTTTAGGGCACAAATAAATAATCAACTTGTGATTGTGAGAGATGAATAAGTGGGGGGAAAAAGGAAGCAAAACAATCTCAATCTGAATGACTCTTTTGGTGTAACTACTGCCAAGAAAGTTCAGGAAACATTTCCTCGATCATGCTATGGGTCGCTGCTTTCCAGATTTTGAGAAACAACAATCTGGTGGTCCATTATACAAATTCTGAAGCTTAATGAACCAGAACTTCAGCTTAAAACTGACGCTGCATCTGCCAATAAGTGGGATAGAGCAAATCCTGGAAAATTTGTTGGACGATTAGACATGAAGATAGTCCTTGATTGTAGCTTTCACAGCTTTCGTGGATTAAGAGAGTTTTGAATGACCAGAACTTGGATGAAGACAAGAAATTTACAGTAATAGATACCGAAGATTATTGCGCAGAGTTCAACAAGGGAAGGTAATGGGAGGTAAGATTAGATAGCGTCTTTAGGAGGCTGTGCTTGGTACTATATATATATGATGGTTTTTATTTTATGTTTTTTTATTCATAAATATGTATGATGGTTGGATTGGGTGAAGTGTCTGTTTTATTATTTTTGCAGAGGAAAATGTAAATCAACAGTTGTCATTTGCAAATCTTGTATCTTTTGTCCTGCAAATGAAAATGTTATTAATTTTTGGTAACTTTGTCATGTATGATCACCCAGAAAAGGCAATTATTGATCAGCAGCATAATTTTAATTTTAAGAATGTCACGGTCACCTCAGAGTGAGTTTCTATAACTTTTTATGTAAGAACAGAGTTTTTCCTTTCACTTCTTCCTGTTGCCTGCAGACCGAATCTGCTGTGATCTTGCCGTAACTTTGCCACAATTCTCACGTAAAGTGCTGATCAGGTCGACAAAGGCACTCAGTATGTGCTTGTATGTTTTCTTGTCATTCAAATTCAAGTAACAAAACAAAAGCTCTTCCATGAATTCCCAATCCACCTTTCCATAGTATTGCCGCCTTGCTTCGATCATCTCCTGCATTGAATGCCTGAAATCATCGCATGGACTAGGCGAGTATGTGAACACGGCTATAAAGTCATCAGGACCCATCACCTGCTTATTAGCATTGTCATTGACTCTGGTTGTTGAGTACTCGTTAGTACCAGTAGTGGCGGTGGCTGCGGCGGTAGTGGTTGTGGTGGTGGAGCTCGAGCCTGTGTTCTCAGATGTGGTTGCACTTATCCTAGCTTCCTCCATCAGTGAACTCGATGAGTCGGTTGCCACAAAAAACCGGTGAGAGGCACAAAGATCCGGTGGTGGATCGATAAGCCTAGGCGATTCAAACAAAAACCCACCTGTTTTTTCTTCACCACCGTCATCACCTTTCTTGTTCTTCTGCTTGCCTTCATCATCATCATCGTCGTTCATATATAGTGACTTGAAGTTCTCAAACAGGAACCGATCGATGTCAGCTAGTGTTGCTGCATCATTATTAGCATTGTTGAGATGAGGATCAACAGAGATAGATAGTGTCTTGGTGTGCTTGCAACCTCTTAGGATCCAACTAGTAGAAGATGAGATATGAGTTGGGATATGTGGTGTTGGTTTTTTGATCTTGGAGAGGTAGTCTTGAAGAGATTTTTGAAGGGGTTTGGGCATTTTTTGAGGGTTTGTTTGCTTGTTTACTTGTGAATGTGAATGGTGAAAACCATGGGATGATGGGTGGGGTTTTATACAAATTTATAAGCATAATGTGAAGGAGAGAACCTCTGCCTATTTGAAAAAGTAACATAAAATATGAATGTTTATGGAAAAACGTTTCTTAAAAGCATTAAGCTTGATGGGTATTTAATGGGTATTTAATGTTCCAACATTTTAACCTTTCTTGCCAAATTTAGATTTAGTGAGATGATGTTTTTGGATTTTGTTTAGGTAAGTTGGTAAATAAATTTAAATTTTATAAAATGTTTAATTCCCTTACAATGGATCACCTCTAGAGCATTTTTCCGGTAATTATTCGGTATGTGTGAGGCCATTTAATGATTTTTGGACTGCAAATATATTGACTTGTTATTAATGGTGAATGCAACAATGGTATTATTAGATTGACTGATGATGTGTAGTATAATTTTAGGCAACCTATTAATGTTCAATGCTAAATTTGGATTAAGTAGGGGAAAGTTGCTGTTTTTAGTTTCCAATTAAACCCTCTTCATTTGGAAAGTGTTATTTTATTATATATATATACAACAATGATTCATCCTCTCTTTTTCCGCCAACCCCTCTGACCCCCTCTCTCTCTCATTGGTTACATTTTCTTTTTCTTTTTCTTTTTTTTCCTGCTCCTCCAATCACCACCCGCCACGTGGCAAAGGGGGGTGAGGGGGTGACCCCAAAAGGGGGTCCCAAGCATTATTCATATATATATATATACAAAATAATGTCTAATAGCATCTTCCTTCCTTGTATAAACTGGAAAATTCAATCTGGGATTGCCATTAAATATTGAGCTAAATTTTGAGTTGAATGGTGTCAAATGTTTTGGTTGTGTTTTCATAGTCACTTTTTGGTTTCATTTTTCAAAAATAAAAAACAAAAAACAAAAAATTTGTTTGATGAATTGTTTTGGTGATTTTTAAATAAACAAAACAAAAAGACAATGAACTTATTAAAGCTACCAAAAGTTATTCTCACACAAATATATATTTATATTAAAATAGTAGATTTTAAAAAAAATAGAATTATTAAAAACGTGTAACATGAAAATGAAAATGAAAAAATAAAAATACAATCAAACAAAATATAATTTTAGTATGTATGATTCATGTCACTTTAAAACTGTGGTATCAACTGGCCTTTACTGATAGGATAATCAGATCATGAGTCCAATTTTCAAATTTTTGAGGTAGTAATTTCAAATTCTATTATTTTGAGGCCAAATGGGAAATAACAATTTAAAAGATCATATGAACCATATTTGTCATTCTACCTGCTCACTGTTCACCTACTTTTTCTATGTCATTTATTTGTCCAATTATCTGTTAATATGTCATTTTTCTATTTGTCTACCTAATCTATTTATCTATCCATATCTCCACCGCCACCAATCGCCGCCATCAGCCACCACCCGCCATTGACACTAACCACCTCTGGAGACATTTCGGCGACTGGATGGTATTGGGGAAAAAATGCAAAAAAAAAAAAACTTTGAAAACAATAATTTATTTTTTTTACCAATTTTTTTTTTATTTTTTATAATTATGTTCTTATTACCAAAACAAAACAATCATTGGACCTAATGCCAGATACCAAAAAAAAAAAAAAAAAAACCAATTTTCTATTGATAATATATCATAGACATATAAACACTAGCTACACAAAATTGGCGACTGCGGGACTAAGTTATTTTTATTTGTAAATCTTATTTTTCAAATCACATCTATGAGTAGATTAGTGGCTTTCTCTTATAACTGCTGATTTTTTGGCGAATTTTGTTATTTTGTTGTTGCAGTTTCAATAAGTTTTCTTATTTGGTCCTTTCTTGTTTTCGTTTTTATTCTGTATGATTTTTTAGCTTTTATTTTAGTATAAGTGCTTTATAACTTTTAACAATCAAAAGGAAATTTTTTTTGACTTTATAGAGAGGGCTGTGGGCCATTAAAATTTGGTTAGGTAAGTTGAATAGGTCTACTTTCTTATTGAAAATAGTATTATTTAAAATATAAATTACGGTTCAAACTCACCATACAGTCAGGATGGCCGAGTGGTCTAAGGCGCCAGACTCAAGTTCTGGTTCTCGTGAGAGAGCGTGGGTTCAAATCCCACTTCTGACATGTCTTTTTCCTTTTGCAATTAGTTAGGTCTTTGGTTGTTTGCTTTGTCCTTTTTGCAATTAGGTCTTTAGTTTTTTTTTTTTTTTTGACTTTTTAAATTAGGTCTTTAGTTTTTTGCTTTTTCATTTTTGCAGTTAGCTTTTTTTTTTTTTTAACAAAGGAAAAAAGTTAATGTGTTTAGAAATAACTTTTTATTTATTTATTTATTTTATTGTATACATAAATGTAAATGATTGGTATGTATGACTTGATTTTATAGACTTTTAATTTTTAAACATTTTTAGAAATTAAAAGTTAAGTTCCGAAACAAAGTCTTAGATAAGGTTCAAATCTATCTATATTACTTCATCTGTCTCAAAATATTAGTTTTTTATTTTATTTTTTATTGTCTCAAAATATTCGTCCATTTTCAAAAATTAAGAAATAAAATAATATAAATTTACTATTTTGCCTTTTTTTTAAATTCATTAATAATATAAAAAGCATAATTATGACCATTGATATTCTCAAAAAAATGTACTATCGAAAGGTAATTTTAAAAAATTAATATTTTTATAATATAATAATTGTACTATTAAAAAAAAGAGTTAAATTTTTCAAAAAAGGCCATTATTTTGAAATGAAGGGAATATTTTTTTTTTAGATCAAGAAAATTCTTCTTAGATTAAGGTGGCGACAAGAGAAAAGAAAGAGGAAGCTGAAGAGGAAGGAGAAGGAAGCGAGAGAGAGAGAGAGAGACCAGTAAGTCACTCATTCACATACACTCGTCACTCGCATTTACACACACATCACATACTCACATATTATCATTCACTTATTTACATATTCACTCAACATAACCCCCACAAATACACTCAAAGGGAGCAACATAGTTTGGACTGATAAATTTATCGGAAATACCAATGAAAAATTTAGTTTACACACTCACTCACTCGTACTCACATTCATTCACAAGAACCCCTATGCATAGTAAAAAAACAATAGATAAATTTATCACTGATAAATAAATTATGTTAGACTTATTTATTTTGATGATTTGTTTAATTATGTTTTAATTTATTTGAAAGAGAAAAATAGAATCCAAAATTTATTTTAATGATTTATTTAATTATATTTTAATCAAAATTTATTTTGATGATTTATTTGAAAGAGAAAAATAGAATCAAAATTTATTTTGTTCCATTATTTCTCACCTAAACCTTTATCCTAAATATTATTAGAATATATTTAATATTTGATTAAATCAAGAGTTCAAATAGTCTAAAACAAAGGTTCAAACAGCCTAGCGCAGTAGCAGGCCAAAAGGTTCAAAAAGTTCAAGTGTAAGATATTCAAATTAGTAATGATGGAAGTACAACGGTTATAAACGATTATAAAGGTTCAAAAGACCAAAATGTTCAAAAGGTTCGACTGGAAGATATTCAAATTTGTAATGATGGAGTAGAAGATATTTAAATTGGTAATGATGGAAGTACAACGGCTATAAACGGCTATAAATTCAAATGACTACAACGGCTATAAACGGTTATAAATTCAAATGAATACAACAGTTATAAACGGTTAAAAATGGCTATAATTTTCATTATATATACCAAAGCCTTTAATGTAAACAAGTTACAAAAATCTGAAAATATTCTTTAATCTATAATCACTCACATCTATTCTAAAAAATTATACACTGAGCATTATAGCATTAAATTCATCTTTCTTGTGTGAGATTTACAGAAAAATCAAAATTTCATTTTATATATCTATCTTTGAGAGATATTTATTGTAAGCTTTCTTTAAAAGCAAAAATACTATTTCATCTTGTAAAAGTGTTGTAAACATTGTGTTCTTGAAATCTTGAGATTGATTGTGAATCACCTAAGATTTGCAAGGGTTTGGGCTTGTAAAGTCTGTGTAAAATCCGTGGAGAATTGCTCCATTTGTAAAGAGGTTGCTAGTACCCCTGTGAAGCTAGAAGATAATGGAAAATCTCAAGTGAAACTTGAGGAGTAGACGTAGGCCAAGTTGAAGCCGAACCATTATAAATTTGTTTGTCTCTCTCTCCCTTATCTCTTTAATTTATTTTAAATTACCATAACAATATTTTACATTTTTACTGTGCTAAAATCATTAACTGACATAGTTATTAAGACACTTGTTTTAATTAGTTTTATTTCATTAATTATATTTATCTATTGTGCTAGTCATAATTTTTATTAGGGTATTATTAATTTTAATTGTAAAAACCTAATTCACCTCCTCTTAGGTTGTCTTTTGGGTAACAATTGGTATCAGAACTTAGACTCTTACTTTAGATTTAAGCATCTAAGAGTTTCAATCCATGGCAACCTTAGCTAGCACTAGCACTACTGAAGGGCAAGCCACTAATAGGCCACCATTATTTTACAGAAACAACTATAGTCATTGGAAAGATAAGATGACCCTATACCTACAAGCCACTGATTATGTTATGTGGATTATTGTCACCAAAGGTTCAAAAATTCCTACCAAATTAGTAGACAATATTAGTGTACCTAAAACTGAAGATGAATGTGATGAGAGGGATCACAAATTATTGCAAGCCAATGCTAAAGCCAAACTCACCCTTGTTTGTGGATTAGATTCTAAAGAGTATAATAGAATTTCAAATTGTGATTCGGCAAAAGAAATTTGGGACAAACTTAAAGTAACTTATGAAGGTACAAACCCAGTAAAGGAATCTCATATTGATATGCTTGTTCATAGTTATGAATTGTTTAAAATGAACTCTGATGAATCTATTTCAAGTATGTTTACTAGAGTTACTAAAATTGTAAACTCTTTGAAATCTCTTGGCAAAACTTATACTAACAGTGAGTTGGTAAAAAAAATTCTTAGGTGTTTACCAAAGAATTGGGAAGCAAAGGTCACTGCCATTATAAAAGCCAAAGATCTCTCCACACTTAGATTAGATGAGCTTATGGGTTCCCTTATGACTCACGAGATCACCATGAAAAGACATGAGGATGTTGAAAACAAAAAGAAAAGTGAAATTGCATTCAAAGCCTCATAAAATGAAGAAGAATATGAAAACTCCAGTGAGGATGAAAGCTATGCCATGTTTAGTAGAAATCTCAAAAAGCACTTCAAGAAAAACAATTATGGAGGAAGAAGACATTTCAAGAAAGAGTACAACAAAGATAACAATAAAGAGCCTATTATTTGCTATGAGTGCAAAAATCCTGGACATATGAAGATGGATTTTCTAAAATTGAAGAATCATGGAAAAGACTATAAAAGAAACAAAAAGGACATGGTAGCAGCTTGGGGAGAAAGTGAAGATGAAAACTCAAGTGATGAAATTAAAAATGAAGTAGCCAACTTATGTCTCATGGCTCTTGAAGATGAAGACTCTACTCAAGATGAGGTAATTGCTCTTTATGAAGAACTTGAAAGTGCATTCCATGAACTATCAAATGAATTTAAAAAAGTTTGTGCCAAAAATAATGTGTTGAAGAAATTTGTTGCATCTTTATCTATTAATGTAGAAGAATTAAAGAAAGAAAAAATTATTTTGAAAAATGATTTTGATACTATCTCTAATGAGAAAACTACTTAAAAAAACAATGTTGATGATTTAACAAAAACACTTGAAAATTTTGTAAAAGGTAGAGATAATCTCAACATGCTCCTTGGAAATCAAAGATGTGTTTTTGATAAAACGAGTATTGGATATGACCCTATTAAGAAACAAAAGAATCTCAATACAATTTTTAAAAAGACACATTTCATGACACACCCTCATATTACTTGTCATTATTGTAGAAAGAAATGCCATTATATATCTTATTGTCCATTCAAAAAGAATATGAACATGAGAATTAAAAAGATTTGGATTATTAAGGGATCTAATAAAACGAACCAAGAAGGACCCAAGAAACTATGGGTACCAAAAACCAACACTTGATCGTCATCTTGTAGGTTTGCTTTAAGTCCAAAGCTAAAGAAGGGAAGTGGTACCTTGATAGTGGATGTTCTACACACATGACCGAAGATAAATCATTCTTTACTAAACTATCATTGAAAGATGGAGGATTTGTTACTTTTGGAGACAATAAGAAAGGAAAAATCATCGATATTGGTAGCATCGGTATTTCTCCTAACCTTTCTATTGAAAAGGTTTTACTTATTGATGGACTTAAGCATAACCTACTTAGTATTAGTCAATTAAGTGATAAAAGTAATCGAGTTATTTTTGATAAATCACATTGCACAATTGAAAGCACAAATGATCATAAAGCTTTATTCGTTGGCAATCGCCATGATAATGGTTATGTTTTTCATCTTAATGATCTCTATGCCAGTGATGTTAAATGTTTATATGTTAATAATGAAAATAGTTGGTTATGGCATAGAAGACTTGGTCATACTCATATAGATTTAATTGCTAAACTTTTGAGAAAGGATTTGGTCATTGGACTTCCAAAAATTAAATTTGAAAAAGATCATCTTTGAAGTACTTGTCAACAAGGAAAACAAACTAAAATATCATTTAAATCAAAATCTCATATTTCCACAACTAGACCTTTACAACTATTGCATATGGATTTCTTTGGTCCCTCAAGGACATCTAATCTAGGTGGTAAACGTTATTGTCTTGTTATTGTTGATGATTATTCAAGATTCAAATGTGTTATGTTTTTAGCACACAAAGATGAAACATTTTCTTCTTTCACAAAACTCTATCGTAGAATTCAAAATAAAAAAGGTTTTCTTATTACTAATAAGTTAATTCCTTTTTGAGTCATATCTTTGTAGAATCAATTTTGATGTCATAGCATATTTTTGAGATGTATACTATCTATATTTTGAATTGTACATTTATGATCTCAAGAATATGCTCAATATGAAAATTTTATTCTTATATGCTTTACATTGGAATATTTGAATGAGTTATAAAATTCGTTGATTATGATCCATCAACAATGTCTAAATGAAAAGAAGTATCACACGTTTGTAGAGACATTGCATCTATCCTATTGAATATCTTTTGAATATGGATTATATTGGTATAGATCTCATGAAATGCTTTTGATTGATAAATTGTTGAATTAATTGTTTATAACATTCATGTTGTGTTTCACATTAAGTAAAATGTTTTATCACACTTGAGTATGTGGATTGAATTGATGAAAATGCCTCTTGATGATGTTATGTGATTAAATGACATTGTTGCATCATTTTTTAATAAAACAAAGAGCATAACACTATTTTCTTATGCATATTATGCTATGTGCTACAACTTGAAAATTCTAAAACATAGCATTCCAAACTCTTGTTTGATTATTGAATTATTTTTCACTTTTTGAGTTTGTGATAATAAGTGATTTGTATTGCATTTTTATTGAGTAATAGTGTTTGTTTTATGAATGCTATATTTACACAAATCACATTAGAAAAGGGTAGCATCAACTTAGGGGGAGAAATCATTTTGCTAACATACTTGTTAAACCCTTTTGAGATGAACTCCTCATGAAAGAAAATTGAAGATTGAAAAGCTTCCATCTCTTAAATCTAACGTATGCCTCATATACTCTCTTAAGCTTTTGAGGTAAAAATTCTATCTTTTATCCTTTGAGCTAATACTGTTATTACTTTGATATGAAAAAGATTGATTATGCTTTATATGATTTGCAATGTATACTTTTTGATGATGCTCTTGCCTAAAAATCATGCATATGCTTAAAATGTGTGCTATATATTGAAATTCATGGTTTTTCTTGGCATATGGATTGCTATACCTTGAACATGCTTCATTTTTTGGATTTACATTAGATGCATGAGATTATATTGAGTTTAACCTATTATGAACAATATTTGGTATTCTACATAATGCTTGAGCTATGATTGTTAAATCTTCTAAATTGCATATTGGTATCCTAGGTAGATTGCATGTTGGTATCATTTTGGCATCCTTATTGGTAACATTTGGCATCCTATTTGATATTATTGAGGAGAACATTTCAGTTATGAGCTTTCATTGTTCATATCTCCTATTGATTTTACCAAATGAAACAAGGGGAAGAATTTAAACTTGATTAGTTTTAAACTGTGCAATTTTTTTTGAGTTCTGCATCTTGAGATAAAATTAACTTTGCATACATTGATTTTTTTTAAATCCTCATGGTATTTTTTTTTGCATTACCATTCCAGCAACCCCAACGTCCCATTATGTTTAATTTCTGCTGGTATTATTTTATTTTATTTTACTTTATTTTTACTTTTTTATTTTTCTATTAGGCTTCATTTCTTTTATTTTTATTTTTTTCATTATTATTTTTTTGTTTGGGCTTAATTTTTTTATTTTTTTTCTGCTTTTTAATTTTATTTTTCAGTAATTAAACATAAAAATAAAAAAAAATCAAAATACAAATATTTACATAAAAAAAATACCCTTCATTTTTTTTACGGCCATACGCCGATCAAACTAAACATATTTCAAAAACAAAAAACAAAACAACTCTTCTTTTTTTTCGGCCATACGCCGACCTCTCTTACTCGCCTCTTTTACCGTTTTTTTCTTCTTTTTATCACCTTGGGCGACCCTTGACGCCCCTGCCCCTGTGCTTTTGTCGAGAGCGACGACTCCCCGCTGACTATCAAAGGCCAAGAACGACGTTGCTCCAAATCGGGCCATGGAGATAGTCTTCCGTTTAAGCTCTTTATTTTTGGCCTTCAGTGCGCCTATTTCTGTCTGCGCATCCTTTTACATACGCTGAAGCAGAGAGAGTTGGGCGTTGACCTGATGGAGCTCACTCATCCTGTTCTGCAATCGATGAGCCAATTTTGTGACTGCAGTCACCGTCTCCATACAGGACGTCAGTGTGAAATGATTGGCTTTAATGTCTGATTGAGCTGCCATGATTTGCTCAGTCGACATGATAGGAATGTTAGACAGAGGAATGACAGGAAGAATAGGAGTAGGGGCACTCGGTCCAGCAGAGCTTATGGGATCGTTCAGGTCCAGAAATAGAGTGAGGGGACGGGATGAGGAAGCCATGGTTTAGAGGTGAGAGCTGTAAACGAAATGAGTTGCAGAGAAATATGAGAGAACAGACTAAGGTTTGGCCTTCTCCGTTCAGTTTTTTTTTTTTTTTTTTTTTTCTCTCGATGAGGAAGAAGAAACAGACGAGAGTGGTGAAGAAGAGATAGAAGAGAATGGTGTATAAGAAAATGGAAGAGTGTGTGATTTAGAAGAAGGCTGAAGAGAAGAGGCTAAAGAGAAGAAGACAAGGAGGGCGAGATAGCCGAAGCGAGCAGCAATCGAGGAGAGCTGCTTTTGTCGGCCAATGAAGCAAAAGCCAGGCCGCGTGGCAACCGCATTTTGCGAAAAAAGAGAGAGACGCGGGAGAGTTGTATGTGTATGCATATATGTATATGTATATATATATATATATATTTGTTGATTGACCGTTGATTGATATATATATATATACTTTTGCTATATATATATTTTTGATGCCATTTATCACTATCATTTTCCTCCTCCTCCTCCAGCTCCAAATTCTGATCCATGATTTCCTTTTGATAATGTCACAAGGGGAGAAATTATATGATGTTATGTATTATAGTATTATTTTGTTATGATGTTATGTATTATGATATTATTTTCAAATTATGGTATTATTTGAAAACGAATTTGATGATTATGTATTTATAGTTTGATATCTTAGTCTCATATCATGTTACTAATTAAAGCTTATTTATTACACATGTGCTAACCTATGTATTTAGAAATGAATTTAGGAAACACGACTTGAGGGGGATCCCTTGTTACTCCCAAATTAAATCAAAATATCATTGTGTGCCATCATGAAAAAGGGGGAGATTGTTAGACTTATTTATTTTGATAATTTATTTAATTATGTTTCAATTTATTTGAAAGAGAAAAATAGAATTCAAAATTTATTTTGATGATTTATTTAATTATATTTTAATCAAAATTTATTTTGATGATTTATTTGAAAGAGAAAAATAGAATCAAAATTTATTTTGATGATTTATTTGAAAGAGAAAAATAGAATCAAAATTTATTTTGTCCCATTATTTCTCGCCTAAACCTTTATCCTAAATATTGTTAGAATGTATTTAATATTTGATTAAATCAGGAGTTCAAATAGTCCAAAACAAAGGTTCAAACAGCCTAGCACAGCAGCAGGCCAAAAGGTTCAAGTGGAAGATATTCAAATTAATAATGATGGAAATACAATGGGTATAAACGACTATAAATGTTCAAAAGACCAAAAGGTTCAACTGGAAGATATTCAAATTTGTAATGATGGAGTGGAAAATATTCAAATTGACAATGATGAAAGTACAACGGCTATAAACAGCTATAAATTCAAATGACTACAACGGCTATAAACGGTTATAAATTCAAATGAATACAACAGTTATAAACGGTTATAAATGGCTATAGTTTTCATTATATATACCAAAGCCTCTAATGTAAATAAGTTATAAAAATCTGAAAATATTCTTTGATCTATAATCACTCACATCTATTCTAAAAAATTATGCACTGAGCCTTATAACATTAAGCTCATCTTTCTTGTATGAGATTTATAGAAAAATCAAAACTTCATTTTATATATCTATCTTTGAGAGATATTTATTGTAAGCTTTCTTTGAAAGCAAAAAAATCATTTCATCTTGTAAAAGTATTGCAAACATTGTGTTCTTGAAATCTTTAGAGTGATTGTGAATCACCTAAGATTTGCAATGGCTTGAGCTTGTGAAGTCTGTGTAAAATCCGTGGAGGATTGCTCCATTTGTAAAGAGGTTGCTAGCACTCCTGTGAAGCTAGAAGATAGTGAAAAATCTCAAGTGAAACTTGAGGAGTGGATGTAGGCCAAGTTGAAGCCGAACCACTATAAATTTGTTTGCTTCTCTCTCCCTTATCTCTTTATTTTATTTTAAATTGTCATAGCTATATTTCACATTTTTACTGTGTTAAAATCATTAACTAACATAGTTGTTAAGACACTTGTTTTAATTAGTTTTATTTCATTGATTATATTTATCTATTGTGCTAGTCATAATTTTTATTAGGATATTATTAATTTTAATTGTAAAAACCTAATTCACCTCCCCTCTTAAGTTGTCTTTTGGGTAACAAATTAGACCTTAGTTTGCAACATATCTTGTTTGTGTGTGTGAGAGAGAGAGAGATATTAAAAATTTAGTGAAAAATATTTCGGAGATTTACGTGTATACTACAAGAAATTACACTTTTGCCGTCTAAAAAAATTTTGGTCGCAAAAAAAAATAATTTTTGCTGACTAATAAAAAAATTGATAGCTAAATTTTTTTACTTTTACCAACATAGGTCTTAATAGGTGAACTTATTATCCAATAAGTCTTATGATAATTAATGGTATTTTTACCAAACACTACTACAAAAAAGTCACTAATTATTGATTTTCAGTGACAATTTAAAAATTTTGTCACAAAATTGTCACTAATTATAAATTTTAGCGAGAATTTAAAAGAATCGTCATTAATTTTCACCTTTTAGTGACATTTTGAAAAATTTGTCACAAAAAAAGTCATTAATTGTAAGTTTTAGAGACAATTTATAAAAACTGTAACAAAAAAAGTCACTAATTGTTAATTTTTAGCGACATATGTAAAAAATCGTCATAAAAAATTATTTTTAGCGACAATTTTATAAAGACTTATTTTCAATAGGACTTGATGAAAATTAAGTCCAACTATTAGGACCTATTGATAGTTTACCCAAATATTTTTAAGTTAAGCAACCGTAGAAATCTAATCACCTCGTTTGGTTTCCGAAAACTGAGCTAAGCTTTTAAAAAATTGAAGTTTTTGTTAACCCTTTCTTAATTTTTAGTCATAATTTTTAATATTTTTATTTTTTATTTTTTAGGCACACCTAACCTAAATATACTTAAGAAATATAATATTTTTGATTTTTTTTAAAAATCATCAAAAACAAAAAAATATAATAAGAAAAATATAAAAATTTAGTATATTTTCATATTGATTGAATTTTTTAAATATTGTTTCACGAATATTTTGCTTTTTTAAGTTCAACTAAGTAACGTAAATCTAGAAAGTATAAAATTTACTTGAAATATTAAAAAAAAATTCACTAAAAAAAAATAAAATAAAATAAAAAACACTTGGTAACACTTACGTTTTCAGTTTTCTGTTTATATTTACAAAAATTTTAAAAACTCAAATAAAAACTTGTTTGGTAAAATTTTTGATTTATAAATCAGTGGTCTCAGTTTATAAATTTGGCCAAAAAATGAAAACACAAAAAATGTGTTTTCATTTTGAGTTTTCAATTTTTTTTTTTTTTTTTACCACCCAACACTAGCCACCACTCACCTCCCACTACCACCTACCACCACCACTCACCACCTACCTCCCACCACTACCCACCAGCCACCCACCAGACACCACCCACCTGCTACCCACTAGCCACCACCACCCACCCCTCGCCGCCGCCACCACCACCACCACCCGCAACCCACCTACCATCCACCTACCACCACCCGCCACCCGCCACTACCATCCACCGCCCGCCACCACCACCTGCCATCTACTTGCCACCACCACCACCACCACCATCATCACCCACCACCCACCACCACCACTACCACCACCCACTCGCTACCATCTACCACCCGCCACCGTCACTCACTCACCCACCACCACCACCACTCGCCATCTACCCGCCACCACCCACCACCACTCGCCATCTACCCGCCACCACCCACCACCACTCGCCATCCGCCATCCACCACCCACCTGTCACCACCACCACCACCCACTCGCTACCACCTACCACCCATCACCGTCACCCACCCACCCACCCACCCACTCACCAACCACCACCCGTCATCCGCCGCCCACCTACCATCACCACCCACCACCAGCCACCACCACCACCACCCACTCGCTACCACCCACCACCCGCCACCGTCACCTACCCACCTACCATCACCACCCACCACCCACTACCCACCCGCCACTGCCCACCACCCACCACCACCCGTCATCCGCCACCCATCTGCCACCACCACCACCCACCACCCGCCACCACCACCCACTCGCTACCACTTACCACCCACCACCCGCCACCGTCACCCACCCACCCGCCACCACCACCTACCCTCCACCACCCACCACCACCCGCCATCCGCCACCCACCACCACCCACTCGCTACCACCCACCACCCGCCACCGTCACCCACCCACCACCACTACCCACCCGCCACCATCCGCCACCACCAGCTACCCACCACCCACCGTCACCACTTGCCACCACCGTCTTTCGCCGCCACTTGCCATTTCTCACTATTTTTTATATTTTTAAAATTTTTTAAACATTTTGTTAATTACCAAACGCGTTTATAGTTTATGTTTTTCTAAAAATAAACAAAAAATAAACAAAAACTAGTTTATAAAATTTTTGTAAATATAAACTGAAAACGTAAACGTTACCAAACACACCCTAATTTTGAAAAAATCAATCAAAACAAGTTGAATACACTTCTTGCGACGATGGATAATATTAAAAAAAAAGTTTTGATCTAGCCTGCCAAATTGTCCTGGAAAAATATGCTTATGCAATTGCAAATCCTCTCGAAATCACAGAAATAAATAAATAAAAATAAAAATAGAAAACAAGAAAATATACTCAAAACTCAATGCATACAAATGAAATGCAAGAAAAACAAGTATGTCTCGCAAAGAGAGTCCACAAATTCAACTTAACATACCATTTGGTACAACCTAAATATTTAATCACCCTTTAACTCCATATTAGTAATAATTAATCACAATTAGAAGAAGGTTGGAAGCAATTTCAAAACTATGTGTGTTTAATGTAAGGTATGTAGATGTATAAGGGTGAAAGTGCAAAAACTGTAAAAGAATTGCCACTTAAATAAAAATGAGACAACTGGCAGCCGGATGTCCAACATTGGACTCCCCACCGTTAGCCTTTTTGGTACCTAATATATATATATATATATATATATATAGGATAAATTATATTTTGCACTCCTGTATTTTGTATCAAATTTCACTTTGATCTCTACACATAAAATTGTAGTAGTTAATCTCTTACATTTCTGGTCAAGTGTCATTGTTCTCATTCTTTTACTCCATTACTTAAGTTTTTAATAAAATCCAATCATGTGATAAACATATGACTACGAAATTAGGACGAAGGAGGAAAATCACTCTCATTTCCCGCCTATACACATTTCGTCATAAAATTTATATCAAATTATGACTGTATTCGACTAAAACAAAATAGAGATTGTGAATGATTAAAGAGATAAACTAGGATTTTGTAGAAATTGAAATTATGAAGTTGTATTTTTCGCAATAACATAATTTTCTGTCTATTATTCTTTATTTCTCTTCGATTTCTCTACTGGATTTTTTATTTCAAAAATTCTATTTTCCTACATCTTCATCCCTACTTTTAGCTTATTAACATAGATGTCCATATTGTATTATATAACTCTCACACACTTATCACATGGGGCAAAGTGTGTATTAGTGAAAAATAGGGATGATTTTTCTCTCTTACTCCCATTTTGTAGTTACATACTTGTCACATGATTGGATTTCGTTAAAGACTTAAACAATGGAGTAACAGAAAAAGAACATTGACATTTGATTAGAAATGTAGGGATTGACTGTCACAATTTCATGTGTCGGGACTAAAGTAAGTGAGAGGGTAATTTTGGTGAAAATTGGGCCAAGCTATGAGATGGTCATTATGGCCCAAAGTACGAAGGGCTGGGTAAAAAGGCCGTAAAATTACTCCGGTCCAAGAGAGGTAAAAGATTACTCCGGCCCAAGAGAAATGTAAAGTTGCTCCGGTCCGGAAGCGACTTGAAGTTAGGCCAGTCTCAGAGTTAGTCCGGTCATGACGTATTGTGTTTAGAATGGTCAGAACCTTGCTACTCCGTAGCTCGGTTTAAACATACCATGGTTTGTGCATGAGAGCACCAGGATAAGGAGGAGTAGAAGGAAGAGCCGAACTAAGGATAGTTCGGCCTACTCTGCGGCTCAGGATAGCTATGATTACTTCGGTCATGTTTGGAGTTCGGCCATGGTAATAACCATCTCACTTGGTTTAAGCAGTGAGGGGGGTGTTGGAGGATAAGGATTATCCTTCAGGAGGTTAAATCCTAGGAGGACTCTGCATAGAGGAATAGAAGTCCTACTAGGATTGTGCCACACGAAACCTATAAAAGCTCACAAACATCACCTTTGGAGAGGTAACACACAACTTTGCTTTCTGAATACACAGAGCTTTTGTCTATTTGTCAAGCTTACTGACTTAGGCATCGGAGAGGTTTCCGGCACACACCCGCCGGCTAGCTCACGTTTGTGTTTTCAGGTGATAAAGTGACGACGTACAGAGGAGCGCAGACTTGATCAACAGGATTATACAAGAAGGTTTATTTCTTTCCCGTACAATTGGCGCCGTCTGTGGGAAAAACAGATAGGACAAAACCTCTTGATCAAACTTTACCTCTTGAAGAACAATGGCGCACAATGAAGAATTACCACAGTTCGCCATCGACGGGCAAACACCAGATGGGGGGGCTAGGCGTGAAGGACTACCTTCTATCCCTCCCATGGCAAATTTGGAGCCCCAACGACATAACACCAGGAGGGATACTAGGGGAAGACGGACACACAGCCCCCATCGCTCTCGTTCATAAAGTCCTGACAGGCAAAGACGGAGGATTGATCCTCAAGTTCTAGAGGACCGCGTGAAGGAGCAAGACGAATTAATATGGAAGATGGCGGCCGACATAGAAGCCTTGAAGCGCCAGATAAAGAAAAAAGAAGTGGCGACAGGAGAGGGGCGCAAAAACAAGACACCCCCTCGCCACTCAGAAAATCGTAGTAGGAATACCACACCCTCGCAAGGAGAGAGTAGAAGCCTCAGGACAGGCGATACTCAATCCTGGTCTTCCAGAACTCGTCACTCCAGGTCTGAGAGGACGAGATCTGAAAGATCATACACTGAAGGAAGCACGTATTGGCCCTCACATACGCACCAAACCAGATCTAGACAGACGGAGTTACTCAGATCATCCGACTTACGAACCGTGCTCGAAGAAAAAGCACGATGTAAGGAGGATGCCAGGGCACGGGATCCACACAGAGTTTCTGCCTTACAGCGGTTGGCTCCTCGGACACATGGAAACGTCGAGGTTGGAATGCCAATACCGCGCCCTGCCTACGAACCAACGGACAAAGCATTAGCAAGGCTGCAGACTTCGCCGTTTGTTCCGGCGATTGAAAACGCGCCCCTACCATCAGGCTTCCTTCAGCCCAAATTCACTACATATGAAGGGAAGACGGACCCCTACTCACACTTGAGCCACTTGAGCCAGGTCATGGCTGTATACAGGCGAAACGAGGCCCTAATGTGCATACTCTTCCCATCTAGCCTTGGCGACCTAGGCTTAACTTGGTTCGAGAAACTTCCAGAAGGCAGCATAGCCTCTTGGGCACAATTGGCAGAGGCCTTCGTAACAAGGTTCCGAACGAACACTAAAACCCCGGTGGAGATTGACCAATTGCTCTCCATCGACAGGGGCGATAAAGAAACCCTAAGATCCTACAATAGTCGCTACTGGGAGACATTCAATCAAATTGGGGACTGCCCCACCAATCTCGACATTGCACAATATAAAAGAGGCCTTCCAGTCGGGAACAGACTAAGGGACTCAATCACCATGACGCCGCCCCTCACCATGGAAGCCTTGATGGAAAGAGTGCATCAGCACATCAAGGTAGAAGAGGATGACGCACGTGCCAAAGTAAAATTTGGGGTGACCACAGTACCAGAAAAGAAGACCTCAGCGAAGGTCAATGCAGTAGACCGACAGAATAGAAACGGACGTGGCAGGCGAGACAACGGAGAGGACCTAGATAAAAGATGGTTGAGGGTCCGCACAGCCATAACCACGGTATTCAAGAAACCGATCTACCGAATTCTAAGTGAAATAAGAGACGAACCTTTCGTCAGATGGCCAGCCAAACTAGGGGAAGCGCAGAAGGACTATGACGAAAGATCACGGTGCACCTTCCATAAAGAAAAGGGACACCGCACTGAGAATTGCATGCCATTGAGACAACACCTGGAGGAATTGGTGGCAGCAGGGCACTTGGATAAGTACATTGAAGGAGGGACGCAACTAGCCCCCCAAGATCACAATAACCCCAACGGGATGCCAGTCGACGGCCCACCTCAAGGCGTTATCAATGTGATACATGGAGTCTCTGAACCTGAGCGTGTATGCGAGCTCAGAGGATCAATCAAAAAGGATGAACACTTAAGAGAGGTGCTAAGTGCCCAACCTGCCACTAAGAAGGGGAAGATAGAGGCAACAAACGTCATGTCTTTTTCGGATAAAGACTTAGAACGGATATATTGCCCTCACAATGATGCCCTGGCCGTTACTCTCCGAGTCAAGGATTTGGACGTCAAGCGGATTCTGATTGACCAGGGTAGTTCATGTGAAATCATGTACTACGAAACATTTAAGCAATTAAAGCTACAAGACAAAGACTTGGCGCCTGCTGTATCACCCCTAATTGGATTAAACTCTATGCCAGAATGGCCCGTCGGCAAAATAATTCTTCCAGTTAGAGCAGGAAGCGTGACGAAACAAGTGGAGTTCTAGGTATTGAAGGTCCCCTCCACTTACAACATCATCTTGGGCAGAACATGGCTGCATGCCATGCGATCGGTGGCGTCATCCTACCACCAAGTAATGCGATTCCCCAACGACACCGGTGTAATTGAAGAAGTCTATGGAGATTAGATCATGTCAAAGCAATGCTTCGTTATGGTAAATGGCAGCCGTGCTGCCAATGGATACGTTCATTCGGTGGAAGAACCTGAGAGTAATGAGCTATTCGCAGATATCGGCAAAGCAGCGGATCAGAAAGCAGTGGAGGACTTGATAGAGGTAAAAATAGATGAAAAAAACCCGGATAAGTTCTTTTTGCTCGGTTCGTCGCTGTCCAGCACTGAGAGATTAGAGGTCTTGGAATTCTTAACCTCTAATATCGAAGTGTTCGCCTGGACACCGTACGACATGCGAGGCATTGATCCGAACTTCATCTGTCACCAACTCAATATCCACCCATCCGCCAGACCAATCATTCAACGCACTCCCAGATCGGCACTTCACCATGCCGAAATAGTGGCGGAAGAAGTAGGTAACTTGCTGGAGGCAGGAGCAATCAGAGAAGTGCACTACCCAAAATGGATCTCCAACACGGTCGTAGTGCCAAAGAAGAATGGCAAATGGCGTGTCTGCGTCGACTACAAAACAGTCAACAAGGCGTGCCCAAAAGACAGTTTTCCTCTACCACGGATAGACCAACTGGTAGACCTAACGGTGGGGCACAATCGACTTAGCTTTCTGGATGCATACAGAGGCTACCACCAAATCGCCATGCATGAACCAGACCAGGAGGTCACATCCTTTACAACGCCAAGAGGACTATACTGCTACAAGGTCATGCCCTTTGGCCTAAAGAACGCAGGGGCAACATTCCAGCGAATGGTCACCAAGATGTTTGAACCATTGTTAGGAAGAACAATGGAGGCTTACATCGACGACATGGTGGTCAAAAGCAAGGATGAGAATGACCATCTCAAGGACCTAGGAGAGATGTTTGAAATTCTGAAAAAACACAAGTTGCGCCTCAACGCATCAAAGTGTGCGTTCGGAGTAGGATCTGGCAAATTCCTGGGCTTCCTTGTAACCAACCGGGGTATATAAGCGGACCCCTCCCAGATCAAAGCAATTCAAGATTTAGAGAGACCAAACTCAGTAAAAGAAGTACACCATCTCACCGGCATGGCGGCCACGCTCAATCGGTTCATAAGCCGATCGTCAGACAGACTACGACCATTCTTTCAAGCTTTAAACGCCAAGTTCGAATGAGACGAAGAATGCAACCAAGCACTAGAAAGCCTGAAAGAATACATGTCTTCTCCACCATTGCTGGTCACCCCAATACCAGGAGAAGAACTCTTCCTATACCTTGCAGTCTCTCAGCACGCAATTAGGGCAGTATTGGTCCGCGCAGAAGGAATTCAACATTTGCCCATCTATTATGTCAGCAAGACATTGCTGGGAGCCGAAACAAGGTACTTGCCATTGGAAAAACTTGCATTGGCCTTAATGATGGCCTCCAGGAAATTGGCACACTACTTTCATGCCCACACCATAGTTGTCCTCACAGCTTTTCCACTAAAAGCTTTGTTTGAGAGGGCAAACTTTTCTGGGCGAATTTTGAAGTGGGCAGTTGAGCTGGGACAATTCGACGTCAAGTTCCAACCTAGAACCGCAGTAAAAGCCCAATCTTTGGCAGACTTCATCGCAGAGTTTACTCTTGGAAGTCATCATATCTGCCCAGTCGACCAAACTGACACAACCGAACTAGGGATGGAAGTTGACGCCGGAATAGCGCAACCCCTAGCAGAAGGCACTCAGTCAGACTCCAAGGCAGACCAAACTAAAGACAGCAAGGAAGAAGCAAGCCAAGCTACACTAAACCAAGACTCACCAACAAATAAAAACTTGGTTTAATCAGATAGCAAGGGGCAGACAGTAAGCTTGGACCTTGAAGAAAACCCCAGCAACATTTTTGACCCCACGACATCATCCGACCCCTCTACTTGCTAGAAGTTGTTCGTTGGTGAGATGTGGAAGCTCTTTGTGGATGGAGCATCCAACCGGCATGGTACAGGACTTGGCATAGTCCTCATCTCACCAGATGGCCTGGTTGTAGAGCAAGCAATCAACCTTGGCTTCCCAGCATCCAACAATGAAACGGAGTATGAAGCGCTTCTTGCAGGACTCAAATCAGCATACTACATGAAGGCTACTGAATTAATGGTCTACAACGACTCACAGCTAGTGGTAAACCAAATCTCTGGCGACTATGAAGCTAAGGATGATAGGATGGCCAAATACCAAGAATTGGTCAGAACAGAGTTCAAGAAATTTGAAGTAGTAAGGATAGAACAAATCGGCAGGGAGGAAAACAGCAAAGCAGACGAACTAGCAGGCTTCGCCTCAATGGCAGACACCTCCATACCTCATCCACTACTGATCGACTACCTACCTAGACCAAGCATTGAAGACCCCGAAGCAGAAGAGGTATGTTGCGCAGAGCTAGACCCCTCTTGGATGGATCCCATCATCCTGTTCTTAAAAGACGGCATCTTACCAGAAGAGAAAAAAGAAGCCAATAGAATAAGAGCGAAGTCACAGCGATTTTGGCTCTCCCCATCCTTGGTATTATACAAAAAGTCATTCTTAGGACCTTACCTAAAGTGTGTTCATCCCAGCAAAGTGGAAGCATTCTTATTCGAAATACACGAAGGAGTGTGCGGAAGCCATCAAGGTGGAAGATCGCTAGCTTACAGGGCCATTTCACAAGGATACTGGTGGCCATACATGCAGGCAGACTCGGAGAAATATGTGAAGAAGTGCGAGAAATGCCAGAAATTCGCACACCAAATACATCAACCAGCTAGAGAACTCTTACCATTGACTAGCCCATGGCCTTTCGCAATGTGGGGCTTGGACATAGTAGGCCCACTTCCAACAGCACCCGGCAACAGGAAGTTCTTTCTCGCAGCAACAGACTACTTCACAAAGTGGGTGGAAGCAGAAGCATTGGCATCAATCAAGGAAAAAGATGTGAAGAAGTTCATCTGGAAAAACATCATCACTCGGTTTGGCATACCAAAAGCCCTAATTTCAGACAATGGCACTCAGTTCGACGACAGAATCTTCAGAGGCTTTTGTGAAGAGTACAAGATAGAGTTCTATAATTCTACACCGGCATATCCTCAAGCAAATGGCCAAGCAGAAGCATCAAATAAAGTCGTCTTGGATGGACTGAAGAAAAGGTTAGAGAAGCAAAAGGCAAGTGGGCGGATGAACTTCCTCATGTTTTATGGGCTTACCGCACCACACCTCGTCGATCAACAGGAGAGACACCATTCTCCTTAGCTTACGAAATGGAAGCAGTAATCCCACTAGAAGTTGGCCTCCCCACAATTCGAAGCGAAAATTTTGATCTCGACTTGAATGAAGAAGCCATAACATTAGAGCTCGACCTTGCGGAAGAAAGAAGAGAAAGAGCACTGGTTCACATTGCCTCATACCAACAAGAGTTATCCAGGAAATACAACAAAACGGTACATCCAAGACAATTCAAGATCGGAGATTAGGTACTGCGCAAAGTGATGGGAAACACCTTAATACCAAGAGATGGCAAGCTAGGGCCTAATTGGGAAGGTCCTTACAAAGTGGTTGGGTTAGCAGGCAAAGGGACATACCACCTCGAAGACAAGGACGACAAAGCAATCCCTAGACCATGGAACACAGCCAATCTCAAGTTATTTTATTTTTAGCTTTCCTCTTTCAAACACGTGTAATTTTTTCTTTCCTCAATAAAACAAATCGATTCTTTTCAGCATAAGTTGTTCTCTATAAAAGTTAGCTTTAGTAAAGTTAGGAATATTGCAAACATTTTATTCTAAGTTAGCTGGAAAAAACTAACTTAGAGGTTGGCTGGATTAAACCAACACCCTTCCTAAGCCCAGGATAAGGATCCAGGCTGCAGGACGTTTGGTCAGAATAACCAAACATTATTCTAAGTTGGCTGGAAAAACTAACTTAGAGGTTGGCTGGATTAAACCAACTCTTTGTACTCCTCAGCCGAAGTAAGGGTATGGCTGAAGAGTGGTTGGCTGGATTAAACCAACTCTTTGTACTCCTCAGCCGAAGTAAGGGTATGGCTGAAGAGTGGTTGGCTGGATTAAACCAACTTTTTGTACTCTTCAGCCGAAGTATGGGTATGGCTGAAGAATGGTTGGCTGGATTAAACCAACTCTTTGTACTCTTCAGCCGAAGTAAGGGTATGGCTGAAGAGTGGTTGGCTGGATTAAACCAACTCTGTGTACTCCTCAGTCGAAGTAATTATGTCGGCTAAAGAGTGGTTGGCTAGTAAGCATAGTTTGACCAGCTAAAACCGAGATAACAGTTGCAAGTAAAAAGATCATGGAAAAATCATTACAAGTACAAACATACAGATCAACCGAAGTAAGAGTTAAAGAAAATTTTCATTCATCAAAAAGGAAATACAAAGGAGGGGCCATAGCCCGGTTACATGAAACAAAAAGTAACAAAGAAGAAAAGTACAAAATCAACTGAAAAGGTCTTCAATTTCAGCGTCAATATCAACTTGAACACCGGTTGCAGATGGAAGATCAGTCTCAGTAGCAACTGGCAGAACGATATCAATCGATGGCTCAACAGTCAGGTCTTCAACCGTTGCCTCCAACCGAGCTGATTGATCATTGACTTGATCGTTGACTACCGGAGTAACAGTTTGTTCGTTCTCATCGTCTTCATCATCTGAATCCTGCAAAAATTGTTCTTGGACCGAAGCAGCATGTTCCGCTAGTGAGGCTGGAATGAAGTACTATGGAGCATTGTAGACCTCGGTTTCGGGTCCACAGCCGAGCTGTTCCACAGAACTCCTCCAGCCACACTTAAAGAATAAGTCCTTCGCCCCCTCGCACTGCGAAATATAGAGGCCCTCTGCCTCTTTGAAACCTTGGGCGTTGGCATCACCGACCTTCTTCTTCAGATCGGCTATTTCGGCGTCTTTTTTGCCTTCGAGTTTGGCCAACTCGCGCAAGTATTTATCCTTCACCGTTACTGCAATTTTTTGTTTTTCAGCTTCAGTCGAGCTAAGAAGTCCAGTCAAGCGACTGTTCTCGAACTGTAGCTCGTCTATCTGCTTCTTGGCGTGCTCAAGCTCGGCTGCCTTTGCCTCGGCATCTGCCATGACTTGCCTGGTTGTCTTGCGGAGCTCCAACACTTTTTTATGTGCAATGTTGTTCTTCTGAATGGCCTGCAAAAGAGTAGTAACTCTCTTTAGCCGGATTGACAGTTGGGAAAAGTTAGACAAAGAAAAGGGAGAGCCACTTACCAGGATCATTGATTTTGTTGAAGACCGGATGGCCTTCAGCTCGGTGTTTAGTTGCTTGTTGTGGTGCTCCATATCTTTCGGAAGGCAAACACTCTTTGCTAGATTGAAATCCATCAAGTGATCCTTCTCAGCAACGACCGAGTCAATCTCCTGGATATTTCGGTCTTGAAATGTGAGAATTGGAGCCCATTTGGAGGAGTCAGCTTGGTCAGATTGCTCCGGTTGAAGGATGGGTTGAGGACTTGGTGGAAGGGTAGACTCGTCTTCGTCAACAAGTCGCTGCTCGGTTTGGCTAGTCCGGGCACGCTTGTTCGCCCGTGATGAGGATGGCTGCTGGGATGGAAGGGCTACTACGGTCTCAGTCGTTTGACTGGTTTGTGGTACCTCGGGTCTGTTAGTTTCGGTAAAAAGTGCCCTTACTCTGTTCCTCTTAGCCATTTCTTCTTCAGCAGTTAGGGGGATTAGTCTGATTTCTGGCAAGGTTGGGTCCGGTTCTGGGGCCTCCTCTAGCAGAAAGTCGGTCACTCTCGCTTTTCGGCAGCCGCTGTATCTGTAGGTCGGCTCGAACTTTAGTAGCTTAGCCCAACTACGTTCTGGATACCGTAGTGTGGCGCACAAAGTCGCTAGATTGGGGTAGCTGTATAAAGAATGGAGGTGGGCAGAATCTGCGAAAGAAGACAACTGTTAGTTCGGCTGAAAGATTGACAAACCGAAATGTAAAATAACACGCAAGAAAACCGAAGTAAATTTATCAGGTTCTCCTTTTTTCCCAGACACCCAGAAAAAATCGTCGTCGTTTAAGTCTTTATCTGGTGTGTTTTTTATTATTTTCTCACGACGGCAGCGTATTCTGAGATAGTATACCCAGCCGTCTTCCTTCGAACCAATGGAGTATTGGTGAAAGATTTCGGCCAGACCAAGGTTGAGACCGGCTTGCCGGTTTAGTTCGGCTATTCCCATTATTATGCGGTATGAATTGGTGGATAATTGGGTAGGGCATAGTCTAGTTTGCTTGAGAAACTCGCAAATTAAAGGTTGGACTGGAAATCGTAGTCCGGTTTCAATTATGGATAAGAGGGTGAAGGGGACAAAGCCTTCATTGCCCCAAGGAATGACATCTTTTTCGGCTAAAATCAGGTGGATGTCATCGGGTATATTGTAGTCTTTTCTGAATTCGGCTAGGCCGCCCGAAGTGTCTACTAGATACCTATACTTCCCCATTTATTGTATAATTTACGAATAAATTAAGTTCGGTCCAAAAATTGTTCTCAGTAGCTCGGTTGAGCGCGCAGAGGAGTGCCTGGGCAACCTAAGTCTGCAAAGTAGAAAACAAAGGGGTTAAGCACAGATCATCGGACCGTGCTACAAAATAAAAGTACAAAAAATAGGAGCCCTACTTCGGCTATGTGGATGCTACAGGTTCTAACTCGGTTTCTGCAAGGTGATTTGTAGCTTGGTTTGGGCAGGGCTTTGCTAGTTCGGACTCGGCAAGCGTCTAGATATCTCAATTGAGGAAACGGTTCTGTTTGACCGGTTGATTGCCTAGGGGCTGCTTTCTGAGTTCCATCTAAAAAACTAAGAAAGCTGGTTTAGCCCCAAAGGCCTAGATCGGTTGGAGTTCAGGTATCTTGGTATGCTAAGTGCAAACCTAGTTCGGTTAGTTACCTCGGCTAAGGTCTAGCAAGAAGTGGTTTGACTTATTCAAAGCCACTGGTGTAAACATGAAGTGTTAGTCCGGTGGTACGCTGACTAGACTTTTACCTAGCTTAAAACAGTATCCTAGTTCGGTTGCATCATGATTTTGGATCAAAAACCAGTTTTCTACAGGATATTTCATATAGTCATATGTTCTATGGTTAAGTTTTTTCCATAAGAGTACAGAGCAAAGCAAAATGGAAGAAAATGTTTTGCAAAAACACAGAAAACAGAACACAGAAAGCAACATATGAAAACAAAGTAAAGATGCAATACTAACCAGAAGAAGAAGCAAGAAACTGAAGATGAAAGCAAAAAGCAGCAAAACACAAGCTCAGAAAATGAACAGGCAATGGAGGCTGTGAGAGAGAAGTTGTAAAGTGTGTTGAAATGATGAGACTTGTTTTAGGTAAAGGGAAAAAAGGCGGGACTGTTCAAATTTTACGAAGTACGAAGACGGCGTGACAGCCGTCCTTAATCAATCAGTGCGTGCCACGTGTCCCAGGAAGGAGAAACGATTCAGTTGCTGTGATTGAGGAGACGTTTTGATCGGACAAGCAGAGCCCGGTGTAAAATTAGCTCGGCTGAAAGGCTTAAGAGTTTTAGCTCGGCTGGAAAGGCTAAAGGGTTCTTTAGCTCGGCTGGAAAGGCTTTAAAACTTCAGCTTGGCTGACAGATAGGTAATCCCAATCATGCTGTGCAGATGGAATTAAGGGGCAATTGAGAGGGTAATTTTGGTGAAAATTGGGTCGAGCTATGAGATGGTCATTATGGCCCAAAGTACGAAGGGCTGGGTAAAAAGGCCGTAAAATTACTCCGGTCCAAGAGAGGTAAAAGATTACTCCGGCCCGAGAGAAATGTAAAGTTACTCCGGTCCGGAAGCGACTTGAAGTTAGGCCAGTCTCAGAGTTAGTCCGGTCATGACGTATTGTGTTTAGAACGGTCAGAACCTTGCTACTCCGTAGCTCGGTTTAAACATACCATGGTTTGTGCATGAGAGCACCGGGATAAGGAGGAGTAGAAGGAAGAGCCGAACTAAGGATAGTTCGGCCTACTCTGCGGCTCAGGATAGCTATGATTACTTCGGTCATGTTTGGAGTTCGGCCATGGTAATAACCATCTCACTTGGTTTAAGCAGTGAGGGGGGTGTTGGAGGATAAGGATTATCCTTCAGGAGGTTAAATCCTAGGAGGACTCTGCATAGAGGAATAGAAGTCCTACTAGGATTGTGCCACACGAAACCTATAAAAGCTCACAAACATCATCTTTGGAGAGGTAACACACAACTTTACTTTCTGAATACACAGAGCTTTTGTCTATTTGTCAAGCCTACTGACTTAGGCATCGGAGAGGTTTCCGGCACACACCCGCCGGCTAGCTCACATTTGTGCTTTCAGGTGATAAAGCGATGACGTACAGAGGAGCGCAGACTTGATCAACAGGATTATACGAGAAGGTTTATTTCTTTCCCGTACAGTAAAATTTGATGTAAAATGTAACAATGTTTTAGGTTTTAGAACGTAAGGGACAACATGTAAGGTATATATATATGGATAAGTGTGAAAGTGTAAAAATATATATATTGAGAGGGTGATTTATGATCTGGAATTGGGCCGAGGCAACGGCCGAGCAGGAAGAGAGCCCAACCGTGCATGGGGCCGAGATGATCGACTATCCGCCCGGAGATGGGCTGCCAGAACTTGGCCCGGGTAGGAATTGGGCCAAGTGTGAGCCGCCCCGGACCGAAAAGAAGCTCGGCAAGGAAGTGCTCGGTTGGACCGAGCTGCTTGATCAGGGGATGGCTGAAGCCAGACAAGCTGACCGGCGCCCGGAAAGGCATGGTCAACCGAGGAGACCGTTTGATCGGCAGGGAGGCCAACCACAGGAGGTGCCCGGGCTAGGCTCTGCCAAGATGCCGCCTAGCCCGGTCCTCCTTGGGTTTATCCAGTGAGGTGCTTGGGTATGAAGCATAGCACGACCGTGGATAAAGCAGCCCGGCTGCCGAGCTCCTGCTGAGTAGGCAGGCAGTTGAGATTAGGTGATGATCGGCAAGGTTTATGCTGACAGATGGGATAGCGGAGCCACGTGTCAGGAGATGACTGAGAGTGGATATGGGGCGCAGAGGGTATATAAGCATGTCTGCGCCCCCCATACGCGACAGATGAACACTTTGTAAGGAATTTCTTACACTCAAATACCTCTCTCCCTCTTTCCCTCTATCCTAAGGTGTGTGCTAACTTGATCGTCGGAGGGTTTTTCCGGCCACACACCGCCGGGTAGCTCACCATTATTTGCGCGCAGGTGATCGGACATAAACGGAGCTCAGAAGAAAGGAGTACGGGCTTGCCGGAATATTTGCTCCCCGCACAATTGGCACCGTCTGTGGGAAGCTTGACAGACAAAACCTTGTCTTCCAGGTTCATCTGATCGCCGTCCATGGCGAACAACGACGAGTTTCCGTTGTCCGCCATAGACGGAGCTACCCCGGAGTTCACCCGAAGGAGAGAAGGTCCTCCCGCCATCCATCCAATGGCGGGCTTGGGGACGCCCACAGGAGGACAGTCAGTAGACGCGCGGGATAAGCGCGGAAGAAGTCATGGTCATTCGCGGAGTCCAGACGGTCACCGGCGGAGGAGAGACTCACACGCCAGGCGACTGGAAAGTATGTTGAGAGACCAAGATGCTGTCATCCGGCGAATGGCGGCAGAGATGGAGGATCTGAAGCGGCATGTCAAAGGGAAGGGTGTAGCTGGAGTGGGAGACCACAGTGAGCGCACCCCATCCCGTCGTTCAAGCGGCCAGAGTCAGCGACGTACTCAGTCCATATCTATTACCAGAAGTTACCAGGTTGGTGATTCCGATGCGCATGCAGAAAAGTCTAGCGCGCAAGACAGCACCTACAAACCCTCAGGTCCGGCGACGACGTCGAGATACTCTTACTCTGCTCAGTTAGAGGATTCACAGGCGGTCTTAAAGGAGCGGGCTCATCGACGCGAAGCCCAGAGAATACTTGCTTTCCAGCGGCTATCCTACGAGGTTCACGCCAGCGAGGAGGTCGGAATGCCTCCACCCCGCCAAGCAGTGCCACTCTTTGAAGATACGGACTTGGCTAGGCTGAGTGCCACCCCTTTTTCCATGGATATAGAAACAACACCGCTTCCGGCAGGCTTCCACCAGCCTAAGTTCACGCTTTACGACGGAAAGACCGATCCATACATGCATGTGAACCACTTCCGACAGGTTATGGCCGGACATAGGCACAATGACGGACTTATGTGCCTAATCTTCCCGTCAAGTTTAGGTGAGCTGGGCTTAAAGTGGTTCGAGAGGTTGCCGGAAGGGAGCATACAAAGGTGGCATCAGTTGGCTGAGGCGTTTGTTACGCGCTTTAAAACCAACACAAAGACACCAAAGGAAGTCGATCATTTGCTAAGTGTCAAGATGGAACCGAGCGACACACTGAAGGTATACAACTCAAGGTACTGGGAAACCTTCAACGAGATCTTGGACTGCCCGGTCAACCTTGCAATCACGCAATACAAGCGTGGCCTCCTGGTCGGACATAGACTGCGGGACTCGCTTACCATGCACCAGCCGACCTCCATGGGCCAGCTCATGCAGCGCATCAATGAGCACATCCGAGTTGAGGATGACGCGTCAGCTTCTACCGTGAAGGCCACTCCGGTAGCAACAGACAAGAAGACAGCAGGCAAAGTGTACGCAGTTGGGCAAGAGTCTAGCCGCACAAGTGACCGAGCAGAGGAATCGGACCGTGGTTCGACTCGTAAAAACCGGGGAAGAGGACGTCGGAATGACCGGGATGACTACCCCCGAGATGACGTAGCGGACGCAAACAGAAGGATGAAGGCCAGGACTGGCATAACCACGGTCTTCAAGATTCCAATCTATCGCATACTTAGTGAAATCTGAGACGAGGAGTATGTCCGGTTTCCTGCTAAGTTGGGTGATGGACAAAAGGGCTACAATCCGCCGTATCATTGCACATTCCACCGGGAGAGAGGCCACCGGACTGAGGATTGTCTGCCTTTGAGGCAACACTTAGAAGAGCTGGTTGTGGCCGGGCATCTAGATCTTTACATTGATGGCGGCGTGAAGCCGAATCAGGCTCCGGTTGATCCCAGGGGACAGGATGACCGAGACGCACCACCACAGGGAGTTATTAATGTCATCCACGACATCGTGGAACCGGAGCGTGTTTGTGAACTCTGGGGCATGATAAAAACGGCAGAGCATATGAGGGAAGTTTTGTCGGTACAGCCTGCTATCAAAAGGGGCAAGACTGAAGAAAAAGACGTGATTAGTTTCACCTCAGGGGATCTAGAGCGTATCCAGATGCCGCACAACGATGCCCCAGTAGTAACACTACGCGTCAAAGAATTCGATGTTAGACGGATCTTGATCGATCAGGGAAGCTCGGTCGAAATCATGTATTATGATGCGTTCAAGCAGCTCAAACTCCGGGAAACAGACTTGGCTCCGGCGACTTCGCCCCTGGTTGGATTTAACTCACAACCAGAGTGGCCCTTGGGAAAGATTATCCTGCCGGTCAAAGCGGGATCCGTGGTCAAGCAAGTGGAGTTTTGGGTGCTGCAAGTGTCTTCGACGTACAACCTTATCCTTGGAAGAGGATGGCTTCACGCTATGCAAGCCATAGCGTCGACCTACCACCAGGTGATGGGATTCCCCTCAGCTATGGGGGCAATCGAGGAGATTTGGGGCGATCAGGTCATGTCCAAGCAGTGCTTCGTGGCGGTCAACGGGAGCCGGGCTGCCAAAGGATTCGTTCAAATGATTGAGGGACCGGAGGGCTACGGTGTCTTGGACGACGTGGGTACCAAGGCCGAAGACAAGGCAGTTGAGGAATTGGTTGAGGTGCGAATTGATACAGAACAACCAGACAAGTTCTTCTTGCTCAGTTCAAGTCTCACGGCCGTAGAGAGGACCGAGATGGTTGAGTTTCTGATGGCCAACATCGAGGTCTTCGCGTGGTCGCCTTACGACATGCCCGGCCTCGACCCAAGTTTTATGTGCCATCACCTCAATGTCTTCCCTGGAGCAAAGCCAGTCATCCAGCGAACAAGGAGATTGGCACTGCACCACGCCGAGGTAGTTGCAGAGGAGGTGAAAAACTTGCTTGAGGCACGAGCAATTCAGGAGGTGCACTACCCTTGCTGGATTTCCAACACAGTCACTACAAGAAAAAGCATTTTTGCCGACCACTTTTAGCTACCAAAACGAATTTAGTCGCCAAAAGTCACGGAATTGGCTACCAAAAATAATATTAGTCGGCAAAAGTCAACTTTTTAGCTACTAATTTTTTTTAGTAGGGGAATGTTGATTATTGGCTACTAAAAAAAATTTAGTAGCTAAAGATATTACAATTGGCGACTAAAACAATTTTTAGTAGCTAAACATATGACAATTGGCGACTAAATAAAAATTTAGTAGCCGTAGAGGTACCTTTAGCTACTAAATTATTTGGTAGCCGAATGAAAATAAAAAAATTAATTTTTAATCTTTCCCGACCAAACATTTGGTCGCCAAATGCCATGTTTCGGCGACAAAATTTTTTTTAGTCGCTGTATACCTACTTTCGGCTACTAAATTGTTTGGTAGCCAAATGAAAATAAAAAAATTAATTTTTAATCTTTCCCGACCAAACATTTGGTCGCCAAATACCATGTTTCGGCGACAAAATTTTTTTTAGTCGCTGTATACCTACTTTCCGCTACTAAATTGTTTGGTAGCCGAATGAAAATAAAAAAATTAATTTTTAATCTTTCCCGACCAAACATTTGGTCGCCAAATGCCATGTTTCGGCGACAAAATTTTTTTTAGTCGCTGTATACCTACTTTCGGCTACTAAATTGTTTGGTAGCCGAATGAAAATAAAAAAATTAATTTTTAATCTTTCCCGACCAAACTTTTGGTCGCCAAATGCCATGTTTCGGCGACAAACTTTTTTTTAGTCGCTGTATACCTACTTTTGGCTACTAATTGTTTGGTAGCCGAATGAAAATAAGAAAATTAATTATTTTTATTTTTATTTTTATTAAGAGGTTGTACACCCACCATCCAAAAATATTAATATCTTATTTTTTTTTATTATCTCAAAATATTAATTTTTTTAAAAATTAATTATTAAAATAATATGAATTTCTGATTTTGTCCTTTTTTTAAATACATTAATAATACAAAAAGTACAATTATGACAATTGATATGTCTAAAAAAATATACTATCAAACGGTAATTTTGAAAAATTAATATTTTTAAAATGTAATAATTGTATTATAAAAAGAAATTAAATTCTGAAAATAGATTATTATTTTTAGATGGAAGAAGTAGTCGGCTTTCATTTGATGGTTGAACACATCTTGTAATAATTGGGCCCTCACGCGAAAGGTATGCTAAAATGGGCAACTTGTTATTGGCTGTTTGTCGATAGTTTTACATTGCAAAAATTTAAAGGCATAGTTACAGGTCAGTCTGATGAATTTAATTTTTAATAATAAATTTATTATTTTTAAAAAGTACAATTAAACTATTTATACTTTTTACATCATCATATTTCAATAACACTAATAAATTAAGAATAAATCAAAATTCACAAATAAAAGACAAAATATCCCAATTATTTATCATTTTAATAAATTTTTCAATATTATTACCAGTAAACTTGTTATTGGCTGTTTGTCGTTCATCTCTCTTCTCTTTATGTCTCTCTCGCTCATCTCTCTTCTCTCTGTCTCTCTGTCTCTCTCGTCCATCTCTCTTCTCTCTGTCTCTCTGTCTCTCTCGTCCATCTCTCTTCTCTCTATGTCTCTTTTCTGTCTCTCACTCTCACTCTTTATCTCTTTCTTTCTCTCTCTCTCTCTCTCTTTCTCTCTCCTCTATCTGTCTCTCACTCATTTCTGTCTCTCACCATCCATCTCTAGTACCACCTTCACCACTACTACAAACGCCATTCCACCCCCACCACTACTTCCACTATCGCCACTTCACCTCTACGACTACTATTACTACTATCATCACCACCACTCCACTACCACCACTACTACCATTACCTCTCTTTCACCCCTGCCACTCCATTTACACTACCACTACCACAACTTCACCACTAATCTCTTTCGCGAGGGCTAAGTGTGTAAAAAAAATTCACACTTTTTGCGAGGGCTAAGTGTATAAAAAAAATTCACTCATCATGGCTTATGAGTAAATAATACATATTTGTAAGACTTATTGATATTATTTCAGATTTTAAAATTTTTCTTAATTTTTTAATAATTAATTTTTTCAACTTTTTAAAATATTTAAAGCAAATTTGTTTATTTTTTAGATTCACTTAATTATTTTTTAGATTCACTTAATTTAGATATATATATTTTTTCAATTTGAGGGATTTATAAAAGTAATTGACGATTTAATGCTAATTGAACTAAAGGCCTAAGCTGGGGCTGTGTGTATATATTTTTTAGTTGTACGTTAATGATTTTGACTGCTAAGATATGCTTGAGAAAATGATTTTGACTGCTAGTTACAACTGAATAATAAATTAATTAAATCCACTTGACACATGATTTCTTCATCTGTCTTTATCTATGAGAAAATATACATATTGCATGTTCTAAAATTATAAAATATTGATTAGTGCCTAGTTAGTCATGCAGGAGTCCCAAAAAAAAAAAAACAAGGGTTGAGTTGGCTCATAATTTTTTGGAGAAAAAATTTTCCTTCTTTTTTTTTTAATTTTCTTTCTTTCTTTTCTTTCTTATTATATATATATATATATATATATATCTATATAATAAGGGAGGAAGGTTTTTGAAAATATGTTAAAATGTATAAGAGATACATTTCATTTGAATGGTTGGGATGATTCCTAATCAATATCTAAGGGTGCAGATTAAATTTTTTCCCGCCCAAACACTCTCTACCCTCTCTCTCGCCCACGTCTGCCAAACACGTCTCTTAGAACTCTATCTCTCCACGTTCTCTCTCACGTTGGTGGATCTCGGTCAATGTGTTGTAGTACAGAGAAAGAAAGAGATGGGTGTTGTTGTGTTCACACACACTCTCTCTCTGTCTCTGGCTCTCTCATATCTCTCCGCTTTTTATCTCTCTTGTTCATCTTTCTTCTCTCTCTCTCTATGTCTCTTTCTCTATCTCTTGTTCATTTCTTTTTGTTGTCTTTCTCTCTCTATCTCTCTTTCTCTGTGTCTATCTCTCGCTCATCTTGTTTCTCTCTCTCTTTTTTTTCTCTCTCTCTGTCATTTATCACTCTTCTCGCTGGCTCTCTCTATCTCTCTTGCTTATCTTTATTCTCCCTCTCACTCTCTCTATATCTCTTGTTCATCTCTTTTTGCTGTCTTTCTCTCTCTCTCTCTCTTTGTCTATCTCTCGCTCATCTTGTTTATCTTTCTCTTTTTGTCTTTCTCTCTGTCTCTCTCTCTCTCTCACTCATTTCTCTTCTCTCTCAATCGTTCATTTCTCTCAATCACACTCATCTCTTTCTCTGAGCCCATTATTATTGAAAGAGGAAAAAGTCAAAAAATGAAATGGGTCTCTCTTTCTCTCTGTCTCTTACTCTCTATGTCTCTTACTCGTTTCTCTTCTCTCTCTTTCACTCATCTCTCTTACTCATTTCTCTTCTCTATCTCTCTCATCTCTTTTCAAATATATATTTTTTCAAATATTTTTTTTCAATTATAATGTGTATAATTCCATCGTCATAAATAATACAAAAAATAAATATAAATATTTTAGGCCTAAACAAACATGCTTTTTAGTTTATGTTTTTAATTTTTTTAAACATTTTGTTCAAACCAAACGCGTTTGTAATTTATATTTTTCTAAAAATAAACAAAAACCAATTTATAAAATTTATGGAAATTATTTTTCATTAAAATATTACTCCTACTTCTACCAAAGTAAAAAAATAAGAATAATTTTTTATTCATTAAAATAAAAATGAAACAAATAAATTTTCAACATTTATAACTGGAAAAAATAAAGAAGCAAAAAAAATAAATTCATTAACTATAAAAAAAAAATTATTTTAACAAAAAATAAATTTTTTTTTTTAAAAAAGAATCATTTTGCTGTTTAAATATTACCAAAAAAACAAAAAAAATTTCCCGCTCGATTTTCCACCCCCTTTTTTCCATTCCCGCTCGGCTTCCCCCCTCCCCATCTCTTGAACCAAAATACCCAATCTGAAAAATTCACAGATTTTTCTCTCGCTTTCTGTCACTCTCGGTCTCTCTCTCTCTCTATTTTTTCATTTCTCACACTTGCTAGGGTTTTATATGTCCCCAATTGTCCTTCCTATATATCTGCCCCAAATAAATAAATATATATCGATCGCATTCAGTCACGCATTTCGTGACCAACCCAAATCGAGTTTCCCCAGTTTTCGAGTTCCCTTCGGAGCAATTACTGCGATTTCTGGTGGAATCTCGTATTACTACTACTTTTCTTCACCGAATTTGGTAATTTCTAATCTCAATTTCATTTGGGTTTGATTTTAACTTTATGGAAATGAAGTGTGTCGTTTTCTGAAAATGAATTCTTTGCAATTAGATGTTTGTATTGAGGGCTTTGAATGTTGGGTTTTGCTCAAAGTATGTGGATTGAAATATGTTGATGATTGTGGACTTGGGTTTTTTGGTAGTGTTAATATTGAAAAAATATTCATCATAAGTCATCAAACCTGAGTATGTATATAGAATTTAAGAATTATGTATTAGGGGTATTAAAAGTGTTCGAATTTACCTGATTGAAGTGCGTAGTTTGAATTATGTTGGTACATTTGGATGTGAACATGTGTATAATCATCAGTTAAAGGCTTATGGCAATATGGAATTTGAGTGTAATTGCATTTGGAAATTAGACTTTTGGATATTCTGAATAATGCTATAGTTATTATGGAAATTGACATTGGAATTTGGTAATTTTCTAATCTCAATATCACATGGGTTTGATTTCCCCAGCCCTCAATCCAAATAAGTGGCTTGAGTTTAAGCTGCAAGACAGAGCAAAGGTCAGCCACAATACTCACTTATTCAGGTCATCCTCTTGTCACCATTATTCTTCAGATGTATTTTGGTTTTAAATTACTTGCATACTTGTTGATCAATGAAACCATGTTATATTTAAAGTAGTCTTGTCATATTTTCAGCTGCACTATCAGCTGCCTATTTAATCTGTAAATTTCAGTGATGCTTTTAGTCAGCTGATCATGGCTATATGATTATTAAAACAGAAGGGTGAACACACTGTAAGTTGAATCCAGATGTAATTCATGGGAAGAGTGCAATCTTGTGTCATTACTTTGTGGTGTGGTTACCTAACCGATTTGTTTATTTTATTTTTGTTACATAGGATACTGAGAAATTGCTTAATTACTGGCCCAATCCCAGATTACATTGGTGAATTGTCTGATCTCAAAATTTTGTAAGTTCATTCTAATTGGCTTTCTTACAGAGATTCATGGTCTCTTGATTTTAAGTTAATATTGATTTGATATCTCTAAACATAGAAATGCTTTATTTGTGTTCTTATTCTTCAATTAAGTAGTTTTGATATTTATTTAATTTGACATGTTATATTATATCTGAAGATTCCTTGTTTGTTATGTTAGTTTTATTTTCTGTTTTTTAAGAAAACTAAAAACTCTATAACCACCTTGATACTTCAAAGAATCAGCTAGCCATTTACTAATCATGGAGATGAATAAGACCTTTAAATTTCATATATGTTCAATGTCTACTGTTATTCATCTATACCTCTTACCCCTTTTGTGCATACCAAAATTATTCTTCGGATTTTATGAAACAAACTTTCTTTAAGATTTGTTGTGTAGGATCTGTTTGAGTCCTAGAAATTATTGGGGAGCAAAGTGGATGTAAATTAGATCGCATTAAAGTCATCTGCGAGGTGTGGGCATGATGCTGTACATGAATTTGATAGGACATAGGCACATATTAAGTCACATCTTAAAAAAGAGAAATTGGGACATGACAGGGACAGGTATATGTGAAACAATATTCAGTAATATGCTTGCAACAGTTGTTGAAGGGTATGTTCTAAGATTTTTTTTTTTTGTTTTGTTTATTTATAATATATGTTTTTAAATAAAATAATAAAATTGAATACTTCCATACAGAGGAAAGGAAATATTCATGTAGTAGGTTAAATGAATGCTTTATTGTTTATTACAAAAATAGATATGCTTTCTGCCTTGATAAAAGACATTACAAGGCCTGGTGCATGATTACATGTCAATGAATTTGATGTAAGAAGTTCATGTAACCAAGTTAAAAAAGAACGATATTTAAATTGATTTTTTTTACGTCTTGGGAATAAATAAATGAACTTCAATTATTATGGCAGCAAAAAAGAAAAAAAAAAGAGAACAAACTCTTCACGTGCAAAGTATAAAAGTGAATCCCCCTTTTCCCCCTTTATATCTTGAATAAGGTACCACACCCAAAAGGTTCAAAGAATAAAAATAAACAGGGAATGATTACTTTTTTTTTTTTTTTTGATCGGTGAAAGTTAGTTGTTAGTTGTTAGATTAGTACCTACAGGAGTTGGTCTCCCCACCCATTGTAAAGCACCCCCTAGAGAGAGTTGAACCCATGACCTCCCCCTAGAGACCAAGCCCTTAGGAAAGTCGTAGTGGCCAACTAGGTTACACCTAGTTAATTAATAGGGAATGATTCCTTAAGCCACACAAATAGACTTTCAAGAGCCATGGGGCATCCCTTTGGGCTAGAAATCTGAAGCTCCTTCCCCTCAAAAAGATCTCTCTCTCTCTCAACACACCACATATCACACAAAATAACATAACCTTCCATTCCCTCCTCTCACTTATACACTAGTATTTGATGACGTTATTTTTAATTCTTTTTTTTTTCTTCTAAAGAAGACCTTTTCCAATTTATAATTTTATAACCCCTTGTATTTGCATAATGATAGCTATATATATATGCATTGTTAATGCTATGAAAAAAAAAAAAACTCATTCTATTTGTAATAATGATAGCTATATTCATTGTTAATGCTATGAAAAATCCTTATTCCTAATTTCTAACTACTTATTGAACCATCTCTCTTTTTTCTTTTTAATTTGTTAAATAAGCTCTTTTAATATAGTTTCTAACATCAAGTTGTTCGAGAAACACCATACATTTTTTTACATGCACAGAGTCTGCTTTGTCCCCTGCTATGCTATCTTGAATGCTTGGAAGTTTTGGCCTGTCAAGGTGTTCATGCTTTATAGTATGCATGTATGCAAATGTTCATATTGTTAATCTGGTGCTTTCAATTAGAACCACTACATCACTCATCACTTCCATCGGTGTGGATGCCCTTAGAATAATTCAAATATTGTACACATTTGAAGATATAAGCCTTTAAAATTTTTAGTTACATGCAGTTTGAAGATATTAGATATGGACTAAAATGTTGCTGCTCTTTAGTTAGTTAGTATGAAATTTGGGTAATATAAATTGTTCCTGTTTTACTAGGTTGTCTTTTGTCATTTAATTGAGGCTACCATGTACTGAAACTAACAATTATCATTCTCTAATATCTGCCTGGTAGAAATCCAAATGTATTTCTTTTCTTCTGAGAAATGTGAAAGATGAAGTTTTTCTTAATGAGTTTCTGTAGTTCTTAGTTATGGATAATCCTGTTGCCAACAGCAGGGAAGAAATGTTAATTTGGATTTGTCTTGTCTTGAGTTATTTGCAGAATCCAAACAAGAATTTAATGGCAATTACTCAGTTCAGGTGTATACTGTGCAAGCTTGCATTCCAAAGTACCCAGCAGCACTTTGGAATGCTGAATTTGTGCAGGCAGAAGAACTCTTGACGCAGCCTTCCACAATTGATAATTGCTTGTGAGATAACAGGTATAGTTCTTCCATTTTGAGTTCATCAATTTAGTGTAGGGTGTTGGGTTGGTGCTTTTTGATGATTATGTTGATGGCATGGCAATGGCTTTACATTTTTAATGATGAGGACTGTTATTTCATGTAGAATATTTAAATGTTGCTCATTAATTTTTTTTGACGAAATTGATTATTGTTGGAGAGTTTTTATCAATATTATTTGTAGAAGAAAAAAAATATTAGAAGCATGTATCCAGTTCCTACAGTGAAATTATGTCAGAGAGGCAAATTTGGGCTTCTAAGGAGACTATGAAGTCTTGAGCTGTGCATGTATATATTTCATACTTTATTAGGCCTCTACACTTGGTGATTGATTGCATATTTGGGTTACCGATAACACTGTCACTGAATTAAAATTTGTGGCAAGTGTGGATCTTAGTGGAGCTGCCCTACATGTCCATTAGTAAATCAAAAATCAATTCTTTCCACTCTGTACTTTTTCTATTTGTATATGTATATTATTCCTTGTTACTTAGTAAACATTGATGCAGCAGATGTTGATAATGAATTGGCAGTTGCTTGGGACCACTTCATTAATGAGTTTTGTGCTGCTTAGATTTTTTGTCCACTTTTAGCTTTGTTGGTTTTACCTATTGTTGTGCGAGGGGTAGACTCATTGGAGTATGTCATTATGGAGAGAAACAAGTTGGTCCTTATGCATTGGAGTATGTCATCGTTTTTCTTACAAGAATTAATTTTTTACTTTGTCAGGAAAGAAGAAGAAAAAGAAGAATGGTCATGTTTTAATGTTTTATTCATAATGTTTTAATGGTCATTTTTTTCTTTTGGGAGCCATAAAATGGAGGGTTGGGATTCATGTTAAAAGGAATTTGAAGATCAAAATGTGTGATTTACCTAATGATGATTAAGGGAAACTAAGGAAATATATGCCACTCTAGGTTTGGCCCAATCTGGACACATTGAAGTATTGCTAAAGTTTTGTTCATTTTTTTACCTTTCAGGTCACTTTGGGTATATAGAATTACCAATTCCAGTAGAAGGCTCCACGTAAAATCTATTTGTCATAAGTAATTAAATCCTTTTGCTTTCTTGATTGAGAGGGTAGCAGATTATTGTGTTGTGTTATGGTAAGAATTTGAAGCTCTCGGTGATTATAGATCATTCTGCCATAATATATCCTATATTTGATTATTTAATAAAGGAAGTTGGTAGACATTTGAGTGTGGTCACATATGTGGTGGCCCTTTTCTAAAAGTGTTGTGTGAATATCATTATTTTTCTATTGTTTCTCTGAGACATTTAATTTTATAAATTGTTTCTCTCTCCTTATTTTAACTAAAATGTAGAGTTAATTTGTGGAACTGATATCTCAACATAGAAGTGTTATATGTAAGAATATCTATGTCATTAACAGGGAAAGCTTTTAACCCTTCTTAACATTTTATAGGCACCCAACTAATGAATTTTATTTTTTTTTTCAGATGATTTTGGACATACAAATGTGGATATATAATCTTTTGACAATTACGGGAGGGCATTGTTTTTATACCTCTATTTGTATATATAGTGGTTCGAACAAATTAATTTGGTTATTCATGTATTATGTATGGATTTAAATTATTGACGTTGGATTAGACTTGGAGTGTATGAAATTTGTATGGATTATGTATGGATTATTGACCCTAATATATTTTAGTATTGATGGATTATATTGTTTATACAGGGTACAGGTTGTAATTTAAATTATTGACGTTGGTTATTCATGTATTATGTATGTGATTTAAATCATGGTTATTCATGTATTATGTTGAATGCTTTAATGGTTGATAATATATTTTAGTGTTGATGGATTATATTGTTTATACAGGGTACATGTAATATAAATGAATACAGGTTGTTTACAAATTTTTTTTTTTTTAAAAAAAAAAAAACAGAAAATTATTTGGCCACCAAATGTTTTGGTAGCCAAATAGGTAATCAAAAGTTTTGGCTACTAATAATTTAGTAGCAAAAACATAACCCAAAACGTTTTTGCCACCAAATAATTAGTAGCTAAAAAATTTGAGAATTAGAGAAATAAACTATTGGCTACTAAATTTTTTAGTCACGGAAAAAATGGTATCATTTGGCGACTAAAACTTTTGGTGGCAAAAAGTAAAGAAATGAATCTTAATAGGTTTTTGGCTACGAACAGTTTTAGTCGGCAAAAGTCACCACGCCTAAGGTAGAACTTTTAGTGACTAAATGGTTAGTAGCCAAAAGTTTAATAAAATGAAAAATAATATTTTTGGCGACTAAATTCTTTAGTCCCTAAATGTAGTAATGGTGTCACTAAAACTTATTCCCGACAAAAAATTTTAGTCGCTGAAAATTTAATTTATTTTATTTCAACACTTTTGGCGACTAAATATTTAGTCGCCAAAACATACCCTTTCCCGACTACTCAGAGTTTGGTAGCCGAATGTTCAATTTTGGCGACTAATATTTTAGTCGCCAAAAGATAACCTTTGCCGACTAACCAGAGTTTAGTAGCCAAAACGTTCACTTTCAGCGACCAAAAATAGTTTAGTCGCCAATACTATCGCCGACAGCGTATAGGCGACTAGTTTGGCGACAAAATATTTTAGTCGCTAATTGTTTCGGCGACCAAAAATGGGGCTTTTGGCGACCAATATTTTGGTCGCCAAAAGTGGCATTTCCTGTAGTGAGTAGTGGTGTCGAAGAAGAATGGAAAGTGGCGAGTTTGTGTCGACTATAAAACAGTCAACCGAGCTTGTCCCAAAGACAGCTTCCCTTTGCCGCGCATTGACCAGCTAGTGGACTTGACGGCTGGACACAACAGGCTCAGTTTCTTGGATGCCTACCGTGGCTACCATCAGATTGCCATGCACGGGCCTGACCGGGAGATCACCTCTTTCACGACTCCAAGGGGACTCTTCTGCTACCGAGTCATGCCTTTTGGTTTGAAGAACGCCGGGGCAACCTTTCAAATGATGGTAACCAAAATGTTTGCTCCACTGCTCGGCTGGAAAATGGAGGCTTACATCGATGATATGGTGGTAAAGAGCCGGCATGAAGCAAACCATTTGTCCGACTTAGCCGAGATGTTTGCCATTCTAAAGAAGCACAAGCTGCGCTTGAATGCGTCCAAGTGTGCCTTTGGCGTGGGATCCGAAAATTTTTTGGGATTCTTAGTCACGAACCGAGGCATCGAAGCAGACCCTACTCAGATCAGAGCCGTGCAAGAATTGAAGCAGCCCAGCTCGGCTAAGGACGTGCAGCATCTGGCCGGGATGGCCACCGCGCTTAATCGGTTTATAAACCGGTCATCAGATCGTTGCCGCCCTTTCTTTCAAGCATTGAAGTTAAAGTTCTCGTGGGACGCAGAGTGTGACCGAGCTTTGGCCGAGCTCAAGGAATATCTGTCTACTCCGCCACTGTTGGTTACACCAAAGCCGGGAGAGGAACTTTACCTTTACCTTGTCGTCTCCCAGCACGCGGTCAGTGCGGTGCTAGTCCGCGCTGATGGAATCAAGCACTTCCCAATTTTTTATGTCAGCAAGACCTTGCTGCCGGCTGAGATGAGATATTTGCTGCTGGAAAAGCTTGCGTTGGCATTGATGATGGCTTCAAGGAAGTTGGCGCATTATTTTCACGGCCATACCGTTATCGTCTTGACCGAGTTCCCCCTCAAAGCCTTATTCGAACGGGCAGACTTCTCCGGTCGGATTCTTAAGTAGGCGGTCGAGTTGGGCCAGTTTGATGTAAAGTTCCAGCCGCGCATTGCAATCAAAGCTCAGACTTTGGCCGACTTCGTCGCCGAGTTCTCACCTGGCACTCATCCGGTGTGCCCGGTCGATATTACCGTGGCAGATGATGAGGTGCACGCAAGACCATCCGAGATACAACGAGTTGGTGGGAGTAGCAACGCGGAGTTTGCGCGCACCAGTGAAGCACCTTCAGTTTGCATGGTTATACCACCTGGTGATGCGATGACGGAGTTGAGTATCACCGACCCATCTACTCTGTCCGGTCCCGCATCATCAAGGGGGGAAGAAATTGAACCACACAGTTCAGAACCTGCGGCCGGCTTAACACCGCCACCTGATGATTCGCCCACGGACTTGAGCATTATAGAACAACTTGCTAAGTCCACTGCCGAATCACCAAGGGGGACTGAATTGGAACCGGTCAACACAGACCTTGAAACCGCACAGCCGAGCAGTGGTGATCCCACTGCCCTTCGCAACTCTCAGGACCCATCAGACTGCTGGAAGCTTTTTGTGGGGGAAATGTGGAAGCTTTTTGTTGATGGGGCGTCCAACCGTCATGGTGCCGGCCTAGGTATCGTTCTTATCTCCCCGGATGGCCTAACCATTGAACACTCTATCATGCTTGGCTTCCCTGCATCTAACAACGAGGCTGAGTACAAGGCACTTCTCGCCGGGCTCAAGAGCGCAATTCAAATGAAGGCTGCCGAGCTCCTGGTGTACAGTGATTCCCAGCTTGTGGTTAACCAAGTCTCTGGGATTTATGAAGTAAAGGACGACAGGATGGCGAAGTACCAAGCTCTGGTCAGGGAACATATCAAGCAGTTTGAGGCGATCAGAGTCCAACAGATTGGCCGGGAAGAAAACAGCCACACTGATGAACTGGCCGGTCTCGCTTCCATGGTAGATTGTACGTCTCCAAACCCCCTGTTAATTGACTTTCTTCCGCGGCCAAGCATAGAAGACGCCGGACAGACGGATGTACTCTGCGCCGCGCTCGGTCCTTCCTGGATGGACCCCTTGATCTTGTTCCTCAGAGACCGGACTCTTCCAACTGACAAGAAAGAAGCACACAAAATCCGGGTGAAGTTAGAGCGATTTTGGCTCTCTCCATCTGGCGCGTTGTATAAGAAGTCCTTCACTGGTCCTTATCTTAAGTGCGTGCACCCGAATAGTGTGGAGGCCTTCTTGTACGAAATTCACGAAGGCATTTGTGGCAGTCACATAGGGGGCAGGTCCTTGGCCTACCGAGCTATCTCGCAGGGATACTGGTGGCCATGCATGCAGGCAGACGCACAAAAGTACGTCCGCAGGTGCGAAAAATGCCAGAAATTCGCCCATCAGATCCATCAGCCCGCTAGGGAACTTCTTCCCCTCACCAGTCCTTGGCCCTTCGCCATGTGGGGGCTAGATATAGTGGGACCACTGCCAACAGCACCGGGCAACCGGAAATTCTTCATCGCAGCCACAGATTACTTCACGAAATGGGTTGAAGCTGAGCCCTTGGCAACCATCAAAGAGAAAGACGTAAAGCGGTTTGTCTGGCAGAACGTGGTCACGCGGTTTGGCGTCCCCAAGATCTTGATCTCTGACAACGGCACCCAGTTTGACGGTCGCCTATTTAGAGGATTTTGCGAAGATTTGAAGATAGAATTTCACAACTCCACCCCGGCTTACCCGCAGTCCAATGGTCAAGCCGAGGCATCAAACAAGACTATACTGGATGGGTTGAAGAAACGGCTGGAGAAGGCAAAGAGAAAATGGGCTGAGGAATTACCCAGCGTCCTTTGGGCATACCGAACAACCCCGCGACGATCTATCGGGGAAACTCCATATGCTTTGGCTTATGGCATGGAGGCGGTCATACCCCTGGAAGTTGGCATGCCCACCCTAAGAAGCAAGAGTTTCGAGCCCGAACTGAATGCCGAGGCTATTGCCTTGGAGTTGAACCTAGTGGACGAGCGTCGGGAGAAGGCCCTCATCCATGTGGCCACCTACCAGCAAGAGCTCTCCAAGAAATACAACAAGACGGTGCACCCCAGACCATTCAAGGTTGGTGATTGGGTTTTGAGGAAGATTATGGGCAACACCCTGGTGCCAGGAGAAGGCAAACTAGGGGCAAATTGGGAAGGACCCTACAAGATCACCGGTCTGGCGGGCAAGGGGGCTTACCACTTGGAGGATTTAGAGGGAAGAGCAATACCCCGACCATGGAATGCGGCCAACTTGAAACTGTATTATTTTTAAGCTTTTGCTTTCTTTTCCTGTGCAAAGAAATTTTTTGGCTTGCACTACAACATGTAATTCTTTTTGTCAATTTATAGAAGTAATTTTGCTTTAGCACTTGGACTGTTGTTTTAATGTTAAGGACCGAGATGATGTACTCCGGTTGGAAGAGTTGGTGTTTTGTCCAACTTCGGATCCCCAACTGAGATGATTTACTCCGGTTGGAAGAGTTGGTGTTTTGTCCAACTTCGGATCCCCAACCGAGATGATGTACTCCGGTTGGAAGAGTTGGTGTTTTGTCCAACTTCGGATTCCCAACCGAGATGATGTACTCCGGTTGGAAGAGTTGGTGTTTTGTCCAACTTCGGATTCCCAACCGAGATGATGTACTCCGGTTGGAAGAGTTGGTGTTTCGGCCAACTCCGGATTCCCAACCGAGATGATCTAATCCGGTTGGAAGTGTTGATGATTTGTTCAACCTTGTTATTACCAACCGAGATGGTTATTTCGGTTTATAAATTTGTTGTGTTGTTCTGCTTAAGTACTTCAACCGAGTTATGAATTCCGGTTGACGAGGTGTTTTGTTCAAACAATGATTTATACCGAGATATTTTGCCGAAGATGGAATTGATGACTGTCGTGCAAACACTTTGCAAAATTTGAATTTTTCATTGACAAGAAAATCAATACAAAAGGTGGGGACAGAGCCCGGTTACATCAGAAGCGTTGAAAGCAAAAATACAAAAAACAAAACTAAACTAGGGGGGAGAGATTGGTAAACTCGTCCTCGCCAGCATCAATGTTGATGGTTGGACTTGCGTCTTGGGCACCGGGCTCATCATTGCCGGGCTGCTCTTGCACCTCGGCCTCCTCTACCTCAGAATCTGTCTCACCGTCTCCCTCTTCAAGTCCTTCCTCGGCCTCAGCTTGCAAAGCGCTGAAGACGTCATTTGCATAAGGCATGAGGTAGACCGGTAGTGAAGTTGGAGGAGGGTTGGCAAATACGTCGGTGTCAGAGCCCTGGCCGAGGTGTTCGCAGGCGGACTTCCAGCCAGCCTTGAAGTAGATGTCTTGTGTTGCAAAGACTTGCTTCTTGTAGCTCTGCTCGGCTTCGTTAAAGCCGGCGTTATTAGCAGCCCGGCAAGCTTTCTTCTTCGACTTTTTGAGCTCGTTTACCTCGGTCTGGAGCTCATCCCGTTTTTTCTCGGCCGCATCCAGCTGACCGAGCAGTCTGTTGTTATCGGAATTGGCCATCTCAAGCGAAGACTTAGCCCGGCCGAGCTCGGCTTAGAGGCTCTCGACCTGGCTGGCTGTGTCATTGGCCTTTTGCCGAAGTTTGTGGATGCGTTCCAAAACCAGGTGTTGTTTTTGAATGGCCTGCAAAAAGCAAAGTTGATTAGAAAAGGAACCGGGCAAACACTTGCGAAATTTTCAGAGGAACATTGACTTACCCTAGCCATAGACTTCACTGATGATTTGACCAACCGAGTGTCAGGGACGTGGTCGCTGCCGACCACGTCGCTCGGTAGTAGAAGAGCTTTGGACAGATCGAAGGCGAGCAGATGCTCTTTGTCAGCCTTGATCGAAGCCGTTGCCGGGATGTCTTGACCCCGGTGCTTCAACTGTGGACGCCAGGCCGGCATTGGGACGGGGGCGTTAAATGGATGCTCGGTAGTGAGCTCGGCGACTAGCTCGGCGGATGGGTCTGCTCGAGCTCTTTTACCGACACGTCGTGCAGAGGGTTCTCGGCTGGATTGCCCGGTCGCTTGAGAGGCAAGGGCGACCACAGCGCCACTGGATTGACCGGCGGCCGGCGAGCGAGTTACAACGCTCGGCAGCTCGGCGGATGTGGCGGTGAGCAGGTTCTTGATTCTGCTGCGCTTGGCCATTTCTTGTTCCTCTGTCAGGCGAATGAGGGGAACGTCTGGCAGAGTTGGATCTGGTGGAGGTGTTGGAGCTCGGAGGAAATCAGTAACTTTACTCCGGCGGGGAGCGGAGTATCTGTATGTGGGATTGTAGCCGAGCAATTGGTTGCAATCTCGGTCGCGGTAGCGAAGCGCGGTCCTGATTGCCTTTACGTTGGGGAAGTTATAGTTGGCTTGCAAGGCTTGGATGGCTGCAAAAGAAACAAGGAAGAGAATGATTAAGGTACAGAAACATTAAGAAAGTGTATTAACCGAGGTAATTTGCGCGGCTTACATGTGCTGCCAAAGTTTTTGCTAATCATCCAGCCCGGTACCTCGGCTGTCTCATAATTGCCAGACACCCAGAAGAAATCATCGTCGTGAAGATCCTTGTCTGGTGTGCCGGTCACGATTTTCTTTCTGCCCAGTCTAATCTTGAGATAATAGGCAAGACCGTCGCCGGTGTGGCCTAGGGTGTATTGGCGTAGGATCTTGGCTAAACCTAGGTTAATGCCTAACCGGTTGTTTAGCTCGTGCACGCCGTTTATTATCGGGTAAGTGTTGGTAGACACTTGGGTGGGTGCTAGCCCGGTTCGGCGTAGGAACTCGGTGATGAGTGGGTTCAGAGGAAAGAGGAGCCCTCCTTCGACGACCGACAGGACGGTGAAAGGGCATTGTTCTGTTCTACCCCAAGGTGTGGTCTCTTCTTCTGCGAGCTCCAGGTGGACATCGGCCGGGACGCCGTACTCCTCCCTGAACGCAGCCAGCGCGGCCGGAGTATCCACTAGGAAGCGGAATTTCCCCATTTGTGGCCGGCTTGGTACAGCCCGGCTGAGGGGTTTGGCACTGTGGTAATTGGTTGCTGCTCGGTCCTGAGAGCCTCAGGAATAACAGTGGTCCCCTTGGACTCTGCAGGAAAAGGATGGCAAGTGTAAGTGTGAGCGCGGTCGCGCAAAAGGAGCTGGACTGTAGCTCGGTCATTAAGAGTGCCAAACCACCTCGGTTGTCTATTCTAACTAAGGAGCACGGTCGCCCAAGCAGACCAGATGTTAGCCCGGTTGAGCGACCAAGCCCTTTTATTATCTCGATTTTTGCTGGGGTTGAGACGAACTTGTTATTTGCTCGGTTAGACTGGTTTTTTGGATCAAAAGAGGACCAGGAGCCCGGTTCGCCCCAGTTCTTCAGTGTTCTTCATGAAGATGAAGAACACCAAGAACAGTGGGAGGTTTGGGACGGATTCTATGGCCTATGCCCTAAGAGCTACATTTTTGTGCCCTAATGTATGTAATATGAAAGAGAATAGCAACAAAATAGGGGTAGAAGAACTCACCAGTGAAGGGCAGGATATATTCCCTCGAACACAAAGAATGCTAGACGAGGCCAAGGCAAGGATGCAAGAGCTCTGAGGTCGTATAACAGAATGGCAGTAGGGGGAGGTGAAGTTTGGGAGGTCCTGTATGTATAGACGAGAGAGGCCGCCCAAATTCAAAATTCTGGCAAAAACGGTGGGTTGGCTGCTCGATGACCAATGGAAGCCCGCCACGTGTCCCCATTTATGGCGACGTCAGGACTAAAGCGACGGGTTGAAAAGTCGAAGAGCCAACCGAGCTACTTTCGAGAAAAAGGATGTCAGCCGAGGAATATAACCAGGCAAGTTTGCAGACAGTTATGTTAACTAGCCCGGTCGAGCTTTGGCATCTTGAAGGCCGAAGAAATGTTATCTCGGTCGAAGTGAGTAATCCCAGTCACGCTTTCGCGGACGGAATTAAGGGGCAATTGAGAGGGTGATTTATGATTTGGAATTGGGCCGAGGCAACGGCCGAGCAGGAAGAGAGCCCAACCGTGCATGGGGCCGAGATGATCGACTATCCGCCCAGAGATGGGCTGCCAGAACTTGGCCCGGGTAGGAATTGGGTCAAGTGTGAGCCGTCCCGGACCGAAAAGAAGCTCGGCAAGGAAGTGCTTGGTTGGACCGAGCTGCTTGATCAGGAGATGGCTGAAGCCAGACAAGCTGACCGGCGCCCAGAAAGGCGTGGTCAATCGAGGAGACCGTTTGATTGGCAGGGAGGCCGACCACAGGAGGTGCCCGGGCTGGGCTCTGCCGAGATGCCGCCTAGCCCGGTCCTCCTTGGGTTTATCCAGTGAGGTGCTTGGGTATGAAGCATAGCACGGCCGTGGATAGAGCAGCCCGGCTGCCGAGCTCCTGCTGAGTAGGCAGGCAGTTGAGATTAGGTGATGATCGGCAAGGTTTATGCTGACAGATGGGATAGCGGAGCCACGTGTCAGGAGATGACTGGGAGTGGATATGGGGCGCAGAGGGTATATAAGCATGTCTGCGCCCCCCATACGCGACAGATGAACACTTTGTAAGGAATTTCTTACACTCAAATACCTCTCTCCCTCTTTCTCTCTATCCTAAGGTGTGTGCTAACTTGATCGTCGGAGGGTTTTTCCGGCCACACACCGCCGGGTAGCTCACCATTATTTGCGCGCAGGTGATCGGACATAAACGGAGCTCGGAAGAAAGGAGTACGGGCTTGCCGGAATATTTGCTCCCCGCGCACATATATATATATATATATATATATTTGTAAAAGCATTGCCACTTTAATAAAAATGAGACATCTGGCAGCCAGATGTCCAACATTGCACCCCCCACCGCTTGCATTTTTGGTATATGTATGTGTATGTGTTTCAGTATAATTTAGGAAGGAAGAAAGAAAAAGAAAAACATAAAAGAGAAAGAAGAGAGAAACATATAGAATGGAGAAAAGGGAAGAAGAAGAACTCAATATTGGTAAGAATCCATTTTTATTTCTATAATTTTGATTTGGTGAATCACATAAACTCTTAGTTGTCTTATGTTTATTAAGAATTTTTTTTATGTACATGAGCTGAAGATAATTACAAAACTTTTGTAGGAATTCTGGGCAAAAGAAATACAAGTTGGGAGAGAAGGAGATGCTTCCAGATTTTAAAGCAAATTATGCTAGCTAGCATAAAACAAGTGATGCTGATAAAACTCTAGATAATCAAGTTAATTACTTAAGTCACACTCCTTTGTTTCTCTCTCTCTCTTACCATTTATATATAGTTACATACTCACATTGAATTACATACCCAATATAACAACAATGAGATCTTGCACACATTAAACCATACCCTTAAAAGACACACACCCACACAATGATATAACTAAAAGAACTAGTAGTAAAGCCAACAAGAACATCAAAAATATTAAAAATGATCAAGAATATTAGAGGGTGACATAGTCCTCCTAACTGATTGATATCATCAACAAAGCGTGCATGTAGTTCAGCTGTCCATCGAAGCCTAGGTTTAGCATCATTAGTCATGCAAATGATAGGATAAGGGCGGTGGTGACGGATCAACAATGGTAACGGTGTCTGTGGATCAAAGACAATAAAGTGTAGATCAAAGATGATAAAGTTTAAATCAGCGACGGTAGAGGTGGTTGTGTAAGGCTCTACCTTTACCATCATCGATCTTCTTCCACCGTCCTTATCCTCTCAATTGCATGACTAGTGATGCTAAACCTAGGCATCGATGGACACTTGAACTACACGCATGCTTCGTTGAGGCTGTCAATTAGTTAGGAGGACTGTGTCATTCTGTAATATTATTGATCATTTTTAATATTTTTGGTGTTCTTGTTGGTTTTACTCTTAGTTCTTCATGTGTGTATGTGTCTTTAAGGGTATGTTTTAATACGTGTGCGAGATCTCATTCTTGTTATTTTTGGTATATAATTCAATGTTATTTGTGTGAATATGTATAAATGGTGAGAGAGAGAAAAAAAGAAGTGTGACTTAAGTAATTAATTTGATTATCTAGGGTTTTATCAGCATCACTTGTTTTATGCTCGCTAGCATAATTTAGATTCAAATTAGGAAGAATCTAGTGATATGTGATGTTAAATTTATAGATTCTCTTTATGAGACATTTTTTTCCCCTCTTACATTTTGAGTAGATTTAGATTTTAATTTTAATTTTTTGTTTATTTATTTATAGATGATTTGTAATTGCATAAGCATATTTTCCCAGGACAATTTGGCAAATTAGATCAAATTTTTTTGTATAATATTATCCATCGGCCTAAGAAGTGTAATAGATTTCTACAGTTGCTTACCTTAGAAATGTTTTTATTAAATTTGCAAATCGGGGTTTGATTCATTTATCAGTGGTAAATTTATCATTCTCTTGTTCTCTTTCTATATGTGTGTGTGGGAGGGGGTAAGAGTGAGTGAACTCGATTTGCCATTTGTAATTTTCTTATAAATTGATATGATAAATTTATTAGTGATAAATTTATTACTGAATGTATCTTTGATATATTTATTAGTTCAGATTTTGTTGTTTTCTCTATTTATGTGTGTGGTTGTGTTGCTGCGAGTGCAAAAATAAATAAGTAAATGACAGTACGTGAGTTTGTGTGTGTTCGTATAAATGTGAGTGCAGGAGTGTGTGAGAATGAGTGATTGAGTGGTCTCTCTCTCTCTCAAACTAGAAACATGATTCTTGTGTTGATCTGCAATGGTGAAAACTAAAGAGAACTATTTTCTAGTAAGGGTTTTCCTTTTCCTCCTCATCCCTCGCCCAATTCTTTTCTTTTTCTCTCTATCGCTTGTCACCACCAGATTTAATGAGGTGGTGGTAGTACTGACGTGATAGAGATATACATTGTTTGTTTGTTTGCTTTTTTTTTTTTTTTTTATTATAAAAAAAATGGTCAGAGAAATGTCATTGGAGTCAGAGGTGGTCGTCGGCGTGTAGAGATGCTGACTAGATGTGATCATCGGAGGTAGTTGCCGGTGATAGGGCTACCTCCGATTGACAATAGAGGGTCAATGGTCTTATGGCTGGGGTATTAAAGGAGGTGATGAAAGGACAATTTGGAGATATTGATATGTGAAAAAAGGAATAAGATTTATAAATAAATCAGTCTGGTCAACATGATTGATTCGTAAGTGTCCCTTTTTGGTTATTGGATTTTGTGCATATTCACTACATATTTTATACATGGGTCGAACGTATGAGATTTTGTTTTGTTGCATAGGCCCAAATTGATTCCTATATAGAATTATTATTATTATATATATTTACAACTGTGCTTATGATTTAAGTAAACTTTACATTATATACAATTTGCTCTTCTTTTGCATAAGATAACAGCTTGATGTAATTAGTTTTTACCTTTTTTTTGTTTTTGTTTTTGTTTTTGTTTCTGTTTTGTTTTTGCTTTTGTTTTTTTTTTTTTTTGGTTTTGTAGATTTTCTATGCTTCATTGTTGTAATAAGACTTGCCTTCGAATTAGGTGCTGCTTTTGTTTTCTACAGGGATCTATATTTTGAAAGATAAATTGGCTTTACTATTTAACATCATGCTTTCTTCATAATGATAATGTGTTCTTGATTTTTGTTATCATAATTTTTTTGGAAAAAATGGTCTTTTGGTGACTTTAATGTGAAATTAAAGTAGGTCCCAACTATTAGTTGAGATAGGATTAAATGGGTTTATATTCTTTATAACAAGGTCTTTACACCACAAAAAGAATGATAAAAAATCATTAAGAATTGAATGAGAAATTGTCTCATAAAGTTGGCTTCATGAATGAGGTTTTTTTCCGAAGGAAGGGAGTTATGAATGCTTCAAGGATGGGCTTTAGCCAAAATTATGATCCAAGTTGGTTATGGAAAAATTGCCACACGCACACACGTGCGCCATTCGCCCGGTTCGAGTCCGTGAAGCTTGGGTTTGAGGCTTGCTGGAATGGGTTAGGTTTGGGCTGGACCGGATTGGTGGTCCTCCAACCTAATTATATACACACGTGTGTACACATTGAATTCCTATCAGTTTTGCAAGAGTAATGGCTTGCATTTGGTGCCAGCCTTGATGGCTAAAGGCTCCTCCTCTCTCCCTCATTATGTATAAAAGGAGGCCCATCTTTCTTGGCTTTACACAAAATTTTTTGGCTTCCAGATTATACATTAGTTTGCTTGCTGTTATAATTTCCTTCATGTGTGAGAGAGTGTTGCCATTGTTGGTTCGCCAAAACTAATAGAAGGTGCTTCTACGTTAGCTGGTCTAAACATTTGTATCTTGAGAGACAGAAGCCGACGTACCTCTAACACCCACGGTGAGATGACTAATCTGTTTTAAGGAGATTGTGGTATCACATAGGTTTTAGTTTGCTTTCATTACGATTTTATTGTATTATGTATTTCTGTGCAATATGATTGTAAATTCTAGCATATTTTATTTTGTAATTTAATTTGATTAATTATGAATTTATTTATTTTAGGAAAATTTATTAGAAAATCTTTTTTCAAGTATATATATCTCAATTAGTCTATATAAGATATTCTTATATTCTAATAAGTCCTATTATTTAGACATTTGATCTACCAAATCCTAATTCTTATATTTAAGGTATTTTATGGACATTTCTACCCTTACATATTTTTTTGAATGGTTAGTAATTTGGTAATGTGAATATTCACATTAACGTATAAATATTTACATTGACATGTTAACATTCACATTGATAGTGTGAATATTCACATCACGAAACATTCACATTATAAATGTGAATATTATTAGGGGTATTTTAGTAACTATGTCACCTATAAAACTTATTGGAACATAAGTAAATAATGTGGACTAAATGGAACATAAGTAGATAAAAAGAAATTTATGAAAAAATGCCTCTTTATTTTAGTTATTCACACAATTTATCCAACAATTTTTTGTTTTCTGTTTTGTTAACACTACACTTGGGCTTGGCCATTTGGTACACTAGGTAAGAAAATAAAATAAATATTTCTATTTTCTTACCATTTTAGTTTGGTTTTATCTTAATTTAGCAAAAAAAAAAAAAAAAACCCTATTTTTTTTATGGGCAATTTTAAATTGTAAAACTGGTTTCTTTTCTTACCATTTACGAAATATCAACAATTTTTGTGAGATTTTTTGACAAAATAAAAATAGTACGCTTTAAAATAGTTATCTTTCTCATTAATTCTTTTTCATTTATTGAACAATTAAATGTGAAAGAAGTGATATAAGAATCCCTTTTTCTTTATTTTCTCACCAAATTACTCAAACCAAACGAGCTGTTAGATATAGAAACATAAATGTAGTTGGTAGGTGTTTAATTGGTCTGGATATGTGGGGTATGATTTTGCTTGTCTTTACCCAATTCAAGCCTTGGCACTGGCAAAGGAGGATATATGTGTGATTGTTGAGGCATTTCATTACTTGATATTCAATGAATGAATTGGGGGACCAATTCAGAGATTTGAACTATTTATGTAAATTTCCATGCCCATGCTTGGACTATTTAGGTACCTTTTAATTTCTGTTTTTATAATAAATAAAAAAATGCAGAGGAAGGTCAACTTATTTAAAAAAAATACTATATATAAAAGAATTTTTTACATGATTCTCTTATTATTAGACACAACACAAAGCCATGGGTTTTACAAGTATTTATTAAAGTGAACTCTACTGTCTTTGTGTCCAATAATAATAATAAGATTTGATGAAAATTTTATTTATGTATAACATTACTCTTGCAGGTAAATATTTGATTAAGCTACAAAATTAAAGTTAAAAAAATTGTAGTAATTAATTAGGGGCAACCACCAAATGTAGGTTTTGCATTCCGGGAGTATAAGATCTCGGTTTGATATCTCTCTTATTCTCCTTTCCTTCTTACGATAAGATCAGTGGTAGAGAAATTGAAAGGTAATTTGAAATAAGAGCATAGTGATTCCAAACAAAAGATATTATTGTGTATACATATATATACGAGTGGTTCTACATTGAAATCTCTCTGATTTTGAACTCTTAATTTTACTCTATTGATGTGGCTCACTCTATGTGAAGCGGTCCTACACTTTGAAAAGAGTTAATTGGTTATTATTATTTGTCACCTCATTAAAAATATAATTGGGAGTAATGAAATGAAAGATGAGACATTTCTCTATATATACTCTTACATAATGTGTACAATTCAGAACATAATGAAACATTGTCACGGATTTTTTCTTTTCGAAATTGTCTATAGATATAATTTCCAAAATACCATTGTCAAATTTTGCTACTTCAAATTTAATAAGTATCATTATTTATTTAACTGGTTCACACGTAGAATGTAAGACCCCACTTTTTATTTCACGAATAATATTACCAAAACCATTATTATAATACAATTTTAGAGAAAACGAACGAAAGTTCTATACCGTAACAAGGATAAGTAAATGAAGATTCTCTATTTCGGATACATAATGAATGCAATAAGAGACGCAACTAAATAAGTTGTCCGTAGGCTTACATATAAAAGGAAGGGTTCAATCCTTTTACACGAACAACATTCTACCAACAAATAAAAGGCCTCGTGGCCAACAGATAAAGAAGATCCTCAATCTTAAACCACTTCTCGACATTCACCTGAAAAAGAATTAGCAAAGTTGGATGAATATAAAGTCCAGTGACTTTATAAATTATCTTGACGACCTGTATGTTAAGGACATAATTTGACTTCACGGGGTCGCTATGACTATTGTTTTGGATAAAGATCCGTGTTTCATAGCTTGGTTGTAGTAGAGCCTACAGAATGATTTGGGCACTAGATTGACATTTAGTATTGCTTGTCATCCTCAGACTGAATGGCAATTAGAGCGTATCATTCAGATCTTAGAGGATATGCTTTGAAGTTGTATTCTTGACTTTAAGGGGTTATGGGAGAGGCACTTGCCTTTAGTGGAGTTTGTCTACAACAAATTTCAGGCGAGTATTGGCATGACACCATTTTGAGGCCTTGTATGGCCGACCGTGTAGATCTCTTGTGTGTTAAACAGAGGTGGGTGTTAGCTCCTGAGTTAGTTCGAGAAATGACGGAGAAGGTTGCACTTATCTATAGGAGGTTGGTTTCGGCTCAGAGTCGTTAGAAGAGCTATGCCAATCGTAAGAGGAGGATGTTATCATTTGAGGTAGGAGATCATGTCTTTTTAAAAATATCACCTAGATGGGTTTGATGAGGTTTGGGAAGAGCAAGAAGTTGTCTTCTAGGTTTATTGGGCCTTTTAAGACCTTAGAGCGCATTGGGGAAGTAGCTTATGATTAGGCCTTGTCGCCACAGCTTTCTAGAGTCCATGACGTGTTCTATATTTGTATGCTTCGGAAGTATGAGTCAGATTGGACCGAGCTAGAGGTAAATAAGGATGCCTTATACGAGGAGAGACCAGTTAGAGTCCTAGATATACGAGACCAAGTCTTGCGAGGTAAGACAATTCCATTAGTTAAGGTGTTGTTGGGAACGTGAGGCGGAAGTCCATGAGAAATATCCAGATCTTTTTGTTGATGCTTGAAACATGTAATGAAAATCTTGTTGTGTTGCTGATATGTGAACATTGTATATGTTTTGGGAAAAATGAATTGCATTTTCAGTATTAAAACTTGTTTATCATTGTTTTAAGAATGAATGACCGGTGAATGGGTCATGGTTGTGAGATTCAACTTGTTATCATGGTTGTAATTGATTTAAACACGGTGTTGTTATTTGATTTAAAATTTTGAGGACGAAATTTCTTAAGAGGGAGGTTATAGCAACTCTAGTTTGGACCCGACCCGTTTATTATTTTGGATGTAGAATTTCCTTGTCTTATTGGTTGTTCAACTTTTTTTCATCTTATTGTTTGTTGGGTTTGGCTATTGGGAGTTTTGGTTGAGTTCGAAATAGGTTTGATGGTTAGTTTTTCAATGTGTTGTTGCCCAGAAATCTGCCTATTCACTTGAGTGACCATACCTGTGCTTGAACAGTCTTTTGTAGTCTGCAAAACTACTGAGAGTTTGAGTTCCTCACTTGAGCGGTCATTCTTGCACTGGAGCAAACTTTTGCAGGTCTAAACTACTAAGAGGGGCGCATTGTGCGCTCGAGCGACCTTTCTTGCGCTCGAGCAATGTCATCTTTGTGTTTGGTCACTCGAGCGACCATTCCTGAGCTCGAGTGATCTGTGCGTATATCAGTCTAAAGCCACTTTTTGGATCACTTTTTCACTTCTCTCTCTTTCTAAATCTCAGATCTACACACACACTCTCTCTAGAAATCATCTCTAAACTTCAAATACACCTTGATCTAGCAATTTCCTCACCCTAGATCCTTTGTTAAAAAGGTAGAGCACGTCAAGAGTTTCGTTTTAATCGGAGAAGTTCGTGTTTTCAACTCCGTGGAGTTCTACCCATCTTTTCTTTGAGTCTTCATCTGAGGTAGGGATTTCTCCACTCTTTAGTATGGTTTTTAACTTAGTTATTTGTCTTTTCAAAGAAATCATGTGATTTGTGGATTTTGATAAAAATTTGGGGTTTTGGTGTTGAAATTAAAAGAGGGGTTTTCAAATGGATCATTGAAAATAGTTGTGAAATTGTAAATGTAGTTGAGTTGTGGTAAAACGATATATTTTTATCCTTGCAATTGGTTTGTAAAGAAAATGGAGTTTTGCCCTAAAATGTGGATATTTGATTTTGTAAAGAGAAAATGAAATTGATGTTGATTTTATGAAGTTGGAACGATGATGATGATAGTGGTGGAGTTGGATATGAATTATCATTCTTGATCAGAAATGTTGGAAAGTATATTTGTGTAATTATCTGTTAGAGATATTTGTTTTGGGCTATCAGTAGAGGATAGTTATGATTGTTGTAGAAATTGCATGAGGATTAGGTGAATTGAAACTAACTTCTCATCCTATGATTGTTGTAGAAATTGCATGAGGATTAAGTGAATTGAAACTAATTTCTCATGCATTGCATTGAGCATTGTAACATATTTAACACATTGAAAATGGTTATCATTTTCAGAAAAAATGGATGAATACTTTAGTGAATCTGGATAGGAGTGTAGTTGTGATATTATGTTGGCTTGTGTGTCCTCGGTAAAAGTCCAGAAACCTGCGCGGATAGGTACTGATCCGTCCGATTAATATCGGTAAAAATGACAATTAGTAGTGCTTGTAGCCTACTTGTAAACACATCCTAGAGATTCCTAGTGTTGTATCCAGTGCCCTGTTTTCTATTGTAAAGAAAGTGAATTTATGAATTGTGATATAACTTAGCATTACATATTTTTTTGAAAAGAAATATAAAATGTTTTGGCATGAGCATTGCATATGCATTTACCTTATAACTATGTTTAGATTCATACATTGTGTTAGAGTATCTTTACTGGATTTGACTCACCCTATGTGGAAAATCATTTTCAGATGCTAATGATATACCTCCGCCAATGCAATAGTTTGGGAGGACTTGGAGCCAAGAGCTTCTATTTTTGTTATTATTGTATTTATTTTGTACATGCCTAGGGTTTTATTTGTGTTGAGTGTAAACTCAGTTTTGTTGTAACTGAGAGGGTAATTTATATGAAAATTGGGCCGAGTTGGGTAATGGGCCGTTATGGGCCACAGTGCGAAGGACTGAGTAAAAAGGCCATGAAGTTACTCCGGCCCAAGAGAGGTGTAAAGTTACTCCGGCCCAAGAGAGGTGTAAAGTTACTCCGATCCCGAGGAGGTTAGCTCGGTCACCATACTAAAACTTATACCGGTTATGGCGCAATATGGTTAGCTCGGTCTAAACCTTGCTAAAAGTTAGTTCGGTTTAGACTTACCACGGTTTGTACAGAAGAAACCAAGGTACACGCAGTGAAAGGAAGAACCGAGCTAGGTGGAGCTCGGTCTATTCTGCGTCTTTAGCATGGCCATGTTATCTCGGTTATATTGGGACCCGATCATGGTAAAACCATCTCGTTTGGTTTAAACAGTGAGGGGGATGTTGAAGGATAAGCATTATCTTTCAGGAATGTGATTTCTAGGGGGACTTTACAGGAAAGAATATGAGTCCTACTAGGATTGTGCCACACGGAACCTATAAAAGTTCACAACATCACCTATGGAGAGGTAACACAACTTTGATTCCTGAATACACAGAGCTTTTGTCTACTCGTCTATTTTGCTGACTTAGGCATCGGAGGGGTTTTCGGCACACACCCGCCAGTTGGCTCACATTTGTATTTTCAGGGAGTCAAGCGACAACGTTTAGAGGAATGCGAACTTGATCAACAGGATTATACGAGAAGGTTTATTTCTTTCCCATACAATTGGCGCCGTCTGTGGGAAGTCAGACAAGAACAAAACCTCTTGATCAAGCTTTTTCTCTTTAGAAGCAATGGCGCACAACGAGGATTTGACGCAGTCCGCCATCGACGGACAAAAGCCAGAGGGGGGTGCAAGACGCGAAGGCCTACCTTCTATCCCTCCCATGGTGGACTTAGAGCCACAGCGACAAAATCCCAGGAGGGATACAAGGGGGAGGAGGCGGACTAACAGCCCCCGTCACTCTCGTTCACGAAGTCCTGACAGACAAAGGCGGAGGATTGATCCTCAAGTTCTGGAGGACCGCGTGAAGGAGCAAGATGAATTAATAAGGAAGATGGCGGCGGACATGGAGGCCATGAAGCGCCAGATGAAGGGAAAAGAAGTTGCGACAGGAGAGGGGCGCAAAAGCAAGACGCCCCCTCGCCACTCAGAAGACCGTGGAAGGCAATCCACACCATCACAAGCAGAGAGTAGAAGCCTCAGGATAGGCGATACTCAATCCAGAACCTCCAGAACTCGTTTCTCCAGGTCTGAGAGACCGAGATCATTGAGGTCTTACACGGAGGGAAGTACCTATCGACCCTCGCGCTCGCACCAGACATCATCTAGGCAGACAGAGTTACCAAGATCATCCGATTTGCGGAACATGTTAGAAGAAAAGGCACGATGGAAAGAGGATACTAGGGCGGGCAATCCTCGCAAGGTATCTGCCCTTCAACGGTTGGCTCCTCGGACGCATGGAAGCGTCGAGGTCGGAATGCCATTGCCACGCCCTGCCTACGAACCAACGGACAAAGCATTAGCAAGGCTGCAGACCTCGCCGTTCGTTCCGGAAATTGAAAACACACCCCTTCCTCCAGGTTTCCTTCAACCCAAATTCACCACATACGAGGGAAAGACGGACCCCTACATACACCTAAGCCACTTCCGCCAGGTTATGGCGGTGTATCGACGAAACGAGGCTTTGATGTGCATCCTCTTCCCATCAAGCCTTGGTGACCTAGGCTTGACTTGGTTCGAAAAACTTCCAGAAGGCAGCATAACCTCCTGGGCACAATTGGTGGAGACGTTCGTCACGAGGTTAAGAACGAACACCAAAACCCTGGTGGAGATTGACCAGTTACTCTCCATCGACATGGGCGAAAAGGAGACACTAAGATCCTATAATAGTCGCTACTGGGAGACATTCAACCAGATTAGGGACTGCCCCACCAATCTCGCCATTGCACAATACAAAAGAAGCCTTCCAATCGGGAACAGACTAAGGGACTCAATCACCATGACACCACCCCTCACCATGGAGGCCTTGATGGAAAGCGTGCATCAGTACATCAGGGTGGAAGAGGATGACGCCCGCGCAAAACAAAATCTGGCACGACCGCAGTACCAGATAAAAAAACCGCAGCAAAGATCAACACGGTAGAACGTCCGAATAAAAACGGGCGAGGCAGGCGAGACAACGGTGAGGACCAAGGTAAAAGATGGCTGAGAGTCCGCATTGCCATAACCACGGTATTCAAGAAACCGATCTACCGGATTCTGAGCGAAATACGCGATGAACTTTTCGTCAGATGGCCAGGTAAGCTAGGAGAAGCACAGAAAGACTACGACGAAAGATCACAATGCACCTTCCACAAAGAAAAGGGGCACCATACTGAAAATTGCATGCCATTAAAACAGCACCTGGAGGAGTTGGTGGCAGCTGGTCACCTGGATAAATACATTGAAGGGCGGACGCAACCAGCCCCCCAGGACCATAGTAACCACAATGGAATGCCAATTGACGCCCCACCTCAAGGTGTGATCAATGTGATACATGGAGTATTCGAGCCTGAGCGTGTATGCGAGCTTAGAGGATCAATCAAGAAGGCTGAGCACTTAAGAGAAGTACTAGGCGCTCAACCTACCACCAAAAAGAGGAGAACAGACCCTACGAACGTCATGTCTTTTTCAGACAAGGACTTGGAAAGAATATATTGCTCTCACAACAATGCACTGGTCGTCACCCTCCGCGTCAAGGATTACGACGTCAAGCGAATTTTGATAGACCAAGGTAGCTCGTGTGAGATAATGTACTACAACACCTTCAAACAACTAAAATTGGAGGACAAAGACCTGGCACCAACTGTATCCCCTCTGATCGGATTCAACTCAATGCCAGAATGGCCAGTCGGCAAAATTATCCTGCCAGTCAGAGCAGGAAGCGTGACAAAACAAGTGGAATTTTGGGTGTTAAAGGTCCCTTCCACTTACAACATAATCTTGGGAAGAACATGGCTTCATGCCATGAAATCAGTAGCGTCATCCTATCATCAAGTAATGCGGTTCCCCAATGGAGCCGGAGTAATTGAAGAAGTCTTTGGAGACCAGATTATGTCCAAGCAATGCTTTGTCACGATTAATGGCAGCCGCGCGGCCAAGGGATATGTTCATTCGGTGGAAGAACCCGAGAGCAATGAGCTATTCGCAGATGTCGGCAAAGTAGCTGACCAAAAAGTGGTGGAGGACTTGGTAAGGGTAGGAATAGATGAAAAGAACCCGGATAAGTCCTTTTTGCTCGGATCATCGTTGTCCAGCACCGAGAGATTAGAGGTCTTGGAATTCTTGACCTCTAATATCGAAGTGTTTGCCTGGACACCCTACGACATGCCAAGCATTGATCCAAACTTCATCTGTCACCAACTCAATGTCCACCCATCCGCCAGACCAATTATTCAGCGCACTCGCAGATCGGCACTCTACCACGCCGAGATAGTGGCAGAAGAAGTGGGAAATCTGCTAGAGGCAGGAGCTATCAGAGAGGTGCACTACCCCAGATGGATTTCCAACACAGTCATGGTACCAAAAAAGAATGGCAAATGGCGTGTCTGCGTCGACTATAAAACAGTCAACAAAGCATGCCCAAAGGACAGCTTCCCCCTACTACGAATAGATCAATTGGTAGACGTAACGGCGGGGCACAACCGACTTAGCTTTTTGGATGCATACAGAGGCTACCATCAGATTGCCATGTACGAACCAGACTAGGAGGTCATGTCCTTTACCACTCCAAGAGGACTGTATTGCTATAAGGTCATGCCCTTTGGCCTAAAGAATGCGGGGGCAACATTCTAGAGAATGGTCACTAAGATGTTTGAACCATTGTTATGTAGAACAATGGAGGCTTACATCGACGACATGGTTGTCAAGAGCAAGGATAAGAACGACCATCTAAAGGACCTAGGTGAGATGTTCCAGATTCTTAAAAGGCACAAGTTACGCCTTAATGCATCTAAGTGCGCGTTCGGTGTAGGATTTGGCAAATTCCTAGGCTTCCTGGTGACCAACCGGGGTATAGAGGCAGACCCCTCCCAGATCAAAGCTATTCAGGATCTAGAGAGGCCTAACTCAGTAAAGGAAGTATAGCATCTCGCCGGCATGGCAGCTGCACTCAACCGATTCATTAGCCGGTCGTCAGACAGACTACGACCATTTTTTCAAGCATTAAAAGCCAAGTTTGAATGGGACGAAGAATGCGACCGCGCTCTGGAAAGCTTGAAAGAGTACATGTCTTCTCCACCACTGCTGGTCACCCTAATACCTGGAGAAGAACTCTTCCTGTACCTGGTGGTCTCTTAGCACGCAATTAGCGTAGTGTTGGTCCGTGCGGAAGGAATCCAACATCTGCCCATCTATTATGTCAGCAAGACATTGCTGGGTGCCGAAACAAGGTATTTGCCACTAGAAAAGCTGGCCTTAGCCTTAATTATGGCAACAAGAAAGTTGTCGCACTACTTTCACGCCCACACCGTAGTTGTCCTCACAGTTTTCCCATTAATAGCTCTGTTTGAAAGAGCGAACTTTTCTGGGAGAATCTTGAAGTGGGCAGTAGAGTTGGGACAATTCGACATCAAGTTCCAACCCAGAACCGCGATAAAGGCCTAAGCTTTGGCAGAATTTGTCAGAGAATTTACCCCAGGAAATCACCATATCTGCCCAGCTGACCTGACTGACATAACCGTACTAGGGGTGGAAGTTGACGCCGGAATAGCGCAACCCCTGGTGCAGGATACTCAGTCGGAACCCAATATAGACCAGAATAATGAGAACAAGGAAGAAGCGAACCATGCTACACCAAGCCAAGCCTCATTAACAAATAAAGACTTGGTTCAATCAGATAGCGAGGGGCAGACAGCCAGTATGGACCTTGAAGAAAACACCAGCAACATCCCTGACCCCACGACATCATCTGATCCCTCTACTTGCTGGAAGTTGTTCGTTGGAGAGATGTGGAAGCTCTTTGTGGACGGAGCATCCAACCGACATGGTACAGGACTTGGCATAGTCCTCATCTCACCAGACGGCTTGGTTGTGGAGCAAGCAATCAACCTTGGCTTTCCAGCTTCAAACAACGAAGCGGAGTATGAAGCACTTCTTGCAGGACTCAAATCAGCATTCTACATGAATGCCACCGAACTAATGGTCTACAGCGACTCACAGCTGGTGGTAAACCAAATTTCTGGCGACTATGAAGCAAAGGATGACAGGATGGCCAAATACCAAGAATTGGTCCAAACAGAGATCAAGAAATTTGAAGTAGTAAGAATAGAACAGATTGGCAGGGAGGAAAATAGCAGAGCAGACGAACTAGCAGGCCTTGTATCAATGGCAGATACATCCATCCCTCACACACTACTAATTGATTACCTACCAAGACCAAGCATTGAGGACCCTGAAGTAGAAGAGGTATGTTGTGCCGAATTAGGTCCCTCATGGATAGATCCCATCATACTGTTCTTAAAAGACGGCGTCCTACCAGAAGACAAGAAAGAAGCCAACAAAATTATAGCAAAGTCACAGCAATTTTGGCTCTCCCCATCTATGGCATTATACAAAAAGTCATTCTCAGGACCTTATCTAAAGTGTGTCCACCCCAGCAAAGTAGAAGCATTCTTATTCGAAATACACGAAGGGGTGTGCGGAAGCCACCAAGGAGGAAGATCGTTAGCTTACAGAGCCATTTCACAAGGATACTGGTGGCTATACATGCAGGCAGACTCAAAGAAGTATGTGAGGAAGTGCGAGAAATGTCAGAAGTTCGCACACCAAATACATCAGCCGGCGAGAGAACTCCTACCATTGTCCAGCCCATGGCCCTTTGCAATGTAGGGCTTGGACATAGTAGGAACACTTCCAATAGCGCCCGGAAACAGGAAGTTCTTTCTCACAGCAACAGACTACTTCACAAAGTGGGTGGAAACAGAAGCATTGGCATCAATCAAGGAAAAAGATGTGAAGAAGTTCGTCTGGCAGAATATCATTACTCGATTCGGTATACCTAAAGCCCTAATATCAGACAACGGCACCCAGTTTGATGGCAAAATCTTTAGAGGCTTTTGTGAAGAATACAAGATAGAGTTCTACAATTCTACACCGGCATATCCTCAAGCAAATGGCCAAGTAGAAGCATCAAACAAGGTTGTCTTGGATGGACTAAAGAAAAGATTAAAGAGGGCAAAAGGCAAGTGGGCGGAGGAACTTCCTCATGTTTTATGGGCTTACCGCACCACACCTCGACGATCAACAGGAGAAACACCATTCTCCTTAGCCTACGGCATGGAAGCAGTAATCCCACTGGAAGTTAGCCTCCCCACAATTAGAAGTGAAAATTTTGATCCAGATTTAAATGGAGAAGCCATAGCATTGGAGCTCGACCTCGCCGAAGAAAGAAGAGAAAGAGCACTGGTTCACATTGCCTCATACCAACAAAAGTTATCCAAGAAATACAACAAAACAGTGCATCCAAGGCAATTCAAGATTGGAGATTAGGTGCTGCACAAAGTGATGGGAAACACCTTAGTACCAGGAGATGGCAAGTTAGGGCCTAATTGGAAAGGACCTTACAAAGTGGTCGGATTAGCTGGCAAAGGGGCATGCCACCTGGAAGATGAGGACGGCAAAGCAATTCCCAGGCCATGGAACACTGCCAATCTCAAACTATTTTATTTTTAGCTTTTCTTCAAAATACTTGTAATTTTCTTTTTTCCTCAATAAAACAAGTAGTTTTCTTTTCAACATAAAAGTTTTATTCTGTAAAACTTGTTTTAGTAAGCTAGGGGCATTAAAAACATGGTTGGCTAGGAAAACCAGTACCCCTCCTAAGCCCAGGATAAGGATCCAGGCTGCAGGACATTTGATCGGAATAACCAAACACTTTACTTTAGGTTGGCCGGAAAAACCAATCTAAAGGTTGGCTAGAAAAACCAACACCCCTCCTAAGCCCAGGATAAGAATCCAGGCTGCAGGACGTTTGGTCAGAATAACCAAACACTTTACTTTAGGTTGGCTAAAAAAACCAATCTAAAGGTTGGCTGGAAAAACCAACACTCTTCCTAAACCCAGGATAAGGATCCAGGCTGCAGGACGTTTGGTCGGAATAACCAAACACTTTACTTTAGGTTGGCTGGAAAAACCAATCTAAAGGTTGACTGGAAAAACCAACACTCTTCCTAAGCCTAGGATAAGGATCCAGGCTGCAGGACGTTTTGGTCGGAACAACCAAATACTTTACTTTAGGTTGACCGGAAAAACCAATCTAAAGGTTGGCTGAAGAAAAACCAACACCCCTCTTAAGCCCAGGATAAGGATCCAGGCTGCAGGACGTTTGGTCGGAATAACCAAATATTTTATTCTAAATTGGTAGAAATAACCAATTTAGAGGTTGGTTGGACTAAACCAACTCCTAGTACTCTTTTGCCGAAATGAGGACATTGGCTAAAGAGTGGTTGGTTAGACTAAACCAACTCCTAGTACTCTTTAGCCGAAGAAAGGACATCGGCTAAAGAGTGGTTGGTTAGACTAAACCAACTCCTAGTACTCTTTAGCCGAAGAAAGGACATCGGGTAAAAGAGTGGTTGGCTGGATTAAACCAACTCCTAGTATTCTTTAGCCGAAGAAAGGACATCGGCTAAAGAGTGGTTGGCTGGACTAAACCAACTCCTAGTACTCTTTTGTCGAAATGAGGACATCGGCTAAAGAGTAGTTGGCTGGATTAAACCAACTCCTAGTACCCTTTAGCCGAAGTAAGGACATCGGCTAATGAGTGGTTGGCTGGACTAAACCAACTCCTAGTACTCTTTTACCGAAATGAGGACATTGGCTAAAGAGTGGTTGGCTGGATTAAACTAACTCCTAGTACCCTTTAGCCGAAGTAAGGACATCGGCTAAAGAGTAGTTGGCTGGACTAAACCAACTCCTAGTACTCTTTAGCCAAAGAAAAGACATCGGCTAAAGAGTGGTTGGCTAGATTAAACAAACTCTTAGTACCCTTTAGCCGAAGTAAGGACATCGGCTAAAGAGTGGTTGGCTGGACTAAACCAACTCCTAGTACTCTTTAGCCGAAGTAAGGACATCGGCTAAAGAGTGGTTGGCTGGACTAAACCAACTCCTAGTACTCTTTAGCCGAAGAAAGGACATCAGCTAAAGAGTGGCTGGCTAGACTAAACCAACTCCTAGTACTCTTTTGCCGAAATGAGGACATCGGCTAAAGAGTGGTTGGCTGGATTAAACCAACTCCTAGTACCCTTTAGCCGAAGTAAGGACATCGGCTAAAGAGTGGTTGGCTGGAAAAAAACCACCTCCTAGTACTCTTTAGCTGAAGTAAGGACATCGGCTAAAGAGTGGTTAGCTTGAAAAAAAACTAACTCCTAGTACTCTTTAGCCGAAGTAAGGACATCGGCCAAAGAGTGGTTGGCTAGAAAAAAAACCAACTTAGAGGTTGGCTGGATTAATCTCTTATTGCTCTTCAGCCGAAGTAAGGATACAGGCTGAAGAGTGGTTGACTGGATTAAACCACTCTTAGTACTCTTCAGTCGAAGTAACTATATCGGCTAAAGAGTGGTTGGCTAGTAAGCTCAGTCAGATTGCTCTGCTAAGACCGGAATAAAGTATCTCGACCGAAAAATATTGTGTTTCGTTCAAGTTGCAGTTAGAAAGCAAGCACAAACAGGAAAGTAAACCGAGATAACAGTTGTAGCAAAAGAATTCATTGAAAAACTCATTACAAGTGCAAGCATAAAGATCAAACCAGAATAAGTGTTAAATACAAAAGATGATTTTCATTGATCAAATTCAAAGAAAAATACAAAGGAGGGGCCTCAGCCAGGTTACAAGACCAAAAGGGAAGAAAATACTGAAAACAAGCAACAAAAAAAGAAAGTACAGAATCATTTGAACAGATCATCAAGATCAGCATCAACATCAACATCAACCCGAAGACCGGTTTCAGATGGAAGCTCGGCTTCGATCGGAAGAATGGTCTCTGTTGGACGCACGGTATCAGTTGGTTGCTCAGTAGTCAGGTCTTCCACTGAGGGCTCCGCTCGAGCTAACTGATCGGCAGGATCATTGACGACCGGGGTGTGGTTAGGCTCGGTTTCATCATCATCTGAACCCTCAAGAAACTGTTGTTGAACGGATGCAGCGTACTCCGCCAGCGAGCTCAGTATGAAGTACTGAGGAGGATTGTAGACCTCGGTCTCAGGTTCACAACCGATCTGCACCACGGCTGCCCTCCAATCGCATTTAAAGAAAAGATCTTTAGCGGCCTCACATTGTCGCATATAGAGGGCCTCCTCCTCCTTGAAACCTTCAGCATTCGCATCATTCACCTTCTTAGTTAGATCGACAATCTCTGCATTTTTCTTTCCTTCGAGCTTGACTAGCTCGCGAAGGTACTTATCCTTCATTACGATCAGTGCCTTCTATTTGTCAACATTAGCCGAAGTAACTAGTCCGGTCAGACGAGTTACCTCAGCCTCAAGCTCGGCTGTCTTCTGTTTGGATTCTTTTAGCTCGGTGGTTTTTGCTTCAACTTCGGCCATGGCTTGCCTTGCTGTTTTACGAAGCTCCAACACACGTTTGTGCACAATTTGACTCTTTTGCATGGCCTGAAAAAAAATACAAAGAAACTAATGACAAAACCGAACAGGAAGTTGGAAAAATTAGAGAGACAAGAAGAGCTACTGACCAGGATCATTGATTTTGTTGCCGACCGGATGGCCTTGAGCTCGGTCAAAGGCTTGTGATGCTCCATGTCAGGGGGCAGACATACGCTCTTAGCCAGGTTGAAGGCCAGCATATGGTCTTTGTCAGCCACCACAGAATCAGTATCACAAATAGCACGGTTTTGGAAAGTCATTCTTGGAGACCATTTGGAGGAGCTAGCACGGTCGCCACACTCCGGTTGCAGACTTGGTGGAGGGCTTGGTGGAAGGATGGTTTCATCTTCATAAGCAAGGCGTTGCTCGGTTTGGATAGTCTGGGCGCGCTTGCTTGGGCGTGATGAAGAGGGTTGTTGAGATGGAAGGGCCACCACGGTTTCCTGAATTTGGTTCAGTAGTGGTACCTCGGCTCTGTTTGTTTCGGTAAGAAGGGCCCTTACTTTGTTCCTTTTGGCCATCTCTTGTTCGGCAGTCAAACGGACAAGATTGATCTGGGGCAAAGTGGGGTTCGGTTTAGGGGCGTCCTTTAGCAAAAAGTTTATTACTCTGGCTTTGCGTCGGCTGCTATATCGGTATGTCGGCTCAAAATCCAGAAGCTTGGCCCAACTTCTTTCAGGGTATCGTAGTACGGCGCGAAGTGTGTCTAGGTTGGGGTAACTGTATAATGATTTGAGGTGAGCTGAATCTGCATAAAGAAGACAACTGTTAGCTCAGTTCAGAAATAGAAAACCGAAATAAAAGAGAAGCAGTCAAAGAAACCGAAGTAATTATACCGGGGGTTCCTTTCTTCCAATTTATACTATGGCCAGGGATCTGGGCTTGGTGATCTTCAAAATTCCCAGATACCCAGAAGAAGTTATCATCGTTCAAGTCTTTATCCGGTGTGTCCTTTATTATTTTCTCTCGACGGCGACGTATTCTAAGATAATAAACCCAGCCATCTTTTTTCGGGCCTATGGAGTACTGATGGAAGATCTCGGCTAGACCGAGGTTAATGCCAGCACGGCGGTTTAGTTCAGCTATGCCATTTATTATACGGTATGAGTTTGTGGAAAGCTGGGTTGGGCAAATTGTGGTTTGCCTAAGGAATTCACAAAGCAAGGGTTGAACAGGAAATCTTAGTCCGGTTTCTTCTATAGACAGAAGGGTGAAAGGTACAAAACCTTGGTTCCCCCATGGAGCAATATCTTGCTTGGCTAAAGTGAGGTGAACATCGTCAGGGATATTGTACTCCCTTCGGAATTCGGCCAAACCACCAGGTATCTCTACTAAGAATCTATACTTCCCCATTTATGTCTTAAGTTATAAATAAATTAAAGCCGAATGTTAGATCGGTCGAAGATTTGTGCTGAGTAGCTCGGTTAAATGCTCAAAGGAGTGCCTGGGCAACCTAAGTCTGCAAAAGTAAAAAAAAAAAAAGAACAAAGGTGTTAAGCACAGACCGTTGGACCGTGCTAAAGAGAAATAAAGGTAAGATACATCAAGTCCTAGCCCGGCTATGTGAAACGCTACGTGTCTTAGCTCGGTTTGTGCGAAGTGCTTTGTTATCTCGGTTTAGGCAAGGTATTCAATAGTTCGGTATGTTCGAGGGGATTTATTATCTCGGTTTGCGCAAGGATTTGTTAGCGCGGTTGAGCTTCTACGGGTAGCTTTCTTAGTTCGGTCTAAAAATTAAGAATGTTGGTTTAGCCCCGAGACATAGCTCGGTCAGAATTAAGGTTTCCCAATACACTATTGTACAACCCAAGTCTGGTTCATTAGCTCGGTTAAGGAGAGTATTGTACTTTGGTTTGTTGAGACTAATGGGGTAGCATGAAGTGTTAGTTCGGTTGGATAGTCTGCCTAATTCAGCATTAACTACAAACAACTTTCTAGTCCGGTTGCATTATGATTTTGGATCGAAAACCAGTGTTCTACAGGGTATTACATATATTCGAGTGTTCTATTGCTAAATTTTTCCAGAAATATATAAATCAAGTAGAAAGAAAGTGTTTCGCAAAAACACAAACCTAAAGCTGTGGATTAAATAAATGCAAAAAAACAAGGAAAGCATGGCAGGTTTGAGTAGCTTACCAGGACAAGAGAAGATGAGAGAAACGGCAGCAAAACCACGAAGCTTCTTCAAATACAGATAAAAAAACTCAGCAAACTCAGAAGCTCAGGAATGAGAGAGAGAGAAGAGGAAGTGAGTAGTGCAGTGCTTGATCCAAATGAAGAGTTTTTATTTTGATACAAAGGGACAAAGGCGGGAACTGTTCAAATTATGCGAGGTACGAAGGCGGCGTGACAGCTGCCTTTAGCCAATCAGAGAGTGCCACGTGCCATTGAAATGAGAATCGATTCAGTTGCTGTGATTGAAGGGACGTTTTGACCGGACAAGCTGAGCCCGGTATGGAATTTAGTTCGGCTGGAGAGCTTAAGAGTTTTAGCTCGGCTGGAAAGACTAAAGGGGATTAGTTCGGTTAAAAAGGCTGAAACTTATTTAGCTCGGCTGGGGACAGGTAATCCCTATCATGCTACGCAGATGGTATTAAGGGGCAATTGAGGGGGTAATTTATATGAAAATTGGGCCGAGCTGGATAATGGGCCGTTATGGGCCACAGTGCGAAGGGCTGAGTAAAAAGGCCATGAAGTTACTCCGGCCCAAGAGAGGTGTAAAGTTACTCCGGCCCAAGAGAGGTGTAAAGTTACTCCGGTCCCGAGGAGGTTAGCTCGGTCACCATACTAAAACTTATACCGGTTATGGCGCAGTACGGTTAGCTCGGTCTAAACCTTGCTAAAAGTTAGTTCGATTTAGACTTACCACGGTTTGTACAGAAGAAACCAAGGTACACACAGTGAAAGGAAGAACCGAGCTAGGTGGAGCTCGGTCTATTCTGCGGCTTTAGCATGGCCATGTTATCTCGGTTATATTGGGACCCGATTATGGTAAAACCATCTCACTTGGTTTAAGTAGTGAGGGGGGTGTTGAAGGATAAACATTATCTTTCAGGAATGTGATTTCTAGGGGGACTTTACAGGAAAGAGTAAGAGTCCTACTAGGATTGTGCCACACGAAATCTATAAAAGTTCACAACATCACCTATGGAGAGGTAACACAACTTTGATTCCTGAATACACAGAGCTTTTGTCTACTCGTCTATTTTGCTGACTTAGGCATCGGAGGGGTTTCCGGCACACACCCGCAGGTTAGCTCACGTTTGTGTTTTCAGGGAGTCAAGCGATAACGTTTAGAGGAACGCGGACTTGATCAACAGGATTATACGAGAAGGTTTATTTCTTTCCCGTACAGTAACCAAGCACCACCTTTTACTGATGACACATGCTATAGATTCAAGGTTAAGACTTGTGAATATATTACTGCATGTGTTACACTTTTGTAAAGCGATAAAACCTTATGAATGAGAGAACATTACATTCAAACATCTATTGTTATTTTATATCTGTTGTGGGTTTATATTATTGTAATATTTTCGGGGCATTACAAAATGAATGATACCTTTGATTATCAGCACAATATATAATGCCTACCATCACAACATGCCGAGAGCACAGATAACACTAGTGTAATGCATACACATAATCTTTTCAACAATAGTGTCATCCTTCACCGATGACTAATGACAAAACCTCTAAACACATGTACTTAATACACGTGATATAATAATTCAATTCACATGAGGCTTTAAGCCCAACAACAACAATAGTAAAATAAAATATTCACAATTCAACCTCAAGATCGTTTCTAAATTTTATAGAACATTATAATTTCCTTTTCTTTTCAAAAATCAATTTTCTTTTTTTTTCCAAATTACCATACCCCAACCTTTCTCCAAGATCCATTCTCTTCATTTCACAAAAAAATTAAATCAATGGATATCAAGCCACAATCCAACTCAATTTAACATGATTAATCCAAAATAATTTCAATACAATGGTTAATTCTCCCTTTTTGTTGTTAACACAATCACACGATTCATATTAACAAAATACAAACATTATTCAATCTTATCCCTTTTTAATTCACCAAATCAAAATATTAAATTAGGGTTCTCTCTCTCTCTCTCTCTCTCTCTCTCTCTCTCTCTCAACATAAACATGTTAAACTACTCCTTAATTAACCCAAACAACCATCAATTTAACAATTCAACTCCAAATATTCAAACCCTAGATCCCCTTTCATGATTTTCAAAGCAATCCATAATGGATATGATTTTTATGGAATAAATCTACCGCATGTCTATCTATAGACGAAATATTGAAAAGGAGTAAAGAAATCCCTATCTCTTGAAGCGACAAGGAGAAAGCCAAAAATTCAGGGCGACAAAAATATGATCTGCTCAAATTAAGATGAAGCCCTCGCGACCCTCTACGTTTTGATCTAAAGAACTATAGGTAGAAAATGAGTAGAAATAGATGAAAACTAAGTTAGAAAGCTTGAAATCCACAAAAATAGTAGAAGAGAAGACAATGAGAGAGAAAAGAATGGAGAAAAATGGAGAAACGTGGACCAAAATGGCTTTTTAAAGATGCGGAATTTGAACAGACCACTCGAGCGGTGAAATCGTTGCTCGAGCGAAAAACGTGAACTCCCAAAAGCTCAGACCACACAAGGCAGACCGCTCGAGCCAGCAAACTTATGCTTGAGCGAACATCAACAACAACCAAAATCACAAACCTGTAAAAATATTGGATGATATGCTAAATCGCTCAAACGACCAAATCGTCGCTTGAGCGATGAAGAAAAACCGTCAAAATGCTACATAGAATTTGTACACGCCTCTAATGTATATAATTCATTGAGTGTTTGTTCCTGCCTTGCACAAATGCTTAGGGTCTGTTTGGTAACTATTTTATTTTCAGTTTTCAGTTTATATTTATAAAAATTTAAAAAATTGTCATAAAAACTTGTTTAATAATTTTTTTAGTTTATAAATGGTTGTCACAGTTTGTAAATTTGAGAAAAAAATGTAAACTTAAAAAATGAGTTTATGTTGGTTTTTAAACAGTAATTTAAAAACCTGACTAACAAATTAATTTTTTTTTAATTAAATCTTTTTTTCAATTATAATGTGTATGATCCCATTGTTATAAATAATAAAAAATAAATATAAATATTTTAGGGCTTGAATAAACATATTTTTTTAGTTTATATTTTTAAATTTTTAAAAATATTTTGTTCAAACCAAACGCATTTATAGTTTATGCTTTTTTAAAAATAAAAAAAATAATAATTTATAAAAATTTTGTAAACATAAATAAAAAACCTAAACGTTTTATTATATGTAATTTTTTTTTTTTTTTTTTTTTGAACTGATGCTAGTGGACCACCAATATGTATGCACAACCATTCAATCAACATAATATGTATTAGTCAAATAAAACAGTATAATTTCGCAGCAATACTATAATCTTAAAAAAATTACAAATTATATTGATGGTCTTCATATACTTTGACTCGTGCTATATAGTTTTTGTAATTTTAATTGGTTCAAATTATGAATTTATAATTTTGTTTCAAGTTAGTCTAATTAATTGTAAATATTAGTATTGTTTTTATGAAAAATACACACATGAGCGGCATGTGTCATACTTTTAAGAGTAAAATTATAAATTTGATCAACTTAGTGAGTTAATTTCAACCAACTCAGTGATTACTTTTTGTCAAAAATCCTAACAGTGTTATCAATTAGATCAAATTGATACAAAATCTAAAATTAAAAATTAAAACTAAACTAATTAAAAATATAGAGATTAAAATAATATATAAAAAATAAAATATAGAAACTATCGATATTATTTTCCTTAAAAAACGTCTATAGATGACAATCATTTTAAATAAAATTTACATTACACAAATTTTAATTTCATACCATACGACTTATTTGAAGATCAATTTCAATAGATCTTTTCATAGTCAGTGACATTTCTGATAATTTAATGATCACATGCCTACAGGCTCGGGAATCTTGCTGTGACAATAGTCACAGTAGGTTGTTGTGGTGTTCCAATGTAAATTTTTTCTGAATATTTTTTAATAATTCAAATTATTTATATTTATACTGTAAGATTCATTAAATATATTATTTATATAAAAAATTAAATAATCAAATTATAATTATTTTAAATAAAAATTTTAATATTATATTAATTATTTATTTTTTAAAAAATAAATATTCTTTTGTTATAGAGTTATAAATGTTAAATCAATTTAATTTTTTATACAAACGATTTACTCAACAAATCTTATAACATGAACGATTTAAATTATCAAAAAAAAAAAATTCAAAATGCCCCGACCTAATCACAACAGTATCCTTTGGTCGATTATTATATGGTAATAATTTAGGCGAAACTTATTATTATTTGTAAGAATAATGCTTGGGGCCCCCTTTTAGGGGTCACCCCCTCACCCCCTTTTGCCATGTGGCGGGTGGTGATTGGAGGAGCAGGAAAAAAAAGAAAAAGTAAAAGAAAATGTAATCAATGAGAGAGAGAGAGGGGGTTAAAGGGAATGGAAAGAAAAGGGAGAATGAATCATTGTTGTATTTGTAATTCCGCCGCATGAGTACGTAAAGAGAGCATGCTTTTCGAGTCTGCATCAATTACCTAAAACCGTTGAATTCAAATGCACTATGAAGGGGAAGATGGTCACGTTTTTTCCACTTCAAGATAATATTTTTTATTATTATAATATTGATAAAAAAAAATTGTTACAAACAAATGTTTTAACTGTGATTAATGTTAGAAAAATAAAAAATATATATTTTGACATATCAACAATGATTTCGACCACTAAAAAATACATCACTAATAGCACTAATATATTGGAAATGACAAAAAAAAATAATAAAAAAATAAAAACAAGGCATAGAAAGTGGGCGGAGCCCACTGCCACATCATTAGTGCTCCATTTAGTGATCCCCTTTTAGTCTCACAAGCATTTTTCTTTTACATATTAAAAAAAAAAGTATTGAAATTATAAATATTTTGATATTTTGTAATATATGATTAGTTATGCTGCAATAATTACAAAAACAAAGGCAAATGCTATGCAGATTCCTTTTGCCCTTAATGGTTTACTTCAACTTGAACACACAAAAAAGTCAAGATCAGAGGGGCCAAAATAATCCATGAAGCATCTTCACTTTTTCATTTTTATTTATTTATTTTTTTAAATGATGGTGTGTGAAGATTTGCTCTGATTAATTTTTTGGGTATATATAGTCCCTCATTTTATAAATATCAGACAATTAATCTCCAAAACTCTTAAGAGACCGTGAGAGTTAAGAATAAAATATTTAATAACTGATCCACCGTTCAAGATTCAAAAAATAAGAAACTTTCTTGAGATTCAATGAAGTATTTAATTAAAAAAATTGCTATGTATATAAAAATATATATTAAAATATTTATATATTAAAAAAAAAGGGTATGGAAATATGTGAGATCTACATTCAAATTATAACTTTTTTAGCATTACATAATTGTTGAAAAATACACATTCAATTGCCATTAGCAAGTCCTTTTAATTAATTTGCTTATGACTAGAGGGAGAAGAAAAAAAAAGGATGAGAAATTTATAACACCTAGGATTTGTGCCAAGTAATAATCAGATATGAGAAAAGTTAGGGATCATGAAAATTTTTTCATGAAAATAATTATGAAAAATTTATGATCTTTGGGTGAATGGTGCTTTATTCTAAATGTAATTCAAAGGTCACAAAGTTTTCATGATTATTTTTATGAAAAAATTTTCATGATAGCTAAGATTGCTGATCTGATACATGTAAAATAAGCGATTACATGTATTTAGGAATTAATTAGGGCGAAATCCGATACACCTTTATCACTGTAAACTAAAACTACAGCTACATTAATTTCCAGTATGAAAGAAAATAAAAAAGATTAGAACTAAACCACCATTTTCATTCTTCAATGACTTGATGAAACCATCAATGCTTTACTCTTGTGAAAGATTCTTGAAGGAACAGCAAACCTAGCTGAGAAGGATCTAGAGACCTCATCTGAGTCCTCCCATGTCAACCCTTCATCGAAATTCTGAGCATAAGTGTTTGGATCGTAAGTGAACCGAATCGTAGTCGTTGAATAGTCGAAAATCTTCTTCTTTTCTTTCTTTATCTTCTTCCACAACAGGCTCCAAATGGGCAACTTTGATCCATTCAGTGGGAAGTTATAAAATGGCATAAAGCTGTAGTAGTCATTCTTCGATGAGCTCCTGCTACAGCAGCTCATCTGTTGGTTTCCTGAGCCGCACCAAGTTGCGAGGTCCATGGCAATGAGAGAGTGAGAGAGAGAGAGAGAGAGAGAGAGAGATGGTGTATGGTTTGTATGGATCTAAGAAGAGCTTTTTGCAAATGGTGTTGTGTGGTGGAGAAGAGTGTGAAATTTGCATATGTGATAGACTAGAATATTTATACAGTGACAATGTGGAGGTGTTGGGATCATGTGGATATAGAACCAATGGGGGGAGTGGAGCACATGATATTGTCATTTGGTGGGGGTTCAGTTTGTGCTTTTTTTATTTTTTTATTTTTTTTAGTTTTATTAAGGATAATAACACCCCCAGTGATTTTTTTTTAAATAATATAATCATAATTTTTTTTATAATTTTAATTATTAATATTGATAAATTTTTTCATTAATTTATAATTATTTTTTTGACAATATCAAACAATACCATTGATTTGATATATATATATATTTTTTTAATCAGTGTAGTAGTTTTCAATGATATTGTAATATTTATACAAATAGTATTTTTGTACATAATATAGAATCGGTTACAATTCTAGTTTTGTGTTAAAGAATGGTCGTGTGATGGGAATTGAAAGTGTGTATTGTAAAGTTCATGTGCAGAATGAATCTGAATTATATATTAATGTTTTTATTTTTAAATAAAATTTCTAGAAGAATGGAGTGTGTGATGGGAATTAAAAGTGTGTATTTTAAAGTTTATGTACAGCATGAATCTGAACTATATATTGATGCTTCTAAATAATTTTTAAGTAAAATTTCTAAATTTGTAATATTACTGATATAGGACTACACGGCTTTAAGTTTTTTGCATCTCAAATTCAAACATCTATCATCATCATTAATAGTTTTAGTTTTAAGAATGTCATTTTGATTTATTCTGATTTGAGTTTTTCTATAAAAATTATGTTTATAAATAATTTTCTAATATGAATATATGTTTTGATAAGGGTCAGATGGCTCCGACAACTACTATAGCAATATAAGAAATAAACCCATATATAATAAGGCAAAAAAAAAAAAAAAAGTAAACAAATTAAGAGAAAAAATAATAATATTTGTTTTTAGCAATAATTCACCATCTTAGTGTCCAATAACAGCCAACAGGGTTAGTTCAATTGGTATGACCATTTGATCACGCGTAATTATCTAAAGCAGCTGTGAACAAAGCACTTAGGTGTTAAAGTGAGTGGGATTTGTGTTGTAATCTAATTGTTAACATATTAATCGTTATCTTATATAAAAAAAATAAAAAAAAAAGATTGGGCTCAATATGAGAAAACTATAGAGCTCAACATGAATCATGTTTCGATAATCCGAATTGTTCATTTTGTAGCGTCCGCAATATATAGTATCAATGAAAAAAATTAATTCGATCTAATAATTGTAATTTTTTCATTTTATTGCTTTTGTCTCCAAATCAATAGACAAAAAATATATATTTGAAATATATTATCTATTTTTTTAAAGGCAAATGCGACAAAATAAAAATGTTATGATTATTGGATCGTCTTAAATTTTTTCATAGATAATATATATTACAGACCTTACAAAATGAATAATTCGAATTATCAAAATAAGATCCATGTTAGATTATATGAGTCACTCAAATTCTCTCATGTTAAAATTCTAATATTAGAAAAACCCAAAAAAATAAAAAATAAAAATTAAAAATTGAATATATTTTCATCATCAGATTCGGTAGCACACATAAATTTTGGAATCTCCCCTTTTAGAAAATACATATATGTGGCCACGAACTGTTAATGCAAATATATGTGGCCCCAGTTTTTCTGGCAGGCAGGTTTTTTCTTCTTCTTTTTTTTTTTTTTTTTTTTTTAAATCAGAAAAAATAATGTTTTGAGGTGTCATCACTACATCCATAGGCCCAGGCCCGGGGCAGCTAGGTTTGTCAATATTATATTAAAATTTTTAGAGGTACTATAAATTTATAATTTTTTATTTAAAATTTATTCAGAAATAATAAATAATAATTCAAATTCATTTTAGAGAAAATAACATATGAGTGGCTTTTACAAAAAAAAAGAAAATTACAAATTCGTGATAAAGTATATGATTTTGTCTTTGCAGAAATTTCAAAGTAGTGTAAAAGTTAAAAAGGGACATTACAAATTAATGATAAACTTTATCAATATTAAATATTAAAATTATGAACTTTTCCATGTATGTGTAACAACTTCCTCAACTTATCACTTATGAGTAATTTTTCTTTTATCTTTTAAGATTTGTAAAGTTTACCACTAATTTTTTTAAAAAAAAATCAAGTTAAACACTGTAATGAAATTATTCTTTCATTTTATTTGTAAACCTCACATTTTATTAATTTGATCATCACCACACAAACTTATTCAGAGCAAATCTACTAGTTTTTTTTTTTTTTTTTGAAACAAGCTGCTGCTGCTGCTGCTGCTACTACTACTATTGGGTTTGGGTTTCTACTTTAACTAAGATTGTGACGGGCCTTTATCTTCAGACTTCTACACAAGATAATAATCTAGTATCCAGAATATTTCTTATTAAATTATTTAAATATAAAATTTACTTTCAATATATCCTATTAATTTCCACAAATTATCTTGAATAATATATATTTTAATTTATGATACATTTAAATAGTAATCTTAATATAAAATCAATTCAACAAAAAAAAACTCTCCCTCTTCACTTCTCAGCCATTCTCAATCGCAACATCTTCTTCTCAGCCATTTTCAAACACATTTTAGTCACGTCATTCTCTTCTAAGTCTTTTCATTGTCAATTACTAAGAAAGAAGTATATTGGGTCCAAGTTGAAGAAGGAGAAGGATGAAACGAAAATTGGGTCCAAGTCTACTTGTTCGGCCTTCTAGTACTCAGCAAGATTGTTTTGTTTAGATTTGAATGTCCGAACAATATTAACGTAAAATAAATTGAATATTCAAATGAGTCCTTACCAAACTGAGTTCGAATTTGGTTACGAACGATTCTATTCATTTACCGCCCTAAGTACACACCTTATCATAGCATTACTCATATTATATATCCATAATTTTTATTAGTCCCACTACATCCCCCATTAAGGCCTCCAATTTCACCCCAATTACGTGATTACTCGTTTGGGAACAGGCTAATTTAGTAACTTTTTGGCTATTTGGCTAAAAAAGTAGGTAAAAAAAACTTGTATGTTTGGGATGACTTTTTGGCTAATTACGAAAAGATGTGCAAAAAGTAGAGAGAAAAGAGAATCTTTGACTTTTTGGTATGGGCTATTGGCTTTTTGGCTAATTTAGTAACTTTTTGGCTAATTGGCTAAAATAGCCTCTTGCCAAACGAGGCCTAAGACTCACTTGAAGTTAGCCACCTGATTTCATATCATTGGGGATGAAATTGGGGGACTAAATTAGGGGATGAATCATTTTTTAATTTTTATTTATTTAAAAATTTACCCATAAAAATCAGTTTGTATAAATACATGAAATTCATAATACATCAATTAAATTTCAACTACACTTCTCTATATTGAATAAATTTTTTCTAGGTTAATTTTCTAGACCAATAGAGTTTTTAAACAAGAAAAGATACAATGAATTTTGGTTTTGATTGATTTTCTGAAAATTAAATTTTTTATTTTTCGTGTTTATTTATAATTTTTTTTTTTATTGTTGTAAGTAATGTTTTTTACTTTCTAGATGCACCTAACTTATATTTGTAAAAAAAATATTTAAAAATTCAATAAATACGAAAACGTACTAAATTTTGGTATTTTTGTATTTGATGAATTGTTTTATTATAAATATTATACATTTTAAGTGTATTTTTTATATAAAAATAATTTTTTTTAAATATTAATTTTTTTTTATTAAAAACAAAAAATAAAAAAAAAAATTGGATAAAATACAGTTTTAGGCCTCGTTTGGCAAGTGGATTTTTTAGCCAAAAAGTCAAAAAGTCACTTAAAAAGCCCAAAAAGTCAACAACTCATACCAAAAAGTCAAAGATTCTCTTTTCTCTCTACTTTTTGCACATCTTTTCGTAAAAAGCCAAAAAGTCATCCCAAACATACTAGTTTTTTTTAGCTCATATTTTAGCCAAATAGCCAAAAAATTACTAAATTAGCATGTTCCCAAACGAGGCCTAGTCATTAAAGTATGCATTCTCTGTCATTTTATTTAGTTCCTAAAATTTCAATTTTGTCATTTTTATTTTCAAAATTGTCAATTTGAATCAATTTGGTCACATTTCTAACATCTGTTTACATGGATAATAGGAAAAGTATTTTATCCTTGAGAAAAAGATAACTTTGGTCCCTAAAGTATGTATTTTTTGTAATTTTATTGACAACTTTGAGTATGAAAATGATAAAGTTTAAAATTTAAGGGATTCAAATGATAAAAAAAAATGCATACTTTAGGGGTCAAAATTGTCTTTGATCCATATTATTGTTATCAATGTAAACAGACATTAGACCTATGACCAAATTGATAATTTTGAGGACCAAAATGACAAAATTAAAACTTAAGGGATTAAAAAAAAAATACATATTTTAGGGACTAAAACTTTCTTTTATCTTAAAAAAATTATTATTTTTTGAAAATAAGCTCAATTTTCTACAATCAAACAAGGTTAGTTTTTATGACTCTCTAAACAAGACTTTTAAAAAGTTGAATATTCACTTATCCTAATAATGTGATATATCTCATATGCTATTGAGCTACTATAAAAAGAATAATCAAACGTAGCTCGAATCTTTCTTTCCCGAATCCCCTCGATTGCCCAAAACGACGTCGTTTTGGACAGTTTTTTTTTTTTTTTTTCCTTCTTATGTCTGAAACAAAGAGATCAGAGAGAAGAGAGAAGAGGAAGAGGAAGAGGAAGAGGAAGAGAAAGAGAAAGAGAAAGAGAAAAAGAAAGAGAAGAAAGGGGAAGAGGGAACGGGGAGAGAGAGAGAGAGAGAGAGAGTCGATCGCCGCTGCCTCCACCTCTGCCTCCGCTTCCGATCATTGCAGCCTGGCCTCCGATCTCGATCTCTGCCTCCGATCTGTGTATGAGGATGATGTGTTGAAGTTTTTTTTTTTTTCAGATTTTTACATTTTTTTTTGTCTCTCTCTCTCTGCTGTGTTGATGAAGATGTGTTGGGTGGTTAATGATTTTTTTTTTCTCTCTCTCTCTGCTGTGTTGATGAAGAGATGTTGGGTTTCAGATTTTTACATTTTTTTTGTCTCTCTCTCTCTACTGTGTTGATGAAGATGTGTTGGGTGGTTGATGATTTTTTTTGGTCTCTCTCTCTGCTGCATTGATGAAGATGTGTTGGGTGGTTGATGATGATGATTCTCTTTGTCTCTCTCTCTGTTACTCTCCTCTTCTCTTTTTTCTTCTTCTTCTTCTTCTTCTTCTTTGTTCTTCTTCTTTTTTGATTTTTCTTCTTCCCAGTTATTGAAAAAAAAAAAATCAAAACGACGAAACGACGTCGTGTTGAATTCGAGCCAAATTCGAGCTACGTAGCATAATTGATGTACTAAATGATTGCCCGACATAAAAAAATATACATAGAGCTTCTTCTTTTTTCTTCTTTTTTCCTTAATGAATATATATATATATATATAAGAAAATTTTATAATACACACTTAAAAAAATATGTGTACCATATATCCCAATAATATAGTGTTAGGTGTGATTAGGGGTGTACAAATGATACGTGGATAGCCTTAAGCTTGCCCGCGGCCTAGGGTAAGCCCAACCCAGTTGGGTCCGAGTCTGAGCCCAACACGGGACCCTATGCCTAGGCCGTCATTTTGAACCCCAGTCCATCGGCCCGCTAAAAACCCACTTAAAGCTAGGCCCGGCTCGGCCACCCGAGGCTTAGTGCCATTTTTTTTGTGAAAAAGAGTAAAATTTTGGAAGAAAAAATTAAAAAAATGTTCAAGCTCGCCCAGGCCCGCCCCAAGCCCCAGGCTTAGGCCCATCGATCCACCCCGAGGCCTGATCCGCCCAAGGACCGACATGGGCCAGGTCTGGGTGGGTCGGGCCGGGCCGGGCCAAATTTACACCCCTAGGTGTGACTTGGTTATGACTCATTATGGTACCGGTTATAACTAATTATGATATATTGTGGTTATTATTTTGGTTATAACAAAATAATAGTAATAATAATTATACCTCAAATGGTGTTTAGTTATGACTCATGGTAATGACATATTATGGTATTGGTTAAGATTTTGATAATGCCTAAAAAGTATTTGTTTATGATCAATTAAGTTATGATAAAAAGTAATTTGGTTATGACATTTTGTGATTATATATAGTACACTTTTTTTAAGGACTGTGTACTGTAGCATTACCCACGTAGGCTATAAAGCCCTAAAAAATATTTGGATAAATTACAAAACACCCCGCGAGATTTATTTAAAATACGAATTATCTTTTGTAGTTCTAAAATTTCATATTGTCCTTAAAATTTCTAATCGCACAATAAATGACAATTTTATTAATAAATCATTAAATCAATTAATATTTTTTTTAATAATAGCATAAATAAATTTTAATTAACAATTATGATAATTTTATTGTTGTTTAGAAGAGTAGTTAAAAATTTTATTTTTTCTATTAATTTTGTTAAATAAAAAATTATATCAATGTGGAATTCATAATTTTTAAAATTGTAGAAGACAATTTATATTTTAAGCAAATCTTATAAAATGTATTTATAATTTATCCAAAATATTTTTAAAATGAAGGATCTTTGTGTAAATATTTTGGGTTGAGGGCAAGACACGTTTCAAAAGTTGAGCTGGAGTTAAAATAATTAATAAATCAAAACACAAAATTACATCGATTTTTTATTCGTTTTTACAAAAAAATTAAAAAATAAATTAAAATAAACTATTCCCAAATACAACCACACTTATAGTTATCTTTCTTCTGTCACACACAGATACACGTGGACACAATCAAAGGAATCAAAGATGAGTTGGAAGTGAGTCAGAACCAAGCACAGAAAGTCAAAAGACTGACTAGGAGAAGCATCAGCCAAAGATTGTCAGCTAACCCCAATTCCGGGGTGCCTGCTTGAGATTGGTAGTCGTTTTGCACGCACAACGGCAACACAACGTTAATTTTATTTATTTATTTTTGTTTAGTTAATTAAAATCACTTAAAAATTAATGGATTGGATTGTTTTAGTTTTTTTAATATTTGAGTTTGATTTTGAATTTTAAAAATCATAAAGTTTTTTCAAAAAATATTTTTTTAAGTGCGGTGACAATGGTGATAGAATAAGGATGGAGATGGAGGTAGTGGAATGGGGGCGAGGCGACGACGGCGGTGATAACGACAGTGATGATGGCAGTGATGGTGAAAATGATGTGGTGGTAGAGGTGAGAGTGTTGGTGTTGGTGGTGGTGGTGTAGTTATATTGGTAAAATTATAATTCGTAAAAATGTTTTTCGTCTTTTAAAAATAAAAAATATTTTTCACCTAAATAGATTTGTTTTTCATTGATTTTTCTGTTGATTTTTATTTTTGATTGTACTAAACACTAAAAAATACATAAAAATATTTTTTAAAAAGTATTTTTTAGCCCAAACAAACAAGCTTTTTCCAAGTATGAAGACATATTTAACTCAAGAATCCAATCGATTCTGTTGGACCCATAATTTTTAGATCCAAAACTGAACCAAAATATTGAAAAAACCAAACCAATTCACAGCAACCCTGCTGTACAGTAGACACCCCAGATCGAATCAAAGCCTAACCCCTTTACCTTCAGTTTACCTTCACTCTCCAAAACCCTCCTTATTAAGAAAACTTTCCCAACCAAAGCAACAAGTCGGTGCTATCTTCCAAATTTCCTTTTTCTTTCTTCCCAAACACAACAACCTACAAACAAACAATTTACAAGTGGTTAGGACCTTCGGCTGGCACGTCATCATTCATCACCCTTTTCTGTCTCAAGAACCTCATTTATTATGAAAAAATATTTGGTGATTCAATATCATGTTTGATCCTAGTCATTCATATCATGTAACAATGAGAAACAATTGAAGATTATTATTTGAATCTGAAATGAGGCAAAAATTTACAAATTCTGAAATGAGGCAAACATTTACAAATTGAGTAAAGATCTTATGAAGAGTAAGTTTTTAGTATGGTTTCCAAACAAGTTTTTACCAAGTTTATTTATAGTTTACTATGTATTATGATAAATGAGATCGGACATGAATAAAAAAAAAAAAAAAAAAAAAATGAGATGGGACAAAAAATTTGCAGCCCCATTTCTTTAGAAATATTTTTGATTTTCTATGTTAACGTGTTATTTCTAAAATAGTAAGACAAAAGCTCAAGAGTCCGATCTTATTGAGACTCACCTCAACTTTTTTATTTATACATAACTCTTTTACTTGAGTGTGGGACAAAAAATAAGAACTGCTTTATGTGAAAGAGCGATATCTGATTCTATAATCGATTTTTTTTTTCCCAAGACTTTTTAGTCCGCCTTCTCAAAGATTATCAATTTATTTTATTTATTTTTAACAAAACAAACAATAAATGATTTAGAATAAAGAATATTATTGGTAATGTGGATTTGGGGCCACTGCTACGAATGCTGACATGTTCAAATTATTTGTTTGTAAAAGGTATTAAGTAAATTATTTTATAAAAAAATAAATTAATTATAATTATATGATTGAATTATATTTACTTTTAAAAGCAAGCTATTTATTCTTAAAATTACATTTGTTATTTAATTTTTTTTTAATAAATAAATATAATTATTTATATTTATTTTTTGTGTAGGTGATTTGGTGGATAGAAATCATTGCTAGATGATTCGAGAGTGATCCAGTGTCTGAAAGCGGTTGCGAGTTCATTGTCTACACACAGGAGATAGCTCTGATTACATAATCTGCAGCTTACCTTTTTATCCCTACCCATGCAATCGCATCCTCACACACACACACCCAAAAATAAAAAGTAAAAAAAATAAGCAATCCCTTTCAGTGAATCAATCCAAATCCAAAGCTGCTTTCAATTATGCCATTCCATAAATTGTTCATCTCCTCCTCCTCCTCCTTTTGGTTGCTTTTCTTCTTCAACTTCTATAATACTACTAGCACTCCTATTCAACCCATTTCTTTCTTTTTATTTTTAAGAAGAACTCAGAGAAGAAATTAATAAAGATGTGTTACCAAGATAGTTATTATTGGCTTGGTGCTGCTTATGAAGGTGGGAATAGAGGTAGGCGGTTGGTTCTTCCGGCGACGACGACTGTGGAGGTTGTGAACCAGGAACCACCACCAACAATTGAGGTGGTGGCTGGCACGGCGGGTAGAGGTGGCGGAGACATGAAACGGTGTGTTTGTTCGCCCACGCGCCACCCTGGATGGTTCAGGTGTAGGCAGCATCATGCTGCCCAGTATGAATGGGTTGGTGTTTCTCGTCTGGGCCCAGTCCCACGTTGTAAGTGATGGTTTTTTCTTACTTTTCAAAAAAGGAAAAAAGACATATCTATGTCACTGTGTACTATGTATGTCCCGGAAATTATTTAGTAATTCTCGAGTATAGATACAGATACGTAATATTTCATAATATTATGATTGGTGGAAAAGATAGATATGTGTAGTATTGTGTTGAGTGAGTGGAGAATATGAATGAACATATTGAATGATGATTGATTAAAGAAAACAAACATGTAATATTCTAGGAAAATTGAATTATTTCCCATGTGTGTGCACCTTCCCCACAAGAAGGAGTTTTGTTGGTTTTGTGTCATCCTAAGATTTATAGAAGCATTTCTTACTCTTTTACTTCATCTTTTTTCCATCAAAATTATTCAAGAATTTAGATTAAAAAAAACTTAGTTTGATGCAATTTAGTGAGAGTTAAAACTTTCATCAAATCACTACAAGAAAATACAGATTTCGCGACTAAAATAAATTTTTTCGTCGCTGAAAGTAGTACAAATGGCGACTAAAATGGATTTAGTCGCCAAAATTTGTGACTTTTGCCGACTAAAAGAGTTTAGTCGCCGGATACAAGGCTTTTAGCGACTAAAAGGCAGTTTAGTCGCCCAATGTGGGGGTTTTAGCGATTAAAGGTTGTTTAGTAGCCAAAAGTGACAGTTTTTGGCGACTAAAATAATTTAGTAGCTAAAAGTGATGGTTTTGGCGACTACAAAATAGATTAGTCGCCGATTGTTGGTGTTTTGCCGACTAAAAACAGTTTAGTCGCTGAAAGTGAAGCTTTTTGGCTACAAAAAAAAATAGTAGCTAAAAACACTCCATTGCCGACTAAAATTCAGTTTAGTAGCCAAAAGGGGACGTTTTTGGCGACTAAAAATAGGTTTAGTCGCCAAAACTACTTATTTTTAGGCGAAACTTAATTTTTTTGCGACTAAATTATAATTAGTAGCCGAAAATGATAGAATTGGCGACTAAAAATTTAATTTAGTCGCCAAAAGTGGCCTAATTTTTTTTTTAGTAAATAATTTATTTTTTACATAAAGTATATTGAATTAAAAAAATTATATTTATATATATTATTTTGTATTAATAGCGGTTAATATACTATATAAATAATATATATTGCATATATGTTAATGTGATGATGTTGTGGCATAGTGGAGGGAGTGTTTGGCAAAAGGTTTGGAATGTGGTGGTGGGATGTCTCAGGTTCGAAACCTGCGAGCAACACAGGTTCAAATAGTCGGCAAATGTATAAATTAAAAAAAGAAGTTCACTATTGGCGACTAAAATTTTAGTCGCCAAATGTATAATTTAAAAAATATAAATGAGCTTTGGCGACGAAAATTTTAGTCGCTACAGAGTTTGTTTTTGGCGACTATAAGTGGGTTAGTCGCCCATACCTTCCGCGACAGGTTTCCAGCGACAAACATGGCGACTAAAAAATTTAGTCGGGAAAACCTAAAATCCGACTTTTGGCGACTAAAAAATCACTTTTGGCGACTAAAAATTTAGTCGCCAAATGTGTATTTTCTTGTAGTGAATCTCATTTAACCAATTCGGATAAATTCTTCTCCAATTAATTCTGTCTTTTAATAATTTCATAAATTTAAGTGAGAGATATATGGTTGAAAATCTGGTGAAAGATTTTATTTATACCTAATTATCATTGGTCATTTGATATGAATTACTTGTTGAAAATCTAGCAAATTCAAACTCTTTTTTATCTTTCGTTTTACAAATACTTTCTCAAATCCTAATTCCACATATAGGATTTTGGGTTTGCAAAGAATGGTGGTTCTATTCCCACGCAATGTTTGCAAAAATGCACTTATTTATTTATATTTCTTGTTATTGTATAAAATTACAATAACACCTTGGAATGGTTGATGATTTTTTGCACAAATTCCATACATTTAAGGGTGTTACTGTAATTATTTAATATAATAACAAAAAAACGAAGTATATTTGTAAAAAAGTGGAGTGAGAATACACAATCTCCATTCATTCGGACGAGAGAAGGAATAAAACTCAATTTAGTATTAGTTAGGGCCTATTTGGTAACGTTTACGCTTTAAATTTATATTTACAAAAATTTTATAAATTAATTTTTGTTTATTTTTTGTTATTTTTAGAAAAACATAAACTACAAACGCATTTGATTTAGTCAAAATGTTTAAAAAAATCTAAAAATATAAAAAAGAGTGAGAAATGGCAAGTGGTGGCGGGTGGAGGTGAGTGATGGCGGCGGAAGACGGAGGTGGAAAATGATGGCGGGTGGTGGTGGCGGAAGACGGTGGTGGAAAATGGTAGCGAGTGGGTGGTGGTGGTGGTAGGTGGGTGATGGTGGGTGATGGTGGCGGGTGGTAGCGAGTGGATGGTGGTGGTGGGTGGTGATGGCAGGCGGGTGGCGGATAGCGGGTGGTGGCGGTGGTGGTGGTAGGTGGGTGGGTGACGGTGGCGGGTGGTGGGTAGGTGACGGTAGCGGGTGGGTGGTGGTGGTGGCGGTGACAGGTGGTTGGGGGTGGTGGTGGTGGTAGTGGTGGTGGCGGATGGTGGGTGGTGGTAGATGACAGGTGGGTGGCGGTGGTGGGTGGTAGTGGTGGTGGTGGCGGTGGTGGTGGCGGTGGCGGTGGCGGGTGGTGGGTGGTGGTGTCAGGTGGGTGGGGGTGGTGGTGGTGGTGGTGGCGGTGGCGGGTGGTGGGTAGTGGTGGGTGACAGGTGGGTAGTGGGTGGTAGCAGGCGGTAAATGGTAGTGGCGGCGGGTGGGCGGTGGTGACGAGGGGTGGGTGGTGGTGGTGAGTGGGTGGCAGGTGGGTGGTGAGTGCTGGTGGGAGGTGAGTGGTGGTGGCGGAAGACGGTGGTGGAAAATGGTGGCGGGTGGTGGTGGCAGGTGGGTGGCGGGTGGTGGTGACAGAAGACGGTGGCGGGTGGTGGCTAGTGTTGGGTGGTAAAAAAAAAAAAACAAAAAATTCAAAACGTAAACTCATTTTTTGAGTTTATATTTTTTTGGCTAAATTTATAAACTGAGATTATTGATTTATAAATTAAAAATTTACCAAACAAGTTTTTATTTGAATTTTTTAAATTTTTGTAAATATAAACTGAAAATTGAAAACGTAAGTGTTGCCAAACGACACCTTAGAATTCAAAAATGAAGGGTACTTTTGAGGTTTTTTTAACTCAAATTTAAATATGAATCAATTATTGAATAATGACGGGAAGATTAGAAATCAAACCAATTGAGTCCACCCCTTTCTTTGTCCATCCAACATAAATTTTCTAGTAGATTTAACTTATATCTTACGTTGCGTGGCCTTCCAATTATTTAAGATCATCTAACTAGTTTCTCCTATTTTTTTTCTTTTTTTCATGTTTTAGGCAAAATAATTATGATGTATTATTTTGTTATACAATGGACACACAGTAATAGGCAAGACCTACTAGATAACTTTAGGTCCACCTAGATGACACTAACTGCCAATAATTGGTGTTTGGATGCAAGGATGTAACTGTCTTGAGAATCAAAGAGCAGCATTTCACCAATCTAGTCCAGGATTAGCACAGTATCTCGCACAACATATGAAATATTGTGATACATATAACATTCACTGACTATGTTTCCACAGTTCTATTATGCTTATTAATTACAGAAACAGAGATATGCTAAGTCTTCCAGATTTCATAAATCAAAACTCGTGAGAACAACATTGACCCTTCTAGCTCTGCTCTTCATCCTCCAAGTTCATCACTATACAAAGTAACAAATAATAAAAATAAGTAAAATCATAAGTTTGATGGCCTATGGTGTTGTTGAATATTGGAATTACACTAGTTTGCTAGTTAAATTTTACAAGGGAAACCAACCGTGCTAAAAAAAAAGGAAACAAATGAGCACTCACCTCGGGGTAACAATTCTGATGGAGAATTGTTTGGTTGCAAATATTTACCAAAACCTCACATGATACTCTTGCCTGTCAAAAATCATAAATATAAAGTAATTAGTAGGATTAGAAAAACCGCTGTTTTCTGATTCGTGGATTTGAAAGAGATTTGAAAAGAAAAAAAAATGTAAGTGATGTAAATGAAATATAATTACATTTTATTTACTTTTCACATACTTCTTACCTTTTTCTGTCCAAATTTCTTTTTAAATTTATAAATCAAATACAACATAAGAAGGTAAGGAAAAGGAAAGAAATATAAGAAAGCAACAAGTACACCAAGAATAGGCAGAATTGGTGACAGAATATCATCGGGGGTAAAAATTCACATACAAGTTTCCCTCAATCTTGACTCAAAGAAGTGCAAGATGGACAAAATGACGATGACCAATTCTGGAATGTTTTTAGTATTACATATCAAAGAGCTTGAGTTAGTTCCAAGTTCCTCTTTATTGATGTACTGTATCTCTCTTAGCATACTATCATCAATAAAGATTTTTTTTGCCGATCAAAAAGAAAAAAAAATAAAAAAGAGTAATGGTGTGTGTCTACAAGATCTTCTAACAGCATATGCAATTCAAATTCAGAATTTACGGCAGAATCTTGATAAATGGTCTCCATTCAATTCTGGAGTGGTTGATATAATCAATTTTAATTTGACAATTTATTGGCTTCATCATCACAAAGCTGATAGCCAAACACCATAAAAGTCATAATTTCTATTTCTTATATATATATATATATATATATTTTCAGGACATAAGTGAGTGGATTTTATATGTATTTATGAATGTGACTTGCCAATTTATGTCTAATAGTAAGAAAAAAAAGTAAAAAAAGATTATGTATAACATTACTCATGACACAAATTTAAACCGTGCTATGTATAATGGTTGAGGATCAAATTATCTAAATGAAAGCTAGGACGCACCCTAAAAATTAGGTTGGGCATCGCAATTTAATGAAACTTTTTTATTACTATTATGTCCCTATTAAAATGACAAAAAAGGACTTAATAATGAAAAAATACAAATCAAAGTGTTTTGAACACCCCATTCAATCAAACTGTGTCTTCCCTTCCCTCTTCTTACTCTTTTCATTTTCATATTTAACCATATTTTACTTGAATCCATTATTCTTGCATTCTATTTTATATTGAAATTAACAATGAACAATGAAAAAGATGATTCTAAGCAAAAAAAAAAATTTATTTTTTTATTTTATATATAGAGAAGTTAAGTTTTTTATTCATGTCCATCATTTTCAGCTATTGGGTTTACGAAATTTATTCAAAAATTTAATTAGTACCGAACAAATTACATTTATTCGGAAACTTGTTTCTAAAAAAAATGTGTTTCCGATATAATGGTTATTGTTTAGTAATATCCGAACAATTGTCTATGTTCGGCTCTGTATTTCTAAACATTTAATTTTTTAGTTTCTTCAAATTCTAATTTTGAACAAAAAGAACTATCTTGTATTATATATGTTTCAAGTTTCTATTGTTCGGACCTGAATATTTACACACATTTCATTTGTTTGAAACTAAGTATTCAAAACAATTTCATAATTTTGGAGTTAAGTATTTTGACATATTTAATTTGTTTGGTACAAAGTATCCATGTGGAATAGCTAAAACTAATTTTTTGTTATTCGAATTGAATATACGTATATATTTAATTTGTTCGACATTGAGTATCCAAATGAAAAAGTTAAACCCAATTTTTTATTGTTCGGAACTGAGTATCCGAACATATTTCATTTATTCGGCACTGACTATTCGCAAAAAACTATAACACTCACTTTTTTCAAAAAATCAAAATCGCGGCACCAAGTATTCAAAGAAACTATAAAACTTAATTTTTTTAAAGAATCCAAATTGAAAAGTTCCAAATTGATGAAATTTCCAAATACCATAAAATGATAAGGTTAGAGATGAAGAGTTGGAAATGGCGGGTTGGCGATGAGAGTGCTGGAGACCATTGTTTTAAAAATTGACTGATTAAATCATCAATCGCTCTAGGTTTTGGTCCGATTAGACCTTCAAATTTATACGAACTTGAAAAATGACCTTTTTTCAAACAACTGGAAAAATCCGAGGCTAAACTAGAAGGACCGATGCCAGTTGGAGTCAACCGGCCGAGTTTACCAAAGCTTGAAACTCAAGACTTCAAGCATAAGCATATTGTTGCTTACCATTTGCCACCAATACTCGTTGTTGCAAAATTAGTAATATAATTTATTTATTTTATTTGAATATTGTTTTCTCATATACTAATATAATTAATATTTTTACAGATAGTATCACTAAAAAAATAAATGTATAATCAAATATAATTTATATTCAATACCTATTTTTATTTAATTATATTTCTTATATATATTACATAATTATGACGTCACAGTTCGACCCGACCGTTGAAACAATGACCCCTCGATCCAATTTCTTTTCCGGTTCATTTACTGGCTTGAATTTTACAACCTTGTTGGAGACAACAAGTTGGTTTGCCATGAAGGGTGAATTTGTACCTTTGTTATAATTATTAGACTAATGGAGTGTAGAAAGTGAAGTTTCTAGTGAATTATTAGGGCTTTTAGAATTTTTGGGAATATAATTGGTATTATTTAAAATGCCTAAAAAAATAAATAAAAATTTAAATTTTCAATTAGAGTTCAAAATAATAGAGTGCCCCACTTAATTTTTAAGGTGCATTTACCCTCCCTACGCACTATGGGTTAACATAAGCAACCTCATTTTGTTCACACAATTTGATTGCTGTAGAATAAAACTTTATCACTAAATTAATGTCCAATTTCATTGGTAAAATATAATAATAATAATAATAACAATAATAATAATAATAATAATACTTTGGCATTTAAAATATTTCTCTAAAATGTATTGTGTCTTTAATTTTTTTTGTCTCTTTAATCTTAATTTGTTATAATGATAATCGTGAGTATATATAAAATGTTGAATTCATAATCCTCTCCATTACATATCCAATAATCATAAATTAAGAATACAAATTTATCATTATTTCAAATTAAAAATTATATCGATATTGCTTATATTTTGTTTCTTGTGTTATTTTGGTCCATACATTTTGAATTGCTTAATTTTGACAATTAATTTTAGATTTTGTATTATGTTAATCCAATTGATAACACCGTCAGTATTTTTGGTAGGAAATTATCACTGAATTAATTGAAGTTAACTTATTAAGTTGAACAATATGTCACTCATGTACATATTTTTCATTAAAAAAATACTAACAATTGTAAATAATTGGATTAAATTGAGAAATAATCATAAATTTAAAAATTAAAAGACCAAAATGAAATAAATTAAAATATAAATAATTTTATAATGATTGAATGATGTAATGGAGATTATCACATTCTACAAAAAGTGATAAGCAGACAGCGCAACCAAATCACGAGCAGCTTCGCAACTAGCCCTTTTTAGTACGTAGGATGAAGTTGGACATAAAACATGGAATGTAAAACAATTTACCTTAAGAGGGACATTGTAGAACAAGAACTCGAACTTCCCAGCAACTTCAGTAATCGTATCAAACGGAACCGAACCCCTAGCCAAATCTTTCAAGAACAGTATAACATCAGAGATCACCTCAACTCCGTTCAGCTCTAGCGTTGCGTCCGCGTACTCCGACCCTCTAGCTCTCACATGACCTTCATCCAATGTCACAAAATACCCCAGTTTCTTTCCCCTGTACCCTATCGAGACCATGATCGAGCTGTAATCGATGGCGTAGAAGTCTACGTTGCGGACCTTTATGGTGAGGCCTAATGTGATGTCGACCGAGATGATTGGGATTGTCTGGATGTCGATGCTCTCTAGGTGGAGGTGGGTGATTTTTAGGTCGGGGTTGGAGGGCCAGAGGAAGAAGAAGGCAGCCGCGAGGAGGAGGAAAGCAGAGACGAGGAGATTGCGGCAGCTTTGATGGAGGTGGAGAGGGATGAGGTGGTGGTGGTAGGAGGGTGGTTGGTGTTGGTTGGCCTTTGAGGAGGCCATGGTTTGTGAAAAAGGGTTTGAGTGTTTTGGTTGGAGATATAGAGGAGGGAAGTTGGCAGGGAGTGTATTGGTAAGGTGGGAGGAAAGTGAGGTAGGCCCAAGTTTGTGGATGTGGGGGTTTAGTAAGTGATTTGTGTGTTTGCTTGCTCTTGACTGTTTTGTTTTGGTTTGGATAGCCAATTATGGGAGTCCTTCATGCATTGTGATTTTTTTAATTTTATTATATTATTATACTGTAAATTTAATAATTTTTTTAATTTAAAATAATTATAAATTTATATTATTTTATAATTATTAGTTATGTAATGAACAATCCTGCTGCATACCCCCAGTGGGGGTCGCACCCCCAGTGAAGTGTCGCGCCCCCACTGGCCGAAACCAAAAAAAAAAAAAAAAAAAAAAAAAAACAGTTTTTTTTGGTCCAATTATGGACTGCCATCTCACTGGGGGTCGACCCCCAGTGGATGTATGAGCCATTTTCCTGTAATGAATATCCTCTATTGGAAGCATGCAATATGTAATGGAGAGAATGAAAATCCATTTTTGATGATCTCTCCCAATGCAAAAATTACCACATAGTTGAGATAGATTTCAATAATATTTGGGTGAATTACACTAACAGTTTCTATAGTTTGGAACTGCTGTCACTTTGATCCTTGACTTTTCAATTGTGACACATTTGATCCTAAATTTTGAATCTTGTTCCAAATAAGGACAATTGAAGATTCTATTGCTTAATTTCAAGGGCAAAATCGTCAATTTGATAAATATAAACTAATTTGACAAAAATAAATGTCAAAAAAATAATTTTAAAATTATTTTTACTCATCAAAGATAAAATTATGTAAAATTAATGGTATGTTTGGTTTGTGTTTGAGAGATGTGTTTTAGAGATAAAAAGTACGAAAACATGTTTGGTTTGGTTTTTTTTAAAAGATGTTTTGGAAAATTATTTTGAGATAGAGTTTTGGAAAAAGTGATTGATTTGATGTGTGTGAGAGAGAGATTTGTTTGGAAAACTTGTTTGGTTTACAAGTTTTGGGAAATTTTTTTGAGAAAATTTGTTTGGTTTGATTATTTTTGAAAACTTATTTGTAGAGAAAATTTCCCAAATTTTTTTTAGAAAATCAAACCAAACGAGCCCAATAAATCTTTTAAACATTTATTTATTTATTTATTTTACCAAATTAATTTTTATTATATATTTGGATGATGATCATCTAATGGGTAATAGATATATTTAATATATGAAATATTTTTTGTTTTGAATTTTTTGATTTAATGGATTGGTTTAATAATGATATCAAAGTTGTTGTCATATTTGACTTTAAAAAAAATAAAAACTAATTTAATGAAAACAAAAATAACTACCATCACATGATTATTATCCAAACACATAATAAAAATTAATTTAGTTAAAATAAATAAATAATGTCTAAAATACTTATCAATTTTACAAAATTTTATCTTTAGTGGGTAGAAATAATTTTTAAAAATTCAAAAATATTTTTTTGAAATTTATTTTTGTTAAATTAGTTTATATTTTATCAAATTGACATTTTTGCCCTTGAAAAATCCAATGGTATCATCGATTGTCCTTATTTGGAACAATATTCAAAATTCAGGATCAAATGTGTCACAATTGAAAAGTCATTGTCCAAAATGACACAAGCCCAAAACTATAGGGACCGTTAGTGTAATTCACCCATGATATTTTGTTATTTCTATACTATTTTTTATTTTTACTTTCGGAACCATGTAATTATTTATGATGTTGTTATTAGTTGGGTAAATATGAAATTCTTTTATAGAAAATTAAAAATAAAATTGATAATTACTCCTAATAATAAGATGATATCATTAAAAAATCAATCATTTAAGACTCAACCTCTACCACAGGTCATGAAACTGATTTGATGGCTCGAAATCATTTTTTTTTTTTCTTTTTTTTTGGGTTGATTACTTACCAACTTTGGTGTAGTGTTAACAAATGATTGTACTTATTTTTTTGTGCCAACCTAGTAGGGATGGTTTAGCTCTTTTTTTTTTTTTTTTTAATCGACAAAAGTAAACTTTATTGATTACTTCAATGTAGAACAAAGATACAATCAATGAAGAAAATTGGGTGCAAAAAGCATCATAATAACCAATCCCAACTAGGTCAACTAGGTTGGCACCAGAGAGAGCCTCAGTCATATGCTAGCACACCACCAAGTTGATAAGGTACCAACCAACCAAAAGAAGAGAAAGAAAACTATAAAAGAGAAGCATTATCAACCTAACTACAAACAGCTGCAGGACCCTTTCTAGTCTTAAAACAACCTCTAATTTGTCTCTATTTGAAAACAATATCATCAACTGTGTAAGGGAAGTCCTTGATAGATGCTTTGAGCCATAGAGTTGTTCTAATTTTGATAAGCTCACACAGGTCTGAGGAGTTAGGTTGGGCTTTAGTGAAGACACATTCATTCCTATGCTTCCAAAGAGACCAAAGCACAACAAGGGGAATAGCTCTCCAAATTTTCTTTTTCAATCTCTTGAATCTCCTGCCAATCCACTAGTTATACAAGCCTTCCACTGATTCTGGGATGCTCCATTGAAACCCCCATCCTTGCATCACAGATGACCATAGCCTCCAAGAGAATGGGCAATGAAGCAAGACGTGGGTAGCAAATTCAATCTCAGCTCTACATAAGATGGAAACTCTACTATCTAAAATGCCAATTCTATGCAAGAATTTAGTTGATTTAATTCTATTTTTCTAGGCCAACCATCCAAAAAATAAAAAATAAATTTAAAAAAAAAAAAGGACTTTGGAAGGTAAGGCATTACTCCAAACAAACTTACTAATTTTGAGATATGACGATCTAGCTTGCTTTGAAACTTTATACGAAGTCACTTTATATGAATTTTCAAAGCCACTCTATATTATGGGTTTTGTTATTCAAAATTTATTTTGAATTTATAGATCACATCAAAACTTGATTTTGATGTACTGGCTAAAGATCTAACATTGTTTAGATGCCATGTCAGAAATATTACGTATAGAGATCAAGTGAATAGTCACTTGATAATGGCCATTTCTAATATTTCTATTTAAGAATGTGATCACTAATGGTTAGGAAAAACATTTATTTTAGTATAAGTCTTCAAGAATTCAAATGGTGTTTAAAGAGTTGGGAAGGTATTGTTTGTACTATAAATTATTTCATGTCAATTCAAGCCATGAGCTATCACTGTATTAATTATGACCAAATATAAATTTATTATTTTTATTGTCATTATTATTAATCTTACTATTGTTATAATGCAAGACACTTTGCACTCTCTTGATCACTTGGAGTATAGCGATTCTGGTTTAGATTCGACTCATTTGATATTCTGGATTCGAGTTTTACTGTTTTATACGATTACTCATGTCGTGTTTCTCCTTATTTCTCATTGAATTTGGTTATTGAAGTGTCTTATTAGTTGCGTTTGGAACAAGTCAGGAGTTAGTTTTTCAAAATTGTTCTTGCCAAGATTTTGCCTTCTTTGTTCGAGCGACATTTCTTACCTCGAGCGGTCTTTGAGAATTCTCAGTACTTTTGCAGGCCTACAAATATACTGGAAGTTGGCATTCCATGCTCAAGCGGTACTTCTTGCCTTTAAGTGGTGGTGGCTTCTTGAGCTCGAGCGATGGTCCTCTGTCTATAAAACTTCTAGGAGTTTATATTTTTCGCTCGAACGGTCATTTTGTGCGCTCGAGCGGTCTGAATGTATATCAATTCGTAAAAATTACTTTTTAGATTACTTTTGCATATCTCTCTCTAAACATTCTAAAAGCCCTAGATCTAGAGCTTCTTTCTCTAAAACTCACATTCTCTCTACAAATACACTCTTATCCATTGATTTCCTAACCCTAGTCCCTTTGTTAAAAAAGTAGAGCTCATCTAGAGCTTCGTTCTAATTGGAACAAAGTTGGGTTTCCGCGTTTTTGAAGTCTTTCCATTCTCTCTCTTGTCTTCTAAGCTTGAGACAGGGATTCTCCGCATTTTTAACTTAGTTATTTGCTATTTCTAAAATAATATTGTGATTTGGGGATTTTTGAACAAATCTAGGGTTTTGGTTTAAAAATCAAAAGAGGTATTTTCAAATGGATTCTTAAAAATTGTTATGGGATTGGAAATGAGGTTGAGTTGTGATAAATGGTTGGTCTTTATTCTTGGAATTGATTTTGGAAGAAAAGAGAATTTTACCCTAAATATCTCAAATGTTGATTTTGTATAAATAAATGGAATTGATGTTGAAAATGCGAAATTGGATTGATATTGGTGAGGATGGTGGAGTAGGGTATGTATGTATTAACACTCACATCTTGGAATCTGGAAAGTCTATCTTTAAGAAAGTTATTTATCTATTTAGAGATATCTGTTTTGGGTTATCGGTGGAGGATAGCTATGATTGTTGTAGAAATTGCATGAGAATTAGGAGAATTAAAACTATTTTCTCATCCATGGCATTGAGCATTGTTGCATATTTACTACATTGAAAATGTGCATCGTTTTGAGAAAAATGGGTGAATCTGGGAAGTAAGTGTTGTCTCGTTGAAATAAGTTGGCCTATGTGTCCATGGTAAAAGTCCTAAAAATCGCGCGTTTACATGGATGCCGATCCCGCGGACGAAATTTTCGTGAAATAGCAATAGTAGTGCTTGTATGGCCTATGTTTACATGGATGCCGGTTTATGGGTTCCTATGGACAAAATTTTCGTGAAATGTTGTATTTGTTTTGACATTTCCAGAGATTGTGATTCACTGCCCTGTTTTCTATTATAATGGAAATGATTTTATGAATTGTGACATTAACCTAGCATTGCATGGTTTGGAAAGAGATATAAAATGTTTTGGCACGAGCATTGTATATGCATATCACCTTATATCTTTGTTAAGATTCATATACTGTGTTGGATTATTTCTACTTGGTTTTGACTCACCCTATATGGAAAATCATTTTCAGGTATTGATGATATGCCTCCACTAAGATCATAGCTTGGGAGGAACTTGGAGCTGAAGGCTTCTTTTTTATTATATGATGTATTTGTTTTGTACAAACCAAGGGCTTTTAAATGTGTTGGATTTTAAATCCATCTTCGTTGTAACCAATCATGGTCTTGAGAAGTTGTAAGCCTTTAAGACATTTATTATATATTTAACTTTTATTTCATAATTCTTATTATAACACGTGCTATAGATTCGAGGTTAGAACTTATGAATGTATAATTGCATGTTCTATCTTTTGTATATCTAAATCATATGAAATGGAAAGACATCATAGTCAGAATACTTGTCATTTATTTATTATTAAGAAATGAGTTCATTACCATTTATTTCAGGGTGTTACATAGAGGTTGAGAGAAGTTATGAAGATTGAATGGATGGAGAATAAGTGGCAATATAAGAAAATGGAAGTTATGAGTAGTTATTTGGATGATTGGGTGGTGGTTAGTAGTAGTTTTTTCATTCATTTTTTCTATAAATTGTCATTCGTGGCTCTATTGTAAGGATTCCCAACAAATCAAATACACGACTTGATTTTTATTTCTTTTCTATCCTTAGAGTTGTTTTAATGTACTATACTTGTAATTTGATTGTTCATTTAATTATTTTACATCATCATCTTCTTCTGTCTTTCTCTTCTATTTTTTGTTTGCATTGCCATTGTTTTTACTCCAAGAAGTCCTTGAAACTTTTAAGACATAGAACCTTAACATAATTACTTGACCATTGTGTTGTTTGGTGAAATTTTTGTTAAAACTCCATTAATCTAAGCCTAACATAAAATTTTCTTAACAAGAGTATACACACAAGTCTCCTTTATTTGAAAATGTTGGCACCATATGAATATTTTTATTATTATTAATATAAGTAAGACCTATGGTATACTCCTACTGACTTGGAGGTTGAGAGAAGTTATGGAAACATAAAGAACGTATAAAAAAGTTGATGGTTGAAATGGAAGATCATGAAGTATAAAATGGAGAAGATGGAATACATGGAGGAACACGTGTCAACATTAGAATGAAGATAGGAAAATATGATAGGCAATATGTGGTTATTTGCTACATTTTTTTTTTTGTTCATATAAATAGCCATTCATGACTACATTATAAGCTATTCAATAAATCAAAGACAAATTGATTTATATTTCTTGTCATTTCTCCTATCTTAAAAGTAGAGGTAACTTTAGTTTTATTTTCTACACTTCTTTTTCGTAGCAATATGATAAGAAGCAAATTAATGATTACTTTGATTGTTCAATTACTGATCTTCTTCCCTTCTTCATTTATTTTTCTTTCTCTACACTTGACAATTGTTTAAATCCACTTCATTGAGATGAAAAGAACTGTCAACACATTCATCTCATAATTGCCTTGAATTTAATTTGTAAGGATTTTTTAATCCTTACTGACAGGCTTGCACTTATGAGATTGTTCTTCATAAGAAAAATAAGCCAAACTGAAAAATAAGACCATCCACTATGTTAAGGTAGAACTTTATATCCAAAATCGTGTAAAAAATGGTGACTGAATCGTAGGGATGGCAATTTGAAACTGGCCCGACGGGGACCCGCTCCCTCGACCCCGATTAGAGCGGTTTTTCTCTAAAAATACCCTCGACGGGCCGGAAATAGTATTCAAAATTGAATGCCCGATGATTTTCAGGCTGGGGACGGTGATACGTTTTCCAGCCCCAGCCAGTCCCCCCAGTCCCGGCCCTGACACCATCCCCGTCCCCGTCCCCATTCCCGTCTTCGTTTCCCTCAAAGTAAAATTACTATTATATCCTTCAATCCTCCATTCATATACCCTCAAGGCTGTATTGCACTTAACCCCTTCTCTCTCTCTCTCTCTCTCTCTCTCTCATCTACTCTCTCTCACTCTCACTCTCACTCACTCTCGCACATCTTCTCCTCAGTGCCATTGTCGCTGTCCATGACGCATTCTCCTCAATGCCACCACCGCTGTCTGCGACGTAGAAGTCGCCATCCAGCTCACACCGCCACTTCACCTTCGTCGACTCTGCACCTTGTCACTCTCACACCTCTCCTCTACCTCTGTCCACCTCGCACCACCGCTCCACCTCCTCCGTCGTCTATCACTGCCGATTTGAGATATGTTGTTGCCGCTCTACCTCTTCCGTTGTCCATCACCGCGAATCTAAGATTTGTTGATGTTGATATTTTGTTAATGATTTTGTTGATTTGAGGTCTGTTGATGTTGTTGATGATGTTGATGATGATTTTGTGGTTGTTGTGGTTTTTTTTTTTTTTTTTTTTTTTTTAGTCGGGAAGTTTTCGGGGACGGTAATAGGTTCCCTGTCGGGAACGGGGAAAATTTCAACCTCGGGGATCAGGAACGGGGGAGTGTGATCCTTGGCCCCAGCCTGCCCCGTTGCCATTCCTACTGAATCGTCATCTTTCTTAGGTTTTGTGCAAAGGATCTCTTTCAAAATTCCTTTGGCTAACTTTGATTCTAAAAACTTTGCCTTGAAATAGTTTAGGGTAATTCTCCATTGAATTAGCTTTGTTTTGGCTTTTAAAAAGTTCAAATTAACTTTTAAATGAACTTAAATAAGTCAAAACAATGGAAGAAAGTCAATTTTGATAGTTCACATTGGTCTAGATTAGTTTTGATTCAATCCATATGGACCGACAAATTGGAATTAAGCTAACTAGGTCACATGTCAAGTCAACTAGCTTAAGCATTAAGGTTATGTATCATGTTAGCAAAATAGTCAAATGGGTCAGATCTTAATTTGGGCCAAAATTAGATCCGATTAGGTTAGGTGTTACTTCAGTTGATTTTGATGCGTGATAGGCAAAACCAATCATGAGATCTTTTATTATTAGGCCACTTAGGCAATAAATCCAAATTTAAATTTTCTTTGTCCAAAGGTCCACACACTAAAATATTATGTCCATAAGGACAAGTTTCTGCGAAATGGCCAAAATACCTATTCCTATGGATATACGTATGGGAACCTATCTGTTGGCCCATTCAAAACCTCTCACTCACTCTCTCTCTCTCTCTCTCTCTCTCTCTTCTCTATCTTCTGAATCACTTGTCTCACTTCCACTGATACCCTATCCAACGCTGCTAGCTCCACCACCTCATACAGTTTCCGCGCGTTCATTGCCATCACCGAAGGTTTGTTTGCACCATCGTCAAATTTATTCATCGTCTAGATGCCGACAACAAACCCCAATTAATCTCCGATCTCATCGATATGCGATCAGTCTCTGTCCCCCAACACCACCATCCTCGGCATCTCTGTCGACAAGCTCTGACGCCGCCTCTTCATTGTTCTCTACTCTGTCTCTTCTTTTCCTATTTTCAATACCCTCGCCGCCTATGACCTCCTGATCCCCTAATTGTCGCCGCCTCTTCCGAACTCTTTCTTTTTCTTTTTTATTATATTCTAAAGCTTGTCTCCTTTACCAACACTACAGTCTTTCTCTCTCTATATCTAGAGAGAGAAAATAGAGAGAACGTAGAGTAAAAAGAGAAAGAGAGTAAGCAAAGGTATATATATAGATCTGTGGTGTGTATGTGTGTAAAGAAGATGATCTCTATTGCATTGGCATCAAAGATCTTACTGATTACGATCTTTGTCTTCGACGTCATTGCCTTTGTGTTAGTTGTTGCTGTTGAAAAGATACAAAGCATTGTGAGCGTACACACTCTCTCTAACTTGATTTTTGTTATTTTTTTAGTAATATATGCATGACAGACATGCATAAATGTTTCTAATTGATATACGTCAATTGCAATGAATTGTGGTTAAAATTGATTTGTAGATGTGGATTATATTCGTTATGCTTACATTATCAACGTAGCTAGATACTACATCTGGAAGGTTATCGTCAATGATGAGCCCTCCGTCTGCTCTAGATCTCAAGTGTTCACTTCCATTGATGATGATGCAATAGAAGCACACGAAATATACAACAGATAAAGAGATAGAGAAAAAATAGGTTTGTGGAGAGAGAGAAAGAGAGAAGTGCTTGTCTATCTATACAAATATAGATTGAATTTATATAGATAAAAAAAAAAAAAACTAGTACAGAGTGTGTGTGTGTGTGTGTGTGTGTGTGTGTGTATGTGTGTGTGTGTGTGTAAATGAACAGATAAGGTTGAAATAATTTGAGAATTTAGCAGATTGAAATCAATCTGAAAAATATGTATAAATCTGTGTGAAATCAATTTACATAGATAGGAAAAATAAGGTTGGTGAATTTCAATATATAATGGAAATAAGTTTGGTAAATTTCAACATATAGATACAAATTTGAATAGATAGGTTCGATAAATAAAACATATAGATTTTTGAACAAATAATTTCAACAGATAGATTTTTTCAACAGAAAATTTCAATAGATAGATTTTTTCAATAGATAATTTCAACACTTAAATTTTTTGAACAATTTGACCAAATAGGTTAAAAAAAAATAAAAGGACAAAATTGGAAAGAAAATTTCCTCTAAAACAACAAAATGTACTTCTCATTACAATATTTCACAGAGCGTGTACTTCTCACCAAAAAAATTATCCAATGAATCCAACGCCTCAAACAATCCTTAGAATAGACTTATAACCAATTTTCTAATAAGTATTGTGTCTATTTGTAGCCTAGTTCAACTTGTTTTGGTTATTAAAAATAATGGCCCAAATATCTTTGTTTACAAATTAAAAAGACAAAAAAAAAAAAAAAAACCTTTGTTGACAAAGCTTTATTTAAGTTGAAATCTGATGGAACAAATTTGAAACAAAAGAAGGAAAATAAAGGACAAGGTTTTGTGGATTAGATAGTGTTGTTGGGTCCAATGAGTCCAATTTTAATAATTTGAAACGTTCAATGTGTAGAACTCATCGAGTACTTCATCTTTGCTAAATCTTACATTTATCGGATATCAATAGTCCTTGGATCATATCATATTTTTTTCAAGGCTCATTTTTTAATAAATCCACTTTCTAACTATTTTATTTCATCTAACTCATATTCTTTTTAAGTAATCCATTGGGTCTTATTTAATATAAGATTATTTTGGGAAGATGGTTAAAAACTGATTTTTTGACTTTTTTTGGCTTTTTTAAAAAAAAAAACGTGTAAAAAAGTGGAGAGATGATGTCACCCAAAATAAGTTAAAAATTGGAAGATGGCTTTCAACCATCTTTCCAAAATAGCCCATAATATGACCAAATCACCCTTCTAATTTTTTGCACATGTTTCTATTTTGAAACTAATACATAATAAAAAAAATAACAATAGTCCCTCATTTTATGGAGGAATCTCTCCCTCATTTTATGGAGAAAATCTCAAATTATGAACTTTCAATTTTTTTTTTTTTATAATGTGAAAATTTGAAAAATAACACAACAAAAAATTTAAACGAAAATCAAAATACAATGTGAATATTCACAGTAAAAATAAGCCTAAAACTAACTTCTAAAAAAACAAAATATATACTAAAATATAATGTGAATGTTCATAATAAATAACAAATATACAAGTAACCTTCCAAAAAAATAAAACTCATACCAAACTACAATACAGTGGTATGAGTATATTTTTTTTAAAGATAGTTGTATTAATTGTAAAACACTGTAACGTGAAAATATAAAACAAAATTGAAAAAAATGAAAATCGACTATTTTGATTGTTCAATGGTAACAAAATAATTGCTCAACTAACAAGTATAGTAACAAAAATAACAAATATATAATTAACTTTCGAAAAAACAAAACTCATACCAAATGTAATATGAATATTTATAATTTACAATTAACATACAAGTAGCTTTATAGAAAATAAACCCATACCAATGTGAACATTTACACTGCAACGTGAAAAAAAGTAAAAATCAACAATTTCAATTGTTCAATGGTAACAAAAATGATTGTTTAACTAACAAACATAGTAACAAAAACAACAAGTAACTTTCAAAAACTCTTAAAAAAAAAAACCTTATACAAAAATACAATGTGAATGTTCATACTTTATAATTAACATACAACTAGTCTTAAAAAAATAAAATTTATATCAATGTGAATATTCACACTGCAACATAAAAACATGAAACAAAATTGAAAGAAAAAAAATCGACTATTCCGATTGTTTAATGACAATAAAAAATGATTGTTCAAACAATACAAAAAAAACAAAGTGAACAACCAGATTATAACCACACAATACCACAAACATGAAATAACCAATGATATGTGAACATTTATATTTTGAAAAAATACAAAAAAATGAAGTGAACAACCATACTATAACCACACAATACCACAAATATGAAATAACCAATAATATATGAACATTCACATCTTGCAAAATATATAGCTATGTCCATATTTTGCACTGCTAATCCCAAACTAAAAACTCTATTGCCATCATTACACATCGTTATAGATTAGACTAGTTCAAATTCACACCATCAAATCTAATATCAATAAACAACATGCAAATAGCCCCCCATAACGATATAACCAATAATATATGAACGTTCAAATTGTTAACATAATATGAACATTCACAACGTCTAAAAAACAGAGCCCTATATGCACGCATTACTAGACAAAAATGAAGTTGCATCTCCATCTATTCTAAAAAATGAAGTTGAAAGCAAAAAACAAAGCATACAATCCTTTATATGAATCCAAATATAAATGAACATGCATCCCTAAACAAAACAATACTACCCTTGAGACGAAATTATCTGCTGGTTCTCTTTCTCTGATCAATGTCTAACTTTGCAAAATTATGTAAAAAAATATAGCACAAACGAATAACACTAATGCAGTCTTGATTCGTTGTTTTCCTTCAACACCAACGCAACGAAGTAACACCACAACGAAAGTAAAACTAAATCACAATCAAAAGTGTGAATCATGGTAACTGCCAAAACAGAAGGATAGGCAAAAGGAAACGTGTATATCTTTTTTCTCTATAATATATATCAATAATAAACATGATAATAGTCTACCATATAATATAAATATAAAAAAAAATGACCTCACGGAATAAAAGCATAAACAAATGAGGCTAACTAGGTAATAAATTTCTTTCATGAACTTATTAGGTTAGAACATCTTTAAATGAGATTTATCAATAAAAAAATCCCTTTTTTCAATAGTAAATATGATTTTAAAAATAAATTGTTGACAAAAATGTGTTCTGATTAAGAGGCTATCGAAGTTAGATCGACATGATTGTTTACAGGGATGAAGTACTCGACGAACTCTATATATTGAATGGTTCGAATCATCGAAATGGGACTCGTGTTGGGTCACACAGGCCTAACAGTATCATCCAATCCACTTTGTAGACTAAAGAGAAGCATGTTCCTAAAATAAATTAGGAAACAATGTTGTGCAAGGCAAATAAAATAATACCAATTATTGAAAATCAACTCATGTGTTTTAGGATAATCAAATCAAATTTATTGGATTCACTACAACAAAACACACTTTTGGCGACTAAAATATTAGTCGCCAAAAGGATTTGCCGACCAAATACTTTGGTCGCTGGCTTTGTCGGGAATACATCGTCACCGAAGGTTTTAGCGTCTAAAGAACATTTAGTCGCCAAAAGTACTTCAAAATTATCGACTAACACGTTAGTAGCCAAAACTAATAACTATTAGCGATGAAAAGAGTATTAGTCGCCGATGACTCCCATTAACGACTAACAGATTAGTCGCCGAAAGGGTCTATTAATTTGTTTAACTCACTTCTTTAGCTACTAAATATTTTGTCGCGAAAACTGAAAATCCCTATGGCGACGAAATCTTTTGTCGCCAATACTGTTATTTCAGCTACTAAATCTGTAGTCGCTGAAAGGGTCACTGTTGTTTGGCTACTAAACATGTTAGTCGGCTATGCTTTTTTGTTATGTTTTGGCGACCAAAAATGTTGTCGCCAAAAGTGTTTTTCATTTGTTTTGGCGACTAAAATTGTTGTCGCCAAAAATAATTTGACTTTTAGCTACTAAATAGTTAGTCGCCAAAAGTGTTTTGAGTTGTTTTAGCTACTAAATATTTAGTCGCCAAAAGTGTTTCGATTTGTTTTAGCTACTAAATATTTAGTCACCAAAAGATTTATTTCTTTTTTGGCTACTAATTGTTTTGTCACCAAAAACATCATCTTATATTTTTATTTTGTTTTTTTCATTTTAATAAATTTTATTAGAACCTGTATCCACCGCAACCTGTAATAGGTATACAACCTATATATATTATCACCTATTCCGTAATGCATGTTTCACTTACAACCATCAAACAAAAAAGAACACATGCTAATGTAAACTTATATAGAAGCCAACTATATATATTTCAATTACAAATAATAACGGCATACATTCCAAATACGTTACCAAAACAATGTCCTCCTTACAAAACATTTTTACTATACTACGCATTGTAATGACCATTTGCCAAGGTACAAATTACCATGGTAATATGTACCACGACAAAAGGTAATCTATGTATATACCACCAGAGCAATTAATACATGTAGAGCAACAGCAAATGTGAATGATCTATGTACCCCGTCATTGATTCTATACGACCAGAGCAATTAATAGGAGCTCCAAAAATACTATGTACCCCGTCAAAAATTATATGTATGATTGGTCCACAGTCAACACATAAAGTACAGGACGACAAAAAAGCTTCCGAAATTTGCAAAACTGTGAATGATCTTCTTAACAAAAAATTAGAAGATCCACATGTCAATGCCAAAAGCCATCTACACAACAAAAATTGCACCCATTAGTTCCATTGTAAACAAAAAGTTATAGCCATCTACAAAACACAAATTGCAAGGATGTCAATTGTAATTGAAATTGTATTTAACTATAGTTTGAATTTAGGAATTTCTATATACTTTCTTTACACTTTAAATTGTATTGAAAGTGTACATTTAAAGTGCAAAGAAACTTCCCAAGTCAAGCATAAGCCCCAAGTCAAATGTGTAAATATATATGTATTTTGTTCATAAATGTACATATATAGAGATGCTTACAAAACATATATTTTTTTAAGCTTTAATACATGCCATCACAACTTCATGAAAAAGTGGTAGAAAAGAGAGGTTCAAAGCAAATGCTAACAATAGAAACAGTTTAAATATTGCAATAGAAACTAGTCAACACTTGTGGTAAATGTCAAGTTTCTTATCTTTCAACTTCGGAAGTCAATATAAGCTTTAATATATTTTTTGTGTAGCTTCAAAGCGTTTCTCACGCCAACGCCCAACGTACGCGTGCTAATTACGTCCCATCTGACCCCACAGGTCCTATTTCATATAACAAAGCTACTCGTGCCATCCCTACAGTGGTTGGGGGCTGCTTTCAATTTTCGGCACTCGAACGCCTTTTTCGGTTAAGTTTATGGCGTTTTCCACACCAATTCGCTACGTACACGTGCTAATTACGTCCCGTCTGTCCCTACAAGTCCTATTTGACACAACTATGCTACCTGTGCCACCCTATACTAGTTCGGGGGCTGCTTTCATTTTTTGGCCCTCCAAGGCCTTTTTTCGGCTAAGTTTATGGCATTTTCCATGACAACTCCCAACATACACGTGCTAATTACGTCCCGTCTTTCCTCACAGGTCCTATTTGACACAAGAAAGCTACCCGTGCCATCCCTACAGTGGTTCAGGGGCTGCTTTCATTTTTCGGCCCTCCAAGGACTTTTTCGGGTAAGTTTATGGCCTTTTCCATGACAACTCACAACATACCCATGCTAATTACGTCCCGTCTGTCCCCACAGGTCCTATTTGACACAACTATGCTACCCGTGCCATCCCTACACTAGTTCGGGGGCTGCTTTCATTTTTTGGCCCTCCAAGGCCTTTTTCGGCTAAGTTTATGGCCTTTTCCACGACAACTCCCAACGTACCCATGCTAATTACGTCCCGCCTGTCCCCACAGGTCCTATTTGACACAACTATGCTACCCGTGCCATCCCTACACTGGTTCGGGGGCTGCTTTCATTTTTCGGCCCTCCAAGGCCTTTTTTGGGTAAGTTTATGGAATTTTCCACGACAACTCCCCACGTACACGTGCTAATTACGTCCCGTCTTTCTCCACGGGCCCTATTTGACACAAGGAAGCTACATGTGCCATCCCTACAGTGGTTCGGGGTCTGCTTTCATTTTTCGGCCCTCAAAGGCCTTTTTCGGGTAAGTTTATGGCCTTTTCCACGACAACTCACAACATACCCGTGCTAATTACGTCCTGTCTGTCCCCAGAGGTCCTATTTGACACAACTATGCTACCCATGCCATCCCTACACTGGTTCGGGGCCTGCTTTCATTTTCCGGCCCTCCAAGGCCTTTTTCGGCTAAGTTTATGGCTTTTTCCACGACAACTCCCAACGTACCTGTGCTAATTACATCCCGTTTGTTCCCACAGGTCCTATTTGACACAAGGTAACTACTCGTGCCATCCCTACATTGGTTCAGGGGTTGGTTTCATTTTTTGGCCCTCCAAGGCCTTTTTCGGCTAAGTATATGGCCTTTTCCACGACAACTCCCAACGTACACGTGCTAATTGCGTCCCGTCTATCCCCACAAGTCCTATTTCACACAAGGAAGCTAACCGTGCCATCCCTACACTAGTTAGGGGGCTGCTTTCAATTTTCGGCCCTCCAAGGCCTTTTTCGGCTAAGTCTATGGCCTTTTTCACGTATTACCGTCCTTTTTATGCAACAAATATTACAATTGTACTAATTATATTGTACTAAATCAAAATTCATTCCAATTTAATTGGCTGCTGCAATTAGTCTTAAATTTGAAATGACATTTAACTGGATATCACTGCTAATATAGTAACTGCCCTCATATTCATAGGCTCATCGTATTTGCTTTTTGGGAACTTCATATTTCATTGAAATCATGTGGTTACCTTATGGAAATCAGATTACGGTCCTTTGTGTAATGTAGCAAAACACCACGTCGGCTGCTGCAAAGTCTACTCACTTTATGCCTCAAAACTTATTCGAAGCACATAACAAAAACAAAATTTGCATAGCAACTTTAGAAAAGAATTCTACGTGAATATGATCCATATTTTTTGTAGAAGTTGAACTAGCTTGTCAAACAAAATTTTGTTTACCGAATTATAGGATGACCATCTGAACCCTCCAAGAGGGTTGTGAGCCGGGACACTACGTCGTTCAAATGATTGAGTTGTACTTGTTGTGCCTCCCGTGCTTTTTTTTCTTCATCGACTTGTTTGATCAGCTGCTCTCTTTCCCTCGTAATTTCCTCCCGATCTCTTTGCCGCTCCTCTTTCTCCTTCAATAGCTCATCCCAATCTCTTTGCCGCTCATCTTTCTCTTTCAATAGCTCCTCCCGATCTCTTTGACGCTCCTCTTTCTCCTTCAATACTCCATCATCCACACGCTTATCTTTGTGCCATCTCATATGTGCAGCTGTTTTTTTCAACATGTACAATCTCTTCAACCTCGGTGTCAAAGGAAAGTACCTCAGTATTTTGTATGGAATTTTCTTACCCGTGTTGTCGTTCAACTTGTATCTAGACTCCGTACATGTAGGGCAATTCTCCAACGTGGCGTTGTCCTTCCAAAATAAACTACAATCATTCTTGCGTGCATGAATGGCCTCATATCCCAAACCCAATTCACGTAAGAACATTTTTGCTTCGTAAAGGGTCCATGAAACATTTTCATCACACTTTGGTAGAATGTCTTTGAAAACTTGCATAACCATATCTAAAGATTTGTTGCTCCATTTATTGTACACCTTCACGTGAAGCATCTTAATTACGAAGGACAAGATGGAGAACTTTTCACACTCTGGATATACTTTGCGTTGAGCATCATCGAATAACTTCATGAACTTCAACAAATTGTGCCTCTCCGAACTAGTACGTTCATCGTCGATATGATCATCCATGAGACCACTCATGTAAATCTCTTCTAACATGGTTGGAAGTTCATCCACATGTTCGTGATTGGTTGTCATTCCAGCTCGGTGGCTTTCAATATCATCGTTTCGCATAGTAGGATAAGCACGAAACATTGGAACGTGTTCCCCGTGGTGGACCCAAGTTCGATAAGAACATGCGATTCCTCTTCGAATCAAGTGCAACCGTACAACGTGTGGACTAAATTTTGTGTCGTTCAAGCAATCAACACAAGGACAACGGATTTCATCCGGCGGCCCTAAATTCTTCGTAGCGAACTCAATAAATGACTGAACACCTTCAAGGTACTCTTTACTTTTTAGCCTATCGGTGATCATCATCTAACTCTTGTCCATTATTGGAACAATACACATCAAGCGAAGATGAACCTGGGAATGGACGGCAACTTGGAAAAACACACTGTCCTGGAAGAGAGCTTAAGTAAGTTTACGGGTTCGATTAGCATTGCAATAATGAAGTGAACGAAATAGTAATAACCATTTCAACTCATACATGAACAATTGTGACATACATGAACGATTATATCTGAAGTCATCTTACAGGGAGACATATAATTGTGTCTTGATGAACAATTATACGTACTTTTTAAAATCATTTCTTGTTTCATGGGGTTAATTTAGTACTTCAGTTGCCTATACCCTTTAAATCCATTGCTCTCTTTAACTATTTAGTTAATTTTGTCACATGTTCGCTGATTTCGTTGTTAGTATGTATAAGAAAATTTTGAAAATCACTTTGGTTTTTATTCCGTAGGATCCACATAAAGGTTTTCCATTCACATGTTCATGATATTATTTTATATATTAGTCAAATAAAAAGAGATTCATCATTCATCCTACATTGAATTCCATTAAACAGATTCAGATTAATAAAATATTAAACAGATTCACTATTAACAGATTCAATATTAAATAGATTCAGATTCAATATTAAACAGATTCAATAAAAAAATATTAACAAAATATAAAATACAGTCACAGATTCAATTAAACAGATTGAATGTAAACAGAATTAGACAGATCCTACTTCTTCTACAGATTCAGTTTGAATGTAAATAGACACAAATTCAATTTCAATTGAATTCAGAATTAAACAGGTCCTACTTTTTCTTGAACTATAAGTGGTTCATGGTCTAAGCTCAAGAATCTTGAAGTAGTTTAATGTCTTCTGTTCATATTACAACATTTTTATCTAATATTTACACTGTTTTCATGAAACTAATCTGTTATCTGACTGTGTTCTTCTATTGGTGTATCAAATAACTAGATTGAGGTCAATGATGTGAGCAAGGAAATGGACTTGGACATCATCAAGCTAACTAGTCAAGTTTTGTTGTCGATTCTATTTGATGGTCATCTTTTGCCTTCTGTCTCTCTTGGTTTGAGGTTTCTATAATCTGTTCTACTAATGCATGCTCAGGTGGACAGAATAATTGTTTAGCCTTCATTTTCTATAATCTGTAATCTGATATTATTTAGCCTTCATTTTCTATAATGATGAATAAGTTTTATGAATATCATTATCCTTCCTCACATTTGAGAAACAAACAAGAGAGTAAATTCAAAGCCCCAGGTAATCCTTCCCATGGACCAACCTCAGAATTCCTTTGTTTGGTTTCCACTACCTTAACCTGAACTGCTTCAGCAGGCTCACCCATTCTACAATTTCATGAGCTAAACATTTGTGTAAAAAAAAAATTAAAAAAAGAAATCACATAATACCCAATTCTCAGTAGAGCAAACAGAGCACCCACATCAGTAAGTACAATGTAGATTTCCCCAAATAAGAAATTTACATCTTAAAGGTACTTTTGCATTAAGCAATGGAACACCCAAGAAAATTTCAACCAAATCACAACTGGTGAAGAAAATGTTCATCACAGTGATTTTAAAAATAAAAAAAGGAGAAGAAGAAGAAGAAGCAAGTAGTCAAAATGGAGAGCCGCCATTGGAAGTATTAAATTTCTGCACCTACCCACCAACTAAAATAGAATTTTATCCACTAAACGAACCAAGATTTCATCAAGTACAAGCAAGAAGTTAACTCCATTCACACCTTCTCCATCCCCGCCAATACATGCATATATATATATATATATATTGGGTTAGTTTCGAATATTCCTAAAACAGAGGCACATTGCTCATATAGTTCAACAATCCACAATGGAGAATCAGAAATCGGCAATCCGAAAATTTAACGAAACCCAATGACGAAATTAGAAAAAAGCCCTAAAATTTGTTTGCGAAATCAATGGAAACTGAAAGAAAAAAACATTTAAAAACCCTACAGTAGAATGGGAGACACAGCGAGGAAGAGACCCAGAGCGACAGAGAGGGAGAGAGACGAGAGACAAATACCTGATAGATTGTCGTGGGGCCGATTTGCAGTGGTTGTGGTGGCCAACGCCAGTGGCCAGCGATGGTGATGATCGGCGATCAGGTTTGCTATCGACTGCTGGTGTGTGAGGTAATATATGTGTGAGAGAAAATAGGTCCGAAAATGTGTCCCTGAAATATATATATTGGGCGCGAATATTTAATCGATTTCCCTCTAAAACAAATTTCAAAGATTTAGCGACTAAATCATCATTTGTCGCCAAAAATGATTCATAGCGACTAAACATTAGTCGCCAAAAGCACCCTATTTGGCTACTAATTCCAATTTTTCGTCGGCAATGAGAGTAAATACAGCGACTAACTTAGTTTTGGTCGCCACAAATCCAATAAAAATACGCCATCTTTTGGCGACAAAATGTTTTGGTCGCAAAATGGTGGAAAACAACGACGAAAACTAAGTTTAGTCGCCAATAATTACATATGGCGACTAAATTAATTTAGTAGCTAAAAATATTAGACGAATACCGACTAAATCAGGTTGTTTGTTGCCCAACATGGTGCTTTTGGCGACTAAAATTGGTTTTGGTCGCCAATTGTGCATTTTGTTGCAGTGATTCTATTAGAAATTTATTAAAAAAAAAATCAAATCATATGTAAAATACATGATACATTTATTAAATTTTTAGGACAACAGTACCCGTTATTGATTTTTTTTAAATAATAATAGTCTTATATGTAATTTCATTGTTGTCCTAAAAATTTAATAAATTTGCCTTGTACTTTACACATAATTTGTTTTGCTGTAAATTCCTAACAAATTCTAACAAAAATGATTAACTTTAATAAGATAATATTTTCAAGGGGATAACTGTTGAGGTTAAAGTTCAGGGGCCAAAATATAAATGTGCCATAGTTTAAGGGGTTTATTGTAATTTAGCCATAATTAAAATGAAAAAAAATATATTGGCTAAAAAAAATTTAAAAAAATGATTTTGAAAATCAAATAATCATTGTTAATATGTTTCAATTCTGTTTTCATAACTTATATGGCGTTTTAGCAATAGATTATTTTAGCAAAAGTCAAAAATCATTATAAAAAAGTCAAATTTTCTCTTTACTTTTTAAATTGTCGTTTTGCAAAAAAATTTAAAAATTAATTAAAATAGTACATTTTGTTTTGACTTGTACCTTAACTAAATAGTGTGTCTTGTGTGGCTTACTCAAGTGTGAGAATTGAGGAAATGAATTGTATTTTGAGGAAGATGTTTTAACTATGATTTGAGAATATGAATTATAATTTGAGTTTATGTGTTTTGAAATTATGATTTGAGTGTAGAAAATTTATTTGGTTATGAACTTTGAATAGAGTGTTGAATTGAGTTTTGAAAGTTTAATTTGACATGTGAAGTAAGAAAATTTATTTGGTTATAAGTTTTGGAAAGAATTTTCAAAACTTAATTCAAATTGTTATAATTCATAACAAAACACACTACTTTCACACTATTGAAAATTTTGATCAACACTCATAACCAAACTCTTTTTAAAATTCAATTAAAAAAATTTATTATTAACAGAAAATAACATTAATCAATTTTTTTAATTGAAAATACTACAAAGGAAACAACTTTTTTTCAAAATAAATATTCAAAAAATTTAAATCATAAATATTTAAATAATTTAAAAAATTTAATAAGTAAAAAATTAAAATAAATATTCAAAAAATTTAACTCATAAAAATTTAAATAATTTAAATATTCAAAAAAATTAAATAATTTAAATTTAAAAACAACTCTACACTCAAATCATAACCAAACACATAAAACAAAACTCAGTTAAGAAATTATTTTTAAAACTCATAACCAAACACATAATTCGAAACTCCATTCTACTTTCACAACTCTACACTCAAATCGTAACCAAATACCTAACAAAAAAATTAAAATATTTAAAAATATTTTTATAAAGTAGAGGTTGAATTTATTTTTATAAAATATTTTAAAATTTAAAAAATTTAAATCGTAATATTTAAAAATATTCAAAAATTAAAAAATTAAAAAAATCGTAACATATTTAAATATTAAAATATTTAAAATCTTAACAAATTAAAATATTTTTAAAATATTTAAAAAATTAAAATATTGATTTGAATTGAGTTTTGAAAAGAGTTTTGAATTATGTGTTTTGTTAAGAGTTTTGAAAAGTAATGATTATGTTTTGAATTGAGTTTTGAGAAATGGGTGTAGAATTATGATTTGAAAACTCAAAACAAACACTACACTCAAGTCAATAGGTAGAACTATAATTTGAGAAGCTTACCAAACGGAATCTCAATTTGTGCACCAGTAATTTTCTCAATGCCCATCATCATCCTAATTTTCTTGCTACATTGTTATCCCTTAATCAAGTGACCATCTTATCTCTCAAGTACATCTCTAAATCTCTCAATACATATCCGTCCTTCACAGCCACCCCACCATTACCATCAGCATCCGCCACTATCATTGTCGGCGACCCTTTCTACAGCCTTTCATTTCCACGACAACTCGAAACCCCCATCGGCCACTTTCCCACCATTGCTAACAACCTCTTGCGGTTACCCTCCATCGCAACGTAGTCCTGTGAGAGGAAGAGAGAGATTAGGATCTAGGGTTTGGGTTTCTAGATCTAGGGTTTGAGCAATCGAAGAAGAAGAAGAAAAAAAAAGGGCTGGAACGGGGTCAGTTGTAGAGGGTAAGACATAACGAAAGACGGTGCACGACGATAAATGGGTGGACAACAGAGTTGAGGGGAGGTGCAATGAGGTTGAAGAAGAGAGTTGGCGGTGGTTGTAGTGGCAAGGACTAGAAAGAGATGATGAAGTGGTTGATGCCATTGACAGGAAGGTAAGGAGACCGTTGAAGGGATGATGGTCGGAGGGTAGAGGGTGGCTGGTATTGGTAGTAGTTGTTAGGGTTAGGGTTTTGTTAGAAATGACGAATGATAGTTTGGTATTATTTGAAAATTAGTGATATGTATCAAACAAAAATTAAAGCTTTTAATTTGAGTGTGATGTGATCTAAGCAAAAAAGAAAGGTCATGGGCCCCGTTTATTTTCAGAGATAGAATGGAAGGGATTTATAGTGAGGGAATTTATAGTGAGGAGATTGTTAGTGAGGGGATTGATAGTGAGGGATTAATAGTGAGGAATTGTTAAATTATTTTTATATAAAATAATAAAATAAATAAAAAAATATAAAAAATTAAACATTAATATTTAAAAAAAAAATTCCCAATATATAAAAAATAAAATAAATAAAAAAATTTCTAATCCCCTCATTATTTTTCTAATACCATCTCTACCTCTCCCTTACCAATCACCTTCCAAGGCCGTTACTAATACCAAGGGATTAGTAGTCCCCTCCCCATCTCTCAAAACAAACACCCCATATAGTAGTCCCACCTCACTATCAATCTCAATCCCCTCCCTATAACCCCAAACAAAAAGGGCCATGGTGTGTACTGAGATAATTAGTAATGTATATATAGAATTGCTCTCACTTTTATTATAAAAATTTGTAACTTTGTTGAAGGATTATTGTCTGGGACGAGCTCCCTTCCATACTTTCATCTATTCATATACATTCATACCCTTCAAATGGGTCCCAATTGAAAATAAGATTGATGATTTAACCTGTCCAGTTCATAAGTCTCACATTATAGATCATTCATATAAAAGATTAATTTCATCAAACATACATAAATATAAATAAATCATATTTTATTTTATAAAATAGACTATAGATATCATTTATTACGAGACCAAATAAACGTTTGGAATCATTTATATGTACCACGCTTAGAGCATCAGGTTCTTCAAAATTTTAGTCAAATTATAACTTGAAAAGTCATTTTTCTATTTTCGCTAGTCACCCCACTGCATCAAACTCTGTATTTTAACTCAATCTTATTAAAATATTTGTTATTCTTTTTTTATAATTAAATTGATGAGTTATGAACCAAATAATTCTTATGTTTTACAAAAGGTAAAACTGGAGGAAATGTAAAAAAAAAAAAAAAAAATTGCCGTTGACCGGCAGACATCCGGTAACACACAACTCCGCCTATTATAGCAATGAACAGAACCTCGCTTGTTGTAGCGAGGTACTATAACATTTGTATATTAGCGAAGAACAGTAACAAGACTGATGCAGTCTGTTTTTGATGAACAATATCAATAATCTAGCAAAAAAATGATTTTAGTTAATTTGATGCGGATGCTTTTACAACCCACAAAAAAGATATTTAGGAGTACGGAGAGATGAGTTATCCTTGCCCAATTGGACACCACTAAACTTGCTCAAGGAGCAAGCAATAACTCCTCCGCAAAGTGGGCTGGAGAAGGGGTCCCTGCTGTGGGCAACTCACAGCTGTGACTGCTGTGAGTTAAAACTGTGGCGTTTTAACTTTTTTTTTATTTATTTAATTAATGTGAGGGTTCATTAATTCTTATTTCACTATAACAAACAAAACAATAAACCTAATAGGGATGTTGCCATCTTCACTGTAAGCAAAAAGTCTCTATTTACATGGAGTGAAAAGTTAGCTTTTATTTTTTATTTTTTTATTTTTTAACATTTTTGTCTTCTCTCAAACAGATTGAACAGTGTTTTCTATTTTTGCTTCACCGTTCTTCTGCTGAATTTACAGACCATTATTGTTCAACAAACTGGTATGTGTATCTATCTATATATATATATATATATATATTATATGTATATATGTTTTGTATTTTATTTTGTACAGTATGTTAGTGGGTTCAACAAGTATAATAGTTTGGTTTGTTTTTTGTGAATGGATTGAGAAACACAGTTGTATATTATAAGAAAAAAATTTTATTATGTAATTTGTTTTGTACATATTATGTATTTTTGTATAAATATTATATAATTTTTTTAAGGAGTTACGATAATTTGTAATTCATAATTTTTTTTTTTATAGCAATGTTATGTATTTTTGTGGAAATGTTACACATTTTTATAACAATGTTATGTATTTTTGTAATAATGTTATGCATTTTATGTTCTAAAAAAAGTTTCAATAAAAAAATCTATAACCTTACTATAAAATGCGAATTTAATTTTTTAATCATAAATTGTTATAACTCAATAAAAAATGACAACATTTGTGACAAAAATACAAAACATATATCAAAAATTTATATAATAAGAGGGCATATGATTCACATCTTTAAGCGTGTCTGCCAAAAGATTCCCTATATTATATAATATACTAATTCTAATATAATTTTGCAATTGTATATTATAATCTACTAAGATACAATAAATTTCCAATGTTACTGTACAAATTACACATCTTTTCTTTTCCTCTCCCCTATCCTTTTAATTAATTTACATTATTAATTAATTTATTAGATTTCATTGAATTGCTTAATTACTTAGCATTTAAAATTAATTAATAACTTTTTTGCTCAGATTCTTGTTTCGTTTAATATATATATATATATATTTTCCCCATATTTGTTAGTGTTGAACTGGAGGATAGTATAACGGACGATGGTGGACTTGAGGGATGCATCGAAGAAATGGGACAGTTGGCCAAGGATAAATCACCATATCTTGGTGTGGAGTTTCCATCAGAAGAAGCTGCATATGAGTTTTATAATGAATACGGAAGAATTGTGGGGTTTAGTATTAGAAGAGATTATTGTAACAAAAGTAAGAAAGATGGTGTTATGACTAGTAGAAAGTTTGTTTGTTGTAAGGAGGGAGAGAGGGAAAAAGATAAACGGTACACGATGATAAAAAATCCTCGAAGTGAGACAAGAACAAATTGTAAAGCATTCATGCATATATCTTTTAAGCGGGACTTGTCGAAGTGGATTGTGTCAAAATTTGATAACAACCACAACCACCCTTTGCATCTTCCTCAATGTACTCATTTGATGCCATCTCAGAGAAAGGTATATGATGCTCACGGTATAAATAGATATAGCTCATGAGACTGGAATATCTCTTAAGGCTTCACATGAGCTTATTGGTGCTATAGCAGGAGGGAATGAGTTTGTAGGGTTCACGCAGGAGGATCAGAAAACCTACTTACATGCAAAAAGACAGCGAAACTTGCAGTATGGTGAAGCAGGGAGTTTGTTAAGATGTTTCCAGCAGCAAGTGGCAGAAAATTCATATTTTTACTATGCCATTCAGTTGGATGTAAATGAGATGATTACTAATATTTTTTGGGCTGATCATCAGATGATAACAAATTATGGGCTTTTCGGTGATGCGGTGTCATTCGACACAACTTTTCGAACAAATAAGGAGTACCGTCCACTTGCTTTATTTTCTGGCTTTATCCACTTTAGAATGACAGTGATTTTTGGTGCAGCATTATTGTATGATGAAACTGCAGAGTCATTTGAATGGTTATTTGAAACATTTTTGGATACAATGTCAGGAAAAAAGCCTGTTAGTATTTTCACAGATCAAGAACAAGCAATGGCTAAGGCAATTTCACAAATCATGCCTGAGGTTTTTCATGGGTTGTGCACTTTTCACCTAATGCAAAATGCTTTAAAGCATTTAGGTTACTTGTTCAAGAGTGGTTCAAAATTTAGTAGCGATTTAAAAGCTTGCATTTATGACTACGAGAATGAGCATGAATTAATTGAAGCTTGGAATTCTTTGATTGATAAATACAACTTGCAAGAGAATGAGTAGATGAAAAGAACTTGGAGAAAAAGAGAGCAGTGGGCGCATGTGTATATGATGTGGGTATTTACTGGAGGAATGCGAAGCACACAACTTAGTGAAAGTCTAAATGGAACATTAAGGAGATATTTGAAAGATGATTATAACATTGTTCAATTCTTTACTCACTTCAATCGGATTGTTGTAGATAAGCGGTATGAGAAAATTTCTGCAATATATGATTCTAGACAAAAGTTGCCAAGAATGAAATTGAAAAAGTCTCCCATTTTAATCTAGGTTGCGAGTTTATACACCCCTCCTATCTTTGATTTATTTCATTGTGAGTTGGATACGTCCCTTTGTTGTCAAGTGAAGCAATTCCATGAGTTGGAAGGAGAAGTTAAGTGCGTGATTGGCTTGTATGGTAATGGTGAAGAGTATATTGTGGAGGGTAGGGTGGAAGTTACTGGACTAAGAGGTGAAAAAAGCTGTCAAGAAATACATTGTACTTGTAAGAAATTTGAGAACTTTGGAATTTTATGTAGTCATGCAATCAAAGCACTTGATAGAATGAATATTATGAAAATTCCCGAAAGGTATCTATTAGGCCGATGGAGATTGGATGCAAAAGATTGTAAAGTTGAAGAGAAAAATGTTGTAGCGGATGAGGATGATCCGAAGTTGTTAATATTAGCACGTTATAAAGATCTTTGTCCAAGAATGGTGAAACTAGCAACTCAAGCATCTATGCACAAACCTGCCTATCAATTGGTTGATGAGGGAATTAAGGAATTGTGTGTAAAAGTAAATAATATGATGAAGGGAGTTGGAAATTTTGGTACCAATGAATTAGATGTGGATGACCCCAACTTTGCACAAGTTAAGGGCATAAAGAAGAAAGATGTTGGACACAAAGGGAGAGGTAGATTAAAACCTTGGCATGAGATGATGAATAAGAAGACAAAAGTTATTTCACAACCTACCCGCCTTAGTAAGGTATTACCTATGTACTTTGAAAATTTCAAATGACATGCATTTATTTTTATAAATTATGTAAAGTATTGATAACTTTTTGAATTTCTTTAGACTATTGGTCAATCAAGCAACATTACAAATGTTCAAAATTCGTCATCAAGCCAACCACAGGTTAGCTATTGTTTTATGTTATTTATTTATTATTATTTTTTTTTTTAATAAATTGTGTAATGTATTGATAAATTTAACAACTTATTTAGACTATTGGTCAATCAAGCAATATCACAAATGTTCAAAATTCATCTTCAAGTCAACCACAGGTTAGCTCTTGTTTTATGTTATTTGTTTATTTTTTAGACTACATTGTATTAGTGTATTTACTTTTCACGGTGTTTTATGGAGGAGGATGTTGGGAGTCTCTATTGGCCACAATTGATAAATTATAAGTATAATCTTCTCACATGTGATACTAATTCATACTCACCAAGGTATCCACAATCACAACCTTTGTCTTTCCAAGCATCACATAGGCCACAAAGTTCTCAAGTAAGTAATATATATATATATATATATAGATATGTGTTTGTAATGTAATTTAGTCCATAAAATTTATTCTAATGAATTTTCTTTTCTTTTCTTTTTCTTTTCTTTTTTTTAGGGAATATCACTTAATCTGGTGGGGCACAATTCAATGGAGACTGAATTTAGAAATGAGAGTTCTTTTGATTTTTCTATTTATTCCCAACCGCCTCCACAAAATTGACATGGGGATCCACTTTGTAGTTTTTATTTTGAGAATTGAAATTGAAAGTTTTTAGAATTTTGTTTGGATAATTTAGAATGGTTGAGATAGATTTTGGGATATTTGGTAGGAGATTTTGAAGTTTGAATGTCTCAGAATTTTGTTTTATTTTTTTATATAGATGTTGGATGTGAATTAAATATATTTTGGCCTTAAGTTGGGTTTTTTTATTTTTTATTTTTTTATACAATTATTTTTTTTTTTTTTTGAAGTTACATTTTTTTTACTTATGGTTTAATAAATTGATTTGTTCAAATACAATTTTTTTTCCCTTTCAATTTCACTTTTGATGCATTTAAGCCAATTTTGAAAAAGTCAAAACATGTATGATTTGTTTGATTTTAATTTTAAAATTAATCTTTTTAAAAAAATACAATTTAGTTTCATAAATTGATTTGTTCCATGAATTATTTTTATTTTATTATATTTTCTATTTATAAAATAAATTTTTTTTAGAGTGATGATTGAGATCCCCTCCAAACACCACCCCCACCATCACCACCCCATAGATACGTGACGAGTGGTGATTAGAGGAGAAAGAATAAAAAATAAAAAATAAAAATAAAAAAGTAACCAATCAAATGAAGAGAGAGTCAAGAAAGTGGAAAAAAAAAAAAAAAAAGGGGTCCAACACAAACACACCCTTTCAACTTTACACGACTGCGGGACCAGAAGATGACAGAGTCCCTGTTAAGTTTATTGTTTTTGTTTGTTACAATGAAAGAAGAATTAATGAACCCTCACATTAATTAAATAAATAAATAAATGTTAAAACGCCACCGTTTTAACTCACAGCAGTCACAGCTGTGAGTTGTCCACGGCAGGGACCCTCCTCCAAGTGGGCTTAGTTCCTTCCAAGTTCCAAGGTTAAGATGATGGAAAGGGACTTGAAGAGAGAGACAGAGAGTGCGACATTGCCAATGCCATAGAATGGAACTACCAGTCAAAGAATTCAAAAACACAAAAACAAACCTACCATTCTCTCATTATTCTCTGTTCCCTCACCAGTTGTTACTTGTAATCCCTTTTGTTTCTTTCTATAGTATGTTAATCTGCAACAAGGGTTGTTTTTTTTCAACTACCAAAGCAACCTCCTTGCTTTCTCTCACCTTCTCGAGAAAATTCTATCGGTTCGACCCTGCTTTCGGGATCAATCAGAGTTGAATGGCGAGGCCTGGCAACAAGATTATCCAAGCTAAGCTGGTGGGTACGTCCTACCCTTTTCATATTCTTCTCTAATCTCCTCCCAATCATATTTTTCCCATCTCTTCTCTGTTTTTGTTTAGATACACAGTTTTGTTCTTCTTCTCCATTTCCCTGTAAATCTTTCTGTTAATGTTGAGAGTTTCACAATTATAGATTTGTATGTTCAAATTTGGAGGAAAGTGAGTGCAGTGGGGGAATCTTAAGACACAGAACACTACTGAAATTTGTAAAAAAAAATAATAATAATAATAAAACTATTGCAATACTTAACCAAAAAGAACTTGCTAACACATTATATTGACACTCCCTTTAATACATTGTATTGTTGATGCATTGTAGTTCCCTTGTCATCTCCAATTTTTGGTTCTAGGGTTTGTCAAATAAGCTGAATTCTCTTCTTTTGTTGAAACAAAGAAGAAAAAGATTAGGCATTCTTAAACGAATCCACTTTTTTTTTATTTGATTAGCCATAAAAGAAAATGAACAAATATAAGTAATTCCATTTCCATTCCCTTTTCCTGTCCTTTCCTCAAGCCTCAACAGATCCAATATCTGGCATTAGAGCAACTTTGGACATCGTGGCACTGCTGTAGAAAATTGGAGCTATCACCTAATCTTGTGTTTGGATCATGTATTTGTAGAGAGATTTATGGAGAAAAGGAATAGGGAAGGGTAAAGCTATTTTTTTTCTTCCCTTTCTTCCCTCTATAAATAAACATACCATAAAGGGAATGTAGGATCACCATAGTATCATAGAATTTTTTGAAATGCTATTTCAGATTGTAACTATTGTATGATATCAAACCATTTTTGTGCACATGGCCTCTTGGAGAAAAACTCCCAATTTTACTCCACACATACATACCCTTGAGCATCTTGCAATCTGAATCTTGAAGTTTTGAATTTTCTTGTTTAAATCTTAATTGCGACGATGTTCTACACCAGTCAACACTTAAGAGCCATGATCCTTTAATTTGGGGTGGTACTTCACCGTGTAGAGTTTACTTTGAAAAGGTTGGAATTTTTGGTCCAGATACAAATAATTGGATGTGCTTATAGGAGTGTTTCATTAATTTAATAATTCTTGGATTATGATGTACGATTTGACAATAATGCATGCATGTCTATTACATTATACAAGTGTTTACACTCCCCCCCCCCCCCCCCCCCAAAAAAAGGTGTTTCTGGTTGTTTAATCTTTGTATGCCTCTTTCTGAATTTCAGCTGATGCATTGGTATTATTTAAATTTAGTGCCTGTATTGTTTTCATGTCGGGCTTTAAACTCTGGTTCTGTATTGAAGTTTTCTGTTTTTGCATATTGTATGGTTTTTGACCTATTTTGAAATGAATGTGATTTTGAATAACTATGCATTGTGGATTAGCTATGCTTGATTAACTTTTTTTTTTGAATGAAAAATGTCACAATACGTCAATTCTTAGCTATTTCTTGAATTTTTCTGAAGGTTCTTTTGGGCGACATGGGAACTGGGAAAACCAGTTTGGTATTAAGATTTGTCAAAGGCCAATTTTTCGACAACCAGGTTCACTTTAATGTCTTGTTTAAACCTGATGATTATTTTCTTGTTTTAGTAATTATTTATTTGTGTCTGTGGTCAAGTATATTTGACAGACGTGTCATGCAGGAACCAACCATTGGAGCAGCATTTTTCACTCAGATATTGTCATTACCTGAAGCCACTGTGAAATTTGATATATGGGACACAGCAGGACAGGAACGATACCATAGCTTGGCTCCGATGTATTATCGCGGTGCAGCAGCATCCATTGTTGTGTATGATATCACAAGCATGGTAGCATTTTTTGGGAGTTCTTGCTGTTATCTTTAGTTGCTGCATCTTCTGTTTAATTCATATATGATCATGTTTTGAAATTGAAATTATGAAAATGCAAGAAAGTGATTGGATGTTTCAACTAATAACTAGATCAATATATTAATCTTTCACTGTTATCAGAGTCTTACGATTTATGATTCGATTATCATAGATCGATACGAATCGATAGATGAATTTATTTTGGGATAGAATCTATTGTGAATTGGTGAATTGCATGATTCATAGTTCATTCATGATTTTTGCAATTCTAGAAACTGTTGTATTAGACATATTTTGACCCATTTTAACTCCTTTTTTTTTTTGAGTAAAAATGATATAATACAACTTCTAAGAGTGTTTGGTATGAAAATAACCAATACTTGTGCATGATTTGTTATTATCTTCGTAATTAGAGTTTTTAATAGGATCCAATTAGATACCGTCAGAACCCAACTTGTTCTTACCCTTTCTCCTCATTTTTTTTTTCCTTAAAAGAATCTTGTAATACATCTTCTAAAGATAGGTTAAAATAACCTAGGCCCATGAATTTTCTATTACTATTTTAGTGAAATAAGTATGGTTCAATATTACATGGGTCCGGTTATTTAGACCAATGGTTCCACAATTGTTTTAACTTTTTTGAACAATAAGCATATACACCTTTTAAAATATTTTAGGTTTTAAAATAGAAGATTTCACTTAATTCTTTCTTCTTATATTGCTCTATATAGGGTTCCTAGGTCCATTTTTTGAATCTCAATGGAGATTGTATTATAGTTTTTGAATAATTTTATGGTTAGTGAGATTTGGACCCACATCTCTTACTATAAAGGTAATGACTTCCCAGTTAGATGGTATGATCATGTTCTTGTTAAGAACTATTTTATAGCATATGCCAAGATCAATTTATTGCATTCATTTTCATATATTCATGTTTAACATCTTCATTTTTAAATGTTTTTTTTTTTTTTAAATAGTTTGTACTGAATCTTAATGATTTCAATTCAATTCGATTCATGATTTGCAAAATTAGAATTTCAATTTATGACATGATTCTCAATATGACAATATAGTTTGAGATCCTTTCAGTTGTTTATTTAAACTAGTAATTTGCACAGTCTAAGTTCTTTTTTTGTAATTTGATTGAATTCTTGTATTTTTTTATTTTTTATTTTTTGAAATTTTAATTTCTCAATGGCATGAAAAGCTTATTGACCTTGTATGCCAACCAGAGACTTAGAAGATGGTAATCAAACATAATCTATATTGCCCATCAGTATGGGCATACATTGTTCTTAATGAAATAATATCACACATCATTTAAGGGCTGCAACTTATGAACATAGCATAAATTCCCTTCTATTTTAAAAATATCATCTTTCTCAATCTCTCATATAAAATAGAAAAATGAGTGAAAATAAGGTACAATCAAAATATTTGTGTAACCTAATTTCTTACATAGATGAATACTGTGATAGCCTTAGTATATATGATGGCAAAGTAATCTCTTGATTCCTGAATTTTGTGTAGGCATCAAATGAGTGAAAATAAAGTACAATCATCACTGATTGTCTATAAAGTACAATCAAAATATTTGTGTAACCTGATTTCTTATGCTTTAAATATTGATTATGATTGTGATTATAAATCATCACTGATGCCGTCAAATCTTTTAAACATATATTATTTTGTCCATTGTCGTATGTTTGATCTATTTGTTCATCTCTCAAAGTGTAACCCTTTTGAATGGTAATGTGGTTCCTCTCCAGGATACATTTGTTCGAGCCAAAAAATGGGTTGAAGAACTGAAAAAACAAGGTAACACAATGAACTTGCAAACAGGTGCTCTTTCTGCCTTTTCTTTCTCAACTTGACAAGTCCTTTTATTTCTGAATTTATTTACCTGATTTTAGTATCTTATAAAGACTACTGACTATAATTATCAACTACACACAGTCTACCTCTCTATGTGGTTATCTTTAGGATGATTGCATGGATCATTTAATTATTTTTCTTTTAATTGTTTCTAGGAAATCCAAATTTGGTAATGGCATTGGTAGCAAACAAGTCTGACTTGGAACAGGACAGAGAGGTGGAGACTGAGGTATATGCAAGCTTTCAATATTTGTTTTTTTTTTTTTTTCCCCTTTTAGTAAAGGTGATTGATGATAAAAGAGGATCACGACTATTTTGAAAGGAAACTTCACTTGTATTGAAAAAAGAAAGGAAACTTCACAAGATGTGAGCTCCCAGTTAAAGATGAGACGTGGGTGTAGGAAGGATTTATATACATAATGTCTAATGTCGAACATAAATCCAATTAGTGAGGTTAGCAATGTTGGGATTTATTTCACATCCCACCAATGCAAATGGAATCACACCATGCACACATCAAAGAGAGAAACTATAATCACATGGAGATTTATGTGGTTCGGCCCAAATTGCCTACATCCACGAGAGAGAGATATTCAACTATATGATAAATTAAAGAATAGATGTGAAATGACCACAATACTCAAAATGCACACCACTACTTGAACCCCATGTTTAACAGTAGTTGAGCCCTTGCTCACCCTGTTACCCGAGGTATTTTTTCTTTCACCCCTTACATCTCTATTTTTCCTCCTCCCAATCTCACACCTCTAGAATTCTTATAGGTTCCCTATTTATAAGGAAACCGTAGAATCTTAGTCCCATACAATTAATAAAACCCTACACATATTGGGCTCCTAGTGTATTCCAAATTCTACAATCTAATCCAACTAAATGTAAAACATCATTAATTGTATAGGTCCCGCAGAATACAAGACACACACCCAAAGCAATGACAAAAAGGAATATAACCTTAATCTCGAGCTCCTTTGGATAGACTTGATTATCATATTACATACATTACTAGTAGTATCTTAAGAGATCGTGACTTGGAGTGATGGTAAGTGCCATCCACCTATAGCTTTTTGTGTGGCATGTTCAAGTCACAGAAACCAACCTCTACAAAATGTGGGGAGAAGGTTGCCTCCCTAATACCTCCTCCTACACGCTGCTAGAAGTGGGAGCCTTGTGCATTGGGTACAACCGTTTATTATTTCTCTCTTTCTATAGTTTTGACATACTCATTTCTATCCTTTATTGAAAGTGTGAGCGTGCTTGACTTGTTGCCATGTGTATTGTGCCAAAATTTCTTTAAAATAATGGAACTCTTGTGTTGGGACAAAATATTGTAATTATTTTTTGAATTATGGACATGTCCATAAGGTACTAGGCACATATATTATATGAGTGTCCTCGAGTTGCTAGTGTTTGATGTGTCAAACATCGTCACCACTTCTATAAGTGTCTTTGCTTCTTAGTGGTTAGTATATTATCAACAAATAGTTATATGACAGCTTGGTGCCAATTTTTCCTAGAATTTTTCTCACAACAGTATCATGTTCTAATCTTCCTTTTAACCGAACTTACTTTTGTGGTTTTGATGGGATATCTAATCCATTCATGTTTAGTCTATCGGCAGCACAAGGTGTTTATTTTTGGTTTTTGGTTTTTGGACCTCTTATGCAAAGCTATTTTCTTTTACCCTTGCAGGAGGGTGAGCAATTCTCCCAAGAAAATGGGATGTTCTTCATAGAAACGTCTGCAAAAACTGCCATGAACATTAATAATCTTTTCTATGAAATAGGTAAATTCTCACTTATTTTTCTTAACTGATAGCAAATCCTACACAATGTGGACATTCTTCTTTCTTATTTTTGGTATTGGTGGGGGGCAGTCTTCCTTCTTTCTATTTGATGCAAATCCGTCAAAGCCGTCACAGATTAAACTTAAAGATATATGCAATGTAGGCCAATCAACTTAGGGTGTGTTTGGATTATGTATATGATATGAGTAGAGGATTTGGAAAAGGGAAAAGAAAATGTGAATGAAATATAAGTTAATTTTTTTTTTTTTTTTTCTCTTTCCCTCACCTTTTCTTTTCCTTCTCATTTTTCTTTCCAAATCCTACCTAAATTCATGATCCAAATATAGCCTTAAACAGTCCAAGTCCCCCCACCCAAAGAAAGGAGGGAAAGAAGAAATAAGAAAAGCAATATACAAAACACCATTTGTTTAGGCAGAAAACATTTTTTTGGAAAATGCCTTCCAAATTTTTTGGCGTTTAGTACAATTGAAAATAATCTTATTTGAACAAAAAATGTTTTCCACTTTTAAAAGGTAAAACGTTTTTTGAACTAAAGTCATTGCACCACACTACGATTGCCACCATCACTGCTGCCGCCGCCACTCCAGCGCTACTAATACTACAATTCGTACATTAGTTTCAGCGATAACTAAATATAGGAAAACTTTTTTTTTGAAAAACATTTTCCGAAAAAAGTTTTCCATAAAAAATGTTTTTCTCAGAAACAAATGGAGCACAATTGTTTGCTTGATTTGTTAAAAATTCGGGCATGGTTCCTGTTATTGTTTTAGAAGAATGAAAATGACATTGGTATAAAGAGTTCCCTTTCTAACTTTTGCAGCAAAACGATTGGCCAAAGCCAGCCCTTTGAAGACTACTGGAAGAATGACTCTACGCAGCGAAACACGGAACCGAAGACGATTTTTTTGTTGCTCAGTATGACGTGATTTACTGTTTGAAGAGTCTAAACATTCGCAGGGTGAACAGTTGAATTCCAGGTGTCAATAGATATGCTTCTTTCCAAAAAAATGAAAGATGACAATTTGTCACAAAGTTGACAAGAAGCTCTCATTTTAAAATTCAGCTAATGAATTCCCATAACACAGTTTCAAAGGGCAAAAGAGTTTTTGTCCATTTGTAAAGGAAATGCTTCCATGAAATCAAAAATGGTCTCCCTAATGAGAAAGTACTTGCATTTGTTGTTTATAAAGATGTGAAGTTCTATTTTTGGTTTGGAACTTTTTGGCCACTGGCGAATTAGGAAATTATTTGAAAGAAAGTAGGGAAGTTGTGTTGCTTTTCTTGGTAAATTTTGGTTATTTTGGGTGAAAATGGCGAATTAAAATGAATTATAAAACATGTTCAAATTTTGGTATTTTGTTTTGTGACTGCCTCAATCCTACTTCACTTCGAAGAAAATTCAGCTCTTAACTATCAATATATAGAGTTCAAGATTTAAGAAATATTTGATGTGTTTTGATCTGAGTAATGTTTGGAGATCAGTCATAACTCACATTAATCAAATTACTGTGATCAATAATGGTAATTAGTACTCCATCCATCTCAAAATATTAGTCTCATTTAGGGATTCTATCTTCCTCTCCTTCTTCTTCTTTTTCTTTTTTAATTTTTTTTAGTATTAACATATTAATTTTTTTAAATTACCTTTAGTATTACATTTATTGCACTTCAAAAATATTACTAATGAATTTAAAAAAAGTGCAAAATAGGAAATTCGTATTCTTTTGGTCCTTAATTTTTGAAAATGGATTAATATTTTGAGATAATGAAAAATAAAATATGGGATTAATATTTTGGGACGGAAGAAGTAAGAAGGGGAAGGGGAAGGGGAAAAAAAAAATGTAAGAAAAATATATTCCTTCATCTTGTTTGGTTGAGAAAGAAAGTTGAGGGGGTTGAGAAAGAAAGTTGAGGGGAGAAAGGACAGTAAATATTTTTTAAAAAAAATGCATTGCACCTTGATTTTCCCCACAGTTTTCCACTAGTTGGGGAGACACCTAAATATTCCCACCTTTTTAAAACAATAATTCTAATTATCATGAAAACTTAACATGAAAAGTGAGTGAAATAGGATTTGGATTTAAAGTTAGTCAGTTGTGAATATATATATAATTCTGAATAACTTTTCTAATTATGTATTATAACTGAGGGGAAAAAAAATTTAATTTCTCCCTAACTATTTCTTTTCACTCGGTACAAGCTAACCAAACAAGAAAAATATATTCAAAAAAATCTGAAATTTTTTACCTCATGAGTTATACTTGATCACATTAGCAGTGATGGACACGCATCGGTTTGGTTCAATTTAATACTAAATTTAAAACTAGGTCAATATTATTAAAACCAAATCAATTATGACAGATTTCAAATTTTTAAATGCAATACCAAACCAATACTCAAATTGAGATTCGAATTAGCATTATATTGAAAATTAGTGAACATAACCTCCATTTTAATCTTGCATTATTAAAATTTTATTTAATAAAAAAAAAACCCAATAATAAATGTTTACAATAAACAATCTTTGAATATTCTAACAAAACAAAAGAGAAAAACAAAACATTATTTTTAAATTTTAATACAAATTAAAAACCACAAACAATCATACATACGGTTCTTATACAAATATACAATTGTATAAAAATGAGTCCGATTTGCCATAATTTTTCTTATATAGCACGATCAGGGTAATATTGTCTATCTAAATATTTACGAAGACAACTCAACATAAATATAATTTTATGCAATATAATATATATAGGTTCGGGTTTAGGCATATAGCTATGCACACAAACCAAATTTGATTACAAGCTCTCATTCAGCTTACCGGACTGTGAAATGGACCACAAGTTCTTGTACATATCTGAAGAAGCACGAGAGAATTCGAACACTGCCTGGAAAACCTCTGGCAGTCGGGTTTTCAGACTCGTCAATGACTTCTCCCTAACTTGAATACACTGTGTCTGGTAAGCTTCTTCGTCCGCTTTCATCTTCTGATTCACATTATCCACTACTAACTTCCTTTCCGCGATCACATCTTTATCTTGTGCCCTGTCCGGATCCATCTCATCAGGTGGTGTCCTCCGCGACATGTATTTATTTTGCCAGTCATCGAACTGTCGGGCTTTGCGTGTAAGCTCTTTCCGTGTGTCCTCACACTTGTCCCTCAATTTCATCTCCTCTACCTGATACTGCATTATTGTATGTACGACCGCTGCAAAGTTGCCTATAAAAGTTCTTGCATTGTCAGCAGGAACCTTTTCAAGATACTCATTCCAGGCACGTAGGAGAGCTTGTATCGGGGGATATTGAGTGGATGGAACATTCGTCTTCTCCTTTAAGTCGATGTCTATTGGAACAAGATTCAGTTTCAACCAATTGTAGAGAGATTTTATGTACTCCTTCTGATAGGTCACGAGTTTTGTAAATTGTGAATGCCATTCCTGGACAACAGCCCACAGCTGGACTGTCCGTTCATGATGGTGCTCGCTGGTCTCGTTGGGTGATTGCGAGATGTCCAACAACTTTAATCCTATCACAATCTGCGACTGCTTCTCATGCTGTATTCGCATGGTCTCCCACATTGAAGCCATCCTGCCAGAGTACACAAAAATATTTATGTTTCTTGTAGCACATGCACTTGCTAGATATTCCAGCAATGAAATATATAAATAATATACATATCTATATCTTACAAGAGTTTGTTAAAACATAATGCAAGGAAGACTTGGTACAAGATGCAGGTTTTGTTTTTCGTAGTAGTTGCAATTGCAAATACTTTTAAACTTCAAAATTTAACATGTAGATTTTACCTGTTATTGGGGATGAAGTAAGATTTTTTCACAATGTAATTCCTACAAGATTACTAAACAAGTTTTCAGATTTCTTAAATAATGTACATAACAAGTTCAGCAATAATTCAATGTTTCTGCACTATACATAAATATAATATGTACGGAAAGGCATATTCACTGCAAATGAGGCGCAGAACAAATATAGCAACATATATCTACATAAAGCTGAAAGAAAGATGATGGGAGATCCAAGTCATCTTTCAAAAATCATGAACAACTGAACTAAGTTCCTTCCATCGATCCCAGGTCATCTAGAAAATCCACAAAAGATAACACCAAATCTAGATGACTTCCCGTCACTCAACACAACCAGAAAAGTCAAAGCATACCACTCTTCAATCTAGGAACAACTGTCTCGATTTACTTTATAGGTAGGGTTACAAATGAGCTGAGTTGACCCGAGCTTTGCAAGGCCTGAGCTTGGGATCGTTTATAAAACAAGCCTAAAAGTTTGACTCAAGCTTGTTTAAACTTGACAAACCAAGCCAACCTGAGCCCTTACCGAGATAAGCTATACTCATAGCATATCCTATCCTCTCTTGTCAAAACATTTCCTCATGAGGCAAAGGGGGGCAGCCAACCAAGAGTTCATGACTCTTCCCTAAATACAACCATGATGCCAACACCTCAACAAATTAAGAAGAAAAGGCATCACCAAGTAAATCCAAAAAATGAGAAAAATCGAATTCCGAAGCTCCCTAGTAACAACAGAATATAGAAATATCTCCATAGCAATCTTGCGCATGCAACACCAACCGAAGTCGAAAACGGTTGTGATGGCTTCTAAAGCTACAGCCTAAACCAAAAAAAAATGGATACCTTGGAAGGCATCCTAACATGGCAGATACCCTTTCAAGGGAAGTCCATTCTACCCGGCAATTCAGCACCTAGTAAAATGGTCTGGCTACAAATTTCCCATTTCCACTAATTATCCATTGAAGAGGATCATCACAATCTGCATACAACGAGGCGCCCATAAAGCATCTCAATAATACTATCCGATCAACAAAGTGAACACATGAGGAAAAAACTGTAAATAAAATCTAAGGAATATGGATAACCAATGATCATCTGTATGCAGGGAAAACATGAAAGATAATGATTTAAACTTCCTAAATTTCATAATGTCGGTTGAATTTTTGGGCAGCAATAGTTTCCAGTCAAAGAGGAGATTCAGAACACACCAGATCTATGAGGCACGGACACGGGACACAATATGGACAAAACACAGACATGCAGAGACGCAAATTTTCAACATAGACACGCTGGGGACACGTTCAATATATATAATTTTTTTATTTATTATATGTCTAAAATTGATTAAAAAAAAGAAAAAGAAAAAGAACAAAAAAAAAAAAAAAAGAAGTTCATTGGAAGGTAATTAAAAATTTAAAATAACACTAAAAAAAAATTAAAAGAAATATACATTTCATTACTTTAACATGAAATGCCATATTTAAGAATAAAAAATTGGTTCCTATGAAATTACAATAACAATATAATTAATACACACATTCAATAAAACATATTCAACAAATTGATTTTTTCTAACAAATAAAAATAATTACTTTTATATATGTTCAAGGTTAAGCAAACAAGAATATCCAAAAAAAATAGAAAAAATGAAAAGAGGGAAAAAGAAGAGGGGCTCATAACAAAAAATTAAAAGAGGGAAAAAAGAGGGGCTCAGATATAAATTAAAAAAAAAGGGTTTTGTTATAAAACCAAAAAAAAAAAAAAAAGAAGATATTTTTGATCTCTCATCAAAGAGAGAAGAAAAAGGAAAAAAAGATTAAAAAAAAATTATTTTTAATCTCTCAAAAGTGAGAATAATATATATGTATATATATATATATATATCAGAAATGTTTGAGGGCTCGAAAAGGAGGGGTTCGAGTGGCCCGAATCCTTATTTACCGGACGTCCGCCCGGACGACCGGGTGAAAAATTGTCTACCGCGGTTGTCACCTTTGTCGACCGCGGATGTCAGCCTCCTCGCCAGACATCTGCCCGGACAACTGGCAAGATAAATTTCGAGCCATTCGAGCCAAACTCCCTCTTGGGCCACCCAGTATTGCTCTATATATATATATATATATATAAACACAACAGAGACCAAACAAAACAGAAGGGGAGAGAGACAAAAACGGAGTGAGGCGAACTGAGAAAAAAACGAGAGAGAGAGAGAGAGCCAAAAAACACACAAATAGAGAGACGACCTGTTAACTAAAGAAAGAAGAAGAAAAACGAAGCAAAGAAGAAGAACGAAGGACATACCTCGCTCTAGGCTTCAACTGGTTCTTTACCCTCGAGTTTTAACAGGTTTAGGTTCTTCTTCACCCTCTTTCTCTTCTCTCTCTCTTATCTGTTCTTCTCTTCTTTTCTCCTTCTTCGATTCTCTCTCTTCTTGTCGGTTTTTGTTTTTTACAGTTTGGCCCCATTTAGAAGTTTTAGAAATTACGTTTTATACCCCACAGTGTCTTAAATGTGTCCGAGCGTATCCAAAATGTGTCCACCTGTAAAAAAATTCAAAAAAAAAAGGGACACTCTAGGGAGAGTGTTGGACACATGTCCATAGCATGTCCGACACTGATATGTAGGCCCCGGGAAGGTGTCCGTGCTTCATAGCACCAGATCAAGCTTTCCTATGGCAGCATGAGTTCCATGAAGCTAACAGTGTCAGGATGTGAGGTGAAATAACTGTTGGGGGGCTTTATTCTACAAGTTGTTTCCATTGAAGTGAAGAAAACACTTCTGGCTGCGTGTTAGTATAGCACAGGTGTGTCAGGACAGGAAAAAACATTTCAACTGAGTTAGTGCATATGAGTGCAGGTGATAGCACAGCTGCCAATTTTCGGATTTGGAAGCCTAGGGTAAACCCATGGGCCTGAAGACCTTTTGGTCCCATAAATGTAATTGATGGCTTTTAGTTTTAATTAAATAAAAATTAGTAAGAGATATTAGTTGATTAGGTTTCTTGTTGCTTATAAAAATTAGGATTTCCGTTGAAATTTTAAGTTTTGGAATAATATTATTGAGAGATTTAGGCAGTGCTGTTTTTGAGTTCTCCCTCTCTTCTCCTACCTCATTCTACGTCAGCAGGCCTAACTGCCTCTTCTCATTTTAATGCACCAGCTTGGACTGATGTAGGACAGCGGTGGATTTAAAAATTAAAAAAAAAAAAAAAAGAAAAAAAAGAAGAGGATATTTGACAGCCTAACCATAAGTAATTTAGGGCTTTAAGGGTTAAATTGAAGGCTAATAGGTAGGGAAGGGCTTAGGATTCATTGGGGGGTGATTGGCTAGGGTTTTGAAGGGTTTCTGTTGGGTGATAAAGGGGTAAGAGTTTTGAGTATAAAAAAAAATGAGATTGTGGCACTGTCTTAGGGGCAATTATGAGGCTGTGAACAGTGATTTGTGAACAGTGTTTTTGGCTGTTAAAAGTGAACAAAATAAGAGACGAAGAAGATAGGTGTAGGAATCACTCATAGAATCTCTTAGGCATCACACTTAGGATTTGATTGCATCACACAATCAAGAAGTTTCAAAAACTCTGAAAATTCTCTAAAATATCAATTCTATGAAATTAGAAACATTACATGGCTTTGTATAGGACTAAGAGACTTCCTAAACTAACTAGAACTGGAAAAGAAAACTACCAAAACTACTTTTGACTTTCAAAACCAATTTAAGACCAAATAAGAAATATAAATAAAAACCAATTAAATAACTTGACCCACAAGACAACCCATGGGCGATCCCTACAACCCATGTCAGCAAATATGAAAATTATTTAAATACGCTGACTTAAAAATCTTAGAAAACATAAAAATAATCATAAAATAAGATTCTAATAATACTAGAAACATAATTATATAAGATTCCTATTAGTCTTTATTTGAAATCATGCCAATGTCCAAATATCATCACTTCTTTAAATTTAGCTTTCCTTAAATTTCTTATATTTTGCTTCATGGACCCACCAAGATTGCCCCCCCCCCCCCCCCCCCTTTATTTTAGCAACTTCTTGGTCATCCCTCACAGCTTCTTCCTACCCATGTGGCACACCCTCATTGGGCTGTTATTTTGGGTACAAACACAAGCACTGGCCATTCCATTCCAATGGTAGCAACAAGGTACCAACCATGGGGTAAATCAAGAAGTTCAATACAAATCTACCCAGGTTAAGTCTAACGACAACTGAAACATACTAACAAGACTCTTCGGTGTTGCAACATATCAGACACCAGACACATTTTGCTAAAAAATGCTAGTCAATCTAGCCATACCGCTGAAGTGATATTAAGGAAAGACAAAATAAGGCTAAGACAAGATATAGTCTAGCAAAAGATGCTGCAATAATTGGGAGTTTGGAGTTAAATTCCCTATTAATTGACAATAACACAGTGGAAGTTGGCAAAGTCCTCATAAGACCAGCCAAAAGTGTCCCCGGGACCGAGACACTATAGACTTTTAGTTGTAGCCAAGAATCTTAACAAAGCAAATGTAAAGGCAATAAACTTGGTGCCAAGAGTAAAAAGAAGCTCTTATGGCTCAAATTTGAATCCCCAGAAACTAGTATTTGTTTTTAGAAAGTTTCTAGGATAGTTTTGCTATCACTTCGTTAACATGCCTGATTTTATAAAAAAAAAAACTAGTACTATGGTTGCACCTTGTTGAAAGCTTTATACATCAAACAAAGGGAAACAAAAGGAAGACATAAGAAGTGCTAAACAAAGTACAAAGGAAAAGGGGCTTTAGGTTGGATAGGAGAGGCATCCAAGCTACAAATAAAGTACACAGTAAAGTGGTTCCATAGAAAGAAAGAGGAAAAAAAGAAAAAAGCAAGAGGAGGCAGAGATTAGATGTACCAAAGTTCATATGAAAAGAAGAGAAACAACATACAATATCAAGAACAATTCAAAATTTAGAAAAATAAGCCAAGTTCCATATGCTTTCCAAACAAATGTATTTCCAATATGTTTTTTCCCCTTGAATTGGAACTTACCCACCAGCAAGTGCAACAAGTTTTGGGTACAATTGCTCATCTCGTAAACGATTTATTTCTGACACAGTTGATTCAATGGATTGCATGTCGATAGTGTATTTTGTATGCAGATGACTTACTGCTGCTTTTGTTTTCTCCATTGCTTCAATATTGGTAGCACGTTTCTTCAGCTTATCTAGTGAAGCAACTTTTTTCTGATATTCAAGCTTAATCTGCTCTCCAATCTGTTAAGCATCAAGTCAGCAAACAACAAAAATTCAGCTTTAACCAAGGGCTTTCATTGTTATGATTGAATATTGAATGTATATGATGGAAACAGGGTACTATGAAGATAACTAAACCATGAAGCCTTCAATGCACACCTTTTGCTAATTATTAATAAACAAATAGCAACACGAAAATTGAGTTTTTTGCTATATGCACTTCCCATTTTCATCGATTTATTAATACAATTCGGAATAATGCAAAACAAGAAAATGGCAGAATGCATAATAATCCAAAGGTTTCCAAAATGAGTTAGCCCATGTCTTAGCACAAATACTGCACCATATGCCTAAGCTAATGAGGAAATAACTTAGCTGTGAAAATCTAAAACTAAGTACAGCCACAGTGGGTTGCTGTCCATGATAATCAACCATATAAACAAAACCAATAATTTCAGTGATACAATATAAAATATATATATATATTTATGTATATATATAATAAAGATGAGTAGTAAGAAAATATTCGAAATGAGAATCAATTAAACAAACTACTACTAGAAACAAGGAAACAAAAAAGGTGAATTTACAAAATTGGCCCGGTAATGACCATGAAAGACATAAAGGCACCATTAAAAAGATGTTTTGCGGAATGGGAGAAGCGAAAAAATGACAAGGAATGACTGAAAAGAACATGGATTAGAGTAAAACTATCACACGTGTTGTAGTACCCAGGAAAGGTGATAAAATCACAAGAAATTACTGCAAAGAAGATGCATTGGAGTAAAATCAAAATTTGATAGCTCACACACTATAGGAACAATGGCTTAAACAGGAAGCATACAGATAATAAGATAGATAGAGCTGCATAAAAGCCACATAAAGATAGCATCCCACAACCCATAGGTGGTGCTCCTCAAATAAGATATCAGATAATAATCAAATTCTGTTTATGACATATAAGCATATGTCACTAAGGTGTAGCTTGTAATATAAGATACAACTTACAAGACAAGCCAATACAAGGTTTTTTTATAAGCCAAACTATTATTAACAAAAACTTTTCAGAGAGGGGGAAACAGTATACACTCTAAAGCCTAATCATGTATGCTATAACATCCACGGGGATGTACACCATTGAAACGCACAAAAGACCAAACAGAGGAAGGACAGTTCTCTCTCAATAAAAAAATAATTACGTCCATGGAACAACTCTCTCTCTTTTTCTTCTCTATTATATCTCTCTTAGATATCCCCCTTTTCTTCTCCTTTGATTAAGAAGCTAGAACACAATGTGCCCTCCCTCTCACATCTCCTTTCTTCTCCCTCGTTCACTCTTTTTATTTCTCTCTCTTTATATATGGATGAAAAAATGGCGCATTTAATTGCCCATCACATGCTTGAAAAGATTCTTGTGAAGTCAAAGATACAAGATATTGCAGCTCAACAACAATTTTGGATCAGATGACCGTTTATAAGAAAAAACTTTAATGGCAATCATTCCTTAAAAATTAACAAAAGTTGTAATATGATTCTAAAGCTCATTCTATTTCTCCAATGTCAGCCCTTTTATCACTTCTTTTGGTGAGTGATACACAATGGCATGATAAAAAGAGCAGAACAATTCCCTTATTATGAAATCTTGATGGAGAAACAAACCCTTCTAATTGTTGGGTGGTTTCCCTCCTTAATTGGGGGGCTTTGGGGTTGTTTGGGATGATCTAAATAAATGCACTTTTTTACTTTTTATGAAATATTGGTTGGGTTTGACGTGATATGGTAGAGAGGTGATATGATTTAAATAGGATAGTAACTTTTTGACTTTTTAACTTTTTTAAGGGATGCCAAACTTAGCCAAAGAATCCTTTTGGAGTCAAATGTTTTATTTATTTTATCTTGTGAAGCTTCCCATGGAAGCTAAGTTTGTACCTGTCAAACAAAAAGGACAAAAGAGACATTTTGTCTCTAAGATATACAGCAGCAGAGGGAGCTTCTATTTGCACACACTACTTCCCCTCTTTCCACACGCTTAATGATATTTTTTTATTACATTTTTGCTCTGAAATAATATCCCTTTCTTCTTCAACCAAAACCCTAACCATGACCCTAACCCTAACTATCCCCACTACTAGTTGCCACCCCCTTCGGTTGTCCCCTTTCTCAACACAGTCCCTCCCTCCGTTGCCTCACCACCCCCCCGGTCCCCCTCTTCTCGAATCGAAACCCCTCCCTCACCCCGCCATTTGCAACTCTCTCTTTCTCTGCGGATTGAGGATCGCGAAGGGGTGGGAGCTGTGGCGGCGATGGTGTTGCGTCGTGAAGTGGGGGGTTACGAGGGTGGTGTTGTGTTGCCACCACCCCCTCCGCTTGAGAAGCCGATCGACGCCACCCCCTTCTCTTAAGAAGACGATTGACGCCACCCCCTCCGCCGTTCGTTAAACTAGGGTCGAAAATAACACATCGATTCAACCATCAACATCCGAACAAAACATATTGGTTCGACCTTCAACATCTGAACAAAACATATTGGTTCGATTTTCAACATCCGAACACGTTGGTTCAACACTGTACTTCCGAATCAATGTGTTTGGTTCAAACTATACTTCCAAACCTTACATATTAATTTGATACTGTACTTCCCAATGAACCAATGGAGGTCTTCTATGGAGGTTGAAAGCAAGTTGGTTCTCCCTGTGTAGGAGACTGCAATGGAATTCCCTAGTTCTCAATCGTGACTACAATGGAGGTTGGAACTAGTTGGCTTCTCCTACCAAGGCATAGCTATGTGGATGCTGACCCTGTGTGGATTGAGAGTGTTGGAAAGTTATGTGTGTATACTTTAGATATGGGTGTATAATTGGAATAGAAGTGTGTGTAATGAGTATATATATATATATTTTTTTAAGTGTGTGAACTAAGAAGGATGTGCACAAAGAGGAATAGGGGTGTGGAAATAGAAGCTCCTAGCAGCAGAGAGAGAACCGAGAGAAAGACCAAAAAGAGAAGAGAAAAGGTTAAGTCTTCTTCCATGTTTGAAGCTAGGATCGGATGTACAACTCTTGCCCGATTCTAATGAAATTCTAGCATGTTGTTCACGAAAGCAAGCTCTACACTTCGATCAGAGTTAATTTCGTCAAAGCTCTTTCAGATTGGTAGTTTGGGATATCCACTTTGGTGAGAACTAAACTTTTTTACCTTTGTTGATTTTGTTGAAACCCACTTTTGTGATGATAATATAATTGTTTATTAGTGATCCAAGAGTATTCTCTTGATGATTGTATGCCTCTAGTTGTGACTAGAGATGATCTCTTGTGACTTTATTATTTTATAGTGGAAGTTTGATTCAGAGTTAGACCTGTGGACGTAGACACTTTGCTGAACCACGTAAATTTGGTGCCTTGTGATTATTTTTGTTGCCTTTAATTTTCAGCCATATTATTGCTTGTTATTTGTGGTTTGTTGCCAATTTTCTATTCACACAAGGAGGGAAAAATATAGAGATTTTCCCAACACTAATTCATAACGGATGCCTTTCGTGTCATGATTCCACCCTAATCATTAGCCAGTTCTTTTGGATAGTGTAAGGGTCAAACGTGGCCCTGTCACCATTTTGTTTTGAGAATATGTGGCTACAAATAGAGGGTTTTGTTGAAAAGGTGGGTGGCTGGTGGGATAGTTACAATGTGGTGGGTATGCCTAGCTGTCAGTTAGCTTAGAAACTGAAACTTCTCAAGTTTGATTTGAAGTAGTGGAATTTGGAAGTGTTTGGTCGTCTAGAGACTCAGAAGGCCCATTAGTATTGCAGGAGTTGGATGAGAAAGAAGACGAGAGGGGTCTCTCTGAAGCAGATTTGTCCCTTCTGAATTGGGCTCGGAAGGAGTATGGATGGGTTGCTCGTATAGGTGGGTTGCTCACAAGAAGGGTTCATCAGAAATCTAGATGTTTGTGGTTGAAAGATAGGGATCTTAATACAAAAATCTTTCATTGGATGGCCAATGCTCATCCGAGGTTGAATCGAATCAAATAGGGAAAATGTGTGTTAATAGGGTGGTCCTGTCAACAGAGGAGGATGTTAGGAATCGTATAGTGGTTTTTATCGACATTTATTTCGAGATGAGGGGGAGATGTGGAGACCGAGGCTGGATGGGGTTGTTTTTGACACTATCTCAGAGGCGGTTGGGTTGTTGTTGGAGAGATTGTTCACAGAGGAGAAGGTGTTGGGTGCTCTGAAGAGTATTCCTAGGGATAAGGCGCTAGGGTCTAATGGTTTTTCTATTGCTTTTTTCCAACAGTGTTGGGGTGTGGTGAAGGCGGAGGTATTGGCCATGTTTGAGCAGTTTCATCTAACGAGACAGTTTGATAAGAGCCGTAATGCGACTTTTATAGCTTTGATTCCAAAGAAAGGAGGGGCGGAGGATATTTAGGACTTTCGGCCGATAAGTCTTCTGGGTAGTGCTTACAAGATATTGGCCGAAGTCTTGGCTACTAGGCTTCAGGTTGTTTTGAAGGGAGTGGTTTCAAAGTCTCAGAATGCTTTTGTGGGTGGGCATCAAATTTTGGATGCTTGTGGCTAATGAGTGTGTGGACTCGCAGTTTCAACATGGAAAGACGAGCATTATTTGTAAGTTGGATATTGAGAAAGCCTATAATGATGTGAATTAGATGTTCCCGTTGTATGTGCTAGAAAGGATGGATTTTAGGGATAGATGAAGGAGATTGGTTCAGTTTTGCATCTTCACGGTGCAGATGTTGGTCTTGGTCAATGGGATGCTGGCGGGGTTCATTCCTACGTGGAGGGATTTGCAGCAGAGTGACCTTTTATCTCCTTTACTATTTATCTTGGTAGTGGAGGCTTTAAGTAGGTTGCTATATAGAGCGGTTCAAGGGGATTTGCTATTAGGCTTTGAGGTGGGGAGGGGTCTTGCTCTAAGAAGCATGGATACAGATACGAAATACGACAATACGGGAATACGGATATGGCGATACGCCAAAATCTAAAAAGTAGGATAGGGATACGACAGGGATACGTTCGTTAAAAAATATATATATATTTTATAATTTTAATAATGTAATATACATGAAAATAAAACCTAAAGTAAATTAATAAATAAAAAGACAGATTCTTACTAAGCTAAGAGTGTTTAAATATTCATAAAACATCCAAAACTAAAAGTAAAAGAAAATGCAAATTAAACATCATCCTTACATGCCAACACCAAAAATAAAACGAGAGCAAAGAGAAGAAACGTGAGAGAGCGAGAGAGAAGTGAGAGAGACAATAAGGATACATCAATTTGACAAATTCTATTACTTCAACTCTCATTATATTCCTCTTATCAAAAAACTAAACAAAGAATTAGAAGTAATATGTGATTTCGAGTATCTGATACTTCAAGATTAAGTGTCCAATTACTCCAAAATTAATAAAAAAAAATTAATTAAGAAGTATCCGACAATACTTTCAAGAAGTATCTGATACATATTCATGAATATCCAAGGAGTATTGGTATCGGATAAGTATCCGATACGAATACATCTCCATTTTTTAAGTATCTGTGCTTCATAGGTCCTGCTACTCTTGCGGTTTCTCACCTCTACTATGATGATGATGCGCTCATTTTCTGTGATGCGGATGCAAGTCAGATTGGTCATCTCTGCGATGTGGTTTGTTATGCTTTGAGGTTGTGCTAGGGCTCTGAGTTAACTTAGCGAAGTCAAAATTGATTCTAGTGAGTGAGATGGTGCAGCTTCCAGCATTGGCAACAATGTTGGGATGTAATGTGGTTATGTTGCCGGTCTCTTATTTGGGGCTCTCTTTGAGGGCTACTGCTAAGGTGAAGGGGGTGTGGGATGGGGTGGTGGACCGTGTGCAACGGTGGTTGGCGAGTTAGAAGCGTCAGTACTTGTCAAAAAGAGGGGCGGATTACTTTGATCAAAAAGTGTTCTATCCAGTATCTCGACATATTTTATATCGGTTCATGTGATTCTTGTGATAGTTGCTAAGCGGTCAGAAAAGTTGCAACGGGATTTCTTATGAGATGGTGGGAGAGAGGGGTTTCATTATATCATTTGGCACCTTGGGAGCGGATTTGCAGTCCCAAGGAGGTAGGGGGCTTGGGGTTTCAAAAGCTGGTTATGTTTAATCAGGCTCTTTTAAGGAAATTATTGGGGTGCTTTGTGGAGGAGAGGAAGAAATTGTGACGGAAGGTGGTGGTGGTGGTGGTGGTGAAGTATGGTCTGGCAGTTGGTGGTTGGGGGGAGGGGGGGTGCTCAAATCGAGTTGGCCAATCTCGTGGCCTGAGTTTATGGAAAGGGATTTGATTGGGGTGGAAGGAGTTTTGGGATAGGGTTCGGTTGAAAGTAACAGTGGCGGATAGGATTCATTTTTGGCATGACATGTAGTGTGGTGGTTTGACTTTGGCGAGCATTTCCTTTGATTTATGCCATTGCTACTGATGGAGAGGAAATGGTTGCTTCGGTTAGGGTTAGGCAGGGTCAGTTGTTTGTTTAGAATGTCCATCTACGTTGTGACATTCAAGATTGGGAGGTGGATCAGTTGGTGGAGCTATTGGGTTTCTTGTATAGAGTGAAGCATAGGGGAGATGGAGCCTGGATGGGATTCTTTGGTGTGGGATTGTTCGAGATCTAAAGGATTTTTTTCGGTGTCTTCTTTTTATAGTGTGCTTGAAGGTAGTGACGGTGCTATCTTTCCTTGTAAGTGCATATGGAATACGGGTTCGCATTCTAAGGTTGCTTTTTTCATTTGGATAGCATCTCTGGGCCACATTCTAACTATTGATAACTTGATTTGTCTGGGGCATATTTTGGTGATTTGGTGTTGTATGTGTTGTGGAGATGAGAAGACGGTGGATCACTTGCTTGTTTATTGCCCGGTTGCGTTTCAACTGTGGAACTTGATTGTTGCTCTGATTGGCATAGCTTGGGTGCATTTGGAGTTCGTGATGGGTGCTTTGCAGAGTTGGAGCGGGGTTAGGGTTGGGAAAAGGCGTCAAAAGGCTTGGTTCCGTTATTCGCTTTGGTTGATTTGGTTGGAGCGTAATAAGCGTAGCTTTCAGGATGTGTCATTCAGTTCCTTGGTTAGAAAGTAGGCTTTTGTTGGTGTTGCATAGTTGGGCTACGGGTTCGATTGATCCTGATGTCTTGATTTTTGTAGATTTCGTGAAGGATTTGATTAGTTAGTTCTTTTTAAGCCCTTTTATAAATTTTCTTTTTTGCATTCTTTGTATCATCTCGATACTTTTCTAATAAAATTTGATTACTTATCCCCAAAAAAAAAATTATTACACTTCAGATATTAAAGATTTTGTAGCAACATTTTTACAGTACCATTTAGACTAACAAAAAGACGAAACAGATATGTTTTTAAAGGAAAAAACATAAACTTGTTTCATGTTTTCTTCTTTCAAATGAAGGGGGGATAAACAAATGGCAATGTTAACTGAGAACCAGAGATAATATGTAAATGCTGAAAATATATTGCTAAGCCCAATATTTCAAAATGAAAGCATCAAATTTTTGGCCATTTTAAGAACTTAGATGCTCAAAAAGGGTAACACTTTAATAGAAGAAAAATGAAAAGAAAAAGAATCGAAAGAAATGCACTAAATCTATCTCACTGAAGCTAAAGCTCCAATCGTTATAAGAATAAGAAACAGAAAATCTAAATCATGATCAATCATTGCAAAAAAGAAAAGTATAAGGACAAAGGTGAAATTTCAATCAAACAAATTGCTACAACGTACCTTCACTTCATCATAAAGCTTTTTCTCCCACGCTAGTATCTTATCCAGCACCGTTGCATGTGTTTCATGCTCTTCTGAATCAACGTCATTCATCCCCTTGTCAGCATTGGGTAAACCTTTGAAAGATCTATTGCTATTCCAAGTAATGACTCGCATGACCCTTGCAGAATGATCAGTATGTCCTACAAAACAAAGATCACAGCAATTGAACTGTAAGCAATAAAAAATCATTTGCGGAAATATGTTATTATGAAAAAGAGGTTACGGAACAGTGACCAAAATTCCCCGAAGATATCTCAAATGCTTTGTTTTAACAAATACTATCGGAAAAGGTCTATCATTTTTTTTTTTTTTTGTTGATAATATAATAACAAATTCCCCTGATAATATAATAACAAAATGCCCATGCTATCATAAAATAGAAAAGAAACACCAGTATTTCATACCAAGAAACTTGGAATTCACTTCATACAGCATACAATGTAGGTTCTTTTCATAAATAACATGAAACAGGGGAAGCCCATGTAACATAGCTCATTTAATCTATGTTCTTTAAAAAATGCCAAACAGATTGTTTCATAATATTCAAAAGACCCAGGTAACTTTTGTGAAGATAGAAGAACGGACTTCGGAGGAGATTGAAAGCCTATAAACTAAATGAAAAGGGGTCGAAGTTCCTCCACATTTGATGATCTCGTACATTCACATTTGAATTGTGTGTTATATAAGTATTGTATGATCCCGCTGTTTGCCTGATGGATTGTATAAAGGGAATCACGGTGGTCAGCCAAAAAGACGGGGGTTTTGATAAAGGAATCTCTTTCGTAACAAACTCCAAGCTGATCAAATCTGAGCAATGAATCAAAACCTTCCCCATAGGGCCTACGGTAGGTTTGTAAATCAATAAATATCTAGAAAGGGGCCTTCCCAGCTTGGTAACCATGTGTTACAGGCTGCGAAAATTCTATTATAACACAATGGTTCTGGAAAAGTAACTTATCTTCCCCCCAAAAAATGCACATTGTTTAACAATATAAGAGAAAAAAAAAAAAAAAAAAAAAAAAAAATTAACCATTGTGTGTTGCATCACCAGTTTCCTTCTCAATAGAATCATCAGATGTCCACCTATCATTCCCATAAATAACAGGGCTAGAAAAACACTAGCATTTCCAATCCATTTCAGACTTAACTTATCAGTGCACATAAATTAAGTTCCTTTCCTAAGAGTAAACTTCTGCAATACAACTAACATTGTTGTCAATTTTTCCCTTTTTTGTGATTTTTGTAGATTCAATTGTTAATGATTCAGCAAGAAGCCTTCTTTTTTTCTTTTTTTTCTTTTTTGGAGGGGGGGGAGCTTTCACAGCATCATGTCAAACTTCAAAGAACTTGTATGAAGTCCCACCAATGCTTCAAATTTAGGATCTTTCAAATTCTCAAACACCAAAAAACTCTAAATTTATGAGCAAATAAAGCCTAATACCTTGATTATCCACAAAATTGGAATGGTAATGCAACCGATTTGCTTCAAGCAGCCTCGAAACCTCATGAGCACACTTTGATGCCTCTAGAAAACATTCATCAAGCTCGCCAAATATCTTCAGCAAATTAACGCTCGCTGCACTCTTCCCTCCTCTCTTACCCTCTGTGGTAGCCACTTTCTTCCCTTTCTTCACAGCATTTGTCGGCGGCGGAGGTGGTGGCTCAGCCACCTTCTCCGTCACCACCTCAGCAGCCTCAGCCTCAACCTCCACCTCAACCTCAACATGAGCCTCAGCCTTCTTCACACTCCTCTTCACTCCACCATCACCATCGCCATCAACAACCTCAACTCTTTTAGACCTTTCGTCAAACATCTTCCTCTCAATCTCTTCCCTCTCAACCCTACCCTCATCAACCTCCGCCAAGCTCGGTCCAGGTACGTTCTCCATGGGCGAAAAGAAAAAATCCCAAGTCATGCCTTTCGACTCCGGCGGCGGCGGAGGCGGCACCAACTCCGGATCGGTCCGCTGCTGCAGCGGAGGCGGCGCCACCTCCGGATCAGTCGGCGGCGGAAGCGGAGGCGGCGGCGCCTCCGGATCAGTCTGCGGCGGCGGAGCTAAACCCTCACCTCCCACCTTTTTGGCACCACCGCCGCCCCTATTGCGAGAAGTTCTGTGTTTCAAGCTGTGAGTCTCTTCATTGTCGATTTCTTCTTCGTCGTCTTCCTCAATTATGGAATCGGAGAGCTTGGGGTGGGACTTGTGGGTGGAGATTTCGGGCATGCTGGCGGCGCGTTGGAGAGGGAAGGTGGTGGGAGGGGGAGGAGGGCGGATGGGCTCGAAGTTGGATAGGGGGAGGGCGGAGGGGGAGGCGGCTAGGGGATTTCGGACTTCGCCGTGGGCGTAGTCGCTGAGGGCGGCACCGGTGTTCTTGAGGGAGATGGTGTAGTCGAAGTGAGCATCAGAGAAGGCGTTACGAGCCAACACTGCTTCATTCATGAACTGCTTTCGTTCTTTGCATCGGACCACCGTTGCTTCGTTCTCGATCTTCGATTGCGTGCATCCCATTGGGGCTCACTCACAAAGGCGGTGTTGGTTGATTTTGGGTAATTCAGAATCCGAAAAGAGAGAGAGAGAGAGAGAGAATTTTGACTTGGATCAGCTGGGGGTGATCGTTACAGCTAGATAAAGAGATAGAGGGAGCTTTCTTTTGCTTTCCGTTCGGAGAAGACAAGGGAGAAATAAAAAAATGGGAATCATTTGTCATTTTAAATAGGAAAAATGTTTAACTGGCACAATTTTTGTGGTTATAATGATTTAAAATTGTTAAAATGATATTATTTTGGTATATTTTACACTTAAAATGATGTTATTTTAACAGTTTTGAATTATTATAACTACAAAAATTATAATCTTCTAACATTGTTATTTAAATAGTCTAATTAATTTAGATTTAGGAAAAAGCTTCAGGACTCGAACGGCTCGACGTGTAAGTTCACACGCCCTATGTCTCGTTCTCTCTCCTCTCTTTTCTCCTCTCTTTTTTCGGTGTTATACCTAAATTTTCACACTATATTTGGATTGAGTAATTTAAATAGAAAAAAAAATAAAATAAAATATGTATATTTTTTTTATTTGTTTGGATAATTTAAGTAGAGAGAAATAAGAAGAAATTAAGAGAAATGCATTTCTCTTATAAGTCTCATTTTCAATCTTCCTAAAAGTAAAGAGATTGAGAGAGGAAAAAAACCACTATTTTCATAATAGTAATTTTGTCCCTATAAAAATAAAAGAAATAAAATAATTAAAAATATAAAAAGGTTATTTTGATAATATATCATAAAATCATTTCTTTTCTTTTCTCTTAATGAAATCTAACCAAACAAGAATGAGAGAAATTACAATCATTTCTTTTCTTTTATTTCTTCTTTATCCAAACAAAAAAGAGAGAAATCACAATCATTTCTTTTCTTTTCTTTTCTCTTATAACTTAAATAATCATTTCTTTTCTTTTCTCTCCTAAGTTCCCAAACATAGTGTCAAACTTCTCCATGTTGCTTTGTGTCTCTCCATTACTCTGTTTGTCATCGTTCTTCCGAATCATTCGAGTCTATCTTTCAAAATGACGCCGGAAAGTTGTTGTTCTTCACCTCCTCTGTCCTTCCAAATAACGCCGAAAAGTTGTACTGTGGAAAGGATTGTCATCGTGCTTGGTGGTCAGCGGGATATTCCTCTCACAAGTTCACTCTCACGCCCGATTCCCTCACTGCCGGAGTACTGAACAATGTTCTCCAGTGAATTTGTGATGTGCTGTTTGAATTTTTTTTTTTTTTTTTTTTGTGTTATTCTGGAATCACACTCTCTATTAAACATCTTCCATTAGATTAAAACAGGAAGGGAATTTGTGAATGTTGAAAAAATCAATTTGTGAATGTTTAACATTAGAACAAGAAGGGAATTTGTGAATGTTGAAAAAATCATTTTGTGAATGTTTAACAAGGAAAAATCAAGAAGCTAGAATTATCTCGTCGTTCTTCTCGTTCTGGTTTCCTTCTCTCTCTCTCTCTTCTCTCCTCTCTTTTCTGTTCTGGTTTCCCTCCCTCTCTTATTTCCTCTCTTTTCTGTTTTATTTTTCATTTCACTTGTGTGATCTCCAAACCAGCACACGCGGGTTCCACGTGTACCATAAATTAGAGGAAGAACACTTTTTGAGCCATTCGGGCCACCGTCCATTCTGGCTCTGTAGCAGCGTTGTTAGATTTATTTCAACTTATATTTTTGTTATGAAGGTTTGGGTTGAATTGAGATTATTTTAATAAAAAAAAAATAGACTTTTTAATTTAATAAGATAAAATATTATATTTAAATTATAATAATTTTATTTTTTTTTATAAAAATCAAAAAAATAAAAAGTCTATACCAAACGAGATTTTATAGTCTCAAGTTAAAATAATCAAAAAGTCAAAAACTAACCTACATCCCAAATGAAAGCTAATTGATTTTCAAATCGGGATGTTTTTCAACTTCATGTTTAATGGAGTGGTTATTCGGTGCGAAGTATGATTATGTAATATTTTAAGAGCATCTCTAATGGTTCACTTTTTTTTTTCATCAAATCTGAGTAAAAAAATAACCATTTTCTCAATCTGATATGAGCTGCTCCAATGGTTGTCATCAAAGGCAAGAGACAACCGGTGGGTTGATCGACCGGTCGATCAGTAAGGCAAATTTTTTTTTTTTTTTTACCTATTTGAACCTTTTTGACCGGTTTGAACCTACCTATTTAGAAATGAACCGGTCGACCGGTTTGTCTACCGGCTAGTTGACCGGTTGGTCTCCTCCAACGATCACGCACAGTAATTTGGTAAAACCTATATTATGTTCTCAGTTTGATGATTTTTTTGTTCAATTCTCATTTTGATACCAATTTGGTGAAACCGTTGGAGCTCCAAAAAGTGTATTTTTCACCAAATTTCAAATATGATGCCAAGTTTGTTAAACCGTTGGAGATGGTCTAAGATGTTATGATTGATAAAAAAATAAAACTTATCAGAAGACATAGGTCTCGTTTGGCAAGTCGTGATTTTAGTTAAAAAGTTAAAAAGTTAAAAAGTCACAAAAAAATCTAAAAAACTAACAACTTATATCAAAAAGTTAAAAAATTTATTTTCTCTCTACTTTTTATACATTTTTTTATAAAAAATTAAAAAATCATCCTAAATATATTAATTTTTTTATCTTATATTTTAACCAAAAAATTAAAAACTTATTAAAATAATCTCTTCCCAAATAACCTCATAGTGTAAGATAATTAATAAAAGAAGATGAAGACGTTTCTGGAATATTGAATGGTCTTGTATTTAATGAAGAAGTTTCATTTGATGGGAGTGGGTTAGTATGGTATGTGAGTGGTTATTGGGTGTGGTCACGTTATGTTTTAAAATATTGTGATGTGTAAAAAAATAAAATTTATAATTTTGTATTAAATAATTAAAAAATATATAAAAATATATAATATATAAGGATTAATAAAAAAGTACGAATACATGTCGTTCCAAAAAAATTGACTAATTTCTCACGGTATGGTCAAGTTCATTTTAGTTATTTGGACTTGATGGACGGCCATGATTAATTCAACACTACTATATATTTTTTCCGAACTCTAGAATGTAAGGACTTTCCATGAATGCACTTTTTAATAATAAGCTTAAAGCACATTAAAAACTCTAGAAAAGGACTATGGAGATTAGGCTCACCATCACCAACAATGATGGGTGAGCCGAACATTTGACTATGGTCTCGTGACATTATTCTATTTCTCTCATAAATGGAGACCTCATCCAAGTTAATGCAGAATCATATACAAAAATAAATAAATAAATAAATTACTTAAACTTTTGATTGAATGTTATAATAATTACATTTAACCTCATGAATCACATTGGCCTCTCTTAAAATTTTAATTGCATAACACATACAATTATATCATTAATCACACATTAAACAATTAGATGAAATTTGATCACGCCATCTAATTTTTTATTTTAAAATACCAAATATATCCTTTCATGATTTGTTATGATACTAGTATATGCCGTGCTTAGAGACACGGTGTAAATAATGTTCTGTTTGAATAATTTTCATTTATCATTCTCTCTTAAGTTAGGAACATTGAGAATTAAGTATACCTAAAGTTCTGTTTTCCCATGACATACAAAAAATGAATAGATAACATACATTTTATCAAGAGGATCCCCTTTATTACAAACACAACTTCAAATAAGAGGAACAACAAAATGGTGTTCTCCCTTTGGAGCACACCATGCCAATACAAAAATGGTATTCTTGATCAAAATCTAAATAACAAACACCTCCAAATGTCTACCTCTAAATAACCAAACCAACTCTATATAAGTTTACACAGCATCAACCTGTAAATATTCTTTAACTTTATACAACGTCAATCATTTTCAAAGTTTGTAAACGATGAAACCAAAAATAGTGTAAATTCTGCTCTCAAGATTGTCACTCTTCCAACACTCATCAATCAAAAAAGTGCACGTTTAGTTTACACAACAATAAATACAAAATCATTAAAGAGATAAGAAAAAATTAAGCTTAAAAAAATGTACACCTGTAAAAAGGGAGTCAATATTGCCATTCGCTTCTAGTCTTCATCCACTTGTAAAATACAGAAAAAAAAGCCAATATAATAATTAAAAGAGACTACCCAATTCAAAACAAACACATGTATTGTCACACTAATGAAAGGTTTTTTTTATAGACCACCCAATTCAAACTAAACACAAACATTATGAACAAACACAACACATTGTCAACACATATAAAAATTAATGACTGATAAAAACATTAATTTACACAAATCAATCAATATTTTCTTTGGGTTTTATTTTTTTTCAATTTTTTCTTTTTGGAATTTCCTTTAATTGATCACATAAGGTCAGAGGGAAAATTTAAAAAAGAATTTAATTAAATAAAATTCAAAAAGCAAACTCTTCGCTTGGTAATTTAACAACAAACTCTAACCAACTTAATTCCCCCATCATTTACAAATCAACACAGCCTAAAAAACCCCATTTATTTTGTCCAAAAGCCCAAAGCCATTTATTATATCAGTTTAGTCCTATCAGTTTTGTGTATGTAACCACCCTACAGCACCTTCTTCAATCTTCACCTACACCCATTCAGATTCATTTTGCTTCTGACCTTAAATACATTTTGAATATTTGTTAAGCAATACATGACCATAAGTAAAACTCAAAACTCAAATAAAATAACAACTCCTCCCAGCCTTGATGCAAATTAAGAAACAAACACATAAGATTTATAATGTTCACTAAAATGATCATTCTGTTTAATCAAAAACAAAAACAGCCAAGTGATATTAGATTTTGGTAACCACCATTAAGAAATCATTATACTATTTACCCCAATCTATCAAACATCTAGATTATCATAACAGAAAATGGAATAAACAAACAATCATTGTCTATTTAATAAAAATAGAACCAGTCAAGTGATATTATACTTTGGTAACCACCATTAAGAAATCATTATATGTCTTTAATCGAAAAAAATGTAACTAAAAAAAAAATTAAAATAGGAATCATTGCAACACTGTAAAATGGTCATTCTATTTAATCAAAAACAGCACCAGCCAAGTGATATTATATTTTGATAATCACCATTAAGAAATCATTATACTATTTACCACAATCTATCAAACATCTAGATTATCATAACAGAAAATGGCATAGGCAAACAACCGTTGTCTATTTAATCAAAAACAGAACCAGCCAAGTGATATTCTATCTAAGTCATTTTTGGTCTAAAATAACCTGTTTGAATATCAAGCCAACAATTATGAAGGAGAGAGGCAGAAATCACACAACAATTCTGAACCGGGAAAAAGACTGAAACAATTAGCAATCTTATCAGAACAGAAAATGGCATAGGCAAACAACCATTATCTATTTAATCAAAAACAAAACCAGCCAAGTGATATTTTATTTTGGTAACCACCACTAAGAAATCATTAGTAAGAAATACAAAACCCAACCTAGAAAGCGGATCATTAGATTCATCCTTTCCCTATACAATTCACGATCAAAATCAAAATTCAAGTGAGGACCTCTATTTGAGAACAAATTCAAAGCATAAGAACTGTGAAAATCGAATTGAAAAATACCTAAAGATGCAAATCCAACCTATCAAACATCTAGATTACCTGAAATGTACCTGCTTTATTAATCACTTCAATAATTAATTACAAGTAGTGATATGAAGCATCAATAAGTCACTATATATATGCATGCTCACATATCATCATCTGGACCAACTATTCAATTAATGATAAATATTCATGAAATGATAAAAATTGAATGTGAGCATGAAATGATAAAAATTTACTTAATTGAATATTCATCTAATGATAAAAATTGTCTCTCATAACATCTAAATTCATGTTCACATCCATATATATTATTGGAAAAACATATTGAGCAGAATTTTTGTAAAAACATAAAAATTGTCTCTCATAACAGTAAACACATTGAGCAGAATTTTTGTCTCTTATCACTAATTTAAACAGTTGACAGTAATAAAAAATAGAATTTTTAATTACAGAATAAAAAACATTGAGCAAAATTTTTGGTGATTTTGGTGATAAAAAACAGAGCCAACTGATTTTGGTGATAAAAAACATAGCCTTTGCAACTACTCTTTAACAAAAGAAAAAAACAGTTTTTTAACAAAGCAACAAAGAGATAAAAAACAAAGCAGTTAGCTTAATATCAACTATTTTTTCTTTAACAAAGCAACTATTTTCTTTAACAAAGCAGCCATGATATAGTCTAAACCATAGCAACCATGGTATAGTCACTTTGTTAGCGGAGCAGCAATATTTTCTTTAACAAAGCAACTATTTTCTTTAACAAAACAGAGCAGTTGGCTCAATAACAAAAGAAAAAAATTCACTCGAGCAGCAGTTGGCTCAATATCAAAGCAAAGCACTAACAAAAGAAATAACAAAAGTTGAGAGAGGAAAAAGAGTGATGTCGAGCAGCCAAACGTTACCAAAGCATTGAGCAGCCGAGCAGGAAAAAAACAGTCGAAGTGAATAAACTAACCGAGCAGCCGAGCAGGATGTCGAGCAGCCGAAGTGAATAGCCGAGCAGCCAAAGTGATGTCACAGCCGGAGTGAACAACGGTGAGAGTGGTTGGAGTGATCCACAGAAGCTCTGATGAAGGCAAAAGCTGAGAGAGGAAAAAAAAAATTCAAGAAGAAGAACAATTACCCGAATCAATGAGAGAATACTAAAGTCATGTTTTCAATTAAGATAAAAATGAGAGAATACTGAAGTCATGTTTTCAATTACCCGAATACAAAATTCAAATATTGGTCTGTGCAGAATTTTTCTGAATATAAATACTATAGATTTGTCTGAATTTCTTTGCAGAATTGGTTAAAGTCTGTGCAGAATTTCTTTTCCATATATCTATATCATCCAAATCTGTTGCATGGTGTATCATTCAAAAATTCACTTAATTGAATATTCATCTAATGATAAAAATTGTCTCTCATAACATCTAAATTCATGCTCACATCCATATATATTATTGGAAAAACATATTGAGCAGAATTTTTGGAAAAACATAAAAATTGTCTCTTATAACAGTAAACATAAAACATAAAACATACCTCCTCGTAATCATAATCTCGGTCACTTCCTTCCCACGGATACCATGATTGCAAGACAATGCCTTCCCCTTCTTCATCCTCACCTACACAATTTAGAGGATGAAAAATAAGGTTATTTCTAGAACAATGTCTGACACAATTGAAGTAGAATAATATGCTATAAACACAAATGCATATCAGTCCAACACCTTAAATTACATCTAAGTAACTCTTATCCAGCAGTCGAACATTAAATTCTTCAAAGAACACATCACGGGAATCATGAAGTTTCTTGAGTGTTCTGGCAGACATCCACCTCTAAATCCCCACAAGAAAACCAAATCCTTACTGTCAACTTTTCTTCTGTTGTCTGTCCAAACCGAGACATCCTCATCAATAGTGTGGTCTTGGGAACTTGTGGAGCAAGGATTGAAAATGTTTGTATAGTCTTCAAGTACAGAAGGCAAATGGCCATTTTCATCCTCGTGAGTTACAGGGGCAATTTTTAGAATAGTGCACAGTTTAGCAAACAATTCACTTATCCTCAGAACATCATGGCCATGGATATTGCTCTCGCTTGCATCATCTGAAAGATTGAAACTTGGCCAGTTAATGGAACATTAAATTACTGTTTACCTCGTGAAACATCAAATACAATTAATTAGCAGCAATTTCAATTCTCCAAAGATGACAGAAACTATATTGGCAAATACCTTGGTTTTCCATGTCACTGAGAGAACCAATCATGAAGGCATTTTCCAATCAATATACTACTTAAAACAAATCATGTTGTGAGCATGAGAGGCAAGTATGTAAGAGTGACTTGCCTTGGTGAGAAATCTTCATATCAATAGGCGCAAAGAATCGTCTTTTTAAATACGAAATAGCTGCAGGTAAGTTGGTCACCTTTTTCATAAGGCCAATTTCCTTCATCAGATGGCTGACATCAAGTATGTGGGGGAAAACCAAACGCACAGAACACCTGAACTCATCCATGCTAGAAGGTAGTGAGGAAAGGAATTTTGAATAAATGAATGTAAAATCTGCACCAAGGAAAAAATAGGAGTGGAAAATCAATAAATGTAAAGAAATAGGTTGGCCAGTATAGTTTAAATTGACTGAAAGTTGTTCATTCAAGAGACAAACCACTAAGTGAGTTGTGGGCAACAACAGGTTTCTGAGAAGTAGAAATCAAATCGATCACCTCTCGAAAGCCACGAACACGGTTATTTTGTTCATCTTCCAGATTTTGAAGCTCCCTCTATCAATTAAATAAAACTATGATTACATAGACCAATTGAAGGTTGAGCATGAATTATCACAAATGATTATGGTTTGCTGTATACCTCAAAAGTTTCCTTTTCATTTATATCCACACGGAGTTTACTGAATTTGAAATTCTGGAAAATGGGTAGACAAAATCACACTGCCAACCTGAAATTAATGGCGTTAGGCATCTCTTTAGAAAGTGATTCATTAATTACTTAGCTCTCAATCTTATCCCAAAAACAAAAGATTACCGAGCTCAACTATGCCCTTATTATTGAGTTATGCAGCCTCCAACATAAGTAAGAGTGAATTTCGCAAACAATTGAAATTTGTCAAAATGAGCTAATTAAGAAACATTCAAATTCCCAGAAGCATTTGGAATGATATAGACAGATATATAAGTAAAGTGGAGTGTATTGAACTACAAATTGATAAATAAAATTGAACAAAAAGGTTTGAGAGAGAGAGAGAGAGAGAGAGATTTATTGACCTGATCTCAAAATGGTGTCCAAAACCTTGAAAGCTTGTTCTTCAGTGAGAGGCCTAGTCTGAGTAGGGCCAGTGCAGACCTTGGCTTGAGCTTCCAACACGGTCTGATTGGGTTTTCGAAACTTGGAGCTCCGATGCAAAGTCGAAACTGTCGGATTTTGGAAATCGGATTCCGGAATCCCTAGTTGATCAATCGTGGTCGAATCAATCACAGATTTCGCAGTGAACCGAGCTTTCCGTCGAATCAATCGGTGGTGGTGGTTATCTTTTGGAGAGAAGTGAAGAGAGGTTTGGATCTTCGGTTGAGTGAAGTTTCGAGGATTGATGGGGGAGATGGTAGTTGAGTCCGAATTAAGCAGAGCTTTCATGGCGATTTCTGTGTTTCCGTCGAATCAAATGGTGGTGGTGGTTATCTTTTGGAGAGAAGTGAAGAGAGGTTTGGATCTTCGGTTGAGTGAAGTTTCGAGGATTGATGAGGGAGATGGGGGAGATGGTAGTTGAGTCCGAATTAAGCAGAGATTTCATGGCGATTTTTGTGTCGCTCTCCGACTATGGTGATGATAAGCAGCGGCGAAGGACAAAGAGGGAGAAACGGAAAGAAGAAGAACAGAGGGGGAGAAAGAGATAAAGAGGGAAGGCTGAGAGAGACGTCGGTAGGTGGAAGGCTGAGGGAGAGAGACGTGGGTGAGAACAGAAAGGGAGAGAGAGACGTGGATAGGCGGAAGGCTGAGGGAGAGAGATATTTGAGCGGGAATATATCTCACATTTTCAAAAATCTTTGTCCTTTATTATGATCTGTACCGTTAATATATTTTTAGAATTGATCTTAGCCATTAGATTAAAATGTATCTCACATACATTTTGATATATTTTTCAAAAATCTTTGTGCCTTATTATATAGATTACTAATAAAAAATTGATTGAAAAAAAATATGTGTATGATCTATCTCTCCCATAAATTTTGAATCATTGCCTCCATCAATTTCTTCTTGTGTTAATAAATCCCAAAACCATGAACAAAGACTATATATATATACAAAAATGCTAGAGGCCCCAAAATTTTTACCAAAAGTTTTACCAAATGTCTCACATGGGTGTGGGACCCACATGGGACCTACATTGTGTGGGTCCCACACCCATGTGAGACATTTGGTAAAACTTTTGGTAGAATATTTGGAGTCTCTAGCATTACTCATATATATATATATATAGAGAGAGAGAGAGAGCATATCTAGATCCTCTTGGTAAGTATTGAGTCTTTTTTCTAGTTCTAGTAAATATGATGATGGCGATTCGACAAACTCCCCTCATATGTCATCCATGGTTCTCTATGGCCCATTTGCGGAACCTCCTTCTCATGAATTTGCAATGAGGGAAATGTATTCATGGAGGGTTTGTGTATACTTATATATATACGTGTGCGCGCGCGCGCGCGTTGTTAGCCCACCACTAATGCGTATATATATGAGACTTCTTTTTTTGCTTTTTTGACTCTTGGTTGATCTGGTTTGTTGTAGGTGAAACATGGGGGTTTGGCGGTAGGGGTAATGGTGCTAGAAGAAATTGAGTATTGTGAGATTTATTAATGGTGGCAGTTTCAATAGTGAAAGATGGGTGCTTTGGTAGAGTGAAGAAAATTGGAGAAAATTGAGGAATATAAGATAATGGGCAGTGGCAATTGGTGTGGGTGGGGTGCGGCGGTGAGGTGGGAGTAGTAATCTTGTAGTACTAAGTTTGATGGGTTCTGGTAGTGAGGAGGGGCGGTAGTGGTGGGCTTGGGGAAGGAGAATAGAGAGTGTGATTGTCATGAGGTGATGATTGCTCAAGCTTTGAATGAATTGCATGCTAGTAAGATAATATCAAGGGGCACTTTTATCTTTTTACATACTTTGTTAATGGAGTTAAGTTTTGAAGCCCATTAGGAGGTCGGTGTCATTTCTCCGTACTCTTCGAGCCAAGTGTAATTATGGTAACATTCAAGGGAGTTATGTGTCTGTAATTTGCCCAAAAGAAATAGAGTTAATTAACACATACTTTTCTTGAGATATTTGACAATTATAAGGACTTTTCTTGTAATTTTTGAAATTACACTGCGTTGCCTTGTTAGACTTATTGAATAACTGACATTTACCAAAGAAGTGATTTTACATTATATTAGTTACATTTTTTCCTATAGCCAAACAAATTTGATATAAACATTCCACCCTACTAATTTATCTTTCCAACCAAACATGCCACTCCTTTCTCTTTCCCCCATCTCATCTATTTGCTCTTGATGGAGACCTTATTCTCAACATAAAGAAATTGTAGGAGCTTCAAGACAAGCTAGAGAAAGCATAGTTCTCTCTTTATAACTGTCTATCTCCACTTATTTGGTTTCCAAGAAAACATGAAAGAATGTGATGAAAATGTAGTAAAAGGAATTAAAATTCAAAGTTCTCTTCTCTCTCTCTCTCTCTTTTCCAACAAAAGAAATGAAATTTTATTTAAACGAAGTGATTTGGTTGTCTTGGACTTAGTTGAGTGGAGGTTTATAAATTCCACATGAACAAGGCACCAATGCATCAATTTCTTACAGAATATTTTGAGAGGAGTGAAGGCTCTTGATGTGTTTAATGCTATTGGATATGGTTGGAAGCAACATGGAGGTGATGAGGTGGTGGTAGGGTGTGGCTGAGATGATTGAGTTTGTCATTTCTATGATTTATCTTTTATATTTTGTTTCCTTTATGTTTGTTTTGAGAAATAGATCGATCAATTCCAATTATTTCTTCTTCTTTTTTTCTTGATTCTTTTCTGATCGAGATGTATGGATAGCTAGCCCTATGCAATTTTCTCAATCGGTTTCCTTTACCCTATTATTGAATTAGAAAGCAATACAAAAACTTGTGCATAGAACTCGCTATTTTTATTTTTATTTTTATTTTTTTTGCGTCAAATAACAAAGAATTCGTGATTGAAAGAAAGATTGGTTGGTAGGATGTTATGTAAGGCCCCGGTGTCCCACATCGGGAATGGAGGGGGAGTTCCTGGGCTATAAAAGTAAAAACCTGGACCCTTATATAGCATCAAGGCCTTTTCCCGGGTGGTGAAATCCCTAACAAAACTCCACAGTTAAGCGTGCTTAGGTTGGAGTAGTTCTGGGATGGGTGACCCACTGGGAGGAACAAATCCGTGCGGGCGTGGCCCAAAGCGAACAATATCGATGACGTGTGAAGGGTCGGGGTGTTACATGTTAATTTATCACCACATGGCAAATAGTGAAAATTAGAAAAGTACTAGTGGATAGTAAAAGTGAATTGAGATTACTAGTGATGGATTGAGGTTGAGGATATAACATGTTCAATTCCTTGCCCTTGTGTCCAGATTATGTTTTTTGGAAGATGGGTAGGGTTAGGGTTTTGCGAAAAAGATGAAGACAAATGCATATTTGTCCTTCTACATTGAATTTTCACTAACTTTTGTTTTTTCTTCATATCAACCCTTAAATTACACATGTACTATATATTCTGTCAATGTGGACAGAATTAACAATGATAGAAAAGAAAATCTCAAAATTGCCAAAATCACATGAGAAATCTTTGGTTATTTTTAAAAGTGAGATGAGACTGTGAAGTGCTCCATCAACATAAGGGGCTAAAATGAATTTTGCCTTTGATTTAATTTAGGTTATATACTATAAGCATGTGACAAATTTGTATTTGTGAAAACAAGACGGCCATTTTTAGAGGCATACTCTACATACAAGGATTCATTAATGGACTCGGTTGGCTAAGATTGGATCATACAATCAAAGACATAGCATTTATTAAATTAAATCATGCATATGAAACACATTTTTGTTCTAGCTTGAAATCCAATTCATGGAGCTTTTTTAATTAATCATATAGACATTGATTAAGGCTTCTTGTAATAACCCAGAACAGTATAAATAGTTTGCACCACAGTGAGTAACAATACCAGACTAAGGAAGTTCCTTATCTTATCCCATGGAGGGCGAGAATAATCATCAATCTTGAGTCTTACAAGGCGCAAATTCGGATTAGTATCCCCACTGGCCAACCTTTTTAGAATTCCTGGCAACCTCTCTCTTTGTTCGGGAGTTGTTCGCGAAATTATCCCACTGTCGACAAGGAGTTTGACATCTTCAGATGTACGAATCAACTCGCTCATAAACTGCAAATAGGAGCACACATCACCCTTGTTGCTACCCAGCGGTTGAGAGATCTCATAATTTTTGAGATATTGAAACAAAACCTCAGTATCATCATCAACCAAGAAAGTAGGCAATGTAAGCACTGCACGAAACATGTTTGTCATGAATTTTATCCCTCCACTTCCAATTCCTTTGGCATGCTTGAAATGGATGCCTCTTTGTCTCAGCTCTGTAGCACTATGAATTTTGTAGCTGAAGGAAGAACTCTCAATGTCAAGGACGACAGTCTCATCATTTTTGTATTTGGTTGAGCTTGGAGAGTCACCTCCTGGTCCAATTACCAGCATTTGAAGGCCATGAAGAAGGTCTGTAGGTTGTTGCTGAAGCAAAAAAGATTTTTTTTCAAGTCTTAATTTTCGTTTAAGTGCTTGCAATAAAGTTGTAGGTGTATGGTGGCATTGTTGGCTTCGTTCCTCCAGCACAGGCAACACCAATAAATCATACAAGACCCTCTTGAATAAGTCCTGTGGTTGTTCCCATTTCCCTTTCATTACCACTTGCTGGAAGAAGCTTCCATTCATCAGTTCTCTCAATACCACAAGGGGAATTTGGTTTCCAACGAAGAACAAAGACTTGATCCATCTTCGGATCTGCTGATCAGTGTTCCGTTGTTTGCCAAAAACGAGATGGTCAGGTGGATAACACAGTTGTTCAGAACCTCCAAGAGCAAATAATGCCAGTTGGAGGATAAAGCAACCATCCTTGATCATCATTTGTATAAATTGACTTCTAGTCACTTTACTTTCATCATCCACTATGCCATCAACATAGGCACCTCTAGCTTGTGTTTCTATATTTCTTAATGAAGTAGAGTATGTCGCTTTGGGATTTGAGTCATGTGCACGTGTTAATATGTGTTGCCACGTCGCCTCCTTAAGCTTGGACATCAAGGACTCCTCGTTTGTAATGTAAAATGGGCCAAATCTTGGAAGTGAATCATAAAGCTCTTGGAGTTCATTGTCATCAATTTTTGGAGAAGCTGTGTCCAGCTTGCATATCTGGCGATCTGGCTTTGTGGTGGACTCAATCCATTCTAGAGCTTGAGTTCGTCTTAGCTCTTTACTTGGAGGTCTGCTTTCCTTGTCTGGGCTAGGCATTGAGATGATGCTTTCAATTCTCTGACCTGAATGCAATTCCACCACCTAAAATGAGTTTGACATCCATTTACAAGTGAAAACCTTCCTTTCTTTTTATTTTCCTTTTGATCATCAATTCTTTTTATTTGACACTTATTTGTTTCAGCAAAAAATATTTTATGAAAAATATTTTCTGCATTTTCTAACAATTTATGAAAAGCATTTTCTGTTGGATTTCTGCGCCGTGTGAGGAGCTCTGAAAATGGAAACCATGAAAGTCAAAGAAAGCTGAAAAAATGAAGAAAGAAATGCAACTGCAGATTTAGGCTGAAGATTCAGCCGAGCTGTCTGTTGTAGAGTGACTGTGTAGAGTGGCAGCCATTAATGTTGTCGGTAGGCAAGCTTGACTTTAGACTCTCCCATTTGTATATAAATATGGGATGAGTTTATTGGAGCGAGTGAGGAAACCAAGAGAAAAAAATGAGAGTGAAGCAGAGAGATTGGCCCTTTGTGTGAGCAAGAGTGCTCCCTCGGTGTGAGAAGGAGAGTCATATGGGACTTGAGTTAAGGAAGAGTGTTTTCCTCCTCATTCATTGTAATTTCTTTATAATCTCCATATATATATAGTGAAATTTGATTACTCTCCCGTGGATATAGGCATTGGGCCGAACCATGTTAAATTATTTGTCTTTTTGTGTATGTGGGTTCTTTGTGCATGAAAGTTTATTTTGAACATCCTAGACGGGATCCCAAGATTTGTTGGGATCTGAGGACTCCGCCTAGGATGTCCAGAATTAACTTCCATACACAAAACAATAAAAAAAATTTAACGTGGCTTGGCCTAATGCCTACATCTACAGGAAAGTAACCAAATTTCAGTATAGATGGAGAGAATACAAAGATATTACAAGGGAGGAGGAGGTAACACTCATGCTTACTCAACTCACACTTAGCTTCCCCTCTCACACTGATGGAACACTCTCTCTCACATAGAGGGTCAATCTCTCTTCACTCTCTCATTTGGCTTGTCTTGATTTCCCCATGCTTGCTCTACTAACCTCATCCCAAAATGAGATAGCCTAAAGTCAAGCTTGCCTACCAACAAGCCACCGGCAACATTGATGGTAGCCATGCTATACAACCACCCTACAACAAATAGCTCAGTTGAATCTTCAGCCCAAATCTGCAGTTGCATTTCTTTTCTTCATTTTGTAGCTTTCTTAGACTTTCATGGCTTCTACTCACATGTGCACAACTCCTCATATAGAGCAAAACCCCAACATTTTCCACATTTTCTAATGTACAAATGACAAAAAATAAAAGTCGACCGAAAATATTTTCTATAATCAACAAAAAATAAACTTATTTAGGTGGAAAATATTTTCTACTTATGAAGGTAAAAAATATTTTTCAAACTAAAATCTTACGAGCGCCACCATGCCACCACCAACACCACTGCCTCACCACTCTATTACCACCATTGGAAGACCAAGAGGGCGATGACCTTTAAGCTTCAAAATTTCGTTCTAGTGTCATTAATTTTTGTTTTTTAGTTCTTGTGTTATACATAATTGCCACCTCCTTGCCCCTCAATTCTTGAATCCTCCATGTATGTCTTTCTTTCATCAGCCAGACGCAATCCTTTTCAATAAAGCTTTCTATTGTTTCCATTTCATATGTTACTCAATATTCAACTTCAGCAAAATAATATAAGTTAAATTACATTGACCTTTCTTCAAATATGGAGGAAATACAAGCTCCATAGTTTTAGGATGATTATATTGATTTTCCTTTTAGTACGGCTAAAGAGACCATAACTAATACAGATAGTATGAAAATACAAAGATAAACAAAACAAAATATACAATTTAAAACAGATGACAACATTATTTTTCCATCCATATGACTAAAAAATTATGAATGAAATGGGACTTATTGTTATATGAATTAAAATCTTAAGAGAGTCTAATATAATTATGCCAAAGTTATGGGTCTCTCTCTCTCTCTCTCTCTATATATATATATATATTCAAATATCAAGGGATTAGTGTAATTTACACAATAATATATGAGCCAAAATATTGTTTTATTTTCTTCATTTTGTCTTTTGTGTTTAAAAAAGAAAAATTAAATACCCATCATTTTTATTTGTGTGAAAATAGTTTTCTGAGTTGGGGTTGAACTAGGCTTGGTAAGTTTATATCCATTATAAAAACATATAATAAGCTTAGTAAGCTTATATCCACTATATAAAAAGTACATAAAAAACTACGTTATTGAATCTTGATTTAAAGCTCATTAATTAATCCATTTTAGATCGGTTAAAGAGATAAATAAACAAATTTAAACATATTTTTTAAGCTCTTTGAACAATCTAAAATTTGGCTTAACTTGATTTATTTACCGTCCCCACGTCAAATAAGATTCCCCTGCTACTCGTGTTTCCTGTTCCGCCACTGATTACCACCACAACAACAATACCATCACTACCATACCTATTAGCACACTAGTTCAAGATTGCAATGAAACATAATGAACATTTACTTTACAAAAAAATGTTTATTATAAAGAATATTTTCGGCCAAAACAAACAATGTAATCCAATAGGAAAATAAGATGGTAACGGTTTGTTTAACCTGACAGTGGACTTGAGGCATATTTTGAGTTTAGCTAAAGTTAAAAAGCACATCCAATTCCATAGGGATTGCAAAATTATGCATCCATTATATTTGTTTCAATTCAACTGATTTTAATATATAAAAAAAAAATTAAAATAATTCAATTATGTAAAATTTGAGAGAGAGAGAGAGAGAGAGAAAGAGAGAGTGATGAACACAATTGAGTTGATTGTGTGTGTGGTTGACATGGGTTTTGTGGACTAGTAGTGAAATAATCAAAGTTACCACAGTGAGAGAGAGAGAGAGAGATGGAATGAGAAGTTACCTCCTTTCTAGCACCTGTGATGTGATCTGTGCTGGATGGAGGACGGGTCGCTGCTTCAAACTTGGAGTAAACACAACTCACAAGAGAAAGACAGACATACAGATAGAGATCCGAAAACACAACTCACACCTAACCCTCCTCCTCTTTCTCTCACCTACCCCTCCTCTTTCTCTCCTCTTTTATCTGTTAGACTTGGAGGTCTCCGAGTTGACTCGAATAGTTCCACTACAATTTGAACATTAGAACATTTCCCATCTTTCATTTTATTTTCATCAATTTAAATTTGATAAAAGAGTATTCAAAAATTATCTTTAATTATTTCATCAAATAAATGGAGTCATTCTTTTCATAAAATTGAGAAATTAAATTTGAATTTGATAAAATTTTAAAAATATGAAATATTATAGACAATTTTTTCCCATCAAATTTGATGAAAAGTGAAATTTGAGATGAAAAGATAAATTTTTAAAAGATTTTGATAAAAATTTGATAAAAAAATCGAAGTAATTCATATCAAATCAAACTTTCTACTTAAATTTGAAATCAAATTAAATGAAAATTTTGGTGATTGATTGGAGATGGTTTTACTTAACAGTAGTATTACAAACTCACAAATATTATTTACAATTCTACACTTCTTTTGGATTGATGGTTTAGGAACGAAAGTGAAGGATTTGGTCAAATAAAATTAATTAAAATCATATTTGGATTTTTTTAAAGGAGAGGGAAGGGAATTGCATAGAGGGCTTATAAGGAGGAAATAATACAAACATTTTAAGCACTCCACTTTCCCTTCAAATTGGGAGGAAACAGAAGGACAGGAAAGAGAAATGCTTCTCATAGTAATTGTGGTGGGTAAAATTGAACCACTTGGCTGTGGTGGTACTCTGGTGAGAATAAAACTACTTGAACCCTAAAAATACACTCATAAAAAGACAAAGGAGTGGGTGGAGAGAAGCCTGGGGACTCTCTGATGCGTAAGTTAGCAAAACAGTAAACAAAGGAGTAAAATATGAGAGTATAGGTTCAGGAAGTGTATTGAATCGTGTGTATCTTAGCCTTTGTTACCTTCTTTATTTATACTCTGCTCTCACTAGCCGTTGTGGACGGTTAAGCCTCCTTCCACTCCTCATGTCAACCTCCTTTTTCTAGAGATCATGCACCAGATTGGCACGTTTATCTAGGAGTTAGTTGGGCCATTATTTTAGGAAGACACATTTGAGAGAGTCTACCCTTATGGGCATGCATCCTGTATGCCATGGTCCTAACCATTTGGACCCCTAATTCTTGGACTCAAAGATCTCTAGTCTTGCACCTCTAATATTATGGATCCAGATTTTTGGTCCTGTTCAATGGTTTAATTTGCCCTTCCACAATTCTCCCCATCTTTAAACTTTTTTAGGGTTTCTGACCACAGAAGAAGTTCGAGTGTTATTTATTTGGGAGCGAACCATCAAATTTCAATTCCTCTTCTATCGGGGATTTTGATTCTGCGCAATGATTCACTTAAACTGATGCTTTTGGGTTGCTGTCCTTTCGTCTAATGCACCACGTTTGACCCGGACGCGTGTTTTCAAGTTATTAGACCCAATCTAACGCGTGCGTCTGATGAAACGATGCTCGTGTCAAGTCGTATTGATTCGATAAATATAAATCTCTCCTCCTTATTTCCAAATCTCTCATAACTCATCACTATTTTATTTAGAAATATAGAGCGAGAGATAGAAAAGAAGTTGGCGTTTTTGAGTTAAATAGGACTTAGGGCCTTTAACTATGACAGATAGAAATCCTGTTTGTTTGCGTCTATACTACCTACGATGCCAAGGCTGAGGTCAAAGACCTCAAATATCATCGAAGGCCTGGGAAGATATCCAAAAAGCTTGTCACCATCCTCCCCGAAACCAATAAAGACCTAGAGGATGATATTGTTGCCATTTTTGGAAATTGGGAATTTAATGATGATTCCCTGAAAGTCTAGCTAGTCCCAAGGAAATTTGGCGAGCAGGTTTTGGTCTAGCTTTCCACTCTTAACTTTTCTTTTTCCTCTAATTTGGACTTGTTTAGTTTGATCTTCCCCTTTTTTTTCGTTTCCAATGTCAACACAGTCAAAAATTTGCGAGAGTATCAAGTGCGTCTTAGCGACTTGAAGAAGATTTAGGCCTTTCCAAAAATTGAAAAATCTGCACCCAAGCTTATTGGGTATATGTCTCCTAGACCCTACCTACTTGACGAGGGGGAGACCTTTGAAGAATCTTCTAATCAACAAGGTAGTTCAACTGGTGTTACTTCGAGTGAGAAGAAGTTCTAACTAGTCATTGATGTAACAATGGAAATACCTGGAGTTAAAGTGGAGGATCTAGTGGTTGTTTTTTTGGCTTGTCGTTCCAACCCTCCTGTTATGGAGAAGAAGCAGAGGCTATGCAAGTCAACCGAGCTCCAATCTATAAATAAAGAAAAAAAAGAGTAGAGCTTTTTCTAAATCTAGTCCAATTGATGCTGCTGTGGGGTTTACGTCTCCTAAATTCGTAAAATCCAAAAAACCTTCCACCATGAATAAACTCTCTTCTTTAGAACTTCCTCCTCCCAAGTGTCAAAAAGCTGAAGGATCCTCACAAACTACTTCTACAAATGTACATAGAGGCCCGCTTCAGGCCTCAGATGTTTTTGCGCAACCGTGCCACCTACGTGTCAACCAATGATAGCTTTATGGAAACCCCAGAATTGGGTTTTCAAATTAACAAAGGGTTCCTTCTACCCAATAACATGGCTCATTTCAAAAAGTTGGATGATGGAATGATGTATCGAGTTGGCATTTCTAGTGCCATTAGGGTAACTTCTGACCTTTCCCCTGTTTGTATTTTTCTCTTTATTTTTGGTTTCAGTTGTCTAGCTCGGTATTGTAGACATCATTTTGGCTGGCCCTAAGACTTAGGTGCTTTCTTTTGATTACCCGATGATGAAAACAAGAATGTGCTATCTCACAAAATCCTCAATAAGAAAGAGGGAATTTGAGTTTTCTTCCTAACCCTAAGCCTATTTTGGCCAAGTGTTTATGTCCCGTTCAAAATTCTTTTTCGAAACTTCCACACTTTATTCCGAGTATGTCCATAATGTTTCGAGACTCATTTTTAAACTCCAAAGTGAAATGTTTTCTTAGTTTCTTCAGCAAAGAACAGTATGGAAATAGGAGCAAATTAGTTAGGCCAAGGCACATTAGTCAGGCCAAGGCAAATTAGTCAGTTTCTTCAGCAAAGAACAGTATGTCTATAATGTTTTCTCAATTTCGATAGATAATAATTCTATCGAAAAATCCTATTTTGTGCAAATTAGTCAGGCCAAGGCACATTTTTTTGGCTAGAGCCAATTAATTGGCCGGTCGACTAATTTGTCCAGGAATAGGGCAGTTTCGACAAAATTCTTGTTTAATGCGTATGGCAGATGCCACCTTAGATATTTTTGATATGCATTGTGTATCCACTTACCCTCCACTATCAAAAGAGTCTGCCTCTTCAAAAGAGGAGTAACTAAAGCAAAGGTCAAGTGCTTAATCGTTGTCATCCCATGATCCTTGTCTTCCACCTTGTCTCCCACTATCTTCTCTATTAAGTCTTCCACCATTGTCTATAAGGAATATCATATTGTTTAGAGAGAGGGGAGATTTGATATAAGGAAAAGTCTTGCTTGAATTGAGGGTGAATCATAGTTGAGTCATAAACCTTAATTTTCCATATACACTGTTATACCATCTTCTATATATCAAAACCATCCAAGAAATTCCATTATAGCCAAATTCTAATAGCTTTGATCAAAGGAAAAGTGTTTGTTGTTGAAAGTGAGAAAATTAGAGAGTCAAACAATTTCTCCCACACACACTGTTAAACGATTCAAATCACCATTCTAACAAGAATTCTAAATTTTTGAATGGAGGATTGAGAACATGCTTCATACACTTGAGGGTGACCAATAGAGAGTTTGAAAATCAAAAAAGTTCATCATTTCTTTAGAAGGTGAAGTTTCAATCTCTTTCATTTTCTTATATTTTCTTTCTTATATTAATCTTCTTGCTTTAATTCATATTATAAACCTGTTGTAATCTAATTGGAAGTGGTTAGTTGGGCTACCTACATATCCTCCATTTGTTCTTTCTTGGTGTGGCAACAAAACAAATTTTTCCCAGGCCTAATTGCCTGGCCAGTCAATTTATTGGCTAGCAAGCTAATTAATTGGCCAACTGGCTAAGTTTTTGGCTGGGCGGCTAACTTTTTGGCTAGCTAGCCAACTTTTTCTGAACAGAACAGAGCAGTCTTCCGATGACGAGCAAAACAGTTTTCGGTGGTCTCTAAGGCACATGAAGTTTATGTTTTTCTTTAATTTGAAAGATTTATGTAGTTTTATGTTGTTGTAATATTTTTTTCATCTCTTTTCTTATTCAGATATGTAATTGTTTAAGTATTGTAATAATTTTCTACCCTGCTTCTTTCTATCCCATTCTTTTTTTTGCTTTCTTTATTGGTACATAAATATCCTAATTGGCAGGTGACCTCGGGCTAACCCCTGGCATCTCGTAAGGTGTCCAGGCGAACACATCTATGTTTTCTCTCAAAAAATTCTCCGTTTTTCTTTCTTCTTCCTCAGCTAAGCCGAAGCCGAAGAGAAAGAATTGCTCTTCATCGCCTTTCTGTACTAGAACCTTTTTCAAGGGTTCTTCCCTCTTGTCGGTAGATTCTTTGCCAACATCCTCCAAGACCTCTTAGTCTTCGCTTTCAATCTTTGCTATCTCTGCTTTCCTCACATTGTAGGTATACTTCATTGCTACCATGAAGCAATTTTTCACCTGCACTTGGTCTCCCCTCACTTATTCAATCCCTTGGTTAGTTAGGAACCGCAATAATTGGTGTAGTGTTGAGGGAACAACCCTCATTGCATACAACCAAGGTTTTCCCAGAATGATGTTGTATAGAGAGAGGGTATCTATCATTGTAAACTCTATAGTTACCTTCTTAGTCCCTACCTACACCTCCAAACTCGTGGTTCCTAGCGGCCATGTCAGCATCTCATTGAATCCAACCATAGTGTTGTCGGTTTGCTTTAAATCATCCTTATGGAGGCCGAGCTCCTTCTAATATCTGACGTACATGATGTCACAAGAGTTGCCTTGATCAATTAGGATGTGCTTTACTTGGTAGTCACCAATTTTCAATGTCACCACTAGAGCATCGTTATCTGGATGTTGTACCATATCTAGGTCCTCTTCAGTGAAAGATATCATTGGCCTCCCGATATCCATCTGTCCTGGGCTTTTTCTGTTGGATCTGGTACAACATTTCGCAGGGTTCCAATCCATGTATTCTCTCGGGACCTTTTATGGTGCCCAATAGTTAGCTGATTCTTGATTCTCTCCAAGATTTATAGATGTGGATCTTGAAAACTATACTCACTGCCTATACGGATCTCAATCCTAACTCCAACCTGTCAACATTGGTATTTCCTCGGCTTCGCTTCGCAAACCGTTTGTCTTCCCTTGATTCATTGTACTCATCTTCTTTGCTTTCTTATCTTTCTCTGCCTTGGCGTATTTTTTGATCCGTGCTATAAATTCCTCCATGTTCTTCGGGAGTGTCTTCACAAGCAACTGTCGAAGTGGGTAATCATCATCTAAGTCGTTCTTAAAAGATATCATTACAAGTTCTTGGTTATAAGCCGAAATTTGGTTATAAACCTCATGTTACCTCTTGGCGTAGGCCTTAAGACCTTCGTCATCACTGATCTTCAAAGCCAATAAGGAGTCTACCCTTAGTGACTGCAATTTGTTTGTAACAAACCTAGCTGCAAACATCTTGACCAAGCCTTTCCAACTCTTCACACACCCTTTCAGGAGTTTGTAGAACCAATCTAATGTTATTTCCCCGAACGACGATGAGAACACGTTACATAATAGTTGTTCATTTCCACTCCACAAAGCCATTGAATTTAACTATAAACCGATGTGAAAGGTTGGATCAAACTTACCCTCATAGATCCAACTCCACCGAGAATGATGTCTTTGGCTGGACGTTGGATGTGATCTCAACATTATACCTCTTCCTTTGAAAGTAATCTCTCAGGTCCTTCTTCGTTCGTCCGAGAGCTCGGTTGTCAGTCGACTAAAGCCTCTTTGGCGCGCTGCTTCTTGTGTTAAGATGCGTCTTTTTGGACTTTTCCACGTCCCCTTCATCGTCAAAACAAAGGACTTTGTCCTTGGATCTGACGAGATCCCCTGATATAGGTCCCATTGGTCCGTGATGTCCTCTGTGACTCCCCTCACACTGATTCTGTCTGCCCGGCATCTCGTGATTGCCGATGTGAATTTTCCTATCCCTTAGCATATTGTGGGACAGTTGGTACTACTTTCTGTCCTCTTTTTTGGATATCAGTCTTGGCTACTGGTGCCGGTGTGTCTTGCAAAGGAAGTACTAGTTACATCACATTGTTCTGCATCATGAAGTTGACCACTGTCTGCAAGTCTGTTGTTATCCCAGATAGGCAACCCAAGAGGGGGGGTGAATTGGGTTATTAAAAATTTCACAATATTAAAAATAACACAATATTCAGAATTTTAATAAATAAAAAAAACAGAATAATAATTATCAATATAAAAGTAGAAGAGATAGAGAGAGAAAATCAAACACTGCGATTTATAGTTGTTCGGCACGCCAGGCCTACGTCCACTCCCCAAGGAACCTCCTTGAGAATTTCTTTACTATCAATTGAATAAATACACCACCAAGCTTGTGGATTTGGCACAGGACTTACTCTTATCTATTGAGCCTCACTCAACAATAAATGCCTTACCCTTACAAAATCTCTCACAGAAATAAGGAATAAGAATAAGTGGTAATTGACCCACTTTTACAATAATTCTCTCACAAAGAGTAGATATGAAAGTGTAAGAACAAAAACTAGACTTAGATTTGAAAGTGAAAGAGAAGAATACAATTTGAAGCTCACAGAAAATTTTCTCTTCAAGTTCTTGGTTTTTCTCCACATCCAACACTTCTATTTATACACAAAAATATACCCGTTGGACGCTCCTTGCTGACGTCATGGCTTACATAAGCACGCTCCTGACGTCATGGCTTACATAAGCACGCTCCTGATGTCATCGCTTACATAAGCAGGCTCTTGATGTCATTGCTTACATAAGCACACTCTTTAAATTTAAAATAGTCAGCAAATGATAAGAATTAAAAAGATAAAAATAAGATTGATTTTTTCTTCTTGTTTTTTTCAAACATGGAGCCACCGTTTTTGTAGACAATTTAATACAAAGTTCACAACTTTCAAACAAATAAATAATTTTCTCCATCTAGTTTATAATATATATATATATATATATATACATATATACATAACTCCATCTTGTTCTTCTTGTTTAATATGATATAATCAATGTAGTATAGTGTGATATGATATAATCAATGTAATGTAAAAAATTTAATAGCGCGCGTGATGTATTCTGCATATAATGTTATATAAGTTCTGATCAAAATTTTGCATACAGAAAAATCTCTATAAATAATATTTATGATGGATCTGAAAATATATGTCCTCTTTAAAATATTGTATATGTTGTAGAGATTTTAAACTAAATATATTTTACCACTCCATATTAATTTTGTCAAAATAAGACAACCCATAAATATCAAATTTGTCAAAATAATACAACCAATCAATCATTTTTGTCAAAATAATATAATTAATCGATTTGTCAAAAGATGAATAGTAATTAACCCTATTTTTCAAAAAGTGAATAGTAAAGTTTTTGAAAATATTTAAAATAATATTTAACATAGATATTTTAAAAAGATAATAATTTGTGTCAAATAATATGTATATTAACTAATATATTTTAGACATCATCAAAATTAAATAAAATGATTAACATCTGTCAACTTGTTCGCCATGTCTTTCAACTCTTCATCCCTTTTCAAGTACCTATCATTCCATACTTGGAGATCGTCTTCATGGTAGTATTTATCTCGACTACCCTTCTTGTTCTCGTTTCGGTCCCTAGCGACATTGTTTGCCTCGGGGTCGACCTCTTGTACTTTTTCATGACTGTTCCCTCCTTTAGTATTAGGAACCATATGTTCCTCTTCCTCATTGTAGATGTCATCTCTGATTCTTCTTTCTGTCCGTTGTTGGTCATCTATTTTATACTAAGTTCCTAGAGACGGTACCAAATTGTGGGTGTTGATTTTCGACCACACAACCAAACAGGGAACTTAGTTGGAGAGCACGCGGCAGAATAGATTAAGCCAACCACTTACCAACAAGAAGATGATAATACCGTGGTGGCTCGACTACCCGGGGACACTTCGACGATCAAGTCAGTTAAACAGTCTCTTAAAGATACCAAATAAGTACTAAACTCACAGTATAAAGCGTATCTTAGATCCACGGGGGTGCCTTACTTTTGTGGCTAGCAATGCCCTAGTCCGCCAAAAGTCTCACTTCATAGGACTCAAGCATAATGCTTATCTCGGACTCTCAGGTAGATAGGGATAAACTCCTCAAGAGCCTTATCCGTATCCAGACTAAGTTCTTCTCTTATCTAGGACTCTTGTCTTCTATCCAAATATCTCGGGATTCCGGTATTGCTGCACCATATCTTGGCCATACCGCAACCATCTTGGCAACATGCCTCATCCATATGGCACCTCGATGGACACCTTAGCGACACCTCAGCCACGTGGCATCATTCTCAAAATACTTCCCCACAATCACCATTGATTGTGATCATATCTATATGGTTAGAGATTTAAAATTTAAACATAAATGTAACATATAACATCCCAAACTCAATGTGACATTCTCATATGCTTTTCATCCCGAACCCAACATGACATTCCATTACTCCACCGTTGAATTATGAATAATATAACCACATAAATGTAACATGTAATATCCCAACCTAACCCATGTATTGAACCACCATACCCCCAACACAACGTAACTTTAACATCGAGCGATGGGATTCAATCTACATTCAATTACAAATCTAAATCCCCAATAATTTTGCGCAACGTATTGTGGCATGTATGTAAACACTAATTACAACAAAGACACAATACACATTCAAACACATATACGACCGAACAAATACACAAATGTCATCTAATACATGGTGTATGTGAATTAACGTTACACACTAAATGTAACACGCATCGTAACACGATCATCTAAGTCCCAATGTACAATTGTCATCCTATAACGTGGTTCACATTCGACATCCAATTAACAAACAAAACCAAATACCTCTAACCCGACCTTTGAACCCTTACACACCACCCTACACATCGAACATATCAAAACGTATCAACCATTACAATGTCAAATACACACATTCAATCAGAACATTGGCCAAAGGGTGTCTATCAATGAGTGTAATAGATTGTCAATGCCCTATTAAAGATAAACAATCCACACTTCAACAAACAACAACACACTTCAACCAAAAAAAAAAAAAAGATATCTTTCCCTCAACTGATTGGAGTCAAAATTTGTCGAAGGAATTAACATAACCCTCAAACTTCATCATATCATCGACCATATCCATATCCATTTAAGCAACATTTTCAAAATGTATTGAAATCCCGCGATCAAGACGAAAAAAACTCGCATAATCGTTGTCTGTAAATTTGTCTTTCTTAAAAACCTTTCCAAACGTGATATAATGAATGAGAAAATAAGGTACAATATAAAGACAAATTAGAGATATAATAGTATACTAAGGCCGTGTTTGATTCTCAAAACTAATAGTGAAGGTATTAATAATCCCATCAAATTATCGTGGTATTCACTATTCAATTGGATTAGTAGGATAAAGTATCCTTTTATCCATTGTTTGATTTGCATTGGATAAGAAAACATATGAATGTAAGATTGCAACTATATTTATCTTCTTTTTCAATCTTACCATTCATCAATGTTTCTTTACAATCTTTACTTTGTCAAAATTTCTTCATAAACGTGGTTTTGAAAAAATTTATAAATAAATAAATAAATAGAAGCAAAATGAAAATACAAATTACGAAGGCCATGTTTAGTTTGTTTTTTAATTTTTTTATAAAAAATATAAACTAATTTGATAAAATAAATATCAAAAAATATTTTTAAATTTTAAAAAATTATTTTTAGCCTTCTAAAATATAAAATTATATAAAAATAATAAATGTTTTAATTTTTAGTCATGGGTAAAAGAGTCTTTTTATTTTATTTCTCAGCTTAGGATATATAACCCCCCACCCCATTACTAATAATCCTATAAATTTGTTAAATTAATTATTTATTAGATTAATAATCTTGAAACAAAATTTCAAAATAAACACAAGATTATTAGGCCCACAAATTAATAATCTAAATCTCATACTCTAATCCTATTCCATAATATTAGGGGTGTTCGCGGATCGGTTTTGTGCGGTTTGCGGTTCGGTTTTGACCCGCCCGCATCTATGCGGTTTGGGAAAAAGTCAACCCGCAACCGCCCGCAGTGCGGTTTGCGGTTTGTGCGGATAGGGTTTGCAAATGTACGGGCGGTTGCGGGCGGTTTGCGGTTTACACTTTTTTCTTTAAAAATTAATTTTTGAGTTTTTTTTTCCCAGTGAATTTAGGCATCAGATTCATTTTATATATTTGTGATAACAATTTTTTGATGAGTTTACAAATAAAAATTGAATATCAATGCATTAAATGAAAGTACCCAAAACAAAGAGACCCTACACTAATATTTTTGCCATGAAAAAAATGTATATCAATGCATTAAAGGTTGTACTCAATTAGAATTGTCAGTTCAGTAATCAATAATCAAACTATAAGTTCCATCGACCATTAGAAGGAAAATTTTATTAGGAAAAAATGGATGAATCACCAATGAAAATCATATAAGAAACCAAGTTTAGGACTTGATAATTCTACGGCATTAAGAAAGTTGAGGAATACTTAAAAATAAGGATCCTAGTGTCATAAAGAATATAATGGTGCTCCTGTAAAAGTTACAAAGTTGGTATATAAAAAAAAAAAAAAAAAAAAAAAATAATAATAATAATAATTAAAGTGCGGGCGGTTTTTGCGGGTTGCGGGTTTAAACCGCGACCCGCCCGCGACCCGCCCGCAACCCGCAAATTTGTCATATTTCAAACCGCATCCACCCGCATTATGTTTGCGAAACCGCCCATTTATATGCGGGTTGGGCGGATTGGGCGGTTTGAGCAGTTCGGATAAACCGTTGCCCACCCCTACATAATATCATTCATTTACAAATTATAAAACCTTATAAAATATATTCATATTTAGGCATCATTTGACAAGTAATTTTTTTAGTCAAAAAGTCACTAAAAAAATTAAAAGCCAACAGCTTATATAAAAAAGTCAAAAATTTCTTTTTCTCTCTATTTTTTACATATCTTTTTGTAAAAAAATCAAAAAGTCATCCCAAATATATTAATTTTTTTACATTATATTTTAACCAAAAAATTAAAAATTATTAAAAAAACTTATTTCCAAACGAGACCTTAATTAAAATTTTAAATTTTAAAAAAATATCATAAAATTTCATATTAAATAAATCTTTTAAATAGAAGTTATAAATAATTTTTCCTTTATAAAAGTACATATTTTACTTTTCAATACTTTATTTTGACATGACTGTTTTGATTGGGATTGTGGGGTTCAGAATTGTAGTGGATTCCTCAAAAAGAATTGTAGTGGGCTTGGTGGCTACTGCCACAAAAAGATTTAAAAAAAAAACGAAACTTTTTAGAAAGTTAATTTTTTAATTTTTTTAGTTAAACAAATAATTTTTTAAGTCAAAAAAGTAAAAAAAAATTAAAAAATCAACTTTTAATTAAGGGTTTGTTTGAGATGTTCTAAAAAAGTATACTTTTTGACTTATTGCCTTATATGGGTTGGGTTTGATGTGATGTGTTAGAGAGTTGATGTGATTTAAATAAGATGATGTGATTTGAATAGGATAGTGACTTTTTAACTTTTTGTATTATTTAGTGTACCCCAAACCAAGCCTAATTTTTCAAAACATTTACTGGGTGTTTGGAACCCAAGTTTGAGGTTAATATAGTCTCAAATAATAAAAAAGCATTTTAGTTTCAAACAGTACATTAATCCATTAATTTAAAAAATAAAAAAGAAAATAAATAAAAAAGAGCAGTGCCTGTCATTGTACGGACAGCCTACACTATGACCAACACAGTGTAGGTTGAGGCTACCATTGCCATTCCACAAGCAGTTAAATGACCATTTTGTCTCTGTAGATCATTTTGGAAAAAATAATGTTCGCGGCAAATTTATCATTTTAACTTTAAGCCTCCGTTTGGGAAATGGGTTGGCTTTTTGACTTTTTGATTTTTTTGACTATTTTAGCCTGAGTTTAAAAGTTTGGTTTGGGAAGGGCTTTTTGGCTTTTTTGAGTTTTTTTGTGAGAGAAGAATGTAATGATTATGGGTTGGATGTGATGTTTTGTTTGTTATGGCTAAAATAGCCTATTTTATTTTTTGTGGCTAAAATAACCAAAAAAGCCCAAACCATGGCTTCCCAAACGAAGCCTAAATGGCATTTCAAATATATTTTTCAATACACAATAACCAACTTAAAAATTTAACCCAACTTTCTAAATACAAACTAAAATACCTATTAAGGGTTCGTTTGGCAAGAAGAGTTTGGGGCTTTTTTGGCTATTTTAGCCACAAAAGACAAAATAGGCTATTTTAACCACAAAAACAAAACATCACATCCAACTCATAATCATTATACTTTTCTCTCACAAAAAAAATTAAAAAAGCCAAAAAACTCTTCTCAAACCAAACTTTTTAACCCAGACTAAAATAACTAAAAAAGTCAAAAAACTAAAAAACCAACACACTTCCCAAATGGAAGTTAAAATACTTAAAAAACTTAAAAAATAGTTACTTCACAAAGACCCACTTAAGTAATATGACATATAGATCGTGCCCAACAAAGGTGAGCCCCACCATCGGGTTAATAGAGAAAGCGGTACACTTTACCTGGGTGATTAGATTCAAATTTGGGGTGCAAAAAATTATCGGATTTATTATTATTTTTTTTTAAGAACTTGCATTGTATTTTGTTTGATTCTGAACTCTTTTAAATTTCATTGATGACTTGATAATGAGATCTCTTCTTTTGAATTAGATTAAATTTAATTGATAATCGACTATTCTAGAATCAGAATCTATGAATGCAGTGACGAATACTATTAAGTTCTCTCAATACACTTGATAATATTGACAATAAAAAGAAAAGTGCAAAAAAATATAAATTTATATTAAAATTTATGAAAAAATATTGATTTTTTTTTTGTTTTTTTTTTCTTACACCTTAAGAGTTTATTGATAATATTGACAATATAAAGAAAAGTGCAAAAAAATATAAATTTATATTAAAATTTTTGGAAAAATATTGATTTTTTTTTTTGTGTTTTTCTTACACCTTAAGAGTTTTAACACTATATAGGTTTGTTTGGAATGTGAGTTGGTTTTTAAATTTTTTAGCTTTTTAGTTATTTTAGTTTAGAGTTAAAAAATTTCATTTGGAATACGTTTTTTAATTTTTTTGACTTTTGTAAGAGAAAAAATGAAATGATTATGGTTTGAATATTACATTTTATCTAATTAATTTTTTAACTTATTTTATCATTTTATAATTAAAATAATCAAAAAATCAAACTTTTTGACATGCCAAACAAAGATTATGTATATCTTAAAGAGTATGAATACCATTGACAACCAATATATATATAATAAATTGATGATTCTTAAGACAAAAGTCCTACTCAGTTGCCACATCCATGACCCAACCCCACCTCTCGGTCGGTGGAACTCTCCGTTAGAATACAAGCACCAGAGAGCCAATGATAGATCAGCCTTGTGGGTCGCATCACAACCCACTGAAAATTATTTGAATACGGGAAAAAAATTATAAGTAAATATTTTTTAGAATATTAGTTAATATTAAAATTTGAGTAAAAAACATTTTTACATTATATTTGAATCATAAAAAAATTTAAATATTAAAATTTATGATTCAAATACAATGTAATGTAAAAGAATATAGTATGCTATTTCAAATTTTGTATCTTGATCTTGTGCTCAAGGATATTTGTTAACAAAAATTCAAAATTCAAAATTATAGTGAGGATTGGATTTACAAGTTGTTTGGATAATCTAAATAAATGTAATTTTAGCATTTTATAAAAAATATATATATAAAAAAAATAAATAGTTGATATGACCTAAAAAATATAAATAAGTGCATTTTTTAGTTGATGTCAAACAAACTCTAACGATGAAGTGAAGCTCCAAATATCATGTCTATTTTGAAAAAAATAATAATATATATATATATATATATATATTTCATCCCTCCAATTTTCCTCTCCACCTTACTTTCAATGACGTGACAAATAATATCAACTAATTAACTCTCTTTAAATTTTTATCTTTTATTTCAATATTGTTTGTAACATCATCGGAGGAGAGTTTGGAGTGATTAACATTGTTATGGGAGCTTTTAATCCACTTCATTCTCTCACAAAAAAGTTAAAAAGAGTCAAAAAATAATTTTTAACCATCTTTCCAAAACACCCCTATGAAACCTTTTTAAGAAGGGGATTAACAATTTCATAGGGAGGTGGCATTAAAATCTAATGTTGAAAGTAAAAATACCATTTTGACCACCACTTTACAAAAACAACAAAACCATTTCTTATATAATAAAATTTTTATATAATTTTATAAATTTAATTCCAACAAATTAATATTGCTATATGGGCCTTTGTTTGAAAAATTAGTTATTTTAGTCAGTTATTTGATTTTTTAAATTATTTTAACTTGATTAAAATAGTTGTGTTTGAGAAGTAGATTTTTTTAATTGATTTTGAACGAGCGCGAAATAATATTCTCGTATAATCCTGTTGATCAAGTTTGCACTCCTCCAAACGTGGTCGCTTTGTCACCTGAAAACACAAACGTGAGTTAGCCGGCGAGTGTGTGCCGGAAACCTCTCTGATACCTAAGTCAACAAATAGACAATAGACACAAAAACTCTATGTATTCTAGAGTAAGAATTGTGATACCTGTACCTAGGTTCTGCTATGAGTTTTTATAGATTCTACCTGGCACAATCTTAATAGGATTCAAACTCTCCTTATAAGAGTCCTCCTAGGAATCAAACTCCCAATGAAGAATAACACTCTACTCACTACCAACCAAGTGAGATGGTTTGCATAATCATAGTAGGACTCTACTCTCCTTAGCAGAGTCCTCCTAAGAATTACATTCTCAAGGATAATGCATATTCTGATAACACCCTACTCACTTCCAACTAAGTGAGATGGTTATCACCTTGCTTGGCTCGCTACGCCTAGCTGAGCTGCCTGGCGCAAATACCCTGACAGGGCCGCACGATCACCAGTTGCTTTGAATCCTCTCGCCGGGTTACCTCTAGCTTGGCTTCCTATATGTGGCCGACATAGCACTTCGGCTCGCCCATTGACCGCAACTGGAGCTCACCGACCGGCCTATCAACCATTGTTCCCACACCGAGCTATCCTGAGCTCGTAACTTGGCCCACAACGCCACTCAATATTCAAAAACAATGCTTCCTAGCTCGGTCCAATTTGGCTATACAAATTATCCTCTCAGATTTGGTACTTGTGAGAAAAAAATAAAATGATTATTAGAAATTAAATATGATATTTTATTTTATTAATTATTTTAATATATTTTGGAGTGTTTTGAGAAGTTAATAAAAAATTAACTTTTTAATATCTTTTTTTGTGATTTTTTTTAAAAATTTAGTAAAAAATTAAAAAATTGACTTTTTACCGATTACTCAAATTACCCTTTTATCTTTCAATAAATTATTCTAATCTAATCCTCTTTTTTAACAACCTCGTAATACGCAAATAAAATAATTTATTTTAATACTATCTCATTAATAATTCTTTCAGAGCATCTCTAACTCACTATGCATATGATGCTTGTTAGTTAAAATGCCTAATGTGACTTACTTTTTTCAACTCCAATGCACTAGGCATATGCTTAGGCATTTTGGCTCAGCTCACATTCACTAGTTACATGTAACTAGCCTTCAAGGCTAGGCAAAATATATTTAATCATTAAGATTATTTCACTCCATCTTTGTTGCTGACGTGACATTCTATAAAGTTAATAATATTTGGAAGAATAGCTAAAATAAAGAGTATGATTGGAGTAGAAACATGAAATCGTTGATAGGTAAAATAAAATATACACTTTATGATAATATTTAAATAGGTAAAATGTCTACTACCATTAGAGATGATTTCAATCAGTAAAAAAAAAAACAGAACCTAGAATCTGGTGCACTAGACATGGTGAGCGTGACGTGTGAAACTCTGTTTGGTACACGTGACACCCATCTTGTGACCCATCTGCCTTCTAAAGAAATAGGACGCTGGCGGTTTCCTTTCTGTGGCCGAGAGAGAGAGAGAGAGACCACTCTCCTCAAGTTCCAACAAATTAGCATCGGTGTCTTTTCTGTAGAATAAAAAAAAAAAATGATTGATAGCTAAGAATTTTAGAAACAATCATTAATTTGGTAGTTTTACACCCATCACTAGTGAGGTAGAAAAATAAAATAAATAAATAAATAGACACAACACATATTGTAAGATTTGTTGTCACATTATTTATGATAGCTCTAATTAAAATTCTCAATTATTTTCTTTTTAGAAAAGCTCTAAAGCCATCGTTTGATCTGTGAGGTTTTTTGATTTTTTAATTATTTTAGTTATAAAAAATAAAATAATTTTTTTAATTTAATAAAATAAAATATCACATTTAATTTATAATTATTTTTTTTTTTTCACAAGAATTAAAAAAATAAAAAATCTATCCTAAACAAAATTTTTTAACTCCAAATTAAAATAATTAAAAAATTAAAAAATCAAACTACATCTTAAATGAACCTTAGGCCAAGTTTGGCAATACCAAAATAATTCATCTTTTTATTTTTTTTATCACATCACTTCTCTATTTTTCTGTATATCTTTTCATAAAAAAATAAAAAATATACTTATTTAGGTCATTCTAAACAACTCCTTAAATAAGTGAAGTTCACCTATAATATAATGTGTATATTTATTATTATTTTTTTTTATCACATATTATTTTAGAACTCAAATATCATTAGAACTCTTTATCATTATGATTATGATGAAATCAAATCATGATTGCGGAGCTTTCACTTGTTTCCTCTTCTTCATTCTCTCTCTCTCTACTTGCTTTGTTCTTGGAACGATACAAGATTCAAATCTATTGCCCCTTCATATGCAAATACTTCTAGATTGATAGAGAGAGAGAGAGAGAGAGGGAGAGAGAATTCAGAAAGAAATCTTCGAGACCTCTTTCCAAAAAGTGGAGCTCATGTATTACGGAATTGGGTTTTTTCACACGTTTAAAATTAAGAAATATAGAGAGAGAGAGAGAGAGAGAGAGATCTAAGGAAGAGAGAAATTAGCTTTTGATTGGTAATTGGATTCATCGCAACAAATAAGGAAAGGAGAAGAAAGATAAAAAGGGGGTTGTGTGTGATTTGAATTTGTTGAGAAAGCAGGGAATGCAAGCTGTGAGTAGTAAAAGAGAGATAGAGAAAGATGGATTTTTGGCCAGAGTTTCTAGCGAGCAGTTGGGGGAAAGAATTCGTGGCGGGAGGGTTTGGAGGAGTAGCCGGAATAGTCACCGGATATCCGCTCGACACGCTGAGGGTTCGTCAGCAGCAGCACTCCACCAGTGGTTCGGCTTTCACCATCCTTCGCGGCGTTGTGGCAACCGACGGACCCCTTGCCCTCTACAGGGGCATGGCTGCACCCCTCGCCTCTGTCACTTTTCAGGTTTCTGCTTTTCATCTTTTCTCTTCATTTTTTTATTTTTTAGTAGGGAATCAATTGAATCAGACGCCATTTTTATCGGTAAGAATCATTAATGCTGTCTTTGGTGGGAGATTTAGGAAGAGATTTGAAAAGAAAAAATGAAAAGGTGTGTAAAATTAAATAAAATATAAATATATTTTATTTATATTTCGCCTAATTTTTTTTTAATTTTTTCTTTTTTCTTCTTAAATCTTTTTTCAAATCATTCAACTAAACCTTTTTTCAAATCCTTCAACTAAAACGCAGCGTAATTAGAGATTTGTTTACAAGCAAGAGTTATTAGATAGAAAGCCCTTATAATAAAAAAATTTAACTAAATCATTTTTTCGTAAACTTTTATCAGCGAGAAACTTTCGTTTAATAAATCTTGCATAATTCCAATTAAAAGTTCAACTGAGAGAAACCAAATCATTTTGAGTAATGTCACCATTCAAATTTTTTTATCAAAATTTTTATTAAATGTTGTTTAAGTGTAGATAGCACAGCACGTTAATATTTAGTAGAAACTTTGAACTGTCTAGCATTTTTGTTTTTTTGAGTTGAGATCTTTGATTTGATCCCCTGAATCTTTGTTTTCTGATTATTCCATTTGTTGGGAATACATCAATGAGATGAGATCACTAGCCCTTTTGATCATTAAAATTCATCTTGTTAAAGAGTATGTAAATTAGTTTTTAATAGTGTGATAATTTATTTGGATTTTACTAAATTTTTATTTTTAACATATTCATTTTAAAAGATCACTAGCCCTTTATTTTGTTTTATTCATTTATTTTATTTTCTATTTTTATTTATTTTTTAATTTGATTATACTAATTTATACTTTACATTTTTCATATGTATAAAAAATAATTATTTTTATGAATTAACAATTTTTAATACCTATTAAATGAAATAAAATATCATTGATTATTTTTTAACAGTGTCTTGGGATACTCATTAACCTGTCCCATTTTTAATATTATGATGCTAACAAGTTTAGTGATGTACAAAATGCGATAAAGATGTAATCACGTGTCTTATCTTATGAAAACTCTTGCTTAATTGGTCAAGTTTGAATATTATGATGCTAGCAAGTTTAATTAGGTACAAAATGCGATAAAGATGTAAGATGTCCCGTTATTTCACACGTGTCTTATCTTATGAAAACTCTTGCTTATTTGGACAAGTTTGTTTAAAGTCAGTTTTTTTTTTTTTTTTTTTTTTTTTTTTTTACTTTTTTAGGTCATATCACGGGTTGGTTTGGCAAGGGCTCATTGGGCTTTTTTGGCTCAATGAGCTATAAAAGATAGAATAAGTTCATGAGCCACAACAGATAAAACATCACATCCAACCCCATAATCATTACACTATTCTCTCACAAAAAAATCAAAAAAGTCAAAAAGCCAAAAGTCTTTCCCAAACTAAGCTTTTGAGCCCAGGCTCATATAGTCAAAAAAGTCAAAAAGCCAACCCACTTCCCAAACGGAGGCTTAATTTTTTTTATATGTTTCTTTCATAAAAAAAATTAAAAAGTAAACTTTTAACTTATTTCTCAAAATATGTCTTTATGGATTCAAAATATAATTTATTAAATAAAATACAATTAATTACTTGTTAACAAGTGACTCTTTTTAATATTGCAAATTGTGCATGAATTCATAGATAAAACCATGACATCAACAAAGTGGGGGACAAAAAAAATGTTAAAATGCAATATATATGTATTTTAATTTTATAGTCATGACTTAAAAAACTGACTTCAAGGTGATGATGATCATAGTTTGAATAATCTTGATCTATGTGGATATGCATGTTAATAAAGTTTTATTAAAATGGATAGTGTTGAGAGAGAGAGAAAGGGGATTATATATGGGATTTCGGAGAGTGGAAGGTGATGTCTGACGGTGAAAGTAGAGTAAGGGGAGAGAGAGAGAGAGAGAGAGAACAAAAGTAAGGTAGGTAGAAATATAGCAATTAATTAGAATATTCACGAAATTCGTGTTTGTAGTCACCATTGTAAAATAATTTAGATTTAATAAATAAGTTAGGGATATTTTAGTTGGAGAAAAGTTTTTAACAACCTGAGTTTATAAGAAAAATCATCCAATGGGTATGCTACTAATCTCTGAAAAAACAATAGAAGGTGAAAGATACCACTATACAAAAAGGTTCTATTAAAGCAATACTATACTATTTATCAATTAACACTTTATGTCGTCTTTTAAAACACCAACCTGAAAGTAATGAAACACTACACAGAGGGATATACAGAAAAGCTTGGGACCCCACTGGGGAGACTCCCAGCACTTTCAGTGGGTGTTGATTAGCCATATTTTTTATTTTTTTTCATATATTATATTAAAAATTTTAAAATAACTTAAAATTATAGGAGTTCGCACCCTTAAACTTTTTATAGATAATTTCAAAATTATATAGAATAGCCTCCAATTTTTTAAACTATAAAGTAGTCCTCCAAAAATATAATCCTGGATCCGTTCCTGATTACAACCATTGTTGTTTGAGTATTCGAATTCTAGATATCTCTTACATGAGTTTACGTGATGACAATTTGCTTTGCAGAATGCCATGGTTTTCCAGATCTATGCAGTCTTATCGCGCACATTCGACTCTTCAGTTCCTGCTACAGACCCTCCTTCTTACAAAGGGGTTGCGCTCGGAGGAGTTGGAACAGGTGCCATACAAAGCCTAATGCTCACGCCTGTCGAACTAGTGAAGATCCGCCTACAATTACAGAGAACAACAAATAACGAAAAATCCCAACTTGCAAATTGTCATAGAGGTCCAGTAAGTGTTGCCAAAAGCATATTTCAAACAGAAGGTTTGAGGGGAACGTACAGAGGCCTAACAATAACTATGCTCAGAGATGCACCCGCTCATGGTGTCTACTTTTGGACGTACGAGCGTATGAGAGAACAACTTCATCCGGGTTGTCGAAAGAGTGGCCAAGAGAACTTCAAAACGATGCTGATTGCAGGAGGCCTTGCAGGGGTTGCTAGTTGGATTTGTTGTTATCCGTTGGATGTGATCAAAACTAGACTTCAAGCTCAATCACAATCTTCGTCACCAAAATATACGGGCATTGTTGATTGCTTTCGCAAGAGTGTTAGGGAAGAAGGATATCATGTGTTGTGGCGAGGATTAGGTACTGCAGTTGCAAGAGCTTTTCTAGTAAATGGGGCTATTTTCACTGCTTATGAAACAGCTGTGAGGTGCTTGTCTAACAACAACAACAATCATCATGAAAGCATACAAACAGACAATGAAATCTACAAGGAATAGCTCTACAATGTATTTCAAAAAGAAAAATCATATGAACGATTAGAATATGATTAGGTTATTATGCCATTCTTCTTGCAATAAATTTATTCTTTGTAGAGAGACTACTACATTCATACTCCATTGAGGGGCACCAAAAAGATATGACTAGCCCATCCATACTCCATTTTCATATCCCATGAAAATAATAACAATAATGATTAAGTGATAGCTTTGTACCTATGCAAAAAAAGTAATAATAATAATAGTAGTACATCAATCGATGAATGTAATTCCGATTCATTTCATAATAATCACCTTTGTCGGACCATTTTAATATTATTGGTTAATTAATTTTTTTTATTTTTTTATTTTTATGACCTTTTGTTTGATTCATGATGAGAAGTTTTGGAAGATTATGGGCCATGGGGGTGGGGGTGGGGGTGAGTAAGTATTTGGCGGTTATGGAGAATCCTCCATTACTCTAGTTTAGTATGTCGTTATTTTTTCTATTTAATTTACATAAACCCATGTAGCTTATAAATAGTTCCATCTTCTATCTTTTCATCCTATATCAACATTTCTGCACTTAAGAGATTATTAGCTAAATAATAGTGTTTTTACCGGTAGAGTTTTTGGTTCATCATCTTGTGTAGAGTTGGCTTAAATCATACGATATGTGGTCGGGCTGTTGTATCTTAAAAGGAACAAATCAAAGTTAAATGAGACAAATCAGAGTTTGGTAACTGTTACACTAGTGTTTAGATTTTTCTTACCATAGTGTGTTTGAGGTGATCATAGCCTAATTTGTTTATATCACTTTTTCTTTATAATATTTCATGAATAAAATATTATTTTTTAGATGTTTTCTCCAACAATTTTAAGGTGATCATTATGGAGCAAGTACTAGAAAAAAATCAATGACGGAATTGGAGATTTTAATAAGCCTTTCAAGTTCAAGGAAGTTCATTTCAAGAGGTGAAAAAGAAAAAAATATTTTTTACCTCAACCTTTTGAAAGTTGCTTATCTTCTTACCAATAAGAATCCAAACAAAATCTTAACCGAGAAGATAAATGACAAATAGTACAAGGCACATGAAGCAAAAGTGGCTTCATATAATATAGATAAATATAAATGTTGAATTGCCTTGCTGGTCAATTTTATGATTACTATGATACCACTTACACTTTCGCAATAAATAAATAAATATATAAACAAAATAAAATAAAAGATTGAAAAGCTTTACAAACTAAGTATGATACTGAAGAGACAGGAGCAAAGAAGTATGCAGCTAGTCAATTTTTTCGTTTCCAACTAGTGGATAAAAAATATGTTGTGGAGCAAGCACAAAATTTCTAAATGATAGTTGCAAAAGTAAAATCTGAAAGTTTCAAGTTTGATGATAACTTGATAGTTGCAGGATTTGTTGACAAGTTACTATCATCTTGGAGAGAATTCCAAAAGAACGTGTGCTACGAACAAAAGAGGAATTCCTTAGAGGCGTTGATCACTTACATCCGAGTCGAAGAGGAGGTTAGATGTCACAACCCAAACCTGTCCCTAGAGGTTTAGGCCGTGACTGTCACGACCCAAACCCGGCCCTATGGGTTTAGCACCGTAACCGGCCAGTAATCCAAGATTACCGAAGGCCTGCTTAACAGTAATATAGTAAAACAGAGTACAGGGCCTGGCGGAAGCCAATACAGTAATTAAACAATGTCCAACGAGCTGTGACAGTCTGTATGCCAAAAAGATTTTTCATGCATTCATACATAAACAGTATAGAATAGTATGTACAATATTTACATCCATTCAAACTAGGGACTCAACCCTACAAAACAGTGCAGAAAACATTCCGTCTGTACAAAACAGTGCGGTCTATACAAAATTTACAGTCACACAGTACAGGGACCTAATCTCTGTATAACAGTACAGTAGTCCAAGCAGTATGGAGACAGACGGGGGAAAACAAACAAAACACCCCAAAGCCATAGCATGGCAATTCGGAACCTCGCAGTGAGGCACAAAGGCTGGCTTGACAAAACTGGAGTAACCCTGACGCCTCTAGCTGCGGTCTGGTGCCTGAACACCTACATATATATATGAGCAGTGAGCTAAAGCCCAGTGAATAACATAAAGCGTAAAGAGGTTTAGAATGAATGTCCTTACAGTAATGAAAGCAGTTCAATTCAATCAGTATTTCAGTTGTTCAGTACAGTAAACAGTCATATGTGGTACATCCATTAGCATAACAGTAACAGTAGGTCTTGAAAGACCGAACAGTAATGATGGCCATCAGTCAGTAAACAGTAGTAGTTCCACGAGGGAACCGACAGAGATCTCTGTAACAGTAACAGTAACAGTAAACAGTAGGTGCTAAGGATGCCACAGTACAGTTCAGAAATAAAGGATATACATTCATTCAGTTAACAGTAATCAGTTCAGAAAACAGTACAGTTCAGTTGTTCAGGAAATAATCATTTGTGAACATATCTTTACACAATCGTTACTCACAGAGTTCTGGGCTACAGTATGCTAGAGCGTGTCCCCCAGTCGCCAACCCTACACAGTTAACAGATTGAACACACACTAAGCTACACAGTTGGGGAATATCATAACTTAATCCCTAATTTGCCTTGGTGTGTTCTACAACGATATCCTCATCTAAATGTCTTAAACTAGGCCTAAGAATGCCTAGGATGGGATGAGGATGCAAAAATACACTTAGAAAACATTTTGCAAAGTTTGCTGAAAATAGGAGCTTCGCTCGAGCGAGACTTTCTACGCTCGAGCGTAAGTCCAAAATCAAAGGCTTCGCTCGAGCGAGGAATCCTTCGCTCGAGCGGTCTGCAAAACAGTAAAAGTACTGGATGCTGAAATTTTACGCGCGATGGTCGCTCGATGGTCGCTCGAGCGGAGCCCTGGACAAAGGTTCTCGCTCGAGCGGGGAATCCTTCGCTCGAGCGAGGAAGCCAAATCTGGAATTTCCAGATCTGCCTCCCAAGCTCAAACCAAGCATTCTACCACTCCAAACTCGACCTCTTGGGCCCAAATTCTGGAAAACATCACTAAATTCAATGTATAACAAGTTTCAAAGCTCAATTGATGAATTCAAGCCCCAAAGGCGAGTCAATTAAAACCATAATCAAACCCATTTTCAAAAACAACACTCAAACATGCATGAATGAGCTTTAAACCAAATTGAAGCTCCAAAGCTTGCTCAAATGAGCTCATTTCTTTCCAAAACCAGATGAAAACATGGTCTATAACAACAATATGAGCATGCATGTACTAATGTCCATGTAATTAACCTCAAAATGTAATAATACTAACATGCATGCAAGAGATGAGCTTCAATCCACCATTAATGAACCAAACCATGGCTTAGCTCTACAAATGAGGCATGAATTGTGCAAGAATGAACTCAAGAACAACAACAAGAAGATGAATGTCCTACCTTAGTCTTGTATTCAAGGTCTAGGAGCTCAAAGTAGCAATCACACCTCAATTCTCAAACAATTCCAAGCAATTTTCAAGGTAGAACTCAATTTCTCTCCCTCTCCCTCTCTTGGTCGGTTAAGCACAAGAAAATGGCTGAGCAAAATGTTCTTCAAGTGTGTACATAAGGCTCAAGTGTGTGTATTGAGTGGGCCACTAAGGGTGGCAAAATGGTAATTAAGCTTAACTCTTTAATTAGCTTATTTAATCTAATTTAATCATACCTAATCAATTTTCAGATAATTATACCATAAAATCATATTAAATATGAGGGTCACGGAACATCAATCGGTTTCTAGTTCGGCCGCCGATAAGGCCTTCAATTAGCAGTTTAAACATATAAACATGAACAGATAATCAGACAATCAAACAGATAGAATGCAATTAACTACCATATACTCAGTCAATTCAGTTTCAATTTCAGTCAGTCAGTTCAGTATTTCAATCAGTTCAATTATCAGTCAGTTATCATCAGTCAGTTATCAGTCATTATCAGTTCCGTTTAGCAGTAATCGGTGATTATCGGTAATCAATCAGTCCCTAATCAGTAAACAGTATGAGGGTTGTTACAGTGACCGATCAGTAATCCTAGATTACTCAACTTCAAAGTCAGAATTAACAAAAATATTTAATTAATAATAGGGCCAGAAGCGGAAGCAAAGTAACAAATTTTGTCTAATGAACTATGCAAATATGGCATATTAAAGACATTTCATTTAGTTAATAACTCATGTCCATTCATATACAAAAAATATTACGAAACCAAGACCATTCATAAGATCATTATCATACCAAACCCAAAACTTGTTTACAGACATGGCCAGACATGTCCAACAAAAGGAAGCAAAAGAAAATTAAAAGACAAATGCCTCGAGCGTGAGGTATCAGTGGCTAACTCCACAAAAATTTGGTAATCCTTTTACAGGCTTACTAGGGCTGGACATCCCGTTGTTCACCTATATACATATACATACGGAGTAAGCTAACCCCCAATGAATATCATCAGAGTAAAGAGATTATATGAATGAGTTCTAATATTAAATAAAATCATTCTTGTAATAGTTTTGTATCATAACGGAACGATCTCTGATCCAACATATGATAGAATGACCTCAGGTCTAACATATGACAGAACGACCTCAGGTCCAACTTATGATAGAACAACCTCAAGTCTAATAGATAGCGGAACGACCTTGTATTCAATCATTTACAGCTGTATATGACCATTCAGTCAACTCATAGCAGACAATCAAGCTTGCCAAATATTCAGAACGACCTTAGGTCCATCTTGTCAAATATATGAAACGACCTTGAGTTCAATTCAGATATATAGAATGACCGTGGGTCCATTTCAGATATACATAACGACCTTTAAAACTTGAAACTTCATAATTAAAGCAAATTGAAACTCAAACTTTCATGCATGTAGAAATCTTTTCCAAATTCCTTTTCTTAGCTTTCAAACACATGGAGATTAGCTTCAAAACAACTCAAGACTTTAATTCATGTATGATATAATACTCAATTCTAACATGGAATACAAAACCTTGCTTAAAAGAATGAAACTCAACAGAACTATGCATGCATGTGTGAACTAGCTTCAAATTCGTCATTCTAAACTCAATTCTTGCAATTTAATCACATTACTTACTTTGAATTCACATATTTGCTAACTTAAATTCATAAATTAGGGCTCAAACACATACCTAAGGTCTTCAACAACACCAATTTTAGCAAAACTTGAGTTGTCTTCTTTAATTCCTCAATCCTAAGGCAAAATTCCAAGTCTACAAGCTCTTCTCTCTCTAAAATGAAGTTCTCTCTCTCTAGAGCTCTCCCTCAGATTTTGTGAACTCAAAAATGAAGAGAAATGAGCTCAAAATGAGCTTAAGGCACACATATATAGCTAGAGTGGCTTAACACATTAATTAGAACATTAGGCTAATTAAACACAACTTAATCTATCAAATTAAATCAATTTTTAATTAAACTTACCAAATGGTTCTAAAAATTCCAATTAGTCTATTCATGTAGCCAATTTTGATAAATATTGCATGACTTGCTGCTACAAGAGACACACTAAGGCAAAGGAGAGTTTTTGCACTTGTCTCGGGTGATACACAGAATACCAAGGCCATTGTCTCAAGTACCCGTTCTATTTGCAATCAAGATATTTAGGTACTAATTGATTTAGGCTCGACACATTCTCTTGTATCTACTGTATTTGCATCTAGATAGACCCATGGAATCATTACCTTATCTATTGTGTGTATTTGCTCCATCTGGGGAATTTGTTTTGTGTTCATCCGTGCAACATCCTTGTGAAATACGTAATGGGAATGTTAATTGATATTGGATCCATATATATATATATATATATCTATACATTTGCTCGGAATGATTTGTAATATTACTTGTTTCCACTGACTAGACTATCGGGACTATGACTCCATGATTATGTGACTAAGTTGGGCACCCAAGTAGTGAACTCTATATTATGTATTACTGTGTACCTGTATACTTACATACGAGGCTCATTTGAGAACTGCTATACTAAATATGACATGACACTTGCTGATATGAACTATCATGATATGACTTTGACATAACTTTGAGAATTGATGAACTTAGAACAATTGTGAAACTATTGACTATACCTAAGTGAATGGAATGTGAGTTACAGAACCAAATGTACTTTGTTTGAGAATGATAGGGTAGAACTTTATTTGATTTGATCTGATAGAACCTTCATTTGATTTGATTTGATAAGACCTTTACCTGATTTGAGAACCATTATCTGATTTGACGTCGTTTTCGAGAGATTATGAATTGTTCATGAACAAATGACCAAATTATTTCTATTGTCAAAGGAATTGATAGACCCAGAACTTGAACCTATTTGGAATACTTGACTTAAGAGGACTTTATGTAGACTATCAACATACTAATCTAATCATTAACACTACTGAGAATCAACCTTCAACTATTGGGGACACATGCGTTATAGATGAATTGAATCATGCAAGTCCAACGGTTGATTATTTTAGAGAATGACTACTTCTGTGTTACCGTATTTTAAATTCAATGCTATGGGAACTGTTAACAATGAACTATTTTGGTTATGAACACTATTGGGATTAAAAACCTCAACTATCTGGAAGTATATGAATTTAGTATGTTTTGTGATTGACTATTTCAATATTATCGTACTTCACAATTGATACTATGAGAATATATAAATTATGTACGTCATGTGATTGATTGCTTCGTTGATACCTTTGTTGACTTGGGAATTAGTATTTGGACCCACTTTATATTCCTGATGACTTCCAAATGACCTTGGATGACTGTGATGAATCACTGAACCAAATACCGAATTGAACCATAAACTGTTGAATAATTAAGAAATGAATCGAATTTCTACGACAAAAGGGAATGGATCGAATTTCCATGATAAGATTGGTGAGAAAGAATTTGCTTGTGAAGAGGGAGAATGAGGTGAGACCGATGTATTTGATTTGTTTCTATTGTATATAATTTTTATATTGTAAAAATGAAGTTGTGTAGTAGCAGAGGTAGTGAAGTGGAGGTAAAGTGATGATGGTAATGATGTTGGTGGGTGGTTTATGGTAGTGGTTACAATAGTGGTGGAGGTAATAATAAAATGATAGTAATGTTTGTATTACTGTGTGGTAAAGATGGTGATGGTTGTTGGACAACCTTCACTATATTTAAAAAGATTAATTCTGTTTGTGTACTTAATAACAAACAGAATACAAAAGAAATAAAGGAAATGAGAGAAAAATGTTTGATTACAAAAATCAAACTAGAAATAAAATTAAATAAATAAAAACAGATTTTATTTTGTTACAAAAACAAAATTAAAATCTGATTTAAATAAATAATAAAAATAGAAAATAAATAAATAACTTACTTGATTAATATATTGAATATTATTCTGATCAAGTCTAGTGTTTGACACTGTGTTCTTAAGACAAATTCGTCATTTCTACGGTGCTTTCAGAATATGGACGTCTATCTCTCAGGATGAAATGATCAACAACAAATAAATGCAGCATTACAATTTATTTGTTCAACGAACACACTAAGTGTTTACACTCTTTCTCACAAAAATTAAATGGAGCAAAATAAAGAATAAATTTGTAGAGGAGAAGTACGAAATTTCTGAATGTTAAACATTAAATGAGGGTTGCCTATATATAGATGTAGTGGTGGCTATTGATTTTGAATTAAACAGGTGCAAACCTGTTTTGAACAGGTATTGAATTAAACAGATTTAAATCTGTTGGGTTCAAAATTCAAACAGATAAAAACGGAATGGACTTGTTTGGGTATAGAGCAAAATCGGAACAGATTAATTCCGGAATTAATTTGAATTCTGGACAGTTGGATAGAATTTATTTGAAAAAATAAAATTAAATCCAAATATTTTTGGCCCAAAAAGATTTGTATTCGGCCAAACAAGCCCAACCCAACCACACACCACGCACCCGCGCCCAAGTCCAGGCCACCCGACCGGACAAATGGCGGCGGTGGCGCGCGTACGTGTGGTGATTTTTGGGTCCAATAGGTTTAGCCCATTTTGCCCATAACCTTCTTCTCTACAAAACTTGGGTATCCCTTGGGGCACACCCCAAGGTTCAATCCCATGCCTTATGAACCTACTCAAAACTTCCCACAAAATCAATGTCAGACAAACCATTTTCCAACCTTAAGAAATTTCCACCAAAACTTCATTTCCATGGAGCTCACTTTGGCTTCAATTTTCCATTTCACCCGATAATGGTTGAGCAATCAAATATACCACGTGGATCACAATGCGGCATAGAACGCGTTACTACTTAGACCCGCCAAAATTGATGCACGGGTCCCACCTAAATAATAGATCAAAGTTAGGAAAAATTTTTGTTTTTACCTAGAATTTTTCAACCATTTCCAATAATCTCCCACATGAATGGAATTTGATGACAACAAAAATGCAACAATATGCAGACTTTATCGAAAGAGTATTAAAATATCTTGTATTAGGATAAGTAGCTTTCGGCCTTGAACCTTCCCTAGTGATAACCTATCGGACTTACTAGCTAACCAATGGACGCGATGCCTTGAATTGTTCAGCCGTTTGAGTAAGCCAAGACAATAGATTTCACACAAAATATCTTCTAACACATCGTGGTTCTCACTGTTGTGTTCATTTTGGCCTTGAACACTCTTGGTTTTCATGAGTGTTTCTAGAGAATTTAGCATCTTTTATTCTCATAGAACCGGCCTCAGTTCGACACTCATATAGCTGATTGTTATTATAAGTATCTCTTTATACTTGTCTTGATTTTTATACCTAAATCAATATATAAGTAATCATTAAAAGCAAAGCTTATCCTTATACCCCTGCAGACAACATATGTTGCAAATATCACTCTCACCATAGGAATGGGTAGGGAATTTTAATCCCTTGGTGATTTCTGGCGAGCCACACATAACTTAGTTGTCCCTTTAAACTTAGTTCTTGGGATTTCCAATCATATAAGTAGGGTTATCATTATGATGGCTCTTATGTAATAGGCTTTAATCCCATCCCCTTCGATGAACTATATACAAGCTCTTTTGTCAAACCTTTTGTTAACGGATCCGCAATATTCTCTTTAGATTTTATATAATCTATTAAGATTATTCTATTTGACAACAATTGCCTTACGGTATTATGTCGATGACGAATATGTCGTGACTTACCGTTATATATATAATTCTGTGCCCTACCTATTGCAGATTGACTATCACAATGAATGCAAACAGCTGGCACAGGTTTTGGCCACATTGGAATGTCTTCTAAGAAGTGACGAAGCCATTTTGCTTCTTCTCTTGCTTTGTCTAAAGCAATGAACTCGGATTCCATTGTAGATCACGCAATGCATGTTTGTTTCGTGGATTTCCAATAAACAGCAGCGCCTTCCAGAGTAAAAACATATCCACTAGTGGTTTTGAATCTTTAGTATCCGATATCCAATTTGCATCACAATAACCTTCGAGTACTGTTGGATATCGAGTAAAGTTCAAACTATGATCACGGGTAAATCTTAGATATCTAAGAACCCGAATGATTGCTTTCCAATGGTCTTCTCCAGGGTTACTAGTGTACCTACTTAATTTACTAACTGCATAAGCTATGTTAGGACGAGTACAATTCATTAGGCACATTACGCTTCTAATGATTTGGGAGTATTTTAACTGAGACACCGCATCACCTTTTATTTTTCGATAAATAAAGACTGATGTCTACAGGTGTTCTAGCTATATTCATATCATCCTTGATAAATTTACTAAAAATTTTCTCAATATAATGTGATTGAGATAATGCATATCCGTCAGATGTTTTAGTAATTTTCATTCCTAATATAACATCTGCGACCCCCATATCTTTCATATCAAATCTTTTATTAATCATTTGCTTAGTTGATTTGATCATGTTTTGACTGCTTCCAATGATAAGCATGTCATCCACATAAAGACAAATTATGACATATCCTTGGTCAGTGTTTTTAACATAGATGCATTTGTCACATTCATTTATCTTAAACCCAGTAGTAAGCATTGCATGATCAAAATTTTCATACTATTGCTTAGGTGCATGACAAACTTTCTTTTCTTGCCCCGACACTACAAACCCTTCGGGTTACTCCATATAGATCTCTTTATTTAGATCACCATTTAAGAAAGCTGTCTTAACATCCATTTGATGTATTTCTAAATTAAACAACGCTGTTATAGTAATAAGCATGCGAATGGATGTTATTCTTGTCACAAGGGAATATGTGTCAAAACAATCCAGACCTTCTTTTTGTCTGTAACCTTTTACTACAAGTCTTGCTTTATACTTGTCAATTAAACCATCTGTTTTTATTTTTCTCTTGAATATCCACTTATATCCAAGAGTTTTAGAACTAGGTGGAAGATCCACCAATTCCCAAGTATGATTTTGCATAATGGATTCAATTTCATTATTAACAGCCTCTTTCCACAAAGGTGCTTCAGGACCTGTCATTGCTTCTTTAAAGTTTTGAGGTTCATTTTCTAACAAATATGTCAGAAAATCTAGACCAAAGGATTTTGATGTTCTCGCTCTCTTACTTTGTCTTGGTTCATCATTAATTAAATCCTGTTGATCGAGACCGTTACTAGTCTCTTGTGTTTGATTGTCATTAGTCTCTTGATTTTGTGTACAATCATAAGTTCTTTTCTGTGAACTTAATTCCTGTCCTTTCTTGTAAAGAAAGACACGTTCAAAAAACACAGCATTCCTTGACTCTATAGTAGTGTTCACATTTATATCAGGTATTTCTGATTTATAAGTCAGAAACCGATATGTACTACTATTTTGAGTATAACCAATAAACACACAATCTACTGTTTTTTGTCCAATCTTAGTCTTTTTAGGAACAGGAACTTCAACTTTTTCTAAATAATCTCATACTTTTAAGTATTTGTAGGAAGGTAGTCGACCTTTTCACAATTCATAAGGAGTGTTGTTGGTTTTCTTGTAGGGTATTCTATTAAGAACATAATTAGCAGACAAAATTGTTTCCCCCCACAAGTTCTATGGTAAGCCTGAACTTAGTAACATGGCATTCATCATTTCTTTTAGGGTTCTATTATTTCTTTCAGCAATTCCATTTTGCTGAGGAGAATAGGGTGCTGTAGTTTGGTGAATAATGCCATGTTGTGCTCAAAATTCATTTAATGGTGCATTATATTCACCACCCCTATCACTTCTAACCATTTTAATGGTTTTACCAAGTTGATTTTCAACTTCAGTTTTGTAGAGTTTAAACATTTCTAAGGCTTCATCTTTGCTTCTAAGTAAGTATACATAACAATATCTTGTGCAATCATCGATAAATGTTATGAAATACTTTTTGCCTCCTCTAGTTTGAACAAATTTAAGATCACATATTTCTGTATGAATTAATTCTAGAGGTTCGATTTTCCTTTCAACCGATTTAAATGGAACCTTAATTAGTTTCGCTTCTACACAAATTTTACATTTATGATTAGGATTAATTTCAAACTTTGGTATATAATCTAAACCAATTAATCTACGCAAAGCATCAAAATTCACATGTCCTAATCTGCCATGCCATAAATTTGACTTAAGAATATAACCAAAAGATGTGCTATTCTTATTCATAGCAACTTTTGGTACAACTGTCATTACATTTAATTTGAAGAGACCATCACTCATGTATCCCTTACCAACATACATACCACTCTTTGATAATACAAATTTATCAAACTCAAATACAAGCCTAAAACCATTTTTACTTAACAAAGAGCCAGAAACCAAATTCTTCCGGATGTCAGGTACATGCAATACGTTGTTGAGGGTCAGTTATTTCCCTGATGTAATCGTCAAAATCACCTTTCCGTGTCCAGCCACAGTAGAAGTAGAATAATTTCCCATGAAAAGTTGTTCACCATTTGCAGCCTCATTGTAGGTAGTGAACATCTTCTTGTCCGCACATATGTGATGAGTTGCTCCAGTGTCAACCAATCACTCTTTGGGATTTCCAACCAAATTAGCCTCAGACATCACAACAGTGAGGTTGATATCAGTTACCCCGTCAGAGATGTAATTTAATTCTGTCACATTGGCTTGATTGGTGGTCTTCTTGCTTGTACTTCTACGATTTTTCTTAAGGCGGTGGCAGTCAAAAGCTCGATGTCCAGTTTTGCCACAATTATACCATTTTTCTTTGAACTTCTTGTTGCCATTGTTGTCGCCTTGTTTAGGATCATCTCTAGTAAACTTCTTCTTTTTGTTATGTGGTTTGTGAACTTGTTCAACCACATGAGCCTTGGACTCAATGAAATTTTTCCCATTCCTCTTTTTAGCCTTACGATTATCTTTCTCAATTCTCAGTCTTACAATAAGTTCATCCATGGTCATCTCTTTGGGCTTATATTTTAAATAATTTTTGAAATCTTTCCAAGCCGGTGGTAACTTTTCCGTTAAAGCAGCGACTTGGAATGACTCGCTCAGAGACATATCCTTAGAATGAATATCATGTAAAATTAATTGAAAACTTTGAACTTGAGAAATTACCGTTTGGGAATCTATCATAACGAAGTCCAAAAATTTACCGACAACAAATTTCTTCATGCCGGCATCCTCTGTCTTGTATTTCTTCTCCAAAGAATCCCACAATTCTTTTGCTATTTTCAGAGGGCTGTAAACATTATATAGCATATTGTCCAGGCCATTGAGGATGTAGTTTCTGCATAGGAAATCTGAATGTTTCCAATCATCTACAGCGACAACAACTTGCCGATCACTTTCACCCTCTTTAAGTGTTGGAGCCTCTTCACGGAGAAACCCGGCCAAATTTAGAGTTGTAAGATAGAATAACATTTTCTGCTGTCATCTCTTAAACTCAATACTGTTAAATTTTTTCGATTTTTCTCCATGATTTATTGGTACTTGAACATGGTTCTGGATAGGGACTGGAGTTGGTGTAACAGTTGGAGTACCACTACCAATTGCAGTTTCAGTTGCAGTAGCCATAAAATCTGATTACAAAAATCAGAAAAACAAACCACAAATTAATTTTCTAGTTACTAAAACCAGAAAATAAATTATAACACAAAATAATTTTATTTTCCTTGTTACTAAAACCAGAAAATAAAATACTACAATAATTTTCTGTAACACCAAATAATATTAGGCAATTGTTAATGACACCAGTATATTACTACTAGTTGTCAAAGAAAATAGACAGTATATTACTACTATCTGTCAAATACTTATAAATACTATTTGTATTTTTCAACCAGAATATTACTTTAAAAACATAGAAAATTAAACACAATGAAGACACCAAATATTTTTTGTCTTAAGATTGTTGGACACCCTTCACTGTATTTAAAAGGATTAATTCTGTTTGTATACTTAACAACAAATAGAATACAAAAGAAATAAAGGAAATGAGAGAAAAATGTTTGATTACAAAAATCAAACTAGAAATAAAATTAAATAAATAAAAACAGATTTTATTTTGTTACAAAAATAAAATTAAAATCTGATTTAAATAAATAATAAAAACAGAAAATAAATAAATAACTTACTTGATTAATATCTTGAATATTATTCTGATCAAGTTTAGTGTTAGACACTGTGTCCTTAAGACAGACTCGTCCTCTCCACGGTGCTTTCAGAATATGGACGTCTATCTTCCAGGATAAAATGATCAATAACAAATAAATGCAGTACTACAATTTATTTGTTCAACGAATACACTAAGGCCATGTTTGATTCACAACACTAATAGTGAAGTATTAATAATCCCATCAAATTAGTGTGGTATTAACTATCCCATCCCTACCCCATTACTAATAATCCTACAAATTTGTTGGATTAATTATCCATTGGATTAATAATCCTAAACCAAAATGTCAAAACAAACATAGGATGATTGGGCTCACGGATTAATAATCCTAATCCCATGCTTTAATCCTTCCAATCAAACATGCCATAAGTGTTTACATTCTTTCTCACAAAAATTAAATGCAGTAATATGAAGAATAAATTTGCAAAGGAGAAGTACGAAATTTCTAAATGTTAAACATCAAATGAGGGCTACCTATTTATAGATGTAGTGATGGCTATTGATTTTGAATTAAAGAGGTGCAAACCTGTTTTGAACAGGTATGAAACTTGTTTGGTTTTGAATTAAACAGATTTAAATCTGTTGGGTTCAAAATTCAAACAGATAAAAACGGAAGGGACTTGTTTGGGTGTAGAGCCAAATTGGAACAGATAAATTCTGAAATTAATTTGAATGCTGGACAGTTGGGCAGATTTTATTTTAAAAAATAAAATTAAATCCAAATATTTTTTGCCCAAAAAGATTAGTATTGGGCCGAACAAGCCCAACCCAACCACACACCACGCACTCACGCCCAAGCCCAGGCCGCTTGACCGGACGGCGACGGCTCGCGCGGGGTGATTTTTCGGTCCAATGGGTCTAGCCCATGACCTCCCTCTCTACAAAACTTGAGTACCCCTTGGGGCACACCCCAAGATCCAATCCTATGCCTTATAAACCCACTCGAAACTTCCCACCAAATCAATGTGGGACAAGTCATTTTCCAACCTTAAGGAATTTCCACCAAAACTCCATTTCCATGGAGCTCACTTTGGCTTCAATTTTCCATTCACCCGATAATGGTTTTTAGTAACCAAATATACCACGTGAATCACAATGCGGCATAGAACGCGTTACTACTTAGACTGGCCAAAAATTGACACATGGGTCCCACCTAAATAATAGACCAAAGTTAGAAAAAAAAAATTTATTTTTACCCAGAATTTTTCAACAATTTCCAACAATGGTGATGGTGGTAAGCTTAGTAGCGGTGGAGTGGTGGTAACAATAGTAGTTGCCGTAGTGATGGCATGATAGTGATGATGGAGGTGTAGTCGTCGTGGTGAAGGCAATGATAATGAGATTATCTTCTTTTGATAGAAGATGATAATGAATTTATAATAGTATATGTCAATATTTATATAAAAATAATAATAAATTCAATCAATATTAAATAAATCTTATTATTTATATATATTTTTTAAATTTTAACAAATTTTTAAAAGATACAAATTATAATTATCAAACTTATTTAATTAATTTTCGGTTAATATATTTCATTTTAAAGATTGAATTAAATTACCAAACAAACTTTCAAAAAAAAAATAATAATAATAATAATAAATGGGAACAAACTTTCAAAATTAAAAAGTGGTCTTTAAAAAACGAGTTTAAACTGTCCACTAGACCAGCGTGAATGACGTATAGAACTCTGTTTGGTACATGTGTGTCACTCATTTTGTAATAAATGCTTAATGCTGTGTTTAGTTGAGAGATTTGAAAAAAGATTTAAAAATGATAATAGAAAAGTATGTAAAATTAGATAAAATGTAAGTATACTAGCGTATGCCCGTGCCTAAAGGCACGGTGTAAATAATATTAAGATTAAAATGTAGTTATAAAAATATATTTAACAGTCTGTACTCTACAATTTCAAACAAATCGAAGATAAAAAAAAATTAAATATCAAATAATACACACCAGCCAGTGCTCTGCAATTTAAAAAAAATTAAAACTAAAATGCACACCAATTAGTGCTACTGCTGCCAATCAAATTATAACTACATAAGAAAAACAAACATTATCTTGTCATACACCGAAAGAGTAAATTAAAACTTTATTAAAAAAAAGTGGGTTAAAGTTTTCAAGAATTTGTATGCTTTACAGAAGATGTGTCAATAACATGTCTTCAAGCATGTATTTGCCCAAACTTCCTCCTCATTACTCTCGAAAAAGTCTTTGTATCAACTTGTATGTATCCCCAATGAGGAACATGCACAACAATCTGGTAATTTGTAGAAATAAAAAAATATATATATATAAGTTGGTATATTTGTTAGAAATATACATATCAAAATACATTGAAATTGAAATTACCTTATTACATCCCCATCGAAGCAAGCTAGTTGTATTTCTCCTTTTAAGCTCCATTAATTTTTCGATCCAATCCTAAAAAAATCCATATTTCCAATTATTATTAGATTGAAATTTTATTGAAAAGGATCACTACAACAAACCGTACATTTGGCGACTAAAATTGGCGACCAAACCAATTTTAGTCGCCAAAAACAGGGTGTTCGGCGACCAAACTTCCATTTTTAGTCGGCATTCATTTAGTATTTTTAGCTACCAAAGTTTTTAGTCGCCATACAGTGTTATTGGCGACTAATTTGTTTTTAGTCGCTGCTTTGAACCACTTTACGCTACCAAAGTTCAATTTCGTCGCCATATGATAACATTTCGCGACAAAAACGTTTTGTCGTCAATAAAATGGGAGAAATTTTTATGCTTTTTGGCGACCATAACAAATATTTAGTCGCTGAAGTTTCGAAATGTTTTTTTAGAGGGAAACTCATTAATATTGGCGCCTACATTTAACAAAGGATTATTTGTCTTCTGTTTGACACACACCACAGAGCAGTCGATACCAAAGCTCTGCGCCGCTGGCCACCGTCGTTCATCACCGGCGCTCGCGACCACGAACATTGCAGTCCGGCCCACCACTGATTACAGGTATTTGTCTCTCCCTGTCTATCGATCTGTGTCTGTCTGTTTGTATCTCTCTCCCTCTCCATCCCCGTGGCTCACGTGGTATTTCTCTCTCCCTCTCTATCGAAATGTTTTTGAAATGTTCTCTCTCCCTCTCTATCGATTTCGTAATCAAAGCTTTGATTAAGTTAGGGCTTTTTCTGATTACAGGTATTTAGGGCTTTTCTGATTTCGTGAGGTTGGAGAAAGAGGTTGTGAGGGTAGCTTTTTTGTATCCCCGCTTCTGTATCATCCCCGCTTCTGATTACAGGTATTAAGTTTTCTACTTCTTTTCTCCCCCCCTTCTGTATCATCCCCGCTTCTCTGTATCCCTTTCTGCAAATCATCTGTTTCTCAAAGTATTCTAGTTTTTGGGTTTGTTTTTGTGTTTCAGAAAATAAAAAAAACAAACTTCAGTGGTATTTCTCGAAAGCCAGGTGTTTTCACACTAGACATCAATTTTATTTTTATTTTTATTTTTTTGTTTTTGTTTTCTTTGTTTCATGAAATCACCTGCGAGGGTAGCTTTTTTGTATCCCCCTCCAGGTTGGTTCTTTTACATCTTGGACTAAAGAGGCTTATCTATTTTCAATCCTCTTTATTAGGTTTTTTCGGTATGGGTATACACTGATTACAATCCATCACTCTTGAATTCCAATACTACTTGTGGATGGCTATACACAGAGCATGTATGGCGTTTCTATAATTTGACAACTATTGAAGTTTTATTGCTGATTTTCTTGTCCTACATTGGTTTGAACAAACTCATCTAATTTGGAGTATAGATTAGTCGCTCAAATTGTTTCTAAATATAATTTTTGCTTCCATACACAAATCAATTCAATATTCTGCGAGGCAAGTCAATTTCTTAACCTGGGATTTTTCATCTTTCTGTATTTTTATTTATTCATTTATTTTTTGAGCAGATGGGCAATGTTTGGTTTTGCTGTTGGGATGCTAACAGAGTATGCAACAGGCTCAGACTTCGTTGATCAAGTAAACATTCTTCTCTCCATTTTCGGGATTGTAGACTTGGAGTAACTTATCTGTTTGATTTCCAATGCTACAAATACGTACTCTCTGTTACATGTAATTTCTGTAGTTAAATCCAATCTTTCATCTCCCGCTTTTTTTGAGTAAATTTTCAATTTTCATTTGTTTGAATCACTTAATTATCTGTATTCTCACTATGTACATGAATTTCAAAAAACACAAATTTGTTGTGTGTAATTTGATTTTGAGTTGTGTATACTTTGTATGAGATTCTAGCTCACCAAATTTGCATCCTAACCTTTTGGTTGTTGGTACATAATCAAAGATTCAAAAGTGCAATCCACAATCCAATACCTTGTCACCATGAAGAGTTGTTTCTGCTCTACTTTTAACAGAAACTAGTGGTCCAGATTTTGAGTTATGTTTTCTTTTTTGTTCTCTCTCTATTTATTATTACACACCCCTAATTCTTCTTTCAACAAAAAGAAAGCATTTTTGTATTCAAGTTTCCTAAGAGTCAAACTCACCAGACACTCCAAAAAGACTAGTAAGTCTATCTACCTTCTGGTAATTCTGAAAATATTATCACTGGGTCCATGACACTAGTTAAAAATTAGATCATTTATTTCTTAACTATTGAAAACAGTGCTACAACAATTGATGTTACTAGACTGACTCACTCAATAATACCTTCCAATTGATAAATGTGCCTGCTTGGATTTATAGTGTTGATTTGCAATGTCATGTGATAAAAAATAAAAACAATAAATTAAAGAAAAGTTGCAGTTTTAAATTTATCTATATTTATTTTATGTTTGATTTTTCTATAGTTAATTATGCTGACGGATAAGCATAAATTTCAAAACACCAATTGTCATTTCGATGCCAAAACATTGACATTTCAACTTACAATGATATAAACTTTTTTTTTTAAAAAAAAAAAAAAAAAAATGTATTTAGGTTAAGAAACAGGTTGTTCTTTGAATTGTATAGTGTTTTTGAAATGTATCTACTTTTAATGTCTGTCTATTGAAAGCTCATTTATATGTGTATGCTTTTTCAGTTCTCTATTTAAAGTAAAGGAAGATGATGAAGTAGACAATTTAGACATAAAGTTCAAAGTGAGGCGGAAAACAAAGCGTGTATACTCATATCTACCTCCTGAAGTTTGTTTAAAGATCAGTAGATCATTAAAAGTTAGTTTTTTGCTCCATTTTGAGTTGCATTTAACACATGAAACTGTGCTATTGGACAGTTTATTGTTTACTTTGTCTGCTTTACCAGCTTTACTGATGATTTATGATATACTTTTTCCCCACTTTCGGTTTTACTTTGAGAAAAAAAATTCTTTATTTCTTTCATCATACAGTCAAATGATGGAGTAAAATTATTATTGTAAAGTGTCCATCTATGTTTTACACCATGTAGTAAATGTCTAATATTTTTCTTGAATTTTAAAATGATTTTGCTACTGATTGGAACAAATATATAGAATTCAGTATAATGTTTGTTACATATAAATTATATATCTCCCTGTAAGATGACTTGACATAGAATTGTTCATGTATGTCACATTAGCGTATGCATACATGCCGAGTTACTACTGAAATTAGCCAACTCTATGCAGCTGAGAAATAGGCATAACATCCCGATATGTCATTACTATTTCGGTAAACATCAACAAGCAATGCTAATCGAACCCTTAAATTTACTTAAGCTCTCTTCCATTACAGAGTATTTTTCCAAGTTCCCGTCCGTTCCCAGGTTCATCTTTGGTTGAGGTGTACTGTTCCAATAATGGATAAGAGTTGGATGATGATACAAGATCGGCTAAAAAGTAAAGAGTATTTAGAGGGTGTTCAGTCATTTATTGAGTTCGCTACAAAGAATTTAGGGCCGCAGGATGAGATCCGTTGTCCTTGTGTTGATTGCTTGAACGGCACAAAATTTAGTCGACACGTTGTACGGTTGCATTTGATTCGAAGAGGAATCACAATTTCTTATCGAACTTGGGTGCACCATGGGGAACATGCTCCCATGTTTCGTGATCATCCTAGTATGCGAAACGATGATACCGAAACCAATGAGAATCGAATGACTGACAATCACGAAAATGTGGATGAACTTCCTACCATGTTAGAAGAGATTTACATGAGTGGTCTCATGGATGATAATATCGACGAAGAACGTACTAGTTCGGAGAGGCACAATTTGTTGAAGTTCATGAAGTTCTTCGATGATGCTCAACGCAAAGTATATCCAGACTGTGAAAAGTTCTCCATCTTGTCCTTCGTAATTAAGATGCTTCATTTGAAGGTGTACAATAAATGGAGCAACAAATCTTTCGACATGGTTATGCAAGTTTTCAAAGACATTCTACCAAACTGTGATGAAACTGTTCCATGGACTCTTTATGAAGTGAAAAAGTTCTTACGTGAATTGGGTTTGGGATATGAGGCCATTCATGCATGCAAAAACGATTGTACTCTATTTTGGAAGGACAACGCCACATTGGAGAATTGCCCTACATGTACGGAGTGTAGATACAAGTTGAACGACAAGACGGGTAAAAAAATTCCACACAAAATACTGAGGTACTTTCCTTTGACACCGAGGTTGAAGAGATTGTACATGTCGAAAAAAACAGCCGCATTTATGACATGGCACAAAGATAAGCGTGTGGATGATGGAGTACTACGACATCCAGCTAATGGTGAGGCATGGAAGGATTTTGATAGGTTGCATCCTACGTTCTCTGCGGATCCTCGGAATGTAAGACTAGGGCTTGCCACAGATGGTTTCAATCCATTCGGAAATATGAGTACATCGTACAGCATGTGGCCCGTAATCTTAATGCCTTACAATCTACCCCCATGGAAGTGTATGAAAAATCCATTTGTCATGCTGTCATTGCTTATTCCAGGACGATCCGCACCTGGAAGAGACATCGATATTTATTTGCAACCATTAGTAGAAGAGTTAACTACTTTGTGGGAGCATGGTGTGCAAACATATGATGCCTTAAATGGCCAAATATTTACAATGCATGCAGCAGTCATGTGGACCATCAATGACTTCCCCGCATATGGTTCCTTGTCTGGTTGGAGTACAAAAGGTTACTTGGCCTGCCCTAATTGCAACATGGATGCTTCATCTCAGAGTTTGCGAAGTAAGATAGGGTATATGGGTGCTCGGCGGTACTTACCTGAGAACCATATTTGGCGAAGAAGTAGGCTATTCAACGGTGAAATTGAGAATCGGTCCAAACCCGTGGAGTTATCGGGAGAACAAATACTCGAGCAAATTAATTTGGGGACGTACAAGCCGTACGGAAAGCATCCAACCAACCAAAAAAGACAAAGGACTGAAAAGCCAACTCCAAACTGGACGAAAAGAAGCATTTTGTTTGACCTTCCCTATTGGAAAACACTTAAGCTTCGACATAACCTTGATGTCATGCACATAGAGAAGAATATATGTGACAGTCTGCTTGGTACACTATTGACCATAGATGGCAAGAACAAGGACACAGACAAAGCACGTTTGGATCTGGAGGACATGCGAATACGAAAGGAGTTACACTTGATAAGGCATGCGAATGGCTCTTTCGAGAAGCCTCCGGCATTCTACACATTGTCCCTGGCAGAGAGACAAGGGTTTTATGATTTCTTGAAATCGATTAAGTATCCTGATGGCTATGCTGCAAATGTATCCAACTGTGTCACTGCGAATGGTGGTAAGTTAGTTGGCCTTAAGAGTCATGACTGTCATGTCCTTCTACAACGTCTTCTTCCCATTGGGATGCGAGGATACCTTCCTACCGAGATTGGGACCACATTGTTTGAGTTGGGAACTTTTTTCAAACAGTTGTGCTCAAAGACATTGCGGGTCACTGATTTGGAGCAATTGCAAGAACAAATAGTACTTATACTTTGTAAGCTTGAGAAGATTTTTCCTCCTGCTTTTTTTGATGTCATGGTCCACTTGGCAATTCATTTGCCTTATGAGGCTATGCTTGGAGGGCCTGTGCAATATCGATGGATGTATCCTATTGAGAGGTATAACTACGATGGGGGTGCTTTTTTAATGTAAATATAGTTCAATGTAACCATACTAACGATCAGCCTGATGTTTACATGTAGGATGCTCGGACTTCTTAAAGGATTTGTTGGCAATAAAGCTCGGCCAGAAGGTTCCGTTGCCGAGGGCTACATATCGAAAGAGTGTGCGACGTTTTGTTCAATGTATTTGGATGGAGTTGAAACGGTCTTTAACCGGGAAGAAAGGAACTACGATGGAGGTGACAATGGGCCGGGGTTGGAAATTTTCACTCAAAATGTTCGTCCTTTTGGTCAACTCACAAGGGAAATTGATGTGTCCGTAACTGACCGCGAATTCGCTCATTGGTTTGTCCTACACAATAGTTTGGAAGTTGACGAATATCTAGAGTACGATTCCTCATCATACATGCAACATACATCTTGTACACGGTTTTTTTTTTTTTTTGTTAAGTCTTCATTATTCCAATTACTTATGAATTACATTGTATTAAGTAGGGAACACAAGCTCGTGTTGCAACAAACATATGGAAGTGATTGCAACATTGCAACGCGACAATGCAAAGAATTTCCTAAATGGTTCAAAGATCGCGTAAGCTGAAGCTCGTTATTGTATAGTTTGCAAATAATGTTACATTATTCTAAGTTTGAATTAACTTGGCATACTTTCTTCTGTAGATGAACCAACTGCGAAATCAAAAGTCACCCGAAGCAACCGATGAGATGTGGTCATTAGCCAATGGACCTAATGCCTTAGTGAACACATATTCGGGATGCATTGCTAATGGCGTCCGATTCCATACTATCGACTGTGATAACCGTCGTAAATGCCAAAATAGTGGGTTGGTAGTGGAAGGCGACCACGAAGGCCAATTGATAAAGTTCTACGGCTACCTTTGTAAAGTGTGGGAACTGACATATTTGTTTGGACATCGGGTTGTTTTGTTCCAATGTGAATGGTATAACACCGGTAGTAGTCGAACTTTGCGTGTCGAACCACATGTGACAACTGTTGATGTAAGAAGTCAATGGTATAAAGATGACTCGTTTGTGTTCCCAAGCCAAGTTCAACAAGTTTTCTATGTTCCTGATACGAATTTAGGGCCGAATTGGCGAGTCGTAGAAAAGTTTCAACATCGACGACTTTGGGATGTGCCAGAAGTAGATGTGCCAGAATTTGATGACGTCTTCCAAGAAGATGAGACCACTACTGTTGTACCAACTGACCCTATTGATGATGATGCTGTTTTGCGTCGGAATGACATTGAACCTGAAATAATTTCAATGGAAGTTTCGCATACCAAAAAGCATGTACAACCCGAGGGTGTTATGGATGATGCTTTCATCTGTGATGACGATGATGAACTAACAATCGCGGGTGATGACGAAGAAGATGAGATAGAAATTGATTTTGATACAGATACGGACCTAGAGTTTTAACTCACTTTGTGGTAAAATTACTTTATGTGTTCTCTAAGTACATTGTTGATGAACTTTGTTTGTTTTTCTGTCTTGTTTTGTTGATGTGATGGGGGGCTTTAAGCGATCTTGTTAGAATTTGCCAAGAAAAAATGAAGAACCTGGCTTCGAGCTCGCTGAAGATCCTGCTCCAACTGAGAGAGCTTTATCCTACTTGACTGTAGCTGCTGTACATAGGCCTATATATATATATATAGAGAGAGAGAGAGAGAGAGAGAGAGAGAGAGAGAGATAAGTTGGTATAGATCCCAAAACTATGAAGATTGTAGTATAAGTTTTAGACAAGTAATGATCATTTGGAGGACTAGTTTATATCATTATCTGCACATTTAATCTGGAAAACTGTTTTTTGAAAACACTATAACAAAAAAACTTAGTAATTGATTGGTTTAAAACAACCCAAAACAGTGTAATGGAAAGAGAAATTTTTTTGTTATTTTAAGCAATGAAAAATGTGTTTTATTTATTTGTATAAGATAGGTGAATAAAATCATTCTGGGTCCATAGGAATATAGGGTTTGATGTCTAATTCCAAGATAAGGTGTAAAAGGACTTGAATCTACAGTTTGGAGATTGATGTTGCTGTTGATGTTGTTGGGGTTGTGGAATCTAGTTTTCAAATGGGTATTTTATAAAGTCATCATAACCACCCCAAAGACTTCTTCATTTTTCGAATGGGTATTCGAGATACCCATTTGAATAATTAGTATTCAAATGGGTATTTCAAATGGGTATTTTATAAAATCATCATAACCACCCTAAAATTATTCAAATGACTTCTTCATTCTTTGTTTATTCAGTAAATTAGTTTTAAATGTGAGTAGACTAATTATGTCTTGTTTTGTTTTTTTTGTTCTTGTTCTTCTTCATCTTCTTCTTCTTCTTCTTGTTTGGACCCCAATTTCCCAACTACATTCATATTCTATGGACTTAATACCCTTGTAATTAACTTCCTATACGATTTGTATGAACTTTGGCAGAAAATTGAAAAGCAAATTCATGGTGAAGTCAGATTTATGTATGTTTGCTGCTGTTTACTCATCTGCTGGCAGATTTACTGAAGCAAATTCATAGTGAATCATAGTGAATCTGCTGGTTAATCTTGATAAGTTTTTTTGGTCTGTCTCTGGCTGCTGTCGCTGGTTGTTAATCTTGTCAATCTGCTGGTTGCTTAATCTGCTGGTTAATCTGAGTTGGGATGTTTCTATTCATGGTTAATCTGCTGGTTACTTAATACAAGGCTCCAACTGGTTACTTATGTAGGTACCATGGTTCCTGGTATGAAGACGGGGCGGCGGAAGACAGCAACAAGTGGCAACGTATTATCAGGCTCTGAAGCATGTCCAGCAGTTATTGGCACCCCGTTGACGTTATCTGATGAGACACAGCCACCAGATGATACACAAACAGTGGTGGAGGAGACGCAGCCAGGTGGCATGGGTAAGAGCATTTCACTTACTTCGTTACAAATTCTTTTTTCCTTTTTCCTGGGCTGCCTAAGTCAGGTCTTTAAGGCAATGAGAACCCCATAAACAGGAAGAAAAACAAAGAAAATGTGAATGCCTTGTTAACCTGATTGGTAAGGAATGCCTTTGTTAATTTGTAGGTTAATCTGTCTGTTAATCTTGTTAGTCAATGTGAATGCCTTAGTTGGTTCAATATGATTTGTATTTTTTGTTTTTTCGCTGCCAAGTAGGATGTTAACAGAATAATAAGTGGGAGTGTATGAAGACCTAGTAGTCAATAACTGTTAGTGTAATCGCAATTATAGCTACCAGAAAATGAAGTCATGGAATCTAATTTGCCACATGAGGTCGATCACTTTTCCAAAAACAGGGGTCAGGATGATGCTACACATACGGAGACAGATGAAAATGGAGATGAAGGTAGTGGAAGGTGGTAAATCTGCAGAGGAGGATGACGAGGATGATGTGGCAAAAAGTGTTGAAGGGTCAATCAATGGAAATCACACAGTGGAAGGGTTGTCAGATGATGTAGATGGAGGTAATGATTGTATGCCTGGTTCAGTGGTTAAAGAGGGTGGTTAATTCAAATTTGAGTGACTGTATAGCCCAGTCCAAGGCTTTGTCTACAGTGGAGAACTCAGCCTTCAAGGATAAACAACAGAGGGATGGCCCATTGCAGAGTGCTACTGCTAGAACAATGAGAAAGGACGAGCTAAAGATGAAAGGCACTGAACAGAGGAAAGGAAGAAGGAGGAAGGGTGCACATTCAAACCAGAATGGGCTGTTATTTAATAATTGTCTAAAAAATAGGGCAATCCTTAGAGCGGCAGCAGCAGCCATATCCATATCTTGCTGATGATGCACTTGGGGAGCTCAAGGTTGCTTATGAAGCTCTGAAGGAACACAATATCAGTTCTGAAGCAGCAAATATCGAAGTCATTATTTTATATGAGTTTATAAAGCAACATGTGTGTGATATTGAAGCAAAGAAGGGTGAGCTTTTGGGTCTGTATGAAGCAGTAAGGCAACACAGTACTATTCTTGGAGCAGAGAACAGTGAGCTTGTTAAAAAGCTTGGTGACTATCAGCCACGTATTAGTGTATTGGAGAGACAGTTGGATGAAATGCACTCAAGTTTAGATGAGATGGCTTCCTCTATCTCTAATCAAGTGGAAGTTCTGCATAAAGAAGTAGCTGAGAGGGCATCAATACTTGAGCAAGAATGGAATTCTACTGTTGGTCAGGTTGTTCAGACAGTCGAGAAGCTTGATGCATTGATCAGGAGCTTGTTTTCCTCCACACCCTCAATTGGCAATCATGATTGCGTAGATATAGGTAGCCGCGTGGCTGCTTCTGTTGATGCTGCAACCAAAGTGATTGACAATCTGCAGGAAAAATTAGAAGCTTCTGGCAAAGATCCCACAGCAATGTGCAGTTCATACAAGGACATGATTGAAAAGTTCAATGATTTGCATAGAAAGAATGAATTGGCTATTGGTGTATTACATGGGGTCCATGGTAACCTTGAGAGGCTTGTAAATGATTCATGTCAGCATGTAGAACAAAGCCAGATCATTAACCAAAATGAGAACCTTATAGATCCTCTACATCTTGATAACTATGATACCCTCATGGAGCAACTGGCAGTGCTTCTGGGTGAGAGGCTGCAATTCAAATCTATGAACGATAAACTGAACTTGGAGTTGATTGATATGGCAAAAGAAATGGAGAAACTGAAGAAAACAGGCCTTGATTCAGATACCATTCTAAAGCTGGTTGAAGATGTTGAAGGTGCCGTTAAGCTGAATGGAACTGGCATTGACTCAGATAAGCTTGAATCACGCTTGCAGCGTCTTATATCTTTTCTCTCTGATAGTTTGGAGATTCTAACTCGTGATTATGATGAGGTGTCGGAGAAGGCAGTCCAATTTGAACTTCAGAATGATAAGTTGCAGAAGGAGGTATCTGCTTTGCAAGAGAAATTGGTTGAGAAAGTCAGAAATCAGGAGCATATTGAAGGTGAGATAAGAAGAATATTGGAGGATTTGGTGCATGATTTGCTGAAGGATTCTGTTACAGAGAACGTGGTTTCTGCTGGCAGTAGTACCGAGTGTTTGGAACAACTACTGAAGAAGCTGTCAGAGAAGTACACAGCCCTTGCTTTGGAGAAACCTATTCTTGTTGACTCAGCTGATGAGAAAAACACAAAAATAACGCAAACAGTAGTAAGGCACACTGTTTAAACATATGTTTTTAAACATAAAGTTCATTGATTTAGTTGAGTTCTAAACTTAAAAGAAACCAAGGGTTGTACACTTGTAATTAACGATATTAGTTTCATAGTCAGTTATTGTCTTCGCTGTAATTAAGATGCTTATATGTGTTTATGTATTTTATTTTTTAAATTGAAGCAACAAGCAATACTCGAACATCTTTCCTTAAATCTGTTTGTAATTTGTGGCGTGCTTCCCCTTTTGTAGCAGGGCGAAAAATAGCAACTCGTGTACGAGGACGTACATTGGGCAAAGGAGTGCAAAAAAGAATAGCCAGGAAAAAAGAAGAGAAATTACATGTGTATGTCAATCGGGTGTTGAACGCAATCACAGGAGGGAATGCAACCCCAGCGACGAATGAGTTGGGATTGCAAATTAGACGGTTGTGCCCTCTTCAGAGCGTGAAGTCATGGACGAAAATCAATGAAAGTACCAAAGATGCGGTCATCCAAGCGGTGCTAGTACGAGATTTATCTTCCCATAATGTCGTTATTAAGTTATTTGTAATTGTTTAAATTAATTGATGTACTAATTGTCTTATTATGTTTGTAGGACAAGTTTGTTATCGGGGATGATTTTGATAATGATGAACAAGCTCAACAAATTCTTGATAGAAAGGCATATTTGCTATACAAGGATTGGAGGTACAATCTAAAGCAAGAGTTCCTCGAACTTGAGGAAAAGGGTGTTAATGACCCGTATAGTCATCCGCCTAGTGGAGTGAGCTTGGATGACTGGAGATATCTTATTGATGTTGCTTGGAAAGACGAATCTCACTTGGTAACAAATTAATTAGAAACCCTATTCTTGAAATTCATTGATGTGAATATGAATAAAAATTCTAACAAAATTGGTTTATGTTTGTAATTTTTTTTTTCTTGTTAGAAACGCTCTAAAGCTGGTAAAGCAAATAGGGCTATGCTCCCGTACAATCATACAAGTGGATCGCGATCATTTCCTATAGCAATGTCGCTTATGGTGAGAAGTAGTTATTTGTTTAGTAATATAATGGATGATTGATTCTTCTTCATTTTGAATATTACTATGTAGTACTTCATCAATGGAAATTTTTGAAACATAATAGGCAAATGAGGATGGAGAAATAGATTTCCCTGAATTTTATAAGAAATCACACAAGTCCAAGAAGACGGGAGACTGGATTGACCCCAAATGTGGTGAGCTACATGTGAGTATTGAATGTTGAAACCAATTTTGTTGTGTATCAATTACTAAAGTTGTTTTCAATTCCTTCAACTATCTTGACTTTCTTATTTTTTTGCCATGATAGGATGATATGGTCAATCTACAAGTCGTAGCCACCGATGCGGGGTTGCCATTGACCCACGAAGAACTATCAAGGCAAGTGCTCGGGGCAAAAAAAAATTACTTGCGTGGATGTGGGATAGGCCCACAACCCTTTTCAACAGCTTCCAATGTGGCACGAGCACGTGACAAACATATGGAGTCAATGAGAACGGAATTGGAGGCTCTTCGTGAGGAGCGTGAAAGAGATCACGAGGAGTTGCTGAAGGAGAAAGAGGAGCGGCAAAGAGATCACGAGGAGTTGCTAAAGGAGAAAGAGGAGCGGCAAAGAGATAGGGAGGAAATTATGAGGGAAAGAGAGGAGCTGACGAAACAAATTGAAGAGGAAAAAAAAGCACGGGAGGCACAACAAGTACAACTCAATCATTTGAACGACGTGGTGTCACGACTCACAACCCTCTTGCAGGGTTCAAATGGTCATCCTACAATTCGGTAAACATAATTTTATTGATAAGCTAATGCAAGTTGTAGAAAAATATGGATCATATTGGCATAGAATTGGTTTCTAAAGTTGCTATGCAAATTTTTGTTGTTATGTGCTTCGAATAGGTTATAAGGCATAATGTGAGTAGACTTTGCAGCAGATGGACGGTAATCTGAAGTTCATAAGGTAACCACTTGATTTCAATGAAATATGAAGTTAGTTCCCTTTGGCATAATTTGATTTCCATCGGGTTGTAATCACTTGATGGCATAATATGATTTCATAAGGTAACCACTTGATGGCATAATCTGATTTCCATAAGACAACATGGAATTCCAACAAAATTAAAAAAAAAAAAAATATAAACAAAAATGATGACCTTTTTTTCTAAATGTGGAATTTACTTTTGTTTTTTATGTGAACTGACTCCGTCCAAGTCCATGCTGGGAAATAGTTGGCTATAGTCTGAATAACAAAATTCTTCGTATTGTTCGGTAGAAGTTAACATTTGTCATGTCAAGATAGCCTGTTCTACGGGCAGAGTTATGAGTATCTGATACAACTATATATTACCTGGAAAAATCGTCAAATAGTATCCAAATGAACCATATGGATGTGAAACTTCTCCAAAATTCCGAATTCTGGGGAGTATCATCAGTTTTGGCCCTTATATTATTTTGATCCTTATAATTCTAATGTACTCGATTTTGATCATGAATTTATGCTTTTGTGTTAGTTTAGTCTAATTGATAACAACTGTGTGACGATCCTCACATGTATATTAATTTATTCAGAGAATTTGCCTAATTATGTGTTTAAATTTTGTGCATATATGTTTGCTTATGGAATTTTGTTAGAACATTTACTTAAGTATACTTTTTGTTGAAAATTTTTGTTTACAATGGAACTAATGGGTGACATTTTTGTTGTGTAGATGGCTTTTGGCATTGATATGTGGATCTTCTATTTTTTTTGTCCGGAAGATAATTCACATTTTTGCAAAGTTGGAAAGTTTTTTGTCGTCCCTGGCTTTTTGTGTGGAAATTAGATGAATCATACATATATTTTTTGGCAGGGTACATAGTATTTTTGGAACTTGTGTTAATTGCTCCGGTGGTATGTATAGATTACCTTTTGTCGTGGTACATATTACCATGGTAATTTGTACCATGTCAAATGGTCATTACAATGCATAGTATAGTAACAATGTTTTGTGTATAGAGGACATTGTTTTGGTAACACAGTTGGAATGTATGACGTTATTATTTGTAATTGGAATATGTTAGTTGGTTTGTATATATAAGTTAACATTGTAAGGTATTATTTTTGGTTTGATGGTTGTAAATGAAACATGCATTACGGATAGGTGATAATATATATATTGATTTGTTTGTATTATAGGTTGTGGTGGATATATACAGGTTTTGAAAAAAAATTATTAAAATGAAAAAAAATAAAAAATGACATTTTTGGTGACAAAAAAATTGGTAGCCCAAAAAAATAAAAATATCTTTTGCCGACTAAATATTTAGTAGCTAAAATGAATAGAAAATAGTTTTGGTGACTAATTGTTTTGTAGCGAAAAACTGAAAACAGTTTTGGCTACTAAAGCCTGTAGTAGCTAAACTAGAAGAAGCTTTCCCCGACAAAATCTTTAGTAGCTAAAAATGACCCTTTCGGCGACTAATATCTTAGTCGCTAATAGGACTCATCAGCGACTAAAACAGCGTTAGTCGGTAATAGCTTATTCTTTTGCCTACTAAAAATTAGTCGGCATTATGTTGGATTTTTAGCGACTAAATCCTTGTTTGTCGCTAATTGCTGCCCGTTTTGGCTACTAACAGATTAGTCACCAATTCTGGTGGATTTTTAGCAACTAAAATTTCTTTTAGTCGCCACTACGTTCGCCGACAATGCATCTGCGACAAATCCAGTGACCAAAGTTTTTGGTCGGCAAATATTTTCGGCGACTAAAATCTGGGCTTTTGGCGACTAAAACATTAGTCGCCAAAAGTGTATTTTTTTGTAGTGGATATATAATCAATAGAAATAAATCTACATAGTTACCTTTTGAGAAAACGTGATTTAATGAACATGGAACACTACAACAATACTTCAGGACAAACAATATTTGTAGTAGAATCCAAACTATCTTTGGGGAGGAGAATACTTATACGATCAAAAGATGTACATCTGGACAATGCCACATATAATTGGTCATGGCTAAACTCATAAAAATGTACATTAAAAATAGTATATGATACTATGCAATTCTTTAAAAAAATATATATTAAAACAAAATTTAATAAATTTTTGGAAAACAAACTTTTTTAAAATGTTAAGAAACCATACCACAGGATTTGCATGTTCATTTCCTTTGTCAGAAGGCATAGCCTTTCTGTCTCCTTTGATATTGCTTTGTGTTTCTCCTTTCCCTTTGCTTATAAAAAAATAAGTAGAATCTATTTATAAATAATTTATAAAATGATAAAAAAATGCATTTGCATATTAGTTACTTTAAGGCTTACCTCATGAATGCGAATAGGATTAAGGTCACGCTCATCGCGAACAACATTCACATTTCTTTGTTGAAGAAATTGAATTTATATATACAAAAACTTTAGAGCAATAAATAAAACTTTATACAGATAAATAAGAAAAAAAAATCATTTCTTTTTTGATATTACCGTTCAGTGTAAGTCTTCATCCATCTATAAAATATGAGTTGTTTACAACATTTATTAGAAGAAAATTACATATGATAAGTTTAAAATAAATAAATAAATAGGATTTATTTTAAATAAATAGACTTTACATTATAAAAGAGGTACTTAAATTTATATGGAGGCGGAGAAAAAAAAAATCTTACTTGACCGAAAATAGTAATATTATCCATAACTGCTGTACTTCAACCTGAAAATATTTGGTTATATAATTATGACAGTTGAACGATGAATTTTAACGAAAATAAAATCAGCTTTGGCAAAATAAAGGGTATTAAAATGGGAGCACAACAATTGTCCAAATTTGAACTCTTCTCTTCCCCAACTGACTTCAATTTTGTAGTCTTCAAATTAAATTTATGATTATCATTTAGAAAGTCCAAACATAATTTTATGACCAAAAAAAAAAACTGTTTAATCAGCAATTTAAACAGTTGGTAATGAAAAAAGAAAAAAATCTAGAGGTTAATTTTCTAATTGTTTACAAAAAAAAAAAAAAAAAAAAAAATCTATACAATATTTTATAGTGATTTTTAAATTTTTAATTTAAAATTATAATTCTGAAACGAACTTTATTACTCAAACAATACCTAATTAACATATCCTCTCAGATGACGACGCATAATTATTAACTCCACACCTGGGCCAAACAAAAAAAATTGAATAGGAGAAAGAAAAAAAAAAAGGTGGAAAAATACCAAATAGATTCTCTGTAAATTCATGTACACTATGTCTGTAAATTCATGTACACTATGTTTGTAAAAATATTTTGAATACCTTTACTCATATCATAGTTTCAACAACAATAAAACTAATCATAAAATTAATCACAAAAGATACATGGAAAAAAATATAACTACAATTTTTTAAATATTTTTGATAATTGTACAAATGCCTTACATTTTGGATGGAGGCACTATCATTTCCACTTGCCTTATTATCACCCTTATTTTCCTCAACCTATTCTCGTAACCATAGAAATTGCGAGGCCGATTGATTAAAATTGTCTGTTAGGATGCTCCCTCAGTTACCACTGGAATCTTTAGAATGGGCTCATGATTATTTGAACAAAAACCTGCGAACAATATGCTTTTTACAATTAATTTATTTGAACTCGAGTATTTGATTTGTTTTGGAGTTTCGTTTTTTTTATGTTTGTTTGTATTAAAAAGCATCCAAACTTATAAAAGTGCAGTGCAGTGCATACGACAACATCTTGACTCATAGTACAGTACTGTTGTATTAATGGAAGGCAAGAATGATTCATTTGTTTTCTGTATGTTTGAAAACACTTTATATGATAGTTACATATCAGAAACAATTTCTGTTGGTCAACTATATTGAAAACCTCAACTTCTACAATTGGAATCTCTTCTTCAGATATGTTTTTCTATTAATTTGTTTTTTTCATTATTCTTCCCCTTTTTCTTACTTTTAAGTTTTATCACTTGAGTATCCAAAGAAGTGAGCTTAAGCTCTAGCACATTTCTTTCCCTGCTTAAGTGAGCTAAAACTACCCTTCTAACTTATTTGTGCATATTTTCTCAGAAAAAATTGCCAGATATAAATTGCAGTTTTTGACATTTGACATTTGTATATGGGGAAATAATTCCATTTCTTGTACCCTATTATATTATTTGAAAATTGTAGTTGCTTTACCATTTTAATTTGGATGAAGATATATAGGAAACGTTGTATCCAATTATAAAGAGACATATATAGAAATTTACATGGGCTTCTCCAATTCCTTGAAAGTATTTAAACAACTCTTGTATATGAAAACCATTCCAACCTATCAAATGTGCAGAAAAATCTATTTTAATTTTTTAGATTTGCAGAAAAATATGCAGAACAATTCCAACAATTCCATATATAGATTTTATTTTTTAACATATCAAATGTGCAGAAAAATCTTCTCTTGCCAGAACAGAAAAAAATATGTTCGCAATTAGAAAGGGAGAGATAAAGAAGAGGAACAAAGAGAGATTGAAGATTCGAAGCAGAGAGATGATCTTCTCTTGCCAGAACATGAAAAAATATGTTCGCAATTAGAAAGGGAGAGATAAAGAAGAGGAACAAAGAGGGATTGAAGATTCGAACCCAAGTGAAGGATTTTAAAAGTTAGAATCTCACTTGAAATGTTTTAGCTTTCTTTGCAAGCCTTTGAAGGCAAAATCTGAAACAACAGAAATGAACCCAAGTCAAGGATTTCAAAGTTAGAATCTCACCTGAAATTTTTGTGCAGAAAAATGTGCAGAAAAATCTATTTTTATTTTTTACATTTGCAGAAAAATGTGCAGAACAATTCCAACAATTCCATATATAGATTTTATTTTGTAACATATCAAATGTGCAGACTATATTCAAAACCTTAACTTCTACAATTGGAATCTCTTCTTCAGATATGTTTTTCTATTAATTTGTTTTTTCCATTATTCTTCCTCTTTTTCTTATTTTTAAGTTTTATTACTTGAGAATCCAAAGAAGTGAGCTTAAGCTTTAGCACATTTCTTTCCCTGCTTAAGTTTTCAGATATGATCCTCTCTCTCAATATTTTTTTTGTTTTGCTAAAACTACCCTTCTAACACATTTGTGCATATTTTCTCAGAAAAAATTGCCAGATATAAATTGCAGTTTTTGACATTTGACATTTGTATATGGGGAAATAATTCCATTTCTTGTACCCTACTATATTATTTGAAAATTGTAGTTGCTTTACCATTTTAATTTGGATGAAGGTATATATTAAACGTTGTATCCAATTATAAAGAGACATATATAGAAATTTACATGGGCTTCTCCAATTCCTTGAAAGTATTTAAACAACTCTTGTATATGAAAACAATTCCAACCTATCAAATGTGCAGAAAAATGTGCAGAACAATTCCAACAATTCCATATATAGATTTTATTTTTTAACATATCAAATGTGCAGAAAAATCTTCTCTTGCCAGTGTGAGAAATATGTGTTCTCCTCGGATTAGGAATAAGTGTCCTATGTCTATTAGACTTCTATATATCTCAGTAATGTATTCATGTAGGGTTAGGAATTAGTGGTACTCTATATAAATGATGTATGTATTCTTTGTTCAAATTAATTCAATCTAATATACAGGTTGTTTAGAAATCTTACATGGTATCAGAGCTTTGCAATTCCTGATTTCGTGGTGGCTAGGGTTACGCACGAACTGGTTCAACTTGTTCGTGATTCATCTGTTTGATCGAGTTCTCTCTTTCTCGATTATCTGGTACATGATCAAACTCCTTTGGTTCGATCTCTGTTCGTGACTTGGGTGACCCATCTGTTTCGTCTGCAAGGGCTTCTTCTGGATGCCTCGTCTCGCGAGTGAGTCGTCTCAGTTGACCCATCGAACTGCTCATCTCAGTCTCAGTCGTCCTCGCGGCTCATCGTGTCTCCGTCTTGGTCGTCTCTTGTGGTCGCCTTTCTGTGCTTCGTGACTCCTGGGGTCGTCTCTCTGTGGTCGGCTCTCTAGTAATCTGGTTCGTCTCTCTTTCTGCTTCGCGATCTCTGTGCTTCAACTTGGGTATTTCTATCTAAAACCCTAATTCCTGTTTGGCCCATTTATTAAGTTATTAGTATACTTTGAACCATTAATCTTTTGTTTATTACAATAATGGACCCTAAAATTCAAGCCATTAAATGTAAACTCAATGGTGGCAATTATGCCTATTGGGCCAGTGTTATGAAGAATTTCCTTCTTGGTCAAAAAAAATGGGGCTATGTTTCTGGTTCTACTCCTCGTCCATCGGACCCAAAAGTAGAAGGGTATCTGTCTTCCTGTGACACTTGGGATTGTGATAATGCCCAAGTTCTTACCTGGTTTCACAACTCTGTGGATGACCGTATTGGAATGATGTTTTCCAAGTACAGTACTGCCAAGGAAGTGTGGGATTATTTACTCGGTGTTTATCAGCAGTCAAATTTTGCCAAGCGGTATGAGTTGGAAACAACTATTCAGGGTGCTCGTCAGCGGGATCAAACTATTCAAGACTTTTATATTGAAATGACAGGTCTCTGGGATCAGTTGGCTCTTATGGAACCACCTAGTCTCAAGATATTAGACGCTTATATTGAGTTTCGGGAACAGGGTCGTTTAGTCCAGTTCTTAACAGCTCTCTCCCCTCAGTATGAGGCTATTCGAGGTGGTATCCTTCACCGATCTCCTCTTCCCTCTGTGGATGCTATTGTTCGTGAACTCCTCTCCGAGGAAACCCGTCTTAAGACGGCCAGTCAGACTTTGCCTCCTTCTGTGTTCTTGGCTCCTGCCAAGCCGCCCTTGTTATCGACCCCTCCTTCTCATCAACTTCAGGCCACTGCGAAACCCAAGAGAGGACCATTAGGGCTAGATGAGTGTGCTTTCTGCCATCAGAGGGGTCATTGGAAGAACAATTGTCCTAAAAAGGGACGTCAGCCTGCTCCGTCTTCTCAGACACAGTTCCGCGATACTACTTCGAGTACTTTCCGACCTCCTGCTGCTTACACTGCATCTACTCCGGCTCCCGATCCTGACTTGGCTTCCCTGAGTGCTCAGGTTGCACAACTTCAGCATATCTTGTCCACCTCTCAGTCATCCTCATCTGCCTCCGCTCTTACCTCTCTTCATTTAGGTTTGCATTGGTCCTCTTCAGGTATCCCTTCTTCTGTTTGGATTTTTGATTCTGGTGCCTCACATCATATGACTCCTCACATTTCATTACTTCAAAATTGTATTCCCCCACCCGTTCCTATTACTATTAATACTGCTAATGGATCTGGTATGTCTGTTTTATCTGTTGGGTCTGTCTTACCCTCTGCCATGTCTGCTGTTACTATTCCTTCTGTCTTTTATGTTCCTCAGTTATCTGTCAGTTTGTTATCTATCAGTCAACTTGATGCGTCTGGTTTTGATCTTATATTTTCCTCTTCTGTCTGTTGTGTGCAGGATCGGGTGTCCAAGAAGCAGATTGGGACCGGCCGTAGAATTGGAGAACTCTATGTGGTTGAAAGCTTGCATCTCCCCTTATCCACCTCTCCAGCTGCACTTTCCTCGTATCAATTAGATTCTCAGTCGAGTCAGTTTTACTTATGGCATTCTCGTCTTGGTCATTTGTCTGTTGACCGCTTACGGTCTTTAGCTCAGTCAGGATTGTTGGGTAAAGTTTCTCCTAGTCAAATTGATGAATGTCGGGGGTGTAAACTTACTAAAATGTCAGCTTTACCTTTTAATAAAAGTACGTCTATTTCTATTTCTCCTTTCTCTCTTGTGCATACTGATGTTTGGGGACCCTCTCCTGTTCTTACTAAAGGGGGTTCAGTATATTATGTGTCTTTTGTAGATGATTGCACCCGTTACACGTGAGTTTATCTTATGACTCATAAGTCTGACTTCTACCAAATATATCGTACTTTCCAATCTATGGTCACTACACAGTTTGGAGCTACTATTAAATTGTTGCGGTCTGACTTGGGTGAGGAATACTTTAAAACTGAATTCTGTGAATATTTGGCCAACTTGGGTACCATTCACCAAACTTCTTGTACTGATACACCTGCCCAAAATGGCCGAGCTGAGCGTAAACACCGTCATCTTCTTGAGACAGCTAGATCTCTTCTTCTCTCTGCCTCCGTTCCAGCTCCGTTTTGGGGTGAGGCAGTTCTTACTGCTGCTTTTCTTCTTAATCGTATGCCTACCCCCCTTCTTTCAGGTCGGTCTCCTTATGAGGCTCTCTTTTCTCAACCTCCTAATTACTCCCTCCTTCGTGTATTTGGGTCTGCATGTTTTGTCCTTTTACCCCGTAAAGATAGGACTAAACTTAGTGCCCGATCTGTCCTATGTGTTTTTTTGGGATATAGTCTCACTCAGAAAGGTTATCGCTGTTATGACCCTGTTTCTCATCACCTTTATGTCTCCCGCCATGTTGCCTTTCTCGAACGTCTATCTTACTTTCAGCTTCCTCCTCTCACCGCCCCAGTTTCCAAAGAGGATTTGGTTCATATTGATCCATTTCCTTCTGAGGTCCCATCTGATGAGTACATCTCTACAGTTCCTCCTGAGCTTATTCCATTTTCTCCTTCTGCTTCACCTCTGACTACTTCTCCTCCTTCGCCTTCTCCTTCGCCTTCTCCTTCTCTTTCTTCTTTTCCTCCGTTGTTAGTTTATTCTCGTCGCAAGGCTCATCCTCTACCAGTTGTCTCTCCCTCTGCTGCTGATCCTCCTGCTTCTGACGACTCTGATCCTGCTGCACACCGATATCCTCCTCGAGCGCGTCATCCTCCAAAAAGGTTGGGTTGGTCTAATACTTGTTTTTCTGCTTCCTATCGTACCTTTTTGTCTGCTATTCACTCTTTTGCAGAACCTCAGTCTTACAAGGAGGCCTGTCAGGATCCTCATTGGGTTCAAGCTATGGAGGATGAGTTGTTTGCTCTACAGAAAATGAGTACTTGGGAGTTGGTTCCGTTACCTGTTGGTAAGAATCTAGTTGGTTGCAAATGGGTCTACAAAGTCAAGACTCATTCTGATGGTTCTCTTGAGCGCTACAAAGCTCATCTGGTGGCCAAAGGTTTCTCCCAGGAATATGGTATTGATTATGAGGAGACATTTGCTCCTGTTGCCAAGATGACTACTGTCCGTACTTTGATTTCTGTCGCTGCTGTTCATTCTTGGCCCCTTTATCAAATGGATGTTAAGAATGCTTTTCTTAATGGCAGTCTCACTGAGGAGGTTTATATGCGTCCTCCCCCTGGTCTTCACCATTCCTCTGGCCAAGTCTGTCGTCTTCGGCGTGCTCTATATGGTCTGAAGCAGTCTCCTCGTGCTTGGTATGATCGCTTTCAGACTGCTGTTACCGAGCTTGGGTTTCATCCTTCTGCTTCCGACTCTGCTTTATTTCTAAGACATACCTCGGCTGGTTTTGTTGCTCTCTTACTATATGTAGATGATATGATCATCACTGGCTCTGACTCTTCTGCTATCTCTGAGGTCAAGCAGCATCTCTTTCGCACCTTCGAAATGAAGGATCTGGGACCATTGCGGTATTTTCTTGGCATTGAGGTGGCTTCTTCTCCCAAGGGTTACTTTCTGTCCCAGGCTAAGTATGCTAACGAGGTTATCCATCGTGCCAGACTTACTGACACTAAGCTGTCTGATACCCCCATTGAACTTAATGTAAAGCTCAACACTACTGATGGGGTTCCTCTAGATGATCCTACGTTATATCGCGAGCTTGTGGGTTGCTTAGTTTATCTGACAGTTACTCGTCCTGATCTTGCCTATGCTGTCCATGTGATTAGTCAGTTTGTTTCTGCCCCTCGCTCTACACATTGGGCTGCTTTGCTTCGGATTCTTCGTTATCTTCGCAGTACTATCTTTCAGGGCTTGCTGTTCTCTTCTACTTCTTCCTTAGACTTGGTGGCTTATGCTGATGCTGATTGGGCTGGTGATGTTAATGATCGTAAATCTACTTCTGGTTTCTGTATGTTTCTTGGCGATTCCCTAATTTCTTGGAAAAGCAAGAAACAGACTGTTGTTGCCCGTTCTACTGCCGAAGCTGAGTATCGTGCTATGGCTCATGCTACTGCTGAAATTGTCTGGCTTCGTCAGCTCTTATCTGAGTTGGGCGTCCCTCAATCTTCCTCAACCTCTCTCTATTGTGACAACCGAAGTGCTATTCAAATTGCTCATAACACTGTCTTCCATGAAAGGACAAAACATATTGAGATTGATTGTCACTTCGTCCGTCAGCATCTGCAGTCTGGCTTTATCTCGCTTCCTTTTGTCTCTTCGGCTCTGCAACTTGCTGACTTCTTCACTAAGACTCACACCACTGCTCGGTTTCGATTTTTTCTTGACAAACTCTCAGTGTTTTCTGCTAAAACACCTTGAGTTTGAGCGGGGGTGTGAGAAATATGTGTTCTCCTCGGATTAGGAATAAGTGTCTTATGTCTATTAGACTTCTATATATCTCAGTAATGTATTCATGTAGGGTTAGGAATTAGTGGTACTCTATATAAATGATGTATGTATTCTTTGTTCAAATTAATTCAATCTAATATACAGGTTGTTTAGAAATCTTACAGCCATAACAGAAAAAAATATGTTCGCAATTAGAAAGGGAGAGATAAAGAAGAGAATAAAGAGGGATTGAAGATTCGAAGCAGAGAGATGATTTTCTCTTGCCAGAACAGAAAAAAAATATGTTCGCAATTAGAAAGGGAGAGATAAAGAAGAGGAACAAAGAGGGATTGAAGATTCGAAGCAAAGATGATGATAAACAGAAATGAACCCAAGTGAAGGATTTCAAAGTTAGAATCTCACTTGAAATTTTTCTGCTTTCTTCGCAAGCCGTTGAAGGCAAAATCTGAAACAACAGAAATGAACCCAAGTCAAGGATTTGAAAGTTAGAATCTCACCTGAATTTTTTGAAATTTTTCTGCTTTATTCGCAAGCCTTTGAAGGCAAAATCTGAAACAACAGAAATGAACCCAAGTCAAGGATTTCAAAGTTAGAATCTCACCTGAAATTTTTCTGCCTTTTTCGCAAGCCTTTGAAGGCAAAATCTGAAATCGCAATTCAAAGCAAAGGATTGGAGAGAAGGGAGTGATAAAGAAGAGGAACAAAGAGGGAGATAGAGATAAGGAGGAGAAAGGTGCAACAGAAATGGGGAGAGAGATAAGGATGGAAGAGGGAGGAGACGTGGGAGAGAGAGAGAGAGTAGAGTGTGTTTGGGCGAGAAATATATTACTCTCAACCGTTAGATATTCATTAGGATTGATCTAGACCCTCCATTCAAAATGTATCTCACATATATTTGAAGACATTTTCAAAATCCCTCTTGGCTTATTATATAGATTTTATTCGTATTTTATTTACTTTTTTTTATTTCCTTTTTAAATTATTTTTCAAGATTTTCAACCACAAATAGCATAAAAATATAAAGATTAAATATAAAATGAGATATAAATTTTTCATAGTGGATGGATTTTATATGCGGGCCCGTGGAGATCACCCTTATAAAAGGATCGTGTGGAATTTTATGTTTGGTGTCTGTATCCACTTAGGAGTTATTTTAAAGAATAATGCTTGGGACTCCCTTTTGGGGTCACCCCCTCACTCTTTTTGCTATGTAGCGGGTGGTGATTGGAGGAGTAGGAAAAAAAAGAAAAAGAAAAAGAAAATGTAACCAATGAGAGAGAGAGAGGGTCAAGGGGGTGGAAGGAAAAGGGGGATGAATCATTGTTGTTATTTTAAATGATTTAAATATATTTTTTAACATTTTTTTTAATAAAAAAATGATGTGAGATAAATAAAAAGTAATATAACTAAAATAAAATAAAACGATAAAAAGATATACACTAAAATAAGGGATGCCTAACATCCGTTAGAGTTTGTTTGTCCTAAATAACTGTCTTTAGGGTGGTTTGGGATGATTAAAATAAGTGTATTTTTTAATTTTTTTATAAAATATGAGTTGAGTATGGGTTGAGTTTGAAGTGATATTTTAGAGAGGTGATGTAACTTAAATAAAATGATATGACTTAAATAAGATATTAATTTTTTAACTTTTTAATTTTTTTAATTCATGCCAAACAAGGCCTTACATAAATAATCTCACGTCTTTATTTTTTTACACAATTATTTTTTTAAAAAAAGTCAAAGAATACTTATTTATATAATTCCAAAGAATCCTTCAGTTGTGATAAATTATAGGGATGAGCATAGTCTCGATTGATCTGGATTGGGATAAAATCAAAATCAATTCATTATTTATGATTTTTGAAAAATTAGAACCACTTCAATCCGTTTAAATCGTGAAACCAATTCAAACCAATCTATTTAAATATGAATTGGATTTGTTTAGGATTACAGATTCACATAATTAAATAACAATATATATATTTAACATTTTAATTTCATAAAAATATAAATATTGAATTTATTAGTTCCGCAATAATAACATACTGTTCTAGAATTTAAACAACTATAAAAAAAACTGATTCAACTAAAACCAACAAACAAAATCAATAAAAAAAAGATATTATGCGAGTTTAAGTTTGAGTTTAGGTTTTATACAGAATAAAAGAAGATACTATGCAAGAGGGTGCATAATATAAATATAGGCTATTTGTATACGATCCAGATCGGTTCTAATTCGAAACCGTGAAATTTAATTCAAAACCGACCTGTAGAGTATAGATTTTAATTTTTCAATCTAAAACTAAATCACTGGTTCAAAAAATTAATTCAAACCTACCAAATTAGACTAAATTAAATTAAATTACGAATTAATTCCTTATTCAGCATTAATAAATTACCCTTCCGAGATCGAAAGAAAGAGGACGTTGGCGGTTTCCACTCTGAGGCCGAGAGAGAGAGAGAGAGCATTTTCCTTCAAGTTCCAACAAAATAGCATCGGTGTCTTCCTGTGTAGATTGAAATTGTGGTTGCAGAGCTTTCACTTGTATCTTCTTCTTCTTCTTCATTCTTTCTCTCTACTTGCTCTGTTCTTGGAACGATAACGATACAAGATTCGAATCTATTCCCCATTCATATGCCAATACTTGGAGACAGATAGATAACATAACTTAGAAAGAAATCCTCAGAACCTCTTACCAAAATGTGGAGCCGATCTATTGCCGAATTAGGTTTTTTCACAACTTTAAAATTGAGAAATAGATAGAAAGAGATCTAAGGAAGATTGAAATTAGCTTTTGATTAGGACTTGGATTCATCGCAACAAATAGAGAAAGGAAAAGAGAGATAAAACGGGGTGTGTGTGAGTTGGATTTGTTGAGAAAGCAGGGAATGCATGCTGTGAGTAGTGAGAGAGAGAGAGAGAGATGGATTTTTGGCCGCAGTTTGTAGCGAGCAGTTGGGGAAGAGAATTTGTCGCCGGAGGTTTCGGAGGAGTGGCCGGAATAGTCACCGGATATCCACTGGACACGCTGAGGATTCGGCAGCAGCAGCACTCCACCAGCGGTTCAGCGTTCGGCATCCTTCGCCGCGTTGTGGCCAGCGACGGACCCCTTGCCCTCTACAGGGGCATGGCTGCACCTCTCGCCTCTGTCACTTTTCAGGTTTTCATCTTCTCTTCTCCCCATTATTATTTTTTTATTTTTTTTACTTTTTCGCATAAATCTTTGATTTGATGATGCCCTGCATCTTTGCTCTCTGGTTATTCCATCCTCGTTGCATATGCGTCCTCGAGATGACATCACTAGTGCTTTTGATCATTTCACGTTCTAATAATAAGACCATGAAATAAATATCACAAAAAAAATTTCATTAAATTGTAATTATATAATTTATAATAAAAAATTCAAATTAATTTGAGGGTTGAAGATTTTTATAAAAGTTTTTCATGATATTTTTTTTTATGATACCTAATATTATTAAAAAATGTTTCATATTATAAAATTACATAAGTTTTCACAAATTTATTTAAATAGTTTTATAGAAACACATAAGTTGAATATAAATTCACTTAAACTTACGAAAACTTAAGATTTATACGAATTTATATTAAAATTATATATTTTTATGAATTACTTATATAAGTTTGTAAAAACTTATTTAATTTTAGGACAAGGTTGCATATCCAAAAAAAAAAATTCCTAATGGAAAAACAATAATTGTAGGCAGTTAGAGAAAAAAAATATATTTTAAAAATAAAATATACAAATCAAATTTATTTAAAGAATAATGTGGATAGTTTATGAAATAGGTACCATTTACTCGTTATCTAATTATATGATAAATATAAATTCAAAAATTAATTTTGTACTCAGCTCAAGAAGTCTCACTTTTTATCACGTAATAAATAATAAGTAAAAGATTGTTTCATACCAATTTAATCACATGATGCATTTATTTTTTGGAATGGATAACTTTTTACTGTCAATTTTCTTTAAGATGTCTCTTTTTTTACTTATGTCAGGGCTATCAATATGCACTATAACAAATTTTAAAAGTTTATTTTTAAAAAATATTAATAAAATATTTAAAATTTCTAACATTTTTCTTTTTCAAATGACAAAATAATTATGAATTTTCCACCACTCATTGCGATGAGCCTTGGTTGGTATTTTTTTTTTTTTTATCTTAAACTGTTCATCTTGAAAGCATAATTCCTAACATATAAAGAGAAAGGAAAATATAAGAAACAATTTTTAGTACTGTTATTAGTATTAAAAAAGGTATGTTAAAAAATTATTAAAATGTATTGTGTGGAGATATATTTTCTGAGTACCAACACGTGATTAAGGTGACGTCGACGTGTCAGCCGAGGTGCCATGTGTCCTGGTCATGACGCCGAGATTATCTCAGCGAGGCCGAGGTTACCTCCGAAGATATCAGAATTCGAGATAAGCGGATAATGCACAAGAGTCCTAGAAAAGGGGAAGACTACAGTTGGGAAATGATAAGACTCTTAGGGAGTTTATCTCAATCTTACTGGGAGTCCAAGATTAATAGTAATCCTAAGTCCATTAGAGCTAGGCTCCTATTGGGACAATGATTGAGTTAGCTATAAAAGAGAGGAACCCCCGTGGGTCTGAGGTAGGCAATTTATATTCTGAATAGTGAGTTTAACACTATTGATTATCTGTGAGAGATATACTGACTTGATCATCGGAGTGCCTCCGGGTGGACGAACCACCGCCGGAATCTTCTCTTTCTATTACAAGTTAGCCAGGTGTTATCTATTCTGCCAGTGTTCTCTAGCTAAATACTGAGTTGGGCAGTGTGATCGGAAAATCACTCACACAATTTGGCGCCGTCTGTGGAAATCGAAAGGAGAATAGATGGCCAGTAACGGACAAAAGGAAAAGATTGGGGACAACACTCCTGCTGGGAGTGGGAGACCTATTAACCTTGATATCACAGGAGACGAATGCAACGCAGAAACTCGTGATCAGAATCACGGAGTGAAAGACGTCGGCCAGACTGGCGACACACCAAAGAAACCAGATCGAAGTGGATACTACAACGAGGACGACCTCCAGGTTTGGAAGGATAGGTGCCTGCGAAGGGACGAAGAGGTAAAAGAGATGGCAAACAAATTGGCAGACCTGCAGTCGGTCGTCAATTTCATGATGCAAAATAACGTCATGCAGCCACCGTTCCCGCTGCAGGACACGCCGATTCCAGCGGCCAATGCCCAGAAGGGAGGGCAGAAAACAATCCCCGTAGCCCCTCAGCATAACGGGAGTGAAAGATACTCTCACTGACCTTCTAGGGAAGTCGGACGAAGAGAGTCAAGAAGAGAAGAATCACGCAGGACGTATCGCACAAAGGAGGCAGACCCCAAAGGACATCGACATGTTCAGGGGTAGGCACTGTGCTTCGATACCACTCATGGAGAAGGGTCGAAAAGGACTCACCACGAAGCTGAAAGTAGCGTACCAAAAAGACTAAAAGCAGGAGATAGCCGAGCTCCTAGGCGGACGAAGGAGGATTTAAGAGATTATCTCAAGAGGAAGCAACAGAATGCCGACGCCGAGGTAACCTCCCCAGATAAGCCGAGGACACCATTCTCGGTAGAATTGGACAGGTTTGGGGCATCGAAGAGATTCAGTATGCCAAGGTTTCAAATATATGATGGTAAGTCAGACCTCAACTTCTACGTTGGAATATATTTGAACTCAATGGCATTGTATAGTGGGAACGAGCCGTTGCTCTGCAAAGTGTTCCCCTCATCATTCGGGAAAATTGCATCAGATTGGTTCCACAAACTACCGAAGGGAAGCGTGAAGACTTGGGAAAGCCTGGTTGAGATGTTTGTGGCCAAGTTCGTGACTAACAAGCTGCAGCCATTAAGGGTGGATGCATTGATGACTCTAAAGATCAGCAAGGATGAAGGCCTTAGGGCCTATGCAAAAAGATACTATGAGGTGTTCAACCGAATACCCGAATGCAATCAAGAGGTGGCGGTCGTATCCTTCAAGAACGGCCTAAAAGACAACTATCCACTACGAAAGTCTTTGGCAAAGACATTGCCAAAAAGTATGGAAGAGCTCATGGCGAGAATCGAGAAGTAGGCCAGAGCCGAAGAAGACACGTCGGGGACTAAGGAGATAAAACAAGAGAAAGGAAACGGCTCGCTGAAGCGAGGCCGAGGTAACAATGGATCAAGCAAATAAGAAACAGAACTGAGGGCCACACAGGCAGTAACAACTGTATTTCGAATCCCGATTCCAAAAATCCTGGACCGGATTCGGAACCAACCCTATTTCAGAACACCAGCAAAAGCACCAGGAGAGTTTATGAGAAGGAACGTTGGCAGACATTGTGCTTACCACAATGAAGATGGGCACACGACTCAGGGTTGTAGAGCCCTGAAAACATACTTGGAAGAACTGGTGAGGCAAGGCCATTTGAGAGACCTCATCGATGAGGCTAGGACAAGGGTAGAACAGGCAAGATTGCCTCTGGTACCAGCAGCTCGGCCTCTCCCAGCACCACAACCTTAGGCAGGAGGACCTCGGGTAGTCAATGTGATTAACTGGAAGGTCAACGAGAACGAAATTAGAGGGGAGACCCAGAAGATGAAGCACCTGCAACATGTTTACCAAGTCGGGGAGAAGAGACATCGGGCAGAGGAGCACCAAGGACCAGTAGTGTCCTTTTCAGAAGCCGACCTTGAGATGGTACAACATCTGCATAATGATGCCTTGGTAGTATCCCTTCAAGTTGGGGGAGTGCCAAGTAAAACGCATCCTGATTGACCAAGGCAGCTCTTGCGACATCATGTACATTCGATGTTACAAGGAGCTTGGCCTTCACCCAGACGATATGGAGCAATCCAATAGCCCAATGGTCGGGTTCAATGGAACGCTGACATGGCCACTGGAAACAACCAACTTGGAGGTGTAGGTGGGCACCAGGAAGGTAACAACAGAGTTCACCGTAATCGACACACCCTCCCCTTACAACATCATCTTGGGAAGGCCATGGTTGCATGCAATGGGGGCTGTTCCCTCAACACTGCATCAACTATTGCGGTTCCTAACAAAGCATGGGATTGAAGAGATAAGAGGAGACCAACTGCAGGCAAAAAATTGCTCCATGGCAGCAATGAAATCCATCTGCAGCATTCGAGAACCAGAGAAGGCAGAGATTGAAGATGAGGATGTGGAGGTCCTAGAGGATGTCGGTAAGGAGCCAGCCGAGAAGAGTGAAGAAGCACTGAAGAAAATCCTCGTCTAGGAGGGGGATGAAGAACGCTTCTTTATTCTTGGCTCGGGCTTAGCCGAAGAAAAGGAAAAAGAGTTGGCAGTTTTTTTGAGAGCAAATATTGAGGTGTTCGCGTGGACACCTTACGAAATACCAGGCATTGACCCCGAGGTCACTTACCATAAGCTGAACGTTGACAGGTCGGCCAAACCTGTAAGTCAACGAGCAAGAAGACTGACGTTGGTACACGTCGAAGCAGTGGAAGAAGAAGTAGACAGACTTCTCGAGGCCAGGGCCATTCGAGAGGTAAATTACCCGACATGGCTATCGAACACAGTAGTCGTGAAGAAAAAGAACGGTAAATGGAGGGTCTGTGTAGACTTTACCAGTTTAAACAAAGCCTGTCCCAAAGACAGTTTTCCTCTACCTAAGATTGACTAGTTGGTAGACGCCACTTCGAGGCATGGGAGGATGAGCTTCTTGGATGCATACAGGGGGTATCATCAGATAACCATGTACCCCCCAGATGTAGAGAAGACTGCGTTTATCAACCCCAAAGGACTGTACTGCTACAGAGTGATGCCTTTCGGGTTGAAAAACGTAGGAGCAACTTACCATAGATTGGTAACCAAGATGTTCAAACACCTGATTGGCGGAATGGTAGAAGTGTACATTGACGACATGGTTGTGAAGACCAAGGAACCTGAAGGTCATTTGGCTGACCTGAAAGCAGTCTTCGACATCCTTAAGACATATCGACTCCGACTCAATGCAGCAAAGTGTGCATTTGGAGTAGGATCTGGTAAGTTTTTGGGATACCTGGTGACTAGAAGGGGCATAGAGGCCAGCCCAGATCAGATCAAGGCCATACTAGATTTGAAGAGCCCGACGTCGGCAAAACATGTGCAAATGCTAACTGGAAAGGCTGCAGCCCTGAATAGGTTCATTAGCAGAAGTTCAGACAAATGCAAACCTTTCTTCAACTTAGTAAAGAAAGCCACAGACTTCCTATAGACCGAGGAGTGCGAAGCCGCTTTGGGTGACCTGAAGAAATACTTGACCACAGCTCCAGTTCTTTCAAATCCAGAACCTGTGGAGGAGCTGTTCCTGTACTTAGCAGTTTCAGAACACGCAGTGAGCGCAGTGGTAATCTGAGAAGAAAAAAAAGGAGCAAAGGGCTATTTACTACGTAAGCAAAACCTTGGCCGATGCAGAAACAAGGTATCTACCCTTAGAGAAATTGGCACTAGCTTTGGTAATGGCTTCAGAGAAGCTAAACCATTACTTCCAGGCCTATAAAATTATGGTGCTAACTGAATATCACTTGAAGTCCTTACTACAACAAGGAGACCTGACAGGAAGAATAGCCAGGTGGGCAGTCACCTTAGGCCAATATAACCTGGAGTACAGGCCAAGGACAGCAATCAAAGGCCAGGTTCTGGCCGACTTCGTGGCCGAATTCACGCCAGAATCCATTGAACATCGGGCTCCGTTGAGCCAAGGTGAACGATGTCCAAACAAGCAAGAAGAAGCTCAGCTAAAGACGAAAGAACAAAGAAAAGAGAAAAAACTCAGACCCTGCAGCATTTACATCGGTGACTCATTTCGATTGTTCGTTGATGGGAGTTCAAACTGACAAGGAGCGGGGGTGGGAGTAGTGCTGATATCTCCAGATGGACAGATAGTGGAACAGTCTATTCGTTTGGGGTTCAAAGCCTCAAACAACGAAGTAGAGTATGAAGCATTGATTGCAGGACTAAAGCTGGCAGTAGCAGCAGAGACAGACGAAGTAATAGTCTTCTGCGACTCCCAGCTCATTGTCAACCAGGTAACAAGCGAGTTTTCTGCCCGAGATGAACGAATGTCGGCCTACGCAAAGGAGGTCATCAAGCTGGCAGCCTTGTTTCAGAACTGCCGACTACTTTAGGTTAGCCGAGATGATAACAGCCACGTCGATGCGTTGGCCTACCTAGCTAGTGCAGTACAATCTGGAAAAGCAATGACAATAATGATCGACTATTTGTCGGGCCCAAGCGTCGAGCCACTATCCACAGAGCATGAAGCAATGTGCGTGGACATGGGACCAAGCTGGATGGACGCAATTGTTACATTCCTGAAAGAAGGGAAGCTACCAGACGATCACAAAGAGACATACAAGATCAAATTGAAGTCGGCAAGATTCAGTCTGACAGCAGAGGGGCATCTCTACAGAAGGTCCTTCATTGGACCCCTTTTAAGGTGCATACATCCTTTACAAGTTGAAGATTTTTTTATACGAAATTCATGAAGGAATTTGTGGAAGCTACGCTGGGGGCAGATCACTTGCCCATAGGGCCATTACCCAGGGGTATTGGTGGCCTTACATGCAAAAGGACGCAGAAGCATATGTGAAGAAATGTGAAAAGTGCCAGAGATTCGCACCACTGATACACCAACCAGCAGCAGACCTGAACCCTGTATCCAGTCCCTGACCATTTGCCCAATGGGGCATGGATCTCGTTGGACAACTACCCCAAGCAACTGGGCAAAGGAAGTACTTGCTGGTGGCAACTGATTACTTCACTAAGTGGATAGAAGCTGAACCCTTTGCCAAAATTCGAGATGTGGATGTAAAGAAATTCATTTGGAAAAATATCATTACCAGATTTGGGATTCCAAGAGCAATAGTTGCAGACAATGGAACACAATTTGACAATAAGCTAATTAAGAGCTTCTATGCAAAGTTCAAGATCAAAAACTACTTTTTAACACCAAGCTTTCCCCAAAGCAATGAACAAGCAGAAGCATCCGACAAAGTAAATCTGGACGGGATAAAAAAGAGGCTGTAGGCAGCAAAAAGAAAGTGGGTGGACGAGTTGCCCAATGTGCTCTAGGCATATCGGACTACGCTAAGAAGATCAACAGGGGAATCCCCATTTGCCATGGCTTATGGCACAGAAGCAGTTATTCCGCTGGAGGTCGGCATCCCAGGCATCAGAACCCGGGGAGTAGAGAACGGAACTAATGATGTATTCTTAGCCCGAGATCTGGATCTTCTAGAAGAACGAAGGGAGAAAGCTGCGATTCAGCTCACAGCGTACCAGTAGCAGCTTGCCAGAGCTTATAACAAGAAGGTTAACCCAAGGGAGTTCTAAGTCGGCGACCTGGTCTTGAGAAAGGTCGTCGGCAACAAAAAGGATCCCAGAGAGGGAAAGCTTGGCCCAAATTGGGAAGGACCCTACAGAATAATCTCAGTACTGGGTAATGGAGCTTATCGGCTTGAAGATAATGAGGGTAAAGAGTTGCCAAGGCCTTGGAACATTTGCAATTTGAAAATTTTCTATCATTAGAATTCCTTTGTTCTTTTGTCATTTGCCGAAGGAAATAAATAAAGATTCAGCTTGGTTTTCTTTTCAAGATACTTGACATTGTCTCTAGAATACATGTATAATGAGAACCCAAGTAGAACTTAGGTTCACATGAGGGGGCAGAGAGAGGCGAAATCATTGTTTAACACTTGTTGAAATTTGTGGACAATTTACAAGTTGAAGTTAAATCGGAATCATTGTTTAACACTTGTTGATGTTTGTGGACAATTTACAAATTGAAGTTAAACCGAAATCATTGCTTAAACACTTGTTGAAATTTGTGGACAATTTATAAGTTAAAGTTAAGCCAAGGCGTCTTTGATTTCGGCCTCTTTGGTGGCCAAGGCATCTTGAAGCTCTTTTTGGGCCTGGGCCACTTTATCCTCGGCCTCCTTCAGCTGGGCTTGAAGGACTTTGTTTATCGCCTTAGCAACACCAACCTTCTCCTCAACTTCGTCTTTTGCTTTAATAGCTACCTCGGCCTGATCCTCCAGGGTCTTCATCTTGGATTGCAAGTTTTTATTGGTTTTTTGAAGGCTGGAGACCTCCCTCTTCTTTTCGGCTAGCTTCTCACGGTTCTCAAAAGATTAAACTGAGGAAGAATAGGCGTGCTGGATGGCCTGAAAGTAAATAGAACAAAAGTTGTTAGAAAAACTTACAAGTATGGAAAGAACAAAACGAAAGAAGAAGTTGCCAGATAAAGATACTTACTTGAACGGAACGTTGAAGCATCAGAGCGTAATTTTCATACTCGCTCAACTTAGCGTTTCGGTCAAGATCGCCGGGGAGAAGCAGAGCAGTACTGAGTGCTACGCCGACGTTGATGTCCTTAACGCTATCGTTGGCCATGACTGGCTTATCTTCCAAGGTAATTTTGGGGTCCTAGGGGGCATCATGTTTTTTAGACCCCGAGGTCGTTGCAGAGGATGACCTCAGCTTCTTTGATTTTGGAGATTCGGATGGCTGAGCCTCAGAACACCTCTTTCCAGCAGCGGATTGGGACTTGTCACTTTCATGCAATTTAGAAATCGGCAAGGTGTCCTCAATGTTAACCTGAGTCACCTTGGCCTTTGGTTGAGCCTTTTTGATTTTCTGTTTTGGTAGAGGCTGGGTTTGTGTTGGCTGAGCGTTGACATCAGAGGGGATACTGGCCAGGAGATCTTTTGCAACGGCTCTTTGATGGCCCATCTCGGCAGAAAAAATTGTTCGACGTCGGCTGTAATAACCCACATTCATGTCTTAGTCATGTTCATGTACATTTGCATGATTTTGTCTTGTTAAGCTTGCATTTGTAGACTTGGACTTGTTTTGCCTAGGTAAAGGTTCTTGTCTTGTCTTGATGCTATCATGTTTTCCCTAAGTGTTGTATGCATGCTTTGTTCCTTCTTTGCTATGTTAAGCCTAGGTCATGTTAAGCCTAGGTCATGCCAAGCCTAGGTCATGCCAAGCCTAGGTCATGTTAAGCCTAGGTCATGTCAAGCCTAGGTCATGTCAAGCCTAGGTCATGCCAAGCCTAGGTCATACCAAGCCTAGGTCATGTTAAGCCTAGGTCATGTTAAGCCTAGGTCATGCCAAGCCTAGGTCATGTTAAGCCGAGGTCATCTTAAGCCTAGGTCACACCTTTGAACCTCTTACACCTTGGACCATCTTGGAACCGCTTTTGTGACCTCCACCATCACCTAGGCATATTGGCCGAGATGTTATCACCTAGGCATCCGAGATCCTTAATCCTTGCACCTAGTGATCTTGTTCTGGGACTGGAATGACCTAGACCGAGGTGTGGCACATCTAGGCCGAGGTGTGGCACAGCTTAGTCAAGTGTTGTCCTTCCTAGCCGAGGTCATTGTCACCCTAGTTGCCGAAGTCTTGTGGTTAGCCGATGTCACCCCTTGCCGGAGTGCCATTCCGAGTAGCTTGCTAGATACGCCTTGTCAGGGCCTTGTCTTGTCAATCTATCACCTTTTTGAAGAGAACCAACCAACCGTTGCCACGTGTCCGAGATGAGAGTTAAGTCAGCCGGCAGAGAGAGAAACCCCTCATTTGTTGTATATTGTTTTGAAGAGTAGAGAGAGAAGCTCTAGAAGAGGGAGAAGAGTTCTTGAGAGAGAGTAGATTTCCAAGCTTGATTCCTAGAGATCCAACCGTTAGATCCGCGTTCTAAGGTTAGATCCTTGATCTGCTCATGATGTTCTTTATGTTTATGTTATTGCATTGCATGATTGAAAATGATTTGTAAGCCATGCATTGCTTTGAAGTTCGGTTTTAGAAAGAGAAAATGGCATTCATGTGTTCTTCAAGAAAAGTCATGTTTTGATCCGAAGGCTCATGCCTAGATCCATGTTTTTGTGTTTGTTCTTGCATGATTTTCAAAGTATGGGTACCCAGGTCCATGTTTTCGAACTCATGTCATGAAATCCCAGATCTTGTAATAACAAGTTATGATTTTAGCATTCATGTTCTTCATGTTCTTCATGCTCATGTTCTTCATGTTCTTCAAGGAGGAAACCCAGATTTCCAGGCTTCATTTCCCTAGGTGTGATCACCGACACCACTCTTGCCTAGATCACACACCTAGGCCAAGCATCGTATCTCACCTTGGCCTACCTTGCATGATCACTTGCACGTTAGTTTATCTTGCATGCACACCTAGGCTATCCACTGCACACCTAGGCCGACCATGGTACACCCATGCCGGCATCTTGTAACACCTCGGCAGACAGCTGCATACTGAAGCCTAGGTAACCACACCTCGGCCAAGAGGTGTGGGACCTCGGCCAAGACCTCTTGAGTTCACCCAGCTAGGTCGTTTTAGCCTAGATCATCTCTGTGCATCCATTCCAGGACCTGGTTGGTACCCAGCATGTTTTCCCTAGGTGTTTTCAGCATGTTTTCCCTAGATGATTTCTAGCATGTTTTCCCTAGGTGTTTTCAGCATGTTTTCCCTAGATGATTTCTAGCATGTTTTCCCTAGATGTTTTCAGCATGTTTTCCCTAGATCATTTGCATTCATGTGAAGCTTGTTTTAAGAGTGCGTTCAATAGACTTTGCCACGTGTTTGTAGGACTTGGACCTTTGCCTTGATCCCGACGTCCCAAGAACTAGGTGAGTGGTATTTTTAATAAAGTTATGTTATAAAGTTTTGACAAAGCCTTGCTTCGTTTTAGAAAAGTATTTGATCAAGCATGAATGATTATCTCTATTTTGTGTATCAAGTATAAGCTTTGTTTTGATGACATTCTTGGAAAGTCCTCCCATGCTAGGGGACTCTAAGCCCATGTAGCACCATGTTTGAGAGATCTCTGTCATCGACGGTCTATGAACGGATGGCCCCACCGACGGTCTATGAACGGGTGGATTTGTCTAATCGATTCCGGGTCGATTATTCCCTTGTCTTGTCCGAAATGTCATCACCCCATGTATTATGTAGATGTTATTAACATCCCAAGCAAGATTTGAAAGACCAAGATTTGATTGATGAACTTGATTCATCCCATGTTTTGAACAAGCTATGATATATGTATTGTTTTGACAAGGACCTTGGAAATCATTCATGCAACCCCTTTATTACTTGTACCATTCACTGAGTATCCAAGCTCACCCTCCCTATGTATATATGTAGGTAATAAGCAAGAGGTCGGCTTCGCCAAGATGTGTGTTTTGTAGGCTTGTTTGGTCGGCTGTAAGGATGTCCGCAATCCTGAAGATCATGTTCCATGTTTTGTATTTCATGTGTTATATTTATGTCGGCTTGAGAAGCCCTTTGCCAAGATGTAACATGTACTTTTGTAATCAAGTTATAAGTTATGTAAAGATGTATGCCATTCCATTTGACTATGCACTGCTCTTATGGACCACTTGTATTTTAAATTATTGCTTCCGCATTTGCGAGCCCCCTATATAAATACTCTGGTTGTGTGTGAATTTTGTAAGTTGGCCTTCGGTAATTACGGATTACTGGCCATCACGGCACCAAACTACTAGGGGCGGTTTGGGGTCGTGACATCGGCGACGGCGCTGGGATATCGGAATCAGGTATGAAGCCAAGGTTGAAGGTTGCTCAGTTGGATCAGAGGTTGATCTTTGGTCTGTCCGAGATGTGGACGCAACTTGTGGAGTTGTGGCAGAAGGTGGAGAAAGGCTTTTCTTCTTGTTTTTTGGGACGTCGGGAAGAGCCGACTTATAAGTAGAGATGAAGTTGAGAAGCAGAGGGGCCTTCCGCTTGTGAATTGGCAAATTCAATAGTTTTTTCAAGTCTTTGCTGGGGAAGAAAGACTGACGAAAGCCCTTTGGTAGCTGAGGAAGAACTACAAAAACAGAAAGATGCATAGACATTAGAGCAAGAATGTTGAAAACTTTATGCAAGAAAGCAAGAAAACTTGTGAAGGATGGCCCTTACCAGCTCCTTCCCCGAAAATTATTCGACTTAAGGGATAAAGATGGAGGTCATCGTTTGGCTAAAACTCCCAGTTTCCCGAGACGATGAAGTAATCATCCCTCGCTCCCTTGTTGGAGTCAGGGAGGTCGGCAATGATTTTGTATTCAGTGGACCTCGGCTTAAGGTAATAAATGTGACCTTTTTCCGATTTCAGGCGACACATGGTATAATAGTATTGGAAATCGGCAAGAGTTATCCTAGCACTCTCTTGTTTGGCCAAAGCTATGGTACCGTTAATAACTCGGTAAGAGTTGATGGCAAGTTGCATTGGGTTCAACTTATAGAAATGAAGGATTTGACGGAAAAAATGGTCAAGTGGAAACCTAAGTCCACATTCAATGAACGCAGCCACTGGGAAAGGCATGAGGTTTTCATCGGGCATGATAGAGTCATCCTCCCCAGCCAACCTCAGATGAACGTCGGCTGGGATTTCGAACTCCTGCCTAAAGTATCCTAATTTTTTCGGGGTGTTTACCCTATGTTCCCACATACCCATGACGTCGGCTTAAATGGAGATATTGGATTTCAGGAAGAAGTATTTTTGGAAGCGTCAGCTTAAATGGAGATATTGGATTTTAGGAAGAAGTATTTTTGGAGGGTTTAAAGGACCTCGGCTAAAAACCTACAAATATGCTATGATAAGGGTTTGTATGGATCTAGAAGGAATTCGTTTCGATTTTTCTTAGAAATTGTGGGTTCTACAAACAAGTCCCAAACCTAAAGCCATGGAGGTGAAGATTGAAGGAACGAATCTGGAAAACAGAAAAAACAAGGATTCGTTTCAGAAACACGAATGGTGATGAAGACATCAAGAAATCAAGACAAAAAGTTTGCACAAGTGTATCAGGCCAAGAACAGTGGCAGAAACCAACAAGTATGTGAACAGTGCGAGTATTCAAGACATGGACAAAGAGCAAAATTATGAAATAAATATGCTTAGATACATGATTCGCGAATCAAATATTCAAATAAAACAACAATGGCAAATAATGATGAAGCAAAATTTCATGGAACACAACAAGAACTGAAAACCAGGAGGAATGGTGACTTACCAGAGAAAATAAGCAGATGCTTGAGATCGCCGAAGTCAGAAGAACGGCGGTGGTAGAACAGATTGGCAAGAACCACGCCGGAAGAGGTGAACGGTAGCGATGGCAGAGCTTCAGAGCTTGAAAAAATGGAGGATTAGAGGAAGCTAAAGAGAGAAAAAGTTCTGAATGAAGACAATGTAAAGTGAAAAAAATGAAAGAGGGAAACAAGTTTTGTCAAAAACTTGAAACAGTGGCAAAAGAGGGCAATTAATGTGCCTAGAACAGCGAATGCGTCTGACGGCGCATGTAGGCGCGAAACGACTTATAAGTGCGTCCAGAGTACGATCCAGTAAGGAGAAAACACGTGGCTAAACGGTTGAGTTGTTATACATAACAGCTTATACGTGTGAAGAAGCTCTTGGAATTCTTGATCTCTGAAAAAGACATATCGGCCTATGATTATGATCTCGGCTAGGCTGATGTACTGGCAGGAATGAATGATATAGGTTCCATCACCTCAGAATGCCGAGATAATAGAACCTAGGGGGCAGTTGTGGGAATATATTTTCTGAGTACCAACACGTAACTAAGGTGACGCCGACGTGTCAGCCGAGGTGCCACGTGTCCTGGTCATAACGCCGAGGTTATCTCAGCGAGGCCGAGGTTACCTCCGAAGACATCAGAATCCGAGGTAAGCGGATATGGCACAAGAGTTCCAGAAAGGGGGAAAACTACAATTGGGAAAGGATAAGACTCTTAGGGAGTTTATCCCAATCCTACTGGGAGTCCAAGATTAATAGTACTTCTAAGTTCATTAGAGCCAGGCTCCTGTTGGGACAATGATTGAGTTAGCTATAAAAGAGAGGCACCCCCGTGGGTCTGAGGTAGACAATTTATATTCTGAATAGTGAGTTTAACACTATTGATTATCTTTGAGAGATATACTGATTTGATCATCGGAGTGCCTCCGGGTAGACGAACCACCGCCGGAATCTTCTCTTCTGTTGCAGATTAGTCAGGTGTCATCTATTCTGCCAGTGTTCTTCAGCTGAATGCTGAGTTTGACAGTGTGATCAGAAAATCACTCACACACATTGAGATGTATAAAAGAATTTTAAAATAGGTAAAATAAGTATTAAAATTATAAATATCTTGACTTGTTTTGAGAAATTAACTAAAAGTTAATTTTTTAACTTGTTTTAAAAAAATATGTAAAAAAAATAAAAAAGTGATTGTGACCCAAAAACCAACTTTCCAAAATAACCCTTTGCATTTCTTATTGACAAACTATTTGACAAACTATCATTAACAGGGCTCATATATAAATTTTTAGGAAAGTAGGTGCAAAGACAAATTATTTTCTATTTTTGAAGAGTATTTAGAGAACTTTTACACGACAAGCTAATTTACTGACATAACTTTATTCATACGAGTCTGACAAATCTCCAACCATGGACCTACCAAAGGACAAACAAAGTATTCAACTACAAAATTTTAATCCAACACGGCACTGAATGCATAGAAATTTTAGATGGCTTTTGGTAGTATTTTTAAATTGTGATTTTAATTAAAAAAATTATAATTAAATATATAATTTAAATTTATTTTTAAAATTTGAAATCAAACTCTTTTCAAAATTTTATTTTTTTTTAAAAAATCAAAAAAATATTTTTTTATTTTGTTTTTTAAAATCATAATTTAAGTGTGGAGTCGTATTTTGACTTATGATCACGTTTGTTTGACAAATTAGATTGAATGAGACTATAAGTACATTGAGATTGAATAAGGAAATTAATAATGTAATAATATTAAGGCCAAGTTTGACATAATTGAAAAAAAGATAAAAATTCAAAAAGTCACAATCCTATTTAAGTCACATCATCTTATTTAAGTCACATCACCTTTCTAACACATCACTTCAAACCTAACTCATATTTTATAAAAAATAAGAAAATATACTTATTTAGTTTTCTCAAATTAGGCCTAAGTTAAAGGTGTAGGATAGAGTGTGTTTATTTGTGTGGCCCTTTGGGAAGAAAACAAAAAGTTGCGTTTTGCAGCCAGTCAAAAACGCCACAAGCAGCATAAAAACGCAAGCAAGGGGATTTGGGAGGGGACAAAAAAGGAGGTGGTAAAATTACATAGTTGCCCTCCATGAATTACATAATTGTTCAAACAAATACCTGGGTCAAATAGTAAATTTCTTAAGTTTAGTGGGGGTATTTAGGTCATTTTAATGTGATGTGACACAATAAATAAATGTTATACAAAAAGGCAAAAAAGTAATTTTTTACCAACTTCTCAAATCACTTTCCAAAAAAGTCAAAAAACTTAATAAAAAGTCAAAAGTCAACTTTTTATCGTCTTCTCAAAATACTCTCGTGTATTAGTGTATCGATATTGATTAACTGGGATTAAACTTATGAAATTTCATAATTACCCTACTTCCATTATTGTAGTTATCATATAGGCTAAGGGGTAAAATAATATTTTACCCATTAACCCTATAGGATTGCATCTCAGGGGTTGTTTGGGATGATCTAAATAAGTGCACTTTTTGACTTTTTATGAAATATGGGTTGGGTTTGGGTTGGATTTGAAGTGATGTGTTAGAGAGGTGATGTGACTTAAATAAGATGATGTGACTTAAATAGAATAGTGACTTTTTGACTTTTTAATTTTTTTCAAGTATGCCAAACTTAACCTCAATTCCATGTGTTCCAAGTTTTGCTAACTAGTAATCCGCCCACACATTTATCAATTAACACTTACGTCAATTTTTTAAAACACTAACACAAAGGTAATGAAAACACTACATAATATTGCTCTGGAAACACTAAATAATATGTTATGTCGACCATTTGCTTTTATCATTGGATAGGGATGTATAATGTGCCACTTAAAATGATAAACATGGCCTTGTTTTGTTTATTTTTGATACCAAAAAAAAAAAAAAGAATTTTTTGTATAAATATCAAAAAAATATTTTAAATTTTTTAAAAATTATATCTAACCTTTAAAAAATAAAATTATGTAAAAATATAAATATTTTTTTAATTTATTTTACTAAATTAATTTTTAATTTTTTAAAAAAAATTCTGAAATAATTTTTTGAAAATCAAACCACACAACCTATTGCTCATAGAGAGATATAACACCTCACACAAAGTACTGCTCATAGAGAGAGATAACACCTTGCATCGAAGGTTGTGGGAGCTTGATGTCAAAATTCAATAAGAGTCTTACATGAGATCTCAAATGTACGCAGACAATTGAAACCTATTTGAGTATTCAGATTCCATACATCTCTTAAACGAATGAATTAAATGATGATAACACTTGCATCGCAGAATGCCATGGTTTTCCAGATCTCCGCAGTCTTATCGCGCGCATTCGACTCTTCAATTCCCGCTACAGACCCTCCTTCCTACAAAGGGGTTGCCCTTGGAGGCATTGGAACAGGAGCCATACAAAGCCTAGTGATCTCGCCTGTCGAACTAGTCAAGATCCGCCTACAACTACAGAGAAGAACAGACCCTGAAAAACCCCAACTAGCAAATCATCACAGAGGTCCAATTGGTGTTGCCAAAAGCATATTTCAAACAGAAGGTTTGAGAGGTATTTACAGAGGCTTAACGATTACTGTGCTCAGAGATGCGCCCGCTCATGGTGTGTACTTCTGGACGTACGAATGGATGAGAGAGCAACTTCACCCGGGTTGTCGAAAGAGTGGCCAAGAGAGCTTCAAAACAATGCTGATTGCAGGAGGCCTTGCAGGGGTTACTAGTTGGATTGGTTGTTATCCATTGGATGTGATCAAAACTAGACTTCAAGCTCAATCACAATCCTCTTCGCCAAAATACACAGGTATTGTTGATTGCTTTCGCAAATGTGTAAGGGAAGAGGGGTATCATGTATTGTGGCGAGGTTTAGGGACATCAGTTGCTAGAGCTTTTCTAGTAAATGGAGCTATTTTCACTGCATATGAAACAACTCTAAGGTGTTTGTTTAACAACAACAATCATGATAGCATTCAAACAGACAATTGAATCTTTAAGGAATATGGTTTCTAACATTTCATCAAATCGGGCGAGTAGCTCTGCAGTGTATTTTGAAACAAAAATCATATAAACATTCAGAAACTGATTGGCTTATTATGCCATTCTTCTTGCAATATATGTGTCTTTACATAGATTACCACATTCATACCTAGGCCAACAAGATCTAGAGGGAATCAAATAAATATGAAACTGTACCAACCTTTGAACGTACAAACTAGGGGACACACTCCATTTTCATAACCCATGAAAACAAGAAAACAAAACAAAAGATTGAATGATAGAATAACCCATATATGAATGTAATTCTGATATTGATTTCAGCATAGTCAGATACATTATTCTGAATCAATTGATAAATTTATTAGTCAATTTACTATCATTGACACAATAAAAACAACAACAGTAGACATAACATTTCTGGTTAAACAAACACACTGTACTCAGCATACTAAGATTGGAAAAGGCTTCAATAGGTACCTCCGGTACCAAACTGTTCGACCCTGTTCTGACTGAGATTGAGTCCCGCCATAGCCTCACTCAACCCAGAACTCGCCTCTGCCAACACATGCGGATCATTGTAGTTCCTTATCGCCATCACAATTGCACGAACGCGCTCATACGGATCCGAACAGTAGAAAATCTCCGGTCCGATAAACACTCCATCGCAACCCAATTGCATCATTAGCGCTGCATCTGCAGGCGTAACAATGTCTCCGGAAGCAAAATTCGCCACTGGAAGCCTACCCATTTGCTTGGTTTGAGCAACAATGTCGTAAGGAGCTTCGATCTTCTTCGAAAATGCGAAAACTTCGTCTTCGTCTAAGTTTGTGAGAATTCGAATATCACCCATCACTTTTCTCACACTACGAACAGTCTCGACAATGTTCCCAGACCCAGACAGATCTCCTTGAGTTCTTATCATCGCCGCACCTTCTCTCACTCTCCTCAACGCCTCTCCGAGATCTCGACAACCGCACACAAATGGAACCCCGAAATTGTGCTTGTTGATGAAATTATCTTCGTCGGCGATTGCGAGAAGCTCGCTCTCGTCGACGTAATCCACGCCGATGGCTTCGAGGATTTGGGATTCGACGAAATGGCCGACTCGGGATTTGGCCATGACTGGGATTGAGACTGATCGCTTGATCTCCTTGACGAGAGAGGGATCGGGCATCCGAGAAATGCCGCCATTGAAAGGCTCAGAGACGATGACACAGCAAGCTCCGGCGGACTCGGCGATCTTGGCTTGGTCCGAATTGGTGACTTCGAGAATGGCTCCGCCGCGGAGGGTTTGGGCGAGGCCGACCTTGATTGAGAATGGGTTCTTCTTGGCGTTGCTGATGGCGCTGTTGTTGTAGATTGTGACGGCACTGTCTTCTGCCATCGCCAGGTGTTTGTGAAAATACCTGAATGAAGAAATCAACTATGTGGGTCTATTTGGATTTGGATTTGGATTTGGATTTGGATTTGTTTGTGGGTTGATTGATAGTATATATAGATATATGGTATAAGGAAGAGGATGAAGAGAGCTGGAGAAGAGGAGGTGGGGGGCGGTGGCGTTTGGTGACTTCCAGAATCTCCGTGTTGCTTCTTCTTTGCCAGTCAACTGGAAAATTGTAGGAAGTCCCTTCATTTTCCAACGGTGTGTTTGGATAAACATATAAAACGCCTGGTTTATTTGACGAATTAAATTAGATGTGATTATACGTACGGTAAAATTGAGTGAGTAGATTATTCATGTAGTGGTATTATTTTAGAGGTGGATTAGGTTTGATGAGATTATAAGTGCGGTAAAATTGAGTAAGTAGATTATTAATGTGATGGTATTAATTTGGAGGTATGATAAAGAGGGTTTGTTTGTCTATTAGTGTGGTGGTATTAGTCTGTTAAGATTAAGGCCTTGTTTGTCAAAACTTAAAAAAATTAAAAAGTTAAAAAGTCACTATTCTATTTTAGTCACATCATTTTATTTAAGTCACATCACCTCTCTACCACATCACTTCAAACCTAATTTATATTTCATAAAAAGTCAAAAAATACACTTATTTAAATTATCTCAAACCAACCCTAAATCTACAAAATTATGTAAATACCTTCATTGTATAATAATTAGCTTTGTTGTTTTTATAATGTAAGGGCAAAGTTGTTTTTTTGACAACTAATTACATGGGATTGTATTATCAATCCCATCCTTACCATTAGAAAGCTAGTCTCACTATGTGAGGGTATTCATAGTCGTACAAGACTATTAATCCCTTTCTATTTTTGTCAATCAAACATAAGCTATGTAAGGCCCACAAGATTGGTAGTCTGATTCCTCCACCTATACAGCCAAATTAACATGACCAAAAGGTTTGGGTAATTTACACTAGCGTTCAGTAAAAAAATAATAATAAAAAATTAATTAATTAATTAAAGTTTAACCATTGTAATAAAAGAAATTTTTAATTTTATTAATTTAAATTATGATATTTTTGTTTATTTTCAATCTAAATTATTATTCTATTTCTGTTAAATAAAATTGATACAAAGTAATATTTTAATCATTAAATTCATTGTAAATGTATTTAAAATATTTTTTACTTTTAGTTTAATAAATAAAATATCTTTTCTTTTTTTTTTCTTTTTTTTTTTTCAGTTTTACTTAATAGAAATAAACAGATAGTTTTGATTGAAAATAAATCAAAAAATCAAGATTTAAATTAATAAAATTCAAAATTTATCTGGTTACAAGCATCAAATCTTGCAGGTTTTTTTATTTTTATTTTTTTATTTCTCCCATAAATAAATATAGGGTTAATAAAAAATGACAAAAAAAATACACATCTCAGGATATAGTTAATTTTACATGTTTGACATAATTATATTATATTATATTATATTAAAGTTTAAATTCTCACAACACTTTGCCCATTTATCATTAGTGATAATAAATAGAGTAATTTTAATTTCACACACCAAACCTCCTCACGCACATACTTAATAAATTTTTTCAAAATTACATTTTTATCCTTTAATTAAATTACTATTTAGGATAAATCTTTATATTTTCTAATTTCACAATACTTATCCAAACTATAGCGATCCCGGTATTCCCTGTTGTTGTTTAACTGTAATCCGGACTCGGTTCCGTAGATTTGTTGTTGTCTTATCCTCATTTCTATCCCTTACTCTTTGTGTTAGAGTTTTGGGTTGTGTTGGGCAAGTTGGGAATAAGTCGGCCGTGTTTTAAAACTTAGAATCTTTGCCCAGGTTTTGGTCTCTCCGCTCGAGCGGTGATTTGACGCTCGAGCGGGCTTTTGTTGTTGCCTTTCCGCTCGAGCGGCAGTTTGGACGCTCGAGCGTGAATTTCCTTCTCTCAGCTTTTTGGGCGTCTGCAGAAAATTCTGGGAGAGTGCATCCGGCGCTCGAGCGAATCTTTGGACGCTTGAGCGTGAACCTGTGTCTGACGCTCGAGCGGGGTGTTGTACGCTCGAGCGGACCTGTTTTTATATCAGTCCGTGAAATCACTTTTTTTGATCACTTTTTGATCTCCTTTCTCTCTGTTACTTTTCAAAACCTCCATTGGAGAGCACCTCACTCTAAAACCTAACTTCTCTCTTAGGATTGATCTAGCTAGAGTGTTTTCCTTACCTTGGGTCTTTGTAAGAAGTGTGTTGATCGTCGAGGGCTTCGTTGTGATCCAAGAAATTTGGGATTTGGAGCACTTTGATTTCGGGTCATCTTCTCTATTTGAGTTCTCCATTTGAGGTAGGGATTCTCCTTGTTCTTTTTCAATACTCCGTTTATAGATAGACATGTGGTAATTTTTGTATTGCATGAAAATTGTATCATGTTGGATTTGTTTGAAAATCATGAAATAAACCTAGGGTTGGTTGTGTGGAGAATGGTTTTGGCTTCATTGATTGTTGTCTTGGCTAATTAAAATATAAATTAGTATGTTGTAGTTAAATGAAGAAAAAAAACCCTAAATTATATTTTGGTTGGGTAAATTAAAATAGGGGTTTGTTGACCATTGTGTGTAAATCTATTTTGTGAAAATGAGTGTGGTAAGGGTGTTAATGCCTAAGGGATTAACCATGGCTTTGGAGTTGATTTTATGGAAACAAGATTAGTGGAGTTGGTTTTGTGATAACAAAAAGGAAATGGAATCGTTTTTGTGAAAATAAGGGAAGTGTTTTAGAAATAAGTTTGAGAATTGGATTGTTGTATCTTGAGTGTTGAACACATATGTAGAAGTTGTATATTTAACTACCATGTTAATATTGTTGTTGGGTTTGTGATTCATGATATTTGAGTCTTTTAATAGATGTACTGGCTATATGCATCTAGAGGTTTTGTCCTTGGTCATCGGTGGAGGATGATACGGTTGTGTAGAATTGTCGGGTATGCATTTTACCATTGATTAATTGAACATCGTATGATACATTATATATGTATGTATATTTGCTCGGAAGGAGATAGTCATGTATTCATATACTTTAACACATTGCTGGTGTCTTGATAGTTTATGTATATGCATTATACATGTTGGTTATGGCTTGATGTGCTGTGATTGTTGGTGTTATACCCCGCGCTTAGAATCAAAGGTACCGTTACCTTCCAGCTAGCGCTTGGAGAACTGACCGCGCTAATAATTGGAGGCACCATACCCTTCCAGCTAGCGCCTGGTAAACTGGCTTGTTGTTAATGTTGTTGAATGGGGTGTATTGTTGGCTTACTACGCACATGGCTAGTAGAACGAAGTTGGTTGTAATTATTTCAGTATATCTTTGGCTTACTAAACACATAGCTAGTAGAGCAAAGTGGGATTGTTGTTGTTTCGTTGTAACTGAAAATATCATGGATTTGATTGGTTACAGTTCGGAGGACTGAGTTACTCCATTGGTTGATTGTATACATGTTGGTGGGTTGTAAATTTATATTTTTACAAAGATATGCATGTATAGTTATGATAGTAATGGAAACGAACCGAAATGTCTTTTTTTGTCTTTTGGAAAGTGTGGAGGAGAACAAATGTTTTAAAGATAAACATGTTTGAAAAGGTACATCTGAGTATGTATAGGAAATGGAAGAGAGTATCAGGCTTAGTGAGATTACTTCCTAAGTATTTGCTGATGTTACGAAAGATTGGGAATGGGGGTTAATGAAAGGAAAAAGGAAAGACAAACCACTTGTAGCGTTGAATGAAACGGTTGTTTTCGAGAAAAGTTCATACATATATATTTTGTATAAACTGTCACATTACTATTCTAGTATGAGAATGAGTGTTTATGATCATAGCTATCTGTAAGTTGTTATTGTTGTGGATCATGTTGAGTTCCCTACTGGACTATATGTTCATCCCACGCTGTTGAATCTTTTTCAGGTATTAAGCAGGTTGAGCTGCAAGATTTGGATCTACTTGTTTACTGGCCACGGGGCCTCAGTTATGTTGGTGGAATGCCATTGTTGTAAAAGGGTTACATCCTTCTTCTTGTACCTTAAGTGATGTAAGCCCAAGGGCAATTTATTAAGTATGTTCATGTAATATTTACTTTGCATACGAATGAGAGTATCGTTAATCACTTCTACGGATTGAATATATGAGTTTATTTCCGCATATTATCCTTGTAATTGAATTAAGTTAATGAATTTGGTAATGACTTCGAGTAATAAAAAGTGGGGCGTGACACAAACCCATAGGGTTTCGTCGAATATCAACTTTCAAACAGATCTAAGATTTGCAGACATTGGGTTCATAGTGATAAAAAGATTTGTAGAGATTGGGATCACGACAAAGAGGGTTCCACAAGTTACGGTTTTGAAAGAATATAGATTATGAAGGTCTAGGCTGGAGCGGGGACGGGCCAGGAATGGCAGTGGCGGTGCGATGGCGATGGTTGATGGTAATAGTGATGATAAAATTGCAAGTTTTCTAGCAGAGAAAGAGTAGGCAGATGAAAAATAAATTATGGTTTTGAAAATAAAAGATAAGGACATTATTAAAATAAAAAATGTATACTGAGAATATTTTTTGTTTTTTATGTGTGCACTGAGAAAGTATTAATTAAATGTGTACCCTAATAATTACTAAGGTAAATTACAAATATATTTCTTGATATTTGCTTAAAATATAGATTGTCCTATGTGGTTCTAAAAATTACATCCCGCTCCTTCAATTTCTAATTGCATAACAAATCACCCATTTTTTTAATAAATCATCAAGTCAATTAACTGTTTTTAATGATTTCAGAAATATATTTCAATTACAAATTCAGGTACCTTTATTATTGTATGGAGAGTAGTTGAGAATTTTTTTTTTTGTTAATTCTGTTAAATAAAAAAATTCTGACAATGGGATATTTGTAATTTTTAATTACATAATAAATGACCCCCTTTTTAATAAATCATTAAATCAATTAATTGTTTTTAATGATGTCAAAAATATATTTCAATTAACAATTCAGGTAATTTTATTGTTGTATGAGAGAGTAGTTATGATATATATATTTTTTATTTTTTTTGTTAATTATATTAAATAAAACATTTCTAACAATGAAATATTTGTAATTTTTAAAATTATATGGAACAATCCATATTTTAAATAAATTTCGAGGGTATATTTATAATTTATTCTAATTACGAATATAGATGAAAAATTATAATCTTTTTTTATAATGAAATGCACATTTCATTTTAATTATGCACGTGTCCATACACAGTATGCATTAATTATGCTCATTTTATTTTTGAGGAAATTAGTCTAACACATCTCTTAAACTTTGGGTAGTAGGAGAGATCCAAAAAAAAAAAAATTTGTTAGATAAGGTCCCTCACATCCTTTATTCCAATTTTATTTTTTTAAAAAAATACCAATTTTACCTTCACTCTTCTCTCTTCTCTCTCTCTTTCTCTCTCTACATATTTAGGTCTCTCTTTTCTTTCTCATTCATTTCTTTGATCTCTTTCTTTCCAAGCCCTAGAACCCAAATCCACCATCTCCTCAGTCTTCGACTCCATCTCTACTTTCTTTTGCTCTGACGATTGGTTAGATTCGGGTCTCTTCTCTCTCTTTCTCTCTCTCTCTCTCCCGAAATCTTAAAACCCAAATCCACCACCTCTTTATTCTTTGACACTGAAACACATCTCCAAAAATAATCGAAGAAAACAATAACCAAATGCTGACTTTATGATTGCCAAAGAACAATGATCTAGCAAGAGAAAGGCAGAATAAGCAAAGACAATGAAGAATAGCAAGAACTAGTCAAAAATCTTATATAAGAGTTTTAAATCTTTTTTCTCTCATCTTATCTCTCCTTCTATCTCTTTCTTCCTATTATTTTCTTCATGTCACTGTGTTAAAAATCAAAAAATTTCTATCTTTGTTTTTTTGTGTGTGTGTAGAAGCATAAAATTTTATGTGTCTATGGGTGCCTGAGCGAAATTTCTCTGTGTTTTTGTTTTTCTTTGTGTCTTTGAGCAAAATTTCTCTAACTTTGCTTTTCTTTTTTTTTTTGTGTTTTGAAACATAAAATTTTATGTGCCTTATTGTGTCTAAGCGAAATTTATCTATGTTTTTGTTTTTCTCTGTGTCCCTTAAAATTTCTCTGAATGTGTTTGTATGTTCATGTATGTGCATGTTCATGCATGAAATAGTCATTTTACACTTTACACACTTAATAGCCTCTTGTGCATATGAAATTACTCTCTTGTGCATTTGATTTTCACTGCACATGTTACATACTTACATGTTTATTTCTCTAGCTCATTTGATTTTTTCTAAAATTTCTCTGTTGTATCGATCTTTTTTGGCCATCACACACTTGCAATCTGACTTGCATATAAAATTTCTCTGCAAATGTAATTAGAGAAATTTAATTTTCCTCTAACACATTTGACTTTCTTTGAAATTTCTCTACAAATGTAGTCAGAGAAATGTACTTGCATGTAGATTTTCTCTAACACATTTGATTTTCTTTGAAATATCTCTACAAGTGTAGTTAGAGAAATTTACTTGCATATTGATTTTCTCTAACACATTTGACTTTTTCTGAAATTTCTCTGCAAATGCAGTCAGATAAATTTACTTTCATGTTGATTTCTAACTCAGTAAAATTTTGTCAATTTTGTTTCTTCAAATTTTATATTCATCATGGATCTTGTTTGATAGATCGACGAGAGCATTCCAGACATATAATTTTTGTTGAAAATGGATATCTAAATCAAAAGTTATTGAATTTTTAAGTTTTTAAAAATTTCAAAAAGTAAAAGACGTTAGACTGAATGTTAGACATAATGATATTTTGGTCCAATAATTTTAGAGGGAAGAGGCACGTGTTTTTGAGGACATAAGGTAGTATGAAAGTTTGGGATGCCATTTATCTCCTAAATTTGTAATATTAGGGACCTTAAAAAAATCATTTTTTTTTTCCCCTAAAAGATAGTTGTAGTTGATGTAACTATATTAAATTTGTAAAATTTAATATATTTTTACAACTCTAATTTACTAAAAGGGAAAAAAAAAAATCTAGGTAAGAACTTTTGTTTGGGAGAATATTTTTAGTTTGACTTTTTGGCTTTTTGCGTATTTTAGTTTAGCTAACAAAGTTTTGTTCGGGATGAACTTTTGATTTTTTTTGTTTTTTTGTTTTTGTAATTTTGTGAGAAAAGAAGTAAAATGATTATAGTTTGGATGTGACATTTTATCTTATTGATTTTTTAGCCTATTTTGTCTTTTAGTGGGCTAAATTAATCCAAACCATCTTGCCAGACGAAGGCTAGTCCTCTTGTTCGTATCATTTTAATTTTTAATATTTAAATTGTATTAATTTAGTTCTCAACATATAAAAAGTGTTCTAATTTAATCCCTTAACCTAACTCCATCAGTGGATGCTATTAAAATCAAAGATAAATGTAAAAAATTACCTAAAAATTTATACTTTAGTCTCTGAAATATGTGATATATGTTATTAATGTGAAAAATTACTAGAAAAAAATTGCACTTTTAGTTCAAAAAATGTATGATTTGTGTTATTTTGGCCTCTGAAATTATACATTTACCCTTAGACTATAATTATATTTATTGATGGAGTTAGGCCGTGATTACATTGAAATATTTTTTATACATTAAGAATTAAATTGATACAATTTAAACATTAAAAATCATAGTCATACAAAGCTTATACTTTTAAGTACAAAGAGAAGAGAGACGCAGAGATATGGAAATGACATAGAGGCCTTATTTGGAAAGTTGGCTATTTGGCTTTTTAGATATTTTAGCCTGACTAAAAAAAGTTGTGTTTGGGAAATAAGTTGGTTTTTTATTTTTTATTTTTATTTAAAGTTAATTTGATGGTTGTATAAGAAAAAGTGAAATGATTATAGGTTAGATGTGACATTTCATCTTATTAACTATTTTAACCTATTTTTTTTTCAATAATGTTCCAAACCCCCTTTCCCCCCACCCCCTTTGACCCCCTCTCAACATGATTGGCTAGTTTTTCATTTTCTTTTTTCTTTTTTTCCTTCTCCTCCAATCACCAGCCGCCACGTATGTGTGGGGGTGGTGGGGGTGGTGATTGGAGAGGGTCTTAATCATGACCCTTTTTTTTTAGTGGACTATTTTAATCCAACACTCTTTCCAAACAAAGCTGAAGAAAAGTGGTAGTGGTGGCGGATTCGGTTAAGATGATGGTAGCAACAACGGTGAACTTTGGTAGATATGATGTTCGTCAATGGTATTTATATATCTATCTTCTATCTATTTATTAATATGCAAAGGCTGCTGGCGGCAATGTTTTGAAAATTGGACCGGTAAACGAACCGAAAAATGAACCTGGTGGACAGGTCACTAGTTCAATTGTCGGGTCAAAACGGTCGAACCGTGACATCATAATTAATATTATATAATTATAAATTATAAATAAATAAATATATATATATAATTACTGAAATAATAATAAAAAAAGTGTTGCATAATATTTACTAATAATATTTAATAAAGTCATAATTGATAATAATAATAAAAAAAGTCACTAGTTTTAAAGAAATTTAAAAAATTTAACATTCCCTCCAAACAAATTGATTGAATGCTAGATTTAATTTTAAAGGGAAATAAAATTTTCAACTCTCCCTCTAATCAAATATGATTCAAACAATATAATTGAATCCTACATTGAATTTTTAGATTCTCTTTAAACAATTTTTTCCTATAAATAGGAATATACCTTCATAATTTTTTCAAACTTCCAATGAGACTCCTCCCCATGAGAGAAGACTCTTGAAATAAGAGTTTTTAGTCAAAAACTACCGATTTTTTGATTTTTGCAAACATTGCCGGTTTTTGGCCTAGTGCGATTTTTGTGGATCAATCGAACTGGAGCTAGGTCCTTGTTGGAAATAATGGTTTTATAGGCTTATTTTGGGCTAACTTTAAGCCCAAATTTGAGTGGGGTCCACACATCTTTTGAGGTGGGTCCGAATAGGTGACGTGTTCCTTGTTGCATGGTAAGTCACACGATGAAGACGGTTCGTCAAAATCATTGATGAGTGAATGGGAAGTTGACGTCGTTTTCGGGTTCGTGGAATAGACAATTAAGAAAGTAAGCATGGGTTTCTTGAAGTGGGTTGTCCCACATTGAAAACTTAAGAGAGCTTATGTGTGTATATAAGTTTTAGGTGGTAACACTTGGGTTGGGCCCCAAGTGGCATCCCAAGTTTGTAGAAAGGATGAGTTCTGGACAAATTGAACCTTGGCTAAAACCACCACATGCGCGCGCTGCCACTGTCGCCCATCCAACTGGCCGTGGATTGTGGGTCAAGTCAGTTCTAACATTAATTTTTTGGACAAAATTTAATTGAATTTTTTCAATTTCTTGTAGGAAAATTAATTTAAATTTTGTGCCAATTTTTTCTGTCCAAACAGAGCCTTTCTTTGGTCCATTTTTCAGCAGGTTCAATAGGTTCAAAATGTTCAAACATATCAAAAAACTACCCAGCAATTCTTGACAGTTCTAGACAGTTTTATAATTGCTGTAGTTAACAAATCTATTCAAACTGTTTTGCACACTTGTTCATTCCTATAAATACAGAACCTTTCCAACAGATTTGATATTCCAAAAATTCATTTTTGTTGCCTTCCTTTTGCTCTCTCGCATCAATTTATTCTTCGTATTATTTTAGGGAAAATTTGGAGAGCATAGAACACAAGTTTTGTTAGCTGTACAAATTGTTTGGAGTGCTACTACAATTTGTGAAGATCATTGTATCCTGGGAGATAGACGCTTTTTATCCGTAAGCACTGAAGCGGGGCAAATCTGTCTTAAGGACAGAGTGTTACACACTTGACTTGATCTTATTTTGTACTCATTCATATCGGTAAATAAATTTCTGTAAGTAATTTATTTTATTTGTTTGATTTGATTTCACTTTATTTATTTTACACAGAAGATTGTTCCAACAATCTTAAGATAGACTCGAATTATTCTGTTTATACAGAATTTTTCGTTTGTTTCCTTTTCTCTTTCTTCTTCTTACAGAAATTATTTTATGTGGTTTTACAACATAATATTCTGGATGGAAAAAAAAATACTAGTAATATACTGTTTGACAAATAGTAGTAATATACTATTTATTTTCTTTGATAACTAGTAGTAATATACTGGTGTCATTAACAATTCAGAATATTTATTTGTGACATTAGTCAGAAATTAATTTTGGTTTTCAGAATAATTTTTAAGTTTTCATTAATTAAAATTTTGTTTTCAGTATTTTAATTTGTGAAGTGTTATAGAAATATTTTTTCTATGTGGAATTAATTTGTTTAAATAAAATTTTGTTTTATTTTCAAATTAATTGGAAATAAAAGTTATAATTTTTGTTTCTTTTATTTTTATAGAATTTAAATTCTGTGTTTATGGTTTAATTTTCTGTATAGTATAAAATTCTAATTATAATTTTGTTTTATAATTTAGAATTCATGGCTACTGAAACTAATGCTCAAACAAGTACTGATATGGTGGCTGCAACTGTGCCAATCCCTCATCCTGTTGTGACTGTACAAGTCAATCACGGTGAAAAGTCAGAGAAGTTCTTAGGAACTGATTGTAAAAGATGGCAGCAGAAAATGTTGTTCTATCTTACTACTCTCAACCTGGCCCACTTTCCCCGTGAGGATGCTCTTATTTTGAAAGAGGATGAAACTAACTGACAAGTGGTTGTTGCGGTCAATGCTTGGAAACATGTTGATTTTCTTTGTCGGAACTACATCTTGCATGGACTTGACACACATTATACAACGTCTACAATCCTATCAAGACGACAAAGGAACTTTGGTAGTCTTGGGAGAAAAAATACAAGACAGAAGATGCTCGCTCAAAGAAATTCATAGTAGGCAAATTTCTAGACTTTGTGATGGTTGATTCTCAGACTATTAGCCAAGTTCAAGATCTCCAACTCATTCTACATGACATTCATGCAAAAGACATGTCTCTCAGTTAGTCCTTCCAAGTTGCTGCCTTAATTGAGAAATTACCACAAGGCTAGAAGAAATTCAAGAACTACCTCAAATGCAAGCGCAAAGAAATGTCTTTGGAAGAATTGATTGTGCGTTTGGGATTGAGAAAGACAACCATAATTTTGATAAGCGGGTTGGTAAGCATCCCATGGAGTCTAAGGCAAATGTGGTGGAACATGCTCCAAAAGTAAAGAAACGAAAGTTTTCTGGAGAAAGTTCCACGTAAGGCTCTAAAGGAGGGAAAACTAAAAAGTACAAGTTCAATGGTAAATGTTACATCTGTGACAAAGAGAGACATTGGGTCAAAGATTGTCGTAGCAAGCGCAAAGGCAAAAGAAAATCAAGCAAGAAGCCTACTCAAGCCAATATGACCGAAGTGGACAAAATTTCCAATGGTGTAGCTGACATAAATCTTTCTGCAGTTGTTTCTGAGGCAAATTGTGTCGGAAATCCTAGAGAGTAGTGGGTGGACACTGGTGCTACTCGCCATATTTGTGCCGACAAAAAGATGTTCACATCTTATTTTGTAGTGGACAATGGTAAACAACTTTTTATGGGCAACTTCTCGACTTCTAAAATTGAAGGACAAGGAAAGATTATTTTGAAGATAACATCTGGAAAGGAACTCACTCTCAACAATGTGTTGCATGTACCGGACATTCGCAAGAATCTAGTCTCCAGATCTCTATTGAGTAAAAATGGGTTTACACTAGTATTTGAGAGTGATAAATTTGTATTTACTAAGAATGGGATATATGTAGGAAAAGGTTACATGTCTGATGGCCTTTTCCAAATTAATGTAATGATTGTTGTATCCTCTGTTATTAATAAAAATACATCTTCTTCTTACTTGCTTGAGTCTTCAAATTTATGGCTTGGTAGACTAGGACATGTTAATTATGGATCTTTGTGTAGATTAATTAATATGGAATGTTTATCTAAATTTGATATTAATTTAAATCATAAATGTGAAATTTGCATTGAAGCAAAATTAACTAAAACTCCTTTTTATTTAATTGAACGAAGTACGGAGCCATTTGAATTAATTCATAGTGACATTTGTGATTTTAAATCCATTCAAACCAGAGATGGGAAAAAATATTTTATCACTTTCATAGATGACTATACTAGATATAGTTATGTTTATTTAATTCGAATCAAGGATGAAGCTTTGGAAACTTTCATTCAATATAAGAATGAAGTTGAAAATCAACTTGGTAAGAAAATTAAAAAACTTAGAAGTGATAGAGGTGGTGAATATGAATCACCTTTTGGTGAGTTTTGTAAAGAACATGGAATAATTCATCAAACCACCGCTCTTTACTCATCTCAGCAAAACGGAATTGCTGAAAGGAAAAATAGAACTTTAAAAGAAATGATGAATGCCATGTTAATCAGTTCTGGATTACCTCAGAACTTGTGGGGGGAAGCAATACTTTCTACTAATTATATACTTAATAAAGTATCCTGAAAGAAAGTGAATCAAATACCTTATGAAATGTGGCATGGAAGAGTACCATCCTACAAGTACTTAAAAGTGTGGGGGTGTTCGGTTAAAGTGGCTATTCCTAGTCCTAAAAAGATAAGATAGGTCCTAAAACTATTGATTGCATTTTCATTGGTTATGCCAAGAATAGTAGTGCATATCGATTTTTGATTCATAAGTCAGAACATTCCGAAATGCATGTAAATACGATTATTGAATCTTGGAATGCATCATTCTTTGAACATATATTTCCAAACAAGACTGGACAAGAGACTAGGACTAATAAAAGATCTTATGATGCTATTACTAGTCATGATAAAAAACAAGATCAAGAACAAGAGCAAGAGATAAATCAAAGTGAGGAAGAGGAACCTAGGCATAGTATACGTGCTAAAACCTCAAAATCTTTTAGTCCAGATTTTCTAACATTTTTGTTAGAAAATGAACCTTTAATTTTTAAAGAAACTATGTCCAGTCTTAAGGCTCCTTTATGGAAAGAAACCGTAAACAATGAAGGTGAATCCATCCTGCAAAATCACACTTGGGAATTGGTGTATTTGCCACTAGGTTGTAAACCTCTTGGGTACAAGTGGCTTTTCAAGATAAAGATGAAAGCAGATGGCTCAATTGACAAATACAAAGTAAGACTTGTGGTCAAAGGATTTAGACAAAAAGAAGGTCTTGATTACTTTGACACATACTCACTAGTTACTAGAATAACATCCATTAGAATGCTAATTGCTATTGCATCTTTGTATAATTTAGAAATTCATCAAATGGATGTGAAAATCGCTTTTTTAAATGGTGAGTTAGATGAAGAAATTTACATGGAACAACCAGAAGGATTTTCTATTCCAGGAAAAGAAAAGAAGGTGTGTAAATTGGTTAAATCATTATATGGTTTAAAACAAGTGCCAAAGCAATGGCATGAACAATTTGACAAGGCAATGATGTCAAATGGATTTAAAATTAATGAATGTGACAAATGTATTTAAATTAAAAACACAAACAAAGGTTCTGTTATAGTATGTCTTTATGTGGATGACATACTCATCATAAGTAGTAATAATGACATGATTAAAATCACGAAGAAAATGTTGAATAAACATTTTGACATGAAAGACATGGGGAATGCTGATGTAATTCTTGGTATGAAAATTACCAAAACATCAAAATTTTATGCTTTGTTACAATTTCATTATATTGAGAAAATACTTGACAAATTCAACGAAGATGATGATCATCTTGCTAAAACACCTGCGGATGTTAATTTGTTTTTTTCTAAGAATATACAGGAAAGTATTTCTCAATTAGAGTATGCCCAAATTATTGGAAGCTTAATGTACTTGATGAACTACACTCGCCCAAATATAGATTATGCAGTAAGTAAATTAAGTAGATATATGAGTAATCCAAGAGTAGAACACTGGAAAGCAATTATAAGGGTTCTAAGATATCTCCGATTTACTCATAACATTGGGCTTAATTATACTAGATATCCCGCAGTACTTAAAGGATACTGTGATGCAAATTGGATATAGGATACTAGAGACTCAAAATCCACCAGTGGGTATGTCTTTACTCTTGGTGAAGCGGCTGTATTTTGGAAATCTTCCAAACAGACTTGCATTGCTAGGTCTACTATGAAATCATAATTTATAGCTTTAGATAAAGCTGATAAAGAAGTAGAATGGCTTCGCCATTTCTTTGAAGATATTCCAATGTGGCCAAAACTGGTGCTTGTTATATACATACATTATGATGGTCAGGTAGAGCACAGAGTTATATGTATAACGGTAAGTCGTGACACGTTCGTCGTCGACATAACACCATAAGACAACTACTCTCTAATGAAATTATTTCCATTGAATATGTGAAGTCCAAAGACAATATAGTGGATCCACTAACCAAAGGGTTAGCAAGAGAGCTAGTTGAGAATTCATCGAGGGGAATGGGACTTAAGCCTATTAAATAAGGGTTACCACAACAGCAACCTAACCTAGTTGACTGGAGATCCCAAGATCTAGGTTCAAATGGACAACCGAGCTGTATATGACTCATAAGGATCACTGGGGAGTCAAACTCCCACCTATTTCTATGATAAAATAGTGATGTCTGCACCATTTTAGGTTAAGTAAATACTTTTAATGATTCTTATATCTAAGAATACCTAGTGGAGTATGGCAGGATACTCTTCATAAGAATTACCTATATGAGTGTGAACTGGGCCGGTTCTATGAGATTTGTGAAAGGCTAAAATTCTCTAGAGCACTCATGAAAGATCAGGTTGTTCAGGGCCAAAATGAACACAATAGTGAGAACTAAACTGTGTCTGGTAATATACTGTGTGAGTTCTATTGTCTTAATTTACACAAACGACTGACTGGTTAACTAGTAAATCCAATAGTGTCTCACAAGGGAAGGTTCAAAGCCAAAAGCTACCTATCCTTTGCAGAATATTTTCAATTTCTGTACTCTCTGTAATTAGATCATATTGTTGCATTTTCTTTCCGTCAAATTCTATTCATGTGAGGGATTGTTAGAAATAATGGTTTTATAGGCTTATTTTGGACTAACTTTGAGCCCAAATTTAAGTGGGGTCCACACTTCTTTTGAGGTGGGTTGAAGAGGTGACGTGTTCCTTGTCGTATGGCAAGTCACACGGTGAAGACGGTTCATCAAAACCATTTATGAGTGAATGGGTAGTTGACGTCGTTTTTGGGTTCGTGAAATGGACAATTAAAGAAGTAAATGTGGGTTTCTTGAAATGGATTGTCCTACATTGAAAACTTAAGAGAATTTATGTGTATATATAAATTCTAGGTGGCAACACTTGGGCTGGGCTCCAAGTGGCACCCCAAGTTTGTAGAAAGGAGAAATTGTGGATAAATTAAGCCTTGGCTCAAACCAACACACGTGTGCGTGCGCCGCTACCACCGTCCGTCCGACCGGCAGGCCGTGCTGGGCGCGGGTGTGGGTTGTGTGTTGGGTTGATTCTAACATTAATTTTTTAGACAAAATTTATTTGAATTTTTTCAATTTCTTGTGGGAAAATGAATTTAAATTTTGCACCAATTTTTTCTATCCAAACAAAGCCATTCTCCGATCCATTTTCCAACAGGTTCAACAGGTTCAAAATGTTCAAATAGATCGGAAAACTGCCCAGCAGTTCTAGATAGTTTTAGACAGTTTTATTACTACGGCAGTTAACAGATCTGTTCAAACTGTTTCGCACCTGTTCCTTTTGAATTCAAACCTGTTCAGGTTTGAATTTGTACCTATTCAGCCCTATAAATGCAGAACCTTTCCAGTAGATTTGGTATTCCAGAAATTCTTTTTTGTTACCTTACTTTTGCTCTCTTGTATCAATTTATTCTTCGTATTATTTTAGGAAAAATTTGAAGAGTATAGAACACAGGTTTTGTTCGCCGTACAAATTGTTTGAAGTGCTATTACAATTTGTGAAGATCATTGTATCCTAGGAGATAGACGCCTTTTATCCATAAGTACCGAAACGGGGCGAATCTGTCTTCAGGACAGAGTGTCACACACTCGACTTGATCTTATTTTGTACTCATTCATATCGGTAAATAAATTTCTGTAAGTAATTTATTTGTTTTGTTTGATTTGGTTTCACTTTATTTATTTTACACAGAAGATTGTTCCAACAGCCCAGTCATCGGTTCTACTGGTTGAACCAGCCATAGGCTAAAATGTCAATAAGATAAAATGTCACATCCAAACTATAATCGTTTTATCTTTTCTCTCATAAAAGTTAAAAAAGTCAAAAAAGACAACCCAAATGAACTTTTTAGCTGAGGCTAAAACAACCAAAAAGTTAGTTCAAAAAAAAAAAAAAAAAAAAAAAACCAAAAAGCCAATCCAACTTCCCAAACAAATGTGAGTTGGGTGGTTTGGAAATTGGGTTGGCTTTTTGGCTTTTAGCCTAAGGCAAAAAAGTTCATTTGAGTTGACTTTTTTTGACTTTTTTAACTTTTGTAAGAGAAAAAGTGAAATGATTATGATTTGAATATGACATTTTATCTTATTGATTTTTTAATTTGTTTTTGGGACTAATTTAACCAAAATGTCCAAAAAATCTACTTGCCAAACAAGGGCATTAAAAATAGACACAAAATGTATAAATTTTAATATACACATATAGCTATATGGTGCTCAAAATCTATGTAATAATTTCTGCCAAGGGTTATATGTTAGTATTAGGGGTGAGCAGCGGATATTCCAATCCGTCCAAACCAACTGAATTGAACCGATCCGTTGTATTTTGGACGGATGCATGACGATGAGCGGACAGTTGTGGATTGATTTTTTTCAATCCATCTAGTTTTGGATGTGTACAAGCACGAAATAATCTGTCTTGTATAATCCTATTGATCAAGTTTGCACTCTTTCAAACGTCATTGCTTTGGCACCTGAAAACACACATGTGCTAGTCGATGGGTGTGTGCTAGAAAACCCTCCGATGCCTAAGTCAGCAAATAGACAATAGACACAAAAGCTTTGTGAATTCGGGAGTATGAATTGCAATACATGGAAATAGGTGCAATCATGAGTTTTTATAGATTCCACGTGGCACAATCTTAGTAGGATTTTAACTCTCCTTAGTAGAGTCCTCTTAGGAATCACTTTCCCATAGGATAATGCTTTTCTTGATAACACCCTACTCACTGCCAATCAAGTGAGATGGTTATCACTTTGCTCGACTCACTACGCCTAGCCGAGCTATCTGGTGCAAATACTTTGACCAAGTGAGATGGTTATCACCTTGCTCGGCTTCCTTTATGTGGCTGACATAGAACTTTAGCTCGCCTACTGACCGCATCTGGAACTCACCGACCGGCCTGTCAACCATTGTTCCCAAACTGAGCTATCCTGAACTCGTAACTTGGCCCACAATGCAGCCTAATATTAAAAAACAATGCTTCCTAGCTTGGCCCAATTTGGCTACACAACTTACCCTCTTAGGACGGATAGCAAATTTGAGGTTCCTTTGGCCACAACCTAACTGCCAAACTGCGGGCACCCCTAATAATTTGTAAGACTTTGTATTTTCAATTTGTTTAGATATTCTGTTTATATTTTCAATTGAAAAGGAGTTTAGATATTTTGTTGTGTTTTTAATTTATTTTCAACCTGGAAATCCTTTTATCAAATAGCAAGTGTTGATATTTGGTATTTTTGTGTGGAAAATATAAGACTTAATTTTGTCATTTTTTTAAAAATCAAATTAAATTGTTTTTGAATAAAAAAAAGTAATGAAATAATTTTGATAATGCATAATTTTTTTATACGTATTAATTATTGGTATTTGACAATATACTTGATAATATTTTGGTTATGTTGAGTTGGATTGTTATAAAATAAAAATAAAAAAATAAAATTGACAAGTTGTTGTATTATGTTCAAAATTTGTAAAAGTTTAAACCGTCAAACCGATTCGCATTTATTTGTCAATCCACATCCATCAATTTGGCGGGCAGATGACGGATTGGAGGTTTTCCGGCCGTAACCAAACCGCGAACACCCCTAGTTAGTATCAATGAACAAAGCATTTATAGTTGGACTTTTGATCTAGTGGTTGTATAGTACTATTTTGTAGTGTAAATAATGTTATATAACTGTTTGAGAGAATATTTGATTGCCTTACTTATTGTGAAATTGAAAATGGATATTATTTGTGATGTACCTAAAAAGAAATTGAAAATGGATAAAATATGTGAGACCCACCAGATTATTAGGCCAATATTTAATTACGAGATAAGAAGAAAGGTTGGTCTTACATGTTTCCCACTTGTTCACTTCCTAAGGAAGTGAAAGTGGGAAACATGCATGTTCCACATGATAGTCCAATATTTATTTTGTATGGTCCTAAACTCTAAATAATATCCTAGGTACTGTGGTATTAAAGACATTAACGTAATGTTTGGTTTAGTTTTGAAATCGTGATTCCAATAAAAAAATTTCAAAATTCATGACCAAACATATAATTCAAAACCTATTTTCAAAACCCATAATCAAACACATTACTCACAACTCAATTCAAAACTCTATTCTTAAAAAAAAAATTAAAAAAAAACTCAAAATTTTTTATTTTGTTTTTTAAAATTATTTTTATTTTATATTTTTTGAAAAAATATAAAATTTCAAAAAATATTTTGTTTATTTTATTTTTGAATAAAAATATATTTTATTTTTTATTATTTTTTTAAAAAATATTTTGTTTTTTTTTAAGTATTTGCCAAATAATTTGTTATAATTTAGATATATATGGGTGATCCAAAAAAAATTTAAATTTAAAAAAAAAATTAAATATTTAAAAAAGTAAAAAAATTAAAAAAAATTAAAAAATAAAATAAAATATTTAAAATAAAAAAAAATATATATTTAAAATAAAAAGCAACTCATTTTAAATTTTTAAATATTTAAAATTTTTAGAAAAAATACAAGGCACACATATAGTAAATACAACACACATTAAAAACAATAAAAAAATATTTACCCTAAAAAATAAAATTAAGAAATTTTTTTAATAATAAAAAAAATAAATCTAAAAAATTTCAAAATACAACTCAAAACTCAAAATACAATTCAAAACTTTTTTCAAAACTCAAAACTCTTTTCAAAACTTATAACTAAATAAATTTTCTTTTTCAAAAATCAACTCAAAACTCATAATTCAAAATACAATTCCACACTCAAATCATGATTTTAAAAATAAACCAAAAGAAGCCAAGCCTTTCCATATTATTTTTTTCTTCATTTCACAATAAAGAATAATTATATCTTTTTTATTTTATCTTAACTAAATATAATATTTGACTCTTCTGTCTAATCATTTATGTCGTCTATTATACGATAGTATAACTTATCTTTCATAATTTTATATATTTCTTAATTTTAATCTCATATAATTCTATGATAAAATAAATCATATTAATAATCTTAGGGAAAATTACTCAAAAATTTCATTTGGAAAAATGCTGCTTCATATAATTCTAGAAGTTTTTTTCAAACCAATTAGTCCTTTTATTTATGGTATATTCTGGAGTTTACTTATTTACCCTTGAGTGTGATTTTGGTTGTGATTTTTTCCTAATGTTTAGGTGGGTTGCTTATGGTATGATGTTAATTTTTGAAATTTTGTGGAGGACGATTGCGTGGAGTGATTTGTGGGGTTAGTGATGTTTAGCCATTTGATGTGGAGGGGTGTAGACACTCCATTTTTGATCGACCTTAAGACTCAAACATCATCGATTGAGCGCTCGATGATAGTGCATGTTGTGCTCGTTTCGAGTTTCCGGAGTTTTGGCTGAGAGCCTTGCCTCCGGGTCTCTGGACTCTTTGTGTTTTGGCTCAGTTTGCGGACCAGGCCTTGTTTCTCTTCCCTGGAGGGAGGGAGTGGTCTAGTAGACCATCCTTTTGTGGTCGTAGACCACTTTTCTCGTTTGGAGACCAGTTTCTGGTTTTCAGAGCCTTCAGCCGCGCGCCTTGGCTCGGGACCGCTTAACGTTCTCCGTTTGGCTTGGTTTTTGAACCACACCTTGTTGCCTCTGCCTAGAGGGATACTGTGGTTCGGGAGACCACTTTTGTGGTCGCAGACCACTTTTTGTGCTAGTAGACTGGTTTTTGAGGCTTCCGGCTATGCGCTTTGCCTCCCGAACTTTCGTCTTGCATCCGTTTTGGTACAAACCTTGTTTTCCTTATTTGAAAGGTGGTACAAGGGTGGGAGACCAGTATTTTCCCTTGGAGACCACTTTTCTTCCCGCCAGCCAGTTTTTTGGTTTGACAACTGACTTTCTTGGTCTTTGGGCCACCTTTTCTGGTCGGCCACTACACCACCACCTTGTTTTCAGTGTGTAGATCTCTCCTACCCATGGCCGACCACTTGTTTTCGTGGGAGAGCACTTGTGGTGATCAGCCGACGACTATAAGTATGGCTGCTTTTTGTCACATTTTTGGAGATATTTTCCTCCAAACCATCCTCCATACACTATGGAGGGATGGCCTTGAAGCTTAGCTTCCTTGAGAAGCTTTACCTTTTGTTTTTTATAAGAGAGAACCACCTCCTCCCTCCTCTAGGTTTAGAAATTGGAGGTTTGAGATATACATACACTCTTGTATCTATATCTCCTTGTTTGTTCTTATTTTGTGCCTTAAAATGTAGTTTTGTCTTACTTTAACACACAAACACACACTCAAACACCATCCCTTAGTTGCTGAGGTGCTTAGGAGTTGTTTTTGAAGTTCGTGGACTAGTTTGAGCTCAAAGAAGTTGCTAGAGTTGCAGCTTTAAAGGTGGTCTTCAAGGGTGAGCTTTTAACATTTTAAGCCCCCATTTTTGCTTAAGCTTTTAGCCCTACTTACATTATGTTTTTGCTTTGACTTTCTACTACAAAAGTTCTGTTTTTCAGTCCTTGTGAAGTTTGTTTAAGGTCACTTTTGCATTGGGGGTTGTCCACCCCCTTGTAGACATCCCCAAATGTCCCGGGAGGGAATCCCATTTTGTTCATTTGGGCTCACTATAGTTCGGACTCAAAATGTCACGGTTCTTAATCTGATCTCATAAAGTGCAATGCATGATTGATAAATCACCAAAGAGTCCAAATCCGGCAAATCGTTTTGAAAAACTGATTTTTAGAAAGAAGTGCTAAACATGGACTGCTTTGCCAGATATAGAGTCGCCACCTAAATATTTTATTTTGGGGGAATTTAGGAAACCCTGACTCGTGCCTAAGGCCACGTGTCTGTCATCACCAAAGTTGCCTCGGCTCGGGAACTTGGGTACGATTAGGGAAGGTCATTTCATGAGCACCCCCGCTCGCCCGATCAAAGATCGGCCTCTACTAACCATGATATCGAGTTTTGAAAATAATATGTGCTCTTATTCTGGTTATTAGCCTAGAATTACTATGTGATGCACACAACATACAAGTATAGACTGGATCGTTTGAGTTGGAACAAAACATTTCATGTTTGTTCATTTGAAAGATGGTTTGATGGTGCTACTCGCAAGTAGGCTAAGACATGGATTTGCCACCCTCAAGTGGGCTTAAGAAAACATGATTTTGCCATCTCAAGTGGGCTTAAAACTCTCAATTGGTGAATTGTTCCAATTCAAATAACCCAACCTTTATCCACAACCATTCAGACAGTTATATCATATAAGCAAATAGCCTCATGGTAAGCATGCTATCATGGCAGTCACTCACACGCATGCAAGGATACTAAAGCATAAATACTTACCGTGTACTCCAAGCCAAAGAAAGAAGCTAATTAGAAATCATTCATGAATCCTAATTATGCTGGAATGCCTAATGCAACACATGCAAAAATGCAACTAAGATAGGCTCAGCTATTCTAAAATGGCATATGAAATGTAACAACTGATACATGTATTCAACTCGGAATTGAAATACAATGCAGTTAGTATGATGCGCCGAGGTCGGTGCATGCAAGACAGATAAATGGATGCAAACATGCGAGCATAAGTATGCTAATTGAAATGTGCCCTAAACTAACCATCATAAGCTGGTAATAAAAGGGAGAAAGACGTGGGGTTGGAAGACATACATCACACACACACGCACACTTATTACAACATTGCCCTCCTCGGAGGGTCCGAATGAATAGTACAGAATAAACTAGCTAATCTAAGCTAATTAAATTAATTACTACACAACATTAATTAATTAACGAAGTAACTAAGTAAGTAAGGAAACTAGCATGCAAATTAAACAAAATGGACTGCCTCAGCTCTGTTCCGAATGATAGGGATGCATGCATGCTAAAGTCACCTTGTCGGGAAATCCATCGCGATGCCCCAATTTGCCTCTGTTTGCAACTGGTCCCAAAACACTGTACAAAACTCCAGAAGGCTGCTGACCAGTTTTTGCTGCTGGTTTCCGATTTGCTACAATAGAGAGCGAGAAAGGAGCCTGGCAAAGTATTTTCAACATATGTGTGCATGACCACTCTCCCCATCATTGCACAAGCTCTAGGGAGTGCAGTCCTCGATCCTCGTGCCACCAATCATGCATCTCGATGCATATGGCTGAGGAGTTAGATTGCACGACTTGATGTAAAATGAATGCATATATAAACACAACAAGGCCTAAACTCCATCATGGGTAATCCGGAGTGTCGACGATCGAGAATCGATGCACGTTTCGTCACTTGGAGTACGAAACGTCTTTCGCTTCCCGTGTTTGGACTAAACCCTACTCCAAACACTATGCAACAACTAGCATGCAATCCTAAATGAAATGCAACTAAGACATGCAAACATGCAAGAAATGACATGCAAAGATGCAACTAGCATACGCAATGCTATGAACTAAGAATGGCATACTCAATGCACATGAACTACATGGCATACACAACGCACATATGAAGACTATCAATGAGACGATCAAGGCATACACAATGCAATGGTCAATCATGCAACAACATGGACTACATGGCATATACAATGCAAGATGAACTTAAACTAAAATGAACGGGCCTCAGCCACACTCAAATCAGTGGCCAATACATGATAAAAATGAAGCAACAACACACATGCAATCATGCACAAATGCAAGGGACCAAACCTAAGGCACAAAGTGCAACTCCACCAAAGCATGGTAAGCATGAAATATGGCATACAATTACATATTTTCCAGCTCTAAAATGATATGCAAGATGGTCCCGAAACATGCAAACACCTCACACAATGCATGCTAGATGGCCCAAATACCGAAACTAATGAAGTGGATTACACTATAGGTACCCAAAGCAATGCACAAATGACCCAACCCACCCCAAATAGTCCCTATATAGGTCCAAGACAGTGGGAAAATGACCTAAAATGATGGCTCAAAATGCATAGAAATGAAGCTCATGCAATGGTCCATAAACGAGGCATACAAGCACAACTCTCAAATGCATTTAAAGAGTGGAAAACATGGGAATATAGCACAAGTATAAGCTCTAAAATAGCATTCTCAATGACCCCAAAACATGAAAACACCTCAGTATAAGCATGCAATAGGCTCCAAAACTCAAAGCTAGGCAAGGGTATTGAACTACAACCATGCATAGCAAGTATCATTCGACCATGAGGCATAAAAACAGAGCTAAGGCAATCCAAAACATGCACAAAATTAGTTTAAGGCATGGCCAAAAAGTGCTAGAATCAAGGGCCAAAACAACATGCAATACAAGCTAGTGAAGAGGGTTTACACTACAAGTATACAAGGCATTCAAGAGGCCACTAAACCAGCAAAATTCAGAGGTATGACATGCCAAATAAAGCCCAAAAACCCATTGAAACATGGTCAATGCATGCAATAATGACATGCTCCTTTGATAGGCTATGAAGAGGGTTGTTCTACACATGCAAGATGGACACCCAATATGGAAAAACAAGCTCTAGAAAGAGCCTATGCAGGTCCTAAAACTCACCAAAAATGGCCTGAAACATGGCTTGGAAGCATGCACACATGGGCTCCCTTGTTAGGCCAAATATGCTATGAAACAAGACAAGGGGTGAGAGGGTCACCCCTCTCTGATTTTGGCTCTCAAAAACACATAATAACCACTAAAAATCTACTGGATTTTAGTGGTCAAAAGGGCCAACAAAGCTCAACACAAAGGCCCTAATGCATGGCTCAAAACAAGGTAAAATGAAGCATGCAAGGGAGTAGATGACCCCCAACAGAAAAATGATTTTAAAAAAACATGTTAAGGACCCCAAAATAAGACTTTTTTCAGTTTATGACAAATCCCAAATATTCTTGCAAAAATAGCTAAAAGATGAAGCAAAACAATGCTTAAAAGAGGGAAATAAGTGTTATCTTTGAAGCCAAGAACTCCAGCAGCTTCTGGACCAAAAATGCAAACCTTCAACCTCTAAAAATGGCCTCCAAGATGCTTAGAGTGATGGTGGAGGGGTTAGGATAGGAGGTGGTATGCAATGGGCCAAGAACAAGGGACTTTGGAGCTTGAAATAGAGAGATAGAGAGGGGTGTATGTATATGCCTTAACCAAATTTTTTTGAATGTCTCTAAAGGAGAGGGAGGGCCTCTCTTATAGAAAAACAAGACGGTTCAAGCTTCTTGGAGAAGCTAAAAAAAAGTTCAAGCTTCTTGGAGAAGCTAAAAAAGGTTCAAGCTTCTTGGAGAAGCTAAAAAATGTTCAAAATGTTCAAGCTCTCCAAAAACCGTGCCAAATGGAGAAAGTTAAGAGGTCCCGAACCGAGGCGCACGGCTGACGGCTCTGAAAATCAGAAACTGGTCTCCAAACAGGAACAGTGGTCTACGACCACGAAAAGTAGCCTATGGCCACTGAGAGATAGTCTATGAGACCTCTCCCTCCCTTCGAAAAGAGAAAATAGAATCTGGTTCGCAAACCGAGACAAAGCACAAAAGAGTCTCGAGGTCCGGAGGCAAGGCTCTCAGCCAAGACTTTGTAACCTCAGAACGAGCACAACATGTGTCATCACCGAGCGCTCAATCGATGACGTCTGAGTCTTAAGGTCAGTCAAAAATGGGGTGTCTACACCCTTCTTAGGCCTTGTTAGGCCTTGTTTTGAGCCATCCCTTTTGGCTCTTGTTCTAGCATTTGCATGACCTTTCTACCACTAAAATCCAGAGGATTTTCACTGGTGGAAGGGTAGTTTTGAGGTCCTAAATAGGAGAGGGTCATCCCCTCTCCTTGTGTTTTGTATACTTGCTTTATATGCCTCATGTTTGAGCATGTTTATTAAGCTTATGTTGGCTTGTTCTTAGCATGTATTTGGGGTTATTTCAGCATGCCTCAGATCTGTTTTGACTTGGTTTGGTCATTCCATGCATGCCTTATACACTTGTAGTGTAAATCTTACAAACTAGCTTTGTGTGTCTCATGTTTGAGCTTGTCTTTCTAGCTAGTTTTGGGGCCAATTCAGTACGTTTTTGGTGTTGTTTTAACATGCCTTAGATCTGTTTTGCGTTGGTTTCGTTGGCTCTTGCATGCCTTATACACTTGTAGTGTAAATCTCATAAACTAGTCTTGTATGCTTCATGAAGTAGCATGTCATTCTAGCTTGATTTGAGTCCATTTCAGCATGTTTTTGGTGATGTTTTACCATGTCATACCTCTGTTAGGGTTTGGTTTGGTCACCCTTTGTATGCTTCTTGCACTTGTAGTGCAATTTCATGAAATAGCCTAACATGCATCATGCTTTAACATGTCATTCTAGCATGCTTTTGGCTTAACTTCAAGAAGCTTTTGTCCATGGTTTAGCATTCTCTAGCTCTGATTTTGGTTGTGTGGGCCATGCATGACTTAATTTGTATAGCCATGGTTCAATCTAGCTTGTTAGTTTTGTGCACCAAGTCCATTAGCCATGCTTTACTTGGACTATTTGAATGATTTGGCATCATTTATTATGTGATTTTAGTCCATGTTTCATACTCATGCACTTGTATTTATCACTTATTCAATGCGTTGGAGGGTTTGCCCCTTTATGCCTTAACATGAATCATTGCGTATGCCTTCATGCCTTAGCTTGCGAGCCATCATTTCAATGTGTTTTTGGGGTTATCTTGCCATGATATAACTCTGATTTTTGTTGGTTAAGTCATCCAATAGGTGTAGTGTAATCCACCTTATTTGCCTTATATGCATTATGCCTTATGCCCCTCATGCTAGCTTGTTTTGGGTTCCTTCCATGTATGTTTTAGACTCATTTTGACATGTTCTAGGACCATTTTGGGTTGCCTTTGCCATATGCTTCATGCTTTGTATAGTTGTAGTGCAATTGGCCTTGCTAGCTTTGTGTTTTGATGAATCATGCATGCTATTTTTGAGCTATTTAGACAATTTGGAATCATTTAATACTTCATTTCAGAGCATTTAGTATTGCCATGTTCCCACTTCATTCACTCTTTATGTGCCTTTGAGTGTTGTGCATTGTTACCTAGTTTATGGCTTAGCATGTATGCCATCTTGCCTAGGCCTTTGAGCCCCTAACCTAGCATGTTTTGTTCCATGTTTAGACCTGCCTGAGCTCTGTTTGTGGTTGGTTCATGCATATTTTCCTTGTATTGCATGTCTCCTTTGTAGTTCTCTTTATTAGCCTTCATGCCTTGGGACTTTTGCATGCTATACTTGTGTTTGTTTGAATGATTTGACATCATTTCTTACTTAATTTCAGTGCATTTAGTGTTGTTACACTTCCGCATTTATCACTCCTTGAGCCTTCTTGAGGGTTGTGCTCTTAGGCCTAGTTGATAGGCCAATGCATTGTGCATGCATACCTTGTCTTTTGTGCTTCTGTTTTGGTGTTATGGCTACTAATTTGGGCATGGCTGAGGTTTACCCACATTCGGTTTAAGTCCATTGAGCATTGTGTATGCCATGTAATTCATTGCATTGTGTATGCTTAGGTTACATCGCATTGAGTATGCCATATACTTTGCATTGTGTATGCTTAGGTTATATCACATTGTGTATGCCATGTTGTCCATTGCATTGAGTATGCCATGTTCTTAGCATTGTGCATTTTGCATGCCATTAGCCTTGTTAGGTTGTTCATGTTGCATTGCATGTTTGCATGCTTAAGTCATATTGCATATTTGCATGCTTGTGTTGCATTGCATTTTTGCATATTCCATGTTACATAGCATTGTGCATGCCATGTTATGTGTTGCATTGTGTTTGGGGTAGGTGTTAGTCCAAACACAAGAAACGAGGGACGTTTCATACTTGAAGTGATGAAACGTGCCTCAATTCTCAGTTGTCGACGCTCTTGATCTATCATGATAGAGTTCTAGGCATTATGTGTTTACTTGTGCATTCATTTTACATTGAATCGTACAATTTCGCCTCTCGGTCATCATGCATTGAAATGCGCGATTGGTGACCCGAGGGTTGAGAACCACACTCCCTTGAGCTCATGAAATGATAGGGAGGGTGGTTGTGCACACATATCTTGCAAATACATTGCCATGCCCTTTCTTGCTCTCTGTTGCAGCAAACTGGAATTTAGCAGCAACAACTGGTCGGCCGACCAGTATTACTAGCTGGCCGACCACTTTTTCTTGTTGTTCAGCACAGAAAATGGTCGGCAGGTGGTCTCCTTCCTCAACAACTGGTCGGCAGCCCTCCCACAGGTTCCCATGATGGAGTTTCAACTTTCTGGAGCTTTGTGTAGGGTGTGTTTGGTAACGTTTACGTTTTCAGTTTATATTTACAAAAATTTTATAAACTGGTTTTTGTTTATTTTTTGTTTATTTTTAGAAAAACATGAACTATAAACGCGTTTGGTAATTAACAAAATGTTTACAAAATTTAAAAAATATAAAAAAGAGTGAAAAATGACAAGTAGTGGCAAGTAGCAGCGAAAGACGGTAGTGGCAAATGGCGGCGAAAGACGGTAGGTGGTGGTGGTGGTGGTGGTAGGTGGTGGCGGGTGGGTGGGTGACGGTGGCGAGTGGTAGCGAGTGGGTGGTGGTGGCGGCGGTGGCGGGTGGTAGAAAGTGGTGACGGTGGGTGGTGGGTACCTGGTGGTGGGTGGTGGCGGGTGGGTGGGTGACGGTGGCGTGTGGTGGGTGGTAGCGAGTAGGTGGTGGTGGTGGTGGCAGCGGTGGCGGGTGGTGGGTAGTGGTGGCGGGTGGGTGGTGGATGGCGGGTGGTGGCGGGTAGGTAGCGGGTGCTGGTAGTGGGTGGGTAGATAACAGTGGTGGGTGGTGGGTGGTGGCGAGTGGGTGGTGGTGGCGGCGATGGCGGGTGGTGGGAAGTGGTAGCAGGCGGGTGGCGGATGGCGGGTGGCGGTGGGTGGTGGCGGGTGAGTGGTGGGTGATGATGGTGGTTGAGTGGGTGACGATAGCGGGTGGTGGGTGGTAGCGATTGGGTGGTGACGGTGGTGGCGGTGGGTGGTTGGTGGTGGTGGCAAGTGGGTGGCGGATGGCGGGTGGTGGTGGCAAGTGGGTGGCGGATGGCGGGTGGTGGTGGGTGGTGGCGGGTGGTGGTAGTGGTGGATGGGTGAGTGGGTGACGGTGGCGGGTGGTAGGTGGTAGCGAGTGGGTGGTGGTGGTGGTGGTGGGTGGTGGTGGCAGGTAGGTGGCGGGTGGGTGGTGGGTGATGGTGGTGGTGGGGGCGGATAGGTAGGTGACAGGAGGCTGGTGGTGGTGGGTTGCTGGTGGTGGTAGGTGGTGGATGGCGGTGGCAGGTGGGTAGTGAGTGGTTATGGCAAGTAGGTGGCGGGTGGTGGTGGCGGGTGGTGGTGGCGGGCGGTGGATGGTAGTGGCGGGTGATGGGTGGTGGATGGCAGGTTGGTGGTGGGTGGTAGTGGTGGTGGTGGCAAGGGGTGGGTGGCGGTGGCAAGTGGGTGGTGGTGGCAGGTGGGTGGTGAGTGGTGGTAGCAGGTGGTGGTTGGGGGTGGGTGGTGGGTGGTAGTAGCGGAAGACGGTGGTGAAAAATGATGGTGGGCGGTGGCTAATGTTGGGTGGTTAAAAAAAAAAAAAACTGAAAACTCAAAATGGAAACACATTTTTTGTGTTTTCATTTTTTGGCCAAATTTATAAACTGAGACCACTGATTTATAAATCAAAAATTTTACCAAACAAGTTTTTATTTGAGTTTTTTAAATTTTTGTAAATATAAACAGAAAACTGAAAACGTAAGTGTTATCAAACGGCACCGCAGTGTTCTGGAAACAAATGCAAACAGAGGCAAATTGGGGCATCGCGACGGATTTCCGAACGAGGCAACTGAGCATGCATCCAGTCTTCTCCCTTTGAGAACCTTCTGTTTTATTGCTTTATTTAGCTTCTTTACTTATCTAGATTAAGTATTCGTTTTGTACTTTAATACTTAATGCGTTAGTTATTTCAATTTGTTTTGTAATAATTAGTTAACTAAGATTAGTTAATTAGTTTGTTTGTAATAATTAGTTTAATTAGCTTAGATTAGCTAGTTAGCTTCTTATTCGGTCCCTCCATCGAGAAGGCGCAATGTTGTAATAAGCGTGTGTATGTGTGATGCATGTCTTCTAACCCCCATTTCTTTCTCCCTTTTACTTAACCACTTACGACGGTTAGTTTTAGGGCATATTTTGTTTAGCATACCTTATGCTTCACATGCGTGCATCCATTCATCTGTATTACATGCACCGGGTTCGGCGCTTCATACTAACTGCATTGTATTTCAATACATTTACTTGAATATGTGTTCAACAGCATGTTATCAAGTTGCATTTCACATGACATCTTAGAATAGCCGAGCCTATCTTAGTTGCATTATGCATGTGTTGCATTAGCCATCTTAACATGAACTAGGATCATGCATGATTTCTAACTAGTTCTCTGTTTTGGCTTGGAGTACACTGTGAGTGTTTACGCTTTAGAATACTACATGTGTGTTAATGTTGCCATGAAAGCATGCTTGCCATGAGGCTAACTGCTTAGTTGATATAACTGCCTGAATGCTTGTGGGTGAAGGTTGGATTGCTTGAATTGGAACAATTCATCAAAATCCGCATTTTAGCCTACTTGCGAGTAGCAAACTTCGAATCTTTTTTTCAAACGAACATGCAATGCTTTGTTCCAAATTAGGCGATCTAGTTTATACTTGTATGCTGTATGCATCACGTAGTAAGATTAGTTAATTAACCGGAATAAGAGCACATGTGTTTTCAAAAACAAAATATCATGTTAGTAAATGCCGATCTTTTGATCAAGCGAACAGGGGTGCTCATTGCATGACCTTCCCCTCTCGTACCCAAGTTCCCGAGTCGAGGCAACTTTGGTGATGATGGACACGTGGCCTTAGGCACGAGTCAAGGTTTCCTAAATTCTCTCCAAAAATAAAATATTTAGGTGGCGACTCTGTATCTGGCAAAACAGTCCATGTTTGGCAATTTTTTATTAAAATCAGTTTTCCAAAACGATTTGCCGGATTTGGATTCTTTGGTGATTTATCGGTCTTACATTGCACTTTGTGAGATTAGATTCAGAACCGTGACATTGAGTCCGAACTGTAGTAGTCCAATGAACAAAACGGATTTCGCGCCAACGTCACGTCTACAAGGGGCTGATGTGGAATCGTAGTGTTGTTGTTGGTTGTTATTTTTTATTTTTATTTTTTTGATTTTAACACTACCACCCACACGAGATATAACGATTCCGGTTTTACCTTTCTGTATTTATTGTTTTCCAGACTTGGGTTCCGTGATGTTGGTGGTTGTATACCTTGTTGTCATCCTTTAATTCCGTTTGATTGAGTTTTAGGATGTATTGGGCAGAATTGTTACAGGTTGGTTAGGCTTTGGTTTCAATTTTTTGTTGCCCAATTTTTTTAAGAGGTCCGCTCGAGCGGGTCTTCTTGCGCTCGAGCAGAGATTGCACACTCCCAGTATTTTGGTGCTCTGCAGAACTTCTGCAAGCATGTTTTTCACGCTCAAGCGGGTTTCTTTACGCTCGAGCAGTCGTGCTAGAGCGGGTACTTTGGCACTCGAGCGGGTGGTACTTTTTGGGTGTAAGTTCTAGGAGGGGGAAATCTACGCTCGAGCGGATGTACTTTACTCTTGTGTCTTGGCGCTCGAGCGGGTTTACTTGTGCTCGAGCGGATCAAGTTTTTTGTTCTTGACGCTCGAGCGTTGTGTTTTCTGCTCGAGCAGGAATGTCGTATAACAAAGGGCAGTTGGGCATTTTTGAATCATTTTCTACACTTTCTCTCTCTCTCTCTCTCTCTCTTACTTTTCCAAACCGCCATTTGAGAGCTTTTCTCTCTAGAAACTCCATTCTCTCTAGGGTTTGATCTAGTTAGAGTGCTTCCCTCCTCTTTGGCCTTTGTAAAAGTTGGGTTGATCGTCGAGGGCTACACTTTGATCTGAGAAACTTGTGGTTTGGAGCATTTTGGTTTTCTTCATCCTCTTCTCTTGGGCTCCGAATTTGAGGTAGGGATTCCTACTCACTACTATGGGTTTTGACCTAGATTTTTGGGCATTTTGTTAAATGGTTGATTTTGGGACTTAGGGTTTCAAAAAGTATAAATGGGGTTTTTGTCATTTTGATTCTTAAATATGTATTTTGGGTTTCAAAATGGTGTTATTGATGTTGGTTGTTGATAGATAGACCATTGGGTCAATATTGGGAAATGGGGTAGAAAACCCTAATTGGTTGTATAAATTAATTGGTATGATTAATTTGGGAAAATTGTGGTTATATGGAATTGAGTTGAAAATAATGAAATTGGCTCATTATGTAGTAGAATAGTGGAGTTTGAATTATTAATTGCTCACTTTCGAAAACATTGATATTTTATCTGTTGGAGCTTTTATTATCTGTTTAGAAATAATTGCTTGGGCTACCGGTGGAGGGTAGTTTTGATTGTTGTAGACAATGCATGATGATTAGGCAAACTAAAACTAATCAGTTGGATATGTCATAGAGTATGACGGTTGATAAAATACATTAACGTTATGTATTGATTGATTGTGTATATAACCTTTGTGTATATGCGTTGTGAGTGTGGGGGAATAGATAGGGGATGTACTCCACGGTTTAGGGGAAGATAGGGAATGGACCTCTAAACCGGATGTTGTTTGGGAGGAGATAGGGGATGGACTCCACTGATACAGCTCATATGCTTGTCAGTTAAAGTGTTGATACAACTTATATGCTTATCTATGAAAGTATTGATACAGCTCATATGCTTATCTTTGGAAGTGTTAATATAGCTAATATGCATATCTGTTGAAATGTGGATACAGCTTGTACGCTTATCTGTTGAGATGTTGATACAACTAGTATCTTTATCTATTGTAAAATGGGAAACGTTTAATATGAGTCACTGTCTCATATAAGTGGTTGGCCAGGTTCTGAGCTGTTGATGTAAATTGTGAAATTGATAAGAAATGGAAACTGAAATGAAACATGAACATTGTGGTCATGAAATGGAAATGGGTTATGAATTGATTTATGGAAATTGAACATTTATCAATTTCTAATGTCTTAGTTATTGCTCATACTGTGTTTAGCATATTTCTATTGGGCGTTGGCTCACCCTATATGGGACATTATTTTCAGGTACAGGTAGTATGCCACCTCAAGGACATAGCTTGGATGATGATGAGAGTTGAAGACTCTTTTTGTTCATTTTGTTTGTATTACATGTATATCAAGCCAAGGGCTTATTTTGTATAGAGTTAGTACTTTTCTTTTGTGTAACCAGGTGTTGACTTGGAAAGCTGTAAGCCCATAGGGCATTTACTTTTGTTGTTAACATGTAATACAGTTGTAAGAATTACTCTGATGAATAGAAATGGTTGGTTTCTTTTATATCAATGCATGTCTAAAGTGATGGGTTTTATGTATTATTTTGAGGGCGTTACACGAGACCCACTACATACATGATTCTGACAAATGCATCTTGATTACCATGTACTTTCAGTAACATGCACACCTCCAACAAATCACCGCCAATAACTTGTAAGTCATCAACATTCCATAAAAACTTTAACATACCCACAATTGCACACACTGACGTAATGGATTCATTGCTTCCATTGAAATTGGTTAATTTTTACTAACATGGAAGTCATACGTCCTAACATTTACGTGGACAATCGCAATCAAATCATACACAAAAGTCAACAAAATCTTTCAGTTTTGTATAAAAAATAGACGATGAAAAAATAAATAGTTGACAGAAATCTGATCCGATGAAATAGCTATCAATATTTGATCAATGTGATTTTTTACAGGTATATAGTACTCGACGAGTTTTATACACTAAACGGTTCGGATTATCGAATGAAATTCATATTAAATCTTTACAGATCTAACAATACTCTCTAATTCGATCACGGACCGAACAAAAGCCAATCCCTCTCCTAATTTTTTATTTTTAAATGCGTACCCCAGTCAAAAGGGTGACCGATGTGCCATCGAGTGCCTTAATTGCCAACCATAGTGAGCCTACATCACTGGAAAGGCAATATGGGTCCTTAGAAAGGTTATGATGATGAAGACGACGACGACGACGACTGTCAAGCCTGGGATGACAATAGTTTAGATTTTGCTCTTAGCTTCCGTTTAGGAAGTGGGTTGGCTTTTTAATTTTTTGACTTTTTAATTTTTTTGATTATTTTAGCTTGGGCTAAAAAGCTTGGTTTGGGAAGGGCTTTTTGGCTTTTTTGACTTTTTTTGTGAGAAAAGAGTGTAATGATTATGGGTTGAGTGTGATATTTTGTTTATTGTGACTAAAATAACCTATTTTGCCCTTGCCAAACGAAGCCTGGCGATGGGCTAAAATAAGGTTATGTGTGGCATAAATTTTTTAGATTAAAGTAGTTATAAAAAAATTAAATAGATTAAAAATTTAATAAAATAAAATATTATATTCAAATTATAATTATTTTATTTTTTAATCACGAAGTCAATTCCTTTTATTTGTATCTCAACATATTCTTCATTAATGACTAATCCTTGATTAGGTATTGAGGGCAAAGTTGTTGACCTAGAACTTACTGATAAGTTACTTCTAAATAATCGTCTCATTGTTCTGTTTAATCAATCAGTTTTACAAATATCTTAATACATACCCTATTCTTGTTAGTTTTACCTCATACCTAGTATACATACATACCCTATTCGGAAGACCCCTAAGTCCAACACGGCCTAACACTAAGGACTTACTTAGGACAGAGACGAAAGTGGGTGACTTAAACTAGGTGGATAGAACAGACTGATCTTGTGGGTGATTAAGATGAACGGAAAACAAGATTAATCAAATAAACAATAAGGAAGATTGAGTAGAAGCAGAAAAACAGTTAGAAACAGGATACAAAAACGGCGGAAGAAAATGTGTGGGAGTAGTATAAACAGGTTTACTAATCTGAGAAGTGGTAGAATTATCAATTCCTTTTAGTTTATTTTGGGAAGTTTGGTTGGTTTGACCAAGATGTATTTGACTATTTTTTCGAAATAAAGGAGTATTAAATATGTATTTGACTATTTTTTCGAAATAAAGGAGTATTAAATATTTCATCTTCAGTTGTAATTTCAGTAGGGACACTAGATGTACTATGCCTAGAGGATTGACTTCGATTAAATTTAAAATAATTATAATTTGAATATAATTATTTTATTTTATTAATAAAAGGAATTGATAATTCTACCACTTCGTAGATTAGTAAACCTGTTTATACTACTCCCACACATTTACTTCCGCCGTTTTTGTATCCTATTTCTAACTGTTTTGCTGCTTCTACTCAATCTTCCTTATTGTTTATTTGATTAATCTTGTTTTCGGTTCATCTTAATCACCCACAAGATCAGTCTGTTCTATCCACCTAGTTTAAGTCACCCACTTTCGTTCCTGTCCTAAATAAGTCCTTAGTGTTAGGCCGTGTTGGACTTAGGGGTCTTCCGAATAGGGTATGTATGTATACTAGGTATGAGGTAAAACTGACAAGAATATGGTATGTATTAAGATATCTGTAAAACTGATTAATTAAACAGAACAATGAGTCGATTATTTAGAAGTAACTCATTAGTAAGTTCTAGGCCAACAACTTTGTCCTCAATACCTAATCAAGGATTAGTCATTAATGAAGAAGATGTTGAGATACAAAATGATAAATTTGATGTTGGATGGAACATACCCAAACTGCCAATTAAAGAAATTTATAAAACTACTTTTTTACAGAATGTTTTTAAAGTTGCTCTCCATGTTAAAACTATTGAACAAGTTTATGCTTTAGAAAAACCTAGCGAAACCTGTCAATTATTTGATAAAAATTTAATCAAAAGACATTTAAATAATGGTTATAATTTTATGCATATTGGCTTAATTCAAGTAGGTGTAAATCCATTGACAATGGTAGGCAAAAACACTTCTGTTTTATTATGTTTAAGAGATGCTCGCTTTCTTAATTATAATGATAGTTTAATGGGTATGATGGAAACTGGTCTTCATAAAGGTCCAGCACATTTTAATTGTTTTCCTGATTTTACACTTAGTTTACGTGATCCACATATTCTCGCAGCATTAACATTAAACATTCAATTACATGGTTCATTCACTGAAATGTTGGAAAAAGTTCATAATATTGCTTTAATTTACCGTGTTCATTAGAAATGCATGCAAACTAATTTAAATGTTCATGCTTTACATAAAAGCCCTAAAGATAAAACTTTATTAATTCAAAGCAGCAGTAGTAGTGAATCCAACATTAATATTCCCCAAATGATTGAATGGAAGAATATAGATTTACCTGATCAATGGGTTACTGTCAATGAAAATTACAAACATAATCAACAACAATCCTCAATTCAAGATATTCAAGATATTCAACAATACAATGATGGTTCTGTCCGAATTAAATTTAATCGAAGTCAATCCTCCAGGCATAGTACATCTAGTGTCCCTACTGAAATTACAACTGAAGATGAAATATTTAATACTCCTTTATTTCGAAAAAATAGTCAAATACATCTTGGTCAAACCAACCAAACTTCCCAAAATAAACTAAAAGGAATTGATAATTCTACCACTTCTCAGATTAGTAAACCTGTTTATACTACTCCCACACATTTACCAGAAGAAGACATTGCTTCAAATACTTCTCCAACTCAAACTAATTTCGAAGAATTTATACCTCCGGTAAATCCTCAACTCATGACAATCAAAAAGGATTTTACTCCTGATTTAGATAAATTACTTATTGACTTTAAATCCAAAGAAAATAGAACTAAAAGACATGCTTATCGTGCTAAATATGATTCTACTCAACAATCCAAAATAACTAGAAAATGGCATGATTTTATGGTTCAATATGGTTTTGAATTATCTTTCTTTGACTATATGGATCAATATCACAAAAAGATCAACACAATCACAAAACATAAACGGAAGACTTCTCCTAATACTTCTGTTAGTTCTAATCATCCTCCATTAGAAAATATAATTATTGATCATCAAGGTTCTGAAGTCCCAGCCTCTCCTTTTAAATTGCCTGGCACTGACCCTGAAATTAAAAAAATTATTGAACAAAATAATTATACTAATCAATGTCTAAAAACCATTGGTAAACAATTAGATAAACTAGAAACCAATTTAGATGAACAATCTGCAAAATCTGCAAAATCTACTAAACCCTTAGATCAACCTTTACTTAACCTCCCTAGTCATCGTTCTAAACGAACTAGCCTAATTACTAATGATCAATCTACTGTCAAAGCCATTGAACATTTATTTACTAAGTTAACTCCCAATGATACTTCTACATCCAGAGATAAAGGTCTTACTGTTTTAAATCAACAACCTCATACCAATACTGTTTTCGATCAATCTGAAAGACACTACTGATAATGAAATAAATCAATTAGCCCAACAATTTCAATCTTCTAATCTTAATAAAATTCATTATCCCAAAGTTAATCCTCAAACTATCAAAAATTGGTATTCTCGACCTACTCCACCTGATCTCCAATTTGAAGAAACTAATCTTAATAATCAATTTTTTGTTTCTGCTAAAAAATTTTATGAATGGAATATTGATGGTCTTAGTGAAGATCAGATCCTTCAGAAATTAAATCATTTATCTATGGTTGCAAATAGTTATCTCAGCAATTATCCCCAATATTCCCAACCTGAAATTGTTTCCTTAATTACCTCTGGTTTCACTGGCATGCTCAAATCCTGGTGGGAAAAATACCTTACTGAAGAACAACGTGACTCAATCATATATGCTAATCAAACTGATGAACATGGTCTACCTATCTTTGATGAATCTATAGGATGTTGTCACCCTGACGGAATTAATCAATTAATCTATACCATAGTCCGACATTTTATTGGTACACCTACAAATATATATTCTCGTATCCATGATCAACTAAGTAATCTTACCTGTCCAACCTTAAGTGATTTTAGATGGTATAAGGATGTATTTATTTCTCGAGTCATGTTAAGAGAAGACTGTACTAAATCATTTTGTAAAGAAAAATTTATTAATGAATTACCTAGCTTATTTGCTCACAAAATTAGAGATGTTCTTAGTCAATCCACTGGTGTTATTGAATACGATAATTTAACATATGGTGATATAATTAGCACTATTCAAAAAGAAGGTTTAAAAATGTTTATTGATCTTAAACTTACTCAAAAAGCTAATAAAGACAAACTTAAAGCTAAATATGAATTAGGTAATTTCTGTGAACAATATGGTTTACCTCCTGTTGCACCCTCTCGTAGGAAATCACACAAATACTCCAAACATAAACATAAATCATCCTACAAATATTCTGGTAAATATAAAAAGAATTATTCACCTTCCAAATCCAATGATAAATTCTATACTAAACCTAAAAAGAAATATTATAAATCCAAATCACATCCGAAATCTAAATCTACCAAAGATACTACTTGTTATAACTGTGGTAAAAAAGGTCATTATTCAAATAAATGTAAAGAAAAACAAAAATTAAAAGATAAAGTGAATCAACTTCAAATTGATGATGACTCCAAAAATCAATTATATGAAATCTTTCAATTAAATCAATCTATTAGTAGTTCATCTTCTTCTGATCATCCCAATACTTCGTCTGATTACCAATCACCTAGTGATGATTCTGATAACAATATAAATCTAGGATGTAACGATGTTTATTGTAAACCAGTTAAACAAATTACTGTTCTTACTAAAAACAATCAAGAAGAATCTGCTCTTATTGACCTAATTAGCAAATTAGATGATCCCAAATTAAATCAAAAATATATTGATAAACTAAAATCTTTATTAATCCATTCAGATACTAAACCAAAGTTTGATAAACCAATAATTAGCTTATCCAAAACTTTAGAAAAATTTAAAAATAAACAAAAAGAAGTTACATTACAAGATCTACAACAAGAAATCAATCAGATTAAAAACACAATCAAAAATTTACAACATAGAGATAAAAAATTAGAAGACGAAATTATTACTTTAAAACTTAATAAAAGTCTAGATAATTTCCAAAATAATGATCAAGAATCTCCCCATGAATCTAAACATGATTCTGATCCCACTAATCCTGATAATTTGTTATTTGATAATCGATCACACCAATCTCAATCCAACAATCCTGAAGAAAAACGGTTAAGTCTAATTAACAAACTTTATATTCAAAAATGGTATTCTAAGATCAAACTAATTATCAATGACTTTGAATTAGAATTAATTGCTTTAATTGATACTGGTGCTGATTTAAATTGTATACAAGAAGGTTTACTTCCTACTACATATTATGAAAAATGTCAAGAGAAATTAACCTCTGCTAATGGTAGTAAAATGCATATCAAATATAAATTACCTAAAGTTCATGTTTGCCAAGATAATGTATGTTGTAAAACCTCTTTTGTTTTAGTTACAAATATGACTGATAAAATTATTTTAGGTTCCCCATTTATATATTTATTATATCCATTTACTACATCTGGTACAGGAATAACTACACATGTTTTAGGTCAACCTGTTACATTTAAATTTTTATCTCCTCCTGAAATGTTAGCATTAAATCAATTAAAAGATTGTTCTATTTCTCATACAATTAGTCGTTTAACTCGGCATTTAAATTTTCTTAAAGAAGAAATTAATTATAAACGCATTGACCAACAATTAACTGATCCAGTTATTATTTCCCAAATCAATGATTTCAAATTAAAACTTGAATCAACTGTTTGTTCTACTTTACCTACTGCATTTTGGCATAGGAAAAAGCATGTGGTTACTTTACCATATATTAAGAATTTTGATGAACGACAAATTCTTACTAAGTCTAGACCAATTCAAATGAATCATGAATTACTTGAAATATGTAAAAAAGAAATTAATGAATTATTAAAAAATCGAATAATTAGTCCAACTAAATCACCATGGTCTTGCCCTGCTTTTTATGCTAATAAAAATGCTGAATTAGAACGAGGTGTCCCTCGCTTGGTCATTAATTACAAACCATTAAATGCTGTTTTAGAATGGATTCGATATCCTATTCCTAATAAAAAAGATTTAATTAAACGACTTAGCCAAGCTGTTATTTTCAGTAAATTCGATTTAAAAAGTGGTTTTTAGCAAATACAAATTCATCCTAGAGATAGATATAAAACTGCATTCAACATACCCTTTGGCCAATATGAATGGAATGTCATGCCATTTGGCTTAAAAAATACTCCTAGTGAATTTCAAAATATCATGAATGACATATTCAACCCATTTAGTCATTTTTCCATCATTTATATTGATGACATATTAATTTTTTCCAAATCAATCAGTGAACATTGGAAACATTTAACTGCATTCTTTTACACAATTAAAAGTCATGGTCTTGTCATCTCTGCTCCTAAAATTAAATTATTTCAAACTAAAGTCAGATTCTTAGGCTATGATATTCATCATAATACTATTTTACCCATTAGTCGATCCATTGAATTTGCGTCCAAATTCCCTGATGAAATTTTGGATAAAACCCAATTACAAAGGTTTTTAGGTTTCCTCAATTATATTGCTGAATTTTACAAAGACCTTAGAAAAACTTGTCAACCCCTGTTTGATAGGTTAAAGGATAATCCTCCTCCTTGGTCTTCTGTTCATACTTCTATTGTTCAACAAGTCGAACAATATGTTAAGTCTCTTCCTTGTCTTGGTATTCCTACTGAAAATTCATTCAAAATTATTCAAACTGATGCTTCCGATATTAGTTATGGCGGCATTCTTTTTCAGAAAGTCACTCCTCAATCATCTGAACAAATTGTTCGTTATCATTCTGGTGTCTGGAATAAAACACAATTAAATTATAGTACTATTAAACAAGAAATTTTATCTACTGTCTTATGTATTCAAAAATTTCAAGATGATATTTTAAATCAAAAATTTTTACTTCGTGTTGATTGCAAATCTGCTAAATATATTTTGGAAAAAGATGTTCAAAATCTTGCTAGTAAACAAATTTTTGCCCGTTGGCAATCCATTTTAAGCATTTTTGATTTTGATATTACATATATCCCTGGTTGTCAAAATTCCCTGCCTGATTTTCTTACCCGGGAATTTTTACAGGGGGTAAGAGATGACTGCACCATTTACTTCTTACCATAAATCCCGCATTACCTATTTCACAACCCAAATTAATCAACTTACCCATCGTATTCACCCTCTCAAATTAGCCAGACCAACTACTAAAAGAGCCCAATATATCAATTACCATCAGATTCAAGCCCGTCGTAATTTACTTGCTCACAACTACATCTATTTACATCGCCATCAAGATTATTTAGATCTTCTTTCTGGCTGCTAACCATTGTTTCTTTCTCAACAGATGTCTCGTCCAAGGCCTCCCTCCAAGGCTTTGGTCTCATCCTCCAGTAAACCTAATCAACTTATTGTCCCTCCTCCTTTGGAGTCAGTCACCCAATCTCATTCACTTGAAACAGTTAACCGTTACCAAACTCTTGGTAACATCTGTCGTCCTGATTACTTATCTGCATTGGCTGCCGATCCCTTTGCATCCAGCCATTGTGTCTCAGTTACTCCATTCCCAGTTAACCCCATTAAACCATCCCGATCTGAGTACACCAATTCACATGTTACTAACTTGTTCTACAAAGAACCCAGTCACCCAAAAACCCAAACCATCAATGAAATTGCTAAATTCCATTTTGGCTCTGGATGCCATTTCACCCTTTCACATCCAGAGAAAACCCTCTCCTATTACAAAGACATTCTACTCCATCACCATTCAATTTTGATCAAACCAATCCAGGATCGAACCTATGCTTACAAGATCCTATATCATTCAATTTATATTCACAACATTGTTTCCATGGCTGAATGGGGAAACCCTAACCAGCTTCGTGATTTACCTGGCCATTCCATTCAATATAATTACCATGATTACGTTGATGCTTGGTTCAAGAATTTCTTATACCAAAATGAAACGTTTAGTCATTCTTGGTTCATCTCATTTGATCAAAAATTCAAATCTGAAATACCTACCTGGTTTCTGAGATGGTGGACTCACTATGGCGCCATTTCCGATATCCTCCCTGATGATCTCCGAGAAATAATTAATTATTTTGCCACCGTTTATCCATTTACTGCTCATCAACGACAATTTCCCTTATTACTAATTTTTATATCCAAATACAAAATTCTATGGATATTTAAATGGCAATATGGGATTGATGATAACATCATCATTCGCCAACACACAGTTAAATGGTGGGTAAAGTTCAATGTGCCCAGAATTCTTGAGATTGTTCAAGAGGAATACTCACCTGTTCAGTGTGCTCTAACCCCTGCTCTTGCTAAAGCCCAGCAGAACCCAACTGCTGCAATTACTCAAGGAAGTCAGCCCAGTCTTCCTCCAGTCAATCTTGGAAGCCCTTCATCCAGTGGTTCCAAGCCCAAATCATTCAAATCAAAGTCCAACGTTGTTGCTGCCCAACCAGCCCAATCAAAGCCCAAATCAAAGTCCAAGGTAAAAGCAAAGCCCATTTCACCTCCTGCTCAGCCCAAAGTCAAGTCCAAGAATAAATCCAAGTCATCCAAAGAAGATATGATCCAGTTAGCTCACCAACTTTTGAATCAAGCTAAAACCCAATCCACCGATTCCGACAGTTTAGAAGAAGGATCAGATCATGCCCACTCCTCTGAAGAATCAACTAATCAATGTTCAGGACCCGAGTTTCAAGATGCTCAGGGTCCGTTTGCATAATCAACATTGGATTCCATATAGATACAAATTAGCTTCAGTCAATACTCTTTTGAGAAAAGCTGCCAATTTGTATTTATATTGATTCCATTATTCACATGTTCTACCGAAAGTGATGAATAGTAAAAGTTACTGTTCACTTTTACTGTTCACCGTCACTATTCACCTAGTCAACTTTTGTTTAAAGCTGCTCAACTATTCAATCAATCAACCGAAAGCAATCGACAGCATCTGCTTTACCCCATGCGCTGCCAGCTGCTTTCATTAGTCAATTGCTGCTTTCATTAAGCCGTTCAATTTGTAGAACTAGTTAATTATATTATCCCTGTAAAAAATTATGTTAATCAGATATCAATAATCATTTAATCAATTTTCATTTGTGTCTATGATTTATTTTTAAAATTATTACTACCATTGAAACAAATATAATTTGATCAATTGATTATTGATATATGATCATGTGATTTTTTATAGGGATAATATACTTAACGAACTTTACACATTAAACGGTCTAAATTATCGAAATGAACCCATAATCAAGCCTACTACGACTCAGCAATACTGCTCAATCTAATTTCAAATTGAAAGGAAGTTGTGAACTTTATATTTTAATTTAATTATGACAATTTTGACTTACTCATCTGTATACAATTTTGACAATGCTCTTCTAAACATTTTCAATTAAAATGAAGTTGAATCAAAAGAGTTACGATTGCATTATTGCATTATTGAGTTCATGTTAGATATTTAACATTTCGTACATAATGTTTTTAGCTCTTCTAATATTTTAATTTCTATATTATTTATTATCATATTTTTTATATTAAAATATATATTTTAGTTTGTTTATTCTTATGTTTTCAGAATATAATGATCGGATAAATTCAAATTTTTAATTATTTTATTAGGGACCCAAATAACTTAGAATAATTATAATAAAATTCTTAAGGAAGTTCTTTTACTTTAATTAGAACTCCCATTGGTTAATTTTTACAGTAATGCTATGTAACTCGAATCTGCCCTTCCCCGAATCCCCCCGAAATCAAAACGACGTCGTTTTCGTCGTTTTGATTTTTTTTTTTTTTTTCAGAAGAAGAAATTCAGAAAAGAAGAAGGAAGAAGAAGAAGAAGAAGAAGAAGAAGAAGAAGAAGAGAAGGAAGAAGAAGAAGGAGAGAAGGAAGAAGAAGAGCTGGAGGGGCCATCAACCATTCATATTCATCATCAACATCATCAACCATTTCAGATCCAGAAAAAAAAAAAAATAATAAAATTGGCCTGGGGCAGAGGCGCGGCGATTGGCGATGGAGGCAGAGGCGGAGGCGGGGCGATCTGCGAGGAGCTGCGATGATCGGCCGGGCTATCGGCAGAGGCGGAGGGGCCTCTCTCTCTCTCCATTCCCCTTCTATTCCCTCTTCTCCTCCTCTTTCTCTTTCCTCTCTTCTTCTTCTCTCTCTCTCTCTCTCTCTTTGTTTCCCTCTCTCCTCTCCTCTCTCTTTCTCCCTCTCTCTCTCTTGCCTTCCCCCTCTTCAGATGTAAACGAGAGAACAAAAAAAAAACGGGAGATTCGGGGAATGATTTTTGGGGAGAAAAATCATTTTTCTAATTTTTATGCGCGACTAGTCGTCTTAAATTGTATGATTTTGATCCGACTCAAAATTTGAGAGACAGACTTTTCGAATCCAGTAGATATTATATCAATTAGAGCTGACAATTTAGACCTAAACCCCAAATCCACCCAAATTTGCCCCATAATAAATTGATTTGGGTCCATGTATTTGTGTAAATGGGATATAATTGAGTTACTAAAAAAAATATGGTTTAAACGTGTTGACCATTAAAACCCATTGGACACTCCACCACAAAAAAAATAAAAATAATAAAAAAATGACGAATTACACTAACAGTTCCAATAGTTTAGGACTCGTGTCATTTTGGTCTCTCACTTTTCAATTGTGACACATTTAATCCTGAATTTTGAATCTTATTCCAAATAAGGACAATTGAAGATACCATTACTTAATTTCAAGGGTAAAATTGTCAATTTGATAAATATAAACTAATTTGACAAAAATAAATATGAAAAAAATATTTTTAAATTTTTAAAATTATTTCTACTCACCAAAGATAAAATTATGTAAAATTGATAAATCTTTTAAATATTTATTTATTTATTTATTTATTTACCAAATTAATTTTTATTATATGTTAGGACAATGATCATGTAATGGGTAATCGATATATTTAATATATGAAATATTTTTAGTTTTGAATTTTTTGATTTAATGGAGTGCTTTAATAATGATATCAAAATTGTTGCCATGTTTGACTTTTGAAAAAATAAAAACTAATTTAATGAAAACAAAAACAATCACCATTACATGATTATCATCCAAACACATAATAAAAATTAATTTAGTAAAAATAAATAAATAAATGTTTAAAATATTTTTCAATTTTACATAATTTTATCTTTAGTAGGTAGAAATAATTTTTAAAAATTCAAAAATATTTTTTTGAAATCTATTTTTGCTAAATTAGTTATATTTTATCAAATTGACATTTTTGCCCTTGAAAAATCCAATGGTATCATCAATTGTCCTTATTTGGAACAATATTCAAAATTCAGGGTCAAATGTGACACAATTGAAAAGTCAGAGACCAAAATGACACAAGCCCCAAACTATAAGGATCGTTAGTGTAATTCACCAAAAAAAAAAAAAAAATACAACACGTTAATGTTAAACATCCATCTTCGACAGAATGTTAGGGTTCTCTCTCTCACGCAACAATAATTTGAGCGAGCTCGATTAGGGCTTTTTGAGAGAATTGAATCAATGAATTGAAGTCAATTAAGAGCTATTTTGGAAAGATAGTTATAATAAGTTTTTTGGTTAAAAACTAATTATAATCAGCTTTTTGTGAGAGAGAGAAGTGGGTTATAATCTGGGAAGTGGATTATAACCCACTTCCCAAAAGACTCCTAAGACTTTCTCTCATACCATATCTAAGGAAACGATGGTGATTTAGTTCTACGATTTTGTGCAGTGATTGAATTCTTCAATGGTCAATTAGTAGAAGTTCTTCATTCACTGTCAGTTTCTAGAGCTTCGAAGGTTTACTCATATTAGCTTCTTCGATTGACTCTTAGAATTCTATATATATGTGTGTGTGCGCGCACGCGGGGGCTTTTTGAAAGCTTCTCGTTGTATGATTTTGATTTGTTTGGTATTTTTACTTTTAAGTTTTTGGGAGCAGGGTGAGTATAGCGATCCCGGTTGTCCCTTTACTGTTCTGTTGTGTTCCGGACTCGGGTCCGTGAAGTTGGTAGTGGTATCTATCTTGTTGCCGTCCTTTAATTCCACTTGATTGAGTTTTAGGAAGTTTTGAGCAGGGTTGTTACACGTTGGTTAGGCCTTGGTTTCAATTCCTTGTTGTCCAGTTTTTAGGCGATCCGCTCTAGCAGGTCTTCTTGCGCTCGAGCAGGTCTTCTTGCGCTCGAGCGGGGATTGCACACCTCCAGTATTTCGTGTATAGCGATCCCGGGTTTACCCTTGTTGTACAGTGATCCGGACATGTGTCCGTGCATGTTGGTAGTTGTTTATTATCTTGTTTGCATCCTTTTTTCTTCGTATTTGTGTTATAGGATGTGTTGGGCAGGTTTGTTACAGGTTGGTTGTGTTTGGGAGCCTAGTGCTGCTGCCCAGATTTTTGGACCTTCGCTCGAGCGAGTAGTTGGTCGCTCGAGCGAGAGTTGAGTTCGTGTCTGGTGGATCGAGCCAGAGTGGCTTCGCTCGAGTGAGCGATTGCGTCTGGTTCTGGACCTGAGAGTTGCATTTCGTGGCTCGAGCGAGTTTCCTTCGCTCGAGTGGTCTGGTTTGTTCTTCGCTCGAGCGAGGAGTTGGTCGCTCGAGCGTGCTAGTTGCAGACCTGAGGGTTTGAGTTGTTGGCTCGAGCGAGCATTCTTTCGCTCGAGCGCACTTCTGAGTTTTTAGCTCAAGCGAGAGCTTCTTGGCTCGAGCGAGAGTTTTCTGTGTCTGGTCGCTCGAGCGACAAAGTCTTCGCTCGAGCGAGCGTGTTTTATATCAGCGGACAGTAGCGTTTTTGAACATCACTTTTTCACTCCCTTTTTCTTTCAAACCCTAGATCCGAGACTCTCTCTCTCTACACTTATAGTCTCTCTAAGAATTGATCTCCCTAGAGTGTGAATCTAGCCTAGGGCCTTTGTTAAAAAGATAGAGGGCGTTGAGGGCTTTGACTTAATCTGAAAAAGTTTGGATTTGGAGCACGTTGGTCTTCGAGTCTTCATCTCCTTTTTGGCTCAAACTTCGAGGTAGGGATATCCTACTCCTCTTTATGGATTTTGTCTTTAAATTTTAGTCTTTTGAGAGGTTGGGGTTGGTTTGGTAATTTGGTGAAAGTTTGGGGCTTTTGTGTTATTTTACAAAAGTTGGGGTTTTATTCATAATAAACCTAGATGCATGTTTGGCATAGAGAATTGGAATTAATGTTGAATCATTGGTAAAAAGGGAACCTAAGGGTCCAAATGTCAATTATGGTTAATGACCTAATTACATTGTTGATTAATTGGGATAATTGATTGTGAGAAATGAGGAATTGAAATGTTGATTGAATATCCATTGTGCATTTATTTTTTGTTTAGAAATAACTGCTTTGGGCTATCGGTGGAGGATAGTCGTGATTGTTGTAGACAATGCATGATGATTAGGCAAACGGAAACTAATCAATGGAATGTGTCATGGAATTTGACAGTTGATAGAATACATTAACTGTATGTATTGAGTGATTGTATATAGAACCAATGTGTTTGTATACGTTATGTGTAGAGGAGGAGATGGGGGATGTACTCCGCGGTTTAGGGGAAGATGGGGGATGTACCTCTAAACCGGATAGTGTTGGGAGAAGATAGGGGATGAACTCCGTAGATACAGCTCATATGCTTGTCTAGAGAAGTGAAGATAGAGCTAATATGCTTATCTTTGTGAAGTGTGGATATAGCTTATATGCTTATCTGTGAATGTGGGATATTGTTGTTATACATATCTGTTGAAAATGTGGATATAGCTTATATGCTTATTTGTGAATGTGGGATATAGTTTTTATACATATCTGTTGAAAAAGGGAAAATGAGAAGTAACTTGGACTCATAAGTCGTATGACATAAATATGTGATTTATGTGAATGTATCAGTGTTGGCCATCTATCAATTGCTAATCTTTTAGTCATTGTTCATAGTTGGTTTAGTGTATTTCTACCGGGCTGTGGCTCACCCTATATGGGAATATCATTTTCAGGTGCAGGTAGCATGCCACCTCCAAGGACATAGCTTGGGAGGCTAGAGGCGGACATACTTTTGTTGTTATACTTTTTGATGTATTACATGTAATTCAAGCCAAGGGCTTAATGTGTATGAGTTAGTACTCTTTTGTTGTAACCAAGTGTTAACTTGGAAAGCTGTAAGCCCATAAGGCATTTGCTTTTGTTGTTAACATGTAATACTTTTTGTAATGAAACTCTGATGAATGGAAGAATGTGGTTATTTCTTATGTTAATGAATCTCTTAATTGATGGGTTTAATGTCTTTATTTTGAGGGCGTTACATCGTGTTCCTGCAAAACTTCTGCAGATGTGATTTTTACGCTCGAGCGGGTTTGTTTATGTACGAGCGGTAGCGCTCGAGCGGGTAGTACTTTCTGGGTATAAGTTCTGGGAGGTGGAAATCTACGCTCGAGCGGACTGGTTTTCGCGCTCGAGCGGAAGTGCTTTATTCTCGTGTCTTGGCGCTCGAGCGGGCCTTATTGCGCTCGAGCGTGTTCAGATTTTTGTTCTTGGCACTCGAGCGTTGTGTTCTCCGCTCGAGCGGGTCATGCGTATATGAGTTATCCGCTGGGTGATTTTAAATCACTTTTTGCTTTTCCTTCTCTCTCCTACTTTTTCTAAAACCCATTTTGAGAGCCCCTCTCTCTAAAACCTTGACTTCTCTCTAAGTATTGATCTAGTAGGAGTGAGTTCCTCACCTTCGGCCTTTGTAAAAGTTGTGTTGATCATCGAGGGCGTCGTTTTGATCCGAGAATCTTGGTCTTTGGAGCACTTTGGTTTTGGTCTCTTCTCCATCCGAGCTCTAACTTCGAGGTAGGGATAACCTACTCCTCACTATGGGCTTTGTCTTTAAATTTTAGTATTTTGAGATGTTGGGGTTGGTTTGGTAATTTTGTGAAAGTTTGGGACTTTTGTGTAAATTTACAAAAGTTGGGGTTTTAGCTATATAAAACCTAGATGCATGTTTGGCTTGGAAAAGTGAAATTAATGTTAAAACATTAATGAAAAATGGAACCTAAGGGTTGTAATGTTAATTATGAAAAATGCCCTAATTACATTGGTTAATTAATTTGCACAATTAATTATGGGAAATGAGGAATTGATTTGGAAAGATATGGGATTAAAGGGTGTAGTTGGATTATTTATCGCTCACCTAGTTGAAATGTTGATTATATATCCATTGTTGCATTTATTTTCTGTATAGAAATAACTGCTTTGGGCTATCGGTGGAGGATAGTCTTGATTGTTGTAGACAATACATGATGATTAGGCAAACTGAAACTAATCACTGGAATATGTCATTGAGTATGACGGTTGAAAGAATACATTAAATTTATGTATTGTGTGATGATGTGCATAATTATTGTTTATATGCATTGTGTTGTGTTGGAGGAGATAGGGGATGTACTCCACGGTTTAGGGGAAGATAGGGGATGGACCTCTAAACCGGATGTTGTTGGGAGGAGATAGGGGATGGACTTCATAGATAGAGCTCATATGCTTATCTAGTAATGTGTTGACAGAGCTCATATGCTTGTCATTGGAAGTGTGATAGTGCTCTTATGCATATCTATGGAAGTGATGATATAGCTTGTATGCTTATCTGTTGGTGTGTGATATAGCTAGTATGCTTATCTATTATGAAATGGGAAAGTGCTTAATGTGAGTTACTGTCTCATATGAGTTGTTTGGCCAGGTTCTGAGCCATGGTTATAAATTGAGAATTGAAAAGAATTGGAAAATGGATTGTAACATGGACTTGTATGTCATGAAACTGTAAAGTGTGATAAGGGAAAGTATCATTGTTGGCCATCTATCAACTGCTAATCTTTTAGTCATTGTTCATATTTGGTTTAGTGTATTTCTACTGGGCTGTGGCTCACCCTATATGGGAGTATCATTTTCAGGTACAGGTAGCATGCCACCTCCAAGGACGTAGCTAGGGAGGCTAGAGGCGGGCAGCCTTTTGTTGTTTTATTTCTTTGATGTATTACATGTATATTCAAGCCAAGGGCTTAATGTGTAAATGAGTTAGCACTCTTTTGTTGTAACCAAGTGTTAACTTGGAAAGCTGTAAGCCTTTAGGGCATTTGCCTTTTGTTGTTAACATGTAATACTTTTGGTAATGGAACTCTGATGAATAGAAGAATGTGGAGCTTTTCAATATCAATGCATGTCTATATTGATGGGTTTACTGTTATTATTTTTTTGAGGGCGTTACAGTGAGTGTTGTTCCTTAGTCCGTGCTATCTGTGCTATTCATGCTGCACCTCAAAACAACGTGGTTGTTTGGGAAGTCTATATTTTTTAAGATTTTTGGCTATTTAATTATTATAATTGGCTATTTTAATTTTTGTATTTAGAAAAATAGGATGAATTATTATTATTGTATTAAAAAATATGTTTGATATGATTGTATAATGCAAAATGACCAAAGTGTCTTTACAAAATAAATAAATAAATAAAAGAATGCAGTCAATGCTGTGGCAGTTAGTACACTGGCACTGCGTAGTTTGTTTCTATGAAATGAAAAAAAAGTGCATGCTACGTTAAAAAAAAAAAAAAAGTACAGGTTGGTCTGAGGCGGATGTGTAACCCAAGGGTAAAATATTATTTTTATTCGTTAGTTGCATCCAGCTGGACATCCTCACTATAGCCTCAGCTACAGTAAGACTATTTTGCTTTTTTTTTTGACAAACGGGCTAAAATAGCCTATCCCATAGCTTCCCAAACACCGCCACGCCATTTTGGACTTTTTTTTTGTTTTTTTTTTTTTCATGTGCGCGTGGGTGTGTGTGAGGAAAAACCAATTTTGGCTTTTCTAACCTGAGAAATATTAGGGATTATGAATTTTTTTTTCATGACAGTGATCATAAAAGAGTTAAGATCCTTAAATTACCTTAATTAGTGTGTGATGCTTTATTCTAAGTGTAATCCAAAGATCACAAAACTTTCATGATTATTTTCATGAAATTTTTTTTATGATACCTAGCATTACTATTCCAACATTGCCATACCGATGTGAACTCATCCTAAAGCTATACATAACAAGAATTCAAAAAACTAATCATTGAAAGCAAACAATTACATAAATTGAACGTTGCACATGAATTATACAACTACCTGATCTGCTTTTTTCTCCATTGCCTTCTAGTACTCCTCTGTTTCCTCAATCAACAGGTTTGTAAATTTGCAGTCCGATAAAGAATCAAACCATGGTCATTCGAGAGAATTGCGGGTATCCTCCATTTTTTACAATTGCAGTGTTGGAGAGAATTTGTTGATGAGGCCATAGTGAGAATTTCAAGAGAATCAAACCATGGTCATTCGCCATCCAAGAGAATCATGTCCCCAAGAAACTTTTAAACAAACAAAACGTGACTCTGAATTCACATCCTCTAGTGTTAACCACACCCGATTCTTCGAATGCCCGCAATTGTACAAAACCATAGAAGAATAATTCTTTCCCAGATACATAGTCTACACACCACCCTATCCATTTTGTAGTCTCTTTAGGTTTATAGTTGGGTTGAAACATTATCGCATAATTCTCGTCCACTAAATTGATTATTTCCTTAATTTTGATGACTGACGAAGCACAGTCAGAGTTTGTTAATGAGGCATGGTGATGGTTGCACTACCAAAGTTCCCTGCTGTAGACTTCTCTCCAACATATATATACGATGCTATGAAAATGTGTGTATAGGTGAAGTGTATAGATTTATGGTGGAATGAGAGAAGGAAGTTGCTTAGTTAGGTTTGTGTTCTCACTGCATGTGATGGTGGCTTGCTAGAAGAGTGAGGCTCTTAAAGAGAGTGTAGTTTGACGTGGTTTTTCCTAGTTGTATAGCTCATATGCAATGTTTAATTAATGTAATTGTTTGCTCACAATGATTAGTTTTATGAATTGTTTTAGGATGAGTTCACATTTGTATGGCAATGTTGAAAAAACCGGAGTGGGTTTTTCCGCGCACACTCCCACACACACGAAAAAAGAAAAGAAAGTCCAAAGCGACCCCGTTTTGAGACGCAGCATAGACAACACAGACTAAGGGACAACACTCATCCCGCTTCTATGGTTTTGCACTTTGATTTGTTGTGAGTGTCTTTGATTTCTCTCTTTTTTTGTGCTTTGCATTTATTATTATGACTCCATATGGAATTTGATTTTAATTCTTGTCCCTTTGAGGTATGGGTTCCCACAATTTTTTAGTAAAGTCTATTTTATAGAGAATAATTGAAGAGATAACTTTTTACATGTTTTGTCGTCTCTGACTCTCTTTAGCTTGTTCATAATTTTTAGATTATGGTTCAATCTAACATAAGCATTTGTTTAAATAGGTAGAATCCAAGGTTGGATTGTCAATGTCTTCTGTAGTTGCATGTTCTTATTTTCATGGCATGTAATTAGAAAATATGCAGTAATTATAAGGTTTTGAGTTTGAATCTTATTAGGCATTCTGTTTGGACAGAAAATGATCACCCAACCAAATGATGCCATGCGGTGCTGGTTATGAAAATAAATAGGTGTGCATGGTAGCTATAGTGAATTTTTTAGATTTGAAAAGTTTGGCAAAAGCTACCTCTAAGGTATTTTTCTAGAAGGCACAGTCAACTTAGGAGGTGCCATATGACATCGTGGTAACTTAAAATGTAACAATTCAAAAATCAGGAACATCAAGAAATACATTAACAAATAATTATAGGGTTTTCCTAAAGTTATAAATTTAGGAAACGTCACTAATGAATCTTTTGGTCCATAATCAAGTAAGATCCCAAGAATGTCAGAGGAGTCAATATAACCTCCCTTCAAAGTCTAACCACCTTAAGTAGCAAGGCTATTTTTTTGACAGATCTTAACTAGGTGTTAACATAAGGTCTACATAAGTTGATGGAAGGGTAATGATAAGTTCTGACATGTATATAAATATAAGTAATAGTAATTACAAAAGTTGGGATTTAGTTACAACCGGAGTTCCATCAATATTACATTCAAAAGACAAAATATTACAGATGGATTTTAAACAAAATATCTTCTAGCTTTTCTTAAGACAATCAAAAGTCTTCAAAGGTCTCCGGTTCTCCGTCATCTACAAAGGTCTCTTCGGCACCTGGCATGAAACGCTATGAGCTTGGAATGCCTAGTGAACACACACACATTCCACCCCTCTTTCCAATCCAATACACAATCATAACATTGGCAAGAACATAACTCACAGAAGAGGCAATAATTAAGCAAAGCTTATAATAGGTTTCATTTTCCTAGGTTAACTATTCATTAAGTTAGTTTTAGGCGATTTCTCGTAGAATCACTGTTCCTACCCAACCACTAAGCATTGGACACGAAGCTATTCGGACCTTCCCTTGGCCTATACTAGGATAAGCACCAAGGATGCCTACGCCCCGAATTATATACTCGAGTTGTAACATCAATGGCCTACCAAGGAGTAACGGCCTTCCAAGGACACAAGTCCTATGCAAGATTCTCATTGCCACTTTTATTCCATACCCAAATCCGTAGACAGTCAAAATATACCTCGTTCCATTTTAGGGTACCGTGACACACTTGCGCAAGATTTAGCTCATTTAGGGAAAATGTCCCACCATCAATTTGATACAAATTCCTTTCATTACCAATTCATCAATAAAAATCATTTAATCAATACTTGAAGTCACGAGTTATTATTTCATAAATTTACTTTAGTGATCGAAAACCAATTACCACTCCAATTAAGTTTCCCGGTGTGTTGAATGTTTTAAGCTAAGGTTAGAACAAATTATCGAGACAATAATTTTCATACAAGTATGAGCATCATCAAAGCATCATGGTAAATAAATATAGATGAAATAATGTAAATATCATACTAAGGCTCAAACATGTGGTAATAAGCACATTCATGAAATTAAAACTATGAAATCATCAACAAATTCAAATTAGATACACTTTAAAAATCACAATCTAAGAGACATTTTCAGATTTTTCCCAAACTCAGTCTTTCCATAGTTTGTAGAGAATCTTATCTAGTTTCTAGATCATCTTTCGGAGTTGGGATAGCTTTTCTAGATTTTTAGTTATTAAAGAAACACTCCAGCGCTATCCAGATTCGTTGACTGTTATGAAAATTGGATTTTCTCTTAAACCACTCACTGATTTTCGATAAAACCTTTTTACTTAAAAGATAACACATTAAGGAAGGTTTTAACATAAAAATGAGGTCAAGGGAATTTTTATGTATTTTTTTGAAATTTTTGAAAGTGGACTGAAAATACCGGTCTTTTTTGCACAAAACTTGAAATAATAAGAGAAATGGAAAAATGGGGCAACCATGAGTAATTTTCCTATTCTCTTATAATAAACATGTGTTAAATAGTATAAAAATAGCTCATATTTTTAGAAATGAGACATGCCTTTGAAAATAATGTGAGAAATGAATAGAAAAATATGATTTTGCTTCCATTAAGCAAAACTACAAGTAAGAAAAGGAACAAGGCTCTAATTATTTTATTCAAATATAAGAACACCATGATTAAATTTCTGAAAATAGTATTTAAAACCTCTAATATCATGTATTTGAATGAGAAAAATTAAAGAGAGAGTTGTGTTGTGGCTTATTTGAATACCTAGTGAGGTGTTGCTCAAGAATTTCCTTCATTTTTCTCTCCTCCACCACCAAGGCTTTTGTTGGACAATCTTCACTGTATTTAAATAAATTTAATTCTATTGTGTACACAACAACAATTAGAATTTAAAGAAATAAAGAAAATGAGAGAATTTGTTTGATTACAAAAACCAAACTTGAAATAATAAATAAATAAATAAAAACAGATTTTATTTTGTTACAAAAACAAAATTAAAATCTGATTTAAATAAATAACAATAACACAAAAATTAATTAAATAACTTACTTGATTTAATTTCTTCGAATTATAATCTGATCAAGTCCAGTGTTTGACACTGTGTCCTTAAGACAGATTCGTCCTCTCCACGGTGCTTTCAGAATTTGGACGTCTATCTCCCAGGATGAAATGATCTACCACAAACAATAGCAGCACTACAAATTGTTTGCCTTACGAACACACTAAGTGTTTACACTCTTTCTTTCAGAAATAAAATGCAACAAAATGAAGAATAGAATAAGCAGAGGTGAAATACGAAATTTCTGAATGAAAAACATCAAATGAGGGTGGTCCTATTTATAGATGTAAAGGTGGCTCTTGGTTTTAAATTGAACAGGTGTGATACTTGTTGGTTTTGAATTCAAACAGATTTGAATCTGTTAATAATTCAAACAGATAGCAAAAAAGGGGAAGGGCCCTGTTTGGATGTACAGAAAATCCAAATCAGTTTAATTTGAATTCTGAATTTTATTTTACCAAAAATAAAATTAAATTCAAATATTTTTGGCCCAAAAAGATTAGTATTGGACCGAACAAGCCCAACCCAACCACACACCACGTACCCGCGCCCAAGCCCAGCCCGCCCGACCGGACGGACGGCGGCGGCGGCGCGCACGCGCGTGTGTGGTGATTTTTGGGTCCAATGGGTCTAGCCCATTTTGCCCATAACCTCTCCCTCTAAAACACTTGGGTACCCCTTGGGGCACACCCCAAGTACCAAACCCATGCCTTATAAACCCTTTCAAAACTTCCCACCAAATCAATGTGGGACAAGCCATTTTACAACCTTAAGGAATTTCCACCAAAACTCCATTTCCATGGAGCACACTTTGGCTTCAATTTCCCATTCACTCGGTAATGGTTTTGATCAACCAAATATACCACGTGAATCACAACGCGGCATGGAACGCGTTACCACTTTGACCCGAGTAAATCGACGCTTGGGGCCCACCTAAAAAATAGACCAAACTTGAGAAAAAATTCTGGTTTTACCCAGAATTTTTCTACCATTTCCAACAATCCCCCACATGAATGGAATTTGATGACAACGAAAATGCAACAATATGCAGACTTCAACGAAAGAGTATAAGTCGAAAATATCTTGCATTAGGATAGGTAGTTTTCGGCCTTGAACCTTCCCTAGTGATAACTTATCGGACTTACTAGCTAACCAATGGACGCGATGCCTTTAATTGTTCAGCCGTTTGTGTAAGCCAAGACAATAGATTTCACACAAAATATCTTCTAACACATCGTGGTTCTCACTGTTGTGTTTATTTTGGCCTTGAACGCGCCTGGTTTTTCATAAGTGTTTCTAGAGAATTTAGCCTCTTCATTCTCATAGAACCGGCCCCAGTTCAACACTCATATAGGTGATTCTTATTGTGAGTATCTCCTTATACTCGTCTTGATTTTATGCCTTAATCAAGATATAAGTAATCATTAAAAGCAAAGCTTATCCTTGTACCCCTGCAGACAACATATGTTGCAAATATCACTCTTACCATAGGAATGGGTAGGAATTTTAATCCCTTCGTGATTTCTGGCGAGCCATACATAACTTAGTTGTCCCTTTGAACTTAGTTCTTGGGATCTCCAGTCATATAAGTAGGGTTACCATTATGACGACTCTTATGTAATAGGCTTTAATCCCATCCCCTTTGATGAACTATACACTAGCTCTTTTGTCAAACCTTTTGTTAACGGATCCGCAATATTCTCTTTAGATTTTATATAATCTATTGAGATTATTCCGTTTGACAACAATTGCCTTACAGTATTATGTTGACGACGAATATGTCGTGACTTACCATTATACATATGATTTTGTGCCCTGCCTATTGCAAATTGACTATCACAATGAATGCAAATAGCTGGCACAGGTTTTGGCCACATTGAAATGTCTTCTAAGAAGTGACGAACCATTCTGCTTCTTCTCCTGCTTTGTCCAACGCAATGAACTCGGATTCCATTGTGGATCGTGCGATGCAAGTTTGTTTCGTGGACTTCCAAGAAACAGCAGCGCCTCCTAGAGTAAAGACATATCCACTAGTGGATTTTGAATCTTTAGTATCCGATATCCAATTGGCATCACAATAACCTTCAAGTACTGCTGGATATCGAGTAAAGTTCAAACCATGATCACGAGTAAATCTTAGATATCGAAGAACCCAAATGATCGCTTTCCAATGGTCTTCTCCATGGTTGCTAATGTACCTACTCAATTTACTGATAGCATAAGCTATATCAGGACGAGTACAATTCATTAGGTACATTAAGCTTCCAATGATTTGGGAGTATTTTAACTGAGACACTGCATCACCTTTATTTTTCGATAAATAAAGACTGATGTCTACAGGTGTTCTAGCTAAATTCAAATCATCCTTGATAAATTTATCAAGAATTTTCTCAATATCATGAGATTGAGATAATGCATATCCGTCAGACGTTTTAGTAATTTCCATTCCTAATATAACATCTGCGACCCCCATATCTTTCATATCAAATCTTTTGTTAAGCATCTGCTTAGTTGATTTGATCATGTTTTGACTGCTTCCAATGATAAGCATGTCATTCCACATAAAGACAAACTATGACATATCCTTGGTCAGTGTTTTTAACATAGACGCATTTGTCACATTAGCTTATCTTAAACCCATTAGTAAGCATTGCATGATCAAATTTTTCATGCCATTGCTTAGGTGCTTGTTTTAATCCATAAAGGGATTTTACAAGTCGACAAACTTTCTTTTCTTGCCCTGATACTACAAACGCTTCGGGTTGCTCCATATAAATCTCTTCATTTAGATCACTATTTAAGAAAGCTGTCTTAACATCCATTTGATGTATTTCTAAATTAAACAACGCTGCTATAGAAATAAGCATGCGAATGGATGTTATTCTTGTCACAGGGGAATATGTGTCAAAATAGTCCAGACCTTCCTTTTGTCTGTAACCTTTAACTACAAGTCTCGCTTTATACTTGTCAATTGAACCATCTGCTTTCATTTTTCTCTTGAATATCCATTTATATCCAAGAGGTTTAGAACCTGGTGGAAGATCCACCAATTCCCAAGTATGATTTTGCGTAATGGATTCAATTTCATTATTAACAACCTCTTTCCACAAAGGTGCTTCAGGACTTGTCATTGCTGCCTTAAAGCTTTGAGGTTCATTTTCTAACAGGTATGTCAGAAAATCTGGACCAAAGGATTTTAAAGTTCTCGCTCTCTTACTTCGTCTTGGTTCATCATCAGTTAAATCCTGTTGGTCGAGACTATTACTAGTCTCTTGTGTTTGATTGTCATTAGTCTCTTGACTTTGTGTACAATCATAAGTTCTTTTCCGTGAACTTAATTCCTGTCCTTTCTTGTAAGGAAAGATATGTTCAAAAACCACAACATTCCTTGACTCTATAATAATGTTCACATTTATATCAGGTATTTCTGATTTATAAGTCAGAAACCGATATGCACTACTATTCTGAGCATAACCAATAAACACGCAATCTACTATTTTTGGTCCAATCTTAGTCTTTTAGGAACAGGAACTTTAACTTTTGCCAAACACCCCCACACTTTTAAGTATTTGTAGGAAAATGGTCGACCTTTCCACAATTCATAAGGAATGCTTTTGGTTTTCTTGTGGGGTATTCTATTAAGAACATAATTAGCAGACAAAATTGCTTTCCCCCACAAGTTCTGTGGTAAGCCTGAACTTAGTAACATGGCATTCATCATTTCTTTTAGGGTTCTATTCTTCCTTTCAGCAATTCCATTTTGCTGTGGAGAATAAGGTGCTGTAGTTTGGTGAATAATGCCATGTTGTGCACAAAATTCATCTAATGGTGCATCATATTCACCACCCTTATTACTTCTGATATAAATCAATGAATTTTAAAACAAATTCAAGAAAAAACCAAAATAATTATGACTACTCAAGTAAGAATTAATGTTTTGACAAAATCATATCATCATAAAAATTTTTGCCTAAGAATCAAACAATTCAAAAACCCATTTGATTGTATACATTCTTGCAACTCAATAACAAATAAATGTCACTGTCATAAAAATATTTGTGACAAAAGAAAATTAAATTATCTCAACTAATGCAAGAGATACACCCCCATATTAATAAACTGGTTCATGGTTTAACAAATTCTTCTACGCAAGTAAAATAATTATTAATGACATCTCATGTCACATAATTCAATAATCAACATAAAAGATTTCTTAAATTACTTCCCAATTAAACGGACCGATATAATTACATACATCTTCATGTTTAAATTTCTCTAGTGTTTAAACACCCATTCAAAATTGATTAGAAATATTCAAATTAACCTGCTTATGTCCAAAGTTGACATAACAATTTATCATTCCAAATCACTTGAAATTATTGTTAAGAAATAACTTGAGTTGATATCATACATGCATATCAAACGCATCAACCAAAAATAATGAATTAACAAAATAAATTAATCATGCACGATCCCATCACTTGCATCATGAAATAAAAAGATTCTCAACTCATAAATAAAATCCAACGCATTTAAACTTTAAATTTCAAAATGACAAAACATACCTTCATTTAATAAGTTTGATTTGTACATAAATAAACAAATTAAATATGCATTAAAATGTTCTTGTGAATATATATATATATATATTTTCCGACTCAAGTGCAGAAACAATTCAAGACTATGAATCCACATTGTAATAAAAATAAAATTAGTTTGTAAAACTAATATTTTACTCTAGAAACAAATTCTTCCATGTATACACACGATGAACTATGATAAAGTCAAAATAATTAACACCTTTTCATAAAGGGTTCAAAAATAAGTGGTCTACCAAACGAAACCATAAGTTACTTACAAAATTAACAGATTGTGACCGAGTCACAAAGTTACATGATTGATTAACAAAATTAATTTTCTAGTTACTAAAACCAGAAAATAAATTACAATACAAAATAATTTTATTTTCCTTGTTACTAAAACTAGTAAAATAAAATACCGAAATAATATCTGATTACAAAAATCAGAAAACCAAACCACAACTTAATTTTCTAGTTACTTAAACCAGAAGATAAATTATAACACAAAATCATTTTATTTTTCTTGTTACTAAAACTAGAAAATACTGTAATTTTATTTTCCTTGTTATTGAAACTCGAAAATAAAATATCACAAAACTATCTGATTACAAAAATCAGAACAAACACAAAATAATTTTCTAGTTACCAAAATTAGAAAATAAATTAAAACACAAAATAATTTTATTTTCTTTGTTACTAAAAGTAGAAAATAATATAATTTTATTTTCCTTGTTACTAAAACTAGAAAAATAAAATACCAAAATAATTTTCTGTAACACCAAATAATATTCTGCAATTGTTAATGACACCAGTATTTTACTACTAGTTGTCAAAGAAAAGAGACAGTATATTACTACTATCTGTCAAATAGCATAAATCACTATTTGTTTTTCTAACCTGAATATTAGTTTGAAAACATAGAAAATTAAATACAATGAAGATACCAAAAAGGAATCTGTCTTAAGATTGTTGGACAATCTTCATTGTATTTAAATAAATTTAATTCTATTGTGTACATAACAACAATTAGAATTTAAAGAAATAAAGAAAATGAGAGAATTTGTTTGATTACAAAAATCAAACTCGAAATAATAAATAAATAAATAAAAACAGATTTTATTTTATTACAAAAATAAAATTAAAATCTGATTTAAATAAATAACAATAACACAAAAATTAATTAAATAACTTACTTGATTTAATTTCTTAGAATTAAATCTTTTAAATACAGTGAAGATTGTCCAACAACTTTCTCTTCCCCTCCTCTCCCTCTCTAACTGTGTGAGTTTGTGTGCATGTGTGTGTGTGGTGTTTGATGTGAAGAAAATGCATAGGGGTGGTGGGGTATTTGTAGGAAAAATGGTGTGAAAAGTCTATAATGCCCATTGATTGGAAATGAATTGAATAGTTTGGATTCAATTAGAATGAAATGGAATAGTGGATGATTAAGAACCTTAATTATGTACTTAAATATGATCTAGCTTTGATTAAGTCAATGTAGAACTAAATTGATGTAAGGTATAAACATAATCTCTTGATTCAAGGGTACTTGATCAAAATCTTTCCATATTTTATGAGATTTGATCACAAAAGTACAACTATATATATAAAGAAAGGGTGTCTAGCCATAGTAATTGGATTGGGGGGGATTTTCTTTGATTATTTGTGTACAAATTGTAGACTTTTTGAAATATTTTAGATACAAAATTATTTGTTTGAGAACAAAAAGTACAAGTATATATATATATATATATGTATAATGGTACAAGTTTGGGGTCAATGTGTGAATCTAGTAAAATGTAAGGGTTAGGGCTTAATTAGAACATTTATTTAAGAATTTAATTGGATTAGGGTTTGACAATTTAATTCGATTTAAGTTTCTTCATTTCGAATTAAACGACAATTAATTGAATGATCATAGTGAGAATTAGAAATTATAGCGATTCCAGGTTTACCCTTGTTGTACAGTGATCCGGACATGTGTCCGTGGATGTTGGTAGTTGATTGTTATTGTGTTTACATTCCTTTTTCTTCGTATTTGAGTTATAGGATGTGTTGGGCGGATTTGTTTCAGGTTGGTTGAGTTTAGAAACCAAAACTAGTTGCCCAGATTTTTGGCCTGTCCGCTCGAGCGGAGGTGTTGGCGCTCGAGCGGGGAATACACCCATCCAGTATTTGTTGTGCAGTGTTGTACGCTCGAGCGTAGGGTTGGGAGCTCGAGCGGAGGTCTGGTTCTGCAAAAGTGCTGAGCGAGTGCATTCTGCGCTCGAGCGGAAGTCTGTGAGTGGACGCTCGAGCGGGGTGTTTTACGCTCGAGCGTAGACCTGGGTTAAAGTCCCGAAATTGTGACTTTTCAAATCACTTTTTCACTTTCTCTTCTCTCTCTTACTTTTCCAAAATCACCATTGTTGAGCCTCTCACTCTAGACTCTACCTTCTCTCTAGGTTTTGATCTAGTAGGAGTGATTTACTCACCTTTGGCCTTTACAAAAAAGTTGTTGATCGTCGAGGGCTTCATTTTAATCTGAAAATCTCGGGTTTTGGAGCACGTTGGGTTTTGTCGTCTTCTCCTTTGGGACTCCGAATTTGAGGTAGGGATATCCTACTCCTCTCTATGGGTTTTGTCTTTAAATTTTGGTATTTTGAGATGTTGGGCTTGGTTTGGTAATTTTGTGAAAGATTGGGACTTTTGTGTAATTTTACAAAAGTTGGGGTTTTATTGATAACAAACCTAGATGCATGTTTGGCATAGAAGAATGGAATTGATGTTGAATCATTGATGAAAATGGGACCTAAGGGTTGAAATGGTAATTATGGGAAATGGCCTAATTACATTGTTTAATTAATTGAGATAATTAATTGTGAGAAATGAAGAATGAAATGTTGATTGAATATCCATTTGTGCATTTATTTTCTGTTTAGAAATAACTGCTTTGGGCTATCGGTGGAGGATAGTCGTGATTGTTGTAGACAATGCTTGATGATTAAGTAAACTGAAACTAATCAATGAAATGTGTCATGGAACTTGACGGTTGATAGAATACATTAATTATATGTATTGTGTGATTGTATATAGAACCTTTGTGTTTGTATACGTTATGTGTAGAGGAGGAGATAGGGGATGTACTCCGCGGTTTAGGGGAAGATAGGGGATGTACCTCTAAACCGGATAGGTATTGGGAGGAGATAGGGGATGAACTCCGTAGACAGAGCTCATATGCTTGTCTAGAGAAGTGAAGATAGAGCTCATATGCTTATCTTTGTGAAGTGTGGATACAGCTTGTATGCTTATCTGTGGATATTGTTGATATACATATCTGTTGTAGAATGTGGATACAGCTTGTATGCTTATCTGTGGATATTGTTGATATACATATCTGTTGAGAATGTGGATATAGCTTTTATGCTTATCTGAATGTGAGATATAGTTTTTATACATATCTGTGGAAATGATGATAGAGCTAGCATGCTTATCTGTTGAAAAAGGGAAAATGAAAAGTAAACGGGACTTGTGAGTCGGTTGACATAAATGTGTGATTTATGTGATTGTATCAGTGTTGGCCATCTATCAATTGCTAATATTTTAGTCATTGTTCATGGTTGGTTTAGTGTATTTCTACTGGGCTGTGGCTCACCCTATATGGGAACATCATTTTCAGGTACAGGAAGTATGCCACCTCCAAGGACATAGCTGGGAGGCTAGAGGCGGACATGTTTTGTTGTTTTACTTTTGATGTATTACATGTAACTTCAAGCCAAGGGCTTAATGTGTATCGAGTTAGTACTCTTTGTTGTAACCAAGTGTTAACTTGGAAAGCTGTAAGCCCGTAGGGCATTTTGTTATGATGTTAACATGTAATACTTATGTAATGAAACCCTGATGAATAGAAGAATGTTGTTATTTCATATGTTAATGAATGTTTTATTTGATGGGTTTATTGTTATTATTTTGAGGGCGTTACAGAAATCTAGGGCTTTGGATAATTAATCCTTAATTAGGGACTTAATTAATTAATTAATTATTATTATTATTAGGGTATTAGAAATAATTCCTAAGATTCAAGACTAGTCAAGGTTCGCACGATTTTAATCGGGACGCGTTTTTGATTCTAGGGTTCAAATTGCAATTAAGTGAGGAATCAAGAGTTTTAATTGAAATAATCCAAAGGTAAGGGCCTTGAATGGAAATATAAAAGTCAGGGGTCTCACATAAAGTGGGTCACTTTAGCATAAACAATGGCGACAGTTGGTTTCCTTGGTCAAATCTCATGATTGACATAATTCCTAGGAAATATGGAGACAATCTATGCATTATTTATATTTATATATTTATTTAATATTATATATATATATATATATATATGCATGTGTTGAATAATGGCTACATGAGGTGGACACATGATATTCATCTAAGATAGAAGGATAGCCACTAAATCTTTATCCAATGGTTATATTCGAACTTCTCCACTAGTACCTAAATTCATGGGATAGCTTTGACTAAAGAGGGACACTAGTCAATCATCTAGTACACATGGCCATTACCCAACTGCTCATATTAGAAGGAGGTTGCAATCAACCCTACTATTGAGGGATACTCCAACAACAAGCATGGAAAAAACAGTCAAGTGATAAACGTGGCAATTCAAGAAGCATTGTAGCAACCTACCAACTAGAAGTAATGGAAATATTCTAGAAGGTTGCTTCTATTATCCAGGAGGTTTGCCATGATTTTTAGGAGGTTTCAAAAGCTATAAATAGCCACTTTCAAAATCAACCAAAGCCCGTTCAACCAATCAATTCAAACAATTATTCTCAACTATGTTAATGTTATTTTAGCCCTAGATTAACCAATTTTAGATCATAAAAGGCATCAGTGCCATAGATTAGTTTTAGTTCTTGGACATCAGTGTCAAATTAGTTGTTTTTGGCCACTAATGGCATTATTTTGTTCAAATTGTGTTTATAATCAGTTGTGACTCAATTTCATTTTTTTCAAACTTGTTCTTGTCATTGTTGTATGTTCAATCCATTTGAGTATATAAAAGTTGACAATTTCTTGTTTATTTCCTTCTATCCACTTTACTTCTTGATTAAAAAATCCTGAGGAGATTTCAAGTCATCTTCATTAAGACAAGAAAAGAACTAGAAGACTTTTGTCCTCTTGGGTTGCACAATCTTCTGGCTAGAAGTCAAATTTCATAAACATTCTTTTTCATGTAGGCAAGACTTTACCTTGGCACGCCCGCATCCCAATCCTTCTGTGTTAGCCAATTTTTGTGCAAACACATTTTCTATTTAACAAAGTAGGTGTATGAAATTTTATTGGTAACAACAATTGGAATGTGTTATTTTGCTAGCATTAGATAATTGATTTTTGTTAGCTATTCTATTAGTTTAACACTTTTTGACTTTTAACCCTTTAAATTCATCTTTCGAGTTTTTTTTTCCCCCCAATTACTCATGGCTGTTGCTACTTGTTTGTCAATTGTGGTATGCTTCATGGTTTTGAAAAAAGCTAGGTAAAAGTGATCAGGAAATAAATTTGTTTCACAGACTTCATTAGTTTGATCAATTAGCTAAATCTTATATTAGTAATTGTTTGGTGTATATTCAGCATAAAATGTTTTATTTGGAGACTAGGATGGAGGAAAATGGTGAAGAGCATGTGGAACAAAGCTCTTCTACTACTTCAAAATGCCGTAGAAGATCCACTTCTGCAATATAGGATAATTTTGAAAAATTGCCTATTACTGTTGATGGGGAACAAACGGTTAGTATAGGAATTGTAAGCGAAAGTATGATGTTGATTCAAAATCAGGCACTACAAACTTGTTACAACATATTAGTTATTTCCCTGAACAAGGGCTCCAATATTCTCACCATTCTACTATTCTCACCATTCTACTGAGTTTGATCAAGACATATTGTAACAAGGTAGCCACAACAATAATTAGGCGTAATTGTCATTTTATGCTCGTAGAACATGAATACATTACTTTTTAAATCCAGATGTAAAATCCATCTCAAACAACACTATAAAATTTGATGTGTTAAAGGTGCATGGAAGAGTGAATGAGAAATTGAAACAAGAATTGGAATCAATCCCAAGTAGAATGTGCCTGACTTTTGATTTATGGTCCTCTCTAACAATGGGTGGGTATTTAGCTTTGACGACTTATTCTGTTGATGACAATTAGTTGTTATAGAAAAGGATTTTAAATTTTCGCCATGTGCCTCCAACACACAATGGTCCAACTTTAGCTAAAAGAGTTATTCATCTATTAAAAGAGTAAGGAATTGATAAGAAAAGTTACATCCTCACGTTGGATAACACATTATATAATGAAGGCCTTGTGGATGTCTTGAAGTGTCATCTTTCTTTGGCGACTACTTTATTGTGTAAAGGTGATTTTTTATTTTATTTCTTATATATGTTGTGGTGCACATATCCTGGATTTATTTGTAAAAGTCAGATTGAAAGTGATCAATCAATCTACATATAACTTTCGAGAAAGTGTGAAGTATGTTAGAGGTTTAGAAGTGAGGAAGATTAACTTTGCTAAATGCATCTCTCAAACATTTTTAAATTGCAGTAAATATATATATATATATATATATATGGCAAGATGTGTGCACAAGATGGAATTCAACGTATTTGATGCTTGAATGTACGTTAATGCACCATTGTTCATTTTATCAATTGCAATTGATTGATACAAATTTGAAGATATGCCCGTCAAACAATGAGTGGTTCAAAGTTGAAAGAATAGTTCAATTTTTTAAACTATTTTACGAGATTACTACTCTTTTCTTCAAATCTCAGTACCCCACAACAAATTTGTACTTTCATGGAGTGTGGAACATACAATTACTTATCACAGAAGAGATGAAAAATCTAGATTATGTTATAAGTTCCATGGCGAGAATGATGAAAACGAAATTTGATAAGTATTGGGAGTGTTATAGTGTGATCGTATCTTTTATCGTAATACTGGATCCTTGTTATAAGCTACAATTTGTAGAATATTGTTTTACAAAGTTAAATCCTCATACATGTGCAGAAGGGATAAGGATTATTTGTGAGAGGTTATATTTGCTTTTTGAATAGTATGTGCATTGTGCTCCCACTTCTACATCTAATCCATCTTCACAGCATGTGCTTTAAGTGGAGGCAATGAAGAAGATATACTTGATGAATGGATGTAAGAGATTAATCTTATAAAATTATAATATTTTTCTATTTATATTTATAATTCTATTATACTAAATTCAAATTTTATGTAGGAGTTTGATTTATTTGAGAGCCAAAGGTTTAAGTAGAATTAAGTCGCAATTAGATTTGTACTTGGAAGAATCTAAACTTAATAGGAAGCTAAATTTAGATTGGACATCCTAAGTTATTAAAAGACAAATAGTGCTCGATATCCACAACTCTCTTTAAAGTGCGCGATGTTTTGAGCATTTCTATAACTAGTGTTACTTCAGTATCTTCTTTTAGCATTGGGAGGCAAATTATTGATAAATATAGCTCTTCAATCATGCCCAAGAATTTAGAGGCAATATTATACACTCAAGATTGGCTATACAATTATGGAGGTAAGCAAAAAAAATCAAATTTTATAATTGGAGGTTGATTATTTAACTATTTAATACATGGAATTTGTTTTTACTTTTTGTGATTGTTTCATTAGTTTCGGAAGATCTAAATGAAGTTGTGGAGGATTTTGAAACTATAGTTGCTAGGACTTGGAATTGGTTCGCACGTTTCTTCTCATTGCTAGGTGAGTACTCCAGCCCCAAACCGCAAGGGGTTAAAATAAATTTAACCCATTTTTTTTTATTAGAGGCTGTTTGTTAACCCAATTCAACATTTAAAGATGAATTTATTCGATAAAATTATGTTAGATAACCTAAATTCATATTACTTCAAAATTTATGTACCTCTAATAAGTATATATATCTTTAGTGGATGTAACATTTGTTAAGTCTCGTTACTTTTCATAATAATGCTTATTAAATCATTTCAAAGTATATATATATTAATTTTATATGATTTGAAATAGTTTTAAGTTCTTAGCACGCCTACCAAAAAAATGTTTTAAGTTAATAAGGTGGGGGTGGCACGAATGTAATATTTTTAATTAGATTAAACTAATTTAAAAATCAAAAAGTTAACTAAAATAATCTATTCTCAAATGGGACCTAAGAGCATCTCCAATGATCTATTAAATGGGCCGCTAAAGGCAAAATGTAGCAAGTGTGAAAAAATATAATGCTCCAACAGTCTACTATTGGAACTCTTAAAAAAAAAAGAAAAAAAAAAGAAAAGCAATTGTTATATCTTATGTCAAATTTGACACACGTTTTACCTATAGCTAAAATTGCCAGCACGATGAATTTTGGACGACTGCCTGGACAGCCGTCGGGATGACCACGTAATGTTTGTTATCTGGACAACCACCCAGATGACCACCTAATATTTGTAAAAGTTGCCAATTTGGATGACCGCTCGAACAACCACTCAGATGACCACCCGAAAGTTGGTTAAGCTAAAAAATAGTAATGTGACTATTAAAGTAATATTACTACCCTAATGCTATTCTACACTCTTCATTGCTAAATTAGAATTAGGTGATGCTTTAAACCTCGTTTGGCAACTTGAAGTTTTAGCAAAAAAGTCAAAAAGTCACTATAAATTGTTATATCACTCTCTACTTTTTTGCATATCTTTTCGTAAAAATCTAAAAAATTATAAAAATAGTATATTCTTTAGGAAAAATTACCAGTAAATCCCATATAGAGTAATGTCGATCCATTTAGTCCTAAGAGTTTTCTTATGAACCAAATAGTTCTCATTGATTTTGGAAAGTTGTATTTATTTGATTTAGTGCAATTTAAGTTTACCAGAGTACAATTTTGTGATTAATTTGTCCACACTGTGTGATTCGGTTGGTTGTCTGGAAAGGTAAGGTGTGTAACATTTCTCTTTTGTGGGTGTTACACAGGAAAGCAACCCAAAAGGGGGGTGAATTGGGTAATAAAAAAAAATTAGATAGAAAATAGATTTCAAAGACTAAGAGATTAAATGCAACAGATAATAATAAGTACACAGGAAATAAATGAAAGAAAAGAAGAGCTTGACACAAGGATTTATAGTGGTTCGGTTCACCAGCCTACATCCACTCTTCAAGAGACCTCTTTGAGAATTTCTTCACTAAGAATCAATGCACCACCAAGCTTCTTCTTACTTGTAGATTTTTACAAAGGACTTACTTCAATCTATTGAGGACCTCTCAACTAAATGCCTCATTTTACAAGTGTTTCACTCAGAAAATAAGGAACAATAATAAGAGGTACAACTGTCCTCTTTAAAAAATATTTTCTCTCAAAAGATAGATATGAAAGTGTAAGCTCACAGGTAACTCAGTCAGATATGAAATTTGAAGTATAAATAAAGTATATTAAATGCTTTTGATTGCTCTTGAATGCTCCGAGTATACTATATTGAAGAAGTGTATTGAATGAACAAGGAGACCTCCATATTTATAATATTGATGGCTTCTAACTGTTAGAGAGAGAGGAGATTTGAATCTCCTAGCCGTTGAAGAAGATCATGGAGGATATCTTCTAGCTGTGTTTGATCAGAGTAAAGTGAGATGTGAGTATAGTGAGATACAGACTGTATGCAGGTCTTGGGAAGAGAAGGCTCATTAAATGCATGAGCTTTTATTTAATGCTCATCTTCATAAGTCAACTTCTTAGAAGAAGATGTGGTGTCAGAAAATCTGCTCAGAGGTCAGAAATGATGACATATTCTGTACATAAATCTAAAAAAGTGGCTGCAAAAAGGACTGTGTCAGTCCAGATCTGATTTGGCAGCTAGATTTTTTAAAACCCAGATTTTACAGGTGTCTACCCCTGCAACTTGGGTGTTGACCCTTTGCTTTTCTCTCTTCTCTGCATTGAGTCTCAAATGTTCCTTGTGTCGACCCTTATCATTCTTGGTATCGACCCTCGTTGCTGAATTGCATTCTGAAATTTAGTGTCCACCTTTGTGGTTCTTGGTGTCGACCCTTGCTACTAGATTGTATTCTAAAATTTAGTGTCAACCCTTGCTGTCGGTGTCAACCCTTGCTGCTGGATTGCATTCAAAAATTTAGTGTCGACCCTTGCAGCTGGAACACTTCGGCATTTTAAGCTTCACTCTGGTGTCGACCCTTGCTGTGACGCCCCAAATTTTGATAATATAATACAACGATGCACCGGGGTTTAGCTAGAGGATACACATCATTTTTAAGCACAAAATACAAATAATTACACTAAAATAAAATATTAATAATAGTTACAGATAAAATTCTTCAAGTCTTAGATACATATCGGTTCCTTGATACAAAAAGATTATCCAAAATACAGGAAATATGCAACCTAATTTCTAAGACAGCCACTGTTCCACAAAGCTTTTAGGGATTCTGTTCTTGGTGTAAAACTTGCCTTTACCTGGCATAAAACGCCATGAGCTTGGAATGCCCAGTAAACACACACACCCCGACCCCTTTCCCATTCCAAATACACAAGAACATAACGGCATGATCATAACATACAATGAAAGCAATAATTAAGCAGAGTTTATAATTAAATTTCAATTCTCATGAATAATAGTCAATTTTAGTTAGTTCTAGGCAACTCCCCGCGGAATGCCGTTCCTACCCAACCACTAACACTGGCCACGGGCAATTCGGACTCCCCCTTGGTTAATACAATACCAATGCGTCGCTTACCGCATGACCACCAGTGCGTCACTTACCGCACAATTACCAATGATGCCCACGCACCTAGGTTACATACCCAAGTGGTGACATCACGGTCTGCCCCAAGGAAACGGGCTTCCAGGGATACTCTCCCTGTGTGAGACCCTCACTGCCACCCTTATGCCTCCCATTTCCGTTAAGCAGCCAGAATACCTCCCGTGCCATGTTAGGGTTCGGAAACACACTTGCGCAAGACTTCACAAAAATGGAATACATTCCATTATATCATACTCTTGAATCAATCGTTCATTATCTCATAAAATTTAATGCAATGGTCGCAACCCATTACCATCCCATTTGATTTCCCCTTTATTAAGTGCGTTATGTTCTCAGTTATAGCAAAGCATGGTCAGTATAATTATGAATCCAAACTAAACAAGAAGTAATTTATTCATGGTAAAGAAAATTTACAATTTATCACAGATTACATATCAAGACTAAGACATTCAAGAAACATAGAATATAAGAGTTGCAAACCAAATAAGAGCATATTAACACAGATTTCCAGATTTTGAACCAGTTCGAAAATAATTTTGAAAAAAATACTTTTATTGGCCCTAAGTACCTGGCCTCATGTGAGTTGGTAGATAAATAAGTCTAGTTTCAAACTCAATTTACGAAAGTAGGATAGGTATTTTAGATTTTAAGATAATTCAGAATTACCAAGATCTGTCCAGATTCGTTGACCGTTACGCAAATCGGTTTTTCTCTCAAACCCCTCGCTCTCTTGAGCTCAAACAAATTTTAGTTAAAATATAACACCAAGATTAAGATTTTGACATAAAATTGGGCTCAAGATTATTTTTCTGGAATTTTCTAAAAATAGATAAAGTTGACTGTTTTTCTGGTTCTGTGAGTATCAAACTTAAAAAATTTGTTTAGGTTATAAAAACTCATCCTTAGGACCTACAAAAATTACCACATACTCTCGACATACCAAATATTGTACCATAAAAACAGATTTTGAGTTTATAGAGTTTTGGTGGGAAAATAAATTCAAGAGAGGGAAAAGATTTGATGCTGGAAATTTAAGAAAGAAAGTGAAGCATACCATTTCTTGATTAATACACACTTATACAAGAGTGTAGGCCTAGACTACAACATATATATACAAAGAGCATGTATTAGGAGGGGAAAAACAAGTGGTAAGAGAACTTGAGAGAAGAGGTGTTGTATGTTTACCTTTGTTGTACAAGACTAACACAATTCTTCCTTTTCTTCTCCTCTTCTTCTCTCTCACTCTCTCCCTCTCTCCTTTTTTTTTTTCCAAGATCACTCTCTCTCACTCCTCTAGTGGATGGCTGAAAATGTATATAATGAGGGGGGAGAAGTGTGCATATATAGATATATATAAAGAAAAGATTGGGAAGGTTTCTTGGGGACTAAGTTCCCTAAGTGCAAATTGTCAAAGTTGCAATTATGGCCCTTATTATCCATCACATGGTCAACAACTTGGGCTCCAAGACACACACACACACACACACACACACACACATATATATATATATATATATATATGATATTTGTATGAGATATTTGTATTTATAAACATAATATAATACAAGTACATTAATTAATAAGATATTACAATTAAGGTTTGGAATGAAGTAAAATAAAAGTATATAGGGGCCAAGTCTAAATTTATAAAACCTTGATATTTAGCATACAATATACTAGCCTTAGAAAATAGTTAAAATAATAAATTTGGATCCTGTTAAATTAAAGCGCAAACAAAAGCGAGAAACCGAGCAAAAACGACGTTACCGGGAATTAAGATTTTAAAGTGACGAATCTATAATTATAGGGTCTAATAATTAATAATATGGTTTTAAAGGTGATTATTAATCTACCGGGATCGATTAGGGTTTAGTTGAATTATTCCGCAATGCTTTCTGATTTTAGGGTTTAAAACGCAATTAAATAAAAATTCAAGGGCTTTATTGAAATAAACTGAAGGTTAGGGATTTAATAGTAATTACAAAAATTAGGGTCTCTACACTTGCTATCTTGGTGTCGACCCTTAAACCTATTTTAAGCATGGATATAGTTTTACAACCAAGTGCCAATCTCATGTTTTGAGGGGCTAAAAACCATTGAAAAACAACATTTTAGAGCCATATAACTTTTAGAAACATGAAGCACAGTTTTTATACTATTATTTTGAAAACTTTTAATAACAAAATAAATTCAAAATATTTGTCAATAATCAAAATCAATAGAAATCTAAAGTTGAATAACCTTGGGGCTAACAGTGGGATTGGGTATAGTGAATCATGGTGGCTGGGGAAGGGACGACTTTGTCAAACGTGGAAAACCTCATTTGTTAAGGAGTGTGGAAAAACGTTTTTTGGTGGTATTTTTTTCTTGGGAGGTGATTATTTTTTGCATTTTGGCTAGTTCTTTCAATTTGTAACAAGGTATGTGTGTTCTTCTGGGTATGTTATTTTGATTTGTGCGTTTGGTTTGTTGTTTTTTGTTTCAATTTTTTTTTTATGGCGATGTTTGTCAAGTATAGTGGGTGGTGATGTGGGAATATTGGGTGTGCCCCACGTTCGACTTGTCGAATATCATTTTACATGATCTTTGCAGGGTCACTTGGTGTCATCATAATGTTGGTGTTTTATTTTGGATTCCACTTTTGATGTGTTTAACATGTCATCGGGTTTTTAGTTTGAAAATACAAATATATGATGTGATGTTATGGTGTGTACCGTTTGGTGATTGCCCTGTTTTGTATTGCGATTTTGCTGTTGTGCACATACGGGCCAACCAATGCGGTTGTGTGGCTGCATCACGAGTTGATGTTTGAATAGTTAGTCGATGTTATATGTGAGAAGTTTGACGAGTTGGTCCTGGGGTTAGTGTTCATGTTGTTCTCCATACCCAGGTACAATAAGTTTAAAGTGGATTGCGACAATGATATTCAAAGCAAGTTGTGCCCTGCCAAGTCATTCAAAGTTTGTGACATTTTATATATTATAATATAACTAGTGTATGCCCGTAATGTTGGGATTAATCTTCTCTTGTCCAATCTTTTATGTAGTACATGAAAATTTTATTCACAAAATAATTTCAAAGAAAAATTGTTCCTTTCTTATACCATCACTGTTATACTTACCAAAGCTATCAATCTTTCTTGCTCTAATTGGAGAGGTTGGTCTCATTTGAACTTTGGCTAAAATTTAAAAAGAATATAATCTCAATAATTGCAATATTAACAAACCATCTCTCATGTCAATTATTGATAGGTAATGTTTAAAAAGAAACGGCATGGAAAGAAAAATCGTGCATTGCTACTCACCCCCATTGTGCAAAATTAAAGTGTATGAAAGCCCAAAATATAGCAAGAAAAATGTATCAATTAGTTAAATAAAATGTATGATTAGCAAACTCATGAACATATTACACTCAAGTCTTAGTAGTATTAGTTAGTTACAACACTCATTTCACTTTCGTAAGCTTAAGTCTCAGACTCTTCATATTACACTTCTCACTTGCTAATTACAAAGAAAGAGAAAAATAGAAAGTAAAAATCAACACAAAAAAAAAATTTAAAAAAAAACTAAACCTTAATCAACAAAACCAGCTCTCTTTGGGTAATCAGCTAACCCTCCAATCAAACATATATATGTCTATGGATTACACCAATCTGAAAACATCAAGCACTATCTATAATAGTTGCAAAAGCAAAACTCATCAAGCACTAATTGAAAGTTCCAAACACATTATTAGATTTTAGCTCTTAAACACATTATCAAGCACTAATGTTTATAAATGCCTCCCTTGATCATCAAGCATTAATGATTCAGCAAATATATTTAATTTCTAAAATTGAGAATGTCAATCTTTTAGAGACATGGAATTCAGCACATAGGTAGATAAATTTCAAGATGCAATTTGTCTCACACCATTTTATTCATTTATTGCACTTTTTGCCTCCCTCTGTCTCTACTCTTCCTCATCCCACACCCACACACCTTCTCTGTTTCTTTAATCTATGTAGCAAATATTTTATGTACCCAGACACGTGGGATTCACACGAGAAACTACTATATATCAATAAAATGTTTTAGAGACACATCCATATAGAGGGAAAAAGAGAGATTTACTGACCAAGAAAAATGCTCTTTCTTTGATAACCTTCATGGATATCTTTGGCACCACAATGCAAGGAGCATCCGTTTCAAAAATCTTCAAACCACAATCTCAAAAGAAAGATTTCATAAACTCACAACTGAGATCCAATTGAGAGCATTCAACCTATTTAGAAGTAATGCAAACAAAAAACAAAAAAATTGCTAATTTTTTTTGGTCTTTCCCAAAAACAATAAATAATAATAAAAATAATTAGCAAAGAAAACATTATCCAAAAAATAGATAAATTCATAAACTCAACCTAGTCAAGCAAAGGAAAACTTTTTCCTCACCCTAGTTCAAAAGTTTAGCAAATGGGAACTTTTTTCTCAACCAAAAGTTTGATCATTCGATTAATCTCCCCCTCACCTTCCATTCCCTATGAATTTATAAACACATCAAATAGAGAACACAATTTATCAAGCATTTGGTAAACATAGTAGTAGCAGAAATTATATAGTGGTAAAACTAATTATTTTGAACTTCAATTATTGCAGACTATACTGAAATCCTTAGAATGGATTGAATAACAATAAATTTAATTAAAATAACAGGAAATAGGTTGTAATTTATTCCAAGTGACATGAGGAAGTTGGTCTTTGAACTATGGAAATCGAGTAAAGATTAAATCATCAACCTACAACATCATGAATGTACAAAAAATAAAAAATAGAAGCCCAAAAAGGGATGGAATCTTGATTACCTCTATTGATGGAGCCTTTAGAACTATTCTCTTCACCAAATTCTGATGCCTCTGTCACGTGTACAAAGCATTAAGAATAAAAACATCAGCCTTACATGAATTGATAATTTCTCTATAACACTCCAACTCAATAAAAAAATGTGCATTGATTTTAGGAGAAAAGATCTTTCATACTAAAACTAATTGCCGATAAAATAAAAAAAAATAAAAAAAAGACAGAAAACTACAACAATAAAAGGTGGGTGTACTCAACACAGATGAAAGAGCTGAAGTGTTTGCAGAATTCGAAAGGAAGATTCATCTTAATTTTATATCCATTTCAACAACAACAGCAACAAAAATAAATAAATCTATAAATAAAACTAACAAAACTCCACTAACTTATGGATATAATGTTAAGGGGATAAAGAGATATGAAAAACTAACAAAAGAGGGAGGGAAAAAGTCAAAAGATGGCATATAGTGTCCAAAGACCTTAAAAGGGTTGTGTGAACCCTTTTCCAACAATAAAAAACTAAAAAGGAAAGTCAAACATCGATTTTAGCGAATCGAATCGAATTGAATCGATTCACTTCACGATTCACCGATTTGGTTCACCGATTCACCTACGATTCATGGCTATTTGCGATTCATACAACCTATTTGCATTGATTACTCACTAAATCAAATCGCAAATCGTATGATTCTAATAACAGAGATTTCAACTCATGTCATATTCATATAAATGAATTAAAACCATAAAGAAACACAAACGATTATGCCCAACTTCTCTGCACTCCTTTTTCAGTTATCCATAAAGAAATTGAAGAAAAAAAAATTCAATCAACACTACATAAACAAACTTGCTAAATGGTAGCTAAAATGACATATGACAAATAATAGGGAACTAATAATTAGACCAAGCAACCATATGACAAAACAAATGTTCTGCAATAAGAAATGAGTATATATGTTTTTATCATTTATCAGTTTCAGTAACTTAGAAATGACAATATTAAATTTTTTAAAAAAATTGAAAACTAAAAACAGATTGAACAATTTTATTCCCAATGGAAGCCAAGCATCCTATTAAAGAATTAGGATACCTTTAATGGGTTAACATGGTGCATTGAAATGCTATGGATAGCAGCTGCAAAAAACACAAAAAACACAAAAAAAAATAAAAATAAATTCAAATAGCTCTAACTATTCAAATCCTCTTATAAGCAAAATATGAACCAACCTTTTTGGATCCATTTGGTTTGCTCATGGGAAGCAGCCAACGCACTACCACAACAAAAAACAAAATTTGGATTCAAAAAACAAAAGAAGAAGTAAAAATTAGGCCACAATATTGATATTGATATTGTGTATTGTTTGAATGTAACGCCCTCAAATAGCACATTAAACCCATCAATATAGACATGCATACGTAATAAAGATAAACATTCTTCTGTTCATCAGAGTAGTTCTTAACAAAATTATTACATGTTAATCAACAAAAGCAAATGCCCTACGGGCTTACAGCTTTCCAAGTTAACACTTGGTTACAAAGAAAAGAGTACTAACTCGATTACATATTAAGCCCTTGGCTTGAATATACATGTAATACATCAAGAAATAAAACAACAAAAGTCCGCCTGTCTCTAGCCTCCCAAGCTACGTCCTTGGAGGTGGCATGCTACCTGTACCTGAAAATGATATTCCCATATAGGGTGAGCCACAGCCCAGTAGAAATACACTAAACCAAATATGAACAATGACTAAAAGATTAGCAGTTGATAGATGGCCAACACTGATACTTTCCTTTATCACACTTTACATTTTCATGACATATAAGTCCATATTACCATTCATTTTCCAATTCCTTTCAATTCTCAATTTACAACCATGGCTCAGAACCTGGCCAACAACTCATATGAGACAGTAACTCATATCAAACACTTCCCATTTCATAATAGATAAGCATACTAGCTATATCACACAACAACAGATAAGCATACAAGCTATATCATCACTTCCACAGATATGCATATGAGCACTATCACACTTCCAATGACAAGCATGTGAGCTCTGTTAATACATCACTAGATAAGCATATGAGCTCTATCTACGGAGTCCATCCCCTATCTCCTCCCAACAACATCCGGTTTAGAGGTCCATCCCCTATCTTCCCCTAAACCGCGGAGTACATCCCCTATCTCCTCCAACACAACCCAATGCATATAAACAATAATTATACACATCATCAACCAATACATAACATTTAATGTATTCATTCAACCGTCATACTCAATGACACATTCAATCGATTAGTTTTAGTTTACCTAATCATCATGCATTGTCTACAACAATCAAGACTATCCTCCACCGATAGCCCAAAGCAGTTATTTCTATATAGAAAATAAATGCAACAATGGATATATAATCAACATTCCAACTCGATGAGTGATAAATAATCCAACTACACCCTTTTATCCCATGACTTCCCAAATCAATTCCTCATTTCTCATAATTAATTATGCAAATTAATTAACCAATGTAATTAGGGCATTTTCCATAATTTACATTACAACCCTTAGGTTCCATTTTCATTAATGTCTTAACACTAATTTCACATTTTTCCATGCCAAACATGCATCTAGGTTTGATATAGTTAAAACCCCAACTCTTGTAAATTTACACAAAAGCCCCCAAACTTTCACAAATTACTAAACCAACCCCAACATCTCAAAATACTAAAATTTAAAGACAAAGCTCATAAAGGGGAGTAGGATATCCCTACCTCAAAGTTTGAGCTCCAATGGAGATGAAGACCAAAACCAAAATGCTTCAAATTTCGAAATTTTCAGATTAAAATGTAGCCCTCGACGATCAACACAACTTTCGTAAAGACCAGAAGTGAGCAAACAACTCCTACTAGATCAAATCTAGGAGAGAAGGGCCGGTTTTAGAGTGAGAAGCTCTGAAAATGGCTTTTTAGAAAAGTAAGAGAGAGAAAAGATCTTGAAAAAGTGATCCAAAAGTCGGATCTTGGATTTATATAAAAGTCACCCCGCTCGAGCGTTAAACTCCCCGCTCGAGCGGCACTCACAGACTCCAGCTCGAGCGGCCAATCCCCCGCTCGAGCTCCGGATGCACACTCCCAGAACTTTTGCAGACAGGTCTCCCGCTCGAGCTTCCAACTCCCCGCTCGAGCGGCCAATCCCACGCTCGAGCGTCGAACACAGCACAGGAAATACTGGATGGATGAAACTCCCGCTCGAGCGCCAAAACCCCCGCTCGAGCGGACAGGTCAAAATCTGGGCAACTAGTTTTGGTTTCTAATCTCAACCATCCTGTAACAAATCTGCCCAACACATCCTATAACTCAAATACAAAGTAAGAAAGGATGTACACCAGGTAATAATCAACTACTATCATCCACAGACACATGTTCGGATCACTGTACAACAAGGGTAAACCCGGGATCGCTATATTGAACACCGAAATTGCTTAAAAGGTTGACACACCACGGTTATGTAGTGAAGAAACAACTCATTTTAAGGAGAAAAGAGAACCGTTTATCAATTGATGAAGGCATTGTTAAAATATTGATGAAATTGTTTACCAAATCAATTAACAAAACCCAAGACATGAAAGAAAGCATAGCATACCCACAAAAACACAAAAGCATGAGAGAGAGAGTACCCAAATGGAACTTAATTTAACAGTACTAAGAATGGGAATAAAGAAAAGACTTACTGGAAGAGAGTAGTTGGAATATAGAAAACTTGCAGCTCTCAACCTTGGTCCTTGGACTTTTGAGGCCTACAACTCGAAAAATAAAATTAAAAGCATCAGAGAGAGAGAGAGAGAGAAAGATGTAGTGGAAGTTTTAAATTTTTAATATCAAGCAAATGAAAGTTTCAAATGATCTTAATAAGTAACTATAAGATTAGAAAGTTTCAATCTCAGGCCTATGTCATTCCAAAGATTAGAAAATATAAGTAAGCAAGCTCTAGTCCAAAATTTGCCTACTATTTATTATTAAAAATAACATCCAACTCCCACTATTTGTATCACCAATTTGAATATACCTCTATTTTTGCTAAACCTTTACCACCACAATACACTACATTTACTTGGCCTGTTATAATAAATTCACTCACTATTTTAACAACAAAAAAATTAAAATTATATAAGCAGCTAGCATTAAAAATTAAACTATTTTAATTGAGGCATTTTACCGAACATGATGTATGCATGAAGACACACACAAAATATAGAGGGGTAAAGAGACAGATTTTAATTAAGGCAATATAAATGAGAAAAAAATCACATAATATAAATGGGAAAACACAATCAAACCCAAATGAGAAACAAATCACATAAAAAATTAGACACCTAAAGAAAATATGCGAGGCGTTTTATAGGACATAGTGAATGCATACAAAGAGACACACATAAAACAAAAAAAGCCAAAAAAGAAAAATCAACAAAAAAACAAAAAAAATGAATCGAGAAACCCTAGATATGCTTAGAAAATGGAGGAAAAATTTGAAAAGGATACTGATCTCTTTCTCGCTGGTTGTGTTAACCAATCTACCTTACATTTGATCAAACAGTGCACTCGAGTCTCAACAAGTTGCCATAGGTAAAACCAAGAAGGGAGAGTGGGTAGAAGAGAGAGAGAGAGAGAGAGAGAGAGAGAGAGAGAGAGAGAGAGAGAGACTGAAACAAAACCAGAGAGACAGAGATTAAAATTTGAAATGAGGATAAAAGAGAGAGAGAGAGAGAGAGAAGGACATCTGTTAGAGAGAGATAGGGAGGTGTGTTTGGTGCTCATTAACAGGAATCCAAAGAGGCAGACAATGTTATGTATTTGGCCTTAGATTTTGATTAGGATTGATCTGAGCCGTTGGTTATAAATGTATCTCTAAGACAATTTCTTGCCACGTAGGACAAATTCAAAAACCTTTTTCCCATATTATATAGATATTCTGTGACACTATTCTACGATAAACACGTGTAACAGTGCATATGGATATTATATTGTTATGTATAACATCATCTCTTCATGATTAGGTACATTTGTAAAGTACCAATTTACATGAATTCATAACCGTTATGATCATATGTCTCGTAGAGCATTGGGACGTGGGAGTATTTTTGTTCTTATTTTTTATATTTTTTTTGGTTATGGTCTACTCCAGAACGTGTGAGTATTTTGTTCATTTTTTATTGGACATGTATTCATATTATGTGAATGTATCGATTTGCATTGGTTTACAACCGGCATACGCATTGCTACATCGAACTGTGTTGTTTGTTTTTCTTGTGTGGACTGCTATGGGACGTAGGATTTACAACCGTCCCATTCAGCAATGTCACAATGAAATGTCTTATTACACATTGGAACATGAGAGTGTGTTCTTCATTTGTATCCGTTCCATTCGGCAATGTCACAATCAAACATCCCGTTAAGCATTGAAACATTGGTGTTTTGTCCTATTTGGCAATGAAATTTGGATCATGGAACAATATAACATGTTATGTTGTGTTTATGAGGGAAGTGGGGTATTTCTGGACGATCGGTAATCAAAATAAAAAACAACACGATCTTACCGATGGAAATATAAGTAAAATTGGCTATATGGATACAAGTTACCATTCCATAATTATTGTAAAAAGCAATATTATCAATAACTCGAACCCATTAGCCATCCCAGCATTGAGTATAACATAACACATGCGACCCTTCAATGAACACTGTGAAAACAAATTACCAGATTCATCCCAAAAAAAAAAAAAAAAAAAATCCACGTGTTGAACATGTAATTATGGCTACCCCTGGGAATTCATACTAACGTATCATATCAAAAAATATTGTGTGACTTAGACCTTATGGTATGCATAGAGACTAAAATAAACCAGCAAATTTAACATTTAAATATTAAATTCTAACAATTGTAACACCATTATTACCCTACAATATGACATCCACTCAAAGATAAAACCTATTCAAAACATCAACTAATCAACAATAGTGGAAGCATTTATGGGGTTCGGTTGCGAAGCCCTCTTTTCGGGTCATTTATGAACATTTTCACCATTGCCGTCCAGAATGTAGCTGGGAACATGCCATCCATCGAGCTGTCAATGTCGACTTTGTTGACATACTGACGCATGATAAAACACAACAGGATTGCACAATCAAGACTGCAAGACAACACAAGTTAAAACATTAGTGACAATCGGTAAAATGCTATGTGTGCATCAATAGGGGGCTAATGTTATTGAAAATCATATACGATGCCTAATTTACAACCAAATGATGATTACAACAGAATATTAAACCTGCAACATCATAAATATCGACCACGATGCCAAAAAAAGGGAAAAACGTATAACACAATCATGGTGTAAAGGTGTCCTACTTGTTAATAATAGCAATATTCATTTGTTCATACTAGTATGTACAATCTTAAAACACCATTAACAATACTCATTTCAATGAGAATATTAACACAGTTAATATTACAATGTGACTACATCCTCATTGTCACTAAATGTACGCTTAACATCAAAATTTGAAAGCCAACAAACCAATATTACAATCAATTTCATACAAATAAGCCTATATTCCAAATAAACACTTCGCCGAATGCCGCACACAAGGGTTGTTGATTTCACAATGATTCGTTGTTTATGTGTGCACTATTGAGAGGTTGAATGTTAATTTGAATTTGGGAAATCTGTGATTGGCGTCGTATGGGTCCAGTTTTTAGCTTCTGTTGTTTTGTGTCAATGTGGCATTAGGCTTTTGATGCCTTATTTTGGGGTTCAATTTGTTGATCCATAGGGTGGAATGTAACTATATCCTCATCGTCACTAAACGTAATGTTAACACATAAATTAAAAGCCAATGAACCAATATTGCAATCAATATCATACCTAAAACCTATATTACAAGTAAACACTTCGCCAAATGGCACACTCAAGGGTTGTTAATTTCATGATGCTTCATTTGTTCAAAAAACTATCACAGATTACCACAGAAACACACATTTACATCAAAATCCAGCCTAAATAACCACTATGTCAATACAGCCCCCACCTCTATAGTGGGTTACTGTTACGACCCAAACCCGCCCCTGTAGGTTTAGCACCGTAATCGGTCAGTAATCTGTGGATTACCAAAGGCCTCTGAACAGATTCACAAGTAATAAGGGGCTGCGGAAGCAATAATACAAAATAGACAAGGTCCAATGAGCTGTGATAACGTACATGGGACAGAACATTTCAAAACTTATTTATTTATACATAAACATGCCAGTCCAGATACATAATATTTACAAGGTATTCACAGAATGTACTTCCCAAGACCTGACTTTACAGAGCATACATAAAGACTAGCATGAATACAAAAACAGCCATGGCTTTAGGCTTCATTCGGAACCTCCTTGGGAGGCACAACAGTTAGTTGACAAAAACAAAACAGAAGGCCATCAACTTTGACCCTGATCATGTGCCGGCTCACCTACATACATAATATAAACTGTGAGCGAAAGCTCAGTGAATAATAATAGAGTAAATGGTTTCAATGAATGAGTTTGTACAGATTCAAAAATCGTAATTCAGATTTGTATCAAATTCATCATTTGTCCAGATCATATACAAACAGAAATCATAAGTCATGATTAAGTTTACGTGATACATCCATTAGCATTAACAGAACAGAATAGAACAGAACATATACACGTGAGGTTACGAATAACCAGTTCCATAAAGGAACCTCCGGATCCGGGTAATAGAACAAAAGCTGAGCCCCCGTGACAGGGCCTCCGGTACGGGTAACAGAGTGTAGACAGAAATAAGTTCCATAAAGGAACCTCCGATATCAGGTAATAGCTAACAGATATCACATGATGCTAAGGATGTCACGAATACATATAAGAAATTGAACAATCATTCATTGTATAGAACATATCATTTCGGAAAACAGATCTTATTTTATCACACAGAAAGTAGATACAGTTTGAACATAACTTTACTAAGTTATTACTCACAGTTGGCCTTGAAACAGACAGACGGAGCAGATTGATCACACGATACGCGGCACGTGACCTACATAACACATAGCAGACACACACTTGAAACACACATTCTAATTGCACAAAACTTACGTCGTTGGTTCTTAGTGTGTTTCTAACCTTAAATCCTCACTAAAGAGTCTTAAACATGGCCTAAGAATGCCTATGATGGAACGAGGATGCAAAGATGCCTTGGAAAACATTTTTCAAAACATGCTAAAAACAAGGGTCTCGCTCGAGCGTGGCTTCCTTCGCTCGAGCGAGCTTGTCAAAACAGAGGAGTCGCTCAAGCGTAGACTCCTTCGTTCGAGCGGTCTGTAAAAATGCAAAAGTACTGGTTGTTGAAATTTTATGCTCGATGCTCGCTCGAGCGTGAGACACGGCTCTTCACTCGAGCGTAGGTCTCGTCGCTCGAGCGTGCGTCTGCGTGGACAAAAAACCTGAGAGCTTGCAATTTATGCTCGAGCCACCATTTCTTCGCTCGAGCGAAGCTCTGAACAAACGATGGTCACTCGAGCGTGAAATCCTTCGCTTGAGCGAGGAAGCCAAATTCTGGAATTTTCAGATTTGTCTCCCAAGCTCAAACCAGGCATTCAACACCTCAAATCTCAACCCTTTGGGCCCATTTTTTGGAAAACACTTGTAAACTCACAGTATAAGATGTTTCAAAGATCAATTGGTAAAATCAAAGCCCAAAGATGAGTCAATTGAACACAATTACAAGTAGAACTTCAAGAACAAAACAAGAGCTTAACATGCAAATGTTCATTTTAAATCCAAAACATGACCAAATGTAAGATTGAGCTCAAAATCATGATGAATTCATGGACTAAGGCTAGAATATGGGCTTGCATGCAAGAACTTCCATGAAGACACTTCAAAATGCTAAGATATGAACATGCATGCATGACTTAAGCCTCAATTCAACATTTTCAACCAATTCTTGACTTTAATCTTCAATTTTACCATGGACCATGCAAGGTATAACTTAAATGCATAATCAAGAAGATGATTCTCCTACCTTAGGTTTTGAATTCCAAGCCTAAAAACTTATATATGCATACTACTCTTCAATTCTTCTAATTCTCCAAGGAATTTTGTTGAAACCAAAATTTCTCCTATCTCTAGCTCTCTCCCACGGTTTGGTCAAGAAATAGATGATAGAATGATGCACAATAAGTTCCAAACAAGGCTCTTAGAAGTGGCCCATTAAGTGGCAATTAGGTAATTAACTTGAACTAATGTAATTTAGCATTATATAATCTAATTTATTCATACCAACCAAATTTTAATTAAACCTACCATAAAATCACATATATTCTTACTAGTATAAAACACTACTCAATTTCTGAATCGGTCGCCGATAAGGCTTTCAATTCGCAGTTTAAAGTCAAAGGCATGAACAGGTCATTTTATCGCAAATAGATAGAAACACTCAAATAATGTAATACACATGCAAATTAATTCCAAATCCTTCCTAAATTACCATTAGACATAATTAAGTACGGATTAACGTTAATCAGAGGTTGGGGTTGTTAGAGTTACCGATGTTAACATCCATCTCACGAGTCTGCAAATCTAATCCCAAAACAAGGCATCCAAAACCTATTGCCACATTGATGCAAACAACATAAGCTAAAAAGATACCAGGATGTTACGCGTCACATTAAAACCCACACGACACCAATCACAGATTTCCCAAATTCGAATTAATATTCAACCCCACAACATTGCACGCAAACACCATAAACATACCACTAACATCGAAAAATTGCAAACAAGAAAAAAACAACATTTAACTAAGCACACATGAATCATAGCATTACATTCCATATTACACTCAAACATCACACATTACATACTTGCGTGTCTCATTGTCATGAGTTTTGAACACTGAAACGGAAGGTAGTGATCAACAATGTAAGGTTTTGAATTAGCAACCAGGAACGACAATTTGACGTTACTTCTAACATAAGTACATATGCTGTAAGGTTGTTTGAAACACTATAATTGATGTGAAAATGTAGGGTTTCCACAATGTATGGTTTGTACACAATCTTTAGAGTGGAAATCGGCAATTCGGTGTGGTAAAACCTTGATCACAACAACGTTTGCATTGGATTCAACAAGGAAATTGAGCAATGTTATAATGGGTCTAAGAATCTTTCTTTGTTTGTAATGTGGGTTTCGGCCATGAGTGAGGGAAAATTGACAAAAACCTATAGTACGGATTGTCCAAATGTGTAATTTCATCATAAAAGAAAACCCACATTTATCCAAGCTACATAGAAGGAAACATGGGTATTGTCTGGCCTTTTGTGTAATTTCCAATTGATTGAGACCTTTTGGTCCATAAGATGAAAGGGAGGATCAAATAGTTCATAATATCACAAATTTGGATTTATTAGTTCTTCACCCTATTTTCAAAACCAAGTCTAAGTTGATAATTTTACTCTTCATCTACTTTTTCTCCGCCACTCTAATTAACACACGTGCCACACACTTCCTTTGGAGCTTCACTCGCCAAACTTTCAAGTCTTCAAAATTCAAAGTGTCGAGTGAGGTCTTTTTTGAGAAGTACAAAAAAAAAAAAAAAAATTATTAATTTTTTAGATTATATCACCTCTCTATATTTTACATATATTTTTATAATAAATAAAAAAAAACAAAGGCTGTGTTTGGTATGGCTTTGAAATCATGATTCCATCCCTCAGTTTGCATACACTGTTTGGATGGAGTTTTGAAAATGTAATTCTACCACACATTTCAAAACAGTTTTTCTTTCACGTTTGGATGGAGTTTTCAAAACATATTTCTTTTTCACATTTCGTCTTTTGCAGAGTTTTTGAATTTTGAGTCTACCTAGTCATCCTCCTGGATGTCCCCCCGAACGTCCGGCCGGTTGACCGGAACAATGTATTTTATTATTATTATTATAATTATTATTTTTTTGCAATTGATCACATGTTGTTGTGTTCCGATTTTGAACATTCTTCATCGGCGGATTGAACTAAAATCATAATCCAAATCTAGTGTGTGTATGTGTATGTTTTTGAGATCACAGATCAGTGAATCTAATCTAATCACTTTGACACCCTCCGATGTTTTCCCTAATTTCCTCTTCAGTTATAAGAGTGGCTTCGCGACATCACCTCTGCCTATTACCACGGCGGCGTCAGTGCCTTAATTGGAGAGAGAGAGAGAGAGCAAAAATTCATTTTCAAATTTCCCTGTTTTCTCAACAACCAAACACCAACACATACATATATGTATATATATATATTCATACATTTCACATTCATCCCCATGGATATGTTCCAATCACACCGGTAGTGCTCGAAGCCCTTGGATTTGAGGAGTAATGCCACCAAAATTCAGTATTGTGAGTTTGGCGGTGAGCTGCCATGGACTGACAGGGGAGGTCATCGCCGCTATGTTGAAGAGAGAGAGAGAGAAGGGTGTGGATCTGCGATCTAGAGAACCAATTAAGACTCATTGACCCATAGTGAGGTCTAGTGGAGAAATCGGAATTGCTCTATGCAGATTTAGAAGGAGAGATGATGGCGATGGAGGCGGGGGTGGCAGTAGTGGTGGTCGAGAGGGGTGAGAAAGAGAGAGAGAGAGAGAGAGAGAGAGTATGAGTGTGTGTAAGTGTTGTTATGTGTGTTATTATTATTTTTTTGTTAATAATTAATTTTTTGAATTGAATTTTAAAAATAGTTTGATGATGAGTTTTATTTTTTTTGTTAATAATTAATTTTTTGAATTGAATTTTAAAAAAAATTTGGTTATGAGTGTTATTTTTTTTGTTAATAATTAATTTTTTTACTTGAATTGAAAAATAATTTAGTTATAACTGTTGATAAGATTTTTCAATAGAGTTTTGAATTATATATTTAATTTCAGTTATAACTTTTCAAAATTGATAACCAAACAAATTTTCTTATTGTACATATCATATCAAACATTCAAAACTCAATTCAAATATCATAATTAATAAACTTTTTATATTCAAATCATAATTTTAAAATTTATAAATTTAAAATAACCATATTCTTAAATTATAATTTTAAAAATCGACCGAACAAATGTTTTTAAAACTTTCCAAAAACGCCTATGATTTTCTCGCGCGTCGTCCTCGACTTTCAATTATTATAAGATTTTATTTTTTATTTTTTTATTATTTTATTTTTTTTCACCGTTAGGAAAAGGAGTTCAAATGAATTATCTCACAAGCTTCATTTCCTTCACCACGCTCTCCTCTGTCTCTCATCTTTGATTTTGCACAAGTTTGAACGAATCAAAAGACAGTAATTGATTATTGATTGATTTTAGAGAAAGAGAAAGAGACAGAGAGGGTCTACCATTGAAGCTTTTTTATCTTTTATATTCGATTTAATAGAGAGAGAAAGGGCCAAGAGTTTTGGAATAAACCTCCAGGCTTCGAGGAGAGAGAGAGAGAGAGAGAGGAAATAGAAATAGTAGAGAAGTGAGGGATGAGCACAGTGGGGAGACAAAGCCAGAGATCTGGTGCATCGACTGTGCATCATCAGCGTCACTACTCTGACAACTTCTTGGATTCCTCATCCAATGGTCGCTGGCTTCAATCTACTGGTCTTCAACACCTCCAATCCTCAAACCCATCTGTTCCTCCTCTACAGGTTCTCATCTTTTCATTTTTTTTTTTTGGGAAGATCTGATGGTATAGTTTGAGAGTTCAATCGTTTGTTTACATGTACTGTTTTGATTGAATCTGAGAGCAGGACTACAGTTTCTATCAGGGCGGTCAGGGATCGAGAATGTATAGAAATGGTCAGAGGAGTTTCAATGGAGGAAGTGAGTTTTTCACAGAGCCGTTGATGCCTCCGATTAATTCGCGGCCTTCGGGACAGAGAAAGAACAGTGAGGACCCAGAGTCGCCAAGTGGGTTCAGTCCTGGACTTCTAGATCTACACTCCTTTGACACTGAGCTTCTTCCTGAGGTGGGTTTTTGTTGCCCTATTGTGTTTGACTTGTATTTTGATGTTGGGGATTGTAAGATTACATGCAAGTGTTGGCATTGTGGATTTCCCTGCAAAATCTGATCCATTTATCGTAATCGATTAGCTAATATGTTGGTTAACTGTATGACTTTTTATAAAAAAAAATGTGTGAAAAAGTAGAGAAAGTGGGTAAAAAAGTAGAGAAGATATGTTGGGAGATGCTAATAGATGTTGATTGATGTTACTTAAATAAGTGTATGTATGTAAAAAAGTATATTTTTTTAGTGCATGCCAAACACTTACTAAAACTCAAAAAAAGAAAAATAAATCATTGGTTTATCATATTATATGTCGGTTAATCGTATTTTGAAACACGGAAAAAGATTATTGGTTTATCATATTATCTATCAAGCATGGACAAGATTCAACAACAGACAGAAACAAATCTACTATTTGTTGTGTGTTCAGCAATATGTGGAGTAACTCCCGATATAGCGGTAAAAGCAAGACGTGTAGGTGGGTGGATCAACTCATCAAGTTCCATTGAAATAGGATCCATGCAAGAAAAAACACTTGCAGTTCATTGATTGTAAGATTAGATGGAAGTTTTGGCATTGTGGACGGATTGCCGTTGATTGTCAACATGTTTTGAAGTTTGTTGTATGCGCTTGCAATACGAACTTCTTGGATAGAACTCACCCTTGACACTGACCCAATGGTAGCCCTTTCCCTTCTGACACCTCAATGGTGTCCTACCATGAGCCGCACTCATACAAGTATGGGTGTGGCTTCCCTCACCTATTAGTATTCAACACCTCAGAAGATACCATATACTCATATTAGCATTCAACATTCGACACCTCAGCGGTGTCTTAATCCAACCTATATGTCACTCATCTTTTAGTATTCGACAACTCAGCAGTGTCTTAATCTAGCCTATAGGTTGTCTCCTTTGAGTTTGGAACCGCAAAGCTGCAAGTCACACTAATGATACAAACTCCTTGGGTATAACCTAAGAAGCACGGACACTTCTAAGAAGGTGACGTATTCGTGTCGTATCCGTGTCGGACACCGATACTCTTTGGACACTCTCAGGACACGTGTCCGACACTCTTCAAAACGTGTCCTATTTTTTAAATTATTTTAAAGACTTGGACACTCTTTGGACACTTGAAGGACATACGTGTCCATCGCTTAAATATAAGTGTCTAACGATTAGACATATGTGAAATTAATTATAAGTTCGAACAAAACAACTTAAGATACAATAATAAAACAAAAACTATATAAATTTATAGGAATTAGTATCATATTGTATTTTTTATTATCTTTTTAATGATATATTCATATATATAACATATAATAAATATATAAAATTACATATTTCATGCGTGTCCCTCACGTGTCGTGTCCTACATTTTTTGAAAATTAACGTGTCAGCGTGTCCGTGTCGTACTCGTGTCGTGTCACGTGTCCGTGTCCATGCTTCTTAGGGTATAACTCACCCTTGAAAACTGGCTTATGAGGGGAGGGTGTCCAAGAGGCTTACATGCACATTGCTAAGGCCTAAGTTAGCCAATGTGGGATCTTAACAACTTATCTCTTTATCTTGTTGAGTTATGATGAATCTAGTGTAGAATGCATTGTTCGCTTGCTTGTTTATTTTCTACATTTTTGTGTGCAGTGGGGAAATCAGATTGAAGACCATATGCTCTGGATTTGCAATTTGAAATGTGATTGTGCCAATATGTCCTAATTCTTAGATATCTGTGGTTGATTAGCCAAATAGAGAGCTACATACTGGTTCTTGTAATTTTCCGCATCGTGTACCAATATTTCGGTCCTACCCAGTGCACAAGTCTATGCTTCAGCAGAGTGTGCCAAATGTGTCCTAATTCTTAAAATTTGTAGTAGAATTGTAAATAACCTAAACAAAGAGACATGATATCCAAGAGTTTATCAGACAACTTTGAGAATTTGTGTCCAAGTTTACTGATGTTTCTTTGTATTCTGTGGGCAGGTGGCAGTTCCTGGCCTATATGATGCTCCTTTGCCATATCGTTCTGTCCGGGGCAGAAGCTTTGATGACACTGAGCCATACCTTGCAAATAATAAGCAAACTGGTAGAGTTCGTGCTGTGCCTGATAACAACCTTTTGAAAAATTTTGCTGCAGAGAAAGACAAGGCCAGTAATGTTGCAAAGATCAAAGTTGTGGTATGTTTCTTCCATTTTCCTTCTTGTTTCCCAATTAGGTTTCCCTCTTTTGTTTTTATCTTTAGCAAATGTGAGGTCTAATAGCTGACCATTGATTGGTCATAATGCCTGATTGTCAGCTTGAAAACTACTAATTTTTTTAAAGTTCGCCTCATGTTTTTTATCTTTAGCAAATGTCAGGCCTAATAGCTGACCAGTATTAATGCTAGATTGTCAGCTTGAAAACCTTGAAAACTAATAAACTCAATTCCTTGTTTTACATGAGTGTAACTTTTCTCTTCTATGCAATGTCTGATTTACAGAAAAAACATGTGCCTTTGATTACCACTCTGTTCTAAGATATGCTAATGATAAATTTGTTGCAGGTGCGAAAGAGGCCACTTAATAAAAAGGAGCTGGCAAAGAATGAGGAAGACATCATAACTATAGAGCCTCATTCTAATTCTCTAACAGTTCACGATACTAAACTTAAGGTTAGTGTCAGTGCCTGGTTCACATGAAGTGCTTGTTGTCAAAGTTTAACTATTTTGAAGTTTTAGGGGTGACCATTGGTTCAATGGTTAAGACTTGGCCTAATAACCTTGAGGTTATGTGTTCAAGTCTTGGGACCACCTTTTTGTGCATTATGCCAAATGTTAGGTGTGTACTCAGGCCTCGTTTGGGGACTTACTTTTTTAGCCAATTAGCCAAAAAGTTACTAAATTAACCAAAAAGCCAACAACTCATACAAAAAAGTCAAAGATTCTCTTTTCTCTCTACTTTTTGCACATCTTTTTGTAATTAGCCAAAAAGTCATCCCAAACATACAAGTTTTTTTTACCTACCTTTTTAGCCAAATAGCCAAAAAGTTACTAAATTAGCCTGTTCCCAAACGAGGCCTCAATCTTTTCCCTTCCAAATACACATTAATGTGTACTAATTGGGCGTTGTTTTATTTTTATGTAAAAAGCTCTTTACTCTCTTCCTTAATTTCCTAGTGTTTTAATCCTCTCATTGTTTTCCTTTATTTTTGGGGCTGAGGCTGAGAGACATTTTGTGTTCTACTGTCCAAGAATCTGTGAAAACTGACTTAATTGCTTGTTGATACTATGCTTTTGAGTATATGAGAATTTGGGTCTTGGATTTATGTATTAGACTAGATCTCTCTCACTAGCACATCCTTACGGGTTTCGTCTTTGGGTTTCGTCTCATATCATTCCACCTTTATGTTCATCCTCTAAGTCACCAGTTCGGCAAATGCGTGCCAATACTTTCAATTCATGCTCTAAGTCATGAGTCCGCGAATTAGTCCTGATCCTGAACTTAATTGAAATTTGCGAATCTGCGAATTCAATGCACAAGTGGCACCCTTACCGGGCGAATTAGGTGACTATCTATCATGGTTATTAAGATATACTTTTTGACTTATCTGAACAATTTCAGTTCGTGGTGCTCTTATGTCCCTATGGATATTTTGTTTCTTAGAGGCTTTTAGTTAACAAGTCAAAGGTTGTTTTTAACGCATTTTAAAAATGGGCCTTGTCTATTTGGGTTGGATAGAGGTAACTTTCTTCATTTTATCCATTCAAGCAAAATTTTGCTAGTAAGATCTGATTCTAAGTTCTGTCATGCTTTCCCTTCCCCACCCTTCCTTGACTGTTTCGAAGTGGCAAAATTAGGAGAACTTAATTTAAACAGTGTAAATGCAGCATTGCAGCAATGATGAGTATTAATAGTGGGAGTTTGTTTTGAAAGTTTTCACTAATACATTTGTAATCCAGCACTTATTCCACAAAAGCATTATTTAAGCTTTTCTTTTTGTGATAGAAACAGCCCCCAACAAAAATTGGATTATAGTTTTTTTGGTTGTAATTGTTGGCACTGTCCTAAGATAAGAACGATTTATAACATAGTATTTTATTGGGGTGCTTCTATTTACACCACCAAAAAAAAAAAAAAAAAAAAACCTCCTTACACCCATTTAATAAAAAAACCTTCTTATACCGATTTAATAATTATACTCCACTCCAAAATTTGAACTTTTATTTTATCTCCTTGCACTCTCATAATTCCACCCAAATCCTCATCCCTTGTCTTCCAACTTCACATTACACTCCTATTCTTTCAAACCTTAACTGTAACCCTCCACCAATCACCACCTCCAACTGCCACCTTCGAGCACCAACCCCCCTCCCCCACTGTCGACGCCCTCCGCCACTGGCAACCACCTCCCAAGCTCCCCACCACCGCATGACCCCCATCTACCACCGCAAACCCCTTCTAGCTCCGCACCACCGTGACCCTCCCTCCCAACCCCTTTTATCATTGAGACCGTTCCTCTTGGTCCTTTCACCATTGCAACCTTCCTCTTCCTAGCCTCTTCACCACCACAATCACCTCGCAACTACCCACCCTTGCGACTCCCTTCCCATCCTTTCCCCACCTCGCAACCCACTTGGCCAATCTTCTTCAACCCCAGAGAGAGAGAGAGAGAGAGAGAGAGAGAGAGAGAGAGAGAGAGAGAGAGAGAGAGAGAGAGGGTGATGACAATAGGGAGGTGGTGGTGAAGGGATGGGGTGTAAGGAAAATTAGGGCTTTTAATTTTTTAGGGTTTGGTACTTTTTGTTAATTTTAGACAAGAATAAAATCGTGCAAAATAATTTAAAAAATAAGGGGTGTAAGGAGATATTTTTATTGTGTACATAGAAGCTTCCATTTTATTGTTCTCTTATCTTTTATTGGCTTTCTCTTATTGAATTTTCTAGTTATGGGTGTATATGAACAATATTCTTTGAACTTCATGTAGTTGAAAATTTTGAATCTCAATATTCTTCAGGTTGACCTAACAGAATATGTGGAAAAGCATGAATTTTTTTTTGATGCGGTGCTGAATGAGGAAGTTTCAAATGATGAGGTGAGTATTACAAAAAAGAAAAAAAATGAAATGAATGGACAATGGAAATAATTTCTTAAACCGCATGTTAATCTTGGTTTTTCATTTTTTCCTCACAGGTGTATCACGAAACTGTGGAGCCCATAGTTCCAATAATTTTTCAGCGCACCAAAGCAACTTGCTTTGCATATGGGCAAACAGGTAAATAGCTTTATTCACAGCTCTGATGGAATCTGTTACAACATTCCTACCATACGTGATGCAAATGATATGACAACTCCTCTTGAAAAATATTACAAAAGAAGAAGAAAATCAAATTCAAAAGCCAACATTATTAATTGGCAAGATTCTACCCTAGAATTAGCCTAATAATGATGTCAACTACATTCAGCCAATTTTCAGCAAGCTAATGTTGAAAGTTTAGTCACCAAAGTTATCAAATCAGAATTCGTATCGTGAATCAAAATGAGCTCGTACCGAATCGCGAATCGAATCATGAATCGTAAAGATTCGGTCACTTTTTCTAAATTACTTATACATTTAGATGTTAAATATATCTTATGAATAAAAAATATTTGGACTTAAATCAACAAAAATGTTACTTTGAATGATAATCACATAGTTTAATAGGTAAGAAGTTAACAAAGGTTCGTATGTAAGATCACCATCTTACTTTTTTTTTCTTTTTTAGATATTTTTTATCAACCATTCTTAATAAAGATAATAACCAAATAGACAAACTATCAATTTCTAAAGTAACAATAATTAACAGCGATATTGATATTTGGACAATAAACATATATACTTTGCTAAATAACAGTGAGTAAATAATAAGAAAGAATTATTTAGAATATTTTATTTTAAAGCCTAAAACATTTTAAAAGGTGTAACTGACCTCACACATGTAATATTCAATTTAATAAAATAGTAATGGATAATTCATAGTGTAACTTTAATCCTAAATATCTTTAGAAGATATATTATGATTTTTTTAAGGGAACAAAAATGAGAAGAAATGTTAAAAATATGTTGGGTCTGACTGAATCTGATTGGATCCTGTTAAAAACTCTATAATCACTAAAATAACAACAAATCATGTATATATGTTGGTTGTTTTGATATTAAACGTTATTAGAAGTTATATTATGTCATTTTCCCCAAAAAGATGGGAAAAAAAAAAGAGTCGAAAATATATCAGACACAATAATTTCAAAAATTTCATGAATCGTAAGAAGTGAATCGAATCGTGAATTGATTGTGAATCGTGTGATTCACTAGAGATATATGTCCAAAATAGATTCACTTATAGATTCGTATCGATTTTGCAAAAATTGTGAATCTAATTATGAATCGAATCGCGAATCGTAAGATTCTGATAACAGGAATAAAATCTAATTTTCAGCATGATAGTTGAAAGTTTAGCCACCAGCCACCAAGATTTTCCAAGCATTATCATTACTTTGAAAATCTTATTAAAGTGTATCTTTTACTTTGAATTTTGTATTATTTGTCTTCTATTGTGTTGAGATGCCTAGAAATATGTAAGCTCACAATGTATTGAACACAACTTGAAGAAATAAGAAAGCTTGCTATATTTATAGATGTGTGATACATCTCTCTTTGGGTTTGTGTGATGCAACTTTAACCCTTGGGTGTGATTGCCCAAGAACCTAGGTGTGATTGCCTAGTTTTCTTTGTTTTAATTAGCATTTCACTTCATTATTTCTACTACATTTTCCTGCCTAAAATCCTGCTTGTTCTTCCTGTCTTAAAACTAAAATTTCAACTCTCTAAACTCTACCTTAAGACACCAAAACCTAGTCACAATCTGTCCTAAACCTCCCATAAACATTCAGCCTACCTTCTCACTATATTCACCCTATTTTGGTGCTGAAAATTTAAAGATCCTGCATAAGTTTGGTATCAGATGAGGTTCAGCACCATGTCTACTCATACGGGAAGAACTTTCCGCAAGATCCACTGACAATCAAAGAGATGACCTACTTCTTCAGATTTGGGAGCAGATGCAAAACCTCCAGTCTCGTGTGGGTGACCTTGAAACAAGGTTTGCTCATATTGTGGCTAACCAGGCTGCCAATAATGGAGGAGAACCATCCGGATGCATTGTTAATGACGAAGAAGGCGGAGAACAAGAAGGGCAGCAAGTGGAACAACAGCCCAACCCAATTCCAAGAATGGAAGTGAGGGTTGAAAGACCCACAACCAATGCCACAATTTCCTTCTGTTGACTGGAATAGGAACTTTCTCGAAAGGTACTGTCCTGAATCTCAAGACAACACTGGCTATATTACCAAGAAGGTAAAGGTGCACGTGCCAGATTTTGATGGGAGACTAAACCCAACAGTCTTCGCTGATTGGTTGTCTTCAATTGAGGAGTATTTTGATTGGTATGACATGTCTGACGAGAGGTGAGTTTGCTTTGCAGAAATGAAGTTGGTTAGTCTTGCAAAAGTATGGTGGAATGGCATTGAAGGTGACATAAGGAGATTGGGTCAAGCACCAATTTCTTCTTGGCAAGAGATGAAAGCAAAATTTTGTGAGAAGTATATGCCTCCTATTTTCCAAGAGAAACTTTGTGAACAACTTGTCAATCTCAAGCAAGGCAATTTGTCAGTGGCAGAATACATGCAAAAGTTTGATGAGCTAAAGACACGAAGCCAAATTAGTGAAGATCCTTGTTATACTTTGGCTAGATTCAAATCTGGTCTTAGATTTGACATAAGACGAGAGTTGCTTCGACAACCCCTTTACAGTGTGGAGCATGCGTTCCAAGTGGCCCTTGACATGGAGGAGTACTTACGTTTGCCACCAGTGAAGAAATCTCATTCCCAAGTCAGGGAGGCAACAGTGAAGAGATTTAAGGATGGCTATAACGGTACTAGGGCGGCTTCCTTTCAGCCGAATCAAAGGTTGAATGAAATTAAAAGGAAGAACGTGATAGGTGAAGCTCCAAGAAGGCCCGAAGGCAAAGACTTTTGTTTCCGATGTGGTGGCAAAGGACATATGGCCTACCAATGTCCAACCAAGTCCAATCTCCACCTCGGCATGGAACATGTTGAGGAACCTACTCATCAGGAAGGCCACGATAATGATGCGACCAATGAAGAACCACAATATCATACTGATGATTTGGAAGATTCGGATGTAGATGAGTCTTTTGCCATGGTGGTTCGTCGCATTCTTGCTACTCCAAAGACTGAGAAGGAAAATTGGAGGACTACTATTTTTCAGACATTAGTTACTTGTGGAAAGGAACTACGCAAGCTAGTCATCGATGGAGGAAGTTGCATGAATGTAGTCTCGGCTTCAACAGTTGAAAAACTAAAATTACCTACAGAGCCACATCCCCAGCCATATCGTGTAGCATGGATCAACCACATCACTATACTGGTAAATCAGCGATGTTTGATCTCTCTTACTTCTGGTAAATATACAGATTCTATTTGGTGCGATGTTGTTCCTGTGAATGTTACACACATATTATCGGGTCGACCTTGGCTCTTTGATCGTGATGAGTATCATTGTGGAAAGGAAAATACTTGACACTTTTTGTGCAATAAAGATGATATCACTCTTTACCCAAAGGGTACCGAAGAATTGAACAAAATAAAGGAAAAGAAGCCAAAACATGATGTTGAAAAGAAGAGACAGCAAGCTGCCACCGAGAAGAAACCTCTCCAATTACTTATCAGGAAGAAGTTTGAACTAGAAAGCAAGGAAGTTGGGGTTATCTATGCTGTGGTGACCACAGAAGTGAGCAAAACAGGAGCTGTCCAGCCTAAGGAAATGCCTCAAGAAGTGATCCAACTCCTCGAAGATTTCTCTGATCATGATGTTGCCTCAGAAGACTTACCAACTGGTTTACCACCCATGCGCCACATCCAGCTTGCAATTGATTTGGTTTCTGGTGCACCACTACCCAACTTGCTAGCTTATCGAATGAATCCTAGTGATCATGCCAAATTGAAAAGACAAGTGGAAGAGCTTTTGTCAAAGGGATATATCAAAGAAAGCTTAAGTCCATGTGCTGTACCAACATTGTTGACACCAAAGAAGGATGGAAGTTGGCGAATGTGTGCGGATAGTTGTGCCATCAACAAAATTACCGTCAAATACCGATTCCCAATTTCGTGGTTTTACGACATGCTAGATATGATGGCCGACTATCTTTTCAAAGATAGATCTCAACAGCGGTTACCACCAAGTTCGCATACGACCTGGAGATGAATGGAAAACAGCTTTTAAGACCAAAGATGGACTATATGTGTGGCTAGTCATGCCTTTTGGGTTATGTAATGCACCCAGCACTTTCATGCCAATCATGACGCAGGTACTCCAACATTTTGTTGGTCAATTCCTAGTTGTATACTTTGATGATATATTAATTTATAACAAGGCCAAGGAGGAACATGTTTTTCATCTCTGACAAGTAATGAGGGTTCTCCAACAAAAAAAACTCTACATTAATATGAAAAAATGTTCCTTCATGACTTCCAGAGTTGTGTTTTGGGCTTTGTTTTGTCCGCTAGGGGAGTGGAAGCAGGCCTAGAAAAGGTTAAATCCATCCTTGACTGGCCTACACCCACTACCGTGCATGAAGTAAAGAGTTTTCATGGGTTGGCTACCTTTTATTGACGATTCATCCAAAACTTCAGCATCATCATGGCACCAATCACTAATTGCATGAAGAAAGGCCAATTCACATGGACAAAGGCATTTTCCAAAGCCTTTGAAGAAATCAAGAATCTTATGGTTCAAGCTCCAGTATTGCACCTACCAGACTTCACCAAAGTGTTTTAAGTAGCTTGTGATGCCTCTTATGTTGGCGTAGGAGGTGTCCTTAGCAAAGAGGGCCATCCAGTGGCATTCTTTAGTGAAAAACTAAACGATGCCAAGCACAAATTCTCCACCTATGATAAGGAGTTTTACGCAGTGGTACAAGCCCTACAGTATTGGCTCCCAAGGAATTTGTTCTCTTTTCTGACCATGAGGCTCTCAAGCATATCAACAGTTAGAAAAAGATGAACCCAAGGCACGGGAAATGGGTTGAGTTTCTTCTAGCTTACACTTTCGTCATCAAACATAAGGTAGGCATTGAAAACAAGGTTGTTGATACTCAGTTGGGTAATGTTATGTGCTTACTATGTCCGTGAAAGTTGTGTGGTTTGAAAATTTGGAAAAACAGTACCCCACGTGCAAAGATTTCAGCACTATACATGCTGAATTACTTGTTGGAAAACAACGTGATCATCTAGATTTCTCCCTACAAGATGGTTACTTGTTCAAAGGGTATCGTCTATGCTTGCCTTCTACATCTGTTGGTGATCAGGTTACTTGGGAATTACATGGAAGGGGTCACTTTGGGCCAGACAAAACAATTGCTATGATATAGGAAAGATTCTTTTGGCCTAATCTCAAGCACGATGTTGCTATGATGGCTTCCCAATGTCGTGTTTGTCCATTGGGAAAGGGGAGAAAGAAGAACACAGGCTTCTACATGCCTCTTCCAATCCCTCATGAGCCTTGGCTAAGTATGGACTTTGTCCTTGGGTTACCAAAGACCATCAGAGGACATGATTCCATATATGTTGTCAATCACTTCTGAAAAATGGCACATTTCATCCCTTGTTCTAAAACAAAAGATTCTGTGCATGTGGCCAAGTAGTTCTTTCAGGAAGTGGTGCGACTCCACGGGCTTCCCAAAACCATTGTGTTAGATCGAGATGTCAAATTTACCAGTTACTTTTGGTGGACATTATGGCATCTTATGAATACACAACTAAAGTTCTCATTTGCTTTCCATCCACAAACTGATGGTCAAATAGAAGTTGTCAATAGAAGCCTTGGAAATCTACTTCGCTGCTTAGTAGAAGATAAGTTGTCAACTTGGGATCTAATCTTGCCTATGGCTAAATTTGAGTACAATAGCTCTATCAACAAGAGCACTGGTCGTAACCCTTTTGAAATCGTGTTAGGCATGTAACCAAGAAAACCAATTGACTCGGTCCCTTTGCCTCATTATGGTCAACATAGTGTGGAAGCAAATGAATTTGCTGTGCATGTCAAAGCAATTCATGCTGATGGACGTCGTAAAATTGCTACTAGTAATGATAAGTAGATTTACGTCGTCGCCATGCTGAATTTGAAGTTAGAGATAAAGTTATGGTACGTGTCCGACCTGAGCATTTTCCAACCAATAAGTATAAAAAGCTCCAATATCGAAGTGTTGGTTCGTATAAAATTCTTCACAAGATTAATTCAAATGCCTACATTTTGGAATTACTAAATGACTTGGGAATTAGCAACATTTTTAATATTGAAGACCTAACCCTTTATCGTGGTCATGTTGATATCTTGTCTACCAATGTTGGTACTGCTCGCCTTCCTCCAGCTACTAACATTCGTGATGAGATAGAAAATGTTGTGGATACTAATGTTGTGGATACTAATGTTGTTGCAACTTGGAGTGGTGGGTACCAAAAGTACTTGGTGAAGTGGAAAAATAGACCTTTGTCAAATTACACTTGGATTTCTGATGATGAATTGTAACATACTCGAGGGGTAGCTATGCACGTTAAATAGTTCGGACCCTCAACTTCTTTGATCTAGTCTCACGAGTGCAATGTGAAACATAGATGAGAGTCCATATTTGGCTACTATTATAGAAAATCCGTTTTATTACAAAATCTTTGCCAAAAAAATGGACTGCATCACTAGATCTTAGAGTTGCCACTTAATATTTTAGGGAAATTAGAAAACCTGTGACTCGTGCCAAGGCCACTGTTCGTTATAACCAAAGATGCTTGGCTCGGAACCTTAGGTATGAGAGGGAAAAGTCATTAATTGAGCACTCCCTGCTCACTTGATCAAAGATCGGCTTCTACTAAACCATGATATGAGTTTTATTGACTTTATATGTTCATATTCCGGCTATTAAATAAATCGTACAATTTACTGTGTGAAGCATATAAGTATTGACTATGTCACTCATTTTGGAACAATTTGATTTCATGTGTTTTGAAAGAGTTTTAAAATGTAAAACTCAAAGAAATTGAGTTTACAAACTTGAAAATCAACATCATCCTAAATTAAGTGACACAAGCTCCATCCACCGGCACTCATACAGTTATATTACGTAAGCAAGTAACCTCATGATAAAATACTAAACGTAGTAAGAAAAAATACACACAAGCGAGATGCTAAAGCATAAAAACTTTACTTGTTTATTGATGTCCCGCAAATAGCTACAAAATAAAATTAGTGAAATATGTATGATCTTATGTATAAAATCTAATGCAATTCACACATGAGATGCAACTAAGGATTCGACTTCCAAGATATGACATGTGAATCATTTCAAGAACATGAGGTAGAGCGCATAATCACATAGGAACTGATTAAATCCATAAATGCAAACTTAGCCAAATCAAAATGCATGAAACATGGATACAAAACATGGATATGATGAAAAACAAAATATGATGCTTATGTATAAATAAAGAAAGCACGTAAAAGAATGGGATAAAGAGAAGCGCGGCGGAAAATTATTACGACACTTCAATAAAAAATTACAAACCAAAATGAGAGAGGGAGGAAGAAAATATTATAACAAAATAAAAGAGCCTCACAAAACACTCAAATAAAAAATAAATAAAAAAACAAAAACAAAATAGAAGTTTGACTCGAACTCTATGATATAACTTTTATTTTCAATTATATGTTTATTATATTGCATGCATTGGTGCACTTAACGTCTTTGTGTTGCCCAGATATTGGTGGGAATACAAGCAAACTTTTTGTGATAATATATCTATTTGTCAAAAAGGTAGCTCTGCTATCTAAGGTTCTTAGACTTCGAAGAGAGTCTATATTGACTCTTTTGACTTCCTGAGATCTTCATTGGTTATTACCTAAAGGACTCTTTGGTAACGTCACCTTGACTTCAACCCCTAGAGTAGAGTTGATCTTGTACATATAATGAGCTATAGTACCTTCCAAAATTAGGATAGGATGCTCTTCCATTTCTAGGATGTATGATACTACTTGTTTGAATAGTGAAGCCCTAAATTATTTCAAAACTAGGACACAGTAACCCTAGCCCACATAGGGGTGTTTGTTCTCTTTTCTACTATGTGCAATGTATGAGATCTATACAGGGGTTCTCTCAAATTTAGTTGAATAGTTTAGGCATTTCAGTTTGTGGGGTTGAGTTTAGTTTTTTCGGCATGACTTAGAAATAATCAGTTGAGTCGGAATGCTGCTGCAATTTGATTGGGGGTTTCGTTTTATTTTAGCAAGGGAGTTGGGCACCAAAGCTTCAGAATAGTCAAATATCCCCCAAGTTCTGTGGACTCGTGTTGGCAGACTCTATAAGGCTACAGATTTGGTTCAAGGGCAGCCAATGTTAGTTTCTTTGTCACTGGTTACAAGAAGAAGAAAAGTAAAAGCCTCATCAATTGTTCAATGTACCCTTTCTTCACCAGCTAGATCATCTCCGCTCAATTTACTAGAATCAGTGATGGCTCAAGTTTCAGAAAATATAGGCCTTGTTTGGGAAATTGGCTATTTTAGTAGGCTAAAATTTTTTTGTTTGGGAAGATTGTTAGATTTTTTTGTAGTTGAATGTGATGTTTGTAAGAGAAAAAATGAAATGATTATGGGTTTGATGTGACATTTTGTCTTATTGGTTATTTTAGCCTATTTTGTCTTTTTGTGAATTTTAGTCTAAAAAGCCAAATTTTAGCCTTTGCCAAACAAGGCCATGGTGGGCTCTTGTTGTTGGCTCTTCAACGAAGTTTGGATGTTATGGCCAATACAGTTGCCACCCATGGTAATGCTCTTGCTGAATTGAGACACCCATCTGGGGCATCCGCTACTCAACCACCTCTGGTGGCTTATCCAATCCCACCTCCACCAATTGAGGAATTTCCTAAACCCAACTTACTAGAAGACTTGAGGGTTCCTACGCAATCATTGGGAGGACCTTTTCCCCTTCCACAACCAATAAGGGGCTCTTTCCCCTGGAAACAAATGAATTTGATCCAACCATGCTAAAACTAGCCAAGTTGGAGAAAATGTTTAAAAGGCTGCAAGGAATTAATTCTATCCCAGATATCGAAGATGGGTCTACTGAAACAGTTGTCAAGTTGCTTGAACGATTCAAGATGCCATAGATTGATAGATTTGATGGATCTGGTGACCTTATAGTGCATATCTGCTTATTCTTAGAGGTTCTAAAGCCTATGGGTTTGACTCATCCGCAAAAGCTATCTCTATTCGGACGAACTCTGTCAGGAGTGGCAGTCATCTGGTATGCCAAGCTAGAAGATTCGGTGAAACAGAGTTGGGAAGAATTGGTTGAGACTTTCATCACCCAATATTCTTATAACACTCAGATTGAAGTGACCACCCGGGAGTTAGAAATAACCCGATAGGAACCAAATGAAGGTTTTGTAGCCTTTATTACTAGATGGAGGGCCAAGGAGGCGATGATGACTAACAGACAGTCGACGAAAGATCAAAACCTGTCTTGTTGCAAAATCAAGAAAAGGAACAAACAAGAAATATATATGTGGCTCAACTAACCACTACCGGTTAGCTTACAACAAGACTAATATGAAACAAGAGCAAGCAAATAAGCATAATATATATATAATTATGAGCTAAACAAACCACTTGGATTTCAATAACACACTATGAAATATGAAGTAAGAAAATAAATATGAGATAAATAAACCACTTGGATTATAACAAAATACTATGAAATAAAAAGCAAGAAAATAAATATGAGATAGAAAATATAAAAAAATGAAAGACTAGAAATTTACATTTCAAAGAAAGATTGAACTTCTTGATTTCCAAACTTCCTTTTGATCACCCTCAAGTTTAGGAAGTGTGTTCTCAATTCTCAATTCAAAACTAGAATGGAGCTCTGGGTATGTGTGGTGGAAAAGTGGCTAACTCTCTTATTTTTTCTCACTTTCAACAACACTCATTCTTTCCTTTGATCAATCACTATTGAAATTTAGCTCTTTCAGAATTTTTGGAGTTGTTTTGGATGTATAAAAAGTGGAATTTCAGTGTGTATAAGCCATGGAAGGTGTAGATGGCAGATGGAAGTGTTTTTGGTTCAAAAATTAAATTTTCTCTTCTTTTTTTTTTTCTCTCTCTTTTTCTCACTCTTTTCTCTTTAATTTCGTCGTCCTCCTTCTCTCTTACAATCTAATCATTCTATATAGGCAATAAGGGCGAGTTTAGGTCAAAAAGAAGGTGGGAGACAAGGTGGAAGATAAGAATGTGATAGGAGGGCAAAGTTTTCAAGGTGGTTAGATTGGATCCCTCTTTTATGAATGCAAATAAATTTCTTTTTGATAATGGGGGATGACTATGTATGTATTTTGTGATATATGGGCTGGCTAATGGGGTAAGGGATTGTCCCATGCACACAAAAAAAAAAAAAAAAAAAAAAAAAAAATTTAAAAATGCACATTCTCTGTTTGCTGGTTTGAAATGGTCAAATATTATTTGGAGGGAAATATAACAAAGGTGATACTTTGGCAAAGTGGTTAAGATTTAGGATGCGGAGTCTTTGGTTGGGGGTTCAAACCCCTTCACCAACATTCTTGTTTCTTTTTTTGGGTAAAGACGTGCCAGTGCCACATCATCAGCAAGGACCAATCTAGTCATGCCACGTCAGCAAGACCACCACGTCAGCGTCACAGTCAACATTTGACAGAATATTCTGTATATGGACGGAATATTTCTTGAGTTAACGGAATATTCTCCTGGAAAGATAATTTGTGACTGTTTTTGAGACGAGAAGACTTGTTTCTAATTAAAACACTTGGCCAAGACAGGTTTAGGGTTGGAAATAAAGCTAGGGTTAGAAATAAAGCTCAAATTCTATTTTCTTATTGAGGATTCTATGAGAAACGCCTTTTTGATTTCATCATCAGGTGATTAAAAGAAAGCGCCCAAGTGTTAAGGTCGGTCAAAATGGGGTGTCTACAAGAAGTGAGCGTTACTTTAAGCCTCCGCATCTAGACTAAGCAGAATCATCGGGAAAAGACAAAGAAAATGAGAAAGAGAAAGAGAAAGAGAAAGAGGCAGAAGAACTGGTTATGAAACAATTGAAAAAGATCTAGGCAAACATCTCCATATGTGGGCTTCTTATGGCTTCCCGAGAATATTGGCAAGCAATGTTGTCAGCCCTTACCAAGGCTAAGTTGTCAATTGATACAATGCCGGAACAATTGGTTCGCTGATCACCTCAAGAGAAACAGTCCCCACAATAGCTTTCTTAGACATAGAGCTACCACCTAAAGGATCAAAACACAATAAGCCTTTATATGTAGCGGTAGAATGTAGAAAGAAGTGGATCTCTGTAGTTCTGGTTCATATCGGTTCGGCTATTAACGTTTGTTCAGTAAGGACTGCCTACGCAATATGGTTGAAACCGGTTGACTTAATACTAACAAGTCAGGTGGTCCGAGCATATGATAACACCAGTAGAGAGATGTTATGGGGACTTTCAGAGCCAAGATATTGGTTGGTCCTTCTGAACAAGAAGTAGAGTTCCACATTATGGATGTCTCGACAACTTTTAACTTATTGTTGGGTAGACCTTGGTTGCATCAAATGAGAGCGGTTTCTTTAACTGTACACCAGCTGCTGAAATACCCGTATAATGGAGGAGTTGCCACAGTAGTTGGGAATTTTACAATCTATCCTCCCCCAGAAGTGACAATGCCATTGTTAGAAATATAGCATGGAGAAGAAGATGTCTTTCTTTCAAGATGTGCTCGATCCTTATAGAACAATGATATGCCGTCGTATATGAAATGATAGCCGCAATGGAAGAAGTTCATGATGAAAACCCTTGGTACTTTGATATTTAGAATTTTCTGGATAGTGGCACATAACCGCAAGGGGCAAACGCCAAAGACAAAAGGGGGATACGGCGTCTGGCTGCTTAGTTCGTTATTTGTGGAGATAAGCTATACAAGAAAGGGCATCTGGGAATGCAAAAGCTGTGTGTAGAGGAAGCAGAGGCAAAGCGTGTCATGCAAGCCATCCATGGAGGAGAGTGTGAAACCCATATGAACGGTATGATGCTAGCTAGAAAAATCCTTAGATAAGGAAACTATTGGTTAACCATAGTGAGTGCTTGTATCAACTTTGTTAGGCGATGCCACAAATGTCAAATCCACGCCAATCGCATGAACATCCCGCCATCAAAATTCTACAACATGACTTCGCCTTGGCCTTTCTCAGTCTGGGGCATAGATGTCATTGGGGCAGTCACATCGAAGGGTTCAAATGGGCATCAGTTCATCTTGGTTGCCATTGACTGTTTTACCAAGTGGGTTGAAACACAGTCATATTCAGTGTTGAAAGCATCACACGTGGCCAAATTCATCAGGAACATTATCTGCAGGTATGGGGTACCAAACAAAATAATTTCAGACAATGGCTTTAGACTTGACAATCATGTCGTTTACATACAACTCAACTTCCTTATGGATTATGTCATGCAAAAGAGTGGTAGCGACTCTCTAATAAGTGGCCCCGATATTCTTTACATCGAATGGCATAACCCTGTAGCAGTATGTCCCTCATGGTGTGGTAAATGCAGTCTTTTCTCTATCCTCTGGAGCCATAAGGATCTGGTTATACCTCGAAAAACCATCCATGAATGACAATAAGGGATGCCCTGCAATGAAGTCTAGCAATTCGTCGATATGTGGCAATGGAAAGTCATCATTTGGACTAGCCTTGTTCAAATCCCGGAAGTCGACACAAACTCGGATTCTGCTGTATTTTTTCGGGACTGGCATAATATTGGCTAACCACGTCGGATACTTTGTTACAAGCAAGAAACCATCATCGATCTGTTTGGTCACCTCTTATTTGATTTTCAATGCCGAATCAGGCCGAATTTTACGAAGCTTCTGTTTGACAAGTCGGGCCTCGTGATCAAGAGGGATTCTATGTTGTACAATCTCCGGATCAATTCTAGGCATTGTAGGACCACGCAAAAACATCTTTGAATTCTTTTAATAAAGCAACTAATTGCCCGCATTCCTCTGAAGATAAAGTGGAACCAATCTGGACTAAGCGAGGATCCTTTTCTATACCTATATTGACGGGCACAATTTCATCAATTAATGGCTTAGCACACCTTTCTTCCTCCCAGTTAATTAAACTTTTCAAAGCCCGAGGAATTTTTTCCTTTTCGTTTTCATCAAAATTCTGAAAATTCTGGTCAACGTTATGAACTATAGGCACAGAGAAATAAGCGGAAATCACAACATCTTCATTCAAAGCCTCGGGCTCAATAGTTGCACCAGACTCAAAAGAAAAAGAAAAAGTAACATCCCAGACAAACTCGAATCTGACTCCAACCCCACAAGACCATCGGACTCAAACTAAATAGCCAATTAAGAACTCCTAATAAAACTTCTTTCATAATGCCAATTTGTTTGCGGGCCATTCACTGCATCCACGATGAAGCTTGAGCAATCAACATGTGATCTTTCCCCGATCATAGAAATGGTCATATCCCTCAAGTTCATTGGTTCAACACTAGTATCCGACTCTTTTAGCAAGCCAGCCAGTGTTAGACCCAAGATTTCATCCACGTTGCTACCATCACTGTCTTGACCAATGTTGACGCTTAGATCTGTATGTTCCCTTTCGTTATCAGAAAGTTGGTGCTTGAAGAAGATTTCAAATCTGGGATATCTCTTCTTGTCCCCTTGGTCAATCCATGGTTCAGGAAATCCACAGAAAGGAAAATCCTCTCCTTCACGGACGAAATGCCTATTTAAAGTTCCACGAATTGGCCTATGGATCATTTCAAACTGTTTCCCAGTTCTCTTAGCCTTGATTCTCTCCTTAATTTCTTCACTTTTCCTCTTCCAGTCCTCTGTGTATATCCCAATCCAAATGTCTGCGGGTTATGAGATACTTCATTCACTGGAGCGACGCCTTTTTTGACGCTTTTGCCCAATCTCATCCCAGGAATATGCCCCAACTTACTCATGAGATAAATCGATCGAGCGCTCCAATTGGGCTTCGGCCAATGTGAAGCCTGAAAGAAAGACATCTTCTCTATGCTGTATTTCTAACAATGGTGTTGTCACTTCTGGGGGAGGATGGATTGTAGAATTTTCAAATATTGTGGCAACTCCTCCATTGTACGGGTATTTCACCAGTTGGTGTACGGTTGAAGAAATCGCTCTCATTTGATGCAACCAGGGTTTGCCCAGCAGTAAGTTAAAAGTTTGCTAGGACATCTATAATGTGGAACTCTGCTTCATGTTCAGAACGACCACCCAATATCTTGGCTGTGAAAGTCCCCGTAACATCTCTACTGGTGTTGTCATATGTTCGGACCACTTGACTTGGTGATGTGAAGTCAACCGGTTTCAACCCTATTGTGGCTGTGAAAGTCCCTATAATGTCTCTACTGGTGTTGTCATATGCTCGGACCACCTGACTTGTTGATGTGAAGTCAACCGGTTTCAACCCTATTGTGTAGGTAGTCCTTACCGAACAAACGTTAATAGCCGAACCGATATCAACCAGAACTATAGAGATCCACTTCTTTCTACATTCTACCGCTACATATAAAGGCTTATTGTGTTTTGATCCTTTAGGTGGCAACTCTTTGTCAGAAAAAGCTATTGAGGGGACTGTTTCTCTCGAGGTGATCAGCGACACCAATTGTTCCGGCGTTGTGTCGATCGACAAGTTAGCCTTGGTAAGGGTTGACAACATTGCTTGCTGGTGTTCTTGGGAAGCCATAAGAAGCCCCCACATGGAGATGTTTGCCTGGATCTTTTTTAATTGTTTCAAGACCAGGTCTTTTCTGCCTCTTTCTCTTTCTCCTCTTCTTTGTCTTTTCCCGATGATTCTGCTTGGTCTAGATGCGGAGGCTTAAAGTAACGCCTATTCCTTGTAGACACCCCATTTTGACCGACCTTAAGACTTGGGCGCTTTCATTTGATCACCTGATGATGAAATCAAAAAGGTGTTTCTCATAGACTTCTCAGTAAGAAAATATAATTTGAGCTTTATTTCCAATCCTAAACCTATTTTGGCCAAGTGTTTTAATTAGAAACAAGTCTTTCCGTCTCAAAAGCAGTCACAAATTACCTTTCCAGGCGAATATTCCGTAAGAGAAACGAACATTCTGTTAAGGCAGGGAATATTCTGTTAAGTCAAGGAATATTCCATCCATATGCAGAATATTCCGTCAAATGTTGACTGTGACGCTAACATGATGGGCTTGCTGACGTGGCATGACTGGATTGGTCCTTGCTGTTGATGTGGCGTTGACATGTCTTTACCTAAAAAAAAAAACAAGAATGCTGTTGAAGGGGTTTGAACCCCCAACCAAAGACTCCACATCCTAAACCTTAACCACTCTGCCAAAGTATCACCTTGTGTTATATTTCCCCCTAAATAATATTTGACCATTTCAAACCAGCAGGAAGAGAAGGTGTATTTTGGCATTTTTTTTGTGTATGGGACACTCCCCTACCCCATTGGCCAGCCCATATATCACCAAATACATATCTAATCATCCCCCATTGTCAAAAAGAAATTTGTTTGCATCCATAAAAGAGGGATCCAATCTAACCACCTTGAAAACTTTGCCCTCCTATCACATTCTTGTCTCCTACCTTGTCTCCCGCCTTCTTTTTGACCTTAACTCTCCCTTATTGCCTATATAGAATGATCAGATTGTAACAGAGAAGGAGGACGATGAAATTAAAGAAAAAAAAGAAAATTAAAGTTTTGAGCCAAAAACACTTCTATCTTTCATATACACCTTCCATGGCTTATACACATTGAAATCCACCTTTTATACATCCAAAACAACTTCAAAAATTCTGAAATAGCTAAATTTCAGTAGTGATTGATCAAAGGAAAGAGTGAGTATTGTTAAAAGTGAGGAAAAATAAGAAAGTTAGCCACTTTTCCACTACACATATCCAGAGCTCAATTCTAGTTTCGAATTGAGGATTGAGAACACATTTCCTAAACTTGAAGGTGATCAAGAGGAAGTTTGGAAATCAAGAAGTTCAATCTTTTTTTGGAAGGTGAATTTCTAGTTTTTCATTTTCTTATATTTTTTATCTCATATTTATTTTCTTGCTTCTTATTTCATAGTATTTTGTTATAGTCCAAGTGGTTTGTTTATCTCATATTTATTTTCTTACTTTATAATTCATAATGTTGTTGTAATCCAAGTGGTTTGTTTAGCTCATAATTATATATATATATATATATAGTTGAGCCACCTACATGTTTCTTGTTTGTTCCTTTTCTTGGCCATGGGCCGGCTGGTTAGCTTCTTTTAGACAAGATTGCGTAATCTCCAAATGTTGACCAATTTCTGTCGATGGTTCCAAGGAACATTAAGCTTTATTTTGTTTGTTTTTATTTTGAGTGTTTGTGAGGTTGTGTTTTATTTTATTGTAATATTCCCTCCTCTCTCTCTCTCTCTCATTTGGTTTGTGATAATTTATTCAAAGTGTTGTAATAATTTCCTGTACCACTTATTTCTATCCCATTCTTTTACTTGCTTTCCTTATTTGTGAATATACATCATCTTTTTTTTTTAATTTATTTTTTATTTATTTTTTATTTATTTTTATTAATATATCCTTGCTGTGTTTCATGCATCCTTATTTGCCTAATTTTGCATTTGTGGATTTAATCAATTCCTATGTGGTTATGTGTGCTACCCCATGTTCTTGAGATGATTCCCATTTCATATCTTAAAAGTCGAATATTTAGTTGCATCTCATGTGTGAATTGTATTAGGATTTTGTATGTAAAATCATGCATTTTTGCTAACTTTGTTTTGTATATAAAATCATGCATTTTTACTAACTTTGTTTTGTATATAAAATCATGCATTTTTGCTAACTTTGTTTTGTAGCGTTCGCGGGACGTCAGTAAATATGTAAGTTTTTATATTTTAGCATCCCGCTTGTGTGTGTCTTTCTTACTATGTTTAGCATCCTACTATGAGGCTATTTGCTTATTTGATATAACTGTATGAGTGATTCAAAACTATATGAAATCAAGTTGTTCCAAAATGGGTGACATAGTCTATATTTGTATGCTTCGCATAGTAATTTTTTAGAATTTATTAAATAATCGGAATATGAAACACATAAAGGAAATAAAAATCATATCATGGTTAGTAAAGGCCGATTTTTTGATTGGGTGAGTGGAGGTGCTCACTTAATGACCTTCCCCTTTCATACCTAAAGTTCTGAGCCAAGCATCCTTGGTTACGACGAACAGTGGCCTTGGCACGAGTCATGGGCTTCCTAATTTTTCTAAAATAAATCTTATGTGGTGACTCTGAGATCTGATGACGCAGTCCATTTCTAGTAAATGTCTTTGCAATAAAATGAATTTTTTAAAAGTTGCCAAATGTGGACTCTCGTCTACGTTTCACGTTGCACTTGTGAGACTAGATCAAAGAGACTGACGGTCCGAACTGTTTAACGCGCACGGGTGCTCCTCGGGCATGTTACAGTTTCTGGCGACCCTATTGGAGATATTATGAAACCTTGACTTGAACTCCCCAAAGGTGCATTTCTGTTCCCCAAAGGTGCATTTCTGTGGATTCAGCCTTACCCTGTATTCCCTAATTCTCTGAAAAAAATTCTTCATTTTCTTTTCATTGACAATTGTGTGGACCGATGGACTTAGGGCAATGCTACCATTTTGAGCCTGTTGCTAGAAAAGAAAATCAATATATATTTGTTAGATTTAAAAAAGAAGAAGGTTATGTTATTAATATATTTATTTTCATTGTGTAATGTATTTATTTTGATGTGATATATGTGTATAATATTAAAAACAATGGGCTCTCTTTTGTACAGAACCTTAGTCGAGCATACTTAAGTTTTCTAATGATTGAGTCATTACTAGAGAAGTAGATGGAAGAGGGAAAGTGGTGGTAGTGGTGATGATGGGTGGTGGAAATTTGTTCAATCGTTAACTCCAAACTCTGAGATTAGTTGAGGGGTATTCAATCTCGACACGCAATTATCAAAAAGTAAAAGAAGAAAAGAGTACTTTTTGAAATATAGAGAAAATCTGTATTAAATCAAACTCCAAGGAAGGCAATGTAATTTATCCGAATAAAAAGGCACTGTACATTAAATAAATAAATGAATTTATATTGAATTTTAGTTGTGTAGCTTAACAACATCTAGTGTCAACCCCATATACATAGAAAATCAAATCATTCCCCCCAAAAAAATACATCTCATTTTCTCTCCCCGCATTAAATATATAAATCAAATCAATTGAATAGTACTGAATTAAAAATACACATCAAACCCAACCCAGCAAAAACAACAAATGTCACCACCACTAAACCGCCCTGGAACCTGGTGGCACCGCTAGTCGGTGCAATGGCTGGACCTTGGATCTCAACGGGAGATGGTGCCGAAGCAATTCCCAAGTGCCTCTTATGTCTCTCAGACACGACCACAACAATCAGCCTCTATCCCTTCTCGCAATGTCCCTCAGCTCCACTAATGAAGTAGAATGGTCCTGCTTTATCGAGTCTCACCTTAGTGTTACCGTCCTTTTACTCTGTAATGGGGCTCGAAGTGTTGTAGGTCACATAGTCTCTCTTGCTCACTTGCAGTACTAAATCTTTGTTGCTGTCGTAATTCCAAACTACCAAACAAGAACACAACAAGATTATGTTAATTCTGTGTAATGGCTTTCCCATATCTGGGCAACATAGAGACTTGAAGTGTACCAATGCATGCAATGCAATGAACATATAATTGAAAATAAAAGTCATCATGGAGTTCGAGTCAAGGTTTCATAATATCTCCAGCAGAGTCGCTAGAAACTGTAACATGCTCGGGGAGTACCCGTGCACGTTAAACAATTTAGACCCTCGGTCTCTTTGATCTAGTCTCACAAGTGCAATGTGAAACGTAGACGAGAGTCCGCATTTGGCAACTTTTAGAAAGTTCATTTTATTGCAAAAACATTTGCCAAAAATGGACTGCGTTATCAGATCTCAGAATCACTACCTAATATTTATTTTGAAAAAATTAGGAAACTCGTGACTCGTGCCAAGCCACTGTTCGTCATAACCAAGGATGCTTGGCTCGGAACCTTAAGTATGAAGGGAGAAGGTCATTAAGTGAGCACCCCTGCTCACCCGATCAAAAAATCAGCCTTTACTAACCATGATATGATTTTTATTTCCTTTATGTGTTCATGATTTTTATTTCCTTTATGTGTTCATATTCCGATTATTTAATAAATTCTAAAAAATTACTATGTGAATCATACAAGTATAGATTATGTCACCCACTTTGGAACAACTTGATTTCATGTAGTTTTGAAAGAGTTTTGAAGATGTACAATCCAAATAAATTGAGTTTACAAACATGAAAATCAACATTATTTCAAATTAAGCGACACGACCTCCATCCGCCGGCACTCATACAGTTATATCAAATAAGCAAATATTCTCATGGTAGGATACTAAACATAATAAGGAAGACACACAAGCAGGATGCTAATGTATAAAAAATTACATATTTACCAACGTCCCGCGAACAGCTACAAAACAAAGTTAGCAAAAATGCATGATCTTATATACAAAATCCTAATACAATTCACACATGAGATGCAACTAAAGATTCGGCTTCTAAGATATGACATGGGAATCATCTCAAGAACATGAGGTAGTGCACATAATTACATTGGAATTGATTAAATCCACAAATGTAAAATTAGCCGAATCAAGATGAATGAAACATGAATGCATAACAAAAATATATTAAAAAAAAAATGATGTATATCCACAAATAAGGAAAGCAAGTAAAAGAACGGGATTGAAAGAAGTGGGGTGGGAAATTATTACAATACTTTGAATAAATTATTGCAAACCAAATGAGAGAGAGAGGAGGGAATATTGCAATAAAATAAAACATAACCTCACAAACCACTCAAAATAAAAGTAAACAAAATAAAAGCTTCATGTTCCTTGGAACCGTCGGCGGAAATTGGTCAACATTGGGAGATTACGCCATCTTGTCCAAAAGAAGCTAACCTATAGGCCTAACTAGGCCCAGCAAAACCTGCATTCCAAAGAAATATTGAACTTCTTGATTTCCAAACTTCCTCTTGATCACCCTCAAGTTTAGGAAGTGTGTTCTCTATCCTCAATTCAAAACTAAAATGGAGCTCTGGGTGTGTGGTGGAAAAGTGGCTAAATCTCTTATTTTTCCTCACTTTCAACAACACTCAATTTTTCCTTTGATCAATCACTATTGAAATTTAGCTATTTCAGAATTTTTGGAATTGTTTTGGATGTATAAAAGGTGGAATTTTAGTATGTGTAATCCATGGAAGGTGTATATGGAAGATGGAAGTGTTTTTGGCTCAAAACTTGAATTTTCTCTTCTTTTTTTCTCTCTCTTTTCCACTCTTTTCTCTTTAATTTTGTAGTCCTCCTGTCTTACAATCTGATCATTCTATACAGGCAATGAGGGAGAGTTCAGGTAAAAAAGAAGGCGAGAGACAAGAATGTGATTGGAGGGCGAAGTTTTCAAAGTGGTTAGACTAGATCCCTCTTTTGAAATTTCTTTTTGACAATTGGGGGATGATTAGGTTTGTATTTGGTGATATATGGGTCAGCCAATGGGGTAGGAGAGTGTTCCATATACACAAAAAAAAATGCAAAAATACACCTTCTTTGCCTGTTGGTTTGAAATTGTCAAATATTATTTGGGGGGAAATATAACACAAGGTGATGCTTTGGCAGAGTGGTTAAGGTTTAGGATGTGGAGTCTTTGGTTGGGGGTCCCCTTCACCAGCATTCTTGTTTCTTTTTTTGGGAAAAGACATGTCAGAGACGAGAAGACTTGTTTCTAATTAAAACACTTGGCCAAAATAGGTTTAGGGTTGAAAATAAAGCTCAAATTCTATGTTCTTATTGAGGATTTTATGAGAAACACCTTCTTGATTTCATTGTCAGGTGATCAAAAGAAAGCGCCCAAGTCTTAAGGTCGGTCAAAATGAGGTGTCTACAGGTTGGTAGCTGGTTGCAAGTGATTGGTGGCTTGTGGAAGAGGAAGACAATGGTGGTGGGTCTTAGTGTGGGGAAGGGGAGGGGAGGGAGAAGATAGTAATGCAAGTGTTGGTGGAGTGGCTAGTAGTGCCCTGTGGAAAGTGGCCCATGGTTGGTAGCCAAGGGCTAATGGCAAGTGGTTGAAGTGCCACAGAGGAAGAGGGTGGTGGGTGTCAGTGGGGAAAGGGAGAGGAGACAGAAATGATGGTATAAATGTTGTTAGGTGGTTGGGTTGTGAGTAAATTTGTTGGGTTTTGATGCACTACTAGTGGTGATTGGGTTGTGAGTAAATTTGTTGGGTTTTGATGCACTACTAGTTGTGTTTTCGACAACAATGGAACAGAGAGAATTGATGGTGTTTGATGTAAGAGAAAGAGTTGTGTATTATTAAGGGTAAATTGGGCATTTTTTAATTTTTTTGTACTAACATCAGCAATTTGCATTTGGTCAATAAACGATTGACTAAGGGATGGACTCAAGTGTTATATACATTTTTAATGGGAGGTCAGTGATATTTGAGAGAATACAGGAAGTGACTGATTTCAGCCACTCCATTTATTCAGCTTCTGCATTGTACAATTCATGATGTTTGTTAAAGTTGTATTTTTTTTATCCATCCACTTACTCTGAATTTAACCCCATTTTGTTGCTTAATCATGGTTGAGATCTTGCTGAAGATAAACGTGTGTGTGTGTGTGGTGTTAAATGCTTGGATTTTCTAACTACATTTCTAGTTTTTAGTGAATATAAATTATTGTTTTCTCCAGACATCTTTAAAATGAATACCTCAAAATTGGACAAGGAAATGGGAAAATTATTTGCCTTTTCCTGTTTAAACCAATGAACTTGTGATGTATCTCATACTCATGTGGGTTTCTACTATCGGATGTCTTTTTTTTTTATTTTTTTATTTTTTACTTACCGTAAGCTTTCAATGACTGATTGTTTACTTGTTCAGGAAGTGGAAAAACCTACACTATGAAACCATTGCCCATCAAGGCATCCCGGGATATCTTGAGGCTCATGCACCATACTTACCGGAACCAAGGCTTTCAATTGTTTGTCAGCTTCTTTGAGATATATGGAGGAAAGCTTTATGATCTCCTCAGTGATCGGAAGTAAGTTCTATTTTTACGTCCTGGTGGATTTCTATGCTACCATTCGCAGACTTCAGATTTTCATGAAATTTAATTCTCTACTTGTTCAGGAAACTTTGCATGAGAGAGGATGGTAAACAGCAAGTTTGCATTGTGGGTTTGCAAGAGTACAGAGTATCAGATGTGGAGACAATCAAGGACCTCATTGAGAAAGGAAATGCTACAAGAAGCACAGGCACAACTGGTGCAAATGAGGAATCCTCACGATCACATGCTATACTTCAGCTTGTTATTAAAAGGCTAGCTGATGGCTATGAATCTAAGCCTCCCAGAGTTGTTGGCAAGCTCTCCTTCATAGATCTTGCTGGAAGTGAACGTGGTGCGGACACAACTGACAATGACAAGCTGACAAGGTTTATATCACTTTTCCCTTTTATTTTTCCCCCCCTTGACAAGATGCGTAACTTGTAGGCTGTGTTTGGATCATGGATTCAAGTAGGGATTTGCAAAGGTAGGGAAAGGAAAAGGTGAGGGAAATGTGAATGAAATATGAGCTAAATTTTTTCTCCATTTCACTCGTGTTTTCCTTTCCATTTCCAAATGAGTTATGCTAGAGACCCCAAATGATTTACCAAATTTTCTACCAAACCTCTCACATGGGTATGGGACCACACACATGTGGGTTTGTGTGGATCTCACACTCATGTGAGAGATTTGGTAGAAAATTTTGTAAATCATTTGGAATGCATAGCATTTTCCTTTTCAAATCCTTACCCAAATCTATGATCCAAACACAGCATTAAATATGGGCTCCCCATGACAGAATTCATTTCAAATGGATAAATTTGACCATTTGTCTTGGGGCTATTCCTTCATAAAAAATAATTAGTCATCGTACTATGTTTCTTGTAAATGTTGTCAGTCTACTAAATATATATATATATTTTGCTGATGGTAGTTAGTCTTGCGATACAGTCACAATTTGTTTTTCTTTTCTATTTTCTCTAAGGTGTTTTAAAACATCTAATGCAGAATGGAAGGTGCGGAGATCAATAAAAGCTTGCTTGCATTGAAAGAGTGCATAAGAGCGCTTGATAATGATCAGGGTCATATTCCTTTCAGAGGCAGTAAATTAACTGAAGTCCTGAGGGATTCATTCGTTGGAAACTCTCGGACTGTTATGATCTCTTGCATTTCTCCGAACTCTGGATCTTGTGAACATACTCTTAACACCTTAAGATATGCTGACAGGTACTGACAATCTTTTGATAACAAAAATTTATGCCTTTCATTTGTAGGTTTTTTATTTTCTTTCTCCCCTTGTTTCTGTGTGACTTAGCTATGTCTCTCACAAATACTACTTTTAGGGTGAAGAGCCTTTCAAGAGGGAACAATTCCAAGAAGGATACTTTGTCATTGACACTAAACCTGAAGGAATCAACAACGATGCCTGTATCATCAATCTTACCACCTGGGCCAACCTTTGAAGATGATATTGATGATTCATGGTTTGAACTAGCTGATAGGGATGAATTTGATGTTTCAGAAGAATTCCAAGAGCCAGAGAAGCCATTATGGAAGAAGAATGGGAAAGTGGAATCATATGGTATCTCGAATTCAGAAGATAAAGTGAGGAGATCCATTGGGCAGACAAAATGGAAGGACCCACCAAAATTCGATGCAAAAAACTTGCATCCTGATAATGATTTGAATGCCCTATTAAAGGTAAGGTTGTCTTTGGACATTTTTTTATCAGCTAAGGTTCCATATCATTGACTCTTGTGGTTGTGTTCTGTGTTTCAGGAAGAGGAAGATCTTGTCAATGCTCATAGGAGACAAGTGGAGGAGACAATGGATATAGTTAGAGAGGTTAGTGATAGTTTGCACTGGCTTATCTTTTTCTTCAAGTAGGATTATACCTTCTTTGGATCAGCTTTTTTGCTACCTTTTTTATTTGAATTTTGGCTTTCGGTAAAAGCCAAAACCCCATTAAAAAAGTAAAATGTAAAAATCTGAATATTAACTAAAAAAGCATCCATAAAAAAAGTTAAAAGCTTATTAAAATTGAGAGATTTTGGAAAAGATCATTACACTGGAAGATTTTGGAAAACCTTGCACGATCATCACTCCCTCCCTTTTGATCTTTCAAATTTTCCCATCATTTTCATCATCCTAGTTTTGCAACCTGTGAATTTCTTTGGTTGACCCACTTTTGCATTTGACACGTGCATATGTAAGCCTATATAGATTCAGAAATTTATGTACTTTTTTCATACTTGCAGGAGATGAATCTGTTGGTTGAGGCAGATCATCCAGGAAATCAGTTGGATGATTATGTCTCTAGATTGAATGCAATCTTGTCCCAGAAAGCTGCTGGCATTGTACAATTACAAAACCGTTTGTCTCATTTTCAGAGACGTTTAAAGGAGCACAACGTCCTAGTTTCTTCTTCTGGCAACTGAATTTTATATAGAAGTGCATATAGACGTCGGATGTGAAGGGATTTACTTTCTAAGAACATTGTTGCTTGCAAGATCAACCCGTTTATTGTTTTGCTTTATACAACTACTTTGTGGTTTTTCTGGTAGCTTATTTTCTGCTGCCAAGGCAAGATTTGGAGTGGCAGGGGTTATAATTTTCCTTGTTGGAGATCCCATTTATGATTTCCGGTTATTATTATTGATTTTATTTTTATTTTTTATTTTTAAACTCAATTACAGAAGACTATTATTCACATGCTATTTGGCATGATTTGCTTTGTAAAGCGTTATAGTTTCTTCATGATAAAGTGGATATTCTTGGACTGCATTTGTATACTGTTTTTCCTTTCTAATTTTATTGGTTATCCCTCTCTGAGTTTGCAAACTGACAACAACAAAAAAAAAAAAAAAAAAAAAAACCAATTTGTCTATCTTTGTGGAAATTTATCATCATGGTTCATGAATGAAGCTGTCAAGAAAAATAATTTGAGGCAGTGATTTGAACACCAAATCCTTGTCTTGATTCCCGTACCACTTTGGTTTTAAATGGCTTAAGAATAAATGCTGAATATTGAGTGTAACAATAACTCTGCGTTAGACCTCATTCAACATTAAGCATTAATTGTGTAGATCCAAGCTTGAATAAGAGGCTTGGAACTAATAAGCACATTTTCTATAGCAGTATATAAACAAATTACAATATGTATATATGATCCAAATTTATTCTAAGATTGATAGGGAGGGGTCACATATCAAATGAATTTAGGTCACACACATATATATATATATATATATTTTTTGTTCACTTTTCTTTGCACATAAGACCTGTTTGGTAGAGCTGTGAAAAAGTGTTTATAGCTTATGCCTAAACAGTTTATAGCTTATAACTTTCAGCTTAAGCTGATTTTTAGCTTATTCTTAAAGCATCTCCTGCCCCACTCAAAGAATAAGCTGATTTCTGACTTCCACAAAGCTATATACTATAAGTTAAACCAAACATATCAAAATAGCTTAAATTAAGCTGAAAGCTGAAATAAGCTGTAAATAATTTCTGCCAAACAGGCACATAATATGATTTTGCAAATGGTAACCGAGTGCAAGATTGGTCGATTCTTCTAGTAGAACATTATGTCCTAATTAAAGAGTAGCTTGTGACTGTGTTTTACCCTCTATTAATAAAATTTAAATATCAAATTTTAGATGGGTCACTTATGCATGGACCTAAAATATGAAATATGGATCCATTAAATTACTAAATTAGTAACATATGGGGTCATATCGAAAATTTAATACCAAAATACAATTGTCATAATAATATTGTGTAAACAAAGCTTATTCTGTTTTGAACTTCCAACTTTGTAATAGGGTGATTACAAAATCAAACAACTATGATTTTATCTGACTTTCTAAAATGACCCGATAGCCTTGTCTGCACTTCATCAAGAATTCTGAGAAAAAATTATTTGATACTCCTGGGTGGTGATACTCTTTACAAATCACAATGCAATCCTAATTACTCAATACAAAATCGTAAATTCTATTTCTTTTATCAATCACAACACCATTGGATGTTATGTAACTGTGATCGTGACTGTGACAGTATCTTGACACCACCAAATAACTTCCGAGGGTATTCTTGTCACATCAGCATGCTAGTTATTTCAGGTTAAACTAATTTTCAGTTGGAAGGGAATTTGGTCATTCAGACTCATTCATTCCCGCTCAAATTGTGATATTCATAACGAATCCCCTGAATATCAAGTTTTCAAGAACTGAAAAAACAGAGAAGATCAGAAAACAGAGAGAGAGAAAGAGAAAGAGAGAGAGAGAGGGATTTATGATCATACTGCTCGAACTGTCCGAGATGGATTTCATTAGGAAACTGAGCTTCTTGGTGTTCTTACTGTGTGTATTGATCTCTCTGAAGAAAGAAAATGCTGAAACCAAGAAGGGTTCGCCAACAATCACTTGGTCTTCCTCCTGTGATTCAGCTTCAATTTTATCATATCCACCAATGTCTCTCCCACTGTTCATTTCATCCACCGAGGCCAAGAAGTTCAAAGATGTCGACGATTCCGGATCACTCGAATACGATTTCTACCGTGAATCTTGCCCCCAAGCCCAGAAAATCATCCGATCAAGCGTGGCACGCTCCGACGTTGCTCCAGTGCCGTTGCGGCTGGTCTTCCATGATTGCTTCATTGAGGTGAAATTTCTTCTTCTTCCTTCTTGATCTTCATTCCATCTTATCAGGGTTTTTGTTGGTTTTTATTCAATCTTGATAATTTTCCTTGCAAACACTCTGATTTCAATCTAAATCAAATGTGGTTTGTTCCTTGTTGGTGGTTTTGATTTGCGTTTGTCATAGTTCCAATTGGGTTCCTGCTGATTTGTTCACCATCTGATCAGCGTTTTGTCCTTGAGAACTCGCTGATTCTAATCTGTTTCCTTGCTGTGCCTTTTGTTCTTTGTTGGTGATTTTGATTTGGGTTTTTGTTATTTCTCTGAAACTCAGTGAACTCTATCCTTAGTCACATTGGGTTCATACTGTTTTTGTTTGATTGTAGTGATTTGGGATTGTTTTCTAATCAATTGTGTTACAGGGGTGTGACGAGTCGGTTTTGTTCGATGCCATTGATGGAGTTGACAGTGAGAAAGAGTCTCCTCCAAATGAACCCTTGAAGGGCTTTGATCTAATTGACATCATCAAATCGAAGCTCGAAGAAGCTTGCCCCGGAGTAGTTTCTTGTGCTGATATTCTTGTCTTGACTGCTAGAGAAAGTGTTGTTCTGATTTGTTATCTCTCTCTCTCTCTCTCTCTCTAGTTTGTCATCTCATTTAGAACTGTACCTTGAATTTCAGGGTGGTGGCCCATTCTACCTGAAAACTGGCAGGAGAGACAGCAATCTCTCTTTCTCAGAAATTGCAACATACGAACTTCCTAGTCCCCAAGACGATCTCCCTCAAACCATCACATCGTTTGCCTCAAGGGGGTTTGATGAAAGAGAGACAGTCAGTCTCTTAGGTACTAAAAAAAAAATTTAATTTCTCACTTTCTTTCTCCCTTGATTTCTCACTGAAAAGAATTGTTTAATATCTTTGATCTATTTGCATTATTGTTATGTTTATCAATTGGCTTGAGTCCCGATTTCTCTTAGATTATCGCAATTTAAATTCTCTACCTGGTTTAAGAAGAGCTAAATTTGTCTTAAATTGGTCTATTTGGTTTCTCAATCGAACTCATAAAAAGTAAAGTACTTATAACTTTCATTTTATTTTAAAGATATCATATTTAGAACACTGAAAAAGGGATTATAATATAAAGGGTGGTTAGGATGAGTTTCATTTCTTGCCTACCAAAACATAAAAAAAATGAAATTTCATGTTCGATTGAATAGGTATCTTATGTTTCAGCCATTTTCTTGTCAATGAAATCTCAGATATGGGTCATATAAAAGGTTCATTCATATCCATTTGGTGAATTTTTTTATTTCTTCTCTTGATGTATAATCCAATCCGAAATATATGACCAAACGTGGTTTTGTTGTTTTGGAAATAGTGCTAAAATTTGGGTTTTTATTTTCTTTCCTTTGCTGCATAGGTGCTCACAGCATTGGAACAATTGGCGGCAAATTCATCCTCAACCAGCTTTACAACTTTGGCTGGACTGATGAGCCTGACCCAACTATAGACATCGAAGTCGTCAATCTCCTGAGGTCAAGATGCAACAACGGCCGCACATCACGATCATCATCACCGCATTTTGTCAACGGCTCACCATCACCATTTCTGTTGATGGCGCAGTATCTTCCTCACCTGAGGAGGCAAGAATGGAGATGGGCCATGCATCACGGGGATCGGGTTTTGGCATGTTGTACTACCGTAGTCTTCTGGAGGATAGAGGAATCCTTTATGTTGATCAGCAGCTGACAGTTGGCAAAGAAACTGAAAGTTGGGTTAGAGTGTATGCCTCAGCTGTTTCGTTGTTCAGGAAGGACTTTGCTGTGGCAATGATGGAGCTTTCCAATCTCAGTTGTTCAAATGTGTCCTGAGTCCCAAGTTAATCTTAGTTTTGTGATTGTTAAGTAGTCTGGAATGAAATTTTGCAATCGTATGTTATGATTTGTTCATTAAATGGAAGAAATGATGAAAATTTCTCATAGGATGTTAATTGACTCATCCAATCGGTAAAAAGAATTCTCTAGCCATGATAGTGATGCGTTTGGATGTGGGATTTTTCTTGTGATTATGTGATTCTAAAAAAATTTATACCCAAAACTACATGTAGAAGAAATATGACTCTAGAAAATGAAGACACACAAATATTAAGGATTTTTTTTTTGGAAAATGTTTGGTAGCTCAAAATTTTGTGGCTCAAATGGCTCAAATCTGTCAAAACGACGTCGTTTTATACTCAAAATCTGTCAAAACGACGTCGTTTTGAGTGATTTGAGCCATTTGAGCCACAAAATTTTGAGCTACCTAGCATTGTTGTTTTTTTTTTTTTTTTTTTAGTAAAGATTGGTCATAGGGTCCTAATGTCTCCTAGTGAAACTGGATGCATATGAATTTTTTTTATTCATTTTTTTTTCCTGATAAAAAGAAGAACATGAGCTAAAGCCATACATACACATGGCAAAGACACTAGCAATTAGCAGAGAGAGGTTTACAGAGTTGAAAAAACAGAACCACACTCATGTAGACATACAGACTACCGTCACACATGGACACACATAGAGGAATCGAATGTAGATTCATATTGCACAGTGAAGAAAGCATTGGCTGCAGTGTGTCTAGAGCATCAAAGGGCTGAGTCTCCGCGATGAAAGAACTCGGAGGACATATCAATGAAAAACTTGTCGACAATGTCAAGGTAAACCGGGCACGTAAGGCGTGAATAGTAGTGTAGCACCTCTTCTATGTCCAACACATAATCCACATCATTGTTCATGTCCATCATCTCCAACTCGTTCATCAACATCCTCTGTGCCAACATATAACCGTCTTCCCTTTTTCCTATCTTCTTCTCTAATTCATGTTTGTTCTTTGGAGCACGCTGCTCTTCGATACAAGTATCTTCCTCATTCATCGGCAGTTTGCTTGATTTTATAGACTTCTTGCTTGTCTTCACCACCTTGTCATTATCAGACTTCCACTGCTCAGAGAAGTCTTGGTAGAATTGATCCAATTGCTCTATGTTTGGGTTGTTGCAATATAGGGGGTTGAGAGGATGAGCTTTGGGGAGTTTTTGGTAGCCCCCAAAGAGAAATGACTTGAGGTTTTGAAGGGTTTTGTGAAAGAAGATCTTGGTCTTGTGAATGGCCTTTCTGAGCAGCATTTTTGTGGCTCTCTAGTGTTATTTTTACAAGGATATTATCTCTGTTTGTCTTTTAATTTGCTTTCTTTCCTCTCTAGAGGGAGGTTGCTTCAAATACACAGCTAATATAGACAGAGCTGTGCTTGTCCACGGTATGTCTTGAATTAACAGAACATTTTAGGTTGTACTAAAATTAAAGAGAATTAGGAATCCAATGATAATGAATATGTTTCATTTTGACTGCTTGTTGTTGAAAGCCTAGGGCTAGGATGGCATTGATTAAGAGGAACAGTTAAAGGTCAGTGGGTTGGTGAAAGCTTTAATTATTGTGTTAATCATTGCTTTCAACCACTACTCTCTGGCTTCCATTTTAATACACACAAAAATTATGTGATAATTTCAACACATGAGATTCTTGAGATATATAATCTAGCGGTTGTAAGTATTTTGTATTTCTTGCTTAACTTTTTACATTTATTAGTCCATATTTTATAATTGTGTATCTGTCACTCTTTGACTGTTTGTCTATATATTTTCAATTTTTATGGGTAACCAAATAACAAAATAAAATATTTATTCATTTTTTATGGGTAATCAATCATGTAGTGGGAGTGTGCATCTCTCACTCTTTGGCTGTTTGTCTATACATTTTCAATTTTTATGGGAAACTAAATAACCAAATAAAATATTAATTATTTTTATGAGTAACAATTAATTAATTATTAATTTTTTAATTTTTTACAAATATCAATCATATAGTTGGGAGAGTATTAAAAAGAGAGACAAGTTTTTAGAACATAATATCCCTGATCATTAAGAAGCCTGGAGTCTCTCTTTTATTATTGCAAAAAGGCACTTGATTTCATACTAGTATACTACTGTGTTTATTTCCTATCAAATTATACTGGCTAGGATTAACTTGGGGTCACTGTGCGCAATGCCCAAGTAGTGACTGTTGTGCGGTTTGTGAAATTCACTTCGGATTTTATTTTGATAATTTAAATTATTTATTTTTTAAAAAATATTAAGTAGAATATATCTGTAAAACATAAAATGATCGGATATTGATATGCCCTTTATCAACTCATATTTGTATATAAACAAAATAAATATGTAAGTATCAAACTGAATACGAGGGTGACTTGATGAATAGGCTACTGATGTTTGATCAATTTGACTGCTTACAAGTATGTTTTATTGAATATTCCTTAAAAATCGAACAGGACGACGGATTATCAAAATAAGACCCGAAGTGAGTCTCACAAGTTACATAATAGTTATTGTTGTACGCAATGCACAACAATGACCCCAAATTTGGCGAGAGTGTACATGGATTGGTTTGGTTCGAGTTAACACTAAAATTAGAACTAATCCAATTATTTTTGAAAACATGACTAAACCGATATCAATAATAAATAATTAAAATAAACAAATTTTTAATATTTAAATATAAGCCAAATAAAGAACGAAATATTATTTTATACATGCCAATAACTGGGAATATTATAGTGAAGTCCAACTCAAGATTAAACACAACCATACAAATTAAATTCAATAAGATTTTCTTTACATGAGAATCATTAAATGCAATTAAGTCCATTATAATAGACCAATTATGTGTAAACCTGTCACTATAAATAGAATTTTACATGTAAGAGGTTTGATTCTCCAGTTGGTTCGGTTTAGGCCTAAACTAAGAACCAATTCAATCCTATTATATTAATACTTTGAAGACCTAAAACCAAACTAGTGTACTCAAAAATCGAACTAAACCAACCCAAAAAAAAAAATCGAATTGATTCGATTCTTCAGTTTACTTAGGCACTACAACATTTTCTTAGTTTAGTGACATTTGAAAGTGTCACAAAACTATTCTTCTAATGACATTTTTTGGTCTTGTGGCATTTTGAACAAGTGCCACTTCTATCGGTGCCACGGTAGATACGAGTGCCACGGTAGATACTTGCAAGTGCCACTGCACCATCATGGCTGAAAACTTTCAATGACATTTTAATGTCATGGTAGATATTATTTGTGGCATTATCAAGCGCCATTAAAAAAAGAGTTAGTGACACTTGTAAGTGTCATTACACCATCAAGACTAAAACCTTTCAGTGACACTTTAATGTCATGGTAGGCACTATTCGTGACGCTATCAAGTGCCATTCATAATGATAATTTGTTGTAGAACAATTTCATCCGCTGTTGCGGAGACTCGAACCGCCAACCTTCCGCACCATAAACCTTATACACCACACTCTTCCCACTACACCTCTATACCACCACATGATTATATATGCAACATATATTATTTATATAGTACATACATCCATATTAATATAAAAGTATATGTAAAAACATAATTATTTTATCGAACATAATTTTTGTATATTGGCATTTTTTGTTTTTTCAAAAATGTCATTATAAGCTTGGAAAGTTTTTGGCTTAGTGGCATTTCTCAAAATGCTATAAAATATTTGTTTATGACACTTTTCACCTAAGTGACATAAAAAGTAATTTGCACCTACCTAGTGTCCTGACATTTTTTAAAAAATGCCATTGCAACAAAAGTTTAGTGGCATCTGTTGGTAAATGTCATGAACATAATTTTTTGTGTCATTATTTAATGAAATGTCATAAAATTGATGTGACATTTCTTTATTGAAATGCCACTAGAGCCTTATATGTTTTGTGGTTCTATGGCATTTTTCTAAAACATTTAATGCCAATTTTTATTTTTGTGACATTTTCTAAAAACATGCTACTAGTGTAGTGTTACTAAAGTGTAAATTTCTTGTAGTGACATTTTTGTTGTAGTGAAGTGACACTTTTTTTAATTGAAATGCCACTAGAGCCTTGTATGTTTGTGGCTCTATGACATTTTTCTAAAAAATGCCACCAAATATTCTTTTTGTGACATTTTTTAAGAACATGCCACTAGTATGGTGTCACTAAAATATGTTTTTGTTGTAGTGTTGTGACACTTGTTCATTGAAATGTCACTAGAGCCTTTTATGTTTGTCGTTTTGTGGCATTTTTCAAAAACGTGCCACTAAATATCATTTTTGTGGCATTTTTTAAAAATATGCCACTAGTATAGTGCCATTAAAGTATGTTTTGTTGTAGTTTTGTGATACTTGTTCATTGAAATGTCACTAGAGCCTTTTATGTTTGTCGTTTTGTGACATTTTTCAAAAACGTGCCACTAAATATTATTTTTTGTGGCATTTTTTAAAAATATGCCACTAGTGTAGTGCCACTAAAGTATGTTTTTGTTGTAGTGAGGGCTATTTTGGGAAGTTGGCTTTTAGTCACTTTTTTTGGTTTGTAGCAAAAGCCAAAAGTTGGCTTTTTTGCCTTTTTTTTCATTTCGGAAGTTGGTTTTTAGCCAACGGTGAAATTACAATTTTACCCTCATGGGTCAAAATGTGTTACATAAGTGAAGTTGTAAATATTTTAAATAAATGGGGATAGTTTGGTCATTTTATTATGATTTGACATCATAAACAAACATTAATCAAAAAAGTTAAAAGTCACTCTTTACCAACTTCCCAAATCATTTGTCTAAAAAAGCCACAATTACCCCCAAATCCTTGAATGCAGCCAGATGTGCATCAACTTTGGCTAGGTGGGTAGTTTTCTCATTGCATTTATAAGGAGAGGACAAGTTGTTTGGTTTGGTTCCCCACCTTTCAAGAGGTTGGTACCAATATTGGTTGAAATCAGGGAAAAAGTGAGAGAATGGTTGAAATCAGGGAAAAAAGTGATAGATTTGACTGAAATAAGAGATAATGAGGAAGGATGATATATGGATTCCAGATCAGTGAAGTTGCTTTCCTTTCCTTCCAGCCACCAATGCCATATTATTAGTCACTCTTCTTGTCCTTATTAGTTGTTGATCTTAAACCTGCCTGCCTGCACTTAAAAATATTTGGCTTAATTATATCAAAACATCCTTAATTATTAGCGAATATCACTTTATTCTTTTCATTTATGAATTTATACATAATTACCCTCTCAACTTTGAAAACCATGCAAATGCACCCTTTTTGGAGGTTGTTTGGAATGGGTGAAAGTGATACATTTTCAAAGTTGAAAAAGTCAAAATATACAAATTCAAAAATGAAGGGATAAAGTGATATTCGTTAATAAAAAAAGGGTATTGGTTAGTAATGCCTCTTATCTATGAATCTATACATATTGATTTTCTCAAACTTAAAAATTATATAAATACGTCTATTTCGGAGGTGGCATGAAAAGGTAAAAATGATATATTTTTATAATTGAAGAGATTAAAATGTACAAATTCATAGATGATAAGGTAAAATAATATTCAGTAATAATTGAGAAGCTATTGGCATAATTAACCCAAAATGTTTTTAAGTCAAAATCTGTTGCATTTTGGAGAAGCAATAAAGCATTTGGCTATGTGCTGTATAAAGAGGACTAGCATGCTAGATTGTGACTTCAATGCAATAGCGGCCTAAGAGATTTTTTGGCATCAACCCAACCAAACATCAAAATGAGATTTATCTTAGTTGGCATTTGAAAAATCGAAACTCTTTGTAGCAAGATTTTTTTTATTTTTTTTGGTGAGTCTTGAGCGACAGTCTTAATAGTTTAATGGTTGAGCCATCCAGTATTTAATGTATTAGAACTAGTGATTATATGAAAACTAAAATTACGTACTAAAACTGACTGATTGCATATGCATCTGTTTGTTTTCACTTAAAAAAGTAATTTATTGGCTATATAAACAAAATGGTTTTGCCAATTTGGATTTAGCTGAATTAGCTAAAAATAAAAAAATAAAAATTCAACATGATCCACCCCTATATGGCAAGTACTAGAAAATAAATAAATAAAATAAAAATTTAAAATCTAATTCTTTTTACTAAAGACCAAAAAACAAAAAAAAAAAAAAAGGAGAAGAAAGAAAGAAAAAACACAAATGTCAATCATAAAAGCAAATTTTTTTTGGCATTTTTCCAAATGTATCAACTTTTTTAACAATAATTCTATCCTACAAAATTAAAAATAAATCACTACTATAAAAAATAAATCACAAATAATAATCATATAAACTGTTTAGTCTTTCATTTTTTCTTATATACTTAAAAGTCTCATTCTAATTTGAATTACATAAAAGGCTAAGTATAAATTTGCATGTGTTATGTGTTGAGAGACAAATGTAGGTTGTCTCATAATATTGAAATTACTAAACGTAAAACTTAAAAAAAACTCTTTAGTATATTTTTTCCAAACGTAACACATCAATGTCACACTCCGAAAACGTAACGCTCTAATGTAACACACTAAAAAATTTATTAGTATATTTTTCTTAAACATAATATTTCACAAAAATTCCTTAGTGTACTTTTTCCAAATGTAGGACTCCAATCAATGTAACACTAAAAAATTTAGTAGTGTATTTTTTCCAAACATAACACTCCAATGTAACACAACAAAAAATTTCTTAGTATACTTTTCTCAAACGTAACAACGTAACATTGTACTTTTCTCAAACGTAACAATGTAACATTTAAAAAAAACTCCTTTGTGACGACCGACCTTCTTTTTCCCTTTTATTCTTTCTTTCTTCGCTTCATTCTCTTTTTATTTTCGTTGGATTAAAACTTCCGGGAATGGTTTCCTAGTTCTTATTTCGTTCGGTGTTGAATTTCGGTTGTTCCGGAGGGTGCGCGGGTGAGTCCGGGGTGCCCGGGGGCGAAGTTGAATTTTTGGGCTGCTGGGCTAGGGCCGCACGTGCGGAATTGGGCCGCTCGTGCGGTGGGAGGGGCCGCACGAGCGGTGGAGGCCGCACGAGCGGTGGAGGCTGCCACCCAGAATTTGCATACTGTCTAAGAGCGCTCGAGCAGAGGAAGGTGGGCCGTACGAGCAGCGGAGGTGGGTGCTCGAGTGGTGGAGATGGGTGCTCGAGCAGTGGGGAAGGCCGCACGAGCGGCTAACTGGGCAGTCTGTGCCCTGTTTTCTTATAACGCTTTGGTCCGAATTTAGCACCCATTATACTCATCTCCCTCTCACTCTAAACCCTATATTTCTCCCCCTTCTCTCTAGAAAAACACCTCAAACATCTAAAACTCTTTGATTTTGCTAATCTTGGGTCAAGATCTTCATCATCTCTCTCAAGATCTTGAAGATTCAAAGCTAGGGCTTTATTGGGTGGAGGAAAATCCAAGGCTCTCTTTCATCTTCTAACTCTAGGGTTTCATCTCTCCATCAAGAGCTTGAGGTAGGGTTCTCATTTGAGTTATATATATGTTTATGTAGGTTTTTATTTGTTGATTTTGGTGAGCTCCTCCTCCTATTTCGAAAATGTTCTTGGTGGTTCATGAAATTGAATGATTTGTGGATCAAAGACTATATTGTGTTCATTTAAGGACTTTTCTTGAAACTTTGAACAAAATGGGTTGAGATTGAAGTTGATGAAAAGATTTCATAAAAAGGATGAGTATTTTTAGGGTTTTGTGAAAAACCTAGAAATTTGGGGGTTTTGGGAATGTTGGATAAATCAAGGGACTTTCTTGAGATTAATGAAAGGGCGAGTGAAAAATTCTTATTTGTGTTGTATCATGAAGACTCTAGTTGCATATAAATTGACCTCACTTGATTTGTTGGCAAGATATGCATATATATATATATATATACATGTGTGTGATTACAAATTGTACAATGTTGGTTCCATGATGTATGAGTATTGTAGTATATGGAATTAGTTTTCAAGCATTGGTATGACTTTGGGATATTTAGAATGTGAAATTATACAAATGATAATTTCGTTATTGTATAAAGATCCATGATACCAAATCTTGGACTATATCATGAAATGATATTGATAAGAGAGAATGAGAAATGTAATGGCTGGACAATGTTGTTGGAATAACTTGAAATTTGAGGAAAACCCACAGGTCATGAACAAATGATTGCATTGCATTTTCATTCATATGGTAATTTGCATCTTGGAATTAAAGTTGGAAATATTCACTTTGTGAAAAGTTATACATACGTCTTGTGAAATGAGAACTAATGGAAATGTTAAAGGGGTAAATACGTTGGTAAGTCCGGATAGGGGGTGTAGTTCAACTTGATAAGTTGGTCTTAGTGTCCATGGTGAAAGACCAGAAAGCCGCGCGGATAGGTGTCGAGCCTTCCAGTTAATACTAGTAAAAATGACAGTTTAGTAGTACTTGTATAGTCTACTTGCAGACACCAGCCTAGGGATTACCAGAGTCGCATTTACCACTCCTCTTGAGTAAACTGGATGTTGGAATCAATGTGATTAAAAATGTAGTTGAAAGCATGATGACTTTTCTAATAAGCATGGCATACGATTTCATTTTTTTTAAAAAAAGAACATGGCATGGCATCTCATTGCATTAAATGTTGGGCATCTTACATAAATGTATATACTTTGTTAAGCATTTCTCTACTGGGCTTTATGCTCACCCCTATGGGTTTTGGTGCAGGTAAAGATGTGGTGCTCCCGTTGAATTGAGGCCGTGGAAATGTATTGAGAAAAGTAGTGTGCCCTTTATTTTGTTGTGATTATCTGTAAAGCCAAGGGCTATTTTTGGTATGGGTCCGAGAGACCACTTTTGTGTAACCAGGCTTAAGTCTCGGAAGTTATAGCCCGTAAGGGCATTTTATTTATTTTTGAAACCAGATGTTTCACATGCTATAGATTCAGATATTCTTTTATTTCATTGAATGTATACCGCATGTGGGACTTTGTATTAAACCCTTTCAATCAAATATGGAAAGATGGAAGGATTATTGTTATTATCTAGTGAATGTTCATTAATGTGGGTAGTTCATGTTGAAATATTTTCGGGGCATTACAACTTGGTATCAGAGCTACCGAGTTTGAGTACTTGAGGCTCGCAGGAAGTGGTTGTCATACCATAGTGAGTTCATTTCGCATGATTAGGAAATGTTTTGCTTATTTGTAATGATGTGATAGCATGCTTATGTGACTATGTAGGTATGGGATTAGACTTTTGGGATGTTATTTGCGCCTATTAGATTCCTTAAGGTCTTATTAGAAGGATACTTGATCAATACTCATTCTATTAAGAATTCTTGGTTTCTTATGGGACGAATTTCATCACTAAAGGATAATTCGTATGTGCTTAAATGACTACGTGCTTATGTGGAGTGAATTGAATTGTTGTGTGATAGGATATGTGTAAACCGTTATAGTTTAACCTGTGAGGCAAATTGTGAGCACATTTGGAATTATGTGCTAAGTTTGTTTATTTTGTTCCTCAATTAGGATGTCTAAAAGAATTCGAACAAGAGGTGGTAGGGATGGAAGGCGAGGGCGAGGTCGAGGTTGTCGGGGTGTACATGAGATACCGGTCCACGAGGTTTCGGTACAAGAAGAGGGTCTAGGCCAAGCTGACATGGTCGAGCAAGTAGGGCAAGCAGAGGCGCCGGGGCAAGCCAGCCAAGCCACAATGGGGGCTCTAGCCGGGGAAATGGCAGGGGCATTGAGGGTGTCTATGAATATCCTTAGGGCGGAAACCCAAGCTACGGAGAATACCGTAGAGACAAGGGCAAGCTTCCTTACGAGGGAGTTCTTACGGGCCAAGCCGGATGAGTTCCATGGTGGCCCTGATCTGAAGAAGGCAGATGAATGGTTAGAGCAAACGGTAAAGACTTTTGAGATGCTCCATATAGAGGATAGCGAGTTGAGGGTGACCCTTGCAAGTTATTATCTGAAAGGTGATGTGGGCCAATGGTGGAAATATGCCAAGGGTCGGATAGCACCAACATGGGAGGCATTTATGGTGGCCTTCCAAGACAAGTATCTACCTCTTACGGCTAGGGAAAGGTTGAGGCAGGAGTTCAAGGACCCCAAGCAATTAAATATGTCCGTGACCGAATTTGAAGCGGCCTTTTCTAGTTTGTCCCGGTTTGCACTGGAATTGGTAGCAATGGTGGAACGTCGTTGCTTTGAGTTCGAGCAGAGGTTGAGGATGAAGATTCTGTTCAAGGTTGCCGGGAACATGATCCGAGAGTATGATCGCCTTGTGGAGGCGGCTGCACATGTGGAGATTATTGTGGAGGCCGATGATGAGAGACTTCAGAATTGGAGGTCTAGGGGCCAAGGGTCACAGGGGGACTTTAGGCCTAACAAGAAGAATAAGGGCACTTTTTCATCCCAGTCTCAGCCACAACAGTCTAGATCTACTTACCCTTTGCCTAGTGCGGGCCAGGGGAAAAGTGCACCGAGTGGGTTTTCTTGCTTCAAGTGTGGCCAGCCGGGTCACAAGGCCTTTGTTTGTCCACAGAAGGGAGGAGGACAGCAGATGTTGCCATCACCACCACCCAACCGATCTCAGAGTCAGTCCCAAAGTAGGGTTTAGGGGCCTACTTGCTTTCAGTGCGGGCAGTCAGGGCATATGAAGAGAGCTTGCCCTCAGTTGGGAGGCATGTCTGGCGCTTCAGGGTCTAGGCAGACACAAAGCTACTAGCAGGCTCACTCAGCTCAGGCTTCACGAGTTCATCAGGGAGCCGCTTCGGTTCAGTCAGTACAACAGGCCTATCCTCCGAGGGATGAGCAGGTTGAGCAGAGACCACAGGGACGCGTGTATGCAGTTACCGCGCTAAAGCAGTTGCCAGGATCCTCGGTAGTGAGAGGTATTTTCATTGTGTGTAATTCTTTGGCCAGTGTGTTGATAGATACGAGTGCGTCTCATTCATTTATATCTGCTGCATTCGCATCTGCATTGGGGTTAGAGATGGTACAGTTAGCGTCTCCACTCATAGTTGAGTCACTAGTCGGGGGTACAGTTGACTTAGACGGGGGGTGTCGTGATTGTGAGATAGAGGTTGCTAGGCGTAGACTCCCATTTGCTTTTGTGTTGTTACACATGTCGAGTTTTGACGTCATCCTAGGCATGGATTGGTTGTCTTCATATCGGGCAGTGATAGATTGTTTTCGTCGGAGGGTCATAGTATGCACCTCGGGCGGGGATTGTTTTTATTTTTGGGAGACAAGGTTGATCGGGTCCTATCACCGGTATTTGATCCTCGTAATAGGAATGAGCTTAGCGGTCTTCTAGCTACTCTCTTGGATAGTGAGAGTGACAGGACTCGAGTTGAGTTGCCGAGTGTAGTGTGTGAATACCTGGATGTGTTTCTCAAGGGCCTTACTAGTTTGCCACCCCACCGGGAGATTGAGTTCACCATCGACTTAGTGCCTAGAATGGCACCAATTTCTATGGCGTTGTATAGATCAACACCCGCGGAGTTGCATGAGTTGAAGATTCAACTCCAAGAGCTTCTAGACAAGGGCTTCATTCGCCTTAGTACGTTACCTTGGGGAGCGCCGGCTCTCTTTGCGAAGAAGAAGGATGGGTCACTACGGTTGTGTATTGACTACCGCAAATTGAATCGAGTTACTGTCAAGAACAAACACCCTTTACCCAGAATAGATGACTTGTTTGATCAACTTAGAGGGTCTTGTTGTTTTTCGAAGATAGACTTGAGGTTCGGGTACCATCAGTTGAGAGTCCGGGAAGAGGACATCCAGAAAACGGCCTTTCGTACGCGTTATGGCCACTATAAGTTCCTTGTTATGCCATTTGGGTTGACCAATGCATCGGCTTCTTTCATGGACCTGATGAACCAAATTTTTAGGGAGTACTTGGATCACTTTATGGTCGTCTTTTAGGACGACTGTAACAACCCACATTAATGTCCTAGTCATGTTTGCATGCATTTGTATGTTTTGCCATGTTAAGTTGCTGTAACAACCCATATTCATGTCATGGTCATGTTCATGTTCATTTACATAACTTTGTCTTGTTAAGTTTGCATTCATGAATCTTGTCTTGTTCGCTTAAGTGTTGCTTGCATGCTTTGTTCCTTCCTTGGTATCTCGAGCCTAAGTTACGTTAAGCCTAGGTCATGCCAAGCCTAGGTTGTGTTACGCCTAGATCATTCCAAGCCGAGGTCATCTTCAATCCAGAATTAGCTTGGAACCACTTTGTTCGACCTCCACATTCGCCCTGACATATTGGCCGAGATGTCATTATCTAGGCCAAGGTGTTCATTACCAAGGCCGAGATGTGTACTATCTAGGCCGAGATGTTACCTTTGCACCTAAGTGATCTTGTCCTGGAGTGGTATGACCTAGACTGAGGTGTGGCACATCTAGGCCAAGGTGTGGCACAGCTTAGTCAAGTGTTGTCCTTCCTAGCCAAGGTCATTGTCACCTTAGTTGTCGAAGCTTTATCCTTAGCCGACTTCATTACTTGCCGGAGTGCCTTACCGAGTAGCTTGTTAGATACACTTTGTCATAGTCTTGTCTTGTCAATCTATCACCTTTTTGAGGAGAACCAACCAGTTGTTGCCACGTGTCCGAGCTAAGTGTTTAGTCAGCCGGCAGAGAGAGAAACCTATCATTTCTATACTTGTTTTTGAAGAAGAGAGAGAAGCTCTAGAAGAGGGAGAGGAGTTCTTGAGGGAGAGTAGATTTCCAAGCTTGATCCCTAGAGATCGAACCGTTAGATCCATGTTCTAAGGTTAGATTCTTGATCTACCCATGTTATTCCTTATGTTTATGTTATTGCATTGCATGATTGAATATGATTTGTAAGCCATGCATTGCTTTGAAGTTCGGTTTTAGAAAGAGAAAAAAATAGTATTCATGTGTTCTTCAAGAAAAGTCATGTTTTGATCCGAAAGCTCATGTCAAGATACATGTTTTTGTGTTTGTTTTCATATGATTTTCAAGTATGGGTACCCAGGTCCATGTTTTCGAACTCATAGCATGAAATCCCAGATTTTGTAATAAAGAAGTTATGATTTTAGCATTCATGTTCTTCATGATCTTCATGTTCATGTTCTTCCTGTTCTTCTCGGGTGGAAACCCAGATCTCCAGACCTCACTTCCCTAAGTGTAGTCGCCGAGATCACTCTTACCTAGACCTCGCACTTGGGCCAAGCATCATATCTCACCTTGGCCTACCTTGCATGACCACTTACACCTTTAGTTTGTCTTGTGCGCACCTCGACGTGTAGCCGCACGCCGAAGCCTAGGTAGCTACACCTCGGCCAAGAGGTGTGGGACCTCGGCAAAGACCTGGTTGGTACCTAGCATGTCTTCTTGACATGTAAAACAGTGTTTTGACTTCCAGCATGTTTTCCCGAGATCATTTGCATGCATGTAAGACTTGTTTTGTGAAGTGCATTCAGTAGACTTTGCCATGTGTTTGTAGGACTTGGACCTTTGCCTTGATCCCGACGTCCGAAGAACTATGTGAGTGGTATTTTTAATAAAGTTATGTTATAAAGATTTGATAAAGCCTTGCTTCGTTTTGATAAAAGCATATGATCAAGCATGAATGATTACCCCTATTTTTATGTATCAAGTAAGTTTTGTTTTGATGACATTCTTGGAAAGTCCTTAGTGCCAGGGGACTATAATGCAACTGCACATCTTGTTTTGAAAGTCCCTTATGCTGGAGGACTCCAAACTTTCGCAGTACTCTCATGTTAGGGGGCTACGGGCCTTTGTAACATAGGTCCTTTGTGCTAGAGGACTCTAAACTTTTGTAGCACAAGTCCTTAGTGCCAGGGGACTATAATGCAACTGTACATCTTGTTTTGAGAGTCCTTAGTGTCAGGGGACTATAATGCGACGGCACATCTTGTTTTGAAAGTCCTTCCGTGCTAGGGGACTTTAAGCCTAGGTAGCACCGTCCTTTCGTGCTAGGGGACGTTAAGCCTAAGTAGCACCCTTGTTAAGATATCGGCCACCGACGGACTATGAACGGGTGTGCTTGATGCCGAGGTTATGCTTTTGTTTTGTCGGAATGTCATCACCCCATGTTTTAAGTTGACGTATGTTGAGTAAGTAAGTAAGTTTTGAAAGACCAAGGTTCGATTGATGTTTTATTTCAAGCCAAGCTAAGCTATGTTATGTATGATTTTGACAAAGATATACTATGTATTGTTTGAAAAGGATCTCGGGTATCATTCATTTAACCCCTTTATTACTTGTACGATTCACTGAGTATCCAAGCTCACCTTCCCTATATATGTATGTAGGTAACAAGCAAGAAGTCGGCTACGCCGAGATGTGTGTTTGTATGTATGTTATGTCGGCAGTGAGGATGTCGGCAATCTTGTAGATTATGTTTCCTGACTTGTAGTTTATGTGTTTTGTATATGTCGGCTTGAGAGGCCTTCGAACAAGATGTAATGTGTATTTTGCTTATGTTATATTCAAGATGTATGCCATTTCATTTGATCTGTGCACTGCTCTTATGGACCACTTGTATTGCAAATTATTGCTTCCGCACTTGTTAGCCCCATATGTAATACTCTGATTGTGTGTGAATTTTGAAAGTTGGCCTTCGGTAATCTCGGATTACTGGCCATCACGGCACCATCCTACTAGGGGCAGTTTGGGGTCGTGACAACGACATTCTAATCTATTCAACTTCCAAGGAAGAACACGAGGTTCACTTGAGGGTAGTGCTTGATTTGCTTAGAAAGCATCAATTGTATGCCAAGTTTGAGAAGTGCGAGTTTTGGCTCACCGAAGTGAAGTTTTTGGGTCATGTGGTATCAAGTGAATGGGTAATAGTAGATTCTTCGAAGATAGATTCTATACAAGATTGGGAGCAACCTAAGAATGTCTTTGAGATCCGGAGTTTCTTGGGATTGGCAGGGTACTGCCAGCGTTTTGTGAGGGACTTCTCTAGACTAGCCGCGCCTTTGACTAGGTTCACTAGAAAGGAGGTTAAGTTTGTGTGGAGTGAAGCTTGTGAAAAATCTTTCCAAGAGCTTAAAACTAGATTGACCACGGCACCGGTGTTGATCATTCCGGAGAGGGGTTTGGGTTATACTGTCTTCTGTGATGTGTCCCGGAATGGGCTTGGTTGTGTTTTAATGCAAGAGGGGAAGGTTGTAGCATACAGTTCATGGCAGTTGAAAACTCATGAGAAGAATTACCCCACCCACGACCTAGAACTAGCGGCGGTAGTGTTTGCCTTGAAAATTTGGAGGCATTACTTGTATGGTGAGAAGTTTGAGGTTTTCTTCAACCATAAGAGCTTGAAATATTTGTTTTCCCAGAAAGATTTAAATCTAAGACAACAAAGGTGGATGAAGTTTTTAGAAGACTATGATTTTGAGTTACATTATCATCCGGGGAAGGCCAATGTAGTGGCCGATGCCCTTAGCTAAAAAATCGTGAGTAGTTTGGCGAGTGTGGCCAGTCGAGAGTGGGTTATGTTGGGTGAAGTCGGCAAGTTTGAATTGCAATTGGGTGAATCCGAGAAAGGTGCAACACTTTTTAGTTTGAGTGCTCAACCTGTCTTGATTAGCAAAGTTATAGAGGCTCAACAAGGAGACCAGGAAATAGAGTTAATCCGGGATAGAATCACCAATGGAAAGGAAGATAAGGGTTTGAACATTCGCTTATATCATAGTGTACATTACTTAGATCGCCTGTTTGTGCCTGAATCTTGTAGAGAGGAAGTGCTTCAGGAGTTCCATCACTCACGCCTTGCGGTACATCCAGGAGGCACCAAAATGTATCGAGACCTTAGCCGTCAGTTTTGGTAGAGGCGTATGACGCGGGATGTCGCATCTTTTGTGTCCAAGTGCCTTACTTGTCAACAAGTGAAGGCCGAATACCAGAGGCCAGCGGGTTTGTTACAACCCTTACCTATAACCGAGTGGAAATAGGAACACGTGACCATGGGCTTCCTAGAACACAGCGGGCAATGATGCCATTTGGGTAATTGTTGATACGTTGACCAAGTCCACACACTTCGTTCCAATGCGTACTAGCGACTTAGTTGAGCACTTGGCAGAGTTGTATGTTAGAGAGATAGTTCAGCTTCATGGGTTGCCTGTAACTATTGTGTCTGATAGAGATCCTCGTTTTACCGCCCGGTTGTGGCAAAGCCTTCAAGAGGCATTGGGAACCAAATTAACCTTTAGCACCGCTTACCACCCTTAAACCGATGGGCAGTCGGAACGCACCATTCAAATTTTGGAGGATATGCTTAGAGCTTGTGTCCTAGATTTCAAGGGGTCTTGGGAGAGGCATTTACCGTTGATCGAGTTTTCCTACAATAATAGTTATCAAGCTAGTATAGAGATAGCACCGTTTGAGGCCTTGTACGGCCAGCCTTGTAGATCACCGATTTGTTGGGCCGAGGTAGGGAATGCACCGTTGTTGGGTCCAGAGATTGTTAGGAAGACTACCGAAAAAGTTTCTCTCATTCGGAAGAGATTAGCCACGGCTCAAAACCGATAGAAAAGTTACGCTGATAAGAGAAGACGACCCTTATCTTTCGAAGTGGGTGACCATGCGTTTCTTAAGATCTCACCTAGGTGTGGTTTAATGAGGTTCGGTAAGAGTGAAAAGTTGTCTTCGAGATTCATTGGGCCTTTCGAGGTATTTGAGAGGATTGGGGAAGTGGCATACCGGTTAGCTTTACCGCCACAACTTTCGGGAGTCCATAATGTGTTTTACGTGTCAATGCTTAGGAAGTACGAACCCGACCCTTCCCACGTGCTAGATTGGGTTGATTTGGAGGTAGATGAGGATGCCTCCTACGAAGAGAGACCGATTCAAATTTTAGATACCTGAGAGCAAGTGTTACGAGGCAAGACCATACTGTTAGTGAAGGTGTTGTGGAGACACCATGGAATTGAAGAAGCGACTTGGGAGAGGGAGGCGGAAGTTCGCTCCAAATATCTGGATTTATTCGAAAATGTTTAGTTGGGTATTGTAATTTGTAATGTTCTCCAGTATTGAAGGGAAAAGTGTTGAATTGTTGATTACTGTGTTGCTTGCATCATTAATCTAAATGTGGCATTGTGAAGAAATGATATTTCGTTACAGATGTCCCATTATATCTTAGCTTGAGCAATTGTGTTTTGATGAGTTGATGATAAGAAGAATACTGAAATGTTGGTTGAACATAAATGTTGTAATTTGTTAATGTTGTTGAAATAACTATTGTTACTAGAATACTTTTGTTTAGTGAGTCTATTCAAATTTCGGGGACGAAATTTCCTATTGTGGGGAGATTGTGACGATCGGCCTTCTTTTTCCCTTTTCTTTTTTCTTTCTTCGCTTCGTTCTCTTTTTATTTTCGTTGGATTGAAACGTCTGAGAATGGTTTCCTAGTTCTTATTTCGTTCGGTGTTGAATTTCGGTTGTTCCGGAGGGTGCGCGGGTGAGTCCGGCGTGCCCGGGGGCGAAGTTGAATTTTTGGGCTGTTGGGCTAAGGCCGCATGTGCAGAATTGGGCCACTCGTGCGGTGGGAGGGGCCGCACGAGCGGTGGAGGCTGCCACCCAAAATTTTCATACTGTCTAAGAGCACTCGAGCGGAGGAAGGTGGGCCGCACGAGCGGCGGAGGTGGGCGCTCGAGCGGTGGGGAAGGCTGCACGAGCAGCCAACTGGGCAGTCTGTGCCCTGTTTTCTTATAACGTTTTGGTCCGAATTTAGCACCCATTATACTCATCTCCCTCTCACTCTAAACCCTATATTTCTCCCCCTTCTCTCTAGAAAAACACCTCAAACATCTAAAACTCTTTGATTTTGCTAATCTTGGGTCAAGATCTTCATCATCTCTCTCAAGATCTTGAAGATTCAAAGCTAGGGCTTTATTGGGTGGAGGAAAATCCGAGGCTCTCTTTCATCTTCTAACTCTTGGGTTTCATCTCTCCATCAAGAGCTTGAGGTAGGGTTCTCCTTTGAGTTATATATATGTTTATATAGGTTTTTATTTGTTGATTTTGGTGAGCTCCTCCTCCTATTTCGAAAATGTTCTTGGTGGTTCAAGAAATTGAATGATTTGTAGATCAAACACTATATTGTGTTCATTTAAGGACTTTTCTTGAAACTTTGAACAAAATGGGTTGAGATTGAAGTTGATGAAAAGATTTCATAAAAAGGATGAGTATTTTTAGGGTTTTGTGAAAAACCTAGAAATTTGGGGGTTTTGGGAATGTTGGATAAATCAAGGGACTTTCTTGAGATTAATGAAAGGGTGAGTGAAAAATTCTTATTTGTGTTGTATCATGAAGACTCTAGTTGCATATAAATTGGAAACCTCACTTGATTTGTTGGCAATATATGTATATATATATATATATATACATGTGTGTGATTACAAATTGTACAATGTTGGTTCCATGATGTATGAGTATTGTAGTATATGGAAATTAGTTTTCCAGCATTGGTATGACTTTGGGATATTTAGAATGTGAAATTATATGAATGATAATTTCGTTATTGTATAAAGATCCATGATAGCAAATCTTGGACTATATCATGAAATGATATCGATAAGAGAGAATGAGAAATGTAATGGCTGGACAATGTTATTGGAATAACTTGAAATTTGAGGAAAACCCACGGGTCATGAACAAATGATTGCATTGCTCACCCCTATGGGTTTTGGTGCAGGTAAAGATGTGGTGCTCCTGCGCAAATTGAGGGTGTGGAAATGTATTGAGAAGAGTAGTGTGCTCTTTATTTTGTTGTGATTATCTGTAATTTTTGGTATGGGTCCGAGAGACCACTTTTGTGTAACTAGGCTAAACCCTTGGAAGTTGTAGCTTGTAAGGGCATTTTATTTATTTTTGAAACTAGATGTTTCACATGCTATAGATTCAGATGTTCTTTTATTTCGTTGAATGTATACCGTATGTGTGACTTTGTGTTAAACCCTTTCAATCAAATATGGAAAGATGGAAGGATTATTGTTATTATCTAGTGAATGTTCATTAATGTGGATAGTTCATGTTGAAATATTTTCGGGGCGTTACATCCTTAATATACTTTTTTCCGAATGTAACACTCCAATCAATATAACACAAAAACTCTTTAATGTATTTTTTTCAAACGCAACATTCCAACCAATGTAATACACAAAAACTCCATAGTGTATTTTTCTCCAACGTAACACTCCAATGTAACACAGTAAAAAATTTCTTAGCATATTTTTCTCAAATATAACAATATAACATTCCAAAAAAACTCCTTAGTGTATTTTTTTCAAATATAACACTCCAATCAATATAACACACAACTTTTTAGTATACTTTTTCCAAACGTAATACTCTAATTTAATACTCCAATGTAACAACAGAAAACCACACTAATGGAAACGTAGATTTTCACGCTCGACAACCAATACTTTAGCTATCAATCCTCCCAAAAAGAATCTTCAACACCTTACCTTTCCATTCCCATCTAAAAAATAAATCAGAAAATTAGAAAAATAAATCACAAAAAAGCATTCATCTAAACTTAAATGATACAAAATCAAATAAATATAAACTTTTCAAAACAAAATGGACTAATTGATTCATAAAAAAAATTCTCAAGACTAAATGGATCAACATTCCTCCATATAAGATTTATGAATAATTTTTTTTAAAAAACATTTACCAACCCATCCCATATATCAACGTGCATTTTCAGAGTAAAAATTTAGGCCACGTTTAGTTCACTAAAATAAAGGTGAAATGCAATGATAATTTTTTTAATCATTCATTTATAATAGTAAATGATAATTTCATTTGTTGGAAATTGGGTCGGATTTAGAATTTAGACTCAACTGAATTGCCCATGATGGCATGACCCGATTAGGAGAGATCCAAATAACCTAATAGATTATATATCAAGATATGAGATAATTTTAATATGAGATAATTGTCAATATATTATATGATAATTATTAATTAGATATTATAGATATGGGATAGACGTTATCTGGGATAATATATCTACCTCATGGGTCTCTTAACTCTCCTATATAAACAGACATTGGGTTCTATATTTCATACAACTAACCAAAAAAAAAAAAAAAAAAAAAAAACGTTCTCTCTAATAAAAAAATATGTTCTCTTTTCTTATAAACCATTCTATCTTTGTACTGTGATTGGTGTGGTTAAAACTCTATTAGTTTTACTCCATTACTGTGGAGATTGTTTAAGAGTACTTGACTCATCTTCTAAGCTGGATTCATTGTGCAATCTGTTTGCCCACAATATATGCCTGAATACATATTATTTTCCGCTGTGTATATAGTATTATATTTTCTTCATTGATAACATAGCCATTATTAAAGTGTTTTCGTGCTATTGAATATCTAAAATTAATATTTTATATTAATATATGTATGTATATTATTTTTGTTTGTATAAAATATTGATGTTCGGTCAAAATGATTTTATCAATTTTTTTATTCTGTTTATATTTTTTATGAACATTCACATATATATAATATTTGCAAAATTACATTAATAGATGATGAATCATTATTGGTAGTTTTATGCTTCAAACTATCAAATATTAATAAAAATAAGGCATGTGAAATCAGTGTTAAAAAGAGAAAAAAAACTGATAATAGAGCAGCACGACTACTGCCTACGTATGCTGACATCAGCGCTGACACGAGCGCCAGCACATGCGTTGATACACGCGCCTGAGGCAGGTGTGGGATTAGTATTGATAAGACTTGATTGTTTGTTTTACTTTAAAACATTACATTAATTGCTTCTAAAATATTCCCTATAATTGTGTTTTCAGCATGGTTTGTATGATTAGCCTTATAATTACTTTTCCTACTAAAATATTGTTTTCAGCATGCCTTGTATGGTTAGTCTTATAATTACTTTTCCTACAACCAGTTTAAATTTTAGTTAAAAACAATCTGTTTAAAAACATATTTTTTTGAGTTATTAATTCAATATTTTTTTATGTTAAAATGCTTCTGTGCATGCATAATTCATTTTTTAGACTTGAATTTTTTACAGAAGTACACTGAAATCGTATGCTATTTACTGGTACAAGATTTATACTGTTTCAGTTTTTGAAATATTTATTTATATTTTTTGTGTATTATTTTTTTAAAGAAATCACGGAAAATTATAGAAAATTCCCAAAAAATTTTGAAAATTATTTTATGTCATTTAGAATATTCTAAATGTTAGGAACATCATGATTAATTTTTATGTTATGTTAGAACTCATGTCGTTATCCCCAAAACATGATTAATATTAATTAAAATTTTATGATAAAATATTGTTTATCATTTTTCATATTGCATTATCATATTGAGATGCTCATATGTGAATTTTTTCAAATCATGCTTATCACATGTCATATGATCTGGAGAATTATTCTTTTAATAAACCTGTTCATTTTTTTTTTGGCGCATTAAATTAAATTGAATGTTTTATAAAAATCATTCGAAGTGCAAGAGATGATTATAAGCTTAACGAATTTTTAATCTTATGACATGTATTCTTTATTAAAATTTAATTTGAATTTATGCAACAAAATTATTCTGTATCATGCTAAAATTTTACCCCTTGTGCATTTTTTCTCTAGATATAGTTAACTATGGCCACAAAAGGCATTGTAGCTGATTTAACTAAGGGAGAAAAGCTGGCCGTAAATGAGCATGAGGTCTTGAAGACTCTTGAACAAGTAATGACTGAGCCTGAGCAAGACACTACAGCTCAGCATTGTCGTGATCTTGAGGCCTATCAAAAATGGTACAACAAAGATCGATGTATGCACTTTACGATGTTAAACAACATGCATAATAACTTGATAGCAGAGTTTGAAGGTTCCTTGACTGCATTTGAAATGTGGAAGGCTCTCCAACAGGAATTCGGCATCACCTCTTTGGCTAAGTTGGGCGAGTTGACCTTGAAATTTGATTCTTATTAGAAAAAGGCGCATCATTCAATGAAGCAACATCTGAGAGTGATGTCAACTATGATACACGAGTTGGCGGCAACAGATCATAATCTGACACAAGAGCAACAAGTTCAAGTAGTGATTCTCTCACTTTCTCATTCTTGGAAAGAAATGAAGCGTCATATGACGCATAATGATAATGTTAAAACATTTGAAGACATATCACGTCATTTGGAACTTGAAGCTAAGTGCTTAGAGGCGGCTAAACCTGATGGCATTACTCTTGTTGCTGAGTCTAACTCGCGCTGGGCATTTGGCCATAGGCTCAGAGGACTAAGTGGGCTCCCAAAAAGAAAGATGAGATTGACCTTGGGCCAAAGCGTGCTAGCACTTTCAGACACAAAAGACGTAAGATAAATGAACTCACTGTCTAAATGACATTGGTTTAGTTGTGTTCAATACAGTCAAAACATCAGTCTCCATTAGAATTGGCCAAGGTTTGGTTCAAGGCATGACATCAATTAGTTGCAACAATTGAAGTTGAAAAGGGTTGGAAAATCAAATCCAAAGTCTCCCCAGCTAAAGTACCTTGAATCCAAGGGTTTGTTTGGTAACCATTCTGTTTTTAATTTTCAGTTCATATTTACAAAAATTTTAAAAACTGTCATGAAAACTTGTTTGATAATTTTTTTGGTTTATAAATGGTTGTCTCAGTTTATAAATTTGAAGAAAAACCGTAAACCTAAAAAATGAGTTTACGTTTTTAGTTTTCAAATTTTTTTTTCAAATAATTTTTTTAAATTAATTTTTTTTAAATAATTTTTTTTCAAATTTTTTTTTCAATTAATTTTTTTTCCAATTAATTATTATTTTTCAAATAATTTTTACCAATTAATCATTTTTTTTCAATTAATTTTTTTCCCCAATTAATTTTTTTTCAATTATTTTTTTAATTATTTTTTTTTCATTTTTTTTCAAATAATTTTTTTTCCAATTAAATTTTTTTTCAATTAAATTTTTTAATTAATTTTTTTTCAATTATAATGTGTGTGATCCCATTGTCATAAATAATAAACATAGGGAGCTTTTTTGATAAATCTACTTTCTAAGAGGTTTATTCCATCCAACTCATATTCTTTTTGACTATTCCATTAGGTCCTATTTGAGATAAGAAGACCAAAATACCATTTTCATCTACTTATGTTCCATTTAGTTCACATTATTTTCTTATGTTTCAATAAGTCCTATGGGTGACATAATTACCAAAATACCCCTAATGTGAATGTTTACACCGTCAATGTGAATGTTCATATCGTCAATGTGTAGGGGCCCGACCCATGTCGATCCTCGTGGGTGCCCGGAAAAATTTGAGTAAGGCCGGGGCGAGCCCGACCCGTTGACAATGTGAATATTCACATTGACATGTTAACATTCAAATTAATAGGAGTGTAAAATTAGTTTACGTCCCGTGGCGGCGAGAAACCCGCCCACGGCCCATAGACGGCCCAGCCCATTGACAATGTGAATATTCACATTGACATGTTAACATTCACATTGATAAGAGTATAAAATTGGCCCGCGGCCCATAGGCGGTCAAAAGCCCGCCCGCGGGCTGGGGCGGGCCTGGCCCGTTGACAATGTGAATATTCACATTAACATGTTAACATTCACATTGATAGGAGTGTAAAATTAGCCCGCGCATCGTGGTTGCCCGAAACCCGCCCACGGCTCGTGGGCAGCCCGAGGCGGGCTCAGCCTGGTCTGGCCTATTGACAATGTGAATATTCACATTGACATGTTAACATTTACATTGATAAGAGTATAAAATTGGCCAGCAGCCCAGGGCGGGCCCGACCCAGCCCGTTGCCAATGTGAATATTCTCATTGACATGTTAACATTCACATTGATAAGAGTATAAAATTGGCCCGCAGCCCATGGGCGGCCAAAAGCCCGCCCTCGGGCCGAGGCTGGCCCGGCCCGGCCCGTTGACAATGTGAATATTCACATTGACATGTTAACATTCACATTGATAGGAGTGTAAAATTAACTCGTGCCTCGTGGCTACTCGAAACCCGCCCATGGCCCGTGGGCGGCCCGGGGCGGGTCTGGCCATTTTTTTTTAATTCTTTTTAATTTTTTCTACCAAAATTTTATTATTTTCTACAAAAAAATACATTGCGCCTCAGGCGGACTGGGCCTCGGACCGAGCCTTGAATGGCCCTTAAGCGGGCCGATGGGTCCGGACGGGCTTTAAAGTGATGGCCTAGGCCCTAACCTAGAGTCTCGGACATGCTCGGACCTAGACCCAAACAAGCCTGCCCCGAGCCGTGGGCGGGCTTCGGGCAGCCCACGGGCCGCGGGCCAATTCTACATTCCTATCAATGTGCAAGTTAACATGTCAATGTGACTATTCACATTGTCAACGGGCGGGGTCGGGCCAACCTCGGGCCACGGGAAAGCTTCAGGCAGCGGGCAAATTTTACACTCTTATCAATGTTAATGTTAACATGTCAATGTGAATATTCACATTGTCATGGGTCGGGCCAAGCCCACCTCGGGCTACGGTCGGGCTTCGGGCCGCCCACGGGCTGCGGGCCAATTTTACACTTTTATCAATATGAATGTTAACATGTCAATGTGAATATTTACGTTGCCAACGGGCCGGGTTGGCCCGCCCTGGGCCGTTGGCCAATTTTATACTCTTCTCAATGTGAATGTTAACATGTCAATGTGAATATTCATATTGTCAACAGGTAGGGCCCGCCCCGGGCTGCCCACGGGCCGTGGGCGGGTTTCGGGCAGCCACGAGGCGTGAGCTAATTTTACACTTCTATCAATGTGAATATTCACATTGTCAACGAGCCGGCCCAGGCCCACTGTGACGCCCCAAATTTTTGGAATATCAAGGGAAATTAAATAAACAAAATGACTTAATAAACTAAAAAGTTGACATCTTAAAAGGGCATTCCAACTCTCGTACATAACCAAAGGTTCAAATAATATTAAATAAAAACTTAAAATTACCCAAATACAACATCAAATGAAATTATAAGGTCCTTAATAGCTAATATATAAGATAATAAAGTTATTCAACTTTAGTCATGATTTCAAGTCAGCCAAGGCTCTACGTTAGCGTCAACTCCATTTCAGCTTCAATTATATCATCGCCAAAACCTGGCATAAAACGTTAGGGCAACAAAAATATATGCCATGAGTTTTGCAACACAGTAAGAAAACATAACCAACTTACCATTCTTTTTAAGAGAAAAATAATGAGATTATAAACATGAGATAACAATATAATTGTAAACATAAATTACAACCATTAAAATAATTTCAATAATTTTAATAAATTAGGTGTCACTCGAAATCTCACTAAAGAGATTTAACTTACCAACCACTAAGCATGGCAACGGTTAATTTGAAACCCTCCCTTGGTCAAATATTTAAGTGTTACCAACCGTAACCACCAGGGATGCCCACGTCCGGAGTTATATACCCAAGTAGTGGCATCCGCGGTCTGCCCCAAGGAAACGGTCTGCCAGGGGTACGTAACCTCCCTGTGTGCCACCAGCACATCCACCCTTATTCCAAAACCGAATACCGAAAAGGGTTCAAATAAGTCCCGTGCCATCTTAGAGTTTCGCAACACAATTTACGTGAGAATTCTCAAAACTAGGGCTCACCCTGAACAATCGGTATTGACCGTCAACCCTTAATTTCGTACACTCTTTAAAACCAAGACTCACCCTGAACAACTGGTATTAACCGTCAATTGTTAACTTTGTGTATGCCGTTAATCATTTCAGTTAATTTTGATATTAATCACAAATAAATTTCAATTTTTAATCACAAATAATGTTATACCAACTCATTAAAAAATTTCAACATAAAATATTACATATGTCACACAATAATAAATAAATGTACAGAACATTCAATAAATATGTTTGGGTCATTTTTCAGAAAGAATTTTTCATAAATAAGTTATAAATAATTCTGTAAAATTCCCAGAAATTTTATGACACAGATTTATCACATTTTCTTAAATTAATTCCATACTTAAATTCATAAATCAATTCCATAATCTAAAAATTTATTATGAAACTAGAATACTCAAATTTTATATTTTAGTTAGAAATTACCAGATTTGGCTTAACATAGAATTTTTAATAAATTTTCAAACATATAGTAAAATTTGTCTTACAGTTTTCAGATTTAATTAAAAATTTGTATAAATTCGTACAAAGCTCAATAATTGTTGCAAAAATTCCTGAATGAACTAGACATCATTCTCAACAACTTTGTAGAGGAAATCATTTCAAAATTTTGAGCATAAAATTGTCTAAAAATTCGTACAAGTTTCTGGCAGATTGAAGAGTTATATAATTAAACCAAATAAAATCTTTAATCATCTCTTTAATGGCACAAACTATACATGCAAGTCTAATTCCAAGATTATATCATGATTTTAAGGCTACTAATAAAAAAAATAACCTTCAAATATTTAACATACAAATCACAAATTTACATATAACTATAAACAAAGTTTTATCTAAATTTTTAGCTATTTTAACATATGAACACAAATATAAAAATTTAACAATTAAAGAGAATGAGACGGTTATGAGAGTTTTCTTACTATGCTAGGTTGCTAACGATTTATCGTCCGAATTTGATTTATGATTCTGATCGTAAGAAATGACCGTCTTGCCTACGTGATCGTCTTGCTAAAATTTCACATCAATCGAACGCGATCTCACCGTTGATTTTCCATTGGATTCTCTAAGAACTTTTGGTTGTTGATCATCATCTTAGACTCAGAATTTGCAAGATCTAACCCCAAAAATGGATTTTACACATCGAAAAACCTAAGGGGGGTCAACCCCAAAGTCATAGGACCACTTGATTAACCTAAATGTACTAGGATGTACCGTAGCACCATGGGCCGAGAAACGCTGGATAAAATTCAATTCATCTTCCCCAACCGCCGTAGTATGCACGAAAAGAAAGACCAGAAATTTAGTTTCAAATCCACCACTTCAAATACTTGTATCTTCTTCATCGTAACTCCGTTTTATCTTATTTTTCTGTCATTGGATTCACCTCACGGCCTACTTTTTGGTTCACTACTCACACGCCTCGTTCCGTCTTTTTTTGCATGCCATCAGATCTCCAAAATTCGACGAAAAATAAGATTATTTTTCTACCGTCTCGGACATTTTTTTTTTTCGAACCATCTTTCGAACTCCATAACTTTCTTAATTCTTAATGGTTTTACTTCATTCTTTCGCCAATCTCTTCAACTTCGTACTTCATCTTACATGGCCTATTTTTCTCACTTCTTCCCCGAATGGATGGTTTTGGCATGCCGGAAATAAGCCGAAGACCAACTTTTAAAATTCAAAATAAACTTCTCTAACTTTGTTTATTTCTCCTCCATCTTCCTTCTTCTTCTCTTTCTTCACCTATAACACTTTGTGAATGGTGGTTCTAGATGATAATGGAAATAGGTGATGGTGGTGGTGGCGGTCCGACGGTGCACCAATGGTGGTGAAGTTCGCGGGTTGGTTGTTGGGATGGTGATAGTATGGGTTGAGGCCATGGCTATGGAGGTCGGGGGGAGGAGGAAAAACGTAGATAAGGAAGGAGAAAGAGAGTTTTGAGAATGAGAGGTGGAAAGAAAGAGAGGGAACCGAGAGAGATGAAACTGGAAGTGAAGAGAGGTGAGGAAGACTTAGGCTCAATTTATAGGCAAAATGAGGAAGATGAAAAGAAATAAAAAAATAAGAAATTGAACACCCGGTGGTATGACATAGCATGTTCACCACGTTTTCTTTTGTTACAGAGAATGATAGCATGTGGAAGGTAGGAGGTGAGAAAACATGGGGAGCAAACCCATGGTTTTCGATTGGGTTTTAGTATAGAAAATATTACGTTTCAGTGTAATTTGATTACAAAAAAATATAAAGAAAAATATAATAAAAATATCATACGGTTCAGAAATTAATATTGAGTAATAATATAAAGTCAAAAATATTTTATTTTATTTTATTTTGAATAAATTTTTAGTATAAAAATATACAAACTATTAAATACAAAATATTGCGAATAATTATTTAAGAAAATTAAAAATATACATATTATTTTTATTATATAAAAATACGGGGTTTCACACCCACCCCGAGCCGCGGGCGGGCTTTTGGCTGCCCACGGGTCGCGGGCCAATTTTATACTCTTATCAATATGAATGTTAACATGTCAATGTAAATATTCACATTGTCAACGGGTCAGACCGGGCCTGCCATGGGCCGCCCATGGGCCACGGGCGGGTTTCGCGCCGCCATGGGACGCGAGCCAATTTTATACTCCTATTAATGTGAATGATAACATGTCAATGTGAATATTCACATTGTCAACAGGTCGGGCCCGCCCCGCCTCGTGGGCGGGTTTCGGGCCGCCCACGGGCCAATTTTACATTCCTACCAATGTGAATTTTAAAATATGAATGTTCACATCATAAAATTATTAATCATTCAAAAAATATTTATAAGGGTATCAAAATTAAATATATGTGCATAAGTGTCCAAGAAAATAGTGTAAATCAAGAAAAAAGACTTTATGGAATAAAACTATACATACATGGGACTAAAGGGGTTAAAAAATTCCTTCATGTACTTTTTGAGTTAAAACACTTTTAAATGAGATTTATCAATAAAAATCCCATAAATATAAATATAAATATTTTAGGCCTGAACAAAGATATTTTTTAGTTTATGTTTTTAAATTTTTTTAAACATTTTGTTTAAACCAAACGTGTTTATAATTTATGTTTTTCTAAAAATAAATAAAAATCAATTTATAAAATTTTTATAAACATAAACCAAAAACGTAAATATTACGATGCCGTTTGATAACACTTACGTTTTCAGTTTTCTGTTTATATTTACAAAAATTTAAAAAACTCAAATAAAAACTTGTTTGGTAAATTTTTGATTTATAAATCAATGGTCTCAGTTTATAAATTTGGCCAAAAAATGTAAACTCAAAAAATGTGTTTTCGTTTTTAAGTTTTGAGTTTTTTTTTTTTTTTTTTTTTTTTTTTTTTACTACCCAACACTAGCCACCACCCGCCATCATTTTCCACCACCGTCTTCCACCGCCGCAACCCACCACCAACCCCCCACCACCACTTGCCACCACTACTCACCACTCACCAGCCACTATCCACCACCACCACCCACGTGGCACCCACTCGCTACCACCACCACCCACCACCTACCACCCACCTGCCATCCACCACCTGCCACCCACCACTACCATCCACCACCCGCCACCTACCAACCACCACTACTCACCACCCACCTGCTACTAACCGCCACCACCAGCCACTAACCACCTGTCACCCACCCGCCACCACCACCCACCACCACCACCATCACCCACTACCCACCCGCCACCCACCTGCCACCACCACCTACCACCCACCACCCACTCGCTACCACCCACCACCCGCCACTGTCACCCACCCACCCAGCACCACCACCTACCCGCCATCCGCCACCCACCTGCCACCCCCACCCAACACCACCTGTCATCACCACCAACCACCACCACCATCACCACCCACCACCCGCTACCGTCACCCACCCACCCACCACCACCACCACCACCACCTCCACCACCACCGGCCATCTACCCGCCGCCATCTACCACCACCCGTCATCCGCCACCCACCTTCCACCACCACCACCACTACCCACTCGCTACCACCCACCACCCGCCACCATCACCCACCCACCCACCCACCACCACCACCACCCGCTACCACCCGCCACCACCAGCCATCCGCCACCCACTTACCACTACCACCCACCCACCCACCACCACCGCTCACTCGTTACCACCCACCACCCGCCACCGTCACCCACCCACCCACCACCACCCGCTATCCACCACCCACCGTCACATCTTTCCTCCACTGTCTTTCGCCGCCACTTACCATTTTCACTTTTTTTTGTATTTTTAAATTTTTTTAAATATTTTGTCAATTACCAAACGTGTTTGTAGTTTATATTTTTCTAAAAATAAATAAAAAAATAAATAAAACTAATTTATAAAATTTTTATAAATATAAACTAAAAATATAAATGTTATCAAACAGACCCTAAACTCCTAAACTTGTCCCCACCTCCCTCAGTCTCAAAATGTGTACGCCTTCCCGTATTCCATTCCACCGTTCTCATTTGAAAACTGTTGTAATCTTTATTTTTATAAAGCATAGGCTAGCTTTCTTTTGGTTTTTATTTTAATTAATATATAATTATTTTTCAAAAGCTCAACGGAGCTGTAATCCCCCCCCCCCCCCCAAAAAAAAAAAAACACTTTCAATCAAATACTTTATTGTAAAAAGTACATGATTATGTATCATGAAAAAAATAACCGAGCTGTAATTCCCCCCCCCCCCAAAAAAAAACACTTTCAATCAAATACTTTATTGTAAAAAGTACATGATTATGTATCAAGAAAAAAATTAAATTATTTTTGTATATAAATTTTCTTGTAAGTTGAACTGTTAGTAAATAAATAAATAATTTTTATTACGTTTTTCTTTCTTTTCTTTTAATTCATCCATTTTAAGAAATATTTTCTTATACACATATTCTTGACATTGAATGAGGTCGTAGGCCTCGTTTGACAATCACTTTTTTGGTTAAAAAATCATAAAAAATGTAAAAAAAAAATAAATTAAAATATCATATCATTCATATCAATTAATCATTTTTTTATTTTCTATGCAACTAAAAAAAATATTTTAACAACTAATTTTTTTTCTACCTAACAAAAAAATAAAAAATTACTAAAAAAGTTAAATTTTCAAACAAACACTTAGGTCTCGTTTAAAAATTGATTATTTTAGTTAATTTTTTGACTTTTTACGAAAAGATTTGTAAAACATGATGTGATAATTTATAGTGACTTTTAAATTATTTTAGCCAAATGTCAAACTATTTTTATGGGTTGTTTGGCATTGGCATAGCCAACTTTTTTGTATTGATACTTTTTTGGCCTCATTTAGTTATTGTTTTGAGACTTTTTTGACTTTTGTAAGAGAAAAAATATAATAATTAAGGGTAAAAAAATAATATTTTGTCTTATTGACTTTTATAGTCAATTTTGTCTTTTTGTGATTATTTAACCTTAAAATGAATACCAAACCGGAGCTTAGTATGACATTTTTTACCTACACATGGTTTATCCATAAAATTAGTTTAAGAATTGACTATTTTAGTTAACTTTTTAATTTTTTATCAAAAAATAAAAAAATAATTTAATAATTTATAATGACTTTTGATTTTTTGATTATATTAGCAACTTCCTAAAACATAGAATGCAATTATCCAAGTAAAGAGTTCAAAATATTTCGAATGAAAAAAAAGAAAGTAAAGAGTTAAAAAAAAAAAAAAAAAATTCAAATAAATCAAAATGAATGAATCAAAAATAAATAAATTATAAAAAATTAAAATGAAATGAGAGGGGCAAGATCGGACGGGCACAAATTTCAACGCAGTCCAGACACACGCTTCACCTGTTCCAAAAAAAAAAAAGAATGAAAAAAAAAAGACCACACCTCACATCATGAACCGGCGATGAATGTGGTGGAAGAATTCCCAGTCGGCCCCACCACTCCAGTTGTTCAATTCAGGGTAATTGAGTGGTTTCAAAAAATATTTACACATTTATGAAGAAGTTTATGATTTTAATATTTTAATTCTTATAAAATTTATTATTAATATGTAATTATTTTTTTAATTTGTTCTGATTTTCCATTCAATTTATGCCATTTCATGTGTTTTTTTTTTTGTGGTTAATTTTGTAATTTCATATTATTCATAAAATTATCACTCTGTTTGTTTTAGAATTTTTAAAATTTTTAATTCATATTTTTGTATTTTTAAAATATTCTAATCAATTTATTTTATTATTTAGATCCACTTAACTTGATATATTTAAAAAGTATAAAATTTATACAAAAATCTTTAAAAAAAATATTGAATTTAACAAAATATAAAAATATACTAAATTTTTGTAATTTTTTTATATTTTTTTTTGTATTTGGTGAAATTTTTTTTTTATAAAATATATCCAGATTAAGTGTATTTAAAAAAATAAAAAATATGTAAAATATTAAAAAAAAAAAAAAAACTCATTTGTTTTGAAAAGTAAGGTAAACTAAACGAGGTGAATTCCTCATCTCAAATCATTAATATATTTTCGTTTTGTGAGGCATTTAAAAAAATTATTTAGATTTTAAATTTTGTTAACAATTTTGAAGATACTATTTACAAAATTAATTAAGATTGTTTAATTAGGAAAATAATTAAAATATATTTTTGATCAAATTAAATAGCACAAATATTTGAAAATAAATCAACAATTTGAGACGAAAGGATTATAATCTGGTACTGTTGTTACAAAATCATAGAATACAATTCAAATAAATTAAAATGAAATTAAAGGTTGCTTTTGGAAGTGATTGTTTTAGACACTGTTTGACATAAATTAAATAAGTATATTTATTTAGATAAGTACATTTATTTTTCTTTAGATCATTTCAAACAATTCTTTAGTGGTTTTTTAAATTATTTTTTGACTGAGATATAAATTGAAAAAATTTGTTTAAGAATGAATTTTTAACTTTATATGAAAAAATGCTAGAAAGAATTAAATGAATCTTTGACTATTTTATATGATTTTTTGATTTTTTTAGGCCTCGTTTAGAAAGTTATGTTTTTGGTTAAGAAATTAAAAAGTCATTACTAGTTATTAAATTATTTTCTCTACTTTTTTATATGTATTTTTGTATGAAATCAAGAAATTACTACAAAAATTAATTTTCAAATGAACTTTTAATTTTTGACTAAAGAGCTCGTTTGGCAAAAAAAAGTCAAAGGCTTTTTGGCTAAAATAGTCACAAAAAGACAAAACATCACATTCAATCCATAATCATTTCATTTTTTTTCTCACAAAAGACAAAAAATTCAAAAAGTCTATCTCAAACGAGACTTTTTAGTCCCAGGCTAAAATAGCAAAAAAGTCAAAAATAACCCAAAATAACTTTTTTGACTAAAATTTTTGTTTCCAAACACCCAAGCACACCCAGACTCTAATGAAATTGTCCAAATCAAGCTGTCTCGTGCCCACACAACAATACATTCAAAATCATGGACACACGCTTTTCATCATGAACTCCACGATGACATGGAACAATCTCAGCCGCTTCTTTAAGTACACGCGTCAATCTACCAAGAAAGCTAAAGCTAACATTGCGTGCTTTAACTGCAAGAAGGAAGGACACTTCGCTAGGGATTGCCCTGAGCTGAAGAAGGTGCTCCCTAACTTATTTTCTCACTTTGACTGTTATGCTTCTAGTCAAGTTTTAGTTGCTCACTCTTCTCATTTGTGGGTTGTAGACTTAGGAGCAACCAGCCATGTAGTGAGGGACAGAGCTGGGTTTGTTGAGTATCGTCATGTTCCAGCTGGTAGCAAACAAGTATACATAGGGAATGAATCTAGCATGGAGGTGCTTGGGATTGGCACTTACAAGCTAGAAATGTGACGTGGGCGCACTCTATATCTTCATGACGTACTGTATGCTCCAGAGATTTGACGAAACTTATTATTAGTTATTAGCATGATGAGTCTTGTTTTTAATTTTCAGTTTGAGAGTGGACAAGTTAGCATTTTTTTTGGTACAATTTATTATGGTAGTGGTTTTATTTTAGATGTTTTTTTAGTTCTAGATGTTAATAATTCTAGTTTGAATAATGCCAATGACTCTATTTCATATATTACGTATAATTGTGATGCTGATAATGATTCTATTAAATGGCAAGCTAGATTAGGCCACATTAGGAAAGATAGAATGCTCATGTTAGCTAGAGAAAGCCTTTTAGGCCCACTCGCTAGGATCAATCTACCTATTTGTGAGCGTTGCCTTGCTGGCAAGGCAACCAGAAAACCATTTGGAAAAGCCAAAAGGGCATCTTTTCCATTACAGCTAATTCATTTTGACATATAATGAATGTTAAGGCAAGAAATGGAGCTCCTTACTTTATCACATTTATAGATGACTGTACGCGTTTTGATTATGTCTATTTGATCTCTTATAAATCAGAAGCATTGGATTGCTTTCGACGTTATGTTTTAGAGGTCGATAATTAATTAAGCAAAAGCATTAAGGCTTTAAGGACAGACCGAGGCTGCGGATATCTATCTGAGCTATTCAAAAAGCTTTGTGAAGAGAAAGGAATAATTAGACAGTTGACAATTCCTGGCACTCCACAACAAAATGGTGTAGCGGAGAGAAGGAATTGAACACTACTGAATATGGTTAGGTCGATGATGGCACAAGCCAATCTTCCCATTTCCTATTGGGAAGATGCTTTGCTAACTGCGTCCTACATCCTTAATCGTGTGCCTTCTTAAATCAGTACCTTCCACCCCTTATGAATTATGGACCGGCGAAAAGCCAAATTTGGACAATTTGTGATGGGTCGTTTCACACACCAAAATTAAACACTAAACTATACCAAATTCTTTTAGAATAATGGCAAGTCCAAGTATCGATCCACAGGGTTAAACGGGAAATTAAACTAATTTAATTGTTAAATTTCTAAATTAATTTTGATAAAAAGATTGATTGTTCATAACCTAATAATAATTAAATTAAACAAAACAAATAAACTAGCAATTATAAATAAAGATGAATTTATTGATTTTGAGAAAATCTAGGGCAATGAGTTCACCACTAGTTACATAAATAAGTTTTCAATTTGAATTCAATTATGCTACGGTTCGAACTAGATAATACTTCGCAACTACAACTTCGAAGCATTTATCAAGAGAGTTATCACATTCAATGTATAGGCACGAACCATCTCAAGTAGTACGAGTCATTCGCTCTAAACTAGTGTAGCAAAACGACTAGTCCCTCGTAGTATGGCTTGTCTCATACCTTGAATATGAAAGAAAAGAAAACGATTGTATGGAAAGCATTCAACAATCACAGAAAGCCGAATACTCGAAGAAATAGTGGAGAATACATATTTGAAACTTCTAAAACACCATACAATTGTTCAAACCTTTACATAATCAAAAACCAAAAAGAAAACCTAATTACATAGCTAGGATTTCATCAAAACCCTTGAAAAGAAGACCCTAGCCACTCATGGAGGAGTAGGAAGAGGTGGAAGAGATGGAATGCTCCATGAGAATTTGCTTCGAAGATTAAGAATCACCTTTTTCCAAACCCTAGCCTTCTCTTTCTCTTTCAATTTTTCAGAACCCTATTCTAACCTATTTTTTGTCTTTTTATGCCTTTACTGTCTTTCAAATAGGTTCAAAATAGTGGCACAAAATTTGAGGTACGGCCGCACGTGCGGGAGTGGTCACCGCACATGTGGGAAGGGGTGCTGCACGTGAGGGAAAAATCCTCCGCACGTGCAGGAAACTAAGGCTCTGTTTGGTTGCAAGGTAAAGGCCGCACGTGCGGGAAGGAATTTTTTGCTCATTTTATGCTCCCACTATGTACAAACCTGATTGACATTAAACATGCATAAAATGTATAGTTCGTCAAGCAAGTAAAGTTAAGAGATCCTAATTAACGGCCTCAATGTTGAACAATTTGGCCTTAATCACATCTCCCAACATACAACTTGCTAGTCCTCAAGCAAGGAAAAACAAAGAAAGAAAAATAAACTTAAAGAAAATCTAACTATGTCTTCTTTCATGGGAAGAACGGTTGCATTTAGCATATGCAATAAGCCTTTAAACCACAAAATTACCCCAAGTGGACGAGTAAAGTCTCGTGAGGGTTTCCAGAAATGATACCCACAAACATTAACATATTCACATCTATCCAGCAACAATCAATCACACTACACCACTCAAGAATTAACTTATGTGCCACTACAATGCAATATTAAGACATGATGAATCATTGAAGACACAGTAGACAAGTACGAAGGAATCTATTGAGTAAAGACCGCAATTCAGTATTACACAAATCAAGTTCTATGTACTTGTGAATGTTAGTAGAACACATCATTAGTAACCTCGGTGTAACGTGCAATCTTCATAACTAGTTAATTGACCACTATAATAGCCTAGTGTAACTCATAATAACCCCTAACATATACAGACAAGATTAAATTTTTGTAACCAGGATTCTCAAAATGTTTTTTTTTTTTTTGTTGAAAGATTGTGCAATGTCCTGAGCCATTAAGCTTTTTAATCAACCCTTGAAGCAAGCATTGGGCCAATGACTCCCAAACTAGACTGTTTTAGAGCACTAGGTGTGAAGACACCCCTACGGGCTTAATAACTTGAGTTGAAAAGGTTATGAATCCGAACAAGTCTTTTTCCTTATTTTTCTTAACTATGCAATGTCTAGGTCCCTTAAGCTTTCTAATTAACCCATGTAGCAAGCATTGGGCCAACAATTCCCAAACCAGACGGTTTTAGGGCACTAGGTGTAAAGACATCCCTACGGGCTTAATAACTTGAGTTAAAGAGGCTATGAACCCAAACAAGTCAAGTTTTTTTTTTTTTTTTTTTTTTTTTTTAAGAGAATAAAGGCTAGTCATTTATTCTTTCCTGCAACACTAGTAATTAGTAATGATGTACACCAGGGCTTATAATAGAGAGATCACCGTTATGATAGTGTGTTCATGTGAGTCAAGGCATACTCGTGATAAGCATACTAATATCACAACCCCAAACAATTATGCTAGTGTAAACATGACAAGCAAGTGTTTACCCAATAAAATCTTTTCATACAAGTCTACTATGTTCCCCAGTTAACATATGCAAATATCATCACCCTACTAGTAACAAATCAACATCAAGTGACGTAGTGCAATCAAATGAAACAGGTATACACATGAATTATGAGCTAAATAGAAATGCACAAAAGAAAATACTCTCATCCTCCAACTTGAATATGACATTGTCCTCAATGGAAGCGGATGCAAAATAAAAAGGAAAAAGAGAATATTACCAGATATTGTAGGCGCACATCCAGGTAGGCAAATAATAACACACGCATACACATTATATGTATATATATATATATATATATATATTTTGTTCGAAAAGAGAAAAAGAAACAAAGAAAAGTAAATACAAAAATAAAAGAGACAAAGAAAAAGATAATCTAGTACTACTGAGAATCCGGTGGTGGAGGTGGGGGAAATGTTGTGCAAACAAGGCATTCATTAATGACCTCGTCTCAAACGCTTCGTCCTGAACCCGAGCGCCGAGCTGATCAAAATGCTGCTGGCTGGACTCTCGATATGTATAAAAGTCAGTTTACAGTGATGCAACTGACTGCTGAATGTCGAGCTGGTAGGCGTTAAGCTGGTCGAAAGCCACCTAAGAATAGTCCTGATGCACCTGAAAATCCATGCATAACCCCATGAGGATCTGGTGGTGATTGTGAAGAGTACTGTGGACCTGATCCATAGAGTGTTGAAGTTGTAAGTACTCCTCGCGAGTCATATATAATGGGTCCCCTTGGGAAGGCACAAGGGAGGCAGGATGAGGTGGTTGGTCATGGACGGGGTCATGAGCCTCATCAACCGGGGCACCAACTTGTTGCGGGATACGAGATAAGCTATGTTGCCATTTTCGTTGCCCAAAAGTCGAAGAAGTAGTGTCATTTATCTCGAAGATAAGTGTGAGCAAGTTGGCAAATAGCAGGGGCCAAGTCTGGTTCTGCACAGGTTGAGGCTGAATGGCCTCCTACAGAAATTTTCCCATATGCATCCAGATCACGTGCGTAAGCATGACTTGATAACCATGTTGGTTAGCATGTAGGACCCGGACAAACTCCATTCGGTGCTCAGCTTTATGCCCAAGTGAAAGGGCATTCTTATAGATCACTGAGTCAATAAATAACAAGCGGCCAGACAACTTGCTCCGGCACAAGCACGTGTAACTTGCTTCACCGTAGGCCCTCGGGAAGTACTCTTGGATGAGCTGTGTATGGGTTGTCCGCCTTCATCTTTTGGGAAGGGTTGGTGGTCCGTCTTGGAAAAGAACCCTAACACTTGGGCAATCATGGATTCTGTGATGCTGACAAGGTGGCCATCAATAGTGGACAACAGTCCTACCTCAGTGAGTGACTCGTACATGTTCTGGTAGAAGAGCCGTATTAGACGAGGATAAGTGGGCGCCGTAACAGTGCAAAGGCCCAACTATTGCTAGAGGTGGAGCCGCTCAATAGCTCAAGAGGTGACTGGGTCATTCTGAAAATAGTTGAGGGTGAACTGTGTGAGCTTGTGAAGCGGGCGTGAAGCCCACTCTAGGCATGGCAACTCAGTCGGTGGTGGCGGTGAGGATGGTGGTGACTGTGGCGGTGGTGTTGCCGAGGAGGACGAACCTCTGGCCTTTTTGGAGGTCTGGGTGGACAGCTATCTACTCATATCCTGCATACACCAAAAGCAAATACACACATACTCGTGGAACCAGCATGAGAATAAGAATATGATATTAAAGCACAAGTCTGCCCACTGATATACCACATGCAATTCTCATCATTTTTCTTTTTCTTGTTCTTGTTCTTGTTCTTGTTCTTCTTTTTTTTTTTTTTTTTTTTTTTTTGTAATAAATGAAACCTAAAATAAAATAAAATAAAATAAACTAGACACATTAACATTTTATTTAAAAACTAATGACTAAACAAATAAAAATGAACTACAGTAACAAGTAATGAATTAAACTAACAAGCAATAATGAGATAATAAAATAAATAGAATAGATAATAATCAAAATAAAATAAAATAAAATGAAAATAGTAATAATAAACAACTAAATAATTTATTTATTTTTTGTGTGAAATAAATGAAACCTAAAATAAAATAAAATAAAATAAAATAAAATAAACTAGACACATTAACATTTTATGTAAATGTTAAATGATTAAACAAATAAAAATGAACTACACTAACAAGTAATGAATTAAACTAATAAAGAATAATGAGATAATAATAATAATAATAATAATAAAAACTAAACAACTAAATAAATAAATAGACAACCTAGGAAATAAAATGAATTAGAAAATAAATAAACAACACATTACCATTTTTTTTTGGGGATTGACGCACATGTGCCTGAGATGGCCGCACGTGCAGTGGCCGTCTTCTTAGCTACCCAGTTTTTATTTTTATTTATTTTTATTTAAGGATGAACAATAGATCTCTATTAAACTGTCACTAAACCTCATTACAAGGTAAGATTGAAAGAAGAAATATAAAGTTTAAACAAAAACAAAGGATTTACCTTTAAATAGTGAAGAAAGAGAGAGAAGGAATGGGGATTTGCCAGAAAAAATGGTGGTTGCCAGAGATTCAACGGACGGAGAGGAAATATGGCGTTGGTGGTGAGGCTCCGGTGGTAGAGTGATGGTAAGAAGAGGTTGGGTGAAGGTTGGTAATGGTGGGAAGAAGAATGAAGAAAGTTGGTAGTGGTTGTGGGGTTTGAGTGAAAGAGAAAGGGATGAAGAAGATGATAAGGTAGAGAGAAAGAGAGAGAGAGAGAGAGAGAGAGAGAGAGAGAGAGAGAGAGAGAGAGAGAGAGAGAATCTGCGAGAGTGAAAGGAAAAGTGGGTCTCTAGGTTAGATATTCATTTTTTTTAATAAAATAAATACAATAAATAAATAAATAAATAAAATGTAATAAAGAATTTGTAATTTTTTTTTGACGTCCCGCACTTGCGGAGTGCACATCACACGTGCAAAAGTGCACCCGCACCACATCGTCGCACTTGCATATAAAGCAGGCCCTGCATTTGATTCATGGAATTTCCCGCATGTGCAGGACCCAGGCCGCACATGCGGCTATTGTGCTGCACCACACTACTCACTTGCTTTTAAAGCAGTAACCAACTTGTGTGACTAAGACTTTTGCTGCGCATGGGGTGATTTTGCTGCAAGTGTGGGAAATTTAATTTTTTTATTTTTTATTTTTAATTTAAAGAGTAACCATTTCTTAACTCAAGAAACACCTAAAACATTTCAAACCATTTCTACCTGCAATACACATCCAAAATAAAAATAGCACTTTGAAAATATTGGAATGCTTGACAAAAGTATAATCTTCACGTGAAAGCCACAGGTACTAATTTTCTCCCTAACAGTGTTTGTAACTTTTCCTATTCTCCAACAGGGTGACAGACTAAGTTGATTCGGTGTCCAGAATCGAGGTGCATAAAGCTAACTCGACCTATGGGGCTGCCATACAAAGTTCAAGTCAGGGTGGTTTTGAAGCAATCTCCACAACCCTGGGTATTTAAACTAGACTCTAGTCTCGAAAATTTCAAACATTTGCGTTCTAGGCTTTGCCATTCGAACTCTAGTTTCCACTGTCTAAGTTGGTATCCTAGGAACTCACTACAAACACAGTTAGGTGGCTATACCAGATCATCAGATGCCGCTCAGGCACGACTAACACCAAAGGAATTACACCTTTAGAGGATTTAAAATCTCCTAGACGTCACATAAAGCACAACAAGAATAAATAAAAATAGAATAAAATAGAAAGAAAGGAAAAGAGAACAAGACATCAATCTCTCAATCATAGTAAAAAGGATCCATTAAAGCAATGGACTCAATCATATCCCCATTCCCAATCCCCTCTATATATGGCTTTAGTCTTTGGCCATTCACTTTGAAAGTATGGCCATTCCTTGAATCTTGTACCTCAACAGCACCATGAATAAATACCTCTACAACCACAATGGGACCATCCTATCTTGATCTAAGCTTACTCGGAAAGAGTCTCAATTTTGAGTAAAAAATCCATACTTTTTGGCCTGGTTCAAAGGATTTTCTATTAATATTCTTATCATGGAATTCCTTAGTTCGAGCTTTAAAAATTTTTGAACTCTCATATGCATTATTTCAAATTTCCTCTAACTCATTGAGTTGTAATTTCTGATTGAGCCTAACTGTGGCCATATCGAAGGTAAACTTCTTTATGGCCCACAACACTCGGTGCTCAAGTTCAACCAGGAGGTGGAAAGCTTTGCCAAACACCGCCCTATATGGTGACATCCCAATGGGTGTCTTATAAGCAGTGTGGTAGGCCCATAATGCATCAATCAAGCATTTTGACCAAACTTTCCTATCTGGCCTCACTGTTTTCGCTGTTATGTGCTTCACCTCCCTATTAGAGCCTTCCACTTGGCCACTAGTTTGAGGGTGGTATGGAGTTCCAACTTTATGAGTGCTAGAGTATTTCTTAACTACCAACTCAAAGAACCAGTTTCAAAAATGCATACCCTGATCACTTATTATGGTTTTAGGAAACCCAAAACAACTAAAGATGTTTTCATGCAAGGATTTGATTACTACTTTATGATCATTTGATCGGGTAGCTATTACCTCCACCCACTTAGACACATAATCCACTGCCAAGAGAATATACTTAAACCCAAACGACGATGGGAAAGGGCCCATAAAATCAATCTCCCAAACATCAAAGATCTCTACCATAAGAATAGGGGACATTTGCATCATATCACGATGAGATATCGAACCCATTTGCTGACAGCGCAAACAAGTTCTACAAAATTGATAGGCATCTTTAAAAACGGTGGTCCAATAAAACTCGCTTTGTAAAACCTTGGCAGCCATTTTATGCCCACTAAAATGACCGCTACATACAGAATAATGACAAAATGTAAGAATGCTATGCACCTCACTCTCCGGCACACACCGTCAGATCACTTGGTTGGAGCAATATTTAAACAACTCCGGATCCTCCCAAAAATAATGCCTGACCTGGGAAAAGAATTGGTCTTGGTCTTGCTTAGACCAATTTTGAGGAATTTGACTAATAGCCAAGTAATTCACATTATGTGCAAACCACGGGGGGCTCGCTCGTGACACCACAAGAAGTTGTTTGTCTGAAAACGAATCATGCAAAGTTAGAGGGTCACTAGTATACTCAACAAGGACTTGGGAGAGGTGATCCGCCACTACATTCTCAGATCCTTTCTTATCTCGGATCTCTAGGTCAAATTCCTGAAGCAATAAAATCCATCTAATTAACCTAGGTTTGGTCTCTTTCTTTGATAGTAAATACCTCAAAGCGGCATGATCAGTGAAGACTATGACCCTGGAACCTAGGAGATAGGACCGGAATTTATCTAAAGCAAAGACCATAGCTAACGACTTTTTCTCGGTGGTAGTGTAATTCAATTGAGCATTCGAGAGAGTATGACTAACATAGTATATAGCATAGGGTGCCCTATTGACCTTTTGGCCCAACATAGCCACGACTGCATAATCTAAGGCATTACACATGATTTCAAAGGAAAGCGACTAATCCGGTGATTTCATGATTGGGACGGTAGTAAGGGCCACTCTCAGTGTTTCAAAGGCTTTCAAGCATGCCTCATCAAAGATAAAAGGTGCGTCCTTAACAAGTAAACTATACAAATGACGGGATATTTTACTAAAGTTTTTGATGAACCTACAGTAAAAACCTGCATGCCCTAAGAAAGACCAAACTTGACGCACCAAAATGGGTGGAGGAAGGCCTGCAATGAGGTCAACCTTAGCTTTGTCAACCTCTATGAGTCGAGGGGACACAATGTGTCCCAACATTATACCCTTACGAACCATAAAATGGCTCTTTTTCAAACTCAAAATCAGGTTTGTCTCCACACAACGAATAAGGACTTTGGTTAAGTTTTAGAGACATTCCTCAAAAGATGGCCAAAACACAGAGAAGTCATCCATGAAAACCTCTAAAAATTTCTCCACCATGTCCGAGAAAATGGCCATCATACACCGTTGAAAAGTCGTCGGTGCATTACATAGCCCAAAGGGCATGTGCCTGTAAGCAAAAGTGCCAAAAGGGCAAGTGAACGTGGTCTTTTCTTGGTCAGCGGAGTACATCGAGACTTGATTATACCCCGAGTAGCCATCAAGAAAACAATAAAAACCCTACCCCGCTAACCTCTCAAGAATTTGATCAATAAAAGATAAAGGAAAATGGTCCTTCTTAGTCATGGAATTCAATCTCCTATAATCAATACACACTCGCCACTCAGTAGTGGTTCGTGTGGGGACCAACTCTTCCTGCTCATTCTCTACAACAGTGATGCCCAATTTCTTGGGCAGCACTTGCATGAGACTCACCCACTTGCTATCCAAGATGGGGTATATAATACCCGCATTCAACAATTTTAACACCTCATTTTTCACAACCTCCTCATGTTGGGATTAACTCTCCGTTGCATTTCACAAGAAAGTTTGGCATCCTCCTCTAGATGTATAAGATACATGCATACGAAGGGATCTATCCCTTTCAAATCAGCCACCGACCACTCTATAGCACTCCAATGTGCCACAAGAACACTCATTAATTGACTTTCCTACTCTACAGTTAAGTCAGATGCAATGATGACAGGTAAAGTATCCTTTGGCCCTAAAAAAACATACTTGAGTGTGGTCGGGAGTGGCTTCAAATCAAGTGTAGGTGGTGTGACTAGGGATGGTATGGCAGGCTCTCTAGACAGAGGAAGAAGGGACTCAAACCGGGCTTTCCATGGAGGAAAATCTAGTGTAGAAGAAGAATTAAGTAAGGTATTCACCTCCTCAACTGATCCGTTAATATCAAAATTTTCAAACCCAAAATGAGCTAGACAAGCCTCTAGTGGGTCTTCTACAAGAATGGAGGGTAAAGCCTCCTCCACAATCCCATCCACAGCATCCACAAATAAACACTCCTCTTTTTCATGGAGTTGTTGGGATGTTTGGAGCACATTGAGTTTCACTTGCATATTTCCAAATGAAACATCATAACCCCGGTACGACAATTTATGCAAGCATTGGCCGTAGCCAAGAAAGGTCGACCTAAGATCACTGGGATTTGCTTCCTAGAGCTGGCTACCGGTTCCATGTCTAAAATCAAAAAGTCAATAGGAAAATAAAACCTATCAACCTTCACTAGTACATCCTCAATTATGCCACGTGGCACTTTGAGGAACCAGTTAGCTAACTGGAGTGTAACAGTAGTGGGCTTCAACTCGCCAAGCCTGAATTATTCGTACACAGAGTACGACAACAAATTGACACTAGCCCCTAAATCTAACAAGGCCCTATCAATGAAATGGTCCTCTATAATGCATGCAATGGTTGGGGCACTCGGGTCTTTAAGCTTAGGGGGTGTGTCACTCAATAAAATGGAGCTTACTTGCTCCGTGAGTATGACCTTTTGGGACACGTGTGTCCTAGATTTATGTTTTTGCGTACAAAGGTCCTTCAAAAATTTAGCATAGAAGGGTACTTTCTTAATCACCTCCAGCAGGGGGAGGTTGATTTTCACTTGTTTAAAAACCTTCATCATTGCTTCCATGGGTGCCGCATTTTTATTAAAAGGGGACGGTGTATCAAGGCATTAGGGAAAGGGTGCCTTAGGCACATATGGTGCCTTAGGCTCCTGTAAAGTGCTAGGGGCTAAGTCATCCCCCTTAGGTGTTTCTCCCTCACCCTTGTTCTCTTTTGGTTGACTGTCGTGATCACCCTTCTTAGCCTTAGTTGCATCAGACGCAACTGGCCGAGGCTCTAACTCTCTCCCACTTCTCAAAGTGATCACCGCTTGCACCTGCTTATGGTGCTTTCCATTCCCATCCAATCTCTTTGCCCCATATTGACCCTTAGGGTTGTCCACAGTTTGACTCGGTAATTTTCCCTCCTCTCTCCTATTCATGTTATTAGCCATTTGATCCAATTGGGCCTCTAGCTTGGCAATAAAGTGAGTATGGGAGTGAATTACTAGTGCTAACCCCTTAAGTTTTGGGAGAACTTCTAACACCTGAGTCTCAAAGGCTGAGTTGCCTTGAGGAACAGGTGGGGGTTGTGGTTGCCGGTAAGGTTATGGGGGTCGATAAAGTTGTGGTGGCTTGTAGGAAGATTGGTTGGCAAAATTATTAAAATTTTGCCTTGGTGGTGGAGGATTGTAAGAAGTGTCATATAAATGAGGTCTCCATGAAAAATTAGGGTGATTTCTCTATCCTGGATTACATGTATAGGAATATGGATCATTACCCGGGTTGGAGAAACCTTGAGCCGCATTTACATGCTCTTGGACTTATTCCACAAATTGTGATGCTGAAGGGCACTCACTCAGGTCATGAGCAGGGCTCACACAAATAGCACATGCCTCATAAAATTGAGGCTGATCTTGCTATGTAAGGTCGTGTCCTAAAGCTAATAATTGGTCCATCTTGTGGGGCAATGCCTCTACCTGTTGGGCTAACTCTAGGTTTTGCCCTACCTCAAAAATGCCCCCTCTTTTTGGGGCTCTAACTACCGGTTGCCGGACTTGCCGAGCTGTGGAGGCATAGTGAAGGGAATTATCACTTAAGTTCTCAAATAGTTGCCATGCCTCGGCGCCATTTTTGAACATGTATGTCCCACTACATGAAGAATCCACCATTTGGCAGTGAGGCTTAGTTAAGCCATAGTAAAAAGTCTGCACAAGTTGCCAATCAGGCACTTGGTAGTGGGGACATTGTTGGAGAAGGTCACAAAAACTCTCTCATGTCTCATGAAATTGCTTGCCATCAATTTGAGCAAAATTGGTGATGGCTAATCTGAGTTGGTTGGTCTTACCAATGGGAAAGTATTTCTCCAAAAACTTCTACTGTAATTAGTCCCATGTTGTGATAGAATTAGCAGGTAAGGAGTTCAACCAATGTTTGGCTTTGTCTTTTAATGAAAATGGAAACAAACGCAACATTTAGGGCCTCATCAGTGAAGTTCTGGATCCTCACTGTAGAGCAAATTTTCAAAAATTCATGCAGATGTTTATAAGGGTCATCATAAGCTAGTCCATGGAATAATGGGAGCATTTGGATGGTGTTGGACTTAATCTCATAATGAGCAACCGTGGTGTCGGGTAACTGGATGCATGATGGTGATGTATATGCAGTGGATGTGAAGTAATCGTCCCATTGAGCCCATTTAGGCCATTCGGGTTTGCCATCTCTATTGGTTCGAAGTATAGATAAGGGTATTCAAGCCTAGGAACACGGGAAGAGGCTCTAAGTTTCCTAAGAGTTCTTTCTAGTTCAAGGTCCAAATTCCACAATTTAGGGTGACAAGAACGGCGCCATGCATACACTACTCACACACACACACACACACACTAAGTTCTGACTTTGTGCACTAAGTTATGAAAACAGAATACCAAAGGAGAAAATACTCACAGCAGTTAAACAAAAACGCTTTACTCGTCTTATGGGTGCTTGACATGTAGACCGTTGTTTCTAATCCACTTAAGCTCTTTCTTTCTTTTTAGCACTTTGGTACCCTATTTGCGAGTATTTGTTTTTGTTTTTTAGCACTTTGGCGCTATGGTTTTGTTTAAAACTTGGTTGCGCTTCGCTTGCACTTCAGTAATGGCTCCAATTGTAAACACTCTGCACACTTAGCAACACTAAAATATAAAATCCTAAATTAAAAATTAAAATAGGAATGTCACTTTAAATTACTTAATTTCACCAGAAGTCCCTGGTAACGGTGCCAAAATTTGATGGGTCGTTTCACACACAAAAATTAAACACTAAACTATAACAAATTCTTTTAGAATAATGGCAAGTCCAGATATCGATCCACAGGGACAAACAGGAAATTAAACTAATTTGTTGGTTAAATTCCTAAATTAATTTTGATAAAAAGATTGATTGTTCATAACCTAATAATAATTAAATTAAACAAAGCGAATAAACTAGCAAATATAAATAAAGATGATTTTAATTTGAAATCAATTATGCTACGATTCAAACTAAATAATACTTCGCAACTACAAGTTTGAAGCATTTATCAAAAGAGTTATCATGTTCAATGTATAGGCATGAACCATCTCAAGTAGTACGAGTCGTTCGCTCTAAACTAGGGTAGTAAAGCAATTCATCCTTCATAGTATGGTTCGTCTCATACCTTGAATATGAAAAAAAAGAAAACCATTATATGAAAAACATTCAACAATCACAGAAAGCCGAATACTCGAAGAAATAGTGGAAAATATATATTTGAAACTTCTAAAACACCATACAATTGTTCAAACCTTTACATAATCAAAAACCAAAAAGAAAACCTTATTACATAGCTAGAGTTTCATCAAAACCCTAGAAAAAGAAGAGCCTAGCCACTCATGGAGGAGGTGGGAAGAGGTGGAAGAGATGGAACCCTCTATGGTAATTTGCTTTGAAGATTGAGAATTACCTTTTTCCAAACCCTAGCCTCCTTTTTCTCCTTCAATTTTTCAGAACCCTATTCCAACCTATTTTTTGTCCTTTTATACCTTTGCTGTCTTTCAAACAGGTTCAAAATAGTGGCACAAAAGCTGAGGTACGGCCGCACATGCGGGAGTGGTCACTGCACGTGCGAGAAGGGGTGCCGCGCGTGCAGGAAAAACCCTCCGCACGTGCAGGAAGCTAAGGCTCTGTTTGGCTGCGAGGTAAAGGCTGCACTTGCGGAAATGGGCCTTCGCACGTATGGGAAGGAATTTTCTGCTCATTTTATGCTCCCACTATGTACAAATCTGATTGACATTAAACAAGCATAAAATGTATAGATTGTCAAGCAAGTAAAGTTAAAAGATCCTAAATAATGGTCTTAATGTTGCACAATTCGGCCTTAAATCTATTTACGGCCGTGGGTTCAGCAATTTTCATACATAATACTTCTCATAAGTATGGGAAGTTAGGCCCTAGAGGAAAGAAGTGCATCTTTGTTCACTATTGTGAGCATTCTAAGGGCCATATGTTTATTGAAGAGCAACCAGATGAGAGTGTGACTGAAATTGAGTCACGTGATGTGGACTTCCTAGAAGGAGACTTCCTAGGAGAAGTGAGGTTAGTAGAGATGGAGGAACCACAACATGGCGCACCAAGTAGCTTAGTTGAGAATAAGGAAATCCCTCAAGCTTCTAGGGACAGTAGGAGTGACATTGATGGACTAGGTCTAACAAATGTAGATTCTCAAGAACCTCAACATCGTAGAAGCGTGCATGGATCCATCCCTTGTCGTCATTTTGAGATTGAGAGGGAAGCATTCATGATTGCTCCAAGTGACATTGCTGAGCCAAAAACAGTAAAAGAGGCTCTACCATCTCTTACTAGTTGTAGATCGCCCGAACTCTCTCCGCATGCCCCCCTTTCGGAGAGGGCGCGAATTGGGTTCTAGCTACTACAGTTCGGACTCCTGTCACGGTTTTAAATCTAATCTCACAAAGTGCAATGCAAGACTGATAAATCACCAAAGAGTCCAAGTCCGGCAAATCGTTTTGGAAAATCGATTTTAATCAAAAAGCGCCAAACATGGACTGCTTTGCCAGATTTCAGAGTCGTCACCTAAATATTTTGTTTTGGAAAATTTAGGAAACCCTGGCTCATGCCTAAGGCCACGTGTTTGTCATCACCAAAGTTGCTTCGGCTCGAAAAATTGGATACGAGGGGGAAAGGTCATGAAATGAGCACCCCCGCTCGCCAGATCAAAAGATCGGCCTCTACTAATCATGATATGTTGTTTTGAAAACACATGTGTTCTTGTTTGATTATTAGCTAAATTACTATGTGATGCGCACAACACACAAGTATAGACTAAATCGCTCGATTTAGAATAAAACATCTCATGTTTGTTTTTTTTGAAAATGGTTTGAAGATGCTACTCGCAAGTAGGCTAAAACGCTGATTTGCCACCAAACAAGGTGGGCTTAAAACATGATGATTTGTCACTCCAAGTGGGCTTAAAACTCACATTTTTGATGAATTGTTCCAATTCAAGTAATGAAGCCTTCATCCACAGGCATTCATGCAATTAATCATTTAAGCAAATAGCCTCATGGCAAGCATGCTAACATGCAACACTCACACTTATGCAAGTTTGCTAAAGCGTAAAGACTTACAGTGTACTCCAAGCTAAAACAGAGAACTAGCTATGTTAAAATGCCTAATGCAACACATGCAAAAATGCAACTAAATAGGCTCGGCTATCTAAGATGGCATATGAATGCAACACTTGATAACATGCTTTGAAACACGTATTCAAGAAAGTGTATTGAAATACGATGCGGTTTGAATGATGCGCCGATACAAGACAAATGAATGATGCACGCATGCAAGCATAAGATATGCTAATCGAAAGATGCCCTAAAACTAACTATCAAAAGCGGATAAATAAAAGGGAGAAAGACGTGGGGTTGGAAGACATTCACACACACACGCACACTTATTACAACATTTGCCCTCTTGACGGAGGGTCTCAATGAATTAGCTAAGCTAATCTAACTAACTAATCTAATTAAGCTAATTAGACTAATTATTACACAATAAAATGAATAACTAGTAAACTACTTACTAATTATTACAACACTTAATTAATTGACAAACTAATTAATTAAATTACAATTTTCAGCTAACTAACAAGTAATGCAATGAAATGTGCTGCCACAGCTCTGTTCCAAGAGGTTGAGATACATGCTCGGTTGGCACTCACTCGGAAATCTATTACCGTGCTGTCAATTGCCTCTGTTTGCACTTGCCTTGGTCTCTGAAAATTGTGCCAACCTCCAGATTGCCTTTACTTCAAAGCAGGGATGTGCTGGTGGGCTGCCAGCTAGAAAAAGTGGCTGCCAACCAGAAAAACTGGCCGGCCGGCTGGCTAGTTTTTCTGCAGGTTTCTAGTTTTGCTGCAACAGAGAACAATAGAGGCACAACAATGTATTTCTAAGACAATGTGTGTATTACCACACTTCTTATCATGTCTCAAGCTCAAAGGAGTGTGGTACTCGACTTTCGGGCCACCAACCGAGTATGACAATGCACGATAGTCGAGAAGCCAAGTTTGTACAAGTCATTGAATGCACAAATAACACACAAGACTCAAGAGGCCTCCACCCTATCATGCACAATCAAGGGGGATGGAGACCAAGAAATGAGGCACGTTTCATCACTTTGAGTATGAAACGCCCCTCGTTTCTCGTGTTTGGATTAACGTCCGATCCAAACACAATGCAATGCAAACAACATGCTCATCTTTCAATGCTAAAGTGGCATGCACAAGACTTTATCATGTAAGCAATGCATGCAAGACATGTTAAGGGCCAAGAGCACTAAAGCTAGTGAAGTGTATTACACATGAGGCATGCACTATCAATCTTAAGGGGTCAAACTAGCTATGAACAGAGCTTAATCATGCCAAAACAATGGTCTAAACATGCTGAAATGGGAGCTCAAAATGCTAGCTCAAAATGCTAGAAGAACATGCACACATATTGGCCTATAAGCAAGGCATAATACACAACCCTAAAAAACTATGAAGAAGTGAAGTATATGAGAGTGTGACTACACTATATGCACTGAAATTACATGCTAAATGGTGCCATACCATGCAAACATCACATGCACAACATGTTAAAGGCCCCAAAACTCAAAGCTAGTCAAGCCCCTTTACACTACACCCATATTAAACAATGCTCAAATGACCTTGGCCACACAAAATAGACCTCAGGCTGGTCGAAACAATGGCAAAAACATGCTAGACTTGCAACATAGATGGCAAGAAAGATATGCTCATGTATTAGCTCACAAACAAGGTATAAAGGCACAACTCTTAAACACAATGAAAGAGTGATAAACATGAGAGTGTGGAAAAGATATAAGCTCTGAAATTACATACCAAATGATGCCATATCATGCACACATCACAAATATAGCATGCTAAGGGCCTCAAAACTCACGACTAGTGAAGCCATTTACACTATAGCTATATAAAGCAAGCCTCAAAGGACCAAGATCACTCAAAACAGTCCTAAAGCATGTCAAAACAATGCCAAAAACATGCTCGAGTGGAGCCAATGCAAGCTAGAATGGTAAGCCAAATCACCAAGTACACTAGGCTAATGAGCATGATCGCACTACAAGTGCAAAAACCAAGCAAGAGGTGACCCAACCAACCAAAATCAGAGTTAGAGCATGTTAAATAATGGCCAAAAACATGTTGGAGTGGAGCCAATACATGCTAGAATTATAGTCTAAGACATGAAACATGTTAGGCTAGCAAGTAGGATTACACTACAAGTTTATGAAGCATGCAAGAGGTGACCAAACCAGCCAAAAATAGAGTTATAGGAGGTCCAAAAAGTCACAAAAACATGCTCAAACTAAGCCTCAAGAGGATAGAAACACATACTCATTTGGTAAGCCAACAACACATGCTAACAAGACAAGAGGAGGGGGGACTCCCCCCTCCTATTTGGGACCTCAAAAAAAGTTTTCTACCATTGAAATTCTTCTGGAATTCGGTAGTTTTAAGGCCAAAAGGAAGTTGTTTGAAAAGCTTGAAAGATAGCTCAAAAGGCCTTACAAGCCAAGGAGCAAACATGAGGAAACACCCCCTAGCCAAACAAGGCTTAAACCACCATTTTAGAACCCCAAAATCAGAGTTTTTTATGGTTCAAAACCAGCACCAAAATAGTACAAAACAATGGCAAAAGGGGGATAAAGCAAGTGTGCAAAAACAAGCTTGAAAGGGAGAAGTGCTTACCCTTGAAGCACAGTAGCAAAACCAGCCAAAATCTGAGCCAAAACCACCTTTTGGAGCTCAAACAAAGTCCTAAGGCATCTTAGCCCAATGGTGGTCAAGTTTGATCAAGGATGTGTATGCAAATATGTAGGGAATTCTCACTTTCAAGCCTAAAACAAGAGGACAAAGAGAGAATTCTAGAGAGAGGGAAGAATTTTCTCATAAATCTTCTAGAGAGAGGATTTTTTAGAGAGAGAGGCTCCCCAAAATTGTTAACCTCTTCTAAAAATGAGAGACATGGCTCAATATATAGCAATATATGAGCATTGGTCGAAATATCTAAGCTAGGACAGGTGGCACAATCCTGGAAGACAGCTGGAGGAGAAATATTTGCAAAAAATCTGAGCCAGCTACTTAACTGGCCGCCCAGCTACTTCAACTGGCCGACAGGCCACTTAACTGGCTGACAGCAAAAATCTGCTCTGCAGGTCAAACTTCAAATGGGCATATCTCCTTCATATGGACTCATTTTCAGGTCATTCTTGTGTCCAAATTGAAGCCCCGGAAGTAAGCTTTCCAATGGTGGTAGCCTTACATAAAAATTCCGACTGTACAAAGAGTTATTCCTATTTTGGTGAAGCTACTTAGTTTCGATCCTTCTCGGATTCATGCCGAACTTCTCCCAAACTAGTTTTCTTCCCTCCTCTCCTCTTTTCTTCAACCTCAAACCCCTAAACAAGGTGTTTTGAAATATTTTTCAAAGATTTCATATCTCTTTCATTCATTTCCACTTTGTCCTTATGATGGTTAGATTAGGGACATCATGTTTTGTTTACTAGTTTATGATGGTTAGATTAGGGATATCATGTCTTTCTCCCTTTTATTTACTAGCTTATGATGGTTAGATTAAGGACATCATGTTTTGTTTAGCATACTTCATGTTTGCATCCATTTGTATTACATGCACCGAGGCTCGATTCATTATTCTAACTACATTGTTAGTTTAAATACTTTTTTGAATACGTGCTTAGACCACATGTTATTTTATTGATTCATATGCCATATTAAGTAGTCGAGCCTATTTAATTGCATATCGCATGTGTTGCATTAGTCATATTGCATAAAGTTAGGATCATGCATTTTTCTAACTCTCATGTTTGTTTTGACTTGGAGTACTAGGTGAGCATTTTCCTGCTTTAGCATATCGCATGAATGTTGATGTTGCCATGTTTAGCATGCTTGCCATGAGGCTAATTGCTTAAGTGTTATAACTGCTTGAATGCCTGTGGATGAAGGCTAAGTGCTTGAATTGGAATAATTTGAGTAATGTTTATATGTGATCACTTTTTCAAGTGGTATATATTTCGAAACAATTTTTAAAATAAACATGAATCGAAATGTTCCAATTCTTGCAAGTTAGTCTATACTTGTGTGTGTGCACATCACATTGTAAATTCTAGCCAAATAAATCGGAACAAGAACATATAATGCTAATAAAAATCATATCATGATTAGTAGAGGCTGATCTTTGATCAGGCGAGCGAGAGTGCTCAAATGTATTCAAGACCTTCCTCTCTTGTACCTAAGTTCTTGAGTCGAGACAATCTTGGTGATGATGGACACGTGGCCTTTGGCACGAGTCATGGGTTTCCTAAATTTTTCAAAAATATTTAGGTGGCGACTCTATATTTGGCAAAGTAGTCCATTTTTGATAATTTGATTCAAAATCAATTTTCTAAATGATTTATCGAATTTGGATTCTATGGTGTTTATCAATTTCACATTGTACTTGTGAGATTAGATTCAGAATCGCGAGAGTCCGATACTGTACGGCTTATTTTGAACTTCCGAAAGGGGACGCAAAAAAGTCGAGCTATAGACATTTTCATTAATAAACTGCACGGGTACAGTCGACACTTTATACATGAAAATGTCACTAGTACAAAGCCTAAATCATTTAACGCATCAATTACAAAAACGGCCGATCAAAGTAAACAGTTGAAAATAAAAATATCTATTAAAAAATGGTAGCCTAGAAGTCAAATTCCTCTGGATCTGATTCTAGCGGTTCAGCTTCCAACTGCTCATAAGGAATCAGCTGATCGAGAGTCACGTTGGTGGCCGCCAAAGCTTTGAACCATCCGTGCTTGAAACCTCGATTCTCGAACTTCATGGCTTTATCAGTATATAATTCCTTGGCCTTAAGCTCTCCAGCGGCAAAAGCCTTGGCCGCATCCACCGCAGCAAGCTCCTTCACTTTCCTCTCTACCTCAAGCTCGGCCTTAAGTTTTGATATTTCCTTTTGAGCCGATTTGAGGGAACCGTCTATCAAATTTGCCCTTTCTTCAGTAGCCCTATGAAGCAAGTCGACGTGCTACACTTTTTCCTTAGCAGCAACGGCCTTCATCTACTCTTCCTCTACCTTAGCCGTCGCCATGGACAAATCGGCCGCTGCAGTAACAGCCTTGTCTTTTTTAGCTTCAAGTTGGCCTTCAAGGATACCAAGTCGCTCTATGGAAAGCCTTCCTACCTCAAAAAGGAAATTTCATAAAGCTAGACATTTTATCAAAACTTACCAGTATGGCTGATTGCGCTGCCAGAGCAATCGCAATGACATCTGGTTTGGCACGAAAAGTTTTCCTGTCTGCTGAAAGTGAGAGAGCCGAAGTCACATTAAGGTCCATAGCTAGATCTTTGATGGCCGACCTTATAGCGATCCCGGGTTTACCCTTGTTGTACAGTGATCCGGACATGTGTCCGTGGATGTTGGTGGTTGTTTATTATCTTGTTTGCATCCTTTTTACTTCTTATTGAGTTATAGGATGTGTTGGGCAGGTTAGTTTCAGGTTGGTTGTGTTTGGGAGCCTAGTGTTGCTGCCTAGATTTTTGGACCTTCGCTCGAGCGAGGAGTTTGTCGCTCGAGCGAGAGTTGAGTTCGTGTCTGGTGGGTCGAGCCAGAGTGGCTTCGCTCGAGCGAGCGATGGCGTCTGGTTCTGGACCTGAGAGTTGTATTTCTTGGCTCGAGCGAGCTTTTCCTGGCTCGAGCGGTCTGGTTTGTTCTTCGCTCGAGCGAGAGGTCTGTCGCTCGAGCGTGCGTCTGGTTGCAGACCTGAGGGTTTGAGTTGTTGGCTCGAGCGAGCATTCTTTCGCTCGAGTGCACTTTTGAGTTTTTGGCTCGAGCGAGAACCTCTTGGCTCGAGCGAGAGTTTTCTGTGTCTGGTCGCTCGAGCGACAAAGGCTTCGCTCGAGCGAGCGTGTTTTATATCAGCGAACAGTAGCGTTTTTGAACATCACTTTTTCACTTTCTTTTTTGATCAAACCCTAGATCCGAGACCCTCTCTCTCTAAACTTACACTCTCTCTAAGAATTGATCTCCCTAGAGTGTGAATCTAGCCTAGGGCCTTTGTTAAAAAGATAGAGGGCGTTGAGAGCTTTGATTTAATCTGAAAAAGTTTGGATTTGGAGCACGTTGATCTTCGAGTCTTCATCTCCTTTTTGGCTTAAACTTCGAGGTAGGGATATCCTACTCCTCTCTGTGGGTTTTGTCTTTAAATTTTAGTATTTTGAGATGTTGGGGTTGGTTTGGTAAATTTTGTGAAAGTTTGGGGCTTTTGTGTAATTTTCCAAAAGTTGGGGTTTTATTCGTAATAAACCTAGATGCATGTTTGGCATAGAGAATGGAATAAATGTTGAATCATTGGTGGAAATGGGACCTAAGGGTTGAAATGTTAATTATGGGAATTGACCTAATTACATTGTTTAATTAATTGGGAGAATTAATTGTGAGGAATGAGAAAATGAAATGTTGATTGAATATCCATTGTGCATTTATTTTCTGTATAGAAATAACTGCTTTGGGCTATCGGTGGAGGATAGTCGTGATTGTTGTAGACAATGCATGATGATTAGGCAAACGAAAACTAATCAATGGAATGTGTCATGGAATTTGACGGTTGATAGAATACATTAATTATATGTATTGAGTGATTGTATATAGAACCAATGTGTTTGTATACGTTATGTGTAGAGGAGGAGATGGGGGATGTACTCCGCGGTTTAGGGGAAGATAGGGGATGTACCTCTAAACCGGATAGTGTTGGGAGAAGATAGGGGATGAACTCCGTAGATACAGCTCATATGCTTGTCTAGTAAAGTGAAGATAGAGCTCATATGCTTATCTTTGTGAAGTGTGGATATAGCTTATATGCTTATCTGTGGATATTGTTGATATACATATCTGTTGTAGAATGTGGATATAGCTTATTTGCTTATCTGAGAATGTGGATATTGTTGTTATGCATATCTGTTTAGAATGTGGGTGGTGCTTATATGCCTATCCGTTGAAAAAGGGAAAATGAAAGGTAACTTGGACTCATAAGTCGTATGACATAAATATGTGATTTATGTGAATGTATCAGCGTTGGCCATCTATCAATTGCTATTATTTTAGTCATTGTTCATGGTTGGTTTAGTGTATTTCTACTGGGCTGTGGCTCACCCTATATGGGAATATCATTTTCAGGTACAGGTAGCATGCCACCTCCAAGGACATAGCTTGGGAGGCTAGAGGCGGACATACTTTTGTCGTTTTACTTTTGATGTATTACATGTAAATTCAAGCCAAGGGCTTAATGTGTAAACGAGTTAGTACTTTTTTTGTTGTAACCAAGTGTTAACTTGGAAAGCTGTAAGCCCATAGGGCATTTGCTTTTATTGTTAACATGTAATACTGATGTAATGGAATTCTGATAAATGGAAGAATGTGGAGCTTTTACATATTAATGCATGTCTCATTTGTTGGGTTTAATGTCATTATTTTGAGGGCGTTATAACTTGGTATCAGAGCGTACCAGGTTCGAATACTTTGGGTACGTGGGAAGTGATTAGTATCACAATGGGTTTGTCTCGCTTGATAGAGACTTAGATGTAGTATCATATGCTATGTGCTTAATTGATAACATGCTTATGTGACTATGTGGGTATGGGATTTAATTTCTAGGATGTTGATTGGATCCTTGGGTTCCTGGGAGTCTTGTTGGAAAAGCACTTGATCAATGCTATTTCTAACCGGAACTCTAGTAACGCCTCGGGACTATCATTATCCGGAAATGAAATTCGTAAGTGCTTATGTGTTTATGTGCTTACGTGGAGTGAATTACAGTTGTCCATGCATTAGGACGTGAGTGTTTAGTTTCGGCACATTTGTGAATGTGCTAATGTTCTGTGTTACCTTTATTAGGATGTCAGGACGAGGAAGAGGTGCTAGGCGTGGTAGACCTGCAAGGCAGGAAGCACCGTTACCGAGTGAGATTCCGGCAGTGTAGGAGGGGGTTGGCCAGGCCAATGTGGCTGAGCCAGCGGGTCAGCAGGCCATGGGTGCCTTGGCCAGAGAGATAGCAGGAGCTTTGGGTATTCTTAGAGCTGGGAATCAGGCAGCTGAGGTAGGGCCTTCTTTCTTGAAAAGGGAGTTTTTCCGGTCTAATCCGGATGAGTTTGTCGGGGATCCGAAGGAGCCACTGAAGGCTGATGAGTGGCTAGAGCAAATGAGTAAGACGTTCGAGATGCTTGGTATCGAGGACGGAGCACTGAAAGTGACCTTGGCATCCTTCCAACTTAAGGGAGATGCGGGTCAATGGTGGAAGTACGAGAAGGCTCGTGTTGGTGGTACTTGGGAGGCGTTTGTGAACGCTTTTCAGGAGAGGTTTTTGTCTGCAGCAGCTAGGGAGAAGTTGAGGGATCAGTTTAGCCGGCTTAATCAGCAGGGCTTGTCAGTGGCCGAGTTTGAGGCTACATTTACCAGTCTGTCCAGGTTTGCACCTGAACTGGTGGCGTCTGAGGAACGCCGTTGCTATGAGTTTGAGCAGAAGTTGAGGCGGGGCCTCAAGTTGAGGGTTGGTGGGTCTTACATCCGGGAGTATAGACACCTAGTGGACGCTGCAGCTCATATGGAGCTCATGATGCAGGAGGAGGATGAGGGGCAGAGAGGCTCCAAGAGGAGCCAAGATGGTCAGGGCGATGGCAGGAGGCAGAGGGGTTCTAACCCTCAGCAGTCGCAGGGTGGTGTTGCTAGATCGACCTTCCCAGTGCCGAGTGCAGGCTCCGGGAGAGGTGGTCAGGGGGATTTTACCTGTTACAAGTGTGGCCAGTTGGGTCACAAGGTTTCTGTTTGCCCGCAGAAGGGTGGGGGTCAGAGAGCTGCTTCTTCTTCAGCTAGACCGCAGAGTTAGAGTTTGGGCAGGGGGCAGCCCTTGTCTTGTTATCAGTGTGGACAACCTGGGCACCTGAAGAGGTTTTGCCCACAGTTGAGTGCCACTTCGGGAGCGTCTGGTTCTCGGCAGACGCAGAGTTTTCAGCCAGCTCAGTCCGTGCAGGCCTCGAGGGCCAATCCGGGAGCTTCGTCATCCCAGTCTGTGCAGCAGTCTTTTGCTCCGAGAGGTGAGCAGGTAGACCAGGGGCCTACGGGGCGCGTGTATGCTGTTACCGCGCAGGATTTAGTACCGGCTCCATCGGTAGTGAGAGGTACTTTTCTGGTTTGCAACTCGGTTGGTAGTGTGTTGATAGACACGGGTGCATCTCATTCTTTTGTATCTGCTGCATTTGCATCTGTTTTGAAATTGGAGTTAGCACAGTTAGCATCTCCTATTTGTGTGGTATCGCCTTTGAGTGGTGAGTTGATCCTGAAACAGGGTGTTAGAGGATGTGATATAGAGGTCGCCGACTATAGGCTTCCTTTTCCGTTTGTTGTCATGCCCATGAAGGGTTTTGATGTTATTTTGGGTATGGACTGGTTATCGTCATACCGGACTGTTATCGATTGCTACCGCCAGAGGGTCACGTTATGTACCTTGAGCGGGGAGTGGTTCCATTTCTTGGGAGACCGGGTTGGTTGTGTGTTGCCACCGGGGTATGATTCGCGAGGGCGAAGTGAGCTTAGTGGTCTACTTGCCAGCTCTGAGAGTGGTGAGAGTGGTGAGACCCAGATTGTGTTGCCGAGGGTGGTTTGTGAGTATTCGGATGTATTTCCCGAAGATCTTGTTAGTTTGCCACCTCACCGAGAGATAGAGTTCTCTATTGATTTAGTGCCTGGTACGGCGCCGATTTCTATGGCACCTTACCGTTTTACTCCAGCAGAGTTGGTTGAGTTGAAAGTTCAGCTCCAGGAATTGCTAGATAAGGGCTTTGTTCGCCCTAGTGTTTCGCCGTGGGGAGCACCGGCCCTCTTTGTTAAAAAGAAAGATGGTGCCTTGAGATTGTGTATAGACTACCGGAAGTTGAATCGGGCTACGGTTAAGAATAAGTATCCTATGCCCCGTATAGATGATTTGTTTGACCAGTTGAAGGGTTCCCGTTGTTTCTCTAAGATAGACTTGAGATCGGGTTACCACCAGTTGAGGGTCAGGGAAGAGGATATTCCGAAAACGGCATTCCGTACGCGGTATGGCCATTATGAGTTTCTGGTGATGCCATTTGGGCTTACCAGTGCACCGGCAGTCTTTATGGACTTGATGAACCGGATTTTCCGGGAGTTCTTAGACCGATTTGTGGTCGTCTTCGTGGACGACATCCTTATCTATTCGCCTTCAGAGGAGGAGGACGAGGAACACTTGAGAGTGGTACTTGAGTTGCTTAGAGCCCATAGGCTGTATGCCAAGTTTGGGAAGTGTGAGTTCTGGCTGAGGGAAGTCAAATTCTTAGGCCACGTAGTATCCGGGGAAGGGGTGTCTATTGATACATCCAAGGTTGAGGCAGTGCAGGATTGGGCACAGCCTAAGAGTGTGTTTGAGATCCGCAGTTTTCTGGGATTAGCTGGGTATTACCGTCGGTTTGTGAAAGATTTCTCCAGGTTAGCGTCACCGTTGACTAGACTGACTCGGAAGGGAGTCAAGTTTGTGTGGAGTGAGACTTGTGAAAAGTCGTTCCAAGAGCTGAAAGTTAGATTGACCACTGCTCCGGTGTTGATTATTCCGGAGAGAGGGTTGGGTTATGCGGTTTATTGTGATGCCTCACGAGAGGGTTTGGGTTGTGTGTTGATGCAAAAAGGGAAAGTGGTAGCTTATGGCTCACGTCAGTTGAAAATACACGAGAAGAATTACCCCACACACGACCTAGAGTTAGCGGCTGTGATCTTTGCCTTGAAAATCTAGAGGCACTATCTTTATGGTGAGAGGTTCGAGGTGTTCTCGGACCACAAGAGTTTGAAGTATCTGTTTACACAGAAAGACTTGAATTTGAGGCAGAGGAGGTGGATGGAGTTCATCGAGGATTATGATTTTGAGTTGCACTATCATCCGAGAAAGGCCAATGTTGTGGCTGATGCCCTTAGTAGGAAATCCATTAGTGATGTAGCTTGTATAGCCATCCGGGAATGGGAGATGTTAGGAGCACTTGGTGAGTTTGATTTGCTACTGGGCGAATCTGTTGAGGCTGCGGCCTTGTTTTCTGTTGTTGCGCAGCCTACACTTGTGACACGAGTGTTAGAGGCACAGAGAGGTGACCTTGAGGTAGAATCCATCCGAGAGAAGATCTCCAGTGGGAAAGTTGAAAAGGGTTTGACGGTGTATCCCGACCTGAGTGTGGGATACCGAGACCGTTTGTTTGTGCCGGAGTCTTGCCGAGAGGAAGTACTCCGAGAGTTTCATCATTCGCGCCTTGCGGTGCATCCGGGAGGTACTAAGATGTATCAGGATTTGGGTCGCCAGTTTTGGTGGCGGGGTATGAAGAGAGATGTGGCGGTTTTCGTATCGAAGTGCCTTACTTGCCAGCAGGTGAAGGCCGAGCATCAGAGGCCAGCGGGTTTGTTGCAACCCTTGCCTATTGCCGAGTGGAAGTGGGAGCATGTCACTATGGACTTCGTTGTAGGTCTTCCGAGGACTCAGCGGGGTAGTGATGCTATTTGGGTGGTTGTAGACCGGTTGACTAAGTCGGCGCACTTTATTCCTATGCGCGTGAGAGATTCGGCGGATTATCTCGCCGATTTGTATATTCGGGACGTAGTGAGATTGCACAGGGTTCCAGTGACGATCATCTCAGATAGAGATCCTCGTTTTACCGCCAGGTTGTGGCAGAGTTTGCAGAGTGCCTTGGGCACTAAGTTGACCTTTAGTACGGCTTATCATCCTCAGACTGACGGGCAGTCCGAGCGTACTATTCAGATCCTCGAGGATATGCTTCGGGGTTGTGTCCTTGACTTTAGCGGGACGTGGGAGAGGCACTTGCCCTTGGTAGAGTTTGCCTACAACAACAGTTTTCAGTCTAGCATCGGTATGGCACCGTTTGAGGCCTTGTATGGCCAACCGTGTAGGTCTCCAGTTTGTTGGGCCGAGGTGGGTGATGCACTTTTGTTGGGTCTAGAGTTGGTTAGGGAGACGACGGAGAAAGTTGAGCTTATCCGTAGGAGGCTTGTTACAGCCCAGAGTCGACAAAAGAGTTATGCCGACCGTAGGAGGAGGCCTTTGGCGTTTGAGGTAGGTGATCATGTCTTTCTGAAGATATCACCTAGGCGAGGTTTGATGAGGTTTGGGAAGAGTGGGAAGTTATCCCCTCGGTTTATTGGTCCTTTTGAGATCCTTGAGAGGATTGGTGAGGTTGCTTATCGGTTAGCCTTACCGCCGCAGTTGTCTGGAGTGCATGACGTGTTTCATGTGAGTATGCTTCGGAAGTATGAGCCAGATCCATCACATGTGTTGGATTGGACCGATTTAGAGGTAGATGAGGATGCCTCGTATGAGGAGAGACCGGTTCGGGTCTTGGATAGGCGGGATCAGGTCTTGCGTGGCAAGACCATTCCTTTGGTGAAAGTCTTGTGGAAACATCACGGAGTGGAGGAAGCCACTTGGGAACGTGAGTTGGAAGTCCACGAGAAATATCCAGACTTGTTTGTTGATATGTAATCTTGTATGTAAATTTTGAGCTATTGTTGAACTTAAGAGCTTTTATATATGTCTTAAGTTGTGAAACATTGAAAATGTTTTGGTTTCTTGGAAGTATGTTTTGGAACTTGCCTCATATGGAAGTTGGATGTAACATTATATATGTTGATTATACTGTTAAAATTGGAAAGATAATGCATAATGTTGATGCATGTTGAAAGTACATATGCTGTTTACATATTGTGAAATGCCTCTTGTTAAAGGGAGGGGGGTGACCGGTAATGGGTCGAATTGTTGAATGTTAGTATAACATTGTTTAACATGAAGAAAAACTTGTTTTTGCAAACTTGTGCTTAATTTCGGGGACGGAATTCTTTTAGGGGGGGAGGCTATAGCGATCCCGGGTTTACCCTTGTTGTACAGTGATCCGGACATGTGTCCGTGGATGTTGGTGGTTGTTTATTATCTTGTTTGCATCCTTTTTACTTCTTATTGAGTTATAGGATGTGTTGGGCAGGTTAGTTTCAGGTTGGTTGTGTTTGGGAGCCTAGTGTTGCTGCCCAGATTTTTGGACCTTCGCTCGAGCGAGGAGTTTGTCGCTCGAGCGAGAGTTGAGTTCGTGTCTGGTGGGTCGAGCCAGAGTGGCTTCGCTCGAGTGAGCGATGGCGTCTGGTTCTGGACCTGAGAGTTGTATTTCTTGGCTCGAGCGAGCTTTTCCTGGCTCGAGCGGTCTGGTTTGTTCTTCGCTCGAGCGAGAGGTCTGTCGCTCGAGCGTGCGTCTGGTTGCAGACCTGAGGGTTTGAGTTGTTGGCTCGAGCGAGCATTCTTTCGCTCGAGCGCACTTTTGAGTTTTTGGCTCGAGCGAGAACCTCTTGGCTCGAGCGAGAGTTTTCTGTGTCTGGTCGCTCGAGTGACAAAGGCTTCGCTCGAGCGAGCGTGTTTTATATCAGCGAACAGTAGCGTTTTTGAACATCACTTTTTCACTTTCTTTTTTGATCAAACCCTAGATCCGAGACCCTCTCTCTCTAAACTTACACTCTCTCTAAGAATTGATCTCCCTAGAGTGTGAATCTAGCCTAGGGCCTTTGTTAAAAAGATAGAGGGCGTTGAGAGCTTTGATTTAATCTGAAAAAGTTTGGATTTGGAGCACGTTGATCTTCGAGTCTTCATCTCCTTTTTGGCTTAAACTTCGAGGTAGGGATATCCTACTCCTCTCTGTGGGTTTTGTCTTTAAATTTTAGTATTTTGAGATGTTGGGGTTGGTTTGGTAAATTTTGTGAAAGTTTGGGGCTTTTGTGTAATTTTCCAAAAGTTGGGGTTTTATTCGTAATAAACCTAGATGCATGTTTGGCATAGAGAATGGAATAAATGTTGAATCATTGGTGGAAATGGGACCTAAGGGTTGAAATGTTAATTATGGGAATTGACCTAATTACATTGTTTAATTAATTGGGAGAATTAATTGTGAGGAATGAGAAAATGAAATGTTGATTGAATATCCATTGTGCATTTATTTTCTGTATAGAAATAACTGCTTTGGGCTATCGGTGGAGGATAGTCGTGATTGTTGTAGACAATGCATGATGATTAGGCAAACGAAAACTAATCAATGGAATGTGTCATGGAATTTGACGGTTGATAGAATACATTAATTATATGTATTGAGTGATTGTATATAGAACCAATGTGTTTGTATACGTTATGTGTAGAGGAGGAGATGGGGGATGTACTCCGCGGTTTAGGGGAAGATAGGGGATGTACCTCTAAACCGGATAGTGTTGGGAGAAGATAGGGGATGAACTCCGTAGATACAGCTCATATGCTTGTCTAGTAAAGTGAAGATAGAGCTCATATGCTTATCTTTGTGAAGTGTGGATATAGCTTATATGCTTATCTGTGGATATTGTTGATATACATATCTGTTGTAGAATGTGGATATAGCTTATTTGCTTATCTGAGAATGTGGATATTGTTGTTATGCATATCTGTTTAGAATGTGGGTGGTGCTTATATGCCTATCCGTTGAAAAAGGGAAAATGAAAGGTAACTTGGACTCATAAGTCGTATGACATAAATATGTGATTTATGTGAATGTATCAGCGTTGGCCATCTATCAATTGCTATTATTTTAGTCATTGTTCATGGTTGGTTTAGTGTATTTCTACTGGGCTGTGGCTCACCCTATATGGGAATATCATTTTCAGGTACAGGTAGCATGCCACCTCCAAGGACATAGCTTGGGAGGCTAGAGGCGGACATACTTTTGTCGTTTTACTTTTGATGTATTACATGTAAATTCAAGCCAAGGGCTTAATGTGTAAACGAGTTAGTACTTTTTTTGTTGTAACCAAGTGTTAACTTGGAAAGCTGTAAGCCCATAGGGCATTTGCTTTTGTTGTTAACATGTAATACTGATGTAATGGAATTCTGATAAATGAAAGAATGTGGAGCTTTTACATATTAATGCATGTCTCATTTGTTGGGTTTAATGTCATTATTTTGAGGGCGTTACAACTTGGTATCAGAGCGTACCAGGTTCGAATACTTTGGGTACGTGGGAAGTGATTAGTATCACAATGGGTTTGTCTCGCTTGATAGAGACTTAGATGTAGTATCATATGCTATGTGCTTAATTGATAACATGCTTATGTGACTATGTGGGTATGGGATTTAATTTCTAGGATGTTGATTGGATCCTTGGGTTCCTGGGAGTCTTGTTGGAAAAGCACTTGATCAATGCTATTTCTAACCGGAACTCTAGTAACGCCTCGGGACTATCATTATCCGGAAATGAAATTCGTAAGTGCTTATGTGTTTATGTGCTTACGTGGAGTGAATTACAGTTGTCCATGCATTAGGACGTGAGTGTTTAGTTTCGGCACATTTGTGAATGTGCTAATGTTCTGTGTTACCTTTATTAGGATGTCAGGACGAGGAAGAGGTGCTAGGCGTGGTAGACCTGCAAGGCAGGAAGCACCGTTACCGAGTGAGATTCCGGCAGTGCAGGAGGGGGTTGGCCAGGCCAATGTGGCTGAGCCAGCGGGTCAGCAGGCCATGGGTGCCTTGGCCAGAGAGATAGCAGGAGCTTTGGGTATTCTTAGAGCTGGGAATCAGGCAGCTGAGGTAGGGCCTTCTTTCTTGAAAAGGGAGTTTTTCCGGTCTAATCCGGATGAGTTTGTCGGGGATTCGAAGGAGCCACTGAAGGCTGATGAGTGGCTAGAGCAAATGAGTAAGACGTTCGAGATGCTTGGTATCGAGGACGGAGCACTGAAAGTGACCTTGGCATCCTTCCAACTTAAGGGAGATGCGGGTCAATGGTGGAAGTACGAGAAGGCTCGTGTTGGTGGTACTTGGGAGGCGTTTGTGAACGCTTTTTAGGAGAGGTTTTTGTCTGCAGCAGCTAGGGAGAAGTTGAGGGATCAGTTTAGCCGGCTTAATCAGCAGGGCTTGTCAGTGGCCGAGTTTGAGGCTACATTTACCAGTCTGTCCAGGTTTGCACCTGAACTGGTGGCGTCTGAGGAACGCCGTTGCTATGAGTTTGAGCGGAAGTTGAGGCGGGGCCTCAAGTTGAGGGTTGGTGGGTCTTACATCCGGGAGTATAGACACCTAGTGGACGCTGCAGCTCATATGGAGCTCATGATGCAGGAGGAGGATGAGGGGCAGAGAGGCTCCAAGAGGAGCCAAGATGGTCAGGGCGATGGCAGGAGGCAGAGGGGTTCTAACCCTCAGCAGTCGCAGGGTGGTGTTGCTAGATCGACCTTCCCAGTGCCGAGTGCAGGCTCCGGGAGAGGTGGTCAGGGGGATTTCACCTGTTACAAGTGTGGCCAGTTGGGTCACAAGGTTTCAGTTTGCCCGTTGAAGGGTGGAGGTCAGAGAGCTGCTTCTTCTTCAGCTAGACCGCAGAGTTAGAGTTTGGGCAGGGGGCAGCCCTTGTCTTGTTATCAGTGTGGACAGCCTGGGCACCTGAAGAGGTTTTGCCCGCAGTTGAGTGCCACTTCGGGAGCGTCTGGTTCTAGGCAGACGCAGGGTTTTCAGCCAGCTCAGTCTGTGCAGGCCTCGAGGGCCAATCCGGGAGCTTCGTCATCCCAGTTTGTGCAGCAGTCTTTTGCTCCGAGAGGTGAGCAGGTAGACCAGGGGCCTACGGGGCGCGTGTATGCTGTTACCGCGCAGGATTTAGTACCAGCTCCATCAGTAGTGAGAGGTACTTTTCTGTTTTGCAACTCGGTTGCTAATGTGTTGATAGACACGGGTGCATCTCATTCTTTTGTATCTGCTGCATTTGCATCTGTTTTGGAATTGGAGTTAGCACAGTTAGCATCTCCTATTTGTGTGGTATCGCCTTTGGGCGGTGAGTTGATCCTGAAACAGGGTGTTAGAGGATGTGATATAGAGGTCGCCGATTATAGGCTTCCTTTTCCGTTTGTTGTCATGCCCATGAAGGGTTTTGATGTTATTTTGGGTATGGACTGGTTATCGTCATACCGGGCTGTTATTGATTGCTACCGCGAGAGGGTCACATTATGTACCTTGAGCGGGGAGTGGTTCCATTTCTTGGGAGACCGGGTTGGTAGTGTTTTGCCACCGGGGTATGATTCGCAAGGGCGAAGTGAGCTTAGTGGTCTACTTGCTAGCTTTGAGAGTAGTGAGTGTGTTGAGACACAGATTGTGTTGCCAAGGGTGGTTTGTGAGTATTCGGATGTCTTTCCCGAAGATCTTGTTAGTTTGCCACCTCACCGAGAGATATAGTTCTCTATTGATTTAGTGCCCGGCACGGCGCCGATTTCTATGGCACCTTACCGTTTTGCTCCAGCAGAGTTGGTTGAGTTGAAAGTTCAGCTCCAGGAATTGCTAGATAAGGGCTTTGTTCGCCCTAGTGTTTCGCCGTGGGGAGCGCCGACCCTCTTTGTTAAAAAGAAAGATGGTGCCTTGAGATTGTGTATTGACTACCGGAAGTTGAATCGGGCTACGGTTAAGAATAAGTACCCTATGCCCCGTATAGATGATTTGTTTGACCAGTTGAAGGGTTCCCGTTGTTTCTCTAAGATAGATTTGAGATCGGGTTACCACCAATTGAGGGTCAGGGAGGAGGACATTCCTAAGACGGCATTCCGTACGCGGTATGGCCATTATGAGTTTCTGGTGATGCCATTTGGGCTTACCAATGCACCGGCAGTCTTTATGGACTTGATGAACCGGATTTTCCGGGAGTTCTTAGACCGATTTGTAGTCGTCTTCGTGGACGACATCCTTATCTATTCGCCTTCAGAAGAGGAGCACGAGGAACACTTGAGAGTGGTGCTTGAGTTACTTAGAGCCCATAGGCTGTATGCCAAGTTTGGGAAGTGTGAGTTCTGGCTGGGGGAAGTCAAATTCTTAGGCCACGTGGTATCCGGGGAAGGGGTGTCTGTTGATACATCCAAGGTTGAGGCAGTGCAAGATTGGGCACAGCCTAAGAGTGTGTTTGAGATCCGCAGTTTTCTGGGATTGGCTGGGTATTACCGTCGGTTTGTGAAAGATTTCTCCAGGTTAGCGTCACCATTGACTAGACTGACTCGGAAGGGAGTCAAGTTTGTGTGGAGTGAGACTTGTGAAAAGTCATTCCAAGAGCTGAAAGTTAGATTGACCACCGCTCCGGTGTTGATTATTCCGGAGAGAGGGTTGGGTTATGCGGTTTATTGTGATGCCTCACGAGAGGGTTTGGGTTGTGTGTTGATGCAAGAAGGGAAAGCGGTAGCTTATGGCTCACGTCAGTTGAAAATACACGAGAAGAATTACCCCACACACGACCTAGAGTTAGCGGCTGTGATCTTTGCCTTGAAAATCTGGAGGCACTACCTTTATGGTGAGAGGTTCGAGGTGTTCTCGGACCACAAGAGTTTGAAGTACCTGTTTACACAGAGAGACTTGAATTTGAGGCAGAGGAGGTGGATGGAGTTCATCGAGGATTATGATTTTGAGTTGCATTATCATCCGGGAAAGGCCAATGTTGTGGCCGACGCCCTTAGTAGGAAGACCATTAGTGATGTAGCTAGTATAGCCATCCAGGGATGGGAGATGTTGGGAGCACTTGGCGAGTTTGATTTGCTACTGGGCGAATCTGTTGAGGCTGCGGCCTTGTTTTCTGTTGTTGCGCAGCCTACACTTGTGACTAGAGTGTTAGAGGCACAGAGAGGTGACCTTGAGGTAGAATCCCTCCGAGAGAAGATCTCCAGTGGGAAAGTTGAGAAGGATTTGACGGTGTATCCCGACCTGAGTGTGAGATACCGAGACCGTTTGTTTGTACCGGAGTCTTGCCGTGAGGAAGTACTTCGAGAGTTTCATCATTCGCGCCTTGCGGTGCATCCGGGAGGTACTAAGATGTATCAGGATTTAGGTCGCCAGTTTTGGTGGCGGGGTATGAAGAGAGATGTGGCAGTTTTCGTATCGAAGTGCCTTACTTGCCAGCAAGTGAAGGCCGAGCATCAGAGGCCAGCGGGTTTGTTGCAACCCTTGCCTATTGCCGAGTGGAAATGGGAGTATATCACTATGGACTTCGTTGTAGGTCTTCCGAGGACTCAGCGGGGTAGTGATGCTATTTGGGTGGTTGTAGACCGGTTGACTAAGTCGGCGCACTTTATTCCTATGCGCGTGAGAGATTCGGTGGATCATCTTGCCGATTTGTATATTCGGGACGTAGTGAGATTGCACGGGGTCCCAGTGACGATTGTCTCAGATAGAGATCCTCGTTTTACTGCTAGGTTGTGGCAGAGTTTGCAGAGTGCCTTGGGCACTAAGTTGACCTTTAGTACGGCTTATCATCCTCAGATTGACGGACAGTCCGAGCGTACTATTCAGATCCTCGAGGATATGCTTCGGGGTTGTGTCCTGGATTTCAGTGGGACGTGGGAGAGGCACTTGCCATTGGTAGAGTTTGCCTACAACAATAGTTTTCAGTCTAGCATCGGTATGGCACCGTTCGAGGCCTTGTATGGCCGACCGTGTAGGTCTCCAGTTTGTTGGGCCGAGGTGGGTGATGCACCTTTGTTGGGTCCGGAGTTGGTTAGGGAGACGACAGAGAAAGTTGAGCTTATCCGTAGGAGGCTTGTTACAGCCCAGAGTCGGCAGAAATCTTATGCTGACCGTAGGAGGAGGCCTTTGGCGTTTGAGGTAGGTGATCATGTCTTTCTGAAGATATCACCTGGGCGAGGTTTGATGAGGTTTGGGAAGAGTGGGAAGTTATCCCCTCGGTTTATTGGTCCTTTTGAGATCCTTGAGAGGATTGGTGAGGTTGCTTATCGGTTAGCCTTACCGCCGCAGTTGTCCGGAGTGCATGACGTGTTTCATGTGAGTATGCTTCGGAAGTATGAGCCAGATCCATCACATGTGTTGGATTGGACAGACTTAGAGGTAGATGAGGATGCCTCGTATGAGGAGAGACCGGTTCGGGTCTTGGATAGGCGGGATCAGGTCCTGCGTGGCAAGACCATTCCTTTGGTGAAAGTCTTGTGGAAACATCACGGAGTGGAGGAAGCCACTTGGGAACGTGAGTTGGAAGTCCGCGAGAAATATCCGGACTTATTTGTTGATATGTAATCTTGTGTTTAAATTTTGAACTATTGTTGAACTTAAGAGCTTTTATATATGTCTTAAGTTGGAAAACATTGAAAATGTTTTGGTTATTGGAAGTATGTTTTGGAACTTGCCTCATATGGAAGTTGAATATAACACTATATATGTTGATTATATTGTTGGAATTGGAAAGATAATGCATAATGTTGATGCATGTTGACAGTACATATGTTATTTACATAGTGTGAAAATGCCTCTTGTTAAATGGAGGGGATGACCGGTAATGGGTCGGATTGTTGAATGTTTAATTGTAACATTGTTTAAAATGGAGGAAAACTTGTTTTTGAAAAACTTGTGCTTAATTTCGGGGACGAAATTCTTTAAGGGGGGGAGGTTATAGCGATCCCGGGTTTACCCTTGTTGTACAGTGATCCGGACATGTGTCCGTGGATGTTAGTTGTGGTCTATTATCTTGTTTGCATCCTCTTTACTTCATATTTGAGTTATGGGATGTGTTGGGTGGGTTTGTTTCAGGTTGGTTGAGTTTAGAAACCAAAACTAGTTGCCCAGATTTTTGGCCTGTCCGCTCGAGCGGAGATGTTGGCGCTCGAGCGGGGAATACACCCATCCAGTATTTGTTGTACAGTGTTGTACGCTGGAGCGTAGGGTTGGGAGCTCGAGCGGAGGTCTGGTTCTGCAAAAGTGCTGAGCGAGTGCATTCTGCGCTCGAGCGGGAGGTTAGCCGCTCGAGCGGGAGTCTGTGAGTGGCCGCTCGAGCGGGGTGTTTTACGCTCGAGCGGAGACCTGGGTTAAAGTCCCGAATTTGTGACTCTTCAAATCACTTTTTCACTTTCTCTTCTCTCTCTTACTTTTCCAAAAAACACCATTGTTGAGTCTCTCTCTCTAGATACTACCTTCTCTCTAGGTTTTGATATAGTAGGAGTGATTTGCTCACCTTTGGCCTTTACAAAAAAGTTGTTGATCGTCGAGGGCTACATTTTAATCTGAAAATCACGGGTTTTGGAGCACGTTCGGTTTTGTCGTCTTCTCCTTTGGGACTCCGAATTTGAGGTAGGGATATCCTACTCCTCTCTATGGATTTTGTCTTTAAATTTTGGTATTTTGAGATGTTGGTGTTGGTTTGGTTATTTTGTGAAAGTTTGGGGGCTTTTGTGTAATTTTACAAAAGTTGGGGTTTTATTCATAATAAACCTAGATGCATGTTTGGAATGGAGAAATGGAATAAATGTTAAATCATTGATGAAAATGGGACCTAAGGGTTGAAATGTTAATTATGGGAATTGACCTAATTACATTGTTTAATTAATTGAGATAATTAATTGTGAGGAATGAGGAAATGAAATGTTGATTGAAAATCCATTGTGCATTTATTTTCTGTTTAGAAATAACTGCTTTGGGCTATCGGTGGAGGATAGTCGTGATTGTTGTAGACAATGCATGATGATTAGGCAAACTGAAACTAATCAATGGAACGTGTCATGGAACTTGACGGTTGATAGAATACATTAACTGTATGTATTGGGTGATTGTATATAGAACCATTGTGTTTGTATACGTTATGTGTAGAGGAGAAGATAGGGGATGTACTCCGCGGTTTAGGGGAAGATAGGGGATGTACCTCTAAACCGGATAGTGTTGGGAGAAGATAAGGGATGAACTCCGTAGATACAGCTCATATGCTTGTCTAGAGAAGTGAAGATAGAGCTTATATGCTTATCTTTGTGAAATGTGGATATAGCTTATATGCTTATCGGTGGATATTGTTGTTATACATATCTGTTGTAGAATGTGGATATAGCTTATATGCTTATCTGTGGATATTGTTGTTATACATATCTGTTGTAGAATGTGGATATAGCTTATATGCTTATCTGAATGTGGGATATAGTTTTTATTCATATCTGTGGAAATGATGATAGAGCTAGCATGCTTATCTGTTGAAAAAGGGAAAATGAAAAGTAACTTGGACTCATAAGTCGTATGACATAAATATAAGATTTATGTGAATGTATCAGTGTTAGCCATCTATCAATTGCTAATCTTTTAGTCATTGTTCATGGTTGGTTTAGTGTATTTCTATGGGCTGTGGCTCACCCTATATGGGAATATCATTTTCAGGTACAGGAAGCATGCCACCTCCAAGGACATAGCTTGGGAGGCTTGAGGCGGACATACTTTTGTCGTTTACTTTTTGATGTATTACATGTAATTTCAAGCCAAGGGCTTAATGTGTATGAGTTAGTACTCTTTTGTTGTAACCAAGTGTTAACTTGGAAAGCTGTAAGCCCTTAGGGCATTCGCTTTTGTTGTTAACATGTAATACTTATGTAATGGAATTCTGATAAAATGAAAGGATGTGGAACTTTTGAATATCAATGCATGTCTTATTTAATGGGTTTAATGCTATTATTTTGAGGGCGTTACATCTCATAACTACATCTATCCTTTGAAAAACATAAAAGAATAGCTCTCCTAAGGCTTGGGATCACCTGTTCCAGTTTGCCGATGAATAAGCCATTTTGCAGGTTCTAGGAAAACACGAGAAAACAACATGAATATGAACCATTCCATAAGAGTTGTTCATTATTATTTTATTACGTACAATCCATTTTTTTCTAGTTTTTTCCCCCGTTCTTGGTGCCTTCATCCTTATTATTTATAGATTCATCTTCTCCAGTAACCAAAAAAAAAAAAACTTCAAATCTATTACTGACACAAAGGTTCAATACAACTTCTCTTCCAATAAATCATCATTTTGTTCCACTGATTCCATGATTTGAGACAAAATATAGATTGTGAAGATCTGGTAAAAAGAAAAGAAAAAGAAAAAAATTCTAAATAGAGGAAAAATATGAGTTTCAGTCAAACGATGGGCATTTCGGTAGCCCGGCAATATTAAATATTTGTTGCAAATATTGAACAAGATCATTGCGTCAAAGACGATCAAACTCTGTTTACCAAATCGGCAGTTGATAATTCTCTTATTTTACCTTCACCGTGCTGTCAACGGTGGGCTAAGCATAGCGATAACTTTCGAAGGCTAGGTTTAAGGGATTTCCCATAACAAGGGCTAATCCTGTGGTGCAAATAGAGATAATTACTTTTACACATGATGACGTGGTAACATATTCAGCAATGGGACAGGGGATCCCAAGCCAAAAAGGATATACTTGCATGAAGACAGTCAGATTGATAAGGTATAGGAATAGGGATAGCATGAGGCCCATTATTAGGGTGCCAATGTACAAAATAGTCCACCCTAGTCCACCCCTTGACTGCTTCAGAAGCTCGTGGTGAGATGGGTTGAGTGTATTTTTCTTGTTTTTAATATGGAGGAGGTTCCCCCATCCCTTTCAGCCTCAATTGCTTGGAAAGTTGGTGGTGTTGATTGAGGGGTGATTTGAGAAGTTGGTTAAAAGTTGATTTTTAGTTTTTTTATTTTTATTTTTTTGTCTTTTTGTGTGTAAAAAATGTGAGAGGTGATGCGACTCAAAATGAGTTAAAAGCTAAATGTTGCCCTTTTTTTGAAAAAGGTATTTTTTTATGGCCCCTGAGGGTTCTAGCTCTTTGTGTTGTGCTATGTTGCTTGGCAATTGCTATTTATTTATGAGAATTTTAGCCGTTTCCCATCTAAATATACTAGCATAATACCCCGTGGTTAAAATAAATAATTAAAAATTATTTTTAAAATTAAATTATAGCAAAAAATTTGTTTATAATATAAAAGAAAATTTATTTAACGTTAATTAGTTCTCATATAATAATTATATTTACGATAAAATATAAATATATTTCGTCTTGGTAAACTTCATAATTTTAGTTTTAAATTCACCAATTATCTCATATATATTATGTAAAATCAATTACCTTATCTATTTTGTAGAATTCAATCAATCAAAATTAAAGAATAAATAAGAAAAAATAGAAAAAAAAAAATAGAGTATCAGTAACTCCAATCTTCAACCCACTCCTCGAATAAGACTTCGATCCTGCAAGTTGCTAGGTATAACCTCTAAAACAATCTCATTAAATATTAGTTATTCATATTTACTAAATTTTTTTTAGAGGTTAGACCAATTGAACATTTTGCAAACCCTAAAGCCATTTTCTTAATTTGATCACGTCTAGATCTTTTTTAATTTTTAATTTTTTATATTTTTTAATTGTTTTACATTAAAAAAATTTGGAACTAATATACTAAACAAATAAATTAAGCTGAATATGTATATAAAACAACTTAACTCTAACACATAGGTCTAAGTTTTTTTTTTTTTTATAATTGTGTATTTGATTGAAAATGTGTTAAACTATTTTAATGGCTAGTACCTAAACTTTGATATTTATACAATGGGTAGGTTGAACCAAAATGACTACTCGGCTTATAACTAGCATGATTCAAATAAAATATAATGTATGCACTATATGTAAATTTATAATTGTTTTTCTCATTTGTTAATAGATTTATGTATAATCCACATTTCAAATAAGAATTTTATAAATTTTTAAGAGTTAATCACAAAGCTCAAAAAAAAAAAAAAAAAAAAATGGACATGATACACTATAAATATGTATGAAATAACATTATTAATAAACTATTTTTATTAAAAAATTCTATACTTAATCAAATATTTTTTTTAGCATTTCAAAATTTAAATTTATGTAATTTAAAAATTTTATACTTCATTAAAACTTTTAACGTTACAAATCAATAATTAAGTTTTATCATATATGCTCTAAATCTAATCATCAACCTAATTTTTAAGCAAAATTTTCTCATTCAAAATTTTGGCGAATATTTATTTAGGAAAACTATCCACATGTTAGTGCACCATGTTCACGATCATTATTAAGCGTATGTAACTTAAGCCCTAACCTAAATGCACCTTCTATTTCTTAAACTTTGTTTAATGTTTGGCGTGATCCATATAATGGTTATAAATTGTAAGTAAAATTTTAAATTATTAACTTAAAATAAATTGTATTTGGTGTAGTATAGCTTTTGATAATCTATATAACATTTTAATTGTGTAAATATTCATAATGTCTCAAAAGTTATTAGTAAGACGAAAGATTTGAGACTCTTATGTTCATTTGTATTCAAGGGTTTTAAATAAATTTTTTTTTAAAAAAAAATTACAAATTGTAGTTTAAAAAGCCTCAATTTTTTGGCCAAATAAACTATGAAAACATCAAATAAATTATAATTTTAAATTACAGCCAATTAAACTTAGTCACACAATAAAATAAAATAAAATATAATATAAAAATATAATAATATAACATGATTCAAGAAAAAATTCACAACTATAAAATCTAAAAATTAAAAGCAAACCTTATAGAATTTTTGAAATATGAAATCATGGAAATTACAAAACATAAGTAATATTATAAGTATATGCATCCTCTAGAAGGAGAAGAAACTTACAATGAAAATTTATTATTGGCTATATTGAGAATAAATATACACATTTTCTCAATAGCCTCTGTCATCTGTATTATACACTTAAAAAATATAAATTTTAAACCATTATTGAACCGCGGCTAAAGATATTGGAAATTTATTTTGTAAAAGTACACTTAGATTACATAAGCATGCAATAAATTTTTAGAAATTAACATAATTGTTAGATACATAATAGAAATAAGGATGTGGGAGACTAAATACTAGAAATTGATCTTTATAAAAAAGCATAAACTTACAGTGAAAAAATTTATTAATTGAATTCTTCATAATTGCTCCCATCACCAAAAATTACAACACGTGATTAGGGGTGTTCAGCAAATATTCTGATCCATCCAAACCGACCGAACCAAATCGATCCATCGCATTTTGGACAGATGTGTGATGACGAGCGGACGGTTGCGGATTGATTTTTTCCAATCCGCTTGATTTTGGACGGATGACAAATTTGAGGTTTCTTTGGTTGAAACCAAACTGCCAAACCGCGAACACCCCTAGTAATTTATAAGAATTTGTGTTTTCAATTTGTTTAGATATTCTGTTTGCGTTTTCAATTGAAAAAAGAGTTTAGATATTTTTCAATTTAGAAATCCTTTATCAAATGGCAAATGTTGATATTTGGTATTTTTGTGTGGAAACTATAAGGCTTAATTTTGTCATTTTAAAAAAAATCAAATTAAATAGTTTTTGAATAAAAAAAAAGGAATGAAATAGTTTTGCTAGTGCTTCACTTTCTTATATATATATATATATATATATATATTTATTATTGGTATTTGAAAATTTACTTGATAATCTTTTGGTTATGTTGAGTTGGATTGTTATCCAAAAAAAAAAAAAAAAAAATGTTGACAAGTTATCATATTATGTTAAAAATTTGTAAAACTTTAAACTGCCAAATCGATTTTTGTCAATCCGCCAATCTACTCAATTTGCATCTGCCAATCTGGCATACGAATGTGGATTGATTTTTTTCAATCCGCCAATCTAGAGGACGGATGACGGATTAGAGGTTCCTAGTTGCAACCTCGAACACCACAATGATGACGGATGGCGGATTGATACAAATCGATTTGTATCAATCCGCCAATCCACTCAATCTGTATCTGCCAATCTGGCAGACGAATGTGGATTGATTTTTTTCAATCCGCCAATCCGGTGGATGGACGACGGATTAGAGATTCCTAGCTGCAACCTTGAACACCACAATTATGATGAATTAAGATTTTTTATTTTTTGAAATATAAATTATCAATCTACTAATATCATAAATCTTGCTTCAAATACAATGCCAGTCTCTGTACTTGTAAAGCTAGATTCCTTATCTCACTAGAAATACATCACTACTGCAAAGCAAACCCCACACACTATAATTGCCTCTTCTGCGTCTCTTTCACTATTTTTTTTTATTACCAAAAGTTAATTATTAGTTATCAGATTAACACTCCGTTCAAAAAAAAAAGTTATCAGATTAACACTCTTATAGGAGTTAATTTTCTCATCTTTTACAAAGTACTAAATATTTGCCTCCTTAATTCAACTCCCATTAAGAGAGTTAAAACCTAAGGTCTCCGCCTACTATCGACCTTAGGATAGTGCCTACCATCAACTTTAGGATAGTGTCGACTTAGACATCATCAAAAATTTTACTTATGTGAAAACAAAAAATTGCATTGATTCACCAAAATTTATGATTTACATAATTTTAAACTAATAAAAATATGTGTTTTACTTAGATAACTGATCAGCTTAATGATGATTGGAGTCTTATATCTAACATTAGCTAGCGAAGTAGCAGAGGTCTCTCAAGCTAGTAAGCTACTATTTCATAAGTAGTCCCAAGAAAAGATAAATAACAATAACATGTAAACATCTGTCTCATTAATTAGTTGCCATGTATATTATATAAATATTTTGAAAAGGAGTTGGATTTCCATTAGTTAATAATATGAATTGGAGGGCATTATTTTGGATTGTAAGGTTTATCATGGATTATGTTTCGACGATTTGAATTATTTATTTTGCCGAATACTTTGTATATATTATTCACATAATAAATTAGATTAATCCAATAATCAAAGTATATTTAATTTATTACGTTTGTCACAATAAATAATGTCACGCCCTCAAAAGTACACACTAAATATAACTCGAAAGCATACATAAATGACAGCAAAATCAGAGTATAATACCCTTTCATTTCATAACATTAATAGTACAAAAGAGTTTAACGTAAATAGATGTCTTTCAGGCTTACACCTTTCCAAGTCTTGGCTCGGTTACAACAAAAATGAGACTAGCTCATACAATTTAGCCCTAGGCTATACAAAAGTGAAACAAAACAAGAAGCTCTTGCTTCCCAAAAGTTGCTCCAATGCTATTGCCTTGGTGGAGGCATGCCATCATTACCATAAAATGTTTTTCCCAAATAGGGTGAGGCACAGCCCAGCAGGAATAATCTAACATAGTATATGAGATTTAACAAAGGTATAAGTGCAATGTGCATTTACAATGCCGGAAATGAAATGATCACATTTTATATAGTCATAGAACACTAAGTCTATATTTTATTTCATTCCATTTCCCTTCAATCTGTTTCAATACACGAGCCAATTTCATTATTTACCAATGCCCAAATCAGACTACAACTCAATGGTTCAACAATTTCATAATCAACACACAAACACTTCCAATTGCCATTTTACGGATATTTCGTCCTCAGGATCGACACCCATGTATAAATTTTGGGACTTTCACCCAGGACACTCCGGCTAACTTAATTGTAATGGAGTCCATCCTCTTTCTCCTTCCAAATAATGATACATATACAATGTATTTAAACACATAATCACACTTGGAATACATCCCCTTTCTCTTCCCAAACAATCATACATATACAATGTATATAAACATAGTCATATTCAATGACGACCAACAAAAGATTAGTTTCAATTCACCTAATCCACATGCAATCTTTACAACAATCAAAGCTATCATCCACCGATAGCCCAATACAAATATTTATAAACAGATAGACAACCTTGAGACAGATAATTTATTCAAAATTTCCAAAGGGTATGAAATATTACATAATTCCACCATCTATTTCAACACTCACTCAATTCCATGTTTACAACACCAATCTCAATTATTATACAAAATAATTATGATAATCATTTTAGGGCAAAAATTTCTTTTTTCAAAATATCAATCAAAGTACCAAAATCAACCATTTTGACATAACGTGACTTCATTTTCAAACTCCATGTTCATTCATTTTGCTTCCACCAAAAACCCCTCTTTTCCATTTACATCCACACCCTAGGTTTATTCAAAATGCTCCCAAAACCAACTATTGTTACACAACCACAAATAACTAAGATAAAAACCATAACAAAGTGTAGAAAATCCCTACCTCAAGAAGAGAAGACCAAGCCAAAGACACCGAAATCCAAGTTTGTTCGGATCAAAATGAAGATCTTGTGAAGCTCTATCTTTCGATCAAAGGAAATAGGGTGGATAGATCACTAGATCTAGGTGGAAAAGTAGAGAGAATGTGAGTTTTAGAGAGAGAGGCTTTCAACTTTAGGGTTTAGGATGAAAAGATATGAAAAAATGATGTAAAAAGTCATTTTCGCGATCTGATATATGCGTAGTCTGCTCGAGCGAAGAAGTTGACGCTTGAGCATCAGACACAAAATGTTGTTCCGCTTGAGAGCAAGAAAAGGCCCGTTCGAGTGCATAACGCGCACCTCCAGAACTTTTGCAAACAACAGACAAACTGCTTGAGCTCAAGAAAGGTCGCTCGAGCGCCCACCCACTCGAGGGTAGGAAACATTGCTCGAGCGTGAAGAACACCCCTCCAGTATTTTTGCAGACGTGCAAAGTACTAAGAGTTTTCAAATCCTGCTCAAGCGCAAGAAAGGCCGCTTGAGCGGAGGATCAAAATTTATATAGCCCGCTTGAGCAAAGGAGCAAAAATCTGGGCAACAAGATTTGGAAAAACAAGAAACCAACCTATTTCAAACGCACAACTACAACCCAACAACCAAAATAGAGGGGAGACAAGGGAAATAAGATGTGAATAACTATTCATAACCATACAAACCCAACTCTAGAATTCAACAAGTAATAGGTCAAAGCCAGAATCACTATAAATAAATATATAAAATGAATTGTCTATTTCAAAAATGCAATCGTCATTAATTTTTTTGGTAAATCACACTCACCATAATCTAAATTAGAGAGTGTTGTTCAGGACTGTGGGGTTCACCACAGATTTCGTTTTGATAATCCGAACTGTTTATTTTGTAGAACACGTCGTGAATATTACCCATCAAAAAATTAGATTGATCCGATAATGGTTACCTATTTAATTTATCGCGTTTGTTACAATAAATAAATAAATAAATAAAACGAATAGTCTATTTCAAAAATACGATCGTTCAGTTTTTTTTTTCTTGTGTGAATTACACTCACCTCCTTTGAATTTGAAAAAAATATAGTTAACCTCAGCCTTTTTATATAACTTCATCAAAAACAAACAAGGACTACCTTATAAAGATGAAATGCTTAAGGGTTGTAGAGTAGTAGTAGAAGAAGAAAACTCAAATCAAAGTAGGCAACATTAACATTTACAACCCTATCTACAAATATACGTTTTGCTGTAACAATTGAGTTTGATAGGAGTAATAAAACACTTGGCCCATAATATTCATCTGGTACATTGACAAAGCCCCCAATTTACGGTCTATATATAACAATTGAGTGTTTAGGTTTGGTGGACTTTGAGACTAATTTTGGTGATTAAAGCTGTTCACTTTTTAGGATTTATTAAGTAAAATATTTATGTAAAAATCAAGATAATCCAACATCGATAGATAATCCAACATCAAGGGTAGGTCCACTCTAAGGCTCACCTTGAAACTTTTTTTTTTTTTTTTAATTTGTTATTAAACTTAATTTGTTTGAGTCTTATTTCTCACTATTCTTATTAAACTTTCTGTCTCATTTTAAAAGTTTTTTTTGTAAATATTATTTATGTATTGTATTTAATGTGATTGTAGTTCATTAAATTTTACTGTAATATCATATATAAAAAAATTATGGCTATGCCATTTTAGGAAATGAGTAAAGTAGTCTTAACTAACGTTCTTTTCCCTTAATCAACAAATACATTTTTTTTTAATGGAAATGATGAAAACAATACAATCATTAATAAAATAGGAAAAATCATGTGGTTCCAAAAAACTCATTAGAATTTAGGTCTATGGTAGAGATATAAACCATAGACCTAAATTTCTAATAAATTTTCTAGTAAAATCTCTATTGAGGGGTTGAATATTGATCATTGATAATGAATTCTAGGAATATATATATATATATATTTTTTATATTGATCGTTGATAATGAATTTTAGGTATTTTTCTAATTTCTAATAAAAGAGTAGCTTTGACTATGGCGTTTTCTGTTTGAGGATATTGTTTGAAAAGATGAAAGAAAATTGACACTTGAAAACAACATTTTTGTGCTATTTTAAGCTAATCAAATAAATAAAGAGAAATAATAATTCAATGTAAGTTTAGAAAAATGTCAGATAAGTGACAAGCTTCACAAATTCTAAAGTATCACTAATTTGTAATTTTTTCAATAAATAAAGCCTTACCTATGAGATTATGGGTTAGTCAAATTATACATAAAGTAGTATGATGTAGGGGTTAGCCAAACTGATTCGCCGTATTTTGGACGGATGTGAGATGACGAACGGACAGTTGCGGACTGATTTTTTCCAATCTGCCTAATTTTGGATAGATGGCAGATTTCAGGTTCCTTTACCAGCAACCAAACTGCCAAACTGCGAGCATCCCTAATAATTTGTAAGACTTTGTGTTTTCAATTTGTTTAAATATTCTATTTGTATTTTCAATTGAAAAAGAGTTTAGGTATTCTATTGTGTTTTCAATTTGAAAATCCTTTTATCAAATGACAAATGTTGATATTTGATATTTTTGTGTGGAAAATATAAGGCTTAATTTTGTCATTTAAAAAAAAATCAAATAAAATAATTTTTGAATAATTGAAAAGTAATGAATTAGCTTTGATAATGCATCATTTTCTTATATATATATATATATATATATGTATATTATTGGTTTTTGACAATTTACTTGATAATCTTTTGGTTATGTTGAGTCGGATTTTTATATATCCCAAAAAAAAAATGTTGACAAGTTATTTTATTATGTTCAAAATTTATAAAAGTTCAAACTGCAAAATTAATATGCATCTATCCACTAATTCGCCAATCTACTTGTAATGCCCCAAAAATTGGGCAGGGTATATCTATTTATACAACAAACCCACCTAATAGACAAACATATATATAGCTAAATATTCCATACATCCATTTCCATTTAATCCCAAATGCCAAATACATGCTGTTCACATATCAATGTCCCAGTTCTAATCCCAAGCATGCGTTTTACAACAAGTATGAAATGGAAGCCAAACAGATAATGAGTGCCCTACAGGCTTACAAATTTATCCAAGAACATTCTTGGTTACACAAAATGGAGTTTCAACTCAACGCAAATACAACCCTAGGCTTAGATTCAACACATAACAATAAAACAAAAATGAAGCCTCAGCTCCGAGTCTTCCCAAGTCAGTGCCTTGGCAGAGGCATATCACTTGTACCTGAAATGGTTTCCCTTATAGGGTGAGCCACAGCCCAATAGAGATATACTACACAACATATGGACCATGACAAGACTAAAGAGGAGTATGCTCATGCCATGCTCATGATAAAACAATTTATCTCTCTTTTTATAAAGCATGCAATGCTGAGATGCAACAACAGATATAAAGCCATTTCCATTTTAAACCATATTTGTTACATAAATACAGGCTCTGTGAATTTCTAGGTGAGTGTCTGCGAGTAGGCCCTAATGCACTACCATTGTCATTTTTACTAGTAAACTGGAAGGCTCGACACCTAGTCGCACGGTTCCACACCCCCTACCCAGATTCACCATGTATTCATCTTTTCATAAACAGATACATTTACAAACATTTCTCAAAAATAGATACATTTCCAATGAAATGAATGTAATGCAATGTCCAATGCAACAAATGAGAAATGTGGTTCAATTTACCTAAGTCTCGTGCCTTTCTACAACAATCATGGCTATCCTCTACCGATAGCCCAAACAGATATTTCTAAACAGATATTTAAACAATTAAATTTCAAAAATTTTGTTAAATACAATTTATTCCACATCTCATTAAATATGAACAACTACACTAGTTTTCATATCACAATCACGTCCAGTAACCTCTCAAGGTCGATTTCTAACCATGTCGGTTTTATTCCAACAGATACATTAAGCAAAATAATATTGTTAATGCCCAAGAAAATATCATTTTCTTTCCAAACTCATTCTCCCAGCATTATTCAACTATGACATCCTATTTTGATTAAAAGTCCTAGAAGTTAAACGTTATTCCTTTTTTTTCTTTAAAAATGCTCTTTTGGTCATAAACCGGTAAAAATTTCAAAACCGATCGAGTCGAAGTCCGTGTTTGCTCAAATTTAAAACATAGCTCTTTCATAACCTTACAAACATATTCCAAGTTTACACTTTCGTAATTTGGGCAACAACTCTTTATTTTTCTCAAAATTTCCCTTTTAAGCAAATAAATCACAAATTTTTCAAAAATTCTAATTAAATTATATACAACTCTAAGCTCCATATAATCAAGTAAAAGTACATAAAGAAGTATAGGAAAAATCCCTACCTCGAGCCAAGAAGCTTTCAAATTTTTTGGCAGTAGAAATTAATTTTTTTTGGAGCCAAACGACGTCTTTTCCGCCCTCTACGTTTTGATCCAAAGCATTAGGGGTCAAAAATGACTTACACTAGATCAAACCCAAGAAAAACCAACTTAGAACCCTTTTTCTTTCTTTTCTCACGGCAAGACCTCCCAAGAACTCCCAAAAGTTGAATAAAAAATCCTTTTGGTTACTTTTATAGATATTTCTTAAACAAATATCTAATTAAACAAATATCTAACTATATATATACACCTATATATATATATATAAATTTAAAAGTACATTTCACCATCTTTAATGACAAGAGTGAATATAATATTTTCTCAGCACAAAATATATTTTGTTTAATAGTACACACCATAAATATTCACAACTCTTTTTGGGTAATCTAATAATAATAATAAAACCACAACAATATTACATGGTTACTAACGGGTCACGATTCAATCAATTGGGTCCAAAATGAATGGAGTTTAATAATTTAAAATAAATCCCCAACTGAGATTAGAGTATAAATTCAATTTGATTCAACTCGTTACAACCTTCCCCCTTTAAGGAATTTCGTCCCCGAAATTTAAACTAAATAACCTCGCTGAATCAAAATCAATTACAACCGTAGAAACGCAATCATGGCATGATAACACAACCTCCCAATTAAACATAAGAAATTCACCCTATTCCATAACATATACAATGTACATCCTAATATTACAACTCTCAAACATTGATAGAAAGGTTTGGATACTTCTCACGGACTTCAGCTTCACGTTCCCAAGTCGCCTCCTCAACCCTGTGGTGTCTCCACAACATTTTCACCAAGGGACAAATATGAACAAAAGATACACAGTCACATATGGACAAATATGGAAAAATACATAGATACGTACATATACACAGACACATTTAGGAAATATGCCATTACTGATAAAGAATATTCTGTCTATGGACGTCAGCGAGCATATGCCGTTACTACAATGGAATATTCCATTAGCTGACGTCATCGCACATAAGCAAAACACACAAAAAGGAAAGAAAACGCGAATGCAGGGATACGGGGTTTCGAACCCCCGATCTCAAGCATTAGGCCCCAGCCCAAATCACTGAGCCAAGCTACTTTTGTGACAAAAATAGTCGAATGAATGTATATAATACGTAAATATACAATATATATACATATATGTATACAACTTTCCCGCTTCTCTCTCTTCCTTCGAAAATTGCGTTTGACGTGCGGCCTTGATTTTGCGTTAGCTGGCCGACAAAAGCAGACCTCCTCGATTTGTAAGCTCACCTTGGCTTTCTCTCTCTCTTGTTCTTCTTCTCTTCCGTCTTTTTTTCGTTGGCTAGCCGACAAAAGCTACTCTCCTCGATTCTCTTTCATCTCCTTTTTCTGCCTTTTTTTTTTGCCTCAACTCTCTCTCCCTCTTTGTCTTCTTCTCTTCTGTCTTCTTCTTCATCACTCTCTTTCGTCTACTTAATCACTCTCTTCTCCTTCTTCTTCCTCATTCCCCTTGAGAGAGACAGGACATCGAGATTGAGAGGAGGAGAAAAGTTGTCCCAAAACTCAGTCTGTTCTCTGTTATTTCTCTGTGACCCCTTTCTTTCTTTTTACACTTCTCACCACACATGGCATCATCTCGTCCCCTCACTCTCTTTTCGGATCTCAATGATTCAAGCTCTCCTGGACCGAGTGCCCTTGCTCTTACTCTTCCAAACATTCCTGGACAAAGTGCCCCTACTCCTACTCTCCTTAACCTTCATGAACAGAGTGCCCCTGCTCCTACTCTTCTTAATTTTCCCATGATGTCAGTTAAGAAAATTAGGGCCGCTCAATCTGACATTGAAGCCAACCACTTCACATTGAGATCCTGCATGGAGATAGTGACTGCGGTTACCAAATTGTCTCACCGGCTGCAGAATAGGACCAGTGAGGTGCATCAGTTAAATGCCCAACTTTCTCTGCTCCAGCGCATGTACAAAGATGCGCGAGTAGAGATTTGCGCACTGAAGGCGGAGAATAAAGAGCTGAACAGGAAGACCAGCGTCATGGCCCGATTCGGACCACCTTCGTACTTCGCCTTTGACAGCCAGCAGGGAGTCAACTCTCTCGGCCGTCCTATACACACTGAGACAGGGCCTTCAAGGGTCACCCAAGACGATAAAAAAAGGAAAAGCTCGGTGGGAGAGTTGAGTAAGTGAAGTCGGCGTGTGGCTATTATCAAAAACAAGATCCCTCTTCTTTTTTTTTTCCATGTTGTCTCCGCAATCGGGGATGTCATCCCTTAACGTCAATAAAATCAGTTTTGTTTTGTTTTTTTTTTTTGGCACATCAATGGCGTAACTGGCATAACACTTTAAGCTTGAAAACAGTTTTGTTTGACTAAATTTGAGAATGATTGAATTTTGAACTCTGAACTGGACATTGATTCCATATTGACCTGAATCAAAATCATGGCTTAACGAAAGAAAAACGAAGCAAAACAATCCAAACACACTTATATACACTGACTGGTATTAACAAAAGAAAACTGTGTAAATCAATACATTGGCAATATAATTACAGAACAAGAAGGTACCTTACACGACTGAAGGTGCTGGCACTAACTCTGACGTGGTAATAATGTACACACTCCCAGTAGGTCTCTGGTCCACCTACTTCCCTCTCGGAGCATAAGACGGATGTACAGACTGAGTCGAAGAAGGTTCTGGAGTGGCCCACGAGGCCTGTGCCGACTGTGCTGGCTGGTGACTCTGAGTCTACCTCAATCCAGATGCACCAGGTGTGCCACCCAACTGTGGACAGTACCTCTTCATGTATCCTGCCTGTCCACACAGAAAGCAAGTCAAAGACTGCCTTCTCCCCTGACTCTGGCTCGGTGGGCGGATTGAAGACAGAGTAGACCGCGGTCCTCCTCCCTTCTGTGGGCAAGAAAAGGACTTGTGACCCAACTGGCCACACTCGAAACAAGAAAATCCCCCCTTGCCACCTCCCCCTGCCCCTGAACTCGGCACTGGAAAAGTAGACCTAGACTCTGCCCCATGAGATTGCTGTGGTGTAAAACCCCTCTGTCTCTTGCTGTCTCGGGCCTCACCCTGCATCTCTTGGCCTCCCTGCCTGAAACCCCTCATCTCTTTCTCTCCAGCTCCTAACCGAATTTCCATATATGCCGTTGCCTCGACAAGACGGTTGTACTCCCTCATTATAGACCCGTCCACACAGTAGGCAAGCTCATCTCTCAGTCGAGTCTCAAACTTGATACAACGGTGCTCTTCTGTCGCCACAAGCTTAGGAGCAAATCTGGACAAACTAGCAAAAATGGCCTCGAACTCCGCCACCAGTGTGCCAAACTGCTGTTTGAGGTTTTTGAACTGTTCCCTTAACCTCTCTTTGACAGTAGCAAGCAGATACTTCTCTTGAAAGGCGTTGAGAAAGGCTTCCCAGGTCACTCCAATACGTCCTCGTGCGTATTTCCACCATTGACCCGCTTCTCCCTTCAGCTGAAAGGATGCCAAGGTCACTCTCAGAACGTTGTCCTCAATGTCTAGCATCTCGAACGTCTTAATCGTCTGCTCTAGCCACTCATCAGCCTTCAGTGGCTCCTTAGGATCTCCCACAAAAATATTCGAATTGGTCCGGAAGAACTCCCTTTTAGCATGAGTGGTCCTATCTCTGTAACTGGGGCTGCTGGGGCCTGTACTATCCTACGTCGAAATCTCATCCGGTATTGCCATCTCGTGCCTCATAGGCCTACCATGCCTACCACTACCTCTTCCACGTCCTGACATCCTAATAAAGGTGACACTCGAGATTGGCAAAGTCACAATTGTGCCGAAGCTAACTCACTCACGTCCTAAGGCAATGGACAACAGTTAATTCATTCCACATAAGCACATAGTCACATAAGTACATACATATTTTTCTTTCTAGCTAATGATTGTCCCATGACATTGCTAGAGTTCCAATCACAAAAAGCAGTGATCAAGTGGTCTTCTGACTGGACTTCCAGGAACTCACAGGCCCAATCAACATCTCAGAAATCAAACCCCATACCCATATAATCAAATAAGCATGTTATCACATAGCACCTCATTATACAGATATCTCTATCAAGCGAGATAAACCCACTGTGGTACTAACCACTCCCCACGTACCCAAATTATTCGAACCTAGTACGCTCTGATACCAAGTTGTAATGCCTTAAAAATTGGGCAGGGTATATCTATTTATACAACAAACCTACCTGATTGACAAACACATATATATAGCTAACTATTCCATACATCCATTTTCATTTAGTCCCAAATGCCAAATACAAGCTGTTCACATCTCAATGTCCCAGTTCTAATCCCAAGCATGCATTTTACAACAAGTGTGAAATAGAAGCCAAACAGATAGTGAGTGCCCTACAGGCTTACAAATTTATCCAAGAACATTCTTGGTTGCACAAAATGGAGTTTCAACTCAACGCAAATACATCCCTGGGCTTACATTCAACACATAACAATAAAAGAAAAATGAAGCCTCAGTTTCGAGTCTTCCCAAGTTAGTGCCTTGGCAGAGGCATATCACCTGTACCTGAAATGGTTTTTATAAGGTAAGCCACAGTCCAGTAGAGATATACTACACAACATATGGACCATGAAAAGACTAAAGAGGAGTATGCTCATGCCATGCTCATGATAAAATAGTTTATCTCTCTTTTTATAAAGCATCCAATGCTGAGACACAATAATAGATATAGAGCCATTTCCATTTTAAACCATATATGTTACATGAATACAGGTTCTGTGAATTTCTAGGTGAGTGTCTGCAAGTAGGCCCTAATGCACTACCACTGTCATTTTTACCACTAAACTGGAAGGCTCGACACCTAACCGCGCAGTACCATACCCCCTACCCAGATTCACCAAGTGTTCATCTTTTCGCAAACAGATACATTTACAAACATTTCTAAACAATAGATACATTTCTAATGAAATGAACATAATGCAATGTACAATGCATCAAATGAGAAATGTGGTTCGATTTACCTAAGTCTCATGCCTTTCTACAATAATCATGGCTATCCTCCACCGATAGCCCAAACAGATATTTCTAAATAGATATTTAAACAATTAAGTTCCAAAAATTTTGATAAATACAATCTATTCCATATCTCATTAAATATGAACAACTACACTAGTTTTCATATCTCAATCACGTCCAGTAACCTCTCAAGGTTCATTTCTAACCGTGTCGGTTTTAGTCCAATAGATATATTAAACAAAATAATACCGTTAATGCCTAAGAAAACATCATTTTCTTTCCAAACTCATTCTCCATGCATTATTCAACTATGGCATCCTATTTTGATTAAAATCCCCAAAAGTTAAACGTAATTCCTTTGTTTTCTTTAAAAATGCTCTTTTAGTTACAAACCGGTAAAAATTTCAAAACCGATCAAGTCGAAGTCCGTTTTTGCTCAAATTTGAAATATAGCTCTTTCATAATCTTACAAACATATTCCAAGTTTACACTTTTGCAATTTGAGCATCAACTCTTTATTTTTCTCAAAATTTCATTTTAAGCAAATAGATCACAATTTTTTCAAAAATTCTAATTAAATTACAACTCTAAGCTCCATATAATCAAGTAAAAGTACATAAAGAAGTATAGGAAAAATCCCTACCTCGAGCCAAGAAGCTTTCAAATTTTTTGGCAGCAGAAATTAAATTTTTTTGGAGCTAAACGACGTCTTTTCTGCCCTCTACGTTTTGATCCAAAGCATTAGGGGTCAAAAATGATTTACACTAGATCAAACCCAAGAAAAACCAACTTAGAACCCTTTTTCTTTCTTTTCTCACGGCAAGACCTCCCAAGAACTCCCAAAAGTTGAATAAAAAATCCTTTTGGTTACTTTATAGATATTTCTTAAACAAATATCTAATTAAACAAATATCTAACTATATATATACACATATATATATATATATATTTAAAAGCACATTTCAACATCTTTGATGACAAAAGTGAATAATATTTTCTCACCACAAAATAGATTTTGTTTAATGGTACACACCATAAATATTCACAACTCTTTTTGGGTAATCTAATAATAATAATAATAAAGCCACAACAATATTACATGGTTACTAACGGGTCACGATTCAATCAATTGGGTCCAAAATGAATCGAGTTTAATAATTTAAAATAAATTCTCAACTGAGATTAAAGTATAAATTCAATTTGATTCAACTCGTTACACTACTCAATCCACATCTGCCAATTTGGCGGACGGATATGGATTGATTTTTTTCAATCCACCAATCCGGCGGCCGAATGGCGGATTAAAGATTCCCGGCCGCAACCGAACTGCAAACACCACTATTATGATGAATTAAGAGTTTTTATTTTTTGAAATATAAAATATCAGCCTACTAATATCATAAATCTTGCTTCAAATACAATGTCACTCTTTCTACCTATGAAATTAGATTCCTTATCTCACTAGAAATACATCAGTACTGCAAAACAAACCCCACACACTATAATTACCAGTTCCACGTCTCACTCACTATTTTTTTTTATTACCAAAAGTTAATTATTAGTTATTAGATTGACACATGTATAGGAATTAATGTTTTCATCTTTTACGAAATACTAAATATTTGCCTCCTTAATTTAACTCCCCTTAAGAGAGTTGAAACCTAAAGTCTCTGTCTACCATCGACTTTAGGATAGTGTCGACGAAGACAACATCAAAAATTTCACTTATGTGAAAAAAAAAAATTGTATTGATTCACCAAAATTTATGATTTAAATAATTTTAAACTAATAAAAATTAGTAGTTGCTATGTAAAGCCCCAAATTTCTAGCCCAAATGACAATACAACAATCATGACTCTTTTAAGAAAAATCGAATATAAATCTCCAAACTTACATTACATGATACAATAGTTCTTGATGTAACAATACATTAATCCAACAACAAGTAAATAAACAAACAAACATCCCAAAGGGTTTACAACTTTCCAAGGCTTGAGTCCGGTTACACAAAACGGTTATTCAAACCCACACACAAACTGCCCTTGGCTTACACACAGAGTTACAGCAAAATGAGAGTCTCGTACTCTCAACACACATTTCCTCGCCTTTAGTTAGACGGCATCACCACATCTTTTCCTGCACAAAAATCCCGTAGGGTGAGTATAAAGCCCAGTAGGAAATCCTTAACAAAGTATATATATTTTATACAACTCTCAAGAGATGAAATGCACATTCCATGCTATGTCCCCTTTTGAAGATAAATCATATTTTCATCTTTTGAAAACCATCATGCTCAATGATGTCATGCAATTTCAATTGTTCAAAACTTAACAATTTATTTCAAGGGAGGTAAATACGACTCTGGTAATCTCTAGATCGGTGTCTGCAAGTAGACTATACAAGTACTACCAAATTGTCATTTTTACCGGTATTAACCGGAAGACTCGACACATATCCGCGCGGATTTTCAGTTTTTCACCCCGAACTCTCAGGCCAACTTATTCAATATCATCTATACCACCTATCAAGACTTACCAACATATTTATCCCAAAACCATTTCATGAAAACTTGTTTCTCAACATTCTTTCTCAATGCAAGTTTTCAAATCAACTTTCAAAGTTTAATGTAATCAAATGAATTGTTATGCCAATAACACAAGATGAATATAAATACTTTTATTCCAATTCATCATCCAAGGAATAACACAATTCCCTCTTTTCAAGTATCCTCAACAAGTAGTCATTTCAAGGCTGTTTCAACATTTTGAACAATAATTTCCAAAATGAACAACAATTCTCATATTCCCTGAAATTCATCATTTATATAAATATAAATAAGAAAATTTTCAAACATCCATTTATTTTGACACACAAAATAAATACAACAATATCATTCATGAATTTTCAGTCTCTTAAAAAAAATTCCCAAATTCTAGGTTTTCTCACCAAAACTATACAACTCAAATCCTTTGAAAGAAAACTTTCCAAATCATCTTTTCTTCAATCAACGAAGATCAAAACCCATAAGATCATTTTAAAAGAACAAGAGACAAACCCACTTTCAAAATCGCTCAACTTCTTGAATCAACAATCAATTTTCAAAGCTATCGAAAGATGATTTCAAAAATCATATAGATCTTGCAAAAAGATATATATAACTCTAAGAAAATCCCTACCTCAAGTTTTGAAGAAGAAATGAGATGAAACCCCCAAAATCAACGGTGTCGAAACTCGATCTTCACCACGCACAACGAAGCCCTCGAGAAGTTAACCAACTTTTATGAAGAACTTATGGCAGAACTCTAATGGATCTTGAGAAATCAAAGTTTTGATCCAATTTGGCGTAGGGAAATGTAGAGAGAAGGGAGAGGAAAGGGTTTTTAGAGAGAGAGAGTGAGAGAGAGAGAGAGAGAGAGAGATACACAAAAGTGATCTGAACTATCAACTTCACGAACTGATATAACATGGTCCGCTCGAGCGTGGAAAACCCCGCTAGAGCGTCAAATACACTTTCCCAATACTTTTGCAGACATGTCAAACTTCTGAAACCAAACATTCTCCGTTCGAGCACATAAACGGCCACTCAAGCGGACAAGCAACTTCTACTGCATTTTGCATTTTTGCTTCGGGAGCTCTGCCCTAGGACCCGCCCAGGGACACTGCCCCCTAGGCCCTCGCAAGCTGACCAGGCAGCTCGATCCTCGCCAGGGCACTGCCTTTGGACCCACCAAGAGGCACTGCCCCCTGGACCCCTGCGAGTTGACCGGTTAGCTCAATCCTCGACATACTCAGTGAAGTGGAAAAACTGGGATTGCTACATGCTACATGTACCAGTTAGTGTAAACATTAGTGTACCAACTAGTGGTTCAATCAGATTTTAGGGTTACGGCTTCCAGATCTTCTTCTTGGGTATTAGGATTTTTATTTGGAGCTTCTTTGCTTGTTTCCTTTGATATCTGTGAGATATTAATCATGAATTGAGTGGATTATATCAAAGGGATTGTTTAGTTAGAGAGTTGTTCTTTGGTAGATTCCGTGGAATTTGGGCTTGAAGCTTTGGTGGAGTCCGGAGTGGTTCATCGTCGTGGATTCGACATCGGTGTTGTAGATTCAACATTGGGTAAGACAATTCTGAGGTGAAGACGGGGCAAGAAGAGGCACACAAGGGTCGGTTCGATTCGGGCGTAGATTCGCTAGGTAATTGAAAGTACATTTGTGTAATTTCTTTATGTCTTCTTAGTGAATGGTTTTGTGGATTTTGCTCGTGTTTTGTTTATCACAATTGGAGGCGCTCCAATTGTGATTTTTTCACGTAAAATCATTGCGTCGATTTGTCTTTGATTGTTTGATTGGGATTGTTATTTACGGCTTAGAATTGATACATAATCACAAATCAATATCTAGGGAATTTTTAGACTTTTCAAATACGATTGCTCATTTTTTTTTTCTTGTGTGAATTACACTCACCTCCCTTGAATTTGAAAAAAATACAGTTACCTTCACCCTTTTTATATAACTTCATCAAAAACAAACAAGGACTAGCTTATGAAGATGAAATGCTAGCATATCTAAGAAAGGGTTGTAGAGCACGTAGTAGAAGAAGAAAACTCAAATCAAAATAGGCAACATTAACATTTACAACCCTATCTATAAATATACACATTTTTGCTGTAACAACTGAGCTTGATAGAGTAATAAAACACTTGGCCCATGATATTCGACTGGTACATTGACAAAGCCCCCAATTTACTGTATATATATAGGGTTTGGATTAAGAGTGTTCACGTTTGGTGGACTTTGAGACTAATTTTGGTGATTAAAACTGTTCAATTTTTAAGATTACTAGGTAAAATATTCATATAAAAAATCAAGATAATCAAACATCGATAGAAATATGCTTGAATCAGGGGTAGGTCCACTATTTGACTCACCCTGAAACTCTTTTTCCTGCTATCATATATTGCTATTATATATACTTGTTCATCAAGTCCTCCCATTATAATTTTGAACACCTTGTTACTCCAACTCTGAACACCAAACAAGAAGTTTTTTGAATTTAAGAAACAAAAATCACCATAGAAGAGGTTTAAATGTTTTATTTTCATCAAGATTGAAAAAAGAAAAAACAAAAAGTGTCAAATTGAATTTTTTGGTTTGGATGAGAATTGAAACTGACTTCATGCTATAGTTTAGTTTGGTCAATTTAATATACATGAGAGATTTATATGAGATTTTATAGAATTTTATAGAAATTTGTAAGATCTCAATTGGAAATAAATGAAGAAAAATGGTGAAATATATGATAAATATTGATATGTAGTTTCTTTTATATAATTTATAAAATTTAAGTTTTGAAATGTCTAATAAATATTTTTAGAGTCACCACTGGTTTGAATCATATTTGTTTTAAAAAATGAGCAACAAATATAATTTTAAAAATAACAATTCATTTTTTATAATATAAATGTGATTCAAACATGTAATTATCAATGTCTAATTATCTTGATTTTTTTCATAAATATTTTGGTCAATGAATCTTAAAAAATGAACGGCTCGATTCATTGAGATTGGCCCCAAAATGGGCCACCAAATCCAAACACTCTCTCAAATTAAGATGACCAACTTGAAAGAATCTAAACTCATATATATATATATATATATAATAGCAATATCTATCAAGCTACTTCTAATATTATTTTATAAGTTTTTACAAAATATTAAGGGAAATTGATTTTTAGCGAAATAGTGTAGTGACCCATTTTTTTTTTTAAAATAGCTAGTGCATAATTTAATTGAGCAAAATTTGAGTGCCGAGTAAATTCTAGGCGAAAACAATTCGGTTTTGTATTTTTTAAAAATAGTTTCCGATTTTAGAAAATGATGAAAATTTTATATGTTGTTCCCATATGAGTCTAACACGTTGGATAAAAATTTCAGAATTAAATGATGAATATTTATTTTATGAAAATTCACGGGCTGATTGGTGTTCAGTTTAATTTATAGCAGAATTTTGTTATTTAAATTTTAGATCATGATTTGGATAGATTTGTTGGGTCTACTTTGATATGTAATTGGGCGATGTTTGGCTTATGGGTGGGAATTTAATTGAAGACTCATGATTTAGATTTAATAAAATTTGAGTTTGTTTAATTACTCATATTTAACTATTTGGTCCTTTTTAATTATGTGATTGGTAATAATCACATTGGGAGTTGTTATTATTTATTATATAGGATTATAATAAATATTTGATAGGTGATTTTATGGTGTGTACTATATGATGAAAAATTATATATTTTATAAAGAATGAAAATGTGTATATTTCTTAGTAAGCAAAATATTATATTTTATGATAAGAAAAATTATATCATTTTATAATTTATATTATAAAATTTTAAGATATTATTGCAAAAATTAAATTGTGATTTTTTTTTTTGAAAAGACGAACCCCTGGGAGGGCAACCCACATGGGCTGCCTCCCTTTTGTCCTTCTTTTCCTTTTTTTTTTTTTTTTGACTTGCATTTTAGAGGCCCCTTTCCCTCTCTCTCTCTCTCTTCCTCCACTGATGCTCAATCTTTGAGCTTAGAGTGAAAGTCTTTAGAGTGAGATTTTGTAAAAGTGTTGTAAATGAAAGTCTGAGAGCTCATCGTGATCTTCACAATGGTGTACACGCTCCCTCGGGCCTCACTACAGTTCGGACTCGATTTGTGTCACGGTCCTGTATCTAATCTCGCATAGTGTAACGCAAGACCGATGAAATCATCAAAGAGTCCAAATCCGGCAAATCGTTTTTGAAAACAGATTTTTTGAAAGAAGTGCCAAACATGGACTGCTTTGCCAGATACAGAGTTGCCACCTAAATATTTTATTTTGAAAAAATTTAGGAAACCCTGACTCGTTGCCTAAGGCCACATGTCCGTCATCACCAAAGTTGCCTTGGCTCGGGAACTTGGGTACGATTGGGGAAGGTCCCTTCGTGAGCACCCCCGCTTGTCCGATCAAAGATCGGCCTCTACTAACCATGATATCTAGTTTTGAAAACATTATGCGTTCTTATTCCGGTTATTAGCCTAGATTTACTATGTGATGCGCACAGCATACAAGTATAAACTGGGTCGCCTGAATTGGAACAAAACATTTCATGTTTGTTTATTTGAAAATGGTTTGATGGTGCTACCCGCAAGTAGGCTAAGACGTGGATTTGCCACCCTCGAATGGGCTTAGAAAACATGATTTTGCCACTATCTAGTGGGCTTAAAACTCACAATTAATGAATTGTTCCAATTCAAATAACCCAACCTTCACCCACAGGCGTTCAGGCAGTTATATCATATAAGCACATAGCCTCATGGTAAGCATGCTATCATGGTAGTCACTGACACACATGCAAGGATGCTAAAGCATAAACACTTACCGAGTACCCCAAGCCAAAACAAAAGCTATGTTAGAAATCCATGCATGATCCTAACTATACAAAAATGCCTAATGCAACACATGCAAAATGCAACTAAGATAGGCTCGACTATTCTAAAGATGGCATGTGAAATGCTACAACTAACAAGTATTCAACTCGGAATCGAAATACAAATGCAGTTACTATGATGCGCCGAGCTCGGTGTATTCAAGACAGATGAATGAATGCCAACATGCTATCATACTGTATGCTAATTGAAACATGCCCTAATCTAACCATCATAAGCTGGTAAATAAAAGGGAGAAAGACGTGAGGTTAGAAGACATACATCACACGCACGCACACTTACTACAGTTGTGCCCTCGCTCGGAGGGTCCGAATAAATAATATACAGTCCGAATAAATACAAAATCCTAATTAATTAACAAATTAATCTAGGAAAGCAGGTAAATTAGCATGCAAATCCATGGACCGCCTCAGCTCTGTTCCAAATGATGAATGATGCATGCTTGAGTTGCCTTGCGCAAAAATCCACTACGATGCCCCAGGTTGCCTCTGTTTGCAATTGTTCTTGGAATATTGCGCAACGCTCCAGAAGGCCGTTGATATCTGATTTACTGCAACAGAGAGCAACAAAGGGGCATGGCAAAGTATTTTCACATATGTATGCATGACTGTAGACACCCTATTTTTGACCGTCCTCAAGACTTGGACGTCACCGCTCAAACACTCGGTGATTACTCATGTTTGTGTTTCGTTTTGAGTTCCCGGAGGTCTCGGCTACGCGCCTTGCCTCAGGATCTCTCAATTCGACTGTTTTGTGTTTGGTTTTCCACCAAACACTTGTGTTTGGTTTTCCACCAAACACTTGTGTTTTTGCTTCTGAGGGTAGAAAGTAGCTTGTTTGCTACCCCTGACACCCACCGGCCTTGGTTTGAGGCCACCGGCCATGTTTTGAGGCTACCGGCCATTGGTGAATTATACCATTGGCCGGTCGGCACTCAGTATGGCTGGCCGGCCATCTGTTTGGCCGGTGACCTCCTTTTCTGGCCGGTAGCACTTTTTTACCTTTTTCAGGCATGGTGCATCCCAGCTGTGCCAGTTGGAATGCACCAAACCTGCCCCGGGGCATACATGTGGCTGTTTTGTCCTTTTTGATCCTTTGGTCAAAGCTTCTTGAGGAAGCTTGACCCTTTGTCAAAGCTTCCTCAAGAAGCTTGCCAGCTGTCCTAGCTTCCTCAGGAAGCCTTGCCCCCTTTGACCCCCTTTTTTTGTTTAGCTTCTTTGAGAAGCTTCAAACCTTTGTTTTGTCTATATATAGAGCCCCTTCTCCTCCTTTGTTGGGTTCAGCAAAAAAACCAGAGGGATATACATATATACATCTGAGATATACCTTCTCTCTCTATATCTCCCTCTCTCTCATCATTTGTGTGTGTTTGAGGGCCTTAAGGTGTATTTTATCCTTAGTTTTGCACACAAACACACACTACGACACCATACTTCGAATTTGAGGGGCTTTGAGGGTTTGTTCTTGAGGTTTTGGACTGGTTTTGATCAAAAGAAGAAGGCTGCACTTGCTGTTCATCAAGGGTTCTTCAAGGGTAACTCTTTTACTTTAGATTCCCCAATCTTGCACTAGACTTTTGCCTATCTTTCTCATTGTTTTAGACTTTGTGTATAACTGAAAAAGTCTTGTATTTTCATGCTTAAGATACTTCATTAAGGTTGTTTTGGTGTTGGGGGTCGATCTCCCCCTCTTAGGCCTTGTTTGGCCCTTTTGGTGCTCTCTTTGCTAAGCTTTGGTTAACCTTGAGTATTAGCCTTCTCACCACTGAAATCCAGTGGATTTTCAGTGGTAAAGAAGAGGTTTTAAGGTCTTGCATAGGGGAGGGACACCCCTCTCCCTTTATCACTCTTTTGCCCTCATTTTTGGCTCATAAGGGTAACATGTATGCTTGGTTGCATTTGGCCCCATTTCAGAAGTTTTTGGATGTTATTTGGTCACTTATTGCCTTTGTTTTTGGTCAGATTTGTGGTCCCTTACATGCATAGTATACTTGCCTTGCATTCCTCCATTTTGCCTAGAAGTAAGCCATGCATTTAGGCCATGATTCTTGCATGCTCTAGCTTAACTCCATGAAGGTCTTAGCATTATTTTGCCATGCTCAAGGACTGTTGGGGGCTGTTTTAGTCATATTTGGCATGTTTAGGATAGCCTCTTTGCATTTTGGCTTGTGAGCCTTGAGCATGTGTGTCTCTAGCATGCTTAGCCTAGCTTATTCTCATGATTTGGAATCATTAGGGACCATGTTTCAGTCCATAAACCATGCTTGCATGCATACACTCATCATCTCTTTCATGCTTTAGGGGAGTTGTTTTGTTGTGCCTTGAAATGAGCATTGTACATGCCTATGTGTTTTAGGCTTTGACTTGCCATAACAGTGAGTTTTGGGACTTATTTTAGTACATTAAAACTCTATTTTTGGTTGCATGATGCATGTCATGAGTGTTTGGGGTAGTTGTAGTAGAATGCTCCTTGTTTTGGGCCTATTAGTATGCATGTTTGCGTAAACATTTATCCATCCTTTTTGGCATTTTTGGTTACTGTTTTGGGAATGGGTTGAGGTCTGCCCTTTGTGTCTTAGGTCCACCATTGCATGATCATGTTGCATTGGTTTCATGTTTGCATTGTATCATACTTGCATGCTTGCATATTATTAGCTAGTTGCATTTCATGTCTTATCTTACATGTTTGATTGCATTGCATTGCATCTTACATGCCTAGCATTGTACATTTGCATGTTTAGCTCGCATCACATTTGGCATGTTTTGCATCTTAGCCTCATGTTGCATCTTTGAGCCAAGTTTGTATACATACATTGCATTGTTTGGTTTGGGGTGTCAAACCAAACTTGAGGGGTGAGGAGTGTCCGTACTCCAAGTGACGAAACACATCTCAACCCTCGGTAGCCAATGCCCTTGACTTCAATATGATAGGGTATCGGCACTCATCTCTTTTGTTGCATTCATTCACATTGAATTGCAAACTTGGCCTCTTAGGCCATCATGCGTCGAAATGCGCAATTGATGGCCTGAGGGTCGAGGGTCATGCTCCCCTGAGTCCCTTGCATGATAGGGAGTGTGTCCATGCTCACATTTGCTCAAAAAAATTCCATGCCATACACTGCTTGCCCTCTGCTGCTGTCAACTGCAGGTTCTGCAGGAAATTTTGGCCGGTCGGCTACAAGGAGTGCCAACCGACCAATAATTTGTGGCCGATAAGCTTGATCAGTGGCTGGTGACCATCCCCTTTGGCCGATGATGTCCCCACTCGGCCGGTGATGCTCCCCAGTGTCCATATAAGCATGCTTGGGGCATGTGAGAATTTTCAGAGGAGCAGGGAAGTGCAACTAGAGGCAACAGTGCTATGGCAACGAGTTTCCGGGCGAGACGAGTCAAGCATGCATCGTCCGCGCACCTCGAGGCGGGGCTGCGGCCACCTTTCTTCTACATTTAATTTGTTAATTAATTAGAAATTTTTGTAATTAATTATTTAGCTTAAGAGTTAATTAATTAGGTGGTTTGTAATATTCGGACCCTCCGAGCGAGGGCAATTGTATAATAAGCGTGTGTGAGTGTGTGTATGTCTCCCAACCCCACGTCTTTTTTCCCTTTTATTTACTAGCTTTCGATGGTTAGCCTATGGCATGTTTCAATTAGCATACAGTATGATAGCATGCGTGCATCCATACATTTGTCTTACATGCATCGAGCTCGGTGCATCATACTAACTGCATTTGCATTGCAATTCTAAAGTTGAATACATGTTAGTTGTTGCATCATCACATGCCATCTTAGAATAGCCGAGCCTATTGCAGTTGCATCTTGTATGTGTTGCATTAGCCATCTTAACATGAGCTAGGATCATGCATTGATTACTAACTAGCTTTTGTTTTGGCTCGGAGTACTAGGTAAGCATTTACGCTTTAGCATACCGCATGCGTGTGAGTGTTGCCATAATAGCATGATTACCATGAGGCTAGCTGCTTATGTGATATAACTGCTTGAGTGCCTGTGGGTGGAGGTCGAATTACCTAAATTGGAATAATGCATTAAAACTGTGAGTTTTAAGCCCACTAGATAGTGGCAAAACCATCTTTTCTAAAGCCCACTTGAGGGTGGCAAAACCTGCATTTTAGCCTACTTACGAGTAGCAAACCATTTTCGAAACAAGCATGAAATGTTTTGTTCCAATTTAGGCGATTTGGTCTATACTTGTTTGCTGTGCGCATAACATAGTAATTCTAGGCTAAATAACCGGAATAAGAACACATAACGTTTTCAAAAACGGATATCACGGTTAGAAGAGGCCGATCTTCGGATCGAGCGAGAGGGGGTGCTCATAGCTGACCTTCCCCAATCGTACCCAAGCTCCCGAGCCGAGGCAACTTTGGTGATGACGGACACGTGGCCTTTGGCACCGAGTCAGGGTTTCCTAAATTTCTCATAAAAAATATTTAGGTGGCGACTCTATGTAGACGCGCCCGCGGGCCTCGCTACAGTTCGGACTCGATTTGTGTCACAGTTCTTAATCTGAACCAAAGAGTCCAAATCTGGCAAATCGTTTTGAGAAAACAGATTTTTAGAAAAGAAGTGCCAAACATGGACTGCTTTGCCAGATACAGAGTCGCCACCTAAATATTTTATTTTGGGGGAATTTAGGAAACCCTGACTCGATGCCAAAGGCCACGTGTCCGTCATCACCAAAGTTGCCTCGGCTCGGGAGCTAGGGTACGATTGGGGAAGGTCAGCTATGAGCACCCCCTCTCGCTCGATCCGAAGATCGGCCTCTTCTAACCGTGATATCTTGTTTTGAAAGCATTATGTGTTCTTACCTCAGTTATTAGCCTAGAATTACTATGTTATGCGCACAACAAACAAGTATAGACTGAACCGCCTAAATTGGAACAAAACATTTCATGTTTGTTTTGAAAATGGTTTGCTACTTGTAAGCAGGCTAAAATGCAGGTTTTGCCACCCTCAAGTGGGCTTTGGAAAAGATGATTTTGCCACTATCTAGTGGGCTTTAAACTCACGGTTTTTAATGCATTATCCCAATTTAAGCAATTCGACCTTCATCCACAGGCATTCAAGCAGTTATATCACATAAGCAGCTAGCCTCATGGTAAACATGCTATTATGGCAGCACCCACACGCATGCGGTATGCTAAAGCATAAAAGCTCACCTAGTACTCCAAGCTAAAACAGAAACCGGTTAGTAATCACGTGCATGATCCTAGTTCATGTTTTTGAAATGGCTAATGCAACACATGCAAAGATGCAATCCAAACAGGCTCGGCTATCCTAAACATGGCACGTGAAATGTTGCAAATAACATGTACTCAATTTGGGATTGAAAATACGATGCAGTTAGTATGATGCGCCGAGCCCGGTGCATGCGAAACAGATGAATGAATGCAAACATGCTGTCATGCTGTCATGCTAATTTAAATATGCCCTAGTCTACCATCATAAGCAGGTAAATAAAAGGGAAGAAAGACGTGGGATTGGAAGACATGCACACACGCACCCACACTTATTACAAATTTGCCCTCGCTCGGAGGGACCAAAAGAATAATACAATCTGAATAATGAATTACCTATCCTAGCTAATTAATTATTACAGACCCTCTAATTTAACAAATTAAAAGCGGAATAGAGATGGCCGCAACCCTGCCTCGGGATACGCAAATGATGCATGCTCGATCCGTCTTGCCCGGAAACCCATACCATGCCACTGCTGCCTCTGTTAATGCTGCCTCGCTTCTTTGAAAATTGCCAAAGTCTTGGAATATGATCTCTGAACACTGTAGAACACCATCGGCTAAGAGAAATAACCACCGGCCATGGGAAATTTCCATCGGCTGCTTTTAAGTCTATCGGCCACCAATCCACGGTCGGTCGGCGTTCTACAGTGCCGGTCGGCAAAAACTTCCTGCAGAAACTGGTTTTTGACAGCAACAAGGACAGACAATGTATGGCATGGAATTTCAAGCAAATGTATGCGCGGGCACACTCCCTATCATGCAATGGACTCAAGGGAGCATGGCCCTCGACCCTCGGGCCATCAATCATACATTTTGATGTATGATGGCCTAAGAGGCCGAGGTTGCAATTCAATGTAAAATGCATGCAAACAAAACACATGAATACCAACTCCCTATCATGTTGGAGTCAAGGGGATTGGCGACCGAGGGTTGAGGCGTGTTTTGTCACTTGAAGTACAAACACTCCTCAATCCCCATGCCCGGTTTGACACCCCAAACCAAGCAATGCAATGCATGTTATGCAAACATGGCTCGAAAATGCAACATATTACTAAAATGCAAAGCATGCCAAATGTAATGCAACATATTATGGCAAGCATGCAATGTTCCTAACATGCAATGCTACAATGCAATTCATCATACAATGCCAACATGGTACAATGCACGCATGCAATTAGAGGCAACAAGTCAAACATGCAACCATGTCCAAGAAGGGACATAGACTGAAATGCGAGGCCTCAAACACCCCCAAAACAGTGGCTAAAAGTGCCTCAAGTGACGGACAAAATGCACTACAAAGATGCAAGCCAAAAGAGGGGCCAAAGCTAAGGCATAACAAAGGGCATTCTACCACCACTGACCCAAACAAACATGGCATGAACTATGCAACCAAAAACAGAATTTTAGCATGCAAAAAAAGCCCCAAAACCCACACATATGGCATCCCAAAATGCCTTAAACATACAAGCATGCACAATGCCCGTTTCAAGGCACAAAACTACAATGCCTTAAAGCATGGGAAGGGACACAAATGACAATATAAGACCACCTTACATGGACTAAAATATGATCTTAAATAATGCCAAATCATGAGGATAGTCTAAGTTAAGCATGCTAGAAGCCGAAATACTCAAGGCCTACAAGCCAAAATGCAAAGCAACTACATCAAGCATGTCAAACATGACCAAAACAGTGGCCAATAGACCTTAAGCATGACAAATCATGACCAAAAGCTTCAACAAGCTAAGCTAAATCATGCAAGCATGGCAGCCTAAATAGAAGATGCATTTCTAGGCAAAATGGGGGAATACAAAGCAAGTGTATTAAGCATGAGAGGGGTCAACAAACCAACATGGGACAGATGTAAAACATGATAAATAAACACCAAATAACCTCTGAAATTAATCCAAACAAAGCTAGGCATACATGCTACCCTTTAAACCAAAACAAGGATAAAAGAGAGACAAAAGGGGAGAGGGGTGTCCCTCCCCTATGCAAGACCTCAAACCATCTTCTTCACCACTGAAAATCCACTGGATTTTAGTGGTGAAAAGAGCAATACAACAAAGGTCAACAAGGCTTAAAGAAAAAGCACCAAAAGAGGCCAAAAGAGGCCTAAGAGGGGGAGTTCGACCCCCAATGCCAAAATGACCTCAATGAAATGTCTTAAGCATGAAAATACAAAGCTTTTTTCAGTTATACACAAAGCCTAAAACAGAAAACAAGATGGGTCAAAAGCCAATGCAATATTGGGGAAACTAGGGTAAAGTGATTACCCTTGAAGAACCCTTGAAGAACAGTTGGTCCGGCCACCCTCTACTGACCAAAATTAGTCCAAAACTTCAACAAACAACCCTCAAAGTCCCTCAAAGTCGAAGTAAGGTGTGGTAGTGTGTGTGTTAGTGCAAAACTAAGGTAAAAATGCACTTTTGGGCCACAAAACACACACAAGGGAGGAGAGAGAGGGAAATGTAGAGAGAGAGTGTATATGTATATGTGTAAGCTCTGGTTTCTCTTTTTAAAATCACCAACCTAGAAGAAGGAGGAGAGCTCTCCTCTTATTGATGTCCCCCTTGCATAGCTTACCAAACAAGCTTGCTTAGAGGGAAATCCCTCCATACACGTGTATGGAACGGAACAGAGTGGGTGCCAGCTATCACAGCTGGCACAAAATATCTACTAAAAGTAGATGAATAGTGATCAGCCATTCAAAATTGCCATTTTGGAAAAATAAATGGCCGACCGGCAATATACATTGCCGATGGCATAAAATCACTGGCCGGTGGCCTCAAGCCATGACCGGTGATGTGTGGGGGTGCCTCACAAGGCATTCCCTGCCCCTCCAAGGCAAAACACAAGTGTTTGGTGCAAAACCAGACACAACATGATCGAGTCGAGAGATCCTGAGGTAAGTTGCGCAACCGAGACCTCTGGGAACTCGAGACGAACACAAACAAGGGTAATCACCAAGTGTTTCAATGGTGACGTCCAAGTCTTGAGGACGGTCGAAAATGGGGTGTCTACAGTTGCCCCTCTTTGACAGAACTCGAAAGTCATAACAATGACGGGAGTGAATGTCAAAGCCCAGAGACGACCCATTTTTGACAAGGCCGAAGACTCAGACAAACATGCAAGGCAAACAAGATATGCGCCGGAAGGCAGGGGCAAAATACAAGACAATGCACAGAGCTGGACATAACTTATGATCATGCAAAGAAAGCTGTAACGAAGCATACATGCGACAGTTTTAAGCTAGCATACACCAAACTACACTACAATGCAGAAAGGATGTAAGAGAATTATGCAATTCTCGATACGTCTCACTCGGAGGATACAATACCTGTGCGGTTCGTCTGGTTGCACCAACCTCAAATGAACCATACATACAATATCGTGTCTGCAAAGAAAACAAACTTAATAGGTACAATATCGTTAGCAACATGCATAATAGTGTACTCGAAATGTGTGACAACGCAAAGCAAGTAGGAAGCATAACAATGCTGTGAAGGCACAGATATGTAAGTGGAGCACGTGGTCTACGCAGGCAACGAAATTGATCATGAGCATGCGGTCTACGCAAGTAATGAAATTGAACATAAGAATGCGGTCTACGCAAGTAGAACATGTGGTCTACGCAAGTAAAATATGCGGTCTACGCGAGTAAAACATGCGGTCTACGCAAAGAAAGCATTGCGGTCTACGCAAGTAATGAATTTGAACATAAGAATGCGGTCCACGCAAGCAAAACATGCGGTCTACGCAAGCAAAACATGCAGTCTATGCAGGTAATGAAATTGATTACAAACATGCGGTCTACGCAAGCAAAACATGCGGTCTACGCAAGCGAAACATGCGGTCTACGCAAGTAATGAAATTGAACATAAGAATGCGGTCCACGCAAACAGAACATGCGGTCTACGCAAGCAAAACATGCGGTCTACGCAGGTAATGAAATTGATTACAAACATGCGATCTGTGCAAGGAAAACATGCGGTCTACGCAAGTGAAACATGTGGTCTACGCAAGCAATGAAATTGGTTTCAAACGTGCGGTCTACGCAAGTAAAACATGCGGTCTACGCAAGTAATGAAATTGATTACAAACATGCGGTCTGCGCAAGCAAAACATGCGGTCTGCGCAAGCAAAACATGCGGTCTACGCAAGCAATGAAATTGGTTTCAAACATGCGGTCTACGCAAGTAAAACATGCGGTCTACGCAAGTAATGAAATTGATTACAAACATGCGGTCTACGCAAGGAAAACATGCGGTCTACGCAAGGAAAACATGCGGTCTACGCAAGTAGTGTGTATGAGAAGAGTTGAATGTACACATGTAAGTAAAAACATGTTATTCACGATGCTAGAATGTAAAGTACTGTAACACAGCATAATTGAAACGATTTGTGGAATTCACAAGACATGAAAAGGATACGGGACGGGACGTTCTTCGTACATATCGAGCATTGCTCGCAGAAGTTGTGGCCTGAGGTCAACTCGAAGGTTCACATTTCAAAAGTGTGCTTTCCCGCATTGTCTCGAGTGATGAAGGCGCCAAACCATGTAGTTAACCCGAACAAAGGTGCGTAAGGTGCATAGACCGCAAGGGGAGTTTTACTGGTATGAATTCCGACACTTTGCTACCCTGCCATTCTATGCTTTACTTTCCTTTTTACTGGTAGTTTAAGCACATTGCACTGCCTCGGGCAGGTTTTATTCTTTCTCAAAATTACATATTTTGCAAAACACGTGATGGAAATGAAACGACCATTTTGTTCAAAAGGTGTTGCAATTGTAAACTTTCTACGCATCGCATCGCAAGGTATCACACCACAATGTGAACGAAATTGAACCTGCTTTGAATATTGAGTACTTGCATCGTAATAATCAGGTAGTGAACCGACTTACAACTCGATAAGCAAAACAAAGGCATGATATAACCAATCAAGTGTGAGCACAACTTGATAAACAAATCAAAGACTTAAGGAAAGTGAAATACAACTCGATAAACAAATGTACAATAACTTGATAAGCAGACAGGTGTGACTCCGCAAGAATCGATCACTGGGGAGAGATTGGAGGTGGTGGAGTTCCCCAACCCCTAGCATAAACAGCTCAGGGAACAAGGAGGAAGACCATCGGCCAGGGGGGGGGGGGGGAAGGCCATCGGCCACAAGAAATGGCCATCGGCCAGAAATTTGTTCTGTCGGCAAAAGGTGATGGCCGGTCGGCACAATATTTGGCCGGCCGTCCATGAATGAAGGAATCACCAGAATGTTGACACCTGTCCTCCACCCAACCTTATCTCCTACAAAAGACCTCAACTTCATAGTTTTTCTCAATTCCACACTGATTTGCTCTAATGGAAGAGTTTCTTGCTCAAAATCTTACAGCTTGGATTGCTAGCTTGGATGGCTCGAAAAAGTTAAATTTCTGGGGTTTCGGCATAAATGCACTATTCACTCTGGGTCGTACCCCGTTGCACCTTCCGTTTCTCCATGCCGCGGCGAGGTTTTGGAATCCGGTGACGCATGCCTTTAGCTTTGCTGGGCAAGAGATATGTCCTACCTTTGAAGATTTCCGAGCCTTAATGGAGTCCGAGCGCGACGAGGAGCTCCTGCCCCAACTTAATTTTGGCCATGCCCAATCCGTAGGGCAAATGTGTGGACTCACTATGCGTGACGCTCGGTCTCTGATTTGTGACGGGATGCTGGATGTTCCGAGTTTGATCTATCGGTTTTCTAATGCCGGTGATCGCAACAACCATCATTGGCAAGGCTTCCAGCGACACGCCCTCTGTTTGTGCATGCTATCTCATTTTCTATTTGTCTCAGGCTCCGGAGGGTCTAGTGTTCGGCTGACCGTGGTTGCCCAAGGCTTGAAGGAGGGCAAGAGCTGTATTGCCATGACTCTGGCTGAGACGTTGATGGGCTTAGACGCCTTTTATCATCGTGAGACGACCAGATTAGCAGGGAGTCCACTACTACTACAGGTAATGTTTCCCACCCAATCTCACATATGTATCGCTCACATCACTCAGCCCTCAAGCTCGGTTTTTCTCACAAAAACCCTATTATCACTTTTCTCTCAACGTACATCTCTCTATTCTTTATTCTCTCATTTTTCATCCCTTCCCAGGTATGGTTGATGGACAAACTGTAGGTTGTGGACTCTTGCCCAGCATATTCAGCTCGCGGCTACTTCTTTCGGCACCGTCTAGTCAATGCCCTTGATGAGGGATGGTGGTTCGCTTGGATGTGCCGCTTGTTCGCAGACCGTATTGCTTGGCGGTGCCCTTGGCTGAGCCTTCCGGCAATAAGTTACAACATGTCCCGGCAGACTGGGATTCAATTGATTGGTCTCACTCACTGTGTATTCTACTTTCCATTCCGGATTCGGCGCCAATTTGGCCATGATCAGACCTGCCCGCCAGAGGGGATAGAGTATCTTGCTGCATTCCCAGCCCGAGGCGCACAGCTTGCTCGACAGGCCACCGCGTGGAGGATGAGAGAACTCCTGGCCCCCGCTCCCACTTTCAGTTATACTTTGTCTGATGAGTGCTTGGATTGGCTCAACGAAGAGGCACAGATTGGGCCCAGCTTGGCATCAGAGGCTTCGACCAGCTCTGGGAGGGGGCGCAGGAGCACCTGACTTGACTATGCCCCGGATTTATTGCTTTATTAGTACTTTCAAGTTTTCTTTTTGAATGTAACAAAAAACAACTTCGATTGTATGCAAGAGCAGGAGAACTCTGTTTTGAAATCAATGAAATTGAAGGTTGTGGCACTGAAAATTTTCCGCTTTGGTCCAAAAATGGTCTTAGTTGTAAAAAATATTATTTTGAACAGAGTCAACTTTTATTAAAACTTTTCAGAATCATTTTCGATGTGGATCAGAGCTGGACACGCCTGAAGTCTGTCACCGAGATGCATAACCCCGGATCCCTGCAACTGGAAAGTTGCCCCTAGTCTGAAGAGTACCGCGGCATTGCATTAGCAACGGAAAGTTGCCCCTAGTCTGAATAGCACTGCACTGGAGATTCCAGTGGATGCTGATAGACAAAGATAACTGAGATGATCGAATGGACAAAGTTGATCAGGGAAAAGTTTATGGCTGAACTTTAGGATGAAGTTGCCTACGTATCCCAAAGATGGGAATCAAGCCTTACGTAGTTCAGGCTTAGGTTCACTCGAGTATTTTCACTCTCCTTTTACGCTCTAATTTTGGCCAAGGCCGCCCTTTGCGGGTTTTCAACCTTGCGAGCTCAGTTTTTATATTTTCCAATTTTCTATGCTCTAACTTTTGCCTAGGTCGCCCTTTCGGGTTTTCGGCCTAGCGAGCCTCTCAAGGGTAATATTTCTTCAACTTGTCCATGTTGATCGGTTGGGAGAACTCCAGGCCATCTAGGTCCATCAGAACCACAGCTCCACCTGACCAGATAGCTTTGATGATGTTGGGACCAGTCCAATTAGGTCTGAACTTGCCCCTAGGGTCGTGGATGGGAGCTCAGTTGTCTTTGAGCACCAAATCTCCTTCCTTTAGATTCCTGGACTTAACTTTCTTGTCGAAAGCCCGGGCAATTCTACGCTGATAACCTTGAACATGGTACAGTGCTTTCAGTCTTCTCTCATCAAAGAGCATGAGTTCCTCAAACCTGCTCTGCTACCAATCTGCTTCGGCTATTTGACACTCAGCCAATACTCGCAATGACAGAACCTCAACCTCGATAGGTAGAACAACCTCCATCCCATAAACCAATGAATACGGAGTCACTCTGGTAGAAGTTCTAATTGAAGTCCTGTAGCCCCACAGAGCAAATGGTAGCTTATCTGGCCAATCTCGGTAGGTTTCCACCATCTTCTGCAGTATATGCTTGATGTTCTTGTTGGCGGCCTCAACTGCTCCGTTGGTTTGCGGCCGGTATGTGGACGACTTATGAAAAGCCACGTTATATTTCTCCAACAAGTCAATCACTTCCTTCTTGAAGTGGGAACCGTTATCTGAAATGACCTCGTTTGGGACTCCATAACGGTAGATGATATTGTTTCTGATGAACTTTGCGACGTGCGACGCCTTCAACATCGCGTATGATTGGCCCTCGACCCACTTTGTGAAATAATCTATCGCGACCAAGATAAACTCATGCCCATTCGACCCTTTTGGAGTAACAGCCCCGATCACATCAATTCCCCAAACTGAAAATGGCCATGGTGAAGTCATGTTGTATAGCTTCGACGGCGGAATATTCATGCGATTCGCATGGATCTGACATTTGTGGCATCGCCGAACAAAGCTGATACAATCCTCCTCCATGGTGGACCAGTAGTAACCCTGTCGAAGGATCTTCCGTGCTAGCATTACTCCGCTCATGTGTGCACCGCACTCTCCTCCATGGATGGCCTCCATCAGGCGCTTCGATTCTTTGGCTTCGACACACAGCTTGTGCATTCCCAGATGACCTCTCTTATACAGCTTACCCCCACAGATGATGAACTAAATGGCCATTCTTCTGATTGCCCTTTTATCCTTGGCATTTACCCCTGGCGGATATGCTTCCTTCTCCAAGAAGTTCCAAATATCGTAATACCAGGGGTTTTTGTCCTGAACCTCATCTATAGCAGCAATCGACTCATAGGCTGGCGCAAATTTCTGGTCAATGATGACTGGACGCATCCAGACTCCGAACGGGATGTCTATCATGGAAGATGGAGTTGCTAAAGAATCTGCGAACCTGTTGTTCTTTCTTGGAAGATGAGCAAAGTTTAGCTTCTCGAACCTAGGAATTAACAAGTCTAAGGTCTGGTGATACATCATCATCTTTTCTTCTTTGACTTTCCAGTCTCCTTTTGCTTGAGACACAACAAGGTTCGAGTCACCGATGACGTCCAACCGTCTTGCCCCTAATTCCAGGGCTGCTTCTAGACCGGCAATGCATGCCTCATATTCTGCTTCGTTGTTCGAGACTTTAAACCGGAGCTTGAAGGCTAGAGGGATACGGGAATTGTCGGGTGCTATCAGCAACACTCCTATCCCATACCCGTATTGATTTGACGCTCCGTCAAAGTACATCGTCCAATAGTCGTCGTCGATGTGCAAAATGGCTTCATCTGGGAATAAGTACTCAACTGCTTCACCCCCTTCCACTGGATGATCGGCTAAGAACTCTGCCACTGCTCTTCCCTTGACTGACTTGCGCGTCACATATTTTAGATCAAATTCGGAAAGCAATAGCAACCAACGAGCTAGCCTACCCGTAAGTGCCGGCTTCTCGAAAAGATATTTGATGGGATCGAGTCGTGAAACCAACATTACGGAGTGAGCTAACAGGTAGTGCCGCAGCTTCCTAGTAGCCCATACCAGAGCTAAGCAAGCCTTCTCTAATGGTGTGTAGCGAGTCTCATACTCTAGCATCTTCTTGCTCAGATAGTAGATAGCCCTCTCCACCTTGTCCTCTGATTCTTGCGCAAGCATGCAACCCATCGTGGTCTCAGTCACTGAAAGATACAATATCAACGATCTCCCCTGTTCTGGCGGCGATAACACGGGCGGGTTCTGTAAATATTCTTTGATCTGTTCAAAGGCAGCTTGGCATCAGCCGTCCCGTTGGAATTTCTTGCCTTTCTTTAGGAGACCAAAAAGTGGTTCACAAGTCAAGGTTAATTTCGAGATAAACCGTCTTATGAATTGCACTTTACCTAGAAAGCCTCGCACTTCATTTTCAGTCCTTGGTGGTGGCATTTCTAAGATGGCCTTGATTTTTGAAGGGTCGACCTCGATGCCCCTTTGTGTAATCATAAATCCCAGTATTTTTCCCGCGGTAACACCGAGCGTTCACTTCTGAGGATTTAGCCGCAACTGAAATTCTCTGATCCTTTGAAAGAACTTTTGCAAGGCGGTGTAGTCGCCCTCTCTTTCCTTGGACTTGACAATCATGTCATCGACGTACACCTCAACCTCTTTGTGGATCATATCATGCAATATTGTAGTCGCGGCCCGTTGATATGTAGCTCCAGCATTCTTTAATCCAAATGGCATCACTCTGTAGCAGTAAGTCCCCCACGGAGTGGTGAAAGCAGTCTTTTCCCTGTCTTCTAGTGCCATCACTATCTGATTGTAACCTGAGAAGCCATCCATGAACGAAAGCAAAGCATGCCCCGCTGTAAAATCCACTAACTCATCAATATGCGGCAGGGGAAAGTCGTCCTTCGGACCGGCTCTGTTCAAATCCCTGAAATCCACGCATACTCGGATCTTGCCATCTTTCTTCGGTACTGGAACAATGTTGGCCAACCAAGTCGGGTATTCAGATACCAGCCGGAAGCCTGCATCGATCTGCTTGGTGACCTCTTCCTTAATTTTGATGGCCCAGTTCGGACGAATCCTTCTAAGCTTTTGTTTGATCGGTCGGGCCTCGGGGTCAAGAGGGATCCGGTGCTGTACAATCTCAGGATCGATTCCAGGCATGTCTTCGTAGGACCACGCGAAAACGTCTTTGAAATCTTTTAATAAAGCGACTAAGCGCTCACGTTCCTCCGAAGACAACGTGGACCCGATCTGGACCAGCTGCCGGTCCTTCTCAGTACCAACATTCACAGTAGTGATTTCATCCATTAAGGGTTTAACAAATCTTTCCTGCTCTTGGTCAATTAACCGTTGCAAAATCGGGGGAATTTCTTCCACGTCATTTTCATCAAAATTTTGAAAATCCTGATTTAAGCAATAAATCAAAGGCACATAAAAATACTCAGAAACCACATCCACATCATTCTCATTAAATACTTCCAAGCCGTCCGATTCTTCTGTTACAACAGACTCAAAAGAGAAAGAAAATGACGACCTAGACAGGACTGTGGCATCCGGGTTACCACCCCCAGGAATACCGGACTCAGACTCAGTTGAGCTGGAACCTGATTCTGACTCACAAGACCTGGTGGAATCAGATTCCGGCTCACTACGTGACCTGGTGCTGCTTGATAAAAATCCCTTTTCGTATTGCCAGATGAGAGAGGGTGCGATGGATGCATCCAAAATAGTCGATGGTAGGCCCGCAGCCGTTTCATTCCCGATCATGCATACCGAGGAGTTATCCCCCAAGCACTTCTGTACGATCGGAGGATCTGAAAGTAGACATGCCAGTGCTACCCCCATTTCAATCTCGGCGCCTTCGGAATCCGCTTCCTTACACTGCTCAAACTCAGCTGATGGGTCTGTCTGCTCTTTGGCAACGTCATCCCCGGATATTTGCAGGTCGAAGAAGATCTCGAAAGCTGGCACGCGCTTCTTTTCCGCGTTCAGCCACGGTTCTGGGAAGCCGCAAAACGGAAAATCCTCCCCCTCCCGGACGAAGCGTCCGTTTAGGGTACCCAGAATGGGCCTGTGCATCAACTCAAAAGGCTTCCCAGCCTGCTTTGCTCTGGCTCTTCCAGCCATTTCCTTTCCCTTCCTTATCCAGTCCTCTTTGGTGGGTAGATAACCCAATCCAAAGGCATGAGGGTTGTGTGGCACTTCGGCCAATGCTGCGACGCCTTTCCGGCCGCTCCTTCCCAATTCCATCCCGGGGATGTGTTGGAGTTTGTTCATGAGATAGACTGCTTGAGCACTGACATATATCCCTTCATTAGCTGCCATGATGTTCTGTACAACCTGAGCCTCAGCTAGGGTGAAACCTGATATGAACACATCCTCCATGCCATGCTCGATTTCTAGAACAGGCGTGGATACCTCCGACGGCGGATGAATTGATGAATTTCCGAAGACAATGGCTACTCCCTTCCCATAGGGGTATTTCACCACTTGATGTAGGGTGGAGGAGACTGCCTTTACCTGATGCAGCCACGGCCGTCCCAAAAGCAGGTTGAAAGTTGCAGGAACCTCCAAGACATGGAAATCTATCTCATGCTGTCCTGGCCCAACCTTTGTTTGAATCTTAACTGTTCCCATTACTTTCCGGCTTGTGTTGTCATACGCCCGAATCACCTGGGCTGTTGGCACAAAGTCCGCGATTTTCAAACCGATCGCATAGGCTGTCCTTGCCGGGCAGACGTTGATGGCGGACCCTGTGTCAACAAGAACCACTGGTATCCATTTATTCCTACACTCCACAAAGATGTGGAGCGGCTTGTTATGGTTTGCCCCCTCGGGTGGTAATTCCTTGTCGGAAAATGTCAGCATCGGGGTAGCTCCTCCCGGAAAAACCAGTCCAACCAACTGCTCTGGCGTAGTCTCTATCGAGAGTTTGGCCTTGTCCATGGCTGAAAGGACAGCCTGCCTATGTACTTGAGAAGCCATAAGCTGCCCCCAGATGGAGATGTCTGCTTGTATCTTTTTCAATTGTCTCAATATGGCCTCATCCTCGAGTTGCTTCTCTTTTTGCTTCTCTGCCTCCCTATCTTTTCTAGATGCCTCTGGTTGATCTAGGTGTGGAGGCTTGAAATACCGTCCACTCCTAGTCATGTGATCGACTTCGCCGACATACCAAGTATCATCTGGTTGGTTACTCCCCCAATCTTCGTCTGTGTGGGCAAGACATAGATCATCGTCTTCCCACCACATTCCATCTGCAGCCGACAGGCACCTGTCCGGTTCTGGCATGACTGTTCTCATACTCGCAGTACCTTCTATCCCTATGCTCGCGGCATTCTCCATTTCTGTGCTCATAGCAGTCTCAGTCCCCACATGGGCTTTTGCCTTCCTGATTCTCTCAGAATCTTCGAATCTTTCTTGTTCCGACGGTGTCGATGCAGCTGACTGTTCGATAATCCCCGTACTAGAAATGCTCTAACCTCGAGCGAAATTCTTGACACCGGCGCTCTTCGGCGATGCACTCTGTTCTCCAACTCTTCCGACTGTCACTGACATTCTTGCCCCTGCCGGGCCTTGTTGGGGCTAAAACTCTTCTACCACATCTGGTTGATTGTCCAACCATCCCATAGCCTCTGTTGATTCCTCATAATCGAACCAGTTGACGGCTGAGTCTCCTGGATCTTGGTTACTGTAAAATCGAAGCTTGGCAAGATCCTCTTCCACAGCCGTTAAATCATCCGTTGCCTGTTCTAGATTGTCCTCTTGGATCACACACAGCTCCCCTTCTGTTGGTAGTTCCATATCTGGCCTATCCTGGCCTATTGACAAAATGTAGTCACCTGGATTATAAGCATTCCCAACACCACTCCCATATTCCGCAGACTCCGGCTCAACAACCCCCTTCTCCTTTGGAATCTTCTCTCTCCTGTTCTTGGCAGTCACCACCGCCGGTTTAGGTTGGGTTATGGAGATGTCCATCATGCACAAAGCGGTGCAATCGGGAAGGAACACTTCCGGCTTAGGCAGGTGAGAAGGAGTGATATAGATGCTAGGATCGTAAGGCATGACCCCAGTTTGGATGAAGTTGACTCTTTTGGGCGGTGGAGCTTGGTTATGTGTGGGGAGAGGGTTCGTAGTAACGTTGGGTTTCTCAGGAGGCAAAATCACCCCGTTATCAATGATATCTTGAATCTCATGACGTAATCGAAAGCACAGATCGGTGTCATGACCGTGCTGTTGGTGAAATGCACAATATTTGGCCGGATTGTGGGCAGCGGGGAGTCTTTCTGGTAGGGGCCGCGGCTCTAGGGGCTTCAGATGCCCTTTTCTGATTAAAACCCCCAAAGCTTTGGACAGGGGCATATAAAGTGGAGCGAAGGTTCTGGTGTTTTTGGGTGGGTATTTGACTGTTTGTGGGTTGCTTCCGAACGCACCGGAGAATGGTGCGGCCGCCATAGTTCTTGGGGGAGGGTTGGTGGTGACCATACTCACTTCGGAGGTCCTGGTAGTTGTAGCGCCACTCGGGCCTGCATTAGTGTTACGATTGAAAGTTCTGCGAGGTTGCTCCCGGTCATTATCAATTAAGCCTTGCTTTAAGACATCCTCAATCTGCACCCCCATTTCATGTAAATCAGAAAAGGTAGGGAAGGGGAGTACAATCATCTTTTGCATCAACTTCGGCTGAAGATTGCGCACAATCATCCGAATCTGGTCTTTGTCTGTGGGCCTTAAGGTCATCATCGAAGCCTTAGCCCGCCATCTGGTCACGAATTCTGAGAAGCTCTCTTTGGGTTCTTGCCTCGTTGTCTCGAGATCCCGGGTCGTAATCTCGATTTGTGTATTGTATGAGTACTGCAAGATGAAGGCCTCAGCCATTTCGTCCCAGCTTCTCTTGATGTCATCCTCCAATTTGGCATACCATATGGCCGCTACACCCGACAGGGTCCGGCCAAATAGAGACAGCTTCTACAGTCTAGTGAGGCCCATTGGCCGTAGGATATCTGAAAACAACCTCAGGTGCACCATGGGGTCCCCGGACCCATCAAATTGATCAATGTGCGGCATCTTGAATCTGTCAGGCAGCGTCACAGCTGTGTCGGTGTATCCATCTTCGATGTCAGGGATGGTCTTGACTCCCTGGGACTTCTTAAACATCTTTTCCAACTTGCTTAATTTTAAGGCTGTGGGGTCCACTTCGAACTCAAAAGGAGAGTCCGGTATATTGACAGGCGTGGATGCCTTGGATAGTTGTAGTGGAATCGGGGGCGGAGCTGGCCCCGCTGGAAGGTCTGTATCCTCTTGGACATTCCTGGCATTCGGTGTTTCTTCGGGTATCCGGCCCTTGACTTCAATATGATAGGGTGTCGGCACTCATCTCTTTTGTTGCATTCATTCACATTGAATTGCAAACTTGGCCTCTCAGGCCATCATGCGTCGAAATGCGCAATTGATGGCCCGAGGGTCGAGGGTCATGCTCCCTTGAGTCCCTTGCATGATAGGGAGTGTGTCCAAGCTCACATTTGCTCAAAAAAATTCCATGCCATACACTGCTTGCCCTCTGCTGCTGTCAACTGTAGGTTCTGCAGGAAATTTTGGCCGGTCGGCTACCAGGAGTGCCGACCGACCAATAATTTGTGGCTGACAAGCTTGATCAGTGGCCGGTGACCATCCCCTTTGGCCGATGATGTCCCCACTCGGCCGGTGATGCTCCCCAGTGTCCATATAAGCATGCTTGGGGCATGTGAGAATTTTCAGAGGAGCAGGGCAGTGCAACTAGAGGCAACAGTGCTATGGCAACGAGTTTCCGGGCGAGACGAGTCAAGCATGCATCGTTCACGCACCACGAGGCGGGGCTGCGGCCACCTTTCTTCTGCATTTAATTTGTTAATTAATTAGAAATTTTTGTAATTAATTATTTAGCTTAAGAGTTAATTAATTAGGTGGTTTGTAATATTCGGACCCTCCGAGCGAGGGCAATTGTATAATAAGCGTGCGTGAGTGTGTGTATGTCTCCCAACCCCACGTCTTTTTTCCCTTTTATTTACTAGCTTTCGGTGGTTAGCCTAGGGCATGTTTCAATTAGCATACAGTATGATAGCATGCGTGCATCCATACATTTGTCTTACATGCATCGAGCTCGGCGCATCATACTAACTGCATTTGTATTGCAATTCTAAAGTTGAATACATGTTAGTTGTTGCATCATCACATGCCATCTTAGAATAGCCGAGCCTATTGTAGTTGCATCTTGTATGTGTTGTATTAGCCATCTTAACATGAGCTAGGATCATGCATTGATTACTAACTAGCCTTTGTTTTGGCTCGGAGTACTAGGTAAGCATTTACGCTTTAGCATACTGCATGCGTGTGAGTGTTGCCATAATAGCATGATTACCATGAGGCTAGCTGCTTATGTGATATAACTGCTTGAGTGCCTGTGGGTGGAGGTCGAATTACCTAAATTGGAATAATGCATTAAAACTGTGAGTTTTAAGCCCACTAGATAGTGGCAAAACCATCTTTTCTAAAGCCCACTTGAGGGTGGCAAAACCTGCATTTTAGCCTACTTACGAGTAGCAAACCATTTTCGAAACAAGCATGAAATGTTTTGTTCCAATTTAGGCGATTTGGTCTATACTTGTTTGTTGTGCGCATAACATAGTAATTCTAGGCTAAATAACCGGAATAAGAACACATAACGTTTTCAAAAACGGATATCACGGTTAGTAGAGGCCGATCTTCGGATCGAGCGAGAGGGGGTGCTCATAGCTGACCTTCCCCAATCGTACCCAAGCTCCCGAGCCGAGGCAACTTTGGTGATGACGGACACGTGGCCTTTGGCACCGAGTTAGGGTTTCCTAAATTCCTCATAAAAAATATTTAGGTGGCGACTCTGTGTAGACGCGCCCGCGGGCCTCGCTACAGTTCGGACTCGATTTGTGTCACGGTTCTTAATCTGAACCAAAGAGTCCAAATCTGGCAAATCGTTTTGAGAAAACAGATTTTTAGAAAAGAAGTGCCAAACATGGACTGCTTTGCTAGATACAGAGTCGCCACCTAAATATTTTATTTTGGGGGAATTTAGGAAACCCTGACTCGATGCCAAGGCCACGTGTCCGTCATCACCAAAGTTGCCTCGGCTCGGGAGCTAGGGTACGATTGGGGAAGGTCAGCTATGAGCACCCCCTCTCGCCCGATCAAAGATCGGCCTCTACTAACCGTGATATCTTGTTTTGAAAGCATTATGTGTTCTTACCTCAGTTGTTAGCCTAGAATTACTATGTTACGCGCACAACAAACAAGTATAGACCGAACCGCCTAAATTGGAACAAAACATTTCATGTTTGTTTTGAAAATGGTTTGCTACTCGTAAGCAGGCTAAAATGCAGGTTTTGCCACCCTCAAGTGGGCTTTGGAAAAGATGATTTTGCCACTATCTAGTGGGCTTTAAACTCACGGTTTTTAATGCATTATCCCAATTTAAGCAATTCGACCTTCATCCACAGGCATTCAAGCAGTTATATCACATAAGCAGCTAGCCTCATGGTAAACATGCTATTATGGCAACACCCACACGCATGCGGTATGCTAAAGCATAAAAGCTCACCTAGTACTCCAAGCTAAAACAGAAACCAGTTAGTAATCACGTGCATGATCCTAGTTCATATTTTTGAAATGGCTAATGCAACACATGCAAAGATGCAATCCAAACAGGCTCGGCTATCCGAAACATGGCACGTGAAATGCTGCAAATAACATGTACTCAATTTGGGATTGAAAATACGATGCAGTTAGTATGATGCGCCGAGCCCGGTGCATGCGAAACAGATGAATGAATGCAAACATGCTGTCATGCTGTTATGCTAATTTAAATATGCCCTAGTCTACCATCATAAGCAGGTAAATAAAAGGGAAGAAAGACGTGGGATTGGAAGACATGCACACACGCACCCACACTTATTACTAATTTGCCCTCGCTCGGAGGGACCAAAAGAATAATACAATCTGAATAATGAATTACCTATCCTAGCTAATTAATTATTACAGACCCTCTAATTTAACAAATTAAACGCGGAATAGAGATGGCCGCAACCCTGCCTCGGGATACGCAAATGATGCATGCTCGATCCGCCTTGCCCGGAAACCCGTTCCATGCCACTGCTGCCTCTGTTAATGCTGCCTCGCTTCTCTGAAAATTGCCAAAGTCTTGGAATATGATCTCTGAACACTGTAGAACACCATCGGCTAAGAGAAATAACCACCGGCCATGGGAAATTTCCATCGGCTGCTTTTAACTCTATTGGCCACCAATCCACGGCCGGTCGGCGTTCTACAGTGCCGGTCGGCAAAAACTTCCTGCAGAAACTGGTTTTTGACAGCAACAAGGACAGACAGTGTATGGCATGGAATTTCAAGCAAATGTATGCGCGGGCACACTTCCTATCATGCAATGGACACAAGGGAGCATGGCCCTCGACCCTCGGGCCATCAATCATACATTTTGATGTATGATGGCCTAAGAGGCCGAGGTTGCAATTCAATGTAAAATGCATGCAAACAAAACACATGAATACCAACTCCCTATCATGTTGGAGTCAAGGGGATTGGCGACCGAGGGTTGAGGCGTGTTTTGTCACTTGAAGTACAAACACTCCTCAATCCCCATGCCCGGTTTGACACCCCAAACCAAGCAATGCAATGCATGTTATGCAAACATGGCTCGAAAATGCAACATATTACTAAAATGCAAAGCATGCCAAATGTAATGCAACATATCATGGAAAGCATGCAATGTTCCTAACATGCAATGCTACAATGCAATTCATCATACAATGCCAACATGGTACAATGCACGCATGCAATTAGAGGCAACAAGTCAAACAAGCAACCATGTTCAAGAAGGGACTTAGACTGAAATGGGAGACCTCAAACACCCCCAAAATAGTGGCTAAAAGTGCCTCAAGTGACGGACAAAATGCACTACAAACATGCAAGCCAAAAGAGGGGCCAAAGCTAAGGCATAACAAAGGGCATTCTACCACCACTGACCCAAACAAACATGGCATGAACTATGCAACCAAAAACAGAATTTTAGCATGCAAAAAGAGCCCCCAAACCCACACATATGGCATCCCCAAATGCCTTAAACATACAAGCAAGCACAATGCCCGTTTCAAGGCACAAAACTACAACGCCTTAAAGCATGGGAAGGGACACAAATGACAATATAAGACCACCTTACATGGACTGAAATATGATCTTAAATAATGCCAAATCATGAGGATAGTCTAAGTTAAGCATACTAGAAGCCGAAATACTCAAGGCCTACAAGCCAAAATGCAAAGCAACTACATCAAGCATGTCAAACATGACCAAAACAGTGGCCAATAGACCTTAAGCATGACAAATCATGACCAAAAGCTTCAACAAGCTAAGCTAAATCATGCAAGCATGGCAGCCTAAATAGAAGATGCATTTCTAGGCAAAATGGGGGAATACAAAGCAAGTGTATTAAGCATGAGAGGGGTCAACAAACCAACATGGGACAGATGTAAAACATGATAAATAAACACCAAATAACCTCTGAAATTAAGCCAAACAAAGCTAGGCATACATGCTACCCTTTAAACCAAAACAAGGATAAAAGAGAGACAAAAGGGGAGAGGGGTGTCCCTCCCCTATGCAAGACCTCAAACCATCTTCTTCACCACTGAAAATCCACTGGATTTTAGTGGTGAAAAGAGCAATACAACAAAGGTCAACAAGGCTTAAAGAAAAAGCACCAAAAGAGGCCAAAAGAGGCCTAAGAGGGGGAGTTCGACCCCCAATGCCAAAATGACCTCAATGAGATGTCTGAAGCATGAAAATACAAAGCTTTTTTCAGTTATACACAAAGCCTAAAACAGAAAACAAGATGGGTCAAAAGCCAATGCAATATTGGGGAAACTAGGGTAAAGTGATTACCCTTGAAGAACCCTTGAAGAACAGTTGGTCCGGCCACCCTCTACTGACCAAAATCAGTCCAAAACTTCAACAAACAACCCTCAAAGTCCCTCAAAGTCGAAGTAAGGTGTGGTAGTGTGTGTGTTAGTGCAAAACTAAGGTAAAAATGCACTTTTGGGCCACAAAACACACACAAGGGAGGAGAGAGAGGGAAATGTAGAGAGAGAGTGTATATGTATATGTGTAAGCTCTGGTTTCTCTTTTTAAAATCACCAACCTAGAAGAAGGAGGAGAGCTCTCCTCTTATAGAAGTCCACATTGCAAAGCTTTCCAAACAAGCTTGCTTAGACGGAAATCCCTCCATACACGTGTATGGAGGGGAACAGAGTGGGTGCCAGCTATCACAGCTGGCACAAAATATCTACTAAAAGTAGATGAACAGTGATCGGCCATTCAAAATTGCCATTTTGGGAAAATAAATGGCCGACTGGCAACCAATAGTGCCGACCGGCAATATACATTGCCGATGGCATAAAATCACTGGCCGGTGGCCTCAAGCCATGGCCGGTGATGTGTGGGGGTGCCTCACAAGGCATTCCCTGCCCCTCCAAGGCAAAACACAAGTGTTTGGTGTAAAACCAGACACAACATGATCGAGTCGAGAGATCCTGAGGCAAGGCGCGCAACCGAGACCTCCGGGAAGTCAAGACGAACACAAACAAGGGTAATTACCAAGTGTTCCAATGGTGACGTCCAAGTCTTGAGGACGGTCAAAAATGGCGTGTCTACACTCTGTATCTGGCAAAGCAGTCCATGTTTGGCACTTCTTTGAAAAAAAAAAATCTGTTTTCAAAAACGATTTGCCAGATCTGGACTCTTTGATGATTCATCGGTCATGCATTGCACTCTGCGAGATTAGATATAGGACTGTGAAATCCAATTGAGTCCGAACTGTAGCATGAGGCCCGAGGGCGCATCTACAATGACTACTCTTCAGGGAATGTAGTCCTCGATCCTCGTGCCACCAATCACGTATATCGATGCATGATGGCCGAGGAGTCAAATTGCACGACTCAATATGAAATGAATACACATGAAAACACAACAAGACCTAAACTCCATCATGAGTAATCCGAAGTGTTGGCGACCGGGAATTGAGACACGTTCCGTCACTCGGAGTACGAAACGTCCCTCGTTTCCCATGCTTGGGCTAACTCCTATCCCAAACACAATGCAAATGAGATGGCATACACAATGCGACTAACATACAACCTAGCATACACAATGCTATGAAATGGCATACACAATGCTCGATGTAACATGGCATACACAATGCTCTAACATACAACCTAGCACACGCAATGCTAAGGACTGAAATGGCATACACAATGCATGATGGACTTACACCAACACGAGTGGACCTCAGCCACACTCACATCAGTGGCCATGGCATGAAAATGAGAGAATCGAAATGCATGCACACATGCACGAATTCCAAGGACCGAACCTAAGGCATAAAATGCCACTCTACCAAAGCATGGCAAGGGATGAAAGATGGCATACAAACATGTAATTTACAGCACTGAAACATGATGCTAAATGGTCCCGAAACATGGAAATATGGCACCCGATGCATGAAATAAGCCCCGAAACTCAAAGCTAGGCACATGCATTGAATTATAACTATGCAAAGCAAGGATTATTTGGCCATGAAGTACAAAGACAGAGCCAAGGAAGTCCCAAAATATGCACATTTCTAGTTTAAAGCATGGCCAAAAAGTGCTAACATGATGGACAAAAATAGCATGCGAATTCGGTTAGCAAGCATGGTTTACATGGCATGTATATGAAGCATATGAGAACTCATCAAACCAGCCAAAAACAGTGAATAAAATATGTCAAAATATGCCCAAATAACCACTGAAATGCAACCAACGCATGCAAAAAAGATGAGCTCCTTTAGAGGGCCATACAAGGGGTTATTAAGCACATACAAGATAGACATGTAACATGGCAAAACCACCTCTGGAAATAAGTTATGAAAGCCCTAAAATCCACCAAATAGGCCCTGAAATTAGTCTCGGAAACATGCAGAGAAAGGCCCCTTTGAAAGGCCTTGAATGGGATTGCTCTATACATGCATCATAGACATAAAATATGGAAAAATGGGCTCTTGATAGAGCTTAGGCAGACCTTAAAACCCTCATAATGAGGCCTGAAACATGACTTCGATGCATGCAAAATAGGGTCCTTTTGGAAGGCCAACCATGCTAGTAAAGAGAATGAGGGGTGAGAGGGTCACTCCTCTATGATTTCGGGGCTCGAAGATACATCAAGGCCACTGAAAATCCACTGGATTTCAGTGGCCAAGATGCCAAAACAAGACCAATGCAAATGCTCAAATGCATGGCTCAAAGCATGAGGAAATGAAGCATGCGAGGAAAAAAATGACTCCAAACAGAAAAGTAACCTCAATCAAACTTAAAGAGGAGGTCAAAAAAAGACTTTCTTCAGTTTAGGCTGAGGTCCAAAAAACCTCACAAATAAGGCTAATATATCATGCAAAATAAGCCCTAAAAGAGAGATAAAGCATACAAGGGGGGGAGGAGACCTCAAACAGAAAAGTACTCTTAAACAAACATGAAGAGGAGCTCTAAATAAGACTATTTTCAGTATACACCAAGGCACGAAATGCTTGCAAATGGAGCTAAGGTATAGAGCAAAATAATGCAAAAATGAGGGAAATGAGGACTTACCCTTGTAGCACAGCAATTCAGCCAACCCTGGACCAAGAAAGTGAGCTTTGAACCTCTGAAAATAAGTTCCAAGGTGCTGGAATGGATGGTAAAGGTGTTAGGCTTAGAGGTGTAGTGTAAAATGGCCAAGAATATTAGGGTTTGGAGCTTGGAGAAGAAGGCTATGGAGGATGGAGTGTGTATGCCTTAACCAAATGTCTAACCCTTGCAAAATGAGATGGAGGGTTGGTTATATAGAGGGAGAGAAGTAAGGCTTCTTGGAGAAGCCAAGAGAGAGGTTCAAAGCTTCTAAAAGAAGCTTGACCAAAAGGGTCAAACTCCTCATACCAACCAAGCAAAGGGGTCAAAACCTCATTTTAAGGACCAAAACAAGGGCAAAACCCTCGGACAGTGGGTCGAGTGCTTCACAGCTGGTATAGCTGTGCTGCACTTGAGACGAGCAAAAAGCAGAAAGCTGGCTGACCAGCTAAGGTGGACGGCTGACCAGGGGTCCAAAGGGTCAAGCAAAATTGCTGGTCAGCCTACCCAGAAAGGTGGCCTCCCAGATGAGTAGAACACAGCCTTGTGGTGAAAAATCAGAAAAAGTGACCTAGGAGAGAGGAAAACCAGCTTTTTAGAGGGGTTCAAAAGGGTTAAGAAGAATTACTGGTCGGCCTACTCATATTGGTGGCCTCCCAGATGAGCACAACACAATGGTGGTATGAAAAGCCAGAAATTGTGGCTCAAAAGTGAGAAAAACCAGCTTTCTGTCAGAAAAATCGGCTTTTGGAGAGAGAAAATGAGAAAACTGGCTTTTCAGGGGAAAAGGTGGCCTCCCACCGTCCTACCATCTTCCTAACAATGAAAATAAGGTCCCTGCCAAAAATGAACCCTAACCGATGCAAAACGAGGGTTCGGGGGCCAAAACGCGCGGTCCAGGGCCCCGAAAATAGGTTGTTAGGCACCGGAAGTGGCGTATGACCACGAAGGTGGTCTCTCGGGCCACAATGTCCCTCAAAAGGGAGGAAGCAAGGTGCGTGCCAAAAATCGGAGCAAACGGAGGTAGTTAAGCGGTCTCGAACCGAGGCACACGGCCGACGGCTCCGAAAATCGAAAACTGGGCTCCAAACGGGAAAAATAGCCTACGACCACGAAACATAGCCTACGGCCACTGAGAGATGGTCTACGAGACCTCTCCCTCCCTTTGGAAAGAGAAAACTGAGAAAACAGGACCTGGTTCGCAAACCGAGGTAAAGCACAAAAGAGCTCTGAAGTTCGAAGGCAAGCCTCGCAGTCGAGACTCCGCAACCTCAGAACGAGCACAATATGCAACACCACCGAGTGCTCAACTGGTGATGTCTGAGTCTTAAGGTCGGTCAAAAATGAGGTGTCTGCAGTTGCCCCTCTTTGACAGAACTCGAAAGTCATACGTGACGGGAGTGAATGTCAAAGTCCAGAGACGACCCATTTTTGACAAGGCCGAAGACTTAGACAAACAGGCAGGATAACAAATGTGTGCCCGCAGGCATGCCCACAGGCAGGGGGCGAGATGCAAAATGATATGCACAAAGCCTGACGTAAATCATGATCATGCCAAGTAGCAAGCTGTAATGAAGCGCACACGCAACAGTTTTATGCAAGAATGCAAAGCAACAACTACATTTCATGCAGTTAAGAATGCGGAGAATTATTCAATTCTCGTCACGTCTCACACGGAGAAGATACGATACCTGTGCGGCTCGTCTGGTCGCACCAGCCTCAAATGAACCGTACATACAATATCGTGCCTGCAAAAGAGAGAAACTCAACAAGCACAACATAGTTAGCAACACATGTTCAACGCTATATCGAACGTAGACAAACAGGGTGCCGATGGGAGAGTGCATTGCAATGCGAGAGACACATGCGTGTCAATGCAAGCTAAGCGTGAGGGTATGACAATACCCTTGAAACGTGCATAACAATGCAAGTGGTATGCATGAGAATGCAAATGACGTGCATAACAATGCAGGATAAGTGCAAATTTGAATGCGTGTTTGACGTGAAATAACGAGCAGAGAAATGCAAGTTTTGGCAAGTGCGACTCAATCGCGACCTCCGGTTTACCTCCCGGAAGGGTCACAACATGCTCAAAAAGGATACATTTTGCTCTTGACGAGTGATGATGAAGCATGCATCGAAAGTTGGAGTTGAAGTTCCCGCGGAGGGATTTCGCGACAAAAAGTGCACTTTTCTTGTACTTTCTCGGGTCCTGGGGACTCCAATCATTACCAAAATTTGCAGAGACCTTGGAGACCACCTTGGGAACACCACCGACCAGGTTTGGTCCCAGGGGGAGGCCACTGACCAGGTTTGAGGGAGAGAGGTGGTCGGCCTACCAGAAAAGGTGGTCGGCGGACCACCTAGTCCAAATCCGGGGCAATTTGGTCTTTTTGCTCTCATTTCTTTAAATACACAAAGCCAAACACTTTTTGCTCATAACATCAGGTCCGAAATCAGACCCTCTCCCTTCCTAGAGCATTTTCTTTCTCAGATCTGTCCTCTATACGCGTTTTCCAACGCCCCACGCCAAGTTGTTTCGCGAAAACTTTCAGTTCTCTTCACTTTGAACCGATTAATTTTTGATTTCGGAGCTTCTTTTCTCATTTTCACCACTTGAGGTAAGTTTGTCTCAACATTTGGAAGATTTTCTCGGGAGTTGACTTTTGTTGACTTTTTCCAATTTTGGTTCATTTTGCTCATTTTTGCTCATTTTTGCAGATATCTCGAAATGGCCGGTCACTTTCTTCTGGGTGGAGGTCCTCCAAGCGCCGGAGATGATCCAGATATTATGGCTCTGCCTTCGAGGGTTCGATCATTTATTCCTGAGAGGTACGACCCTCCGACACATGTGCTTCCTCAGATAGTTTTCTATCATTTTACTAATTTTGATGATTGAGCACCAGTGGATCTTTTATTGTGGGAGCCAGAGTCTCACCTCTCCCATCAGGCACAGGAGGTATGTACTTCACTTTTACACTTTCTGCCATGTGTAACGTAGTTTGCATTTTCCGTGCATTCCCCGCTTTTGCCATGCTTATCTGCTCATTCTAGCACATAGCTTGTTCTGAACACTTTAGCCTATGACACAACATTCTGTTTGCATTTTGAACACACAGCTTAATCACTTGAATTTCTGAACACACAGCCCATAAATTGATTGTGAACGCACAACACACACTTGTTGAGAGTAGAACACGTAGCCCAATGCTTTTGAAATCTAAACATACAACCCAAGTACTTGATGTTGAACACACGGTTCAAACTTTGAGGTGAACACACAGCCCACTGATCTTGAAATCTGAACACACAGCCCAAATACTTGATGTTGAACACACGGCTCAAACTTTGAGGTGAACACACAGCCCACTGATCTCGAAATCTGAACACACAACCCAAATACTTGATGTTGAACACACGACTCAAACTTTGAGGTGAACACACAGCCCACTGATCTCGAAATCTGAACACACAGCCCAAATACTTGATGTTGAACACACTGCTCAAACTTTGAGGTGAACACACTGCCCACTGATCTTGAAATCTGAACACACAGCCCAAATACTTGATGTTGAACACACGGCTCAAACTTTGAGGTGAACACACAGCCCACTAATCTTGAAATCTGAACACACAGCCCAGATACTTGATGTTAAACACACGGCTCAAATTTTGATTGTACGCAGCTCACAGCATTGGATCTGATTTGATTTGCACACAGCTTATACATGTCATTTGCACGTAGCTTATTCATTTCATTATGAAACTGAATATATGTGTTCATTATGAATGCTGGTGTCTTCTCGTATCACGTGAGGGTATGGCTCCATTGTCGCGAGGGAGTGGTACGCAGAGCTCCCGGAGGCTGTCCGCGAATGGGTTGACCAGGCGGGGTTTGGACCTTTCTGTACAGGGATATCCTGCTATCCTGCCAGTAGGACGTTGATGGGTGTGCTTGTAGAGAGATGGTGGGACACCACCAACTCTTTCCATTTCTCTGCTATCGGGGACATGACTATGACCCCGTCTGATTTTGCGATTTTGACGGGCCTCGACATAGGAGGTTGGCCAATCCCATATGATGAGGATATGGGTGAGTGGGAGGCCGCCTGGATTCGTCTATTAGGAGCTCACCCGCTGGTCGACAGATCCTCAGGCCGAGTCCGATACACCTGGTTTTCTACACAGTTCAGGCATACTGAGCCCGAGATTCCTGAGGAGATTGCACAGTACGCCCGAGGGTTTTTGATGTTCTTCTTTGGGACCACTCTGTTCGCCGATAGGGGGAACACCGTTGGGCTATATCTGCTGAGTGCCCTGGTAGACCTCTCGCAGGTTGGTCAGTATCACTGGGGTGGCGCCAGCTTGGCCACCCTTTATTGCTACATGAGAGCGACCTCCCACGGACGGGGGAACATAGTCGGCGGCTACTGGAGAGCCTGGGAGGTACCTTTTGCCCTTTCGACTTACATTTCTACTTTTCATTATCTGTACATTGCACGCACGACACACTTTAAATTTTGTACTCACATTCTTCATTCAGCATTCTGTATTCGGATTCTGCACTCAGCATTCTGTATTCAGATTCTGCACTCAGCATTCTGTATTCGGATTCTGCACTCAGCATCCTGTATTCAGATTGCTTTTGCCCTATTTTCCACAGTTATGGGTTTTTGCGTACTTCCCGACGCTAGCCCTAGAGCTCGAGGTGGAGGCGGCCCTCCTGACCCCCTACTCGCTCGTTTTCGAGGGCCAGTACCGGCCGAGACCTCGGGAGACCCTTCCCTACCTGCGACAGTATTTTGACACGGTGCGGTCGACAGAGGTAATTCAGAACTCTCAGTCCTTCATGTTTTCATCTTTGGTTTACTTTGTACATCTACGATTTCTAATCGGCTTATGCATTGGTTATCTGCAGATCACCTGGCAGCCCTGGGTGCCTTTAGGCGGGGACCTCCAATTTCAGCTTGCCGGAGGATAGGCCGTCTCTCGGTATAGGATCCTGTTTGAGGGGCCAGTTGGTAGGGCCTGGTTCCTGGGGGAACGCTTCATGCACCAGACGATGGGCTACCCTCATCAGGACATCCCCTCAGTACCTCCGGTCGACATGCGGACTTCCGGGAGGCTCACTTCCCAGGAGGTTACTAGTGCCATGCTGGGTATTGATGTATTGCTACATTTGGAGGAGGGGGAGTACGCGACCTACCGTCATACATATTTGATGTCTCCATTGGCAGGTATCCGTACTCCCACGAGGAGGTCTACTGGCATGCCATCCTCGAGTCGCACCTGAGCCAGAGACATTCCTTCGACTAGTAGGGCTGGTACATCTAGAGGTGGGGCTGGGCTGGTCCCCCCAATTCCTCCGACATATCATCACGCTGGATGGCCAGACATCCCTACTGAGTTGATGGGATGGCGATACGGGACTTCCTACTGGATTCCGATAGAGCCTCCTATACCTGATCACCGATACATCAGTGACCCTGACTCACCACCGGTATGCTCCCTTGCTTTTCATTTATCACCCAGATACTTAGGCATTCATTCAGTCACTGATGATCTGAGCTTGTATTTGCAGCCACCCAGAGAGTACATGGACGGGATGCTCGGATTGGTGGCCTCGCTCGAGGGCATGGTCTTGCGGAGAGAGGCGCAGCTGTCCATTCTTGGTTTTCGGGTACTCTTCAATTTTCTCGCATTTATCATACTTCTGATGACATGTTGAACTTGTACATCTTACTGCATCGATTAATTGTATGTGTAGAGCACATCTGACACTCACCACATTCATGCACTGTATCTGCCTACACCCACTTCATGTGGTTTTCTTGCATCTGCATTTGATATACATACTTTGGCTGATGTATTGCATTCTTTCTTTTCAGATGCCTCCGCTACATACCGGGCCACAAGCCGGGCCATCTGGGCCTTCCCGAGGAGCTGGGCCATCTAGGCCTTCTCGAGGAGTTGGGAGAGGGGAGTCGTCTCGCAGACGAGGTGGGCGCAGAGCACCTATCATAGAGGAAGAGTCCAGCGAGGAGGAGGAGCCTGCGCATCCCCAGTCAGAGACATCTGCTGACAGAGAGGGTGGTTCCGGTTCCGGTTCCGGTTCCGGAGATGAGGCCAAGGAGGATCCCAAGGATGACAGCTCTGACTCAGATGGCGATGATGGTGCTGAGGCTGTTCCGCAGAAGAGGACGAAGAGGGCCTCTTACTCCTGTGCTTGATAGCATTGATGCAGCTGTTCCCTGGTTTATTTGCCTTTTTTACTAGTAGTTGTAGCACATTGTACATTATTAGGCAGTTTTATTTTCTGTAAAACTTGTACCCTTGTTGTAAAATGTTGTAGCAAAGGAAGCATGATGGAATGAAACAACATTTGAAAAAGTGTTGTATTTTATGTTCTTAGCATCACATCGCATCATTTTGCACAAAAAATGAGATTTGAATGAGAATTGAGCATCGAAAATTTGCCAAGTCAGGTAGTGAACCGACACAACAAACTAAACAACTTAACTTACTAAGAAACAACAAAACCCTAGCAAGTTTACAACTCGATAAACAAGACACAACAACGTTGATTAAACAGAGAGTAACAACTCAATATACAAAACTCGACAGCTCGACAAAAGTTAACAACTCGATAAACTTGACAACTCGACAAACGAAACAACAACTCGATAAGCAAAACTTAACAACAACTTTCATAAACAAAAGCATTTCAGACGATCTGGGTGACGGAACGCATCCGAAACAGAGGAAAACTCGCACCTTCAATACCCCCAATGCATGGAAATGCTAGGAAGTTACTTCTAGAAGCTAGGAAAAGACCAAAGGGGTGTTTTCCTCCATGGCCGACCAGCTTTTTCATTTGGGGACCAAGGGGGGTGGTCGGCCTACCAGAAAAGGTGGTCGGCCGACCACCTAGCTCAACAACCATCAGTTTTTCGACACGTGTCCCCCGAACAGTGCCTTATCCTCATTAAAAGTCCTAGCTCCGTGGCTCATTCATTTCACCTCAGTTTTGCACCAAAATGGAGGCGTTTCTCGTCGAAAATCTCGCAGCTTGGATTGCTACTTTAGACGGCTCGAAAAAGTTGAACTTCCGGGGCTTCGGTTTGAATGCACTATTCATGCTGAGCCGTACTTCGCTGCACCTTCCTTTCCTCCATGCTGCGGTGAGGTTTTGGAACCCGGTAACACATGTCTTTAGCTTCGGCGGGCAAGAAATGTGTCCGACCTTCAAAGATTTTCAAGTTTTGATGGAATCTGAACACCATGAAGAGATTTTGTCCCAGTTTCGCTTCGGTTACGCCCAAGCTTTAGGACAGATGTGTGGGCTCACCATGCATGATGCTCGGTCTCTGATCTGCAACAGGGAACTAGATATCCTTGGCTTGATTCATCGCTTTTTTGATGCCGGTAACTGCGGCGACCATCATTGGCAAGGTTTTCGGCAACACGCCCTTTGCTTGTGCATGCTATCTCACTTTTTGCTTGCCCCGGGCTTTAGCGAATCTAGCATTCATCTTATTGAAGTTGCTCAAGGCTTGAAGGAGGGAAAGAGCTGCATTGTCATGACATTGGCCGAGACGCTGATGGGCTTGGATGCTTTCTATCGCCGAGAGGCGACCAGATTCGCGGGGAGTCCATTACTGTTGCAGGTAATGTTTCCCACCCTTTCTCACATATATATTGCTCACATCACTCGGCCCTCAGGCTAGGTTTTTCTCACAAAACCCTTTTTTTACTTTTCTCTCATCGTACATCTCTCTATTCTTTATTCTCTCATTTTTCATCCTTCCCCAGGTATGGTTGATGGATAAATTGCAGGTTGTGGACTCTTGCCCAGCCTACTCAGCTCGCGGCTACTTCTTCCGACAACGACTAGTCGATGCCCTTGATGAGGGATGGTGGTTCGACTGGATGTGCAATTTGTCTGCGGATCGCATTGCTTGGTGCTGTCCTTGGCTCAATCTCTCGGCAATGAGCTATAGCATGTCCCGGCAGACCGGGATCCAGTTGATTGGTCTGACTCATTGTGTGTTCTACTTTTCGTTCTGATTCCGGCGCCAGTTCGGTCATGATCAGACTTGCCCACCAAAGGGGATAGAGTATCCTGCTGCATTCCCAGTTCGAGGCGCACAGCTTGCCCGGTATGCCACAGGAAGGGCCCATTTTGGTATCAAAGGCTTCGACCAGCTCTGGGAGGGGGCGCAGGAACACCTAACTTAGCTATGCCCCGTATTTATTGCTTTATTTGTACTTTCAAGTTTTCTTTATGATTGTAATAAAAAGTAACTTCAATTTGTATGCAAGAGCAAGAGAACTCTGTATTGAAATCAATGAAATTGAAGGTTGTGGGTACTGAAAATTTTTCGCTTTGGTCCAAAAATGGTCTAAGTTGTGAAAAGATTAATTTGAACAAAGTCAACTTTTATTAAAACTCTTTAAAACTATTTTCGATATGGATCAGAACTGGACATGCCTGAGATCTGTCACTGTGATGCACAACCTCGGATCCCTGCAACTGGAAAGTTGCCCCTAGTCTGAAGAGTACCGCGGCACTGCACAGCAACGGAAAGTTGTCCCTAGTCTGAATAGCACTGCACCAGAGATTATTATTGAAGCTCTTGAATGCTGAATAGACAGAGATGACCTAGATGATCAAATAGACAAAGTTGATCGGGAAAAAGTTTATGGCTGAACTTCAGGATGAAGTTGCCTACGTATCCCAAAGATGGGAATCAAGCCTTACGTAGTTCAGGCTTAGGTTCACTCGAGTATTTTCACTCTCCTTTTATGCTCTAACTTTTGCCAAGGCCGCCTTTGCGGGTTTTCAACCTTGCGAGCTTAGTTTTTATATTTTCCAATTTTTCAATGCTCTAACTTTTGCCTAGGTCGCCCTTTTGGGTTTTCGGCCTAGCGAGCCTCTCAGGGGTAATATTTCTTCAAGTTGTCCATGTTGATCGGTTGGGAGAACTCTAGGCCATCTAGGTCCATCATAACCACAGCTCCACTCGACCAGATAGACTTAATGATGTAGGGACCAGTCCAATTGGGTCTGAACTTGCCCCTAGGGTCGTGGATAGGAGCTCGGTTGTCCTTGAGCACCAAATCTCCTTCTTTTAGATTCCTGGACTTAACTTTCTTGTTGAAAGCCCTGGCAATTCTGCGTTGATAACCTTGAACATGGTACAGTGCTTTTAGTCTTCTCTCATCAAAGAGCATGAGTTCCTCAAACCTGCTCTGCTGCCAATCTGCTTCGGCTATTTGACACTCAGCCAATACTCGCAATGACAGAACCTCAATCTCGACAGGTAGAATGGCCTCCATCCCATAAACCAACAAATACGGAGTCACCACAGTAGAAGTTCTAATTGAAGTCCAGTAGCCCCACAAAGCAAACGGCAGCTTATCTGGCCAATCCCGGTAGGTTTCCACCATTTTCTACAGTATGTGTTTGATATTCTTGTTGGCGGCCTCGACCGCTCCATTGGTTTGCGGTCGATATGTAGACGACTTATGAAAAGCCACGTTGTATTTCTTCAACAAGTCAATCACTTCCTTCTTGAAGTGGGAACCATTATTTGAAATGACCTCGTTCGGGACCCCATAACGACAGATGATGTTGTTTCTGATGAATTTTGCAACATGTGACGCCTTTAACACCGCATAGGATTGGGCCTCAACCCACTTCGTGAAATAATCTATCGCGACCAGGATGAACTCATGCCCATTCGATCCTTTTGGAGTAACAGCCCCGATCACGTCGATTCCCCAAACTGAAAATGGCCATGGCGAAGTCATATTGTACTGTTTCGACGGCGGGATGTTCATGCAATTTGCATGAATTTGACACTTGTGGCATCGCCGAACAAAGCCGATACAATCCTTCTCCATGGTGGACCAGTAGTAACCCTGTCTGAGGATCTTCCTCGCTAGCATTACTCCGTTCATATGCGAACCGCAGTCCCCTCCTTGGATGGCCTCCATCAGGCGCTTCGATTCTTCAGCTTCAACACACAACTTGTGCATTCCCAGATGACCTCTCTTATACAATTTACCTCTGTAGATGATGAACTGAACGGCCATTCTTCTGATTGCCTTTTTATCCTTGGCATTTACCCCTAGCAGATATGCTTCCTTCTCCAAGAAATTCCAAATATCGTAATACCAGGGGTTTTCGTCTTGAACCTCATCTATAGCAGCAATCGACTCGTAAACTGGCGCAAATTTCTGGTCGATAATGACTGGACGCATCCAGACTCCGAACGGGATGTCTATCATGGAAGATAGAGTTGCTAAAGAATCTGCGAAGCTGTTATTCTCTCTTAGTAGATGAGCAAAGCTCAGCTTCTCAAACCGAGGAATCAACAAGTCCAAGGTCTGGTGATACATCATCGTCTTTTCTTCTTTGACTTTCCAGTCTCCTTTTGCTTGACACACACCAAGGTTTGAGTCCCCGATGATGTCCAACAGTCTTGCCCCTAGTTCTAGGGCTGCTTCTTGACCGGCAATGCATGCCTCATATTCTGCTTTGTTGTTCGAGACTTTGAATCGGAGTTTGAAGGCTAGAGGGATACAAGAATTGTCGGGTGCTATTAGCAACACTCCTATCCCATACCTGTATTGATTTGACGCTCCGTCAAAGTACATTGTCCAAAACTCGTCGTCGATATGCAAAATGGCCTCATCTGCGAATAAACTCAACTGCTTCACCTCCTTCCATTGGATGATTAGCTAAGAATTCTGCTACTGCTCTTCCCTTGACTGACTTGCGTGTCACATATTTCAGATCGAATTCGGAAAACAACAACAACCAATGAGCTAGCCTACCTGTAAGTGCTGGTTTCTTGAAAAGATATTTGATGGGATCGAGTCGTGAAACCAACATTACGGAGTGAGCTAACAGGTAGTGCCACAGCTTCCTGGTAGCCCATACCAAAGCTAAGCAAGTATTTTCCAATGGTGTGTAGCGAGTCTCATACTCTAGCATCTTCTTGCTCAGATAGTAGATGGCCCTCTCCACTTTGTCATCTGATTCCTGTGTGAGCATGCAGCCCATTGTAGTCTCAGTTACTGAAAGATACAATATCAACGGTCTCCCCGGCTCTGGCGGTGAGAACACGGGTGGGTTCTGTGAATATTCCTTGATCTGTTCAAAAGCAGCTTGGCATCGGTCGTCCCACTGGAATTTCTTTCCTTTCTGCAGGAGGCCAAAAAGTGGTTAACAAGTCAAGGTTAATTTTGAGATAAACCGTCTTATGAATTGCACTTTACCCAGAAAGCCTCGCACCTCCTTTTCAGTCCTTGGTGGTGGCATTTCTAAGATGGCCTTGATTTTGGAAGGGTCGACTTCGATACCTCTCTATGTAATGAGAAACCCTAGCATTTTTCCTACTGTAACACCAAACGTACATTTCTGAGGATTCAACCGCAATCGGAATTCTCTGATCCTTTGAAAGAACTTTTGCAAGGCGGTGTAGTGGCCCTTTCTTTCCTTGGACTTGACAATCATGTCATCCACGTACACCTCAACCTCTTTGTGGATCATGTCATGCAATATTGTGGTCGTGGCCCGTTGATATGTAGCTCCAGCAATCTTCAACCCAAACGGCATCACTTTGTAGCAGTATGTCCCCCACGGGGTGGAGAAGGCAGTCTTTTCCCGGTCTTTTGGTGCCATCACTATCTGGTTGTAGCCTGAGAAGCCATCCATAAATGAAAGCAAAGCATGCCCCGCTGTGAAGTCCACTAACTCATCAATGTGTGGCAAGGGAAAATCGTCCTTCGGACTAGCTCTGTTCAAATCCCTGAAATCCACACATACTCGGATCCTGCCATCCTTCTTTGGCACTGGAACGATGTTAGCCAACCAAGTTGGGTATTTGGATACCAGCAGGAAACTTGCGTCAATTTGCTTGGTGACTTCTTCCTTAATCTTGAGGGCCCAGTCCGGGCGGATCCTTCTGAGTTTTTGTTTAACGGGTCGGGCCTCGGGGTCAAGAGGGATCCGGTGCTGTACAATCTCCGGATCGATTCCAGGCATGTCTTCGTAGGACCATGCGAAAACATCTTTGAAATCTTTTAATAAAGCGACTAAGCGCTCACGTTCCTCCGAAGACAACGTAGACCCGATCTGGACCAGCCGCGGGTCCTCCTCAGTACCAATGTTCACAGTAGTGATTTCATCCACTAAAGGTTTAACAAATCTTTCCTGCTCTTGTTCAATTAAGCGTTACAAAACCGGAGGAATTTCTTCCTCGTCGTTTTCATCAAAATTTTGAATGTCTGAATTAATGCAATAAATCAAGGGCACAGAAAAGTACTCAGAAACCACAGCTACTTGATTCTTATTAAGCACATCCAAATCGTCGGATTCTTCGATTACAACAGACTCAAAAGAGAAAGAAAAAGACGACCTGGACAAGACTGTGTCATCCGGGTTATCATCCCCAGGATTACCAGACTCAGACTCAGTCGAGCTGGAACCTGATTTCGACTCACAAGATTCGGTGCAATCAGATTCCGGCTCACTACCTGACCCGGTGCTGCTGGACAAAAATCCCTCTTCATACTGCCAAATGAGAGAGGGTGCGATAGATGCATCCAAAATAGTTGCTGGTAGGCCCGCAACCGTTCCATTCTCGATCATGCATACCGAGAAGTTATCCTCCAAGCACTTCTGTTAGATCGGAGGATCTGAAAGTAGACACGCCAGCGCTACCCCCATTTCATTTTCAGCATCCTCATACTGCACTTTCTTACTCTGCTCAGCCTTAGCCAATGGGTCTGTTTGCTCTTCGGCAACGTCATCCCCGAATAACTGCAGATCAAAGAAGATCTCAAACCCCGGCACTCGCTTCCTCTCCGAGTTCAGCCACGGCTCTAGGAAGCCACAAAACGGAAAGTCCTCCCCCTCTCGGACGAAGCGTCCGTTTAGGGTACCCTGAATGGGCCGGTGCATTAAGTCGAAAGGATTCCTTGCCTTCTTCGCTCTGGCTCTCCCAGCCATCTCCTTACCCTTCCTTATCTAATCCTCTTTGGTGGGCAGATAACCCAAGCCAAAGGTATGTGGGTTGTGTGGCACCTCGGCCAATGCTGCGATGCCCTTCCGGCCGCTCTTTCCCAATCCCATCCCAGGGATGTGTTAAAGCTTGTTCATGAGGTATACTGATTGAGCACTGACATACACCCCCTCATTAATAGCTAAGATGTTCGGCATGACCCGGGCCTCAGCTAGGGTAAAACCGGATAAGAACACATCTTCCATACCGTGCTCAATTTCCAAAACTGGCGTAGATACTTTCGGCAGTGGATGGATCGATGAATTTCCAAAAACAATGGCTACTCCCTTTCCATGGGGGTATTTCACCATCTGATGCAAGCTAGAAAAAACTGCCTTCACTTGATGCAGCCACGGCCGCCCCAAGAGTAGATTGAAAGTGGCGGGAACCTCTAAGACGTGGAAGTCTACCTCATGCTGCCCCGGCCCAACCTTGGTCTGAATTTTCACTATCCCTATGACTTCTCTGCTTGTGTTGTCGTATGCCCGAATCACCTGGGCTGTTGGCACGAAGTCCGCAGTCTTCAAACTGATTGCATAGGCAGTCCTCGCTGGACACACATTGATGGCGGACCTTGTGTCGACAAGCACTACGGGTATCCATTTATTTCTGCATTCCACGGAGATATAGAGTGGCTTGTTATGGTTCGCACCCTCAGGTGGCAGTTCTTTGTCAGAAAAGGTCAACATCGTGATAGCTCCTCCCGAAAAAACTAAGCCCGCCAGCTGTTCGGGCGTGGTGTCTATTGAGAGCTTGGCCTTTTCCATAGTCGATAAGACAGCTTGTCGATGCACTCGCGATGCCATAAGCAGTCCCCAGATGGAGATGTCTGCTTGTATCTTCTTTAACTGCTTCAGTACAGCCTCTTCTTTGACTTGCTTCTCTTTCTGTCTCTCAGCTTCCTTATCCTTCCCAGATGCCTCCGGCTGGTCTAGGTGCGGGGGCTTGAAATACCGCCCGCTTCTCGTCATATGATCGACCTCACCGATATACCAGGTATCATCTGGCTGATTACTCCCCCAATCATCATCCGTGTGGGCAAGACATAAATCATCGTCCTCCCACCACATTCCGTCGGCAGCCAACAGACTCCTGTCTGGCTCTGGTTCAATTGCACCAGCAGTACTCTCCGTCCACATGCTCACAGCATTCTCTATCTTCGTGCACACAGCACTCTCAGTCCCCTCAGGGCCCTTAGCTTTCCTAATTCTCTCGGTATCGTCAAACCTTTCTTGTTCCAACTGCGTCAGTACAGCTGGCTGTTCAGCAATTCCCGCATTCATACTGCCTAAGTCTCGAGCGGAATTCTTAGCACTAGCGCTCTCCAGCGATTCATTCTGATTTTCGGCCCTTCGGCCACCACTGATATTCTTGCCCCTGCCGGGCCCTGTTCCAACTGAGCTTCGTCAACAATGTCTGGCAGGTCATCAAGCCACCCGGTGACCTCTGCTGACTCCTCAAAATCTGACCAGTTGACCACCATGCCCTTTAGCTTTTGTTCATTGAAAAATTGGAGGTTGGAAAAGTCTTCTTCCACAGCCATCAAACCATCTATCCCCTGCTCAAATCCATCCCCTCAGATCACACACAACTCTGCCCTCTCTGGCAATTCAATATTAGGCTCAAACTGACCTGCTGGCAGAATGTAATCACTCGGATCGTAGGTTTCCCCAGCGACACTCCTAGACTGCTCAAACCCTGATTGAACAATTCCATCCTCCTCTGAAATCTCCTTTGTTCTGTCTTTTCCAGTCACCACCATTGGCTCGGGTTGGGTTCTGGAGATGCCCAACATGCACAAAGAGTCAGTGCAGTCAGGAAGGAACACCTCCGGCTTAGGTAGGTGGGAAGGAGTGATATTTATGCTGGGATCGTAAGACACGACCCCAGTCTGGATGAAGTTGATTCTTTTGGGAGGTGGAGCTTGGTTGTGCGGTGGGAGAGGGTTTGTTGTGACATTGGGTTTTTCTGGAGGTACAATCACCTACTTGTCAATGAGGTCTTGAATCTCATGACGCAATCTGAAACATTGGTCAGTGTCGTGACCATGTTGTTGGTGATATGCGCAGTATTTTACTGGGTTATGAGAGGGGGGGAGTGGGTTTGGTAATGGCCTCGGCTCCAGGGGTTTTAGATGCCCATTCTTAATTAATACCCCTAGAGCCTTGGACAGGGGCATATACAATGGGGTGAAGGTTCTTTGGCCTCTGGGTTGGTATTTGGTGGTCTGTGTATTGCTTCCGGATGCACCAGAGAAAGGTGTGGCTGCCATGGGTCTGGGAAGGGGAGGGGGAATGGTGGTGACCATGCTCACCTCCGAAGCTCTTGCAGTTGCAGCGCCACTTGGGCCTGCATTGTTGTTGTGGTTAAAGGTTCTTCTGGGTTGCTCTCTATCTTGGTCAATCAGACCCTGTTTCATTGCATCTTCGATTTGTACCCCCATTTCATGTAGGTCTGAAAAAGTGGGGAAGGGGAGCACAATCATTTTTTGCATCAGTTTTGGCTGGAGATTGCACACAATCATCCTGATTTGGTCTTTGTCGGTAGGCCTCAGGGTCATCATTGAAGCCTTCGCCCTCCACCGAGTTACAAAGTTCGAGAATCTCTCCTTAGGCTCCTGCCTTGTTGTTTCGAGATCTCGGGTCGTAATCTCGATTTGGGTATTGTAAGAGTATTGCGCGACAAAGGCCTCGGCCATTTCATCCCAACTCTGCTTGACATCATCCTCTAACTTTGCATACCAGATAGCGGCCACACCCGACAGGGTCCGGCCGAATAGTGAAAGCTTTTGTGGTCTGGTGAGGCCCATTGGCCGTAGTATGTCTGAGAATAGCCGGAGATGCACCATGGGGTCCCTAGATCCGTCGAAGCGATCAATTTGCGGCATTTTAAACCTATCCGGCAGCATCACAGCCACGTCGGTATATCCGTCCTCGATATCTGGGATAGCTTTTACCCCTTGGGATTTCTTAAACAACTTCTCAAGCTTGCTCAATTTCAGTGCTGTATGGTCTACCTCGAACTTGAAGGGAGAGTCCGGTTGATTGACAGGCGTAGGTGCCTTAGATAGCTGAGGCAGAATTGGGGGCGGAGCTGGCCCCGTTGGTATGTGCGTATCTGCCTGGACATTTGGTGCCTCCTCAGGTGCCGGGACTCCTGGTGGGAGAGGAACTGGGTGTGAAGCAGATGCCCCGGTTTGTTGTTGCAATCTGGCAATTAACTCTGCCTGCTGGGCCATGATCTCGGCCTGTTGTTTGGCAAATTCGTCTCGGCGAACAGCATCCTGCTGCATGGCTCTCATAGTGTCCTGTATCTGACGCATCATTTCCTCAACTCCTGTTGGTCCCACCATACTGCCCTGATCTGTTTGAACTACTGGCAGGTCTATCTCTATAGCAACAATTAGGATCTCAATCCGACTGTCCACTGAAGGGGTAATCCACTGCTCTGGCAACCTCTGCTCGAATACATTGCGTCTTCTCGACCTCCATCTGATAACCGGGGGTAGGGAATGATACACTGGTTGTCCGTCGACCAGATCCTCAGATCGATTAAGTCGGCGGCCTCTTGTGCAGAGTGCTTGGGGAATATCTGCTTGGTCTGAAGCAATTGTGCTAAACTACCTAGCAAAAAGATAAATAAAGCAATAATAAGGAAATAAACGAGCAGACAAACGGACAGCATAATGGCATAAATAAACACAACACACAGTCGGGTATAGTTTACACGCAATTGATACACCGTTCTCAAAGACTGATCATTATTCCCAAATCACTGTCCCCGAAGCTGAACCTGATACCCGCAGATAACTGATTCCGAAAATACTGAACTGGTGCCCGCAGGCCTGATACCCAAAATACTAAATTGGCGCCCGCAGGCCCGATCCCCAAACTTGTAAACTGATACATGCATTCATATAGAGACGCACTCTAAAAGCACATAACAAACAAGTGAGAGCCAAAACACCCCTATGTTGGGGTAGGGTTTCCTTGTCCTGTTTTGTCAGGAGCTAGGGTTTCACTACGCACGCAGCGGTTTCAAACAACCTACGATCGGGTAAGCAACCTGTCATAGTTTGGAATGGTCACTATGGATTCCGAATATGCAGTAGGTCGAATGGTCAAAAAGGGTGCCCCGGTAAAATTGGGGTTTGTTCCCATACCGGCAGAGCCCGTAACCGGTAAGCCTTATGGGACGCAGCCTCTGGCAAACCGCTCAGGAATAGCAGATGGAAAACACGGTGTCCTAGGCGCACCAATACAAATGCAATGCAAAGAAACACATAAGTGTAGTAAAAACAAGATATCATGAGTTCGAGTCAAGTTTTCTAACTCCCCAGCAGAGTCGCCAGAAACTGTAGACGCGCCTTCGGGCCTCACTACAGTTCGACCTCAATTTGTGTCACGGTCCTGTATCTAATCTCGCAGAGTGCAATGCAAGACCGATGAAATCATCAAAGAGTTCAAATCTGGCAAATCATTTTTGAAAACATATTTTTTGAAAGAAGTGCCAAACATGGACTGCTTTGCCAGATACAGAGTCGCCACCTAAATATTTTATTTTGGGAAAATTTAGGAAACCCTGACTCGTTGCCTAAGGCCACGTGTCCGTCATCACCAAAGCTGCCTCGACTTGGGAACTTGGGTAAGATTGGGGAAGGTCACTTCGTGAGCACCCTCGCTAGCCCGATCAAAGATTGGCCTCTACTAACCATGATATCTAGTTTTGGAAACATTATGCGTTCTTATTCCGGTTATTAGCCTAGATTTACTATGTGATGCGCACAGCATACAAGTATAGACTGGGTCGCCTGAATTGGAATAAAACATTTCATGTTTGTTTATTTAAAAATGGTTTGATGGTGCTACCCGCAAGTAGGCTAAGACGTGGATTTGCCACCCTCGGATGGGCTTAGAAAACATGATTTTGCCACTATCTAGTGGGCTTAAAACTCACAATTAATGAATTGTTCCAATTCAAATAACCCAACCTTCACCCACAGGCGTTCAGGCAGTTATATCATGTAAGCACATAGCCTTATGGTAAGCATGCTATCATGGCAGTCACTCACACACATGCAAGGATGCTAAAGCATAAACACTTACCGAGTACTCCAAGCCAAAACAAAAGCTATGTTAGAAATCCATGCATGATCCTAACTATACAGAAATGCCTAATGCAACACATCAAAATCTAACTAAGATAGGCTCGGCTATTCTAAAGATGGCATGTGAAATGCTACAACTAACAAGTATTCAACTCGGAATCGAAATACAAATGCAGTTGCTATGATGAGCCGAGCCCGGTGTATGCAAGACAGATGAATGAATGGAAACATGCTATCATACTGTATGCTAATTGAAACATGCCCTAATCTAACCATCATAAGCTAATAAATAAAAGGGAGAGAGAAGTGAGGTTGGAAGACATACATCACACGCACGCACACTTACTACAGTTGTGCCCTCGCTCGGAGGGTCCGAATAAATAATATACAGTTCGAATAAATAGTACAGTCCGAATAAATACAAAATCCTAATTAATTAACAAATTAATCTAGGAAAGCAGGTAAATTAGCATGCAAATCCATGGACCGCCTCAGCTCTCTTCCAAATGATGAATGATGCATGCTTGAGTTGCCTTGCGCAAAAATCTACTACGATGCCCCAGTTTGCCTCTGTTTGCAATTGTTCTTGGAATATTGCGCAACGCTCCAGAAGGCCGCTGATTTCTGATTTACTGCAACAGAGAGCAACAAAGGGGCATGGCAAAGTATTTTCACATATGTATGCATGACTACTCTTCAGGGAGTGTAGTCCTCGATCCTCGTGTCACCAATCACGCATATCGATGCATGATGGCCGAGGAGTCGAATTGCACGACTTAATATGAAATGAATGCACATGAAAACACAACTAGACCTAAACTCCATAATGGGTAATCTGGAGTGTCGGCGACCGGGAATTAAGACACGTTCCGTCACTCGGAGTACGAAACGTCCCTCGTTTCCGGTGCTTGGGGTAACTCCTATCCCAAACACGATGCAAATGAGATGGCATACACAATGCGACTAACATATAACCTAGCATAATCAATGCTATGAAATGGCATACACAATGCTCGATGTAACATGGCATACACAATGCTCTAACATACAACCTAGCACACGCAATGCTAAGGACTGAAATGGCATCCACAATGCATGATGGACTTACACCAACACGAGTGGACCTCAGCCACACTCACATCAGTGGCCATGGTATGAAAATGAGAGAATCGAAATACATGCACACATGCACGAATTCCAAGGACTGAACCTAAGGCATAAAATGCCACTCTACCAAAGCATGGCAAGGGATGAAAGATGGCATACAAACATGTAATTTCCAGCACTGAAACATGATGCTAAACGGTCCCGAAACATGGAAATATGGCACCCGATGCATGAAATAAGCCCCGAAACTCAAAGTTAGGCACATGCATTGAATTATAACTATGCAAAGCAAGCATTATTTGGCCATGTAATTAAAGCATGGCCAAAAAGTGCTAATATGATGGACAAAAATAGCATGCGAATTCGGCTAGCAAGCATGGTTTACATGGCATGTATATGAAGCGTATGAGAACTCATCAAACCAGCCAAAAACAGTGAATAAAACATCTCAAAATATGCCCAAATAACCACTGAAATGCAACCAATGCATGCAAAAATGATGAGCTCCTTTAGAGGGCCATACAAGGGGTTATTAAGCACATACAAGATAGACATGTAACATGGAAAAATCACCTCTTGAAATGAGTTATGACAGTCCTAAAACCCACCAAATAGAACCTGAAATTAGTCTCGGAAACATGCAGAGAAAGGCCCCTTTGAAAGGCCTTGAATGAGATTGCTCTATACATGTATCATAGACATAAAATATGGCAAAATGGGCTCTTGAAAGAGCTTAGTCAGACCTTAAAACCCTCAGAATGAGGCCTGAAACATGACTTCGATGCATGCAAAATAGGGTCCCTTTGGAAGGCCAACCATGCTAGTAAAGAGAATGAGGGGTGAGAGGGTCACTCCTCTATGATTTCGGGGCTCGAAGATACATCAAGGCCACTGAAAATCCACTGGATTTCAGTGGCCAAGATGCCAAAACAAGACCAATGCATGGCTCAAAGCATGAGGAAATGAAGCATGCGAGGAAGAAGATGACTCCAAACAGAAAAGTGACCTCAATCAAAATTAAAGAGGAGGTCAAAACAAGACTTTCTTCAGTTTAGGTCGAGGTCCAAAAAAGCTCACAAATAAGGCTAATATATCATGCAAAATAAGCCCTAAAAGAGAGATAAAGCATACAAGGGAGGGAGGAGACCTCAAACAGAAAAGTACTCTTAAACAAACATGAAGAGGAGCTCGAAATAAGACTATTTTCAGTTTACACCATGGCTCGAAAATGCTTGCAAATGGAGCTAAGGTATAGAGCAAAATAATGCAAAAATGGGGGAAATGAGGACTTACCCTTGTAGCATAGCAATGCAGCCAACCCTGGACCAAGAAAGTGAGCTTTGAACCTCTGAAAATGAGTTCCAAGGTGGTGGAATGGATGGTGAAGGTGTTAGGCTTAGAGGTGTAGTGTAAAATGGCCAAGAATATTAGGGTTTGGAGCTTTGAGAAGAAGGCTATGGAGGATGGAGTGTGTATGCCTTAACCAAATGTCTAACCCTTGCAAAATGAGATGGAGGGTTGGTTATATAGAGGGAGAGAAGTAAGGCTTCTTGGAGAAGCCAAGAGAGAGGTTCAAAGCTTCTAAAAGAAGCTTGACCAAAGGGGCCAAGCTTCTTGAGGAAGCTAGACCAAAAGGGTCAAGCTTCCTCAAGAAGCTTGACCAAAAGGGTCAAACTCCTCCTGCCAACCAAGCAAACGGGTCAAAACCCCCTTTTAAGGACCAAAACAAGGACAAAACCCTCGGACAGTGGGTTGAGTGCTTCACAGCTGGCACAACTGTGTTGCACTTGAGAAGAGCAAAAAACAGAAAGCTGGCAAACCAGCTAAGGTGGCCGGCCGGCCACTCCCCTTGGTCGGCCGACCAGGGGTCAAAATGGTCAAGCAAAATTGCTGGTCGGCCTACCCAGAAAGGTGGCCTCCCAGATGAGTAGAACACAGCCCTATGGTGAAAAACCAGAAAAAGTGACCCAGGAGAGAGGAAAACTAGCTTTTTAGAGGGGTTCAAAAGGGTCAAGAGGAATTACTGGTCGGCCTACCCATATTGGTGGCCTCCCAGATGAGCACAACACAATGGTGGTATGAAAAGCCAGAAATTGTGGCTCAAAAGTGAGAAAAACCAGCTTTCTATCAGAAAAATCGGCTTTTGGAGAGAGAAAATGAGAAAACTGGTTTTTCAAGGAAAAAGGTGGCCTCCCACCATCCTACCATCTTCCTAACAATGAAAATAAGGTCCCTGCCAAAAAAGAACCCTAACCAATGCAAAACGAGAGTTCGGGGGCCAAAAAGCGCGGTCTGGGGCCCCGAAAACAGGCTGTTAGGCACCGGAAGTGGCGTATGACCACGGAGGTGGTCTCTCGGGCCACAGTGTCCCTCAAAAGGGAGGAAGCAAGGTACGTGCCAAAAACCAGAGAAAACAGAGGTAGTTAAACGGTCCCAAACCGAGGCACACGGTCGATGGCTCCGAAAACTGGAAACTGGGCTCCAAATGGGAAAAATGGCCTACGACCACGAAACATAGCCTACGGCCACTGAGAGATGGTCTACGAGACCTCTCCCTCCCTTCGGAAAGAGAAAATAGAGAAAACAGGACCTGGTTTGCAAACCGAGATAAAGCACAAAAGAGCTCCGAAGTTCAGAGGCAAGGCTCGCAGCCGAGACTCCGCAACCTCAGAACGAGCACAATATGCAACACCAACGAGCGCTCAACTGGTGACGTCTGAGTCTTAAGGTCGGTCAAAAATGGGGTGTCTACAAATGGTAGTCTCGAATTCATGATCGGGTAAGATTTGCCTTCCAAATCTGTTCTTCTTTATTATTTGAGGTAGGGACTTTCTTCATATTTTTACATTAAAGTTATGTTAGGGTTATTTTGAGAAATATATCATTATAAGAGGTATTGCATATATATATATATATATATATATATATATTCAGATTGTTATTTGGTAATTTTTAGAAGAAAAATTATGTTGAAATGTTAAGAATATTGTTATTTTGAAATTGATTTAGAAAAATCATCTTGTGTTTGAAATACTTGTTAAAAATGTAAAAATAAAATAAAATAAATAGTTATATGAGTTGTATCTACCTCATATTATGGTTAGATAATTTATTTTGGAAAAATAATGTTGAAATATTTATCTCATTTTGAGTTTTGGAGTTTATTTTTGAGAAAAAAAATAAATTGATATTGATGAATATGGTGTGAATTGTTAAGTTGAGATTATAGAATGATTTTGGGATTTAAGACTCCAAAAGTGTGATATTTATGATGTTTTGTAAATGTTAATTTATTAATTTTAGAAAAGTTGTGAAATTATGGTTTGTAGAGATTTGGGAAAAGTGGCTAGGCATGAAATGTGGGGGTATTTTGAATGATGAGTCATGTGATTTTATGTTTAGTGTTATTAGTTTGGGAGATGGTGAATTTAACAAATTTATTAATTTGATGAATTGAATTAGTTTGGCTAATATTTAAAATCCTTCGTAATTAAAGGGGTGTTATTGGGTTTAAATTCCTAACTTTTAATATTATGAGATTAAAAGTGATGATGTCGACCAAGAATGAGATTTGGGAAAATTAAGCGAGATTAAGTTGATGTGATATAGTATTTGGTCTATAGTTTTACTAGTTGAGTTATGTTATCATAATAATACCTAAAATTCATATATGAGATATTAGAATTGTTTTGGCAGATTTTGACAATAAAGGAAAATAATATGATTTTAGCTCGTTTGGAGCAAATGGATGAATTGGATTAAAACAAGAATGAGTTATCAAAACTTTTATTTATTTATTTATTTTTCCTTGGTCTAATGTAATGCGGTTGATGTTGATAATCGGAAAGTAAACACTCACATTATATTTTATATTTATAGTCAAGAGAAGATTTTGATATAATTGATAAAATGTTAGAATATTCATTTATACTTATTGAGAATTATGATTGAATTTGAAGATTTCGAGATTTCACTTGCATGAGAAAAATAAGAATTTAATTCTATTTAATGTTTGGAATGGGGATAAGTTTTGAAAAGATTGTAATGACATTTCATTAATAAAGGACGTCAGTTAGAAATCGATGAAAACTAGAACCCACTTTGGTGTCATATGTTATTGCTATTGATGAATGAATTGCTTAGAAGTTTTAGTTTTGATAACTGGTAGGGGATTTCCACGTTGGTAACTAAATGAGGAGATTTTTGGAAATGTAAGAAAATGTTTGACTTTGGAAGTTTGTTTTATATAAGTAATATCATTGAATTGTCTTGAAAAGACTAAGTCAAAAGTTGTTGATTTAGATGTGGTAAATACATGAACATTGGCATTGTTATATTATCTCTTGGAATTGTATCATGATATTACATTGATAGGAATATGGAAATTGATCACAATGGAGAATTGTGTGGAGGAAATTGGAAATGGAATCATATTAAGGATTGTACATTTTGCATTATCATTTTATCGAACCACTATTGAAATTGATTTTTAATCTTGCATTGGAAGGTTGTGGCTTTAAAAGAGAAATAGTTTTATGAAACAAGATCTATTGTTTTGTTTTTGGTAAATACGTTGGTAAGTTCGGATAGGGGGTGTAGTTGGTATTGGTTAAGTTGGCCTGAGTGTCCATGGTGAAAGACCAGAAACTCGCGCGGATAGGTGTCGAGCCTTCTAGTTAATACTGGTAAAAATGACAGATTACAAGTGTCGAGCCTTCCAGTTAATACTGGTAAAAATAACAAATTGGTAGTACTTGTATAGTCTACATGTAGACACTAGCCTAGGGATTACCTGAGTCGTATTTACCATCTTGGAATTTTATTGAAATTGCTGGATTAATGTGTTTTCAAAATGGCATTGTGCGTAAGATTTTCAAAAGATGAGGAGAATATTTTGAGCATGACATGGCATATGCATTCATCTCATAAGACTGTATAAAATGGATTTGATGAATTGTTTAATTAGTTGATTCAATTGATAATGAGATAATTGAATGAATTGAAAACGATGTCCTGTTGCTATTGAAACATGTTTATTTATTTAAGTTAACTTGTTGTGGTTAATTAAATAAATTGGATTTAAGAGATTATGTAATAAAATCATATGGTTTTGACATGATATGATTTCATGTATATGTATGAGTATTTTGGTACCCGCATATCTTCTAATGTTTTAATATGAGATAGCTTGGTGGGCTAGTAGTTGCTCACCCCCTGCCTGTACATGCGTACAGGGAATGCTTTTCGGATTTGAAGATCAAACAATGGGTTTTACCATTTCATAAGTGTAATGTAGTGATGGATTGTACTACTTCATTTGTTGTTTGGCTGAGTGCTATTTTTTTTTATAAAGAGTAGTGTCCTCTCTTTTATTGTAAGCCTCAGGGCATTTCTTTTATTTGTATGTAAATGTCATTGTTGTATAACGAGAATGTAACAACCCTCACCTTACTCTTGTCATATTTGCATACATTCCTGCATGATTTTGCCTTGTTATGATAATCAGAAGGATTTGCTTGCCTTGTTTTGTTTGTACTGCTGGCATGATTTTGTTCTTTGCTCGGCGTGTAGCCGAAGTCATCCTGAGTTTAGATCAACCCTGAGCCTTGTACTTTGAATGTCTTGGAACCTTGGTCGAGCCCCATCTTCACCTCGGGCATTATTGCCGAGATGTTTCGCACTTAGTGAACCTTGTCCTTGGGCAGGTATGGCCTAGGCCGAGATGTGGCACACCCCGGCCAAGGTGTGGCACAGCTTAGTCAAGCGTCGTCCTCCCTAGCCGATGTTTTGTTACCCCGTTGCCTTATCCTTGATTCGAGCCGATGTCGTTCATTGCCGATGTGTTGTACCGAGCTTGCTACATACGCTTTGTCAGAGACTTGTCTTATCAATCAATCACCTTTTGAGCTGAACCAACCCGATAGCGCCACGTGTCCGAGCTGTTTGTTAAGACAGCCGGCAGACCTAGAAAACAAATCATTCTTGTCTCAAATCTTTGTTTTAGAGAGAGAAGCTCTAGAGAAGTTCTTGAGTGAGAGTAAGTCTTCCAAGCTTGATCTTCGTGGTTTGAACCGTTGGATTCAAGATTTGAGGTTAGAATCTTGATCTACTTTGAATGTTGTTATGGATTATCTAGCTGCATTGCATGATCGGATCTGTTTTGCATGTCATGCAACGTTTTGAAGTTAGTTTTGGAAAGAGAAAATGGTTTTCATGTGTTTTTTTAAGAAAGTCTCGTTTTGATCCGAAAGTTGGAGCGAAAACCATGTTTTTGTGTTTGTTCTTGCATGACCTTCTTACATGGGTATCCAGGTCCATATTTTGAACTCTTGGCATAAAACTCAGATTTTTGTAACAAGTTGTGAACTTGCATCCATCTTCCAAATGATCATGTTCTTCATATTCTCCAAAGGGAAACCCAGGTTTTTCCCGACTTTGTTTGATGGGACCTCGGCATAATCCTGGACGGTACCCAGTGTGTTTTATGAGACGGGAGCAGTGATTAAGCTTCCAGCTTGTTTTGCTTTGTCTTTGACTTGGATCTGGCAAGAATGCCGAGATCATTTGCATGTATATAGAGCTTGCTTTGAGAATGTGACTTGCCATGTGATTGTAGGACCTTGATCTTTGCTTTGAGTCTACACCTGAAGAACTAGGTGCGTGGTATTTCTAATAAAGCTATGTTACACTTGCTTTTGATAAATCTTGTTTTGTTTGTTTTGACGTGGGTATTTGCTAAGCATGAATAAATAGCCTTGTTTTGATTGTTATTCTTGGGAAGTCCCTCGTGCTGGAGGACTCTAAACTTTCGCAGTACTAAGTATAAAAGGATACGGTCCTTGTTAAATCGGGCTACGCCTAAGTAACACAAGTCCCTCGTGCTGGAGGACTCTAAACTTTCGCAGTACTAAGTATAAAAGGATACAGTCCTTGTTAAATCGGGCTACGGGCCTAAGTAACACAAGTCCCTCGTGCTGGAGGACTCTAAACTTTCGCAGTACTAAGTATAAAAGGATACGGTCCTTGTTAAATCGGGCTACGGGCCTAAGTATCACAAGTCCCTTGTGCTGGAGGACTTTAAACTTTCGCAGTACTACTTGATTGATGAATACGGTTAATCCCTTACTTCGCCGATGTTATGATACTTGATTGATGAATACGGTTCATCCCTTGCTTCGCCGATGTTATGATACTTGATTGATGAATACGGTTCATCCCTTGCTTCGCCGATGTTATGATACTTGATTGATGAATACGGTTCATCCTTTGCTTCGCCGATGTTATGATGCTTGATTGATGAATACGGTTCATCCCCTGTTCGACAAAGTTTTGACTTGTGTTGTTTTGAAAGGACTCCGGCTTTATTCATGCAAACCTTTATCATTAGTACCATTCACTGAGTATTTGTACTCACCCCTCTATATATATGTTGGTGATGAGCAGGACGGCGGCGACGCCTAGATCGTCTTGGATGCTTGTTTTGGATTCGTGCTTATGTCAGCTTTGTTTTTGTATTTACGTCGGCGATGCCCTTCATTGCATGTCGGCAAATCTTGAAAATCATGCTTCTTGACTTGTATTTTATTGTATTTTGTATATGTCGGCTCGAGAAGCCTTTTGATCAAGATGTAACATGTATTTTGCTTGGCTGTATTCAAATTGTAAGATGAATGTCATTGCATTTGATCTATGCACAGCTCTTATGGACGACTTGTATTTTGATTTACTTCTTCCGCATTTGTGAGCCCCGTTCATTATTACTCTGATTGTGTTGAGTTTTTGAAAGTTGGCCTTCGGTAATTACGGATTACTGGCCATCACGGCACCAAACTACTAGGGGCGGTTTGGGGTCGTGACAGAGAAGGAATATGTATATTTAATTATTCATCATTTCATCCAAGGATGAAATGTTATTTGTAAATGGACTTAATTAATGAATATTGGTAATGTTATCCGAGTAATAAAACACGGGGCTTGACAAATAGTGGATAAATAATTTCTTTTTTTGGTGGTACAAGTTTTTTATGTGTCTGGTGTAAGGCCATCCTGGTGTTTGGTACAAATATTATCTGTCTTAGAGTTGCACCCAAAAAAGAATTAAAAAAAAAAATTCAATGGGGACTTGCATGGAGGTCTTAATAAGTGGACTTATTGTCCAATAGGTCCTATGATAATTAATGGTGTTTTTCATCAATTATTATTAAAAAATCGTTACTAATTGTTAATTTTCAGCGACAGTTTGAAAATTATCACAGAAATGTCACTACTTATAAGTTTTACAGACAGTTTAAAAAAAATCATCACAAAAAAATGTCATTAATTTTCAACTTTCAGTGACAGTTTAAAAAATTCTTCACAAAAAAAGTCACTAACTGTAAGTTTTAGCTACAATTTATAAAAACCATGACCAAAAAAAAAATCACTAATTGTCAATTTTTAGCGACATGCAAAAAATTGTCACAAAAAATTATTTTTAGCGACGATTTTACTAGGATTTATTTTCAATAGGAGTTGATAGAAATTAAGTCCAACTATTAGGACTTATTGGTAGTTTACCCAAAAAGAAATCTATATGGCGATTATTTTATAAGTATCCCATTGAATTATATTTTTTCCAAACATTAACTGACTTTGATTTTTAATAGAGGAATTTGGTCAAAGTCCCCTTATAATAAAACTTTAATGCATTAATGACAAACTCAAAAAGTTTTTCTTGAAAGGTCCGGTATATACCACTATTACTAAAATATTAAACTTTAAAATAATATAACTTTTGATCTAAATGTCGATTTTTAATAAAAATTAGTATTTTTATAATCCTCTCATCAATATCTATCAAATAATATTCATGTTAACTATGAAATTCTTAAAACAAAATAATATATTATTACCATTAAAATTGATGTAAGCAGTAACATGTAATATGCTATTTTGTCTCATAATAACATGTTATTCTGGTTCACAATAATATGTTATTTTGATTCCCAGTAACATGTTACTATGGTAATATTGTCCAAGAAAAAAAAATTTATTTTGCCCTAACTCAATTATGCGCCTCCTCCTTAGTAGATTTATAAAGTAAGATAAATTGGACTGTCATTTTTATCAAACAATGATCCAATAGAAGAGTTTGAACTAAATTTCATATTTTTGGGGAATGCCCACGTCTGCCAGAATTTTTCTTCATGTTGTCTAATGTTGGTTTACAACCTCACTCAAATGGAAAGCCCAAACGAAAGTCGAAGCCACCCCCCCCCCCCTCAAAAAAAAAAAAAAGAATAAAGTTACCAAACAATAGAAAAATAGATTAATGTTTAATTACTAATTGGGCAAATCTATTTTGCAGTTAACTAAATTATTCATTGAAAATGATATGAAAGACAAAATTGATTATATAAGCTTGATAAGTAATTTTGTAGTTAAAAATGTAAGAAAAGTAATATTGAAGTGATATTTTGTTGCATTTAGATTAATTTGTACTGATTTATGGCTTTGTTTTTTATTTGGTATTTTTTCCCCCTTTGTTTTATATTGAGTCTTGCTAAGCCATGAAATAACAAAATGAAATTATTTAATTTTTTATCTTTTTAAGTTCTTGTAATGATTTGTTAAGATCTTAATCTATGTAAGCAAATTTTGGGTTCTTAGTGAGGCAGTTTCAAACACTCATTTTGAATTGTAAATAAAAAGGAAACCAAACTTAAAACACCTACATATTTGAAGTTGTCTAACAAATATTACAATTATTGATCCACATGGGGAAAAAAATTGAATTTTAGAATCAATGATTATTTTATGAATTACCTCAAAAATTCAAAACTTTTCTTATGTGATCTCCTCCCTTTTATTTTTATATTTTAAATTTAGTTTATTTTATTTTATTTTAAAGAAGGGTAAACAAAGAAATTGAGCTACCATTGCAAATTAGCATCACTAAGGACCACATAGGCTAAGAGAGTATGTTGTCTGCCTTATTACCAACCCTTTGTTGGGGATCGGGGATCCCGCCAAGACCTTCCAGAAATCATACCAAGTAGAAAAACACACACATACCCAAAGAGACACCATATTTAATGTGGTTCGGCCTCAATGCCTACGTCCACAGGAGAGTAACAGGTTATCATTATAACAATGGAGAGATTATAGAAAGATTACAATAGAAGAGCAGCTCACACCATCCTCACTCATTCACTCACCCGTCTCTCTCTCTCACACCGAGAGAGACGGTCTCTCTACCTCACATCTGTCACTCTTTCTTGGTTTTCTCTATCTCCCTCCATCTCTTTCATTTTGCTCTCCTTTCAGCCTTTCCATTTATACACCAAGATGGAGGAAGCTAGAGAGCACCGCTTGCTGAACACATGGCTAGCTGTGTATGTGCCTTTCGGTGCCATCCATGTTGGTTAGCAGCTTACTTGTTGCGTTGGCTTCACATGGAGAAAATGATCCCCCCTCACATGGGGTGATCTCCAACAAATCACCCCTTCAACCCATGTGAGGTGATCCACTGCACATACTGTTGCTTAATCTTGTCACACTCTGTTACGCCCAACATAATCTGCATCTCCTCTGCATCCTCAACTTAACTCACACCACTCTCTGATTTGGAGAGAGCCTCTGCTCCTATCTTCCACAGATCTCTTCTACGCTTCTTGTCTCTGATGTTTTCACGTACTATGCTTGAATTTGCATAACCAAGATATCCTGCACTCCCTGATTGGATGTCCTGTACCCCCTACCTGAGATGCCCTTGATTGTCATGCATCACCTCGCACGACCAATCATTGAAGCAACATAAAACTCTTCATTTGTTTGGTCAATGTTCCTGGTTTTCTTTGCTTGGAGTTTCCTCTAAACTATCCTGAACTTATTAGCATTTGCCCTTTGCACTCCTGAACAACTTCCCAGTGTTTCCATACACTTGTTGTTCATGCCTTTTGCAATCCCTGATCTCCAGTTCAACGATACGTGTTACCTGCACATCTTTCACTTGTACTACAAGATTGACAGTTGACAATAGCTTTCTTTGCCAAAGCAACTTCAATAGATTTGTACAAGTAACCAACTATGCAACACCTAGCATAGTACCCGCACCCATACTCCTTAAGTGCTCATTGTGGCTCTATCTCTCTTCCTGTGCTCGAGCTCGCCTGAGAGATCCGCAACTACTCTGTTTCATCAAGAGGTGCGTTCGTCGCCACGAAATCAAAAAACCGATACCATAACCCAGGTATCCTACCATTCAGCCAAAATTGAATGCCATCTGTTGTACAAAACACAAGCGCTCTTCCAAAACATAGCAGATTCCATTGCTCAAAATCACATTGAGCCAATGCAAAGAACATGCAGAACCAACTGAGCTTCGATTTTTTGCAACTCAAGCTCCACTATAGTGCCAAGTTCCGATTTTCATAGGCGCCAAACAAGTTGTCCTTGACAACTCCAAACAAAACATGGTGAGCAACCCGCTTGAACCAGTGCTAAGGAGACTAAACAAGAGAGGCTTCAAATTCTCCGTCAAAGTAACTTCAAAAATGGTACCAAAAACATCATGTCCGATCAACCATCGTACACAATACTGTGCTCTTTAAGCTCGAATTAATTAAGAGAGCCAAACAAATTCTTCGAGAACTAAGGCAAGTTCTCCACCAAACAAAACTGGACTGTGGATGCAGTTAGGCTCTAACCAGTTCGGAAGTATCGGAACAAACTTGAAATGAACTTACAAAAATACCAAGAGCCAAAAAAAATTCTGAAGTGTTGAGCAAACTTCAGATTCCTCCATCTGCAATTCCAATCGGCAGACATAAGATGGTGCACCATCTTTACGGCTGCCAAAATCGCCCAAATGTGCATGTACTGTAAATGCACAACTCCAACAGTCCCCGCTGACTCCACCGAGTCTGCAAACAATCTATCCCCTCCAAATCCAAAGGCAAATTAAGGGATGGATCCTAACACATGAGATTCACAAAATCACCATATTCACGTTTCTCTATAACAATGTCTTCCAATCTTTATCGAACACCAATGGTCATACTGCTTCCACAGAAGCAAACACCCGGAGTCTGATTCGTCACTTAGACTACCAATAGCTGATGTCTTCGAATATGCAACAGATTGTGAAAATGAAAATCCAAAAGAAAAAGAAACAATCAAGTCTCACAAATCAGAGACACCCCTAGATCTAATCCGACACGATCATAGATCCCAACTGTGATAATGAATCTCAATAAACCATGACTCTGAACAATCACTAATAATCCATGAAAGACCGCCAACAAACAATGCCTCCAGTAGACATTGGAAGAGGACGCCAAAACTCCACCAATATTTGAAGTAGATTGCCACAACTTCTCCTTGAAATCAACAAATGTGGATACCTTGGCTTTACCAGATGCAGATCTTCCAAAAATGATCCATGAAGGATCTCCAATGCCTCCACTGAGGCCAATGCCAATAAAGTACCATAATTTGGACTTATCATACATCCCAAATCTCTGTAGTATACTCTGCCAATGCCGGTTCTCTCTATCTCCTAGAGAAAACCTAACGAACCCTGAAGTTCTGCAACAAACCCGAGAGTCTCCAAATGAACTAATAACTTCTGCAACTGACTCTGAAGGGTCTTTAATTGGCTTCTAATTGGCTTTAACCAGGTGAACAAAATTTTTCACCCCTATCACCCACATGGATGATAAAACATTATTGTACAAATATGCCTTCATTCCACCAAGCATCGGGATTGAATCTGCACCTCTTACTTGGAATGTCTTCAACTGCTACACATAATCCTACATGGCTTGTACCTCTATCACCAGGTACTTGCATCCTCTAATAGAATGCTCACCGTTTCCCTGTTGAGGTGACTCCACCCAAACTCTCTGGATGTGTTACAACCCAAACCCGCCCCTATAGGTTTAGCATCGTAACCGGCCAGTAATCCTTAGATTACCGAAGGCCTCTGAACGGAATAGTATGTATAACAGGGGTTGCGGTAGCAAAAATACAAATTTGCATAGTCCATAGAGCTGTGCAGACATATATGGGACAGGAAATTAAAACTTTTCATATACATTATGGAGAAGTGGTTTGGAAATACTCTTTTGATCCTAGGGGACGCTCGTGATCCTCAGCTAGCCACCTGAAAAAGAATCGGCATTCCGATCGGGGGTGTCGGAATTAGCACTCCGATGGGCAAGTCAGTCTCTACTATCTCAATTACTTGTATTTTAAGTAAAGTGTAATAGTTCTCACGTACCTTTCTCTGATGGGTGATCCCATATTTATAGTATTCTCTTTGGGCCTTTGGGTTAGGCCCATCCTTGATCTGTTTACATGTTCCTCTACTCGGCCTCCGTTCTACTGGCTGGGGTACTTGTTGTTTTATTCGTCCCTTCAATTGACTAGGGTATGTGCCGAATAGATATTACGTTCTGGACCGAACATGCTCATTCGTCCCTATGGATCTGATGAAATTTGGCTCCCAAAATTGCCCCCCAAACACCCTACTAGCATCAGTTAGTCGGCGTGTTTGGCTTCTAGCCTGGGAAGTCAAAAATTCGGCGGTTAACCCTTCCTAATGTATGTCAGAACGCGTATAAGCTTCTTGGTCTTTGTAACGCTTTCCCGCCCCTTCATACACTACTTTCATTTAATATGATTTGAAATTGTCTCTTCGAATGTATGTTCTGAATATTCAAAAGATATCTTGCTCGCCCTCTAGTGCAACTCCTTCTCTTCGCGGCTTCCACAACTCCTTGTTTCTCGCTCTTTTCTTCGTTTCCTGTAAGTTTTCTTCTCCTTCATTTTTTATCCTCCTCCTTTGTTTGCTTTTAGTTTTCCATAATCCTTGAGTTGGCCGAAATGGCAAAACATCTGAAGGAGCTCCTTTCTGCGGATCGAATCTCCGGCTTCCGACGCCATTTCTCCATCCCCGACGACGTCCACCTGTCACTTTTGGTAGACAGTACCACTGATATAGAGAGGGAAGATGAGAGCTCAATCATCTTTCTTCTCCTATCAATTGCTGAGGGCGACGTCCGCTTTCCTCTTTACCCACTTTTGAGGGTTGTTCTTCGATACTGGGGTCTCATCCCTTCCCAGCCCAATGTGAACTTCTTTCGCATCATAATGGGAATTGTAGAGTTAAATCGGCATCTTAGAATTAGTTTAGGTATTCCCGCCATTCGGCATTGTTATGTCCTAGCCAAATCTACTGGCCGGCTAGGACGCTATTTTCTTAGAGCCAAGGATACTGACCATCACTTAGTGACCATGCTTGGCAGCTTTGGCAAGCGTGTCGACGACGTGATGGTCGTTGTCCGCGACAATTGGGAATTCGGCGAAGGAGAAGATCACCTAGACGTTATGCCAAGGTGAAAGGGCGAACCAGGTGGCCAATTAGATCACTTTTTTTTTCTGTTATTTATATATATATGGGTAAATTACATTTACCTCCCCTGAGGTTACTGACAAATACAGGGACCTCCCCTGTAGTTTCAATAATTACAATAACCTCCCCTGCTTTACCTGACAATGTCAAGATTCCCCCTTCTGTTGACTTCCGTTTATTTATTTCACAGAAAAAGTTGATGTCATCAAAGCCAAACATTAAAATGTCTATAATGCCCTCAAGTGTCCTCAACCCATCTATGTCCGGAACAGTGTATTTTTTGAGAAAATGGTGGGTAGTTTCCTTTACCTTCATTTTGTGACTGCTAACTCCATTACCATCTCTCTCTCTCTCTCACTCTCTCATAAATCTTCAAAAATGTCTCCTCAAATCCAAATAGGTGGTCATGAAGACTACCATTCCTCATCAAATCACACACAATTATCCTCTGGTGGCCTTCTAGAGGAGTAGTAGCAGTACAATACCCTCTCAAACCCATGAGATTCACATGTCGAACGCTCGCAATGACCTCAATCTCGTCGGTGAAAACCGCATCACCTCCCACTGAGCAATTCTTGAACTGCTTTAACGCAACTTCAGAGTCATCCGACAATACCCCTTTGTATACATTCCCATACCCACCTCTCCCAATTATGTTCAACCTAGAGAAATTCTTTGTTGCTTCCCTAATTTCATCACAACTACACAACTACACAATGGTTCTAACTCTAGGTTGAACAAATCTAGAGATAGAAATTCTTTCTACACAACTACACCAACCCACAATCTATCACAACTACACAAATCACAATGGTTCTAACTCTACCATTCGAATTGCTCAAATCAGAAAAATCAGTATCTTCATTGGTTGGGCCGAAACGATTGATAAACACCGCGGCGTAAATCGAAGGGTATGCCATGCAATCGGAGAGGTTTCCAATTGATCGGCCATTCAAATTCGAAGGTTCGAGGCTCGAGAGACTGGTGGTGCAAGAAGCGCACGGCCAACCGTTACCAAGAGATTGATTACACGCCTTCACGGCATCGTCTAACGCCGATTTCGAAACATTGCCTTCGAATGCATCAAGAGTAGTGATGTTCATACAACCCTCGGCGATCCAAGAGGCCTGGAAACTGCAGATTTGCGAATATCATTGAAATTGGGGAAGAAATCGTTTATTAGGGTTTGGTATGAAACCCAACAAGACTCGGCGGAGTCAATCGGAGGAAGAAAATTGTTGGTGGTTCGGAGATAATCGGACTGAATGAGTCGGAGACCGGCCTTGATGTAGTGACAAGAGACAGAATCGGAGTCGAGTTTTGGACGATTTGAGGATTGAATGAGTCGACGAAGGACGTCGAAATCAAGAGGACATGATGAGGCCGTGGTGTGGAGGTGGCGGGCAGCGGAGGCAGTGGTGGAGGAAGAAGAGGAGACAAGAGAGATGTGGAGCTGTAGAGAGAGAAAGAAGAAGAAGATGAGGGACATCTGGGGAGTGATTTAGAGAATTCAGATTACACTACTGTTGCAATTGGAAACCAGAGTGAAGTTGGGATTGAGGGATGAGATGAGATGAGAGAGAACAAAAAAATTAAAATTAAAATTAAAAACAAAGTTGAATACTATAATCAGAGGGTATTTTGTCTTTTCATGCTCAAATAAAAGGGTAATATGGTCATTTTGTATACAAAAGTAACGTCGTTTATGTATAATTGACAGATTGGGGGAATCTGTACAATGTCAGGTAAAGTAGGGGAAGTTAGTGTAATTATTGAAACTACAGGGGAGGTCCCTGTATTTGTCAGAAACCTCAGGGGAGGTAAATGTAATTTACCCTATATATATTTATTCGGCACTGTATTTATCTAATCATTTTGTTTAAGCAGGTAGCAATTCGAAGAGAGTGCTGGTTTCAGACGACGACGTTGTGCTCGCAGAAATTAAAACCGCACTACAGTTCGTCGGCCGTCTAGACCTTCAAAAACAAGGGAGGGCAACCCACATTCTACTACGGTACGATCTGACTTACACAACTTTCTCAGAGGCAGACAACATTCCGATTGCGCGAGGCGACAGGAATCTTACAGCCCTCATCTTTCCCAGCTTCAAAAACTTGAGACAGATTGGTTTGGAATCATCTGCTTTTGAACACATGGAAGAACGAGTGGCCGAACCAATCGCCGAGGTCCCAGACCGGTTGGCCGCGGAAGTTGACAAAGCTATTAATTCGGCCTTTGAGGAAGCCAGATTGAACTCTTATGACCCTCCGTCCACATCAGGCCGAGGGGACGCCTTCGAAGATATTTTTACAAACTTGGGAGACCTTCCTGGCGATTACTCTAAGGATATGGCAGGAGAAAATCTTACGTAGATGGCGCGAAAGAGAAACGCCAAACGCATGGCCGCTCGATGAAAGGCCGAGGCCATCCATTCTGGACTTGTTTGACTAAATCTGTTCAACCTACTGTTGTAGAAGAAACAACTCACGTTATCGTGACTGAGACGGAAAAGGATGAGCGCCAAATTACAGAAGAGCGGCCGATTTCAGAGGATCGGGGTGAAAAATGAAGCGCTGAGGGCAAGGACGGCTCTGAAGAGGGCCCCATTGATAAACGGCCACGCTTAGAGGAGTCGACTGTGGTTGCTCCTTTCGTTATTAAGCCAAAGAAAAAAAACATGCCGATCTCTTCTGAAGCGTCGGCTTTGAAAAATCCAGCTGTGGCACTAAGCTTGGCTGCCTCGGACTCCTTGCCGGCTGACAAGGCGACCTTTCATGCCAAGCCGGATTTGGTAACAGTAGGTTAGCTGCCCAGTCGGCCCTTCTGGTATGTGACTGACCACTTTGTTGGTTTGATTTGCATTCGATGTTTTTTGGAATGTGACGATTCTTTGTTTTGCAGACGGTTGGGAGGATCGCCGAATTAGGTCGCCGACAATATGAAGTCGTTGAAAGGATTGGCCATTTGCAATTGGAAGTCGATGGTCAAAGGAGCAGGGTGGAGTTTGAGGCAATGAGAGTCACAATGGAAAGTGCGCGGGCCGAGGCTGAGAAAGAAAGGGCCAGGATTGCTGATCAACTCAGATCTGACGCCGAAGAGAGGGCAAACGCAAGCAAGGAATCGCTCAAGTTGGCTAAGGAGGCGCTTGCGAAACTAGAGGCCGAGTTTGAAGAGTTCAAGCAGGCCAAGGAAAAAGCCGACTCTGAGGCTTCCGCCGCATTTGAGGCTGGGAAGAGTGCCGCTTTTAATGACTACGTAGAAGAAGTCCACAAATTTGAGAATCGGGGATTCAAACACAACTGGTTCAAAGCCCTTACTGCCGCTGGGGTTGCATTGGCAATGCCAATTCCATACGAGCAAGTGGACATTGAGCCGCTTGAGTCTGATCCTGAGACTTGATTTGGGTGACATTCTAGTTTTGTTAGGCTTTTCTCAATTTCAATGTTTGTTTTTTGTTAGTTGACTCTGATCTTTTTTGGATTTTCATATGTAAAATGTCCACTACTAGCGCCCAATTTATGAATGAAAATTTTCTATGCTCTCAAGTTATTTCTTGTATTGTTTGCTGTATGAGTACATAATTAGGAGAATCAGCAGTTAGAACAAAATGTCAAGATTACATGAGACGGCAGACTTAAAAATCGATTAAATTGAGGGATCTAATTTAATCATAAACAAAATGAATTAATGAATCTACCCAATTTAGTCGATTAAATTCATGAATATTGTACTGATGAATGCATTCGTGGAACGGTTGGGTACTAAAGCTGACTAGATTGCTGAATCTGCTTTTGCCCCAGCTGGTTCATGATCGTAGAACGCCGAATAACACGTTATGAATCATGTACTAACGAATCGATTCGTGGAATGGCTGGGGCATTCAAGCTGACTAGATTGCTGAATCTGCCCTTGCCCCAGCTAGTTCATGATCGTAGAATGCCGAATAACACGTTACTTATGAATCTTGTACTGATGAATCGATTCATGGAACAGTTTGGGCATTCAAGCCGACTATATTAATGAATCTGCCCTTGCCCCAGCTAGTTCACGATCGTAGAACGCCGAGTAACACGTTACTTATGAATCTTGTACTGATGAATTGATTCTTGGAACGGCTTGCGCATTCAAGCCGGCTAGATTGATGAATCTGCCCTTGCCCCAGCTGGTTCACGAACATTAAACGCCGAATATTAGTGGTTGATGTGGCGATTGGGGAATATGACTCAGTCGGCGCCGGGCTATTGACGTTTCAATATTAATGAGATTCCCTCGGAGGTGCTGCCCTCGTAGGGAATAAATGGACGTGTACTTCGTGAACAAGGGTCCTGTTTATGTGCTCAGTCAGCAACTCAGTCTAGCTCTTTGAGGAAGATTAAACAAGTGCGAATGTTAAACAGACTTTTCTTCAACAGCAGAGGTGAAGCGAAGACGCTAGCTGAGCTGGAAGGAGCCATGAGTCGAAGCGGTAAACCTTTACGCACGGGTAGTAGGACTTCGAGGGATCGGAAGAGACACCAATCTCCTCGTCGTCGAAGTAGGTCGCCCAGGAGGGACAAGCAGCCACAGCGTAAGTCTCCTCAACCCCGTCCTAGAAGGGAACACGACGCGACTCCTCGCCCATTAAGTTTTACGGTCTTTGTGGGCAATAGACCAATGACAGAAACAGATTCGATTGTTCAAGACCCAAATGTGGCAGTCGAGTTCGCTCAACAGATTTTTTCACCTGAAGTTCAGCAGTCAATGGTAGGTCGGTAGGACTTTGAAGTGTTTCGTGGAGGCGTTCACGGGGCAGTGAGGGGACTGTATATGGCTTATGAGATCGGCATGCATCTCCGCGCCGCTCGCCGTGATATAGAACAGAGAGATGAGTGCCTTCGGAAGTTAGAAGCTCGCACCGAGAAGGCCGAACACGAGCTACGGAAAGTCAAGTCTGCCGAACCCCAATAAACTAGCCACCCCAACCCGATTGTCAAAGAGAGGGTTACTCAAAGGCTGATTAATGACGCGATCGCTGATCGTAATGCGGCTAGCATGTTCGCGATTGAGACTGCGAGGGTCGCGGCCTATGAAAAAGGCTTCCATGACGACCGACTGGTCGGAATTCAGAAGACCAAAGAGAAACTCGCCAAAGAAGTTTACCGATGTGAAAATCAAAGATTTAAGCACGGCTGGATCAAGGCACTTCAGCAGGCTGAGGCTCTCTAAGCAGAAGGGTTGGGTTCAACGTTTTTGTTGTACCAGCAGAATGATTTCCCCTTCTCCGCTTTCAAAATTGAGAAAAGTGATAATGAAGGAGCCGCCGAATAGAAGAAGATCTTGTAATTCTTATTTAATGGCTGATTTTAATAAAACGCTCAGTTTTCAATTTGTAGCGTACTTGTTATTTATTTTAGTACATATTTTATTCTGAATGTTCGCACGCTTTAGATTGTGTTTATGCGACTGACTTGAAAATGGTAGGAACGAATACCATACTTTAATCGGCCCAAAGGCGTCATGCGTCGATGGGACTCCGAATTCGGAGGCTTAATCGACCCAAAGGAGTCGTGCCAATAGGGGTCCGAATCCGGAGTCTTTTTTAGCCCAATGACATCGTGTGCCGATGGGGCTCCGAATTCGGAGTCTTAATTTGGCCGATCGTGATATCCACGAAGGGCGCTCTGAATTCGGAGGTTTAATCGGCCCAAGGGTGACATTCACCAATGGGCTCCGAATCCGGAGACTTAATTTGGCCAATCGTGATATCTATGAAGGGCACCCTGAATCCGAAGGTTTAATCGGCCCAAGGGTGTCATTCACTGATGGGGCTCTGAATCTAAAGACTTAATTTAGCCATTCGCGATATCCACAAAGGGCGTTACGAATCCGGAGGCTTTTTCGGCCCAAAGACGTCGTGCGCCGATGGGGCTCTGAATCCGAAGTCTTAATTTGGCCAATCGTGATATCTATGAAGGGCGCTTCGAATCCGAAGGTTTAATCGGCCCAAGGGTGACATTCACCGATGGGGCTCCAAATCCGGAGACTTAATTTGGCCAATCGTGATATCCACGAAGAGCACTCCGAATTCGGAGGCTTAATTAGCCCAAGGGTGTCATTCACCGATGGGGCTCCGAATCCGGAGACTTAATTTGGCCAATCGTGATATCCACGAAGGGCACTCCGAATTTGGAGGCTTTTTCGGCCCAAAAATGTCGTGCACCGATGGGGCTCCGAATCCGAATCGTGATATCCAGGAAGGGCGCTCCGAATCCGAAGGTTTTTTCGGCCCAAAGACGTCGTGCGTCAATGGGGCTCCGAATCCAGAGTCTTTATTTGGCTAATCGTGATGTCCACGAAGGGCGCTCCAAATTCGGAGGCTTTTTCGGCCCAAAGACGTCGTGCGTCGATGGGGCTCCAAATCCAGAGTCTTAATTTGGCCAATCGTGATCTCCACAAAGGGCACTTTGAATCCGGAGGCTTTTTCGGCCCAAAGACGTCGTGCGCCGATGGGGCTCCGAATCCAAAGTCTTAATTTGGCCAATCGTGATATCCACGAAGGGTGCTCTAAATCCGGAGGCTTTTTCTGCCCAAAGACGTCGTGCGTCGATGGGGTACCGAATTCGGAGTCTTAATTTGGCCAATCGTGATATCCACAACGGGTGCTCCGAATCCGGAGGCTTTTTCGGAACACCTTTGAACTGGATTTTATAGTGAGTAAATAGCGATCTTTGCATTACAGATAGTGAGACGTACATGGCGAACCGTTCAGAACAAGTATCATGCCCCACAAGTCGGGTCAATGATAAAATTTGCATAAATGCGTGGAATTCCAAGGCCATGGCAGACTCCTTCCAGACATGTCTTTTAGCCGATATGCCCCCACTCTTGCGATCGAATCAATCTGATAGGGGCTGTCTCAGTTTGGACCCAATTTTCCATCCATCGGTTTCTTGGCAGCTGGGAGTACCTTCCTTAGGACCAACTCTCCTGGTATGTAACGGCGTAGCTGAACACGTTGATTATACGACTTAGCAAGCTGTTGCTGATATCGCGCCATGGACGCAAGGACACAGTCTCTGCATTCTTCAATCAGAATCAAATCCAAGGCCAGCATCGTGTCGTTTTGGCCCATATCGAAAACTTTCGATTTGAAGGTTAGGAGGCCGATCTCCAGGGGTATGATTGCCTGGGTTCCAAAGCATAGAGCGAACGGCGTTACCCTAGTAGGTCGTCTCGGCGTAGTTCGATGAGCCCACAACACACTCGGCAATTCTTCAACCTATTTGCCTTTAGCTTTCTCCAGCCTTTTCTTGATGCCGTCTAATATGGATTTGTTAGAGGCTTCAGCTTGATCGTTGCTTTGAGGATAGGCCAGCGTGGAGAAATAAGGCCGGATACCATATTTACTGCACAATTCTCGGTAGATGCCACAATCAAACTAGGTGTCGTTGTCTTAGATGAGTGCTCTTGAAATGCCGAATCGCGTTATGATGTTTCTCCAAACAAAACACTTCACGTCGGAATCTCGGATATGCGTTAGTGCCTCCGCTTCTACCCATTTTGTAAAATAATTTGTCGCGACAATCAAAAATCGCTTGTTCCCCGGGGCACGAGGCAATGGTTCAACGATGTCAAGCCCCCATTGGGCGAACGGCCAAGGACTAGTTATGGAGCTTAGCTCTTCTGCAGGCAAGTGGGTCAAATGAGAGAACTTCTGGCACTGTTCACACTTTTTCACATAGCATTCGGCATCAGCTCTCATTTTCGGCCAGTAATACCCTTGTGTTATAGCTCGACGGGCCAAAGAACGCTCGCCAGAATGGACCCCACAACTGCCCTCATGTATTTCAGTCAGAAGTTCTTCGACTTTGTCCGGGTGTACACATTCTAAGTATGGACCAGAAAGGGGTTTTTATAAAGCTTTCCTTGCGGATCCAAGTAATATCACAGGGCTTTGTTTCGCAGCTTGTGCGCTTCTTTTTTGTCTGCTGGAAGCTGTTTGGAAGATAGGAATACAGCAATGGGATCCATCCAACTCGGTCCAGCTTCTATAACATTGACCTGGACTTCCTCCGAAGGGCCAATGCTCGGCTCCGGGATGAAACCTACTTCGATGGTCCGTTTAATCTCTGAGTTAATGGCGGAGGCTAGGCAGGCAAGGGCATCTGCATGTGTTCTGATCACGTGTTATCTGGTTCAATTCATGATGGTCAAATTTTGCCAACAAGGAGTTGGCCGTTTTTATGTAAGCCTCCATATGGTCGTTTCTTGCCACGTACTCCCTCTTTAGCTGATTGATCACCAGTTTTGAATCGCAAAATACGAGCAAACGTCGAGCATCCAGAAGATAGGCATTCCGCAAATCGGCTAGAAGGGCTTCGTATTCGGCCTCGTTATTTGACGCTTCAAAGCCGAGCTTAACGGCCTGCTCAATTATTGCGCCGTCGGGAGCCATGATTACAACTCCGGCTCCGCTGCCCCGCTGATTGGATGATCCATCACAGTACAACTGCCAAATATTCCCAACATAAATTCTCCAGTTCAGTTCCGTTCGAATCTTATTGGACTTGAAATCGACAAGACCCCCGGTGAATTCGGCAAGACCCCTGGTGAATTCGGCAACAAAGTCGGCAAGAACCTATCCCTTGATTGAGGTTCTAGGTAGAAACTGAATGCTGTACTGGCCGAGTTCAAGAGCCCACTTTGAAACACGTCCCAATGCTTCAGCACTTCGTAGTACTAATCGGAGGGGATAATCTGTTAGCACCCCAATGTTGTGTCCCTGGAAGTAATGCATCAGTTTTCTTGCCGCCATGACTAGGGCTAGGATGAGTTTTTCTAGTGAAAGGTAGCGTGTTTCAGCGTCAACCATTGCCTTGCTCACATAATACACTGGTCGCTGCTCCCTAAGCTCTTCCTTTATCAGTACGGCGCTGATGGCCCTGTCAAAATCTGCCAGATACAAAATGAGCGGGTCACCAGTAGCAGGTGTTGTCAACAGCAGTACTGAGCGGAGGTAGGTTTTGAGGCCGTTGAAAGTGGCTTCGTATTCGACGGACCATTCAAAAGCCTTGCCGTGCCATAGTATATGAAAGAATTGTCAGCAGCGATCTATAGTATATGAACCTGTTGAGTGCGGCGGCCATCCCCATTAACTTCTGAACTTCCTTGACCGATTGAGGGGAAGAAGTTCTAGGATTGCTGTGATTTTCCTTGGGTTGGCTTCGATTCCTCAGTGGTTGACAATGTATCACAAGAATTTGCCAGAGCCGATCCCAAACGCACATTTGGAACCGTTCAGCTTCATTCCATATTTACGTAGAATGCCGAATGTCTTTTCCAGATCAGTTATATGATTCTGCTCTTCCTTGGACTTGACCACCATATCGTCAATGTACACTTCCATAGTGTGGCCAAGTTGTTCCTTGAACATGGCGGTGACTAGTCGTTGGGAGGTTGCCCCTGCATTCTTCAGCCCAAAAGGCATAACCTTGTAGCAGTAGGTTCCTCTTGGGGTGAGGAATGCAGTTTTGTCCTGGTCCTCTAGATGCATGGCGATTTGATGGTAGCCTCTGTAAGCATCGAGGAAGCTCATACATTGATGGTGTGCCGTCGCATCTACAAGTTGGTCAATTCTTGGTAGGGGAAAACAATCCTTGGGGCAAGCTTTGTTTAGGTCCGTGAAATCGACGCACACTCGCCAAGTCCCATTTTTCTTCTTCACCACCACTGTATTAAAGAGCCATGTAGGGTAGGTCACTTCCTTGATTGCCCCGGCGTCAAGCAGCCTGTTAACTTTCTCAACAACGGCGGCAGTGTGCTCTGAGGCCGACCGCCGGCTTTTCTGAATGATCGGCTTGTACTTAGGATCAACATTCAAACGGTGGTGTGAAATGGATGGATCTATACCGGGCATCTCATATGGAGTCCACGCAAAGACATCGAGATTGCTAAATAGGAAAGAGATTAGATGCTGTCTGTCGGCCTGACTCAGGGATGTGCCGACCATGAAGAATTTGTCTCGGCTTCCATCGATTTCAACTCGGTCTAAGCCTTCTGTGGTCTTTTCATCTGGGAGCCACCCAACATCGTCGAGGCTCTCTCGATCTGGCACCTTAATAGAATTCACCTGTAGCTACTTTGGCATTTTTTTGGCAAGGAGATAACATTCTTGTGCCGACTTCTTGGAGCCACGGATTTGCTCAATACTGCGTTCTGTCGAGAAGCGGAGCAGCTGATGATACGTACTCGGCACGGCCTGCATGGTGTGCAACCAAGTCCGCCCCATAATGAGATTGTATAGCGATGGCAGCTTGACGACCAAGAATTCTACATCCATTGTGTGGGAGCCCGCTCGAACGGGTAATGTGATTTTCCCCAACGGGTACTCTGGATTGGTGTTAAAGCCGAATAGTAGATAAGGGGCCGGGGAGAGATCCGATTCGGAGAAGCCGAGTTTGATGAATGTCTTGTAGTACATAATCTCCAATGTGCTCCCCGAATCAATGAGTACGCGCTCAACTGTGAATCAGTTTACGCGTAACTCAATTACCAAGGGATCGATGTGGGGAAATGTCACACCGGCCAGATCTGAATCATCAAAATAAATGCTTGCAGCTTCATGGGGTCGTTTAGCCGAAATGAGTTGGTTTTGAGGGTCAGGATTTGACTGAATCGTATGCACCGCGGATGAAATTGGCAGGTTGTATATCATGTGGATCACGCCAAGTGGAGGTGAATCCTGTCTTAAGGCTATTGCTTTGGTTGGGTTGCCTTTCCGGACGTACTGTTGTAGCCGGCCATCCTATACTAATTCTTTTAGGAGATCCTTCAGTGCATAACAACTATCAGTATCATGGCCATGGTCATTGTGATACTCACACCGTCTATCCCGTCTTCTCATGTCGGGAGGTCCCACCATTTTCGACGACCATTTGAAGAACAGAAGGTGTTGGATTTTGGACATAACCGCACTAATGGGCTCTGTCAACTCCGTATATTTCTTGTCGGCACACCTCGTGTGCCTGCTGTCAACTTGCAGTTGTTCATTTTCTCGGTGGGAGCATTGGTCGCTTGATCGGTGGGAATCCTGTCTCTTGTCCCATTTGGCCCGATGCCGTGGTTTAGGGCTCTGGGGTGCTACAGAAATTAACGGCTGAGCAATTTTAGCAAGAGCCGTCTTGTTGGTCATATTTCCGGCTTTAACCCTCAAGGCATCATCTTCCACTTTACAGTATTCTTCAACTTTCTTCATCAACGACCAAACTATTTTGGGGGGTCGTCTGGTCAAGGAGCTGCAGAGGGCACTGTCGGGATGCAGCCCCATCTTGAAGGCGGTGATGGCCATGGAGTCATTGCAAGCATCATCTACCAGATTGAAACATTCCCAATACCGGGCCGAGTAGGCACGAAGGGTTTCCCCCGGTTGAATCTGTATTGCCCAAAGGGAATCGACTTGCTTTGGCCGGACCTCATTAGTGATAAACCTTGCCCTGAAGGATTTTTGAAGTTGGTGGAAGCTTTTAATCGAAGCCGGCTTCAGTTTATAATACCACCTGACAGCTAGTGGTCCCAAGCTGCTTGGAAATATTCTACACATCAAAGCCTCATCATCTGCATGCAGCATCATGGCTTGCTTGTAATGGCGGATATGATCGGTGGGGTCAGATTTACCGTCGTACAAGGTGAATGACGGTGCTTTGAATTTCTTGGGTAACACTGCCTTTGCAATCCGTCGTACGAAGGGATCATGCCGGTCTTCTTCATCTGAGTTGTTTCGTCTGCGCTTATGCCTTATACATGGACTCTCTTCAGAGGAACTAGAAGTTTCATATCGTCCCTTCTTCTTGGGCTCCGAGGATAATGAGTCAGAGTCGCTATCAGTGTCTTGTTGTCGGGCTCGAGATCGTCGACCTCCTGCCCTCACAGGTCGTTCTGGATCTTGGCGTATAGCTTGTTTAGACTTCGCCAGCTCCAAGGCCAAATCCTAACGGAGACGTTCGTTTTCAGCGATCATATTCTCCAACCTTTGTTCGTTTTGCTTTTCTTGTTCCATGATCGCTTGCATTGCCTCATGTTCCGATGTCGAGGGTGAGGTGAAGTTCAAAGAACGTCTTACGGGGATAGTCTCCGGTCCAAGCATGTTTGTTGGAGTGAGGTCGTCTCTCTACGTGGTTTCATCAGTGACTATCGGAGGGTCTTCCATTACGCCCGCCATGGATGTGTTTGAGTATTCCCACAGACGGCGCCAATTGTGGAGAAGTGGTTTGGAAATACTATTCTGATCCTAGGGGACGCTCGTGATCCTCAGCTAGCCACCTGAAAAAGAATCAACACTCCGGTCAGGGGTGCCGGAATTAGCACTCCGACGGGCAAGTCAGTCTCTACTCTCTCAATTACTTGTATTTTAAGTAAAGTGTAATAGTTCTCACATACCTTTCTCTAATGGGTGATCCCGTATTTATAGTATTCTCTTTGGGCCTTTAGGCTGGGCCCATCCTTGATCCTCTCCTTTTTGATAGTATCATTGAGATTTTTTTTTTTTTTTTTTTTTGGTGCTATTTCCCAATTTTCAAAATGTATAAAATGAACACTAGAATATGGTAAATATTGGCCCTTGGGTGGGAAAGTAAATGCATATGGCATGTAGAGGATTATGGTTGAAAAATTCATATCTAATTCATGTAGAACTATGTTTTCCGTTTTCTTTTCTTATTTTTTAGTGTTATTTTTGATATGTCGACAGAAGGAATAATATGATTTTGTCCAAAATTTTGTTGTTGCAATGAAATTTTTTTTTTTATTTGTGTGTTGCTGCACATAAAAAATAAAAATCAATTTATATTGTAATTATTTTATAATTATCCCACTACATTATAATTTTCACAATTATTAATTGCTCTAATTTTAAATTCCCACGTAATGGAAAGCCCAAACCACAATCAAAGACCCCTCAAAAAATAATTCAACTAGTTACCAAGCAATAGAAAAAAGAGATTGATGTTTAATTATTAATTGGACAAATCTATATTGCAGTTAACTAAATTATTCATTGAAAATGATGTGATAGATAAATTTGATTATATAAGCTTAGTTAGTAATTTTGTTGTTAAAAATGTAAGAAACGTAATATTTAAGTGATATTTTGTTGTATTTAGATTAATTTGGATTGATTAATGGCTTTATTTTTCATTTGGTTTTTTTTTCTTCCCTTTATTGTATATTGAGTCTTGCTAAGCCATGAAATAACAAAATCAAATTATTTTATTTTATTTTCATCTTTTTGAGCTCTTATAATGATTTGCTAAGATCTTAATCTATGTAAGCAAATTTTGGTAATCCTATTCAAACAATCTTTGTGTGGGTAATAATTAATTAATTAATTAATTAATTGTGGATAATTCCAATTACATTGGCTTAGCACCCATAAATGTTCAAAGCAGGTCCTGTTGAATAATCCAAAATTTTGACATTGCAGTCAAGAAGATTAAAATTTGCAAAGCTAAAAAGGTTGGATTGTGCATCACCCCAAGCATAAACAATAGCATTTGAGTCTTAATAAAAGTTTTGCAAAGCACATGCAATTATATATATATATATATATAGAAGGACAAGGGTGGTCAGTTTTACATTATTAATCCATGCCAAAATGAAATTTTAAAAATATCAAATTTGTGTTCTCCTTCTAGGAACCTCCAGGGCCCCCATATAGTACCAAATGCCCAAAGTGAGCCCCCTGGTATCCTTCATCTTTCACTTCATATAGTTTTCTACTGTTTGTAAACTCGTATGTTTGAGGATTTATATCCCCTCCACTTGGACTCTTAAGTGCAATATTCATGAAGAATGCATCATATCTGGTGTCCTCAATTAGAAAATAACCTCCCCCCATTGCAGGTTTCTGGGTGCCCGGTGGACTAAATATGTAACGCCCTCAAAATAACAACATTAACCCATCAGATAAGACATGCACTTACATACAACCCAACCACATTCTTTTATTCATTAGAGTTCTATATACATATGTATTACATGTTAACATCAAAACAAAATGCCCTACGGGCTTACAGCTTTCCAAGTTAACACTTGGTTACAACAAAAGGGTACTAACTCGTTTACACATTAAGCCCTTGGCTTGAAGTTACATGTAATACATCAAAAGTTAAGCGACAAAAAATGTCCGCCTCTAGCCTCCCAGCTATGTCCTTGGAGGTGGCATGCTACCTGTACCTGAAAATGATATTCCCATATAGGGTGAGCCACAGCCCAGTAGAAATACACTAAACCAACCATGAACAATGACTAAAATAATAGCAATTGATAGATGGCCAACACTGATACAATCACATAAATCACATATTTATGTCATACGACTTATGAGTCCAAGTTTCCTTTCATTTTCCCTTTTTCAACAGATAAGCATGCTAGCTCTATCATCATTTCCACAGATATGTATAAAAACTATATCCCACATTCAGATAAGCATATAAGCTATATCCACACTTTACCAAGATAAGCATATAAGCTCTATCTTCACTTCTCTAGACAAGCATATGAGCTGTATCTACGGAGTTCATCCCCTATCTTCTCCCAACACTATCTGGTTTAGAGGTACATCCCCTATCTTCCCCTAGACCGCGGAGTACATCCCCTATCTCCTCCTCTACACATAACGTATACAAACACAATGGTTCTATATACAATCACCCAATACATACAGTTAATGTATTCTATCAACCGTCAAGTTTCATGACACATTTCATTGATTAGTTTCAGTTTGCCTAATCATCATGCATTGTCTACAACAATCACGACTATCCTCCACCGATAGCCCAAAGCAGTTATTTCTAAACAGAAAATAAATGCACAAATGGATATTCAATTAACATTTCATTTCCTCATTTCTCACCATTAATTATCCCAATTAATCAAACAATGTAATTAGGTCAATTCCCATAATTAACATTCCAACCCTTAGGTCCCATTCTCATCAATGACTTAACATTTATTCCATTTCTCTATTCCAAACATGCATCTAGGTTTATTATGAACAAAACCCCAACTTTTGTAAAATTACACAAAAGCCCCAAACTTTCACAAAATTACCAAACCAACCCCAACATCTCAAAATACCAAAATTTAAAGACAAAATCCATAGAGAGGAGTAGGATATCCCTACCTCAAAGTTCGAGCCAAAAAGGAGATGAAGACTCGAAGACCAACGTGCTCCAAATCCAAACTTTTTCAGATTAAAACAAAGCTCTCAATGCCCTCTATCTTTTTAACAAAGGCCCTAGGCTAGAATCACACTAGAATCACACTCTAGGGAGATCAATTCTTAGAGAGAATATAAGTGTAGAGAGAGAGAGTCTCGGATCTAGGTTTTGGATCAAAAAGAAAGGGAAAAAGTGATGTTTAAAATCGCTACTGCCCGCTGATATAAAACACGCTCGCTCGAGCGAAGACATGGTCGCTCGAGCGACCAGACACAGAAAACTCTCGCTCGAGCCAAGAAACTCTTGCTCGAGCCAAAAACTCAAAAGTGCGCTCAAGCGAAGGAATGCTCGCTCGAGCCAACAACTCGAACCCTCAGGTCTGCAACCACGAGCACGCTCGAGCGACAGACCTCTCGCTCGAGCGAAGAACAAACCAAACCGCTCGAGCCAAGAAAATCTCGCTCGAGCCAAGAAACGCAACTCTCAGGTCCAGAACCAGACGCCATCGCTCGCTCGAGCGAAGCCACTCTGGCTCGACCCACCAGACAAACTCAACTCTCGCTCGAGCGACAAACTCCTCGCTCGAGCGAAGGTCCAAAAATCTGGGCAGCAACACTAGGCTCCCAAACACAACCAACCTGTAACAAACCTGCCCAACACATCCTATAACTCAATATACAAAGTAGAGAGGATGCAAACAAAATAATAAACAACTACCAACATCCACGGACACATGTCCGGATCACTGCACAACAAGGGTAAACCCGGGATCGCTATAAAATACCTCTCCTCCCCATTCAGCATGCGAAGCTAAGTTTGCTAATCCACCACCAAGTATGCTCTTTGGCCAAAATCCGATATTGGTATTCGCAACTCCAAGCCACCAGTTTCCATTAGCTAGGTCCTACATATTTTTACATGGATATCAAAATTGAATAATTGAACAGAAGAACGCAAATTTTATTTCTTTACCACTAATTACTTAATTATGATTTTTGTTTCATAATTATTGGTGTAATAATTATTTGACACAATGGTAGCATGACTTGGGAACTTGTTTCATAATTAAGAGTTTTTAAATTTTACCTGCAAGATGTAGATTTCCATCGCAACCGATGTCCCTCCACGTATAGAGACCTTTTCAATTACTTCACCAAGAGGTATTTCTGTGTCCACAATCACAAATTCAGGACAATTTGTATTGAAACAATGAGATTGACCTGCCTGTTTGGTAGACAAACATATACGAATATATTGTAAGAGCTACTAAGAAAATATAGTCAATCAAGTAATATGCAATAAAAAGCAATGATACTTACATTCGTATATATGAATAGTCGAGGACGTACATCACCAAATAGAGATGGATCCACCTGAGACAAACCAAAAACATAATAACAACAAATGCTTTTGTCTATGTGAAGCTAGTTTTTACTTGTGAAAATTGTTTCTAAAATAAGTAAGAAGTTAAATTTACAAGAAGCAAGAAGATTAACTTACCCTCAACCCGACTTGTAAGCTATCAGGCCCATTTTGAATCATCATTCGCCCTGCACTATATTGTTTACCCACGACATCTGGTTGGTGTACACTAAGCACCGCTGACGCTCCACTGTATTTGTTTGGACCATCTATCGTCTCAACTATGGCATACTGGGTAATAAAAGTCCAAAACATATGTGTTACTTTTATATTTTCCCTTACTGTGAGAATCTAAACATATCCATATTGTTGGGAGAAAACCAAAGGCCAATTCGAAATACCCGAATCTAGCACAAAATAGCAGAAGTAATTTTTCTCCCTCTTTGTGTGAATCTATTAGGGAACAATTTGAATAGAGCACAATATATATATATATATATATATATTTATATATATATAATCTGAAAATAATAAATCTAAAAATCACACAACAAGGGAAGAGCAATTTGCCAATCAACAAAAAAAAAAAAAAAAAGAAGGTAAAAGCAACTTTTACATGGAATAATGGGTGCACAAGAGTTCTCTCTAGTTAGAACTAGAGGCAAACAATCAAGAACAACTACAAATAAGTTTTCTTGGCAACCAAAGAACTAGTTACAAAATTTAGGAAAGATCTCACAAAAAAAGGGTACTGTTCATGAGCCAGAAAACCAAATTCAGAATGCTCCAAATCTGATCTCCACTGTTCAAATTTCAGCTCAATCGGATGATCGAACTGTTTGATCAAAGCTGGACAGAGTTAATCAAAAACCAAACAAAAAACATTATCCGTTTGGTTTAATTTTATAATTGTAATTTGAGTGTAAAGTTATGTTTTGAATTTTGAGTTTTTGAATCATGATTTGAAAAAAAAAAAATTATTTAGTTATGAGTTTTAAAAATAGTTTTGAGATGATTTGTAATTTTTTTTTTTTGATTGATTGATGTAAAAAATGTGAGAGAATGTGAGAGGTGAGATGAGAGAGAAAAAGTGATTGATTAATTGATTGATTAATAATAAAAGAAAAGAAAAGTGAGGAGTTTTGAAAGTAATTTTGAGTTGTATTTTAAAAATATGTTTGGTTAACAAGTTGCATTCAAATCATGATTTAAAAACAGAGTTAAGTTTTGAAAAGTAAACCAAACGCTACCACAATCTCTCCATGTGGGCTTGAGACTTACATGGGCTTTACCAAATATTTGGGCCATCTTCTACATACAAGGGAAACCCAACGCAACAAACATATATATCTATGCTCGTACTTTTTTTTGTTGATTTTTTCTCTCTCTTTTCATTCAAAAAAGGCATTGTGCCCTAACTATAAGATTTAATGTTTAGTGTTTGTGGTTGTGCAGAATCAAGCCATGTAAACAATCACATCTGCAAGTAAAATTATTATCAAAAGTTTGCCTAAAACTTTCAACAAGATGAGGCTAAACATATAGCTTCAAAATATGAGGACAAAAATCAATTTATAGGATCAAAAAATGTGGCTACAGTGTTTTATGTGTGTGTTCAGCTCATTCAAGAAGGTGATTCATACAAACAAATAAAACCAAATATAGAAAACAAGCAATAGTGCAAAACTAATATTGTCAAGCTATATAATCTTGATTGACTAGGATAACTTACATCAGCACCACTGGTGTCATCTGCAGGAGTCATTATTTTTTAAGCAAGTTTCTCTCTAATGAGATCTTCTTTAGTAGTTCTTCTAATTGGAACTGTTCCAACTGGGCAACCCCCGCCCTTTAGTCCTATATGTAGAGGTTTTCTAACATTTGAGGAAACTTGATCTCTTGATCTCTTAGGTAATGAAGTGGGCTTCATCTGCAATTCAACTCAATTCGAAAAAGGTAAAGGAGACTTGCACATAAATTGATCACATAATCGATTACAGAAAACTCACAAGAGTTGGATTCTACCGTTGGGTACGTGCATGTCTTGTTTTCTATGAGCCTCATACAATTATTAGTGTTGGGTGCGTGTATCAAATTTTGTAAGATCCATACTGTATTTTGGGTTAGGTTGTGAAATCAAGAGTTCACTAGTAATTCAATGTGTAGGGTTTTATTAATTGTACGGGACTAACATTTCTATGGTTTGCCTATAAATATGAATCTTCTCTACACTCTCCTCTCTGTTATTGATGCTTGTCCCCAAATTATATTTTATGTATTGGATTTGATCAATACAATTATTCCCTTCGCCAATAAAAAGAAGTTTGTAGAGGTGTGAGATTGAGAGGGTTTGTAAAGATGTAGGGGATATGAAAAAATTTTGGGGACAACGATAGTGAGTAAGTAAGCACATGTAGCTTCTAGAATCAGTTAATCTTAAGTAGGGAAATGGGTAGAGTTTCAAGACTTCAGTATTGGTGTTAGATTTTAAAGGATTTTGGTATTGTTGCTATTCTCGCTATGATTCAAAGTATATTTCTCTTTTGTATGCAAATCTTTGTGATTTTAATCTTTAGTGTGTGCATATGGATGTGCTTCCATTCAAATTTAGGATGTGCAATAATCCTAGCACCTATTGTGCGAACTACAGTGTACTGTGATTTATTTTGTTCTTATAGAGTGTTGAATAAATAATTAAGTAGCCTTGAATTATGTGTTGGAGATAAGAGGATGTATGGAGACAAACCTGAAAATGAAAAGTATGGTTCTTCAGTAAAGGATGATCAAATGCAGGTTGCCTGTAGAAGTCCACACAATCATATATATCTCCATAATTATTCTGTAAATGTTACAATCTTTCTGTTAATTGTTATATACAATTGTTCAATTCATGAAAGGTTGTTCACAATTTTGTGCAAAAATAATAATACCATATTCTGTATTCTCAAGTTTAGAACGTCAAATTAGATGGTTGCCATTCAAGACATCCATGGTATTAGGCCTACAATGCCTATTAATCTTTGCCATTTGATTTTCATAGAAAATTTAACTGGACAATATTGGAATTGAATGTTCTTGAAACTAGTCCCAGGACATCCTTGGAAACCAGCTCAACTTAAATTTTTATTTATTATATTTGAGACAATAGTTTGTTGATAGATACGTGTCAACAACTTTATGTTCCAATTTATCCTTTATATGGTGATTATTAAGTTCCATAAGAGGTAGATACAAAATAAGACACTAAGTATGTGATATGATTGATTATTGAGCTCTATAAGATGATAAGATACCAAATGAGAGATTAAGAAGGGTCTGCATTAGTAAAAACACCAAAATATTCTCCCATTATGGTCATTACATTACGTATGTATGTCTAGTGTGGTATGGGATATGATAAGATTTGACCAATTTCTCAATCCAGGAACATTTCAAACTGGGACACGATATGCAATTGATAATATCAACATCAATTATGGCAAGTCTATTAATCAAATATAATTTACTCCCTTGAAACAAACATAGCAAAATTGAACTAAGACTGTGTTTGGATGTTAGATTTATATATGAATTTGAAAAGGGAAATAGAAAACATGAGTGAAAAATGAATCAAATATAATTATACTTTACCTAACTATTCCATTTCTCTATCTAAATTCATGATCCAAACACAGTCTAAATGTTTCTAATAATAGTTGAGAATAAATACTTGAATAGTCTTGACTGCTGGCTTGTTGAGATGCTTAAGTCGCTCCTCCAACTCCAAATCTTCTTCTTTAGTTAAACTCCTCCAGTCTCCTTCAATTCCATTGTGTCCCACAAGGTGAGAGCATACACAGAGAAATAATACAATAGCATGTACGTCCATGGGATGATCTGGAAAATAATAAAAAAGCATAGTCAGTGATCAAAAATCACAACAATCATGCTATAATTATTTAAGGCAATTAATGAAATTACAATCGTACTATATCTATACACATAAGGTTCACATATTTTATTTTTGAACAAAATATATTAATAGTCCTTAAAGTATGTGTTTATTGTCATTTTGGTTCTTCAAGTTTTAATTTTGTCAATTTCATTATTGAAATTTCAATTTGAGTCAGTTTGTTCCAATTCTAATTGTACCTTCTAAATAGCTAACGGAATGGTAATAAAATACACACATGTTCTTTAAAGTATATGTTTCTTGTCACTCATATCACTTTGGTCCTTGAATTTTTAATTTTGTCAATTTGGTCATGAAACATTAATGAAGAAAATAAAACCCATACAATATTAAAGGACGAAATTGATAAAATTGATACTTGAGAGACCAATGACACAAAATACACATTTTTAGGACCATAGTAAAATTTATAATTATTTTTTCTTAACGATTTAAACATCCGTTTTGAAATTATATTAATTTAACTCAAATTGACAATTTTGAAGGAAAATGACGAAATATATATATATATATATATATTTATCTGCTAGAATCAGTTATTAGTTATTAGATTAGCACCTTTAGAAGTTAGCCTTCTCACCCTTTGTAAATTCAACTCTCCCCAAGAAGAGTTAAATTAGGATATTTAATCTAATAGTTGTATAAACGTCACTGGTTCAATTTTGATAGAGAAGTTGGGCTTGATAGATTGGTTGTAAATAACTCTCTTATATATTGACCCCAAAAAAAAAAACCCTTAAAATTATAATAATTAAATTTATTTCCAATGAAGTAATTTATTTAAGAATTAATGAATTAAAAACTAATCTCTTGCATTGCTCCAATTTAATTTTAGTTGAAAACTGAAAATATCAATTTGACTGGATTGATGGCTAACCATTGGATTTTTTATGGAGAAAATTATACCAATGAGGTGACAAATTTATAATATAGGAAAATTCATTTTAAATTAGATAGTCTTATCAAAGTAACTTATTATTTTAAAATGTCATTGTCATATTATTTTAATTAAATTATTTATGTAAAATTTATTTTTGTAAATCGATTTCTTAAATTTATTTTAATAAGAGTGCGAGAGAGAATTATTATTTATTTATTTTTGATAACTTCTCACTGTTTACAAACAAATGGTCCAATTAAAGTATAGACTGACCCAAAAAATTGTTTAGGGCAAGGAGATTTTGAACTTAAGAACATAGAGAGAGCACATCCCATTTCCCCTGCCTTGACTACCATGCCAACTCCTTAGATAGTGTTTCATTCATTGGAATGATTAAAGTGGAATGAAATTATCATTCCATCAAAATATTCATTCATTTGTTTAATTAAATTAAAAAAATAATAACAAACGCATTATAAATAGAATTACCTTCCACAATTTTAAATAAATAGTCATTCCATATGAAAGACTATGGAATTATAAATAGAATTACCTTTCACAATTTTAAATAAATAGTCATTCCATATGAAAGACTATGGAATTACAATTCATTTTAACCAACCAAAAATAGAGCATAATGGTTAGCAATATTATTCTATTAGGAAGAGATTAAAAAAGACATGTCAAACTGCTAAACCAAAGTTAACCAAATAACAATGAAAATGAACAGACAAATTAAACAAGAAATATTGAGTAAATTTACAAATGCACATACAAAAATCAAGGCATAATTTGTTTCAAGTAATGATTGTCATATAAAAAAAAAATGCAAGTGATTATTTGTAAGTAATTGAAGGAAAATACAATAATTTTTTATTTTTTATTCTTTTGAGTTTAGTAAAAATGGATTTAAATATACTAATTTTACAACTATTAAGCATGAATTAACACCGTTTTCTGTTAAAAAATATACTTGTAGGGAGAGATGTTGTGAAATGCAGCTTTGCTTGACTAACATTTATTTAATTTTTCACTCTCTAATTTGGAATTCAAACTATAACATCTTTACATTTGAAGGAAGTTATAGAAATTTCTAATTAAAATTAACAAATTATTAACTAGGAAAAAATATAATGCCATAAATCATAAACAAATACCTGAAAGACAATAGAATTCTGTAAGCATTTGGAAGATTGAGCCTCTAGGTAAGCATTTGGTCTTGAATTCATAAGTTTGAAATTGTGATCTTGTAAGTTCAAGGGTTGTTGTGATCAAGAGCATGTAATAAGTTGATTTTTGTTGAGTTTGGAGTCTTAGAACTCATGCATGTAAGAAATTACTTTGAATTTGCATGTTTGAGCTTGAAACACATGATCCATGTAGAGTTTTGGTTGAAACTCATGTTTTGATCACCATCTGTACCATCTAAGTTGAGAATGATGAGCATCTCCCACATGCATGTACAAATCATGGGAGTATGAGTCTTGAATGTTTGAATTTGAGCATGTTGATGATGGGTTTGAGATATTTTGGGACATGCATGTAATCCATGTAATTGAGCTTTCCTAATGTTGTAATCTTGCATTAGTAGCATGTTAGCATGTGTAAATGTGTAAATGTGTACTTTGAACCATTGCATGCAAGAAATGAGGATGGAAAACCGATTTGGAGCTCAAGAACACGATCTGGGAAACCCAGATTTTTGAGGTCCGCTCGAGCGGGGTAATGGCCGCTCGAGCGGGAAAATCGTGCTCCCAGCATTTTTGCAGAGTTGGATGTCCGCTCGAGCGGGGACACTCCACGCTCGAGCGTGGATTTTCGTAGACAGGCCTTCAGCTTGAGCGCTCTATCCCACGCTCGAGCTCATCTTTCGTGCAACCAGTACCTCTGCAGGCCTTAAGGGTCCGCTCGAGCGGAGAAGTTTACGCTCGAGCGGGGACCCTGTTTCCTGGAATTTTGTTCATGCATTCTATGATTCGTTTTCCGTTCCCTTTCACTTGTAAGCACTCTTAGGCATGTGTTAAGCATTGTAAATGAGTTAATGAGATAAGAACAAAGCCTAAAGAGGTATATGTGAATTAAAGAACGGATTGAACTGTTAGTGACCCTTTTGTATTCATGAAATGTGTAGGGTCAAGCTCCAGGGCGCATCCACAAGCCGATCACTGTGAGTAATATCAATATTTGAAAACTTGTCAATGTCCAATTGTTCTTCCCCTATAAATATTATGAGTTGTTAATCGGGATTGTGGACAAAAGTCTGACAAGAATAAATGAATGAATGGGCCAAAGGCCGTTTTGATAAGAATGAATGGGCCAAAGGCCGTTTTGATAAGAATGAATGGGCCGAAGGCCGTTTTGATAAGAATGAATGGGCCAAAGGCCGTTTTGACATGAATGAATGGGCCAAGGGCCGCTTTGATAAGAATGAATGGGCCGAAGGCCGTTTTGGTAAGAATGAATGGGCCGAAGGCCGTTTCGACACGAATGAATGGGCCGAAGGCCGTTTTGACATGAATGGAAATCTGAATGGGCCAAAGGCCAGAATGTTTGGAACTACAGTTACTTGACTTGCATTTCGTATAGTTATATATATATATATATATATATATATATATTTTGTTGTTAAACAGAAGTACGAATTGGGCCCAAGGCCGTTTGGAGCATGTTGTTCTACATATTGTTATGTAACTGTTATATTTGATATTATTCACTGGGCTATCGCTCACGCTCATTCATGTATTTGTAGGTGAGCCAAGGGAAGTCCAAACCCAGCCCCAGTGAAGTCTGCTAGAAACAACAGGAGTTTTGGGAGAGTCAGCCTTGTGCCTCGCGCATGAGACCATCCTTGCCCTTTTACTATGTACCTATGTTTTGTCTTGTTGGCAAGGACTTAGTGCATGTCTGTACATAGTCTGTTATAGGTTGACTTGTTTTGGACGATCCTGTCTGTAATGAAATTTGTGGAACCGTACTTTTAATGTGAGTTATTAACGTATCTGAGTATGGTTTGTTGATGTGCATATAAGCACGGCTCTATGGACAAAGTTTTTAATTTTGCTTCCGTTTGGCCCCCATTAACTCTGTTAAAATATCTTTAGAACAGTCTGAGGCCGTAGGTAATCTCATGATTACTGGCCGGTTACGTCCTTAACCCACGGGGGCGGGTTCGGGTCGTGACATGTATATCTCCTCTTCAAGATCTACATGTAAGAAGGCAGTTTTGACATCGACTTGGGCAAGCTCGAGATCAAACTATGCAACCAAAGCTATCAAGATACGAATAGATGTGTGCTTCACAATAGGTGAGAATTCCTCATTGTAGTCCATTCCTTCCTTCTGGGCATAGCCTTTAGCTACCAATCTAGCTTTGAATCCGATGTTGTATTTGCCTGGGATGCCTTCCTTTTTGGCGTAAACCCACTTACACCCAATTGCTTTCTTGCCTTTTGGAAGTTGCACCAACTCCCAAGTCTGGTTCTTGTGAAGTGACCCAATCTCTTCATCCATAGCCTCCTTCCATTTGACACTTTTAGCATTCTGCACGGCTTCTTTGAAAGTGCAAGGAACATTGTCTTCAATGATTGGAAGTGCATAGGCCACCATATCAGTCATCCAACTGGGTTGCTTAGTAACTCTTTTTCCTTTTCTGATTGCAATGGGTTCTGACTGTTGTGGCGCCTCTGGATCTTCATTTTCATCTGAACTCTCTTCAGAATCTTCTTCAGAGCTATCAGCTGAAACTTCTTCAGGATGGTTGACTGGCTAAATAGTCTTTGCTAGAGTCTCAAACTCCACCTACACTGACTTCTTCAATGCTTCCTGATTCTCTTGAGGATTTGGTTGCTTTACCATTGTAGACTCATCAAAGGTAACGTCTCTTCTAGTGACAACTTTCTTTGATTCCGGGCACCAGAGTCTATATCCCTTGACACCATCACTGAAGCCCAAGAAGATAGCTTTCTTCGCTCTAGGATCCAACTTAGATTCTGTAACATGAAAATAAACTGGACATCCAAAGATACGTAGTTGATCATAATCAGTAGCTAGCGCTCCTGACCATACCTCCATGGGAGTCTTGTCATAAAGTGCTGCAGTAGGTAGTTGGTTAACAAGATGACGAGCATAGTTCAATGCCTCGCCCCAAAATGCCTTAATCAATCCAGAATGTGACAGCATACACTGGACTTTCTCCACCAAAGTGCGGTTCATGCGTTCTGCAACTCCATTTTGATGTGGTGTTCTAGGAACTGTGAAATGTCTCACTCTCCCTTCATTCTGGCAAACCTCAAAGAAGGGATCTAATGTGTATTCCCCGCCATTGTCAGATCTGAGCTTCTTGATCTTTCTGCTTGTCTGGATCTCAATCATTTTCTTCAGTGTAAGAAAGATATCTAATACCTCATCTTTATGCTTCATTGTGTAAACCCAAACTCTCATTGAAAAATCATCAATGAATGACACAAAGTAGTGTTTACCTCCCAAAGAAGCATTCTTGGAAGGACCCCATACATTGGTGTGAACGTAGTCTAGAATCCCTTTGGTACGATGAATAATAGTACCAAACTTGATTCTTGTTTGCTTGCCCAGTACACAATGCTCGCAAAACTCTAGTTTCCCTGTTTTGGAGCCTTTCAACAGGCCTTGCTTTACTAACTCTTGTAAAGCCTTTTCTCCAGTATGCCCTAAACGCATGTGCCAAAGTCTGGAAGTGTCTGATGCATCATTCTCTAAGCTGGTGGAGACAGCCACTCTCTCTGTGACTGTAAAGCCGTCTAGAAATTATAAATTTCCCTTTCGAGTACCCTTCATTGCAACAAATGCTCCTAGAACAACTTTGAGGACTCCACCTTCCACAGTTACTCTGTAACCTTTGGAGTCTAAAACTCCCACTGAGATGAGATTCTTCATCAAATCAGGTACGTACCAAACATCTTCGAGAATTCTGATTGTTCTATCATACATCTTCAGTCAAATTGTTCCAATCCCCTTTGTTATACAAGCTTGGTCGTTGTCCATCAACACAACTCCTTCATCGAACTCTCGTAAGCTCGAGAACCACTGCTTGTTAGGACACATGTGGTAGGAACATCCGGAATCTAGAATCCATTCATCAGACTAGCCATATGATGAAACTATGAAGGCTGATCCTTCACCATTATCTCCATGTCGTGCAACGTTCACCTTTTCCTCTTTCTTATTTTTATTGGGACAATCTTTTGCCCAATGCCCTTTCTGGCGACAAGCAACACACTCGTCTTTTGCAAGACGTCTTCTATCTGATGATTTCCCTCTGGATTTTGAGCAAAACTTTCCTCGTCCTGTATATCTTCTGGTAATTGTCCTACCTCTGACTGTGAATGCTGAGTCCCTGTTTGCAGACTTACCTTTCCTTCTGAACTCATTATTTACCAAGGTGTTTGAAACATCAACATACTTGATCTTTTCTTTACCATACAGTAAAGTGGTGGTGAGATGATCATATGTGTCAAGCAAGGAATTCAACAGTAATAGTGCTTTATCTTCATCATTAATATGATCATCCAAGTTTTTCAAATTGGTAAGAATTTTGTTGAAATTGTTTAGGTGTTTGTTCATCGAAATACCTTTCTTATAGTCGAAACGAAACAACCTCTTCTTCAAGTAGAGCCGGTTGTCAATGCTCTTTGTCATGAACTTGTCTTCCAGCGCCTTCCAAAGGTCCTTCGCAATATCATATTCTGTGAAGGCATACTTCTCCTCTTTTGTAAGGCAAAGTCGGATGGAACTGCAGGCCAGGAGATTCATTTTCTCTCATTCTATCCCGTCCAGGTTATCTAGTTTGTCTCCCAGAGTGAAGTGCAGGTTCATCTGGACAAGCATATCTTTAACTTCGCATCTCCACATGCCGAAGTTGTTGTTTCCATCAAACTTTTCTACCTCGAACTTAGCTTAGGACACCGAGGTCCAATGCCTAAAGTTGCTTGTAGTCGCTGGGTTACTTGTGGACTCAGTTGATCTCGTCTCTGTAGATTCTGCCATTGAGACTGCTCAATAATCTCCACCACAAACAATAACAGACGCTTGAAAAGCCTAGAACATGGCAAATTCTAAACTCCCAAAAACTTCATTGAAAATTCAGGTCCGAATCTCAAAAAAAGGAATCCGCAGTTGTGTCCGGAATGGTTGATTTAGCTAGGAAAGCACTTGTCTCCACCTCTCCAGAGGCCTCAATGAAATTTCTCCAAATCCAGGGGCCAAATTGCAATTTCCCAAAAATCCAGGGACCTTACTGTAATTAATAGAAGTTGCAAGGACTAAATTGAAATTTTAATAAGATTAGGGGCTCAAATGTAATTTCCCAAACTTTTAGGGACTGAAATGCAATTTCTCAAACTATTATGGACTGAAATACAATTTCCCAAACTTTTAGGGCCTCTCTGCAATTTCAAAAATTTCAGCTGATTGGGTTGACGACGTGGTAGATGTGCTGACGTGGCAGTTGAGCTGGTTGTGACGTGTCTCGACACGTGACAGTGACTAGGCAGCCACGTGGTCCAGACGTGGCAGTGACTGGACTAATGCGTGGCGCTTTGCAAAAATGATTTGCAATATTGGTGCTCCAAGGATTTGAACCTTGGTTGAAGGAGGGCAATGCTTAACCTTAACCACTTGGACAAAGCTCGTCTTGGTGTTGGTTTTCCCTTCAAATATATATTTGAAGTATATATTTTTGCTGCACAAAGTCGTCTTCTACCTCTTGCTACGCGTGGGTCTTTTGGTTAAGAGTTGACTTTACGTGCCACACTTTCACCAGCGCGTGTGGATCACCTAGAAGTCCGTTTTGGCCGTTCTTTCTGGGTCTGGACTCCTCTCATCGAGACGGACCTCCTGGTATATTCAGAAGTTGATTTTGACAACTTCAAATTTTTCAGTTTACAGAAAATAGAGTTGCGGATGCTCTATTTTGGCACAACAATGCTCTGATACCAATTTGTTGTGCCTAGAAGGAAAAAAACAATCACACACAAGCACACAAGCAAGAACACACAAAGAATTACGTGGTTCGGCAAATTGCCTACGTCCACGGGCAACGGATTTCACTATATTTTGAACAAAGAATTACACACTCTATAATTCTCTCTCTCTGCTCTGTATTCTCTCTTCAACTCACCACACTGACCCTCTCCCATTCACTAACCATTTATAGATGAAATGGAGGGCCAAAGTCTTCAACAAGCAACCACCAACATTTACGGCAACCACCACCAACATTTATGGTAGCCATCAATCAGCAGCCATCGTTGAACATCTGAGCCAATCTTCAACACAGTTTTCTTTGGCAAGGGCAGAGGAATATCTTTCCCACCAGATGAAACATACTCTCAGTTTGAATATGTATGAGGGACAATCTCTCAAGACAACTCTTCTTGCTTAAATAGAAATAAGCCTCAAAATATAGAGCTTCCACATTTTCAAGAGAGGCAAAGTTGCTAGATAAACTTGGGGAGAGGAGGGTGTTGGATTTTGACAGTGAGATCAATTGAGTAATTTTTTTTACATTATATTTCATTCAATCGAAAGCCTATTATTAATTCTAGATTTGATGATTGATGATAATGAGAAAGGAAGGGAGTGGAGTATGATAACAATTGGTGACCAAATGATAGCCTATAGTTTGAAGACAAAACAACGTCGTTACATTCTTTTTCTTTTCTTTTCATTCTTTTTATTTTTATTTTCAGTTCATTATTTCAATTTTTTTTCCTCTCTAGGCCACTCCTTCTTAAGTATGGCCTTGATAAATAGGTTAGATTAGATCAACTATTTAACACTTAAGTACTGGCTTTATTGCAATGGAAGGACTGAGTTTATTTCAGTCATGGAAATGGCATAGTTTCTTAAATCATATTTGTAGATAGCAGAATTTTGATTGCTCTCTTTAATTTGTCATATTTGGATGGAAAGTCCTGTTATATGTATGCAGAAGAAGTTGTTGGACCAACGAAGGTTGGCCTGAGTTGAAGGAGCTCTGGTCGCTTAAGCAAGTGGTCTCAGGTTCGAGTCCTTGTCGATGCAGCAAACCTTCTTGGGAGAGGTCCCCGCCTTGGCGCCTGACCGTACCTCGGAGGATTAGTCTGGGGTGAAACCTGGGGATACCTTGGGAAACCATAAAAAAAGAAGTTGTTGGAATCCTCATTGTCAATTGTGGTCTATTTTTGTTCTGTTTTGTATATTATTCATTTGTTTGTATGAACTTTTCTATGCTTGATATTTTTTTATTCAATCATATAGCTTGATTACCTTGTTTGGAGCCAAAACAATAGAAGCATCCAATATCATGAGCTGAGATTTTATCCTGAATGAACCTTCTTTGTTTTCATACATTCTGCAATTTTCAGATTTTCATTTGTAACTTATTTTCATTTTTGGTCTAATTTTTTTCCCTATTAGTTCTAACAAAGATTGAGCAAAGGAATGAATTAAGGAGCTTCGGAGCTAATTACTATGGTTGCCTAAATCCTTGATTTCTATTTTCAAGTGTGCCCTTCAATCTAATAGTTACATATTTATTCCCAAATTTTCTTTCTTCATTCACCAAAATTTTCATTCTAGGGCCTCATATCATTTCCTTCTCTATTCCTTATATATCTCGTCACATCTGTTCATATATATATATATATATATGGATTATTCATGGTTATTTCCAAGTGTATGGATTTTGTTCATTTTTGTTTTTTAATCATTCTATTGGGTATATTTTTTTGGAAGTTAAAATAAATTATAGGCAGACTATTTGGCATTGAAAAGATTCAACTCCTAAAAAATTGTTCTAATTTAATCATAGTGACATGATAGATTATCTCACAATTTTTGGATTTGTTACAATTCAACCATCCCCACCTTCGTGGTTGATCATCTCCTTTCTGATAGTATCATTGAGATATTTTTTTTGTGCTATTTCCCAATTTACAGAATGTATAAAATAAACACTAGAAGATGATAAATATTGGCCCTAGGGTGGGAAAGTAAATGGATATGGCATGTAGAGGATTATGGTTGAAAAATTCATATCTAATTCATGAAGAACTATGTTTTCCCGTTTTCTTTTCTTATTTTTTAATGTTATTTTTGATATGTTGGCAGGAGGAATAATATGATTTTGTCCAAAATTTTGTTGTTGTAATGAATTTTTTATTTTATTTTTATTTGTGTGTTGCTGCACAAAAAAAATAAAAGATTAAAAATTAAAAATCAATCTATATTGTAATTATTTTATAATTATCCCACTGAATTATAATTTTCACAATTATTAATTGCTCTAATTTTAAATTCCCACGTAATGGAAAGCCCAAACCACAGTCAAAGGCCCCTCAAAAAATAATTCAACTAGTTACCAAACAATAGAAAAAAGAGATTGATGTTTAATTATTAATTGGACAAATCTATATTGCAGTTAACTAAATTATTCATTGAAAATGATATGATAGATAAATTTGATTATATAAGCTTAGTTGGTAATTTTGTTGTTAAAAATGTAAGAAAAGTAACATTTAAGTGATATTTTGTTGTATTTAGATTAATTTGGATTGATTAATGGCTTTATGTTTCATTTGGTATTTTTTTTTCCCCATTGTTGTATATTGAGTCTTTCGAAGCCATGAAATAAAAAAATCAAATTATTTTATTTTATTTTTATCTTTTTGAGTTCTTATAATGATTGGCTAAGATCTTAATCTATGTAAGCAAATTTTGGTAATCATATTCAAACAATCTCTGTGTGGGTACTAATAAATAAATAAATAAATAATAATTGTGAGTAATTCCAATTACATTGGCTTAGCACCCGTAAACGTTCAAAGCAGGTCCTGTTGAATAATCCAATTTTTTTAATTGATGACAATGCAGTCAAGAAGATTAAAATTTGCAAAGCTAAAAGGGTTGGATTGTGCATCACCCCAAGCATAAACAATAGCATTTGAGTCTTAATAAAAGTTTTGCAAAGCACATGCAATTATATATATATAAAAGGACAAGGGGTGGTCAATTTTACATTATTAATTCATGCCAAAATGAAATTTTAAAAGTACCAAATTTGTGTTCTCCTTCTAGGAACCTCCAGGGCCCCCATATAGTACCAGATGCCCAAAAACAGCCCCCTGGTATCCTTCATCATTCACTTCATACAGTTTTCTATTGTTTGTAAACTCGTATGTTTGAGGATTTATATCCCCTCCACTTGGACTCTTAAGTGCAATATTCCTGCAGTGTGCATCATATCTTGTGTCCTGAATTAGAAAATGACCTCCCCCCATAGCAGGTTTCGGGGTGCCCGGTGGACTAAATACCTCTCCTCCCCATTCAGCACGTGAAGCTAAGTTTGCTAATCCGCCACCAAGTATTCTCTTTGGCCAAAATCCGAGATTGGTATTCGCAACTCCAAGCCACCAGTTTCCATTAGCTAGGTCCTATATATTTTTACATGGATATCAAAATTGAATAATTGAACAGAAGAATGCAAATTCTATTTCTTTACCACTAATTACTTAATTATGATTTTTGTTTCATAATTATTGGTGTAATAATTATTTGACACAATGGTAGCATGACTTGGGAACTTGTTTCATAATTAAAAGTTTTCAAGTGTAACCTGGAAGATGTAGATTTTTATCCCAACCGTTGTCCCTCCACGTATAGAGACCTCTTCAAGTACTTGACCAAGAGGTATTGCTGTGTCCACAATCACAAATCCAGGACAATTTGTATTGAAACAATGAGATTGACCTGCCTGTTTGGTAGACAAACATATACGAATATATTGTAAGAGTTACTAAGAAAATATAGTCAATCAAGTAATATGCAATAAAAAGCAATGATACTTACATTCGTATATATGAATAGTCGAGGACGTGCGTCACCAAACAGAGATGGATCCACCTGAGACAAACCAAAAACATAATAACAACAAATGCTTTTGTCTATGTGAAACTAGTTTTTACTTGTGAAAATTGTTTCTAAAATAAGTAAGAAGTTAAATTTACAAGAAGCAAGAAGATCAACTTACCCTCCACCCGACTTGTAAGCTATCAGGACCATTTTGTATCATCATTCGCCCTGCACTATATTGTTTACCCACGACATCTGGTTGGTGTACACTAAGCACCGCTGACGCTCCACTGTATTTGTTTGGACCATCTATCGTCTTAACTATGGCATACTGGGTAATAAAAGTCCAAAACATATGTGTTACTTTTATATTTTCCCTTACTGTGAGAATCTGAACATATCCATATTGTTGGGAGAAAACCAAAGGCCAATTCAAAATACCCAAATCTAGCACAAAATAGCAGAAGTAATTTTTCTCCCTCTTTGTGTGAATCTATTAGGGAACAATTTGAATAGAGCACAATATATATATATATATATATATATATAATCTGAAAATAATAAATCTAAAAATCACACAACAAGGGAAGAGTAGTTTGCCAATCAACAAAAAAATAAAAATAAAAATAAAAAAGGCAAAAGCAATTTTTACGTGGAATAATGGGTGCACAAGAGTTCTCTCTAGTTAGAATTAGAGGCAAACAATCAAGAACAACTACAAATAAGTTTTCTTGGCAACCAAAGAACTAGTTACAAAATTTAGGAAAGATCTCACAAAAAAAAAAGGGTGCTATTCACGAGGCAGAAAACCAAATTCAAAATGCTCCAAATCTAATCTCCACTGTTCAAATTTCAGCTCAATCAGATGATCGAACTGTTTGATCAAAGCTGGACAGAGTTTATCAAAAACCAAACAAAAAACATTATCCGTTTGGTTTAATTTTAGAATTCTAATTTGTGTATAGAGTTATGTTTTGAATTTTGAGTTTTTGAATCATGATTTGAAAAGAAAAAATTTATTTAGTTATGAGTTTTAAAAAAAGTTTTGGGATGATTTGTAATTTTTTTTTTTTTTTGATTGATTGATGTAAAAAATGTGAGAGAATGTGAGAGGTGAGATGGGAGATGAGAGATGAGAGAGAAAAAGTAATTGATTAATTGATTGATTAATAATAAAAGAAAAGAAAAGCGAGGAGTTTGAAAGTAATTTTGAGTTGTATTTTAAAAATATGTTTGGTTAACAAGTTGCATTTAAATCATGATTTAAAAACAGAGTTGAGTTTTGAAAAGTAAACCAAACGCTACCATAATCTCTCCATGTGGGCTTGAGACTTACATGGGCTTTACCAAATATTTGGGTCATCCTCTACATACAAGGGAAACCCAACCCAACAAACATATATATATATACGCTCGTACTTTTTTTTGTTGATTTTTTCCCCCTCTTTTCATTCAAAAAAGGCATTGTGCCCTAACTATAAGATTTAATGTTTAGTGTTTTTGGTTGTGCAGATTCAAGCCATGTAAACAATCACATCTGCAAGTGAAATTATTTTCAAAAGTTTGCCTAAAACTTTCAGCAAGATGAGGCTAAACATATAGCTTCAAAAAATGAGGACTAAAATCAATTTATAGGATCAAAAAATGTGGTTACAGTGTTTTATGTGTGTGTTCAGCTCATTCAAGAAGGTGATTCATACAAACAAATAAAACCAAATATAGAAAACAAGCAATAGTGCAAAACTAATATTGTGAAGCTATATAATCTTGATTGACTAGGATAACTTACATCAGTACCACCGGTGTCATCTGCAGGAGTCATTATTTTTGAAGCAAGTTTCTCTCTAATGAGATCTTCTTTAGTAGTTCTTCTAATTGGAACTGTTCCAACTGGGCAACCCCCGCCCTTTAGTCCTATATGTAGAGGTTTGCTAACATTTGAGGAAACTTGATCTCTTGATCTCTCAGGTAATGAAGTGGGCTTCATCTGCAATTCAACTCAATTCGAAAAAGGTAAATGAGACTTGCACATAAATTGATCACATAATGGATTACAGAAAACTCACAAGAGTTGGATTCTACTGTTGGATACGTGCATGTCTTGTTTTCGATGAGCCTCATACAGTTATTAGTGTTGGATGTGTGTATCAAATTTTGTAAGATCCATACTGTATTTTGGGTTAGGTTGTGAAATCAAGAGTTCACTAGTAATTCAATGTGTAGGGTTTTATTAATTGTATGGGACTAACATTTCTATGGTTTGCCTGTAAATATGAATCTTCCCTACACTCTCCTCTCTATTATTGATGCTTGTCCCAAAATTATATTTTATGTATTGGATTTGATCAATACAATTATTCCCTTCGCCAATAAAAAAGAAGTATTGTAGAGGTGTGAGATTGAGAAGGTTTGTAAAGATGTAGGGGATATGAAAAAATTCTGAGGACAATGATAGTGAGTAAGTAAGCACGTGTAGCTTCTAGAATCAGTTAATCTTAAGTAGGGAAACGGGTAGAGTTTCAAGACTTCGGTATTGGTGTCGGATTTTAAAGGTTTCTGGTATTATTGCTGTACTCGCTATGCTTCATAGTATATTTCTCTTTTGTATGCAAATCCTTTTTATTTTAATCTTTAGTGTGTACATATGGATGTGCAATAATCCCAGCACCTATTGTACGAACTACAGTGTACTGTGATTTATTTTGTGCTTATAGAGCGTTGAATAAATAATTAAGTAGCCTTCAATTATGTGTTGGAGATAAGAGGATGTATGGAGACAAACCTGAAAATGAAAAGTATGGTTCTTCAGTAAAGGATGATCAAATGCAGGTTGCTTGTAGAAATCCACGCAATCATATATATCTCCATAATTATTCTGTAAATGTTACAATCTTTCTGTTAATTTTTATATACAAATGTTCAATTCATGAAAGGTTGTTCACAATTTTGTGCAAAAATAATAATACCATATTCTGTATTCTCAAGTTCAGAACGTCAAATTAGATGGTTGCAATTCAAGACATCCATGATATTAGGCCTAAGATGCCTATTAATCTTTGCCATTTGATTTTCATAGAAAATTTAAGAGGACAATATTGGAATTGAATGTTCTTGAAACTAGTCTCAGGACATCCTAGGAAACCAGCTCAACTTAAATTTTTATTTATTATATTTGAGACAATAGTTTGTTGATAGATACGTGTCAACAACTTTTTGTTCCGATTTATCCTTTATATGGTGATTATTAAGTTCCATAAGAGGTAGATACAAAATAAGACATTAAGTATGGGATATGATTGATTATTGAGCTCTATAAGGTGATAAGATACCAAATGAGAGATTAAGAAGGGTCTGCATTAGTAAAAACACCAAAATATTCTCCCATTATGGTCATTACATTACGTATGTATGTCTAGTGTGGTATGGGATATGATAAGATTTGACCAATTTCTCAATCCAGGAACATTTCAAAGTGGGACACGATATGCAATTGATAATATCAACATCAATTATGGCAAGTCTATTAATCAAATATAATTTACTCCCTTGAAACAAACATAGCAAAATTGAACTAAGACTGTGTTTGGATGTTAGATTTATATATGAATTTGAAAAGGGAAATAGAAAACATGGGTGAAAAATGAATCAAATATAATTATACTGTACCTAACTATTCCATTTCTCTATCTAAATTCGTGATCCAAACGCAGTCTAAATGTTTCTAATAATAGTTGAGAATAAATACTTGAATAGTCTTGACTGCTGGCTTGTTGAGATGCTTAAGTCGCTCCTCCAACTCCAAATCTTCTTCTTTAGTTAAACTCCTCCAGTCTCCTTCAATTCCATTGTGTCCCACAAGGTGAGAGCATACACAGAGAAATAATACAATAGCATGTACGTCCATGGGATGATCTGGAAAATAATAAAAAAGCATAGTCAGTGATCAAAAATCACAACAATCATGCTATAATTATTTAAGGCAATTAATGAAATTACAATCGTACTATATCTATACACATAAGGTTCACATATTTTATTTTTGAACAAAATATGTTAATAGTCCTTAAAGTATGTGTTTATTGTCATTTTGGTTCTTCAAGTTTTAATTTTGTCAATTTCATTATTGAAATTTCAATTTGTTCCAATTCTAAGTGTACCTTCTAAATAGCTAACGGAATGGTAATAAAATACACACATGTTCTTTAAAGTATATGTTTCTTGTCACTCGTATTACTTTGGTCCTTGAATTTTTAATTTTGTCAATTTGGTCATGAAACATTAATGAAGAAAATAAAACCATACAATATAAGGACGAAATTGATAAAATTGATACTTGAGAGACCAATGACACAAAATACACATTTTTAGGACCATAGTAAAATTTATAATTATTTTTTCTTAACAATTTAAACATCCGTTTTGAAATTATATTAATTTGACTCAAATTGACAATTTTGAAGGAAAATGACGAAATATATATATATATATATATTTATCTGCTAGAATCAGTTATTAGTTATTAGATTAGCACCTTTAGAAATTAGCCTTCTCACCCTTTGTAAATTCAACTCTCCCCAAGAAGAGTTAAATTAGGATATTTAATCTAATAGTTGTATAAACGCCACTGGTTCAATTTCGATAGAGAAGTTGGGCTTGATAGATTGGTTGTAAATAACTCTCTTATATATTGACCCCCCAAAAAAAACCCTTAAAATTATAATAATTAAATTTATTTCCAATGAAGTAATTTATTTAAGAATTAATGAATTAAAAACTAATCTCTTGCATTGCTCCAATTTAATTTTAGTTGAAAACTGAAAATATCAATTTGACTGGATTGATGGCTAACCATTGGATTTTTTATGGAGAAAATTATACCAATGAGGTGACAAATTTATAATATAGGAAAATTCATTTTAAATTATAGATAGTCTTATCAAAGTAACTTATTATTTTAAAATGTCATTGTCATGTTATTTTAATTAAATTATTTATGTAAAATTTACTTTTGTAAATCGATTTCTTAAATTTACTTTAATAAGAGTGCGAGAGAGAATTATTATTTATTTATTTTTGATAACTTCTCACTGTTTACAAACAAATGGTCCAATTAAAGTATAGACTGACCCAAAAAATTGTTTGGGGCAAGGAGATTTTGAACTTAAGAACGTAGAGAGAGCACATCCCATTTCCCTTGCCTTGACTACCATGCCAACTCCTTAGATAGTGTTTCATTCATTGGAATGATTAAAGTGGAATGAAATTATCATTCCATCAAAATATTCATTCATTTGTTTAATTAAATTAAAAAAATAATAACAAACGCATTATAAATAGAATTACCTTTCACAATTTTAAATAAATAGTCATTCCATATGAAAGACTATGGAATTATAAATAGAATTACCTTTCACAATTTTAAATAAATAGTAATTCCATATGAAAGACTATGGAATTACAATTCATTTTAATCAACCAAAAATAGAGCATAATGGTTAGCAATATTATTCTATTAGGAAGAGATTAAAAAAGACATGTCAAACTGCTAAACCAAAGTTAACCAAATAACAATGAAAATGAACAGACAAATTAAACAGGAAATATTGAGTAAATTTACAAATGCACATACAAAAATCAAGGCATAATTTGTTTCAAGTAATGATTGTCATATAAAAAAAAATGCAAGTGATTATTTGTAAGTAATTGAAGGAAAATACAATAATTTTTTATTATTTACTTTTTTGAGTTTAGTAAAAATGGATTTAAATATACTAATTTTACAACTATTAAGCATGAATTAACACCGTTTTCTGTCAAAAAAGTATACTTGTAGGGAGAGATGTTGTGAAATGCAGCTTTGCTTGACTAACATTTATTTATTTTTTCACTTTCTAATTTGGAATTCAGACTAAAACATCTTTACATTTGAAGGAAGTTATAGAAATTTCTAATTAAAATTAACAAATTATTAACTAGGAAAAAATATAATGCCATAAATCATAAACAAATACCTGAAAGACAATAGAATTCTGTCACAAGAATGATTTTGAGACCTCAATACACATGGGAATGGGAATGGGAATGAAAATGGGAATGGGAATGTGTGTGGTTCAAATATATATACTAGTAAAAGAAACGGATGTCTAGCAATGCCCATTATTATTATGGTCAATGCTAATAAATGTCTCTGGGGTATTTGATTAGCAATGCCCATTATTATTATGGTTAATGCTAATAAATGTCTCTAGGGTATTTGATAAGATGTGGTTAAGAAAAATATTATAGGTCTCAAATTTTTTACCAAACAAATGACTAAATGTCTCCTATTGACCCCACAATCATGTGAAAATCCACACTCATGTGAGATATTTCGTCATTTGTTTGGTAAAAAATTTGTTATTCCTAACATTACCCATGTGTTAATAGGGAATTAGTGTGCCTATTGTGCATCAAGCATGAGAGTGCTATTGTGCATGCTTTGAGGCTCACTTTGAGTCTTATATTGATAATTCGAACTATTTATTTTTTAGTGTATACCATGAAAAACACATCTATAAATAATCAAGCTGATCTGACAACAGTAACTCTTTTACCAAAACACATTTGTACTGATAAAAATGAATAGTCAATGTTATTTTTAATATAATATTGAATATAAATATGTTTCGATTTAAGGGTTATCGTTAACCAATTATTTTATTTTTTATAAGTATATTGTACACGATATAGTCTAAAAAATAAATACTTTCAATCATTAAAATAAGAATCGGAATGAGTCTCACCGTCAACACAACAGTGCCAGTAGTGCTTGACATATACAATAGGTACCCTAATTTTTTTTTTCTTTATTTTTTATCAGGACAATAGGCACAATAGGCACCCTAATTTTTCTTGATTTTTCTTGATTTTGGTAAATACTTTCTTGATTTTTATCAGGACAATAGGCACAATAGGCACCCTATTATTAGGCACAATAGGCACCCTAATAAATACTTTCTTGATTTTTCTTGATTTTACTATCCTATTTTATTAAATAGGATAGTATTGATTTTTCTTGATTTTAGTAATGGTCTAATTTTAAATTATTAATGCATATTTAATATTATATTAAATTTTTTTGAAATTAGTAATTTTCTATTTTTAATCTATTAATTAAGGGTAAATTACACTCCGTAGTCATGTACTTATTAAATTATTATTTTTATTAAAGATTTATACAGTAGAGTAATAAGAGGAAGATATTGACAATTGACTAAAAGTGCAAGAGTTGACTGTCACAATTTCATGTGTAGAGATCAAAGTGAGATTTAGTATAAAATACAGAGGTGTAAAGTGTAATTTATTCATTAATTAAATTAGATGCATGTAATAGTTTTGTATTTTTAATCTATTATTTAAAATTGAAGAAATACCAAGAATCATGAAATAAAGTATTATTGGTTGCTACTTATCACGTGCCCGAGAAGCACTTGGTAATTGTGAAATAATCACAATTTTTTAATAAATTTTTTTTTCTAAATAATTCATCTATAATGATTTGGTAAGGGAGTTGGGCTTTATATTATTAGATTTGTAACAAATCAAAATTGACACATTTGATACTATATCATTGTGAGTATAGAATTTTTTTTGTCACTCCTTAACATTTTCTTTTACCAAAATAATCTATTCCCAACGGATCAATAATTCACCATATTTGATGTTCAAATGCACCATCGAATGCAAGTTAAATGCATCCTTTAATCTTTATACGTTATGCCTGTTGGAAAACAGGTCTTGGGATTTGAATATTTGTTTTATAATATTGTTATTGCTTGCAGGCTGCCCAGTGTAACGTTGAAGGAAGTGAAAACGCATTTATATTGTTAACAAGCAAATGCAAACCTAATTTGTTGAACTTATCAACTTGTTTTGTTGTTTCATGGAGTGGATTAGGGTTGTTTTAATATGGAATTTCTGAATTCTCTTTGAAAGGTTATAGTTGATCAATTATGGATTAATTTTTGTTAACTGTTAGTAAATTTGTTTGATTGAAGTTCTTCATTAGAACATGATTCAATGTAATGCCCATTTTTATTTTTATTTTTGGGTGAGATATATTGAAACTAGACAAATAAATCATTTGGAATGTATTACAGTAGCTATGGCAGCATCAAAAGGTTTCATGAAACCATTTTTTGAAAAAAAAAAAAAAAAAGAGTCCAAATTTATCACAATTTATTTTTGTAAACTGAAATTAATAATACCAGAAAAAAATTGTTTTGTAGAAACAATCACAGTGTTTTGAAGGTAAGATTACGGTTAAAAAAATTGTGATAAATTATAACCATAAACAATCCTACCTTCAAAGATCATACTTAGGGAGAAAAGGTTGAGATTGTTTATGAAAGATCATGATTAACCGTTATCTTTCAGTGTTTTTATAGTAGTGATAGGAGAGAAAGATTGAAGATTTTGTTAATTGTACAACAGACAGATTAGCATGTAGATCAATATCCAAGCCCATTGTGCAAAAAAGTGAGGCTAGAATTGAAAATTTAGGCTTTGTTTGGTGCAGTGTTCTAACTATAATTCTACCCCTTAACGTGAACCCTCTATTTGGATACAACTTTTAAAAATTAATTCCACACCTACGTTTGAAAACTCGTCTACCCAGTCATACCCCTGGACGTCTCCCTGAAGGTTCAGCCGGTTGACCGGAACAATATTTTTTTTTTTTGCACCTGTTATTTTTATATTGTAAATAAAAAATATTTTCGAAATTTTTTTAAATTTTTTTTTGTGTTTTGAGTAAAATTTTGGATTGTGTGTCTGGTTATGAATTGTAAGTTTTTGAATCAAATATCATGTCACATCGAAAATTTCAAACTCAATTCAAAACTATTTTTAAAACTCATAACCAAACAAATTTTCCACACTCAAATCATAATTTCAAAACTCACAAACTCAAAATACAACTTTATTCTCAAATTATAATTTTAAAACTCTACCAAACGCTACCTAAAAGTTTCTTAAACTCGTACGATTTGGCTTAGATTGGACCTCTTTCAGATTTTTATGACTTTTGTGGTTAGCTCTAGGCTTTTATTAAGTTGAGAATGGGCTTAAAAAAAGCTTCTTATAATGATCTTGCGAACCCTCTTCTGCTTATATTTCTATCATGCCATCATTCTTATTTGAACATTAAATTTGGGGGTAATTACAACCAAAAAATAAAAAATAAAAAAATTCCAATATTTAATTCTAATAACAAAATAAATCTTGAACTTTTAATTTTGTCAATTTAAATTTCAATCTTTTAATTTATTTTTCAATCTAGACCATTAGTTTACTTATATTGAGTAAAATCGACGGGAAAAATATATTTTAGTTTTTAAACTCAATATAGGTATACTTAAAATGACTAAAATACCTTCTGTAGTTGAATATAATGATTAAAATACTATTTTTTAATTAGTTTTACTGAACAAAAATAGACAAATAATTTAGATTGAAAACAAATTAAAAGTATAGGATTTAAATTACCGAAATAAAAAAATTCAAGATTTATTTTATTATACGAGTGAAGCCTTGGGATTTTTATTTTATTTTTTATTTTTTTTATAATTATTACCGCATAATTTTTTTTCCTAGTTTTTTCAAGAACAAAGATTGTTTCCTGGAAATTGATTTTTCAAAGCTATCACTTTTTTTTTTTTACTATTTAAATGCTATGAAATTCATATTTCATTATTTTTAATATGACCAACTAATACATTATTTTTATTAACAAAATAAACAAAATTATAACTGATTAATTCATTTTTTCGTTCTTTGCATGGGCTAAGTAATCATTTTCTAGTGCTTCTTTTAAAATCTCAAGTTCAAAACTTCTTAAGTGTAAATAATTTTTTCGGGTCAATCTATACGGGCTTTATCTTGACTTTAATTGGGACCCTGCTAGTGGTCTCCTAAATTAGTTGGTCCAATGAACCGAATATAGAGTTTTTTTAAAAAAAAAATAAAAAATCATTTCGCAACAATTTTGACCTAGGTTCTAAAATGAAATAACATTAAGTTTGAGGTTGGGTTATTTGGATTGGAATAATTCATTCACTGTGAGTTTTAAACCCACTAGATAGTGGCAAAATCATGTTTTCTAAGCCCACCTGAGGGTGGCAAATCCACGTCTTAGCCTACTTGCGAGTAGCACAATCAAACCATTTTCAAACAAACAAACATGAAATGTTTTGTTCCAATTCAGGCGATCCAGTCTATACTTGTATGTTGTGCGCATCACATAGTAAATCTAGGCTAATAACCGGAATAAGAACGCATATTGTTTTCAAAAATAGATATCATGGTTAGTAGAGGCCGATCTTTGATCGGGCGAGCGGGGGTGCTCACGAAGTGACCTTCTCCAATCGTACCCAAGTTCTCGAGCCGAGGCAACTTTGGTGATGACGGACACGTGGCCTTAGGCAAACGAGTCAGGGTTTCCTAAATTTCCCCAAAATAAAATATTTAGGTGGCGACTCTGTATCTAGCAAAGCAGTCCATGTTTGGCACTTCTTTCAAAAATCTGTTTTCTCAAAACGATTTGCCGGATTTGGACTCTTTGGTTCAGACTTAGAACCGTGACATTTGAGAGTCCTGAGCTATAGTGACCCCAAATGAACAGAACGGGACTCACCCTCCCGGGGCGTTCGGGGACGTCTGCAACACTCTATAATTCTCTCTCCCTGCTCTGTATTCTCTCTTCAACTCACCACACTGACCCTCTCCCATTCACTAACCATTTATAGATGAAATGGAGGGCCAAAGTCTTCAACAAGCAACCACCAACATTTCTGGCAACCACCACCAACATTTATGGAAGCCATCAATTAGCATTTATGGTAGCCATCAATCAGCAGCCATCATTGAAAATCTGAGCCAATCTTCAACAAATCTCCACCTTGGCGAGGATTCTCTATCCAACATAATGATCGATCAACACTGCCATGCACCCGAAGGTGCTTAGTTCCAAGAGATGTTGACCAAGTCCAAACAGTGTTGGAACTTGATCCCAGAAACCACTTTTGTGAGCATATCGGCTGGATTATCTGCAGTGCTAATCTTTTGAAGCAGAATATCCCCTTCATTCACAATTTCTCGGACGAAATGGAAACGGACATCAACGTGCTTGGTGCGGGAATGATGAACTTGGTTCTTTCCTAAACAAATGGCACTCTAACTATCGCAGTACACCTCAACGTGCTTCTAAACAATACCCAAGTCCTCAATCAACCCATGTAGCCAAATAGCTTCCTTAAAGGCTTCTGTCACTGCCATGTACTATACCTTTGTAGTAGACAAAGCCACTGTTGACTGAAGTGTTGACCTCCAACTCACCGGCCCTTTAGCAAGCGTAAATAAATACTCTGTTGTTGACCGGCATTTGTCTAAGTCACCAGCATAATCTGAGTCCACATATCCAACCAGATTCTGTTCGAGTCTATGATCTCTCTCAAACTTCAAACCCATATTAAATATGCCATGTAAGGACCTTAAGATCCATTTCACTGCCTGCAAGTGACCTTTCCCCGGATCATGCATATACCTGTTTACCATACTCACAGCATGTGAGATGTCAGGCCTTGTACAAACCATAGCATACATTAATGCACCAACTGCATTTGCATATGGAACCTGTGCCATATGCTTTCGTTCTTCTTCTGTGCGTGGAGACATCGAAGCACTAAGCTTGAAATGAGAGGCCAATGGTGTACTCACAGCTTTTGTTTTCCTATTTATGCCAAATCTATCTAACACCTTTTTCAGATACTGGGTTTGTGTCAGACAAACCGTGCCCTTCTTCCTATCTCTTTTGATCTCCATGCCAAGAATTTTCTTTGCTTTGCCAAGATCCTTCATTTCAAACTCTCCTGCCAACTGTGCCTTGAGTTTATCAATCTCCACCTTGCTCTTAGATGCAATCAGCACATCATCTACATATAAGAGCAAATAAATGAAGGAACCATCGGAAAGCTTACGAAAATATACACAATGATCATACTGGCTTCTTGTGTATTTCTTTTCCATCATGAACCGATCAAATCGCTTGTACCACTGTCTTGGGGATTGCTTCAACCTGTACAATGATTTGTTCAGCTTACATGCCCAATTCTCTTTTCTAGCAACTTTGAAACCATCTAGCTGGGACATGTATATCTCCTCTTCAAGATCTACATGTAAGAAGGCAGTTTTGACATCGACTTGGGCAAGCTCGAGATCAAACTATGCAACCAAAGCTAGCAAGATACGAATAGATGTGTGCTTCACAATAGGTGAGAATACCTCATTGTAGTCCATTCCTTCCTTCTGGGCATAGCCTTTAGCTACCAATCTAGCTTTGAATCCGATGTTGTATTTGCCTGGGATGCCTTCCTTTTTGGTGTAAACCCACTTACACCCAATTGCTTTCTTGCCTTTTGGAAGTTGCACCAACTCCCAAGTCTGGTTCTTGTGAAGTGACCCAATCTCATCATCCATAGCCTCCTTCCATTTGACACTTTTAGCATTCTGCACTGCTTCTTTGAAAGTGCAAGGAACATTGTCTTCAATGATTGGAAGTGCATAGGCCACCATATCAGTCATCCAACTGGGTTGCTTAGTAACTCTTTTTCCTTTTCTGATTGCAATGGGTTCTGACTGTTGTGGCGCCGCTGGATCTTCATTTTCATCTGAACTCTCTTCAGAATCTTCTTCAGAGCTATCAACTGAAACTTCTTCAGGATGGTTGACTGGCTAAATAGTCTTTGCTAGAGTCTCAAACTCCAGCTACAGTGACTTCTTCAATGCTTCCTGATTCTCTTGAGGATTTGGTTGCTTTACCATTGTAGACTCATCAAAGGTAACGTCTCTTCTAGTGACAACTTTCTTTGATTCCGGGCACCAGAGTCTATATCCCTTGACACCATCACTGAAGCCCAAGAAGATAGCTTTCTTCACTCTAGGATCCAACTTAGATTCTGTAACATGAAAATAAACTGGACATCCAAAGATACGTAGTTGATCATAATCAGTAGCTAGCGCTCCTGACCATACCTCCATGGGAGTCTTGTCATAAAGTGCTGCAGTAGGTAGTTGGTTAACAAGATGACGAGCATAGTTCAATGCCTCGCCCCAAAATGCCTTGATCAATCCAGAATGTGACAGCATACACTGGACTTTCTCCACCAAAGTGCGGTTCATGCGTTCTGCAACTCCATTTTGATGTGGTGTTCTAGGAACTGTGAAATGTCTCACTCTCCCTTCATTCTGGCAAACCTCAAAGAAGGGATCTAATGTGTATTCCCCGCCATTGTCAGATCTGAGCTTCTTGATCTTTCTGCTTGTCTGGATCTCAATCATTTTCTTCAGTGTAAGAAAGATATCTAATACCTCATCTTTATGCTTCATTGTGTAAACCCAAACTCTCATTGAAAAATCATCAATGAATGACACAAAGTAGTGTTTACCTCCCAAAGAAGCATTCTTGGAAGGACCCCATACATTGGTGTGAACGTAGTCTAGAATCCCTTTGGTACGATGAATAATAGTACCAAACTTGATTCTTGTTTGCTTGCCCAGTACACAATGCTCGCAAAACTCTAGTTTCCCTGTTTTGGAGCCTTTCAACAGGCCTTGCTTTACTAACTCTTGTAAAGCCTTTTCTCCAGTATGCCCTAAACGTATGTGCCAAAGTCTGGAAGTGTCTGATGCATCATTCTCTAAGCTGGTGGAGACAACCACTCTCTCTGTGACTATAAAGCCGTCTAGAAATTATAAATTTCCCTTTCGAGTACCCTTCATTGCAACAAATGCTCCTAGAACAACTTTGAGGACTCCACCTTCCACAGTTACTCTGTAACCTTTGGAGTCTAAAACTCCCACTGAGATGAGATTCTTCATCAAATCAGGTACGTACCAAACATCTTCGAGAATTCTGATTGTTCTATCATACATCTTCAGTCAAATTGTTCCAATCCCCTTTGTTATACAAGCTTGGTCGTTGTCCATCAACACAACTCCTTCATCGAACTCTCGTAAGCTCGAGAACCACTGCTTGTTAGGACACATGTGGTAGGAACATCCGGAATCTAGAATCCATTCATCAGACTAGCCATATGATGAAACTATGAAGGCTGATCCTTCACCATTATCTCCATGTCGTGCAACGTTCACCTTTTCCTCTTTCTTATTTTTATTGGGGCAATCTTTTGCCCAATGCCCTTTCTGGCGACAAGCAACACACTCGTCTTTTGCAAGACGTCTTCTATCTGATGATTTCCCTCTGGATTTTGAGCAAGACTTTCCTCGTCCTGTATATCTTCTGGTAATTGTCCTACCTCTGACTGTGAATGCTGAGTCCCTGTTTGCAGACTTATCTTTCCTTCTGAACTCATTATTTACCAAGGTGTTTGAAACATCAACATACTTGATCTTTTCTTTACCATACAGTAAAGTGGTGGTGAGATGATCATATGTGTCAAGCAAGGAATTCAACAGTAATAGTGCTTTATCTTCATCATTAATATGATCATCCAAGTTTTTCAAATTGGTAAGAATTTTGTTGAAATTGTTTAGGTGTTTGTTCATCAAAATACCTTTCTTATAGTCGAAACGAAACAACCTCTTCTTCAAGTAGAGCCGGTTCTCAATGCTCTTTGTCATGAACTTGTCTTCCAGCGCCTTCCAAAGGTCCTTCGCAATATCATATTCTGTGAAGGCATATTTCTCCTCTTTTGTAAAGCAAAGTCGGATGGAACTGCAGGCCAGGAGATTCACTTTCTCTCATTCTATCCCGTCCAGGTTATCTAGTTTGTCTCCCAGAGTGAAGTGCAGGTTCATCTGGACAAGCATATCTTTAACTTCGCATCTCCACATGCCGAAGTTGCTGTTTCCATCAAACTTTTCTACCTCGAACTTAGCATAGGACACCGAGGTCCAATGCCTAAAGTTGCTTGTAGTCGCTGGGTTACTTGTGGACTCAGTTGATCTCGTCTCTGTAGATTCTACCATTGAGACTGCTCAATAATCTCCACCACAAACAATAACAGACGCTTGAAAAGCCCAGAACATGGCAAATTCTAAACTCCCGAAAACTTCACTGAAAATTCAGGTCCGAATCTCAAAAAAAGGAATCCGCAGTTGTGTTCGGAATGGTTGATTTAGCTAGGAAAGCACTTGTCTCCACCTCTCCAGAGGCCTCAATGAAATTTCTCCAAATCCAGGGGCCAAATTGCAATTTCCCAAAAATCCAGGGACCTTACTGTAATTAATAGAAGTTGCAAGGACTAAATTGAAATTTTAACAAGATTAGGGGCTCAAATGTAATTTCCCAAACTTTTAGGGACTGAAATGCAATTTCTCAAACTATTATGGACTGAAATACAATTTCTCAAACTTTTAGGGCCTCTCTGCAATTTCAAAAATTTCTGCTGACTGGGTTGACGACGTGGTAGATGTGCTGACGTGGCAGTTGAGCTGGCTGTGACGTGTCTCGACACGTGACAGTGACTAGGCAGCCACGTGGTCCAGACGTGGCAGTGACTGGACTGATGCGTGGCGCTTTGCAAAAATGATTTGCAATATTGGTGCTCCAAGGATTTGAACCTTGGCTGAAGGAGGGCAATGCTTAACCTTAACCACTTGGACAAAGCTCGTCGTGGTGTTGGTTTTCCCTTCAAATATATATTTGAAGTATATATTTTTGCTGCACAAAGTCGTCTTTTACCTCTTGCTACGCGTGGGTCTTTTGGTTAAGAGTTGACTTTACGTGCCACACTTTCACCAGCGTGTGTGGATCACCTAGAAGTCCGTTTTGGCCGTTCTTCCTGGGTCTGGACAGTGATCCCGGGTTTTACCCTTGTTGAACAGTGATCCGGACATGTGTCCATGGATGTTGGTAGTTGTTTATTATCGTGTTTGCATCCTCTCTACTTTGTATATTAAGTTATAAGATGTGTTGGGCAGGTTTGTTTCAGGTTGGTTGTGTTTGGGAGCCTAGTGTTGCTGCCCAGATTTTTAGCCCTTCGCTCGAGCGAGGAGTTTGTCGCTCGAGCGAGAGTTGAGTTTGTGTCTGGTGGGTCGAGCCAGAGTGGCTTCGCTCGAGCGAGCGATGGCGTCTGGTTCTGGACCTGAGAGTTGCGTTTCTTGGCTCGAGCGAGCTTTTCTTGGCTCGAGCGGTCTGGTTTGTTCTTCGCTCGAGCGAGAGGTCTGTCGCTCGAGCGTGCTTCTGGTTGCAGACCTGAGGGTTTGAGTTGTTGGCTCAAGCGAGCATTCTTTCGCTCGAGCGCACTTTTGAGTTTTTGGCTCGAGCGAGAGCTTCTTGGCTCGAGCGAGAGTTTTCTGTGTCTGGTCGCTCGAGCGACAAAGGCTTCGCTCGAGCGAGCATGTTTTATATCAGCAGACAGTAGCGTTTTGAACATCACTTTTTCACTTCTTTTTTTTGATCAAACCATAGATCCGAGGCCCTCTCTCTCTACACTTATATTCTCTCTAAAGATTGATCTCCCTAGAGTGTGAATCTAGCCTAGGGCCTTTGCTAAAAAGATAGAGGGCGTTGAGAGCTTTGTTTTAATCTGAAAAAGTTTGGATTTGGAGCACGTTGATCTTCGAGTCTTCATCTCCCTTTTGGCTCAAACTTCGAGGTAGGGATATCCTACTCCTCTCTATGGATTTTGTCTTTAAATTTTAGTATTTTGAGATGTTGGGGTTGGTTTGGTAATTTTGTGAAAGTTTGGGACTTTTGTGCAATTTTACAAAAGTTGGGGTTTTACTCATAATAAACCTAGATGCATGTTTGGCATAGAGAAATGGAATGAATGTTGAATTATTGATGAAAATGGGACCTAAGGGTTGAAATGTAAATTATGGGAATTGACCTAATTACATTGTTTAATTAATTGGAATAATTAATTGAGAAGAATGAGGAAATGAAATGTTGATTGAATATCCATTGTGCATTTATTTTCTGTTTAGAAATAATTGCTTTGGGCTATCGGTGGAGGATAGTCGTGATTGTTGTAGACAATGCATGATGATTAGGCAAACTGAAACTAATCAATGAAGTGTGTCATGGAACTTGACGGTTGATAGAATACATTAACTATATGTATTGAGTGATTGTATATAGAACCAATGTGTTTGTATACGTTATGTGTAGAGGAGGAGATGGGGGATGTACTCCGCGGTTTAGGGGAAGATAGGGGATGTACCTCTAAACCGGATAGTGTTGGGAGAAGATAGGGGATGAACTCCGTAGATACAGCTCATATGCTTGTCTAGAGAAGTGAAGATAGAGCTCATATGCTTATCTTTGTGAAGTGTGGATATAGCTTATATGCTTATCTGTGGATATTGTTGTTATACATATCTGTTGTAGAATGTGGATATAGCTTATTTGCTTATCTGAGAATGTGGATATTGTTGTTATACATATCTGTTGAGAATGTGGGTAGTGCTTGTATGCCTATCGGTTGAAAAAGGGAAAATGAAAAGTAATTTGGACTTGTAAGTCGTATGACATAAATATGTGATTTATGTGATTGTATCAGTGTTGGCCATCTATCAATTGCTAATTTTTTAGTCATTGTTCATGGTTGGTTTAGTATATTTCTACTGGGCTGTGGCTCACCCTATATGGGAATATCATTTTCAAGTACAGGAAGCATGCCACCTCCAAGGACATAGCTTGGGAGGCTAGGGGCGGACATACTTTTGTCGTATTACTTTTGATGTATTACATGTAAATTCAAGCCAAGGGCTTAATGTGTATGAGTTAGTACTCTTTTTGTTGTAACCAAGTGTTAACTTGGAAAGCTGTAAGCCCGTAGGGCATTTTCCTTTTGTTGTGAACATGTAATACATATGTAATGAAACTCTCATGAATGAAAGAATGTGGGACTTTTGTATATCAATGCATGTCTTATTTAATGGGTTTAACGTTATTATTTTGAGGGCGTTACAGGACTCCTCTCATCGAGACGGACCTCCTGGTATATTCAGAAGTTGATTTCGACAACTTCAAATTTTTCAGTTTACAGAAAATAGAGTTGCGGATGCTCTATTTTGGCACAACAATGCTCTGATACCAATTTGTTGTGCCTAGGAAGCAAAAAACAATCACACACAAGCACACAAGCAAGAACACACAAAGAATTACGTGGTTCGGCAAATTGCCTACGTCCACGGGCAACGGATTTCACTATATTTTGAACAAAGAATTACACACTCTATAATTCTCTCTCTCTGCTCTGTATTCTCTCTTCAACTCACCACACTGACCCTCTCCCATTCACTAACCATTTATAGATGAAATGGAGGGCCAAAGTCTTCAACAAGCAACCACCAACATTTACGGCAACCACCACCAACATTTATGGTAGCCATCAATCAGCAGCCATCGTTGAACATCTGAGCCAATCTTCAACACAGTTTTCTTTGGCAAGGGCAGAGGAATATCTTTCCCACCAGATGAAACATACTCTCAGTTTGAATATGTATGAGGGACAATCTCTCAAGACAACTCTTCTTGCTTAAATAGAAATAAGCCTCAAAATATAGAGCTTCCACATTTTCAAGAGAGGCAAAGTTGCTAGATAAACTTGGGGAGAGGAGGGTGTTGGATTTTGACAGTGAGATCAATTGAGTAATTTTTTTTACATTATATTTCATTCAATCGAAAGCCTATTATTAATTCTAGATTTGATGATTGATGATAATGAGAAAGGAAGGGAGTGGAGTATGATAACAATTGGTGACCAAATGATAGCCTATAGTTTGAAGACAAAACAACGTCGTTACATTCTTTTTCTTTTCTTTTCATTCTTTTTATTTTTATTTTCAGTTCATTATTTCAATTTTTTTTCCTCTCTAGGCCACTCCTTCTTAAGTATGGCCTTGATAAATAGGTTAGATTAGATCAACTATTTAACACTTAAGTACTGGCTTTATTGCAATGGAAGGACTGAGTTTATTTCAGTCATGGAAATGGCATAGTTTCTTAAATCATATTTGTAGATAGCAGAATTTTGATTGCTCTCTTTAATTTGTCATATTTGGATGGAAAGTCCTATTATATGTATGCAGAAGAAATTGTTGGACCAACGAAGGTTGGCCTGAGTTGAAGGAGCTCTGGTCGCTTAAGCAAGTGGTCTCAGGTTCGAGTCCTTGTCGATGCAGCAAACCTTCTTGGGAGAGGTCCCCGCCTTGGCGCCTGACCGTACCTCGGAGGATTAGTCCAGGGTGAAACCTGGGGATACCTTGGGAAACCAAAAAAAAAGAAGTTGTTGGAATCCTCATTGTCAATTGTGGTCTATTTTTGTTCTGTTTTGTATATTATTCATTTGTTTGTATGGACTTTTCTATGCTTGATATTTTGTTATTCAATCATATAGCTTGATTACCTTGTCTGGAGCCAAAACAATAGAAGCATCCAATATCATGAGCTGAGATTTTATCCTGAATGAACCTTCTTTGTTTTCATACATTCTGCAATTTTCAGATTTTCATTTGTAACTTATTTTCATTTTTGGTCTAATTTTTTTCCCTATTAGTTCTAACAAAGATTGAGCAAAGGAATGAATTAAGGAGCTTCGGAGCTAATTACTATGGTTGCCTAAATCCTTGATTTCTATTTTCAAGTATGCCCTTCAATCTAATAGTTACATATTTATTCCTAAATTTTCTTTCTTCATTCACCAAAATTTTCATTCTAGGGCCTCATATCATTTCCTTCTCTATTCCTTATATATCTCGTCACATCTGTTCATATATATATATATATATATATGGATTATTCATGGTTATTTCCAAGTGTATGGATTTTGTTCATTTTTGTTTTTTAATCATTCTATTGGGTATATTTTTTTGGAAGTTAAAATAAATTATAGGCAGACTATTTGGCATTGAAAAGATTCAACTCCTAAAAAATTGTTCTAATTTAATCATAGTGACATGATAGATTATCTCACAATTTTTGGATTTGTTACAATTCAACCATCCCCACCTTCGTGGTTGATCATCTCCTTTCTGATAGTATCATTGAGATATTTTTTTTGTGCTATTTCCCAATTTACAGAATGTATAAAATAAACACTAGAAGATGATAAATATTGGCCCTAGGGTGGGAAAGTAAATGGATATGGCATGTAGAGGATTATGGTTGAAAAATTCATATCTAATTCATGAAGAACTATGTTTTCCCGTTTTCTTTTCTTATTTTTTAATGTTATTTTTGATATGTTGGCAGGAGGAATAATATGATTTTGTCCAAAATTTTGTTGTTGTAATGAATTTTTTATTTTATTTTTATTTGTGTGTTGCTGCACAAAAAAAATAAAAGATTAAAAATTAAAAATCAATCTATATTGTAATTATTTTATAATTATCCCACTGAATTATAATTTTCACAATTATTAATTGCTCTAATTTTAAATTCCCACGTAATGGAAAGCCCAAACCACAGTCAAAGGCCCCTCAAAAAATAATTCAACTAGTTACCAAACAATAGAAAAAAGAGATTGATGTTTAATTATTAATTGGACAAATCTATATTGCAGTTAACTAAATTATTCATTGAAAATGATATGATAGATAAATTTGATTATATAAGCTTAGTTGGTAATTTTGTTGTTAAAAATGTAAGAAAAGTAACATTTAAGTGATATTTTGTTGTATTTAGATTAATTTGGATTGATTAATGGCTTTATGTTTCATTTGGTATTTTTTTTTCCCCATTGTTGTATATTGAGTCTTGCGAAGCCATGAAATAAAAAAATCAAATTATTTTATTTTATTTTTATCTTTTTGAGTTCTTATAATGATTGGCTAAGATCTTAATCTATGTAAGCAAATTTTGGTAATCATATTCAAACAATCTCTGTGTGGGTACTAATAAATAAATAAATAAATAATAATTGTGAGTAATTCCAATTACATTGGCTTAGCACCCGTAAACGTTCAAAGCAGGTCCTGTTGAATAATCCAATTTTTTTAATTGATGACAATGCAGTCAAGAAGATCAAAATTTGCAAAGCTAAAAGGGTTGGATTGTGCATCACCCCAAGCATAAACAATAGCATTTGAGTCTTAATAAAAGTTTTGCAAAGCACATGCAATTATATATATATAAAAGGACAAGGGGTGGTCAATTTTACATTATTAATTCATGCCAAAATGAAATTTTAAAAGTACCAAATTTGTGTTCTCCTTCTAGGAACCTCCAGGGCCCCCATATAGTACCAGATGCCCAAAAACAGCCCCCTGGTATCCTTCATCTTTCACTTCATACAGTTTTCTATTGTTTGTAAACTCGTATGTTTGAGGATTTATATCCCCTCCACTTGGACTCTTAAGTGCAATATTCCTGCAGTGTGCATCATATCTTGTGTCCTGAATTAGAAAATGACCTCCCCCCATAGCAGGTTTCGGGGTGCCCGGTGGACTAAATACCTCTCCTCCCCATTCAGCACGTGAAGCTAAGTTTGCTAATCCGCCACCAAGTATTGTCTTTGGCCAAAATCCGAGATTGGTATTCGCAACTCCAAGCCACCAGTTTCCATTAGCTAGGTCCTATATATTTTTACATGGATATCAAAATTGAATAATTGAACAGAAGAATGCAAATTCTATTTCTTTACCACTAATTACTTAATTATGATTTTTGTTTCATAATTATTGGTGTAATAATTATTTGACACAATGGTAGCATGACTTGGGAACTTGTTTCATAATTAAAAGTTTTCAAGTGTAACCTGGAAGATGTAGATTTTTATCCCAACCGTTGTCCCTCCACGTATAGAGACCTCTTCAAGTACTTGACCAAGAGGTATTGCTGTGTCCACAATCACAAATCCAGGACAATTTGTATTGAAACAATGAGATTGACCTGCCTGTTTGGTAGACAAACATATACGAATATATTGTAAGAGTTACTAAGAAAATATAGTCAATCAAGTAATATGCAATAAAAAGCAATGATACTTACATTCGTATATATGAATAGTCGAGGACGTGCGTCACCAAACAGAGATGGATCCACCTGAGACAAACCAAAAACATAATAACAACAAATGCTTTTGTCTATGTGAAGCTAGTTTTTACTTGTGAAAATTGTTTCTAAAATAAGTAAGAAGTTAAATTTACAAGAAGCAAGAAGATCAACTTACCCTCCACCCGACTTGTAAGCTATCAGGACCATTTTGTATCATCATTCGCCCTGCACTATATTGTTTACCCACGACATCTGGTTGGTGTACACTAAGCACCGCTGACGCTCCACTGTATTTGTTTGGACCATCTATCGTCTTAACTATGGCATACTGGGTAATAAAAGTCCAAAACATATGTGTTACTTTTATATTTTCCCTTACTGTGAGAATCTGAACATATCCATATTGTTGGGAGAAAACCAAAGGCCAATTCAAAATACCCAAATCTAGCACAAAATAGCAGAAGTAATTTTTCTCCCTCTTTGTGTGAATCTATTAGGGAACAATTTGAATAGAGCACAATATATATATATATATATATATAATCTGAAAATAATAAATCTAAAAATCACACAACAAGGGAAGAGTAGTTTGCCAATCAACAAAAAAATAAAAATAAAAATAAAAAAGGCAAAAGCAATTTTTACGTGGAATAATGGGTGCACAAGAGTTCTCTCTAGTTAGAATTAGAGGCAAACAATCAAGAACAACTACAAATAAGTTTTCTTGGCAACCAAAGAACTAGTTACAAAATTTAGGAAAGATCTCACAAAAAAAAAGGGTGCTATTCACGAGGCAGAAAACCAAATTCAAAATGCTCCAAATCTAATCTCCACTGTTCAAATTTCAGCTCAATCAGATGATCGAACTGTTTGATCAAAGCTGGACAGAGTTTATCAAAAACCAAACAAAAAACATTATCCGTTTGGTTTAATTTTAGAATTCTAATTTGTGTATAGAGTTATGTTTTGAATTTTGAGTTTTTGAATCATGATTTGAAAAGAAAAAATTTATTTAGTTATGAGTTTTAAAAAAAGTTTTGGGATGATTTGTAATTTTTTTTTTTTTTTGATTGATTGATGTAAAAAATGTGAGAGAATGTGAGAGGTGAGATGGGAGATGAGAGATGAGAGAGAAAAAGTAATTGATTAATTGATTGATTAATAATAAAAGAAAAGAAAAGCGAGGAGTTTGAAAGTAATTTTGAGTTGTATTTTAAAAATATGTTTGGTTAACAAGTTGCATTTAAATCATGATTTAAAAACAGAGTTGAGTTTTGAAAAGTAAACCAAACGCTACCATAATCTCTCCATGTGGGCTTGAGACTTACATGGGCTTTACCAAATATTTGGGTCATCCTCTACATACAAGGGAAACCCAACCCAACAAACATATATATATATACGCTCGTACTTTTTTTTGTTGATTTTTTCCCCCTCTTTTCATTCAAAAAAGGCATTGTGCCCTAACTATAAGATTTAATGTTTAGTGTTTTTGGTTGTGCAGATTCAAGCCATGTAAACAATCACATCTGCAAGTGAAATTATTTTCAAAAGTTTGCCTAAAACTTTCAGCAAGATGAGGCTAAACATATAGCTTCAAAAAATGAGGACTAAAATCAATTTATAGGATCAAAAAATGTGGTTACAGTGTTTTATGTGTGTGTTCAGCTCATTCAAGAAGGTGATTCATACAAACAAATAAAACCAAATATAGAAAACAAGCAATAGTGCAAAACTAATATTGTGAAGCTATATAATCTTGATTGACTAGGATAACTTACATCAGTACCACCGGTGTCATCTGCAGGAGTCATTATTTTTGAAGCAAGTTTCTCTCTAATGAGATCTTCTTTAGTAGTTCTTCTAATTGGAACTGTTCCAACTGGGCAACCCCCGCCCTTTAGTCCTATATGTAGAGGTTTGCTAACATTTGAGGAAACTTGATCTCTTGATCTCTCAGGTAATGAAGTGGGCTTCATCTGCAATTCAACTCAATTCGAAAAAGGTAAATGAGACTTGCACATAAATTGATCACATAATGGATTACAGAAAACTCACAAGAGTTGGATTCTACTGTTGGATACGTGCATGTCTTGTTTTCGATGAGCCTCATACAGTTATTAGTGTTGGATGTGTGTATCAAATTTTGTAAGATCCATACTGTATTTTGGGTTAGGTTGTGAAATCAAGAGTTCACTAGTAATTCAATGTGTAGGGTTTTATTAATTGTATGGGACTAACATTTCTATGGTTTGCCTGTAAATATGAATCTTCCCTACACTCTCCTCTCTATTATTGATGCTTGTCCCAAAATTATATTTTATGTATTGGATTTGATCAATACAATTATTCCCTTCGCCAATAAAAAAGAAGTATTGTAGAGGTGTGAGATTGAGAAGGTTTGTAAAGATGTAGGGGATATGAAAAAATTCTGGGGACAATGATAGTGAGTAAGTAAGCACGTGTAGCTTCTAGAATCAGTTAATCTTAAGTAGGGAAACGGGTAGAGTTTCAAGACTTCGGTATTGGTGTCAGATTTTAAAGGTTTCTGGTATTATTGCTGTACTCGCTATGCTTCATAGTATATTTCTCTTTTGTATGCAAATCCTTTTTATTTTAATCTTTAGTGTGTACATATGGATGTGCAATAATCCCAGCACCTATTGTACGAACTACAGTGTACTGTGATTTATTTTGTGCTTATAGAGCGTTGAATAAATAATTTAGTAGACTTCAATTATGTGTTGGAGATAAGAGGATGTATGGAGACAAACCTGAAAATGAAAAGTATGGTTCTTCAGTAAAGGATGATCAAATGCAGGTTGCTTGTAGAAATCCACGCAATCATATATATCTCCATAATTATTCTGTAAATGTTACAATCTTTCTGTTAATTTTTATATACAAATGTTCAATTCATGAAAGGTTGTTCACAATTTTGTGCAAAAATAATAATACCATATTCTGTATTCTCAAGTTCAGAACGTCAAATTAGATGGTTGCAATTCAAGACATCCATGATATTAGGCCTAAGATGCCTATTAATCTTTGCCATTTGATTTTCATAGAAAATTTAAGAGGACAATATTGGAATTGAATGTTCTCGAAACTAGTCTCAGGACATCCTAGGAAACCAGCTCAACTTAAATTTTTATTTATTATATTTGAGACAATAGTTTGTTGATAGATACGTGTCAACAACTTTATGTTCCGATTTATCCTTTATATGGTGATTATTAAGTTCCATAAGAGGTAGATACAAAATAAGACATTAAGTATGGGATATGATTGATTATTGAGCTCTATAAGGTGATAAGATACCAAATGAGAGATTAAGAAGGGTCTGCATTAGTAAAAACACCAAAATATTCTCCCATTATGGTCATTACATTACGTATGTATGTCTAGTGTGGTACGGGATATGATAAGATTTGACCAATTTCTCAATCCAGGAACATTTCAAAGTGGGACACGATATGCAATTGATAATATCAACATCAATTATGGCAAGTCTATTAATCAAATATAATTTACTCCCTTGAAACAAACATAGCAAAATTGAACTAAGACTGTGTTTGGATGTTAGATTTATATATGAATTTGAAAAGGGAAATAGAAAACATGGGTGAAAAATGAATCAAATATAATTATACTGTACCTAACTATTCCATTTCTCTATCTAAATTCGTGATCCAAACGCAGTCTAAATGTTTCTAATAATAGTTGAGAATAAATACTTGAATAGTCTTGACTGCTGGCTTGTTGAGATGCTTAAGTCGCTCCTCCAACTCCAAATCTTCTTCTTTAGTTAAACTCCTCCAGTCTCCTTCAATTCCATTGTGTCCCACAAGGTGAGAGCATACACAGAGAAATAATACAATAGCATGTACGTCCATGGGATGATCTGGAAAATAATAAAAAAGCATAGTCAGTGATCAAAAATCACAACAATCATGCTATAATTATTTAAGGCAATTAATGAAATTACAATCGTACTATATCTATACACATAAGGTTCACATATTTTATTTTTGAACAAAATATGTTAATAGTCCTTAAAGTATGTGTTTATTGTCATTTTGGTTCTTCAAGTTTTAATTTTGTCAATTTCATTATTGAAATTTCAATTTGTTCCAATTCTAAGTGTACCTTCTAAATAGCTAACGGAATGGTAATAAAATACACACATGTTCTTTAAAGTATATGTTTCTTGTCACTCGTATGAAACATTAATGAAGAAAATAAAACCCATACAATATAAGGACGAAATTGATAAAATTGATACTTGAGAGACCAATGACACAAAATACACATTTTTAGGACCATAGTAAAATTTATAATTATTTTTTCTTAACAATTTAAACATCCGTTTTGAAATTATATTAATTTGACTCAAATTGACAATTTTGAAGGAAAATGACGAAATATATATATATATATATATATATATATTTATCTGCTAGAATCAGTTATTAGTTATTAGATTAGCACCTTTAGAAATTAGCCTTCTCACCCTTTGTAAATTCAACTCTCCCCAAGAAGAGTTAAATTAGGATATTTAATCTAATAGTTGTATAAACGCCACTGGTTCAATTTCGATAGAGAAGTTGGGCTTGATAGATTGGTTGTAAATAACTCTCTTATATATTGACCCCCCAAAAAAAACCCTTAAAATTATAATAATTAAATTTATTTCCAATGAAGTAATTTATTTAAGAATTAATGAATTAAAAACTAATCTCTTGCATTGCTCCAATTTAATTTTAGTTGAAAACTGAAAATATCAATTTGACTGGATTGATGGCTAACCATTGGATTTTTTATGGAGAAAATTATACCAATGAGGTGACAAATTTATAATATAGGAAAATTCATTTTAAATTATAGATAGTCTTATCAAAGTAACTTATTATTTTAAAATGTCATTGTCATGTTATTTTAATTAAATTATTTATGTAAAATTTATTTTTGTAAATCGATTTCTTAAATTTACTTTAATAAGAGTGCGAGAGAGAATTATTATTTATTTATTTTTGATAACTTCTCACTGTTTACAAACAAATGGTCCAATTAAAGTATAGACTGACCCAAGAAATTGTTTGGGGCAAGGAGATTTTGAACTTAAGAACGTAGAGAGAGCACATCCCATTTCCCTTGCCTTGACTACCATGCCAACTCCTTAGATAGTGTTTCATTCATTGGAATGATTAAAGTGGAATGAAATTATCATTCCATCAAAATATTCATTCATTTGTTTAATTAAATTAAAAAAATAATAACAAACGCATTATAAATAGAATTACCTTTCACAATTTTAAATAAATAGTCATTCCATATGAAAGACTATGGAATTATAAATAGAATTACCTTTCACAATTTTAAATAAATAGTCATTCCATATGAAAGACTATGGAATTACAATTCATTTTAATCAACCAAAAATAGAGCATAGTGGTTAGCAATATTATTCTATTAGGAAGAGATTAAAAAAGACATGTCAAACTGCTAAACCAAAGTTAACCAAATAACAATGAAAATGAACAGACAAATTAAACAGGAAATATTGAGTAAATTTACAAATGCACATACAAAAATCAAGGCATAATTTGTTTCAAGTAATGATTGTCATATAAAAAAAAATGCAAGTGATTATTTGTAAGTAATTGAAGGAAAATACAATAATTTTTTATTATTTACTTTTTTGAGTTTAGTAAAAATGGATTTAAATATACTAATTTTACAACTATTAAGCATGAATTAACACCGTTTTCTGTCAAAAAAGTATACTTGTAGGGAGAGATGTTGTGAAATGCAGCTTTGCTTGACTAACATTTATTTATTTTTTCACTTTCTAATTTGGAATTCAGACTAAAACATCTTTACATTTGAAGGAAGTTATAGAAATTTCTAATTAAAATTAACAAATTATTAACTAGGAAAAAATATAATGCCATAAATCATAAACAAATACCTGAAAGACAATAGAATTCTGTCACAAGAATGATTTTGAGACCTCAATACACATGGGAATGGGAATGAAAATGGGAATGGGAATGTGTGTGGTTCAAATATATATACTAGTAAAAGAAACGGATGTCTAGCAATGCCCATTATTATTATGGTCAATGCTAATAAATGTCTCTGGGGTATTTGATTAGCAATGCCCATTATTATTATGGTTAATGCTAATAAATGTCTCTAGGGTATTTGATAAGATGTGGTTAAGAAAAATATTATAGGTCTCAAATTTTTTACCAAACAAATGACTAAATGTCTCCTATTGACCCCACAATCATGTGAAAATCCACACTCATGTGAGATATTTCGTCATTTGTTTGGTAAAAAATTTGTTATTCCTAACATTACCCATGTGTTAATAGGGAATTAGTGTGCCTATTGTGCATCAAGCATGAGAGTGCTATTGTGCATGCTTTGAGGCTCACTTTGAGTCTTATATTGATAATTCGAACTATTTATTTTTTAGTGTATACCATGAAAAACACATCTATAAATAATCAAGCTGATCTGACAACAGTAACTCTTTTACCAAAACACATTTGTACTGATAAAAATGAATAGTCAATGTTATTTTTAATATAAGATTGAATATAAATATGTTTCGATTTAAGGGTTATCGTTAACCAATTATTTTATTTTTTATAAGTATATTGTACACGATATAGTCTAAAAAATAAATACTTTCAATCATTAAAATAAGAATCGGAATGAGTCTCACCGTCAACACAACAGTGCCAGTAGTGCTTGACATATACAATAGGTACCCTAATTTTTTTTTCTTTATTTTTTATCAGGACAATAGGCACAATAGGCACCCTAATTTTTCTTGATTTTTCTTGATTTTGGTAAATACTTTCTTGATTTTTATCAGGACAATAGGCACAATAGGCACCCTATTATTAGGCACAATAGGCACCCTAATAAATACTTTCTTGATTTTTCTTGATTTTACTATCCTATTTTATTAAATAGGATAGTATTGATTTTTCTTGATTTTAGTAACGGTCTAATTTTAAATTATTAATGCATATTTAATATTATATTAAATTTTTTAGAAATTAGTAATTTTCTATTTTTAATCTATTAATTAAGGGTAAATTACACTCCGTAGTCATGTACTTATTAAATTATTATTTTTATTAAAGATTTATACAGTAGAGTAATAAGAGGAAGATATTGACAATTGACTAAAAGTGCAAGAGTTGACTGTCACAATTTCATGTGTAGAGATCAAAGTGAGATTTAGTATAAAATACAGAGGTGTAAAGTGTAATTTATTCATTAATTAAATTAGATGCATGTAATAGTTTTGTATTTTTAATCTATTATTTAAAATTGAAGAAATACCAAGAATCATGAAATAAAGTATTATTGGTTGCTACTTATCACGTGCCCGAGAAGCACTTGGTAATTGTGAAATAATCACAATTTTTTAATAATTTTTTTTTACTAAATAATTCATCTATAATGATTTGGTAAGGGAGTTGGGCTTTATATTATTAGATTTGTAACAAATCAAAATTGACACATTTGATACTATATCATTGTGAGTATAAAATTTTTTTTGTCACTCCTTAACATTTTCTTTTACCAAAATAATATATTCCCAACGGATCAATAATTCACCATATTTGATGTTCAAATGCACCATCGAATGCAAGTTAAATGCATCCTTTAATCTTTGTAGGTTATGCCTGTTGGAAAACAGATCTTGGGATTTGAATATTTGTTTTATAATATTGTTATTGCTTGCAGGCTGCCCAGTGTAACGTTGAAGGAAGTGAAAACGCATTTATATTGTTAACAAGCAAATGCAAACCTAATTTGTTGAACTTATCAACTTGTTTTGTTGTTTCATGGAGTGGATTAGGGTTGTTTTAATATGGAATTTCTGAATTCTCTTTGAAAGGTTATAGTTGATCAATTATGGATTAATTTTTGTTAACTGTTAGTAAATTTGTTTGATTGAAGTTCTTCATTAGAACATGATTCAATGTAATGCCCATTTTTATTTTTATTTTTGGGTGAGATATATTGAAACTAGACAAATAAATCATTTGGAATGTATTACAGTAGCTATGGCAGCATCAAAAGGTTTCATGAAACCATTTTTTGAAAAAAAAAAAAAGAGTCGAAATTTATCACAATTTATTTTTGTAAACTGAAATTAATAATACCAGAAAAAAATTGTTTTGTAGAAACAATCACAGTGTTTTGAAGGTAAGATTACGGTTAAAAAAATTGTGATAAATTATAACCATAAACAATCCTACCTTCAAAGATCATACTTAGGGAGAAAAGGTTGAGATTGTTTATGAAAGATCATGATTAACCGTTATCTTTCAGTGTTTTTATAGTAGTGATAGGAGAGAAAGATTGAAGATTTTGTTAATTGTACAACAGACAGATTAGCATGTAGATCAATATCCAAGCCCATTGTGCGAAAAAGTGAGGCTAGAATTGAAAATTTAGGCTTTGTTTGGTGCAGTGTTCTAACTATAATTCTACCCCTTAACGTGAACCCTCTATTTGGATACAACTTTTAAAAATTAATTCCACACCTACGTTTGAAAACTCGTCTACCCAGTCATACCCCTGGACGTCTCCCTGAAGGTTCAGCCGGTTGACCGGAACAGTATTTTTTTTTTTGCACCAGTTATTTTTATATTGTAAATAAAAAATATTTTCGAAATTTTTTTAAATTTTTTTTTGTGTTTTGAGTAAAATTTTGTATTGTGTGTCTGGTTATGAATTGTAAGTTTTTGAATCAAATATCATGTCACATCGAAAATTTCAAACTCAATTCAAAACTATTTTTAAAACTCATAACCAAACAAATTTTCCACACTCAAATCATAATTTCAAAACTCACAAACTCAAAATACAACTTTATTCTCAAATTATAATTTTAAAACTCTACCAAACGCTACCTAAAAGTTTCTTAAACTCGTACGATTTGGCTTAGATTGGACCTCTTTCAGATTTTTATGACTTTTGTGGTTAGCTCTAGGCTTTTATTAAGTTGAGAAAGGGCTTAAAAAAAGCTTCTTATAATGATCTTGCGAACCCTCTTCTGCTTATATTTCTATCATGCCATCATTCTTATTTGAACATTAAATTTGGGGGTAATTACAACCAAAAAATAAAAAATAAAAAAATTCCAATATTTAATTCTAATAACAAAATAAATCTTGAACTTTTAATTTTGTCAATTTAAATTTCAATCTTTTAATTTATTTTTCAATCTAGACCATTAGTTTACTTATATTGAGTAAAATCGACGGGAAAAATATATTTTAGTTTTTAAACTCAATATAGGTATACTTAAAATGACTAAAATACCTTCTGTAGTTGAATATAATGATTAAAATACTATTTTTTAATTAGTTTTACTGAAAAAAAATAGACAAATAATTTAGATTGAAAACAAATTAAAAGTATAGGATTTAAATTACCGAAATAAAAAAATTCAAGATTTATTTTATTATACGAGTGAAGCCTTGGGATTTTTATTTTTATTTTTATTTTTTTTATAATTATTACCGCATAATTTTTTTTTCCTTTTTTTTTCAAGAACAAAGATTGTTTCCTGGAAATTGATTTTTCAAAGCTATCACTTTTTTTTTTTTTTAATATTTAAATGCTATGAAATTCATATTTCATTATTTTTAATATGGCCAACTAATACATTATTTTTATTAACAAAATAAACAAAATTATAACTGATTAATTCATTTTTTCGTTCTTTGCATGGGCTAAGTAATCATTTTCTAGTGCTTCTTTTAAAATCTCAAGTTCAAAACTTCTTAAGTGTAAATAATTTTTTCGGGTCAATCTATACGGGCTTTATCTTGACTTTAATTGGGACCCTGCTAGTGGTCTCCTAAATTAGTTGGTCCAATGAACCAAATATAGAGTTTTTTTTTTTTTTAAAAAAAAAAAAAAATCATTTCGCAACAATTTTTACCTAGGTTCTAAAATGAAATAACATTAAATTTGAGGTGGGTAAAGAAAGAAAGCCTCGGGAGATTTTTCAGCAATATTGGCAGTTTTTTCAAAAGTAGATAATTTCAACTATAAAAGTAAAGTAAATGAAGATGAAACTCTTGTATCTCTATGAAAAATAAAAATAAAAGTAGAGTGATGCTATTTCTCCTTATTTTGGTCATTGGGTTAAAGTTTGTCCATTTGGGCAAAGTAGAAAAACGCTTGGACTTTTGATCCAACAAAATTGAGACTTTGATTTATGAAGTGAGTCTCCAATTAAATATAAATTAAGAAATAAGAGTGAGGATAAGTTCAAAAAAATTTGAAGTCAGTGGCAGTGAGGGGTGGAGCAGTGCATGTACAGAGTTGTTAAAAATAAAGGGACAATTACCTGTTTTATTTTCTGGCGAATGTTGCGACGCAATTTTACTAAGATTTTAGATGGTTTTTCTGGGTTTTGATTATGATGATTTGAAACTACCATTTCTTAAGCGAAATTGGGAGGCAATTTTGGGGGTTTTCGTGATTTCTCTAAGATTTTCGATGGTTTTCCTGGTTGTGATTTTGTTGTTGATTGGTTCCGATTGAGAGACATGCGATGATCGTGATGAAGAGGAAGAGATGTTAAGGAAGGTTTGAAGAGAGTGGGCTGAGATCGAGGAGGAGTTTGAAGGAGGTGAGCCAGGTGATGAAGAACGCGGTAACGGAGCTGGTGAAGACAAAGGAGAGTGAAGATAGAGCATATTGGGAGGGAAGAGAAATAGAGAGAGCGGCTGTGACTGAGGGGTTGTTTGGAAAGGGCTAGATTAGTATACTTTTTGACTTTTTATGAAAAAAATGTGAAATATGGATTGGGTTTGACGTAGTATGGTAGAGAGGTGATGTAACTTAAATAAGATGATTGTGACCTAAATAGGATAATGTGCTAAAATAGCATGTGTTATTTTAGCACAGACCAAACAACTGCTGAGTAATTTTGAGGGGGTTGTAGTTAGGGCTGTGCGTGGTGTGGTTTGGGCTATTTGAGAGTAAATTACAAATTGAATGGCAGATTGACGGATTGACAAATCACGATTTAAGCGATTTTGGGTGGATTTTTAACCAATTATTAAACATTTACATAATATATAACACTAATTTGCATAATATTTTTTTTATATTTTCTAATTTTATATAATATGTTTCATATATATAAGTACTAATTTGTAACAAATTTCACATCTTAAGTCTCTCTCATACTCATTTTTACGTTGATATTTCATTGGAAATTAAAAAATATATATGTATTAACTATAGTGGAGCGGAGCAATTTAGAAGGTGGATCATAAATTTTAAAATTTAATTCACGATTAGCGAATAGAGCGGTGTGAATTGCTACGGATCGGTGCGATTTTAGCATATTGAGTGGTATTTTGCACAAGCGTGGTTGTAGTAGATATTATACATAGGCATGCATGGGTTGTAGAGTGCATAGGGATGATGTATGTATGCATACATATTGGGTTGTTTTGGGAAGTAAGTTAAAAATTGACTTTTTAATTTTTTTTTAACTTTTTTTTTAAAAAAACGTGTAAAAATATAGAGACATGATGTGACTCAAAAAAAATTTTAAAAAAAAGGTCAAAAATAAACTTTTACCCCAATTGTGTGTGTGTGTTTTTTTTTCTTTTTTTCTTTTTTTGAATATATGTTGATTTTGTGGTTCAACTTGGATTTTAATAATAATAATAATATTATTAATATTACTTATTTTTATTTATTGATTCTATTTTTTAAATTTTATTTTACATATATATATATATATATATATTTTGTGATACTATCCCTAGTTGTTGTTGATAATATATAATTTCTTGAGATATTTTATCAACTATTTTTGTTGTAAATTCTATATCTTTAGCAACACCAATATTTAGCAAAATTTGTAAAAAATTACGATGTTGTTTACAGTTTATGATCAATACTAGTACTTGATTACGATTTAGTGACTGATCTAGGATATAGAAATGATGATAAACACTCATAAAAAAGGAATAAAAACTATAAGGGGGTGTTAAAGAAGAATTAAGTTAGACTATGTATCTAAGGCGTAAGACCTAAAATCCGCATTGTAGGTGCCGAGTCTTCCAGTTAGTACCGGTAAAAATGGCTTAGTGGCTTGTATAGTTACTATTATGAACACTAGCCCTAGAGATTTATTCATTATATTTACCACTTGATTATTTTGAAAGAATATTGTTGATTTGGAAAGATGTTTTGGAAATCTCGCATTACATTGTTTCAAAGAGAGAAAATGTGTGTTTTATCATATCATTTCACATGCATTCATCTTATGACATTGTTAAGCTTCATACATGTCTTTAAGTTTATTTCTACTAAGCTTTATGCTCACCTTACGAGGGAAACCACTTTCAGGTGAACCGGTGTGCCTCCACCAAGGTGATGACCTAGGAGGATCTTGGAGCTTGAGGCTCGCATGTATTGTTTTCTTTGGTTATTTGTTTGTAATTTAAGGCGCAGGTTTCTTTGTAACTAGGCAAGGGCTTGAAAATTTGTAGCCTTTAAGGCATTAACCTATAATAGTTTAATTTTATTCATTCTAATAAGAATTCATGTTATAGGACTAAAAGAATGTTCTGAAGCACGTGTTGGAAATGATGTTATATAATCATATTGTTGTTGTGCTCCACATGTTAGTAATATTATACGGGAGTAGAATGTTTATTTATTTTGGGGCATTATAACTTGGTATTAGAGCGTACCAGGTTAGAATACTTTAGGTACGTAGGAAGTGGTTCTTACCAGAAAATGGTTTGTCTCGTTTGATAGAGATGTTGTATGCTCTGTATGCTAAATGATAACATGCTTATGTGGCTAAGTGGGCATGAAATTGGATCCTTAGGATGTGATTTGTGTCTGTTAAACACTTGGAGGTTTCATTAGAAGGACACTTGATCAATGTTCATTCTAATAGGAATTCTTGGGGTTTCGTGGAACAAATTTTATCTTAAGAAGATAATTCGTGTGTGATTAGGTGGCTAAGTGCTTATATGGAATACATTGTGTTTTTTAATACTAGTGTATGAGATTTTGTTGGGGACACCATTAGATGTGTGCTAAATTCGTTATGTTTGTTTTGATTAGGATGTCTAGGCGAGAAAGTAACGACTTTGCTCCTTCTACATGGGAAGAATTGAGGAAGCAATTTCTGAAGTTACACCAAGGTACTACACCTTTAACACAATTTAAGACGTGGTTTACCAATCTATCGAGGTTCGCTCCAGAGTTAGTGGAAACCGAAGGGCTCTGTTGTATGGAGTTTGAGAGTAAGTTATGTGATGAAGTTCAAGAACGGATTGCCGGGTCTTGGCATAGGAATTATTGTGCGTGTCACGCCCTCAAAAAAATAATATTAAACCCATCAATATAAACATACATTTATATACAAAAGATCCACATTCCCTCAAATAATCAGAGTACTTCATTACAAAAGTATTACACGTTAACAACAAAAGTAAATGCCCTGCGGGCTTACAGATTTCCAAGTTATCACTTGGTTACAAAAGAGAGTATTAACTCGGATACACATTAAGCCCTTGGCTTGAAATTACATGTAATACATCAAAAGGAAAATAAGGCAACAAAGGTATGTCTTGCCCCTAGCCTCTCAAGCTATGTTCGTAGAGGCGGCATGCTACCTGCACCTGAAAATGATGTTCCCATATAGGGTGAGCCACAGCCCAGCAGAGATATACTAAACCAACTATGAACAATGATTAAAAGATTAGCAACTGATAGGTGGTCGATACTTACACTTCCATTTACATCTTATTTCGATTCCATGACAACCAAACCTATGTTACAATTCACCTTTCATTTCTTATTCAACTTTGAGTTTGAAAACGGGGTTCAGTACTCTGGCCAAAACATTTTGATGAGATTATAGTTCATCACTTAGAACATTTTCAAAATTCACGGTGGATACACATTTTGGTGTTGTATCAATAACACATAAACTACTTCCATACTTCACAAACGATGATGATATACATTTCAGTGCTATATCAAATCAAACAGACTTTTCAATAGATAAGCATATGAGCTATATCACTACTACAACAGATAAGCATGTGAGCTATATCAATATTCCAATAGATAAGCATATCACACATCAACAGACAAGCATATTAGCTGTATCCACACTTCACTAGACAAGCATATGAGCTGTATCTACACTTCACTAGACAAGCATATGAGCTATATCTACAGAGTTCATCCCCCATCTCCTCCCAATCCTATCCGGTTTAGAGGTACATCCCCCATCTTCCCCTAAACCGCGGAGTACATCCCCCATCTCCTCCTCTACACAATGCATATAAACACAAAGGTTCTATACACAATTATAACGCATGTAAACACAGAATCACATACGCAATCAATCAATACATAAAGTTAATGTATTCTACCAACCGTTTACACATAATGCATATAAACACATTGGTTGTATACACAATCACTCAATACATAAAGTTAATGTATTCTATCAACCGTCATACGCTATGACACATCCGATTGATTAGTTTTAGTTTGGCTAATCATCATGCATTGTCTACAACAATCAACACTACCCTCCACCGGTAGCCCAAAGCAATTATTTCTAAGCAGGAAATAAATGCACAAATGGATATTCAATCAACATTTCAATTCGGTGAGTGATAAATAATTCAACTACACCCTTTTTCCCCATACATTCCCAATCTCAACAATTCCATTTCATTTCCTCATTTCTCACAATTAATTATCTCAATTAATCAAACAATGTAATTAGGTCATTTTCCATAATTACCATCCCAACCCTTAGGTCCCATTTTCATCAATGATTCAACATTTATTCCATTTCTCTATACCAAACATGCTTCTAGGTTTATTATAAATAAAACCCCAACTTTTGTAAAATTACACAAAGGCCCAAACTTTCTCAAAATTACCCAACAACCCCCGACATATCAAAATGCTAAAATTCAAAGACAATGCTCATAAAGAGGAGTAGGATATCCCTACCTCGAATGATGGGGCTCAACGAAGGAGATGAAGAAACGGAAATGCTCCAAATCCCGAAATTTTCAAGTTAAAAGATAGCCCTCTACGATCAACACAACTTTTGTAAAAGCCCAAGGTGAGAAAACAACTCCTACTAGATCAATCCTAAGAGAGAAGTTAGGGTTTTAGAGTGAGGTGCTCTTCAATGGAGGTTTTGAAAAAGTAAGGGAGAGAAAGGAAATCAAAAAGTGATCAAAAAGGTGATTTCACGGACTGATATAAAAACAGGTCCGCTCGAGCGTACAACACCCCGCTCGAGCGTCAGACACAGGTTCATGCTCGAGCGTCCCAAGATCCGCTCGAGCGCCGGATGCACTCTCCCAGAATTTTCTGCAGATGTCCAAAATGCTGAGAGAAGGAAATTCACGCTCGAGCGTCCAAACTGCCGCTCGAGCGGAAAGGCAGCAACAAAATCCCGCTCGAGCGTCAAATCGCCGCTCAAGCGGAGAGACCAAAACCTGGGCAAAATTTCTAAGTTTTAAAACATGACCAGCTTATTCCCAACTTGCCCAACACAACCCAAAACTCTAATTAAAAGAGTAGGGGATAGAAATGAGGATAAGACAACAACAAATCTACGGAACCGAGTCCAGATTACAGTTAAACAACAACAGGAAATACCGGGATCGCTATAGTGCGCTTGTGGATACGGCGGCTCAGGTGGAAGCCCTCATCCTAGTCATGGGGTAGAGTGAGGAGGAAGCCACTTCAGTAACTCCTGCAACTTGGGGTTGTGGTAGACCTAGTAAGAACCAACGAAGAAGGCAAGGTTGTTGTCTCAACCAATAGTTGCACCAGCGAGATCATCTAGCCAACTGGGACTTGGGGCGATCGAGTGCTCATAGGGGGAGCTGTAACAACCTCGACTTGCAATTAGCTTATAATCTTTGATTAAGAAAGCCTAATAAGTAATTAAGATGAAATTCTACGTTAATTGCATGTTATATGTTATTTGTATTTATATATGTCTGTCATAGAAATATTTGTTTGTGTTTTCGTTCTGTTCTGCAAATTGAAGGCCTTATCAGCCAGAGAATACAAAATTGACTCCATTTATGCGTTATCTGGAATTTTTAGAACTTTATGGTAAATCTAATTAGAATTCGATTCAAAACCAAATAATTAAAATAAATAATGCCAATTAATTAGTCACTAATCAAACTTCATAATCAAGCCTATATAAGGCAACTTGTTGACCTAAGGCCATTAATTTACACTTTCATTTCTCATACTTTGGACTAAAAAACGTGAGAGAGAGAGAGAGAGAGAGAGAGAGAGAGAGAGAGAGAGAGAGAGAGAGTGTGTGTGTGTGTGTGTGTGTGTGTGTGTGTGTGTTGAGCTTGGAAACCAAAGGAGAGGAAGGAGAGTTATAGAGAATTCACGGTTTCGGACTTAGAGACTTAAACAATTAGTTAACTAGAGCTCAATTGAGAAACTAAGGTAAGAACTCAACCCTTTAGTTATATAATTGAGTTGGTTAATGCTAGGATTCAAGTGGATTAAGAGTTGAATCACAAGAATTAAGCTAAGATTGAAGAATCAAAACTAAAGCCATGCATGCATGCATATTTCATGGCATTTTAAAGTTGTTTTCCAAAGAATTTTCTCTTGCATGTCCTCATTTTGGTTTTGTTCTAAGAATTTAACATTTTTTTGAGTTAAACACCTCATCTGATCATGTTTTGAAAGCTTTGAAGCCAAGGCAATTCATATATGTTGTCTTCATATTATGTTCTTTAAGTTACAAGTTTTGTTTTGTACAATTGGCAAAACTTTTGGGCTTGATTTTGTGAAATGTTTTGTAATTCATCATATACTATGAGTTTCTCAATGTTTTACCAAATTTTGGCCCAAAGAGATATTTTGAAGCTTTGAAATTGAGTTTTGGACTTAAATCAGCAATCTGGAAATTCCATAATTTGCATCCTCCACTCGAGCAGTGGAGTTTGTGCTCTAGCGGAGAATGCGAGCTCCTAGTACTTTTGCAGAGTTTGGGGGTTGGCTCAAGCGGCAGAACCTGTGCTCAAGCGACCACCCTTATTTTTGACCTCCGCTCGAACGACCGAAGTTATGTTCAAGCGTAAAATGAGAGCTTTCAGAAGTTTTACAGGCTTTTGCAGACCGCTCCAGCGTAAAAAGTTATGTTCGAGCAGAGACCATATTTACTCAGTCTTTGGCTCAAGCATTCGTCGAGCGAAAAAATCATGCAACTAGTACTTTTGCAGACTTTGTAGACTACTCGAGCAACCGAAGTTGCGCTCGAGGGGACTACCTTGTTTTTGAAAATTTGACCAAGTGTTTCAAGTTACATTTTGGCATCCTCATTGCATTCTAGGAATTTCTAAGCCTTCATTAAGACACAATAATGAAGATAAGGATTAGAAACACAGCAAGATAGAAAAGAAAGGAGTTAAGTGTTTTATGAGCGTGTGTTTTCATGTGTATCTGTTATGTGTTTGTGTAGCTCGCGCGCCATAGATTGTTGATTCGACTATTTGACTCTTCTGCTATTGGAGCTATCTGTGAGTAATAACTCTGTAAAGTTATGTTTGATTATAATTATTTTTTGACTGAAATGATATGATATGTTTTCTAAAATTCTATTTTATGAATCATGAATGAATGTCCATTTTTCTGAAATGTATTTGTGGCATCCTTAGTTCATGTGGCCCTCACTCGAGGGTAACAATATTGTGGCCAATATGCACGTGGCCCTCACCCTTGGGTAACAATACCATGGCTTATGTTCATGTGGCCCTTGCCTAGGGATAACAATACCGTGGCCTATGTTCACGTGGCCCTCTCTTGGGGGTAAGAATACCATAGCTATTTGTGCACAAAGATATTGACCTTTAAGGTCGTCGGTACCGACTATGCATGTGAGTCTTATGACCAATATGATCTAATAGCTAATGGATGTTCTACATATAACTGCTTATGAAATATGTATAAGTATGTGAATCTAAATCTGTTTTTGATATGAACTCTAATTTCTGAATCTATTTTTGACCTCATTTATAACTCCCTTACTCTGTTGTTATTCACTGGGCTCCAGCTCATTCTATTATTTATGTATGTGGGTGATCAGGAGCGGGACCAGGCTCAATGAGGTTGCCTGGAGTTCTTTTCTATCAGCTAACTTTTGTGCCTCCAGAGGAGGTTCTCGTTTGAGATGTGATCAAGTTTTTGTGAATCAAGTTTAAGACTTGCATTTTCTTATGTTTCGTCTGAATTAGTTTTTGTAAGACTTGTATTTGTGGGTTTTGGTGACATAAGACTAATGTAATTATGACGTCACGTATTGTATATAAATATAAGTTTTAAATTCCTATCCCGTGTATGTCGGCACAGCTCAATGGACTATATATGTTTTATATATTTACTTCCGCAGCCCCTTATTAGGTGTTAATCTGTTCAGATGCCTTTGGTAATCCCAGGATTACTGGTCGATTACGGCACTAAATCTATCAGAGTAGGTTTGGGCCGTGACAGGAGTAATCATTGGGATCCTTACTAGTTCAGACTTCGTACCAGTCACGAATTCGGGGACCACCTATTTGCTATGCATGTAATCAACTAGGTCATACTAAGCATTTTTGTATGAAACTGGGGACTTCTTTGGGTATTCTGCAATCTAGTCGGGTTCAGCCTTATCCGTCTGGGCAGGGGCGATACCAATACCAAAACTAAGTAGGCCAGACTTCGAGAGCCTTTGGAGGGTTAAACTTTTATCCTCAAACTGAGGAGATGCGTGTTTGTTTCAAGTGTGGCCAGCTGGGTCACGTCAGTAGCTCTTGTCCTTGGCATCATAGTTCTTGGAGGGTTCCGAGGGTTGAGAATAACCCATCATAGCTCTTGTCCTTGTCTAGTTAGGAATGTGATAGCAGTGGTGGCGGATGGATAACTGTTTTTGGTAATTAGTTTTGGTTATCTTGTTTTGTGACTAGAGGGCAAATGGTTGTAATTATTATGTAGTCGTTTTGTTTTGTAACCGGTATGATGTGGACCGTTGGAGGGCAAATGATTTTTGTTTATGTATATATGGTGAGTTGTTTATTTTATGAGTTGGATACGTTGTGATTTTGAGTTTTCCTTAATGTGATGAGTCGTTGTGGAATTTAGAAATTTTCATATTGACGTGTATGAACTATTGCGTTTTGAATTAGGAATGTGATGACCAGAGAGCCTTATTTTGACTTAGGGATTGTTTACTGTGCTAAATAATTTGTGTTTGTGTAACGCCCTCAAAATAATGACAATAAACCCATCAAATAAGACATTCATTAACATATGAAATAACCACATTTTTCTATTCATCAGTGTTTCATTACAAAAGTATTACATGTTAACAACAAAAGCAAAATGCCCTACGGGCTTACAGCTTTCCAAGTTAACACTTGGTTACAACGAAAGAGTACTAACTCATACACATTAAGCCCTTGGCTTGTATTTACATGTAATACACCAAAAAGTAAAACGACATCATTATGTCCGCCTCAAGCCTCCCAAGCTAAGTCCTTGGAGGTGGCATGCTTCCTGCACCTGAAAATGATATTCCCATATAGGGTGAGCCACAGCCCAGTAGAAATACACTAAACCAACCATGAACAATGACTAAAATATTAGCAATTGATAGATGGCCAACACTGATACAATCACATAAATCACACATTTATGTCAACCGACTAATGAGTCCAAGTCACTTTTCATTTTCCCTTTTTAAACAGATAAGCATGCTAGCTCTATCATCATTTCCACAGATATGTATAAGAACTATATCCCACATACAGATAAGCATACAAGCTATATCCACATTCTCAACAGATATGTATAACAACAATATCCACAGATAAGCATATAAGCTATATCCACATTCTCAACAGATATGTATAACAACAATATCCACATATAAGCATATAAGCTATATCCACACTTCACAAAGATAAGCATATGAGCTCTATCTTCACTTCTCTAGACAAGCATATGAGCTGTATCTACGGAGTTCATTCCCTATCTTCTCCCAACACTATCCGGTTTAGAGGTACATCCCCTATCTTCCTCTAAACCGCGGAGTACATCCCCCATCTCCTCCTCTACACATAACGTATACAAACACAATGGTTCTATATACAATCATTCAATACATGCAATTAATGTATTCTATCAACCGTCAAGTTCCATGACACATTTCATTGATTAGTTTCAGTTTGCCTAATCAACATGCATTGTCTACAACAGTCACGACTATCCTCCACCGATAGCCCAAAGCAGTTATTTCTACATAGAAAATAAATGCACAATGGATATTCAATCAACATTTCATTTCCTCTTTCTTCTCAATTAATTTTCCCAATTAATTAAACAATGTAATTAGGTCAATTCCCATAATTAACATTTCAACCCTTAGGTCCCATTTTCATCAATGATTTAACATTCATTCCATTTCTCTAAGCCAAACATGCCTCTAGGTTTATTATGAATAAAGCCCCCAACTTTTGTAAAATTGCACAAAAGCCCCAAACTTTTACCAAATTACGAAACCAACCCCAACATCTCAAAATACCAAAATTTAAAGACAAAATCCATAGAGAGGAGTAGGATATCCCTACCTCAAATTCGGAGCCCCAAAGAAGAAGATGACAAAACCCAACGTGCTCCAAAACCCGAGATTTTCAGATTAAAATGAAGCTCTCGACGATCAACAACTTTTTTGTAAAGGCCAAAGATGAGCAAATCACTCCTACTAGATCAAAACCTAGAGAGAAGGTAGAGTCTAGAGTGAGAGGCTCAACAATGGTGTTTTGGAAAAGTAAGAGAGAGAAGAGAAAGCAAAAAGTGATTTGGAAAAGTCACAATTCGGAACTTTAACCCAGTTCTACGCTCGAGCGTAAAACACCCCGCTCGAGCGGCCACTCACAGACTTACGCTCGAGCGGCCAACCTCCCGCTCGAGCGCAGAATGCACTCGCTCAGCACTTTTGCAGAACCAGACCTCCGCTCGAGCTCCCAACCCTACGCTCGAGCGTACAACACTGCACAACAAATACTGGATGGGTGTATTCCCCGCTCGAGCGCCAACATCTCCGCTCGAGCGGACAGGCCAAAAATCTGGGCAACTAGTTTTGGTTTCTAAACTCAACCAACCTGAAACAAACCCGCCCAACACATCCCATAACTCAAATATGAAGTAAAGAGGATGCAAACAAGATAATAAACAACTACCAACATCCACGGACACATGTCCGGATCATGGTACAACAAGGGTAAACCCGGGATCGCTATAACCTCCCCCCCTTAAAGAATTTCGTCCCCGAAATTACGCACAAGTTTCCAAAACAAGTTTTTCCCTCGTTTTAAACAATGTTACATTTTAACATTCAACAATTCGACCCGTTACCAGTCATCCCATCCCTTTAACAAGAGACATTTCACAATATGTAAACAACATATGTACTCCCAACATGCATCAACATTATGCATTATCTTCCCAATTTCAACGATATATTCAACATATACCATGTTACAATCAACTTCCATATGAGGCAAGTTCCCAAAACAGACGTCCAATAAACCAAACATTTTTAATGTTTCACAACTTAAGACATATATAAAAGCTCTTAAGTTCAACAAAATGCAAAATTTAAACACAAAATTACATATCAACAAACAAGTCCGGATATTTCTCTCGGACTTCCAACTCACGTTCCCAAGTGGCTTCCTCCACTCCGTGATGTTTCCACAAGACTTTCACCAAAGGAATGGTCTTGCCACGCCGGACCTGATCCCGCCTATCCAAGACCCGAACCGGTCTCTCCTCATACGAGGCTTCCTCATCTACCTCTAAATCAGTCCAATCCAACACATGTGATGGATCTGGCTCATATTTCCGAAGCATACTCACATGAAATACGTCATGCACCCCGGACAACTGTGGCGGTAAGGCTAACCGATAAGCAACCTCACCAATCCTCTCAAGGATCTCAAAAGGACCAATAAACCGAGGGGATAACTTCCCACTCTTCCCAAACCTCATCAAGCCTCGCCTAGGTGATATCTTCAGAAAGACATGATCACCTACCTCAAACACCAAAGGCCTCCTCCTACGGTCAGCATAAGATTTCTGCCGACTCTGGGCTGTAACAAGCCTCCTACGGATAAGCTCAACTTTCTCCGTCGTCTCCCTAACCAACTCCGGACCCAACAAAGGTGCATCACCCACCTCGGCCCAACAAACTGGAGACCTACACGGTCGGCCATACAAGGCCTCAAACGGTGCCATACCGATGCTAGACTGAAAACTGTTGTTGTAGGCAAACTCTACCAATGGCAAGTGCCTCTCCCACGTCCCACTGAAGTCCAGGACACAACCCCGAAGCATATCCTCGAGGATCTGAATAGTACGCTCGGACTGCCCATCAGTCTGAGGATGATAGGCCGTACTAAAGGTCAACTTAGTGCCCAAGGCACTCTGCAAACTCTGCCACAACCTAGCAGTAAAACGAGGGTCTCTATCTGAGACGATCGTCACTGGGACCCCGTGCAATCTCACTATGTCCCGAACATACAAATCGACAAGATGATCCACCGAATCTCTCACGCGCATAGGAATGAAATGCGCCGACTTAGTCAACCGGTCTACAACCACCCAAATAGCATCACTACCCCGCTGCGTCCTCGGAAGACCTACAACGAAGTCCATAGTGATATGTTCCCATTTCCACTCGGCAATAGGCAAGGGTTGCAACAAACCCGCTGGCCTCTGATGCTCGGCCTTCACTTGCTGGCAAGTAAGGCACTTCGATACGAAAACCGCCACATCTCTCTTCATACCCCGCCACCAAAACTGGCGACTCAAATCCTGATACATCTTAGTACCTCCCGGATGCACCGCAAGGCGCGAATGGTGGAACTCTCGGAGTACCTCCTCTCGGCAAGACTCCGGTACAAACAAACGGTCTCGGTATCTGACACTCAGGTCGGGATACACCGTCAAACCCTTCTCAACTTTCCCACTGGAGATCTTCTCTCGGAGGGATTCTACCTCAAGGTCACCTCTCTGTGCCTCTAACACTCTAGTCACAAGTGTAGGTTGTGCAACAACAGATAACAAGGCCGCAGCCTCAACAGATTCGCCCAGTAGCAAATCAAACTCACCAAGTGTTCCCAACATCTCCCATTCCCGGATGGCTATACTAGCTACATCACTAATGGATTTCCTACTAAGGGCATCGGCCACAACATTGGCCTTTCCCGGATGATAATGCAACTCAAAATCATAATCCTCGATGAACTCCATCCACCTCCTCTGCCTCAAATTCAAGTCTCTCTGTGTAAACAGATACTTCAAACTCTTGTGGTCCGAGAACACCTCGAACTTCTCACCATAAAGGTAATGCCTCCAGATTTTCAAGGCAAAGATCACAGCCGCTAACTCTAGATCGTGTGTAGGGTAATTCTTCCCGTGTATTTTCAACTGACGTGAGCCATAAGCTACTACTTTCCCCTCTTGCATCAACACACAACCCAAACCCTCTCGTGAGGCATCACAATAAACCGCATAACCCAACCCTCTCTCCGGAATAATTAACACCGGAGCGGTGGTCAATCTAATTTTCAGCTCTTGGAATGACTTTTCACAAGTCTCACTCCACACAAACTTAACTCCCTTCCTAGTCAGTCTAGTCAACGGTGACGCTAACCTGGAGAAATCTTTCACAAACCGACGGTAATACCCAGCCAATCCCAGAAAACTGCGGATCTCAAACACACTCTTAGGCTGTGCCCAATCTTGCACTGCCTCAACCTTGGATGTATCAACAGACACCCCGTCCCCGGATACCACGTGGCCTAAGAATTTGACTTCCCTCAGCCAGAACTCACACTTCCCAAACTTGGCATACAGCCTATGGGCTCTAAGTAACTCAAGCACCACTCTCAAATGTTCCTCGTGCTCCTTCTCAGAAGGCGAATAGATAAGGATGTCGTCCACGAAGACGACCACAAATCGGTCTAAGAACTCCCGGAAAATCCGGTTCATCAAGTCCATAAAGACTGCCGGTGCATTGGTAAGCCCGAATGGCATCACCAGAAACTCATAATGGCCATACCGCGTACGGAATGCCGTCTTCGGAATATCCTCTTCCCTGACCCTCAACTGATGGTAACCCGATCTCAAATCTATCTTAGAGAAACAACGGGAACCCTTCAACTGGTCAAACAAATCATCGATACGGGGCATAGGGTACTTATTCTTAACCGTAGCCCGATTCAACTTCCGGTAGTCGATACACAATCTCAAGGCACCATCTTTCTTTTTAACAAAGAGGGCCGGTGCTCCCCACGGCGAAACACTAGGGCGAACAAAGCCCTTACCTAACATTTCCTGGAGCTGAACTTTCAACTCAACCAACTCTGCTGGAGCAAAACGGTAAGGTGCCATAGAAATCGGCGCCGTGCCAGGCACTAAATCAATAGAGAACTCTATCTCTCGGTGAGTTGGCAAACTAACAAGATCTTCGGGAAAAACATCCGAATACTCACAAACCACCCTCGGCAACACAATCTGTGTCTCAACACACTCACTACTCTCAAAGCTAGCAAGTAGACTACTAAGCTCACTTCGTCCTCGCGAATCATACCCCGGTGGCAAAACACTACCAACCCGGTCTCCCAAGAAATGGAACCACTCCCCGCTCAAGGTACATAATGTAACCCTCTGGCGGTAGCAATCAATAACAGCCCGGTATGACGATAGCCAGTCCATACCCAAAATAACATCAAAACCCTTCATGGGCATGACAACAAACGGAAAAACAAGTCTATAATCGGCGACTTCTATATCACATCCTCTAACACCCTGTTTCAGGATCAACTCACCACCCAAAGGCGATATCACACAAATAGGAGATGCTAACTGTGCTAACTCCAATTCCAAAACAGATGCAAATGCAGCAGATACAAAAGAATGAGATGCACCCGTGTCTATCAACACATTAGCAACCGAGTTGCAAAACAGAAAAGTACCTCTCACTACTGATGGAGCCGGTACTAAATCCTGCGCGGTAACAGCATACACGCGCCCCGTAGGCCTCTGGTCTACCTGCTCACCTCTCGGAGCAAACGACTGCTGCACAGACTGGGATGACGAAGCTCCCGGATTGGCCCTCGAGGCCTGCACAGACTGAGCTGGCTGAAAACCCTGCGTCTGCCTAGAACCAGACGCTCCCGAAGTGGCACTCAACTGCGGGCAAAACCTCTTCAGGTGCCCAGGCTGTCCACACTGATAACAAGACAAGGGCTGCCCCCTGCCCGAACTCTGACTCTGCGGTCTAGCTGAAGAAGAAGCAGCTCTCTGACCCCCACCCTTCTGCGGGCAAACAGAAACCTTGTGACCCAGCTGGCCACACTTGTAACAGGTGAAATCTCCCTGACCACCTCTCCCGGAGCCTGCACTCGGCACTGGGAAGGTCGATCTAGCAACACCACCCTGCGACTGCTGAGGGTTAGAACCCCTCTGCCTCTTACCATCACCCTGACTATCCTGGCTCCTCTTGGAGCCTCTCTGCCCCTCATCCTCCTCCTGCATCATAAGCTCCATATGAGCTGCAGCATCCACTAGGTGTCTATACTCTCGGATATATGATCCACCAACTCTCAACTTGAGGCCCCGCCTCAGCTTCCGCTCGAACTCATAGCAACGGCGTTCCTCAGACGCCACCAGTTCAGGTGCAAACCTGGACAAACTAGTAAAGGTAGCCTCAAACTCGGCCACTGACAAGCCCTGCTGATTAAGCCGGCTAAACTGATCCCTCAGCTTCTCTCTAGCCACTGCCGATAAAAACCTCTCCTGGAAAGCATTTACAAACGCCTCCCAAGTACCACCAACCCGAGCCTTCTCATACTTCCACCATTGACCCGCATCTCCCTTCAGTTGGAAGGATGCCAAGGTCACTTTCAATGCTCCGTCCTCAATGCCAAGCATCTCGAACGTTTTACTCATTTGCTCTAGCCACTCATCAGCCTTCAGTGGCTCTTTCGGATCCCCAATAAACTCATCCGGATTACACCGGAAGAACTCTCTCTTCAAGAAAGAAGGCCTTGCCTCAGCGGCCTGATTCCCAGCTCTAAGAATACCCAATGCTCCTGCTATCTCTCTAGCCAAGGCACCCATGACCTGCTGACCCACTGGCTCGGCCACATTGGCCTGGCCAACTCCCTCCTGCACTGCCGGAATCTCTCCCGGTAACGGTGCTTCCTGCCTCGCAGGCCTACCACGCCTAGCACCTCTTCCTCGTCCTGACATCCTAATAAAGGTAACACAGAACATTAGCACATTCACAAATGTGCCGAAACTAAATACTCACGTCCTAATGCATGGACAACTGTAATTCACTCCACATAAGCACATAAACACATAAGCATTTACGAATTTCATTTCCCGGATAATGATAGTCCCGAGGCGTTACTAGAGTTCCGGTTAGAAACAGCATTGATCAAGTGCTTTTCCAACAAGACTCCCAGAAACTCAAGGATCCAATCAACATCCTAGAAATTAAATCCCATACCCACATAGTCACATAAGCATGTTATCAATTAAGCACATAGCATATGATACTACCTCTAAGTCTCTATCAAGCGAGACAAACCCATTGTGATCCTAATCACTTCCCACGTACCCAAAGTATTCGAACCCGGTACGCTCTAATACCAAGTTGTAACGCCCTCAAAATAATGACAATAAACCCATCAAATAAGACATTCATTAACATATGAAATAACCACATTCTTCTATTCATCAGTGTTTCATTACAAAAGTATTACATGTTAACAACAAAAGCAAAATGCCCTACGGGCTTACAGCTTTCCAAGTTAACACTTGGTTACAACGAAAGAGTACTAACTCATACACATTAAGCCCTTGGCTTGTATTTACATGTAATACACCAAAAAGTAAAACGACATCATTATGTCCGCCTCAAGCCTCCCAAGCTAAGTCCTTGGAGGTGGCATGCTTCCTGCACCTGAAAATGATATTCCCATATAGGGTGAGCCACAGCCCAGTAGAAATACACTAAACCAACCATGAACAATGACTAAAATATTAGCAATTGATAGATGGCCAACACTGATACAATCACATAAATCACACATTTATGTCAACCGACTAATGAGTCCAAGTCACTTTTCATTTTCCCTTTTTAAACAGATAAGCATGCTAGCTCTATCATCATTTCCACAGATATGTATAAGAACTATATCCCACATACAGATAAGCATACAAGCTATATCCACATTCTCAACAGATATGTATAACAACAATATCCACAGATAAGCATATAAGCTATATCCACATTCTCAACAGATATGTATAACAACAATATCCACAGATAAGCATATAAGCTATATCCACACTTCACAAAGATAAGCATATGAGCTCTATCTTCACTTCTCTAGACAAGCATATGAGCTGTATCTACGGAGTTCATTCCCTATCTTCTCCCAACACTATCCGGTTTAGAGGTACATCCCCTATCTTCCTCTAAACCGGGGAGTACATCCCCCATCTCCTCCTCTACACATAACGTATACAAACACAATGGTTCTATATACAATCATTCAATACATGCAATTAATGTATTCTATCAACCGTCAAGTTCCATGACACATTTCATTGATTAGTTTCAGTTTGCCTAATCAACATGCATTGTCTACAACAGTCACGACTATCCTCCACCGATAGCCCAAAGCAGTTATTTCTACATAGAAAATAAATGCACAATGGATATTCAATCAACATTTCATTTCCTCTTTCTTCTCAATTAATTTTCCCAATTAATTAAACAATGTAATTAGGTCAATTCCCATAATTAACATTTCAACCCTTAGGTCCCATTTTCATCAATGATTTAACATTCATTCCATTTCTCTAAGCCAAACATGCCTCTAGGTTTATTATGAATAAAGCCCCCAACTTTTGTAAAATTGCACAAAAGCCCCAAACTTTTACCAAATTACGAAACCAACCCCAACATCTCAAAATACCAAAATTTAAAGACAAAATCCATAGAGAGGAGTAGGATATCCCTACCTCAAATTCGGAGCCCCAAAGAAGAAGATGACAAAACCCAACGTGCTCCAAAACCCGAGATTTTCAGATTAAAATGAAGCTCTCGACGATCAACAACTTTTTTGTAAAGGCCAAAGATGAGCAAATCACTCCTACTAGATCAAAACCTAGAGAGAAGGTAGAGTCTAGAGTGAGAGGCTCAACAATGGTGTTTTGGAAAAGTAAGAGAGAGAAGAGAAAGCAAAAAGTGATTTGGAAAAGTCACAATTTCGGAACTTTAACCCAGTTCTACGCTCGAGCGTAAAACACCCCGCTCGAGCGGCCACTCACAGACTTACGCTCGAGCGGCCAACCTCCCGCTCGAGCGCAGAATGCACTCGCTCAGCACTTTTGCAGAACCAGACCTCCGCTCGAGCTCCCAACCCTACGCTCGAGCGTACAACACTGCACAACAAATACTGGATGGGTGTATTCCCCGCTCGAGCGCCAACATCTCCGCTCGAGCGGACAGGCCAAAAATCTGGGCAACTAGTTTTGGTTTCTAAACTCAACCAACCTGAAACAAACCCGCCCAACACATCCCATAACTCAAATATGAAGTAAAGAGGATGCAAACAAGATAATAAACAACTACCAACATCCACGGACACATGTCCGGATCATGGTACAACAAGGGTAAACCCGGGATCGCTATAGTTTGGTTGAAATTGATTTAGAATGGGTGGACAATAGAGTTGGTTGTGGAAGATGGGCATTTTGAGGGTCATTATGATTAGTTAGAATATTGCGAGGGTGGAGTCATACTAGTCAGTATGTTCGGTTTGGTTGATATTGGCTTATGTTATAAGTTTTAATTTATTGCAGTGGAGGCTTGTTGGAAGAGCAAGAGGGTTGTGTCTTGTAGTGACAGGAGTGGTGTTGTGATTGTTGTCGGATGCATGTAGATTGGTGTGGGTAGTGAGCCTATCATGGACCTCATCGATCTGCGATGTAGTGTGGCTGTATGTGATTGTGTTGGTGGTGTATATTGTTCTGCGAAGGGGAAGTGGGGGTTTCGGCCCCAAGAGTCCACTTCAGACTTAAGAGGGTGTGGGAGAGGTTGTAGAACCCCCATATAAGGGTGTTTGGTGTTGGAGTATTGTTGTTTTGGTACTAAGTGAGGAGAGTGGTTGAATGAATAAAGTATGAGTCTAATGGGTTTGTCACGATCCAAACCCACTCCTACAGGTTTAGTGTCATAACCGGCCAGTAATCCTCAGATTACCGAAGGCCTCTGACCTAATTAGCAAAATATAAGGGGCTAGTGGAAGCAAACAGAGAAACATACATAGTCCATTGAGCTATGTAAACATACACGGGATAGAAATTCGAAAACTTATAATATACATAGGTGTGACGTCATAAATACAGTAGTCTACGTCAGTTTCGTTATAGATAAAGCAAAAAGGGACTGAGCCCAATATACAAATAAACAAGAAACTTGTTTTGAATCCAAAAGTAAACAAAGCCTTTTACGTTCACAAAATAGGACCACAAGAAACTCAGAACCTCCTCGGGAGGCACAAAGCCTGGCTGACAAACCAAAACTCCATATTATCAATTCTGAGTCTGGTCACATGCCTGGTCGCCTACAAACATAAATAATAGAGTGAGCTGGAGCCCAGTGAATAATAACAGAGTAAAGGTTTTAATGAATGATGTCCAGAACAGATTCCACACCTTTTATGATATTAGCTACAAAATCATATTCGTATCAGAAACAGAATCATAATCATATTCACATTCAAATCATGTGCAGTACATCCATTAGCATTAATATATTCCTATGGTCAAGCATATCAAGTTCCATAATGGAACCTCCGGTGCCAGGTAACATACCTCACACATGAGCCACAATATTATTCCCCCGGGCAAGGGCCTGGCCACTGTATTATTCCCCCGGGGGAGGGCCTCATGATCGTAAGCCACAACACTATTTCCCCTGGGTGAGGGCCTCTGCTAAGGATACCACATAAACATGTCAAAGAAGTGAAGCGTCATTCATGTAATTATAACATATCCTTTTGTATTGTTAAAACAGTTCATGTCGTACCATAATGTTCAGAAAGTACTTTATAACGAACATAGCTTTACTAAGTTATTACTTACAATAATTGCACAGATAACTTTGGTAGTAACCAATAGATCAACAGCTCACAGCGCGTGACCTATGCAAACATAATAGATTCACAGATTAAAACACACACTTGGACAGTGCTTAACCTATTTCATTTCGTTCTTAGTGTGTTTCTATCCCTTAACCTCATTATTTTCTCTTAATCATGGCCTAGGAATGCCTAGGATGCAATGAGGATGCTAAAATGTACTTGAAAACACTTAAGCAAACATGCTGAAAATGGGGGCCTCGCTCGAACAAGCGTCCAAACATGTGAGAGGTCGCTCAAGCGCAACTTCCTTAGCTCAAGTGGTCTGTAAACTCAGTAAAAGTACTGGTTGTGTGAATTTTTAGCTCGACAGTCGCTCGAGTATGAGACTGAGGTCCTCGCTCGAGCGCAACTATTGTCGCTCAAGCAGTCTGCAAAACATGAAAACTTCTGGGAGCATGCATTTTATGCTCAAGCCAACTTTTGGTCGCTCGAGTTGGCTCGAGCAAGAGTGCTAAAGAAAGAGTGGTTGCTCAAGCGCAAGTTCTGTCGCTCGAGCAGAGTGCAGAATTTTGGAATTTCCATATTGCACTCCCAAGTTCAAAACTCAAAGTCAAAACTTTAAAATGCACCCTTTGGGCCTCAAAACTTGAGAAAACATGTCTAAACTTGTCCAACATCATGAAATCAAAACCATTTCGCCAAATCAAGGCCCAAAAGCCTGCCAATTTCTCAAAATTCAACTTGAAACTTAAGAATATGATGTGAACATGACATGCATGAATTGTCATGACTTTTAAGCTTTCAAATCATGATCTAACAAGGTTAAATGGAATGAAACTTCATGAATTTTTAAAACTAAGGTGAAATAATAACATGCATGAGGAAAATTCTTGGAAACAACTTCAAAATGCATGAAATGTACATGCATGCATGATTTAATTCCCTTAATTCTAGCTCAATTCTTGTAATTCATCTCCCAATTCCCATGAATGCTACTATTAGCTATTTCAATTACATAATTAAAAGGTTGAGTCCTTACCTTAGCTTCTCAATTGAATGTTAGATAGCTAATTGTTTAAGTTTCCAAGCCAAAACAAGTTCTTCTAATTTCCTACAATCCTCTAGTTGAATTCAAGTCTTCCTTTTCTCTCTCTTTCTTTCTCACGTTTGATCTCAAAAGATGAGGGAATGAGAGTGTAAAGTGTATAGGAAGTGCTAGGGGTGGCCTTATATAGGCTTGATTAAGAAGTGTAATCAATGACTAATTAAGTGACATTAATTATTCTAATTGAATTCGTTCTGAATCATATTTTAATTAAACCTACCATAAAATTCTAAAAATTTCAACTTACACTAAATTCAAGTCAATTTTGTGATCGGATGCCGATACGGCCTTCAATTCACAGCACCAAACAGAAACAGAAACAGATATTTCTATAGCAGACAGATATAAACACACATAATGCAATGCACATGTAATTAACTCAGGATTTTATCTTAATTACTTATTAGGCATACTTAATCATGGCTTAACAGTTAATCATGGGTCAGGATTGTTACAGTCTTCCCCCCTTAAAGAGTTTGGTCCTTCAAACTCGAGTTACCTTCATTTTGGAAGAACACCAGATCCAACGGAAACAAGTCAACATATCTTTTCATCATATCTTCTTTAGTTTCCCAAGTTGCATAGGTCCCTCCGTGGTTTTTCCAATCAACCTTTACCAGTGGGATTTCCTTGTTGCTCAGTCTTTTGATTTGACGGTTAACAATCTGTATTGGCCTCTCTTCATACATATTGTCATCTTTCAGAAGCATATGAGTTGGTTCAATCACATGGAATGGATCTCTTAGATAGTCTCAAAGCATTGAGACATGAAAAACATTATGCATATGTTCCATGACCGGCAGTAAGGCTACCCGATACGTCACCGAATTGATCTTCTTAAGAATTTCATATTGCCCAACATATCTCAGTGCTAGCTTGCCTTTTACACCAAACCGTGTCTGGCCTTTCATTGGAGTCACTTTTATGAACACATGATCTCCAATCTCATATTCTCTGTCTCTTCTCCGGACATCTGTATAACTCTTTTGGCGACACTGTGTAATTTTCAAACGTTGTTGGATCAATTTCACCTTTTCAGTTGTTTCTTGCATAAGTTCCAGTACCAACAATGGTCTATCACCTACCTCAGCCCAGCAAATCGAAGATTGACACTTCTGACCGTATAGAGCTTCATAAGAAGCCATTCCAAGACTGGAATGATAGTTGTTGTTATACACAAACTCGGCCAGAGGAAGATAAGTCTCCCAATTCCCTTGGAAATCCAATACACACATCCATAACATATCTTCCAAAGTTTGATTGGTTCATTCAGATTGGCCGTCTGTCTGTGGGTGATAGGCACTACACAATCACAGTTCTGTTCCCAAAGCATGTTGCAAACTTTGCCAGAATCTTGACATGAACTTCGAATCTCTATTAGATACAATGGATACTGGCACACCATGTAATCTCACAATCTCATTCATATAAATGTTAGCTAATTTATCAGCATTATAAAAAGTTTTCACAGGCAGAAAATGAGTAGACTTAGTCAAACAGTCAACAATGACCCAAATAGAATCCATACCTCAAGAGGAGTGAGGCAATCCGACAATGAAGTCCATCATGATATGCTCCTACTTCCATTCTGGTATTAGAAGCGACTAAAGTAATCCAGCAGGTCGTTGATGTTCAGCTTTTGCCTGTTGACAATGTAAGCATCTAGTCACAAAATCAGCAATGGTTTTCTTCATTCCCGACCACTAGAAATTTTGTTTCGAGTCATGGTACATTTTCGTATTCCCCGGATGCATAGCAAATTTTGAATTATGGCCTTCAGTCATAAAACGTTTCCTCAAATTAGAACAATTCGGTACATAAAGTCTATTATGAAATTTCAGCACACCACTTTCAATCACAAATCCTAGCCTCGATTTTTAGTTAATTTCATCAATAACTCTCTTCAAAAACTCATCTTCAAGTTGTCACTACAAGAATTAACACTTTTGGCAACAAAAAAATTGGTCGCTAAAAGTCTATTTTGGTTAGCAAAAGTTATCCGCGACCAAATTTTTTGGTCGCTACTTTGGTCGCCAATTGAGGGTCGGCAAAAGTAATTCACGACCAAAATTTTGGTTGGTTGGCAAAAGTCGGATTTGCCGACTAAATTTTTGGTCGCGAAATATATCATTACCGCGACTAATTCATTTAGTCGCTAAAACACTTTGGTCGCAAAAAGTGATATTTTCCCGACCAAAACGTTTGGTCGCCAATTATCACATTCAACGACCAAAAAGTTTGGTCGCCAATTGTGACATTCCGTGACCAAAAAGTTTGGTCGCCAATTGTGACATTCCACGACCAAAAAAGGTTTTGGTCGCCATTTGTTACTTTTCACGACCAAAACTTTTGGTCGGCAAAAGTGAGTTTCCACGACCAAGAGCTATTTTGCTCGACAATAGATGTATTTTTTGCGACCAAAACTCTTGGTCGGCAATTGTCATTTTTTGCGAAAAAAAATTATTTATTTGTCGCGACTAATAAATTGTTCGCCAAAGCAGGAAAACAATACACTTGTAATTCCTAATAATTTATTCAATCCATAATAAACCTATAATTTTAAAGCATCACTCAAATTAACTGAATCATTAACATTCGACACAATACATAATTCATTAACATTCGATTTATTAAATTTCTGTCAAACAACCAGACATTGTTCCAATTCAAACTGAAACAACCAGACATCCCCACCATGGTGTTCCACCAGACATTGTTCACACAAAATAATGACAACCAAAGAATCCAACAACACCTTTCTAAACTGTCAAACAACCTACTTCCAAAATTTCTTAAATTTCCCAAAACACTAGTGTACATTATATACATCCTATTTATAGAACTACATTCCAATTCAAACTGAAACACCCTAGTTTTAGCAAGAACAAAAAGAAACAATTCTACGAGTAAATAATATGTGGAAGCTTTGACTAAAACAAGAACTCTGTGTCAGAAACTTCGAGGACATTGTGGACGCCAATAGGGTTCACACCTGGCTGGAAAGCATTTCCTTCAATATACCTGTGACAACATTTAATCAATTAGCATTTCACCTAGTGTTGGGTAATTGCAATTTGCTTGTACTGATTGAAGACAGAAACTCACATTTCTTTCAAGAAAGTGTGCTTATAGAATGCATTCGGGATTCTCCCAGTAAATTGATTATGATCCAGGTACTTGCAATGAAAGCAAGCTTAAGATGCTGTCCCATGCCTACCCAAAAAAAAGATGCTGTCCCGATACACAAAAGCACAAAGATGCAAAAAAAGGGGAAAAGCAAATTAAAGAAGGGAAAAAAAAGGCATTAATTGTGATAAAAACAACAGTTAAAAGCCATGAATCAAAGTCATAAGGGATGAGGAAATCTTCTCAATATTGAAGATTGGGTCACAGATGTCAAGGAGCGAAACAAAGTGTATCGATGAAATAGGAATCCTAACTCAACCTTGGTTCCACTAACAAACTTGTCCTGCAAATCCAAATAACTTTTCAATATGCAATTGTAATATTGACCACTAGCAAAATTGCCCGTGCCTAAAGGTACTTCATCAGTAGAGAAATAACACCAACCGTTAGATTTATTCAATCTTAACCCCAAACTATAGCACACAACATTTTTCAAAAACTAATGTGTTTTATTATACAGATTTGTCTTGTCCTTCTTGTCATGAAGACATGATAGGTGACTATTTCAAACCATACAATCACATCAGCCAAATTGTGATCCAATGAATAGTATGCCCAGAAAGTGTAGCTAAAAAAGTCCAGACTTAAAATCCGAACTGCCAAATTTATGTGTATTGCTCTTAGAAAGAGGAAATTCCTCTAGATACATTGCAAAAATAGAACTTCTCATACATAACTGGATCACATTTGTAGAGTGGACAGAAAATTCAAAAATAAACTTACAAGGAAGTCAATGGGGGAATATGAGCAAGTCCAGATGGTATGATACCCAGACATTTTGTTGTATGATAAATGCCTATTACAAACATAGCAGTCAATTTTTTAAGATGGTTTCAATTATAACAAAAATAAATCCAGAAAGAAGATAGATAACAGTCTTAATACAGTTAAAAAGAAAATAAAATGCTTACAAGATTTCCAAATTAGTCAAGTTTGCTAGCTGAGCTGGGATTCCACCCGTAAGGTAGTTATTATTCAGATAACTGCATATCAGAATTACAAAGGATCAAAAATGGTTTTTATAAGAACTACGACTCTGATAGCCTTAAACTGGAAAATATTAAGTACTTCAAAATTCGCTGAAGCATAGACTTACAGGTTGCGAAGAGATGGAAAGCATCCCTCAATACGTATTAGTTCCCTAATAGTTCCCACCAAATGATTGTTACCAACATCCCTATGAAAACATGGTTATCACAGAGAGATTATCTGCAATGAGATACAAATAGTAAAGCAAACAAATACTGTAGGGAATAGAACATATAGCGATCCCGGGTTTACCCTTGTTGTACAGTGATCCGGACATGTGTCCGTGGATGTTGGTAGTTGTTTATTATCTTGTTTGCATCCTTTTTACTTTGTATTTGAGTTATAGGATGTGTTGGGCAGGTTGGTTACAGGTTGGTTGTGTTTGGGAGCCTAGTGTTGCTGCCCAGATTTTTGGCCCTTCGCTCGAGCGAGGAGTTTGTCGCTCGAGCGAGAGTTGAGTTTGTCTGGTGGGTCGAGCCAGAGTGGCTTCGCTCGAGCGAGCGATGGCGTCTGGTTCTGGACCTGAGAGTTGCGTTTCTTGGCTCGAGCGAGATTTTCTTGGCTCGAGCGGTCTGGTTTGTTCTTCGCTCGAGCGAGAGGTCTGTCGCTCGAGCGTGCTTCTGGTTACAGACCTGAGGGTTCGAGTTGTTGGCTCGAGCGAGCATTCCTTTGCTCGAGCGCACTTTTGAGTTTTTGGCTCGAGCGAGAGTTCCTTGGCTCGAGCGAGAGTTTCTGTGTCTGGTCGCTCGAGCGACCATGTCTTCGCTCGAGCGAGCGTGTTTTATATCAGCGGACAGTAGCGATTTGAACATCACTTTTTCATCTTCTTTTTCTTTAGCAAACCTAGATCCGAGACCCTTTCTCTCTACACTTATATTCTCTCTAAGAATTGATCTCCCTAGAGTGTGAATCTAGCCTAGGGCCTTTGTTAAAAAGATAGAGGGCGTTAAGAGCTTTGTTTTAATCTGAAAAAGTTGGGATTTGGAACACGTTGATCTTCGAGTCTTCATCTCCTTTTTAGCTCAAACTTCGAGGTAGGGATATCCTACTCCTCTCTATGGATTTTGTCTTTAAATTTTAGTATTTTGAGATGTTGGGGTTGGTTTGGTAATTTTGTGAAAGTTTGGGACTTTTGTGCAATTTTACAAAAGTTGGGGGTTTTATTTATAATAAACCTAGATGCATGTTTGGTATAGAGAAATGGATTAAAAGTGGAATCATTGGTGAAATGGAACCTAAGGGTTGAAATGTTAATTATGGAATTGACCTAATCACATTGTTTGATTAATTGGGATAATTAATTGTGAGAAATGAGGAAATGTAATGTTGATTGAATATCCATTGTGCATTTATTTTCTGTTTAGAAATAACTGCTTTGGGCTATCGGTGGAGGATAGTCGTGATTGTTGTAGACAATGCATGATGATTAGGCAAACTGAAACTAATCAATGGAATGTGTCATGGAATTTGACAGTTGATAGAATACGTTAATTGTATGTATTGAGATTGTATATAGAACCAATGTGTTTGTATACGTTATGTGTAGAGGAGGAGAAAGGGGATGTACTCCGCGGTTTAGTGGAAGATAGGGGATGTACCTCTAAACCGGATAGTGTTGGGAGAAGATAGGGGATGAACTCCGTAGATACAGCTTTTATGCTTGTCTAGAAAGGTGGAAGATAGAGCTTATATGCTTATCTTGTGAAGTGTGGATACAGCTTATATGCTTATCTGTGAATGTGGGATATAGTTGTTATACTTATCTGTTGAAATGATGATAGAGCTACCATGCTCATCTGTTGAAAAAGGGAAAATGAAAAGTAACTTGGACTCATAAGTCGTATGGCATAAATGTGATTTATGTGAATGTATCAGTGTTGGCCATCTATCAATTACTAATCTTTTAGTCATTGTTCATGGTTGGTTTAGTGTATTTCTACTGGGCTGTGGCTCACCCTTTATGGGAATATCATTTTCAGGTACAGGAAGCATGCCACCTCCAAGGACATAGCTTGGGAGGCTAGGACTGGACATACTTTTGTCGTATTACTTTTGATGTATTACATGTAGATTCAAGCCAAGGGCTTAATATGTATGAGTTAGTACTCTTTTTGTTGTAACCAAGTGTTAACTTGGAAAGCTGTAAGCCCGTAGGGCATTTGCTTTTGTTGTTAACATGTAATACTTATGTAATGGAATTTTGATAAATGAAGGAATGTGGAACTTTTGACTATCAATGCATGTCTTATTTGTTGGGTTTAATGTTATCATTTTGAGGGCGTTACAGAACATGAAATTTACAAATGTCGGAGTTGTTGCAGAGTGCCCAATTCTGGTGGAATTCGCCCAATAAAACGATTTTCATGTAGATAGAGGTAACGTAGCAGAGGAAGATTAGCTAATTCTTTGGGGATTTCTCCTTTGAAATTATTGAAACTCAAGTATCTGCAGAAGATTCATTATAACACATTAATAGTATATAGAATAAATAATATGATAAAATTCCAACAAAACTAATACCCTCAAAGATGATGAAATTACTCACAGATGGGTTAGACTCTTTAGTTCACCTATTTCAGGAGGAATGACATCTTGCAACTTATTCCACCTCAAATTGCTGGAAAGAAATAAGAAAGAAAAATACTGTAAGTAAACAGAAAATTAGAAAACAAAAAAGATCAGAGCAAGTGGGCTAGAGTTCTCAAAATTGGAGAAAATGTTTTCCACATGAAGTGGTTGGAAAAAAAAATTTCAATACAGACAACTTGTTAGTGTATTTGAATACAGACAACTTGTTAGTTAATAATAGGGTTTAAATTATACATCAGCAATTTCAATCCTCAAAGAACGTATCAGCAATTTCAATCCTCAAAAAATGGAACAAATAGAATTATATTCCTAACCTAAGTTTGGAAGGACTACTATCTCCCACCTATCATTAACCTTTTCAGCAATCCTGATGAAATTGTTGAATTTGATTAGTATTTTGATTAAAATTATGAGAAGTAAAATGAATCAATAAATATTGAAATGAAAACCTTGGGAGGGCATCTGGTCTGGCTTTGGAGGTAGATTGAAGGTACAGATTAACATAGTCAAGAAAAGACTTTACTGGAATACGTTGCCCATTAAGCTCAACCTTCACAGTCTTTCCAATGCATCCCGCCAAGTCAATCACCCGTTTTTTCATCAGGGCAACAACATCATCTTCAAGATGAGTAATATTGAATTTTGCTAAGTCAGGCTTAAATGTAACTTTTGTCCAGTTTTCGCTCTCCTTGCATTTTGTTATGACGGACTTAGATTTCTTTCCCATATTGTTGGAGAAAACCTTCATAGGAGTGGAAGGAACTTGCCAGTTAGCAAAGCACATGAATCATAATAAGGCTTTGTAAGGAAAACTATATGTACAAACAAAAGAATATGCTACCAACTTTTTTTTTAAAAAAAGATTCAAATCAGAATTTACATATTAGCAGGCAAGCGAAACATGCATGGTATGACTTAAATTTGGAAGAACCAAATTGATACAAAGAACAAAATATAAGAATTACCAATATAAGAATTACCAATATTTAATTTACATTACATCAATATATTTATTTATTTATTTATCAATTGATAAGAAATTACAAATACAAAAAAGACAATCGTAGTCCAACACATTTATAAACCAAACACAAAACTCCATAATGAAAAGAAATAAAACTCAACAAAAAACCCTATAATAGGGGAGACATTATCCATCTTTGCCAAACATTCGAATCTTACAATTCGGCTTGGATAGTACTTATCCAAACATATTTCAGTACAACAGTAAAATTAACACCACCACAAAACTCTTTTGGAAACATAGTAACACTTTTTCCTTACTAATAACAAACAATGCTATGCTTCCTATAACAAAGATCTCATCCGTATGCTATAGTATGCTAACAGTTTTTCATCAACAACAACAAATGAGTATATTTGCAGGTACATTAATAGGATTTTAATCAAATAATCGAAGTATTTGGTTGGTTACTACCCTTGCATTGAATGCAACAATGTATTGCATCTTGAAACAATCATTTTGAGAACATTTACCCAACCTGGTTTTGTAGTAAAGCTTCATCATTGAGCAAGAAATGGTTTGAATGTCATCAACACCCCGATTACTTCGATTACATTCAAGAGGAAGAAAACCATCTGGTCACCTGCATTCAAATGAACAAATACAACTAAATATAGATTTCAGAAGCAATAAAATGAAAAACACAATAATCATTGAAAAACAAATTTTTGGCAGATGTAAACGCTGGTTACGGAGTTACTGTGTTGTATTTATGAATCGGGCTGCTTTCAAATTGCATTATTAACAATTTTGGCAAAATCAATAGCTAACTCCATACTTTGTTTTGCAAAATAAGGATAAAAAGAGACGTGGCATGGTTGAGTGATCAAATGAAGTAGGATAGATTTATTGAAACTAAAGAATATCAAAGAATTACTTCAAACCAATAAAAGAATCGAAAGAAAATTTTCCAAATTATGAGGGAACACTTCAAAACAATATCTTCAGGAAGTAGATAACCAAAACCACATTGATATGGCAGTACTTGTGAAATTAGAAACCAGTGTTTGTAGAGACTTGAGAGCCTAACACCATTTTGTGCATCCGAAATCATACCCATGTCATGATCTGTAACTCAATTCAACTAATCTTAAAGGAGGACGACCCAATGCACGAAGTTTCCACTAAAGCAGGGTCTGGGAAGCATAAGATGTAAGCAGCCTTACCCCCACTGGGGACGCTAACAGCAATTCTTATCATGGGGGCAAGCCTCTCTTTGAATTGAACACTAGACATATGGTTTGAACACTAGACATATGTTTTGTTCATCATGTATAAAAGCACAAAGGGCACTAACATGATTGCCAACAACACGGCCTAACCCTAGCCTTGTCATTAACGAAGTCGACTTTCCAAATCAGTGATACCTACAGTACTACCGGATGCTTCCCTCATCATAAAACCAACATGAAATGCAATGGCAATGATGGTTATTAATACAAGCTATGATAGAAGCCATTGTAACACCTAGTTTGCCCAGACCACAGATCATGCTGCTTTTTCCACCATAACACTACAATACTGCCACAGAGTTCATTCATTATGTCATCATCACCATTTTATTGCTTCTTGTGCTGTCACCTGCTGGGACACCAGACTACCAATTGTTGTTGATGGGTTCAAAACGAAAGTATTCTCAAAATTAAGCCACAATTCAATGAGTCAACCCAGTTTGTGGAATCACCTACTGGGGGTGACTTTCCTGTTCCAAAACCGTGATTTCGTGGTCAAGAGAAAAAACCGAATCATTATCACATTTCTTGTCAAGATAGAATCACAATTCCAACTATGATGGAACCACTCTAAAGGAACCAACCATGAAAACATGATTCTTTGGACAAAAGACACAGAAATCGAAAGAACAATTGGCCATGATGATCAAAAGCAACCTCATATGGGAATGAATGTTAAGAAACAACTTAATATATTCATTATGTTTCTTAAACCAATAAAGTCAAAATAGGCAACTATAGGAATGTTTGTGATCTCAGATAAAGAATGTCCGACGCAGTGTAGCCAACCGAAATTCAATAAATGGACTTAGTGGAGAGTTGTTACCTGGAAGGAAGGCAGCAACCTGACGCCGTTGTGCCCAAGAAAAGCTGCATAGATCATTGAGACTAATTAACAAATCCAATATATATATCAATTCATATCACACAAGTACTTTATAATCAACTAAGAATCATTGATATGACACCATACGGACATGCTAATGAAATAGTTTCCAAAAGAATCAGGACATGTATAACACAAATTTCACTTTTCCATAACAAATAAATTTATATCAAATAATTCCTTATATGCTTTTATAAATTGGAAAAGAAATGGAGATACAAAGTTCATTAGGTTTAGAAGTTCCAAGTATTCATAGATAAGGTGGGAGCCAAAAGTTCCACAGGTTTAGGCTTTAAAATATTAAAATCCCAATGGCAGGATTAAAATGTACAAATTCATACTTCTTTTTGCTTTCTTTTTTTATTTTATTTAAAATTATGCCAAGACCCTAGAAGTGGCTTACATGTGTTCAACTAGTAAACATGTGTCCAAGGTATAAAAAAACATAAAAGATGGCTAACATAATTAAGTGAGCACTCACACTGCTCCTCCAGCAGCTGGACCAACAGCTTTAAAAAGTGACATTGCAGTCATAGCTATGCCATTTGCTGCTCCTCTTTGGTCTTGGTCCTATTGTTATAGTATCAGGTATTCAAGAAACCAAATAAAAGACATTAGATGGGTAGAGGAAAAAATAATCAAAAGACAATCAGTAAAACTCAGAGGAGAAGAAAAATTACCACGGCATTGTTCTGTAGTATGAACGTGCTAGTAATAATAGTTATCTGGTGAAAGTGAAAAGTTGTGAGATAAATATTTAATTATTGAAAAGAGAAGATGGGATAGTATTTCTGAAACTAAGACTATAAAGCTCACTGAAAGAAATATGCTCCTCGCAGGTTAACGACAAGATCAGGTGCTAACATGATGAGCATGGTGTGCAACATTTTGATAACTTATGTGTCAACTTATAATGATCTTTTCAGATTCATGGAAGTTAAGAACATTACCTTGAATTATTAGCATTAAATCATTTACATCTACAAATACATCTATCACAATTTTTCCCTTTCCAATCCCATATTTTCAAAACATGGATGATTGATGAGCATTAGCAATTCCCCCAAAAACCCATTTCACAACCTTCCCATTCCACATAAGAAGCACAAACACGGACAAATGACATGACATAGACACGCCAACATGACAATTTTCAAAAAACACAGGGCACAACATATGAGGGACACATGCAGAATATATAATTAACATATTTATGATATATATTTCATTCAAAGATAACAAAAATTTACAGCATAACACTAATTTTTATAGTTTTTTGAGGGATTAATAGATATAAAACTATATTGTTTTTCTTTCTTATCATAGCATTCGAAGTTTTTTTGTTCAAACTTGTGTGTATCTAAGAGATAGGCACGTGTGTGCCCTAAATGTCCCAAACATGTCTGCGTCTACGAAAACTTTAAAAATAATAGGACGCATTTGGGCATGTGTCGGACACATGTCGGGAAGTGTTCTTCGAGTATTGTTGTCCGACATGGACGCACCACCTTCTTATAATTGTCCGTGCTTCTCAGCTTTGTATAAATACTAACAACAAATCAAAATTGCTATAATACTTAGAAAGGTTAAGACAGAATTTGCAAGGTTTGAATGGACTTACAGATAATATATTCTTTGCTATGGAAGCGCAATTTAACAACAGTGAGAGGCTGAATCCAGTTAGCATGGTCAAATAGGGGTAACATGTCAATAGAGGTACTGATAAAACCTACAAAGAGAATCATTATACATCCAATAAGAGTGAACTTAGCATATATTTCTCTGCATCTGAGAATGGCAAGAACATTAAGTTTTACAAGGATTGACTGCTTACTCCTGCAATGCGAGCTAACACGATATGGCCAAAAATCCTAATCATTACCGGATATAGAGAAAGTTGAAATACCAACAGGCCAAAACCTGAAAAATGAATAAGAATTCAGCAATCCAACCTTCAATACAAGTTCAGTAATACATGGATAGACATGTTAGGCAGAGAACCATCTGCAGATGGGGATGGAGGGGAAGCACACTAGTATTTTCCTAATAGAGATATGAGTAAAATTAATTTCCTTACATTTGTTTTATAAATTCAAGATCCAGACATAACAAAAGAAATGGGTGGCTCAGACTAGAAACATCAACGAGACTTGAGCCCAAGCTGAATGCATGGGAAAGGGGCGTCTGAACCACTAAAATTGGTTGCCTAAATTGTTTGCAAAACCAAAAAGAAAAACAACTTAGTCTAATTCCCTGGGTCTCCATCATTTTTAAAAACAACTCTTGCACACCAAATTTATTTTTCTTATGGTTTTTGTTTCATTTCATCTTTGCAATTGAACCAGAGAGAACAACGGCCAGGGAAAATGGAAAAAGGGCAGAAAATTAAAACAAAATAATATAGAAAGACTTTTATTCTTATAGTTAATAGTGAAATATTTCAAATTCAAAAAATATTTACTATGAGTCTATAAACACAACAAGAACAACAATTTTAATTTTATTCCCATTATCAAGATATTTGAATGATCAACAAAAACACTTCATTAGCACTTAACACGCGGGGACTATTTTAATACTTTGTATTCTAAGTCTTCCATTGTTTGATACTCTATTTTTTTATTGTTAAAAAGAAAAAGTATAGAGGCAAGATTGAACTTAGTGTTTATCAGTAACAAAAATACATTGGGAGTGGGTGGCAGGGGAGGTGAGGTGGGAGGGAGGTGACAGATGGTGATGGGAGAAGTGGGTTGTTTAGGGTTAGGATTTTTTCCCTCTCATTTTGTCTTTCTGGATAAAAATGGAAGGTGGACGATTAACAGACCTAATGAGAGGGGCAACCTTTACTTTCTGCAGAAGCAGACTACTAGGAGAGCTGACCAAGGAAGGACATCAATCTAAAAGCAGCAAATAAGTGGCGCTAAATTTTGTTATATAACTTTCTAAACACAATGAAGTGTCATTTATTCCTTTAAATACTAATGAACATGGAAAACATGAAAAAAAATAGATTTAATTGAAGAATGTGCCTTTAAGCTTATGAGATTTTTATGGTACAGGAAATTAATTTGGACATGATAAAATCTAAATCGTTGAGTAATATCTACCACTCTACCTGTTACAGCAAGGACAACCCCAACATTGTCACTTGTATAGCTCAAGCCCACATTCTTTCTAGGGCTGTCAGCCCATAATGAGAATATCTGCAGAAAAAAATTGGTTGCCAATGATACCCAATGAGAAAATTAGAGACAAAAAGACAAAAGCACTCTGGTCAATGTATAGGTAGTAAAAAAACACTTGCACAAATAATTACTTTGAAGATGACACTAATATTACCTCTACCTGGCATTATTAAGATTTAGAGAAAGGTAGCAACTCTTGACAATTATTGATTCTGATGTGCATGACATAACGTTTAATTAACAGTTCACCAAGTGTTAGAAAATACAAAAACAAATTTGCCTTCAGATAAAAACATGAATAGGCAAATGGATAAAAAATAAAAGCATGAACAATTTTACCATCTTGTTGCCAAAAGTAGAACCTCAGACCTTGCAGTTATCAGATTACCAAAAAATATTTTCAAAGGGAAAGTCATAGTAAGGTCAACATTCCCTTCTATTATCAAACTTCATTACACAAAACTAACTGATTCAATCAAAATGAATTCTTGTTTGTTTTGACTACAGTGTTATGGATGACCTGACAACTCTATTTCACATCAGCTAATCTAGTAGCTAGTCAAACTTCATTACACTTATTTAGATTACACTACTAGAATTTAAAATACTTCAATGCACCCATTCCAAAATATGAATCGCCAGGGTTAGTGTTTTCTGGTAACACTGTGCTAATCCAATTGGAAAATGATTGTTGAGGAAAAGCATAATTATCAACTCAATCAAATCCCAAAAGCACATAGTGAATTCACAATTCTACTGTTACCACAACACATAAATAAATACTAATCAAACAAATAACTGCAAAAACCAAAGAAATAAACGAAACCCTAAACCCTAATTTCATGAAATTGAAGCAAATACCTAAGACCCACCAAGCTCCTCAAACTACTTGACCCAATCCTCCATCATTGGATCCTTTCTGAAATCGTCTGCAAGGGGTTTCGAGCCCGTGACAGGCTCGAGTCCCCTGACAGCCTCCCTAGTCTGCTCTCTAAGCTTATCAAGAGCTTCCGAACACATGAGATTCTTTGGAAACCTTTTGCTTGCCCTTTTTCTTATTTACAAACAACATTCATATAGGTGAATACTGAAAAGTTCCAATTTCCAAAGAAATGAAAGTGCACCATTTGATATCGCAGCAACATTCATAAAAAGATAAGTCACTCGTGATTCAAAAATATATGGGACTTGTTTACCCATTGAAAAACATTTTTCAATTACCACTAAAGTCATTATTTTTCCAAGTTGAATGACAACAAAAAAGAAAAAAGAAAAAAAAGGAAGATACTTTTGTGAAAATGATCAAGAAGAAGTAAATGTCTAAACATACTTTGCCAGAAAAAGTAAGATTTAAAGAGAAGTAAATTAGACAGATACCATTTCCAGGGGTTTCTCTCCAGTTCCAAGGGGGTACTCCACTGGCTGCAACTGCATCAGCTGTGGTAATGGCAAGTGGGTCACCATCATGATCTAAGATCTTTCAAGGTTCACCGTTGACCGGCCACTAGCTAAACACAGAGCAAAACACAAGCCAAAAAAATTAGAGAAACACATGAACCAGTAGCGCAGCATATCAATTCAAAGTTAAAAATTGCCAAAGAAATTATGCAACTTACCTACTACAAACCAAATGAAAGGAAAGGCTAAGTTTTAGCATCTTGAAATTAAACCATATACAAGAGTGACATGATCATTGATCAAAATTACAAGATTGAATGCCATGGCAATTCATGACCAACTAGTGAGTTTTTTTTTTTTTTTTTTTTTTTGTAAGAAGCTAAAGAGTCACTGAATTTAATATAATAAATATAGCGATCCCGGGTTTACCCTTGTTGTACAGTGATCCGGACATGTGTCCGTGGATGTTGGTAGTTGTTTATTATCTTGTTTGCATCCTTGTTACTTCGTATTTGAGTTATAGGATGTGTTGGGCAGGTTTGTTACAGGTTGGTTGAGTTTAGAAACCAAAACTAGTTGCCCATATTTTTACCTGTACGCTTGAGCGGGGGTGTTGGCGCTCGAGCGGGGATTGCACCCGTCCAGTTTTTTCTGTGCAGTGTTGGACGCTCGAGCGTAGAATTGGCCACTCGAGCGGGGTTGTGTGAGTGCCGCTTGAGCGGGGAGTTGGAAGCTCGAGCGGAGACCTGGTTCTGTATAAGTTCTGGGAGTGTGTATTCGTCGCTCGAGCGGGATTGTTGGCGCTCGAGCGGGAGTCTGTGAGTTACGCTCGAGCGGAGTGTTTTACGCTCGAGCGGGCCGACTGGGTTTTAGTTCCGTGTTTTGACCTTTCAAATCACTTTTTCACTTTCTCTTCTCTCTCCTACTTTTCCAAAAACACCATTGTTGAGCCTCTCACTCTAGAACTCTACCTTCTCTCTAGGTTTTGATCTAGTAGGAGTGATTTGCTCACCTTTGGCCTTTACAAAAAAGTTGTTGATCGTCGAGGGCTACTTTTTAATCTGAAAAAGTTTGGATTTGGAGCACGTTGATCTTCGAGTCTTCATCTCCTTTTTTGGCTTAAACTTCGAGGTAGGGATATCCTACTCCTCTCTATGGATTTTGTCTTTAAATTTTGGTATTTTGAGATGTTGGGGTTGGTTTGGTAATTTAGTGAAAGTTTGGGGCTTTTGTGTTATTTTACAAAAGTTGGGGTTTTATTCATAATAAACCTAGATGCATGTTTGGAATAGAGAAATGGAATAAATGTTAAATCATTGATGAAAATGGGACCTAAGGGTTGAAATGTTAATTATGGGAATTGACCTAATTACATTGTTTAATTAATTGGGATAATTAATTGTGAGGAATGAGGAAATGAAATGTTGATTGAATATCCATTGTGCATTTATTTTCTGTATAGAAATAACTACTTTGGGCTATCGGTGGAGGATAGTCGTGATTGTTGTAGACAATGCATGATGATTAGGCAAACGAAAACTAATCAATGGAATGTGTCATGGAAATTGGCGATTGATAGAATACATTAACTGTATGTATTGAGTGATTATATATAGAACCAAGGTGTTTGTATACGTTGTGTGTAGAGGAGGAGATGGGGGATGTACTCCGCGGTTTAGGGGAAGATAGGGGATGTACCTCTAAACCGGATAGTGTTGGGAGAAGATAGGGGATGAACTCCGTAGATACAGCTCATATGCTTGTCTAGAGAAGTGAAGATAGAGCTCATATGCTTATCTTTGTGAAGTGTGGATATAGCTTATATGCTTATCTGTGGATATTGTGGTTATACATATCTGTTGTAGAATGTGGGTATAGCTTATATGCTTATCTGTGAATGTGGATATTGTTGTTATACATATCTGTTGAGAATGTGGATAGAGCTTATATGCCTATCTGTTGAAAAGGGAAAATGAGAGGTAACTTGGATCATAAGTCGTATGACATAAATATGTGATTTATGTGATTGTATCAATGTTGGCCATCTATCAATTGCTAATCTTTTAGTCATTGTTCATGGTTGGTTTAGTATATTTCTACTGGGCTGTGGCTCACCCTATATGGGAATATCATTTTCAGGTACAGGAAGCATGCCACCTCCAAGGACATAGCTTGGGAGGCTAGAGGCGGACATACTTTTGTTGTTTTACCTTTTTGATGTATTACATGTAAATTCAAGCCAAGGGCTTAATGTGTATGAGTTAGTACTCTTTTGTTGTAACCAAGTGTTAACTTGAAAAGCTGTAAGCCCTTAGGGCATTTGCTTTTGTTGTTAACATGTAATACTTATGTAATAGAATTCTAATAAATGGAAGAATGTGGAACTTTTACATATCAATGCATGTCTTATTTGTTGGGTTTTATGTTATTATCTTGAGGGCGTTACAATAAAAAAATTATTAAATAGGTCCATAATGCACACAAGCTCCTATGGTCATAACTACTAAGATTAATGATCAGCTTTATTGTTAAGACATATACTTTCTTACTCAATAAAGCATTAAATCTAAACTATTTGAAGTTTGTTATGGAAAAACTTATAGCAATTGTTACTCAACTGTATAATACATTGTTCCTCCCAATGTACCCATGTTCATTGAATATGACAAGAATAAGAGTATGAGATATGTTTCCAAAACCTGTATAATATTTAGATGCATCTACATACCCATAATCAACTTTTGGATACATATCTCAATAACCAAATATTTAGATTTAGGAAGATTTGACAAACATTCATACCCAATACTCGTATCCTAGTACATGTAATATACATTAGATCTGCAATTTATTCATATTTGAGAGCCTAATCTTGTTTGGCAGAGATAGAGCCAATTTATAGGCTTTATCAAATCTAATCACCATATGAAAACCTTCTAAACTACTCACTCCTGCCCAATATCGTAACTTAATAGGACTCAAGTATCAAATCAGTAGGAGTCCAACAAGGACAATATGCACGTTGTCTTTTTCCAAGTCCTAGCCCACATCAACTATGCTGCATCAGCTTCCTGATGGATTGAAGACAAAGGGACTGCATATAAACTTTGTTCAAAAGGTATCATGAAGCCACTATTTGAATTAACAAACTTCATGGACCCAAAACACCACAATAAAAATTATCAAATCATACTTTTCCCCGGACATCAATTAACATCATCAGCTGAAGATCCATGCATGTAATTTATTATTGCACTCTGAGAACTGAGCATGAAATGGAGACCAACTCTTAAACAAAATAATGAAAGATCAATGTCTGGTAAGAACTAGAAGTCCAAAGACCAATTCCTGAATACAGATAGACATTTTGACAACAAATTATAAACCCACCACTACATCAAGCAGCTGCATTCCAATTCACACAAAAATTATGGGATTAAAACAAGCCTAGGTATCAAAGTGGAGTAGTAGACAATTAAAAAAATACACAGAGAGTGGTAGAAACAATACATCCTCTACTCTTTAGCAGATTCAGGGTAAAATTGAAAATTAACTCTAGTTATATAATGATAGACATTCATTTTGGCATACAAGTAATCCATGAATGTTAGCCATAATATGGTAATAAGGTCTTGACATAGACGTGATGTTCCCATGATGAATCAATCGATTTAATGTGGGCATCACTCTTTCCTGCATCCTTCCAACTCCTGGCAGGGTTAGTGAGTTGTGTAATAGGCAACCATTTCATGTGGTTGGGGTCAACATGTTAATATCTGATTCTATAAATAAAACAATTAATCCTCAAATATGTAAAAGTTCATTTTTTTCCTTTTGGTGGAGTTGGGGGAATAAAAAGGAAATCATTTTAGAAGGCAACAAATAAATGAGATGCGCACTCTTAACTTGATAAAAAAATTGTACCGAAATGCTATGATAAGTCGATTTGTAGTGAAGTACCTTCCACTGAACCAAATGGGATATTGCCATCCTCAAGACCTGAGAAAGAGTACCAGGCAGGAAATCATTTAGCAGAACAAACACTGATGCCTTTGCAGGAGAGGCACAAAGCAATATACTTATAATAAATAAAAAATAAAAAAACCCAAACCAAAGGCACCGCTTTTATAAAACTCTGGAACAGTAAGAGCAAGAAATAGAAATGTCAACATAAACAGCTAATTTTCACATGTGATCACAAAATGAAATGGAGTAACCCAAAAGGCAGTGGGTAGTTATGTATTTGGTAGTTAACAACTTCTGTTAGAGCATCTAAAACCCTTCACCAATTTTTCATCTAAATTTATTCAAAATTTGAGTAAAAAACTAGATTTGATATAAACTACTCCAATCCTTTTATCAAAATCTTTTAAAAATTCGTCTCTTCTCCAATGCTTTGTATTTTCAAATTCAAATTTGATGAGTTCTCAATTTCATTAAAAATAAAATAAAATCTCTCCCTTGATTTGATGAAAGGATTGGAGATGGTTTTTTAGCACTTTAGGTGTTATTAAACATGCACAGATAAAAGTTAGCTCAAAATGCAGAGTACATGTCATTGCTATTTAAATGGCACACTCACTGTTAGTGTAGATGATATTTCAAATTAAATTTTGATCCTTAACTGTAACTATAACTAGAGAAGCTGGCCTTAATCAAATTGTTTATCCAAGCAACCAAAGTAAGAAAAAAGAAAAAAAGAGTTGTTGAACAACTCCAATCCCAAACCATTTTATGCATGCATTTTCTATTTGAAAATCGTAAGTTTAATCAGTTTATGATGCATTCGGCCCTCCATTTTAAACACTAGAACCAACCCACAGTTATCAGTCTATCAAGGTTTATATGATTGATCCATATCACACATCAAAACAGTGGGTTGACACCTTGGCTCTATTAAACACATCACATTCAATTTAATAATTTTCTAGAAAAGGCAACTGTTAAACTTGGAATTAAATAAATTATGATGAATAGGATTAAGAGGTGTTGTGGTTCATGGAAGTGGTAGGCACACAAAAAATTTTGAGGGTTTGACAGCTCTGTACTGCATTCACCAAAATTATTGATTGCTTTTGTAGTTACATGTGATGACCGCAATATTAAAGACTTTGAAACATGTCAAGGAGAAAACATGATCAACAAACAACGAAACAACTACATTACACAATAAGGATAAGAAACTAACGTAATATTTTGACATGCATATCTCTTGACAATTTGTGGATTTTGATTTTTGTTCACTCCATTTTAAGTCAATTTGTGCTATGCTTTCGAAATGTAGAACAGGTAGCACAAAAAACAAAAACACATAATTCCTTCCAAGCTATAGAGTTCCTACCATCCTCTGCACTGGTACTTGCCCGACCTTGTCGCCCGAAATCTCTAAGCAGACAGTTTACAAAGTCTAAAAGGGGTAATTCCTTCTTGACTGTGTGCTTTAACAGATGTAACCAACATGTTTGTGATGTTCAATAGAGCTTCAGCATCTGCAGCTTGTTCTCTAGGTTTCTGTACTGAAAACCAAATTAAAGAAAGCACTATTGTCAAGAGGAAAGTTAATTACCAGAATCGTTCATTGATAATCGAATTGAACTTGTCCGAATCAACCCTTGATAAATCATCTCTCCTATCTACAACAAACAACAATCAGAAACGAAACAAATAATAATAATAATAATAACCAAATAAAATTAAGAATTTGTTAAGAGGAAAGTTAATTACCAGAAATTAGGGTCCGAACAGCGAGATATCGAGATCGAATGTCACGCCCCACTTTTTATTACTCGGAGTCAGTACCAAATTCTTTAACTTAATCCAATTTCAGAGATAACATGCGGAAATAAACTAATACATTCAATCCTTAGAAATGATTAACAATACTCTCATTCGTATGCAAAGTAAACATTACATGAACTAACTTAATAAATTGCCCTTGGGCTTACATCATTAAAAGTACAAGAAGAAGGGTGTAACCCTTTACAACAATGGCATTCCGCCAACATAACTAAGGCCCCATGGCCAACATATAAGAAGATCCAAATCTTGTAGCACACCCTGCTAAACACCTGAAAAAGATTCAACAACGTGGGATGAACATATAGTCCAGTAGGGAACTCAACATGCTCCTTAACAATAACAACATTACAGATAGCTATGATCATGAATACCCATTCTCATACTAGAATAATAATGTGACAGTTTATACAAAAAATATATATAAATATATATATGAACTTTTCTTGAAAACAATCATTTAATTCACCGCTATAACCGATTTATCCCCCCTTTTTCCTGTCATTAACCCCCGTTCCCAATCTTTTATAACATTAACAACTACTTAGAAACATATATTCACAAGCCCATTACTCTTCCATTTTCCACACATACAACAGATGTGCCTTTTCAAAACATATTTGGCATTTCAATGCAATTCCAATTATATCATAGTTATCCATGCACACCTCTATAAAAAAAGATAACAACTCAACTACATACATACAATCAATCAATGAGTCAACTCGTCCCTCCAACACTGTAACAAATACAATCCACAATGTTTTCTAGATACACTGAAACAATAACAAAACAACACTGCACTACTAGCTATATGCGTAGTAAGCCAAAGATACACTTCTCACCACAATCTACCAGTTTACCAGGCGCTAGCTGGAAGGGTATGGTACTTTAGATTATCAGCGCGTCAATTCTCCAGGCGCTAGCTGGAAGGGTATGATACCTTTGATTATAAGCGCTGAACACATAAGTGTGTGGAGTCCATCCCCTATCTTCTCACACACACTGGAGTACAACCCCTCTCTTCTCCCAAACCAGTATACAAATATAATGTAATTCAGCATTTCATTACATATAATGTTCAATCAACAATGGTGTATTACATACACAGCAATTCAACACAACCACGTCATCCTCCACCGATGACCAAGGATAAAACCTCTAGATGCAAATATTTAGTACACCTATTAAAGACTCAATTACTATGAGACCACAAACCCGACAACAACATTAACATGGTAGTTCAAGATACAATTCCACACATGTGTGTGTTCAACACTCATGAAACAATAATCCAATTTTCATACGTATTTCAAAACACTTTTCCCATTTCACAAAACAAGTTCCACTTCCCTCTTTGTTTTAACAAAACCAACTCCGTCTCTTTAGCTGTCACAAAACCAAACCCATCCCTTTTATTTTACAAAAACCGATTTCTACCAATAAGGAAGCCATAACTCACATTAGTACACTACATACATTTCAAACCCATTTCAAAGCCAAAGTTAACCTCTTAGGCATTAACACCTTCACCCACTCACATTAACAATAGAGAGTTACAATTTAGGTTCATTATTCTCCATTTTAATTTATCAATCAAAATATGATTTAGGCCTTTTTCCTTTATCAACTACAACATGCTAATTTACACTCCAATTAGCCCAAAACAACTCTCAATGATAACATAACCATTTTCAAATACCCAACCCTAGGTTCCTTCCCATGATTTCAAACAAATCCAACATGGATATGATTTTTATGCAATACAAAATTACCACATGTCTATCTATAGACGAAGTATTGAAAAAGAACAAGGAGAATCCCTACCTCGAATAGAGAAGACGGAGATGAAGACCAAAGACCCATGTGCTCCAAATCCCAAGGTTCTCAGATTAAAACAAAGCGCTCGCGAAACTCTACCTTTCTTCCAAAGGAACTAGGGTAGAAGACCACCGGGAATAGATCAAAACTTAGAGAGAAGGTAAGAGTAGAGAGAGAAACTCTCAAGGGGCGGTTTTTAAAAGTTAAGAGAGGAAAAGTAGGTCAAAAAGTGATCCAAAAAGTGAAATCACGGACTGATGTAGTCGACTCTCCGCTCGAGCGTAAGACACAGACTCACGCTCGAGCGTGAAAAGAGCCGCTCGAGCGCTGATTGCACACTTCCAGAAGTTTTGCAGTCTACTCTCCGCTCGAGCGTAAAACTCCCCGCTCGAGCGTATGGACAAAAAACAAAGGATCACGCTCGAGCGTAAAAACTACCGCTCGAGCGGACTAACTGCAGAGTAAAGTACTGGGAGATGGAAAATCACGCTCGAGCGTCCAAACTGCCGCTCGAGCGGAAAAGCAGCAACAAAAGCCCGCTCGAGCGTAAAACCGCCGCTCGAGCGGAGAGACCAAAACCTGGGCAAAATTTTCAAAGCTTTAAAACACAACCAACTAATTCCCAACTTGCCCAACACAACCCAAAACTCTAAAACAAAGAGTAAGGGATAGAAATGAGGATAAGACAACAACGAATCTACGGAACTGAGTCCAGATTATAGATATACAACAACAGGGAATACCGGGATCGCTATATCGAAGAACTCTGCGTTTGGCGACAAGTTCAGGTTCAGAATCGTTCGAACTTGCTTCAACATCATTCTCTGCTATGTTCCTTCTTTTGCTAGTACTTGGTTTGCCTTTCACTTGGGTATCTGAATGAAATTAGGGCATAACTAAAAAAAGACTAAAACGGAGCGGAAGAGAGACAAACTCACAGATCAGAAGAACAATAAGCCGGTGAGGAAGAAGCAACTACGAATAAAAGGGTTTCAAAGAGAAATGAGAGAGGAGAAAATGAGATTCTAAAGATAAAAAATTTCAATTCCCCCCCCCCAACGTTTCAAATTTCCCTCCCAAATTTTTGGCAACCAAAATACTAGATTAGTTGCAGAAAATGTACCCTTCGCCGTCAAATTTTTTTAGTTGCCAAATCTCAATCAATGGCGACTAAAATATTAGTCGCTAAAAGTGCTAATTTGGCGACTAATTTTTTTTAGTTGCTGAAAATAAGTTTTTTGCGACCAAATTTTTGGTCGCCAAAAAAAATGTCACCTTTTGCGACCAAATTTGTAGTTTGTAGCCAAAAGCATACCACTTTCTGCGACCAACTCTTTTTTTGGTCGCCAAAATATAACCTTCTGCGACCAATAATATTTGGTGGCCAAAAATAATGATCATTCGCGACTAATTAATATTTGGTCGCCAAATGTCATTTTTTTGCGACAAAAATTTTTTTGGTCGGCAAAAGTGGTCGCCAAATGTGTAAATTCTTGTAGTGTGTTTCTCTCTAATTTCTTCAATGATTGCAGACTAAGCAGAGATGGTGGCTAGAATTCCACCTTGTTTACACAGAACTATCTCAATTTCATTCCTCTCTAAGTCACATAACAATTCTCTGTGGCCATTGAGTAAACATGACAAATTTCCAATAGATTTTCGGCTCAAGGCATTTGCGACTGTATTTGCCTTCCCTGGATGGTACAAAATCTGCAACTTATAATCTTTAATCAACTCTAACCATCTTCTCTATCTCATATTTAGTTTTTTTTTGAGTAAGAAATATTTTAAGCTTTTGTGGTCAGTGTACACCTCGCAAGTCACACCATACAGATAATGGCGTCATGAGTTGGGTAATTATTTTCATGTGGGCGGAGTTGTCGAGAAGCATAGGCAATCACCTTTCCATTCTGCATTAACACACACCCCAAGCCTTTGTAGGAAGCATCACTGTAAATTTGAAACCCATCAATTCCGTTAGGTAATGCCAAAATTGGTGCAATTACCAGTCTAGTTTTCAGTTCTTGGAAGGCTGATTCCTATTGATCAGTCCAATCAAATGACACATTTTTCTATGTTAACTGTGTCAATGGCATGGCAAGTTTAGAGAAGTCTTTTACAAATCTGTGGTAGTAGCTAGCAAGTCCCAGAAAACTTCTGATTTCTGACACATTGGTTAGTCTTGGCCAGTCCATAATGGCCTCAATTTTCTGTGGATCCACCGATATGCTGTCTTTGTTGATTACATGTCCTAGAAATGCTACACTGTCAAGCCAAAACTCACATTTGGAAAGGTTGGCAGACAACTTCTTCTCTCTTAGAATATGTAAGGCAGTTCTCAGATGGCTTTCATGTTCTTCCCTGCTTTTGGAGTAAGTTAGTATATCATCAATAAATACAATGATAAATTCATCAAGGAATTGTTTGAAAACCCTGTTCATTATGCTACAGGTGCATTAGTTACCCCAAATGGCATTACCAAAAACTCATCAAGCCCATATCTAGTTCTTAATGCAGTTTTCTCTATGTCTTCTGCCTTAACATTTAGTTGGTGATACCTGGATCAAAGGTTTATCTTAGAGAACACTTGTGCTCTTTGAAGCTAGTCAAATAGGTCATCTATTTAGGGTAGTGGGTATTTGTTCTTGAAAGTCACTTTGTTCAATTTCCGATAGTCTATACACAGCCTAAAAAATCCATCTTTCTATCTGACAAACAAAACTGGAGCACCCCATGGTGAAGTGCTCGGTCGGATAAACTTTTTATCTAACAGTTCTTGAAGTTGGCTTTTCAATTCTTTCAATTCTGAGGTTGACATTCTATAAGGGGTTTTGGAAATAGGTTGTGTCCCAAGTAGTACATCAATGGTGAATTCAATTTCTCTATCAATTAAATTCCCAGGTAATTTATTTGGAAAGACATCAGGGAATTCGCAAGCAACGAGAATAGTTTCCACATTAGGACTAGCAGACGTCTCGATCAGAACACAACACATATAGCCCCTACATCCCTTCCTAAGTAGTTTAACAGCTTTCATGGCAGAAATCAAGTATGGTGGAGGAACTACCCCATTCCCAACAAACACAAACTCAGGTAGACCCGGTGGACGAAACACAACAGTTTTATTCACACAGTCAATAGTTGCACAGTACTTCGTCAACCAATCCATACCCAACATGCAGTCAAAATGATCAATTCCCAAATGTAATAAATCAACATACAACGTCATATCACTGATTACAACATAACATGCTAGATAAACATATATGCACATACCATAAAACCCCTAGTTGGTGTAGAAACAGACAATAAATAATTCATAGGTTCTAATGGTCTAGTTCGTTTCCGAGAAAAGGCATACGACACAAATGAGTGTGTAGAACCAGAATCTATCAAGAGATATGCATTTTGGGCACAGATGGAAATTATACCAAACATTATAGACTCAGTATTCTGTACATCCCCTGGCACCAGTGTGAATACTCTCACTTGCCTTAATGTTTCATTTCCAGTATTACCTCTGACATTAGTTCTTGCATTTGATCTTGTTATGGAGGCAGATCCGGCTGAACTTGCTGCAGGGTGGTTGGCATTTTTGGACCCCAGTGGACAATCCTTCATTATATGACCGAGTTTGCCACATCGATAACAAGCACCAGATGCACGGTAACACACTCCTCTATGCTTCCTTCTATAATCTGGACAGTTTGAAATAGATCCACTACTCTGATTAGAGCTACTGGAGGATCCTGTGTTTTGCTTCTTTGAAAATGACCGACCCTTCTTGAAATTAAATCCGGACCTTTTACCTCGCCATTCAGTTGTTGGAGCCTTAGCTTGTTTCTTGGCTGCCAGAATGGCCTCTACCATCAATGTTCTATCAAGTACTTTCACATATGTAGGCAACTTCAAAACGCCTACTCAATCAAACACCTCTAAATCTAATCCCCCCTCAAATTTCTGAGCCTTCTTATAGTCTGTGTTGATCACATGAGGAGAAAATCTGGCCAACTCAGTGAACTTAGCCTCATACTCGGCTACGGACATCTTACCTTGCTTCAGTTCTTAGAATTTAGAAATCTTTTGATCTCGAAAGCACTGAAGAAAGTACTTATCGTAGAAAATCTCATTGAATTGAGCCCATGTTATGTTCCCGTTACTATTTTGAATTAGCAACCACCATCTTCGGGCTTTATCTTTTAGGGTATAGGTGGCCAATAGAACCTTCTGTGTCTCGGAGCAAGGCAACACTTCAAATAGTTTCTCCATTTCAAGTAACCATGTCTCTGTCTTTAAGGATTCAATACCACCTAAGAAAGTCGACGGCTTCATCTTCATGAACTTCTAAGTTAGATTTATAATATCATTGTTATCTGGCTCAACTTGGACCGGAAGGGGGAGGAGGAGGCAGAGGTTGTTGTCTTTGCTAGTGTATCATTGCATCAGTTAGGGTTGCAAGCATTTGTTCCATTCGGCTCATGCGAGCCTCTGAGGATTCATTTGCACTGGCACTTCTTGTGTTTTCCATTTGCTATAGGTAAACAAAGCAAAAATAAACATAGGCAAGTAATTCCTTCCACATTGTTCAAGGTATTCAGTTTCAATGCATTTATTTCAATTGTGTGAGTTCATGTTGAGTTTATGTTTAGATTCAATTTCCATAGTTATAGAAATTAACTCACACACTCACACATGCAGGTGAAATGTCCCTACTTCTTTTCTAGAACATCCTATAGCTTATATGGACTCATTTGTGCAGTATAACTCATGTTCTGATACCACTCTGTCACGACCAAAACCCACCCCTATTGGTTTAGCGTCATAACCGGCCAGTAATCCTCAGATTATTGAAGGCCTCTGACCTAATTAGCAAAATATAAGGGGCTAATGGAAGCAAACATAGAAACATACATAGTCCATTAAGTTGTGTAGACATACATAGGACGAAAATTCAAAAACTTATAATATACATGGGCGTGACGTCATAAATACATAGTCTACATCACTTTCGTTACAGATAAAGCAAAAGGGGACCGAGCCCAATATACAAATAAACAAGAAACTTGTTCTGAATCCAAAAGTAAACAAAGCCTTTTACGTTCACAAAATAAGACCACAAGACACTCGGAACCTCCTCGGGAGGCACAAAGCCTAGCTGACAAACTAAAACTCCTGATTATCAATTTTGAGTCTGGTCATGAACCTGGTCACCTACATACATAAATAATAGAGTGAGCTTGAGCCCAATGAATAATAACAGAGTAAAGGTTTTAATGAATGATGTCCAGAACAGATTCCAAACCTTTTCTCATATCAGATACATAATCATATTCGTATCAGAAACAAAATCATAGTCATAATCCCATTCAAATCATGCATTGTACATCCATGAGCATTAACATATTCCTATGGTCAAGTCTATCAAGTTCCATAATGGAACCTCCAGTACCGGGTAATATATCTGAAACATGGGCCACAGTATTATTCCCCTGGGCAAGGGCCTGGCCACGGTATTATTCCCCTGGACAAGGGCCTCATGACCATAAGCTACAGTACTATTTCCCCTAGGCGAGGGCCTCTGCTAAGGATAACACATAAACATGTCAAAGAAGTGGATCATCATTTATGCAATCACAACATATCCTTTTGTATCGTTAAAACAGTTCTTATCGTACCATAATGTTCAGAAAGTACTTTATAATGAACATAACTTTACTAAGTTATTACTCACAATAATTGCACAGATAGCTTTGGTAGTAATCCATAGATCAACAACTCACGGCGCGTGACCTACTCAAACATAACAGATTCACAAATTGAAACACACACTTGGACAATGCTTAACCTATTTTATTTCGTTCTTAGTGTGTTTCTTGCCCTTAACCCCATTATTATGTCTTAATCATGGCTTAGGAATGCCTAGGATGCAATGAGAATGCTAAAATGCACTTGAAAACACTTAAGCAAACATGCTAAAAATTGGGGCCTCGCTCGAGCGGGCGTCCAAACATGTGACAGGTCACTCGAGCACAACTTCCTTAGCTCGAGCGGTCTGTAAACTCAGCAAAATTACTAGTTGTGTGAATTTTCTGCTCGATGGTAGATCGACGGTCGCTCGAGCATGAGACAGAGGTCCTCCCTCCAGCGCAACTATTGTCGCTCATGCTGTCTGCAAAACGTGAAAACTTCTGGAAGCATGCATTTTACGCTCGAGCCAACTTTTGGTCGCTCGAAGGGGAGTGCCAAAGAAAGAGTGGTCACTCGAGCACAGATTCTATCGCTCGAGTGAAGAGTAGAATTCTGAAATTTCTAGATTGCACTCCCAAGTTGAAAACTCGAAGTCAAAACTTTAAAATACATCCTTTGGGCCTCAAAACTTGAGAAAACCTGTCTGAACTTGTCCAACATCATGAATTCAAAACCATTTCGCCTAATCAAGGCCCAAATGCTTGCCAATTACTTAAAATTCAACTTGAAACTTAAGAATATGATGTGAACATGACATGCATGAATTGTCATGACTTTCAACCTTTCAAATCATGATCTAACAAGGTTAAATGGAATGAAACTTCATGAATTTTCAAAACTAAGGTGAAATAATATCATGCATGAGGAAAATTCTTGGAAACAACTTCAAAATGCATGAAATGTACATGCATGCATGATTTAACTTAATTCCCTTAATTCTAGTTCAGTTCTTGTAATTCATCTCCCAATTCCCATGAATTCTACTATTAGCTATTTTAATTACATAATTAAAGGTTTGAGTCCTTCCCTTAGCTTCTCAATTGAATGCTAGATAGCTAATTGTTTAAGTTTCCAAGCCAAAACAAGTTCTTCTAATTTCCCACAATCCTCTAGTTGAATTCAAGTCTTCATTCTCTCACTCTCTTTCTTTCTCACGAAAAGATGAGGAAATGAGAGTGTAAAGTGTATAGGAAGTGCTAGGGGTGGCCTTATATAAGTTTGATTAGGAAGTGTAATCAATGACTAATTAAGTGACATTAATTATTCTAATTGAATTCATTCTGAATCGCATTTTGATTAAACCTACCATAAAATTCTAAAAATTCTAACTTACACATAATTCAAGTCAATTTTGTGATCGGATGTCGATAAGGCCTTCAATTCGCAGAACCGAATAGAAACACAAACAAATATTCCTATAGCAGATAGATATAAACACATATAATGCAATGCACATGTAATTAACTAAGGATTTCATCTTAATTATTTATTGGGCATACTTAATCATGGCTTAACAATTAATCATGGGTCAGCATTGTTACAGGGTTGGTGTAGGGTAAGGTGTTGTTGTTATCATACCAAAAAGTGGGTTAGATGAATCGGTGTCCTTAATACACCTTTAAGAATTTCTTATCAGGTCATTGGGAGTTAATAATGTTGGTGTTTAGGGTAGTTAATAGTGGTTAGCGTGGAGTGACTGGAGTTTCTTTTGTAGAAAATTATTCCTAGTCTACTGAGGGCAGTTAGTTTTGCTTTATGGTTGTTGCTTTTAATTTTGGATTCACTTTTGTTTTGGATTGGCAGTATACGGAATTGTGTTGATGTGGTTTGTCGTGTGTTTCCTGTAATGAAGGTAGGGTTCATTTTGCAACTATTGTCCTCGGAATATGAGTATTTTTTATTTGTGCGGTGAGGGTTTTGAACCCAAGATGTTAATATCTTGTTTGATTAGAATTGGGAAATATGCTAGTTGTAGTAGGACGGCTCATTTCATAGGTATATTTTGAGTTGGGTGGCAGCGAGGTGTTAAAAGATTTAATGAGAAGTTTTGGAAGTAATTATAGAGCTGAATATGTGTTAGGGTGACCTTTTGTCCTGGGTTGATAGGAGCCCTTGTAAGTTCGAGATTGAGTGCAAAATTGCTTTCTTTGGCTTGGTTGAGTCATCATTTCTTTGTAAGTGCGTGAGGACAGTTTGTTAGTATTTGAACTGTTTAGACCCCTTTATGATCAGTTGAGTTTGGGAAGTGTGAATTTTGGGCTCATGAGGTGAAATTTTGAGAGGTGTTGAATTTAAGGGAAGGCGGTGAGTCGAGGTAGTGATGGTAAGGGGTTTAAGTGTGTTATTAACGAGGAAAGTCAAGGTAATGACCGATACATTGGGTAGAAATTAGGCAAGGGGTGTAGTGAGCGTAGTCCTTCTTGGTATTCTTGTGAAGTGGGGTGAGCTAATCCTTACGTGTTTTTAATCTTGTGTATATCTTAAGATCATTTGTTCGGAGTGTTATCCGGGTATGCGTTTTGATCAGTGTTGTTATTCCCTAGATAAGGATGATTGTAGCAACTTGTTTTGCTAGAAAGGGTGTAGTTACAGGTGGTCGGTGGATGTCATAGTTGTGGTAATGGAATGTAATTTTCTGGTGATTTTCTATTGTTGTTTAACTTCTTATTGTCATGTTTAACGTGTTCTATTTCTATGTCGTAACAAGATTACAATTTTATTTTTGAAGTGATTGTGTCATTGGTCGAATGATGATTGGAAGCATTATTAATTAAAGTCTTTTGGAAAGGAAATTGGGAACTAAAACTTTGCTTGTTGGAAATTTGGTTGTTTTAAATTGGTAGTGGGTTTGTTTAATGCACCTAGATAAAAAGGGGATTTTGAATTTTGTGTGGGCGGGTAGCCCGAGGTTGGTTTCAAAAGTTGTCTTGTTGATGTTGTGGTTTGGGTCTTGGTTTAACAGTAGTGTTGTTTTTATGGCAAACAAAACAAATAAGAACAAAAGTTTATGATGGGCCTTGTTGTTTTCAATTTCAGAATTTTGGTGTGCCTGTTATGGCAAGTTTTATTTATATAGTAAAAGTTGTAACTTAGAATTCATGACGGGTGCTAGGTAAGGTCTTTTTTTTTTTTTTTTGTGTATGGTTGTGTTCCTCGGCGTAGTTGGGTTATTATAGGCTAGAATTTCGCCTTTTGAGAGATTTTGCTTTGGGAATGTCTATGTTGTCATGTGAAGGGAAAGATGAAGACTTTGGGTGAATAGAGCATTCAGGGTGGTTATATGCGTTGAGGTGTTTTTGGGTTCAAAAGAATCGAGTATGATGTGCGTTTTGCTTGAAGTGTTAATTGTACCTTGTTACGTGTTAGTGTCGTAAGTGATTTTGATGAGTTTCCATGCGTAGTTGTAGCTCGAATTTCATTTTATTTTATCACATTACTATTGAGAAAGAGGTGGTCATGGTTGAGTAGTTTGTGGTGTTGTGGTTTTTGGGAAGTATTGTTGTGGTTATGATTGTGCATGTGGGTGTTGCTATAGCGACTCTAGTTTAAACCCGACCCGTTCATTGTTTTGGATCCAGGATTTCTTGCCTTGATGGTTGTGCATGTCTTTTTCCATTTTTTTCCTTGTTGAGATTAGTTATTGGAGTGTCTTGGTGGTGTTTGAAATAAGTTGGGAGTTAGTTTTTCAAAACTGTTGCTGCCTAGATTTTGACTTGTTCGCTCGAGCAAACTTTCTTGCACTCGAGCAAACTTTGAGAACTTCTAGTACCTTTGTAGGTTTGCAAAACTATTGGGAGTATGGCATTCTTCTCTCGAGCAGTGCTTCTTGTGCTCAAGTAGTCTTTTAGAACTTTCAATACTTTTGCAGGCCCACAAAAGTACCGGAAGGGTGGTGTTCTTTGCTCGAGTGATACTTTGTTCGTTCAAGCGGCCTTTCTTTTTGTGTCTAGTCGCTCGAGCGGTGTTTTGGTCGCTCGAGTGATCTGCGCATATATCATTCTATAAAAATCACTTTTTGAGTCACTCTTTCATATATCTCCCTCTCTCTCTAAACATTTCAAAACCCAAAATATATATTCTCTCTCTCTAAAACTGATCTTCAACCTCCAAATACATTCAATCTATTAATCTCTACACCCTAGTCCCTTTGATAAAAAGGTAGAGGTTACCTAGAGCTTCATTTTAATCGGGGCAAAGTTGATTTTTGGCTTCGTCAAAGTTTTTTCTTTCTCTCCCTTGTCTTCAAACTTTGAGGTAGGGATTTCTCCACATTTTAGTATGATTTTTTACTTAATTATTTGTCTTTTCAAAGAAATCATGGGATTTAGAGATTTTGGTAAAAATCTAGGGTTTTGGTTTTCAAATCAAAAGAGGGTTTTCAAATGGATTCTTGAAAATGATTATGGGATTGTAAATGTGATTGAGTTGTGATAAAATGATGGATTTTTATCCTTGGAATTAGTTTATAAGGAAAAAGGGATTTTGCCTTAAAACATGAATATTTGATTTTGTAAATAGAAAATGGAAATGATATTGGGTTTTATGAACTTAGAATGATGATGATGGTGGTGGTAGAGTTGGATATGTATTATCGCTCCCATCTTGAGATTTGGAAAGTATATCTTTATTGGAAATTATTTATCTATTTAGAGATACCTATTTTGGGCTATCGGTGGACGATAGTTATGATTGTTATAGAAATTGCATGAGAATTAGGTGAATTGAAACTAATTTTTCATCCATTTACATTGAGCATTGTTACATATTTAACACATTGAAAATGTATACTGTTTTGAGAAAAATTGGTGAATATCTTCGTGAATTTGGGTAGGGAGTGTAGTTGTGGTATTAAGTTAGCCTGTGTATCCTTGGTGGAAGTCCAGAAACTCGCGTGGATAGGTGCCGAGCCTTCCGATTAATATAGGTAAAAATGGCAATTGGTAGTGCTTGTAGCCTAGTTGTAGACATGTCTTAGAGATTTCCAATTTTGTATCTACTGCCCTGTTTTCTATTGTAAAGGAAATTTTTTCATGAATTGTGATATAAACCTGGAATTACATAGTTTTTGGAAAGAGATATAAAATGTTTTGGCTTGAGCATTGCATATGCATTCACCTTATAACTCTGTTAAGATTCATACACTATGTTAGAGTATCTTTACTGGGCTTTGGCTCACCCTATATGGAAAATCATTTTCAGGTGCTGATGATATGCCTCCGCCAAGGCCGTGGTTTGGGAGGATTTAGAGCCGCGAGCTTCTCATTTTGTTTTTGTTGTAATTATCTTGTACAAGCCTATGGTTTTATTTGTATTGAGTTTAAAATCACTTTTGTTGTAACAAAGTATCATCTTGGAAAGTTGTAGCCGTCAAAGCATTTATTTATTTGTTTAACTTTTATTTCATATCATTAACTTGTTGCACATGCTATAGATTCACAGTTAGGACTTATGAATGTGTAACTCCATGTGTTACCTTTTGTACAACTAGAATCATATGAATGGAAGGATATTATATTCAGAACTGTGTTGTTATTTAATAAATATTGTGATATGATTTTATTGTTATATTTTTGGGGCATTACAACTTGGTATCAGAGCTACCGGGTTTGAATACTTTGGGATTGTAGGAAGTGGTTATTACCACAATGAGTTTCTTGCTAGATGATATTAGGAATAGACCTAATATGCTATGTGATAACTTGCTTATGTGGCAAGATAGGTATGAAATTTAATTTCTAGGATCTTGATTAGGTTTACGAGTTTCTAGACATCCTGTTAGAAAAGTACTTGATCATTGCTATTTCTAACCGGAACTCTGGCAACGTCGCAATATGATCATTATCTAGAAAGAAAATTAGTATGTGTTATGTGACTACATGCTTATGTGGAGTGAATTACTTGTTGTCCACCGTATTAGGACGCGAGTGAGTTAGCTTCAGTACATTTGTAAATGCCCTAATTTCTTGTGTTACCTTCATTAGGATGTCAGGACGTGGACGTGGTGTTGGTAGGCATGGCAGGCTTAGACAACAGGAGATGCTGTTACTAGATGATATTTCGGCACAGGAGGAAGGGGTTGGTCAGGCCAATGTGGCCGAACCAGTTGGTCAGCGGGCCATGGATACCTTGGCCCCGTGAAATGGCTGGAGCTTTGCAGGAATCCATGGACATTCTTAGAGTTGAAAATCAAGTCCAGGCCCATGCAGTTGAGACAGGGTCGTCTTTTTTGAAGAGGGAGTTCTTTTAGTCTAATCCGGATGAGTTTTTGGTAGATCCGAAGGAGCCACTGAAGGTAGATGAGTGGCTAAAGTAGATGGTGAAGACATTTGAGATGCTTGGCATCGAGGATGATGAGCTGAGAATGACCTTGGCATCCTTCCAGCTGAAAAGGAGATACGTGTCAATTGGGTGACTTGGGAGGCCTTTGTCAACGTTTTCTAGGACAAGTTTTTACCTCCCACTGCTAGGGAGAAGTTGAGAGAGTAGTTTCTGAAGCTCAAGCAGCTTAACACACAGGTGACTGAGTTTGAGGCTTTATTTACCAGTTTATCGAGGTTTGCACCTAAGCTTGTAGGAATGGAGGAACGCTGTTGTTTGGAGTTTGAGAACAGGTTAAGGACTGGACTCCTTTTCAAGGTGGCCACGTCCATGATTAGGGATTACGATCGTCTTGTGAAGGCGGCGGCTCACTTAGAGATTGTGATTTAGACTGAGGAGGAGAGGATGAGGGGCTCCAAACAGAGCAGTTACGAGCTTCAGGGGAAGACTCAAGACAGCAAGAGGCAGAGGGGTTCCACCCCACACAATCCCAAGGACCTGTCTAGGTCCACTTTCCCAGTACCGAGTTCGGGTTCTGAGAGAGGTGGTCAGAAAGGGATCACTTGCTTTAAGTGTGGCCACCTGGGCCACAAGTCTGTAGTTTGCCCGCAAGGAGATGGAGAGCAACAATCCGCCTACGTATTATCAGTGTGGGTAGTCAGGGCACTTGAGGAGGTCTTGCCCTCAAACAGGTAGCACATCTGGTGTGTCTGGTTCGAGGCAGACATAGAGCCATCAGCCTACACTATTAGCTCAGGCCTCAAGGGCTAATCAAAGAGCCTCTTCAGGTCAATCCGTGTATTAGACTTATGCTCTGAAGGGTGAACAGGTGGAGTAGAGACCTATGAGGCGTGTGTGTGTTGTTACTATGCTAGATTTGTTGCCAGCACCTTCGGTAGTGAGAGATAACTTCTTGTTGTGTAATTCTATTGCCAAATTGGTGCATCCCATTCTTTCATTTCATCTGCATTCGCATCAACATTGGTGTTAGAAGTAACTCAGTTAGCATCTCCACTCAGGGTAGAGTCACCTATTGGTGGTGAGGTTGTGTTGGACTAGGGGTGTCAGGAATGTGAAATAGAGGTTGCCAGTTGCCAACTTTCTTTTGATTTTGTGTTGATAAACATGTCGAATTTTGATTTTTTTTTTTTTGCATGGATTGGTTGTCATCCTATCGGGCCATTATAGACTGTTACCATCAAAGAGTCATGGTGTGCACCTCTAGTGGTGGTTGTTTTTATTTCCTGGGGAACCGAATTGATAGAGCCTTGTTGCTAGTGTGTGATCTGTGTGGTTGGGGTGAGCTTAGTCTTCTTCTTGCTACATTCTTGGGTGTTGAGAGTGATGTGGTTCAAGTAGAGTTGCCAAGGATAGTTTGTGAATACCCAAACGTCTTTCTCGAGGATCTCACTAGTTTGCCACCTCATCTTGAGATTGAGTTCTCTATTGATTTAGTGCCTGGCACGACACCGATTTCCATGATACCGTATAGATTTGCACCCGCCGACTTGAGTGAGTTGAAGATTTGACTCCAAGAATTGCTAGATAAGGGTTTTATCCACCCTAGTACTTCATCTTGAGGAGCACTGACTCTCTTTGCCAAGAAGAAGGATAGCAGATTGTAACTTTATATTGATTACAGAAAGTTGAACTGAGTAATTGTTAAGAACAAATACCCATTGCCTCCTATAGATGACTTATTTGACCAGTTGAAAGGGGTTTTGTTGCTTTTCTAAGATAGACTTGAGATTGCGTTATCACCAGTTGAGAGTAAAGGAGGAGGATATCTAGAAGATGGCATTCCATATGCGGCATGACCATTATGAGTTCCTAGTGATGCCTTTTAGGTTAACCAATGCACAAACCTTACTTTATGGATTTGATGAATTGGATCTTTCGTGAGTTTCTAGACCATTTTGTAGTTGTCTTTGTTGATGACATTTTGATTTACTCACCCTCTGAGGAGGAACACGAGGAACACTTGCAGATTGTCCTTGAATTACTTCGAGCCCCCAAATTGTATGCTAAGTTTGGGAAGTGTAAGTTCTGGTTGAAGGAGGTGAAATTCTTAGGCCATGTGGTATCCAGGAAAAGGGTGACTGTAGATTCCTCTAAGATAGAGGTAGTGCAAGATTGGAAACAACTTAAGAATGCCTTTGAGATCCGGAGTTTCTTGGGGTTAGTTGGGTATTACCATCATTTTGTGAAAGATTTCTCTAGATTGGCAAGTTTGTATGGAGTGAGACTTGTAAGAAATAGTTTCAAGAACTTAAGGTTAGACTTACCACTGCTCCAGTGTTGATTATTCTGGAAATGGGTTTGTGTTATTCGGTGTATTATGATACAAAAGGGGAAGGTAGTAACTTATGGCTCACGACAGCTGAAAACACACGAGAGAAACTATCCTACTCAACAATGATTTCTGCCTTGAAAATCTGGAGAGATTATCTTTATGGCGAGAGATTTAAGATCTTTTCCGATCATAAGAGTTTGAAGTATCTGTTTTTACAAAAAGATTTGAATTTGAGGTAGAGAAATGGATGAAGTTTATGGAGAATTACGACTTTGATTTGCATTATCATCCGGGGAAGGCCAATGTAGTGGCCGATACATTGAGTAAGAAATCCATTAGCAGTGTAACTTACATCTTGGTGAGCTTGTTGAGTTGGCAGCTTTGCTTACTATAGTTGCACAACCTACTATAACATGCCCAGGGAGTACCCGTGTGCGTTAAACAGTTCGGACCCTCAATTTCTCTGATATAGTCTCATGAGTGCAATGTGAAACACAAATGAGAGTTCAAATTTGGCAACTTTTATTGAAAATCTATTTTATTGCAATTTTGTCAAAAAATGGACTGCGTCATTAGATCTCAGAGTCGCCACCTACTATTTATTTTGGGAATATTAGGAAACCTGTGACTCGTGCCAAGGCCACTGTTCGTCGTAACTAAGGATGCTTGGCTCAGAACCTTAGGTATGAAAGGGGAAGGTCATTAAATAAGTACCCCTGCTCACTCGAATAAAAGATCAGCCTTTACTAAACCATGATATGAATTTTATTTTCTTTATATGTTCATGTTCTGATTATTTAAGAAATCCTAAAATTTACAATGTAAAGCATACGAGTATAGACAATGCCATTCATTTTAGAACAATTTGATTTCATGTATTATGAAAGAGTTTTGAAGATGTACAACCCAAATAAATTGAGTTTACAAAAATGAAAAATCAGTATCATTCCAAATTAAGCGACACAACCTCCATCCACTGGCATTCATACAGTTATATCAAGTAAGCAAGTAGCCACATGGTAGAATGCTTAAACATAATAAAAAAAACACATACAAGCGGGATGCTAAAGCATAAAAACTTACATATTTACCGATGCCCCGTGAACAACTACAAAACAAAGTTAGTAAAATATGCATGATCTTATATACAAAAAAAATCCTAATGCAATCCGCTCATGAGATACAACTAAAGATTCGGCTTCTAAGATATGACATGTGAATCATCTAAAAAACATGAGGTAGCGCATATAATCACATAGGAATTGATTAAATCCACAAATGCAAACTTAGCCAAATCAAGATGCATGAAACATGGATGCAAGGCATGGATATAATGAAAAACAAAATATGATGCGTATTCACCAATAAAGAAAAGCAAGTAAAAGAACGGGATAGAGAAAAGCGGGGTGCAAAATTATTACAACATTTTAAATATTACAAATCCGAGGGAGATGAATAAATATTACAATACAATATAAAAATCCTCATAAACACTCAAAATAAAATAAACATAAGAAAATGGCAGCTTCAAACGCCTCAAAGACCATTGGAGGTTGATTTTCTTAACATTGGAAGGCTGCCCGGTTTTTCCTAGAGGTTGTAGGCATGGTCATGAAGGTTGCGAGTGCGATGGTGTACTTTTAGTTGGCTACCCGGCCAACTAACGGGCTGGGTAGCTTGATAAGTAGGGCCAAACTCTGTTTTCTTATATTTCAACAATAAAAATAGAACTAAAAACAATATCTATGGGAGTCTCAACTCACTACTTTCAGTTAGATTACAACAATATATAATATAACAAAAAATCAAAGCAAAAGAGCAAAATAATTAAGAAACACAATGGGTTCAATATGACGTCTGATTGAACCCAACTCAATTTTATATCTTGTGCCTCTTTTAGTCCAATTTTATTAGCCCTTTTTATTATCTTTCGATTCTTTAATCATTTTGTCCAAAAGTGATAATTACATCCACTAATGATGAGAAACATCAAATAAGAAGTTTGTTCCTGGCATGAGAGAGAAAGATGTAATGCCCTGGTAATAAACCTCTGAAGAGATTAAACCATTTAGCATGGAAGGTCTCTTTCTCACGCTTAAAAAAAAACTAAAACAACATATATGGGACTCTTAATTCACCATTTTCAATTAGATTACAACAATATACAATATAACAAGAAATCAAAGCAAAAGAGCAAAAATAAGTAAGAAATACAAGAAAATGAAATAAATTGAAAATTCAGCTCTTCATGAAAGGATTAATTTCATGATTTCCAAACTTCTTTTTGATCACCCTCAAGCGCATGAATTATGTTCTCAATCCTCAATTTGAAAGCTTGGAATTCTTGCTAGAATGATGGATTGGAGGTGTATGTGGTGAAAAGTGATTATCTCTCTTATTTTTGCACACTTTTACCAACACCCACTCTTTCTCTTGATCAAAGCTACTGAAATTCAAGTATTTTAGAATTTTTGGAGGAGTTTTGGGTGTAGAAAAGATGGAATTTCAGTTTGTATGGAAGATATAGGGTGTATTTGGAAGATAGGAGTGTGTTTAGCTCAAAAACTCAACTTTTCTCTAGCTCAAATGTTCTCTCCTTAGTCAATCCCCTTGCTTGTCTCAACAATCTGATGTATATATAGGCTAAGAAAGTATAAAAATGGTGGAAGACAAGGTGGAAGACAAAAGGAAGATAATGAAGCAAAGGTAGTACTAATGGAGCTAATGGGTGACAAAAGTGGAGCATTATCTCTAATGGATCAAGCACTAGATAGCGGAGGCTGAGTGTATATATATTTGGTGATGAATATATCATAAAATGGGTTAATGAGGTGTCCCAACCAAACCAAAACCAAAAAAAAAAAAAAATGGGTTTGATGCTATTTCGGGCCGGTTCAACAAAATCTGCTCTTACGTCCAACTTCAAACAGGCATATCTCCCTTATCTGGACTCGGTTTTAGGTGATTCGTGTATTTAAATTGAAGCCCCAGAAGTCTACTTTCCAATGGTGGTAGTCTCACATTTAAATTTCAAGTGTACAAAGAGATATGTCTAATTTAGGGAAGGCTGTTAATTTCCCTTGGGCCAGGTCAACAAAATTTGCTCTTAAGCCCAACTTCAAATGAGCAAATCTCCCTTATCCGGACACAGTTTTAGGTGATTCTTGGGTCTAAATTGAATCCCCATAAATCTAATTTCCAATGGTGGTTGTCTCACATTTAAATTCCAAGTGTACGAAGAGATATGCCTAATTTATTAAAGGTTGTTCATTTCCTTCTTAATAATTTGATGCTTATTCTTTTTCTATACCAGTTTTCTTCTGTCCCCTCATATTTCCTTCAAATCAAAACCTATAAAGAAGATGTTTTGTAAATATTTTTTAAAAGAGTTCACCTCCCTTCTATTTATTTCCACTTTGTCCTTACTCAATTTACTGAAAAGTGTAATATTTTAAATGAAACGAGAGTGTCACAACATCAAAGAAACATTTGAAGAAAAATATATTTTCAAAAGAGGGTTTTAAGGTCTAAAATAGTTTGGCCAAAAAAATGTGTAAAGGTTGGAAATAAAGTTCAAATTTCATCTCTCTTACTGAAGATTCTATGAGGAATACATTCTGATTGTCATCATTAGGTAATCAAAAGAAAGCGCCCAAGTCTTAGGGATTGTTAAAATGGGGTGTCCACAGTTGTCCCTCTTTGACAAAGCTTGAAGTCATTTTATGATGTGAGTGAATGTCAAAGCCCGAAGATGACTTTTTGACAAGGCCGTTAGACTTGGGAAAACAAAAAAGATGCAATACATGTGGTTGAACCTGAAGGTTGCCTACGTATCCCATTGCAAGGAATCAAACCAGCATAGTTCAGGGATAAGAGGCTAATGATATATAAGAGGTTGAGCGATTTTGAAAGTGGGTTTGTCTCTTGTTCTTTTAAAATGATCTTATGAGTTTTGATCTTCGTTGATTAAAGAAAAAATGATTTTGGAAAGTTTTTTTTTCAAAAGATTTGAGTTGTATAGTTTTGGTGAGAAAGCCTAGAATTTGGGGATTTTTTTTTTTAAGAGACTGTAAATCCATGAATGATATTGTTATATTTATTTTGTGTGTCAAAATAAATGGATATTTGGAAAATTTCTTATTTATATTTATATAAATGATGAATTTCAGAGAATATGAGAACTGTTGTTCATTTTGGAAATTATTGTTCAAAACGTTTAAATAGTCTTGAAATGACCAATTGTTGAGGATACTTGAGAAGATGATTGTGTTATTCCTTGGATGATGAATTGGAATAAAAGTATTTATATTCATCTTGTGTTATTGGCATATCAATTCATTTGATTTCATTAAATTTTGAAAGTTGATTTAAAAACTTGTATTGAGAAAAGAATATTGAGAAACAAGTTTCCATGAATTGGTTTTGGGATAAATACGGTGATAAGTCTTGATAGGTGGTGTAGATGAAATTGAATAGGTGTCAAGCCTTCCAGTTAATATTGGTAAAAATGACAAATTATACGTGTCGAGCTTTCCAGTCAATGTTGGTAAAAATGACAAATTGGTAGTACTTCTATAGTCTACTTGCAGACACCGACCTAGACATTACCAGAATCGTATTTAACGCTTTTGAAATAAATTGTTAAGTTTTGAACAATTGAAATTGCATGATATCATTGAGCATAATGGTTTTCAAAAGATGAAAATGTGATTTATCTTCAAAAAGGGCATAGCATGGCATGTGCATTTCATTTCTTGAGACTTGTATAAAATGTATATACTTTGTTAAGAATTTCCTACCAGGTTTTATGCTCACCCTACGAGATTTTTGTGCAAGAAAAGATGTGGTGATCCCACCCAACTAGGGGCGTGGAAGTATGTGTGTTGGGAGTACAATGCTCTCATTTTGCTGTGACTCTGTGTGCAAGCCAATAGCTGTGTTTGTGTGGATTTGAATAACCGTTTTGTGTAACCAGCCTCAAGCCTTGGAAACTTGCAAACCCCTTGGGGGTATTTATTTGTTTATTTACTTGTTGGATTAACGTATTATGGCATGAAGAACTATTGTATCATGTAATGTAAGTTTGGAGATTTATATTCGGTTTTCCTTGAAAGAGCCATGATTGTTGTATTATCATTTGGGTTAGAAATTTGGAGCGTTACATAATCTATGTACGCAAATTTTGGGTTGTTAGTGAGACAGTTTCAAACACTCATTTTGAATTTTAAATAAAAAGAAAACCGAACTTAAAACACCTACATATTTGAAGTTGTCTAACAAATATTACAATTATTGATCCACATAGGGAAAAAAAAATTGAATTTTAGAATAATCAATGATTATTTTATGGATTACCTGAAAAATTCAAAACTTTTCTTATGTGATCTCCTCCCTTTTATTTTTATTTTTAAACTTATTTTATTTTATTTTAAAGAAGGGTAAACATAGAAATTGAGCTACAATTGCAAATTAGCATCACTAAGGACCACAGAGGCTAAGAGAATGTGCTGCCTGCCTTATTACCAACCCTTGGAGTATGAGAAACGCAGTAGTTTCTGCAGCCCATGCTTGCCTCCACAATCTCTTGCACAATATGGCCAAAATCTGATAGCAAATACTTGCTCCCTTGAATAGCCTTGACAATGGACAGCACATAAGTTTCTTTTGTTTCTAATACTGTTTCTTTAATAGTTCTCCAAATAATGTATTTTATGATAGATTAATATACGAATAGATTTTTTTTTTATTATATAAAATGATATGAATTTATGTGATCATTTTATTTTTAATCAAAACATTTATTATTATAATTATAGTTTTAAACATGCTGTGGATACATTATTCTAAGCTATTTCTGTTTAAATTTTCTAGTTACAAATCAATTATCATGGTATCACTAGCCAATTAAATCTTGTAAATATATCTATCTATCTATCTATACTATATATTAAGCAAAAGGGGGGGTTTTAACCCGAAGGCCTGTGGGAGCTTCAATATCCCACTCTGAATTTTCTAAATTTTTTATTAAAAAAAAACTCAACATTTATTAACTTTTTTCAATCCACATGTCTTTCCACATGCCTGCATTTATTGATTTGGTCAAAATCCACTGATCAGCATTTAAAATCCCCCATACAAATAATTATAGATACCCTTTTCAACTTCTCACATACACTATGGTTAGTGATAACATTGTTAAATTATTTTTATAAAAAATCTTAAAAAGACATAATTTATATATTAAAAAAAATCTAAAACAAATATAAATATCTATAATTATCTCGTGCATAGCAGGGGTGATAGGCTAGTATATATTAAGGAAAAAAGGGTTTCTAACCCCGAAATCTTATGAGAGTTTCAATATCTCAATCTAAATTTCTTAATTTTTTGATTTAAAAAAAAAAAAAACCTTACCATTTATTAACTTCTCTCCACCCCCAAACCTTACCCTTATAATAACACTTTAATGCATTAAGAACAAGCATAAAAGAAATAAAAAATGCTAGAGATCCCAATACTAAAATTTCTACCAAATGTCTCGCATGTGTGGGGGACCCACATGGAACCCACATGATGTGGGTCCCACACCCATGTAAGACATTTGGTAGAATTTTTAGGGTCTCTAGCTGTAACGCCCTCAAAATAATACAAATAAACCCAACATTCATGACATCCATAGATATAAGAGAATAAAGCATATTTCTATTTATCAGAGTATTCATTACAAAAGTATTATATGTTGACATCAAAAGTAAATGCCCTATGAGCTTACAACTTTCCAAGTCAACACTTGGTTACAAAAAGAGAGTACTAACTCAAAAGCGCATTAAGCCCTCGGCTTGAATTTACATGTATTACCAAAATAACAAAATAACCAAAAGAGTCTTCAACTCCCAAAACCTCCCAAGCTACGTCCTTGGAGGTGGCATATCACCTGAACCTGAAAATGATGTCCCATATAGGGTGAGCCAATGCCCAGTAGAGATATACTAAACCAATTATGAGCAGTAACTAAAATATTAGCATTCAACAGATGGTTACCATTTATAAACCAACTTATAATACTTTTCAATTCAACAACAAATAAATCCATTTTTCATTTCACTTTCCTTAACTTATACAACTTTGATTCATAAACATGGCTCAAAACCTAGCCAAACAAATAAATGAGACTACAACTCATATTAAGGCACTTCCTTTATCCACAAAATGAGACTACAATTCATATTAAAACACTTCCATACTTCAATTATCTACGTTATGCAAACGCAATTAAGATATCGGGACTTTCACCCTGGACACTCCAGCCAACTTAGTTATCAATGGAATCCAGCCCTTATCTCCTCCCACATAGGTTTGAGAGTACATCCCCTATCTCCTCTCAAACCTTGGAGTACATCCCCTATCTCCTCCCAAACAATATACATATTCAATGTATTTAAACACTTATCATATACAATGATCAATCAATACACATATTTGATGTATTATTCCAACCGTCATATTCAATGACATATTCTAGGTGATTAGTTTCAGTTTTCCCTAATCAACATACAGTGTCTACAACAATCAAGACTATCCTCCACCGATAGCCCAAAATAGTTATCTCTAACAGATAATAAATTTATCAAACAGATAAAATACCAACATTTTCATAGGTGAGTGATTTATTTATCCAACTACACCATTCAATTCCATAATTTTCCAATTTCATGATTTTCAACTCAATTTCATAATTTCATATTTTTCCCCAAATTAATTATGCAAATTAATTTATCACATTAATTAGGACATTTTCTCCTTTTTTCAAATATTGATCCTAAGACCAAATTCCACCAATTTGACCCACAAACTCATAATCCCAATGCCTTATATGCACATGGAGCTTTAATATGATTTCAAAATAAACCCTAACTTTCCCAAAATTACTATAATCCACCATTTATACAAAATACATAATATCTATGTCAAAACCCATAGAAAGGAGTAGGTTATCCCTACCTTAAGTGTAGAAGACGAGCCTAGCAAGAGAAGAACTCCAAACACGTCGAAATCACTTTTCACTCGGATAAAAATGGAGGTCTTGAAGAGCCCAAGCTTTTTAATGAAGGAAGGGGGGCGAAGAGATCACTTGATCTTAGCTAAAATGTAGAGTGAGAGAGAGAGAGAGAGAGAGAGTTCTAGAGAGAGGAACTCTAAAAATAGGGTTTTGGAAAGTTAGAGAGAGAGTGTGTGACGAAAAAGTGATTTAAAATATCACAGTCGCGATCTGATATACGTATAGTTCACTCGAATGGAGAGTAATACGCTCGAGTGTAAGACATAAAAACTAGGCCCGCTTGAGCGCAAATATACCCGCTGGAGCGCCAAGGCACAACAGCAAAACACCACCCGCTCTAGTGCAAAGACATCCGCTCGAGCACAGAATACACTCCCCTAGTATTTTTACTGACTTCAGACACCCGCTCGAGCGCAACAAACCCGCTCGAGCGTAAGCAACTCCACTTGAGCGTGGAAAACACTTCTGCAGTACATTGGCAGACGCACAAAATGTTGAAAGGAAGCAAACTCCGCTCGAGCGCAACAAGACCTACTCAAGCGGATGATAAAAAATCTGAGCAACAAGATTAGAGACTAAAACTTAACCAACCTGTTACAAACCTGCCCAACACATCCCAAAACTCAAATACAAAGAATTAAAGGACGGAAATGAAACCTATACAACAACCGACATCTACGGAACCGAGTCCGGAATACAATAACCAATGGAGGGAAAACCGGGATCGCTTTAACCTCCCCTCTCTTAAAGAATTTCGTCCCCGAAATTAAATATAAGTTTCAAAATTGTGATTTATCAATTCTCAACAATATTACAATTCAACATTCCACATCCTGACCCATTACCAGTCATCCCATCTCTATTCAAGAGGCAATTCACAATATAATTCAATATGCATTATCAACATGTTTTTCTTTAAAATTCAACAAATTCCAATACCATATTCCACCATTCCGTAACATATTTAGTATTAATGATATGTTTGCATTTCTACAACACATTCAACATATACAATGCTAAATTTAAACTTCCTTTTTCAAGGCATACTCAACCATTACAATATTTACATAAACCAAAACATATACAATATTCTTAGGGTTTATCAACAAAACAAAGTTTCCAATACATGATTATACATTAACAAACAAGTCCGGATATTTCTCACGGACTTCCAACTCACGTTCCCAAGTGGCTTCCTCAACCCCGTGATGTTTCCACAAAACTTTTACCAAGGGTATCTGTAGACACCCTATTTTTGACCGTCCTCAAGACTTGGACGTCATCGTTTGAACACTCGATGATCATCCATGTTTGTGTTCGTTTTGAGTTCTCGGAGGCCTCGGCCGCGTGCCTTGCCTCAGGATCTCTCAACTTTCCTGTTTTGTGCTTGGTTGTGGACCAAACACTTGTGTTTTAGCTTCTAGGGAAAGAGGGTGGCTTATTGGCCATCCCCTCAACCCATCGGCCATGGCTTGAGGCCATCGACCTTGTTTCCTTGAAATCGGCCAAAAGTTTTGGCCGATCGGCACTATATTTGGTCGGCTGGCACTTATGTTGGTCGATCGGCTATGTTTGCTGGCAGAACGCTGTTCATCTGCTTTATACAGATATTTTATACCAGCTATCACAGCTGGCATCCACAATCCACCCCCTCCATACACGTGTATGGAGGGATTTGCTCATTTTCTTAGCTTCTCTTAGAAGCTTTAGAATTTGGAATTCTATAAAGAAGGAGCCCTTCCTCCCTCCTCAAGGGTTCAGAGAAAAACTGCTCTGGAGAGAATAGATATACTTTTGTATCTATTCTTCTTTGTTTAGTCTTGTTTTGTGTTCAAAAGTGTAGTATTGTCTTACTATTGCACACAAACACCTAGTAGAACACCATCCTTGGTTGCTGAGGTGCTAGGCAGTTGGTGTTAGAGTTCTTGGGGTGGTTTTGATTAGAGAAAGTTGCTGGAGTGCTGTTCTTGAAGGTGTTCTTCAAGGGTGAGCATTCTTGCTTTTAATACCCCATTCTTGCTTAAGCTTTTAACTCTTCTTGCTTATTGTTTTAAGCTTAGCTCTTAACTGATAAAAGTTCTATTTTTACATACTTTTGATCTTTGTTTAAGGTCACTTTTGTTTTTGGGGTTGTTTACCCCCTCTTAGGCCTTGTTTGACCTTGTTTTTGTGCTTTATTTTTAAGCTTTGAGATCACCTTGTTTTGGCCTTCTCACCACTGAAATCCAGAGAGATTTCAGTGGTGGGGATGGTGCTTTAAGGTCTCAAAAAGGAGAGGGTCATCCCCTCTCCTTGTTGTCTTGTATGGAAGTATAAATGGCTTATATTGGTAGCATGTTTGCTTAGCATGTTTTAACTCCATTTCAGCAAGTATTTGGTGTTATTTTGTCATGCTATACCTCTGTTTCGAGTTGGTTTAGTTGGCTCTTACATGCTTCATGTACTTGCCTTGCAATCCTTTCATTAGCCTTAACATGCATCATGCTTTAAGCCATGTTTGTAACCATGCTAGAGCTCTGATTTGAATTGTTTTGATCATATATGCCGTGCTTTGTATAGCTACCATACAATCTAGCTTGTTAGCTTTGAGTGTCCAAGTCACTAGCATGCTCTACTTGGGGCCATTTCAGTGATTTGTCATCACTTGCTATGTTATTTCAGTCCATATAGTATGCTCATATACTTGCACTTATCACTCCTTTAATGTTTTAAAGAGTTGATTTTTTATGCCTCTTGAATGAATGATTGTGTATGCTTCCATGTTTAGGTCTTTTGTATGCCATCTAAGTGTGTTTTTAGTCTTGTTTGGACCTGCTTTAGGACTGTTTTGGTTGTCCTTGGCTCTTTGGGGCTTGGTTCATGTGGCCTTAGTATAAGCTCCTTGGCTAGCCTTAAGCCTTGAGCCTTATTGCATGCCATGCTTGCATTGTTTGGTTGATTTGGCATCATTCCATGCTTATTTTCAGAGCTTATAGTGTTGTTACACTTCCACTTTTGTCACTCTTTGAGCACTCTTGAGATTTGTGCTTTTAGGCCTAAGTGATGGACCAATATGTGTGCATGTTTGTCTTGCATTTTGGTGCCTTAGTCTTGGTATTTTTGGCCACTGATTTTGGCATGGCTGAGGTCTACCCGTGTTAGTTTAAGTCCATCTTGGCATGTTGTTGCATGCTTGTCTTGTATGTTGTTGCATGCTTGCTTCATTTTGCACGTTGTTACATGCTACGCATGTTCATATGTTTAGGTTGTATACCTATTGCATATTAGTTGTATTGCATCGTATTATTGCATGTTATTGCATTTTAGTTGTTGGTATTTTTGTTGCACACCTATTACATTGTATGCATGCATGTTTGCATGCTTAGATTTCATATTGTTGCATCCTTACTAGTTCGCATGTTGTCACATGCTTGAATGCTTAGGTTGCATAGGATTGTGTGTGCATTCCCTTGCCTCTTGATCAAGCATGATAGAGGTTTGGGGCCCTTATGTGTTTTGTGCATTTCATTTGATATTGAATTGTACATTTGGCTCCTTTGGCCATCATGCATTGAAATGCGTGATTGGTGGCCCGAGGGTCGAGGACTGCACTCCTTTGAGTCTCAAACATGATAAGGAGGGTGGTCGTGCAAACATTATCTTGTAGATGTATTGCCATGCTCTGTTCGTCCTCTGCTGCAGCAAAACAGCATTCTGCAGGAAGAAATGGCCAGTCATCTACTTTCAGTGCCGATCGGCTAACCATGGTTGGCTGATAGCTTCATAATTGATCGATGGCACCTTCCCATTGGCTGGTGACCACTCCTCTTGGCCGATGGCTTCTCACAGTGTATAAGAAGTGATTCTGGAGCATCACAAAGACTTGTGTAGTCTTCAGAGGTACAAAACAGTGCAAATAGAGGCAACATGTAGCATGGCAATGGATTTCCGAGCGAAGCCGACCGAGTGCACGTGCATCCCTCGTCACAAGGCCATTTCAGTGTTTTAATAGCTTAGAATAGTTATTTACTTTGATTTGGTTGTGTAATTAATTAATTAGCTTGTTAGTTGATTAGTTAGTTAATTTGTATTATTCTTTCAGATCCTCCGTCGAGAGGGCGAATTTTGTAATAAGTGTGCGTGAGTGTGTGAATGTCTTCCAACCCTACGTCTTTCTTCCTTTTACTTATCTGCTTTTAGTGGTTGGTTTTAGGGCATGTTTTAATTAGCATACTTATGCTTGCATGTTTGCATCATTCATCTGTCTTGCATGCACCGGGCTCGGCGCATCATACTAACTACATCGTATTTCAATTCCTATTTGAATACATGTATCAAGTTGCATCTCATATGTCATCTTAGAATAGCTGAGCCTATTTCTAGTTGTATTTTGCATGTGTTGCATTAGCCATCTTAACATTAGCTAGGATCATGCATTGATTACAAACTAGCTTCTTGTTTTGGCTCGGAGTACTAGGTAAGCTTTTATGCTTTAGCATCTTGCATGAATGTGAGTATTGCCATGAAAGCATGCTTGCCATGAGGCTATTTGCTTATGTGATTTAACTGCCTGAATGCCTGTGGGTGAAGGTTGGATTACTTGAATTGGAACAATTCATCGAAATGCGAGTTTTAAGCCCACTTGAGAGTGGCAAAATCATGTTTTCTAAGCCCACCTGAGGGTGGCAAATACACATCTTAGCCTACTTGCGAGTGGCACATTCAAACCATTTTCAAACAAATATGTGATGTTTTATTCCAAATTAGGCGATCTAATCTATACTTGTGTGTTGTGTGCATCACATAGTAATTCTAGCTAATCAACCGGAATAAGAACACATGTGTTTTCAAAAATGAGATATCATGTTTAGTAGTGGCCGATCTTTGATCGGGCAAGCGGGGGTGCTCATAGATGACCTTCCCCAATCGTACCCAAGTTCCCGAGCCGAGGCAACTTTGGTGATGACGGACACGTGGCCTTAGGCAACGAGACAGGGTTTCCTAAATTCTCCCAAAAATAAAACATTTAGGTGGCGACTTTATATCTGGCAAAGTAGTCCATGTTTGGCACTTCTTTACAAAAATCAGTTTTCCAAAACGATTTGCCAGATTTGGATTCTTTGGTTATTTATCAATCTCACATCGCATATTATGAGATCAGATTAAGAACTGAGACATTTGAGTCTGAACTGTAGCATAAGGCCCTCGGGGCGTGTCTATAGTTTCTGGCGACTCTGCTGGGGATTTAGAGAACTTGACTCGAACTCATCATATGTTGTTTTGACTACACTTATGTCTCTCATCGCATTACATTTGCATTGGTGCGCCTAGGACACCGTGTTTGCCGTATGCTATTCCTAAACGGTTTGTCGAAAGCTTGCTTCGAGAAGCGTGCCATATGGCTGACCGGTTGCGGGCTCTGCCACGACGGGAACACAAACCCCGATTTTACCGAGGCACCCTTTTTGACCATTCGACCAAGTGCGTATCGGAATCCATAGTGACTATTCCAAACTAGGACAGGTTGCTTACCCGATTATAGGTTGTTTGAAATCGCTGCATGCATAGTGAAACCCTAGCTCCTGACAAAGTACGGCAGGGAAACCCTACCCCAACATAGGGGTGTTTTGGCTCTCATTTACTTGCTATGTGTTTTTAGAATGTGCCTCTACAGGGAATGCATATATCAGTTTGCAAGTCTGAGTATCAGGTCTGTAGGCATCAATATTTTGAGAATCAGTTATATCTGTGGGTATCAGATTCAGTTTTGGGGCAGTAATTTAGGGAACAGTGATTAGTGGTCGAATACAGCTATTCAACTAAGCTTATATCTGTTCTGGTGAAATTGGGCTGAGATGTTGTATGTTTTCTCTTTCAGTTTAGAGATTCAGTTCAGAGCAACCAGTGTTCCCTTTGCTGAGGCAAGGCAGAGAAAGCTAGTCAAGGCTCACCGGTTCATCAGATCCGTCAGTCACGAGTCACATCACCTTCGTTCAGTTCAGTAGACTCGTGATGACATAGAATTCAGAAGAAATTGTGGTTATGGTAGCCGCATTAAACCAGGGAATCGCCATGTAGGGTGAGACCGATGTTGAAATACAGCGCCCGCCCTGGTCGCCTGTCGCACATTGATCTGGGAACCCCAGTTATTTCAAGCCCGTGAGCCCACCACTGTTGAGCTGATGGGAATGATTAGCGATCTTCAGAGATCTGTGGCTGATCGAGCCTATGGAATGTCGGCCTCGCCGCCGACCACATCATACGTTGGAAACTTCATGCTGGAAGAGCCTCCACTATTGGGGCAACTTGTAATTGAACTCAACCAACCTGAAGCCATCCCAAGTCCCGACAATGGCATGTCGACAACAACCGGGCTCCGCTCTGATATAGTAACCCACACCTTCGACCAAGCTGAGGCCAGTGGAAAGAACAAGGTGGGGGCAGACACTGATCCCTATGAACAACTTCTACAGGCTGTTGAGGCTTTGAAAGCTGGGGGACTGAACAAACAGCAAGTGCTCGCTGTTGCTACAAAAACTGTGAATGACACTTTCGTTACTCAGAACGAGGGCAGTTCAAGCGAAGAAAAAAATCGGGAGAAGGGTTGTCATACCAGAACCGTTCCTTCCAACCCTAATTCTGCACCTAGGAAAGATTAGTAGACCAATCCTGCACCTGCCGATTCCTTTTCTAGTGCACCCAGCAAAAACCCACAAACCTTGAAGTACCAACCCTGAGTTCGGAGGGTCTTCCACGCCCTCTATATGCCTTTGTCCAAGGCTCTTCAAATCCTTGCTGAAAAGGGGCATCTCAAACCCCTCGAGCCTCGGTCTCTCCCTAGTCGTCTTCCATCTGGTCATGACGCTACCCAGTACTGCGCGTACCATCAACAGACCGGCCATAACACTGACAATTGCTTCCGTCTTCGCCATGAAGTACATGATTTGTTTGATAACGGGGTTGTCCTCCTACCTAGCTCAGCAAAGTCTATCGTCACTGGATCAGTGAACTTCGAGGATAATACAAGTATGTGATCAGGGGATGAACCACCTGTGGGCGACGCTCGGTTTACTTCAGATGTGGCGTATGGCATGCACTGTCTTGAGCATTTGCGAATGCTAGTTTTTGTAGTTTCTGACTTGGATGTTGAGTCAGTTCTGTGGTTTTGTTTTAAGTCAATCTTTTTGATTAAGGGTCTGTCTTGTTGTATCAAATCAGTCTTGTTCAAACCTCACTGTCTTGTTTTGTGTTTATTGTTTTCTTTTGAGTCTGTCTCTGCCATGGAGCCAGTTGTGCCAACAGATCTGATGGGAAACAACTGTGGTTTTCATGTTTTTGTGCTTATTTCTGCTTTGAGCTAGTTATGCCAGCAAATTTGGATGAAACGGCAGTCCATTTCACCTGCTCTTCTGTACCTTGAAGTCATTGCATTGACCTAAGTTTTTTAAAACTTTTTGAACACTACGGTGAAAACAAAGAGGAAGGAATTCCTTGGGATTTGCAAAAATTTGATCAATTGAGAAGAAGAGAGGCATGCTAAGCCCTTAATGAATGAGATCATGCTTGTTATCATGATTATTGAGAAGGATCCTGGCTTGATCCAGATTGGTTCTACATTGTCTTCAGCGCGAGCAATTTGTCGCTTTCTTAAAAGATTTCAAAAAATATTTTGCGTGATCTTGCGAAGACCTGTGTGGAATCACTCTTGAGATTGTGCAGCCTAGGATCTCTCAGCCTCAAGACTCGACCCCTCATTTTCAAACCTTGGACTTAAATTCAGAATGTTCAATGGTCAACCGTCAAAGGAAGCCTGTGTGGCTAGATTTGAAGCAGCCCATGAATTAGAGGCAAGAAAGTCAGATCAAGAAGATCATATGTCATCAAAAGAAGCTTGCAAAGCTAGATCAGAAGTACCCCTGGAACTAGGGGCAAAATGTCCGTTGTGCTCGAAGAGCCGAAGATGGATAATTCCGCAAATCAATGAAGATCGACAAGAATGTCAAATTCCAGAAGGGAGGAAAGAAGAAAGTTTTGTTGAAGAACAACCGAGTTCCTATCTACAACACTAGGGGTAAATTTAGCCCCCATTGGATGGAATCAGCGAACAACAGCCACTCTCCTAGATTCAGATGACTTTAGGATCTCAAAACCATTTGACATGGACAAAGCTACACTTTTACCCTTGAGAGGCTTGCTGGGCTGAAAACCCCAAAGGGCGACCCAGGCAAAAGTTAGAGCAAGAAAAAAATACAAAAAAAAAAGAGCAAAAAAAATTATGAAAAGAAATGAAAAGAAAAGATGAAAAAATAAGAAAAGAAATGAAAAGAATTGAAAAGAAACGAAGAATAAAACTCGCAAGGTTGAAAACCCAGAAGGGCGGCCTTGGCAAAAGTTAGAGCATAAAATGAGAGGTTAATACACGAGTGTACCTTAATCTGAACTACGTAAGGCTTGATTCCCATGTTTGGGATACGTAGGCAACTTCATTATGAAGTCCAGCCATAAACACTTCAAATTCGACTGTGTCCATGTGATGGTTCTGGTCATCTTTGTCTTCTCTGTATCCGATAGTTCGGTTGTGATCGTCACTTTGAGGACTGATTACGGTGCGCTGCGGTGCCATCCAAACAAGAGGCAACTTTCTATTGCCTTACAATGTGCTGCGGTGCTATTCAAACAAGGGGCAATTTTCCATTGTCATACAGTGCCACTCAAACAAGGGGCAATTTTCCATTGTTATGGATATGAGGTTGTGCATCTCAAGAGTAGGTTCCGTGCTCGTTGAGCATTGGCCGTTTGCAAAAATAGTTTTTGAGAATTTTTACTGAGGTTGACTAATTCTCTCGAAAATTACTCTATTTTTCCAAAACTGGACCATTTCTTGGACCCAAAAAAGGAAAATTTTCAGTGCTCATAACCTAACTTGCATGATTTTAAATCAGAAAATCGAACAAGTATGTTAATCTAACTTTTATCTTGGTCAAAATTGTTTTGGTAGAAAACCAAAACAAAAAATGGTCAAAGTAATGAACTAGGGGCACAGTTGAGTCAGGTGTTCTGTCTTTTCCCCATTGTCAACATACTTGCCAGAAAAGGCACTCTACCTGCTAGAAAAGGGCACAACTGTAGTTAACAACTAAAATAGTTTTTGAGAATTTTTACTGAGGTTGACTAATTCTCTCGAAAATTACTCTATTTTTCCAAAACTGGACCATTTCTTGGACCCAAAAAAGAAAAATTTTCAGTGCTCATAACCTAACTTGCATGATTTTAAATCAGAAAATCGAACACGTATGTTAATCTAACTTTTATCTTGGTCAAAATTGTTTTGGTAGAAAACCAAAACAAAAAATGGTCAAAATAATGAACTAGGGGCAAAGTTGAGTCAGGTGTTCTGTCTTTTCCCCATTGTCAACATACTTGCCAGAAAAGGCACTCTACCTGCTAGAAAAGGGCACAATTGTAGTTAACAACAAAGGGCAGAAAGCTCTCACATCCTCCGGGCAACGAGGTATAACTTCATCAAAAACAAACAAGGACTAGCTTGTGAAGATGAAATGCTTGCATATCTAAGAAAGGGTTGTAGAGCACGTAGTAGAAGAAGAAAACTCAAATCAAAATAGGCAACATTAACATTTACAACCCTATCTATAAATATACACATTTTTGCTGTAACAACTGAGCTTGATAGAGTAATAAAACACTTGGCCCATGATATTCGACTGGTACATTGACAAAGCCCCCAATTTACTGTATATATATAGGGTTTTGATTAAGAGTGTTCACGTTTGGTGGACTTTGAGACTAATTTTGGTGATTAAAACTGTTCAATTTTTAAGATTACAAGGTAAAATATTCATATAAAAAATCAAGATAATCAAACATCGATAGATATATGCTTGAATCAGGGGTAGGTCCACTATTTGACTCACCCTGAAACTCTTTTTCCTGCTATCATATATTGCTATTATATATAATTGTTCATCAAGTCCTCCCATTATAATTTTGAACACCTTGTTACTCCAACTCTGAACACCAAACAAGAAGTTTTTTCAATTTAAGAAACAAAAATCACCATAGAAGAGGTTTAAATGGTTTATTTTCATCAAGATTGAAAAAAGAAAAAAAAAATAGTGTCAAATTGAATTTTTTGGTTTGGATGAGAATTGAAACTGACTTCATGCTATAGTTTAGTTTGGTCAATTTAATATACATGAGAGATTTATATGAGATTTTATAGAATTTTATAGAAATTTGTAAGATCTCAATTGGAAATAAATGAAGAAAAATGGTGAAATATATGATAAATATTGATATGTAGTTTCTTTTATATAATTTATAAAATTTAAGTTTTGAAATGTCTAATAAATATTTTTAGAGTCACCACTGGTTTGAATCATATTTGTTTTAAAAAATGAGCAACAAATATAATTTTAAAAATAACAATTCATTTTTTATAATATAAATGTGATTCAAACATGTAATTATCAATGTCTAATTATCTTGATTTTTTTCATAAATATTTTGGTCAATGAATCTTAAAAAATGAACGGCTCGATTCATTGAGATTGGCGCCAAAATGGGCCACCAAATCCAAACACTCTCTCAAATTAAGATGACCAACTTGAAAGAATCTAAACTCATATATATATATATATATATATATATATAATAGCAATATCTATCAAGCTACTTCTAATATTATTTTATAATTTTTTACAAAATATTAAGGGAAATTGATTTTTAGCGAAATAGTGTAGTGACCCATTTTTTTTTTTTAAAAATAGCTAGTGCATAATTTAATTGAGCAAAATTTGAGTGCCGAGTAAATTCTGGGCGAAAACAGTTCGGTTTTGTATTTTTTAAAAATAGTTTCCGATTTTAGAAAATGATGAAAATTTTATAGGTTGTTCCCATATGAATCTAGCACGTTGGATAAAAATTTCAGAATTAAATGATGAATATTTATTTTATGAAAATTCACGGGCTGATTGGTGTTCAGTTTAATTTATAGCAGAATTTTGTTATTTAAATTTTAGATCATGATTTGGATAGATTTGTTGGGTCTACTTTGATATGTAGATTTAATAAAATTTAAGTTTGTTTAATTACTCATATTTAACTATTTGGTCCTTTTTAATTATGTGATTGGTAATAATCACATTGGGAGTTGTTATTATTTATTATATAGGATTATAATAAATATTTGATAGGTGATTTTATGGTGTGTACTATATGATGAAAAATTATATATTTTATAAAGAATGAAAATGTGTATATTTCGTAGTAAGCAAAATATTATATTTTATGATAAGAAAAATTATATCATTTTATAATCTATATTATAAAATTTTAAGATATTATTGCAAAAATTAAATTGTGATTTTTTTTTTTTGAAAAGACGAACCCCTGGGAGGGCAACCCACATGGGCTGCCTCCCTTTTGTCCTTCTTTTCCTTTTTTTTTTTTTTTTGACTTGCATTTTAGAGGCCCCTTTCCCTCTCTCTCTCTCACTTCCTCCACTGATGCTCAATCTTTGAGCTTAGAGTGAAAGTCTTTAGAGTGAGATTTTGTAAAAGTGTTGTAAATGAAAGTCTGAGAGCTCATCGTGATCTTCACAATGGTGTACATGCTCCCTCGGGCCTCACTACAGTTCGGACTCGATTTGTGTCGCGGTCCTGTATCTAATTTCGCATAGTGTAATGCAAGACCGATGAAATCATCAAAGAGTCCAAATCCGACAAATCGTTTTTGAAAACAGATTTTTTGAAAGAAGTGCCAAACATGGACTGCTTTGCCAGATACAGAGTTGCCACCTAAATATTTTATTTTGGGAAAATTTAGGAAACCCTGACTCGTTGCCTAAGGCCACGTGTCCGTCATCACCAAAGTTGCCTTGGCTCGGGAACTTGGGTACGATTGGGGAAGGTCACTTCGTGAGCACCCCCGCTTGTCCGATCAAAGATCGGCCTCTACTAACCATGATATCTAGTTTTAAAAACATTATGCGTTTTTATTCCGGTTATTAGCCTAGATTTACTATGTGCATCACAGCATACAAGTATAAACTGGGTCGCCTGAATTGGAACAAAACATTTCATGTTTGTTTATTTGAAAATAGTTTGATGGTGCTACCCGCAAGTAGGCTAAGACGTGGATTTGCAACCCTCGAATGGGCTTAGAAAACATGATTTTGCCACTATCTAGTGGGCTTAAAACTCACAATTAATGAATTGTTCCAATTCAAATAACCCAACCTTCACCCACAGGCGTTCAGGCAGTTATATCATATAAGCACATAGCCTCATAGTAAGCATGCTATCATGGCAGTCACTGACACACATGCAAGGATGCTAAAGCATAAACACTTACCGAGTACTCCAAGCCAAAACAAAAGCTATGTTAGAAATCCATGCATGATCCTAACTATACAGAAATGCCTAATGCAACACATGCAAAATGCAACTAAGATAGGCTCGGCTATTCTAAAGATGGCATGTGAAATGCTACAACTAACAAGTATTCAACTCGAAATCAAAATACAAATGCAGTTACTATGATGCGCCGAGCCCGGTGTATGCAAGACAGATGAATGAATGCAAACATGCTATCATACTGTATGCTAATTGAAACATGCCCTAATCTAACCATCATAAGCTGGTAAATAAAAGGGAGAAAGACGTGAGGTTGGAAGACATACATCACACGCACGCACACTTACTACAGTTGTGCCCTTGCTCGGAGGGTCCGAATAAATAATATACAGTCCGAATAAATAGTACAGTCCGAATAAATACAAAATCCTAATTAATTAACAAATTAATCTAGGAAAGCAGGTAAATTAGCATGCAAATCCATGGACCGCCTCAGCTCTCTTCCAAATGATGAATGATGCATGCTTGAGTTGCCTTGCGCAAAAATCCACTACGATGCCCCAGGTTGCCTCTGTTTGCAATTGTTCTTGGAATATTGCGCAACGCTCCAGAAGGCCGTTGATATCTGATTTACTGCAACAGAGAGCAACAAAGGGGCATGGCAAAGTATTTTCACATATGTATGCATGACTGTAGACACCCCATTTTTGACCGTCCTCAAGACTTGGACGTCACCGCTCGAACACTCGGTGATTACTCATGTTTGTGTTTCGTTTTGAGTTCCCGGAAGTCTCGGCTATGCGCCTTGCCTCAGGATCTCTCAATTCGACTGTTCTGTGTTTGGTTTTCCACCAAACACTTGTGTTTTTGCTTCTGAGGGTAGAAAGTAGCTTGTTTGCTACCCGTGACACCCACCGGCCTTGGTTTGAGGCCACCGGCCATGTTTTGAGGCTACCGGCCATTGGTGAATTATACCATTGGCCGGTCGGCACTCAGTATGGCTGGCCGGCCATCTGTTTGGCCGGTGACCTCCTTTTCTGGCCGGTAGCACTTTTTTACCTTTTTCAAGCATGGTGCATCCCAGCTGTGCCAGCTGGAATGCACCAAACCTGCCCCGGGGCATACATGTGGCTGTTTTGTCCTTTTTGATCCTTTGGTCAAAGCTTCTTGAGGAAGCTTGACCCTTTGTCAAAGCTTCCTCAAGAAGCTTGCCAGCTGTCCTAGCTTCCTCAGGAAGCCTTGCCGCCTTTGACCCCCTTTTTTTGTTTAGCTTCTTTGAGAAGCTTCAAACCTTTGTTTTGTCTATATATAGAGCCCCTTCTCCTCCTTTGTTGGGTTCAGCAAAAAAACCAGAGGGATATACATATATACATCTGAGATATACCTTCTCTCTCTATATCTCCCTCTCTCTCATCATTTGTGTGTGTTTGAGGGCCTTAAGGTGTATTTTATCCTTAGTTTTGCACACAAACACACACTACGACACCATACTTCGAATTTGAGGGGCTTTGAGGGTTTGTTCTTGAGGTTTTGGACTGGTTTTGATCAAAAGAAGAAGGCTGCACTTGCTGTTCATCAAGGGTTCTTCAAGGGTAACTCTTTTACTTTAGATTCCCCAATCTTGCACTAGACTTTTGCCTATCTTTCTCATTGTTTTAGACTTTGTGTATAACTGAAAAAAGTCTTGTATTTTCATGCTTAAGATACTTCATTAAGGTTGTTTTGGTGTTGGGGGTCGATCTCCCCCACTTAGGCCTTGTTTGGCCCTTTTGGTGCTCTCTTTGCTAAGCTTTGGTTAACCTTGAGTATTAGCCTTCTCACCACTGAAATCCAGTGGATTTTCAGTGGTAAAGAAGAGGTTTTGAGGTCTTGCATAGGGGAGGGACACCCCTTTCCCTTTATCACTCTTTTGCCCTCATTTTTGGCTCATAAGGGTAGCATGTATGCTTGGTTGCATTTGGCCCCATTTCAGAAGTCTTTGGATGTTATTTGGTCACTTATTGCCTCTATTTTTGGTCAGATTTGTGGTCCCTTACATGCATAGTATACTTGCCTTGCATTCCTCCATTTTGCCTAGAAGTAAGCCATGCATTTAGGCCATGATTCTTGCATGCTCTAGCTTAACTCCATGAAGGTCTTAGCATTATTTTGCCATGCTCAAGGACTGTTGGGGGCTGTTTTAGTCATATTTGCCATGTTTAGGGTAGCCTCTTTGCATTTTGGCTTGTGAGCCTTGAGCATGTGTGTCTCTAGCATGCTTAGCCTAGCTTATTCTCATGATTTGGAATCATTAGGGGCCATGTTTCAGTCCATAAACTATGCTTGCATGCATACACTCATCATCTCTTTCATGCTTTAGGGGAGTTGTTTTGTTGTGCCTTGAAATGAGCATTGTATATGCCTATGTGTTTTAGGCTTTGACTTGCCATAACAGTGGGTTTTGGGACTTATTTTAGTACATTAAAACTCTGTTTTTGGTTGCATGATGCATGTCATGAGTGTTTGGGGTAGTTGTAGTAGAATGCTCCTTGTTTTGGGCCTATTAGTATGCATGTTTGCGTGAACATTTATCCATCCATTTTGGCATTTTTGGTTACTGTTTTGGGAATGGGTTGAGGTCTGCCCTTTGTGTCTTAGGTCCACCATTGCATGATCATGTTGCATTGGTTTCATGTTTGCATTGTATCATACTTGCATGCTTGCATATTATTAGCTAGTTGCATTTCATGTCTTATCTTACATGTTTGATTGCATTGCATTGCATCTTACATGCCTAGCATTGTACATTTGCATGTTTAGCTCGCATCACATTTGGCATGTTTTGCATCTTAGCCTCATGTTGCATCTTTGAGCCAAGTTTGTATACATACATTGAATTGTTTGGTTTGGGGTGTCAAACCAAACTTGAGGGGTGAGGAGTGTCCGTACTCCAAGTGACGAAACACATCTCAACCCTCGGTAGCCAATGCCCTTGACTTCAATATGATAGGGTGTCGGCACTCATCTCTTTTGTTGCATTCATTCACATTGAATTGCAAACTTGGCCTCTTAGGCCATCATGTGTCGAAATGCGCAATTGATGGCCCGAGGGTCGAGGGTCATGCTCCCTTGAGTCCCTTGCATGATAGGGAGTGTGTCCATGCTCACATTTGCTCAAAAAAATTCCATGCCATACACTGCTTGCCCTCTGCTGCTGTCAACTGCAGGTTCTGTAGGAAATTTTGGCCGGTCGGCTACCAGGAGTGCCGACCGACCAATAATTTGTGGCCGATAAGCTTGATTAGTGGCCGGTGACCATCCCCTTTGGCCGATGATGTCCCCACTCGGCCGGTGATGCTCCCCAGTGTCCATATAAGCATGCTTGGGGCATGTGAGAATTTTCAGAGGAGCAGGGCAGTGCAACTAGAGGTAACAGTGCTATGGCAACGAGTTTCCGGGCGAGACGAGTCAAACATGCATCGTCCGCGCACCTCGAGGCGGGGCTGCGGCCACCTTTCTTCTGCATTTAATTTGTTAATTAATTAGAAATTTTTGTAATTAATTATTTAGCTTAAGAGTTAATTAATTAGGTGGTTTGTAATATTTATTCGGACCCTCCGAATGAGGGCAATTGTATAATAAGCGTGCGTGAGTGTGTGTACGTCTCCCAACCCCACGTCTTTTTTCCCTTTTATTTACTAGCTTTCGATGGTTAGCCTGTGGCATGTTTCAATTGGCATACAGTATGATAGCATGCGTGCATCTATACATTTGTCTTACATGCATCGAGCTCAGCGCATCATACTAACTGCATTTGTATTGCAATTCTAAAGTTGAATACATGTTAGTTGTAGCATCATCACATGCCATCTTAGAATAGCTGAGCCTATTGTAGTTGCATCTTGTATGTGTTGCATTAGCCATCTTAACATGAGCTAGGATCATGCATTGATTACTAACTAGCTTTTGTTTTGGCTTGGAGTACTAGGTAAGCATTTACGCTTTAGCATACCGCATGCGTGTGAGTGTTGCCATAATAGCATGATTACCATAAGGCTAGCTGCTTATGTGATATAACTGCTTGAGTGCCTGTGGGTGGAGGTCGAATTACCTAAATTGGAATAATGCATTAAAACTGTGAGTTTTAAGCCCACTAGATAGTGGCAAAACCATTTTTTCTAAAGCCCACTTGAGGGTGGCAAAACCTGCATTTTAGCCTACTTACGAGTAGCAAACCATTTTCGAAACAAGCATGAAATGTTTTGTTCCAATTTAGGCGATTTGGTCTATACTTGTTTGCAGTGTGCATAACATAGTAATTCTAGGCTAAATAACCGGAATAAGAACACATAACGTTTTCAAAAACAGATATCACGGTTAGTAGAGGCCGATCTTCGGACCGAGCGAGAGGGGGTGCTCATAGCTAACCTTCCCCAATCGTACCCAAGCTCCTGAGCCGAGGCAACTTTGGTGATGACGGACACGTGGCCTTTGGCACCGAGTCAGGGTTTTCAAAATTCCTCATAAAAAATATTTAGGTGGCGACTCTGTGTAGACGCGCCCGCGGGCCTCGCTACAGTTCGGACTCGATTTGTGTCACAGTTCTTAATCTAAACCAAAGAGTCCAAATCTGGCAAATCGTTTTGAGAAAACAGATTTTTAGAAAAGAAGTGCCAAACATGGACTGCTTTGCCAGATACAGAGTCGCCACCTAAATATTTTATTTTGGGGGAATTTAGGAAACCCTGACTCGATGCCAAAGGCCACGTGTCCGTCATCACCAAAGTTGCCTCGGCTCGGGAGCTAGGGTACGATTGGGGAAGGTCAGCTATGAGCACCCCCTCTCGCCCGATCAAAGATCGGCCTCTACTAACCGTGATATCTTGTTTTGAAAGCATTATGTGTTCTTACCTCAGTTATTAGCCTAGAATTACTATGTTATGCGCACAACAAACAAGTATAGACCGAACCGCCTAAATTGGAACAAAACATTTCATGTTTGTTTTGAAAATGATTTGCTACTCGTAAGCAGGCTAAAATGCAGGTTTTGCCACCCTCAAGTGGGCTTTGGAAAAGATGATTTTGCCACTATCTAGTGGGCTTTAAACTCACGGTTTTTAATGCAATATCCCAATTTAAGCAATTCGACCTTCATCCACAGGCATTCAAGCAGTTATATCACATAAGCAGCTAGCCTCATGGTAAACATGCTATTATGGCAACACCCACACGCATACGGTATGCTAAAGCATAAAAGCTCACCTAGTACTCCAAGCTAAAACATAAACCAGTTAGTAATCACGTGCATGATCCTAGTTCATGTTTTTGAAATGGCTAATGCAACACATGCAAAGATGCAATCCAAACAGGCTCGGCTATCCTAAACATGGCATGTGAAATGCTGCAAATAACATGTACTCAATTTGGGATTGAAAATACGATGCAGTTAGTATGATGCGCCGAGCCCGGTGCATGCGAAACAGATGAATGAATGCAAACATGCTGTCATGCTGTTATGCTAATTTAAATATGCCCTAGTCTACCATCATAAGCAGGTAAATAAAAGGGAAGAAAGATGTGGGATTGGAAGACATGCACACACGCACCCACACTTATTACAAATTTGCCCTCGCTCAGAGGGACCAAAAGAATAATACAATCTGAATAATGAATTACCTATCCTAGCTAATTAATTATTACAGACCCTCTAATTTAACAAATTAAACGCGGAATAGAGATGGCCGCAACCCTACCTCGGGATACGCAAATGATGCATGCTCGATCCGTCTTGCCCGGAAACCCGTACCATGCCACTGCTGCCTCTGTTAATGCTACCTCGCTTCTCTGAAAATTGCTAAAGTCCAGGAATATGATCTCTGAACACTGTAGAACACCATCGGCTAAGAGAAATAACCACCGGCCATGGGAAATTTCCATCGGCTGCTTTTAAGTCTATCGGCCACCAATCCACGGCCGGTCAGCGTTCTACAGTGCCGGTCGGCAAAAACTTCCTGCAGAAACTGGTTTTTGACAGCAACAAGGACAGACAGTGTATGGCATGGAATTTCAAGCAAATGTATGCGTGGGCACACTCTCTATCATGCAATGGACTCAAGGGAGCATGGCCCTCGACCCTCGGGCCATCAATCATACATTTTGATGTATGATGGCCTAAGAGGCCGAGGTTGCAATTCAATGTAAAATGCATGCAAACAAAACACATGAATACCAACTCCCTATCATGTTGGAGTCAAGGGGATTGGCGACCGAGGGTTGAGGCGTGTTTTGTCACTTGAAGTACAAACACTCCTCAATCCCCATGCCCGGTTTGACACCCCAAACCAAGCAATGCAATGCATGGTATGCAAACATGGCTCGAAAATGCAACATATTACTAAAATGCAAAGCATGCCAAATGTAATGCAACATATCATGGCAAGCATGCAATGTTCCTAACATGCAATGCTACAATGCAATTCATCATACAATGCCAACATGGTACAATGCACGCATGCAATTAGAGGCAACAAGTCAAACATGCAACCATGTCCAAGAAGGGACTTAGATTGAAATGGGAGACCTCAAACACCCCCAAAACAGTGGCTAAAAGTGCCTCAAGTGACGGACAAAATGCACTACAAACATGCAAGCCAAAAGAGGGGCCAAAGCTAAGGCATAACAAAGGGCATTCTACCACCACTGACCCAAACAAACATGGCATGAACTATGCAACCAAAAACAGAATTTTAGCATGCAAAAAGAGCCCCAAAACCCACACATATGGCATCCCAAAATGCCTTAAACATACAAGCATGCACAATGCCCGTTTCAAGGCACAAAACTACAACGCCTTAAAGCATGGGAAGGGACACAAATGACAATATAAGACCACCTTACATGGACTAAAATATGATCTTAAATAATGCCAAATCATGAGGATAGTCTAAGTTAAGCATGCTAGAAGCCGAAACACTCAAGGCCTACAAGCCAAAATGCAAAGCAACTACATCAAGCATGTCAAACATGACCAAAACAGTGGCCAACAGACCTTAAGCATGACAAATCATGACCAAAAGCTTCAACAAGCTAAGCTAAATCGTGCAAGCATGGAAGCCTAAATAGAAGATGCATTTCTAGGCAAAATGGGGAAATACAAATCGTGCAAGCATGAGAGGGGTCAACAAACCAACATGGGACCGAGGTAAAACATGATAAATAAACACCAAACAACCTCTGAAATTAAGCCAAACAAAGCTAGGCATAAATGCTACCCTTTAAACCAAAACAAGGATAAAAGAGAGACAAAAGGGGAGAGGGGTGTCCCTCCCCTATGCAAGACCCCAAACCATCTTCTTCACCACTGAAAATCCACTGGATTTCAGTGGTGAAAAGAGCAATACAACAAAGCTTAAAGAAAAAGCACCAAAAGAGGCCAAAAGAGGCCTAAGAGGGGGAGTTCGACCCCCAATGCCAAAATGACCTCAATGAGATGTCTTAAGCATGAAAATACAAAGCTTTTTTCAGTTATACACAAAGCCTAAAACAGAAAACAAGATGGGTCAAAAGCCAATGCAATATTGGGGAAACTAAAGTAAAGTGATTACCCTTGAAGAACCCTTGAAGAACAGTTGGTCCAGCCACCCTCTACTGACCAAAATCAATCCAAAACTTCAACAAACAACCCTCAAAGTCCCTCAAAGTCGAAGTAAGGTGTGGTAGTGTGTGTGTTAGTGCAAAACTAAGGTAAAAATGCACTTTTGGGCCACAAAACACACACAAGGGAGGAGAGAGAGGGAAATATAGAGAGAGAGTGTATATGTATATGTGTAAGCTCTGGTTTCTCTTTTTAAAATCACCAACCTGGAATAAGGAGGAGAGCTCTCCTCTTATAGAAGTCCCCCTTGCAAAGCTTACCAAACAAGCTTGCTTAGAGGGAAATCCCTCCATACACGTGTATGGAGGGGAACAGAGTGGGTGCCAGCTATCACAGCTGGCACAAAATATCTACTAAAAGTAGATGAATAGTGATCAGCCATTCAAAATTGCCATTTTGGAAAAATAAATGGCCGACCGGCAATATACATTGCCGATGGCATAAAATCACTGGCCGGTGGCCTCAAGCCATGGCCGGTGATGTGTAGGGGTGCCTCACAAGGAATTCCCTGCCCCTCCAAGGCAAAACACAAGTGTTTGGTGCAAAACCAGACATAACATGATTGAGTCGAGAGATCCTGAGGTAAGGCGCGCAACCGAGACCTCCGGGAACACAAGACGAACACAAACAAGGGTAATCACCAAGTGTTCCAATGGTGACGTCTAAGTCTTGAGGACGGTCAAAAATGGGGTGTCTACAGTTGTCCCTCTTTGACAGAACTCAAAAGTCATAACAATGACGGGAGTGAATGTCAAAGCCCAGAGGCGACCCATTTTTGACAAGGCCGAAGACTCAGACAAACATGCAAGGCAAACAAGATATGCGCCGGAAAGCAGGGGCAAAATACAAGACAATGCACAGAGCCGGACATAACTTATGATCATGCAAAGAAAGCTGTAACGAAGCATACATGCGACAGTTTTAAGCTAGCATACACCAAACTACACTACAATGCAGAAAGGATGTAAGAGAATTATGCAATTCTCGATACGTCTCACTCGGAGGATACAATACCTGTGCGGCTCGTCTGGTTGCATCAACCTCAAATGAACCATACATACAATATCGTGCCTGCAAAGAAAACAAACTTAATAGGTACAATATCGTTAGCAACATGCATAATAGTGTACTCGAAATGCGTGACAACGCAAAGCAAGTGGGAAGCATAATAATGCTGTGAAGGCACAGATATGTAAGTGGAGCACGCGGTCTATGCAGGCAACGAAATTGATCATGAGCATGCAGTCTACGCAAGTAATGAAATTGAACATAAGAATGCGATCTACGCAAGTAGAACATGTGGTCTACGCGAGTAAAACATGCGGTCTATGCAGAGAAAACATGCGGTCTATGCAAAGAAAGCATTGCGGTCTACGCAAGTAATGAATTTGAACATAAGAATGCGGTCCACGCAAGCAAAACATGCGGTCTACGCAAGCAAAACATGCGGTCTACACAGGTAATGAAATTGATTACAAACATGCGGTCTACGCAAGCAAAACATGCGGTCTACACAAGCGAAACATGCGGTCTATGCAAGTAATGAAATTGAACATAAGAATGCGGTCCACGCAAACAGAACATGCGGTCTACGCAAGCAAAACATGTGGTCTACGCAAGTAATGAAATTGATTACAAACATGCGGTCTACGCAAGTGAAACATGCGGTCTACGCAAGTAAAACATGCGGTCTACGCAAGTAATGAAATTGATTACAAACATGCGGTCTGCGCAAGCAAAACATGCAGTCTATGCAAGTGAAACATGCGGTCTACGCAAGCAATGAAATTGGTTTCAACATGCGGTCTACGCAAGTAAAACATGCGGTCTACGCAAGTAATGAAATTGATTACAAACATGCGGTCTACGCAAGCAAAACATGCGGTCTACGCAAGTAAAACATGCGGTCTACGCAAGTAGTGTGTATGAGAAGAGTTGAATGTACACATGTAAGTAAAAACATGTTATTCACGATGCTAGAATGTAAAGTACTGTAACACAGCATAATTGAAACGATTTGTGGAATTCACAACACATGAAAAGGATACGGGACGGGACGTTCTTCGTATGTATCGAGCATTGCTCGCAGAAGTTGTGGCCTGAAGTCAACTCGAAGGTTCACGTTTCAAAAGTATGTTTTCCCGCATTGTCTCGAGTGATGAAGGTGCCAAACCATGTAGTTGACCCGAACAAAGGTGCGGAAGGTGCGTAGACCGCAAGGGGAGTTTTACTGGTATCAATTCCGACACTTTGCTACCCTACCATTCTATGCTTTACTTTCCTTTTTACTGGTAGTTTAAGCACATTGCACTGCCTCGGGCAGGTTTTATTCTTTCTCAAAATTACATATTTTGCAAAAAACGTGATGGAAATGAAACGACCATTTTGTTCAAAAGATGTTGCAATTGTATACTTTCTACGCATCGCATCGCATCGCAAGGTATCACACCACAATGTGAACGAAATTGAACCTGTTTTGAATATTGAGTACTTGCATCATAATAATCAGGTAGTGAACCGACTTACAACTCGATAAGCAAAACAAAGGCATGATATAACCAATCAAGTGTGAGCACAACTCGATAAACAAATCAAAGACTTAAGGAGAGTGAAATACAACTCGATAAACAAATGTACAATAACTTGATAAGCAGACAGGTGTGACTCCGCAAGAATCGATCACCAGGGAGAGATTGGAGGTGGTGGAGTTCCCCAACCCCTAGCATAAACAGCTCAGGGAACAAGGAGGAAGACCATCGGCCAGGGGGGGAAGGCCATCGGCCACAAGAAATGGCCATCGGCCAGAAATTTGTTCTGTCGGCAAAAGGTGATGGCCGGTCGACACAATATTTGGTCGGCCGTCCATGAATGAAGGAATCACCAGAATGTTGACACCTGTCCTCCACCCAACCTTATCTCCTACAAAAGACCTCAGCTTCGTAGTTTTTCTCAATTCTACACTGATTTGCTCTAATGGAAGAGTTTCTTGCTCAAAATCTTACAGCTTGGATTGCTAGCTTGGATGGCTCGGAAAAGTTAAATTTCCGGGGTTTCGGCATAAATGCACTATTCACTCTGGGTCGTACCCCGTTGCACCTTCCGTTTCTCCATGCCGCGGTGAGGTTTTGGAATCCGGTGACGCATGTCTTTAGCTTTGCTGGGCAAGAGATATGTCCTACCTTTGAAAATTTTCGAGCCTGAATGGAGTCTGAGCGCGACGAGGAGCTCCTGCCCCAACTTAATTTTGGCCATGCCCAATCCGTAGGGCAAATGTGCGGACTCACTATGCGTGACGCTCGGTCTCTGATTTGTGACGGGATGCTGGATGTTCCGAGTTTGATCTATCAGTTTTCTGATGCCGGTGATCGCAACAACCATCATTGGCAAGGCTTCCAGCGACACGCCCTCTGTTTGTGCATGCTATCTCATTTTCTATTTGTCTCAGGCTCCGAAGGGTCTAGTGTCCGGCTGACCGAGGTTGCCCAAGGCTTGAAGGAGGGCAAGAGCTGTATTGCCATGACTCTGGCTGAGACGTTGATGGGCTTAGACGCCTTTTATCATCGTGAGACGACCAGATTAGCAAGGAGTCCACTACTACTACAGGTAATGTTTCCCACCCAATCTCACATATGTATCGCTCATATCACTCGGCCCTCAAGCTCGGATTTTCTCACAAAAACCCTATTCTCACTTTTCTCTCAACGTACATCTCTCTATTCTTTATTCTCTCATTTTCCATCCCTTCCCAGGTATGGTTGATGGACAAACTGTAGGTTGTGGACTCTTGCCCAGCATATTCAGCTCGCGGCTACTTCTTCCGGCACCGTCTAGTCAATGCCCTTGATGAGGGATGGTAGTTCGCTTGGATGTGCCGCTTGTCCGCAGACCGTATTGCTTGGCGGTGCCCTTGGCTGAGCCTTCCGGCAATGAGTTACAACATGTCCCGGCAGACTGGGATTCAATTGATTGGTCTCACTCACTGTGTATTATACTTTCCATTCTGGATTCGGCGCCAATTTGGCCATGATCAGACCTGCCCGCCAGAGGGGATAGAGTATCCTGCTGCATTCCCAGCCCGAGGCGCACAGCTTGCTCGGCAGGCCACCGCGTGGAGGATGAGAGAACTCCTGGCCCCCGCTCTCACTTTCAGTTATACTTTGTCTGACGAGTGCTTGGATTGGCTCAATGAAGAGGCACAGATTGGGCCCAGCTTGGCATCAGAGGCTTCGACCAGCTCTGGGATGGGGCGCAGGAGCACCTGACTTGACTATGCCCCGGATTTATTGCTTTATTAGTACTTTCAAGTTTTCTTTATGAATATAGCAAAAAGCAACTTCGATTGTATGCAAGAGCAGGAGAACTCTGTTTTGAAATCAATGAAATTGAAGGTTGTGGCACTGAAAATTTTCCGCTTTGGTCCAAAAATGGTCTTAGTTGTAAAAAAGATTATTTTGAACAGAGTCAACTTTTATTAAAACTTTTCAGAATCATTTTCGATGTGGATCAGAGCTGGACACGCCTGAAATCTGTCACCGAGATGCATAACCCCGGATCCCTGCAACTGGAAAGTTGCCCCTAGTTTGAAGAGTACCGCGGCACTGCATTAGCAACGGAAAGTTGCCCTTAGTCTGAATAGCACTGCACTGGAGATTCCAGTGGATGCTGATAGACAAAGATAACTGAGATGATCGAATGGACAAAGTTGATAAGGGAAAAGTTTATGGCTGAACTTCAGGATGAAGTTGCCTACGTATCCCAAAGATGGGAATCAAGCCTTACGTAGTTCAGGCTTAGGTTCACTCGAGTATTTTCACTCTTCTTTTACGCTCTAATTTTGGCCAAGGCCGCCCTTTGCGGGTTTTCAACCTTGCAAGCTCAGTTTTTATATTTTCTAATTTTCTATGCTCTAACTTTTGCCTAGGTCACCCTTTCGGGTTTTCGGCCTAGCGAGCCTCTCAAGGGTAATATTTCTTCAACTTGTCCATGTTGATCGGTTGGGAGAACTCCAGGCCATCTAGGTCCATCAGAACCACAGCTCCACCTGACCAGATAGCTTTGATGATGTAGGGACCAGTCCAATTAGGTCTGAACTTGCCCCTAGGGTCGTGGATGGGAGCTCGGTTGTCTTTGAGCACCAAATCTCCTTCCTTTAGATTCCTGGACTTAACTTTCTTGTCGAAAGCCCGGGCAATTCTACGCTGATAACCTTGAACATGGTACAGTGCTTTCAGTCTTCTCTCATCAAAGAGCATGAGTTCCTCAAACCTGCTCTGCTACCAATCTGCTTCAGCTATTTGACACTCAGCCAATACTCGCAATGACAGAACCTCAACCTCGATAGGTAGAACCACCTCCATCCCATAAACCAATGAATACGGAGTCGCTCCGGTAGAAGTTCTAATTGAAGTCATGTAGCCCCACAGAGCAAATGGCAGTTTATCTGCCCAATCCCGGTAGGTTTCCACCATCTTCTACAGTATATGCTTGATGTTCTTGTTGGCGGCCTCAACTGCTCCGTTGGTTTGCGGCCGGTATGTGGACGACTTATGAAAAGCCACATTATATTTCTCCAACAAGTCAATCACTTCCTTCTTGAAGTGGGAACCGTTATCTGAAATGACCTCGTTTGGGACTCCATAACGGTAGATGATGTTGTTTCTGATGAACTTTGCGACGTGCGACGCCTTCAACACCGCATATGATTGGGCCTCGACCCACTTTGTGAAATAATCTATCGCGACCAAGATAAACTCATGCCCATTCGACCCTTTTGGAGTAACAGCCCCAATCACATGAATTCCCCAAGCTGAAAATGGCCATGGTGAAGTCATGTTGTACAGCTTCGACGGCGGAATATTCATGCGATTCGCATGGATCTGACATTTGTGGCATCGCCGAACAAAACTGATATAATCCTCCTCCATGGTGGACCAGTAGTAACCCTGTCGGAGGATCTTCCGTGCTAGCATTACTCCGCTCATGTGTGCACTGCACTCTCCTCCATGAATGGCCTCCATCAGGCGCTTCGATTCTTCGGCTTCGACACACAGCTTGTGCATTCCCAGATGACCTCTCTTATACAGCTTACCCCCACAGATGATGAACTAAATGGCCATTCTTCTGATTGCCCTTTTATCCTTGGCATTTACCCCTGGCGGATATGCTTCCTTCTCCAAGAAGTTCCAAATATCGTAATACCAGGGGTTTTCGTCCTAAACCTCATCTATAGCAGCAATCGACTCATAGGCTGGCGCAAATTTCTGGTCAATGATGACTGGACGCATCCAGACTCCGAACGGGATGTCTATCATGGAAGATAGAGTTGCTAAAGAATCTGCGAACCTGTTGTTCTCTCTTCGAAGATGAGCAAAGTTTAGCTTCTCGAACCTAGGAATTAACAAGTCCAAGGTCTGGTGATAGATCATCATCTTTTCTTCTTTGACTTTCCAGTCTCCTTTTGCTTGAGACACAACAAGGTTCGAGTCACCGATGACGTCCAACCGTCTTGCCCCTAATTCCAGGGCTGCTTCTAGACCGACAATGCATGCCTCATATTCTGCTTCGTTGTTCGAGACTTTGAACCGGAGCTTGAAGGCTAGAGGGATACGGGAATTGTCGGGTGCTATCAGCAACACTCTTATCCCATACCCGTATTGATTTGATGCTCCGTCAAAGTACATCGTCCAATAGTCGTCGTCGATGTGCAAAATGGCTTCATCTGGAAATAAGTACTCAACTGCTTCACCCCCTTCCACTGGATGATCGGCTAAGAACTCTGCCACTGCTCTTCCCTTGACTGACTTGCGCGTCACATATTTTAGATCGAATTCGGAAAGCAACAGCAACCAACGAGCTAGCCTACCCGTAAGTGCCGGCTTCTCGAAAAGATATTTGATGGGATCGAGTCATGAAACCAACATTACGAAGTGAGCTAACAGGTAGTGCCGCAGCTTCCTAGTAGCCCATACCAGAGCTAAGCAAGCCTTCTCTAATGGTGTGTAGCGAGTCTCATACTCTAGCATCTTCTTGCTCAGATAGTAGATAGCCCTCTCCACCTTGTCCTCTGATTCTTGCGCAAGCATGCAACCCATCGTGGTCTCAGTCACTGAAAGATACAATATCAACGATCTCCCCTATTCTGGCGGCGATAACACGGGCGGGTTCTGTAAACATTCTTTGATCTGTTCAAAAGCAGCTTGGCATCGGCCGTCCCATTAGAATTTCTTGCCTTTCTTCAGGAGACCAAAAAGTGGTTCACAAGTCAAGGTTAATTTCGAGATAAACCGTCTTATGAATTGCACTTTACCTAGAAAGCCTCGCACTTCCTTTTCAGTCCTTGGTGGTGGCATTTCTAAGATGGCCTTGATTTTTGAAGGGTCGACCTTGATGCCCCTTTGTGTAATCAGAAATCCCAGCATTTTTCCCGTTGTAACACCGAGCGTACACTTCTGAGGATTTAGCCGCAACCGAAATTCTCTGATCCTTTGAAAGAACTTTTGCAAGGCGGTGTAGTGGCCCTCTCTTTCCTTGGACTTGACAATCATGTCATCGACGTACACCTCAACCTCTTTGTGGATCATATCATGCAATATTGTAGTCGCGGCCCGTTGATATGTAGCTCCAGCATTCTTTAATCCAAATGGCATCACTCTGTAGCAGTAAGTCCCCCACGGAGTGGTGAAAGCAGTCTTTTCCCTGTCTTCTGGTGCCATCACTATCTGATTGTAACCTGAGAAGCCATCCATGAACGAAAGCAAAGCATGCCCCGCTGTAAAATCCACTAACTCATCAATATGTGGCAGGGGAAAGTCATCCTTCGGACTGGCTCTGTTCAAATCCCTGAAATCCACGCATACTCGGATCTTGCCATCTTTCTTCGGTACTGGAACAATGTTGGCCAACCAAGTCGGGTATTCGGATACCAGCAGGAAGCCTGCATCGATCTGCTTGGTAACCTCTTCCTTAATTTTGATGGCCCAGTCCGGATGAATCCTTCTGAGCTTTTGTTTGATCGGTCGGGCCTCGGGGTCAAGAGGGATCCGGTGCTGTACAATCTCAGGATCAATTCCAGGCATGTCTTCGTAGGACCACGCGAAAACGTCTTTGAAATCTTTTAATAAAGCGACTAAGCGCTCACGTTCCTCCGAAGACAACGTGGACCCGATCTGGACCAGCTGCAGGTCCTTCTCAGTACCAACATTCACAGTAGTGATTTCATCCATTAAGGGTTTAACAAATCTTTCCTGCTCTTGGTCAATTAACCGTTGCAAAACCGGGGGAATTTCTTCCTAGTCGTTTTCATCAAAATTTTGAAAATCCTGATTTAAGCAATAAATCAAAGGCACAAAAAAATACTCAGAAACCACATCCACATCATTCTCATTAAATACTTCCAAGCCGTCCGATTCTTCTGTTACAACAGACTCAAAAGAGAAAGAAAATGATGACCTAGACAGGACTGTGGCATCCGGGTTATCACCCCTAGGAATACCGGACTCAGACTCAGTTGAGCTGGAACCTGATTCCCACTCACAAGACCCGGTGGAATCAGATTCCGGCTCACTACCTGACCTGGTGCTGCTTGATAAAAATCCCTCTTCGTATTGCCAGACGAGAGAGGGTGCGATGGATGCATCCAAAATAGTCGATGGTAGGCCCGCAGCCGTTTCATTCCCGATCATGCATAGCGAGGAGTTATCCCCCAAGCACTTCTGTACGATCGGAGGATCTAAAAGTAGACATGCCAGTGCTACCCCCATTTCAATCTCGGCGCCTTCGGAATCCGCTTCCTTACACTGCTCAAACTCAGCTAACGGGTCTGTTTGCTCTTTGGCAACGTCATCCCCGGATATTTGCAGGTCGAAGAAGATCTCGAAACCTGGCACGCGCTTCTTTTCCGCGTTCAGCCACGGTTCTGGGAAGCCGCAAAACGGAAAATCCTCCCCCTCCCGGACGAAGCGTCCGTTTAGGGTACCCTGAATGGGCCTGTACATCAACTCAAAAGGCTTCCTAGCCTGCTTTGCTCTGGCTCTTCCAGCCATTTCCTTTCCCTTCCTTATCCAGTCCTCTTTGGTGGGTAGATAACCCAATCCAAAGGCATGAGGGTTGTGTGGCACTTCGGCCAATGCTGCGACGCCTTTCTGGCCGCTCCTTCCCAATCCCATCCCGGGGATGTGTTGGAGTTTGTTCGTGAGATAGACTACTTGAGCACTGACATATATCCCTTCATTAGCTGCCATGATGTTCTGTACAACCTGAGCTTCAGCTAGGGTGAAACCTGATATGAACACATCCTCCATGCCATGCTCGATTTCTAGAACAGGCGTGGATACCTCCGGCGGCGGATGAATTGATGAATTTCCGAAGACAGTGGCTACTCCCTTCCCATAGGGGTATTTCACCACTTGATGTAGGGTGGAGGAGACTGCCTTTACCTGATGCAGCCACGGCCCTCCCAAAAGCAGGTTGAAAGTTGCAGGAACCTCCAAGACATGGAAATCTATCTCATGCTGTCCTGGCCCAACCTTTGTTTGAATCTTAACTGTTCCCATTACTTCCCGGCTTGTGTTGTCATACGTCCGAATCACCTGGGCTGTTGGCACAAAGTCCGCGATTTTCAAACCGATCGCATAGGTTGTCCTTGTCGGGCAGACGTTGATGGCGGACCCTGTGTCAACAAGAACCACTGGTATCCATTTATTCCTACACTCCACAGAGATGTGGAGCGGCTTGTTATGGTTTGCCCCCTCGGGTGGTAATTCCTTGTTGGAAAATGTCAGCATTGGGGTAGCTCCTCCCGAAAAAACCAATCCAACCAACTGCTCCGGCGTAGTCTCTATTGAGAGTCTGGCCTTGTCCATGGCTGAAAGGACAGCCTGCCTATGTACTTGAGAAGCCATAAGCAGCCCCCAGATGGAGATGTCTGCTTGCATCGTTTTCAATTGTCTCAATATGGCCTCATCCTCGAGTTGCTTCTCTTTTTGCTTCTCTGCCTCCCTATCTTTTCCAGATGCCTCTGGTTGATCTAGGTGTGGAGGCTTGAAATACCGTCCACTCCTAGTCATGTGATCGACTTCGCCGACATACCAGGTATCATCTAGTTGGTTACTCCCCCAATCCTCGTCTGTGTGGGCAAGACATAGATCATCGTCTTCCAACCATATTCCATCTGCAGCCGACAGGCACCTGTCCGGTTCTGGCATGACTGTTCTCATACTCGCAGTACCTTCTATCGCTATGCTCGCGACATTCTCCATTTCTGTGCTCATAGCAGTCTCAGTCCCCACATGAGCTTTTGCCTTCCCGATTCTCTCAGAATCTTCGAATCTTTCTTGTTCCGACGGTGTCGATGCAGCTGACTGTTCGATAATCCCCGTACTAGAAATGCTCTAACCCCGAGCGAAATTCTTGACACCGGCGCTCTCCGGTGATGTACTCTGTTCTCCAACTCTTCCGGCTGTCACTGACATTCTTGCCCCTGCCGGGCCTTGTTGGGGCTAAAACTCTTCTACCACATCTGGTTGATCGTCCAACCATCCCATAGCCTCTGTTGATTCCTCATAATCGAACCAGTTGACGGCTGAGTCTCCTGGATCTTGGTTACTGTAAAATCGGAGCTTGGCAAGATCCTCTTTCACAACCGTTAAATCATCCGTTGCCTATTCTAGATTGTCCTCTTGGATCACACACAGCTCCCCTTCTGTTGGTAGTTCCATATCTGGCCTATCCTGGCCTATTGACAAAATGTAGTCACCTGGATTATAAGCATTCCCAACACCACTCCCAGATTCCGCAGACTCCGGCTCAACAACCCCCTTCTCCTTTGAATCTTCTCTCTCCTGTTCTTGGCAGTCACCACCGCCGGTTTAGGTTGGGTTATGGAGATGTCCATCATGCACAAAGCGGTGCAATCGGGAAGGAACACTTTCGGCTTAGGCAGGTGGGAAGGAGTGATATAGATGCTAGGATCGTAAGGCATGACCCCAGTTTGGATGAAGTTGACTCTTTTGGGCGGTGGAGCTTGGTTATGTGTGGGGAGAGGGTTCGTAGTAACGTTGGGTTTCTCAAGAGGCAAAATCACCCCGTTATCAATGAGATCTTGAATCTCATGACGTAATCGGAAGCACAGATCGGTGTCATGATCGTGCTGTTGGTGAAATGCGCAATATTTGGTCGGATTGTGGGCAGCGGGGAGTCTTTCTGGTAGGGGCCACGGCTCTAGGGGCTTCAGATGCCCTTTTCTAATTAAAACCCCCAAAGCTTTGGACAGGGGCATATAAAGTGGAGCGAAGGTTCTGGTGTTTTTGGGTAGGTATTTGACTGTTTGTGGGTTGCTTTCGGACGCACCGAAGAATGGTGCGGCCGCCATAGTTCTTGGGGGAGGGTTGGTGGTGACCATACTCACTTCGGAGGTCCTGGTAGTTGTAGCGCCACTCGGGCCTGCATTAGTGTTACGATTGAAAGTTCTGTGAGGTTGCTCCCGGTCATTATCAATTAAGCCTTGCTTTAAGGCATCCTCAATCTGCACCCCCATTTCATGTAAATCAGAAAAGGTAGGGAAGGGGAGTACAATCATCTTTTGCATCAACTTCGGCTGAAGATTGCGCACAATCATCCGAATCTGGTCTTTGTCTGTGGGCCTTAAGGTCATTATCGAAGCCTTAGCCCGCCATCTGGTCACGAATTCTGAGAAGCTCTCTTTGGGTTCTTGCCTCGTTGTCTCGAGATCTCGGGTCGTAATCTCGATTTGTGTATTGTATGAGTACTGCAAGATGAAGGCCTCAGCCATTTCGTCCCAGCTTCTCTTGATGTCATCCTCCAATTTGGCATACCATATGGCCGCTACACCCGATAGGGTCCGGCCAAATAGAGACAGCTTCTGCAGTCTAGTAAGGCCCATTGGCCTTAGGATATCTGAAAACAACCTCAGGTGCACCATGGGGTCCCCGGACCCATCAAATCGATCAATGTGCGGCATCTTGAATCTGTCAGGCAGCGTCACAGCTGTGTCGGTGTATCCATCTTCGATGTCAGGGATGGTCTTGACTCCCTGGGATTTCTTAAACATCTTTTCGAACTTGCTTAATTTTAAGGCTGTGGGGTCCACTTCGAACTCAAAAGGAGAGTCCGGTATATTGACAGGCGTGGATGCCTTGGATAGTTGTGGTGGAATCGGGAGCGGAGCTGGCCCCGCTGGAAGGTCTGTATCCTCTTGGACATTCCGGGCATTCGGTGTTTCTTCGGGTATCCGGCCCTTGACTTCAATATGATAGGGTGTCGGCACTCATCTCTTTTGTTGCATTCATTCACATTGAATTGCAAACTTGGCCTCTTAGGCCATCATGCATCGAAATGCGCAATTGATGGCCCGAGGGTCGAGGGTCATGCTCCCTTGAGTCCCTTGCATGATAGGGAGTGTGTCCATGCTCACATTTGCTCAAAAAAATTCCATGCCATACACTGCTTGCCCTCTGCTACAGTCAACTGTAGGTTCTGCAGGAAATTTTGGCCGGTCGGCTACCAGGAGTGCCGACCGACCAATAATTTGTGGCTGATAAGCTTGATCAGTGGCCGGTGACCATCCCCTTTGGCCGATGATGTCCCCACTCGGCCGGTGATGCTCCCCAGTGTCCATATAAGCATTCTTGGGGCATGTGAGAATTTTCAGAGGAGCAGGGCAGTGCAACTAGAGGCAACAGTGCTATGGCAACGAGTTTCCGGGCGAGACGAGTCAAGCATGCATTGTCCGCGCACCTCGAGGCGGGGCTGCGGCCACCTTTCTTCTGCATTTAATTTGTTAATTAATTAGAAATTTTTGTAATTAATTATTTAGCTTAAGAGTTAATTAATTAGGTGGTTTGTAATATTTATTCGGACCCTCCGAGCGAGGGCAATTGTATAATAAGTGTGCGTGAGTGTGTGTATGTCTCCCAACCCCACGTCTTTTTTCCCTTTTATTTACTAGCTTTCGGTGGTTAGCCTAGGGCATGTTTCAATTAGCATATAGTATGATAGCATGCGTGCATCCATACATTGTCTTACATGCATCGAGCTCGGCGCATCATACTAACAGCATTTGTATTGCAATTCTAAAGTTGAATACATGTTAGTTATAGCATCATCACATGCCATCTTAGAATAGCCGAGCCTATTGTAGTTGCATCTTGTATGTGTTGTATTAGCCATCTTAACATGAGCTAGAATCATGCATTGATTACTAACTAGCCTTTGTTTTGGCTCGGAGTACCAGGTAAGCATTTACGCTTTAGCATACTGCATGCGTGTGAGTGTTGCCATAATAGGATGATTACCATAAGGCTAGCTGCTTATGTGATATAACTGCTTGAGTGCCTGTGGGTGGAGGTCGAATTACCTAAATTGGAATAATGCATTAAAACTGTGAGTTTTAAGCCCACTAGATAGTGGCAAAACCATCTTTTCTAAAGCCCACTTGAGGGTGGCAAAACCTGCATTTTAGCCTACTTACGAGTAGCAAACCATTTTCGAAACAAGCATGAAATGTTTTGTTCCAATTTAGGCGATTTGGTCTATACTTGTTTGCTGTGCGCATAACATAGTAATTCTAGGCTAAATAACCGGAATAAGAACACATAACGTTTTCAAAAACGGATATCACGATTAGTAGAGGCCGATCTTCGGATCGAGCGAGAGGGGGTGCTCATAGCTGACCTTCCCCAATCGTACCCAAGCTCCCGAGCCGAGGCAACTTTGGTGATGACGGACACGTGGCCTTTGGCACCGAGTCAGGGTTTCCTAAATTTCTCATAAAAAATATTCTGGTGGCGACTCTGTGTAGACGCGCCCGCGGGCCTCGCTACAGTTTGGACTCGATTTGTGTCACGGTTCTTAATCTGAACCAAAGAGTCCAAATCTGGCAAATCGTTTTGAGAAAACAGATTTTTAGAAAAGAAGTGCCAAACATGGACTGCTTTGCCAGATACAGAGTCGCCACCTAAATATTTTATTTTGGGGGAATTTAGGAAACCCTGACTCGATGCCAAAGGCCACGTGCCCGTCATCACCAAAGTTGCCTCGGCTCGGGAGCTAGGGTACGATTGGGGAAGGTCAGCTATGAGCACCCCCTCTCGCCCGATCAAAGATCGGCCTCTACTAACCGTGATATCTTGTTTTGAAAGCATCATGTGTTCTTACCTCAGTTGTTAGCCTAGAATTACTATGTTATGCGCACAACAAACAAGTATAGACTGAACCGCCTAAATTGGAACAAAACATTTCATGTTTGTTTTGAAAATGGTTTGCTACTCATAAGCAGGTTAAAATGCAGGTTTTGCCACCATCAAGTGGGCTTTGGAAAAGATGATTTTGCCATTATCTAGTGGGCTTTAAACTCACGGTTTTTAATGCATTATCCCAATTTAAGCAATTCGACCTTCATCCACAGGCATTCAAGCAGTTATATCACATAAGCAGCTAGCCTCATGGTAAACATGCTATTATGGAAACACCCACACGCATGCGGTATGCTAAAGCATAAAAGCTCACCTAGTACTCCAAGCTAAAACAGAAACCAGTTAGTAATCACATGCATGATCCTAGTTCATGTTTTTGAAATGGCTAATGCAACACATGCAAAGATGCAATCCAAACAGGCTCGGCTATCCTAAACATGGCATGTGAAATGCTGCAAATAACATGTACTCAATTTGGGATTGAAAATACGATGCAGTTAGTATGATGCGCCGAGCCCGGTGCATACGAAACAGATGAATGAATGCAAACATGCTGTCATGCTGTTATGCTAATTTAAATATGCCCTAGTCTACCATCATAAGCAGGTAAATAAAAGGGAAGAAAGACGTGGGATTGGAAGACATGCACACACGCACCCACACTTCTTACAAATTTGCCCTCGCTCGGAGGGACCAAAAGAATAATACAATCTGAATAATGAATTACCTATCCTAGCTAATTAATTATTACAGACCCTCTAATTTAACAAATTAAACGCGGAATAGAGATGGCCACAACCCTGCCTCGGGATACACAAATGATGCATGCTCGATCCGTCTTGCCCGGAAACCCGTACCATGCCACTGCTGCCTCTGTTAATGCTGCCTCGCTTCTCTGAAAATTGCCAAAGTCTTGGAATATGATCTCTGAACACTGTAGAACACCATCGGCTAAGAGAAATAACCACCGGCCATGGGAAATTTCCATCGGCTGCTTTTAAGTCTATCGGCCACCAATCCACAGCCGGTCGGCATTCTACAGTGCCGGTCGGCAAAAACTTCCTGCAGAAACTGGTTTTTGACAGCAACAAGGACAGACAGTGTATGGCATGGAATTTCAAGCAAATGTATGCGCGGGCACACTCCCTATCATGCAATGGACTCAAGGGAGCATGGCCCTCGGCCCTCGGGCTATCAATCATACATTTTGATGTATGATGGCCTAGGAGGCCGAGGTTGCAATTCAATGTAAAATGCATGCAAACAAAACACATGAATACTAACTCCCTATCATGTTGGAGTCAAGGGGATTGGCAACCGAGGGTTGAGGCGTGTTTTGTCACTTGAAGTACAAACACTCCTCAATCCCCATGCCCGGTTTGACACCCCAAACCAAGCAATGCAATGCATGGTATGCAAACATGGCTCGAAAATGCAACATATTACTAAAATGCAAAGCATGCCAAATGTAATGCAACATATCATGGCAAGCATGCAATGTTCCTAACATGCAATGCTACAATGCAATTCATCATACAATGCCAACATGGTACAATGCATGCATGCAATTAGAGGCAACAAGTCAAACATGCAACCATGTCCAAGAAGGGACTTAGACTGAAATGGGAGGCCTCAAACACCCCAAAAACAGTGGCTAAAAGTGCCTCAAGTGACGGACAAAATGCACTACAAACATGCAAGCCAAAAGAGGGGCCAAAGCTAAGGCATAACAAAGGGCATTCTACCACCACTGACCCAAACAAACATGGCATGAACTATGCAACCAAAAACAGAATTTTAGCATGCAAAAAGCGCCCCAAAACCCACACATATGGCATCCCAAAATGCCTTAAACATACCAGCATGCACAATGCCCGTTTCAAGGCACAAAACTACAACCCCTTAAAGCATGGGAAGGGACACAAATGAAAATATAAGACCACCTTACAAGGACTGAAATATGATCTTAAATAATGCCAAATCATGAGGATAGTCTAAGTTAAGCATGCTAGAAGCCGAAATACTCAAGGCCTACAAGCCAAAATGCAAAGCAACTACATCAAGCATGTCAAACATGACCAAAACAGTGGCCAACAGACCTTAAGCATGACAAATCATGACCAAAAGCTTCAACAAGCTAAGCTAAATCATGCAAGCATGGAAGCCTAAATAGAAGATGCATTTTTAGGCAAAATGGGGAATACAAAGCAAGTGTATTAAGCATGAGAGGGGTCAACAAACCAACATGGGACAGAGGTAAAACATGCTAAATAAACACCAAACAACCTCTGAAATTAAGCCAAACAAAGCTAGGCATACATGCTACCCTTGAAACCAAAACAAGGATAAAAGAGAGACAAAAGGGGAGAGGGGTGTCCCTCCCCTATGCAAGACCTCAAACCATCTTCTTCACCACTGAAAATCCACTGGATTTCAGTGGTGAAAAGAGCAATACAACAAAGGTCAACAAGGCTTAAAGAAAAAGCACCAAAAGAGGCCTAAGAGGGGGAGTTCGACCCCCAATGCCAAAATGACCTCAATGAGATGTCTTAAGAATGAAAATAGAAAGATTTTTTCAGTTATACACAAAGCCTAAAACAGAAAACAAGATGGTTCAAAAGCCAATGCAAGATTGGGGAAACTAAAGTAAAGTGATTACCCTTGAAGAACCCTTGAAGAACAGTTAGTCCAGCCACCCTCTACTGACCAAAATCAGTCCAAAACTTCAACAAACAACCCTCAAAGTCCCTCAAAGTCGAAGTAAGGTGTGGTAGTGTGTGTGTTAGTGCAAAACTAAGGTAAAAATGCACTTTTGGGCCACAAAACACACACAAGGGAGGAGAGAGAGGGAAATATAGAGAGAGAGTGTGTATGTATATGTGTAAGCTCTGGTTTCTCTTTTTAAAATCACCAACCTAGAAGAAGAAGGAGAGCTCTCCTCTTATAGAAGTCCCCTTTGCAAAGCTCACCAAACAAGCTTGCTTAGAGGGAAATCCCTCCATACACGTGTATGGAGGGGAACAGAGTGGGTGCCAGCTATCACAGCTGGCACAAAATATCTACTAAAAGTAGATGAACAGTGATCGGCCATTCAAAATTGCCATTTTGGAAAAATAAATGGCCGACCGGCAACCAATAGTGCCGACCGGCAATATACATTGCCGATGGCATAAAATCACTGGCCGGTGGCCTCAAGCCATGGCCGGTGATGTGTGGGGGTGCCTCACAAGGCATTCCCTGCCCCTCCAAGGCAAAACACAAGTGTTTGGTGCAAAACCAGACACAACATGATCGAGTCGAGAGATCCTGAGGCAAGGCGCGCAACCGAGACCTCCGGGAACTCAAGACGAACACAAACAGGGGTAATCACCAAGTGTTCCAATGGTGACGTCCAAGTCTTGAGGACGGTCAAAAATGGAGTGTCTACACTCTGTATCTGGTAAAGCAGTCCATGTTTGGCACTTCTTTCAAAAAAAAAATCTGTTTTCAAAAACGATTTGCCAGATCTGGACTCTTTGATTATTCATCAGTCCTGCATTGCACTCTGCGAGATTAGATATAGGACTGTGAAATCCAATTGAGTCCAAACTGTAGCATGAGGCCCGAGGGTGCATCTACAATGACTACTCTTCCGGGAGTGTAGTCCTCGATCCTCATGCCACCAATCATGCATATCGATGCATGATGGCCGAGGAGTCGAATTGCACGACTCAATATGAAATGAATGCACATGAAAACACAACAAGACCTAAACTCCATCATGAGTAATCCGAAGTGTTGGCGACAGAGAATTGAGGCACGTTCCGTCACTCGGAGTACGAAACGTCCCTCGTTTCCCGTGCTTGGGCTAACTCCTATCCCAAACACAATGCAAATGAGATGGCATACACAATGCGACTAACATACAACCTAGCATACGCAATGCTATGAAATGGCATACACAATGCTCGATGTAACATGGCATACACAATGCTCTAACATACAACCTAGCACACGCAATGCTAAGGACTGAAATGGCATACACAATGCATGATGGACTTACACCAACACGAGTGGACCTCAGCCACACTCACATCAGTGGCCATGGTATGAAAATGAGAGAATCGAAATGCATGCACACATGCACGAATTCCAAGGACCGAACCTAAGGCATAAAATGCCACTCTACCAAAGCATGGCAAGGGATGAAAGATGGCATACAAACATGTAATTTACAGCACTGAAACATGATGCTAAACGGTCCCGAAACATGGAAATATGGCACCCGATGCATGAAATAAGCCCCGAAACTCAAAGCTAGGCACATGCATTGAATTATAACTATGCAAAGCAAGGATTATTTGGCCATGAAGTACAAAGACAGAGCCAAGGAAGTCCCAAAACATGCACATTTCTAGTTTAAAGCATCGCCAAAAAGTGCTAACATGATGGACAAAAATAGCATGTGAATTCGGCTAGCAAGCATGGTTTACATGGCATGTATATGAAGCGTTTGAGAACTCATCAAACCAGCCAAAAACAGTGAATAAAACATGTTAAAATATGCCCAAATAACCACTGAAATGCAACCAACGCATGCAAAAAAGATGAGCTCCTTTAGAGGGCCATACAAGGGGTTATTAAGCACATACAAGATAGACATGTAACATGGAAAAACCACCTCTGGAAATGAGTTATGAAAGCCCTAAAACCACCAAATAGGCCCTAAAATCAGTCTCGGAAACATACAGAGAAAGGCACCTTTGAAAGGCCTTGAATGGGATTGCTCTATACATGCATCATAGACATAAAATATGAAAAAATGGGCTCTTGACAGAGCTTAGGCAGACCTTAAAACCCTCATAATGAGGCCTGAAACATGACTTCGATGCATGCAAAATAGGGTCCTTTTGGAAGGCCAACCATGCTAGTAAAGAGAATGAGGGGTGAGAGGGTCACTCCTCTATGATTTCGGGGCTCGAAGATACATCAAGGCCACTGAAAATCCACTAGATTTCAGTGGCCAAGATGTCAAAACAAGACCAATGCAAATGCTCAAATGCATGGCTCAAAGCATGAGGAAATGAAGCATGCGAGGAAACAAATGACTCCAAACAGAAAAATGACCTCAATCAAACTTAAAGAGGAGGTCAAAAAAAGACTTTCTTCGGTTTAGGTTGAGGTCCAAAAAACCTCACAAATAAGGCTAATATATCATGCAAAATAAGCCCTAAAAGAGAGATAAAGCATACAAGGGGGGGAGGAGACCTCAAACAGAAAAGTACTCTTAAACAAACATGAAGAGGAGCTCTAAATAAGACTATTTTCAGTATACACCAAGGCACGAAATGCTTGCAAATGGAGCTAAGGTATAGAGCAAAATAATGCAAAAATGAGGGAAATGAGGACTTACCCTTGTAGCACAGCAATTCAGCCAACCCTGGACCAAGAAAGTGAGCTTTGAACCTCTGAAAATAAGTTCCAAGGTGGTGGAATGGATGGTGAAGGTGTTAGGCTTAGAGGTGTAGTGTAAAATGGCCAAGAATATTAGGGTTTGGAGCTTGGAGAAGAAGGCTATGGAGGATGGAGTGTGTATGCCTTAACCAAATGTCTAACCCTTGCAAAATAAGATGGAGGGTTGGTTATATAGAGGGAGAGAAGTAAGGCTTCTTGGAGAAGCCAAGAGAGAGGTTCAAAGCTTCTAAAAGAAGCTTGACCAAAAGGGTCAAACTCCTCATACCAACCAAGCAAAGGGGTCAAAACCTCCTTTTAAGGACCAAAACAAGGGCAAAACCCTCGGACAGTGGGTCGAGTGCTTCACAGCTGGTACAGCTGTGTTGCACTTGAGACGAGCAAAAAGCAGAAAGCTGGCTGACCAGCTAAGGTGGCCGGCTGGCCACTCCCCCTGGTCGGTTGACCAGGGGTCCAAAGGGTAAAGCAAAATTGCTGGTCGGCCTACCCAGAAAGGTGGCCTCCCAGATGAGTAGAACACAGCCTTGTGGTGAAAAACCAGAAAAAGTGACCCAGGAGAGAGGAAAACCAGCTTTTTAGAGGGGTTCAAAAGGGTCAAGAGGAATTACTAGTCGGCCTACTCATATTGGTGGCCTCCCAGATGAGCACAACACAATGGTGGTATGAAAAGCCAGAAATTGTGGCTCAAAAGTGAGAAAAACCAGCTTTCTGTCAGAAAAATCGGCTTTTGGAGAGAGAAAATGAGAAAACTGGCTTTTCAGGGGAAAAGGTGGCCTCCCACCATCCTACCATCTTCCTAACAATGAAAATAAGGTCCCTGCCAAAAATGAACCCTAACCGATGCAAAACGAGGGTTCGGGGGCCAAAACGCGCTGTCTGGGGCCCCGAAAACAGGTTGTTTGGCACCGGAAGTGGCGTATGACCACGAAGGTGGTCTCCCGGGCCACAGTGTCCCTCAAAAGGGAGGAAGCAAGGTGCGTGCCAAAAATCGGAGCAAACAGAGGTAGTTAAGCGGTCCCGAACCGAGGCACACGGCCGACGGCTCCGAAAATCAAAAATTGGGCTCCAAACGGGAAAAATAGCCTACGACCACGAAACATAGCCTACGACCACGAAACATAGCCTACGGCCACTGAGAGATGGTCTACAAGACCTCTCCCTCCTTTTGGAAAGAGAAAACTGAGAAAACAGGACCTGGTTCGCAAACCGAGGTAAAGCACAAAAGAGCTCCGAAGTCCGAAGGCAAGCCTCGCAGTCGAGACTCCGCAACCTCAGAACGAGCACAATATGCAACACCACCGAGCGCTCAACTAGTGACGTCTGAGTCTTAAGGTCGGTCAAAAATGAGGTGTCTACAGTTGCCCCTCTTTGACAGAACTCGAAAGTCATACGTGACGGGAGTGAATGTCAAAGTCCAGAGACGACCCATTTTTGACAAGGCCGAAGACTTAGACAAACAGGCAGGATAACAAATGTGTGCCCGCAGGCATGCCCACAGGCAGGGGGCGAGATGTAAAATGATATGCACAAAGCCTGACGTAAATCATGATCATGCGAAGCAGCAAGCTGTAATGAAGCGCACATGCAACAGTTTTATGCAAGAATGCAAAGCAACAACAACATTTCATGCAGTTAAGAATGCGGAGAATTATTCAATTCTCGTCATGTCTCACACGGAGAAGATACGATACCTGTGCGGCTCGTCTGGTCGCACTAGCCTCAAATGAATCGTACATACAATATCGTGCCTGCAAAAGAGAGAAACTCAACAAGCACAACATAGTTAGCAACACATGTTCAACGCTATATCGAACGTAGACAAACAGGGTGCCGATGGGAGAGTGCATTGCAATGCGAGAGACACACGCGTGTCAATGCAAGCTAAGCGTGAGGGTATGACAATACCCTTGAAACGTGCATAACAATGCAAGTGGTATGCATGAGAATGCAAATGACGTGCATAACAATGCAGGATAAGTGCAAATTTGAATGCGTGTTTGACGTGAAATAACGAGCAGAGAAATGCAAGTTTTGGCAAGTGCGACTCAATCGCGACCTCCGGTTTACCTCCCGGAAGGGTCACAACATGCTCAAAAAGGATACATTTTGCTCTTGACGAGTGATGATGAAGCATGCATCGAAAGTTGGAGTTGAAGTTCCCGCGGAGGGATTTTGCGACAAAAAGTGCACTTTTCTTGTACTTTCTCGGGTCCTGGGGACTCCAATCATTACCAAAATTTGCAGAGACCTTGGAGACCACCTTGGGAACACCACCGACCAGGTTTGGTCCCAGGGGGAGGCCACCGACCAGGTTTGAGGAAGAGAGGTGGTCGGCCTACCAGAAAAGGTGGTCGGCCGACCACCTAGTCCAAATCCGGGGCAGTTTGGTCTTTTTGCTCTCATTTCTTTAAATACACAAAGCCAAACACTTTTTGCTCATAACATCAGGTCCAAAATCAGACCCTCTCCCTTCCTAGAGCATTTTGTTTCTCAGATCTGTCCACTATACGCGTTTTCCAACGCCCCACGCCAAGTTGTTTCGTGAAAACTTTCAGTTCTCTTCACTTTGAACCGATTAATTTTTGATTTTGGAGCTTCTTTTCTCATTTTCACCACTTGAGGTAAGTTTGTCTCAACATTTGGAAGATTTTCTCGGGAGTTGACTTTTGTTGACTTTTTCATTTCCCGAGAGTTGACTTTTGCTGACTTTTTCATTTCCCGAGAGTTGACTTTTGTTGACTTTTTCCAATTTTGGTTCATTTTGCTCATTTTTGCTCCTTTTTGCAGATATCTCGAAATGGCCGGTCACTTTCTTCTGGGTGGAGGTCCTCCAAGCGCCGGAGATGATCCAGATATTATGGCTCTGCCTTCGAGGGTTCGACCATTTATTCCTGAGAGGTACGACCCTCCGACACATGTCCTTCCTCAGATAGTTTTCTATCATTTTACTAATTTCGATGATCGAGCACCAGTGGATCTTTTATTGTGGGAGCCAGAGTCTCACCTCTCCCATCAGGCACAGGAGGTATGTACTTCACTTTTACACTTTCTGCCATGTGTAACGTAGTTTGCATTTTCCGTGCATTCCCCGCTTTTGCCATGCTTTTCTGCTCATTCTAGCACATAGCTTGTTCTGAACACTTTAGCCTATGACACAACATTCTGTTTGCATTTTGAACACACAGCTTAATCACTTGAATTTCTGAACACACAGCCCATAAATTGATTGTGAACGCACAACACACAATTGTTGAGAGTAGAACACGCAGCCCAATGCTTTTGAAATCTGAACATACAACCCAAGTACTTGATGTTGAACACACGGTTCAAACTTTGAGGTGAACACACAGCCCACTGATCTTGAAATCTGAACACCCAGCCCAAATACTTGATGTTGAACACACGGCTCAAACTTTGAGGTGAACACACAACCCACTGATCTTGAAATCTGAACACACAACCCAAATACTTGATGTTGAACACACGGCTCAAACTTTGAGGTGAACACACAGCCCACTGATCTCGAAATCTGAACACACAACCCAAATACTTGATGTTGAACACACTGCTCAAACTTTGAGGTGAACACACTGCCCACTGATCTTGAAATCTGAACACACAGCCCAAATACTTGATGTTGAACACACGACTCAAACTTTGAGGTGAACACACAGCCCACTAATCTTGAAATCTGAACACACAGCCCCGATACTTGATGTTGAACACACGGCTCAAACGTTGATTGTACGCAGCTCACAGCATTGGATCTGATTTGGTTTGCACACAGCTTATACATGTCATTTGCACGCAGCTTATTCATTTCGTTCTGAAACTGAATACATGTGTTCATTATGAATGCTGGTGTCTTCTCGTATCACGCGAGGGTATGGCTCCATTGTCGCGAGGGAGTGGTACGCAGAGCTCCCGGAGGCTGTCCGCGAATGGGTTGACCAGGCAGGGTTTGGACCTTTCTGCACAGGGATATCCCGCTATTCTGCCAGTAGGACGTTGATGGGTGTGCTTGTAGAGAGATGGTGGGACACCACCAACTCCTTCCATTTCTCTGCTATCGGGGACATGACTATGACCCCGTCTAATTTTGCGATTCTGACGGGCCTCGACATAGGAGGTTGGTCAATCCCATATGATGAGGATATGGGTGAGTGGGAGGCCACCTGGATTCGTCTATTAGGAGCTCACCCGCTGGTCGACAGATCCTCAGGCCGAGTCCGATACACCTGGTTTTCTACACAGTTCAGGCATAGTGAGCCCGAGATTCCTGAGGAGATTGCACAGTACGCCCGAGGGTTTTTGATGTTCTTCTTCGGAACCACTCTGTTCGCCGATAGGGGGAACACCGTTGGGCTATATCTGCTGAGTGCCCTGGTAGACCTCTCGCAGGTTGGTCAGTATCACTGGGGTGGCGTCAGCTTGGCCACCCTCTATTGCTACATGAGAGCGACCTCCCGCGGACGGGGGAACATAGTCGGCAGCTACTGGAGAGCCCGGGAGGTACCTTTTGCCCTTTCGACTTACATTTCTACTTTTCATTATCTGTACATTGCACGCACGACACACTTTACATTCTGTACTCACATTCTGCATTCAGCATTCTGTATTCGGATTCTGCACTCAGCATTCTGTATTCAGATTGCTTTTGCCCTGTTTTCCACAATTATGGGTTTTTGCGTACTTCCCGACGCTAGCCCTAGTGCTCGAGGTGGAGGCGGCCCTCATGACCCCCTACTCGCTCATTTTCGAGGGCCAGTACCGGCCGAGACCTCGGGAGACCCTTCCCTACCTGCGGCAGTATTTTGACACAGTGCGGCCGACAGAGGTAATTCAGAACTCTCAGACCCTTCCCTACCTGCGGCAGTATTTTGACACAGTTGGTAGGGCCTGGTTCCTGGGGGAACGCTTCATGCACCAGACAATGGGCTACCCTCATCAGGACATCCCCTCAGTACCTCCGGTCGACATGCGGACTTCCGGGAGGCTCACTTCCCAGGAGGTTACTAGTGCCATGCTGGGTATTGATGTATTGCTATATTTGGAGGAGGGGGAGTACGCGACTTACCGTCACACATATTTGATGTCTCCATTGGCAGGTATCCGTACTCCCACGAGGAGGTCTACTGGCATGCCATCCTCGAGTCGCACCTGAGCCAGAGACATTCCTTCGACTAGTAGGGCAGGTACATCTAGGGGTGGGGCTGGGTTGGTCCCCCCAATTCCTTCGACATATCATCACGCTGGATGGCCAGACATCCCTACTGAGTTGACGGGATGGCGATATGGGACTTCCTACTGGATTCCGATAGAGCCTCCTATGCTTGATCCCCGATACGTCAGTGACCCTGACTCACCACCGGTATGCTCCCTTGCTTTTCATTTATCACCCAAATACTTAGGCATTCATTCAGTCACTGATGATCTGAGCTTGTATTTGCAGCCACCCAGAGAGTACATGGACGGGATGCTCGGATTGGTGGCCTCGCTCGAGGGCATGGTCTTGCGGAGAGAGGCGCAGCTGTCCATTCTTGGTTTTCGGGTACTCTTCAATTTTCTCGCATTTATCATACTTCTGTTGACATGTTGAACTTGTACATCTTACTGCATCGATTAATTGTATGTGTAGAGCACATCTGACACTCACCACATTCATGCACTGTATCTGCCTGCACCCACTTCATGTGGTTTTCTTGCATCTGCATTTGATATACATACTTTGGCTGATGTATTGAATTCTTTCTTTTCAGATGCCTCCGCTACATACTGGGCCACAAGCCGGACCATCTGGGCCTTCTCGAGGAGCTGGGCCATCTAGGCCTTCTCGAGGAGTTAGGAGAGGGGAGTCGTCTCGCAGACGAGGTGGGCGCAGAGCACCTATCATAGAGGAGGAGTCCAGCGAGGAGGAGGAGCCTGCGCATCCCAAGTCAGAGACATCTGCTGACAGAGAGGGTGGTTCCGGTTCCAGTTCCGGTTCCGGTTCCGGAGATGAGGCCGAGGAGGATCCCAAGGATGACAGCTCTAACTCAGATGGCGATGATGGTGCTGAGGCTGTTCCGCAGAAGAGGACGAAGAGGGCCTCTTACTCCTGTGCTTGATAGCATTGATGCAGCTGTTCCCTGCTTTATTTGCCTTTTTTACTAGTAGTTGTAGCACATTGTACATTATTAGACAGTTTTATTTTCTGTAAAACTTGTACCCTTGTTGTAAAATGTTGTAGCAAAGGAAGCATGATGGAATGAAACAGCATTTGAAAAGTGTTGTATTTTATGTTCTTAGCATCACGTCGCATCATTTTGCACAAAAAATGAGATTTGAATGAGAATTGAGCATCGAAAATTTGCCAAGTCAGGTAGTGAACCGACACAACAAACTAAACAACTTAACTTACTAAGAAACAACAAAACCCTAGCAAGTTTACAACTCAATAAACAAGACACAACAACGTTGATTAAACAGAGAGTAACAACTCAATATACAAAACTCGACAGCTCGACAAAAGTTAACAACTCGATAAACTTGACAACTCGACAAACGAAACAACAACTCGATAAGCAAAACTTAACAACAACTTTCATAAACAAAAGCATTTCGGACGATCTGGGTGACGGAACGCATCCGAAACAGAGGAAAACTCGCACCTTCAATACCCCCTATGCATGGAAATGCTAGGAAGTTACTTCTAGAAGCCAGGAAAAGACCAAAGGGGTGTTTTCCTCCATGGCCGACCAGCTTTTTCATTTGGGGACCAAGGGGGGTGGTCGGCCTACCAGAAAAGGTTGTCGGCCGACCACCTAGCTCAACAACCATCAGTTTTTCGACACGTGTCCCCCGAATAGTGCCTTATCCTCTTTAAAAGTCCTAGATCCGTGGCTCATTCATTTCACCTCAGTTTTGCACCAAAATGGAGGCGTTTCTTGTCGAAAATCTTGCAGCTTGGATTGCTACGTTAGACGGCTCGAAAAAGTTGAACTTCCGGGGCTTCGGTTTGAATGCACTATTCACGTTGAGCCGTACTTCGCTGCACCTTCCTTTCCTCCATGCTGCGGCGAGGTTTTGGAACCCGGTAACACATGTCTTTAGCTTCGGCGGGCAAGAGATGTGTCCGACCTTCGAAGATTTTCAAGTTTTGATGGAATCTGAACGCCATGAAGAGATTTTGTCCCAGTTTCGCTTCGGTTACGCCCAAGCTTTAGGACAGATGTGTGGGCTCACCATGCATGATGCTCGGTCTCTGATCTGCAACGGGGAACTAGATATCCTTGGCTTGATTCATTGCTTTTTTGATGTCGGTAACTGCGGCGACCATCATTGGCAAGGTTTTCGGCAACACGCCCTTTGCTTGTGCATGTTATCTCACTTTTTGCTTGCCCCGGGCTTTAGCGAATCTAGCATTCATCTGATTGAAGTTGCTCAAGGCTTGAAGGAGGGAAAGAGCTGTATTGTCATGACATTGGCCGAGACGCTGATGGGCTTGGATGCTTTCTATCGCCGAGAGACGACCAGATTCGCGGGGAGTCCACTACTGCTGCAGGTAATGTTTCCCACCCTTTCTCACATATATATTGCCCACATCACTCGGCCCTCAGGCTGGGTTTTTCTCACAAAACCCTTTTTTTACTTTTCTCTCATCGTACATCTCTCTATTCTTTATTCTCTCATTTTTCATCCCTCCCCAGGTATGGTTGATGGATAAATTGCAGGTTGTGGACTCTTGCCCAGCCTACTCAGCTCGCGGCTACTTCTTCCGACAACGACTAGTCGATGCCCTTGATGAGGGATGGTGGCTCGACTGGATGTGCAATTTGTCTGCGGATCGCATTGCTTGGCGCTGTCCTTGGCTCAATCTCTCGGCAATGAGCTATAGCATGTCCCGGCAGACCGGGATCCAGTTGATTGGTCTGACTCATTGTGTGTTCTACTTTTCGTTCTGATTCCGGCGCCAGTTCGGTCATGATCAGACTTGCCCACCAAAGGGGATAGAGTATCCTGCTGCATTCCCGGTTCGAGGCGCACAGCTTGCCCGGTATGCCACAGGAAGGGCCCACTTTGGTATCAAAGGCTTCGACCAGCTCTGGGAGGGGGCGCAGGAACACCTAACTTAGCTATGCCCCGTATTTATTGCTTTATTCGTACTTTCAAGTTTTCTTTATGATTGTAATAAAAAGTAACTTCAATTTGTATGCAAGAGCAAGAGAACTCTGTATTGAAATCAATGAAATTGAAGGTTGTGGGTACTGAAAATTTTCCGCTTTGGTCCAAAAATGGTCTAAGTTGTGAAAAGATTAATTTGAACAAAGTCAACTTTTATTAAAACGCTTCAAAACTTTTTTCGATATGGATCAGAACTGGACATGCCTGAGATCTGTCACTGAGATGCACAACCTCGGATCCCTGCAACTGGAAAGTTGCCCCTAGTCTGAAGAGTACCGAGGCACTGCACAGCAACGGAAAGTTGTCCCTAGTCTGAATAGCACTGCACCGGAGATTATGATTGAAGCTCTTGAATGCTGAATAGACAGAGATGACCTAGATGATCAAATGGACAAAGTTGATCGGGAAAAAGTTTATGGCTGAACTTCAGGATCAAGTTGCCTACGTATCCCAAAGATGGGAATCAAACCTTACGTAGTTCAGGCTTAGGTTCACTCGAGTATTTTCGCTCTCCTTTTATGCTCTAACTTTTGCCAAGGCCGTCTTTGCGGGTTTTCAACCTTGCGAGCCCAGTTTTTATATTTTCCAATTTTTCAATGCTCTAACTTTTGCCTAGGTCACCCTTTTGGGTTTTCGGCCTAGCGAGCCTCTCAGGGGTAATATTTCTTCAACTTGTCCATGTTGATCTGTTGAGAGAACTCTAGGCCATCTAGGTCCATCATAACCACAGCTCCACTTGACCAGATAGACTTAATGATGTAGGGACCAGTCCAATTGGGTCTGAACTTGCCCCTAGGGTCGTGGATAGGAGCTCGGTTGTCCTTGAGCACCAAATCTCCTTCTTTTAGATTCCTGGACTTAACTTTCTTGTTGAAAGCCCTGGCAATTCTGCGTTGATAACCTTGAACATGGTACAGTGCTTTTAGTCTTCTCTCATCAAAGAGCATGAGTTCCTCAAACCTGCTCTGCTGCCAATCTGCTTCGGCTATTTGACACTCAGCCAATACTCGCAATGACGGAACCTCAATCTTGATATGTAGAACGGCCTCCATCACATAAACCAACGAATACGGAGTCGCCACAGTAGAAGTTCTAATTGAAGTCCAGTAGCCCCACAAAGCAAACGGCAGCTTATCTGGCCAATCCCGGTAGGTTTCCACCATTTTCTGCAGTATGTGTTTGATATTCTTGTTGGCGGCCTCGACCGCTCCATTGGTTTGCGGTCGATATGTAGACGACTTATGAAAAGCCACGTTGTATTTCTTCAACAAGTCAATCACTTCCTTCTTGAAGTGGGAACCATTATTTGAAATGACCTCGTTCGGGACCCCATAACGACAGATGATGTTATTTCTGATGAATTTTGCAACATGTGACGCCTTTAACACCGCATAGGTTTGGGCCTCAACCCACTTCGTGAAATAATCTATCGTGACCAGGATGAACTCATGCCCATTCGATCCTTTTGGAGTAACAGCCCCAATCATGTCGATTCCCCAAACTGAAAATGGCCATGGCGAAGTCATATTGTACAGTTTCGACGGCGGGATGTTCATGCGATTTGCATGAATTTGACACTTGTGGCATCGCCGAACAAAGCCGATACAATCCTTCTCCATGGTGGACCAGTAGTAACCCGGTCTGAGGATCTTCCTCGCTAGCATTACTCCGTTCATATGCGAACCGCATTCCCCTCCTTGGATGGCCTCCATCAGGCGCTTCGATTCTTCAGCTTCAACGCACAACTTGTGCATTCCCAGATGACCTCTCTTATACAATTTACCTCTGCAGATGATGAACTGAACGGCCATTCTTCTGATTGCCTTTTTATCCTTGGCATTTACCCCTGGCAGATATGCTTCCTTCTCCAAGAAATTCCAAATATCGTAATACTAGGGATTTTCGTCCTGAACCTCATCTATAGCAGCAATCGACTCGTAAACTGGCGCAAATTTCTGGTCGGTAATGACTGGACGCATCCAGACTCCGAACGGGATGTCTATCATGGAAGATAGAGTTGTTAAAGAATCTGCGAATCTTAGTAGATGAGCAAAGCTCAGCTTCTCAAACTGAGGAATCAACAAGTCCAAGGTCTGGTGATACATCATCGTCTTTTCTTCTTTGACTTTCCAGTCTCCTTTTGCTTGACACACAACAAGGTTTGAGTCCCCGATGACGTCCAACTGTCTTGCCCCTAGTTCTAGGGCTGCTTCTTGACCGGCAATGCATGCCTCATATTCTGCTTCGTTGTTCGAGACTTTGAATCGGAGTTTGAAGCCTAGAGGGATACAGGAATTGTCAGGTGCTATTAGCAACACTCCTATCCCATACCTGTATTGATTTGACGCTCCATCAAAGTACATTGTCCAAAACTCGTCGTCGATATGCAAAATGGCCTCATCTGTGAATAAACACAACTGCTTCACCTCCTTCCACTGGATGATCAGCTAAGAATTCTGCTACTGCTCTTCCCTTGACTGACTTGCGTGTCACATATTTCAGATCGAATTCGGAAAGCAACAACAACCAATGAGCTAGCCTACCCGTAAGTGCTGGTTTCTTGAAAAGATATTTGATGGGATCGAGTCGTGAAACCAACATTACGGAGTGAGCTAACAGGTAGTGCCGCAGCTTCCTGGTAGCCTATACCAAAGCTAAGCAAGTCTTTTCCAACGGTGTGTAGCGAGTCTCATACTCTAGCATCTTCTTGCTCAGATAGTAGATGGCCCTCTCCACTTTGTCATCTGATTCCTGTGTGAGCATGCAGCCCATTGTAGTCTCAGTTACTGAAAGATACAATATCAACGGTCTCCTCGGCTCTGGCGGTGACAACACGGGTGGGTTCTGTGAATATTCCTTGATCTGTTCAAAAGCAGCTTGGCATCGGTCGTCCCACTGGAATTTCTTTCCTTTCTGTAGGAGGCCAAAAAGTGGTTCACAAGTCAAGGTTAATTTTGAGATAAACCGTCTTATGAATTGCACTTTACCCAGAAAGCCTCGCACCTCCTTTTTAGTCCTTGGTGGTGGCATTTCTAAGATGGCCTTGATTTTGGAAGGGTCGACTTCGATACCTCTCTATGTAATGAGAAACCCTAGCATTTTTCCTACTGTAACACCAAACGTACATTTCTGAGGATTCAACCGCAACCGGAATTCTCTGATCCTTTGAAAGAACTTTTGCAAGGCGGTGTAGTGGCCCTCTCTTTCCTTGGACTTGACAATCATGTCATCCACGTACACCTTAACCTCTTTGTGGATCATGTCATGCAATATTGTGGTCGTGGCCCGTTGATATGTAGCTCCAGCATTCTTCAACCCAAACGGCATCACTCTGTAGCAGTATGTCCCCCACGGGGTGGAGAAGGCAGTCTTTTCCCGGTCTTCTGGTGCCATCACTATCTGGTTGTAGCCTGAGAAGCCATCCATAAATGAAAGCAAAGCATGCCCCGCTGTGAAGTCCACTAACTCATCAATGTGCGGCAAGGGAAAATCGTCCTTCGGACTAGCTCTGTTCAAATCCCTGAAATCCACACATACTCGGATCCTGCCATCCTTCTTTGGCACTGGAACGATGTTAGCCAACCAAGTTGGGTATTCGGATACCAGCAGGAAACTTGCGTCAATTTGCTTGGTGACTTTTTCCTTAATCTTGAGGGCCCAGTCCGGGCGGATCCTTCTGAGTTTTTGTTTAACGGGTCGGGCCTCGGGGTCAAGAGGGATCCGGTGCTGTACAATCTCCGGATCGATTCCAGGCATGTCTTCGTAGGACCATGCGAAAACATCTTTGAAATCTTTTAATAAAGCGACTAAGCGCTCGCGTTCCTCTGAAGACAACGTAGACCCGATCTGGACCAGCTGCGGGTCCTCCTCAGTACCAATGTTCACCATAGTGATTTCATCCACTAAAGGTTTAACAAATCTTTCCTGCTCTTGTTCAATTAAGCGTTGCAAAATCGGAGGAATTTCTTCCTCGCCGTTTTCATCAAAATTTTGAATGTCTGAATTAATGTAATAAATCAAGGGCACAGAAAAGTACTCAAAAACCACAGCTACTTGATTCTCATTAAGCACATCCAAATCGTCGGATTCTTCGGTTACAACAGACTCAAAAGAGAAAGAAAAAGATGACCTGGACAAGACTGTGTCATCCGGGTTATCATCCCCAGGATTACCAGACTCAGACTCAGTCGAGCTGGAACCTGATTCCGACTCAGAAGATTCGGTGCAATCAGATTCCGACTCACTACCTGACCCGGTGCTGCTGGACAAAAATCCCTCTTCATACTGCCAAATGAGAGAGGGTGCGATAGATGCATCCAAAATAGTTGCTGGTAGGCCCGCAGCCGTTCCATTCTCGATCATGCATATCGAGAAGTTATCCTCCAAGCACTTCTGTTCGATCGGAGGATCTGAAAGTAGACACGCCAGCGCTACCCCCATTTCATTTTCAGCGTCCTCATACTGCACTTTCTTACTCTGCTCAGCCTTAGCCAATGGGTCTGTCTGCTCTTCGGCAACGTCATCCCCGAATAACTGCAGATCAAAGAAGATCTCAAACCCCGGCACGCGCTTCCTCTCCGAGTTCAGCCACGACTCTAGGAAGCCACAAAATGGAAAGTCCTCCCCCTCTCGGACGAAGCGTCCGTTTAGGGTACCCTGAATGGGCCGGTGCATTAAGTCAAAAGGATTCCTTGCCTTCTTCGCTCTGGCTCTCCCAGCCATCTCCTTACCCTTCCTTATCCAATCCTCTTTGGTGGGCAGATAACCCAAGCCAAAGGTATGTGGGTTGTGTGGCACCTCGGCCAATGCTGCAATGCCCTTCCAGCCGCTCTTTCCCAATCCCATCCCAGGGATGTGTTAAAGCTTCTTCATGAGGTATACTGATTGAGCACTGACATACACCCCCTCATTAACAGCTAAGATGTTCGGCATGACCCGGGCCTCAGCTAGGGTAAAACCGGATAAGAACACATCTTCCATAACGTGCTCAATTTCCAAAACTGGCGTAGATACTTTCGGCAGTGGATGGATCGATGAATTTCCAAAAACAATGGCTACTCCCTTTCCATGGGGGTATTTCACCATTTGATGCAAGGCAGAAGAAACTGCCTTCACTTGATGCAGCCACGGCCGCCCCAAGAGTAGATTGAAAGTGGCGGGAACCTCTAAGACGTGGAAGTCTACCTCATGCTGCCCCGGCCCAATCTTGGTCTGAATTTTCACTGTCCCCATGACTTCTCTGCTTGTGTTGTCGTATGCCCGAATCACCTGGGCTGTTGGCACGAAGTCCGCGGTCTTCAAACCGATTGCATAGGCAGTCCTCGCTAGACACACATTGATGGCGGACCTTGTGTCGACAAGCACTACGGGTATCCATTTATTTCTGCATTCCACGGAGATATAGAGTGGCTTGTTATGGTTCGCACCCTCAGGTGGCAGTTCTTTGTCAGAAAAGGTCATCATCGTGATAGCTCCTCCCGAAAAAACTAAGCCCGCCAGCTGTTCGGGCGTGGTGTCTATTGAGAGCTTGGCCTTTTCCATAGCCGATAAGACAGCTTGTCGATGCACTCGCGATGCCATAAGCAGTCCCCAGATGGAGATGTCTGCTTGTATTTTCTTTAACTGCTTCAGTACAGCCTCTTCTTCGACTTGCTTCTCTTTCTGTCTCTCAGCTTCCTTATCCTTCCCAGATGCCTCCGGCTGGTCTAGGTGCGGGGGCTTGAAATACCGCCCGCTTCTCGTCATATGATCGACCTCACCGATATACCAAGTATCATCTGGTTGATTACTCCCCCAATCCTCATCCGTGTGGGCAAGACATAAATCATCGTCCTCCCACCACATTCCGTCGGCAGCCAACAGACTCCTGTCTGGCTCTGGTTCAATTGCACCAGCAGTACTCTCTGTCCACATGCTCACAGCATTCTCTATCTTCGTGCACACAGCACTCTCAGTCCCCTCAGGGCCCTTAGCTTTCCTAATTCTCTCTGCATCCTCAAACCTTTCTTGTTCCAACTGCGTCAGTACAGCTGGCTGTTCAGCAATTCCCGCATTCATACTGCCCAAGTCTCGAGCGGAATTCTTAGCACTGGCGCTCTCCGGCGATTCATTCTGATTTTCGGCCCTTCCGGCCACCACTGATATTCTTGCCCCTGCCGGGCCCTGTTCCAACTGAGCTTCGTCAACAATGTCTGGCAGGTCATCAAGCCACCCGGTGACCTCTGCTGACTCCTCAAAATCTGTCCAGTTGACCACCATGCCTTTTAGCTCTTGTTCAATGAAAAATTGGAGGTTGGAAAAGTCTTCTTCCACAGCCATCAAACCATCTGTCCCCTGCTCAAATCCATCCCCTCAGATCACACACAACTCTGCCCTCTCTAGCAATTCAATATTAGGCTCAAACTGACCTGCTGGCAGAATGTAATCACTCGGATCGTAGGCTTCCCCAGTGACACTCCCAGACTGCTCAAACCCTGATTGAACAATTCTATCCTCCTCTGAAATCTCCTCTGTTCTGTCTTTACCAGTCACCACCATTAGCTCGGGTTGGGTTCTAGAGATGCCCAACATGCACAAAGAGTAAGTGCAGTCAGGAAGGAACACCTCCGGCTTAGGTAGGTGGGAAGGAGTGATATATATGCTGGGATCGTAAGACACGACCCCAGTCTGGATGAAGTTGATTCTTTTGGGAGGTGGAGCTTGGTTGTGCGGTGGGAGAGGGTTTGTTGTGACATTGGGTTTTTCTGGAGGTACAATCACCTGCTTGTCAATGAGGTCTTGAATCTCATGACGCAATCTGAAACATTGGTCAGTGTCGTGACCATGTTGTTGGTGATATGCGCAGTATTTTGCTGGGTTATGAGAGGGGGGGAGTGGGTTTGGTAATGGCCTCGGCTCCAGGGGTTTTAGATGCCCATTCTTAATTAATACCCCTAGAGCCTTGGACAGGGACATATACAATGGGGTGAAGGTTCTTTGGCCTCTGGGTTGGTATTTGGTGGTTTGTGTATTGCTTTTGGATGCACCAGAGAAAGGGTGTGGCTGCCATGGGTCTAGGAAGGGAAGGGGGAATGGTGGTGACCATGCTCACCTCCGAAGCTCTTGCAGTTGCAGCGCCACTTGGGCCTGCATTGTTGTTGTGGTTAAAGGTTCTTCTGGGTTGCTCTCTATCTTAGTCAATCAGACCCTGTTTCATTGCATCTTCGATTTGTACCCCCATTTCATGTAGGTCTGAAAAAGTGGGGAAGGGGAGCACAATCATTTTTTGCATCAGTTTTGGCCGGAGATTGCGCACAATCATCCTGATTTGGTCTTTGTCGGTAGGCCTCAGGGTCATCATTGAAGCCTTCGCCCTCCACCGAGTTACAAAATTCGAGAATCTCTCCTTAGGCTCCTGCCTTGTTATTTCGAGATCTCGGGTCGTAATCTCGATTTGGGTATTGTAAGAGTATTGCGCGACAAAGGCCTCGGCCATTTCATCCCAACTCCGCTTGACATCATCCTCTAACTTTGCATACCAGATAGCGGCCACACCCGACAGGGTTCAGCCGAATAGTGAAAGCTTTTGTGGTCTGGTGAGGCCCATTGGCCGTAGTATATCTGAGAATAGCTGGAGATGCACCATGGGGTCCCTAGATCCGTCGAAGCGATCAATTTGCGGCATTTTAAACCTATCCGGCAGCGTCACAGCCACATCGGTATATCCGTCCTCGATATCCGGGATAGCTTTTACCCCTTGGGATTTCTTAAACAACTTCTCAAGCTTGCTCAATTTCAGTGTTGTATGGTCTACCTCGAACTTGAAGGGAGAGTCCGGTTGATTGACAGGCGTAGGTGCCTTAGATAGCTAGGGCAGAATTGGGGGCGAAGCTGGCCCCGTTGGTATGTGCGTATCTGCCTGGACATTTGGTGCCTCCTCAGGTGCCGGGACTCCTGGTGGGGGAGGAACTGGGTGTGAAGCAGATGCCCCGGTTTGTTGTTGCAATCTGTCAATTAACTCTGCCTGCTGGGCCATGATCTCGGCCTGTTGTTTGGCAAATTCATCTCGGCGAACAGCATCCTGCTGCATGGCTCTCATGGTGTCCTGTATCTGACGCATCATTTCCTCAACTCCTGTCGATCCCACCATACTGCCCTGATCTGTTTGAACTACTGGCAGGTCTATCTCTATAGCAACAATTAGGATCTCAATCCGACTGTCCACTGAAGGGGTAATCCACTGCTCTGGCAACCTCTGCTCGAATACACTGTGTCTTCTCGACCTTCGTCTGATAACCGGGGGTAGGGAATGATACACTAGTTATCCGTCGACCAGATCCTCAGATTGATTGAGTCGGCGGCCTCTTGTGTAGAGTGCTTGGGGAATATCTGCTTGGTCTGAAGCAATTGTGCTAAACTACCTAGCAAAAAGATAAATAAAGCAGTAATAAGGAAATAAACGAGCAGACAAACGGACAGCATAACGGCATAAATAAACACAACACACAGTCGGGTATAGTTAACACGCAATTGATACACCGTTCTCAAAGACTGATCATTATTCCCAAATCACTGTCCCCGAAGCTGAACCTAATACCCGCAGATAACTGATTCCGAAAATACTGAACTGGTGCCCGCAGGCCTGATACCCAAAATACTGAATTGGCACCCGCAGGCCCGATCCCCAAACTTGTAAACTGATACATGCATTCATATAGAGACGCACTCTAAAAGCACATAACAAACAAGTGAGAGCCAAAACACCCCTATGTTGGGGTAGGGTTTCCTTGTCCTATTTTGTCAGGAGCTAGGGTTTCACTACGCACGCAGCGGTTTCAAACAACCTACGATCGGGTAAGCAACCTGTCCTAGTTTGGAATGGTCACTATGGATTCCGAATATGCACTAGGTCGAATAGTCAAAAAGGGTGCCCCGGTAAAATCGGGGTTTGTGTTCCCATACCGGCAGAGCCCGTAACCGGTAAGCCTTATGGGACGCAGCCTCTGGCAAACCGCTCAGGAATAGCAGATGGAAAACATGGTGTCCTAGGCGCACCAATACAAATGCAATGCAAAGAAACACATAAGTGTAGTAAAAACAAGATATCATGAGTTCGAGTCAAGTTTTCTAACTCCCCAACAGAGTCGCCAGAAACTGTAGACGCGCCCTCAGGCCTCACTACAGTTCGACCTCGATTTGTGTCACGGTCCTGTATCTAATCTCGCAGAGTGCAATGCAAGACCGATGAAATCATCAAAGAGTCCAAATCTGGCAAATCGTTTTTGAAAGCATATTTTTTGAAAGAAGTGCCAAACATGGACTGCTTTGCCAGATACAGAGTCGCCACCTAAATATTTTATTTTGGGGAAATTTAGGAAACCCTGACTCGTTGCCTAAGGCCACGTGTCCATCATCACCAAAGTTGCCTCGACTCGGGAACTTGGGTGAGATTGGGGAAGGTCACTTCGTGAGCACCCCCGCTCGCCCGATCAAAGATCGGCCTCTACTAACCATGATATCTAGTTTTGGAAACATTATGCGTTCTTATTCCGGTTATTAGCCTAGATTTACTATGTGATGCGCACAACATACAAGTATAGACTGGGTCGCCTGAATTGGAATAAAACATTTCATGTTTGTTTATTTAAAAATGGTTTGATGGTGCTACCCGCAAGTAGGCTAAGACGTGGATTTGCCACCCTCGGATGGGCTTAGAAAACATGATTTTGCCATTATCTAGTGGGCTTAAAACTCACAATTAATGAATTGTTCCAATTCAAATAACCCAACCTTCACCCACAGGCATTCAGGCAGTTATATCATGTAAGCACATAGCCTTATGGTAAGCATGCTATCATGGCAGTCACTCACACACATGCAAGGATGCTAAAGCATAAACACTTACCGAGTACTCCAAGCCAAAACAAAAGCTATGTTAGAAATCCATGCATGATCCTAACTATACAGAAATGCCTAATGCAACACATGCAAAATCTAACTAAGATAGGCTCGGCTATTCTAAAGATGGCATGTGAAATGCTACAACTAACAAGTATTCAACTCGGAATCGAAATACAAATGCAATTGCTATGATGCGCCGAGCCCGGTGTATGCAAGACAGATGAATGAATGCAAACATGCTATCATACTGTATGCTAATTGAAACATGCCCTAATCTAACCATCATAAGCTGATAAATAAAAGGGAGAGAGAAGTGAGGTTGGAAGACATACATCACACGCACGCACACTTACTACAGTTGTGCCCTCGCTCGGAGGGTCCGAATAAATAATATACAGTTCGAATAAATAGTACAGTCCGAGTAAATACAAAATCCTAATTAATTAACAAATTAATCTAGGAAAGCAGGTAAATTAGCATGCAAATCCATGGACCGCCTCAGCTCTCTTCCAAATGATGAATGATGCATGCTTGAGTTGCCTTGCGCAAAAATCTACTACGATGCCCCAGTTTGCCTATGTTTGCAATTGTTCTTGGAATATTGCGCAACGCTCCAGAAGGCCGCTGATTTCTGATTTACTGCAACAGAGAGAAACAAAGGGGCATGGCAAAGTATTTTGACATATGTATGCATGACTACTCTTCAGGGAGTGTAGTCCTCGATCCTCGTGTCACCAATCACGCATATCGATGCATGATGGCCGAGGAGTCGAATTGCACGACTCAATATGAAATGAATGCACATGAAAACACAACTAGACCTAAACTCCATCATGGGTAATCTGGAGTGTCGGCGACCGGGAATTGAGACACGTTCCGTCACTCGGAGTACGAAACGTCCCTCGTTTCCCGTGCTTGGGGTAACTCCTATCCCAAACACGATGCAAATGAGATGGCATACACAATGCGACTAACATATAACCTAGCATAAGCAATGCTATGAAATGGCATACACAATGCTCGATGTAACATGGCATACACAATGCTCTAACATACAACCTAGCACACGCAATGCTAAGGACTGAAATGGTATCCACAATGCATGATGGACTTACACCAACACGAGTGGACCTCAGCCACACTCACATCAGTGGCCATGGTATGAAAATGAGAGAATCGAAATACATGCACACATGCACGAATTCCAAGGACTGAACCTAAGGCATAAAATGCCACTCTACCAAAGCATGGCAAGGGATGAAAGATGGCATATAAACATGTAAGTTCCAGCACTGAAACATGATGCTAAACGGTCCCGAAACATAGAAATATGGCACCCGATGCATGAAATAAGCCCCGAAACTCAAAGTTAGGCACATGCATTGAATTATAACTATGCAAAGCAAGCATTATTTGGCTATGTAATTAAAGCATGGCCAAAAAGTGCTAATATGATGGACAAAAATAGCATGCGAATTCGACTAGCAAGCACGGTTTACATAGCATGTATATGAAGCGTATGAGAACTCATCAAACCAGCCAAAAACAGTGAATAAAACATCTCAAAATATGCCCAAATAACCACTGAAATGCAACCAATGCATGCAAAAATGATGAGCTCCTTTAGAGGGCCATACAAGGGGTTATTAAGCACATACAAGATAGACATGTAACATGGAAAAACCACCTCTTGAAATGAGTTATGACAGCCCTAAAACCCACCAAATAGAACCTGAAATTAGTCTCGGAAACATGCAGAGAAAGACCCCTTTGAAAGGCCTTGAATGAGATTGCTCTATACATGTATCATAGACATAAAATATGGCAAAATGGGCTCTTAAAAGAGCTTAGTCAGACCTTAAAACCCTCAGAATGAGGCCTGAAACATGACTTCGATGCATGCAAAATAGGGTCCCTTTGGAAGGCCAACCATGCTAGTAAAGAGAATGAGGGGTGAGAGGGTCACTCCTCTATGATTTTGGGGCTCGAAGAAACATCAAGGCCACTGAAATGATGCCAAAACAAGACCAATGCAAATGCTCAAATGCATGGCTCAAATCATGAGGAAATGAAGCATGCGAGGAAGAAGATGACTCCAAACAGAAAAGTGACCTCAATCAAAATTAAAGAGGAGGTCAAAACAAGACTTTCTTCAGTTTAGGTCGAGGTCCAAAAAAGCTCACAAATAAGGCTAATATATCATGCAAAATAAGCCCTAAAAGAGAGATAAAGCATACAAGGGAGGGAGGAGACCTCAAACAGAAAAGTACTCTTAAACAAACATGAAGAGGAGCTCGAAATAAGACTATTTTCAGTTTACACCAAGGCTCAAAAATGCTTGCAAATGGAGCTAAGGTATAGAGCAAAATAATGCAAAAATGGGGGAAATGAGGACTTACCCTTGTAGCACAGCAATGCAGCCAACCCTGGACCAAGAAAGTGAGCTTTGAACCTATGAAAATGAGTTCCAAGGTGGTGGAATGGATGGTGAAGGTGTTAGGCTTAGAGGTGTAGTGTAAAATGGCCAAGAATATTAGGGTTTGGAGCTTGGAGAAGAAGGCTATGGAGGATGGAGTGTGTATGCCTTAACCAAATGTCTAACCCTTGCAAAATGAGATGGAGGGTTGGTTATATAGAGGAAGAGAAGTAAGGCTTCTTGGAGAAGCCAAGAGAGAGGTTCAAAGCTTCTAAAAGAAGCTTGACCAAAGGGGCCAAGCTTCTTGAGGAAGGTAGACCAAAAAGGTCGAAGCTTGACCAAAACGGTCAAACTCCTTCTGCCAACCAAGCAAAGGGGTCAAAACCCCCTTTTAAGGACCAAAACAAGGACAAAACCCTCGGACAGTGGGTCGAGTGCTTCACAGCTGGCACAGCTGTGTTGCACTTGAGAAGAGCAAAAAGCAGAAAGCTGGCAGACCAGCTAAGGTGGCCGGCCGGCCACTCCCCTTGGTTGGCCGACCAGGGGTCAAAATGGTCAAGCAAAATTGCTGGTCGGCCTACCTAGAAAGGTGGCCTCCCAGATGAGTAGAACACAGCCCTATGGTGAAAAACCAGAAAAAGTGACCAGGAGAGAGGAAAACCAGCTTTTTAGAGGGGTTCAAAAGGGTCAAGAGGAATTACTGGTCAGCCTACCCATATTGGTGGCCTCTCAGATGAGCACAACACAACGATGGTATGAAAAGCCAGAAATTGTGACTCAAAAGTGAGAAAAACCAGCTTTCTGTCAGAAAAATCGACTTTTGGAGGGAGAAAATGAGAAAACTGGTTTTTCAGGGAACAAGGTGGCCTCCCACCATCCTACCATCTTCCTAACAATGAAAATAAGGTCCCTGCCAAAAAAGAACCCTAACCGATGCAAAACGAGAGTTCGGGGGCCAAAACGCGCGGTCTGGGGCCCCGAAAACAGGCTGTTAGGCACCGGAAGTGGCGTATGACCACGAAGGTGGTCTCCCGGGCCACAGTGTCCCTCAAAAGGGAGGAAGCAAGGTGCGTGCCGAAAACGGAGAAAACAGAGGTAGTTAAGCAGTCCCAAACCGAGGCACACGGTCGACGGCTCCGAAAATCGGAAACTGGGCTCCAAATGGGAAAAATGGCCTACGACCACGAAACATAGCCTACGGCCACTGAAAGATGGTCTACGAGTCCTCTCCCTCCCTTCGGAAAGAGAAAACAGAGAAAACAGGACCTGGTTCGCAAACCGAGATAAAGCACAAAAGAGCTCCGAAGTTCAGAGGCAAGGCTCGCAGCCGAGACTCCGCAACCTCAGAACGAGCACAATATGCAACACCAACGAGTGCTCAACTGGTGACGTCTGAGTCTTAAGGTCGGTCAAAAATGGGGTGTCTACAAATGGTAGTCTCGAATTCATGATCGGGTAAGATTTGCCTTCCAAATCTGTTCTTCTTTATTATTTGAGGTAGGGACTTTCTTCATATTTTTACATTAAAGTTATATTAGGGTTATTTTGAGAAAATATATCATTAGAAGAGGTATTGCATATATATATATATACATTTTTTCAGATTGTTATTTGGTAATTTTTAGAAGAAAAATTATGTTGAAATGTTAAGAATATTGTTATTTTGAAATTGATTAGAAAATTCATCTTGTGTTAGAAATTCTTGTTAAAAATGTAAAAATAAAATAAAATAAATAGTTATATGAGTTGTATCTACCTCATATTATGGTTAGATAATTTATTTTGGAAAAATAATGTTGAAATATTTATCTCATTTTGAGTTTTGGAGTTTATTTTTGAGAAAAAAAATAAATTGATATTGATGAATATGGTGTGAATTGTTAAGTTGAGATTATAGAATGATTTTGGGATTTAAGACTCCAAAAGTGTGATATTTATGATGTTTTGTAAATGTTAATTTATTAATTTTAGAAAAGTTGTGAAATTATGGTTTGTAGAGATTTGGGAAAAGTGGCTAGGCATGAAATGTGGGGGTATTTTGAATGATGAGCCATGTGATTTTATGTTTAGTGTTATTAGTTTGGGAGATGGTGAACTTAACAAATTTATTAATTTGATGAATTGAATTAGTTTGGTTAATATTTAAAATCCTTCGTAATTAAAGGGGTGTTATTGGGTTTAAATTCCTAACTTTTAATATTATGAGATTAAAAGTGATGATGTTGACCAAGAATGAGATTTGGGAAAATTAAGCGAGATTAAGTTGATGTGATATAGTATTTAGTCCATAGTTTTACTAGTTGAGTTATGTTATCATAATAATACCTAAAATTCATATATGAGATATTCGAATTGTTTTGGCAGATTTTGACAATAAAGGAAAATAATATGATTTTAGCTCGTTTGGAGCAAATGGATGAATTGGATTAAAATAAGTATGAGTTATCAAAACTTTTATTTATTTATTTATTTATTTTTCCTTGGTCTAATGTAATGCGGTTGATGTTGATAATCGGAAAGTAAACACTCACATTATATTTTATATTTATAGTCAAGAGAAGATTTTGATATAATTGATAAAATGTTAGAATATTCATTTATACTTATTGAGAATTATGATTGAATTTGAAGATTTCGAGATTTCACTTGCATGAGAAAAATAAGAATTTAATTCTATTTAATGTTTGGAATGGGGATGAGTTTTGAAAAGATTGTAATGACATTTCATTGACAAAGGACGTGAGTTAGAAATCGATGAAAACTAGAACCCACTTTGGTGTCATATGTTATTGCTATTGATGAACGAATTGCTTAGAAGCTTTAGTTTTGATAACTGGTAGGGGATTTCCACGTTGGTAACTAAATGAGGAGATTTTTGGAAATGTAAGAAAATGTTTGACTTTGGAAGTTTGTTTTATATAAGTAATATTGTTGAATTGTCTTGAAAAGACTAAGCCAGAAGTTGTTGATTTAGATGTGGTAAATACATGAACATTGGCATTGTTATATTATCTCTTGGAATTGTATCATGATATTACATTGATAGGAATATGGAAATTGATCACAATTGAGAATTGTGTGGAGGAAATTGGAAATGGAATCATATGAAGGATTGTACATTTTGCATTATCATTTTATCGAACCACTATTGAAATTGATTTTTAATCTTGCATTGGAAGGTTGTGGCTTTAAAAGAGAAATTGTTTTATGAAACAAGATCTATTGTTTTGTTTTTGGTAAATACGTTGGTAAGTTCAGATAGGGGGTGTAGTTGGTATTGGTTAAGTTGGCCTGAGTGTCCATGGTGAAAGACCAGAAACTCGCGCGGATAGGTGTCGAGCCTTCTAGTTAATACTGGTAAAAATGACAGATTACAAGTGTCGAGCCTTCCAGTTAATACTGGTAAAAATAACAAATTGGTAGTACTTGTATAGTCTACATATAGACACCACCCTAGGGATTACCTGAGTCGTATTTACCATCTTGGAATTTTATTGAAATTGCTGGATTAATGTGTTTTCAAAATGGCATTGTGCGTAAGATTTTCAAAAGATGAGGAGAATATTTTGAGCATGACATGGCATATGCATTCATCTCATAAGACTGTATAAAATGGATTTGATGAATTGTTTAATTATTTGATTCAATTGATAATGAGATAATTGAATGAATTGAAAACGATGTCCTGTTGCTATTGAAACATGTTTATTTATTTAAGTTAACTTGTTGTGGTTAATTAAATAAATTGGATTTAAGAGATTATGTAATAAAATCATATGGTTTTGACATGATATGATTTCATGTATATGTATGAGTATTTTGGTACCCGCATATCTTCTAATGTTTTAATATGAGATTGCTTGGTGGGCTAGTAGTTGCTCACCCCCTGCCTGTACATGCGTACAGGGAATGCTTTTCGGATTTGAAGATCAAACAATGGGTTTTACCATTTCATAAGTGTAATGATGGATTGTACTACTTCATTTGTTGTTTGGCTGAGTGCTATTTTTTTTTTATAAAGAGTAGTGTCCTCTCTTTTATTGTAAGCCTCAGGGCATTTCTTTTATTTGTATGTAAATGTCATTGTTGTATAACGAGAAGGAATATGTATATTTAATTATTCATCATTTCATCCAAGGATGAAATGTTATTTGTAAATGGACTTAATTAATGAATATTGGTAATGTTATCCGAGTAATAAAATACGGGGCTTGACAAATAGTGGATAAATAATTTCTTTTTTTGGTGGTACAAGTTTTTTATGTGTCTGGTGTAAGGCCATCCCGGTGTTTGGTACAAATATTATCTGTGTCTTAGAGTTGCATCCAAAAAAGAATTAAAAAAAAAAAAATTCAATGGGGACTTGCGTGGAGGTCTTAATAAGTGGACTTATTGTCCAATAGGTCCTATGATAATTAATGGTGTTTTTCATCAATTATTATTAAAAAATCGTTACTAATTGTTAATTTTCAGCGACAGTTTGAAAATTATCACAAAAAATGTCACTACTTATAAGTTTTACAGACAGTTTAAAAAAAAAATCATCACAAAAAAATGTCATTAATTTTCAACTTTCAGTGACAGTTTAAAAAATTCTTCACAAAAAAAGTCACTAACTGTAAGTTTTAGCTACAATTTATAAAAACCATGACAAAAAAAAAATCACTAATTGCCAATTTTTAGCGACATGCAAAAAGTTGCCACAAAAAATTATTTTTAGCGACGATTTTACTAGGATTTATTTTCAATAGGAGTTGATAGAAATTAAGTCCAACTATTAGGACTTATTGGTAGTTTACCCAAAAAGAAATCTATATAGCGATTATTTTATAAGTATCCCATTGAATTATATTTTTTCCAAACATTAACTGACTTTGATTTTTAATAGAGGAATTTGGTCAAAGTCCCCTTATAATAAAACTTTAATGCATTAATGACAAGCTCAAAAAGTTTTTCTTGAAAGGTCCGGTATATACCACTATTACTAAAATATTAAACTTTAAAATAATATAACTTTTGATCTAAATGTCAATTTTTAATAAAAATTAGAATTTTTATAATCCTCTCATCAATATCTATCAAATAAGATTCATGTTAACTATGAAATTCTTAAAACAAAATAATATATTATTACCATTAAAATTGATATAAGCAGTAACATGTAACATGTTATTTTGTCTCATAATAACATGTTATTCTGGTTCACAATAATATGTTATTTTGATTCGCAGTAACATGTTACTATGGTAATATTGTCCAAGAAAAAAAAAATATTTTGCCCTAACTCAATTATGCGCCTCCTCCTTAATAGATTTATAAAGTAAGATAAATTGGACTGTCATTTTTATCAAACAATGATCCAATAGAAGAGTTTGAACTAAATTTCACATTTTTGGGGAATGCCCACGTCTGCCAGAATTTTTCTTCATGTTGTCTAATGTTGGTTTACAACCTCACTCAAATGGAAAGCCCAAACGAAAGTCGAAGCCACCCCCCCCACCCCCCTCTCAAAAAAAAAAAAGAATAAAGTTACCAAACAATAGAAAAATAGATTAATGTTTAATTAGTAATTGGGCAAATCTATTTTGCAGTTAACTAAATTATTCATTGAAAATGATATGAAAGACAAAATTGATTATATAAGCTTGATAAGTAATTTTGTAGTTAAAAATGTAATAAAAGTAATATTGAAGTGATATTTTGTTGCATTTAGATTAATTTGTATTGATTTATGGCTTTGTTTTTTATTTGGTATTTTTTCCCTCTTTGTTTTATATTGAGTCTTGCTAAGCCATGAAATAACAAAATGAAATTATTTAATTTTTTATCTTTTTAAGTTCTTGTAATGATTTGTTAAGATCTTAATCTATGTAAGCAAATTTTGGGTTCTTAGTGAGGCAGTTTCAAACACTCATTTTGAATTGTAAATAAAAAGGAAACCAAACTTAAAACACCTACATATTTGAAGTTGTCTAACAAATATTACAATTATTGATCCACATGGGGAAAAAAATTGAATTTTAGAATCAATGATTATTTTATTAATTACCTCAAAAATTCAAAACTTTTCTTATGTGATCTCCTCCCTTTTATTTTTATATTTTAAATTTATTTTATTTTATTTTATTTTAAAGAAGGGTAAACAAAGAAATTGAGCTACAATTGCAAATTAGCATCACTAAGGACCACAGAGGCTAAGAGAGTATGTTGTCTGCCTTATTACCAACCCTTTGTTGGGGATTGGGGATCCCGCCAAGACCTTCCAGAAATCATACCAAGTAGAAAAACACACACACACCCAAAGAGACACCATATTTAATGTGGTTCGGCCTCAATGCCTACGTCCATGGGAGAGTAACAGGTTATCATTATAACAATGGAGATATTATAGAAAGATTACAATAGAGGAGGAGCTCACACCATCCTCACTCATTTACTCACCCGTCTTTCTCTCTCTCACACCGAGAGAGACGGTCTCTCTACCTCACATCTGTCACTCTTTCTTGGTTTTCTCTATCTCTCTCTAACTCTTTCATTTTGCTCTCCTTTCAGCCTTTCCATTTATACACCAAGATGGAGGAAGCTGGAGAGCACCGCTTGCTGAACACATGGCTAGCTGTGTATGTACCTTTCGGTGCCATCCATGTTGGTTAGCAGCTTACTTGTTGCTTTGGCTTCACATGGAGAAAATGATCACCCCTCACATGGGGTGATCTCCAACAAATCGCCCCCTCAACCCATGTGAGGTGATCCACTGCACATACTGTTGCTTAATCTTATCACACTCTGTTACGCCCAACATAATCTGCATCTCCTCTACATCCTCAACTCAACTCATACCACTCTCTGATTTGGAGAGAGCCTCTGCTCCTATCTTCCACAGATCTCTTCTACGCTTCTTGTCTCTGATGTTTTCACCTACTATGATTGAATTTGCGTAACCAAGATATCCTGCACCCCCTGATTGGATGTCCTGTACCCCCTACCTGAGATGCCCTTTATTGTCATGCATCACCTCGCACGACTAATCATTGAAGCAACAGAAAACTCTTCATTTGTCTAGTCAATGTTCCTGGTTTTCTTTGCTTGGAGTTTCCTCTAAACTATCCTGAACTTATCAGCATTTGCCCTTTGCACTCCTGAACAACTTCCCAGTGTTTCCATACACTTGTTGTTCATGCCTTTTGCAATCCCTGATCTCCAGTTCAATGATACGTGTTACCTGCACATCTTTCACTTGTACTACAAGATTGACGGTTGACAATAGCTTTCTTTGCCAAAGCAACTTCAATAGATTTGTACAAGTAACCAACTATGCAACACCTAGCATAGTACCCGCACCCATACTCCTTAAGTGCTCATTGTGGCTCTATCTCTCTTCCTGTGCTCGAGCTCGCCTGAGAGATCTGCAACTACTCTGTTTCATCAAGAGGTGCGTTCACCGCCACGAAATCAAAAAACCGATACCATAACCCAGGTATCCTACCATTCAACCAAAATTGAATGCCATTTATTGTACAAAATAGAAGCGCTCTTCCAAAACACAGCAGATTCCATTGCTCAAAATCACATTGAGCCAATGCAAAGAACATGCAGAACCAATCGAGCTTCGATTTTTTGCAACTCAAGCTCCACTATAGTGCCAAGTTCCGATTTTCATAGGCGCCAAACAAGTTGTCCTTGACAACTCCAAACAAAACATGGTGAGCAACCCGCATGAACCAGTGCTAAGGAGACTAAACAAGAGAGGCTTCAAATTCTCCGTCAAAGTAACTTCAAAAATGGTACCAAAAACATCATGTCCGATCAACCATCGTACACAATACTGTGCTCTTTAAGCTCGAATTAATCAAGAGAGCCAAACAAATTCTTCGAGAACTAAGGCAAGTTCTCCACCAAACAAAACTGGACTGTGGATGCAGTTAGGCTCTAACCAGTTCGGAAGTATCGGAACAAACTTGAAATGAACTTACAAAAATACCAAGAGCCAAAAAAAATTCTGAAGTGTTGAGCAAACTTCAGATTCCTCCATCTGCAATTCCAATCGGCAGACATAAGATGGTGCACCATCTTTACGGCTGCCAAAATCGCCCAAATGTGCATGTACTGTAAATGCACAACTCCAACAGTCCCCGCTGACTCCACCGAGTCTGCAAACAATCTATCCCCTCCAAATCCAAAGGCAAATTAAGGGATGGATCCTAACACATGAGATTCACAAAATCACCATATTCACGTTTCTCTATAACAATCTCTTCCAATCTTTATCGAACACCAATGGACATACTGCTTCCACGGAAGCAAACACCCGTAGTCTGAATCGTCACTCAGACTACCAATAGCTGATGTCTTCGAATGCGCAACAGATTGTGAAAATGAAAATCCAAAAGAAAAAGAAACAATCAAGTCTCACAAATCAAAGACACCCCTAGATCTAATCAGACATGATCATAGATCCCAACTGTGATAATGAATCTTAATAAACCATGACTCTGAACAATCACTAATAATCCATGAAAGACTGCCAACAAACAATGCCTCCAGTAGACATTGGAAGAGGACGCCAAAACTCCACCAATATTTGAAGTAGATTGCCACAACTTCTCCTTGAAATCAACAAATGTGGATACCTAGGCTTTACCAGATGCATATCTTCCAAAAATGATCCATGAAGGATCTCCAATGCCTCCACTGAGGCCATTGCCAATAAAGTACCATAATTTGGACTTATCATACATCCCAAATCTCTGTAGTATACTCTGTCAATGCTGGTTCTCTCTATCTCCTAGAGAAAACCTAACGAACCCTGAAGTTCTGCAACAAACCCGAGAGTCTCCAAATGAACTGATAACTTCTGCAACTGACTCTGAAGGGTCTTTAATTGGTTTCTAATTGGCTTTAACCGGGTGAACAAAATTTTTCACCCTTATCACCCACATGGATGATAAAACACCATTGTACAAATATGCTTTCATTCCACCAAGCATCGGGAGTGAATCTGCACCTCTTACTTGGAATGTCTTCAACTGCTACACATAATCCTACATGGCTTGTACCTCTATCACCAGGTACTTGCATCCTCTAATAGAATGCTCACCGTTTCCCTGTTGAGGTGACTCCACCCAAACTCTCTGGGTGTGTTACAACCCAAACCCGCCCCTATAGGTTTAGCATCGTAACCGGCCAGTAATCCTTAGATTACCGAAGGCCTCTGAACGGAGTAGTATGTATAACAGGGGTTGCGGTAGCAAAAATACAAATTTGCATAGTCCATAGAGCTGTGCAGACATATATGGGACAGGAAATTAAAACTTTTCATATACATTGTGGAGAAGTGGTTTGGAAATACTCTTTTGATCCTAGGGGACGCTCGTGATCCTCAGCTAGCCACCTGAAAAAGAATCGGCACTCCGATCGGGGGTGTCGGAATTAGCACTCCGACAGGCAAGTCAGTCTCTACTATTTCAATTACTTGTATTTTAAGTAAAGTGTAATAGTTCTCACGTACCTTTCTCTGATGGGTGATCCCGTATTTATAGTATTCTCTTTGGGCCTTTGGGTTAGGCCCATCCTTGATCTGTTTACATGTTCCTCTACTCGGCCTCCGTTCTACTGGCTGGGGTACTTGTTGTTTTATTCGGCCCTTCAATTGACTAGGGTATGTGCCGAATAGATATTACGTTCTGGACCGAACATGCTCATTCGTCCCTATGGATCTGATGAAATTTGGCTCCCACAATTGCCCCCAAACACCCTACTAGCATCAGTTAGTCGGCGTGTTTGGTTTCTAGCCTGGGAAGTCAAAAATTCGGCGGTTAACCCTTCCCAATGTATGTCAGAACGCGTATAAGCTTCTTGGTCTTTGTAACGCTTTCCCGCCCCTTCATACACTACTTTCATTTAATATGATTTGAAATTGTCTGTTCGAATGTATGTTCTGAATATTCAAAAGATATCTTGCTCGCCCTCTAGTGCAACTCCTTCTCTTCGCGGCTTCCACAACTCCTTGTTTCTCGCTCTTTTCTTCGTTTCCTGTAAGTTTTCTTCTCCTTCATTTTTTATCCTCCTCCTTTGTTTGCTTTTAGTTTTCCATAATCCTTGAGTTGGCCGAAATGGCAAAACATCTGAAGGAGCTCCTTTCTGCGGATCGAATCTCCGGCTTCCGACGCCATTTCTCCATCCCCGACGACGTCCACCTGTCACTTTTGGTAGATAGCACCACTAATATGGAGAGGGAAGATGAGAGCTCAATCATCTTTTCTCTCCTATCAATTGCTGAGGGCGGCGTCCGCTTTCCTCTTTATCCACTTTTGAGGGTTGTTCTTCGGTACTGGGGTCTCATCCCTTCCCAGCCCAATGTGAACTTCTTTCGCATCATAATGGGAATTGTAGAGTTAAATCGGCGTCTTAGAATTAGTTTAGGTATTTCCGCCATTTGGCACTGTTATGTCCTAGCCAAATCTACTGGCCGGCTAGGACGCTACTTTCTTAGAGCCAAGGATACTGACCATCACTTAGTGACCATGCTTGCCAGCTCTGGCAAGCGTGTCGACGACGTGATGGTCTTTGTCCGCGACAATTGGAAATTCGGCGAAGGAGAAGATCACCTAGACCTTATGCCAAGGTGAAAGGGCGAACCAGATGGCCAATTAGATCACTTTTTTTTTCTGTTATTTATATATATATTTATTCGGCACTGTATTTATCTAATCGTTTTGTTTAAGCAGGCAGCAATTCGAAGAGAGTGCTGGTTTCAAACGACGACGTTGTGCTCGCAGAAATTAAAACCGCACTACAGTTCGTCGGCCGTCCAGACCTTCAAAAACAAGGGAGGGCAGCCCACATTCTACTGCGGTACGAGCTGACTTACACAACTTTCTCAGAGGCAGACAACATTCCGATTGCGCAAGGCGACAGGCATCTTACAGCCCTCATCTTTCCCAGCTTCAAAAACTTGAAACAGATTGGTTTGGAATCATCTGCTTTTGAACACATGGAAGAACGAGTGGCCGAACCAATCGCCGAGGTCTCGGACCGGTTGGCCGCGGAAGTTGACAAAGCTATTAATTCGGCCTTTGAGGAAGCCAAATTGAACTCTTCTGACCCTCCGTCTACATCAGGCCGAGGGGACGCCTTCGAAGATATTTTTACAAACTTGGGAGACCTTCCCAGCGATTACTCTGAGGATATGGCAGGAGAAAATCTTACGCAGATGGCGCGAAAGAGAAACGCCAAACGCATGGCCACCCGATGAAAGGCCGAGGCCATCCGTTCCGGACTTGTTTTGACTAAATTTGTTCAACCTACTGTTGTAGAAGAAACAACTCACGTTATCGTGACCGAGACGGAAAAGGATGAGCGCCAAATTACAGAAAAGCGGCCGATTTCAGAGGATCGGGGCGAAAAACGAAGCGCTGAGGGCAAGGACGGCTCTGAAGAGGGCCCCATTGATAAACGGCCACGCTTAGAGGAGTCGACTGTGGTTGCTCCTTTCGTTATTAAGCCAAAGAAAAAAAACATGCCGATCTTTTCTGAAGCGTCGGCTTTGAAAAATCCAGCTGTGGCACTGAGCTTGGTTGCCTTGGACTCCTTGCCGGCTGACAAGGCGACCTTTCATGCTAAGCCAGATTTGGTAACAGTAGGTTAGCTGCCCAGTCGGCCCTTCTAGTATGTGACTGACCACTTTGTTGGTTTGATTTGCATTCGATGTTTTTTAGAATGTGACGATTCTTTGTTTTGCAGACGATTAGGAGGATCGCCGAATTAGGTCGCCGACAACATGAAGTCGTTGAAAGGATTGGCCATTTGCAATTGGAAGTCGATGGTCAAAGGAGCAGGGTGGAGTTTGAGGCAATGAGAGTCGCAATGGAAAGTGCGCGGGCCGAGGCTGAGAAAGAAAGGGCCAGGACTGCTGATCAACTCAGATCTGACGCCGAAGAGAGGGCAAACGCAAGCAAGGAATCGCTCAAGTTGGCTAAGGAGGCGCTTGCGAAACTAGAGGCCGAGTTGGAAGAGTTGAAGCAGGCCAAGGAAAAAGTCGACTCTGAGGCTTCCGCCGCATTCGAGGCTGGGAAGAGTGCCGCTTTTAATGACTACGTAGAAGAAGTCCACAAATTTGAGAATCGGGGATTCAAACACGACTGGCTCAAAGCCCTTGCTGCCGCTGGGGTTACATTGGCAATGCCAATTCCATACGAGCAAATGGACATTGAGCCGCTTGAGTCTGATCCTGAGACTTGATTCGGGTGACATTCTAGTTTTGTTAGGCTTTTCTCAATTTCAATGTTTGTTTTTTGTTAGTTGACTCTGATCTTTTTTGGATTTTCATATGTAAAATGTCCACTACTAGCGCCCAATTTATGAATGAAAATTTTCTATGCTCTCAAGTTATTTCTTGTATTGTTTGCTGTATGAGTACATAATTAGGAGAATCAGCAGTTAGAATAAAATGTCAAGATTACATGAGACGGCAGACTTAAAAATCGATTAAATTGAGGGATCTAATTTAATCATAAACAAAATGAATTAATGAATCTACCCAATTTAGTCGATTAAATTCATGAATATTGTACTGATGAATGCATTCGTGGAACGGTTGGGGTACTAAAGCTGACTAGATTGCTGAATCTGCTTTTGCCCCAGCTGGTTCATGATCGTAGAACGCCGAATAACACGTTATGAATCATGTACTGACGAATCGATTCGTGGAATGGCTGGGGCATTCAAGCTGACTAGATTGCTGAATCTGCCCTTGCCCCAGCTAGTTCATGATCGTAGAACGCCGAATAACACGTTACTTATGAATCTTGTACTGATGAATCGATTCATGGAACAGTTTGGGCATTCAAGCCGACTATATTAATGAATCTGCCCTTGACCCAGCTAGTTCACGATCGTAGAACGCCGAGTAACACGTTACTTATGAATCTTGTACTGATGAATTGATTCTTGGAACGGCTTGGGCATTCAAGCCGGCTAGATTGATGAATCTGCCCTTGCCCCAACTGGTTCACGAACATTAAACGCCGAATATCAGTGGTTGATGTGGCGATTGGGGAATATGACTCAGCCGGCGCCGGGCTATTGACGTTTCAATATTAATGAGATTGCCTCGGAGGTGCTGCCCTCGTAGGGAATAAATGGACGTGTACTTCGTGAACAAGGGTCCTATTTATGTGCTCAGTCAGCAACTCAGTCTAGCTCTTTGAGGAAGATTAAACAAGTGCGAATGTCAAACAGACTTTTCTTCAACAGTAGAGGTGAAGCGAAGACGCTAGCTGAGCTAGAAGGAGCCATGAGTCGAAGCGGTAAACCTTTACGCATGGGTAGTAGGACTTTGAGGGATCAGAAGAGACACCAATCTTCTCGTCGTCGAAGTAGGTCACCCAGAAGGGACAAGCAGCCACAGCGTAAGTCTCCTCAACCCCGTCCTAGAAGGGAACACGACGCGACTCCTCGCCCATTAAGTTTTACGGTCTTTGTGGGCAATAGACCAATGACAGAAGCGGATTCGATTGTTCGAGACCCAAATGTGGCAGTCGAGTTCGCTCAACAGATTTTTTCACCCGAAGTTCAGCAGTAGATGGTAGGTCGGCAGGACTTTGAAATGTTTCGTGGAGGCGTTCACGGGGCAGTGAGGGGACTGTATACGGCTTATGAGATCGGCATGCATCTCCGCGCTGCTCGCCGTGATATAGAACAGAGAGATAAGTGCCTTCGGAAGTTAGAAGCTCGCACCGAGAAGGCCGAACACGAGCTACGGAAAGTCAAGTCTGCCGAACCCCAATAAACTAGCCACCCCAACCCGATTGTCAAAGAGAGGGTTACTCAAAGGCTGATTAGTGACGCGATTGCTGATCGTAATGCGGCTAGCATGTTCGCGATTGAGACTGCGAGGGTCGCGGTCTATGAAAAAGGCTTCCATGACGGCCGACTGGTCAGAATTCAGAAGACCAAAGAGAAACTCGCCAAAGAAGTTTGCCGATGTGAAAATCGAAGATTTAAGCACGGCTGGATCAAGGCACTTTAGCAGGCTGAGGCTCTCCAAGCAGAAGGGTTGCGTTCAACATTTCTGTTGTACCAGCAGAATGATTTCCCCTTCTCCGCTTTCGAAATTGAGAAAAGTGATAATGAAGGAGCCGCCGAATAGAAGAAGATCTTGTAATGCTTATTTAATGGCTGATTTTAATAAAACGCTCAGTTTTTAATTTGTAGCATACTTGTTATTTATTTTAGTACATATTTTATTCTGAATGTTCGCACGCTTTAGATTGTGTTTATGCGACTGACTTGAAAATGGTAGAAACGAATACCATACTTTAATCGGCCCAAAGGCGTCATGCGTCGATGGGACTCCGAATTCGGAGGCTTAATCGACCCAAAGGAGTCGTGCCAATAGGGCTCCGAATCCAGAGTCTTTTTTAGCCCAATGACATCGTGTGCCGATGGGGCTCCGTATTCGGAGTCTTAATTTGGCCGATCATGATATCCACGAAGGGCGCTCTGAATTCGGAGGTTTAATCGGCCCAAGGGTGACATTCACCGATGGGCTCCGAATCCGGAGACTTAATTTGGCCAATCGTGATATCTACGAAGGGCACCCTGAATCCGAAGGTTTAATCGGCCCAAGGGTGTCATTCACTGATGGGGCTCCGAATCTAAAGACTTAATTTAGCCATTCGTGATATCCACAAAGGGCGTTACGAATCCGGAGGCTTTTTCGGCCCAAAGACGTCGTGCGCCGATGGGGCTCTGAATCCGAAGTCTTAATTTGGCCAATCGTGATATCTATGAAGGGCGCTCCGAATCCGAAGGTTTAATCGGCCCAAGGGTGACATTCACCGATGGGGCTCCAAATTCGGAGACTTAATTTGGCCAATCGTGATATCCACGAAGAGCACTCCGAATTCGGAGGCTTAATCAGCCCAAGGGTGTCATTCACCGATGGGGCTCCGAATCCGGAGACTTAATTTGGCCAATCGTGATATCCACGAAGGGCACTCCGAATTTGGAGGCTTTTTCGGCCTAAAAATGTCGTGCACCGATGGGGCTCCGAATCTGAATCATGATATCCACGAAGGGCGCTCCGAATCCGAAGGTTTTTTCGGCCCAAAGACGTCGTGCGCCAATGGGGCTCCGAATCCAGAGTCTTGATTTGGCTAATCGTGATGTCCACGAAGGGCGCTCCGAATTCGGAGGCTTTTTCGGCCCAAAGACGTCGTGCGTCGATGGGGCTCCGAATCCAGAGTCTTAATTTGGCCAATCGTGATCTCCACAAAGGGCACTTTGAATCCGGAGGCTTTTTCGGCCCAAAGACGTCGTGCGCCGATGGGGCTCTGAATCCAAAGTCTTAATTTGGCCAATCGTGATATCCACGAAGGGCGCTCTGAATCCGGAGGCTTTTTCTGCCCAAAGACGTCGTGCGTCGATGGGGTACCGAATTCGGAGTCTTAATTTGGCCAATCGTGATATCCACAACGGGTGCTCCGAATCCGGAGGCTTTTTCGGAACACCTTTGAATTGGATTTTATCGTGAGTAAATAACGATCTTTGCATTACAGATAGTGAGACGTACATGGCGAACCGTTCAGAACAAGTATCATGCCCCACAAGTCGGGTCAATGATAAAATTTACGTAAATGCGTGGAATTCCAAGTCCATGGCAGACTCCTTCCAGACATGTCTTTTAGCCGATATGCCCCCACTCCTGCGATCGAATCAATCTGATAGGGGCTGTCTCAGTTTGGACCCAATTTTCCATCCGTCGGTTTCTTGGCAGCTGGGAGTACCTTCCTTAGGACCAACTCTCCTGGTATGTAACGGTGTAGCTGAACACGTTGATTATACGACTTAGCAAGCTGTTGCTGATATCACGCCATGGACGCAAGGACACAGTCTCTGCATTCTTTAATCAGAATCAAATCCAAGGCCAGCATCATGTCGTTTTGGCCCATATCGAAAACTTTCGATTTGAAGGTTAGGAGGCCGATCTCCAGGGGTATGATTGCCTGGGTTCCAAAGCATAGAGCGAACGACGTTACCCTAGTAGGTCGTCTCGGCGCAGTTCGATGAGCCCACAACACACTCGGCAATTCTTCAACCTATTTGCCTTTAGCTTTCTCCAGCCTTTTCTTGATGCCGTCTAATATGGATTTGTTAGAGGCTTCAGCTTGATCGTTGCTTTGAGGATAGGCCAGCGTGGAGAAATAAGGCCGGATACCATATTTACTGCACAATTCTCGGTAGATGCCACAATCAAACTGGGTGTCGTTGTCTTAGATGAGTGCTCTTGAAATGTCGAATCACGTTATGATGTTTCTCCAAACAAAACACTTCACGTCGAAATCTCGGATATGTGTTAGTGCCTCCGCTTCTACCCATTTTGTAAAATAATTTGTCGCGACAATCAAAAATTGCTTGTTACCCGGGGCACGAGGCAATGGTTCAACGGTGTCAAGCCCCCATTGGGCGAACGGCCAAGGACTAGTTATGGAGCTTAGCTCTTCTGCAGGCAAGTAGGTCAAATGAGAGAACTTCTGGCACTGTTCACACTTTTTCGCATAGCATTCGGCATCAGCTCTCATTTTCGGCCAGTAATACCCTTGTGTTATAGCTCGACGGGCCAAAGAACGCTCGCCAGAATGGACCCCACAACTGCCCTCATGTATTTCAGTCAGAAGCTCTTCGAATTTGTCCGGGTGTACACATTCTAAGTATGGACCAGAAAGGGGTTTTTATAAAGCTTTCCTTGCGGATCCAAGTAATATCGCAGGGCTTTGTTTCGCAGCTTGTGCGCTTCTTTTTTGTCTGCTGGAAACTGTTCGCAAGATAGGAATACAGCAATGGGATCCATCCAACTTGGTCCAGCTTCTATAACATTGACCTGGACTTCCTTCGAAGGGCCAATGCTCGGCTCCAGGATGAAACCTACTTCGATGGTCCGTTTAATCTCTGAGTTAATGGCGGAGGCTAGGCAGGCAAGGGCATCTGCATGTGTTCTGCTCACGTGTTATCTGGTTCAATTCATGATGGTCAAATTTTGCCAACAGGGAGTTGGCCGTTTTTATGTAAGCCGCCATATGGTCGTTTCTTGCCGCGTACTCCCCCTTTAGCTGATTGATCACCAGTTTTGAATCGCAAAATACAAGCAAACGTCGAGCATCCAGAAGATAGGCATTCTGCAAATCGGCTAGAAGGGCTTCGTATTTGGCCTTTTTATTTGACGCTTCGAAGCCGAGCTTAACGGCCTGCTCAATTATTGCGCCGTCGGGAGCCATGATTACAACTCCGGCTTCGCTGCCCCGCTGATTGGATGATCCATCACAGTACAACTGCCAAATATTCCCAGCATAAATTCTCCAGTTCAGTTCCGTTCGAATCTCATTGGACTTGAAATCGACAAGACCCCCGGTGAATTCGGCAAGACCCCTGGTGAATTCGGCAACAAAGTCGGCAAGAACCTGTCCCTTGATTGAGGTTCTAGGTAGAAACTGAATGTTGTACTGGCCGAGTTCAAGAGCCCACTTTGAAACACGTCCCAATGCTTCAGCACTTCGTAGTACTAATCGGAGGGGATAATCTGTTAGCACCCCAATGTTGTGTCCCTGGAAGTAATGCATCAATTTTCTTGCCGCCATGACTAGGGCTAGGATGAGTTTTTCTAGTGAAAGGTAGCGTGTTTCAGCGTCAACCATTGCCTTGCTCACATAATACACTGGCCGCTGCTCCCTAAGCTCTTCCTTTATCAGTACGGCGCTGATGGCCCTGTCAAAATCTTCCAGATACAAAATGAGCGGGTCACCAGCAGCAGGTGTTGTCAAGAGTGGTACTGAGCAGAGGTAGGTCTTGAGGCCGTTGAAAGTGGCTTCGTATTCGACGGACCATTCAAAAGCTTTGCCGTGCCATAGTATATGAAAGAATTGTCGGCAGCGATCTATGGACCGACTAATGAACCTGTTGAGTGCGGCGGCCATCCCCATTAACTTCTGAACTTCCTTGACCGATCGAGGGGAGGAAGTTCTAGGATTGCTGTGATTTGCCTTGGGTTGGCTTCGATTCCTCGGTGGTTGACAATGTATCACAAGAATTTGCCAGAGCCGATCCCAAACGCACATTTGGAAGCGTTCAGCTTCATTCCATATTTACGTAGAATGCCGAATGTCTTTTCCAGATTGGTTATATGATTCTGCTCTTCCTTGGACTTGACCACCATATCGTCAATGTACACTTCCATAGTGTGGCCAAGTTGTTCCTTGAACATGGCGGTGACTAGTCGTTGGGAGGTTGCCCCTGCATTCTTCAGCCCAAAAGGCATAACCTTGTAGCAGTAGGTTCCTCTTGGGGTGAGGAATGCAGTTTTGTCCTGGTCCTCTAGATGCATGGCGATTTGATGGTAGCCTCTAGAAGCATCGAGGAAGCTCATACATTGATGGTGTGCCGTCGCATCTACAAGTTGGTCAATTCTTGGTAGGGGAAAACAATCCTTGGGGCAAGCTTTGTTTAGGTCCGTGAAATCGACGCACACTCGCCAAGTCCCATTTTTCTTCTTCACCACCACTGTATTAAAGAGCCATGTAAGGTAGGTCACTTCCCTGATTGCCCTGACGTCAAGCAGCCTGTTAACTTCCTCAACAACGGCGGCAGTGTGCTCTGAGGCCGACCGCCGGCTTTTCTGAATGATCAGCTTGTACTTAGGATCAATATTCGAACAGTGGTGTGAAATGGATGGATCTATACCGGGCATCTCATATGGAGTCCATGCAAAGACATCGAGATTGCTAAATAGGAAAGAGATTAGATGCTGTCTGTCGGCCTGACTCAGGGATGCGCCGACCATGAAGAATTTGTCTGGGCTTCCATCGATTTCAACTCGGTCTAAGCCTTCTGTGGTCTTTTCATCTGGGAGCCGCCCAACATCGTCGAGGCTCTCTCGATCTGGCACCTTAATAGAATTCACCTACAGCTACTTTGGCATTTTTTCGGCAAGGAGATAACATTCTTGTGCCGACTTCTGGGAGCCACGGATTTGCTCAATACTGCGTTCTGTCGAGAAGCGGAGCAGCTGATGATACGTACTCGGCACGGCTTGCATGGTGTGCAACCAAGTCCGCCCCATAATGAGATTGTACGGCGATGGCAGCTTGACGACCAAGAATTCTACATCCATTGTGTGGGAGCCCGCTCGAATGGGTAATGTGATTTTCCCCAACGGGTACTCTGGATTGGTGTTAAAGCCAAATAGTAGATAAGGGGCCGGGGAGAGATCCGATTCGGAGAAGCCGAGTTTGATGAATGTCTTGTAGTACATAATCTCTAATGTGCTCCCCGGATCAATGAGTACGCACTCAACTGTGAATCAGTTTACGCGTAACTCAATTACCAAGGGATCGATGTGGGGAAATGTCACACAGGCCAGATCTGAATCATCAAAATAAATGCTTGCAGCTTCATGGGGTCGTTTAGCCGAAATGAGTTGGTTTTGAGGGTCAGGATTCGACTGAATCGTATGCACCGCGGATGAAATTGGCAGGTTGTATATCATGTGGATCACGCCAAGTTGAGGTGAATCCTGTCTTAAGGCTATTGCTTTGGTTGGGTTGCCTTTCCGGACGTACTGTTGTAGCCAGCCATCCTATACTAATTCTTCCAAGAGATCCTTCAGTGCATAACAACTATCAGTATCATGGCCATGGTCATTGTGATACTCACACCGTCTATCCCGTCTTCTCATGTCGGGAGGTCCCACCATTTTCGACGGCCATTTGAAGAACAGAAGGTGTTGGATTTTGGACATAACCGCACTAATGGGCTCTGTCAACTCCGTATATTTCTTGTCGGCACACCTCGTGTGCCTGCTGTCAACTTGCAGTTGTTCATTTTCTCGGTGGGAGCATTGCTCGCTTGATCGGCGGGAATCCTGTCTCTTGTCCCATTTGGCCCAATGCCGTGGTTTAGGGCTCTGGGGTGCTACAGAAATTAACGGTTGAGCAATTTTAGCAAGAGCCGTCTTGTTGGTCATATTTCCGGCTTTAACCCTCAAGGCATCATCTTCCACTTTGCAGTATTCTTCAACTTTCTTCATCAACGACCAAACTATTTTGGGGGGCCGTCTGGTCAAGGAGCTGCGGAGGGCACTGTCGGGATGCAGCCCCATCTTGAAGGCGGTGATGGCCATGGAGTCATTACAAGCATTATCTACCAGATTGAAACATTCCCAATACCGCGCCGAGTAGGCACGAAGGGTTTCCCCCGGTTGAATCTGTATTGCCCAAAGGGAATCGACTTGCTTTGGCCGGACCTCATTAGTGATAAACCTTGCCCTGAAGGATTTTTGAAGTTGGTGGAAGCTTTTAATCGATGCCGGCTTCAGTTTATAATACCACCTGACAGCTAGTGGTCCCAAGCTGCTTGGAAATATTCTACACATCAAAGCCTCATCATCTGCATGCAGCATCATGGCTTGCTTGTAATGGCGGATATGATCGGTGGGGTCAGATTTACCGTCGTACAAGGTGAATGACGGTGCTTTGAATTTCTTGGGTAACACTGCCTTTGCAATCCGTCGTACGAAGGGATCATGCCGGTCTTCTTCATCTGAGTTGTTTCGTCTGCGCTTATGCCTTATACATGGACTCTCTTCAGAGGAACTAGAAGTTTCAGATCGTCCCTTCTTCTTGGGCTCCGAGGATAATGAGTCAAAGTCGCTATCAGTGTCTTGTTGTCGGGCTCGAGATCGTCGACCTCCTGCCCTCACAGGTCGTTCTGGATCTTGGCGTATAGCTTGTTTAGACTTCACCACCTCCAAGGCCAAATCCTAACGGAGACGTTCGTTTTCAGCGATCATATTCTCCAACCTTGGTTCGTTTTGCTTTTCTTGTTCCATGATCGCTTGCATTGCCTCATGTTCCGAAGTCGAGGGTGAGGCGAAGTTCAAAGAACGTCTTACGGGGATAGTCTCCGGTCCAAGCATGTTTGTTGGAGTGAGGTCGTCTCTCTGCGTGGTTTCATCAATGACTATCGGAGGGTCTTCCATTACGCCCGCCATGGATGTGTTTGAGTATTCCCACAGACGGCGCCAATTGTGGAGAAGTGGTTTGGAAATACTATTCTGATCCTAGGGGACGCTCGTGATCCTCAGCTAGCCACCTGAAAAAGAATCAACACTCCGGTCGGGGGTGCCGGAATTAGCACTCCGACGGGCAAGTCAGTCTCTACTCTCTCAATTACTTGTATTTTAAGTAAAGTGTAATAGTTCTCAGATACCTTTCTTTGATGGGTGATCCCGTATTTATAGTATTCTCTTTGGGCCTTTAGGCTGGGCCCATCCTTGATCCTCTCCTTTTTGATAGTATCATTGAGATTTTTTTTTTTTTTTTTTTGGTGCTATTTCCCAATTTTTAGAATGTATAAAATGAACACTAGAATATGGTAAATATTGGCCCTTGGGTGGGAAAGTAAATGCATATGGCATGTAGAGGATTATGGTTGAAAAATTCATATCTAATTCATGTAGAACTATGTTTTCCGTTTTCTTTTCTTATTTTTTAGTGTTATTTTTGATATGTCGACAGAAGGAATAATATGATTTTGTCCAAAATTTTGTTGTTGCAATGATATTTTTTTTTTAATTTGTGTGTTGCTGCACATAAAAAATAAAAATCAATCTATATTGTAATTATTTTATAATTATCCCACTACATTATAATTTTCACAATTATTAATTGCTCTAATTTTAAATTCCCACGTAATGGAAAGCCCAAACCACAATCAAAGACCCCTCAAAAAATAATTCAACTAGTTACCAAGCAATAGAAAAAAGAGATTGATGTTTAATTATTAATTGGACAAATCTATATTGCAGTTAACTAAATTATTCATTGAAAATGATGTGATAGATAAATTTGATTATATAAGCTTAGTTAGTAATTTTGTTGTTAAAAATGTAAGAAACGTAATATTTAAGTGATATTTTGTTGTATTTAGATTAATTTGGATTGATTAATGGCTTTATTTTTCATTTGGTTTTTTTTTTTCTTCCCTTTATTGTATATTGAGTCTTGCTAAGCCATGAAATAACAAAATCAAATTATTTTATTTTATTTTCATCTTTTTGAGCTCTTATAATGATTTGCTAAGATCTTAATCTATGTAAGCAAATTTTGGTAATCCTATTCAAACAATCTCCGTCTGGGTAATAATTAATTAATTAATTAATTAATTGTGGATAATTCCAATTACATTGGCTTAGCACCCATAAATGTTCAAAGCAGGTCCTGTTGAATAATCCAAAATTTTGACATTGCAGTCAAGAAGATTAAAATTTGCAAAGCTAAAAAGGTTGGATTGTGCATCACCCCAAGCATAAACAATAGCATTTGAGTGTTAATAAAAGTTTTGCAAAGCACATGCAATTATATATATATATAGAAGGACAAGGGTGGTCAGTTTGACATTATTAATCCATGCCAAAATGAAATTTTAAAAGTATCAAATTTGTGTTCTCCTTCTAGGAACCTCCAGGGCCCCCATATAGTACCAAATGCCCAAAGTGAGCCCCCTGGTATCCTTCATCTTTCACTTCATATAGTTTTCTACTGTTTGTAAACTCGTATGTTTGAGGATTTATATCCCCTCCACTTGGACTCTTAAGTGCAATATTCATGAAGAATGCATCATATCTGGTGTCCTCAATTAGAAAATAACCTCCCCCCATTGCAGGTTTCGGGGTGCCCGGTGGACTAAATACCTCTCCTCCCCATTCAGCATGCGAAGCTAAGTTTGCTAATCCACCACCAAGTATGCTCTTTGGCCAAAATCCGATATTGGTATTCGCAACTCCAAGCCACCAGTTCCCATTAGCTAGGTCCTACATATTTTTACATGGATATCAAAATTGAATAATTGAACAGAAGAATGCAAATTTTATTTCTTTACCACTAATTACTTAATTATGATTTTTGTTTCATAATTATTGGTGTAATAATTATTTGACACAATGGTAGCATGACTTGGGAACTTGTTTCATAATTAAGAGTTTTTAAATTTTACCTGCAAGATGTAGATTTCCATCGCAACCGATGTCCCTCCACGTATAGAGACCTTTCCAATTACTTCACCAAGAGGTATTTCTGTGTCCACAATCACAAATCCAAGACAATTTGTATTGAAACAATGAGATTGACTTGCCTGTTTGGTAGACAAACATATACGAATATATTGTAAGAGCTACTAAGAAAATATAGTCAATCAAGTAATATGCAATAAAAAGCAATGATACTTTCATTCGTATAAATGAATAGTCGAGGACGTGCATCACCAAATAGAGATGGATCCACCTGAGACAAACCAAAAGCATAATAACAACAAATGCTTTTGTCTATGTGAAGCTAGTTTTTACTTGTGAAAATTGTTTCTAAAATAAGTAAGAAGTTAAATTTACAAGAAGCAAGAAGATCAACTTACCCTCCACCCGACTTGTAAGCTATCAGGCCCATTTTGAATCATCATTCGCCCTGCACTATATTGTTTACCCACGACATCTGGTTGGTGTACACTAAGCACCGCTGACGCTCCACTGTATTTGTTTGGACCATCTATTGTCTCAACTATGGCATACTGGGTAATAAAAGTCCAAAACATATGTGTTACTTTTATGTTTTCCCTTACTGTGAGAATCTAAACATATCCATATTGTTGGGAGAAAACCAAAGGCCAATTCGAAATACCCGAATCTAGCACAAAATAGCAGAAGTAATTTTTCTCCCTCTTTGTGTGAATCTATTAGGGAACAATTTGAATAGAGCACAATATATATATATATATATATAATCTGAAAATAATAAATCTAAAAATCACACAACAAGGGAAGAGCAATTTGCCAATCAACAAAAAAAAAAAAAAAAAAGAAGGTAAAAGCAACTTTTACATGGAATAATGGGTGCACAAGAGTTCTCTCTAGTTAGAACTAGAGGCAAACAATCAAGAACAACTACAAATAAGTTTTCTTGGCAACCAAAGAACTAGTTACAAAATTTAGGAAAGATCTCACAAAAAAAGGGTACTGCTCATGAGCCAGAAAACCAAATTCAAAATGCTCCAAATCTGATCTCCACTGTTCAAATTTCAGCTCAATCGGATGATCGAACTGTTTGATCAAAGCTGGACAGAGTTAATCAAAAACCAAACAAAAAACATTATCCGTTTGGTTTAATTTTATAATTGTAATTTGAGTGTAAAGTTATGTTTTGAATTTTGAGTTTTTGAATCATGATTTGAAAAAAAAAAAAATTATTTAGTTATGAGTTTTAAAAATAGTTTTGAGATGATTTGTAATTTTTTTTTTTTTTTTGATTGATTGATGTAAAAAATGTGAGAGAATGTGAGAGGTGAGATGAGAGAGAAAAAGTGATTGATTAATTGATTGATTAATAATAAAAGAAAAGAAAAGCGAGGAGTTTTGAAAGTAATTTTGAGTTGTATTTTAAAAATATGTTTGGTTAACAAGTTGCATTCAAATCATGATTTAAAAACAGACTTAAGTTTTGAAAAGTAAACCAAACGCTACCACAATCTCTCCATGTGGGCTTGAGACTTACATGGGCTTTACCAAATATTTGGGCCATCTTCTACATACAAGGGAAACCCAACCCAACAAACATATATATCTATGCTCGTACTTTTTTTTGTTGATTTTTTCCCTTTCTTTTCATTCAAAAAAGGCATTGTGCCCTAACTATAAGATTTAATGTTTAGTGTTTGTGGTTGTGCAGATTCAAGCCATGTAAACAATCACATCTGCAAGTAAAATTATTATCAAAAGTTTGCCTAAAACTTTCAACAAGATGAGGCTAAACATATAGCTTCAAAATATGAGGACAAAAATCAATTTATAGGATCAAAAAATGTGGCTACAGTGTTTTATGTGTGTGTTCAGCTCATTCAAGAAGGTGATTCATAGGAACAAATAAAATCAAATATAGAAAACAAGCAATAGTGCAAAACTAATATTGTGAAGCTATATAATCTTGATTGACTAGGATAACTTACATCAGCACCACTGGTGTCATCTGCAGGAGTCATTATTTTTGAAGCAAGTTTCTCTGTAATGAGATCTTCTTTAGTAGTTCTTCTAATTGGAACTGTTCCAACCGGGCAACCCCTGCCCTTTAGTCCTATATGTAGAGGTTTTCTAACATTTGAGGAAACTTGATCTCTTGATCTCTTAGGTAATGAAGTGGGCTTCATCTTCAATTCAACTCAATTCGAAAAAGGTAAAGGAGACGTGCACATAAATTGATCACATAATGGATTACAGAAAACTCACAAGAGTTGGATTCTACCGTTGGGTACGTGCATGTCTTGTTTACAATTATTAGTGTTGGGTGCGTGTATCAAATTTTGTAAGATCCATACTGTATTTTGGGTTAGGTTGTGAAATCAAGAGTTCACTAGTAATTCAATGTGTAGGGTTTTATTAATTGTACGGGACTAACATTTCTATTGTTTGCCTATAAATATGAATCTTCTCTACACTCTCCTCTCTGTTATTGATGCTTGTCCCCAAATTATACTTTATGTATTGGATTTGATCAATACAATTATTCCCTTCGCCAATAAAAAGAAGTTTGTAGAGGTGTGAGATTGAGAGGGTTTGTAAAGATGTAGGGGATATGAAAAAATTCTGGGGACAACGATAGTGAGTAAGTATAGCGATCCCGGGTTTACCCTTGTTGTACAGTGATCCGGACATGTGTCCGTGGATGTTGGTAGTGGTTTATTATCTAGTTTACATCCTCTTTACTTTGTATATCGAGTTGTAGGATGTGTTGGGCAGGTTTGTTACAGGTTGGTTGTGTTTGGGAGCCTAGTGTTGCTGCCCAGATTTTTGGACCTTCGCTCGAGCGAGGAGTTGGTCGCTCGAGCGAGAGTTGAGTTCGTGTCTGGTGGGTCGAGCCAGTGTGGCTTCGCTCGAGCGAGCGCTTGCGTCTGGTTCTGGACCTGAGAGTTGTATTTCTTGGCTCGAGCGAGCTTTTCTTGGCTCGAGCGGTCTGGTTTGTTCTTCGCTCGAGCGAGAGGTCTGTCGCTCGAGCGTGCTTCTGGTTACAGACCTGAGGGTTTGAGTTGTTGGCTCGAGCGAGCATTCTTTCGCTCGAGCGCACTTTTGAGTTTTTGGCTCGAGCGAGAGCTTCTTGGCTCGAGCGATAGTTTTCTGTGTCTGGTCGCTCGAGCGACCAAGTCTTCGCTCGAGCGACCAAGTCTTCGCTCGAGCGAGCGTGTTTTATATCAGCGGACAGTAGCGTTTTTGAACATCACTTTTCACTTTCTTTTTTTTGATCAAACCCTAGATCCGAGACCCTCTCTCTCTAAACTTACACTCTCTCTAAGAATTGATCTCCCTAGAGTGTGAATCTAGCCTAGGGCCTTTGTTAAAAAGATAGAGGGCGTTGAGAGCTTTGTTTTAATCTGAAAAAGTTAGGATTTGGAGCACGTTGATCTTCGAGTCTTCATCTCCTTTTTGGCTCAAACTTCGAGGTAGGGATATCCTACTCCTCTCTATGGATTTTGTCTTTAAATTTTAGAATTTTGAGATGTGGGGGTTGGTTTGGTAATTTTGTGAAAGTTTGGGGCTTTTGTGTTATTTTACAAAAGTTGGGATTTTATCCATAATAAACCTAGATGCATGTTTGGCATAGAGAAATGGAATAAATGTTAAATCATTGATGAAAATGGGACCTAAGGGTTGAAATGTTAATTATGGGAATTGACCTAATTACATTGTTTAATTAATTGGGATAATTAATTGTGAGGAATGAGGAAATGAAATGTTGATTGAATATCCATTATGCATTTATTTTCTGTTTAGAAATAACTGCTTTGGGCTATCGGTGGAGGATAGTCGTCATTGTTGCAGACAATGCATGATGATTAGGCAAATGGAAACTAATCAATGGAATGTGTCATGGAACTTGACAGTTGATAGAATACATTAACTGTATGTATTGAGTGATTGTATATAAAACCCATGTGTTTGTATACGTTATGTGTAGAGGAGGAGATGGGGGATGTACTCCGCGGTTTAGGGGAAGATATGGGATGTACCTCTAAACCGGATAGTGTTGGAAGAAGATAGGGGATGAACTCCGTAGATACAGCTCATATGCTTGTCTAGAGAAGTGTGGATATAGCTTATATGCTTATCTGTGGATATTGTGGTTATACATATCTGTTGTAGAATGTGGATATAACTTATTTGCTTATCTGAGAATGTGGATATTGTTGTTATACATATCTGTTGAGAATGTGGTTAGTGCTTATATGCCTATCCATTGAAAAAGGGAAAATGAAAGGTAACTTGGACTCATAAGTCGTATGACATAAATATGTGATTTATGTGAATGTATCAGTGTTGGCCATCTATCAATTGCTAATCTTTTAGTCATTGTTCATGGTTGGTTTAGTATATTTCTGCTGGGCTGTGGCTCACCCTATATGGGAATATCATTTTCAGGTACTGGTAGCATGCCACCTCCAAGGACATAGCTTGGGAGGCTAGAGGCGGACATACTTTTGTCGTTTTACTTTTTGATGTATTACATGTAAATTCAGGCCAAGGGCTTAATGTGTATGAGTTAGTACTCTTTTGTTGTAACCAAGTGTTAACTTGGAAAGCTGTAAGCCCTTAGGGCATTTGCTTTTGTTGTTAACATGTAATACTTATGTAATGAAATTCTGATAAATGGAAGAATGTGGAACTTTTACATATCAATGCATGTCTTATTTGTTGGGTTCAATGTTATTAATTTGAGGGCATTACAACTTGGTATCAGAGCGTACCGGGTTCGAATACTTTGGGTACGTGGGAAGTGATTAGTATCACAATGGGTTTGTCTCGCTTGATAGAGATTTAGATGTAGTATTATATGCTATGTACTTGATTGATAACATGCTTTGTGACTATGTGGGTATGGGATTTAGTTTCTAGGATGTTGATCGGATCCTTGGGTTTCTGGGAGTCTTGTTGGAAAAGCACTTGATCAATGCTATTTCTAACTCGAACTCTAGTAACGCCTCGGGACTATCATTATCCGGAAATGAAATTCGTAAGTGCTTATGTGTTTATGTGCTTACGTGGAGTGAATTACAGTTGTCCATGCATTAGGACGTGAGTGTTTAGTTTCGGCACATTTGTGAATGTGCTAATGTTCTGTGTTACCTTTATTAGGATGTCAGGGCGAGGAAGAGGTGCTAGGCGTGGTAGACCTGCGAGGCAGGAAGTACCGTTACCGGGTGAGATTCCGGCAGTACAGGAGGGAGTTGGTCAGGCCAATGTGGCCGAGCCAGCGGGTCAGCAGGCCATAGGTGCCTTGGCCAGAGAGATAGCAGGAGCTTTGGGTATTCTTAGAGCTGGGAATCAGGCAGCTGTGGCAGGGCCTTCTTTCTTGAAAAGGGAGTTTTTCCGGTATAATCCGGATGAGTTTGTCGGGGATCCGAAGGAGCCACTGAAGGCTGATGAGTGGCTAGAGCAAATGAGTAAGACGTTCGAGATGCTTGGCATCGAGGACGGAGCACTGAAAGTGACCTTGGCATCTTTCCAACTGAAGGGAGATGCGGGTCAATGGTGGAAGTACGAGAAGGCTCGTGTTGGTGGTACTTGGGAGGCGTTTGTGAATGCTTTTCAGGAGAGGTTTTTGTCTGCAGCAGTTAGGGAGAAGCTGAGGGATCAGTTTAGCCGGCTTAATCAGCAGGGCTTGTCAGTGGCTGAGTTTGAGGCTACATTTACTAGTCTGTCCAGGTTCGCACCTGAACTGGTGGCGTCTGAGGAACGCCGTTGCTATGAGTTTGAGCGGAAGTTGAGGCGGGGCCTCAAGTTGAGGGTTGGTGGGTCTTACATCCGGGAGTACAGACACCTAGTGGACGCTGCAGCTCATATGGAGCTCATGATGCAAGAGGAGGATGAGGGGCAGAGAGGCTCCAAGAGGAGCCAAGATGGCCAGGGTGATGGCAGGAGGCAGAGGGGTTCTAACCCTCAGCAGTCGCAGGGTGGTGTTGCTAGATCGACCTTCCCAGTACCGAGTGCAGGCTTCGGGAGAGGTGGTCAGGGGGATTTCACCTGTTACAAGTGTGGCCAGTTGGGTCACAAGGTTTCTGTTTGCCCGCAGAAGGGTGGGGGTCAGAGAGCTGCTTCTTCTTCAGCTAGACCGCAGAGTCAGAGTTTGGGCAGGGGGCAGCCCTTGTCTTGTTATCAGTGTGGACAGCCTGGGCACCTGAAGAGGTTTTGCCCGTAGTTGAGTGCCACTTCGGGAGCGTCTGGTTCTAGGCAGACGCAGAGTTTTCATCCAGCTCAGTCTGTGCAGGCCTCGAGGGCCAATCCGGGAGCTTCGTCATCCCAGTCTGTGCAGCAGTCTTTTGCTCCGAGAGGTGAGCAGGTAGACCAGGGGCCTACGGGGCGCGTGTATGCTGTTACCGCGCAGGATTTAGTACCGGCTCCATCGGTAGTGAGAGGTACTTTTCTGTTTTGCAACTCGGCTGCTAATGTGTTGATAGACACGGGTGCATCTCATTCTTTTGTATCTACTGCATTTGCATCTGTTTTGGAATTGGAGTTAGCACAGTTAGCATCTCTTATTTGTGTGGTATCGCCTTTGGGTGGTGAGTTGATCCTGAAACAGGGTGTTAGAGGTTGTGATATAGAGGTCGCCGACTATAGGCTTCCTTTTCCGTTTGTTGTCATGCCCATGAAGGGTTTTGATGTTATTTTGGGTATGGACTGGCTATCGTCATACCGGGCTGTTATCGATTGCTACCGCCAGAGGGTCACGTTATGTACCTTGAGCGGGGAGTGGTTCCATTTCTTGGGAGACCGGGTTGGTAGTGTTTTGCCACCGGGGTATGATTCGCGAGGGCGAAGTGAGCTTAGTGGTCTACTTGCTAGCTTTGAGAGTAGAGAGTGTGATGAGACCCAGATTGTGTTACCGAGGGTGGTTTGTGAGTATTCGGATGTCTTTCCCGAAGATCTTGTTAGTTTGCCACCTCACCGAGAGATAGAGTTCTCTATTGATCTAGTGCCCGGCACTGCGCCGATTTCTATGGCACCTTACCGTTTTGCTCCAGCAGAGTTGGTTGAGTTGAAAGTTCAGCTCGAAGAATTGCTCGATAAGGGCTTTGTTCGCCCTAGTGTTTCGCCGTGGAGAGCACCGACCCTCTTTGTTAAAAAGAAAGATGGTGCCTTGAGATTGTGTATAGACTACCGGAAGTTGAATCGAGCTACGGTTAAGAATAAGTACCCTATGCCCCGTATAGATGATTTGTTTGACCAGTTGAAGGGTCCTGTTGTTTCTCTAAGATAGACTTCAGATCGGGTTACCACCAGTTGAGGGTCAGGGAGGAGGATGTTCCTAAGACGGCATTCCGTACGCGGTATGGCCATTATGAGTTTCTGGTGATGCCATTTGGGCTTACCAATGCACCGGCAGTCTTTATGGACTTGATGAACCGGATTTTCCGGGAGTTCTTAGACCGCTTTGTGGTCGTCTTCGTGGACGACATCCTTATCTATTCGACTTCAGAGGAGGAGCACGAGGCACACTTGAGAGTGGTGCTTGAATTGCTTAGAGCCCATAGGCTGTATGCCAAGTTTGGGAAGTGTGAGTTCTGGCTGAGGGAAGTCAAATTCTTAGGCCACGTGGTATCCGGGGAAGGGGTGTCTGTTGATACATCCAAGGTTGAGGCAGTGCAGGATTGGGCACAGCCTCAGAATGTGTTTGAGATCCGCAGTTTTCTGGGATTAGCTAGGTATTACCGTCAGTTTGTGAAAGATTTCTCCAGGCTAGCGTCACTGTTGACTAGACTGACTCGGAAGGGAGTCAAGTTTGTGTGGAGTGAGACTTGTGAAAAGTCGTTCCAAGTGCTGAAAGTTAGATTGACCACCGCTCCGGTGTTGATTATTCCGGAGAGAGGGTTGGGTTATGCGGTTTATTGTGATGCCTCACGAGAGGGTTTGGGTTGTGTGTTGACGCAAGAAGGGAAAGTGGTAGCTTATGGCTCACGTCAGTTGAAAATACACGAGAAGAATTACCCCACACACGACCTAGAGTTAGTGGCTGTGATCTTTGCCTTGAAAATCTGGAGGCACTACCTTTATGGTGAGAGGTTCGAGGTGTTCTCGGACCACAAGAGTTTGAAGTATCTGTTTACACAGAAAGACTTGAATTTGAGGCAGAGGAGGTGGATGGCGTTCATCGAGGATTATGATTTTGAGTTGCACTATCATCCGGGAAAGGCCAATGTTGGGGCCGATGCCCTTAGTAGGAAATCCATTAGTGATGTAGCTTGTATAGCCATCCGGGAATGGGAGATGTTAGGAGCACTTGGTGAGTTTGATTTGCTACTGGGCGAATCTGTTGAGGCTGCGGCCTTGTTTTCTGTTGTTGCGCAGCCTACACTTGTGACACGAGTGTTAGAGGCACAGAGAGGTGACCTTGAGGTAGAATCCATCCGAGAGAAGATCTCCAGTGGGAAAGTTGAAAACGGTTTGACGGTGTATCCCGACCTGAGTGTGAGATACCGAGACCGTTTGTTTGTGCCGGAGTCTTGCCATGAGGAAGTACTCCGAGAGTTCCATCATTCGCGCCTTGCGGTGCATCCGGGAGGTACTAAGATGTATCAGGATTTGGGTCGCCAGTTTTGGTGGCGGGGTATGAAGAAAGATGTGGCGGTTTTCGTATCGAAGTGCCTTACTTGCCAGCAGGTGAAGGCCGAGCATCAGAGGCCAGCGGGTTTGTTGCAACCCTTGCCTATTGCCGAGTGGAAGTGGGAGCATGTCACTATGGACTTCGTTGTAGGTCTTCCGAGGACTCAGCGGGGTAGTGATGCTATTTGGGTGGTTGTAGACCGGTTGACTAAGTCGGCGCACTTTATTCCTATGCGCGTGAGATATTCGGTAGATCATCTTGCCGGTTTGTATATTCGGGACGTAGTGAGATTGCACGGGGTCCCAGTGACGATCTGTAACGCCCTCAAATAAATAACATTGAACCCAACAAATAAGACATGCATTGATATGTAAAAGTTCCACATTCTTCCATTTATCAGAATTTCATTACATAAGTATTACATGTTAACAACAAAAGCAAATGCCCTAAGGGCTTACAGCTTTCCAAGTTAACACTTGGTTACAACAAAAGAGTACTAACTCATACACATTAAGCCCTTGGCCTGAATTTACATGTAATACATCAAAAAGTAAAACGACAAAAGTATGTCCGCCTCTAGCCTCCCAAGCTATGTCCTTGGAGGTGGCATGCTACCAGTACCTGAAAATGATATTCCCATATAGGGTGAGCCACAGCCCAGCAGAAATATACTAAACCAACCATGAACAATGACTAAAAGATTAGCAATTGATAGATGGCCAACACTGATACATTCACATAAATCACATATTTATGTCATACGACTTATGAGTCCAAGTTACCTTTCATTTTCCCTTTTTCAACGGATAGGCATATAAGCACTAACCACATTCTCAACAGATATGTATAACAACAATATCCACATTCTCAGATAAGCAAATAAGCTATATCCACATTCTACAACAGATATGTATAACCACAATATCCACAGATAAGCATATAAGCTATATCCACACTTCTCTAGACAAGCATATGAGCTGTATCTACGGAGTTCATCCCCTATCTTCTCCCAACACTATCCGGTTTAGAGGTACATCCCCTATCTTCTCCTAAACCGCGGAGTACATCCCCCATCTCCTCCTCTACACATAACGTATACAAACACATGGGTTCTATATACAATCACTCAATACATGTAGTTAATGTATTCTATCAACTGTCAAGTTCCATGACACATTCCATTGATTAGTTTCCGTTTGCCTAATCATCATGCATTGTCTACAACAATCACGACTATCCTCCACCGATAGCCCAAAGCAGTTATTTCTAAACAGAAAATAAATGCACAATGGATATTCAATCAACATTTCATTTCCTCATTCCTCACAATTGATTATACCAATTAATTAAACAATGTAATTAGGTCAATTCCCATAATTAACATTTCAACCCTTAGGTCCCATTTTCATCAATGATTTAACATTTATTCCATTTCTCTATGCCAAACATGCATCTAGGTTTATTATGGATAAAACCCCAACTTTTGTAAAATAGCACAAAAGCCCCAAACTTTCACAAAATTACCAAACCAACCCGAACATCTCAAAATACTAAAATTTAAAGACAAAATCCATAGAGAGGAGTAGGATATCCCTACCTCGAAGTTTGAGCCAAAAAGGAGATGAAGACTCGAAGATCAACGTGCTCCAAATCCAAACTTTTTCAGATTAAATCAAAGCTCTCAACGCCCTCTATCTTTTTAACAAAGGCCCTAGGCTAGATTCACACTCTAGGGAGATCAATTCTTAGAGAGAGTGTAAGTTTAGAGAGAGAGGGTCTCGGATCTAGGGTTTGATCAAAAAAGAAAGTGAAAAAGTGATGTTCAAAAACGCTACTGTTCGCTGATATAAAACACGCTCGCTCGAGCGAAGCCTTTGTCGCTCGAGCGACCAGACACAGAAAACTCTCGCTCGAGCCAAGAAGTTCTCGCTCGAGCCAAAAACTCAAAAGTGCACTCGAGCGAAAGAATGCTTGCTCGAGCCAACAACTCAAACCCTCAGGTCTGCAACCAGACGCACGCTCGAGCGACAGACCTCTCGCTCGAGCGAAGAACAAACCAGACCGCTCGAGCCAGGAAAAGCTCGCTCAAGCCAAGAAATACAACTCTCAGGTCCAGAACCAGACGCCATCACTCACTCGAGCGAAGCCACTCTGGCTCGACCCACCAGACACGAACTCAACTCTCGCTCGAGCGACAAACTCCTCGCTCGAGCGAAGGTCCAAAAATCTGGGCAGCAACACTAGGCTCCCAAACACAACCAACCTGAAACTAACCTGCCCAACACATCCTATAACTCAATAAGAAGTAAAAAGGATGCAAACAAGATCATAAACAACCACCAACATCCACGGACACATGTCCGGATCACTGTACAACAAGGGTAAACCCGGGATCGCTATACGATCGTCTCAGATAGAGATCCTCGTTTTACTGCTAGGTTGTGGCAGAGTTTGCAGAGTGCCTTGGGCACTAAGTTGACCTTTAGTACGGCTTATCATCCTCAGACTGACGGGCAGTCCGAGCGTACTATTCAGATCCTTGAGGATATGCTTCGGGGTTGTGTCCTTGACTTTAGCGGGACGTGGGAGAGGCACTTGCCCTTGGTAGAGTTTGCCTACAACAACAGTTTTCAGTCTAGCATCGGTATGGCACCGTTTGAGGCCTTATATGGCCGACCGTGTAGGTCTCCAGTTTGTTGGGCCGAGGTGGGTGATGCACCTTTGTTGGGTCCGGAGTTGGTTAGGGAGACGACAGAGAAAGTTGAGCTTATCCGTAGGAGGCTTGTTACAGCCCAGAGTCGACAAAAGAGTTATGCCGACCGTAGGAGGAGGCCTTTGGCGTTTGAGGTAGGTGATCATGTCTTTCTGAAGATATCACCTAGGCGAGGTTTGATGAGGTTTGGGAAGAGTGGGAAGTTATCCCCTCGGTTTATTGGTCCTTTTGAGATCCTTGAGAGGATTGGTGAGGTTGCTTATCGGTTAGCCTTACCGCCGCAGTTGTCCGGAGTGCATGACGTGTTTCATGTGAGTATGCTTCGGAAGTATGAGCCAGATCCATCACATGTGTTGGATTGGACCGATTTAGAGGTAGATGAGGATGCCTCGTATGAGGAGAGACCGATTCGGGTCTTGGATAGGCGGGATCAGGTCCTGCGTGGCAAGACTATTCCTTTGGTGAAAGTCTTGTGGAAACATCACGGAGTGGAGGAGGCCACTTGGGAACGTGAGTTGGAAGTCCGCGAGAAATATCCGGACTTGTTTGTTGATATGTAATCTTGTATGTAAATTTTGAGCTATTGTTGAACTTAAGAGCTTTTATATATGTCTTAAGTTGTGAAACATTGAAAATGTTTTGGTTTCTTTGAAGTATGTTTTGGGAACTTGCCTCATATGGAAGTTGAATGTAACATTATATATGTTGAATATGTTGTTTACATATTGTGAAATGCCTCTTGTTAAAGGGATGGGATGACCGGTAATGGGTCGTATTGTGAATGTTAAAATGTAACATTGTTTAAAATGGAGAAAAACTTGTTTTTGAAAACTTGTGCTTAATTTCGGGGACGAAATTCTTTAAGAGAGGGAGGTTATAGCGATCCCGGGTTTACCCTTGTTGTACAGTGATCCGGACATGTGTCCGTGGATGTTGGTAGTGGTTTATTATCTAGTTTACATCCTCTTTACTTTGTATATCGAGTTATAGGATGTGTTGGGCAGGTTTGTTACAGGTTGGTTGTGTTTGGGAGCCTAGTGTTGCTGCCCAGATTTTTGGACCTTCGCTCGAGCTAGGAGTTGGTCGCTCGAGCGAGAGTTGAGTTCGTGTCTGGTGGGTCGAGCCAGTGTGGCTTCGCTCGAGCGAGCGCTTGCGTCTGGTTCTGGACCTGAAAGTTGTATTTCTTGGCTCGAGCGAGCTTTTCTTGGCTCAAGCGGTCTGGTTTGTTCTTCGCTCGAGCGAGAGGTCTATCGCTCGAGCGTGCTTCTGGTTACAGACCTGAGGGTTTGAGTTGTTGGCTCGAGCGAGCATTCTTTCGCTCGAGTGCACTTTTGAGTTTTTGGCTCGAGCGAGAGCTTCTTGGCTCGAGCGATAGTTTTCTGTGTCTGGTCGCTCGAGCGACCAAGTCTTCGCTCGAGCGAGCGTGTTTTATATCAGCGGACAGTAGCGTTTTTGAACATCACTTTTCACTTTCCTTTTTTTGATCAAACCCTAGATCCGAGACCCTCTCTCTCTAAACTTACACTCTCTCTAAGAATTGATCTCCCTAGAGTGTGAATCTAGCCTAGGGCCTTTGTTAAAAAGATAGAGGGCGTTGAGAGCTTTGTTTTAATCTGAAAAAGTTGGGATTTGGAGCACGTTGATCTTCGAGTCTTCATCTCCTTTTTGGCTCAAACTTCGAGGTAGGGATATCCTACTCCTCTCTATGGATTTTGTCTTTAAATTTTAGTATTTTGAGATGTTGGGGTTGGTTTGGTAATTTTGTGAAAGTTTGGGGCTTTAGTGTTATTTTACAAAAGTTGGGGTTTTATCCATAATAAACCTAGATGCATGTTTGGCATAGAGAAATGGAATAAATGTTAAATCATTGATGAAAATGGGACCTAAGGGTTGAAATGTTAATTATGGGAATTGACCTAATTACATTGTTTAATTAATTGGGATAATTAATTGTGAGGAATGAGGAAATGAAATGTTGATTGAATATCCATTATGCATTTATTTTCTGTTTAGAAATAACTGCTTTGGACTATCGGTGGAGGATAGTCGTGATTGTTGTAGACAATGCATGATGATTAGGCAAACGGAAACTAATCAATGGAATGTGTCATGGAACTTGACAGTTGATAGAATACATTAACTGTATGTATTGAGTGATTGTATATAAAACCAATGTGTTTGTATACGTTATGTGTAGAGGAGGAGATGGGGGATGTACTCCGCGGTTTAGGAGAAGATAGGGGATGTACCCCTAAACCGGGTAGTGTTGGGAGAAGATAGGGGATGAACTCCGTAGATACAGCTCATATGCTTGTCTAGAGAAGTGTGGATATAGCTTATATGCTTATCTGTGGATATTGTGGTTATACATATCTGTTGTAGAATGTGGATATAACTTATTTGCTTATCTGAGAATGTGGATATTGTTGTTATACATATCTGTTGAGAATGTGGTTAGTGCTTATATGCCTATCCGTTGAAAAAGGGAAAATGAAAGGTAACTTGGACTCATAAGTCGTATGACATAAATATGTGATTTATGTGAATGTATCAGTGTTGGCCATCTATCAATTGCTAATCTTTTAGTCATTGTTCATGGTTGGTTTAGTATATTTCTGCTGGGCTGTGGCTCACCCTATATGGGAATATCATTTTCAGGTACTGGTAGCATGCCACCTCCAAGGACATAGCTTGGGAGGCTAGAGGCGGACATACTTTTGTCGTTTTACTTTTTGATGTATTACATGTAAATTCAGGCCAAGGGCTTAATGTGTATGAGTTAGTACTCTTTTGTTGTAACCAAGTGTTAACTTGGAAAGCTGTAAGCCCTTAGGGCATTTGCTTTTGTTGTTAACATGTAATACTTATGTAATGAAATTCTGATAAATGGAAGAATGTGGAACTTTTACATATCAATGCATGTCTTATTTGTTGGGTTCAATGTTGTTAATTTGAGGGCATTACAGTAAGTAAGCACATGTAGCTTCTAGAATCAGTTAATCTTAAGTAGGGAAATGGGTAGAGTTTCAAGACTTCAGTATTGGTGTCAGATTTTAAAGGATTTTGGTATTATTGCTATTCTCGCTATGATTCAAAGTATATTTCTCTTTTGTATGCAAATCTTTGTGATTTTAATCTTTAGTGTGTGCATATGGATGTGCTTCCATTCGAATTTAGGATGTGCAATAATCCCAGCACCTATTGTGCGAACTACAGTGTACTGTGATTTATTTTGTTCTTATAGAGTGTTGAATAAATAATTAAGTAGCCTTCAATTATGTGTTGCAGATAAGAGGATGTATGGAGACAAACCTGAAAATGAAAAGTATGGTTCTTCAGTAAAGGATGATCAAATGCAGGTTGCTTGTAGAAGTCCACACAATCATATATATCTCCATAATTATTCTGTAAATGTTACAATCTTTCTGTTAATTGTTATATACAATTGTTCAATTCATGAAAGGTTGTTCACAATTTTGTGCAAAAATAATAATACCATATTCTGTATTCTCAAGTTTAGAACGTCAAATTAGATGGTTGCCATTCAAGACATCCATGATATTAGGCCTACGATGCCTATTAATCTTTGCCATTTGATTTTCATAGAAAATTTAACTGGATATTGGAATTGAATGTTCTCGAAACTAGTCCCAGGACATCCTTGGAAACCAGCTCAACTTAAATTTTTATTTATTATATTTGAGACAATAGTTTGTTGATAGATACGTGTCAACAACTTTATGTTCCAATTTATCCTTTATATGGTGATTATTAAGTTCCATAAGAGGTAGATACAAAATAAGACACTAAGTATGTGATATGATTGATTATTGAGCTCTATAAGATGATAAGATACCAAATGAGAGATTAAGAAGGGTCTGCATTAGTAAAAACACCAAAATATTCTCCCATTATGGTCATTACATTACGTATGTATGTCTAGTGTGGTATGGGATATGATAAGATTTGACCAATTTCTCAATCCAGGAACATTTCAAACTGGGACACGATATGCAATTGATAATATCAACATCAATTATGGCAAGTCTATTAATCAAATATAATTTACTCCCTTGAAACAAACATAGCAAAATTGAACTAAGATTGTGTTTGGATGTTAGATTTATATATGAATTTGAAAAGGGAAATAGAAAACATGAGTGAAAAATGAATCAAATATAATTATACTTTACCTAACTATTCCATTTCTCTATCTAAATTCGTGATCCAAACACAGTCTAAATGTTTCTAATAATAGTTGAGAATAAATACTTGAATAGTCTTGACTGCTGGCTTGTTGAGATGCTTAAGTCGCTCCTCCAACTCCAAATCTTCTTCTTTAGTTAAACTCCTCCAGTCTCCTTCAATTCCATTGTGTCCCACAAGGTGAGAGCATACACAGAGAAATAATACAATAGCATGTACGTCCATGGGATGATCTGGAAAATAATAAAAAAGCATAGTCAGTGATCAAAAATCACAACAATCATGCTATAATTATTTAAGGCAATTAATGAAATTACAATCATACTATATCTATACACATAAGGTTCACATATTTTATTTTTGAACAAAATATATTAATAGTCCTTAAAGTATGTGTTTATTGTCATTTTGGTTCTTCAAGTTTTAATTTTGTCAATTTCATTATTGAAATTTCAATTTGAGTCAATTTGTTCCAATTCTAAGTGTACCTTCTAAATAGCTAACGGAATGGTAATAAAATACACACATGTTCTTTAAAGTATATGTTTCTTGTCACTCGTATCACTTTGGTCCTTGAATTTTTAATTTTGTCAATTTGGTCATGAAACATTAATGAAGAAAATAAAACCCATACAATATTAAAGGACGAAATTGATAAAATTGATACTTGAGAGACCAATGACACAAAATAAACATTTTTAGGACCATAGTAAAATTTATAATTATTTTTTCTTAACGATTTAAACATCCATTTTGAAATTATATTAATTTAACTCAAATTGACAATTTTGAAGGAAAATGACGAAATATATATATATATATATATATCTGCTAGAATCAGTTATTAGTTATTAGATTAGCACCTTTAGAAGTTAGCCTTCTCACCCTTTGTAAATTCAACTCTCCCCAAGAAGAGTTAAATTAGGATATTTAATCTAATAGTTGTATAAACGTCACTGGTTCAATTTCGATAGAGAAGTTGGGCTTGATAGATTGGTTGTAAATAACTCTCTTATATATTGACCCCAAAAAAAAAACCCTTAAAATTATAATAATTAAATTTATTTCCAATGAAGTAATTTGTTTAAGAATTAATGAATTAAAAACTAATCTCTTGCATTGCTCCAATTTAATTTTAGTTGAAAACTGAAAATATCAATTTGACTGGATTGATGGCTAACCATTGGATTTTTTATGGAGAAAATTATACCAATGAGGTGACAAATTTATAATATAGGAAAATTCATTTTAAATTAGATAGTCTTATCAAAGTAACTTATTATTTTAAAATGTCATTGTCATATTATTTTAATTAAATTATTTATGTAAAATTTATTTCTGTAAATCGATTTCTTAAATTTATTTTAATAAGAGTGCGAGAGAGAATTATTATTTATTTATTTTTGATAACTTCTCACTGTTTACAAACAAATGGTCCAATTAAAGTATAGACTGACCCAAAAAATTGTTTGGGGCAAGGAGATTTTGAACTTAAGAACATAGAGAGAGCACATCCCATTTCCCCTGCCTTGACTACCATGCCAACTCCTTAGATAGTGTTTCATTCATTGGAATGATTAAAGTGGAATGAAATTATCATTCCATCAAAATATTCATTCATTTGTTTAATTAAATTAAAAAAATAATAACAAACGCATTATAAATAGAATTACCTTCCACAATTTTAAATAAATAGTCATTCCATATGAAAGACTATGGAATTATAAATAGAATTACCTTTCACAATTTTAAATAAATAGTCATTCCATATGAAAGACTATGGAATTACAATTCATTTTAACCAACCAAAAATAGAGCATAATGGTTAGCAATATTATTCTATTAGGAAGAGATTAAAAAAGACATGTCAAACTGCTAAACCAAAGTTAACCAAATAACAACGAAAATGAACAGACAAATTAAACAGGAAATATTGAGTAAATTTACAAATGCACATACAAAAATCAAGGCATAATTTGTTTCATGTAATGATTGTCATATAAAAAAAAATGCAAGTGATTAGTTGTAAGTAATTGAAGGAAAATACAATAATTTTTTATTTTTTATTTTTTTGTGATTAGTACAAATGGATTTAAATATACTAATTTTACAACTATTAAGCATGAATTAACACCGTTTTCTGTTAAAAATTATACTTGTAGGGAGAGATGTTGTGAAATGCAGCTTTGCTTGACTAACATTTATTTAATTTTTCACTCTCTAATTTGGAATTCAGACTAAAACATCTTTACATTTGAAGGAAGTTATAGAAATTTCTAATTAAAATTAACAAATTATTAACTAGGAAAAAATATAATGCCATAAATCATAAACAAATACCTGAAAGACAATAGAATTCTGTCACAAGAATGATTTTGAGACCTCAATACACATGGGAACGGGAATGAAAATGGGAATGGAAATGTGTGTAGTTCAAATATATATACTAGTATAAAGAAGCCGATGTCTTGCAATGCCCATTATTATTATGGTTAATGCTAATAAATGTCTCTAGGGTATTTGATTAGCAATGCCCACTATTATTATGGTTAATGCTAATAAATGTCTCTGGGGTATTTGATAAGATGTGGTTAAGAAAAATATTATAGGTTTCAAATTTTTTACCAAATAAATGACTAAATGTCTCCTATTGACCCCACAATCATGTGAAAATCCACACTCATGTGAGATATTTCGTCATTTGTTTGGTAAAAAATTTGGTATTCCTAACATTACCCATGTGTTAAATAGGGAATTGGGGTGCCTATTGTGCATCAAGCATGCGAGTGCTGTTGTGCATGCTTTGAGGCTCACTCTGAGTCTTATATTGATAATTCGAACTGTTTATTTTTTGGTGTATACCTTGAAAAACACATCTATAAATAATCAAGCTGATCTGACAAGAGTAACTCTTTTATCAAAACACATTTGTACTGATAAAAATGAATAGTCAATGTTATTTTGAATATAATATTGAATATAAATATGTTTCGATTTAAGGGTTATCGTTAACCACTTATTTTATTTTTTATAAGTATATTGTACACGATATAGTCTAAAAAATAAATACTTTCAATCATTAAAATAAGAATCGGAATGAGTCTCACCGTCAGCACAACAGTGCCAGTAGTGCTTGACATATACAATAGGCACCCTAATTTTTTTTTCTTTATTTTTTATCAGGACAATAGGCACAATAGGCACCCTAATTTTTCTTGATTTTTCTTGATTTTTATCAGGACAATAGGCACAATAGGTGCCCTATTATTAGGCACAATAGGCACCCTAATAAATACTTTCTTGATTTTTCTTGATTTTACTATCCTATTTTATTAAATAGGATAGTATTAATTTTTCTTGATTTTAATAACGGTCTAATTTTAAATTATTAATGCATATTTAATATTATATTAAATTTTCTTGAAATTAGTAATTTTCTATTTTTAATCTATTGATTAAGGGTAAATTACACTCCGTAGTCATGTACTTATTAAATTATTATTTTTATTAGAGATTTATACAGTAGAGTAATAAGAGGAAGATATTGACAATTGACTAAAAGTGTAAGAGTTGACTGTCACAATTTCATGTGTAGAGATCAAAGTGAGATTTAATATAAAATAGAGAGGTGTAAAGTGTAATTTATTCATTAATTAAATTAGATGCATGTAATAGTTTTGTATTTTTAATCTATTATTTAAAATTGAACAAATACCAAGAATCATGAAATAAAGTATTATTCGTTGCTGCTTATCACGTGCCCGAGAAGCACTTGGTAATTGTGAAATAATCACAAATTTTTAATAAATTTTTTTACTAAATAATTCATCTATAATGATTTGGTAAGGGAGTTGGGCTTTATATTATTAGATTTGTAACAAATCAAAATTGACACATATGATACTATATCATTGTGAGTATAAAAAATTTTTTGTCACTCTTAAACATTTTCTTTTACCAAAATAATCTATTCCCAACGGATCAATAATTCACCATATCTGATGTTCAAATGCACCATCGAATGCAAGTTAAATGCATCCTTTAATCTTTGTACGTTATGCCTTTTGGAAAACAGATCTTGGGATTTGAATATTTGTTTTATAATATTGTTATTGCTTGCAGGCTGCCCAGTGTAACGTTGAAGGAAGTGAAAACGCATTTATATTGTTAACAAGCAAATGCAAACCTAATTTGTTGAACTTATCAACTTGTTGTGTTGTTTCATGGAGTGGATTAGGGTGGTTTTAATATGGAATTTCTGAATTCTCTTTGAAAGGTTATAGTTGATCAATTATGGATTAATTTTTGTTAACTGTTAGTAAATTTGTTTGATTGAAGTTCTTCATTAGAACATGATTCAATGTAATGCCCATTTTTATTTTTATTTTTGGGTGAGATATATTGAAACTAGACAAATAAATCATTAGGAATGTATTATAGTAGCTATGTTAGCATCAAAAGGTTTCATGAAACCTTTTTTTGAAAAAAAAAAAAAAAGAGACCAAATTTATCACAATTTATTTTTGTAAACTGAAATTAATAATACCAGAAAAAAATTGTTTTGTAGAAACAATCACAGTTTTTTTAAGGTAAGATTACGGTTAAAAAAACTGTGATAAATTATAACCATAAACAATCCTACCTTCAAAGATCATACTTAGTGAGGGAGAAAAGGTTGAGATTATTTATGAAAGATCATGATTAACCATTATCTTTCAGTGTTTTTATAGTAGTGATAGGAGAGAAAGATTGAAGATTTCGTTAATTGTACAACAGACAGATTAGCATGTAGATCAATATCCAAGCCCATTGTGCGAAAAAGTGAGGCTAGAATTGAAAATTTAGGCTGTGTTTGGTGTAGTGTTCTAACTATAATTCTACCCCTTAACGTGAACCCTCTATTTGGAAACAACTTTTAAAAATTAATTTCACACCCCCTGGACGTCTCCCCGGAGGTTCGGCCGGTTGACCGGAACAATATTATTTTTTTTTTTTGCACCTGTTATTTTTATATTTTAAATAAAAAATATTTTCAATTTTTTTTTTTAAATTTTTTGTGTTTTGAATAAAATTTTGGATTGTGTGGTTGGTTATGAATTGTAAGTTTTTGAATCAAATATCATGTCACATCGAAAATTTCAAACTCAATTCAAAACTATTTTTAAAACTCATAACCAAACAAATTTTCCACACTTAAATCATAATTCCAAAACTCACAAACTCAAAATACAACTTTATTCTCAAATTATAATTTTAAAACTCTACCAAACGCTGCCTAAAAGTTTCATAAACTCGTACGATTTGGCTTAGATTGGACCTCTTTCAGATTTTTATGACTTTTGTGGTTAGCTCTAGTTTAGGTTTTTATTAAGTTGAGAAAGGGCTTAAAAAAAGCTTCTTATATATCTTGCAAACCCTCTTCTGCTTATATTTCTATCATGCCATCATTCTTATTTGAACATTAAATTTGGGGGTAATTACAACCAAAAAATAAAAAATAAAAAAATTCCAACATTTAATTCTTATAGCAAAATAAATCTTGAACTTTTAATTCTGTCAATTTAAATTTCAATCTTTTAATATATTTTTCAATCTAGACCATTAGTTTACTTATATTAAGTAAAATCGACGGGAAAAATATATTTTAGTTTTTAAACTCAATACAGGTATACTTAAAATGTCTAAAATACCTTCTGTAGTTGAATATAATGATTAAAATACTATTTTTTAATTAGTTTTACTGAACAAAAATAGACAAATAATTTAGATTGAAAACAAATTAAAAGTATAGGATTTAAATTACCGAAATAAAAAAATTCAAGATTTATTTTATTATAAGAGTGAAGCCTTGGGATTTTTATTTTTATTTTTATTTTTTTTATAATTATTACCGCATAATTTTTTTTTCCTTGTTTTTTCAAGAACAAAGATTGTTTCCTGGAAATTGATTTTTCAAAGCTATCACTTCTTTTTTTTTAATATTTAAATGCTATGAAATTCATATTTCATTATTTTTAATATGACCAACTAATACATTATTTTTATTAACAAAATAAACCAAATTATAACTGATTAATTCATTTTTTCGTTCTTTGCATGGGCTAAGTAATCATTTTCTAGTGCTTCTTTTAAAATCTCAAGTTCAAAACTTCTTAAGTGTAAATAATTTTTTCGGGTCAATCTATACGGGCTTTATCTTGACTTTAATTGGGACCTTGCTAGTGGTCTCCTAAATTAGTTGGTCCAATGAACCGAATATAGAGTTTTTTTTTAAAAAAAAAAAATCATTTCGCAACAATTTTGACCTAGGTTCTAAAATGAAATAACATTAAGTTTGAGGTTGGGTTATTTGGATTGGAACAATTCATTCACTGTGAGTTTTAAACCCACTAGATAGTGGCAAAATCATGTTTTCTAAGCTCACCTGAGGGTGGCAAATCCACGTCTTAGCCTACTTGCGAGTAGCACAATCAAACCATTTTCAAACAAACAAACATGAAATGTTTTGTTCCTGTAACGCCCTCAAATTAATAACATTAAACCCATTAAATAAGACATGCATTGATATTCAAAAGTCCCACATTCTTTCATTTAACAGAGTTTCATTACAATAAGTATTACATGTTAACAACAAAAGCAGATGCCCTATGGGCTTACAGCTTTCCAACTCAACACTTGGTTACAACAAAAGAGTACTAACTCATACACATTAAGCCCTTGGCTTGAATTTACATGTAATACATCAAAAAGTAAAACGACAAAAAGTATGTCCGCCTCTAGCCTCCCAAGCTATGTCCTTGGAGGTGGCATGCTACCAGTACCTGAAAATGATATTCCCATATAGGGTGAGCCACAGCCCAGTAGAAATATACTAAACCAACCATGAACAATGACTAAAAGATTAGCAATTGATAGATGGCCAACACTGATACATTCACATAAATCACATATTTATGTCACACGACTTATGAGTCCAAGTTACCTTTCATTTTCCCATTTTCAACAGATAGGCATATAAACTCTATCCACATTCTCAACAGATATGTATAACAACAATATCCAAATTCACAGATAATCATATAAGCTATATCCACATTCTACAACAGATATGTACAACCACAATATCCACAGATAAGCATATAAGCTCTATCTTCACTTCTCTAGACAAACATATGAGCTGTATCTACGGAGTTCATCCCCTATCTTCTCCCAACACTATCCGGTTTAGAGGTACATCCCCTATCTTCCCCTAAACCGCGGAGTACATCCCCCATCTCCTCCTCTACACATAACGTATACAAACACATGGGTTCTACATACAATCACACAATACATGTAGTTAATGTATTCTATCAACTGTTAAGTTCCATGACACATTCCATTGATTAGTTTCCGTTTGCCTAATCATCATGCATTGTCTACAACAATCACGACTATCCTCCACCGATAGCCCCAAGCAGTTATTTCTAAACAGAAAATAAATGCACAATGGATATTCAATCAACATTTCATTTCCTCATTCCTCACAATTAATTATCCCAATTAATTAAACAATGTAATTAGGTCAATTCCCATAATTAACATTTCAACCCTTAGGTCCCATTTTCATCAATGATTTAACATTTATTCCATTTCTCTATGCCAAACATGCATCTAGGTTTATTATAAATAAAACCCCAACTTTTGTAAAATAACACAAAAGCCCCAAACTTTCACAAAATTACCAAACCAACCCCAACATCTCAAAATACCAAAATTTAAAGACAAAATCCATAGAGAGAAGTAGGATATCCCTACCTCGAAGTTTGAGCCAAAAAGGAGCTGAAGACTCGAAGACCAACGTGCTCCAAATCCAAACTTTTTCAGATTAGAACGAAGCTCTCAACGCCCTCTATCTTTTTAACAAAGGCTCTAGGCTAGATTCACACTCTAGGGAGATCAATTCTTAGAGAGAATGTAAGTTTAGAGAGAGAGTGTCTCGGATCTATGGTTTGATCAAAAAAAGAAAGTGAAAAAGTGATGTTTAAAACGCTACTGTCCGCTGATATAAAACACGCTCGCTCGAGCGAAGACTTGGTCGCTCGAGCGACCAGACACAGAAAACTCTCGCTCGAGCCAAGAAGCTCTCGCTCGAGCCAAAAACTCAAACCTTCAGGTCTGCAACCAGACGCACGCTCGAGCGACAGACCTCTCGCTCGAGCGAAGAACAAACCCAGACCGCTCGAGCCAGGAAAAGCTCGCTCGAGCCAAGAAATACAACTCTCAGGTCCAGAACCAGACGCCATCGCTCGCTCGAGCGAAGCCACTCTGGCTCGACCCACCAGACACGAACTCAAATCTCGCTCGAGCGACCAACTCCTCGCTCGAGCGAAGGTCCAAAAATCTGGGCAGCAACACTAGGTTCCCAAACACAACCAACCTGAAACAAACCTGCCCAACACATCCTATAACTTAATATAACAGTAAAGAGGATGCAAACAAGATAATGAACAACTACCAACATCCACGGACACATGTCCGGATCACTGTATAACAAGGGTAAACCCGGGATCGCTATAACCTCCCCCCCTTAAAGAATTTCGTCCCCGAAATTAAGCACAAGTTTTCAAAACAAATTTTTCCCCATTTTAAACAATGTTACATTATAACATTCCACAATTCGACCCATTACCGGTCACCCCCCTCCCTTTAACAAGAGGCATTTCACAATATGTAAACAACATATGTACTTTCAACATGCATTAACATTACGCATTATCTTTCCAATTTCAATAATACATTCAACACATAAAGTGTCACATTCAACTTCCATATGAGGCAAGTTCCAAAACATACTTCCAATAAACCAAAACATTTTCAATGTTTCACAACTTAAGACATATATAAAAGCTCTTAAGTTCAACAATTGTTCAAAATTTAATTACAGAATTACATATCAACAAACAAGTCCGGATATTTTTCGCGGACTTCCAACTCACGTTCCCAAGTGGCTTCCTCCACTCCGTGATGTTTCCACAAGACTTTCACCAAAGGAATGGTCTTGCCACGCAGGACCTGATCCCGCCTATCCAAGACCCGAACCGGTCTCTCCTCATACGAGGCATCCTCATCTACCTCTAAATCGGTCCAATCCAACACATGTGATGGATCTGGCTCATACTTCCGAAGCATACTCACATGAAACACGCCATGCACTCTGGACAACTGCGGCGGTAAGGCTAACCGATAAGCAACCTCACCAATCCTCTCAAGGATCTCAAAAGGACCAATAAACCGAGGGGATAACTTCCCACTCTTCCCGAACCTCATCAAACCTCGCCTAGGTGATATCTTCAGAAAGACTTGATCACCTACCTCAAACGCCAAAGGCCTCCTCCTACGGTCGGCATAACTCTTTTGTCGACTCTGGGCTGTAACAAGCCACCTACGGATAAGCTCAACTTTCTCCGTCGTCTCCCTAACCAACTCCGGACCCAACAAAGGTGCATCACCCACCTCGGCCCAACAAACTGGAGACCTACACGGTCGGCCATACAAGGCCTCAAACGGTGCCATACCGATGCTAGACTGAAAACTGTTGTTGTAGGCAAATTCTACCAAGGGCAAGTGCCTCTCCCACGTCCCGCTAAAGTCAAGGACACAACCCCGAAGCATATCCTCGAGGATCTGGATAGTACGCTCGGACTGCCCGTCAATCTGAGGATGATAAGCCGTACTAAAGGTCAATTTAGTGCGCAAGGCACTCTGCAAACTCTGCCACAACCTAGCAGTAAAACGAGGATCTCTATCTGAGACGATCGTCACTGGGACCCCGTGCAATCTCACTACGTCCCGAATATACAAATCGGCAAGATGATCCACCGAATCTCTCACGCGCATAGGAATAAAGTGCGCCGACTTAGTCAACTGGTCTACAACCACCCAAATAGCATCACTACCCCGCTGAGTCCTCGGAAGACCTACAACGAAGTCCATAGTGACATGCTCCCACTTCCACTCGGCAATAGGCAAGGGTTGCAACAAACCCGCTGGCCTCTGATGCTCGGCCTTCACTTGCTGGCAAGTAAGGCACTTCGATACGAAAACAGCCACATCTCTCTTCATACCCCGCCACCAAAACTGGCGACCCAAATCCTGATACATCTTAGTACCTCCCGGATGCACCGCAAGGCGCGAATGGTGAAACTCTCGGAGTACTTCCTCTCGGCAAGACTCCGGTACAAACAAACGGTCTCGGTATCTCACACTCAGGTCGGGATACACCGTCAAACCCTTCTCAACATTCCCACTGGAGATCTTCTCTCGGAGAGATTCTACCTCAAGGTCACCTCTCTGTGCCTCTAACACTCTAACCACAAGTGTAGGCTGCGCAACAACAGAAAACAAGGCCGCAGCCTCAACAGATTCGCCGAGTAGCAAATCAAACTCACCAAGTGCTCCCAACATCTCCTATTCCCGGATGGCTATACAAGCTACATAACTAATGGATTTCCTACTAAGGGCATCGGCCACAACATTGGCTTTTCCCGGATGATAGTGCAACTCAAAATCATAATCCTCGATGAACTCCATCCACCTCCTCTGCCTAAGATTCAAGTCTTTCTGTGTAAACAGATACTTCAAACTCTTGTGGTCCGAGAACACCTCGAACCTCTCACCATAAAGGTAGTGCCTCTAGATTTTCAAGGCAAAGATCACAGCCGCTAACTCTAGGTCGTGTGTGGGGTAATTCTTCTCGTGTATTTTCAACTGACGTGAGCCATAAGCTACCACTTTCCCTTCTTGCATCAACGCACAACCCAAACCCTCTCGTGAGGCATCACAATAAACTGCATAACCCAACCCTCTCTCCGGAATAATCAACACCGGAGCAGTGCTCAATCTAACTTTCAACTCTTGGAACGACTTTTCACAAGTCTCACTCCACACAAACTTGACTCCCTTCCGAGTCAGTCTAGTCAACGGTGACGCTAGCCTGGAGAAATCTTTCACAAACCGACGGTAATACCCAGCTAATCCCAGAAAACTGCGGATCTCAAACACACTCTTAGGCTGTGCCCAATCTTGCACTGCCTCAACCTTGGATGTATCAACAGACACCCCTTCCCCGGATACCACGTGGCCTAAGAATTTGACTTCCCTCAGCCAGAACTCACACTTCCCAAACTTGGCATACAGCCTATGGGCTCTAAGCAACTCAAGCACCACTCTCAAGTGTTCCTCGTGCTCCTCCACTGAAGGCGAATAGATAAGGATGTCGTCCACGAAGACGACCACAAATCGGTCTAAGAACTCCCGGAAAATCCGGTTCATGAAGTCCATAAAGACTGCCAGTGCATTGGTAAGCCCAAATGGCATCACCAGAAACTCATAATGGCCATACCGCGTACGGAATGCCATTTTCGGAATATCCTCTTCCCTGACCCTCAACTGGTGGTAACCCGATCTCAAGTCTATCTTAGAGAAACAACGGGAACCCTTCAACTGGCCAAACAAATCATATATACGGGGCATAGGGTACTTATTCTTGACCGTAGCCCGATTCAACTTCCGGTAGTCAATACACAATCTTAAGGCACCATCTTTCTTTTTAATAAAGAGGGCCGGTGCTCCCCACGGCGAAACACTAGGGCGAACAAAGCCCTTATCTAGCAATTCCTGGAGCTGAACTTTCAACTCAACCAACTCTGCTGGAGCAAAACGGTAAGGTGCCATAGAAATCGGCGCCGTGCCGGGCACTAAATCAATAGAGAACTCTATCTCTCGGTGAGGTGGCAAATTAACAAGATCTTCGGGAAAGACATCCGAATACTCACAAACCACCCTCGGTAACACAATCTGGGTCTCATCACACTCACTACTCTCAAAGCTAGCAAGTAGACTACTAAGCTCACTTCGCCCTCGCGAATCATACCCCGATGGCAAAACACTACCAACCCGGTCTCCCAAGAAATGGAACCACTCCCCGCTCAAGGTACATAGCGTGACCCTCTGGCGGTAGCAATCAATAACAGCCCGGTATTACGATAGCCAGTCCATACCCAGAATAACATCAAAACCCTTCATGGGCATGACAACAAACGGAAAAGGAAGCCTATAATCGGCGACCTCAATATCACAACCTCTAACACCCTGTTTCAGGATCAACTCACCACCCAAGGGCGATACCACACAAATAGGAGATGCTAACTGTGCTAACTCCAATTCCAAAATAGATGCAAATGCAGCAGATACAAAAGAATGAGATGCACCCGTGTCTATCAACACACTAGCAACCAAGTTTCAAAACAGAAAAGTACCTCTCACTACCGATGGAGCCGGTACTAAATCCTGCGCGGTAACAGCATACACGCGCCCCGTAGGCCCCTGGTCTACCTGCTCACCTCTCGGAGCAAAAGACTGCTGCACAGACTGGGATGACGAAGCTCCCGGATTGGCCCTCGAAGCCTGCACAGACTGAGCTGGCTGAAAACTCTGCGTCTGCCTAGAACCAGACGCTCCCGAAGTGGCACTCAACTGCGGGCAAAACCTCTTCAGGTGCCCAGGCTGTCCACACTGATAACAAGACAAGGGCTGCCCCCTGCCCAAACTCTGACTCTGCGGTCTAGCTGAAGAAGAAGCAGCTCTCTGACCCCCACCCTTCTGCGGGCAAACAGAAACCTTGTGACCCAACTGGCCACACTTGTAACAGGTGAAATCCCCCTGACCACTTCTCCCGGAGCCTGCACTCGGCACTGGGAAGGTCGATCTAGCAACACCACCCTGCGACTGCTGAGGGTTAGAACCCCTCTACCTCCTGCCATCACCCTGACCATCTTGGCTCCTCTTGGAGCCTCTCTGCCCCTCATCCTCCTCCTGCATCATGAGCTCCATATGAGCTGCAGCGTCCACAAGGTGTCTATACTCCCGAATGTAAGACCCACCAACCCTCAACTTGAGGCCCCGCCTCAACTTCCACTCAAACTCATAGCAACGGCGTTCCTCAGACGCCACCAGTTCAGGTGCGAACCTGGACAGACTAGTAAAGGTAGCCTCAAACTCGGCCACTGACATGCCCTGCTGATTAAGCCGGCTAAACTGATCCCTCAGCTTCTCCCTAGCTGCTGCAGACAAAAACCTCTCCTGAAAAGCATTTATAAACGCCTCCCAAGTACCACCAACACGAGCCTTCTCGTACTTCCACCATTGACCCGCATCTCCCTTCAGCTGGAAGGATGCCAAGGTCACTTTCAGTGCTCCGTCCTCGATGCCAAGCATCTCAAACGTCTTGCTCATTTGCTCTAACCACTCATCAGCCTTCAGTGGCTCCTTCGGATCCCCAATAAACTCATCCGGATTAGACCGGAAAAACTCCCTCTTCAAGAAAGAAGGCCCTGCCTCAGCTGCCTGATTCCCAGCTCTAAGAATACCCAAAGCTCCTGCTATCTCTCTGGCCAAGGCACCCATGGCCTGCTGACCCACTGGCTCGGCCACATTGGCCTGACCAACTCCCTCCTGCACTGCCGGAATCTCACCCGGTAACGGTACTTCCTGCCTCGCAGGTCTACCACGCCTAGCACCTCTTCCTCGTCCTGACATCCTAATAAAGGTAACACAGAACATTAGCACATTCACAAATGTGCCGAAACTAAACACTCATGTCCTAATGCATGGACAACTTTAATTCACTCCACGTAAGCACATAAACACATAAGCACTTACGAATTTCATTTCCGGATAATGATAGTCCCGAGGCGTTACTTAGAGTTCCGGTTAGAAACAACATTGATCAAGTGCTTTTCCAACAAGACTCCCTGAAACACAAGGATCCAATCAACATCCTAGAAATTAAATCCCATACCCACATAGTCACATAAGCATGTTATCAAGTAAGCACATAGCATATGATACTACATCTAAGTCTCTATCAAGCGAGACAAACCCATTGTGATACTAATCACTTCCCACGTACCCAAAGTATTCGAACCCGGTATGCTCTGATACCAAGTTGTAACGCCCTCAAATTAATAACATTAAACCCATTAAATAAGACATGCATTGATATTCAAAAGTCCCACATTCTTTCATTTAACAGAGTTTCATTACAATAAGTATTACATGTTAACAACAAAAGCAGATGCCCTATGGGCTTACAGCTTTCCAAGTCAACACTTGGTTACAACAAAAGAGTACTAACTCATACACATTAAGCCCTTGGCTTGAATTTACATGTAATACATCAAAAAGTAAAACGACAAAAAGTATGTCCGCCTCTAGCCTCCCAAGCTATGTCCTTGGAGGTGGCATGCTACCAGTACCTAAAAATGATATTCCCATATAGGGTGAGCCACAGCCCAGTAGAAATATGCTAAACCAACCATGAACAATGACTAAAAGATTAGCAATTGATAGATGGCCAACACTGATACATTCACATAAATCACATATTTATGTCACACGACTTATGAGTCCAAGTTACCTTTCATTTTCCCATTTTCAACAGATAGGCATATAAACTCTATCCACATTCTCAACAGATATGTATAACAACAATATCCACATTCACAGATAAGCATATAAGCTATATCCACATTCTACAACAGATATGTATAACCACAATATCCACAGATAAGCATATAAGCTCTATCTTCACTTCTCTAGACAAGCATATGAGCTGTATCTACGGAGTTCATCCCCTATCTTCTCCCAACACTATCCGGTTTAGAGGTACATCCCCTATCTTCCCCTAAACCGCGGAGTACATCCCCCATCTCCTCCTCTACACATAACGTATACAAACACATGGGTTCTATATACAATCACTCAATACATGTAGTTAATGTATTCTATAAACTGTCAAGTTCCATGACACATTCCATTGATTAGTTTTCGTTTGCCTAATCATCATGCATTGTCTACAACAATCACGACCATCCTCCACCGATAGCCCCAAGCAGTTATTTCTAAACAGAAAATAAATGCACAATGGATATTCAATCAACATTTCATTTCCTCATTCCTCACAATTAATTATCCCAATTAATTAAACAATGTAATTAGGTCAATTCCCATAATTAATATTTCAACCCTTAGGTCCCATTTTCATCAATGATTTAACATTTATTCCATTTCTCTATGCCAAACATGCATCTAGGTTTATTATAAATAAAACCCCAACTTTTGTAAAATAACACAAAAGCCCCAAACTTTCACAAAATTACCAAACCAACCCCAACATCTCAAAATACCAAAATTTAAAGACAAAATCCATAGAGAGGAGTAGGATATCCCTACCTCGAAGTTTGAGCCAAAAAGGAGATGAAGACTCGAAGACCAACGTGCTCCAAATCCAAACTTTTTCAGATTAGAACGAAGCTCTCAACGCCCTCTATCTTTTTAACAAAGGCTCTAGGCTAGATTCACACTCTAGGGAGATCAATTCTTAGAGAGAATGTAAGTTTAGAGAGAGAGTGTCTCGGATCTATGGTTTGATCAAAAAAAGAAAGTGAAAAAGTGATGTTTAAAACGCTTCTGTCCGCTAATATAAAACACGCTCGCTCGAGCGAAGACTTGGTCGCTCGAGCGACCAGACACAGAAAACTCTCGCTCGAGCCAAGAAGCTCTCGCTCGAGCCAAAAACTCAAACCTTCAGGTCTGCAACCAGACGCACGCTCGAGCGACAGACCTCTCGCTCGAGCGAAGAACAAACCCAGACCGCTCGAGCCAGGAAAAGCTTGCTCGAGCCAAGAAATACAACTCTCAGGTCCAGAACCAGACGCCATCGCTCGCTCGAGCGAAGCCACTCTGGCTCGACCCACCAGACACGAACTCAAATCTCGCTCGAGCGACCAACTCCTCGCTCGAGCGAAGGTCCAAAAATCTGGGCAGCAACACTAGGTTCCCAAACACAACCAACCTGAAACAAATCTGCCCAACACATCCTATAACTTAATATAACAGTAAAGAGGATGCAAACAAGAATGAACAACTACCAACATCCACGGACACATGTCCGGATCACTGTATAACAAGGGTAAACCCGGGATCGCTATAACCTCCCCCCCTTAAAGAATTTCGTCCCCGAAATTAAGCACAAGTTTTCAAAACAAATTTTTCCCCATTTTAAACAATGTTACATTATAACATTCCACAATTCGACCCATTACCGGTCACCCCCCTCCCTTTAACAAGAGGCATTTAACAATATGTAAACAACATATGTACTTTCAACATGTATTAACATTACGCATTATCTTTCCAATTTCAATAATACATTCAACACATAAAGTGTCACATTCAACTTCCATATGAGGCAAGTTCCAAAACATACTTCCAATAAACCAAAACATTTTCAATCTTTCACAACTTAAGACATATATAAATGCTCTTAAGTTCAACAATTGTTCAAAATTTAATTACAGAATTACATATCAACAAACAAGTCCGGATATTTTTCGCGGACTTCCAACTCACGTTCCCAAGTGGCTTCCTCCACTCCGTGATGTTTCCACAAGACTTTCACCAAAGGAATGGTCTTGCCACGCAGGACCTGATCCCGCCTATCCAAGACCCGAACCGGTCTCTCCTCATACGAGGCATCCTCATCTACCTCTAAATCGGTCCAATCCAACACATGTGATGGATCTGGCTCATACTTCCGAAGCATACTCACATGAAACACGCCATGCACTCCGTCGCCTAGGTGATATCTTCAGAAAGACATGATCACCTACCTCAAACGCCAAAGGCCTCCTTCTACGGTCGGCATAACTCTTTTGTCGACTCTGGGATGTAACAAGCCTCCTACGGATAAGCTCAACTTTCTCCGTCGTCTCCCTAACCAACTCCGGACCCAACAAAGGTGCATCACCCACCTCGGCCCAACAAACTGGAGACCTACACGGTCGGCCATACAAGGCCTCAAACGGTGCTATACCGATGCTAGACTGAAAACTGTTGTTGTAGGCAAATTCTACCAAGGGCAAGTGCCTCTCCCACGTCCCGCTAAAGTCAAGGACACAACCCCGAAGCATATCCTCAAGGATCTGGATAGTACGCTCGGACTGCCCGTCAGTCTGAGGATGATAAGCCGTACTAAAGGTCAATTTAGTGCCCAAGGCACTCTGCAAACTCTGCCACAACCTAGCAGTAAAACGAGGATCTCTATCTGAGACGATCGTCACTGGGACCCCGTGCAATCTCACTACGTCCCGAATATACAAATCGGCAAGATGATCCACCGAATCTCTCACGCGCATAGGAATAAAGTGCGCCGACTTAGTCAACCGGTCTACAACCGCCCAAATAGCATCACTACCCCGCTGAGTCCTCGGAAGACCTACAACGAAGTCCATAGTGACATGCTCCCACTTCCACTCGGCAATAGGCAAGGGTTGCAACAAACCCGCTGGCCTCTGATGCTCGGCCTTCACTTGCTGGCAAGTAAGGCACTTCGATACGAAAACAGCCACATCTCTCTTCATACCCCGCCACCAAAACTGGCGACCCAAATCCTGATACATCTTAGTACCTCCCGGATGCACCGCAAGGCGCGAATGGTGAAACTCTCGGAGTACTTCCTCTCGGCAAGACTCCGGTACAAACAAACGGTCTCGGTATCTCACACTCAGGTCGGGATACACCGTCAAACCCTTCTCAACATTCCCACTGGAGATCTTCTCTCGGAGAGATTCTACCTCAAGGTCACCTCTCTGTGCCTCTAACACTCTAACCACAAGTGTAGGCTGCGCAACAACAGAAAACAAGGCCGCAGCCTCAACAGATTCGCCGAGTAGCAAATCAAACTCACCAAGTGCTCCCAACATCTCCCATTCCCGGATGGCTATACAAGCTACATAACTAATGGATTTCCTACTAAGGGCATCGGCCACAACATTGGCTTTTCCCGGATGATAGTGCAACTCAAAATTATAATCCTCGATGAACTCCATCCACCTCCTCTGCCTCAGATTCAAGTCTTTCTGTGTAAACAGATACTTCAAACTCTTGTGGTCCGAGAACAACTCAAACCTCTCACCATAAAGGTAGTGCCTCCAGATTTTCAAGGCAAAGATCATAGCCGCTAACTCTAGGTCGTGTGTGGGGTAATTCTTCTCGTGTATTTTCAACTGACGTGAGCCATAAGCTACCACTTTCCCTTCTTGCATCAACACACAACCCAAACCCTCTCGTGAGGCATCACAATAAACCGCATAACCCAACCCTCTCTCCGGAATAATCAACACCGGAGCAGTGCTCAATCTAACTTTCAACTCTTGGAACGACTTTTCACAAGTCTCACTCCACACAAACTTGACTCCCTTCCGAGTCAGTCTAGTCAACGGTGACGCTAGCCTGGAGAAATCTTTCACAAACCGACGGTAATACCCAGCTAATCCCAGAAAACTGCGGATCTCAAACACACTCTTAGGCTGTGCCCAATCTTGCACTGCCTCAACCTTGGATGTATCAACAGACACCCCTTCCCCGGATACCATGTGGCCTAAGAATTTGACTTCCCTCAGCCAGAACTCACACTTCCCAAACTTGGCATACAGCCTATGGGCTCTAAGCAACTCAAGCACCACTCTCAAGTGTTCCTCGTGCTCCTTCTCTGAAGGCGAATAGATAAGGATGTCGTCCACGAAGACGACCACAAATCGGTCTAAGAACTCCCAGAAAATCCGGTTCATCAAGTCCATAAAGACTGTCGGTGCATTGGTAAGCCCAAATGGCATCACCAGAAACTCATAATGGCCATACCGCGTACGGAATGCCGTTTTCGGAATATCCTCTTCCCTGACCCTCAACTGGTGGTAACCCGATCTCAAGTCTATCTTAGAGAAACAACGGGAACCCTTCAACTGGTCAAACAAATCATCTATACGGGGCATAGGGTACTTATTCTTGACCGTAGCCCGATTCAACTTCCGGTAGTCAATACACAATCTCAAGGCACCATCTTTCTTTTTAACAAAGAGGGCCGGTGCTCCCCACGGCGAAACACTAGGGCGAACAAAGCCCTTATCTAGCAATTCCTGGAGCTGAACTTTCAACTCAACCAACTCTGCTGGAGCAAAACGGTAAGGTGCCATAAAAATCGGCGCCGTACCGGGCACTAAATCAATAGAGAACTCTATCTCTCGGTGAGGTGGCAAATTAACAAGATCTTCGGGAAAGACATTCGAATACTCACAAACCACCCTCGGTAACACAATCTGGGTCTCATCACACTCACTACTCTCAAAGCTAGCAAGTAGACCGCTAAGCTCACTTCGCCCTCGCGAATCATACCCCGATGGCAAAACACTACCAACCCGGTCTCCCAAGAAATGGAACCACTCCCCGCTCAAGGTACATAACGTGACCCTCTGGCGGTAGCAATCAATAACAGCCCGGTATGACGATAGCCAATCCATACCCAGAATAACATCAAAACCCTTCATGGGCATGACAACAAACGGAAAAGGAAGCCTATAATCGGCGACCTCAATATCACAACCTCTAACACCCTGTTTCAGGATCAACTCACCATCCAAGGGCGATACCACACAAATAGGAGATGCTAACTGTGCTAACTCCAATTCCAAAACAGATGCAAATGCAGCAGATACAAAAGAATGAGATGCACCCGTGTCTATCAACACACTAGCAACCGAGTTGCAAAACAGAAAAGTACCTCTCACTACCGATGGAGCCGGTACTAAATCCTGCGCGGTAACAGCATACACGCGCCCCGTAGGCCCCTGGTCTACCTGCTCACCTCTCGGAGCAAAAGACAGCTGCACAGACTGGGATGACGAAGCTCCCGGATTGGCCCTCGAAGCCTGCACAGACTGAGCTGGCTGAAAACTCTGCGTCTGCCTAGAACCAGACGCTCCCGAAGTGGCACTCAACTGCGGGCAAAACCTCTTCAGGTGCCCAGGCTGTCCACACTGATAACAAGACAAGGGCTGCCCCCTGCCCAAACTCTGACTCTGCGGTCTAGCTGAAGAAGAAGCAGCTCTCTGACCCCCACCCTTCTGCGGGCAAACAGAAACCTTGTGACCCAACTGGCCACACTTGTAACAGGTGAAATCCCCCTGACCATTTCTTCCGGAGCCTGCACTCGGCACTGGGAAGGTCGATCTAGCAACACCACCCTGCGACTGCTGAGGGTTAGAACCCCTCTGCCTCCTGCCATCACCCTGACCATCTTGGCTCCTCTTGGAGCCTCTCTGCCCCTCATCCTCCTCCTGCATCATGAGCTCCATATGAGCTACAGCGTCCACAAGGTGTCTATACTCCCGGATGTAAGACCCACCAACCCTCAACTTGAGGCCCCGCCTCAACTTCCGCTCAAACTCATAGCAACGGCGTTCCTCAGACGCCACCAGTTCAGGTGCGAACCTGGACAGACTAGTAAGGGTAGCCTCAAACTCGGCCACTAACATGCCCTGCTGATTAAGCCGGCTAAACTGATCCCTCAGCTTCTCCCTAGCTGCTGCAGACAAAAACCACCCCTGAAAAGCATTTATAAACGCCTCCCAAGTACCACCAACACGAGCCTTCTCGTACTTCCACCATTGACCCGCATCTCCCTTCAGCTGGAAGGATGCCAAGGTCACTTTCAGTGCTCCGTCCTCGATGCCAAGCATCTCAAACGTCTTACTCATTTGCTCTAACCACTCATCAGCCTTCAGTGGCTCCTTCGGATCCCCAATAAACTCATCCGGATTAGACCGGAAAAACTCCCTCTTCAAGAAAGAAGGCCCTGCCTCAGCTGCCTGATTCCCAGCTCTAAGAATACCCAAAGCTCCTGCTATCTCTCTGGCCAAGGCACCCATGGCCTGCTGACCCACTGGCTCGGCCACATTGGCCTGACCAACTCCCTCCTGCACTGCCGGAATCTCACCCGGTAACGGTACTTCCTGCCTCGCAGGTCTACCACGCCTAGCACCTCTTCCTCGTCCTGACATCCTAATAAAGGTAACACAGAACATTAGCACATTCACAAATGTGCCGAAACTAAACACTCATGTCCTAATGCATGGACAACTTTAATTCACTCCACGTAAGCACATAAACACATAAGCACTTACGAATTTCATTTCCGGATAATGATAGTCCCGAGGCGTTACTTAGAGTTCCGGTTAGAAACAGCATTGATCAAGTGCTTTTTCAACAAGACTCCCTGAAACACAAGGATCCAATCAACATCCTAGAAATTAAATCCCATACCCACATAGTCACATAAGCATGTTATCAAGTAAGCACATAGCATATGATACTACATCTAAGTCTCTATCAAGCGAGACAAACCCATTGTGATACTAATCACTTCCCACGTACCCAAAGTATTCGAACCCGGTATGCTCTGATACCAAGTTGTAACGCCCTCAAATTAATAACATTAAACCCATTAAATAAGACATGCATTGATATTCAAAAGTCCCACATTCTTTCATTTAACAGAGTTTCATTACAATAAGTATTACATGTTAACAACAAAAGCAGATGCCCTATGGGCTTACAGCTTTCCAAGTCAACACATGGTTACAACAAAAGAGTACTAACTCATACACATTAAGCCCTTGGCTTGAATTTACATGTAATACATCAAAAAGTAAAACGACAAAAAGTATGTCCGCCTCTAGCCTCCCAAGCTATGTCCTTGGAGGTGGCATGCTACCAGTACCTAAAAATGATATTCCCATATAGGGTGAGCCACAACCCAGTAGAAATATACTAAACCAACCATGAACAATGACTAAAAGATTAGCAATTGATAGATGCCCAACACTGATACATTCACATAAATCACATATTTATGTCACACGACTTATGAGTCCAAGTTACCTTTCATTTTCCCATTTTCAACAGATAGGCATATAAACTCTATCCACATTCTCAACAGATATGTATAACAACAATATCCACATTCACAGATAAGCATATAAGCTATATCCACATTCTACAACAGATATGTATAACCACAATATCCACAGATAAGCATATAAGCTCTATCTTCACTTCTCTAGACAAGCATATGAGCTGTATCTACGGAGTTCATCCCCTATCTTCTCCCAACACTATCCGGTTTAGAGGTACATCCCCTATCTTCCCCTAAACCGCGGAGTACATCCCCCATCTCCTCCTCTACACATAACGTATACAAACACATGGGTTCTATATACAATCACTCAATACATGTAGTTAATGTATTCTATCAACTGTCAAGTTCCATGACACATTCCATTGATTAGTTTCCGTTTGCCTAATCATCATGCATTGTCTACAACAATCACGACTATCCTCCACCGATAGCCCCAAGCAGTTATTTCTAAACAGAAAATAAATGCACAATGGATATTCAATCAACATTTCATTTCCTCATTCCTCACAATTAATTATCCCAATTAATTAAACAATGTAATTAGGTCAATTCCCATAATTAACATTTCAACCCTTAGGTCCCATTTTCATCAATGATTTAACATTTATTCCATTTCTCTATGCCAAACATGCATCTAGGTTTGTTATAAATAAAACCCCAACTTTTGTAAAATAACACAAAAGCCCCAAACTTTCACAAAATTACCAAACCAACTCCAACATCTCAAAATACCAAAATTTAAAGACAAAATCCATAGAGAGGTGTAGGATATCCCTACCTCGAAGTTTGAGCCAAAAAGGAGATGAAGACTCGAAGACCAACGTGCTCCAAATCCAAACTTTTCCAGATTAGAACGAAGCTCTCAACGCCCTCTATCTTTTTAACAAAGGCTCTAGGCTAGATTCACACTCTAGGGAGATCAATTCTTAGAGAGAATGTAAGTTTAGAGAGAGAGTGTCTCGGATCTATGGTTTGAACAAAAAAAGAAAGTGAAAAAGTGATGTTTAAAACGCTACTGTCCGCTGATATAAAACACGCTCGCTCGAGCGAAGACTTGGTCGCTCGAGCGACCAGACACAGAAAACTCTCGCTCGAGCCAAGAAGCTCTCGCTCGAGCCAAAAACTCAAACCTTCAGGTCTGCAACCAGACGCACGCTCGAGCGACAGACCTCTCGCTCGAGCGAAGAACAAACCCAGACCGCTCGAGCCAGGAAAAGCTCGCTCGAGCCAAGAAATACAACTCTCAGGTCCAGAACCAGACGCCATCGCTCGCTCGAGCGAAGCCACTCTGGCTCGACCCACCAGACACGAACTCAAATCTCGCTCGAGCGACCAACTCCTCGCTCGAGCGAAGGTCCAAAAATCTGGGCAGCAACACTAGGTTCCCAAACACAACCAACCTGAAACAAACCTGCCCAACACATCCTATAACTTAATATAACAGTAAAGAGGATGCAAACAAGATAATAAACAACTACCAACATCCACGGATACATGTCCGGATCACTGTATAACAAGGGTAAACCCGGGATCGCTATAGTTCCAATTCAAGCGATCCAGTCTATACTTGTATGCCGTGCGCATCACATAGTAAATCTAGGCTAATAACCGGAATAAGAACGCATAATGTTTTCAAAAATAGATATCATGGTTAGTAGAGGCCGATCTTTGATCGGGCGAGCGGGGGTGCTCACGAAGTGACCTTCCCCAATCGTACCCAAGTTCCCGAGCCGAGGCAACTTTGGTGATGACGGACACGTGGCCTTAGGCAAACGAGTCAGGGTTTCCTAAATTTCTCCAAAATAAAATATTTAGGTGGCGACTCTGTATCTGGCAAAGCAGTCCATGTTTGGCACTTCTTTCAAAAATCTGTTTTCTCAAAACGATTTGCCGGATTTGGACTCTTTGGTTCAGACTTAGAACCGTGACATTTGAGAGTCCAGAGCTGTAGTGACCCCAAATGAACAGAACGGGACTCACCCTCCCGGGGCGTTCGGGGACGTCTACAACACTCTATAATTCTCTCTCCCTGCTCTGTATTCTCTCTTCAACTCACCACACTGACCCTCTCCCATTCACTAACCATTTATAGATGAAATGGAGGGCCAAAGTCTTCAACAAGCAACCACCAACATTTATGGCAACCACCACCAACATTTATGGCAGCCATCAATTAGCATTTATGGTAGCCATCAATCAGCAGCCATCATTGAAAATCTGAGCCAATCTTCAACAAATCTCCACCTTGGCCAGGATTCTCTATCCAACATAATGATCGATCAACACTGCCATGCACCCGAAGGTGCTTAGTTCCAAGAGATGTTGACCAAGTCCAAACAGTGTTGGAACTTGATCCCAGAAACCACTTTTGTGAGCATATCGGCTGGATTATCTGCAGTGCTAATCTTTTGAAGCAGAATATCCCCTTCATTCACAATTTCTCGGACGAAATGGAAACGGACATCAACGTGCTTGGTGCGGGAATGATGAACTTGGTTCTTTCCTAAACAAATGGCACTCTAACTATCGCAGTACACCTCAACGTGCTTCTAAACAATACCCAAGTCCTCAATCAGCCCATGTAGCCAAATAGCTTCCTTAAAGGCTTCTGTCACTGCCATGTACTATACCTCTGTAGTAGACAAAGCCACTGTTGACTGAAGTGTTAACCTCCAACTCATCGGCCCTTTAGCAAGCGTAAATAAATACTCTGTTGTTGACCGGCGTTTGTCTAAGTCACCAGCATAATCTGAGTCCACATATCCAACCAGATTCTGTTCGAGTCTATGATCTCTCTCAAACTTCAAACCCATATTAACTATGCCATGTAAGTACCTTAAGATCCATTTCACTGCCTGCAAGTGACCTTTCCCCGGATCATGCATATACCTGTTTACCATACTCACAACATGTGAGATGTCAGGCCTTGTACAAACCATAGCATACATTAATGCACCAACTGCGTTTGCATATGGAACCTGTGCCATATGCTTTCGTTCTTCTTCTGTGCGTGGAGACATCGAAGCACTAAGCTTGAAATGAGGGGCCAATGGTGTACTCACAGCTTTTGTTTTCCCATTTATGCCAAATCTATCTAACACCTTTTTCAGATACTGGGTTTGTGTCAGACAAACCGTGCCCTTCTTCCTATCTCTTTTGATCTCCATGCCAAGAATTTTCTTTGCTTTGCCAAGATCCTTCATTTCGAACTCTCCTGCCAACTGTGCCTTGAGTTAATCAATCTTCACCTTGCTCTTAGATGCAATCAGCACATCATCTACATATAAGAGCAAATAAATGAAGGAACCATCGGAAAGCTTACGAAAATATACACAATGATCATACTGGCTTCTTGTGTATTTCTTTTCCGTCATGAACCGATCAAATCGCTTGTACCACTGTCTTGGAGATTGCTTCAACCTGTACAACGATTTGTTCAGCTTACATGCCCAATTCTCTTTTCTAGCAACTTTGAAACCATCTAGCTGGGACATGTATATCTCCTCTTCAAGATCTACATGTAAGAAGGCAGTTTTGACATCGACTTGGGCAAGCTCGAGATCAAACTGTGCAACCAAAGCTAGCAAGATACGAATAGATGTGTGCTTCATAATAGGTGAAAATACCTTATTGTAGTCCATTCCTTCCTTCTGGGCATAGCCTTTAGCTACCAATCTAGCTTTGAATCCGATGTTGTATTTGCCTGGGATGCCTTCCTTTTTGGTGTAAACCCACTTACACCCAATTGCTTTCTTGCCTTTTGGAAGTTGCACCAACTCCCAAGTCTGGTTCTTGTGAAGTGACCCGATCTCTTCATCCATAGCCTCCTTCCATTTGACACTTTTAGCATTCTGCACTGCTTCTTTGAAAGTGCAAGGAACATTGTCTTCAATGATTGGAAGTGCATAGGCCACCATATCAGTTATCCAACTAGGTTGCTTAGTAACTCTTTTTCCTTTTCTGATTGCAATGGGTTCTGACTGTTGTGGCGCCTCTGGATCTTCATTTTCATCTGAACTCTCTTCAGAATCTTCTTCAGAGCTATCAACTGAAACTTCTTCAGGATGGTTGACTGGCTAAATAGTCTTTGCTAGAGTCTCAAACTCCACCTACACTGACTTCTTCAATGCTTCCTGATTCTCTTGAGGATTTGGTTGCTTTACCATTGTAGACTCATCAAAGGTAACGTCTCTTCTAGTGACAACTTTCTTTGATTCCGGGCACCAGAGTCTATATCCCTTGACACCATCACTGAAGCCCAAGAAGATAGCTTTCTTCGCTCTAGGATCCAACTTAGATTCTGTAACATGAAAATAAACTGGACATCCAAAGATACGTAGTTGATCATAATCAGTAGCTAGCGCTCCTGACCATACCTCCATGGGAGTCTTGTCATAAAGTGCTGCAGTAGGTAGTTGGTTAACAAGATGACGAGCATAGTTCAATGCCTCGCCCCAAAATGCCTTGATCAATCCAGAATGTGACAGCATACACTGGACTTTCTCCCCCAAAGTGCGGTTCATGCGTTCTGCAACTCCATTTTGATGTGGTGTTCTAGGAACTGTGAAATGTCTCACTCTCCATTCATTCTGGCAAACCTCAAAGAAGGGATCTAATGTGTATTCCCCGCCATTGTCAGATCTAAGCTTCTTGATCTTTCTGCTTGTCTGGATCTCAATCATTTTCTTCAATGTAAGAAAGATATCTAATACCTCATCTTTATGCTTCATTGTGTAAACCCAAACTCTCATTGAAAAATCATCAATGAATGACACAAAGTAGTGTTTACCTCCTAAAGAAGCATTCTTGGAAGGACCCCATACATTGGTGTGAACGTAGTCTAGAATCCCTTTGGTACAATGAATAATAGTACCAAACTTGATTCTTGTTTGCTTGCCCAGTACACAATGCTCGTAGAACTCCAGTTTCCCTATTTTGGAGCCTTTCAACAGGCCTTGCTTTACTAACTCTTGTAAAGCCTTTTCTCCAGTATGCCCTAAACGCATGTGCTAAAGTCTGGAAGTGTCTGATGCATCATCCTCTAAGCTGGTGGAGACAGCCACTCTCCCTGTGACTGTAAAGCCGTCTAGAAATTATAAATTTCCCTTTCGAGTACCCTTCATTGCAACAAATGCTCCTAGAACAACTTTGAGGACTCCACCTTCCACAGTTACTCTGTAACCTTTGGAGTCTAAAACTCCCACTGAGATGAGATTCTTCATCAAATCAGGTACGTACCAAACATCTTCGAGAATTTTGATTGTTCTATCATGCATCTTCAGTCAAATTGTTCCAATCCCCTTTGTTCTACAAGCTTGGTCGTTGCCCATCAACACAACTCCTTCATCGAACTCTCGTAAGCTCGAGAACCACTGCTTGTTAGGACACATGTGGTAGGAACATCCGGAATCTAGAATCCATTCATCAGACTAGCCATATGATGAAACTATGAAGGCTGATCCTTCACCACTATCTCCATGTCGTGCAACGTTCACCTTTTCCTCTTTCTTATTTTTATTGGGACAATCTTTTGCCCAATGCCCTTTCTGGCGACAAGCAACACACTCGTATTTTGCAAGACGTCTTCTATCTGATGATTTCCCTCTGGATTTTGAGCAAGACTTTCCTCGTCCTGTATGTCTTCTGGTAATTGTCCTACCTCTGACTGTGAATGCTGAGTCCCTGTTTGCAGACTTATCTTTCCTTCTGAACTCATTATTTACCAAGGTGTTTGAAACATCAACATACTTGATCTTTTCTTTACCATACAGTAAAGTGGTGGTGAGATGATCATATGTGTCAAGCAAGGAATTCAACAGTAATAGTGCTTTATCTTCATCATTAATATGATCATCCAAGTTTTTCAAATTGGCAAGAATTTTGTTGAAATTGTTTAGGTGTTTGTTCATCGAAATACCTTTCTTATAGTCGAAACGAAACAACCTCTTCTTCAAGTAGAGCCGGTTCTCAATGCTCTTTGTCATGAACTTGTCTTCCAGCGCCTTCCAAAGGTCCTTCGCAATATCATATTCTGTGAAGGCATACTTCTCCTCTTTTGTAAGGCAAAGTCGGATGGAACTGCAGGCCAGGAGATTCACTTTCTCTCATTCTATCCCGTCCAGGTTATCTAGTTTGTCTCCCAGAGTGAAGTGTAGGTTCATCTGGACAAGCATATCTTTAACTTCGCATCTCCACATGCCGAAGTTGCTGTTTCCATCAAACTTTTCTACCTCGAACTTAGCATAGGACACCGAGGTCCAATGCCTAAAGTTGCTTGTAGTCGCTGGGTTACTTGTGGACTCAATTGATCTCGTGTCTGTAGATTCTGCCATTGAGACTGCTCAATAATCTCCACCACAAACAATAACAGACGCTTGAAAAGCCCAGAACATGGCAAATTCTAAACTCCTGAAAACTTCACTGAAAATTCAGGTCCGAATCTCAAAAAAAGGAATCCGCAGTTGTGTCCAGAATGGTTGATTTAGCTAGGAAAGCACTTGTCTCCACCTCTCCAGAGGCCTCATTGAAATTTCTCCAAATCCAGGGGCCAAATTGTAATTTCCCAAAAATCCAAGGACCTTACTGTAATTAATAGAAGTTGCAAGGACTAAATTGAAATTTCAATAAGATTAGGGGCTCAAATGTAATTTCCCAAACTTTTAGGGACTGAAATGCAATTTCTCAAACTATTATGGACTGAAATATAATTTCTCAAACTTTTAGGGCCTCTCTGCAATTTCAAAAATTTCAGCTGACTGGGTTGACGACGTGGTAGATGTGCTGACGTGGCAGTTGAGCTGGCTGTGACGTGTCTCGACATGTGACAGTGACTAGGCAGCCACGTGGTCCAGACGTGGTAGTGACTGGGCTGACGCGTGGCGCTTTGCAAAAATGATTTGCAATATTGGTGCTCCAAGGATTTGAACCTTGGCTGAAGGAGGGCAATGCTTAACCTTAACCGCTTGGACAAAGCTCATCTTGGTGTTGGTTTTCCCTTCAAATATATATTTGAAGTATATATTTTTGCTGCACAAAGTCGTCTTCTACCTCTTGCTACGCGTGGGTCTTCTGGTTAAGAGTTGACTTTACGTGCCACACTTTCAACAGCGCGTGTGGATCACCTAGAAGTCCGTTTTGGCCGTTCTTTCTGGGTCTGGACTCCTCTCATCGAGACGGACCTCCTGGTATATTCAGAAGTTGATTTCGACAACTTCAAATTTTTCAGTTTACAGAAAATAGAGTTGCGGATGCTCTGTTTTGGCACAACAATGCTCTGATACCAATTTGTTGTGCCTAGGAGGCAAAAAACAATCACACACAAGCACACAAGCAAGAACACACAAAGAATTACGTGGTTCGGCAAATTGCCTACGTCCACGGGCAACGAATTTCACTATATTTTGAACAAAGAATTACACACTCTATAATTCTCTCTCTGCGCTGTATTCTCTCTTCAACTCACCACACTGAACCTCTCCCATTCACTAACCATTTATAGATGAAATGGAGGGCCAAAGTCTTCAACAAGCAACCACCAACATTTACGGCAACCACCAGCAACATTTATGGTAGCCATCAATCAGCAGCCATCGTTGAACATCTGAGCAAATCTTCAACACAGTTTTCTTTGGCAAGGGCAGAGGAATATCTTTCCCACCAGATGAAACATACTCTCAGTTTGAATATGTATGAGTGACAATCTCTCAAGACAACTCTTCTTGCTTAAGTAGAAATAAGCCTCAAAATATAGAGCTTCCACATTTTCAAGAGAGGCAAAGTTGCTAGATAAACTTGGGGAGAGGGGGGTGTTGGATTTTGACAGTGAGATCAATTGAGTAATTTTTTTTACATTATATTTCATTCAATCGAAAGCCTATTATTAATTCTAGATTTGATGATTGATGATAATGAGAAAGGAAGGGAGTGGAGTATGATAACAATTGGTGACCAAATGATAGCCTATAGTTTGAAGACAAAACAACGTCGTTACATTCTTTTTCTTTTCATTTCATTCTTTTTATTTTTATTTTCAGTTCATTATTTCAATTTTTTTTCCTCTCTAGGCCACTCCTTCTTAAGTATGGCCTTGATAAATAGGTTAGATTAGATCAACTATTTAACACTTAAGTACTGGCTTTATTGCAATGGAAGGACTGAGTTTATTTCAGTCATGGAAATGGCATAGTTTCTTAAATCATATTTGTAGATAGCAGAATTTTGATTGCTCTCTTTAATTTGTCATATTTGGATGGAAAGTCCTGTTATATGTATGCAGAAGAAGTTGTTGGACCAACGAAGGTTGGCCTGAGTTGAAGGAGCTCTGGTCACTTAAGCAAGTGGTCTCAGGTTCGAGTCCTTGTCGATGCAGCAAACCTTCTTGGGAGAGGTCCCCGCCTTAGCGCCTGACCGTACCTCGGAGGATTAGTCCGGGGTGAAACCTGGGGATACCTTGGGAAACCAAAAAAAAAGAAGTTGTTGGAATCCTCATTGTCAATTGTGGTCTATTTTTGTTTTGTTTTGTATATTATTCATTTGTTTGTATGGACTTTTCTATGCTTGATATTTTGTTATTCAATCATATAGCTTGATTACCTTGTCTGGAGCCAAAACAACAGAAGCATCCAATATCATGAGCTGAGATTTTATCCTGAATGAACCTTCTTTGTTTTCATACATTCTGCAATTTTCAGATTTTCATTTGTAACTTATTTTCATTTTTGGTCTAATTTTTTTCCCTATTAGTTCTAACAATGACTGAGCAAAGGAATGAATTAAGGAGCTTCGGAGCTAATTACTATGGTTGCCTAAATCCTTGATTTCTATTTTCAAGTATGCCCTTCAATCTAATAGTTACATATTTATTCCCAAATTTTCTTTCTTCATTCACCAAAATTTTCATTCTAGGGCCTCATGTCATTTCCTTCTCTATTCCTTATATATCTCGTCACATCTGTTCATATATATATATATATATATGGATTATTCATGGTTATTTCCAAGTGTATGGATTTTGTTCATTTTTATTTTTTAATCATTCTATTGGGTATATTTTTTTGGAAGTTAAAATAAATTATAGGCAAACTATTTGGCATTGAAAAGATTCAACTCCTAAAAAATTGTTCTAATTTAATCATAGTGACATGATAGATTATCTCACAATTTTTGGATTTGTTACAATTCAACCATCCATCATCTCCTTTCTGATAGTATCATTGAGATATTTTTTTTTGTGCTATTTCCCAATTTACAGAATGTATAAAATAAACACTAGAAGATGATAAATATTGGCCTTGGGGTGGGAAAGTAAATGGATATGGCATGTAGAGGATTATGGTTGAAAAATTCATATCTAATTCATGAAGAACTATGTTTTCCCGTTTTCTTTTCTTATTTTTTAATGTTATTTTTGATATGTTGGCAGAAGGAATAATATGATTTTGTCCAAAATTTTGTTGTTGTAATGAATTTTTTATTTTATTTTTATTTGTGTGTTGCTGCACAAAAAAAATAAAAGATTAAAAATTAAAAATCAATCTGTATTGTAATTATTTTATAATTATCCCACTGAATTATAATTTTCACAATTATTAATTGCTCTAATTTTAAATTCCCACATAATGGAAAGCCCAAACCACAGTCAAAGGCCCCTCAAAAAATAATTCAACTAGTTACCAAACAATAGAAAAAAGAGATTGATGTTTAATTATTAATTGGACAAATCTATATTGCAGTTAACTAAATTATTCATTGAAAATGATATGAAAGATAAATTTGATTATATAAGCTTAGTTGGTAATTTTGTTGTTAAAAATGTAAGAAAAGTAACATTTAAGTGATATTCTGTTGTATTTAGATTAATTTGGATTGATTAATGGCTTTATGTTTCATTTGGTATTTTTTTTTTCCCCTTTGTTGTATATTGAGTCTTGCTAAGCCATGAAATAAAAAAATCAAATTATTTTATTTTATTTTTATCTTTTTGAGTTCTTATAATAAATAAATAACTAATAATTGTGAGTACTAATAAATCAATCTCTGTGTGGGTACTAATAAATAAATAAATAACTAATAATTGTGAGTAATTCCAATTACATTGGCTTAGCACCCGTAAACGTTCAAAGCAGGTCCTGTTGAATAATCCAAATTTTTTAATCGATGACATTGCAGTCAAGAAGATTAAAATTTGCAAAGCTAAAAGGGTTAGATTGTGCATCACCCCAAGCATAAACAATAGCATTTGAGTCTTAATAAAAGTTTTGCAAAGCACATGCAATTATATATATATAAAAGGACAAGGGGTGGTCAATTTTACATTATTAATTCATGCCAAAATGAAATTTTAAAAGTACCAAATTTGTGTTCTCCTTCTAGGAACCTCCAGGGCCCCCATATAGTACCAGATGCCCAAAAAGAGCCCCCTGGTATCCTTCATCTTTCACTTCATACAGTTTTCTATTGTTTGTAAACTCGTATGTTTGAGGATTTATATCCCCTCCACTTGGACTCTTAAGTGCAATATTCCTGCAGTGTGCATCATATCTTGTGTCCTGAATTAGAAAATGACCTCCCCCCATAGCAGGTTTTGGGGTGCCCGGTGGACTAAATACCTCTCCTCCCCATTCAGCACGTGAAGCTAAGTTTGCTAATCCGCCACCAAGTATTCTCTTTGGCCAAAATCCGAGATTGGTATTCGCAACTCCAAGCCACCAGTTTCCATTAGCTAGGTCCTATATATTTTTACATGGATATCAAAATTGAATAATTGAACAGAAGAATGCAAATTCTATTTCTTTACCACTAATTACTTAATTATGATTTTTGTTTCATAATTATTGGTGTAATAATTATTTGACACAATGGTAGCATGACTTGGGAACTTGTTTCATAATTAAAAGTTTTCAAGTGTAACCTGGAAGATGTAGATTTTTATCCCAACCGTTGTCCCTCCACGTATAGAGACCTCTTCAAGTACTTGACCAAGAGGTATTGCTGTGTCCACAATCACAAATCCAGGACAATTTGTATTGAAACAATGAGATTGACCTGCCTGTTTGGTAGACAAACATATACGAATATATTGTAAGAGTTACTAAGAAAATATAGTCAATCAAGTAATATGCAATAAAAAGCAATGATACTTACATTCGTATATATGAATAGTCGAGGACGTGCGTCACCAAACAGAGATGGATCCACCTGAGACAAACCAAAAACATAATAACAACAAATGCTTTTGTCTATGTGAAGCTAGTTTTTACTTGTGAAAATTGTTTCTAAAATAAGTAAGAAGTTAAATTTACAAGAAGCAAGAAGATCAACTTACCCTCCACCCGACTTGTAAGCTATCAGGCCCATTTTGTATCATCATTCGCCCTGCACTATATTGTTTACCCACGACATCTGGTTGGTGTACACTAAGCACCGCTGACGCTCCACTGTATTTGTTTGGACCATCTATCGTCTCAACTATGGCATACTAGGTAATAAAAGTCCAAAACATATGTGTTACTTTTATATTTTCCCTTACTGTGAGAATCTGAGCATATCCATATTGTTGGGAGAAAACCAAAGGCCAATTCAAAATACCCAAATCTAGCACAAAATAGCAGAAGTAATTTTTCTCCCTCTTTGTGTGAATCTATTAGGGAACAATTTGAATAGAGCACAATATATATATATATATAATCTGAAAATAAAAAATCTAAAAATCACACAATAAGGGAAGAGCAGTTTGCCAATCAACAAAAAAATAAATAAATAAATAAAAAAGGCAAAAACAATTTTTACGTGGAATAATGGGTGCACAAGAGTTCTCTTTAGTTAGAATTAGAGGCAAACAATCAAGAACAACTACAAATAAGTTTTCTTGGCAACCAAAGAACTAGTTACAAAATTTAGGAAAGATCTCACAAAAAAAAAAGGGTACTATTCACGAGGCAGAAAACCAAATTCAAAATGCTTCAAATCTAATCTCCACTGTTCAAATTTCAGCTCAATCAGATGATCGAACTGTTTGATCAAAGCTGGACAGAGTTTATGAAAAACCAAACAAAAAACATTATCCGTTTGGTTTAATTTTAGAATTCTAATTTGAGTATAGAGTTATGTTTTGAATTTTGAGTTTTTGAATCATGATTTGAAAAGAAAAAATTTATTTAGTTATGATTTTTAAAAATAGTTTTGGGATGATTTGTAATTTTTTTTTTTTTTTTTGATTGATTGATGTAAAAAATGTGAGAGAATGTGAGAGGTGAGATGAGAGATGAGAGAGAAAAAGTGATTGATTAATTGATTGATTAATAATAAAAGAAAAGAAAAGCGAGGAGTTTGAAAGTAATTTTGAGTTGTATTTTAAAAATATGTTTGGTTAACAAGTTGCATTTAAATCATGATTTAAAAACAGAGTTGAGTTTTGAAAAGTAAACCAAACGCTACCATAATCTCTCCATGTGGGCTTGAGACTTACATGGGCTTTACCAAATATTTGGGTCATCCTCTACATACAAGGGAAACCCAACCCAACAAACATATATATATACGCTCGTACTTTTTTTTGTTGATTTTTTCCCCCTCTTTTCATTCAAAAAAGGCATTGTGCCCTAACTATAAGATTTAATGTTTAGTGTTTTTGGTTGTGCAGATTCAAGCCATGTAAACAATCACATCTGCAAGTGAAATTATTATCAAAAGTTTGCCTAAAACTTTCAGAAAGATGAGGCTAAACATATAGCTTCAAAAAATGAGGACTAAAATCAATTTATAGGATCAAAAAATGTGGTTACAGTGTTTTATGTGTGTGTTCAGCTCATTCAAGAAGGTGATTCATAGAAACAAATAAAACCAAATATAGAAAACAAGCAATAGTGCAAAACTAATATTGTGAAGCTATATAATCTTGATTGACTAGGATAACTTACATCAATACCACCGGTGTCATCTGCAGGAGTCATTATTTTTGAAGCAAGTTTCTCTCTAATGAGATCTTCTTTAGTAGTTCTTCTAATTGGAACTGTTCCAACTGGGCAACCCCCGCCCTTTAGTCCTATATGTAGAGGTTTGCTAACATTTGAGGAAACTTGATCTCTTGATCTCTCAGGTAATGAAGTGGGCTTCATCTGCAATTCAACTCAATTCGAAAAAGGTAAAGGAGACTTGCACATAAATTGATCACATAATGGATTACAGAAAACTCACAAGAGTTGGATTCTACTATTGGATACGTGCATGTCTTGTTTTCTATGAGCCTCATACAGTTATTAGTGTTGGATGTGTGTATCAAATTTTGTAAGATCCATACTGTATTTTGGGTTAGGTTGTGAAATCAAGAGTTCACTAGTAATTCAATGTGTAGGGTTTTATTAATTGTATGGGACTAACATTTCTATGGTTTGCCTGTAAATATGAATCTTCCCTACACTCTCCTCTCTATTATTGATGCTTGTCCCAAAATTATATTTTATGTATTGGATTTGATCAATACAATTATTCCCTTCGCCAATAAAAAGAAAGTATTGTAGAGGTGTGAGATTGAGAAGGTTTGTAAAGATGTAGGGGATATGAAAAAATTCTGGGGACAATGATAGTGAGTAAGTAAGCACGTGTAGCTTCTAGAATCAGTTAATCTTAAGTAGGGAAACGGGTATAGTTTCAAGACTTCGGTATTGGTGTCGGATTTTAAAGGTTTCTGGTATTATTGTTGTACTCGCTATGCTTCATAGTATATTTCTCTTTTGTATGCAAATCCTTTTTATTTTAATCTTTAGTGTGTACATATGGATGTGCAATAATCCCATCACCTATTGTGCGAACTACAGTGTACTGTGATTTATTTTGTGCTTATAGAGCGTTGAATAAATAATTAAGTAGCCTTCAATTATGTGTTGGAGATAAGAGGATGTATGGAGACAAACCTGAAAATGAAAAGTATGGTTCTTCAGTAAAGGATGATCAAATGCAGGTTGCTTGTAGAAATCCACGCAATCATATATATCTCCATAATTATTCTGTAAATGTTACAATCTTTCTGTTAATTTTTATATACAAATGTTCAATTCATGAAAGGTTGTTCACAATTTTGTGCAAAAATAATAATACCATATTCTGTATTCTCAAGTTCAGAACGTCAAATTAGATGGCTGCAATTCAAGACATCCATGATATTAGGCCTAAGATGCCTATTAATCTTTGCCATTTGATTTTCATAGAAAATGTAAGAGGACAATATTGGAATTGAATGTTCTCGAAACTAGTCTCAGGACATCCTAGGAAACGAGCTCAACTTAAATTTTTATTTATTATATTTGAGACAATAGTTTGTTGATAGATACGTGTCAACAACTTTATGTTCCGATTTATCCTTTATATGGTGATTATTAAGTTCCATAAGAGGTAGATACAAAATAAGACATTAAGTATGGGATATGATTGATTATTGAGCTCTATAAGGTGATAAGATACCAAATGAGAGATTAAGAAGCGTCTGCATTAGTAAAAACACCAAAATATTCTCCCATTATGGTCATTACATTACGTATGTATGTCTAGTGTGGAATGGGATATGATAAGATTTGACCAATTTCTCAATCCATGAACATTTCAAACTGGGACACGATATGCAATTGATAATATCAACATCAATTATGGCAAGTCTATTAATCAAATATAATTTACTCCCTTGAAACAAACATAGCAAAATTGAACTAAGGCTGTGTTTGGATGTTAGATTTATATATGAATTTGAAAAGGGAAATAGAAAACATGGGTGAAAAATGAATCAAATATAATTATACTGTACCTAACTATTCCATTTCTCTATCTAAATTCGTGATCCAAACCCAGTCTAAATGTTTCTAATAATAGTTGAGAATAAATACTTGAATAGTCTTGACTGCTGGCTTGTTGAGATGCTTAAGTCGCTCCTCCAACTCCAAATCTTCTTCTTTAGTTAAACTCCTCCAGTCTCCTTCAATTCCATTGTGTCCCACAAGGTGAGAGCATACACAGAGAAATAATACAATAGCATGTACGTCCATGGGATGATCTGGAAAATAATAAAAAAGCATAGTCAGTGATCAAAAATCACAACAATCATGCTATAATTATTTAAGGCAATTAATGAAATTACAATCGTACTATATCTATACACATAAGGTTCACATATTTTATTTTTGAACAAAATATGTTAATAGTCCTTAAAGTATGTATTTATTGTCATTTTGGTTCTTCAAGTTTTAATTTTGTCAATTTCATTATTGAAATTTCAATTTGTTCCAATTCTAAGTGTACCTTCTAAATAGCTAACGGAATGGTAATAAAATACACACATGTTCTTTAAAGTATATGTTTCTTGTCACTCGTATTACTTTGGTCCTTGAATTTTTAATTTTGTCAATTTGGTCATGAAACATTAATGAAGAAAATAAAACCCATACAATATAAGGACGAAATTGATAAAATTGATACTTGAGAGACCAATGACACAAAATACACAGTTTTAGGACCATAGTAAAATTTATAATTATTTTTTCTTAACAATTTAAACATCTGTTTTGAAATTATATTAATTTGACTCAAATTGACAATTTTGAAGGAAAATGATGAAATATATATATATATATATATATATATATATATATTTATCTGCTAGAATCAGTTATTAGTTATTAGATTAGCACCTTTAGAAATTAGCCTTCTCACCCTTTGTAAATTCAACTCTCCCCAAGAAGAGTTAAATTAGGATATTTAATCTAATAGTTGTATAAACGCCACTGGTTCAATTTCGATAGAGAAGTTGGGCTTGATAGATTGGTTGTAAATAACTCTCTTATATATTGACCCCCCAAAAAAAACCCTTAAAATTATAATAATTAAATTTATTTCCAATGAAGTAATTTATTTAAGAATTAATGAATTAAAACCTAATCTCTTGCATTGCTCCAATTTAATTTTAGTTGAAAACTGAAAATATCAATTTGACTGGATTGATGGCTAACCATTGGATTTTTTATGGAGAAAATTATACCAATGAGGTGACAAATTTATAATATAGGAAAATTCATTTTAAATTATAGATAGTCTTATCAAAGTAACTTATTATTTTAAAATGTCATTGTCATGTTATTTTAATTAAATTATTTATGTAAAATTTATTTTTGTAAATCGATTTCTTAAATTTATTTTAATAAGAGTGCGAGAGAGAATTATTATTTATTTATTTTTGATAACTTCTCTCTGTTTACAAACAAATGGTCCAATTAAAGTATAGACTAACCCAAAAAATTGTTTGGGGCAAGAAGATTTTGGAACTTAAGAACATAGAGAGAACACATCCCATTTCCCTTGCCTTGACTACCATACCAACTCCTTAGATAGTGTTTCATTCATTGGAATGATTAAAGTGGAATGAAATTATCATTCCATCAAAATATTCATTCATTTGTTTAATTAAATTAAAAAAATAATAACAAACGCATTATAAATAGAATTACCTTTCACAATTTTAAATAAATAGTCATTCCATATGAAAGACTATGGAATTACAAATAGAATTACCTTTCACAATTTTAAATAAATAGTCATTCCATATGAAAGACTATGGAATTACAATTCATTTTAATCAACCAAAAATAGAGCATAATGGTTAGCAATATTATTCTATTAGGAAGAGATTAAAAAAGACATGTCAAACTGCTAAACCAAAGTTAACCCAATAACAATGAAAATGAACAGACAAATTAAACAGGAAATATTGAGTAAATTTACAAATGCACATACAAAAATCAAGGCATAATTTGTTTCAAGTAATGATTGTCATATAAAAAAAAATGCAAGTGATTATTTGTAAGTAATTGAAGGAAAATACAATAATTTTTTATTTTTTACTTTTTTGAGTTTAGTAAAAATGGATTTAAATATACTAATTTTACAACTATTAAGCATGAATTAACACCGTTTTCTGTCAAAAAAGTATACTTGTAGGGAGAGATGTTGTGAAATGCATCTTTGCTTGACTAACATTTATTTATTTTTTCACTCTCTAATTTGGAATTCAGACTAAAACATCTTTACATTTGAAGGAAGTTATAGAAATTTCTAATTAAAATTAACAAATTATTAACTAGGAAAAAATATAATGCCATAAATCATAAACAAATACCTGAAAGACAATAGAATTCTGTCACAAGAATGATTTTGAGACCTCAATACACATGGGAATGGGAATGAAAATGGGAATGGGAATGTGTGTAGTTCAAATATATATACTAGTAAAAGAAACGGATGTCTAGCAATGCCCATTATTGTTATGGTCAATGCTAATAAATGTCTCTGGGGTATTTGATTAGCAATGCCCATTATTATTATGGTTAATGCTAATAAATGTCTCTAGGGTATTTGATAAGATGTGGTTAAGAAAAATATTATAGGTCTCAAATTTTTTACCAAACAAATGACTAAATGTCTCCTATTGACCCCACAATCATGTGAAAATCCACACTCATGTGAGATATTTCATCATTTGTTTGGTAAAAAATTTGGTATTCCTAACATTACCCATGTGTTAATAGGGAATTAGTGTGCCTATTGTGCATCAAGCATGAGAGTGCTATTGTGCATGCTTTCAGGCTCACTTTGAGTCTTATATTGATAATTCGAACTATTTATTTTTTAGTGTATACCATGAAAAACACATCTATAAATAATCAAGCTGATCTGACAACAGTAACTCTTTTATCAAAACACATTTGTACTGATAAAAATGAATAGTCAATGTTATTTTGAATATAATATTGAATATAAATATGTTTCGATTTAAGGGTTATCGTTAACCACTTATTTTATTTTTTATAAGTATATTGTACACGATATAGTCTAAAAAATAAATACTTTCAATCATTAAAATAAGAATCGGAATGAGTCTCACCGTCAGCACAACAGTGCCAGTAGTGCTTGACATATACAATAGGCACCCTAATTTTTTTTTTCTTTATTTTTTATCAGGACAATAGGCACAATAGGCACCCTAATTTTTCTTGATTTTTCTTGATTTTGGTAAATACTTTCTTGATTTTTATCAGGACAATAGGCACAATAGGCACCCTATTATTAGGCACAATAGGCACCCTAATAAATACTTTCTTGATTTTTCTTGATTTTACTATCCTATTTTATTAAATAGGATAGTATTGATTTTTCTTGATTTTAGTAACGGTCTAATTTTAAATTATTAATGCATATTTAATATTATATTAAATTTTTTTAAAATTAGTAATTTTCTATTTTTAATCTATTAATTAAGGGTAAATTACACTCCGTAGTCATGTACTTATTAAATTATTATTTTTATTAAAGATTTATACAGTAGAGTAATAAGAGGAAGATATTGACAATTGACTAAAAGTGCAAGAGTTGACTGTCACAATTTCATGCGTAGAGATCAAAGTGAGATTTAGTATAAAATACAGAGGTGTAAAGTGTAATTTATTCATTAATTAAATTAGATGCATGTAATAGTTTTGTATTTTTAATCTATTATTTAAAATTGAAGAAATACCAAGAATCATGAAATAAAGTATTATTGGTTGCTACTTATCACGTGCCCGAGAAGCACTTGGTAATTGTGAAATAATCACAATTTTTTAATAAATTTTTTTTACTAAATAATTCATCTATAATGATTTGGTAAGGGAGTTGGGCTTTATATTATTAGATTTGTAACAAATCAAAATTGACACATTTGATACTATATCATTGTGAGTATAAAAAAATTTTTGTCACTCCTAAACATTTTCTTTTACCAAAATAATCTATTCCCAACGGATCAATAATTCACCATATTTGATGTTCAAATGCACCATCGAATGCAAGTTAAATGCATCCTTTAATCTTTGTACGTTATGCCTGTTGGAAAACAGATCTTGGGATTTGAATATTTGTTTTATAATAGTGTTATTGCTTGCAGGCTGCCCAGTGTAACGTTGAAGGAAGTGAAAACGCATTTATATTGTTAACAAGCAAATGCAAACCTAATTTGTTGAACTTATCAACTTGTTTTGTTGTTTCATGGAGTGGATTAGGGTTGTTTTAATATGGAATTTCTGAATTCTCTTTGAAAGGTTATAGTTGATCAATTATGGATTAATTTTTGTTAACTGTTAGTAAATTTGTTTGATTGAAGTTCTTTTAGAACATGATTCAATGTAATGCTCATTTTTATTTTTATTTTTGGGTGAGATATATTGAAACTAGACAAATAAATCATTTGGAATGTATTACAGTAGCTATGGCAGCATCAAAAGGTTTCATGAAACCATTTTTTGAAAAAAAAAAAAAAAAGAGTCCAAATTTATCACAATTTATTTTTGTAAACTGAAATTAATAATTCCAAAAAAAAATTGTTTTGTAGAAACAATCACAGTGTTTTGAAGGTAAGATTACGGTTAAAAAAATTGTGATAAATTATAACCATAAACAATCCTACCTTCAAAGATCACACTTAGGGAGAAAAGGTTGAGATTGTTTATGAAAGATCATGATTAACCGTTATCTTTCAGTGTTTTTATAGTAGTGATAGGAGAGAAAGATTGAAGATTTTGTTAATTGTACAACAGACATATTAGCATGTAGATCAATATCTAAGCCCATTGTGCGAAAAAGTGAGGCTAGAATTGAAAATTTAGGCTTTGTTTGGTGCAGTGTTCTAACTATAATTCTACCCCTTAACGTGAACCCTCTATTTGGATACAACTTTTAAAAATTAATTCCACACCTATGTTTGAAAACTCGTCTACCCAGTCATACCCCTGGACGTCTCCCTGAAGGTTCAGCCGGTTGACCGGAACAGTATTTTTTTTTTTTTTTGCACCTGTTATTTTTATATTGTAAATAAAAATATTTTCGAAATTTTTTTAAAATTTTTTTTGTGTTTTGAGTAAAATTTTGGATTGTGTGTCTGGTTATGAATTGTAAGTTTTTGAATCAAATATCATGTCACATCGAAAATTTCAAACTCAATTCAAAACTATTTTTAAAACTCATAACCAAACAAATTTTCCACACTCAAATCATAATTTCAAAACTCACAAACTCAAAATACAACTTTATTCTCAAATTATAATTTTAAAACTCTACCAAACGCTACCTAAAAGTTTCTTAAACTCTTACGGTTTGGCTTAGATTGGACCTCTTTCAGATTTTTATGACTTTTGTGGTTAGCTCTAGGCTTTTATTAAGTTGAGAAAGGGCTTAAAAAAAGCTTCTTATAATGATCTTGCGAACCCTCTTCTGCTTATATTTCTATCATGCCATCATTCTTATTTGAACATTAAATTTGGGGGTAATTACAACCAAAAAATAAAAAATAAAAAAATTCCAATATTTAATTCTAATAACAAAATAAATCTTGAACTTTTAATTTTGTCAATTTAAATTTCAATCTTTTAATTTATTTTTCAATCTAGACCATTAGTTTACTTATATTGAGTAAAATCGACGGGAAAAATATATTTTAGTTTTTAAACTCAATATAGGTATACTTAAAATGACTAAAATACCTTCTGTAGTTGAATATAATGATTAAAATACTATTTTTTAATTAGTTTTACTGAACAAAAATAGACAAATAATTTAGATTGAAAACAAATTAAAAGTATAGGATTTAAATTACCGAAATAAAAAAATTCAAGATTTATTTTATTATACGAGTGAAGCCTTGGGATTTTTATTTTTATTTTTATTTTTTTTATAATTATTACCGCATAATTTTTTTTTCCTTGTTTTTTCAAGAACAAAGATTGTTTCCATGAAATTGGTTTTTCAAAGCTATCACTTATTTTTTTAATATTTAAATGCTATGAAATTCATATTTCATTATTTTTAATATGACCAACTAATACATTATTTTTATTAACAAAATAAACAAAATTATAACTGATTAATTCATTTTTTCGTTCTTTGCATGGGCTAAGTAATCATTTTCTAGTGCTTCTTTTAAAATCTCAAGTTCAAAACTTCTTAAGTGTAAATAATTTTTTCGGGTCAATCTATACGGGCTTTATCTTGACTTTAATTGGGACCCTGCTAGTGGTCTCCTAAATTAGTTGGTCCAATGAACCGAATATAGAGTTTTTTTTTTTTTAAAAAAAAAAAAAAATCATTTCGCAACAATTTTGACCTAGGTTCTAAAATGAAATAACATTAAATTTGAGGTGGGTAAAGAAAGAAAGCATCGGGAGATTTTTCAGCAATATTGGCAGTTTTTTCAAAAGTAGATAATTTCAACTATAAAAGTAAAGTAAATGAAGATGAAACTCTTGTATCTCTATAAAAAATAAAAATAAAAGTAGAGTGATGCTATTTCTCCTTATTTTGGTCATTGTGTTTAAGTTTGTCCATTTGGGTAAACTAGAAAAACGCTTGGACTTTTGATCCAACAAAATTGAGACTTTGATTTATGAAGTGAGTCTCCAATTAAATATAAATTAAGAAATAAGAGTGAGGATAAGTTCAAAAAAATTTGAAGTCAGTGGCAGTAAGGGGTGGAGCAGTGCATGTACAGAGTTGTTAAAAATAAAGGGACAATTACCTGTTTTATTTTCTGGCGAATGTTGCAACGCAATTTTACTGATATTTTAGATGGTTTTTCTGGGTTTTGATTATGATGATTTGAAACTACCATTTCTTAAGTGAAATTGGGAGGCAATTTTGGGGGTTTTCGTGATTTCTCTAAGATTTTCAATGGTTTTCCTGGTTGTGATTTTGTTGTTGATTGGTTCCGATTGAGAGACATGCGATGATCGTGATGAAGAGGAAGAGATGTTAAGGAAGGTTTGAAGAGAGTGGGCTGAGATCGAGGAGGAGTTTGAAGGAGGTGAGCCAGGTGATGAAGAACGCGGTAACGGAGCTGGTGAAGACAAAGGAGAGTGAAGAGAGAGCATACTGGGAGGGAAGAGAAATAGAGAGAGCGGCTGTGACTGAGGGGTTGTTTGGAAAGGGCTAGATTAGTATACTTTTTGACTTTTTATGAAAAAAATGTGAAATATGGATTGGGTTTACGTAGTATGGTAGAGAGGTGATGTAACTTAAATAAGATGATTGTGACCTAAATAGGATAATGTGCTAAAATAGCATGTGTTATTTTAGCACAGACCAAACAACTGCTGAGTAATTTTGAGGGGGTTGTAGTTAGGGCTGTGCGTGGTGTGGTTTGGGCTATTTGAGAGTAAATTACAAATTGAATGGCAGATTGACGGATTGACAAATCACGATTTAAGCGATTTTGGGTGGATTTTTAACCAATTATTAAACATTTACATAATATATAACACTAATTTGCATAATATTTTTTTATATTTTCTAATTTTATATAATATGTTTCATATATCTAAGTACTAATTTGTAACAAATTTCACATCTTAAGTCTCTCTCATACTCATTTTTACGTTGATATTTCATTGAAAATTAAAAAATATATATGTATTAACTATAGTGGAGCGGAGCAATTTAGAAGGTGGATCATAAATTTTAAAATTTAATTCACGATTAGCGAATAGAGCGGTGTGTATTGCTACGGATCGGTGCGATTTTAGCATATTGAGTGGTATTTTGCACAAGCGTAGTTGTAGTAGATATTATACATAGGCATGCATGGGTTGTAGAGTGCATAGGGATGATGTATGTATGCATACATATTGGGTTGTTTTGGGCAGTAAGTTAAAAATTGACTTTTTAATTTTTTTTTTAAACTTTTTTTTTAAAAAAACGTGTAAAAATGTAGAGACATGATGTGACTCAAAAAAAAAATTTTAAAAAAAGGTCAAAAAATTAACTTTTACCCCAATTGTGTGTGTGTGTGTGTGTTTTTTTTTTTTTTTTTTTTTTTGAATATATGTTGATTTTGTGGTTCAACTTGGATTTTAATAATAATAATAATATTATTAATATTACTTATTTTTATTTATTGATTCTATGTTTTTAATTTTATTTTACATATATATATATATATATATATATTTTGTGATACTATCCCTAGTTGTTGTTGATAATATATAATTTCTTGAGATATTTTATCAACTATTTTTGGTGTAAATTCTATATCTTTAGCAACACCAATATTTAGCAGAATTTGTAAAAAATTATGATGTTGTTGACAGTTTATGATCAATACTAGTACTTGATTACGATTTAGTGACTGATCTAGGATATAGAAATGATGATAAACACTCATAAAAAAGGAATAAAAACTGTAAGGGGGTGTTAAAGAAGAATTAAGTTAGACTATGTATCTAAGGCGTAAGACCTAAAATCCGCATTGTAGGTGCCGAGTGTTCCAGTTAGTACCGATAAAAATGGCTTAGTGACTTGTATAGTTACTATTATGAACACTAGCCCTAGAGATTTATTCATTATATTTACCACTTGATTATTTTGAAAGAATATTGTTGATTTGGAAAGATGTTTTGGAAATCTCGCATTACATTGTTTCAAAGAGAGAAAATGCGTGTTTTATCATATCATTTCACATGCATTCATCTTATGACATTGTTAAGCTTCATACATGTCTTTAAGTTTATTTCTACTAAGCTTTATGCTCACCTTACGAGGGAAACCACTTTCAGGTGAACCGGTGTGCCTCCACCAAGGTGATGACCTAGGAGGATCTTGGAGCTTGAGGCTCGCATGTATTGTTTTCTTTGGTTATTTGTTTGTAATTTAAGGCGCGGGTTTCTTTGTAACTAGGCAAGGCCTTGAAAATTTGTAGCCTTTAAGGCATTAACCTATAATAGTTTAATTTTATTCATTCTAATAAGAATTCATGTTATAGGACTAAAAGAATGTTCTGAAGCACGTGCTGGAAATGATGTTGTATAATCATATTGTTGTTGTGCTCCACATGTTAGTAATATTATACGGGAGTAGAATGTTTATTTATTTTGGGGCATTATAACTTGGTATTAGAGCGTACCAGGTTAGAATACTTTAGGTACGTAGGAAGTGGTTCTTACCAGAAAATGGTTTGTCTCGCTTGATAGAGATGTTGTATGCTCAGTATACTAAATGATAACATGCTTATGTGGCTAAGTGGGCATGAAATTGGATCCTTAGGATGTAATTTGTGTCTGTTAAACACTTGGAGGTTTCATTAGAAGGACACTTGATCAATGTTCATTCTAATAGGAATTCTTGGGGTTTCGTGGAACAAATTTTATCTTAAGAAGATAATTCGTGTGTGATTAGGTGGCTAAGTGCTTATATGGAATACATTGTGTGTTTTAATACTAGTGTATGAGATTTTGTTGGGGACGCCATTAGATGTGTGCTAAATTCGTTATGTTTGTTTTGATTAGGATGTCTAGGCGAGAAAGTAACGACTTTGCTCCTTCTACATGGGAAGAATTGAGGAAGCAATTTCTGAAGTTACACCAAGGTACTACACCTTTAACACAATTTAAGACGTGGTTTACCAATCTATCGAGGTTCGCTCCAGAGTTAGTGGAAACCGAAGAGCTCTGTTGTATGGAGTTTGAGAGTAAGTTATGTGATGAAGTTCAAGAACGGATTGCCGGGTCTTGGCATAGGAATTATTGTGCGCTTGTGGATACGGCGGCTCAGGTGGAAGCCCTCATCCTAGTCATGGGGTAGAGTGAGGAGGAAGCCACTTCAGCAACTCCTGCAACTTGGGGTTGTGGTAGACCTAGTAAGAACCAACGAAGAAGGCAAGGTTGTTGTCTCAACCAATAGTTGCACCAACGAGATCATCTAGCCAACTGGGACTTGGGGCGATCGAGTGCTCATAGGGGGAGTTGTGACAACCCCGACTTGTTATTACCTTATAATCTTTGATTAAGAAAGCCTAATAAGTAATTAAGATGAAATTCTACGTTAATTGCATGTTATATGTTATTTGTATTTATATATGTCTGTCATAGAAATATTTGTTTGTGTTTTCGTTCTGTTCTGCAAATTGAAGGCCTTATCGGCCAGAGAATACAAAATTGACTCCATTTATGCGTTATCTGGAATTTTTAGAACTTTATGGTAAATCTAATTAGAATTCGATTCAAAACCAAATAATTAAAATAAATAATGCCAATTAATTAGTCACTAATCAAACTTCATAATCAAGCCTATATAAGGCAACTTGTTGACTTAAGGCCATTAATTTACACTTTCATTTCTCATACTTTGGACTCAAGAACGTGAGAGAGAGAGAGAGAGAGAGAGAGAGAGAGAGAGAGAGAGAGAGAGAGAGAGAGAGAGAGTGTTGAGCTTGGAAACCAAAGGAGAGGAAGAAGAGTTATAGAGAATTCACGGTTTCGGACTTAGAGACTTAAACAATTAGTCAACTAGAGCTCAATTGAGAAACTAAGGTAAGAACTCAACCCTTTAGTTATATAATTGAGTTGGTTAATGCTAGGATTCAAGTGGATTAAGAGTTGAATCACAAGAATTAAGCTAAGATTGAAGAATCAAAACTCAAGCCATGCATGCATGCATATTTCATGGCATTTTAAAGTTGTTTTCCAAAGAATTTTCTCTTGCATGTCCTCATTTTGGTTTTGTTCTAAGAATTTAACATGTTTTTGAGTTAAACACCTCATCTGATCATGTTTTGAAAGCTTTGAAGCCAAGACAATTCATACATGTTGTCTTCATATTATGTTCTTTAAGTTACAAGTTTTGTTTTGTACAATTGGCAAAACTTTTGGGCTTGATTTTGCGGAATGTTTTGTAATTCATCATATACTATGAGTTTCTCAATGTTTTACCAAATTTTGGCCCAAAGAGATGTTTTGAAGCTTTGAAATTGAGTTTTGGACTTAAATCAGCAATCTGGAAATTCCAGAATTTGCATCCTCCACTCGAGCAGTGGAGTTTGTAACGCCCTCAAAATAATAACATTAAACCCATCACTATAAGCATACATTTATATACAAAAGATCCACATTTCCTCAATTCATCAGAGTACTTCATTACAAAAGTATTACACGTTAACAACAAAAGTAAATGCCCTACGGGCTTACAGCTTTCCAAGTTAACACTTGGTTACAAAGAGAGTAATGACTCGGTTACACATTAAGCCCTTGGCATTGAATTTACATGTAACACATCAAACGGAGATAAGAGAACAAAAGTCTGTCCGCCTCTAGCCTCCCAAGCTATGTCCTTGGAGATGGCATGCTACCTGAACCTGAAATGATGTTCCCATATAGGGTGAGCCACAGCCCAGCAGAGATATACTAAACCAATTATAAACAATGCCTAAAAGATTAGCAACTGAAAGATGGTCAATACTTATACCTCCATTTATATCTTATTTCAATTCCATGACAACTAAATCTATGATACAATTCAATTTTCATTTCTTATTCAACTTTGAGTTTGAAAACAAGGCTCAGTACTCTGGCCAAAACATTTGATGAGGTTATAGTTCATCACTAGAACACCTTCGAAATTCACGGTGGATACCCATTTTGATGTTATATCAATAACACACAAACTACTTCCATACTTCACAAATGATGATGATATACATTTTAGTCTTATATCAAATCAAACCATCTTTTCAATAGATAAGCATATGAGCTATATCAATACCACAACAGATAAGCATATGAGCTATATCAATACCATAACAGATAAGCATGTTACACATCAACAGATAAGCATATAAGCTGTATCCACACTTCACTAGACAAGCCTATGAGCTATATCTACGCTTCACAAAGACAAGCATATGAGCTGTATCTTCACTTTCTAGACAAGCATATGAGCTGTGTCTACGGAGTTCATCCCCCATCTCCTCCCAATCCTATCCGGTTTAGAGGTACATCCCCCATCTTCCCCTAAACCGCGGAGTACATCCCCCATCTCCTCCTCTACACAAGCAATGCATATAAACACAAAGGTTCTATACACAATATAACGCATGTAAACATAGAATCACGTACTCAATCAATCAATACATAAATTTAATGTATTCTACTAACCGTCTACACATAATGCATATAAACACATTGGTCATATACACAATCACTCAATACATACAGTTAATGTATTCTGTCAACCGTCATACTCTATGACACATCCGATTGATTAGCTTTAGTTTGCCTAATCATCATGCATTGTCTACAACAATCAACACTACCCTTCACCGGTAGCCCAAAGCAATTATTTCTAAGCAGGAAATAAATGCACAAATGGATAATATATCAACATTTCAACTAGATGAGCAATAAAAGATTCATCTACACTCTTTAGTCACATACATTCCCAATTTTAACATTCTCAATTCAATTCCTCATTTTCTTCAATTAATCGTATGCATTAATTAATTAATCCAATTAGGGCAAATCACCATAGTTCACAAAACAACCCTAAGGTTCCATTTCCATTAATGTCCCAACATTAATCTCATTTCTCTATGCCTAACATGCATATAGGTTTATATATTTAAAACCCCAACTTTTGTAAAATTACACAAAGGCCTAAACTTTCTCAAAATTACCCAACAACCCCCAACATATCAAAATGCTAAAATTCAAAGACAAAGCTCATAAGATGGAGTAGGTTATCCCTACCTCGAATGATGGGGCTCAACGAAGGAGATGAAGAAACGGCAATGCTCCAAATCCCGAAATTTTCAGATTAGAAGATAGCCCTCGACGATCAACACAACTTTTGTAAAGGCCCAAGGTGAGAAAACAACTCCTACTAGATCAATTCTAAGAGAGAAGTTAGGGTTTTAGAGTGAGGTGCTCTCCAATGGAGGTTTTGAAAAAGTAAGAGAGAGAAAGGAAATCAAAAAGTGATCAAAAAAGTGATTTCACGGACTGATATAAAAACAGGTCCGCTCGAGCGTACAACACCCCGCTCGAGCGTCAGACACAGGTTCACGCTCGAGCGTCCCAAGATCCGCTCGAGCGCCGGATGCACTCTCCCAGAATTTTCTGCAGATGTCCAAAATGCTGAGAGAAGGAAATTCACGCTCGAGCGTCCAAACGTCCGCTCGAGCGGAAAGGCCGCAACAAAATCCCGCTCGAGCGTCAAATATCCGCTCGAGCGGAAAGACCAAAACCTGGGCAAAAATTCTAAGTTTTTAAACACGACCAACTTATTCCCAACTTGTCCAACACAACCCAAAACTCTAATTAAAAGAGTAGGGGATAGAAATGAGGATAAGACAACAACGAATCTACGGAACCGAGTCCGGATTACAGTTAACCAACAACAGGAAATACCGGGATCGCTATAACCTCCCCCCCTTAAAGAATTTCGTCCCCGAAATTAAGGGTACGCCAAAACACAAGGCCAACAGATCACAGAGTATTCAATAATCGAGTCCCAAGGAAAGAAATTACTTTCACAACCAACCTCCAACTCACTCTTACCAAGGAAGAGACTAACCAAGGGAACACATTTTAAATGACCATACCTTAGGTACGCAAGCCTCAACAAACCAAACCTCCCCCGAAACAATTCACCAACAACCGACTAGCACCCCAAGCTAAGTCACTACTCAACAACACGACCAAAGCAAATCTTTAGAGTAGATAGTAAGAAAACATTTTCTTGTTCAAGAGGCATTTCTCAAAGATGTTTAAATTTTCAACGTTAACGTTCCGGGATAAATCTTGCGTTTTCCATACGAAAACTCAAAAGCTTTGTAAATTTTTTTTTTTTTTTTTTTTTTTCACAAATACGGTGTTATCCAAATGCAGAGTTATCCACAGTTTATTTGTCAAAAAGATTAATCTAGAATTCTTTAAAATCCTTGAATTTAAATCAATTTTTTTAACAACGCCCCCAGATGGTCCAAACACCGGGAAAATTTTGTTTTCCATTTCTTTCCAAAACAGCACTATCCACAACCATCACTCACACAGTGATGTCACAACCGACATAGAATATAACATTTCTATAATGATGGTTAATAGAAATAACAACAGTACTAACAACACATAAGGCATAAGAAAATCATGGTTTTGCGATTTTCATACATACATACATACTGTATAAAAAGCCAATCATTCACAATGATCAATCAATACATATATTAGATGTATCATTCCAACCGTCAGATTCAACGACAAAACATGTCCGATTAGTTTCAGTTTTCCCTAATCAACATACAAAATTTACAACAAACGAGACTAAACTCAAGGTGACTAATGCCAACCCACAGCCCGATACCAACAAGCTAACTAATCAATCTTATAAACTTTACATTCCGTAACCCACACACTGACGTGCCGCTAAAACCACTAACCCCAACCACGGAGTTCTCTACACAAACCACAAATCTTGGAATCTCACCGGATCTCCTAAAATTGAACCGCATTAACACTGCGTCTAAGGGAATCACCAACCCCCACCATGATTATCTAGCAAGCTTGCTCGCCTCCTTGACTGAAGACTGACATGGTCAACCTCAATCACAACACGAACGCTACCCCTACACAACCAATGGGGTCACCACGGACTCACTGACTAGCAAGACCCAAAACACGAACCAACATACAGGTACCATTCCCACTAACTCGAGATACAAATCTCACATTCCTTTGAACATTCTCACATAATCTTACCAACACCACGCAACTCGTGAAACCATCACATCTAACACATACAACCGCACTAGGCAAAACCTCCTTATTTGCAAGCCCCCAATGTTACCGCTAGACAACCACCATGACTCAAACCCCGACACCACTACATGTCACCGACAAGGCTTTCAAGGATTCACTCCTCTAACTATCCAGCAGAGTAAAGGTTCTCGCCCTCCTCACTATTAATCCACGTCTCTATCTGCGAACACCATACCACTGTGACTCCATCCACAGGTCACACTCTAACCACGAGTTATATACCCAATTAACCCTTCTGATAACATCCTCTGACCTGACCAGTGCTAAGGTACGAACCTATCACATTCGACCCAAATAAAGGAATTTGGAAGCTTAGGGAAACACCCATTATACTACTGCCCAAGATATAGTACCAGCTACCCACAACACATCGCTCTCGATACAACAATCACAACCTTACATAGGGACTAACATCCCCTCACTTCAAAACGGCCAATCAGTACACCTGCAATCTCGGTAACGTTACTCACCACGAAGGTACACGTCTAACCTTAACAAAATTATGCGTTATGCCCCCGTAGGACACCATATCAAATACGTGTTACATCTAGTACTAATCGCACACTTCACATCCTCTCGAGTTCACCCGACAGTAGACCGAAATCTACGCCACACAAAAAATTTTAAATGGGTAGTACCCAAGAAATTCCTCACACTTTGTAAGTAAAACAGTTCTCGCTCCAATATTGCCTTGGCTAGGACACGCACCCCTCAGTGGTTCTTTCAAATTTTGAAAACATGGCTCCTCAGCCCTCATCTTTCCCAAATCAAGTCACATGCTTAATACAAAAAAAAAAAAAATTTATGGTTTTACAGCAACTTTACACATTAATAAAACTTCAGAGCTACAGCATGCTCCAATTCACCCATTCCAAGGAAATTAACAAACAAAGCACATATGTATACATATAGATAAACAAACAGTTTAGATGTTTCAACATTCCCAAAACACATTGGTTACACAACGGAACCCAATGATCACAAACGATAATTCACCGATTACAAAACAGATTAGCCAAAACAAAACCATCCCATCAGTATTACTACTATTACCGTCCCTTGCTGGACCATCGAAGTTGGTCATCCCCAAACATAAGATAACCTACGAGCTTACAAGCCACGGACAAGAACTACTGACGTGCCCCCTCTGTCCACACCTGGAACAACTACAAACCTCCCCAACTGGGGCCAGGGAACTCGACTCTACTGAGGCCCTCGTAGTCTGGCCTGCTAGTCCCCCAAAACGATACTGTTCCTGCCCGGTTGAATGAAACTGAGCCTGGCTAGGTTGTAAAATCCCCAAAGAAGCCCCCGGCTGAGTACAGAAACGTCGAATGTGACCCGGCTGGTTACACATCCAACAAGTAGGCGGTGCCTGAGCACGAGACTGGTTCAGAATCTGGGCTGATGAAGGCCCTAATGACTGCTCCCCCACTATATGTTCGATTGGCCCAATACCCGGCTGGCTAGAAGATTCTGGTGGTGCAACTACTGTTCGAACTGACAAACCAGCCCCCTTCCTTTGTGGGCAAACTGAAACCTTGTGGCCCAGTAGACCACATCTGAAACAAAAGACGCCCCTCTGCTTACTTTCTCCCGAACCCAAATCCGACACTGGAAGGGTAGTTCTAGCCCGACCTCCCTGCTGCGAGTTTAAACCCCTTTGCCTCTTACTGGGCCTAGAGTACCTATAAACCGTAGGAGTCCCCACAATGGCTTCCTTCCTATCCTGGCCAACACCCATCACTACGGGCTCTTCCCTATCTTGTCCCATAGCTAACACCGCTGCCTCAACATGAGCAGCCGCCTCAACAAGCACACTATATTTTTTTTGCCAAGACCCCGCTATCCTCACACGGATGTCGTCACGCAGCTTACTCTCAAACTCAAAACAACGCAAGTCCTCCGTCTCCACCAATTCTGGAGCAAACCTCGACAGGTTAGCAAACCATCTTTTGAACCGCACCAAAGGTGTAGTACCTTGGCGTAACTCCACAAACTGTTTCCGCAACTCAGCCCGAGCGGAAGGAGGGAAATCGCAACTTCCTCGCCTAGGCATCCTAGTAGAAGTAACAGAGACACGTTAGCACACTCATATATGTGCCGAAGCTAAACACTCACGTCCTAATACATGGACAACTGTAATGCACTCCACCTAAGCACATAAGCACATAAGCATTTACGAATTTCATTTCCGGATAATGATAGTCCCGAGGCGTTACTAGAGTTCCGGTTAGAAACAACATTGATCAAGTGCCTTTCCAACAGGACTCCCAGAAACCCAAGGATCCAATCAACATCCTAGAAACTAAATCCCATACCCACATAGTCACATAAGCATGCTATCAATTAAGCACATAGCATATGACACTACATCTAAGTCTCTATCAAGCGAGACAAACCCATTGTGATCCTAATCACTTCCCACGTACCCAAAGTATTCGAACCCGGTACGCTCTGATACCAAGTTGTAACGCCCTCAAAATAATAACATTAAACCCATCACTATAAGCATACATTTATATACAAAAGATCCACATTTCCTCAATTCATCAGAGTACTTCATTACAAAAGTATTACACGTTAACAACAAAAGTAAATGCCCTACGGGCTTACAGCTTTCCAAGTTAACACTTGGTTACAAAGAGAGTAATGACTCGGTTACACATTAAGCCCTTGGCATTGAATTTACATGTAACACATCAAACGGAGATAAGAGAACAAAAGTCTGTCCGCCTCTAGCCTCCCAAGCTATGTCCTTGGAGATGGCATGCTACCTGAACCTGAAATGATGTTCCCATATAGGGTGAGCCACAGCCCAGCAGAGATATACTAAACCAATTATAAACAATGCCTAAAAGATTAGCAACTGAAAGATGGTCAATACTTATACCTCCATTTATATCTTATTTCAATTCCATGACAACTAAATCTATGATACAATTCAATTTTCATTTCTTATTCAACTTTGAGTTTGAAAACAAGGCTCAGTACTCTGGCCAAAACATTTGATGAGGTTATAGTTCATCACTAGAACACCTTCGAAATTCACGGTGGATACCCATTTTGATGTTATATCAATAACACACAAACTACTTCCATACTTCACAAATGATGATGATATACATTTTAGTCTTATATCAAATCAAACCATCTTTTCAATAGATAAGCATATGAGCTATATCAATACCACAACAGATAAGCATATGAGCTATATCAATACCATAACAGATAAGCATGTTACACATCAACAGATAAGCATATAAGCTGTATCCACACTTCACTAGACAAGCCTATGAGCTATATCTACGCTTCACAAAGACAAGCATATGAGCTGTATCTTCACTTTCTAGACAAGCATATGAGCTGTGTCTACGGAGTTCATCCCCCATCTCCTCCCAATCCTATCCGGTTTAGAGGTACATCCCCCATCTTCCCCTAAACCGCGGAGTACATCCCCCATCTCCTCCTCTACACAAGCAATGCATATAAACACAAAGGTTCTATACACAATATAACGCATGTAAACATAGAATCACGTACTCAATCAATCAATACATAAATTTAATGTATTCTACTAACCGTCTACACATAATGCATATAAACACATTGGTCATATACACAATCACTCAATACATACAGTTAATGTATTCTGTCAACCGTCATACTCTATGACACATCCGATTGATTAGCTTTAGTTTGCCTAATCATCATGCATTGTCTACAACAATCAACACTACCCTTCACCGGTAGCCCAAAGCAATTATTTCTAAGCAGGAAATAAATGCACAAATGGATAATATATCAACATTTCAACTAGATGAGCAATAAAAGATTCATCTACACTCTTTAGTCACATACATTCCCAATTTTAACATTCTCAATTCAATTCCTCATTTTCTTCAATTAATCGTATGCATTAATTAATTAATCCAATTAGGGCAAATCACCATAGTTCACAAAACAACCCTAAGGTTCCATTTCCATTAATGTCCCAACATTAATCTCATTTCTCTATGCCTAACATGCATATAGGTTTATATATTTAAAACCCCAACTTTTGTAAAATTACACAAAGGCCTAAACTTTCTCAAAATTACCCAACAACCCCCAACATATCAAAATGCTAAAATTCAAAGACAAAGCTCATAAGATGGAGTAGGTTATCCCTACCTCGAATGATGGGGCTCAACGAAGGAGATGAAGAAACGGCAATGCTCCAAATCCCGAAATTTTCAGATTAGAAGATAGCCCTCGACGATCAACACAACTTTTGTAAAGGCCCAAGGTGAGAAAACAACTCCTACTAGATCAATTCTAAGAGAGAAGTTAGGGTTTTAGAGTGAGGTGCTCTCCAATGGAGGTTTTGAAAAAGTAAGAGAGAGAAAGGAAATCAAAAAGTGATCAAAAAAGTGATTTCACGGACTGATATAAAAACAGGTCCGCTCGAGCGTACAACACCCCGCTCGAGCGTCAGACACAGGTTCACGCTCGAGCGTCCCAAGATCCGCTCGAGCGCCGGATGCACTCTCCCAGAATTTTCTGCAGATGTCCAAAATGCTGAGAGAAGGAAATTCACGCTCGAGCGTCCAAACGTCCGCTCGAGCGGAAAGGCCGCAACAAAATCCCGCTCGAGCGTCAAATATCCGCTCGAGCGGAAAGACCAAAACCTGGGCAAAAATTCTAAGTTTTTAAACACGACCAACTTATTCCCAACTTGTCCAACACAACCCAAAACTCTAATTAAAAGAGTAGGGGATAGAAATGAGGATAAGACAACAACGAATCTACGGAACCGAGTCCGGATTACAGTTAACCAACAACAGGAAATACCGGGATCGCTATAGAGTTTGTGCTCTAGTGGAGAATGCGAGCTCCTAGTACTTTTGCAGAGTTTGGGGGTTGGCTCAAGTGGCAGAACCTGTGCTCAAGCGACCACCCTTATTTTTGACCTCCGCTCGAACGACCGAAGTTACGTTCAAGCGTAAAATGAGAGCTTTCAGAAGTTTTACAGGCTTTTGCAGACCGCTCCAGCGTAGAAAGTTATGTTTGAGCAGAGACCATATTTACTCAGTCTTTGGCTCAAGCGTTCGTCGAGCGAAAAAATCATGCAACTAGTACTTTTGCAGACTTTGTAGACTACTCGAGCAACCGAAGTTGCGCTCGAGGGGACTACCCTGTTTTTGAAAATTTGACCAAGTGTTTCAAGTTACATTTTGGCATCCTCATTGCATTCTAGGAATTTCTAAGTCTTAATTAAGACACAATAATGAAGATAAGGATTAGAAACACAGCAAGATAGAAAAGAAATGAGTTAAGTGTTTTATGAGCGTGTGTTTTCATGTGTATCTGTTATGTGTTTGTGTAGCTCGCGCGCCATAGATTGTTGATTCGACTATTTGACTCTTCTGCTATTGGAGCTATCTGTGAGTAACAACTCTGTAAAGTTATGTTTGATTATAATTATTTTTTGACTGAAATGATATGATATGTTTTCTAAAATTCTATTTTATGAATCATGAATGAATGTCCATTTTTCTGAAATGTATTTGTGGCATCCTTAGTTCATGTGGCCCTCGCTCGAGGGTAACAATATTGTGGCCAATATGCACGTGGCCCTCGCCCTTGGGTAACAATACCATGGCTTATGTTCATGTGGCCCTTGCCTAGGGATAACAATACCGCGGCTTATGTTCACGTGGCCCTCTCTTGGGTGTAACAATACCATAGCTATTTGTGCACAAAGATATTGACCTTTAAGGTCGTCGGTACCGACTATGCATGTGAGTCTTATGACCAATCTGATCTAATAGCTAATGGATGTTCTACATATAACTGCTTATGAAATATGTATAAGTATGTGAATCTAAATCTATTTTTGATATGAACTCTAATTTCTGAATCTATTTTTGACCTCATTTATAACTCCCTTACTCTGTTGTTATTCACTGGGCTCCAGCTCATTCTATTATTTATGTATGTAGGTGATCAGGAGCGGGACCAGGCTCAATGAGGTTGCCTGGAGTTCTTTTCTATCAGTTAACTTTTGTGCCTCCAGAGGAGGTTCTCGTTTGAGATGTGATCAAGTTTTTGTGAATCAAGTTTAAGACTTGCATTTTCTTATGTTTCGTCTGAATTAGTTTTTGTAAGACTTGTATTTGTGGGTTTTGGTGACATAAGACTAATGTAATTATGACGTCACGTATTGTATATAAATATAAGTTTTAAATTCCTATCCCGTGTATGTCGGCACAGCTCAATGGACTATGTATGTTTTATATATTTACTTCCGCAGCCCCTTATTAGGTGTTAATCTGTTCAGATGCCTTTGGTAATCCCAGGATTACTGGCCGATTACGGCACTAAATCTATCAGAGTAGGTTTGGGCCGTGACAGGAGTAATCATTGGGATCCTTACTAGTTCAGACTTCGTACCAGTCACGAATTCGGGGACCACCTATTTGCTATGCATGTAATCAACTGGGTCATACTAAGCGTTTTTGTATGAAACTGGGGACTTCTTTGGGTATTCTGCAATCTAGTCGGGTTCAGCCTTATCCGTCTGGGCAGGGGCGATACCAATACCAAAACTAAGTAGGCCAGACTTCGAGAGCCTTTGGAGGGTTAAACTTTTATCCTCAAACTGAGGAGATGCGTGTTTGTTTCAAGTGTGGCCAGCTGGGTCACGTCAGTAGCTCTTGTCCTTGGCATCATTGTTCTTGGAGGGTTCCGAGGGTTGAGAATAACCCATCATAGCTCTTGTCCTTGTCTAGTTAGGAATGTGATAGCAGTGGTGGCGGATGGATAGTTGTTTTTGGTAATTAGTTTTGGTTATCTTGTTTTGTGACTAGAGGGCAAATGGTTGTAATTATTATGTAGTCGTTTTGTTTTGTAACCGGTATGATGTGGACCGTTGGAGGGCAAATGATTTTCGTTTATGTATATATGGTGGGTTGTTTATTTTATGAGTTGGATATGTTGTGATTTTGAGTTTTCCTTAATGTGATGAGTCGTTGTGGAATTTAGAAATTTTCATATTGACGTGTATGAACTATTGCGTTTTGAATTAGGAATGCGATGGCCGGAGAGCCTTATTTTGACTTAGGGATTGTTTACTGTGCTAAATAATTTGTGTTTGGTTGAAATTGATTTAGAATGGGTGGACAATAGAGTTGGTTGTGGAAGATGGGCATTTTGAGGGTCATTATGATTAGTTAGAATATTGCGAGGGTGGAGTCATACTAGTCAGTATGTTCGGTTTGGTTGATATTGGCTTATGTTATAAGTTTTAATTTATTGCAGTGGAGGCTTGTTGGAAGAGCAAGAGGGTTGTGTCTTGTAGTGACAGGAGTGGTGTTGTGATTGTTGTCGGATGCATGTAGATTGGCGTGGGCAGTGAGCCTATCATGGACCTCATCGATCTGCGATGTAGTGTGGTTGTATGTGATTGTGTTGGTGGTGTATATTGTTCTGCGAAGGGGAATTGGGGGTTTCGGCCCCAAGAGTCCACTTCAGACTTAAGAGGGTGTGGGAGAGGTTGTAAAACCCCCATATAAGGGTGTTTGGTGTTGGAGTATTATTGTTTTGGTACTAAGTGAGGAGAGTGGTTGAATGAATAAAGTATGAGTCTAATGGGTTTGTCACGATCCAAACCCACTCCTACAGGTTTAGTGTCATAACCGGCCAGTAATCCTCGGATTACCGAAGGCCTCTGACCTAATTAGCAAAATATAAGGGGCTAGTGGAAGCAAACAGAGAAACATACATAGTCCATTGAGCTATGTAAACATACACGGGATAGAAATTTGAAAACTTATAATATACATAGGTGTGACGTCATAAATACAGTAGTCTACGTCAGTTTCGTTATAGATAAAGAAAAAAGGGACTGAGCCCAATATACAAATAAACAAGAAACTTGTTTTGAATCCAAAAGTAAACAAAGCCTTTTACGTTCACAAAATAGGACCACAAGAAACTCAGAACCTCCTCGGGAGGCACAAAGCCTGGCTGACAAACCAAAACTCCATATTATCAATTCTGAGTCTGGTCACATGCCTGGTCGCCTACAAACATAAATAATAGAGTGAGCTGGAGCCCAATGAATAATAACAGAGTAAAGGTTTTAATGAATGATGTCCAGAACAGATTCCACACCTTTTACGATATTAGCTACAAAATCATATTCGTATCAGAAACAGAATCATAATCATATTCACATTCAAATCATGTGCAGTACATCCATTAGCATTAATATATTCCTATGGTCAAGCATATCAAGTTCCATAATGGAACCTCCGGTGCCAGGTAACATACCTCACACATGAGCCACAATATTATTCCCCCGGGCAAGGGCCTGGCCACGGTATTATTCCCCCGGGGGAGGGCCTCATGATCGTAAGCCACAACACTATTTCCCCTGGGTGAGGGCCTCTGCTAAGGATACCGCATAAACATGTCAAAGAAGTGGAGCGTCATTCATGTAATTATAACATATCCTTTTGTATTGTTAAAACAGTTCATGTCGTACCATAATGTTCAAAAAGTACTTTATAACGAACATAGCTTTACTAAGTTATTACTTACAATAATTGCACAGATAACTTTGGTAGTAACCAATAGATCAACAGCTCACAGCGCGTGACCTATGCAAACATAACAGATTCACAGATTAAAACACACACTTGGACAGTGCTTAACCTATTTCATTTCGTTCTTAGTGTGTTTCTATCCCTTAACCTCATTATTTTCTCTTAATCATGGCCTAGGAATGCCTAGGATGCAATGGGGATGCTAAAATGTACTTGAAAACACTTAAGCAAACATGCTGAAAATGGGGGCCCCGCTCGAACAAGCGTCCAAACATGTGAGAGGTCGCTCAAGCGCAACTTCCTTAGCTCAAGTGGTCTGTAAACTCAGTAAAAGTACTGGTTGTGTGAATTTTTAGCTCGACAGTCGCTCGAGTATGAGACTGAGGTCCTCGCTCGAGCGCAACTATTGTCGCTCAAGCAGTCTGCAAAACATGAAAACTTCTGGGAGCATGCATTTTATGCTCAAGCCAACTTTTGGTCGCTCGAGTTGGCTCGAGCAAGAGTGCTAAAGAAAGAGTGGTTGCTCAAGCGCAAGTTCTGTCGCTCGAGCAGAGTGCAGAATTTTGGAATTTCCATATTGCACTCCCAAGTTCAAAACTCGAAGTCAAAACTTTAAAATGCACCCTTTGGGCCTCAAAACTTGAGAAAACATGTCTAAACTTGTCCAACATCATGAAATCAAAACCATTTCGCCAAATCAAGGCCCAAAAGCCTGCCAATTTCTCAAAATTCAACTTGAAACTTAAGAATATGATGTGAACATGACATGCATGAATTGTCATGACTTTTAAGCTTTCAAATCATGATCTAACAAGGTTAAATGGAATGAAACTTCATGAATTTTTAAAACTAAGGTGAAATAATAACGTGCATGAGGAAATTTCTTGGAAACAACTTCAAAATGCATGAAATGTACATGCATGCATGATTTAACTTAATTCCCTTAATTCTAGCTCAATTCTTGTAATTCATCTCCCAATTCCCATGAATGCTACTATTAGCTATTTCAATTACATAATTAAAAGGTTGAGTCCTTACCTTAGCTTCTCAATTGAATGTTAGATAGCTAATTGTTTAAGTTTCCAAGCCAAAACAAGTTCTTCTAATTTCCTACAATCCTCTAGTTGAATTCAAGTCTTCCTTTTCTCTCTCTTTCTTTCTCACGTTTGATCTCAAAAGATGAGGGAATGAGAGTGTAAAGTGTATAGGAAGTGCTAGGGGTGGCCTTATATAGGCTTGATTAAGAAATGTAATCAATGACTAATTAAGTGACATTAATTATTCTAATTGAATTCATTCTGAATCATATTTTAATTAAACCTACCATAAAATTCTAAAAATTTCAACTTACACTAAATTCAAGTCAATTTTGTGATCGGATGCCGATAAGGCCTTCAATTCACAGCACCAAACAGAAACAGAAACAGATATTTCTATAGCAGACAGATATAAACACACATAATGCAATGCACATGTAATTAACTCAGGATTTCATCTTAATTACTTATTAGGCATACTTAATCATGGCTTAACAGTTAATCATGGGTCAGGATTGTTACAGTCTTCCCCCCTTAAAGAGTTTGGTCCTTCAAACTCGAGTTACCTTCATTTTGGCAGAACACCAGATCCAGCGGAAACAAGTCAACATATCTTTTCATCATATCTTCTTTAGTTTACCAAGTTGCATAGGTCCCTCCGTGGTTTTTCCAATCAACCTTTACCAGTGGGATTTCCTTGTTCCTCAGTCTTTTGATTTGACGGTTAACAATCTGTATTGGCCTCTCTTCATACATATTGTCATCTTTCAGAAGCATATGAGTTGGTTCAATCACAAGGAATGGATCTCTTAGATAGTCTCAAAGCATTGAGATATGAAAAACATTGTGCATATGTTCCATGACCGGCAGTAAGGCTACCCGATACGTCACCGAATTGATCTTCTTAAGAATTTCATATTGCCCAACATATCTCGGTGCTAGCTTGCCTTTTACACCAAACCGTGTCTGGCCTTTCATTGGAGTCACTTTTATGAACACATGATCTCCGATCTCATATTCTCTGTCTCTTCTCTGGACATCTGTATAACTCTTTTGGCGACACTGTGCAATTTTCAAACGTTGTTGGATCAATTTCACCTTTTCAGTTGTTTCTTGCATAAGTTCGAGTACCAACAATGGTCTATCACCTACCTCAGCCCAGCAAATCGGAGATTGACACTTCTGACCGTATAGAGCCTCATAAGAAGCCATTCCAAGACTAGAATGATAGTTGTTGTTATACACAAACTCGGCCAGAGGAAGATAAGCCTCCCAATTCCCTTGGAAATCCAATACACACATCCATAACATATCTTCCAAAGTTTGATTGGTTCATTCAGATTGGCCGTCTGTCTGTGGGTGATAGGCACTACACAATCACAGTTCTGTTCCCAAAGCATGTTGCAAACTTTTCCAGAATCTTGACATGAACTTCGAATCTCTATTAGATACAATGGATACTGTCACACCATGTAATCTCACAATCTCATTCATATAAATGTTAGCTAATTTATCAGCATTATAAAAAGTTTTCACAGGCAGAAAATGAGTAGACTTAGTCAAACAGTCAACAATGACCCAAATAGAATCCATACCTCAAGAGGAGTGAGGCAATCCGACAATGAAGTCCATCATGATATGCTCCTACTTCCATTCTGGTATTAGAAGCGACTAAAGTAATCCAGCAGGTCGTTGATGTTCAGCTTTTGCCTGTTGACAATGTTAGCATCTAGTCACAAAATCAGCAATGGCTTTCTTCATTCCCGACCACCAGAAATTTTGTTTCGAGTCATGGTACATTTTTGTATTCCCCGGATGCATAGCAAATTTTGAATTATGGCCTTCAGTTATAAAGCGTTTCCTCAAATTAGAACAATTCGGTACATAAAGTCTATTATGAAATTTCAACACACCACTTTCAATCACAAATCCTAGCCTCGATTTTTAGTTAATTTCATCAATAACTCTCTTCAAAAACTCATCTTAAAGTTGTCACTACAAGAATTAACACTTTTGGCAACAAAAAAATTGGTCGCTAAAAGTCTATTTTTGGTCGGCAAAAGTTATCCGCGACCAAATTTTTTGGTCGCTACTTTGGTCGCCAATTGAGGGTCGGCAAAAGTAATTCGCGACCAAAATTTTGGTTGGTCAGCAAAAGTCGGATTTGCCAACTAAATTTTTGGTCGCGAAATATATCATTACCGCGACTAATTCATTTAGTTGCTAAAACACTTTGGTCGCGAAAAGTGATATTTTCCCGACAAAAAAGTTTGGTCGCCAATTGTGACATTCCGCGACCAAAAATTTTGGTCGCCAATCGTGACATTCCGCGACCAAAAAGTTTGGTCGCCAATTGTGACATTCCACGACCAAAAAAGGTTTTGGTTGCCATTTGTTACTTTTCGCGACCAAAACTTTTGGTCGGCAAAAGTGAGTTTCCACGACCAAGAGCTATTTTGCTCGGCAATAGATGTATTTTTTGCGACCAAAACTCTTGGTCGGCAATTGTCATTTTTTGCGAAAAAAAATTATTTATTTGTCGCGACTAATAAATTGGTCGCCAAAGCAGGAAAACAATACACTTGTAATTCCTAATAATTTATTCAATCCATAATAAACCTATAATTTTAAAGCATCACTCAAATTAACTGAATCATTAACATTCGACACAATACATAATTCATTAACATTCGATTTATTAAATTTCTGTCAAACAACCAGACATTGTTCCAATTCAAACTGAAACAACCAGACATCCCCACCATGGTGTTCCACCAGACATTGTTCACACAAAATAATGACAACCAAAGAATCCAACAACACCTTTCTAAACTGTCAAACAACCTACTTCCAAAATTTCTTAAATTTCCCAAAACACTAGTGTACATTATATACATCCTATTTATAGAACTACATTCCAATTCAAACTGAAACACCCTAGTTTTAGCAAGAACAAAAAGAAACAATTCTACGAGTAAATAATATGTGGAAGCTTTGACTAAAACAAGAACTCTGTGTCAGAAACTTCGAGGACATTGTGGACGCCAATAGGGTTCACACCTGGCCGGAAAGCATTTCCTTCAATATACCTGTGACAACATTTAATCAATTAGTATTTCACCTAGTGTTGGGTAATTGCAATTTGCTTGTACTGATTGAAGACAGAAACTCACATTTCTTTCAAGAAAGTGTACTTATAGAATGCATCCGGGATTCTCCCAGTAAATTGATTATGATCCAGGTACCTGCAATGAAAGCAAGCTTAAGATGCTGTCCCATGCCTACCCAAAAAAAAGATGCTGTCCCAGATACACAAAAGCACAAAGATGCAAAAAAAGGGGAAAAGCAAATTAAAGAAGGGAAAAAAAAAAGGCATTAATCGTGATAAAAACAACAGTTAAAAGCCATGAATCAAAGCCATAAGGGATGAGGAAATCTTCTCAATATTGAAGATTGGGTCACAGATGTCAAGGAACGAAACAAAGTGTATCGATGAAATAGGAATCCTAACTCAACCTTGGTTCCACTAACAAACTTGTCCTGCAAATCCAAATAACTTTTCAATATTCAATTGTAATATTGACCACTAGCAAAATTGCCCGTGCCTAAAGGTACTTCATCAGTAGGGAAATAACACCAACCGTTAGATTTATTCAATCTTAACCCCAAACTATAGCACACAACATTTTTCAAAAACTGATGTGTTTTATTATATAGATTTGTCTTGCCCTTCTTGTCATGAAGACATGATATGTGACTATTTCAAACCATACAATCACATCAGCCAAATTGTGATCCAATGAATAGTATGCCCAGAAAGTGTAGCTAAAAAAGTCCAGACTTAAAATCCGAACTGCCAAATTTATGTGTATTGCTCTTAGAAAGAGGAAATTCCTCTAGATACATTGCAAAAATAGAACTTCTCATACATAACTGGATCACATTTGTAGAGTGGACAGAAAATTCAAAAATAAACTTACAAGGAAGTCAATCGGGGAATATGAGCAAGTCCAGATGGTATGATACCCAGACATTTTGTTGTATGATAAATGCCTGTTACAAACATAGTAGTCAATTTTTTAAGATGGTTTCAATTATAACAAAAAGAAATCCAGAAAGAAGATAGATAACAGTCTTAATACAGTTAAAAAGAAAATGAAATGCTTACAAGATTTCCAAATTAGTCAAGTTTGCTAGCTGAGCTGGGATTCCACCCGTAAGGTAGTTATTATTCAGATAACTGCATATCAGAATTACAAAGGATCAAAAATGGTTTTTATAAGAACTACGACTCTGATAGCCTTAAACTGGAAAATATTTAGTATTTCAAAATTCGCTGAAGCATAGACTTACAGGTTGCGAAGAGATGGAAAGCATCCCTCAATACGTATTAGTTCCCTAATAGTTCCCACCAAATGATTGTTACCAGCATCCCTATGAAAACATGGTTATCACAGAGAGATTATCTGCAATGAGATACAAATAGTAAAGCATACAAACACTGTAGGGAATAGAACATGAAATTTACAAATGTCGGAGTTGTTGCAGAGTGCCCAATTCTGGTGGAATTCGCCCAATAAAACGATTTTCATGTAGATAAAGGTAACGTAGCAGAGGAAGATTAGCTAATTCTTTGGGGATTTCTCCTTTGAAATATTGAAACTCAAGTATCTGCAGAAGATTCATTATAACACATTAATGGTATATAGAATAAATAATATGATAAAATTCCAACAAAACTAATACCCTCAAAGATGATGAAATTACTCACAGATGGGTTAGACTCTTTAGTTCACCTATTTCAGGAGGAATGACATCTTGCAACTTATTCCACCTCAAATTGCTGGAAAGAAATAAGAAAGAAAAATACTGTAAGTAAACAGAAAATTAGAAAACAAAAAAGATCAGAGCAAGTGGGCTAGAGTGCTCAAAATTGGAGAAAATGTTTTCCACATGAAGTGGTTGGAAAAAAAAATTTCAATACAGACAACTTGTTAGTGTATTTGAATACAGACAACTTGTTAGTTAATAATAGGGTTTAAATTATACATCAGCAATTTCAATCCTCAAAGAATGTATTAGCAATTTCAATCCTCAAAAAATGGAACAAATAGAATTATATTCCTAACCTAAGTTTGGAAGGACTACTATCTCCCACCTATCATTAACCTTTTCAGCAATCCTGATGAAATTGTTGAATTTGATTAGTATTTTGATTAAAATTATGAGAAGTAAAATGAATCAATAAATATTGAAATGAAAACCTTGGGAGGGCATCTGGTCTGGCTTTGGAGGCAGATTGAAGGTACAAATTAACATAGTCAAGAAAAGACTTTACTGGAATACGTTGCCCATTAAGCTCAACCTTCACAGTCTTTCCAATGCATCCCGCCAAGTCCATCACCCGTTTTTTCATCAGGGCAACAACATCATCTTCAAGATGAGTAATATTGAATTTCGCTAAGCCAGGCTTAAATGTAACTTTTGTCCAGTTTTCGCTCTCCTTGCATTTTGTTATGACGGGCTTAGATTTCTTTCCCATATTGTTGGAGAAAACCGTCATAGGAGTGGAAGGAACTTGCCAGTTAGCAAAGCACATGAATCATAATAAGGCTTTGTAAGGAAAACTATATGTATAAACAAAAGAATATGCTACCAACTTTTTTTTTAAAAAAAGATTCAAATCAGAATTTACATATTAGCAGGCAAGCGAAACATGCATGGTATGACTTAAATTTGGAAGAACCAAATTGATACAAAGAACAAAATATAAGAATTACCAATATTTAATTTACATTACATCAATATATTTTTTTATTTATTTATCAATTGATAAGAAATTACAAATACAAAAAGACAATTGTAGTCCAACACATTTATAAACCAAACACAAAACTCCATAATGAAAAGAAATAAAACTCAACAAAAAACCCTATTGTAACGCCCGCAAAATAATAACATTAAACCCAACAAATAAGACATGCATTGATATTCAAAAGTTCCACATTCTTTCATTTATCAGAGTTTCATTACAAAAAGTATTACATGTTAACAACAAAAGCAAATGCCCTACAGGCTTACAGCTTTCCAAGTTAACACTTGGTTACAACAAAAGAGTACTAACTCATACACATTAAGCCCTTGGCTTGTATTTACATGTAATACATCAAAAAGTAAAACGACAACATTATGTCCGCCTCTAGCCTCCCAAGCTATGTCCTTGGAGGTGGCATGCTTCCTGCACCTGAAAATGATATTCCCATATAGGGTGAGCCACAGCCCAATAGAAATACACTAAACCAACCATGAACAATGACTAAAATATTAGCAATTGATAGATGGCCAATACTGATACAATCACATAAATCACATATTTATGTCATACGACTTATGAGTCCAAGTTTCCTTTCATTTTCCCTTTTTCAACGGATAGACATATAAGCACTACCCATATTCTCAACAGATATGTATAACAACAATATCCACAGATAAGCATATAAGCTATATCCACATTCTACAACAGATATGTATAACCACAATATCCACAGATAAGCATATAAGCTATATCCACACTTCACAAAGATAAGCATATAAGCTCTATCTTCACTTCTCTAGACAAGCATATGAGCTGTATCTACGGAGTTCATCCCCTATCTTCTCCCAACACTATCCGGTTTAGAGGTAAATCCCCTATCTTCCCCTAAACCGCGGAGTACATCCCCCATCTCCTCCTCTACACATAACGTATACAAACACATTGGTTCTATATACAATCACTCAATACATATAGTTAATGTATTCTATCAACCGTCAAGTTCCATGACACACTTCATTGATTAGTTTCAGTTTGCCTAATCATCATGCATTGTCTACAACAATCACGACTATCCTCCACCGATAGCCCAAAGCAGTTATTTCTAAATAGAAAATAAATGCACAATGGATATTCAATCAACATTTCATTTCCTCATTCTTCTCAATTAATTATCCCAATTAATTAAACAATGTAATTAGGTCAATTCCCATAATTAACATTTCAACCCTTAGGTCCCATTTTCATCAATAATTCAACATTCATTCCATTTCTCTATGCCAAACATGCATCTAGGCTTATTATGAGTAAAACCCCAACTTTTGTAAAATTGCACAAAAGTCCCAAACTTTCACAAAATTACCAAACCAACCCCAACATCTCAAAATACCAAAATTTAAAGACAAAATCCATAGAGAGGAGTAGGATATCCCTACCTCGAAGTTTGAGCCAAAAAGGAGATGAAGACTCGAAGACCAACATGCTCCAAATCCAAACTTTTTCAGATTAAAACAAAGCTCTCAATGCCCTCTATCTTTTTAACAAAGGCCCTAGGCTAGATTCACACTCTAGGGAGATCAATTTTTAGAGAGAATATAAGTGTAGAGAGAGAGAGAGTCTCGGATCTAGGGTTTGATCAAAAAAAAGAAGTGAAAAAGTGATGTTCAAAACGCTACTGTCCGCTGATATAAAACACGCTCGCTCGAGCGAAGCCTTTGTCGCTCGAGCGACCAGACACAGAAAACTCTCGCTCGAGCCAAGAAGTCCTCGCTCGATCCAAAAACTCAAACCTTCAGGTCTGCAACCAGAAGCACGCTCGAGCGACATACCTCTCGCTCGAGCGAAGAACAAACCCAGACCGCTCGAGCCAAGAAAAGCTCGCTCGAGCCAAGAAATACAACTCTCAGGTCCAGAACTAGACGCCATCGCTCGCTCGAGCGAAGCCACTCTGGCTCGACCCACCAGACACAAACTCAACTCTCGCTCGAGCGACAAACTACTCGCTCGAGCGAAGGGCCAAAAATCTGGGCAGCAACACTAGGCTCCCAAACACAACCAACCTGAAACAAACCTGCCCAACACATTGTATATCTTAATATACCAGTTAAGAGGATGCAAACAAGATAATAAACAACCACCAACATCCACGGACACATGTCCGGATCACTATACAACAAGGGTAAACCCGGGATCGCTATACCTATAATAGGGGAGACATTATCCATCTTTGCCAAACATTCGAATCTTACAATTCGGCTTGGATAGTACTTAACCAAACATATTTCAGTACAACAGTAAAATTAACACCACCACAAAACTCTTTTGGAAACATAGTAACACTTTTTCCTTACTAATAACAAACAATGCTATGCTTCCTATAACAAAGATCTCATCCGTATGCTGTAGTATGCTAACAGTTTTTCAACAACAACAACAAATGAGTATATTTGCAGGTACATTAATAGGATTTTAATCAAATAATCGAAGTATTTGGTTGGTTACTACCCTTGCATTGAATGCAACAATGTATTGCATCTTGAAACAATCATTTTGAGGACATTTACCCAACCTGGTTTTACAGTAAAGCTTCATCATTGAGCAAGAAATGGTTTGAATGTCATCAACACCCTGATTACTTCGATTACATTCAGGAGGAAGAAAACCATCTGGTCACCTGCATTCAGATGAACAAATACAACTAAATATAGATTTCAGAAGCAATAAAATGAAAAACACAATAATCATTGAAAAACAAATTTTTGGCAGATGTAAACGTTGGTTACGGAGTTACTGTGTTGTGTTTATGAATCGGGCTGCTTTCAAATTGCATTATTAACAATTTTGGCAAAATCAATAGCTAACTCCATACTTTGTTTTGCAAAATAAGGATAAAAAGAGGCATGGCATGGTTGAGTGATCAAATGAAGTAGGATAGATTTATTGAAACTAAAGAATCAAAGAATTACTTCAAACCAATAAAAGAATCAAAAGAAAATTTCCCAAATTATGAGGGAACACTTCAAAATAATATCTTCAGGAAGTAGATAACCAAAACCACATTGATATGGCAGTACTTGTGAAATTAGAAACCAGTGTTTGTAGAGACTTGAGAGCCTGACACCATTTTGTGCATCCGAAATCATACCCATGTCATGATCTGTAACTCAATTCAACTAATCTTAAAGGAGGACGACCCAATGCACGAAGTTTCCACTAAAGCAGGGTCTGGGAAGCATAAGATGTAAGCAGCCTTACCCCCACTGGGGACGCTAACAACAATTCTTATCATGGGAGCAAGCCTCTCTTTGAATTGAACACTAGACATATGGTTTGAACACTAGACATATGTTTTGTTCATCATGTATAAAAGCACAAAGGGCACTAACATGATTGCCAACAACACGGCCTAACCCTAGCCTTGTCATTAACGAAGTCGACTTTCCCAATCAGTGATACCTACAGTACTACCGGATGCTTCCCTCATCATAAAACCAACATGAAATGCAATGGCAATGATGGTAATTAATACAAGCTATGATAGAAGCCATTGTAACACCTAGTTTGCCCAGACCACAAATCATGCTGCTTTTTCCACCATAACACTACAATACTGCCACATAGTTCATTCATTATGTCATCATCACCATTTTATTGCTTCTTGTGCTGTCACCTGCCGGGACACCAGACTACCAATTGTTGTTTATGGGTTCACAACGAAAGTATTCTCAAAATTAAGCCACAATTCAATGAGTCAACCCAGTTTGTGGAATCACCTACTGGGGGTGACTTTCCTGTTCCAAAACCGTGATTTCGTGGTCAAGAGAAAAAACCGAATCATTATCACATTTCTTGTCAAGATAGAATCACAATTCCAACTATGATGGAACCACTCTAAAGGAACCAACCATGAAAACATGATTCTTTGGACAAAAGACACAGAAATCGAAAGAACAATTGGCCATGATGATCAAAAGCAACCTCATATGGGAATGAATGTTAAGAAACAACTTAATATATTCATTATGTTTCTTAAACCAATAGAGTCAAAATAGGCAACTATAGGGATGTGTGTGATCTCAGATAAAGAATGTCCGACGCAGTGTAGCCAACCGAAATTCAATAAATGGACTTAGTGGAGAGTTGTTACCTGGAAGGAAGGCAGCAACCTGACGCCGTTGTGCCCAAGAAAAGCTGCATAGATCATTGAGACTAATTAACAAATCCAATATATATATCAATTCATATCACACAAGTACTTTATAATCAACTAAGAATCATTGATATGACACCATACGGACATGCTAATGAAATAGTTTCCAAAAGAATCAGGACAGGTATAACACAAATTTCACTTTTCCATAACAAATAAATTTATATCAAATAATTCCTTATATGCTTTTATAAATTGGAAAAGAAATGGAGATACAAAGTTCATTAGGTTTAGAAGTTCCAAGTATTCATAGATAAGGTGGGAGCCAAAAGTTCCACAGGTTTAGGCTTTAAAATATTAAAATCCCAATGGCAGGATTAAAATGTACAAATTCATACTTCTTTTTGCTTTCTTTTTTTATTTTATTTAAAATTATGCCAAGACCCTAGAAGTGGCTTACATGTGTTCAACTAGTAAACATGTGTCCAAGGTATAAAAAAACATAAAAGATGGCTAACATAATTAAGTGAGCACTCACACTGCTCCTCCAGCAGCTGGACCAACAGCTTTAAAAAGTGACATTGCAGTCATAGCTATGCCATTTGCTGCTCCTCTTTGGTCTTGGTCCTATTGTTATAGTATCAGGTATTCAAGAAACCAAATAAAAGACATTAGATGGGTAGAGGGAAAAATAATCAAAAAACAATCAGTAAAACTCAGAGGAGAAGAAAAATTACCACGGCATTGTTCTGCAGTATGAACGTGCTAGTAATAATAGTTATTTGGTGAAAGTGAAAAGTTGTGAGATAAATATTTAATTATTGAAAAGAGAAGATGGGATAGTATTTCTGAAACTAAGACTATAAAGGCAGAGAACCATCTGCAGATGGGGATGGAGGGGAAGCACACTAGTATTTTCGTAATAGACATATGAGTAAAATTAATTTCCTTACATTTGTTTTATAAATTCAAGATCCAGACATAACAAAAGAAATGGGTGGCTCAGACTAGAAACATCAACGAGACTTGAGCCCAAGCTGAATGCATGGGAAAGGGACGTCTGAACCACTAAAATTGGTTGCCTAAATTGTTTGCAAAACCAAAAAGAAACACAACTTAGTCTAATTCCTTGGGTCTCAATCATTTTTAAAAACAACTCTTGCACACCAAATTTATTTTTTCTTATGGTTTTTGTTTCATTTCATCTTTGCAATTGAACCAGAGAGAACCACGGCCAGGGATAATGGAAAAAGGGCAGAAAATTAAAACAAAATAATATAGAAAGACTTTTATTCTTATAGTTAACCGTGAAATATTTCAAATTCAAAAAATATTTACTACGAGTCTATAAACACATCAAGAACAACAATTTTAATTTTATTCCCATTATCAAGATATTTGAATGATCAACAAAAACACTTCATTAGCACTTAACACGCGGGGACTATTTTAATACTTTGTATTCTAAGTCGTCCATTGTTTGATACTCTATTTTTTTATTGTTAAAAAGAAAAAGTATAGAGGCAAGATTGAACTTAGTGTTTATCAGTAACAAAAATACATTGGGAGTGGGTGGCAGGGGAGGTGAGGAATGAGGGAGGTGGCAGATGGTGATGGGAGAAGTGGGTTGTTTAGGGTTAGGATTTTTTCCCTCTCATTTTGTCTTTCTGGATAAAAATGGAAGGTGGACGATTAACAAACCTAATGAGAGGGGCAACCTTTACTTTCTGCAGAAGCAGACTACTAGGAGAGCTGACCAAGGAAGGACATCAATCTAAAAGCAGCAAATAAGTGGCGCTAAATTTTGTTATATAACTTTCTAAACACAATGATGTGTCATTTATTCCTTTAAATACTAATGAACATAGAAAACATGAAAAAAAAAAATAGATTTAATTGAAGAATGTGCCTTTAAGCTTATGAGATTTTTATGGTACAGGAAATTAATCTGGACATGATCAAATCTAAATCGTTGAGTAATATCTACCACTCTACCTGTTACAGCAAGAACAACCCCAACATTGTCACTTGTATAGCTCAAGCCCCCATTCTTTCTAGGGCTCTCAGCCCATAATGAGAATATCTGCAGAAAAAAATTGGTTGCCAATGATACCCAATGAGAAAATTAGAGACAAAAAGACAAAAGCACTCTGGTCAATGTATAGGTAGTAAAAAAACACTTGCACAAATAATTACTTTGAAGATGACACTAATATTACCTCTACCTGGCATTATTAAGATTTAGAGAAAGGTAGTAACTCTTGACAATTATTGATTCTGATGTGCATGACATAACGTTTAATTAACAGTTCACCAAGTGTTAGAAAATACAAAAACAAATCTGCCTTCAGATAAAAACATGAATAGGCAAATGGATAAAAAATAAAAGCATGAACAATTTTACCATCTTGTTGCCAAAAGTAGAACCTCAGACCTTGCAGTTATCAGATTACCAAAAAATATTTTCAAAGGGAAAGTCATAGTAAGGTCAACGTTCCCTTCTATTATCAAACTTCATTACACAAAACTAACTGATTCAATCAAAATGAATTCTTGTTTGTTTTGACTACAGTGTTATGGATGACCTGACAACTCTATTTCACATCAGCTAATCTAGTAGCTAGTCAAACTTCATTACACTTATTTAGATTACACTACTAGAATTTAAAATTATAGCGATCCCGGGTTTACCCTTGTTGAACAGTGATCCGGACATGTGTCCGTGAATGTTGGTAGTTGTTTATTTCCTAGTTTGCATCCTCTTTACTTTGTATTTTGAATTGTGGGATGTGTTGGGCAGGTTTGTTACAGGTTGGTTGTGCTTGGGAGCCTAGTGTTGCTGCCCAGATTTTTGGTCCTTCGCTCGAGCGAAGAGGTTGTCGATCGAGCGAGAGTAGTGTTGCCCCGGTTCTGGACCTGAGAGTTGTAGTTTCTGGCTCGAGCGAGCTTTTCGTGGCTCGAGCGGTCTGGGTTTTTCTTCGCTCGATCGAGAACTTCTTGGCTCGAGCGAGAGTTTTCTGTGTCTGGTCGCTCGAGCGACCAATCCTTCGCTCGAGCGAGAGTGTTTTATATCAGCGGACAGCAGCGTCTAAAACATCACTTTTTCAGCCCTTTTCTTTGAGCAAAACCTAAATTCGACACTCTCTCTTCCTAAACTTACACTCTCTCTAAGATTTGATCTCCCTAGGGTGTGAATCTAGCCTAGGGCCTTTGTTAAAAAGATAGAGGGTGTTGAGAGCTTCGATTTAATCTGAAAAAGTTTGGATTTGGAGCAAGTTGATCTTGGAGTCTTCATCTCCTTTGTGGCTTAAACTTCGAGGTAGGGATAACCTACTCCTCTCTATGGGTTTTGTCTTTAAATTTTGGTATTTTGAGATGTTGGGCTTGGTTTGGTAATTTTGTGAAAGTTTGGGGCTTTTGTGCAATTATACAAAAGTTGGGGTTTTATTCATAATAAACCTAGATGCATGTTTAGCATGAAAAAAATGGAATGATTGCTGAATCATTGAAGAAAATGGGACCTAAGGGTTGAAATGGTAATTATGGAAAATGGCCTAATTACATTGTTTAATTAATTGGGATAATTAATTGGTGAGAAATGAAATGTTGATTGAATATGCATTTGTGCATTTATTTTCTGTTTAGAAATAACTGCTTTGGGCTATCGGTGGAGGATAGTCGTGATTGTTGTAGACAATGTATGTTGATTAGGCAAACTGAAACTAATCAATGGAATGTGTTATGGAACTTGACAGTTGCTGGAATACATTAATTGTTTGTATTGTGTGATTGTATATAGAACCAATGTGTTTATATACGTTATGTGTAGAGGAGGAGATAGGGGATGTACTCCGCGGTTTAGGGGAAGATAGGGGATGGACCTCTAAACCGGATAGGTATTTGGAGGAGATAGGGGATGTACTCCGTAGACAGAGCTCATATGCTTGTCTAGAGAAGTGAAGATAGAGCTCATATGCTTATCTTTGTGAAGTGTGGATACAGCTTGTATGCTTATCTGTGGATATTGTTGATATACATATCTGTTGTAGAATGTGGATACAGCTTGTATGCTTATCTGTGGATATTGTTGATATACATATCTGTTGAGATTGTGGATATAGCTTTTATGCTTATCTGAATGTGAGATATAGTTTTTATACATATCTGTGGAAATGATGATAGCGCTAGCATGCTTATCTGTTGAAAAAGGGAAAATGAAAAGTAAATGGGACTTGTAAGTCGTTGACATAAATATGTAATTTATGTGATTGTATCAGTGTTGACCAACTATCAATTGCTAATGTTTTAGTCATTGTCCATGGTTGGTTTAGTGTATTTCTACTGGGCTGTGGCTCACCCTATATGGGAACATCATTTTCAGGTGCAGGAAGCATGCCACCTCCAAGGACATAGCTGGGAGGCTAGTGGCGGGCATAGTTTTGTCGTTTTACTTTTGATGTATTACATGTAATTTCAAGCCAAGGGCTTAATGTGTAAACGAGTTAGAACTCTTTGTTGTAACCAAGTGTTAACTTGGAAAGCTGTAAGCCCGTAAGGCATTTTGTTATGAGATTAACATGTAATACTTATGTAACGGAATTCTAATGAATAATAGAAGGTGGTTAGTTTATCTATCAACGCTTGTCTTATTTGTTGGGTTTAATGTTATTATTTTGAGGGCGTTACAACTTGAGAAATGAAATGTTGATTGAATATCCATTTGTGCATTTATTTTCTGTTTAGAAATAACTGCTTTGGGCTATCGGTGGAGGATAGTCGTGATTGTTGTAGACAATGTATGTTGATTAGGCAAACTGAAACTAATCAATGGAATGTGTTATGGAACTTGACAGTTGCTGGAATACATTAATTGTTTGTATTGTGTGATTGTATATAGAACCAATGTGTTTATATACGTTATGTGTAGAGGAGGAGATAGGGGATGTACTCCGCGGTTTAGGGGAAGATAGGGGATGGACCTCTAAACCGGATAGGTATTTGGAGGAGATAGGGGATGTACTCCGTAGACAGAGCTCATATGCTTGTCTAGAGAAGTGAAGATAGAGCTCATATGCTTATCTTTGTGAAGTGTGGATACAGCTTGTATGCTTATCTGTGGATATTGTTGATATACATATCTGTTGTAGAATGTGGATACAGCTTGTATGCTTATCTGTGGATATTGTTGATATACATATCTGTTGAGATTGTGGATATAGCTTTTATGCTTATCTGAATGTGAGATATAGTTTTTATACATATCTGTGGAAATGATGATAGCGCTAGCATGCTTATCTGTTGAAAAAGGGAAAATGAAAAGTAAATGGGACTTGTAAGTCGTTGACATAAATATGTAATTTATGTGATTGTATCAGTGTTGACCAACTATCAATTGCTAATGTTTTAGTCATTGTCCATGGTTGGTTTAGTGTATTTCTACTGGGCTGTGGCTCACCCTATATGGGAACATCATTTTCAGGTGCAGGAAGCATGCCACCTCCAAGGACATAGCTGGGAGGCTAGTGGCGGGCATAGTTTTGTCGTTTTACTTTTGATGTATTACATGTAATTTCAAGCCAAGGGCTTAATGTGTAAACGAGTTAGAACTCTTTGTTGTAACCAAGTGTTAACTTGGAAAGCTGTAAGCCCGTAAGGCATTTTGTTATGAGATTAACATGTAATACTTATGTAACGGAATTCTAATGAATAATAGAAGGTGGTTAGTTTATCTATCAACGCTTGTCTTATTTGTTGGGTTTAATGTTATTATTTTGAGGGCGTTACAACTTGGTATCAGAGCGTACCGGGTTCGAATACTTTGGGTACGTGGGAAGTGATTAGTATCACAATGGGTTTGTCTCGCTTGATAGAGACTTAGATGTAGTATCACATGCTGTGTGCTTACTTGATAACATGCTTATGTGACTATGTGGGTATGGGATTTAATTTCTGGGATGTTGATTGGATCCTTGAGTTTCTGGGAGTCTTGTTGGAAAAGCACTTGATCAATGCTATTTCTAACCGGAACTCTAGTGACGTCTCGGGACTATCATTATCCGGAAATGAAATTCGTAGGTGCTTATGTGTTTATGTGCTTATGTGGAGTGAATTACACTTGTCCATGCATTAGGACGTGAGTGTTTAGTTTCGGCACACCTATGAATGTGCTAACGTTCTGTGTTGCCTTTATTAGGATGTCAGGACGAGGAAGAGGTGCTAGGCGTGGTAGACCTGCGAGGCAGGAAGTACCGTTACAGGGTGAGATTCCGGCAGTGCAGGAGGGAGTTGGTCAGGCCAACGTGGCTGAGCCAGTGGGTCAGCAGGCTATGGGTGCCTTGGCCAGAGAGTTAGCAGGAGCTTTGGGTATTCTTAGGGCTGAGAATCAGGCAGCTGAGGCAGGGCCTTCCTTCTTGAAGAGGGAGTTCTTTCGGTGTAATCCGGACGAGTTTATTGGGGATCCTAAAGAGCCGCTTAAGGCAGATGAATGGCTCGAACAGACAACGAAGACGTTTGAGATGCTTGGCATCGAGGACGGAGCACTGAAAGTGACCTTGGCATCCTTCCAGCTGAAGGGAGATGCGGGTCAATGGTGGAAATACGAGAAGGCTCGTGTTGGTGGGACTTGGGAGGCATTTGTGAATGCTTTTCAGGAGAGGTTTCTGTCTGCAGTAGCTAGGGAGAAGCTGAGGGATCAGTTTAGCCGGCTTAATCAGCAGGGCTTGTCAGTGGCCGAGTTTGAGGCTACCTTTACTAGTCTGTCCAGGTTCGCACCTGAACTGGTGGCGTCTGAGGAACGCCGTTGTTATGAGTTTGAGCGGAAGTTGAGGCGGGGCCTCAAGTTGAGAGTTGGTGGGTCTTATATCCGAGAGTATAGACACCTGGTGGATGCTGCAGCTCATATGGAGCTTATGATGCAGGAGGAGGATGAGGGGCAGAGAGGCTCCAAGAGGAGCCAAGATAGTCAGAGTGATGGCAGGAGTCAGAGGGGTTCTAACCCTCAGCAGTCGCAGGGTGGTGTTGCTAGATCGACCTTCCCAGTGCCGAGTGTAGGCTCAGGGAGAGGTGGTCAGGGGGAATTCACTTGTTACAAGTGTGGCCAGTTGGGTCACAAGGTTTCTGTTTGCCCGCAGAAGGGTGGAGGTCAGAAAGCTGTTTCTTCATCAGCTAGACCGCAGAGTCAGAGTTTGGGCAGGGGGCAGCTCTTGACTTGTTATCAGTGTGGACAGCCTGGGCACATGAAGAGGTTTTGCCCACAGTTGAGTGCCACTTCGGGAGCGTCTGGCTCTAGGCAGACGCAGGGTTTTCAGCCAGCTCAGTCTGTGCAGGCCTCGAGGGCCAATCCGGGAGTTTCGTCATCCCAGTCTGTGCAGCAGTCTTTTGCTCCGAGAGGTGAGCAGGTAGACCAGGGGCCTACGGGACGCGTGTATGCTGTTACCGCGCAGGATTTAGTACCGGCTCCATCGGTGGTGAGAGGTACTTTTCTGTTTTGCAACTCGGTTGCTAGTGTGTTGATAGACACGGGTGCATCTCATTCTTTTGTATCTGCTGCATTTGCATCTGTTTTGGAATTGGAGTTAGCACAGTTAGCATCTCCTATTTGTGTGGTATCGCCTTTGGGCGGTGAGTTGATCCTGAAACAGGGTGTTAGAGGATGTGATATTGAGGTCGCCGACTATAGGCTTCCTTTTCCGTTTGTTGTCATGCCCATGAAGGGTTTTGATGTTATTTTGGGTATGGACTGGTTATCGTCATACCGGGCTGTTATTGATTGCTACCGCCAGAGGGTTACATTGTGTACCTTGAGCGGGGAGTGGTTCCATTTCTTGGGAGACCGGGTTGGTAGTGTTTTGCCACCGGGGTATGATTCGCGAGGGCGAAGTGAGCTTAGTGGTTTACTTGCTAGCCTTGAGAGTAGCGAGTGTGTTGAGACTCAGAGTGTGTTGCCAAGGGTGGTTTGTGAGTATTCGGATGTCTTTCCCGAAGATCTTGTTAGTTTGCCACCTCACCGAGAGATAGAGTTCTCTATTGATTTAGTGCCTGGTACGGCGCCGATTTCTATGGCACCTTACCGTTTTGCTCCAGCAGAGTTGGTTGAGTTGAAAGTTCAGCTCCAGGAATTGCTCGATAAGGGCTTTGTTCGCCCTAGTGTTTCACCGTGGGGAGCGCCGGCCCTCTTTGTTAAAAAGAAAGATGGTGCCTTGAGATTGTGTATTGACTATCGAAAGTTGAATCGGGCTACGGTTAAGAATAAGTATCCTATGCCCCGTATAGATGATTTGTTTGACCAGTTGAAGGGTTCCCGTTGTTTCTCTAAGATAGACTTGAGGTCGGGTTACCATCAGTTGAGGGTCAGGGAGGAGGATGTTTCTAAGACGGCATTCCGTACGCGGTATGGCCATTACGAGTTTCTGGTGATGCCATTTGGGCTTACCAATGCACCGGCAGTCTTTATGGACTTGATGAACCGGATTTTCCGGGAGTTCTTAGACCGATTTGTGGTCGTCTTCGTGGACGACATTCTTATTTATTCGCCTACTGAGGAGGAGCACGAGGAACACTTGAGAGTGGTGCTTGAATTGCTTAGAGCTCATAGGCTATATGCCAAGTTTGGGAAGTGTGAGTTCTGGCTGAGGGAAGTCAAATTCTTAGGCCACGTGGTATCCGGGAAAGGGGTGTCTGTTGATACATCCAAGGTTGAGGCAGTGCAGGATTGGGCACAGCCTAAGAGTGTGTTTGAGATCCGCAGTTTTCTGGGATTAGCTGGGTATTACCGTCGGTTTGTGAAAGATTTCTCCAGGTTAGCGTCACCGTTGACTAGACTGACTCGGAAGGGAGTCAAGTTTGAGTGGAGTGAGACTTGTGAAAAGTCGTTCCAAGAGCTGAAAGTTAGATTGACCACCGCTCCGGTGTTGATTATTCCGGAGAGAGGGTTGGGTTACTCGGTTTATTGTGATGCCTCACGAGAGGGTTTGGGTTGTGTGTTGATGCAAGAGGGGAAAGTGGTAGCTTATGGCTCACGTCAGTTGAAAATACACGAGAAGAATTACCCCACACATGACCTAGAGTTAGCAGCTGTGATCTTTGCCTTGAAAATCTGGAGGCACTACCTTTATGGTGAGAAGTTCGAGGTGTTCTCGGACCACAAGAGTTTGAAGTATCTGTTTACACAGAGAGACTTGAATTTGAGGCAGAGGAGATGGATGGAGTTCATCGAGGATTATGATTTTGAATTGCATTATCATCCGGGAAAGGCCAATGTTGTGGCCGATGCCCTTAGTAGGAAAACCATTGGTGATGTAGCTAGTATAGCCATCCGGGAATGGGAGATGTTGGGAGCACTCGGCGAGTTTGATTTGCTACTGGGCGAATCTGTCGAGGCTGCAGCCTTGTTTTCTGTTGTTGCGCAGCCTACACTTGTGATTAGAGTATTAGAGGCACAGAGAGGTGACCTTGAGGTAGAATCCCTCCGAGAGAAGATCTCCAGTGGGAAAGTTGAGAAGGGTTTGACGGTGTATCCCGACCTGAGTGTGAGATACCGAGACCGTTTGTTTGTACCGGAGTCTTGCCGTGAGGAAGTACTCCGAGAGTTTCACCATTCGCGCCTTGCGGTGCATCCGGGAGGTACTAAGATGTATCAGGATTTGGGTCGCCAGTTTTGGTGGCGGGGTATGAAAAGAGATGTGGCTGTTTTCGTATCGAAGTGCCTTACTTGCCAGCAAGTGAAGGCCGAGCATCAGAGGCCAGCGGGTTTGTTGCAACCCTTGCCTATTGCCGAGTGGAAGTGGGAGCATGTCACTATGGACTTCGTTGTGGGTCTTCCGAGGACTCAGCGGGGTAGTGATGCTATTTGGGTGGTTGTAGACCGGTTGACTAAGTCGGCGCACTTTATTCCTATGCGCGTGAGAGATTCGGTAGATCATCTTGCCGACTTGTATATTCGGGACGTAGTGAGATTGCACGGGGTCCCAGTGACGATCGTCTCAGATAGAGATCCTCGTTTTACTGCTAGGTTGTGGCAGAGTTTGCAGAGTGCCTTGGGCACTAAGTTGACCTTTAGTACGGCTTATCATCCTCAGACTGACGGGCAGTCCGAGCGTACTATTCAGATCCTCGAGGATATGCTTCGGGGTTGTGTCCTTGATTTCAGTGGGACGTGGGAGAGGCACTTGCCATTGGTAGAGTTTGCCTACAACAACAGTTTTCAGTCTAGCATCGGTATGGCACCGTTTGAGGCCTTGTATGGCCGACCGTGTAGGTCTCCAGTTTGTTGGGCCGAGGTGGGTGATGCACCTTTGTTGGGTCCGGAGTTGGTTAGGGAGACGACGGAGAAAGTTGAGCTTATCCGTAGGAGGCTTGTTACAGCCCAGAGTCGGCAGAAATCTTATGCTGACCGTAGGAGGAGACCTTTGGCGTTTGAAGTAGGTGATCATGTCTTTCTGAAGATATCACCTAGGCGAGGTCTGATGAGGTTTGGAAAGAGTGGGAAGTTATCCCCTCGGTTTATTGGTCCTTTTGAGATCCTTGAGAGGATAGGTGAGGTTGCTTATCGGTTAGCCTTACCACCGCAGTTGTCCGGAGTGCATGACGTGTTTCATGTGAGTATGCTTCGGAAGTATGAACCAGATCCATCACATGTGCTGGATTGGAGCGATTTAGAGGTAGATGAGGATGCCTCGTATGAGGAGAGACCGGTTCGGGTCTTGGATAGGCGGGATCAGGTCCTGCGTGGCAAGACCATTCCTTTGGTGAAAGTCTTGTGGAAACATCACGGAGTGGAGGAAGCCACTTGGGAACGTGAGTTGGAAGTCCGAGAGAAATATCCGGACTTGTTTGTTGATATGTAATCTTGTATTTAAATTTTGCATGTTGTTGAACTTAAGAGCTTTTATATATGTCTTAAGTTGTGAAACATTGAAAATGTTTTGGTTATTGGAAGTATGTTTGGAACTTGCCTCATATGGGAGTTGAATGTAACATTATAGGTGTTTAGTATATTGTTGACATTGGAAAGTTAGTGCATAATGTTGATGCATGTTAATAATACATATGTTGTTTACATATTGTGATATATCTCTTGTTAAAGGGATGGGATGACCGGTAATGGGTCGAATTGTTGAATGTTAAATTGTAACATTGTTCAAAATGGAGGAAAACCTGTTTTTGAAAACTTGTGCTTAATTTCGGGGGCGAAATTCTTTAAGGGGGGGAGGTTATAGCGATCCCGGGTTTACCCTTGTTGAACAGTGATCCGGACATGTGTCCGTGAATGTTGGTAGTTGTTTATTTCCTAGTTTGCATCCTCTTTACTTTGTATTTTGAATTGTGGGATGTGTTGGGCAGGTTTGTTACAGGTTGGTTGTGCTTGGGAGCCTAGTGTTGCTGCCCAGATTTTTGGTCCTTCGCTCGAGCGAAGAGGTTGTCGATCGAGCGAGAGTAGTGTTGCCCCGGTTCTGGACCTGAGAGTTGTAGTTTCTGGCTCGAGCGAGCTTTTCGTGGCTCGAGCGGTCTGGGTTTTTCTTCGCTCGATCGAGAACTTCTTGGCTCGAGCGAGAGTTTTCTGTGTCTGGTCGCTCGAGCGACCAATCCTTCGCTCGAGCGAGAGTGTTTTATATCAGCGGACAGCAGCGTCTAAAACATCACTTTTTCAGCCCTTTTCTTTGAGCAAAACCTAAATTCGACACTCTCTCTTCCTAAACTTACACTCTCTCTAAGATTTGATCTCCCTAGGGTGTGAATCTAGCCTAGGGCCTTTGTTAAAAAGATAGAGGGTGTTGAGAGCTTCGATTTAATCTGAAAAAGTTTGGATTTGGAGCAAGTTGATCTTGGAGTCTTCATCTCCTTTGTGGCTTAAACTTCGAGGTAGGGATAACCTACTCCTCTCTATGGGTTTTGTCTTTAAATTTTGGTATTTTGAGATGTTGGGCTTGGTTTGGTAATTTTGTGAAAGTTTGGGGCTTTTGTGCAATTATACAAAAGTTGGGGTTTTATTCATAATAAACCTAGATGCATGTTTAGCATGAAAAAAATGGAATGATTGCTGAATCATTGAAGAAAATGGGACCTAAGGGTTGAAATGGTAATTATGGAAAATGGCCTAATTACATTGTTTAATTAATTGGGATAATTAATTGGTGAGAAATGAAATGTTGATTGAATATCCATTTGTGCATTTATTTTCTGTTTAGAAATAACTGCTTTGGACTATCGGTGGAGGATAGTCGTGATTGTTGTAGACAATGTATGTTGATTAGGCAAACTGAAACTAATCAATGGAATGTGTTATGGAACTTGACAGTTGCTGGAATACATTAATTGTTTGTATTGTGTGATTGTATATAGAACCAATGTGTTTATATACGTTATGTGTAGAGGAGGAGATAGGGGATGTACTCCGCGGTTTAGGGGAAGATAGGGGATGGACCTCTAAACCGGATAGGTATTTGGAGGAGATAGGGGATGTACTCCGTAGACAGAGCTCATATGCTTGTCTAGAGAAGTGAAGATAGAGCTCATATGCTTATCTTTGTGAAGTGTGGATACAGCTTGTATGCTTATCTGTGGATATTGTTGATATACATATCTGTTGTAGAATGTGGATACAGCTTGTATGCTTATCTGTGGATATTGTTGATATACATATCTGTTGAGATTGTGGATATAGCTTTTATGCTTATCTGAATGTGAGATATAGTTTTTATACATATCTGTGGAAATGATGATAGCGCTAGCATGCTTATCTGTTGAAAAAGGGAAAATGAAAAGTAAATGGGACTTGTAAGTCGTTGACATAAATATGTAATTTATGTGATTGTATCAGTGTTGACCAACTATCAATTGCTAATGTTTTAGTCATTGTCCATGGTTGGTTTAGTGTATTTCTACTGGGCTGTGGCTCACCCTATATGGGAACATCATTTTCAGGTGCAGGAAGCATGCCACCTCCAAGGACATAGCTGGGAGGCTAGTGGCGGGCATAGTTTTGTCGTTTTACTTTTGATGTATTACATGTAATTTCAAGCCAAGGGCTTAATGTGTAAACGAGTTAGAACTCTTTGTTGTAACCAAGTGTTAACTTGGAAAGCTGTAAGCCCGTAAGGCATTTTGTTATGAGATTAACATGTAATACTTATGTAACGGAATTCTAATGAATAATAGAAGGTGGTTAGTTTATCTATCAACGCTTGTCTTATTTGTTGGGTTTAATGTTATTATTTTGAGGGCGTTACAAAAATACTTCAATGCACCCATTCCAAAATATGAATCGCCAGGGTTAGTGTTTTCTGGTAACATTGTGCTAATCCAATTGGAAAATGATTGTTGAGCAAAAGCATAATTATCAACTCAATCAAATCCCAAAAGCACATAGTGAATTCACAATTCTACTGTTACCACAACACATAAATAAATACTAATCAAACAAATAACTGCAAAAACCAAAGAAATAAACGAAACCCTAAACCCTAATTTCATGAAATTGAAGCAAATACCTGAGACCCACCAAGCTCCTCAAACTACTTGACCCAATCCTCCATCATTGGATCCTTTCCGAAATCGTCTGCAAGGGGTTTCGAGCCCGTGACAGGCTCGAGTCCCCTGACAGCCTCCCTAGTCTGCTCTCTAAGCTTATCAAGAGCTTCCGAACACATGAGATTCTTTGGAAACCTTTTGCTTGCCCTTTTTCTTATTTACAAACAACATTCATATAGGTGAATACTGAAAAGTTCCAATTTCCAAAGAAATGAAAGTGCACCATTTGATATCGCAGCAACATTCATAAAAAGATAAGTCACTCGTGATTCAAAAATATATGGGACTTGTTTACCCATTGAAAAATATTTTTCAATTACCACTAAAGTCATTATTTTTCCAAGTTGAATGACAACAAAAAAGAAAAAAGAAAAAAAAGGAAGATACTTTTGTGAAAATGATCAAGAAGAAGTAAATGTCTAAACATACTTTGCCAAAAAAAGTAAGATTTAAAGAGAAGTAAATTAGACAGATACCATTTCCAGGGGTTTCTCTCCAGTTCCAAGGGGGTACTCCACTGGCTGCAACTGCATCAGCTGTGGTAATGGCAAGCGGGTCACCATCATGATCTAAAGATCTTTCAAGGTTCACCGTTGACCGGCCACTAGCTAAACACAGAGCAAAACACAAGCCAGAAAAATTAGAGAAACACATGAACCAGTAGCGCAGCATATCAATTCAAAGTTAAAAATTGCCAAAGAAATTATGCAACTTACCTACTACAAACCAAATGAAAGGAAAGGCTAAGTTTTAACATCTTGAAATTAAACCATATACAAGAGTGACATGATCATTGATCAAAATTACAAGATTGAATGCCATGGCAATTCATGACCAACTAGTGAGTTTTTTTTTTTTTTTGTAAGAAGCTAAAGAGTCACTGAATTTAATATAATAAAAAAATTATTAAACAGGTCCATAATGCACAAAAGCTCCTATGGTCATAACTACTAAGATTAATGATCATCTTTATTGTTAAGACATATACTTTCTTACTCAATAAAGCATTAAATCTAAACTATTTGAAGTTTGTTATGGAAAAACTTATAGCAATTGTTACTCAACTAGATAATACATTGTTCCTCCCAATGTACCCATGTTCATTGAATATGACAAGAATAAGAGTATGAGATATGTTTCCAAAACCTGTATAATATTTAGATGCATCTACATACCCATAATCAACTTTGGGATACATATCTCAATAACCAAATATTTAGATTTAGGAAGATTTGACAAACATTCATACCCAATACTCGTATCCTAGTACATGTAATATACATTAGATCTGCATTTTATTCATATTTGAGAGCCTAATCTTGTTTGGCAGAGATAGAGCCAATTTATAGGCTTTATCAAATCTAATCACCATATGAAAACCTTCTAAACCACTCACTCCTGCCCAATATCGTAACTTAATAGGACTCAAGTATCAAATCAGTAGGAGTCCAACAAGGACAATATGCACGTTGTCTTTTTCCAAGTCCTAGCCCACATCAACTATGCTGCATCAGCTTCCTGATGGATTAAAGACGAAGGAACTGCATATAAACTTTGTTCAAAAGGTATCATGAAGCCACTATTTGAATTAACAAACTTCATGGACCCAAAACACCACAATAAAAATTATCAAATCATACTTTTCCCCGGACATCAATTAACTTCATCAGCTGAAGATCCATGCATGCAATTTATTATTGCACTCTGAGAACTGAGCATGAAATGGAGACCAACTCTTAAACAAAATAATGAAAGATCAATGTCTGGTAAGAACTAGAAGTCCAAAGACCAATTCCTGAATACAGATAGACATTTTGACAACAAATTATAAACCCACCACTACATCAAGCAGCTGCATTCCAATTCACACAAAAATTATGGGATTAAAACAAGCCTAGGTATCAAAGTGGAGTAGTAGACAATTAAAAAAATACACAGAGAGTGGTAGAAACAATACATCCTCTACTCTTTAGCAGATTCAGGGTAAAATTGAAAATTAACTCTAGTTATATAATGATAGACATTCATTTTGGCATACAAGTAATCCATGAATGTTAGCCATAATATGGTAATAAGGTCTTGACATAGACGTGATGTTCCCATGATGAATCAATCGATTTAATGTGGGCATCACTCTTTCCTGCATCCTTCCAACTCCTGGCAGGGTTAGTGAGTTGTGTAATAGGCAACCATTTCGTGTGGTTGGGGTCAACATGTTAATATCTGATTCTATAAATAAAACAATTAATCCTCAAATATGTAAAAGTTCATTTTTTCCTTTTGGTGGAGTTGGGGGAAGAAAAAGGAAATCATTTTAGAAGGCAACAAATAAATGAGATGCGCACTCTTAACTTGATAAAAAAATTGTACCGAAATGCTATGATAAGTCGATTTGTAGTGAAGTACCTTCCACTGAACCAAATGGGATATTGCCATCCTCAAGACCTGAGAAAGAGTACCAGGCAGGAAATCATTTAGCAGAACAAACACTGATGTCTTTGCAGGAGAGGCACAAAGCAATATACTTAAAATAAATAAAAAATAAAAAAACCCAAACCAAAGGCACCGCTTTTATAAAACTCTGGAACAGTAAGAGCAAGAAATAGAAATGTCAACATAAACAGCTAATTTTCACATGTGATCACAAAATGAAATGGAGTAACCCAAAAGGCAGTGGGTAGTTATGTATTTGGTAGTTAACAACTTCTGTTAGAGCATCTAAAACCCTTCACCAATTTTTCATCTAAATTTATTCAAAATTTGAGTAAAAAACTAGATTTGATATAAACTACTCCAATCCTTTCATCAAAATCTTTTAAAAATTCGTCTCTTCTCCAATGCTTTGTATTTTCAAATTCAAATTTGATGAGTTCTCAATTTCATTAAAAAAAAATAAAATCTCTCCCTTGATTTGATGAAAGGATTGGAGATGGTTTTTTAGCACTTTAGGTGTTATTAAACATGCACAGATAAAAGTTAGCTCAAAATGCAGAGTACATGTCATTGCTATTTAAATGGCACACTCACTGTTAGTGCAGATGATATTTCAAATTAAATTTTGATCCTTAACTGTAACTATAACTAGAGAAGCTGGCCTTAATCAAATTGTTTATCCAAGCAACCAAAGTAAGAAAAAAGAAAAAAAGAATTATTGAACAACTCCAATCCCAAACCATTTTATGCATGCATTTTCTATTTGAAAATCGTAAGTTTAATCAATTTATGATGCATTCGGCCCTCCATTTTAAACACTAGAACCAACCCACAGTTATCAGTCTATCAAGGTTTATATGATTGATCCATATCACACATCAAAACAGTGGGTTGACACCTTGGCTCTATTAAACACATCACATTCAATTTAACAATTTTCTAGAAAAGGCAACTGTTAAACTTGGAATTAAATAAATTATGATGAATAGGATTAAGAGGTGTTGTGGTTCATGGAAGTGGTAGGCACACAAAAAATTTTGAGGGTTTGACAGCTCTGTACTGCATTCACTAAAATTATTGATTGCTTTTGTAGTTACATGTGATGACCGCAATATTAAAGACTTTGAAACATGTCAAGGAGAAAACATGATCAACAAACAACGAAACAACTACATTACACAATAAGGATAAGAAACTAACGTAATATTTTGACATGCATATCTCTTGACAATTTGTGGATTTTGATTTTTGTTCACTCCATTTTAAGTCAATTTGTGCTATGCTTTCGAAATGTAGAACAGGTAGCACAAAAAATAAAAACACATAATTCCTTCCAAGCTATAGAGTTCCTACCATCCTCTGCACTGGTACTTGCCCGACCTTGTCGCCCGAAATCTCTGAGCAGATAGTTTACAAAGTCTAAAAGGGGTAATTCCTTCTTGACTGTGTGCTTTAACAGATGTAACCAACGTGTTTGTGATGTTCAACAGAGCTTCAGCATCTGCAGCTTGTTCTCTAGGTTTCTGTACTGAAAACCAAATTAAAGAAAGCAATATTGTCAAGAGGAAAGTTAATTACCAGAATCGTTCATTGATAATCGAATTGAACTTGTCCGAATCAACCCTTGATAAATCATCTCTCTCATCTGCAACAAACAACAATCAGAAACAAAACAAAAAATAATAATAATAATAACCAAATAAAATTAAGAATTTGTTAAGAGGAAAGTTAATTACCAGAAATTAGGGTCCGAACAGCGAGATATCGAGATCGAAGAACTCTGCGTTTGGCGACAAGTTCAGGTTCAGAATCGTTCGAACTTGCTTCAACATCATTCTCTGCTATGTTCCTTCTTTTGCTAGTACTTGGTTCGCCTTTCACTTGGGTATCTGAACGAAATTAGGGCTTAACTAAAAAAAGACTAAAACGGAGCGGAAGAGAGACAAACTCACAGATCAGAAGAACAATAAGCCGGTGAGGAAGAAGCAACTACGAATAAAAGGGTTTCAAAGAGAAATGAGAGAGGAGAAAATGAGATTCTAAAGATAAAAAATTTCAATTCCCCCCCCCCAACGTTTCAAATTTCCCTCCCAAATTTTTGGCAACCAAAATACTAGATTAGTCACAGAAAATGTACCCTTCGCCGTCAAATTTTTTTAGTTGCCAAATCTCAATCAATGGCGACTAAAATATTAGTCGCTAAAAGTGCTAATTTGGCGACTAATTTTTTTTAGTTACTGAAAATAAGTTTTTTGCGACCAAATTTTTGGTCGCCAAAAAAAATGTCACCTTTTGCGACCAAATTTGTAGTTGGTAGCCAAAAGCATACCACTTTCTGCGACCAACTCTTTTTTTGGTCGCCAAAATATAACCTTCTGCGACCAATAATATTTGGTGGCCAAAAATAATGATCATTCGCGACTAATTAATATTTGGTCGCCAAATGTCATTTTTTTGTGGCAAAAAATTTTTTGGTCGGCAAAAGTGGTCGCCAAATGTGTAAATTCTTGTAGTGTGTTTCTCTCTAATTTCTTCAATGATTGCAGACTAAGCAGAGATGGTGGCTAGAATTCCACCTTATTTACACAGAACTATCTCAATTTCATTCCTCTCTAAGTCACATAACAATTCTCTGTGGCCATTGAGTAAACATGACAAATTTCCAATAGATTTTCGGCTCAAGGCATTTGCGACTGTATTTGCCTTCCCTGGATGGTACAAAATCTGCAACTTATAATCTTTAATCAACTCTAACCATCTTCTCTATCTCATATTTAGTTTTTTTTTAGTAAGAAATATTTTAAGCTTTTGTGGTCAGTGTACACCTCGCAAGTCGCACCATACAGATAATGGCGCCAAATTTTTAATGCAAAAACCACAGCTGCTAATTCAAGGTCATGAGTTGGGTAATTCTTTTCATCTGGGCAGAGTTGTCGAGAAGCATAGGCAATCACCTTTCCATTCTGCATTAACACACACCCTAAGCCTTTGTAGGAAGCATCACTGTAAATTTGAAACCCATCAATTCCGTTAGGTAATGCCAAAATTGGTGCAATTACCAGTCTAGCTTTCAGTTCTTGGAAGGCTGATTCCTATTGATCAGTCCAATCAAATGACACATTTTTCTATGTTAACTGTGTCAATGGCATGGCAAGTTTAGAGAAGTCTTTTACAAATCTGTGGTAGTAGCCAGCAAGCCCCAGAAAACTTCTGATTTCTGACACATTGGTTAGTCTTGGCCAGTCCATAATGGCCTCAATTTTCTGTGGATCCACCGATATGCTGTCTTTGTTGATTACATGTCCTAGAAATGCTACACTGTCAAGCCAAAACTCACATTTGGAAAGTTTGGCAGACAACTTCTTCTCTCTTAGAATCTGTAAGGCAGTTCTCAGATGGCTTTCATGTTCTTCCCTGCTTTTGGAGTAAGTCAGTATATCATCAATAAATATAATGATAAATTCATCAAGGAATTGTTTGAAAACCCTGTTCATTAGGTCCATAAATGCTATAGGTGCATTAGTTACCCCAAATGGCATTACCAAAAACTCATCAAGCCCATATCTAGTTCTTAATGCAGTTTTCTCTATGTCTTCTGCCTTAACATTTAGTTGGTGATACCCGGATCAAAGGTTTATCTTAGAGAACACTTGTGCTCTTTGAAGCTAGTCAAATAGGTCATCTATTTAGGGTAGTGGGTATTTGTTCTTGAAAGTCACTTTGTTCAATTTCCGATAGTCTATACACAGCCTAAAAAATCCATCTTTCTATCTGACAAACAAAACTGGAGCACCCCATGCTGAAGTGCTCGGTCGGATAAACTTTTTATCTAACAGTTCTTGAAGTTGGCTCTTCAATTCTTTCAATTCTGAGGTTGACATTCTATAAGGGGTTTTGGAAATAGGTTGTGTCCCAAGTAGTACATCAATGGTGAATTCAATTTCTCTATCAATTAAATTCCCAGGTAATTTATTTGGAAAGACATCAGGGAATTCGCAAGCAACAAGAATAGTTTCCACATTAGGACTAGCAGACGTCTCGATCAGAACACAACACATATAGCCCCTACATCCCTTCCTAAGTAGTTTAACAGCTTTCATGGCAGAAATCAAGTATGGTGGAGGAACTACCCCATTCCCAACAAACACAAACGCAGGTAGACCCGATGGACGAAACACAATTGTTTTATTCACACAGTCAATAGTTGCACAGTACTTCGTCAACCCATCCATACCCAACATGCAGTCAAAATGATCAATTCCCAAATGTAATAAATCAACATACAACGTCATATCACTGATTACAACATAACATGCTAGATAAACATATATGCACATACCATGAAACCCCTAGTTGGTGTAGAAACAGACAATAAATAATTCATAGGTTCTAATGGTCTAGTTCATTTCCGAGAAAAGGCATACGACACAAATGAGTGTGTAGAACCAGAATCTATCAAGACATATGCATTTTGGGCACAGATGGAAATTATACCAAACACTATAGACTCAGTATTCTGTACATCCCCTGGCACCAGTGTGAATACTCTCACTTGCCTTAATGTTTCATTTCCAGTATTACCTCTAGCATTAGTTCTTGCATTTGATCTTGTTATGGAGGCAGATCCGGCTGAACTTGCTGCAGGGTGGTTGGCATTTTTGGACCCCAGTGGACAATCCTTCATTATATGACCGAGTTTGCCACACCGATAACAAGCACCAGATGCACGGTAACACACTCCTCTATGCTTCCTTCTATAATCTGGACAGTTTGAAATAGATCCACTACTCTGACTAGAGCTACTGGAGGATCCTGTGTTTTGCTTCTTTGAAAATGACCGACCCTTCTTGAAATTGAATCCGGACCTTTTACCTCGCCATTCAGTTGTTGGAGCCTTAGCTTGTTTCTTGGCTGCCAGAATGGCCTCTACCATCAATGTTCTATCAAGTACTTCCACATATGTAGGCAACTTCAAAACACCTACTCAATCAAACACCTCTAAATCTAATCCCCCCTCAAATTTCTGAGCCTTCTTATAGTCTGTGTTGATCACATAAGGAGAAAATCTGGCCAACTCAGTGAACTTAGCATCATACTCGGCTATGGACATCTTACCTTGCTTCAGTTCTTAGAATTTAGAAATCTTTTGATCTCGAAAGCACTGAAGAAAGTATTTATCGTAGAAAATCTCATTGAATTGAGCCCATGTTATGTTCCCGTTACTATTTTGAATTAGCAACCACCATCTTTGGGCTTTATCTTTTAGGGTATAGGTGGCCAATAGAACCTTCTGTGTCTCGGAGCAAGGCAACACTTCAAATAGTTTCTCCATTTCAAGTAACCATGTCTCTGTCTTTAAGGATTCAATACCACCTAAGAAAGTCGACGGCTTCATCTTCATGAAGTTCTGAGTTAGATTTATAATATCATTGTTATCTGGCTCAACTTGGACCGGAAGGGGGAGGAGGAGGCAGAGGTTGTTGTCTTTGCTAGTGTATCATTGCATCAGTTAGGGTTGCAAGTATTTGTTCCATTCGGCTCATGCGAGCCTCTGAGGATTCATTTGTACTGGCACTTCTTGTGTTTTCCATTTGCTATAGGTAAACAAAGCAAAAATAAACATGGGCAAGTAATTCCTTCCACATTGTTCAAGGTATTCAGTTTCAATGCATTTATTTCAATTGTGTGAGTTCATGTTGAGTTTATGTTTAGATTCAATTTCCATAGTTATAGAAATTAACTCACACACTCACACATGCAGGTGAAATGTCCCTACTTCTTTTCTAGAACATCCTATAGCTCATATGGACTCGTTTGTGCAGTATAACTCATGTTCTGATACCACTCTGTCACGACCAAAACCCACCCCTATTGGTTTAGCGTCATAACCGGCCAGTAATCCTCAGATTATTGAAGGCCTCTGACCTGATTAGCAAAATATAAGGGGCTAACGGAAGCAAACATAGAAACATACATAGTCCATTAAGTTGTGTAGACATACATAGGGCGAAAATTCAAAAACTTATAATATACATGGGCGTGACGTCATAAATACATAGTCTACATCACTTTCGTTACAGATAAAGCAAAAGGGGACCGAGCCCAATATACAAATAAACAAGAAACTTGTTCTGAATCCAAAAGTAAACAAAGCCTTTGACGTTCACAAAATAAGACCACAAGACACTCGGAACCTCCTCGGGAGGCACAAAGCCTGGCTGACAAACTAAAACTCCTGATTATCAATTTTGAGTCTGGTCATGCACCTGGTCACCTACATACATAAATAATAGAGTGAGCTCGAGCCCAATGAATAATAACAGAGTAAAGATTTTAATGAATGATGTCCAGAACAGATTCCACACCTTTTATCATATCAGATACATAATCATATTCGTATCAGAAACAAAATCATAGTCATAATCCCATTCAAATCATGCGTTGTACATCCATGAGCATTAACATATTCCTATGGTCAAGTCTATCAAGTTCCATAATGGAACCTCCAGTACCGGGTAATATATCTGAAACATGGGCCACAGTATTATTCCCCTGGGCAAGGGCCTGGCCACGGTATTATTCCCCTGGACAAGGGCCTCATGACCATAAGCTACAGTACTATTTCCCCTGGGCGAGGGCCTCTGCTAAGGATAACACATAAACATGTCAAAGAAGTGGATCATCATTTATGCAATCACAACATATCCTTTTGTATCGTTAAAACAGTTCTTATCGTACCATAATGTTCAGAAAGTACTTTATAATGAACATAACTTTACTAAGTTATTACTCACAATAATTGCACAGATAGCTTTGGTAGTAATCCATAGATCAACAACTCACGGCGCGTGACCTACTCAAACATAACAGATTCACAAATTGAAACACACACTTGGACAATGCTTAACCTATTTTATTTCGTTCTTAGTGTGTTTCTTGCCCTTAACCCCATTATTATGTCTTAATCATGGCTTAGGAATGCCTAGGATGCAATGAGAATGCTAAAATGCACTTGAAAACACTTAAGCAAACATGCTAAAAATTGGGGCCTCGCTCGAGCGGGCGTCCAAACATGTGATAGGTCACTCAAGCACAACTTCCTTAGCTCGAGCGGTCTGTAAACTCAGCAAAAGTACTAGTTGTGTGAATTTTCTGCTCGATGGTAGATCGACGGTCGCTCGAGCATGAGACAGAGGTCCTCCCTCCAGCGCAACTATTGTCGCTCATGCTGTCTGCAAAACATGAAAACTTCTGGAAGCATGCATTTTACGCTCGAGCCAACTTTTGGTCGCTCGAAGGGGAGTGCCAAAGAAAGAGTGGTCACTCGAGCACAGATTCTATTGCTCGAGCGAAGAGTAGAATTCTGAAATTTCTAGATTGCACTCCCAAGTTCAAAACTCGAAGTCAAAACTTTAAAATACATCCTTTGGGCCTCAAAACTTGAGAAAACCTGTCTGAACTTGTCCAACATCATGAATTCAAAACCATTTCGCCTAATCAAGGCCTAAATGCTTGCCAATTACTTAAAATTCAACTTGAAACTTAAGAATATGATGTGAACATGACATGCATGAATTGTCATGACTTTCAACCTTTCAAATCATGATCTAACAAGGTTAAATGGAATGAAACTTCATGAATTTTCAAAACTAAGGTGAAATAATATCATGCATGAGGAAAATTCTTGGAAACAACTTCAAAATGCATGAAATGTACATGCATGCATGATTTAACTTAATTCCCTTAATTCTAGTTCAATTCTTGTAATTCATCTCCCAATTCCCATGAATTCTACTATTAGCTATTTTAATTACATAATTAAAGGTTTGAGTCCTTCCCTTAGCTTCTCAATTGAATGCTAGATAGCTAATTGTTTAAGTTTCCAAGGCAAAACAAGTTCTTCTAATTTCCCACAATCCTCTAGTTGAATTCAAGTCTTCATTCTCTCACTCTCTTTCTTTCTCACGAAAAGATGAGGAAATGAGAGTGTAAAGTGTATAGGAAGTGCTAGGGGTGGCCTTATATAAGTTTGATTAGCAAGTGTAATCAATGACTAATTAAGTGACATTAATTATTCTAATTGAATTCATTCCGAATCGCATTTTGATTAAACCTACCATAAAATTCTAAAAATTCTAACTTACACATAATTCAAGTCAATTTTGTGATCGAATGTCGATAAGGCCTTCAATTCGCAGAACCGAATAGAAACACAAACAAATATTCCTATAGCAGACAGATATAAACACATATAATGCAATGCACATGTAATTAACTAAGGATTTCATCTTAATTATTTATTGGGCATACTTAATCATGGCTTAACAATTAATCATGGGTCAGCGTTGTTACAGGGTTGGTGTAGGGTAAGGTGTTGTTGTTATCATACCAAAAAGTGGGTTAGATGAATCGGTGTCCTTAGTACACCTTTAAGAATTTCTTATCAGGTCATTGGGAGTTAATAATGTTGGTGTTTAGGGTAGTTAATAGTGGTTGGCGTGGAGTGACTGGAGTTTCTTTTGTAGAAAATTATTCCTAGTCTACTGAGGGCAGTTAGTTTTGCTTTATGGTTGTTGCTTTTAATTTTGGATTCACTTTTGTTTTGGATTGGCAGTATACGGAATTGTGTTGATGTGGTTTGTCGTGTGTTTCCTGTAATGAAGGTAGGGTTCATTTTGCAACTATTGTCCTCGGAATATGAGTATTTTTTATTTGTGCGGTGAGGGTTTTGAACCCAAGATGTTAATATCTTGTTTGATTAGAATTGGGAAATATGCTAGTTGTAGTAGGACGGCTCATTTCATAGGTATATTTTTAGTTAGGTGGCAGTATAGCGACCCCGGTCTTCTCCCATTTGATTATTGTATCCGGACTTAGGTTCTGTAGATTCTGTCATTGTATAATTGTTGTTGTTGTCCCTTATTTGCTCATTTGGACTTATAGGATGTGTTGGGCAGGTTTGTTTCAGGTTGGTTGGGTTTAGAAACCAAGTGTTGCTGTCCAGAATTTTGGATCTTCGCTCGAGCGAGGAGTTTGTCGCTCGAGCGAGCTGTTATTTTTGGTTCTTCGCTCGAGCCGGGGTTTGGTAGCTCGAGCGAGAGGTTGCGTCTGATTTGGACCTGTAGCTGTGCATTCTTGGCTCGAGCGAGCTTTTCTTTGCTCGAGCGTGTTAGTTCGTTCTTCGCTCGAGCGATAGTTCCTTCGCTCGAGCGTGTGTCTGGTTACAGACCTGAGGGTTTGAGTTCTTCGCTCGATCGAGTTTTCTTTCGCTCGAGCGAACTTTTGGGTTGTTGGCTCGAGCAAGGCTTCCTTGGCTCGAGCGTAGCTTCTCTGTGTCTTGTCGCTCGAGCGACCAAGTCTTCGCTCGAGCGAGCCTGTCAGGTTTAAATAGGCAGCAGCGTGTTTCAAATCTGTTTTTCATACACTTTCATATTCCAAAACCCTAGTTACGAGTTTTCTCTCCCTATACACACCTTCTCTCTTAGGATTGATCTACTTCGGGTGCGTTTCTACCCTAGATCCTTCATTAAAAAGAGTGTGTGAGTCGAGGGCTTCGTTTTAATCTGAATTGTTGGTTGTTTGGAGCACATTGGTATTTGGGCACTCATCTCTGTCTTCACCATTTGGGTTGTTTTCTTCGAGGTAGGGATTTCCTACTCCATTTTATAGGTTTTGTTCTAAGTTTTGGTATTTTGATATGTTGGGGATACTTTGGAAAATTTTGGGAAAAACCCTAGTTGTATTATTAAATTAATTTGTATAATTAATTCATGGAATTGGGAAAAGATGGTTAAATTCATGGAATTGGGGATTTTATGGATTAAATGGCGTAGTTGGATAATTTGAATCATTTGTCTATTGAATTGTTGACATAGTTATTTTCAGTTTAGAAATAACTGTTTTGGGCTATCGGTGGAGGATAGTCGTGATTGTTGTAGACATTGCATGTGGATTAGGAATAACTGAAACTAATCACATTGGTTAAGTCATTAATTTTGACTATTGCATTGATACAGAAAATATGTGTATTGATTGAGCATTGCATTTGCATACATTGTTTTGTGTGGGAGGAGATAGGGGATGTACTCCACGGTTTAGGGGAAGATAGGGGATGGACCTCTAAACCGGATTTTGTTTGGGAGGAGATAGGGGATGGACTCCATTAGCATCACTTTTATGTGTGCTTATTTATATAGAAGTGTTTTATTGATACAGCACTAAAATGTGTATCAATCTGGAAGTATGAAGTGTTTTGATTTGAGCTTGAGTCTCATTTGTTTGTTGATATTGGAAGGATGTGAATATGATATATGTAATTCACTGTTGTAAGTTTGGCCAGGTTCTGAGCCATGTTGACAAAATTGGAAAGTAAAACGTGTCTTAGACAATAGTGTCATGAGACTGTAAAATGAAGTAATTGATTACCTTGGTTAACCATCTGTTGAATGCTATTGCTTTATTCATTGCTTATATGTGGTTTAGTATATTTCTTCTGGGCTGTGGCTCACCCTTTATGGGAACATCATTTTCAGGTTCAGGTGATAAGCTACCTCCAAGGACTTAGCTTGGAAGGACTTGGATTTTGAAGACTATTTTTAGTTATTTGTTTTTCATTGTTAGTACATGTAAACACACAAGCCTAGGGCTTTATTTATATTTGAGTTAGAACTCATACTTTGTGTCCAAGTGTTGGCTTGGAAAGATGTAAGCCGGTAGGGCATTTACTTTGATGTTACATGTAATGCTTTTCTTTAGTAAGACTCTGATGGATATTATAACGAATTATTAAAGTGTTTTCTTTAAATAATGCATGTCAATGATATATATAATGGGTTTATTTTTGAGGGCGTTACAACTTGGTATCAGAGCGTACCAGGTTTGAATACTTTGGGTATGTGGGAAGTGATTAGTATCACAATGGGTTCGTCTCGTCTGATAGAGACTTAGTGTAATGTTATATGCTTATGTGATAACATGTTTATGTGATTATGTGGGTATGAAATGTAGTTTCTAGGATGTGATTGGACCCTTGAGTTTCTTGTAGTCTTGTTGGAAGGCACTTGATCACTGCTGCTTCCAACCGGAACTATAGTAACGTATTGGGACTATCATTATCCGGGAATGAAATTCGTAGGTGCTTATGTGATTATGTGCTTACGTGGAATGAATTATTGTTGTCCAATGCATTAGGACGCGAGTGTTTAGCTTCGGCACATTTATTAATGTGCTAATGTCTTTATTTCCTTTATTAGGATGTCAGGACGAGGACGAGGACGCGGTAGGCGTGGTAGGCCGGGTAGGCAGGAGGTGCCTGTGCCAGAGGAGATTCCGGCAGTTCAGGAGGGAATTGGCCAGGCCAATGTGGCCGACCCAGTAGGCCAGCAGGCTATGGGCGCTCTAGCCCGAGAGATAGCAGGGGCATTCAGGGAGTCAGTAGGCATTCTCAGAGCTGAGAATCAAGCTCAAGTTGTTGTTGCAGATGCAGGACCTTCCTCTCTGAAGAGGGAGTTCTCCCGGTCTAACCCGGATGAATTTGTGGGTGATCCTAAAGAGCCGCTTAAGGCAGATGAATGGCTCGAACAGACAATGAAGACGTTTGAGATGCTTGGCATCGAAGACGAGGGGTTAAAAGTGACCTTGGCATCTTTCCAGTTGAAGGGGGATGCAGATCAGTGGTGGAAGTTTACGAAGGGTCGTATAGGAGGTACATGGGAGGCTTTTGTGAATGCTTTCCAGGAGAAGTTCTTATCTCCAACAGTCAGGGAGAAGCTGAGAGACCAGTTTTGTCAGCTTAAGCAGTTGAGTTCTTCAGTGGCCGAGTTTGAGGCTGCATTTACTAGTTTGTCCAGGTTTGCACCTGAGTTGGTGGCGTCTGAGGAACGCCGTTGTATTGAGTTTGAGAAGAAGTTGAGGCGTGGCCTCAAGCTGAGAGTTGGGGGAACTATGATTCGGGATTATGGGCGTATGGTTGATGCTGCAGCCCACATGGAAATTATGATGCAGGAGGAGGAGGAAGGACAGAAGGGCTCCAAGAGGAGTCAGGATAGTCAGAGTGATGGTAGGGGACAGAAGGGTTTTAATCCTCAGCAGTCTCAGGGTAGCTTTTCTAGATCGACTTTTCCTGTGCCGAGTGCTAGTTCAGGGAAAGGCAGTCAGGGAGACATTACCTGTTTCAAGTGTGGCCAGCTGGGCCACAAGTCTCCAGTTTGTCCTCAGAGGGGAGGAGTGCAGAGAGCAGCATCATCTACGGCTCGATCTTAGAGCCAGAGTCAGGGTAGAGGCCAGCCACTCTCGTGTTATCAATGTGGTCAGCCAGGGCATATGAAGAGGTATTGCCCACAATTGGGTGGCACACCTGGTGCATCTGGTTTGAGGCCGATTCAGGGTCAGCAGCCAGCTCAGTCGGGTCAGGCCACGAGGGCCAATCAGGGGGCTTCATCGTCCCAGTCGGTGCAGCAATCTTATGCTCCTAGGGGTGAGCAGGTTGATCAAAGGTCGGCTGGGCGCGAGTATGCTGTTACCGCGCAGGATCTTGTGCCAGCACCATCAGTTGTGAGAGGTACCTTCTTGTTTTGCAACTCGGTTGCTAATGTTTTGATTGATACGGGTGCATCCCATTCCTTTGTGTCTGCTGCATTTGCATCTGTTTTGGAGTTGGAGTTAGCACAGTTAGCATCTCCTATATGTGTAGTGTCACCTCTTGGGGGTGAATTGATTTTGAAACAAGGTGTTAGGGGTTGTGATATAGAGGTTGATTACCATAGAATCCCATTTTCCTTTGTAGTTATGCCTATGAGAGGTTTCGATGTTATTTTGGGTATGGACTGGTTATCGTCATACCGGGCAGTTATTGATTGCTACCGCCAGAGAGTCACTTGTTGTACCGTGAGCGGAGAGTATTTTCATTTTCTGGGGGACCGGGTTGGTAATGTGTTGCCACCGGGGTATGTTCCGCGAGGACGGAGTGAGCTTAGTAGTCTACTTGCTAACCTTTCGATTAGTGAGGATGTTGAGACTCAGATTGTGTTGCCAAGGGTGGTTTGTGAGTACTCGGACGTCTTTCCCGAGGATCTTGTTGGTTTGCCACCGCATCGAGAGATTGAGTTCTCTATTGACCTAGTGCCCGGCACGGCGCCGATTTCTATGGCACCTTATCGTTTTGCCCCAGCCGAGTTAGTTGAGTTAAAGATTCAGCTCCAGGAGTTGCTAGATAAGGGCTTTATACGTCCTAGTGTTTCGCCGTGGGGAGCACCGGCCCTCTTTGTTAAAAAGAAAGGTGGTGCTCTGAGACTTTGTATAGATTACCGGAAATTGAATCGGGCTACGGTTAAGAATAAGTACCCTATGCCTCGTATAGATGATCTGTTTGACCAGTTGAAGGGTTCCCGTTGTTTCTCTAAGATAGACTTGAGATCAGGTTACCACCAGTTGAGGGTCAGGGAGGAGGATATTCCGAAGACGGCATTCCGTACACGGTATGGCCACTATGAGTTTCTGGTGATGCCATTTGGGCTCACCAATGCACCGGCAGTTTTTATGGATTTGATGAACCGGATCTTCCGGAAATTCTTGGATCGGTTTGTAGTCGTTTTTGTGGATGATATCCTTATCTATTCGCCTTCTGAGGAGGAGCACGAGGAACACTTGAGAGTGGTGCTTGAGTTACTTAGAGCCCATAGGCTGTATGCCAAGTTTGGGAAGTGTGAGTTCTGGCTGAGGGAAGTCAAATTCTTAGGCCACGTGGTATCCGGGGAAGGGGTGTCTGTTGATGCATCCAAGGTTGAGGCAGTGCAGGATTGGGCACAGCCTAAGAGTGTGTTTGAGATCCGCAGTTTTCTGGGATTAGCTGGGTATTACCGTCGGTTTGTGAAAGATTTCTCCAGGTTAGCGTCACCGTTGACTAGACTGACTCGGAAGGGAGTCAAATTTGTATGGGGTGAGACTTGTGAAAAGTCGTTCCAGGAGTTAAAAGTTAGACTGACCACCGCTCCAGTATTGATTATTCCAGAGAGAGGGTTGGGTTATGCAGTCTATTGTGATGCCTCATGAGAGGGTCTGGGTTGTGTGTTAATGCAAGAAGGGAAAGTAGTTGCCTATGGCTCACGTCAGTTGAAAATTCACGAGCAGAATTATCCTACGCATGACCTAGAGTTAGCAGCTGTGATATTTGCCTTGAAGATTTGGAGGCATTATCTTTATGGTGAGAGATTCGAGGTATTCTCGGATCATAAGAGTCTGAAATATTTGTTTACACAGAAAGACTTGAACTTGAGGCAGAGGAGGTGGATGGAGTTCATAGAGGATTATGACTTTGAGTTGCATTATCATCGGGGAAAGGCCAATGTGGTGGCCGATGCCCTTAGCAGGAAACCTGTTGGTGTCATAGCTAGTATAGCCATCCGAGAATGGCAGATGTTGGGTGCACTTGGGGAGTTTGATTTACTTTTGGGCGAATCCATTGAGGCTGCGGCCTTGTTTTCTGTTGTTGCACAGCCTACACTTGTGACTCGAGTGTTAGAGGCTCAGAGGGGTGACCTTGAGATAGAATCGCTTCGTGAGAAGATTTCCGGTGGGAAGGTTGAGAAGGGTTTGACGGTGTATTCCGACCTGACTATGAGATACCGAGACCGTCTGTTTGTGCCGGAGTCTTGCCGAGAGGAGGTACTCCGAGAGTTCCATCATTCACGCCTTGCGGTGCATCCGGGAGGCACTAAGATGTATCGGGATTTGGGTCGCCAGTTCTGGTGGCGGGGTATGAAGAGAGATGTGGCAGCTTTCGTATCTAAGTGCCTTACTTGTCAGCAAGTGAAGGCCGAACATCAGAGGCCGGCGGGTTTGTTGCAACCCTTGCCTATTGCCGAATGGAAGTGGGAACACGTCACTATGGACTTCGTTGTGGGTCTTCCGAGGACTCAGCGAGGTAGTGATGCAATTTGGGTGATTGTAGATCGGTTGACTAAGTCGGCGCATTTCATTCCTATGCGCGTGAGAGATTCGGTTGATCATCTTGCCAATTTGTACATTCAGGACATAGTGAGGTTACACGGGGTTCCAGTGACGATCGTCTTAGATAGAGATCCTCGTTTTACTGCCAGGTTGTGGCAGAGTTTGCAGAGTGCCTTAGGCACTAAGTTAACCTTTAGCACGGCTTATCATCCTCAGACTGACGGGCAGTCCGAGCGTACTATTCAGATCCTTGAGGATATGCTGCGGGGTTGTGTTCTAGACTTTAGTGGGTCGTGGGAGAGGCACTTGCCGTTGGTGGAGTTTGCCTACAACAACAGCTTCCAGTCTAGTATCGGTATGGCACCATTTGAGGCCTTGTATGGCCGACCGTGTAGATCTCCTGTTTGTTGGGCCGAGGTGGGTGATGCACCTCTGTTGGGTCCGGAGTTGGTGAGGGAATCAACGAAGAAAGTTGAGCTTATCCGTAAGAGACTTGTTACAACACAGAGTCGTCAGAAATCTTATGCCGACCGTAGGAGGAGATCTTTGGTGTTTGAGGTGGGTGATCATGTCTTTCTGAAGATATCACCTAGACGGGGTTTGATGAGATTTGGGAAGAGCGGGAAGTTGTCCCCTCGGTTCATTGGTCCGTTTGAGATCCTTGAGAGGATTGGCGAGGCTGCTTATCATTTAGCTTTACCACCGCAGTTGTCCGGAGTACATGACGTGTTTCATGTGAGTATGCTTCGGAAGTATGAGCCGGATCCATCACATGTGTTGGATTGGACTGATTTAGTGATTGATGAGGATGTTTCGTATGAGGAGAGACCGGTTCGGGTCTTGGATAGGCGGGATCAAGTTTTGCGAGGCAAAACCATCCCTTTGGTCAAAGTTTTGTGGTAACACCACGGAGTGGAGGAAACCACTTGGGAACGTGAGTTGGAAGTCCGCCAGAAATATCCGGACATATTTGTTGATTTGTAATCTTATAATTAGATTCTGTTATATTATTGAACTTAAGAGCTTTATATATGTCTTAAGTTGTAAAACATTGAGTTTGTATTGGTAAATGGGTGTATCTTGAAACTTGCTTCATTATAGAAGTTTAGTGTAATATTGCATCTGTTGAGTACATTGTTGAATGGGTTGTATATATCATGCGATTGAATATGATATGGGAATTGTTAACATTGAAAGGAATAATGCATAATAATGATACAGGTTGAGATATATGTTGTGTTATATATTTAATGTGAGATGCCTCTTGATAAAGAGATGAAATGACCAGTTTTGGGTCAAGATGTTTACTAATGAATTGTCAAAATAAAAAAAAAAAAAAAAAAAAAAAAAAAAAGAATCTGTTTTCAAAAACTTATGCTTAATTTCGGGAACGAAATTCTTTGAAGGGGGGGAGGTTATAGCGACCCCGGTCTTCTCCCATTTGATTATTGTATCCGGACTTAGGTTCCGTAGATTCTGTCATTGTATAATTGTTGTTGTTGTCCCTTATTTGCTCATTTGGACTTATAGGATGTGTTGGGCAGGTTTGTTTCAGGTTGGTTGGGTTTAGAAACCAAGTGTTGCTGTCCAGAATTTTGGATCTTCGCTCGAGCGAGGAGTTTGTCGCTCGAGCGAGCTGTTATTTTTGGTTCTTCGCTCGAACCGGGGTTTGGTAGCTCGAGCGAGAGGTTGCATCTGATTTGGACCTGTAGCTGTGCATTCTTGGCTCGAGCGAGCTTTTCTTCGCTCCAGCGTGTTAGTTCGTTCTTCGCTCGAGCGATAGTTCCTTCGCTCAAGCGTGTGTCTGGTTACAGACCTGAGGGTTTGAGTTCTTCGCTCGATCGAGTTTTCTTTCGCTCGAGCGAGCTTTTGGGTTGTTGGCTCGAGCAAGGCTTCCTTGGCTCGAGCGTAGCTTCTCTATGTCTTGTCGCTCGAGCGACCAAGTCTTCGCTTGAGCGAGCCTGTCAGGTTTAAATAGGCAGCAGCGTGTTTCAGATCTGTTTTTCATACACTTTCATATTCCAAAACCCTAGTTACGAGTTTTCTCTCCCTATACACACCTTCTCTCTTAGGATTGATCTACTTAGGGTGCGTTTCTACCCTATATACTTCATTAAAAAGAGTGTGTGAGTCGAGGGCTTCGTTTTAATCTGAATTGTTGGTTGTTTGGAGCACATTGGTATTTGGGCACTCATCTCTGTCTTCACCATTTGGGTTGTTTTCTTCGAGGTAGGGATTTCCTACTCCATTTTATAGGTTTTGTTCTAAGTTTTGGTATTTTGATATGTTGGGGATACTTTGGAAAATTTTGGGAAAAACCCTAGTTGTATTATTAAATTAATTTGTATAATTAATTCATGGAATTGGGAAAAGATGGTTAAATTCATGGAATTGGGGAATTTATGGATTAAATGGCGTAGTTGGATAATTTGAATCATTTGTCTATTGAATTGTTGACATAGTTATTTTCTGTTTAGAAATAACTATTTTGGGCTATCGGTGGAGGATAGTCGTGATTGTTGTAGACATTACATGTGGATTAGGAATAACTGAAACTAATCACATTGGTTAAGTCATTAATTTTGACTATTGCATTGATACAGAAAATATGTGTATTGATTGAGCATTGCATTTGCATACATTGTTTTGTGTGGGAGGAGATAGGGGATGTACTCCACGGTTTAGGGGAAGATAGGGGATGGACCTCTAAACCGGATTTTGTTTGGGAGGAGATAGGGGATGGACTCCATTAGCATCACTTTTATGTGTGCTTATTTATATAGAAGTGTTTTATTGATACAGCACTAAAATGTGTATCAATCTGGAAGTATGAAGTGTTTTGATTTGAGCTTGAGTCTCATTTGTTTGTTGATATTGGAAGGATGTGAATATGATATATGTAATTCACTGTTGTAAGTTTGGCCAGGTTCTGAGCCATGTTGATAAAATTGGAAAGTAAAACGTGTCTTAGACAATAGTGTCATGAGACTGTAAAATGAAGTAATTGATTACCTTGGTTAGCCATCTGTTGAATGCTATTGCTTTATTCATTGCTTATATGTGGTTTAGTATATTTCTTCTGGGCTGTGGCTCACCTTTTATGGGAACATCATTTTCAGGTTCAGGTGATAAGCTACCTCCAAGGACTTAGCTTGGAAGGACTTGGATTTTGAAGACTATTTTTAGTTATTTGTTTTTCATTGTTAGTACATGTAAACACACAAGCCTAGGGCTTTATTTATATTTGAGTTAGAACTCATATTTTGTGTCCAAGTGTTGGCTTGGAAAGATGTAAGCCGGTAGGGCATTTACTTTGATGTTACATGTAATGCTTTTGTTTCGTAAGACTCTGATGGATATTATAATGAATTATTAAAGTGTTTTCTTTAAATAATGCATGTCAATGATATATATAATGGGTTTATTTTTGAGGGCGTTACAGGCAGTGAGGTGTTAAAAGATTTAATGGGAAGTTTTGGAAGTAATTATAGAGCTGAATATGTGTTAGGGTGACCTTTTGTCCTGGGTTGATAGGAGCCCTTGTAAGTTCGAGATTGAGTGCAAAATTGCTTTCTTTGGCTTGGTTGAGTCATCATTTCTTTGTAAGTGCGTGTGGACAGTTTGTTAGTATTTGAACTGTTTAGACCCCTTTATGATCAGTTGAGTTTGGGAAGTGTGAATTTTGGGCTCATGAGGTGAAATTTTGAGAGGTGTTGAATTTGAGGGAAGGCGGTGAGTCGAGGTAGTGATGGTAAGGGGTTCAAGTGTGTTATTAACGAGGAAAGTCAAGGTAGTGACGGATACATTGGGTAGAAATTCGGCAAGGGGTGTAGTGAGCGTAGTCCTTCTTGGTATTCTTGTGAAGTGGGGTGAGCTAATCCTTACATGTTTTTAATCTTGTGTATATCTTAAGATCATTTGTTCGGAGTGTTATCCGGGTATGCGTTTTGATCAGTGTTGTTATTCCCTAGATAAGGATGATTGTAGCAGCTTGTTTTGCTAGAAAGGGTGTAGTTACAGGTGGTCGGTGGATGTCATAGTTGTGGTAATGGAATGTAATTTTCTGGTGATTTTCTATTGTTGTTTAACTTCTTATTGTCATGTTTAACGTGTTCTATTTCTATGTCATAACAAGATTACAATTTTATTTTTGAAGTGATTGTGTCATTGGTCGAATGATGATTGGGAGCGTTATTAATTAAAGTCTTTTGGAAAGGAAATTGGGAACTAAAACTTTGCTTGTTGGAAATTTGGTTGTTTTAAATTGGTAGTGGGTTTGTTTAATGCACCTAGATAAAAAGGGGATTTTGAATTTTGTGTGGGCGGGTAGCCCGAGGTTGGTTTCAAAAGTTGTCTTGTTGATGTTGTGGTTTGGGTCTTGGCGTAACAGTAGTGTTGTTTTTATGGCAAACAAAACAAATAAGAACAAAAGTTTATGATGGGCCTTGTTGTTTTCAATTTCAGAATTTTGGTGTGCCTGTTGTGGCAAGTTTTATTTATATAGTAAAAGTTGTAACTTAGAATTCATGACGGGTGCTAGGTAAGGTCTTATTTTTTTTTGTGTGTGGTTGTGTTCCTCGGCGTAGTTGGGTTATTATAGGCTAGAATTTCGCCTTTTGAGAGATTTTGCTTTGGGAATGTCTATGTTGTCATGTGAAGGGAAAGATGAAGATTTTGGGTGAATAGAGCATTCAGGGTGGTTATATGCGTTGAGGTGTTTTTGGGTTCAAAATAATTGAGTGTGATGTGCGTTTTGCTTGAAGTGTTAATTGTACCTTGCTACATGTTAGTGTCGCAAGTGATTTTGATGAGTTTCCATGCGTAGTTATAGCTCGAATTTCATTTTATTTTATCACATTACTATTGAGAAAAAGGTGGTCATGGCTGAGTAGTTTGTGGTGTTGTGGTTTTTGGGAAGTATTGTTGTGGTTATGATTGTGCATGTGGGTGTTGCTATAGCGATTCTAGTTTAAACCCGACCCGTTCATTGTTTTGGATCCAGGATTTCTTGCCTTGATGGTTGTGCATGTCTTTTTCCATTTTTTTCCTTGTTGAGATTAGTTATTGGAGTGTCTTGGTGGTGTTTGAAATAAGTTGGGAGTTAGTTTTTCAAAACTGTTGCTGCCTAGATTTTGACTTGTTCGCTCGAGCAAACTTTCTTGCACTCGAGCAAACTTTGAGAACTTCTAGTACCTTTGTAGGTTTGCAAAACTATTGGGAGTATGGCATTCTTCTCTCGAGCGGTGCTTCTTGTGCTCGAGTAGTCTTTTAGAACTTTCAATACTTTTGCAGGCCCACAAAAGTACCGGAAGGGTGGTGTTCTTTGCTCGAGTGATACTTTGTTCGTTCAAGTGGCCTTTCTTTTTGTGTCTAGTCGCTCGAGCGGTGTTTTGGTCGCTCGAGTGATCTGCACATATATCAGTCTATAAAAATCACTTTTTGAGTCACTCTTTCATATATCTCCCTCTCTCTCTAAACATTTCGAAACCCAAAATATATATTCTCTCTCTCTAAAACTGATCTTCAACCTCCAAATACATTCAATCTATTAATCTCTACACCCTAGTCCCTTTGATAAAAAGGTATAGGTCACCTAGAGCTTCATTTTAATCGGGGCAAAGTTGATTTTTGGCTTCGTCAAAGTTTTTTCTTTCTCTCCCTTGTCTTCAAACTTTGAGGTAGGGATTTCTCCACATTTTAGTATGATTTTTAACTTAATTATTTGTCTTTTCAAAGAAATCATGGGATTTAGAGATTTTGGTAAAAATCTAGGGTTTTGGTTTTCAAATCAAAAGAGGGTTTTCAAATGGATTCTTGAAAATGATTATGGGATTGTAAATGTGATTGAGTTGTGATAAAATGATGGATTTTTATCCTTGGAATTAGTTTATAAGGAAAAAGGGATTTTTCCTTAAAACGTGAATATTTGATTTTGTAAATAGAAATTGGAAATGATATTGGGTTTTATGAACTTAGAATGATGATGATGGTGGTGGTAGAGTTGGATATGTATTATCGCTCCCATCTTGAGATTTGGAAAGTATATCTTTATTGGAAATTATTTATCTATTTAGAGATATCTATTTGGGGCTATCGGTGGACGATAGTTATGATTGTTATAGAAATTGCATGAGAATTAGGTGAATTGAAACTAATTTTTCATCCATTTACATTGAGCATTGTTACATATTTAACACATTGAAAATGTATACTGTTTTGAGAAAAAATGGTGAATATCTTCGTGAATTTGGATAGGGAGTGTAGTTGTGGTATTAAGTTGGCCTGTGTATCCTTGGTGGAAGTCCAGAAACTCGCGTGGATAGGTGCCAAGCCTTCTGGTTAATATAGGTAAAAATGGCAATTGGTAGTGCTTGTAGCCTAGTTGTAGACATGTCTTAGAGATTTCCAATTTTGTATCTACTGCCCTATTTTCTATTGTAAAGGAAATGATTTCATGAATTGTGATATAAACCTGGAATTACATAGTTTTTGGAAAGAGATATAAAATGTTTTGGCTTGAGCACTGCATATGCATTCACCTTATAACTCTGTTAAGATTCATACACTATGTTAGAGTATCTTTACTGGGCTTTGGCTCACCCTATATGGAAAATCATTTTCAGGTGCTGATGATATGCCTCCGCCAAGGCCGTGGTTTGGGAGGATTTAGAGCCGCGAGCTTCTCATTTTGTTTTTGTTGTAATTATCTTGTACAAGCCTATGGTTTTATTTGTGTTGAGTTTAAAATCACTTTTGTTGTAACAAAGTATCGTCTTGGAAAGTTGTAGCCGTCAAAGCATTTATTTATTTGTTTAACTTTTATTTCATATCATTAACTTGTTGCACATGCTATAGATTAACAGTTAGGACTTATGAATGTGTAACTCCATGTGTTACCTTTTGTACAACTAGAATCATATGAATGGAAGGATATTATATTCAGAACTGTGTTGTTATTTAATAAATATTGTGATATGATTTTATTGTTATATTTTTGGGGCATTACAACTTGGTATCAGAGCTACCGGGTTTGAATACTTTGGGATTGTAGGAAGTGGTTATTACCACAATGAGTTTCTTGCTAGATTATATTAGGAATAGACCTAATATGCTATGTGATAACTTGCTTATGTGGCAAGATAGGTATGAAATTTAATTTCTAGGATCTTGATTAGGTTTACGAGTTTCTAGACGTCCTGTTAGAAAAGTACTTGATCATTGCTATTTCTAACCGGAACTCTGGCAACGTCGCAATATGATCATTATCTAGAAAGAAAATTAGTATGTGTTATGTGACTACATGCTTATGTGGAGTGAATTACTTGTTGTCCACCGTATTAGGACGCGAGTGAGTTAGCTTCAGCACATTTGTAAATGCCCTAATTTCTTGTGTTACCTTCATTAGGATGTCAGGACGTGGACGTGGTGTTGGTAGGCATGGCAGGCTTAGACAACAGGAGATGCTGTTACTAGATGATATTTCGGCACAGGAGGAAGGGGTTAGTCAGGCCAATGTGGCCGAACCAGTTGGTCAGCGGGCCATGGGCACCTTGGCCCCGTGAAATGGCTGGAGCTTTGCAGGAATCCATGGACATTCTTAGAGTTGAAAATCAAGTCCAGGCCCATGCAGTTGAGACAGGGTCGTCTTTTTTGAAGAGGGAGTTCTTTTGGTCTAATCCGGATGAGTTTTTAGGAGATCCGAAGGAGCCACTGAAGGTAGGTGAGTGGCTAAAGTAGATGGTGAAGACATTTGAGATGCTTGGCATCGAGGATGATGGGCTGAGAATGACCTTGGCATCCTTCCAGCTAAAAGGGAGATACGTGTCAATTGGGTGACTTGGGAGGCCTTTGTCAACGCTTTCTAGGACAAGTTTTTACCTCCCACTGCTAGGGAGAAGTTGAGAGAGTAGTATCTGAAGCTCAAGCAGCTTAACACACAGGTGGCTGAGTTTGAGGCTTTATTTACCAGTTTATCGAGGTTTGCACCTAAGCTTGTAGGAATGGAGGAACGCTGTTGTTTCGAGTTTGAGAACAGGTTAAGGACTGGACTCCTTTTCAAGGTGGCCGCGTCCATGATTAGGGATTATGATCGTCTCGTGAAGGCGGCGGCTCACTTAGAGACTGTGATTTAGACTGAGGAGGAAAGGATGAGGGGCTCCAAACAGAGCAGTTAGGAGCTTCAGGGGAAGACTCGAGACAGCAAGAGGCAGAGGGGTTCCACCCCACAACAAGCCCAAGGACCTGTCTAGGTCCACTTTCCCAGTACCGAGTTCGGGTTCTGAGAGAGGTGGTCAGAAAGGGATCACTTGCTTTATATAGCGACCCCGGTCTTCTCCCATTTGATTATTGTATCCGGACTTAGGTTCCGTAGATTCTGTCATTGTATAATTGATGTTGTTGTCCCTTATTTTCTCATTTGGACTTATAGGATGTGTTGGGCAGGTTTGTTTCAGGTTGGTTGGGTTTAGAAACCAAGTGTTGCTGTCCAGAATTTTGGATCTTCGCTCGAGCGAGGAGTTTGTCGCTCGAGCGGGCTGTTATTTTTGGTTCTTCGCTCGAGCCGGGGTTTGGTAGCTCGAGCGAGAGGTTGCGTCTGATTTGGACCTGTAGCTGTGCATTCTTGGCTCGAGCGAGCTTTTCTTCGCTCGAGCGTGTTAGTTCGTTCTTCGCTCGAGCGATAGTTCCTTCGCTCGAGCGTGTGTCTGGTTACAGACCTGAGGGTTTGAGTTCTTCGCTCGATCGAGTTTTCTTTCGCTCGAGCGAGCTTTTGGGTTGTTGGCTCGAGCAAGGCTTCCTTGGCTCGAGCGTAGCTTCTCTGTGTCTGGTCGCTCGAGTGACCAAGTCTTCGCTCGAGCGAGCCTGTCCAGTTTATATACACAGCAGCGGGTTTTGATCAGTCTTTTTCATCTTCTTTTGATTCCAAACCCTAGGTCCGACTTCTCTCTCTCCCTACTCACCTTCTTTCTTAGATTTGATCTATTTAGAGGGTGTTTCTACCCTAGTTGCTTTATTAAAAATATAGAGGGAGTCGAGGGCTTTCATTTAATCTGAACATTTGGCGATTTGGAGCACATTGGTATTTGGGCACTCATCTCTGTCTTCACCATTTGGGTTGTTTTCTTCGAGGTAGGGATTTCCTACTCCATTTTATAGGTTTTGTTCTAAGTTTTGGTATTTTGATATGTTGGGGATACTTTGGTAAATTTTGGGACAAACCCTAGTTGTATTATTAAATTAATTTGTATAATTAATTCATGGAATTGGGGAATTCATTGATTAAATGGCGTAGTTGGATAATTTGAATCATTTGTCTATTGAATTGTTGGCATAGTTATTTTCAGTTTAGAAATAACTGTTTTGGGCTATCGGTGGAGGATAGTCGTGATTGTTGTAGACATTGCATGTGGATTAGGAATAACTGAAACTAATCACATTGGTTAAGTCATTAATTTTGACTATTGCATTGATACAGAAAATACGTGTATTGATTGAGCATTGCATTTGTATACATTGTTTTGTGTGGGAGGAGATAGGGGATGTACTCCACGGTTTAGGGGAAGATAGGGGATGGACCTCTAAACCGGATTTTTGTTTGGGAGGAGATAGGGGATGGACTCCATTAGCATCACTTTTATGTGTGCTTATTTATATAGAAGTGTTTTATTGATACAGCACTAAAATGTGTATCAATCTGGAAGTATGAAGTGTTTTGATTTGAGCTTGAGTCTCATTTGTTTGTTGATATTGGAAGGATGTGAATATGATATATGTGATTCACTGCTGTAAGTTTGGCCAGGTTCTGAGCCATGTTGATAAAATTGGAAAGTAAAACGTGTCTTAGACAATAGTGTCATGAGACTGTAAAACGGAGTAATTGATTATCTTGGTTAACCATCTGTTGAATGCTATTGCTTTATTCATTGCTTATATGTGGTTTAGTATATTTCTATTGGGTTGTGGCTCACCCTATATGGGAACATCATTTTCAGGTTCAGGTGATAAGCTACCTCCAAGGACTTAGCTTGGAAGGGACTTGGATTTTGAAGACTATCTTTAGTTAATTGTCTTTATTTATTAGTACATGTAAACATCCAAGCCTAGGGCTTTTCTTGTATTGAGTTAGAACTCATCTTTTTGTTATCCAAGTGTTGGCTTGGAAAGATGTAAGCCTGTAGGGCATTTTAATCGATGTTACATGTAAAGCTTTTATTTAGTAATACTCTGATGAATGAATTAATAAATTGTTTTCTTTAAATAATGCATGTCAATGATATATATATATACTGTGCCAGAGGAGATTCCGGCAGTTCAGGAGGGAATTGGCCAGGCCAATGTGGCCGACCCAGTAGGCCAGCAGGCTATGGGCGCTCTAGCCCGAGAGATAGTAGGGGCATTCAGGGAGTCAGTAGGCATTCTCAGAGCTGAGAATCAAGCTCAGGTTGTTGTGGCGGATGCAGGACCTTCCTTTCTGAAGAGGGAGTTCTTCCGGTCTAACCCGGATGAATTTGTGGGTGATCCTAAAGAGCCGCTTAAGGCAGATGAATGGCTCGAACAGACAACGAAGACGTTTGAGATGCATGGCATCGAAGACGAAGGGTTGAAAGTGACCTTGGCATCTTTCCAGTTGAAGGGGGATGCGGGTCAGTGGTGGAAGTTTACTAAGGGGCGTATAGGAGGTACGTGGGAGGCTTTTGTGAATGCTTTCCAGGAGAAGTTCTTATCTCCAGCAGTCAGGGAGAAGTTGCGAGACCAGTTTTGTCAGCTTAAGCAGGCGAGTTCTTCAGTGGCCGAATTTGAGGCTACATTCACTAGTTTGTCCAGGTTTGCACCTGAGTTGGTGGCGTCTGAGGAACGCCGTTGTATTGAGTTTGAGAAGAAGTTGAGGCGTGGCCTCAAGCTGAGAGTTGGGGGAACTATGATTCGGGATTATGGGCGTATGGTTGATGCTGCAGCCCACATGGAAATCATAATGCAGGAGGAGGAGGAAGGACAGAAGGGCTCCAAAAGGAGTCAGGATGGTCAGAGTGATGGTAGGAGACAGAAGGGTTTTAATCCTCAGCAGTCTCAGGGTAGCTTTTCTAGATCGACTTTTCCTGTGCCGAGTGCCAGTTCGGGAAAAGGCAGTCAGGGAGACATTACCTGTTTCAAGTGTGGCCAGCTGGGCCACAAGTCTCCAGTTTGTCCTCAGAGGGGAGGAGTGCAGAGAGCAGCATCATCTTCGGCTCGATCTCAGAGCCAGAGTCAGGGTAGAGGTCAGCCACTCTCGTGTTATCAATGTGGTCAGCCAGGGCATATGAAGAGGTATTGCCCGCAGTTGGGTGGCACACCTGGTGCATCTGGTTTGAGGCAGATTCAGGGTCAGCAGCCAGCTCAGTCGGGTCAGGCCTCGATGGCCAATCAGGGGGCTTCATCGTCCCAATCAGTGCAGCAATCTTATGCTCCTAGGGGTGAGCAGGTTGATCAGAGGTCGTCTGGGCGCGTGTACGCTGTTACCGCGCAGGATCTTGTACCGGCACCATCAGTTGTGAGAGGTACCTTCTTGTTTTGCAACTTGGTTGCTAATGTTTTGATTGATACGGGTGCATCTCATTCCTTTGTGTCTGCTGCATTTGCATCTGTTTTGGAGTTGGAGTTAGCACAGTTAGCATCTCCTATTTGTGTAGTGTCACCTCTTGGGGGTGAATTGATTTTGAAACAAGGTGTTAGGGGTTGTGATATAGAGGTTGATTATCATAGAATTCCATTTTCCTTTGTAGTTATACCTATGAAGGGTTTCGATGTAATTTTGGGTATGGACTGGTTATCGTCATACCGGGCAGTTATTGATTGCTACCGCCAAAGGGTCACTTGTTGTACCGTGAGCGGAGAGTATTTTCATTTTCTGGGGGACCGGGTGGGTAATGTGTTGCCACCGGGGTATGTTCCGCGAGGACGGAGTGAGCTTAGTGGTCTACTTGCTAACCTTTCGATTAGTGAGGATGATGAGTCTCAGATTGTGTTGCCAAGGGTGGTTTGTGAGTACTCGGACGTCTTTCCCGAGGATCTTGTTGGTTTGCCACCGCATCGAGAGATTGAGTTCTCTATTGACCTAGTGCCCGGCACGGCACCGATTTCTATGGCATCTTATCGTTTTGCCCCAGCCGAGTTAGTTGAGTTGAAGATTCAGCTCCAGGAGTTGCTAGATAAGGGCTTTATACGTCCTAGTGTTTCGCCGTGGGGAGCACCGGCCCTCTTTGTTAAAAAGAAAGGTGGTGCTTTGAGACTTTGTATAGATTACCGGAAATTGAATCGGGCTACGGTTAAGAATAAGTACCCTATGCCTCGTATAGATGATCTGTTTGACCAGTTGAAGGGTTCCCGTTGTTTCTCTAAGATAGACTTGAGATCGGGTTACCACCAGTTGAGGGTCAGGGAGGAGGATATTCCGAAGACGGCATTCCGTACACGGTATGGCCACTATGAGTTTCTGGTGATGCCATTTGGGCTCACCAATGCACCGGCAGTTTTTATGGATTTGATGAACCGGATCTTCCGGAAATTCTTGGATCGGTTTGTAGTCGTTTTTGTGGATGATATCCTTATCTATTCGCCTTCTGAGGAGGAGCACGAGAACACTTGAGAGTGGTGCTTGAGTTACTTAGAGCCCATAGGCTGTATGCCAAGTTTGGGAAGTGTGAGTTCTGGCTGAGGGAAGTCAAATTCTTAGGCCACGTGGTATCCGGGAAGGGGTGTCTGTTGATGTATCCAAGGTTGAGGCAGTGCAGGATTGGGCACAGCCTAAGAGTGTGTTTGAGATCCGCAGTTTTCTGGGATTAGCTGGGTATTACCGTCGGTTTGTGAAAGATTTCTCCAGGTTAGCGTCACCGTTGACTAGACTGACTCGGAAGGGAGTCAAATTTGTACGGGGTGAGACTTGTGAAAAGTCGTTCCAGGAGTTAAAAGTTAGACTGACCACCGCTCCAGTATTGATTATTCCAGAGAGAGGGTTGGGTTATGCAGTCTATTGTGACGCCTCACGAGAGGGTCTGGGTTGTGTATTAATGCAAGAAGGGAAAGTAGTTGCCTATGGCTCACGTCAGTTGAAAATTCACAAGCAAAATTACCCTACGCATGATCTAGAGTTAGCAGCTGTGATATTTGCCTTGAAGATTTGGAGGCATTACCTTTTTGGTGAGAAATTTGAGGTATTCTCGGATCATAAGAGTCTGAAATATTTGTTTACACAGAAAGATTTGAATTTGAGGCAGAGGAGGTGGATGGAATTTATAGAGGATTATGACTTTGAGTTACATTATCATCCGGGAAAGGCCAATGTGGTGGCCGATGCCCTTAGCAGAAAACCTGTTGGTGTCATAGCTAGTATAGCCATCCGAGAATGGGAGATGTTGGGTACACTTGGGGAGTTTGACTTACTTCTGGGCGAATCCGTAGAGGCTACGGCCTTGTTTTCTGTTGTTGTACAGCCTACACTCGTGACTCGAGTGTTAGAGGCTCAGAGGGGTGACCTTGAGGTAGAAACCCTCCGTGAGAAGATTTCTGGTGGGAAGGTTGAGAAGGGTTTGGCAGTGTATCCCGACCTCAGTGTGAGATACCGAGACCGTCTGTTTGTGCCGGAGTCTTGTCGAGAGGAAGTACTCCGAGATTTTCATCATTCACGCCTTGCGGTGCATCCGGGAGGCACTAAGATGTATCGGGATTTGGGTCGCCAGTTCTGGTGGCAGGGTATGATGAGAGATGTGGCAGCTTTCGTATCTAAGTGCCTTACTTGTCAGCAAGTGAAGGCCGAACATCAGAGGCCAGCGGGTTTGTTGCAACCCTTGCGTATTATCGAGTGGAAGTGGGAACACGTCACTATGGACTTCGTTGTGGGTCTTCCGAGGACTCAGCGAGGTAGTGATGCTATTTGGGTGGTTGTAGACCGGTTGACTAAGTCGGCGCACTTCATTCCTATGCGCGTGAGAGATTCGGTAGATCATCTTACCGACTTGTACATTCGGGACATAGTGAGGTTACACGGGGTTCCAGTGACGATCGTCTCAGATAGAGATCCTCGTTTTACTGCCAGGTTGTGGCAGAGTTTGCAGAGTGCCTTAGGCACTAAGTTGACCTTTAGCACGGCTTACCATCCTCAGACTGACGGGCAGTCCGAGCGTACTATTCAGATCCTTGAGGATATGCTGCGGGGTTGTGTTCTAGACTTTAGTGGGTCGTGGGAGAGGCACTTGCCGTTGGTGGAGTTTGCCTACAACAACAGCTTCCAGTCTAGTATCGGTATGGCACCATTTGAGGCCTTGTATGGCCGACCGTGTAGATCTCCTGTTTGTTGGGCCGAGGTGGGTGATGCACCTCTGTTGGGTCCGGAGTTGGTGAGGGAAACGACGGAGAAAGTTGAGCTTATTCGTAAGAGGCTTGTTACAGCACAGAGTCGTCAGAAATCTTATGCCGACTGTAGGAGGAGACCTTTGGTGTTTGAGGTGGGTGATCATGTCTTTCTGAAGATATCACCTAGACGGGGTTTGATGAGATTTGGGAAGAGCGGGAAGTTGTCCCCTCGGTTCATTGGTCCGTTTGAAATCCTTGAGAGGATTGGCGAAGCTGCTTATCGTTTAGCTTTACCGCCGCAGCTGTCCGGAGTACATGACGTTTTTCATGTGAGTATGCTTCGGAAGTATGAGCCGGATCCATCACATGTGTTGGATTGGACCGATGTAGTGGTTGATGAGGATGTCTCATATGAGGAGAGACCGATTCGAGTCTTGGATAGGCGGGATCAAGTTTTGCGAGGCAAAACCATCCCTTTGGTCAAGGTTTTGTGGAAACATCACGGAGTAGAGGAATCCACTTGGGAACGTGATTTGGAAGTCCGCCAGAAATATCCGGACCTGTTTATTGAATTGTAATCTTTTAATTAGATTCTGTTATATGGTTGAACTTAAGAGCTTTATATATGTCTTAAGTTGTAAAACATTGAGTTGTGTTGGTAAATGGGTGTATCTTGAAACTTGCTTCATTATAGAAGTTTAGTGTAACATTGCATCTGTTGAGTACATTGTTGAATGGGTTGTATATATCATGCGATTGAATATGATATGGGAATTGTTAACCTTGAGTGGAATAATGCATAATAATGATACAGGTTGAAATATATGTTGTGTTATATATTTAATGTGAGATGCCTCTTGATAAAGAGATGAAATGACCAGTTTTGGGTCAAGATGTTTACTAATGAATTGTCAAAAAAAAAAAAAAGAAGAATCTATTTTCAAAAACTTATGCTTAATTTCGGGGACGAAATTCTTTGAAGGGGGGAGGTTATAGCGACCCCGGTCTTCTCCCATTTGATTATTGTATCCGGACTTAGGTTCCGTAGATTCTGTCATTGTATAATTGATGTTGTTGTCCCTTATTTTCTCATTTGGACTTATAGGATGTGTTGGGCAGGTTTGTTTCAGGTTGGTTGGGTTTAGAAACCAAGTGTTGCTGTCCAGAATTTTGGATCTTCGCTCGAGCGAGGAGTTTGTCGCTCGAGCGGGCTGTTATTTTTGGTTCTTCGCTCGAGCCGGGGTTTGGTAGCTCGAGCGAGAGGTTGCGTCTGATTTGGACCTGTAGCTGTGCATTCTTGGCTCGAGCGAGCTTTTCTTCGCTCGAGCGTGTTAGTTCATTCTTCGCTCGAGCGATAGTTCCTTCGCTCGAGCGTGTGTCTGGTTACAGACCTGAGGGTTTGAGTTCTTCGCTCGATCGAGTTTTCTTTCGCTCGAGCGAGCTTTTGGGTTGTTGGCTCGAGCAAGGCTTCCTTGGCTCGAGCGTAGCTTCTCTGTGTCTGGTTGCTCGAGCGACCAAGTCTTCGCTCGAGCGAGCCTGTCCAGTTTATATACACAGCAGCGGGTTTTGATCAGTCTTTTTCATCTTCTTTTGATTCCAAACCCTAGGTCCGACTTCTCTCTCTCCCTACTCACCTTCTTTCTTAGATTTGATCTATTTAGAGGGTGTTTCTACCCTAGTTGCTTTATTAAAAATATAGAGGGAGTCGAGGGCTTTCATTTAATCTGAACATTTGGCGATTTGGAGAACATTGGTATTTGGGCACTCATCTCTGTCTTCACCATTTGGGTTGTTTTCTTCGAGGTAGGGATTTCCTACTCCATTTTATAGGTTTTGTTCTAAGTTTTGGTATTTTGATATGTTGGGGATACTTTGGTAAATTTTGGGACAAACCCTAGTTGTATTATTAAATTAATTTGTATAATTAATTCATGGAATTGGGAAAAGATGGTTAAATTCATGGAATTGGGGAATTCATTGATTAAATGGCGTAGTTGGATAATTTGAATCATTTGTCTATTGAATTGTTGGCATAGTTATTTTCAGTTTAGAAATAATTGTTTTGGGCTATCGGTGGAGGATAGTCGTGATTGTTGTAGACATTGCATGTGGATTAGGAATAACTGAAACTAATCACATTGGTTAAGTCATTAATTTTGACTATTGCATTGATACAGAAAATACGTGTATTGATTGAGCATTGCATTTGCATACATTGTTTTGTGTGGGAGGAGATAGGGGATGTACTCCACGGTTTAGGGGAAGATAGGGGATGGACCTCTAAACCGGATTTTTGTTTGGGAGGAGATAGGGGATGGACTCCATTAGCATCACTTTTATGTGTGCTTATTTATATAGAAGTGTTTTATTGATACAGCACTAAAATGTGTATCAATCTGGAAGTATGAAGTGTTTTGATTTGAGCTTGAGTCTCATTTGTTTGTTGATATTGGAAGGATGTGAATATGATATATGTGATTCACTGCTGTAAGTTTGGCCAGGTTCTGAGCCATGTTGATAAAATTGGAAAGTAAAACGTGTCTTAGACAATAGTGTCATGAGACTGTAAAACGGAGTAATTGATTATCTTGGTTAACCATCTGTTGAATGCTATTGCTTTATTCATTGCTTATATGTGGTTTAGTATATTTCTATTGGACTGTGGCTCACCCTATATGGGAACATCATTTTCAGGTTCAGGTGATAAGCTACCTCCAAGGACTTAGCTTGGAAGGGACTTGGATTTTGAAGACTATCTTTAGTTAATTGTCTTTATTTATTAGTACATGTAAACATCCAAGCCTAGGGCTTTTCTTGTATTGAGTTAGAACTCATCTTTTTGTTATCCAAGTGTTGGCTTGGAAAGATGTAAGCCTGTAGGGCATTTTAATCGATGTTACATGTAAAGCTTTTATTTAGTAATACTCTGATGAATGAATTAATAAATTGTTTTCTTTAAATAATGCATGTCAATGATATATATATATATATATATATATATATTGGGTTGATTTTTGAGGGCGTTACACTTTAAGTGTGGCCAGCTGGGCCACAAGTCTGTAGTTTGCCCGCAAGGAGATGGAGAGCAACAATCTGCCTATGTATTATCAGTGTGGGTAGTCAGGGCACTTGAGGAGGTCTTGCCCTCAAACAGGTAGCACATCTGGTGTGTCTGGTTCGAGGCAGACATAGAGCCATCAGCCTGCACTATCAGCTCAGGCCTCAAGGGCTAATCAAAGAGCCTCTTCAGGTCAATCCGTGTATTAGACTTATGCTCCGAAGGGTGAACAGGTGGAGTAGAGACCTATGAGGCGTGTGTATGTTGTTACTATGCTAGATTTGTTGCCAGCACCTTCGGTAGTGAGAGATAACTTCTTGTTGTGTAATTCTATTGCCAAATTGGTGCATCGCATTCTTTCATTTCGTCTGCATTCGTATCAACATTGGTGTTAGAAGTAACTCAGTTAGCATCTCCACTCAGGGTAGAGTCACCTATTGGTGGTGAGGTTGTGTTGGACTAGGGGTGTCAGGAATGTGAAATAGAGGTTGCCAGTTGCCAACTTTCTTTTGATTTTGTGTTGATTAACATGTCGAATTTTGATTTTTTTTTTTTTTTTTTTGCATGGATTGGTTGTCATCCTATCGGGCCATTATAGACTGTTACCGTCAAAGAGTCATGGTGTGCACCTCGAGTGGTGGTTGTTTTTATTTCCTGGGGAACCGAGTTGATAGAGCCTTGTTGCTAGTGTGTGATCTGTGTGGTTGGGGCGAGCTTAGTCTTCTTCTTGCTACATTCTTGGGTGTTGAGAGTGATGTGGTTCAAGTAGAGTTGCCAAGGATAGTTTGTGAATACCCAAACGTCTTTCTCGAGGATCTCACTAGTTTGCCACCTCATCTTGAGATTGAGTTCTCTATTGATTTAGTGCCTGGCACGACACCGATTTCCATGATACCGTATAGCTTTGCACCCGCCGACTTGAGTGAGTTGAAGATTTGACTCCAAGAATTGCTAGATAAGGGTTTTATCCACCCTAGTACTTCATCTTGAGGAGCACTGACTCTCTTTGCCAAGAAGAAGGATAGCAGATTGTAACTTTATATTGATTACGGAAAGTTGAACTGAGTAATTGTTAAGAACAAATACCCATTGCCTCCTATAGATGACTTATTTGACCAGTTGAAAGGGGTTTTGTTGCTTTTCTAAGATAGACTTGAGATTGCGTTATCACCAGTTGAGAGTAAAGGAGGAGGATATCTAGAAGATGGCATTCCATATGCGGCATGACCATTATGAGTTCCTAGTGATGCCTTTTAGGTTAACCAATGCACGAACCTTACTTTATGGATTTGATGAATCGGATCTTTCGTGAGTTTCTAGACCATTTTGTAGTTGTCTTTGTTGATGACATTTTGATTTACTCACCCTCTGAGGAGGAACACGAGGAACACTTGCAGATTGTCCTTGAATTACTTCGAGCCCCCAAATTGTATGCTAAGTTTGGGAAGTGTAAGTTCTGGTTGAAAGAGGTGAAATTCTTAGGCCATGTGGTATCCAGGAAAAGGGTGACTGTAAATTCCTCTAAGATAGAGGTAGTGCAAGATTGGAAACAACTTAAGAATGCCTTTGAGATCCGGAGTTTCTTGGGGTTAGCTGGGTATTACCATCATTTTGTCAAAGATTTCTCTAGATTGGCAAGTTTGTATGGAGTGAGACTTGTAAGAAATAGTTTCAAGAACTTAAGGTTAGACTTACCACTGCTCCAGTGTTGATTATTCTGGAAATGGGTTTGTGTTATTCGGTGTATTATGATACAAAAGGGGAAGGTAGTAACTTATGGCTCACGACAGCTAAAAACACACGAGAGAAACTATCCTACTCAACAATGATTTCTGCCTTGAAAATCTGGAGAGATTATCTTTATGGCGAGAGATTTAAGATCTTTTCCGATCATAAGAGTTTGAAGTATCTGTTTTTACAAAAAGATTTGAATTTGAGGTAGAGAAATGGATGAAGTTTATGGAGAATTACGACTTTGATTTGCATTATCATCCGGGGAAGGCCAATGTAGTGGCCGATACATTGAGTAAGAAATCCATTAGTAGTGTAACTTACATCTTGGTGAGCCTGTTGAGTTGGCAGCTTTGCTTACTATAGTTGCACAACCTACTATAACATGCCCAGGGAGTACCCGTGTGCGTTAAACAGTTCGGACCCTCAATTTCTCTGATATAGTCTCTCGAGTGCAATGTGAAACACAAATGAGAGTTCAAATTTGGCAACTTTTATTGAAAATCTATTTTATTGCAATTTTGTCAAAAATGGACTGCGTCATTAGATCTCAGAGTCGCCACCTACTATTTATTTTGGGAATATTAGGAAACCTGTGACTCGTGCCAAGGCCACTGTTCGTCGTAATTAAGGATGCTTGGCTCAAAACCTTAGGTATGAAAGGGGAAGGTCATTAAATGAGTACCCCCGCTCACTCGAATAAAAGATCAGCCTTTACTAAACCATGATATGAATTTTATTTTCTTTATATGTTCATGTTCTGATTATTTAAGAAATCCTAAAATTTACAATGTAAAGCATACGAGTATAGACAATGCCATTCATTTTAGAACAATTTGATTTCATGTATTATGAAAGAGTTTTGAAGATGTACAACCCAAATAAATTGAGTTTACAAAAATGAAAAATCAGTATCATTCCAAATTAAGCGACACAACCTCCATCCATTGGCATTCATATAGTTATATCAAGTAAGCAAGTAGCCACATGGTAGAATGCTTAAACATAATAAGAAAAACACATACAAGCGGGATGCTAAAGCATAAAAACTTACATATTTACCGATGTCCCGTGAACAACTACAAAACAAAGTTAGTAAAATATGCATGATCTTATATACAAAAAAAAATCCTAATGCAATCCGCTCATGAGATGCAACTAAAGATTCGGCTTCTAAGATATGACATGTGAATTATCTAAAAAACATGAGGTAGCGCATATAATCACATAGGAATTGATTAAATCCACAAATGCAAACTTAGCCAAATCAAGATGCATGAAACACGGATGCAAGGCATGGATATAATGAAAAACAAAATATGATGCGTATTCACCAATAAAGAAAAGCAAGTAAAAGAACGGGATAGAGAAAAGCGGGGTGCAAAATTATTACAACATTTTAAATATTACAAATTCGAGGGAGATGAATAACTATTACAATACAATATAAAAATCCTCATAAACACTCAAAATAAAATAAACATAAGAAAATGGCAGCTTCAAACGCCTCAAAGACCATTGGAGGCTGATTTTCTTAACATTGGAAGGCTGCCCGGTTTTTCCTAGAGGTTGTAGGCATGGTCATGAAGGTTGCGAGTGCGATGGTGTACTTTTAGTTGGCTACCCGGCCAACTAACGGGCTGGGTAGCTTGATAAGCAGGGCCAAACTCTATTTTCTTATATTTCAACAATAAAAATAGAACTAAAAACAATATCTATGGGAGTCTCAACTCACTACTTTCAGTTAGATTACAACAATATATAATATAACAAAAAATCAAAGCAAAAGAGCAAAATAATTAAGAAACACAATGGGTTCAATATGACATCTGATTGAACCCAACTCAATTTTATATCTTGTGCCTCTTTTAGTCCAATTTTATTAGCCCTTTTTATTATCTTTCGATTCTTTAATCATTTTGTCCAAAAGTGATAATTACATCCACTAATGATGAGAAACATCAAATAAGAAGTTTGTTCCTAGCATGAGAGAGAAAGATGTAATGCCCTGGTAATAAACCTCTGAAGAGATTAAACCATTTAGCATGGAAGGTCTCTTTCTCACGCTTAAAAAAAAACTAAAACAACATATATGGGACTCTTAATTCACCATTTTCAATTAGATTACAACAATATACAATATAACAAGAAATCAAAGCAAAAGAGCAAAAATAAGTAAGAAATACAAGAAAATGAAATAAATTGAAAATTCAGCTCTTCATGAAAGGATTAATTTCATGATTTCCAAACTTCTTTTTGATCACCCTCAAGCGCATGAATTATGTTCTCAATCCTCAATTTGAAAGCTTGGAATTCTTGCTAGAATGATGGATTGGAGGTGTATGTGGTGAAAAGTGATTATCTCTCTTATTTTTGCACACTTTTACCAACACCCACTCTTTCTCTTGATCAAAGCTACTGAAATTCAAGTATTTTAGAATTTTTGGAGGAGTTTTGGGTGTAGAAAAGATGGAATTTTAGTTTGTATGGAAGATATAGGGTGTATTTGGAAGATAGGAGTGTGTTCAGCTCAAAAACTCAACTTTTCTCTAGCTCAAATGTTCTCTCCTTAGTCAATCCCCTTGCTTGTCTCAATAATCTGATGTATATATAGGCTAAGAAAGTATAAAAATGGTGGAAGACAAGGTGGAAGACAAAAGGAAGATAATGAAGCAAATGTAGTACTAATGGAGCTAATGGGAGACAAAAGTGGAGCATTATCTCTAATGGATCAAGCACTAGATAACGGAGGCTGAGTGTATATATATTTGGTGATGAATATATCATAAAATGGGTTAATGAGGTGTCCCAACCAAACCAAAACCCCAAAAAAAAAAATGGGTTTGATGCTATTTCGGGCCAGTTCAACAAAATTTGCTCTTACGTCCAACTTCAAACGGGCATATCTCCCTTATCTGGACTCGGTTTTAGGTGATTCGTGTATTTAAATTGAAGCCCCAGAAGTCTACTTTCCAATGGTGGTAGTCTCACATTTAAATTTCAAGTGTACAAAGAGATGTGTCTAATTTAGGGAAGGCTGTTAATTTCCCTTGGGCCAGGTCAACAAAATTTGCTCTTAAGCCCAACTTCAAATGAGCAAATCTCCCTTATCTGGACACAGTTTTAGGTGATTCTTGGGTCTAAATTGAATCCCCATAAATCTAATTTCCAATGGTGGTTGTCTCACATTTAAATTCCAAGTGTACGAAGAGATATGCCTAATTTATTAAAGGTTGTTCATTTCCTTCTTAATAATTTGATGCTTATTCTTTTTCTATACCAGTTTTCTTCTGTCCCCTCATATTTCCTTCAAATCAAAACCTATAAAGAAGATGTTTTGTAAATATTTTTTCAAAGAGTTCACCTCCCTTCTATTTATTTCCACTTTGTCCTTACTCAATTTACTGAAAAGTGTAATATTTTAAATGAAACGAGAGTGTCACAACATCAAAGAAACATTTGAAGAAAAATATATTTTCAAAAGAGGGTTTTAAGGTCTAAAATAGTTTGGCCAAAAAAATGTGTAAAGGTTGGAAATAAAGTTCAAATTCCATCTCTCTTACTGAGGATTCTGTGAGGAATACATTCTGATTGTCATCATTAGGTAATCAAAAGAAAGCGCCCAAGTCTTAGGGATTGTTAAAATGGGGTGTCCACAGTTGTCCCTCTTTGACAAAGCTTGAAGTCATTTTATGATGTGAGTGAATGTCAAAGCCCGAAGATGACCTTTTTGACAAGGCCGTTAGACTTAGGAAAACAAAAAAGATGCAATACATGTGGTTGAACCTAAAGGTTGCCTACGTATCCCATTGCAAGGAATAAAACCAGCATAGTTCAGGGATAAGAGGCTAATGATATACAAGAGGTTGAGCGATTTTGAAAGTGGGTTTGTCTCTTGTTCTTTTAAAATGATCTTATGAGTTTTGATCTTCGTTGATTAAAGAAAAAATGATTTTGGAAAGTTTTTTTTTTCAAAAGATTTGAGTTCTAAAGTTTTGGTGAGAAAGCCTAGAATTTGGGGATTTTTTTTTTAAGAGACTGAAAATCCATGAATGATATTGTTATATTTATTTTGTGTGTCAAAATAAATGGATATTTGGAAATTTTCTTATTTATATTTATATAAATGATGAATTTCAGAGAATATGAGAACTGTTGTTCATTTTGGAAATTATTGTTCAAAACGTTTAAATAGTCTTGAAATGACCAATTGTTGAGGATACTTGAGAAGATGATTGTGTTATTCCTTGGATGATGAATTGGAATAAAAGTATTTATATTCATCTTGTGTTATTGGCATATCAATTCATTTGATTACATTAAATTTTGAAAGTTGATTTAAAAACTTGTATTGAGAAAAGAATATTGAGAAACAAGTTTCCATAAATTGGTTTTGGGATAAATACGGTGATAAGTCTTGATAGGTGGTGTAGATGAAATTGAATAGGTGTCAAGCCTTCCAGTTAATATTGGTAAAAATGACAAATTATACGTGTCGAGCTTTCCAGTCAATGTTGGTAAAAATGACAAATTGGTAGTACTTGTATAGTCTACTTGCAGACACCGACCTAGAGATTACCAGAATCGTATTTAACGCTTTTGAAATAAATTGTTAAGTTTTGAACAATTGAAATTGCATGATATCATTGAGCATAATGGTTTTCAAAAGATGAAAATGTGATTTATCTTCAAAAATGGCATAGCATGGCATGTGCATTTCATCTCTTGAGACTTGTATAAAATGTATATACTTTGTTAAGAATATCCTACCGGGTTTTATGCTCACCCTACGAGATTTTTGTGCAAGAAAAGATGTGGTGATCCCACCCAACTAGGGGCGTGGAAGTATGTGTGTTGGGAGTACAATGCTCTTATTTTGCTGTGACTCTGTGTGCAAGCCAATAGCTGTGTTTGTGTGGATTTGAATAACCGTTTTGTGTAACCAGGCTCAAGCCTTGGAAACTTGCAAACCCCTTGGGGGTATTTATTTGTTTATTTACTTGTTGTTGGATTAACGTATTATGGCATGAAGAACTATTGTATCATGTAATGTAAGTTTGGAGATTTATATTCGGTTTTCCTTGAAAGAGCCATGATTGTTGTATTATCATTTGGGTTAGAAATTTGGAGCGTTACATAATCTATGTACGCAAATTTTGGGTTGTTAGTGAGACAGTTTCAAACACTCATTTTGAATTTTAAATAAAAAGAAAACCGAACTTAAAACACCTACATATTTGAAGTTGTCTAACAAATATTACAATTATTGATCCACATAGGGAAAAAAAAAATTGAATTTTAGAATAATCAATGATTATTTTATGGATTACCTGAAAAATTCAAAACTTTTCTTATGTGATCTCCTCCCTTTTATTTTTATTTTTAAACTTATTTTATTTTATTTTAAAGAAGGGTAAACATAGAAATTGAGCTACAATTGCAAATTAGCATCACTAAGGACCACAGAGGCTAAGAGAATGTGTTGCCTGCCTTATTACCAACCCTTGGAGTATGAGAAACGCAGTAGTTTCAGCAGCCCATGCTTGCCTCCACAATCTCTTGCACAATATGGCCAAAATCTGATAGCAAATACTTGCTCCCTTGAATAGCCTTGACAATGGACAGCACATAAGTTTCTTTTGTTTCTAATACTGTTTCTTTAATAGTTCTCCAAATAATGTATTTTATGATAGATTAATATACGAATAGATTTTTTTTATATATATAAAATGATATGAATTTATGTGATCATTTTATTTTTAATCAAAACATTTATTATTATAATTATAGTTTTAAACATGTTGTGGATACATTATTCTAAGCTATTTCTGTTTAAATTTTCTAGTTACAAATCAATTATCATGGTATCAATAGCCAATTAAATCTTGTAAATATATCTATCTATCTATCTATCTATACTATATATTAAGCAAAAGGGGGGTTTTTAACCCGAAGGCCTGTGGGAGCTTCAATATCTCACTCTGAATTTTCTAAATTTTTTATTAAAAAAAAACTCAGCATTTATTAACTTTTTTCAATCCACATATCTTTCCACATGCCTGCATTTATTGATTTGGTCAAAATCCACTGATCAGCATTTAAAATCCCCCATACAAATAATTATAGATACCCTTTTCAACTTCTCACATACACTATGGTTAGTGATAACATTGTTAAATTATTTTTATAAAAAATCTTAAAAAGACATAATTTATATATTAAAAAAAATCTAAAACAAATATAAATATCTATAATTATCTCGTGCATAGCACGGGTGATAGGCTAGTATATATTAAGGAAAAAAGTGTTTCTAACCCCGAAATCTTATGAGAGTTTCAATATCTCAATCTAAATTTCTTGATTTTTTGATTTTTAAAAAAAAAAAAACCTTACCATTTATTAACTTCTCTCAACCCCCAAACCTTACCCTTATAATAACACTTTAATGCATTAAGAACAAGCATAAAAGAAATAAAAAATGATAGAGATCCCAATACTAAAATTTCTACCAAATGTCTCACATGTGTGGGGGACCCACATGGAACCCACATGATGTGGGTCCCACACCCATGTGAGACATTTGGTAGAATTTTTAGGGTCTCTAGCTGTAACGCCCTCAAAATAATACAAATAAACCCAACATTCATGGCATCCATAGAAATAAGAGAATAAAGCATATTTCTATTTATCAGAGTATTCATTACAAAAGTATTATATGTTGACATCAAAAGTAAATGCCCTACGAGCTTACAACTTTCCAAGTCAACACTTGGTTACAAAAAGAGAGTACTAACTCAAAAACGCATTAAGCCCTCGGCTTGAATTTACATGTATTACCAAAATAACAAAATAACCAAAAGAGTCTTCAACTCCCAAAACCTCCCAAGCTACGTCCTTGGAGGTGGCATATCACCTGAACCTGAAAATAATGTCCCATATAGGATGAGCCAATGCCCAGTAGAGATATACTAAACCAATTATGAGCAGTAACTAAAATATTAGCATTCAACAGATGGTTACCATTTGTAAACCAACTTATAATACTTTTCAATTCAACAACAAATACATCCATTTTTCATTTCACTTTCCTTAACTTATACAACTTTGATTCATAAACATGGCTCAAAACCTAGCCAAACAAATAAATGAGACTACAACTCATATTAAGGCACTTCCTTTATCCACAAAATGAGACTACAATTCATATTAAAACACTTCCATACTTCAATTATCTACGTTATGCAAACACAATTAAGATATCGGAACTTTCACCCTGGACACTCCAGCCAACTTAGTTATCAATGGAGTCCAGCCCTTATCTCCTCCCACATAGGTTTGAGAGTACATCCCATATCTCCTCTCAAACCTTGGAGTACATCCCCTATCTCCTCCCAAACAATATACATATTCAATGTATTTAAACACTTATCACATACAATGATCAATCAATACACATATTTGATGTTTTATTCCAACCGTCATATTCAATGACATATTCTAGGTGATTAGTTTCAGTTTTCCCTAATCAACATACAGTGTCTACAACAATCAAGACTATCCTCCACCGATAGCCCAAAATAGTTATCTCTAACAGATAATAAATTTATCAAACAGATAAAATACCAACATTTTCATAGGTGAGTGATTTATTTATCCAACTACACCATTCAATTCCATAATTTCCCAATTTCATGATTTTCAACTCAATTTCATAATTCCATATTTTTCCCCAAATTAATTATGCAAATTAATTTATCACATTAATTAGGACATTTTCTCCTTTTTTCAAATATTGATCCTAAGACCAAATTCCACCAATTTGACCCACAAACTCATAATCCCAAGGCCTTATATGCACATGGAGCTTTAAAACACAAAACCCCTCTTTATATGATTTCAAAATAAACCCTAACTTTCCCAAAATTACTATAATCCACCATTTATACAAAATACATAATATCTATGTCAAAACCCATAGAAAGGAGTAGGTTATCCCTACCTTAAGTGTAGAAGACGAGCCTAGCAAGAGAAGAACTCCAAACACGCGGAAATCACTTTTCACTCGGATGAAAATGGAGGTCTTGAAGAGCCCAAGCTTTTTAATGAAGGAAGGGAGGCGAAGAGATCACTTGATCTTAGCTAAAATGTAGAGAGAGAGAGAGAGAGAGTTCTAGAGAGAGGAACTCTCAAAATAGGGTTTTGGAAAGTTAGAGAGAGAGTGTGTGACGAAAAAGTGATTTAAAATATCACAGTCGCGATCTGATATACGTATAGTTCACTCGAGTGGAGAGTAGTACGCTCGAGTGTAAGACATAAAAACTAGACCCGCTTGAGCGCAAATATACCCGCTGGAGCGCCAAGGCACAACAGCAAAACACCACCCGCTCGAGTGCAAAGATATCCACTCGAGCACAGAATACACTCCCCTAGTATTTTTACTGACTTCAGACACCCGCTCGAGCGTAAGCAACTCCACTTGAGCGTGGAAAACACTTCTGGAGTACATTGGCAGACGCACAAAATGCTGAAAGGAAGCAAACTCCGCTCAAACGCAACAAGACCTGCTCAAGCGGATGATCAAAAATCTGGGCAACAAGATTAGAGACTAAAACTTAACCAACCTGTTACAAACCTGCCCAACACATCCCAAAACTCAAATACAAAGAATTAAAGGACGGAAATGAAACCTATACAACAACCGACATCTACGGAACTGAGTCCGAAATACAATAACCAATGGAGGGAAAACCGGGATCGCTATAACCTCCCCTCTCTTAAAGAATTTCGTCCCTGAAATTAAATATAAGTTTCAAAATTGTGATTTTTCAATTCTCAACAATATTACAATTCAACATTCCACATCCTGACCCATTACCAGTCATCCCATCTCTATTCAAGAGGCAATTCACAATATAATTCAATATGCATTATCAACATGTTTTTCTTTAAAATTCAACAAATTCCAATACCATATTCCACCATTCCGTAACATATTTAGTATTAATGATATGTTTGCATTTCTACAACACATTCAACATATACAATGCTAAATTTAAACTTCCTTTTTCAAGGCATACTCAACCATTACAATATTTACATAAACCAAAACATATACAATATTCTTAGGGTTTATCAACAAAACAAAGTTTCCAATACATGATTATACATTAACAAACAAGTCCGGATATTTCTCATGGACTTCCAACTCACGTTCCCAAGTGGCTTCCTCAACCCCGTGATGTTTCCACAAAACTTTTACCAAGGGTATCTGTGGACACCCTATTTTTGACCGTCCTCAAGACTTGGACGTCATCGTTTGAACACTCGATGATCATCCATGTTTGTGTTCGTTTTGAGTTCTCGGAGGCCTCGGCCGCGCGCCTTGCCTCAGGATCTCTCAACTTTCCTGTTTTGTGCTTAGTTGTGGACCAAAGACTTGTGTTTTAGCTTCTGGGGAAAGAGGGTGGCTTATTGGCCATCCCCTCAACCCATCGGCCATGGCTTAAGGCCATCGACCTTGTTTCCTTGAAATCGGCCAAAAGTTTTGGCCGATCAGCACTATATTTGGTCGGCTGGCACTTATGTTGGTCGATCGGCTATGTTTGCTGGCAGAACGCTGTTCATCTGCTTTATACAGATATTTTATACCAGCTGTCACAACTGGCATCCACAATCCACCCCCTCCATACACGTGTATGGAGGGATTTGCTCATTTGCTTAGCTTCTCTTAGAAGCTTTAGAATTTGGAATTCTATAAAGAAGGAGCCCCTCCTCCCTCCTCAAGGGTTCAGAGAAAAACTGCTCTGGAGAGAATAGATATACTTTTGTATCTATTCTTCTTTGTTTAGTCTTGTTTTGTGTTCAAAAGTGTAGTATTGTCTTACTATTGCACACAAACACCTAGTAGAACACCATCCTTGGTTGCTGAGGTGCTAGGCAGTTGGTGTTAGAGTTCTTGGGGTGGTTTTGATCAGAGAAAGTTGCTGGAGTGGTGTTCTTGAAGGTGTTCTTCAAGGGTGAGCATTCTTGCTTTTAATACCCCATTCTACTTTTGATCTTTGTTTAAGGTCACTTTTGTTTTTGGGGTTGTTTACCCCCTCTTAGGCCTTGTTTGACCTTGTTTTTGTGCTTTATTTTTAAGCTTTGAGATCACCTTGTTTTGGCCTTCTCACCACTGAAATCCAGAGAGATTTCAGTGGTGGGGATGGTGCTTTAAGGTCTCAAAAAAGAGAGGGTCATCCCCTCTTCTTGTTGTCTTGTATGGAAGTATAAATGGCTTATATTGGTAGCATGTTTGCTTAGCATGTTTTAACTCCATTTCAGCAAGTATTTGGTGTTATTTTTTCATGCTATACCTCTGTTTCGAGTTGGTTTAGTTGGCTCTTACATGCTTCATGTACTTGCCTTGCAATCCTTTCATTAGCCTTAACATGCATCATGCTTTAAGCCATGTTTGTAACCATGCTAAAGCTCTGATTTGAATTGTTTTGATCATATATGTCGTGCTTTGTATAGCTACCATACAATCTAGCTTGTTAGCTTTGAGTGTCCAAGTCACTAGTATGCTCTACTTGGGGCCATTTCAGTGATTTGTCATCACTTGCTATGTTATTTCAGTCCATATAGTATGCTCATATACTTGCACTTATCACTCCTTTAACGTTTTAAAGAGTTGATTTTTTATGCCTCTTGAATGGATCATTGTGTATGCTTCCATGTTTAGGTCTTTTGTATGCCATCTAAGTGTGTTTTTAGTCTTGTTTGGACCTGCTTTAGGACTGTTTTGGTTGTCCTTGGCTCTTTGGGGCTTGGTTCATGTGGCCTTAGTATAAGCTCCTTGGCTAGCCTTAACTCTTGAGCCTTATTGCATGCCATGCTTGCATTGTTTGGTTGATTTGGCATCATTCCATGCTTATTTTCAAAGCTTATAGTGTTGTTACACTTCCACTTTTGTCACTCTTTGAGCACTCTTGAGATTTGTGCTTTTAGGCCTAAGTGATGGACCAATATGTGTGCATGTTTGTCTTGCATTTTGGTGCCTTAGTCTTGGTATTTTTGGCCACTGATTTTGGCATGGCTGAGGTCTACCTGTGTTAGTTTAAGTCCATCTTGGCATGTTATTGCATGCTTGTCTTGTATGTTGTTGCATGCTTGCTTCATTTTGCACGTTGTTACATGCTACGCATGTTCATATGTTTAGGTTGTATACCTATTGCATATTAGTTGTATTGCATCGTATTATTGCATGTTATTGCATTTTAGTTGTTGGTATTTTTGTTGCACACCTATTACATTGTATGCATGCATGTTTGCATGCTTAGATTTCATATTGTTGCATGCTTACTAGTTCGCATGTTGTCACATGCTTGAATGCTTAGGTTGCATAGCATTGTGTGTGCATTCCCTTGCCTGTTGATCAAGCATGATAGAGGTTTGGGGCCCTTATGTGTTTTGTGCATTTCATTTGATATTGAATTGCACATTTGGCTCCTTTGGCCATCATGCATTGAAATGCGTGATTGGTGGCCCGAGGGTCGAGGACTGCACTCCTTTGAGTCTCAAACATGATAAGGAGGGTGGTCGTGCAAACAATATCTTGTAGATGTATTGCCATGCTCTGTTCGTCCTCTGCTGCAGCAAAACAGCATTCTGCAGGAAGAAATGGCCAGTCGGCTACTTTCAGTGCCGATCGGCTAACCATGGTTGGCCGATAGCTTCATAATTAATCGATGGCACCTTCCCATTGGTCGGTGACCACTCCTCTTGGCCGATGGCTTCTCACAGTGTATAAGAAGTGATTCTAGAGCATCACAAAGACTTGTGTAGTCTTCAGAGGTACAAAACAGTGCAAATAGAGGCAACATGTAGCATGGCAATGGATTTCCGAGCGAAGCCGACCGAGTGCACGTGCATCCTTCGTCACAAGGCCATTTCAGTGTTTTAATAACTTAGAATAGTTATTTACTTTGATTTGGTTGTGTAATTAATTAATTAGCTTGTTAGTTGATTAGTTAGTTAATTTGTATTATTCTTTCAGATCCTCCGTCGAGAGGCCGAATTTTGTAATAAGTGTGCGTGAGTGTGTGAATGTCTTCCAACCCTACGTCTTTCTTCCTTTTACTTATCTGCTTTTAGTGGTTGGTTTTAGGGCATGTTTTAATTAGCATACTTATGCTTGCATGTTTGCATCATTCATCTGTCTTGCATGCACCGGGCTCGGCGCATCATACTAACTACATCGTATTTCAATTCCTATTTGAATACATGTATCAAGTTGCATCTCATATGTCATCTTAGAATAGCTGAGCCTATTTCTAGTTGTATTTTGCATGTGTTGCATTAGCCATCTTAACATTAGCTAGGATCATGCATTGATTACTAACTAGCTTCTTGTTTTGGCTCGGAGTACTAGGTAAGCTTTTATGCTTTAGCATCTTGCATGAATGTGAGTATTGCCATGAAAGCATGCTTGCCATGAGGCTATTTGCTTATGTGATTTAACTGCCTGAATGCCTGTGGGTGAAGGTTGGATTACTTGAATTGGAACAATTCATCGAAATGCGAGTTTTAAGCCCACTTGAGAGTGGCAAAATCATGTTTTCTAAGCCCACCTGAGGGTGGCAAATACACATCTTAGCCTACTTGCGAGTGGCACATTCAAACCATTTTCAAACAAATATGTGATGTTTTGTTCCAAATTAGGCGATCTAATCTATACTTGTGTGTTGTGTGCATCACATAGTAATTCTAGCTAATCAACCGGAATAAGAACACATGTGTTTTCAAAAATGAGATATCATGTTTAGTAGTGGCCGATCTTTGATCGGGCGAGCGGGGTTGCTCATAGATGACCTTCCCCAATCGTACCCAAGTTCCCGAGCCGAGACAACTTTGGTGATGACGGACACGTGGCCTTAGGCAACGAGACAGGGTTTCCTAAATTCCCCCAAAAATAAAACATTTAGGTGGCAACTTTGTATCTGGCAAAGCAGTTCATGTTTGGCACTTCTTTACAAAAATCAGTTTTCCAAAACGATTTGCCAGATTTGGACTCTTTGGTTATTTATCAATCTCACATCGCATATTATGAGATCAGATTAAGAACCGAGACATTTGAGTCCGAACCGAGACATTAAGAACCGAGCATAAGGCCCTCGGGGCGTGTCTACAGTTTCTGGCAACTCTGCTGGGGATTTAGAGAACTTGACTCGAACTCATGATATGTTGTTTTGACTACACTTATGTCTCTCTTCGCATTACATTTGCATTGGTGCGCCTAGGACACCGTGTTTTCCGTATGCTATTCCTGAACGGTTTGTCGAAAGCTTGCTTTGAGAAGCGTGCCATATGGCTGACCGGTTGCGGGCTCTGCCACGACGGGAACACAAACCCTGATTTTACCGAGGCACCCTTTGTGACCATTCGACCAAGTGCGTATCGAAATCCATAGTGACTATTCCAAACTAGGACAGGTTGCTTACCCGATTATAGGTTGTTTGAAATCGCTGCATGCGTAGTGAAACCCTAGCTCCTGACAAAGTACGACAGGGAAACCCTACCCCAACATAGGGGTGTTTTGGCTCTCATTTACTTGCTATGTGTTTTTAGAATGTGCCTCTACAGGGAATGCATATATCAGTTTACAAGTCTGAGTATCAGGTCTGCAGGCATCAATATTTTGAGAATCAGTTATATCTGTGGGTATCAGATTCAGTTTTGGGGCAGTAATTTAGGGAACAGTGATTAGTGGTCGAATACAGTTATTCAACTAAGCTTATATCTGTTCTGGTGAAATTGGGCTGAGATGTTGTATGTTTTCTCTTTCAATTTAGAGATTCAGTTCAGAGCAACCAGTGTTCCCTTTGCTGAGGCAAGGCAGAGAAAAGCTAGTCAAGGCTCACCGGTTCATCAGATCCGTCAGTCACGAGTCACATCACCTTCGTTCAGTTCAGTAGACTCGTGATGACACAGAATTCAGAAGAAATTGTGGTTATGGTAGCCGCATTAAACCAGGGAATCGCCATGTAGGGTGAGACCGATGTTAAAATACAGCGCCCGCCTAGGTCGCCTGTCGCACATTGATCTGGGAACCCCAGTTATTTCAAGCCCGTGAGCCCACCACTGTTAAGCTGATGGGAATGATTAGCGATCTTCAGAGATCTGTGGCTGATCGAGCCTACGGAATGTCGGCCTCGCCGCTGACCACATCGTACGTTGGAAACTTCATGCTGGAAGAGCCTCCACTATTGGGGCGACTTGTAATTGAACTCAACCAACCTGAAGCCATCCCAAGTCCCGACAATGGCATGTCGACAACAACCGGGCTCCGCTCTGATATAGTAACCCACACCTTCGACCAAGCTGAGGCCAGTGGAAAGAACAAGGTTGGGGCAGACACTGATCCCTATGAACAACTTCTGCAGGCTGTTGAGGCTTTGAAAGCTGGGGGACTGAACAAACAGCAAGTGCTCGCTATTGCTACAAAAGCTGTGAATGACACTTTCGTTACTCAGAACGAGGGCAGTTCAAGCCAAGAAAAAAATCAGGAGAAGGGTTGTCATACCAGAATCGTTCCTTCCAACCCTAATTCTGCACCTAGGAAAGATCAGTAGACCAATCCTGCACCTGCCGATTCCTTTTCTAGTGCACCCAGCAAAAACCCACAAACCTTGAAGTACCAACCCCGAGTTCGGAGGGTCTTCCATGCCCTCTATATGCCTTTGTCCAAGGCTCTTCAAATCCTTGCTGAAAAGGGGCATCTCAAACCCCTCGAGCCTCGGTCTCTCCCTAGTCGTCTTCCATCTGGTCGTGACGCTACCCAATACTGCGCGTACTATCAACAGACCGGCCATAACACTGACAATTGCTTCCGTCTTCGCCATGAAGTACATGATTTGTTTGATAACGGGGTTGTCCTCCTACCTAGCTCAGCAAAGTCTATCGTCACTGGATCAATGAACTTCGAGGATAATACAAGTATGTGATCAGGGGATGAACCACCTGCGGGCGACGCTTGGTTTACTTCAGATGTGGCGTATGGCATGCACTGTCTTGAGCATTTGCGAATGCTAGTTTTTGTAGTTTCTGACTTGGATGTTGAGTCAGTTCTGTGGTTTTGCTTTGAGTCAATCTTTTTGATTAAGGGTCTGTCTTGTTGTATCGAATCAGTCCTGTTGTACAGAAGTCGGGTGATTTCGAGGGTGTTACCTCAAACCTCACTGTCTTGTTTTGTGTTTATTATTTTCTTTTGAGTCTGTCTCTGCCATGGAGCCAGTTGTGCCAACAGATCTGAGTGAAATAGCTGTGGTTTTCATGTTTTTGTGCTTATTTTTGCTTTGAGCCAGTTATGCCAGCAAATTTGGATGAAACGGCAGTCCATTTCACCTGCTCTTCTGTACCTTGAAGTCATTGCATTGACCTAAGTTTTTTAAAACTTTTTGAACACTACGGTGAAAACAAAGAGGAAGGAATTCCTTGGGATTTGCAAAAATTTGATCAATTGAGAAGAAGAGAGGCATGCTAAGCCCTTAATGAATGAGATCATGCTTGTTAGCATGAGTACTGAGAAGGATCCTGGCTTGATCCAGATTGGTTCTACATTGTCTTCAGCGCAAGCAATTTGTCACTTTCTTAAAAGATTTCAAAAAATCTTTTGCGTGATCTTGCGAAGACCTGTGTGGAATCGCTCTTGAGATTGTGCAGCCTAGGATCTCTCAGCCTCAAGACTCGACCCCTCATTTTCAAACCTTGGACTTAAATTCAGAATGTTCAATGGTCAACCGTCAAAGGAAGCCTGTGTGGCTAGATTTGAAGCAGCCCATGAATTAGCGGCAAGAAAGTCAGATCAAGAAGATCATATGTCATCAAAAGAAACTTGCAAAGCTAGATCAGAAGTACCCCTGGAACTAGGGGCAAAAATGTCCATTGTGCTCGAAGAGCCGAAGATGGATAATTCCGCAAATCAATGAAGATCGACAAGAATGTCAAATTCCAGAAGGGAGGAAAGAAGAAAGTTTTGTTGAAGAACAACTGAGTTCCTATCCACAACACTAGGGGCAAATTTAGCCCCCATTAGATGGAATCAGCGAACAACAGCCACTCTCCTAGATTCAGATGACTTCAGGATCTCAAAACCATTTGACATGGACAAAGCTACACTTTTACCCTTGAGAGGCTTGCTGGGCTGAAAACCCCGAAGGGCAACCCAGGCAAAAGTTAGAGCAAGAAAAAAATACAAAAAAAAAAGAGCAAAAAAAATTATGAAAAGAAATGAAAAGAAAAGATGAAAAAATAAGAAAAGAAATGAAAAGAATTGAAAAGAAAAGAAGAATAAAGCTCGCAAGGTTGAAAACCCAGAAGGGCGGCCTTGGCAAAAGTTAGAGCGTAAAATGAGAGGTTAATACACGAGTGTATCTTAATCTAAACTACGTAAGGCTTGATTCCCATGTTTGGGATACGTAGGCAACTTCATTATGAAGTCCAGCCATAAACACTTCAAATTCGATTGTGTCCATGTGATGGTTCTGGTCATCTTTGTCTTCTCTGTATCCGATAGTTCGGTTGTGATCGTCACTTTGAGGACTGATTATGGTGCGCTGCGGTGCCATCCAAACAAGAGGCAACTTTCCGTTGCCTTACAATGTGCTGCGGTGCTATTCAAACAAGGGGCAATTTTCCGTTGTCATACAGTGCCGTTCAAACAAGGGGCAATTTTCCATTGTTATGGATATGAGGTTGTGCATCTCAAGAGTAGGTTCCGTGCTCGTTGAGCAGTGGCCGTTTGCAAAAATAGTTTTTGAGAATTTTTACTGAGGTTGACTAATTCTCTCTAAAATTACTCTATTTTTCCAAAACTGGACCATTTCTTGGACCCAAAAAAGGAAAATTTTCAGTGCTCATAACCTAACTTGCATGATTTTAAATCAGAAAATCGAACAAGTATGTTAATCTAACTTTTATCTTGGTCAAAATTGTTTTGGTAGAAAACCAAAACAAAAAATGGTCAAAATAATGAACTAGGGGCACAGTTGAGTCAGGTGTTCTGTCTTTTCCCCATTGTCAACATACTTGCCAGAAAAGGCACTCTACCTGCTAGAAAAGGGCACAACTGTAGTTAACAACTAAAACAGTTTTTGAGAATTTTTACTGAGGTTGACTAATTCTCTCTAAAATTACTCTATTTTTCCAAAACTAGACCATTTCTTGGACCCAAAAAAGAAAAAATTTCAGTGCTCATAACCTAACTTGCATGATTTTAAATCAGAAAATCGAACACGTATGTTAATCTAACTTTTATCTTGGTCAAAATTGTTTTGGTAGAAAACCAAAACAAAAAATGGTCAAAATAATGAACTAGGGGCACAGTTGAGTCAGGTGTTCTGTCTTTTCCCCATTGTCAACATACTTGCCAGAAAAGGCACTCTACCTGCTAGAAAAGGGCACAACTGTAGTTAACAACAAAGGGCAGAAAGCTCTCACATCCTCCGGGCAACGAGGTATAACTTCATCAAAAACAAACAAGGACTAGCTTATGAAGATGAAATGCTTGCATATCTAAGAAAGGGTTGTAGAGCACGTAGTAGAAGAAGAAAACTCAAATCAAAATAGGCAGCATTAACATTTACAACCCTATCTATAAATATACACATTTTTGCTGTAACAACTGAGCTTGATAGAGTAATAAAACACTTGGCCCATGATATTCGACTGGTACATTGACAAAGCCCCCAATTTACTGTATATATATAGGGTTTGGATTAAGAGTGTTCACGTCTGGTGGACTTTGAGACTAATTTTGGTGATTAAAACTGTTCAATTTTTAAGATTACTAGGTAAAATATTCATATAAAAAATCAAGATAATCAAACATCGATAGATATATGCTTGAATCAGGGGTAGGTCCACTATTTGACTCACCCTGAAACTCTTTTTCCTGCTATCATATATTGCTATTATATATACTTGTTCATCAAGTCCTCCCATTATAATTTTGAACACCTTGTTACTCCAACTCTGAACACCAAACAAGAAGTTTTTTGAATTTAAGAAACAAAAATCACCATAGAAAAGGTTTAAATGGTTTATTTTCATCAAGATTGAAAAAAGAAAAAAAAAATAGTGTCAAATTGAATTTTTTGGTTTGGATGAGAATTGAAACTGACTTCATGCTATAGTTTAGTTTGGTCAATTTAATATACATGAGAGATTTATATGAGATTTTATAGAATTTTATAGAAATTTGTAAGATCTCAATTGGAAATAAATGAAGAAAAATGGTGAAATATATGATAAATATTGATACGTAGTTTCTTTTATATAATTTATAAAATTTAAGTTTTGAAATGTCTAATAAATATTTTTAGAGTCACCACTGGTTTGAATCATATTTGTTTTAAAAAATGAGCAACAAGTATAATTTTAAAAATAACAATTCATTTTTTATAATATAAATGTGATTCAAACATGTAATTATCAATGTCTAATTATCTTGATTTTTTTCATAAATATTTTGGTCAATGAATCTTAAAAAATGAACGGCTCGATTCATTGAGATTGGCCCCAAAATGAGCCACCAAATTCAAACACTCTCTCAAATTAAGATGACCAACTTAAAAGAATCTAAACTCATATATATATATATATATATATAATTGCAATATCTATCAAGCTACTTTTAATATTATTTTATAATTTTTTACAAAATATTAAGGGAAATTGATTTTTAGCGAAATAGTGTAGTGACCCATTTTTTTTTAAAAAAAAAAATAGCTAGTGCATAATTTAATTAAGCAAAATTTGAGTGCCGAGTAAATTCTGGGCGAAAGCAGTTCGGTTTTGTATTTTTTAAAAATAGTTTCCGATTTTAGAAAATGATGAAACTTTTATATGTTGTTCCCATATGAGTCTAGCACGTTGGATAAAAATTTTAGAATTAAATGATGAATATTTATTTTATGAAAATTCACGGGCTGATTGGTGTTCAGTTTAATTTATAGCAGAATATTGTTATTTAAATTTTAGATCATGATTTGGATAGATTTGTTGGGTCTACTTTGATATGTAATTGGGCGATGTTTGGCTTATGGGTGGGAATTTAATTGAAGACTCATGATTTAGATTTAATAAAATTTGAGTGTGTTTAATTACTCATATTTAACTATTTGGTCCTTTTTAATTATGTGATTGGTAATAATCACATTGGGAGTTGTTATTATTTATTATATAGGATTATAATAAATATTTGATAGGTGATTTTATGGTGTGTACTATATGATGAAAAATTATATATTTTATAAAGAATGAAAATGTATATATTTCGTAGTAAGCAAAATATTATATTTTATGATAAGAAAAATTATATCATTTTATAATTTATATTATAAAATTTTAAGATATTATTGCAAAAATTAAATTGTGATTTTTTTTTTTTTGAAAAGAAGAACCCCTGGGAGGGCAACCCACATGGGCTGCCTCCCTTTTGTCCTTCTTTTCCTTTTTTTTTTTTTTTTTGACTTGCATTTTAGAGGCCCCTTTCCCTCTCTCTCTCTCTCTCTCTCTTCCTCCACTGATGCTCAATCTTTGAGCTTAGAGTGAAAGTCTTTAGAGTGAGATTTTGTAAAAGTGTTGTAAATGAAAGTCTGAGAGCTCATCGTGATCTTCACAATGGTGTACACGCTCCCTCGGGCCTCACTGCAGTTCGGACTCGATTTGTGTCACGGTCCTGTATCTAATCTCGCATAGTGTAATGCAAGACCGATGAAATCATCAAAGAGTCCAAATCCGGCAAATCGTTTTTGAAAACAGATTTTTTGAAAGAAGTGCCAAACATGGACTGCTTTGCCAGATACAGAGTCGCCACCTAAATATTTTATTTTGGGGAAATTTAGGAAACCCTGACTCGTTGCCTAAGGCCACGTGTCCGTCATCACCAAAGTTGCCTTGGCTCGGGAACTTGGGTACGATTGGGGAAGGTCACTTCGTGAGCACCCCCGCTTGTCCGATCAAAGATCGGCCTCTACTAACCATGATATCTAGTTTTGAAAACATTATGCGTTCTTATTCCGGTTATTAGCCTAGATTTACTATGTGATGCGCACAGCATACAAGTATAAACTGGGTCGCCTGAATTGGAACAAAACATTTCATGTTTGTTTATTTGAAAATGGTTTGATGGTGCTACCCGCAAGTAGGCTAAGACGTGGATTTGCCACCCTCGAATGGGCTTAGAAAACATGATTTTGCCACTATCTAGTGGGCTTAAAACTCACAATTAATGAATTGTTCCAATTCAAATAACCCAACCTTCACCCACAGGCGTTCAGGCAGTTATATCATATAAGCACATAGCCTCATGGTAAGCATGCTATCATGGCAGTCACTAACACACATGCAAGGATGCTAAAGCATAAACACTTACCGAGTACTCCAAGCCAAAACAAAAGCTATGTTAGAAATCCATGCATGATCCTAACTATACAGAAATGCCTAATGCAACACATGCAAAATGCAACTAAGATAGGCTCGGCTATTCTAAAGATGGCATGTGAAATACTACAACTAACAAGTATTCAACTCGGAATCGAAATACAAATGCAATTACTATGATGCGCCGAGCCCGGTGTATGCAAGACAGATGAATGAATGCAAACATGCTATCATACTGTATGCTAATTGAAACATGCCCTAATCTAACCATCATAAGCTGGTAAATAAAAGGGAGAAAGACGTGAGGTTGGAAGACATACATCACACGCACGCACACTTACTACAGTTGTGCCCTCGCTCGGAGGGTCCGAATAAATAATATACAGTCCGAATAAATAGTACAGTCCGAATAAATACAAAATCCTAATTAATTAACAAATTAATCTAGGAAAGCAGGTAAATTAGCATGCAAATCCATGGACCGCCTCAGCTCTGTTCCAAATGATGAATGATGCATGCTTGAGTTGCCTTGCGCAAAAATCCACTACGATGCCCCAGGTTGCCTCTGTTTGCAATTGTTCTTGGAATATTGCGCAACGCTCCAGAAGGCCGTTGATATCTGATTTACTGCAACAGAGAGCAACAAAGGGGCATGGCAAAGTATTTTCACATATGTATGCATGACTGTAGACACCCCATTTTTGACCGTCCTCAAGACTTGGACGTCACTGCTCGAACACTCGGTGATTACTCATGTTTGTGTTTCGTTTTGAGTTCCCGGAGCTCTCGGCTACGCGCCTTGCCTCAGGATCTCTCAATTCGACTGTTCTGTGTTTGGTTTTCTACCAAACACTTGTGTTTTTGCTTCTGAGGGTAGAAAGTAGCTTGTTTGCTACCCCTGACACCCACCGACCTTGGTTTGAGGCCACCGGCCATGTTTTGAGGCTACCGGCCATTGGTGAATTATACCATTGGCCGGTCGGCACTCAGTATGGCTGGCCGGCCATCTGTTTGGCCGGTGACCTCCTTTTCTGGCCGGTAGCACTTTTTTACCTTTTTCAGGCATGGTGCATCCCAGCTGTGCCAGCTGGAATGCACCAAACCTGCCCCGGGGCATACATGTGGCTGTTTTGCCCTTTTTGATCCTTTGGTCAAAGCTTCTTGAGGAAGCTTGACCCTTTGTCAAAGCTTTCTCAAGAAGCTTGCCAGCTGTCCTAGCTTCCTCAGGAAGCCTTGCCCCCTTTGACCTCCTTTTTTGTTTAGCTTCTTTGAGAAGCTTCAAACCTTTGTTTTGTCTATATATAGAGCCCCTTCTCCTCTTTTGTTGGGTTCAACAAAAAAACCAGAGGGATATACATATATACATCTGAGATATACCTTCTCTCTCTATATCTCCCTCTCTCTCATCATTTGTGTGTGTTTGAGGGCCTTAAGGTGTATTTTATCCTTAGTTTTGCACACAAACACACACTACAACACCATACTTCGAATTTGAGGGGCTTTGAGGGTTTGTTCTTAAGGTTTTGGACTGGTTTTGATCAAAAGAAGAAGGCTGCACTTGCTATTCATCAAGGGTTCTTCAAGGGTAACTCTTTTACTTTAGATTCCCCAATCTTGGACTAGACTTTTGCCTATCTTTCTCATTGTTTTAGACTTTGTGTATAACTGAAAAAAGTCTTGTATTTTCATGCTTAAGATACTTCATTAAGGTTGTTTTGGTGTTGGGGGTCGATCTCCCCCTCTTAGGCCTTGTTTGGCCCTTTTGGTGCTCTCTTTGCTAAGCTTTGGTTAACCTTGAGTATTAGCCTTCTCACCACTGAAATCCAGTGGATTTTCAGTGGTAAAGAAGTGGTTTTGAGGTCTTGCATAGGGGAGGGACACCCCTCTCCCTTTATCACTCTTTTGCCTTCATTTTTGGCTCATAAGGGTAGCATGTATGCTTGGTTGCATTTGGCCCCATTTCAGAAGTCTTTGGATGTTATTTGGTCACTTATTGCCTCTATTTTTGGTCAGATTTGTGGTCCCTTACATGCATAGTGTACTTGCCTTACATTCCTCCATTTTGCCTAGAAGTAAGCCATGTATTTAGGCCATGATTCTTGCATGCTCTAGCTTAACTCCATGAAGGTCTTAGCATTATTTTGCCATGCTCAAGGACTGTTGGGGGCTGTTTTAGTCATATTTTCCATGTTTAGGGTAGCCTCTTTGCATTTTGGCTTGTGAGCCTTGAGCATGTGTGTCTCTAGCATGCTTAGCCTAGCTTATTCTCATGATTTGGAATCATTAGGGACCATGTTTCAGTCCATAAACCATGCTTGCATGCATACACTCATCATCTCTTTCATGCTTTAGGGGAGTTGTTTTGTTGTGCCTTGAAATGAGCATTGTACATGCCTATGTGTTTTAGGCTTTGACTTGCCATAACAGTGGGTTTTGGGACTTATTTTAGTACATTAAAACTCTGTTTTTGGTTGCATGATGCAGGTCATGAGTGTTTGGGGTAGTTGTAGTAGAATGCTCCTTGTTTTGGGCCTATTAGTATGCATGTTTGCGTGAACATTTAACCATCCTTTTTGGCATTTTTGGTTACTGTTTTAGGAATGGGTTGAGGTCTGCCCTTTGTGTCTTAGGTCCACCATTGCATGATCATGTTGCATTGGTTTCATGTTTGCATTGTATCATACTTGCATGCTTGCATATTATTAGCTAGTTGCATTTCATGTCTTATCTTACATGTTTGATTGCATTGCATTGCATCTTACATGCCTAGCATTGTACATTTGCATGTTTAGCTCGCATCACATTTGGCATGTTTTGTATCTTAGCCTCATGTTGCATCTTTGAGCCAAGTTTGTATACATACATTGCATTGTTTGGTTTGGGGTGTCAAACCAAACTTGAGGGGTGAGGAGTGTCCGTACTCCAAGTGACGAAACACATCTCAACCCTCGGTAGCCAATGCCCTTGACTTCAATATGATAGGGTGTCGGCACTCATCTCTTTTGTTGCATTCATTCACATTGAATTGCAAACATGGCCTCTTAGGCCATCATGCGTCGAAATGCGCAATTGATGGCCCGAGGGTCGAGGGTCATGCTCCCTTGAGTCTCTTGCATGATAGGGAGTGTGTCCATGCTCACATTTGCTCAAAAAAATTCCATGCCATACACTGCTTGCCCTCTGCTGCTGTCAACTGCAGGTTCTGCAGGAAATTTTGGCCGGTCGGCTACCAGGAGTGCCGACCGACCAATAATTTGTGGTCGATAAGCTTGATCAGTGGCCGGTGACCATCCCCTTTGGCCGATGATGTCCCCACTCGGCCGGTGATGCTCCCCAGTGTCCATATAAGCATGCTTGGGGCATGTGAGAATTTTCAGAGGAGCAGGGCAGTGCAACTAGAGGCAACAGTGCTATGGCAACGAGTTTCCGGGCGAGACGAGTCAAGCATGCATCGTCCGCGCACCTCGAGGCGGGGCTGCGGCCACCTTTCTTCTGCATTTAATTTGTTAATTAATTAGAAATTTTTGTAATTAATTATTTAGCTTAAGAGTTAATTAATTAGGTGGTTTGTAATATTTATTCGGACCCTCCGAGCGAGGGCAATTGTATAATAAGCGTGCGTGAGTGTGTGTATGTCTCCCAACCCCACGTCTTTTTTTCCTTTTATTTACTAGTTTTCGATGGTTAGCCTATGGCATGTTTCAATTAGCATACAGTATGATAGCATGCGTGCATCCATACATTTGTCTTACATGCATCGAGCTCGGCGCATCATACTAACTGCATTTGTATTGCAATTCTAAAGTTGAATACATGTTAGTTGTAGCATCATCACATGCCATCTTAGAATAGCCGAGCCTATTGTAGTTGCATCTTGTATGTGTTGCATTAGCCATCTTAACATGAGCTAGGATCATGCATTGATTACTAACTAGCTTTTGTTTTGGCTCGGAGTACTAGGTAAGCATTTACGCTTTAGCATACCGCATGCGTGTGAGTGTTGCCATAATAGCATGATTACCATAAGGCTAGCTGCTTATGCGATATAACTGCTTGAGTGCCTGTGGGTGGAGGTCGAATTACCTAAATTGGAATAATGCATTAAAACTGTGAGTTTTAAGCCCACTAGATAGAGGCCGATCTTCGGATCGAGCGAGAGGGGGTGCTCATAGCTGACCTTCCCCAATCGTACCCAAGCTCCCGAGCCGAGGCAACTTTGGTGATGACGGACACGTGGCCTTTGGCACCGAGTCAGGGTTTCCTAAATTCCTCATAAAAAATATTTAGGTGGCGACTCTGTGTAGATGCGCCCGCGGGCCTCGCTACAGTTCGGACTCGATTTGTGTCACGGTTCTTAATCTGAACCAAAGAGTCCAAATCTGGCAAATCGTTTTGAGAAAACAGATTTTTAGAAAAGAAGTGCCAAACATGGACTGCTTTGCCAGATACAGAGTCGCCACCTAAATATTTTATTTTGGAGGAATTTAGGAAACCCTGACTCGATGCCAAAGGCCACGTGTCCGTCATCACCAAAGTTGCCTCGGCTCGGGAGCTAGAGTACGATTGGGGAAGGTCAGCTATGAGCACCCCCTCTCGCCCTATCAAAGATCGGTCTCTACTAACCGTGATATCTTGTTTTGAAAGCATTATGTGTTCTTACCTCAGTTATTAGCCTAGAATTACTATGTTATGCGCACAACAAACAAGTATAGACCGAACCGCCTAAATTGGAACAAAACATTTCATGTTTGTTTTGAAAATGGTTTGCTACTCGTAAGCAGGCTAAAATGCAGGTTTTGCCACCCTCAAGTGGGCTTTGGAAAAGATGATTTTGCCACTATCTAGTGGGCTTTAAACTCACAGTTTTTAATGCCTTATCCCAATTTAAGCAATTCGACCTTCATCCACAGGCATTCAAGCAGTTATATCACATAAGCAGCTAGCCTCATGGTAAACATGCTATTATGGCAACACCCACACGCATGCGGTATGCTAAAGCATAAAAGCTCACCTAGTACTCCAAGCTAAAATAGAAACCAGTTAGTAATCACGTGCATGATCCTAGTTCATGTTTTTGAAATGGCTAATTCAACACATGCAAAGATGCAATCCAAACAGGCTCGGCTATCCTAAACATGGCATGTGAAATACTGCAAATAACATGTACTCAATTTGGGATTGAAAATACGATGCAGTTAGTATAATGCGCCGAGCCCGGTGCAAGCGAAACAGATGAATGAATGCAAACATGTTGTCATGCTGTTATGCTAATTTAAATATGCCCTAGTCTACCATCATAAGCAGGTAAATAAAAGGGAAGAAAGACGTGGGATTGAAAGACATGCACACACGCACCCACACTTATTACAAATTTGCCCTCGCTCGGAGGGACCAAAAGAATAATACAATCTAAATAATGAATTACCTATCCTAGCTAATTAATTATTACAGACCCTCTAATTTAACAAATTAAACGCGGAATAGAGATGGCCGCAACCCTGCCTCGGGATACGCAAATGATGCATGCTCGATCCATCTTGCCCGGAAACCCGTACCATGCCACTGCTGCCTCTGTTAATGCTGCCTCGCTTCTCTGAAAATTGCCAAAGTCTTGGAATATGATCTCTGAACACTGTAGAACACCATCGGCTAAGAGAAATAACCACCGGCCATGGGAAATTTCCATCGGCTACTTTTAAGTCTATCGGCCACCAATCCACGGCCGGTCGGCATTCTACAGTGCCGGTCGGCAAAAACTTCCTGCAGAAACTGGTTTTTGACAGCAACAAGGACAGACAGTGTATGGCATGGAATTTCAAGCAAATGTATGCGCGGGCACACTTCCTATCATGCAATGGACTCAAGGGAGCATGGCCCTCGACCCTCGGGCCATCAATCATACATTTTGATGTATGATGGCCTAAGAGACCGAGGTTGCAATTCAATGTAAAATGCATGCAAACAAAACACATGAATACCAACTCCCTATCATGTTGGAGTCAAGGGGATTGGCGACCGAGGGTTGAGGCGTGTTTTGTCACTTGAAGTACAAACACTCCTCAATCCCCATGCCCGGTTTGACACCCCAAACCAAGCAATGCAATGCATGTTATGCAAACATGGCTCGAAAATGCAACATATTACTAAAATGCAAAGCATGCCAAATGTAATGCAACATATCATGGCAAGCATGCAATGTTCCTAACATGCAATGCTACAATGCAATTCATCATACAATGCCAACATGGTACAATGCACGCATGCAATTAGAGGCAACAAGTCAAACATGCAACCATGTCCAAGAAGGGACTTAGACTGAAATGGGAGGCCTCAAACACCCCCAAAACAGTGGCTAAAAGTGCCTCAAGTGACGGACAAAATGCACTACAAACATGCAAGCCAAAAGAGGGGCCAAAGCTAAGGCATAACAAAAGGCATTCTACCACCACTGACCCAAACAAACATGGCATGAACTATGCAACCAAAAACAGAATTTTAGCATGCAAAAAGAGCCCCAAAACCCACACATATGGCATCCCAAAATGCCTTAAACATACAAGCATGCACAATGCCCGTTTCAAGGCACAAAACTACAACGCCTTAAAGCATGGGAAGGGACACAAATGACAATATAAGACCACCTTACATGGACTGAAATATGATCTTAAATAATGCCAAATCATGAGGATAGTCTAAGTTAAGCATGCTAGAAGCCGAAATACTCAAGGCCTACAAGCCAAAATGCAAAGCAACTACATCAAGCATGTCAAACATGACCAAAACAGTGGCCAACAGACCTTAAGCATGACAAATCATGACCAAAAGCTTCAACAAGCTAAGCTAAATCATGCAAGCATGGAAGCCCAAATAGAAGATGCATTTCAAGGTAAAATGGGGGAATACAAAGCAAGTGTATTAAGCATGAGAGGGGTCAACAAACCAACATGGGACAGAGGTAAAACATGATAAATAAACACCAAACAACCTCTGAAATTAAGCCAAACAAAGCTAGGCATACATGCTACCCTTTAAACCAAAACAAGGATAAAAGAGAGACAAAAGGGGAGAGGGGTGTCCCTCCCCTATGCAAGACCTCAAACCATCTTCTTCACCACTGAAAATCCACTGGATTTCAGTGGTGAAAAGAACAATACAACAAAGGTCAACAAGGCTTAAAGAAAAAGCACCAAAAGAGGCCTAAGAGGGGGAGTTCGACCCCCAATGCCAAAATGACCTCAATGAGATGTCTTAAGCATGAAAATACAAAGCTTTTTTCAGTTATACACAAAGCCTAAAACAGAAAACAAGATGGGTCAAAAGCCAATGCAATATTGGGAAAACTAAAGTAAAGTGATTACCCTTGAAGAACCCTTAAAGAACAGTTGGTCCAGCCACCCTCTACAGACCAAAATCAGTCCAAAACTTCAACAAACAACCCTCAAAGTCCCTCCAAGTCGAAGTAAGGTGTGGTAGTGTGTGTGTTAGTGCAAAACTAAGGTAAAAATGCACTTTTGGGCCACAAAACACACACAAGGGAGGAGAGAGAGGGAAATATAGAGAGAGAGTGTATATGTATATGTATAAGCTCTGGTTTCTCTTTTTAAAATCACCAACCTAGAAGAAGGAGGAGAGCTCTCCTCTTATAGAAGTCCCCCTTGCAAAGCTTACCAAACAAGCTTGCTTAGAGGGAAATCCCTCCATACACGTGTATGGAGGGGAACAGAGTGGGTGCCAGCTATCACAACTAGCACAAAATATCTACTAAAAGTAGATGAACAGTGATCAACCATTCAAAATTGCCATTTTGGAAAAATAAATGGCCGACCGGGAATATACATTGCCGATGGCATAAAATCACTGGCCGGTGGCCTCAAGCCATGGCCGGTGATGTGTGGGGGTGCCTCACAAGGCATTCCCTGCCCCTCCAAGGCAAAACACAAGTGTTTGGTGCAAAACCAGACACAACATGATCGAGTCGAGAGATCCTGAGGTAAGGCGCGCAACCGAGACCTCCGGGAACTCAAGACGAACACAAACAAGGGTAATCACCAAGTGTTCCAATGGTGACGTCCAAGTCTTGAGGACGGTCGAAAATGGGGTGTCTACAGTTGCCCCTCTTTGACAAAACTCGAAAGTCATAACAATGACGGGAGTAAATGTCAAAGCCCAGAGACGACCCATTTTTGACAAGGCTGAAGACTCAGACAAACATGCAAGGCAAACAAGATATGCGCCGGAAGGCAGGGGCAAAATACAAGACAATGCACAGAGCCGGACATAACTTATGATCATGCAAAGAAAGCTGTAACGAAGCATACATGCGACAGTTTTAAGCTAGCATACACCAAACTACACTACAATGCAGAAAGGATGTAAGAGAATTATGCAATTCTCGATGCGTCTCACTCGGAGGATACAATACCTGTGCGGCTCGTCTGGTTGCACCAACCTCAAATGAACCATACATACAATATCGTGCCTGCAAAGAAAACAAACTTAATAGGTACAATATCGTTAGCAACATGCATAATAGTGTACTCGAAATGCGTGACAACGCAAAGCAAGTGGGAAACATAACAATGCTGTGAAGGCACAGATATGTAAGTGGAGCACGCGGTCTACGCAGGCAACGAAATTGATCATGAGCATGCGGTCTACGCAAGTAATGAAATTGAACATAAGAATGCGGTCTACGCAAGTAGAACATGTGGTCTACGCAAGTAAAATATGCGGTCTACGCGAGTAAAACATGCGGTCTACGCAGAGAAAACATGCGGTCTACGCAAAGAAAGCATTGCGGTCTACGCAAGTAATGAATTTGAACAAAAGAATGCGGTCTACGCAAGCAAAACATGCGGTCTACGCAGGTAATGAAATTGATTACAAACATGCGGTCTACGCAAGCAAAACATGCGGTCTACCCAAGCGAAACATGCGGTCTACGCAAGTAATGAAATTGAACATAAGAATGCGGTCCACGCAAATAGAACATGCGGTCTACGCAAGCAAAACATGCGGTCTACGCAGGTAATGAAATTGATTACAAACATGCGGTCTACGCAAGGAAAACATGCAATCTACGCAAGTGAAACATGCGGTCTACGTAAGCAATGAAATTGGTTTCAAACGTGCGGTCTACGCAAGTAAAACATACGGTCTACGCAAGTAATGAAATTGATTACAAACATGCGGTCTGCGCAAGCAAAACATGCGGTCTGCGCAAGCAAAACATGCGGTCTGCGCAAGCAAAACATGCGATCTACGCAAGGAAAACATGCGGTCTACGCAAGTGAAACATGCGGTCTACGCAAGCAATGAAATTGGTTTCAAACGTGCGGTCTACGCAAGTAAAACATGCGGTCTACGCAAGTAATGAAATTGATTACAAACATGCGGTCTACGCAAGCAAAACATGCGGTCTACGCAAGTAAAACATGCGGTCTACGCAAGGAAAACATGCGGTCTACGCAAGTAGTGTGTATGAGAAGAGTTGAATGTACACATGTAAGTAAAAACATGTTATTCACGATGCTAGAATGTAAAGTACTATAACACAGCATAATTGAAACGATTTGTGGAATTCACAAGACATGAAAAGGATACGGGACGGGACGTTCTTCGTACGTATCGAGCATTGCTCACAGAAGTTGTGGCCTGAGGTCAACTCGAGGTTCACGTTTCAAAAGTGTGCTTTCCCGCATTGTCTCGAGTGATGAAGGTGCCAAACCATGTAGTTAACCCGAACAAAGGTGCGGAAGGTGCGTAGACCACAAGGGGAGTTTTACTGGTATCAATTCCGACACTTTGCTACCCTGCCATTCTATGCTTTACTTTCCTTTTTACTGGTAGTTTAAGCACATTGCACTGCCTCGGGCAGGTTTTATTCTTTCTCAAAATTACATATTTTTGCAAAACACGTGATGGAAATGAAACGACCATTTTGTTCAAAAGATGTTGCAATTGTAAACTTTCTACGCATCGCATCGCAAGGTATCACACCACAATGTGAACGAAATTGAACCTGTTTTGAATATTGAGTACTTGCATCGTAATAATCAGGTAGTGAACCGACTTACAACTCGATAAGCAAAACAAAGGCATGATATAACCAATCAAGTGTGAGCACAACTCGATAAACAAATCAAAGACTTAAGGAGAGTGAAATACAACTCGATAAACAAATGTACAATAACTTGATAAGCAGACAGGTGTGACTCCGCAAGAATCGATCACCGAGGGGAGATTGGAGGTGGTGGAGTTCCCCAACCCCTAGCATAAACAGCTCAGGGAACAAGGAGGAAGACCATCGGCCAGGGGGGGAAGGCCATCGGCCACAAGAAATGGCCATCGGCCAGAAATTTGTTCTGTCGGCAAAAGGTGATGGCCGGTCGGCACAATATTTGGCCGGCCGTCCATGAATGAAGGAATCACCAGAATGTTGACACCTGTCCTCCACCCAACCTTATCTCCTACAAAAGACCTCAGCTTCGTAGTTTTTCTCAATTCCACACTGATTTGCTCTAATGGAAGAGTTTCTTGCTCAAAATCTTACAGCTTGGATTGCTAGCTTGGATGGCTCGGAAAAGTTAAATTTTCGGGGTTTCGGCATAAATGCACTATTCACTCTGGGTCGTACCCCGTTGCACCTTCCGTTTCTCCATGCCGTGGCGAGGTTTTGGAATCCGGTGACGCATGTCTTTAGCTTTGCTGGGCAAGAGATATGTCCTACCTTTGAAGATTTCCGAGCCTTAATGGAGTCCGAGCGCGACGAGGAGGTCCTGTCCCAACTTAATTTTGGCCATGCCCAATCCGTAGGGCAAATGTGTGGACTCACTATGCGTGACGCTCAGTCTCTGATTTGTGACGAGATGCTGGATGTTCCGAGTTTGATCTATCGGTTTTCTGATGCCGGTGATCGCAACAACCATCATTGGCAAGGCTTCCAGCGACACGCCCTCTGTTTGTGCATGCTATCTCATTTTCTATTTGTCTTAGGCTCCGGAGGGTCTAGTGTCCGGCTGACCGAGGTTGCCCAAGGCTTGAAGGAGGGCAAGAGCTGTATTGCCATGACTCTGGCTGAGACGTTGATGGGCTTAGACGCCTTTTATCGTCGTGAGACGACCAGATTAGCAGGGAGTCCACTACTACTACAGGTAATGTTTCCCACCCAATCTCACATATGTATCGCTCACAGCACTCGGCCCTCAAGCTCGGTTTTTCTCACAAAAACCCTATTCTCACTTTTCTCTCAACGTACATCTCTCTATTCTTTATTCTCTCATTTTTCATCCCTTCCCAGGTATGGTTGATGGACAAACTGTAGGTTGTGGACTCTTGCCCAGCATATTCAGCTCGCGGCTACTTCTTCCGGCACCGTCTAGTCAATGCCCTTGATGAGGGATGGTGGTTCGCTTGGATGTGCCGCTTGTCCACAGACCGTATTGCTTGGCGGTGCCCTTGGCTGAGCCTTCCAGCAATGAGTTACAACATGTCCCGGCATACTGGGATTCAATTGATTGGTCTCACTCACTGTGTATTCTACTTCCCATTCCGGATTCGGTGCCAATTTGGCCATGATCAGACCTACCCGCCAGAGGGGATAGAGTATCCTGCTGCATTCCCAGCCCGAGGCGCACAGCTTGCTCGGCAGGCCATCGCGTGGAGGATGAGAGAACTCCTGGCCCCCGCTCCCACTTTCAGTTATACTTTGTCTGACGAGTGCTTGGATTGGCTCAATGAAGAGGCACAGATTGGGCCCAGCTTGGCATCAGAGCCTTCGACCAGCTCTGGGAGGGGGCGCAAGAGCACCTGACTTGACTATGCCTCGGATTTATTGCTTTATTAGTACTTTCAAGTTTTCTTTATGAATGTAACAAAAAGCAACTTCGATTGTATGCAAGAGCAGGAGAACTCTGTTTTGAAATCAATGAAATTGAAGGTTGTGGCACTGAAAATTTTCCGCTTTGGTCCAAAAATGGTCTTAGTTGTAAAAAAGATTATTTTGAACAGAGTAAAATTTTATTAAAACTTTTCAGAATCATTTTCGATGTGGATCAGAGCTGGACACGCCTGAAATCTGTCACCGAGATGCATTACCCCGGATCCCTGCAACTGGAAAGTTGCCCCTAGTCTGAAGAGTACCGCGGCACTGCATTAGCAACGGAAAGTTGCCCCTAGTCTGAATAGCACTGCACTAGAGATTCCAGTGGATGCTGATAGACAAACATAACTGAGATGATCGAATGGACAAAGTTGATCAGGGAAAAGTTTATGGCTGAACTTCAGGATGAAGTTGCCTACGTATCCCAAAGATGGGAATCAAGCCTTACGTAGTTCAGGCTTAGGTTCACTCGAGTATTTTCACTCTCCTTTTACGCTCTAATTTTGGCCAAGGCCGCCCTTTGCGGGTTTTCAACCTTGCGAGCTCAGTTTTTATATTTTCCAATTTTCTATGCTCTAACTTTTGCCTAGGTCGCCCTTTCGGGTTTTCGGCCTAGCGAGCCTCTCAAGGGTAATATTTCTTCAACTTGTCCATGTTGATCGGTTGGGAGAACTCCAAGCCATCTAGGTCCATCAGAACCACAGCTCCACCTGACCAGATAGCTTTGATGATGTAGGGACCAGTCCAATTAGGTCTGAACTTGCCCCTAGGGTCGTGGATGGGAGCTCGGTTGTCTTTGAGCACCAAATCTCCTTCCTTTAGATTCCTGGACTTAACTTTCTTGTCGAAAGCCCGAGCAATTCTACGCTGATAACCTTGAACATGGTACAGTGCTTTCAGTCTTCTCTCATCAAAGAGCATGAGTTCCTCAAACCTGCTCTGCTACCAATCTGCTTCGCCTATTTGACACTCAGCCAATACTCGCAATGACAGAACCTCAACCTCGATAGGTAGAACGACCTCCATCCCATAAACCAATGAATACGGAGTCGCTCCGGTAGAAGTTCTAATTGAAGTCCTGTAGCCCCACAGAGCAAATGGCAGCTTATCTGGCCAATCCTGGTAGGTTTCCACCATCTTCTGCAGTATATGCTTGATGTTCTTGTTGGCGGCCTCAACTGCTCCGTTGGTTTGCGGCCGATATGTAGACGACTTATGAAAAGCCACGTTATATTTCTCCAACAAGTCAATCACTTCCTTCTTGAAGTGGGAACCGTTATCTGAAATGACCTCGTTTGGGACTCCATAGCGGCAGATGATGTTGTTTCTGATGAACTTTGCGACGTGCGACGCCTTCAACACCGCGTATGATTGGGCCTCGACCCACTTTGTGAAATAATCTATCGCGACCAAGATAAACTCATGCCCATTCGACCCTTTTGGAGTAACAACCCCGATCACATCAATTCCCCAAACTGAAAATGGCCATGGTGAAGTCATGTTGTATAGCTTCGACGGCGGAATATTCATGCGATTCGCATGGATCTGACATTTGTGGCATCGCCGAACAAAGCTGATACAATCCTCCTCCATGGTGGACCAGTAGTAACCCTGTCGGAGGATCTTCCATGCTAGCATTACTCCGCTCATGTGTGCACCGCACTCTCCTCCATGGATGGCCTCCATCAGGCGCTTCGATTCTTCGGCTTCGACACACAGCTTGTGCATTCCCAGATGACCTCTCTTATACAGCTTACCCCCACAGATGATGAACTAAATGGCCATTCTTCTGATTGCCCTTTTATCCTTGGCATTTACCCCTGCCGGATATGCTTCCTTCTCCAAGAAGTTCCAAATATCGTAATACCAGGGGTTTTCGTCCTGAACCTCATCTATAGCAGCAATCGACTCATAGGCTGGCGCAAATTTCTGGTTAATGATGACTGGACGCATCTAGACTCCGAACGGGATGTCTATCATGGAAGATAGAGTTGCTAAAGAATCTGCGAACCTGTTGTTCTCTCTTGGAAGATAAGCAAAGTTTAGCTTCTCGAACCTAGGAATTAACAAGCCCAAGGTCTGGTGATACATCATCATCTTTTCTTCTTTGACTTTCCAGTCTCCTTTTGCTTGAGACACAGCAAGGTTCGAGTCACCGATGACGTCCAACCGTCTTGCCCCTAATTCCAGGGCTGCTTCTAGACCGGCAATGCATGCCTCATATTCTGCTTCGTTGTTCGAGACTTTGAACCGGAGCTTGAAGGCTAGAGGGATACGGGAATTGTCGAGTGCTATCAGCAACACTCCTATCCCATACCCGTATTGATTTGATGCTCCGTCAAAGTACATCGTCCAATAGTCGTCGTCGATGTGCAAAATGGCTTCATCTGGGAATAAGTACTCAACTGTTTCACCCCCTTCCACTGGATGATCGGTTAAGAACTCTGCCACTGCTCTTCCCTTGACTGACTTGCACGTCACATATTTTAGATCGAATTCGGAAAGCAACAGCAACCAACGAGCTAGCCTACCTGTAAGTGCCGTCTTCTCGAAAAGATATTTGATGGGATCGAGTCGTGAAACCAACATTACGGAGTGAGCTAACAGGTAGTGCCGCAGCTTCCTAGTAGCCCATACCAGAGCTAAGCAAGCCTTCTCTAATGGTGTGTAGCGAGTCTCATACTCTAGCATCTTCTTGCTCAGATAGTAAATAGCCCTCTCCACCTTGTCCTCTGATTCTTGCGCAAGCATGCAACCCATCGTGGTCTCAGTCACTGAAAGATACAATATCAACGATCTCCCCTATTCTGGCGGCGATAACATGGGCGGGTTCTGTAAATATTCTTTGATCTGTTCAAAAGCAGCTTGGCATCGGCCGTCCCATTAGAATTTCTTGCCTTTCTTCAGGAGACCAAAAAGTGGTTCACAAGTCAAGGTTTATTTCGAGATAAACCGTCTTATGAATTGCACTTTACCTAGAAAGCCTCGCACTTCCTTTTCAGTCCTTGGTGGTGGCATTTCTAAGATGGCCTTGATTTTTGAAGGGTCGACCTCGATGCCCCTTTGTCTAATCAGAAATCCCAGCATTTTTCCCGCTGTAACACCGAGCGTACACTTCTGAGGATTTAGCCGCAACCGAAATTCTCTGATCCTTTGAAAGAACTTTTGCAAGGCGGTGTAGTGGCCCTCTCTTTCCTTGGACTTGACAATCATGTCATCGACGTACACCTCAACCTCTTTGTGGATCATATCATGCAATATTGTAGTCGCGGCCCGTTGATATGTAGCTCCAGCATTTTTTAATCCAAATGGCATCACTCTGTAGCAGTAAGTCCCATACGGAGTGGTGAAAGCAGTCTTTTCCCTGTCTTCTGGTGCCATCACTATCTGATTGTAACCTGAGAAGCCATCCATGAACGAAAGCAAAGCATGCCCCGCTGTAAAATCCACTAACTCATCAATATGCGGCAGAGGAAAGTCGTCCTTCGGACTGGCTCTGTTCAAATCCCTGAAATCCACGCATACTCGGATCTTGCCATCTTTCTTCGGTACTGGAACAATGTTGGCCAACCAAGTCGGGTATTCGGATACCAGCAGGAAGCCTGCATCGATCTGCTTGGTGACCTCTTCCTTAATTTTGATGGCCCAGTCCGGACGAATCCTTCTGAGCTTTTGTTTGATCGGTCGGGCCTCGGGGTCAAGAGGGATCCGGTGCTGTACAATCTCAGGATCGATTCCAGGCATGTCTTCGTAGGACCACGCGAAAACGTCTTTGAAATCTTTTAATAAAGCGACTAAGCGCTCACGTTCCTCCGAAGACAACGTGGACCCGATCTGGACCAGCTGCGAGTCCTTCTCAGTACCAACATTCACAGTAGTGATTTCATCCATTAAGGGTTTAACAAATCTTTCATGCTCTTGGTCAATTAACCGTTGCAAAACCGGGGGAATTTCTTCCTTGTCGTTTTCATCAAAATTTTGAAAATCCTGATTTAAGCAATAAATCAAAGGCACAGAAAAATACTTAGAAACCACATCCACATCATTCTCATTAAATACTTCCAAGCCGTCCGATTCTTCTGTTACAACAGACTCAAAAGAGAAAGAAAATGACGACCTAGACAGGACTGTGGCATCCGGGTTATCACCCCCAGGAATACCGGACTCAGACTCAGTTGAGCTGGAACCTGATTCCCACTCACAAGACCCGGTGGAATCAGATTCCGGCTCACTACCTAACCTGGTGCTACTTGATAAAAATCCCTCTTCGTATTGCCAGACGAGAGAGGGTGCGATGGATGCATCCAAAATAGTCGATGGTAGGCCCGCAGCCGTTTCATTCCCGATCATGCATATCGAGGAGTTATCCCTCAAGCACTTCTGTACGATCGGAGGATCTGAAAGTAGACATGCCAGTGCTACCCCCATTTCAATCTCGGCGCCTTCGGAATCTGCTTCCTTACACTGCTCAAACTCAGCTGACGGGTCTGTCTGCTCTTTGGCAACGTCATCCCCAGATATTTGCAGGTCGAAGAAGATCTCGAAACCTGGCACGCGCTTCTTTTCCGCGTTTAGCCACGGTTCTGGGAAGCCGCAAAACGGAAAATCCTCCCCCTCCCGGACGAAGCGTCCGTTTAGGGTACCCTGAATGGGCCTGTGCATCAACTCAAAAGGCTTCCCAACCTGCTTTGCTCTGGCTCTTCCAGCCATTTCCTTTCCCTTCCTTATCCAGTCCTCTTTGGTGGGTAGATAACCCAATCCAAAGGCATGAGGGTTGTGTGGCACTTCGACCAATGCCGCGACGCCTTTCCGGCCGCTCCTTCCCAATCCCATCCCGGGGATGTGTTGGAGTTTGTTCATGAGATAGACTGCTTGAGCACTGACATATATCCCTTCATTAGCTGCCATGATGTTCTGTACAACCTGAGCCTCAGCTAGGGTGAAACCTGATATGAACACATCCTCCATGCCATGCTCGATTTCTAGAACAGGCGTGGATACCTCCGGCGGTAGATGAATTGATGAATTTCCGAAGACAATGGCTACTCCCTTCCCATAGGGGTATTTCACCACTTGATGTAGGGTGCAGGAGACTGCCTTTACCTGATGCAGCCACGGCCGTCCCAAAAGCAGGTTAAAAGTTGCAGGAACCTCCAAGACATGGAAATCTATCTCATGCTGTCCTGGCCCAACCTTTGTTTGAATCTTAACTGTTCCCATTACTTCCCGGCTTGTGTTTTCATACGCCCGAATCACCTGGGCTGTTGGCACAAAGTCCGCGAATTTCAAACCGATCGCATAGGCTGTCCTTGCCGGGCAGACGTTGATGGCGAACCCTGTGTCAACAAGAACCACTGGTATCCATTTATTCCTACACTCCACAGAGATGTGGAGCGGCTTGTTATGGTTTGCCCCCTCGGGTGGTAATTCCTTGTCGGAAAATGTCAGCATCGGGGTAGCTCCTCCCAGAAAAACCAGTCCAACCAACTGCTCTGGCGTAGTCTCTATCGAGAGTTTGGCCTTGTCCATGGCTGAAAGGACAGCCTGCCTATGTACTTGAGAAGCCATAAGCAGCCCCCAGATGGAGATGTCTGCTTGTATCTTTTTCAATTGTCTCAATATGACCTCATCCTCGAGTTGCTTCTCTTTTTGCTTCTCTGCCTCCCTATCTTTTCCAGATGCCTCTGGTTGATCTAGGTGTGGAGGCTTGAAATACCGTCCACTCCTAGTCATGTGATTGACTTCGCCGACATACCAGGTATCATCTGGTTGGTTACTCCCCCAATCTTCGTCTGTGTGGGCAAGACATAGATCATCGTCTTCCCACCACATTCCATCTGCAGCCGACAGGCACCTGTTCGGTTCTGGCATGACTGTTCTCATACTCGCAGTACCTTCTATCCCTATGCTCGCGGCATTCTCCATTTCTGTGCTCATAGCAGTCTCAGTCCCTACATGGGCTTTTGCCTTCCTGATTCTCTCAGAATCTTCAAATCTTTCTTGTTCTGACAGTGTCGATGCAGCTGACTGTTCGATAATCCCCGTACTAGAAATGCTCTAACCCCGAGCGAAATTCTTGACACCGGCGCTCTCCGGCGATGTACTCTGTTCTCCAACTCTTCCGGCTGTCACTGACATTCTTGCCCCTGCCGGGCCTTGTTGGGGCTAAAGCTCTTCTACCACATCTGGTTGATCGTCCAACCATCCCATAACCTCTGTTGATTCCTCATAATCGAACCAGTTGACGACTGAGTCTCCTGGATCTTGGTTACTGTAAAACCGGAGCTTGGCAAGATCCTCTTCCACAACCGTTAAATCATCCGTTGCCTGTTCTAGATTGTCCTCTTGGATCACATACAGCTCCCCTTCTGTTGGTAGTTCCATATCTGGCCTATCCTGGCCTATTGACAAAATGTAGTCACCTGGATTATAAGCATTCCCAACACCACTCCCAGATTCCGCAGACTCCAGCTCAACAACCCCCTTCTCCTTTGGAATCTTCTCTCTCCTGTTCTTGACAGTCACCACCGCCGGTTTAGGTTGGGTTATGGAGATGTCCATCATGCACAAAGCGGTGCAATCAGGAAGGAACACTTCCGGCTTAGGCAGGTGGGAAAGAGTGATATAGATGCTAAGATCGTAAGGCATGACCCCAGTTTGGATGAAGTTGACTCTTTTGGGTGGTGGAGCTTGGTTATGTGTGGGGAGAGGGTTCGTAGTAACGTTGGGTTTCTCAGGAGGCAAAATCACCCCGTTATCAATGAGATCTTGAATCTCATGACGTAATCGAAAGCACAGATCGGTGTCATGACCGTGCTGTTGGTGAAATGCACAATATTTGGCCGGATTGTGGGCAGCGGGGAGTCTTTCTGGTAGGGGCCGCGGCTCTAGGGGCTTCAGATGCCCTTTTCTGATTAAAACCCCCAAAGCTTTGGACAGGGGCATATAAAGTAGAGCGAAGGTTCTGGTGTTTTTGGGTGGGTATTTGACTGTTTGTGGGTTGCTTCCGGACGCACCGGAGAATGGTGCGGCCGTCATAGTTCTTGGGGGAGGGTTGGTGGTGACCATACTCACTTCGGAGGTCCTGGTAGTTGTAGCGCCACTCGGGCCTGCATTAGTGTTACGATTGAAAGTTCTGCGAGGTTGCTCCCGGTCATTATCAATTAAGCCTTGCTTTAAGGCATCCTCAATCTGCACCCCCATTTCATGTAAATCAGAAAAGGTAGGGAAGGGGAGTACAATCATCTTTTGCATCAACTTTGGCTGAAGATTGCGCACAATCATCTGAATCTGGTCTTTGTCTGTGGGCCTTAAGGTCATCATCGAAGCCTTAGCCCGCCATCTGGTCACGAATTCTGAGAAGCTCTCTTTGGGTTCTTGCCTCGTTGTCTCGAGATCCCGGGTCGTAATCTCGATTTGTGTATTGTATGAGTACTGCAAAATGAAGGCCTCAGCCATTTCGTCCCAGCTTCTCTTGATGTCATCCTCCAATTTGGCATACCATATGGCCGCTACACCCGACAGGGTCCGGCCAAATAGAGACAGCTTCTGCAGTCTAGTGAGGCCCATTGGCCTTAGGATATCTGAAAACAACCTCAGGTGCACCATGGGGACCCCGGACCCATCAAATCGATCAATGTGCGGCATCTTGAATCTGTCAGGCAGCGTCACAGCTGTGTCGGTGTATCCATCTTCGATGTCAGGGATGGTCTTGACTCCCTAGGACTTCTTAAACATCTTTTCCAACTTGCTTAATTTTAAGGCTGTGGGGTCCACTTCGAACTCAAAAGGAGAGTCCGGTATATTGACAGGCGTGGATGCCTTGGATAGTTGTGGTGGAATCGGGGGCGGAGCTGGCCCCGCTGGAAGGTCTGTATCCTCTTGGACATTCTGGGCATTCGGTGTTTCTTCGGGTATCCGGCCCTTGACTTCAATATGATAGGGTGTCGGCACTCATCTCTTTTGTTGCATTCATTCACATTGAATTGCAAACTTGACCTCCTAGGCCATCATGCGTCGAAATGCGCAATTGATGGCTCGAGGGTCGAGGGTCATGCTCCCTTGAGTCCCTTGCATGATAGGGAGTGTGTCCATGCTCACATTTGCTCAAAAAAATTTCATGCCATACACTGCTTGCCCTCTGCTGCTGTCAACTATAGGTTCTGCAGGAAATTTTGGCCGGTCGGCTACCAGGAGTGCCAACCGACCAATAATTTGTGGCCGATAAGCTTGATCAGTGGCCGGTGACCATCCCCTTTGGCCGATGATGTCCCCACTCGGCCGGTGATGCTCCCCAGTGTCCATATAAGCATGCTTGGGGCATGTGAGAATTTTCAGAGGAGCAGGGCAGTGCAACTAGAGGCAACAGTGCTATGGCAACGAGTTTCCGGGCGAGACGAGTCAAGCATGCATCGTCCGCGCACCTCGAGGCGGGGCTGCGGCCACCTTTCTTCTGCATTTAATTTGTTAATTAATTAGAAATTTTTGTAATTAATTATTTAGCTTAAGAGTTAATTAATTAGGTGGTTTGTAATATTTATTCGGACCCTCCGAGCGAGGGCAATTGTATAATAAGCGTGCGTGAGTGTGTGTATGTCTCCCAACCACACGTCTTTTTTCCCTTTTATTTACTAGCTTTCGGTGGTTAGCCTAGGGCATGTTTCAATTAGCATACAGTATGATAGCATGCGTGCATCCATACATTTGTCTTACATGCATCGAGCTCGGCGCATCATACTAACTGCATTTGTATTGCAATTCTAAAGTTGAATACATGTTAGTTGTAGCATCATCACATGCCATCTTAGAATAGCCGAGCCTATTGTAGTTGCATCTTGTATGTGTTGTATTAGCCATCTTAACATGAGCTAGGATCATGCATTGATTACTAACTAGCCTTTGTTTTGGCTTGGAGTACTAGGTAAGCATTTACGCTTTAGCATACTGCATGCGTGTGAGTGTTGCCATAATAGCATGATTACCATGAGGCTAGCTGCTTATGTGATATAACTGCTTGAGTGCCTGTGGGTGGAGGTCGAATTACCTAAATTGGAATAATGCATTAAAACTGTGAGTTTTAAGTACACTAGATAGTGGCAAAACCATCTTTTCTAAAGCCCACTTGAGGGTGGCAAAACCTGCATTTTAGCCTACTTACGAGTAGCAAACCATTTTCGAAACAAGCATGAAATGTTTTGTTCCAATTTAGGCGACTTGGTCTATACTTGTTTGCTGTGCGCATAACATAGTAATTCTAGGCTAAATAACCGGAATAAGAACACATAACGTCTTCAAAAACGGATATCACGGTTAGTAGAGGCCGATCTTCGGATCGAGCGAGAGGGGGTGCTCATAGCTGACCTTCCCTAATCGTACCCAAGCTCCCGAGCCGAGGCAACTTTGGTGATGACGGACACGTGGTGTCATAGCCCGAACCCGCCCCTATGGGTTAAGGACATAACCGGACAGTAATCCTGAGATTACCTACGGCCTCAGACCAAAACAGACATAATTTGTCAGAGTAAAGGGGCCAAACGGAAGCAACAAATAAAAACTTTGTCCATAGAGCCGTGCTTATGCACATCAACAAACCATATTCAGTTACGTTAATAACCCACAGTTCAAAAGTACAGTTTTCACATTACAGACAGGATCATCCAAAACAAGTCAACCTATGACAACTATTTACATAGATACATAAAGTCCCTGCCGGCGAGACAAAATGTAATTACATAGCAAAGGCGAGGATAGGTCTCAAGAGTGAGACGCAAGGCTGACTTCCTCAAAACTCGGATTTTTCCTAGCAGACTTCACTGGGGCTGGGTTTGGACTTCCCTTGGCTCACCTACAAATACATGAATGAGCGTGAGCGATAGCCCAGTGAATAATATCAAACATGACAGTTGCATAACAACATGTAGAACAACATGCTCCAAACGGCCCTGGGCCCAATTCATACTTCTATTTAACGAATATATATAACTATACAAAATTCAAATCAAGTAGTTCTAAACATTCTGGCCTTTGGCCCAATCGGGTTTCCATTCATGGCAAAACGGCCTTCGGCCCATTCACTTATGTCGAAACGGCCTTCGGCCCAATCATTCATGTCAAAACGGCCTTTGGCCCACTCTTTCATGTCAAAACGACCTTCGGCCCATTCTTTCGTGTCAAAACGGCCTTCGGCCCACTCTTTCATGTCAAAACGGCCTTCGGCCCACTCTTTCATGTCAAAACGGCCTTTGGCCCACTCTTCCATGTCAAAACGGCCTTCGGCCCACTCTTTCATGTCAAAACGGCCTTTGGCCCACTCTTTCATGTCAAAACGGCCTTCGGCCCACTCTTTCATGTCAAAACGGCCTTTGGCCCACTCTTCCATGTCAAAACGGCCTTCGGCCCACTCTTTCATGTCAAAACGGCCTTTGGCCCACTCTTTCATGTCAAAACGACCTTTGGTCCATTCCTTTATTCCTGTCAGACTTTTGTCCACAATCCCAATTAACAACTCATAAAGTTTATAAGGGAATAACAATTGGACATTGATAAGCTTTCAAATATTGATATTACTCACAGTGATCGGTTTGTGGATGCGCCCTGGAGCTTGACCCTACACATTTCATGAATACAAAAGGGTCATTATCAGTTCAATCCGTTCTTTAATTCACATATTCCTCTTTAGGCTTTATTTCTATCTCATTAACTCATTTACAATGTTTAACATATGCCTAAGAGTGCTTACGAGTGAAAGAGAACGGAAAACGAAACACAGAACGCATGAACAAAATTCCAGGAAACAGGGTCCCCGCTCGAGCGTAAACTTCTCCGCTCGAGCGGACCCTTAAGGCCTGCAAAAGTACTGGTTGCACGAAAGATGCGCTCGAGCGTGGAATAGAGCGCTCGAGCTGAAGGCCTGTCTACATAACTCCACGCTCGAGCGTGAGGTGTCCCGCTCGAGCGGACATCCAACTCTGCAAAAATGCTGGGAGCACGATTTTCCCGCTCGAGCGGCCATTACCCCGCTCGAGCGGACCTCAAAAATCTGGGTTTCCCAGATCGTGTTCTTGAGCTCCAATTCGGTTTTCCATCTACATTTCTTGCATGCAATGGCTCAAATTACACACTTACACATGCTAACATGCTACTAATACAAGATTACAACATTAGGAAGCTCAATTTCATGATTTATCTACATGCATGTCCCAAGATATCTCAAACCCATCATCAACATGCTCAAATTCAAACATTCAAGACTTATACTCCCATGATTTGTACATGCATGTGGGAGATGCTCATCATTCTCAACTTAGATGGTACAAATGGTGATTACAACATGAGCTTTAACCAAAACTCTACATGAATCATGTGTTTCAAGCTCAAACATGCAAATTCAAAGTGGTTTCTTACATGCATGAGTTCCAAGACTTCAAACTCAACAAAAATCAACTTATTACATGCTCTTGATCACAAACAACCCTTGAACTTACAAGATCACAGTTTCAAACTTATGAATTCAAGACCAAAAGCTTACCTAAAGGCTCAATCTTCCAAACTATAGCAATTTCTTGAGTTTGATCTTCCAATTCTTCACAATTTTGAGCCAAACACCCAACTCTCCTCTTTTCCCTCTCTCTAGCCGACTCCCCTCTCTCTTTCTTGCGTTTTATTCAGCCAAGGAGAATAATAAAGAGGGTATTTGAGTGTATAGAGCCTCACTAAGTCATAATATAATAATATAGAGTAATTGGGTACTCATTTTACCAACTTAATCAACTTAATCTGGTCCAAATCAATTTTTCAATTAAATTTCACCGTAGGCTCTAAAAATTATGCCAATCACTATGGCGTAATCAATTTCAGGTTCTGTGACCGATAAGGCCCTCGATTAAATTTCCAAAGCTAATTATTCGAACAGACATTCCTACGGTGAACAGATAAAACTTTAAAGTCACATATTTTCACATAATGGCACACAAAATCATTCTAAACACATAACCATAAACAAATTAAGGACCGATTTATCATAATACAGAACAGGGGTATCACAGTCTTCCCCCCTTTAGGAAGTTTGGTCCTCCAAACTTAATTTACCTTCGTCGGGAAACAAGTGTGGATAACGTAGACGCATTTCCTCCTCTTTTTCCCATGTAGCATCTGTCCCATAGTGTTCCTTCCATTCCACTTTCACCATTGGAATGGATTTGTTTCTCAATTCTTTCACTTGTCGGTCAACAACTCTTTCCGGCCATTCAGCATATTCCATATTTTCATCAATAGCAACCCGGTGATAATCAATCACATGCAACGGGTCTCGGAGGTAACCCCTCAACATTGACACATGAAACACATTGTGGATTTGCTCAAATCCCGATGGCAAAGCAACCCTGTAGGCAACTGGACCAAGCCTTTCCAAAATCTGGAACGGCCCAATGTAGCGAGGCGACAACTTGCCCTTTTTCCCAAACCTGACTTGGCCTTTCATTGGAGAAACACGGATGAACACATGGTCGCCGGCCTCGTACTCAATAGGTCTTCTCTGAACGTCTGCATAATTTTTCTGTCGGTCTTGAGCTGTTTTGAGCCTTTGCCGAATAGTTTTGATCTTTTCAGAGGTGTCTTGTACAATTTCAGGCCCAAGCAAAGCTCTGTCCCCGACCTCTGTCCAACAAATAGGTGATCTACACCTCCTACCATACAAAGCCTCGTATGGTGCCATACCGATGCTGGAGTGGAAGCTGTTATTATAAGCAAACTCTGCAAGCGGCAAATAGTCTTCCCAACTTCCCTGAAAGTCCAAAGCACACATGCGAAGCATATCTTCCAAAGTCTGTATCGTTCGTTCTGACTGCCCATCTGTCTGTGGGTGGAATGCAGTGCTGAACCTTAGTTCTGTTCCCATAGCTTCCTGTAAACTTTTCCACAATCTAGATACAAATTTCGGGTCCCTATCTGACACAATGGACACTGGGACTCCGTGTAATCGGACAATTTCGTCAACATAAATAGTAGCCAACCTGTAAGCAGTAAATGTAGTTTTAACAGGCAGAAAATGTGCAGATTTAGTCAGTCTATCAACTACAACCCAAACAGAATCCATACTTCGGGAAGTCCGAGGTAGGCCAACAACAAAATCCATAGTCACATGTTCCCACTTCCATTCAGGAATAGGGAGAGGTTGAAGTAGACCGCCTGGTTTCTGATGTTCAGCCTTAACTTGCTGACACTGAAGACACTTGGACACATATTCTGCAATCTCTTTCTTCATTTTAGGCCACCAATAGGTTTGTTTCAAATCCCGATACATTTTATTGTTACCCGGATGCATAGCAAATACGGATCTGTGGGCATCTAAAACCCTCTTCTTTAGCTCCGGGATATCAGGAACACATATTCGGTTTCGAAATTTCAACATTCCATTCTCGACACTGTACTCTGCTTTTGGGCTTACTTCAAATTCATCAATTACCTTTCTGAGGAGCTCATCTTCTTTCTGTTTCTGCTTGATCTCATCAATAATTGCCGGTTCGGCTGTAATAGCGGCTATCAATCCGCCCTGTTCACATACCACCACTTCAATTTCAGACTTTTCAAAGTCTCGCAAAATCTCCCTTTGTTCAGTAAGCAAACAAGCCATACTCCCTGTTGATTTTCTGCTCAAGGCATCAGCCACTGTATTAGCTTTCCCGGGATGGTACTGAATTTCTAGGTCGTAGTCTTTTATCAGCTCTAGCCATCTTCTCTGACGCATATTCAACTCTTTCTGCGTGAAGAAGTATTTCAGGCTCTTATGATCCGTGTAAACTTCACACTTTGCCCCATATAAGTAATGCCGCCAGATTTTCAAAGCAAAGACAACTGCAGCCAATTCTAGGTCATGTGTTGGATAATTCTTCTTATGTGGCCTCAACTGTCGAGAGGCGTAAGCAATAACCTTTCCGTTCTGCATTAGCACACAACCCAAACCCTTATAAGATGCGTCACTGAAAATCACAAAGTTTTCCGTACCTGAAGGTGGTGTTAAAATTGGTGCGGTGGTCAATCTTGTCTTCAATTCATGAAAGGCTGACTCTCTTTCACTATTCCACTCAAATGGTTGTCCCTTACGCGTCAATTGGGTAAGAGGCACAGCTAATTTCGAAAAGTCTTTTACAAATCTCCTGTAGTACCCAGCCAAGCCCATGAAACTGCGAACTTCTGTCACGTTAGTTGGTGTAGGCCAATTCACAATTGCTTCTATTTTCTGTGGGTCCACTGAAATTCCTTCCTTGTTGATTACATGCCCTAAGAAAACGACCTCGTCCAACCAAAACTCACATTTCTTTAGTTTAGCAAATAATTTCCTTTCCCGAAGTATTTGTAAAACGGTCCTCAAATGGTGTTCATGTTCAAGTCTATCTTTAGAGTATATCAAAATATCATCGATGAAGACTACAACAAACTCATCAAGGCAGGTTTTAAAAATTCTATTCATTAGGTCCATAAATGCTGCCGGAGCATTAGTCACTCCAAATGGCATAACAAGAAATTCAAAATGACCATACCTCGTTCTGAATGCGGTTTTCTCAACATCCTCTGCTTTAACCTTCAGCTGATGATACCCAGATCTCAAATCAATCTTAGAAAACACCTGTGATCCCTGCAACTGATCAAATAAGTCATCAATACGAGGTAAGGGATATTTGTTCTTTATCGTTACCTTGTTCAATTCCCGGTAATCAATGCACAGGCGTAAGGTACCATCCTTTTTCTTTACAAATAACACTGGTGCGCCCCAAGGCGAAGTGCTAGGCCGGATAAACCCTTTATCAAGAAGGTCTTGCAACTGTTCTTTTAATTCTTTCATTTCGACAGTAGCCATCCTGTAGGGAGTTTTAGAAATAGGCTGGGTGCCTGGCACAGTTTCAATAGTAAACTCTATCTCCCTGTCTACCAATTCCCCTGGTAATTCATTTGGAAACACATCTGGGAATTCCCTAACAACGGGAATATCATTCGATTCAACATTCACGGATTGTTCAGTCAATACATAACACAAATAACCCTGGCATCCCTTCCTGATCAGTTTACATGCTTTCATTGCAGATATCAAATATGGTAGAGGCACTACCCCATTTCCCACAAACACAATTTCTTTCTGTTCTGGTGGTTTAAACACAACCGTCTTTGTCACACAATCTATAGTGGCACAATATTTGGTCAACCAATCCATGCCCAAAATTACATCGAAGTGTCTAAAGTTTAAGGGTAACAAATCTACATATAGGGTAGCATCCTCAATGTGCATGTCACAAAACCGATATATATAGTCACATAACACAGATTCCCCCGATGGAGCAGACACACATAACAAATATGGCAACAATTCTAGGGGTCTTTTCAATCTAGATGCAAATGCATATGTCACAAATGAGTGCGTCGATCCAGAATCAATTAATACAAAGGCATCCTGATTACATATTGAAATAGTACCTGAGACAACGGCATTGGCATTCCGTGTATCACCCGGAACGAGTGCGAAGACTCTCCCTTGTCTCACTGTATCCCCAGTAGTAGCAGATCTCAAAGTGTTTCCCGGCTTCGGGATCGATGCAGTGGAGCTAGCAGCTATCTTCCCACTATTCTGATTACAATCTCGGGCTATATGCCCTTGTTTCCCACACTTAAAACAGGCTCCTGATGTACGGTAACAGACTCCACGGTGCTTTTTGCCACAAGTGTTGCACATGGGAGCTGGGTCTCGGGAAGAACTGGAAGTAGTTGAGGAGCCCGTGTTTTGCTTTTTCAAAAATTTCTTCTTCGAAAAGAAGCCTTGTCTTTTGTTGCTTTTCCATTCGATTGTTGGCTTAGCTTGTCTAGCTATGTTAGCCTCTGATATGATGGCCCGGTCAAGCACCCCGATGTAGGTTTCCAACTTCAGGACATTCACTCGCTCTAGGATGTCACTTCGGAGCCCACCTTCAAAATGCCTTGCCTTCTTATAATCAGTGTCAATTACGTGTGGTGCAAACCTGGCCAATTTAGTAAATTTGGCCTCATACTCAGCTACAGTCATGCTGTCTTGCTTGAGTTCCATGAACTCTGCCACTTTCCTGTCCCGGACACACTGCGGGAAGTACTTGTCATAGAAGATTTCCAAAAATTTCACCCAGTCAACATCCCTGTGGTTTTCTCGCATCAACATCCACCATCTTCTCGCTTCGTCTTCTAGCATAAAAGTGGCTAGAAGTACTTTCTGTGTATCCGAGAACGGAAATACTTCAAACAGTTTTTTCGATCCCAAGAACCCAAGCTTCTGCTTTCAAAGGATCCAGTCCACCATGAAACTGTGGTGGTTTCATTTTCTTGAACTCCTTGGTAAGAGCGATTATCCGATCATCATTTTGATTATCTGGCACGGGTGGTGCCGGAGGTGGAGGTGGCGGGTGTGGTTGCTGCCACTGTTGTTGCCACTCCTGTTGCTGTCTCAAAGCTTCTGCCATTTCCTGAATCAGTCTTTCCATTCTGTCCAGTCTGGCAGTAGAGGATTCCTCTAACTCATCACCTCTGGTTCTCACCATCTGATTAAACTTGCATTATATTCCATACCAAAGGTACACAAGTACACATACACTAAGGAGCACACATTTCCAAATAATTTGTAATGCAAGTAGCTCACAATTTACACATATAATTATTCATAACAAAACATTTAAGCATATGATCAATGCTTCCAAACTCGTACTTATCACATGAATGCATCCTAGATCTTATCTAGACGCTTATTGCTCTTTTTGGACAAGTGTGTGAGTTATTAGCTCGTGCTCTGATACCACTCTGTCATAGCCCGAACCCGCCCCTATGGGTTAAGGACATAACCGGCCAGTAATCCTGAGATTACCTACGGCCTCAGACCAAAACAGACATAATTTGTCAGAGTAAAGGGGCCAAACGGAAGCAACAAATAAAAACTTTGTCCATAGAGCCGTGCTTATGCACATCAACAAACCATATTCAGTTACGTTAATAACCCACAGTTCAAAAGTACAGTTTTCACATTACAGACAGGATCATCCAAAACAAGTCAACCTATGACAACTATTTACATAGATACATAAAGTCCCTGCCGGCGAGACAAAATGTAATTACATAGCAAAGGCGAGGATAGGTCTCAAGAGTGAGACGCAAGGCTGACTTCCTCAAAACTCGGATTTTTCCTAGCAGACTTCACTGGGGCTGGGTTTGGACTTCCCTTGGCTCACCTACAAATACATGAATGAGCGTGAGCGATAGCCCAGTGAATAATATCAAACATGACAGTTGCATAACAACATGTAGAACAACATGCTCCAAACGGCCCTGGGCCCAATTCATACTTCTATTTAACGAATATATATAACTATACAAAATTCAAATCAAGTAGTTCTAAACATTCTGGCCTTTGGCCCATTCGGGTTTCCATTCATGGCAAAACGGCCTTCGGCCCATTCACTTATGTCGAAACGGCCTTCGGCCCAATCATTCATGTCAAAACGGCCTTTGGCCCACTCTTTCATGGCAAAACGACCTTCGGCCCATTCACTTATGTCGAAACGGCCTTCGGCCCAATCATTCATGTCAAAACGGCCTTTGGCCCACTCTTTCATGTCAAAACGGCCTTCGGCCCATTCTTTCGTGTCAAAACGGCCTTCGGCCCACTCTTTCATGTCAAAACGGCCTTCGGCCCACTCTTTCATGTCAAAACGGCCTTTGGCCCACTCTTCCATGTCAAAACGACCTTCGGCCCACTCTTTCATGTCAAAACGGCCTTTGGCCCACTCTTTCATGTCAAAACGACCTTTGGTCCATTCCTTTATTCCTGTCAGACTTTTGTCCACAATCCCAATTAACAACTCATAAAGTTTATAAGGGAATAACAATTGGACATTGATAAGCTTTCAAATATTGATATTACTCACAGTGATCGGTTTGTGGATGCGCCCTGGAGCTTGACCCTACACATTTCATGAATACAAAAGGGTCATTATCAGTTCAATCCGTTCTTTAATTCACATATTCCTCTTTAGGCTTTATTTCTATCTCATTAACTCGTTTACAATGTTTAACATATGCCTAAGAGTGCTTACGAGTGAAAGTGAACGGAAAACGAAACACAGAACGCATGAACAAAATTCCAGGAAACAGGGTCCCCGCTCGAGCGTAAACTTCTCCGCTCGAGCGGACCCTTAAGGCCTGCAAAAGTACTGGTTGCACGAAAGATGCGCTCGAGCGTGGAATAGAGCGCTCGAGCTGAAGGCCTGTCTACATAACTCCACGCTCGAGCGTGAGGTGTCCCGCTCGAGCGGACATCCAACTCTGCAAAAATGCTGGGAGCACGATTTTCCCGCTCGAGCGGCCATTACCCCGCTCGAGCGGACCTCAAAAATCTGGGTTTCCCAGATCGTGTTCTTGAGCTCCAATTCGGTTTTCCATCTACATTTCTTGCATGCAATGGCTCAAATTACACACTTACACATGCTAACATGCTACTAATACAAGATTACAACATTAGGAAGCTCAATTTCATGATTTATCTACATGCATGTCCCAAGATATCTCAAACCCATCATCAACATGCTCAAATTCAAACATTCAAGACTTATACTCCCATGATTTGTACATGCATGTGGGAGATGCTCATCATTCTCAACTTAGATGGTACAAATGGTGATTACAACATGAGCTTTAACCAAAACTCTACATGAATCATGTGTTTCAAGCTCAAACATGCAAATTCAAAGTGGTTTCTTACATGCATGAGTTCCAAGACTTCAAACTCAACAAAAATCAACTTATTACATGCTCTTGATCACAAACAACCCTTGAACTTACAAGATCACAGTTTCAAACTTATGAATTCAAGACCAAAAGCTTACCTAAAGGCTCAATCTTCCAAACTATAGCAATTTCTTGAGTTTGATCTTCCAATTCTTCACAATTTTGAGCCAAACACCCAACTCTCCTCTTTTCCCTCTCTCTAGCCGACTCCCCTCTCTCTTTCTTGCGTTTTATTCAGCCAAGGAGAATAATAAAGAGGGTATTTGAGTGTATAGAGCCTCACTAAGTCATAATATAATAATATAGAGTAATTGGGTACTCATTTTACCAACTTAATCAACTTAATCTGGTCCAAATCAATTTTTCAATTAAATTTCACCGTAGGCTCTAAAAATTATGCCAATCACTATGGCGTAATCAATTTCAGGTTCTGTGGCCGATAAAGCCCTCAATTAAATTTCCAAAGCTAATTATTCGAACAGACATTCCTACGGTGAACAGATAAAACTTCAAAGTCACATATTTTCACATAATGGCACACAAAATCATTCTAAACACATAACCATAAACAAATTAAGGACCGATTTATCATAATACAGAACAGGGGTATCACACGTGGCCTTTGGCACCGAGTCAGGGTTTCCTAAATTCCTCATAAAAAATATTTAGGTGGCGACTCTGTGTAGACGCGCCCGCGGGCCTCGCTACAATTCGGACTCGACTTGTGTCACGGTTCTTAATTTGAACCAAAGAGTCCAAATCTGGCAAATCGTTTTGAGAAAACAGATTTTTAGAAAAGAAGTGCCAAACATGGACTGCTTTGCCAGATATAGAGTCGCCACCTAAATATTTTATTTTGGGGGAATTTAGGAAACCCTGACTCGATGCCAAAGGCCACGTGTCCGTCATCACCAAAGTTGCCTCGGCTCGGGAGCTAGGGTACGATTGGGGAAGGTCAGCTATGAGCACCCCCTCTCGCCCGATCAAAGATCGGCCTCTACTAACCGTGATATCTTGTTTTGAAAGCATTATGTGTTCTTACCTCAGTTATTAGCCTAGAATTACTATGTTATGCGCACAACAAACAAGTATAGACCGAACCGCCTAAATTGGAACAAAACATTTCATGTTTGTTTTGAAAATAGTTTGCTACTCGTAAGCAGGCTAAAATGCAGGTTTTGCCACCCTCAAGTGGGCTTTGGAAAAGATGATTTTGCCACTATCTAGTGGGCTTTAAACTCACGGTTTTTAATGCATTATCCCAATTTAAGCAATTCGACCTTCATCCACAGACATTCAAGCAGTTATATCACATAAGCAGCTAGCCTCATGGTAAACATGCTATTATGGCAACACCCACACGCATGCGGTATGCTAAAGCATAAAAGCTCACCTAGTACTCCAAGCTAAAACAGAAACCAGTTAGTAATCACGTGCATGATCCTAGTTCATGTTTTTGAAATGGCTAATGCAACACATGCAAAGATGCAATCCAAACAGGCTCAGCTATCCTAAACATGGCATGTGAAATGCTGCAAATAACATGTACTCAATTTGGGATTGAAAATACGATGCAGTTAGTATAATGCGCCAAGCCCGGTGCATGCGAAACAGATGAATGAATGCAAACATGCTGTCATGCTGTTATGCTAATTTAAATATGCCCTAGTCTACCATCATAAGCAGGTAAATAAAAGGGAAGAAAGACGTGGGATTGGAAGACATGCACACACGCACCCACACTTATTACAAATTTGCCCTCGCTCGGAGGGACCAAAAGAATAATACAATCTAAATAATGAATTGCCTATCCTAGCTAATTAATTATTGCAGACCCTCTAATTTAACAAATTAAACGCGGAATAGAGATGGCCGCAACCCTGCCTCGGGATACGCAAATGATGCATGCTCGATCCGTCTTGCCCGGAAACCCGTACCAAGCCACTGCTGCCTCTGTTAATGCTGCCTCGCTTCTCTGAAAATTGCCAAAGTCTTGGAATATGATCTCTGAACACTGTAGAACACCATCGGCGAAGAGAAATAACCACCGGCCATGGGAAATTTCCATCGGCTGCTTTTAAGTCTATCGGCCACCAATCCACGGCCGATCGGCGTTCTACAGTGCCAGTCGGCAAAAACTTCCTGCAGAAACTGGTTTTTGACAGCAACAAGGACAGACAGTGTATGGCATGGAATTTCAAGCAAATGTATGCGCGGGCACACTTCCTATCATGCAATGGACTCAAGGGAGCATGGCCCTCGACCCTCGGGCCATCAATCATACATTTTGATGTATGATGGCCTAAGAGGCCGAGGTTGCAATTCAATGTAAAATGCATGCAAACAAAACACATGAATACCAACTCCCTATCATGTTGGAGTCAAGGGGATTGGCGACCGAGGGTTGAGGCGTGTTTTGTCACTTGAAGTACAAACACTCCTCAATCCCCATGCCCGGTTTGACACCCCAAACCAAGCAATGCAATGCATGTTATGCAAACATGGCTCGAAAATGCAACATATTACTAAAATGCAAAGCATGCCAAATGTAATGCAACATATCATGGCAAGCATGCAATGTTCCTAACATGCAATGCTACAATGCAATTCATCATACAATGCCAACATGGTACAATGCACGCATGCAATTAGAGGCAACAAGTCAAACATGCAACCATGTCCAAGAAGGGACTTAGACTGAAATGGGAGGCCTCAAACACCCCCAAAACAGTGGCTAAAAGTGCCTCAAGTGACGGACAAAATGCACTACAAACATGCAAGCCAAAAGAGGGGCCAAAGCTAAGGCATAACAAAAGGCATTCTACCACCACTGACCCAAACAAACATGGCATGAACTATGCAACCAAAAACAGAATTTTAGCATGCAAAAAGAGCCCCAAAACCCACACATATGGCATCCCAAAATGCCTTAAACATACAAGCATGCACAATGCCCGTTTCAAGGCACAAAACTACAACGCCTTAAAGCATGGGAAGGGACACAAATGACAATATAAGACCACCTTACATGGACTGAAATATGATCTTAAATAATGCCAAATCATGAGGATAGTCTAAGTTAAGCATGCTAGAAGCCGAAATACTCAAGGCCTACAAGCCAAAATGCAAAGCAACTACATCAAGCATGTCAAACATGACCAAAACAGTGGCCAACAGACCTTAAGCATGACAAATCATGACCAAAAGCTTCAACAAGCTAAGCTAAATCATGCAAGCATGGAAGCCTAAATAGAAGATGCATTTCTAGGCAAAATGGGGGAATACAAAGCAAGTGTATTAAGCATGAGAGGGGTCAACAAACCAACATGAGACAGAGGTAAAACATGCTAAATAAACACCAAACAACCTCTGAAATTAAGCCAAACAAAGCTAGGCATACATGCTACCCTTTAAACCAAAACAAGGATAAAAGAGAGACAAAAGGGGAGTGGGGTGTCCCTCCCCTATGCAAGACCTCAAACCATCTTCTTCACCACTGAAAATCCACTGGATTTCAGTGGTGAAAAGAGCAATACAACAAAGGTCAACAAGGCTTAAAGAAAAAGCACCAAAAGAGGCCAAAAGAGGCCTAAGAGGGGGAGTTCGACCCCCAATGCCAAAATGACCTCAATGAGATGTCTTAAGCATGAAAATACAAAGCTTTTTTCAGTTATACACAAAGCCTAAAACAGAAAACAAGATGGGTCAAAAGCCAATGCAAGATTGGGGAAACTAAAGTAAAGTGATTACCCTTTAAGAACCCTTGAAGAACAGTTGGTCCAGCCACCCTCTACTGACCAAAATCAGTCCAAAACTTCAACAAACAACCCTCAAAGTCCCTCAAAGTCGAAGTAAGGTGTGGTAGTGTGTGTGTTAGTGCAAAACTAAGGTAAAAATGCACTTTTGGGCCACAAAACACACACAAGGGAGGAGAGAGAGGGAAATATAGAGAGAGAGTGTGTATGTATATGTGTAAGCTCTGGTTTCTCTTTTTAAAATCACCAACCTAGAAGAAGGAGGAGAGCTCTCCTCTTATAGAAGTCCCCCTTGCAAAGCTTACCAAACAAGCTTGCTTAGAGGGAAATCCCTCCATACACGTGTATGGAGGGGAACAGAGTGGGTGCCAGCTATCACAGCTGGCACAAAATATCTACTAAAAGTAGATGAACAGTGATCGGCCATTCAAAATTGCCATTTTGGAAAAATAAATGGCCGACCGGCAACCAATAGTGCCGACCGGCAAGATACATTGCCGATGGCATAAAATCACTGGCCGGTGGCCTCAAGCCATGGCCGGTGATGTGTGGGAGTGCCTCACAAGGCATTCCCTGCCCCTCCAAGGCAAAACACAAGTGTTTGGTGCAAAACCAGACACAACATGATCGAGTCGAGAGATCCTGAGGCAAGGCGCGCAACCGAGACCTCCGGGAACTCAAGACGAACACAAACAAGGGTAATCACCAAGTGTTCCAATTGTGACGTCCAAGTCTTGAGGACGGTAAAAAATGGGGTGTCTACACTCTGTATCTGGCAAAGCAGTCCATGTTTGGCACTTCTTTCAAAAAAAAAATCTGTTTTCAAAAATGATTTGCCAGATCTGGACTCTTTGATGATTCATCGGTCCTGCATTGCACTCTGTGAGATTAGATATAGGACTGTGAAATCCAATTGAGTCCGAACTGTAGCATGAGGCCCGAGGGCGCATCTACAATGACTACTCTTCAGGGAGTGTAGTCCTCGATCCTCGTGTCACCAATCACGCATATCGATGCATGATGGCCGAGGAGTCGAATTGCACGACTCAATATGAAATGAATGCACATGAAAACACAACTAGACCTAAACTCCATCATGGGTAATCTGGAGTGTCGGCGATCGGGAATTGAGACACATTCCGTCACTCAGAGTACGAAACGTCCCTCGTTTCCCGTGCTTGGGGTAACTCCTATCCCAAACACGATGCAAATGAGATGGCATACACAATGCGACTAACATATAACCTAGCATAAGCAATGCTATGAAATGGCATACACAATGCTCGATGTAACATGGCATACACAATGCTCTAACATACAACCTAGGACACGCAATGCTAAGGACTGAAATGGCATCCACAATGCATGATGGACTTACACCAACACGAGTGGACCTCAGCCACACTCACATCAGTGGCCATGGTATGAAAATGAGAGAATCGAAATACATGCACACATGCACGAATTCCAAGGACTGAACCTAAGGCATAAAATGCCACTCTACCAAAGCATGGCAAGGAATGAAAGATGGCATACAAACATGTAATTTTCAGCACTGAAACATGATGCTAAACGGTCCCGAAACATGGAAATATGGCACCCGATGCATGAAATAAGCCCCGAAACTCAAAGTTAGGCACATGCATTGAATTATAACTATGCAAAGCAAGCATTATTTGGCCATGTAATTAAAGCATGGCCAAAAAGTGCTAATATGATGGACAAAAATAGCATGCGAATTCGGCTAGCAAGCATGGTTTACATGGCATATATATGAAGCGTATGAGAACTCATCAAACCAGCCAAAAACAGTGAATAAAACATCTCAAAATATGCCCAAATAACCACTGAAATGCAACCAATGCATGCAAAAATGATGAGCTCCTTTAGAGGGCCATACAAGGGGTTATTAAGCACATACAAGATAGACATGTAACATGGAAAAACCACCTCTTGAAATGAGTTATGACAGCCCTAAAACCCACCAAATAGAACCTGAAATTAGTCTCGGAAACATGCAGAGAAAGGCCCCTTTGAAAGGCCTTGAATGAGATTGCTCTATACATGCATCATAGACATAAAATATGGCAAAATGGGCTCTTGAAAGAGCTTAGTCAGACCTTAAAACCCTCAGAATGAGGCCTGAAACATGATTTCGATGCATGCAAAATAGGGTCCTTTTGGAAGGCCAACCATGCTAGTAAAGAGAATGAGGGGTGAGAGGGTCACTCCTCTATGATTTCGGGGCTCGAAGATACATCAAGGCCACTGAAAAGATGCCAAAACAAGGCCAATGCAAATGCTCAAATGCATGGCTCAAAGCATGAGGAAATGAAGCATGCGAGGAAGAAGATGACTCCAAACAGAAAAGTGACCTGAATCAAAATTAAAGAGGAGGTCAAAACAAGACTTTCTTCAGTTTAGGTCGAGGTCCAAAAAACCTCACAAATAAGGCTAATATATCATGCAAAATAAGCCCTAAAAGAGAGATAAAGCATACAAGGGAGGGAGGAGACCTCAAACAGAAAAGTACTCTTAAACAAACATGAAGAGGAGCTTGAAATAAGACTATTTTCAGTTTACACCAAGGCTCGAAAATGCTTGCAAATGGAGCTAAGGTATAGAGCAAAATAATGCAAAAATTGGGGAAATAAGGACTTACCCTTGTAGCACAGCAATGCAGCCAACCCTGGACCAAGAAAGTCAGCTTTGAACCTCTGAAAATGAGTTCCAAGGTGGTGGAATGGATGGTGAAGGTGTTAGGCTTAGAGGTGTAGTGTAAAATGGCCAAGAATATTAGGGTTTGGAGCTTGGAGAAGAAGGCTATGGAGGATGGAGTGTGTATGCCTTAACCAAATGTCTAACCCTTGCAAAATGAGATGGAGGGTTGGTTATATAGAGGGAGAGAAGTAAGGCTTCTTGGAGAAGCCAAGAGAGAGGTTCAAAGCTTCTAAAAGAAGCTTGACCAAAGGGGCCAAGCTTCTTGAGGAAGCTAGACCAAAAGGGTCAAGCTTCCTCAAGAAGCTTGACCAAAAGGGTCAAACTCCTCCTGCCAACCAAGCAAAGGGGTCAAAACCCCCTTTTAAGGACCAAAACAAGGACAAAACCCTCGGACAGTAGGTCGAGTGCTTCACAGCTGGCACAGTTGTGTTGCACTTGAGAAGAGCAAAAAGCAGAAAGCTGGCAGACCAGCTAAGGTGGCCGGCCGGCCACTCCCCTTGGTCGGCCGACCAGGGGTCAAAATGGTCAAGCAAAATTGCTGGTCGGCCTACCCAGAAAGGTGGCCTCCCAGATGAGTAGAACACAACCCTATGGTGAAAAACCAGAAAAAGTGACCCAGGAGAGAGGAAAACCAGCTTTTTAGAGGGGTTCAAAAGGGTCAAGAGGAATTACTGGTCGGCCTACCCATATTGGTGCCTCCCAGATGAGCACAACACAATGGTGATATGAAAAGCCAGAAATTGTGGCTCAAAAGTGAGAAAAACTAGATTTTTGTCAGAAAAATCGGCTTTTGGAGAGAGAAAATGAGAAAACTGGTTTTTCAAGGAAAAAGGTGGCCTCCCACCATCCTACCATCTTCCTAACAATGAAAATAAGGTCCCTGCCAAAAAAGAACCCTAACCGATGCAAAACGAGAGTTCGGGGGCCAAAACGCGCGGTCTAGGGCCCCGAAAACAGGCTGTTAGGCACCGAAAGTGGCGTATGACCACGAAGGTGGTCTCCCGGGCCACAGTGTCCCTCAAAAGGGAGGAAGCAAGGTGCGTGCCGAAAATCGGAGAAAACAGAGGTAGTTAAGCGGTCCCGAACCGAGGCACACGGCCGACGGCTCCGAAAACCGGAAACTGGGCTCCAAATGGGAAAAATGGCCTACGACCACGAAACATAGCCTACGGCCACTGAGAGATGGTCTACAAGACCTCTCCCTCCCTTCGGAAAGAGAAAATAGAGAAAACAGGACCTGGTTCGCAAATCGAGATAAAGCACAAAAGAGCTCCGAAGTTCAAAGGCAAGGCTCGCAGCCGAGACTCCGCAACCTCAGAACGAGCACAATATACAACACCAACGAGCGCTCAACTGGTGACGTCTGAGTCTTAAGGTAGGTCAAAAATGGGGTGTCTACAAATGGTAGTCTCGAATTCATGATTGGGTAAGATTTGCCTTCCAAATCTGTTCTTCTCAATAATCACTTAATCAGAATACATTTCTGTCAACGGTAAATATAATTTTTAAAATAATTTGTAACAGAGTCTATTCAAAATCAATTTAAACTATTTAAATTCATAAAAGCATTTAAATAAGTTGAATCTTTTGAACCAAATTAAAATTCAAGTTTGAATAGTAAAATAAATGATGGAGAGAAGAGAGAAGAGCGAGAGAAAGGGAGGGGAATGGAAGGGACCACACATGAGAGAGATACCTGAGAAATCTTTAGAAAAAAAATAGGAAGGAAAGAGAAAGTAAAATTTTGGGACCACTTTTTATTATTATTATTATTTTTATATATTTATATATCACTTAAACTTATATCAAATTAAGTTTTTATTGAAATTTTCATCAAATCAAGACAAAAATAAGTTTTTCATCAGATTTTATGAAAAATGTTTTCGGAGATAAATTTGAAACTTTTAGAAGGAATTTAATGAAAATTTTAAGGGAGGATCACGACATTTAATTTTTCAATAAACTGCTAGTTAAATTTGAAAAGAAGTCATTACAACATCCCATATCAAATCAAGTTTTTAATCAATTTTTTGGTTGGAAAAATTTTAATTTTAAATTTTTTTTAAAAATGTAGATAAATAATAAATTTTATAAATATTAATTATTAAAATCATAATTTTTACCCTAAAATTGTAATAGTTTTTTAGAAGTATCACTGTGATATATATATATATATATATATTTTATATTATTCAAATTTGATGTTACTTAAGCGAATATGACCCTAGACGCTACTCTACTTGTAGGATTTGTTTGCTCAATTTGATAAAATAAATCTATCATAATAATAGGTAACCTATGGTAGTTGCACCACGTGACTTAAATGGTGTGTGTGTTGTGAAGTCAATGTACACAATTAAGGTTTGCCCCTCATCTTACTTCGGATAAACCGACATTAGGTAGTTAATTTTAAAGTCGGCGGAGGACAAATTTAGAGAGTTTATTCATTAACCAAAAAAATAGATAACCTAGATTCCACCATAATTGATATTAGGGGTGCTCGCGGTTCGGTTGTGGCTGGAAAACCTCTAATTCGCCATCTGTCCGCCGAATTAGCAAATTGAAAAAAATCAATCCACATCTGTCCGCCGGATAGGCGAATGTGGATTGAGCGGACTGGCGAATCGGTTTAGTGGTTTAAACTTTTACAAATTTTAAACATAATACAACAACTTGTCAACATTTTTTTTTTTGGATAACAATCCAACTCAATATAACTAAAAGATTATCAAGTAAATTGTCAAATACCAATAATAAATACATATAAGAAAACCATGCATTATCAAAACTATTTCATTACTTTTTTTTTTATTCAAAAACTATTTAATTTGATTTTTAAAAAAAATTACAAAATTAAGCCTTATATTTTTTACACAAAAACATCAAATATCAACACTTGTTATTTAATAAAAAGATTTCTAAATTGAAAACACAACAGAATATCTACATTTTTTTTTCAATTGAAAATACAAACAGAATATCTAAATAAATTGAAAACTCTAAAGTCTTATAAATTACTAGGGGTGCTCACGGTTTGACGGTTTGGTTGCGCCTAATGAAACCTCAAATCCGCTATATGTCCAAAACTAGGCGGATTGAAAAAAATTGATCTGCAATCGTCCACTCATCATCACGCATCTGTCCAAAATGCGGCGGATCGATTCAATTCGGTTGGGTTGGGCAAATCGGAACATCCGCTGAGCATCCCTAATTGATATGTTAATAGCCTAGACAAAATGCCGTTTGGCAATTAGCTTTTTGAGTTGACTTTTTAGCTATTTTAACTCGGGTTAAAAAATTCGTTTGGATTGTTTTTTTTTTTTTTTTTTTTGACTTTTGTGAGATTAAAAATGAAATGATTATGGTTTCAATGTAACATTTTGTCTTAGTAATTTTTTTTGTCTATATTGTCTTTTTTTGCTAATTTAACCCCAAACCATAATACCAAAATTAGATTGTGTTTGGATTAATAATTTGAGAGAAAATTTATGTATGAAAAGAAAAAAGGGCAAGGAAAAAGTGAAAATAATAATAATAACTTTTTTTTGGAGGGTGACTAATAACTTTAATTTCATTTACTTTTCTGTGACCTTTTATTTTTCCTCCACAAATCTCTTTAAAAATTCTTAATCTAAATATAGCATTTAAAAATTTTAAGAATTAAGTGAAAGAGATTTAATTTATCACTAAATAATTAATATACATAGCATGATTTTCTAAGCTGTCATTATATATCCTTTATTTTATTTAATCAATATATTAAAGATTTAGAAGAATGAACTGATCAAATTTTGCAATTATTCATTTCCAAACACAAAACAAATGCAAAATTATTAGAACACTCCCTCTAAATTAAAACTTCAATGTAATTATTGAAATCACGTGATAGCCTGATGGGTTTAGCTAGCAACTTGTGTGATTGCTACCGTGTACCTCAAACTATTTAAAAGAGCACAATTTTGAGGAAACTCATGAATCCAAAGTCCTCAAATTCTAGCAGCTAATCTCTCACCTCTTTTTAGAAATTTTGTGATTTCTATCAAGTGGTAGGGGTGTTGTAGCTATTCCAAGTCAAACGTTCATATCCTCTTCCATAGGTATGAAACTATATTGTTCTTACATGTATCAAAAAACAAAGTATTTTTTATCTTTAAAAAGTATTTTCTTGTGTGTGTTTATATAGTATCAAAATTTGGTTGGTATTGTCAATAAAATTTTAAGAGCATTATAGAATTAGATAATTTGAATAATTGCACTTTGCTGCAAATTATAATAGAACAAAATAATATATTAATTAAATTATAAAAAAAAATTAACAAAAAACTTAAAAGCAATCAATGAGAAATTATAAACGAAATCTGCTGGATAAAAGGCTTATATTTTAAGTAGATAGGGCCTTTTACGAATTTATAATACTTATAAATTTATATTTTATTTTTATAAACTTTTCAAGGGCTAAATAGATTTGAATTAAATATTTTAGGAACTTAATAAATTTAACTGATAGTTTAGAGGCTAAATAAATTTTAATTTATATACTTTAAGGACTAAATAGACTTAATCGATAATTCAAGAATTAAGTCAACAATTTGGTGATAGTTTAGGAGTAAAAAGTGTAATGAACCCTTATTTTTATTTTAAATAAATTAAGTTTATTTTTTATTTTTGTTTTAATTTGTTTCAAACAAGTTTCAATTGAATCGATAAACAAATATATAGTATGAATTTATCGAGTGAGTTCAAATTGAAAACCCGACCTTACCTGATCCCCCGACCCTGATTTGACCGATTTTTTCTCAAAAAATATCCCCAACGAAACGAGGATGGTATTTAAAAATCAATCCCCGATCAGTTTCTGGCCAGGGACGGGGATATGTGTCCCAACCCCGTACCCAGCCCGTCCCCGTTGGTCCCAGAAGTGAAATTACCATTTTACCCCTCTATATATATATAAACCAAATCCTCCTCTCACACTCACACTCGCTGCGTCTCTCATCTCCCTCCCCCTCCCTCTCGCTCTCCCTTACTCACTCACTCACTCACTCACTCTGATTTCTCTCTCATTCTCTCACTTTTCGTCGTCGTCATCATCATCATCATCATCATCCAGATCCACCACCGTGAAGCCACCGATCTAAACCGTCAAGCCACCGACCTGAACAACTCTCTATATATATATATATATATATGTGTGTGTGTGTGTGTATAATGAACAAATCTGTTGTTGTTGATGAACAAATGTTTTTTTTTTTTAAGTTGATGATTGTTGTTCATATATAGATTACATTTTTTGATGATTGTTGTTCTATATATAGATCTGTATGTGTGTTCTAGATCTGTTGTTGATTGTTGTCCATATATATACAGATTAAATTTTTTTAGATCTGTTGTTGATTGTGTGTTCTTGATCTGCTGTTGATTGTTGTCCATATACATATTATTATTATTATTTTTATTTTTTTGTTGAACAGATCTCTGTGTGTGTTATGAATAGGTCTGTCGAGGATTGGGGCTGGGGATGGGGATTTTTTAATCTTCAGGGATCAGGGATGAGGAGTGTCATCCCCGGCCCCGGCCTGGCCTGGCCCGGCCCATTGCCATTCCTACCAATCACCTCCAATCCTTTTCGAGTCTGAAATGTATAAAGAGATTCTTAATCACTCTATATGATTATTGTGTTATCAAAAATAATTTTTGAATTTTCAAAAATATTTCAATACATAATATTTTAGAAAGTTGTTATGGCGTGTACATTTAAAAAGATAAATGTTGTCATGGTGTATACACGTCATCACAATATATATAACATAATCACCACAACTCAAAAGTGTGTAACATTTACACCATATCATTCATAATATAATGATAATGGTTCATAATTTTTACTTTCACTTTCGCTTTGATGTTCATATCATAAATTTAATATTGGTAATTTTTAGAAACAATTAATAAAACATCCATTTCCAACTTTTGGTAGTAGTAGAGGTCTAATATATATATTTTTTCTTATTAGTTAAGATCTCTCAATAATATTATTAGAAAATTTTCAATTGGTCACAAAGAAATTTATTTTCTGTGAAGAGTTGAAATTTCTTTATGAAGACAAATTTCTTTGCACTGAAATTTCTCTATGAAAATGTTGAGGAGCTTTAATTATTATAAAAATGTTACATATCTTTTATTTTATATAATTTTAATATCATGAATCTTAAAGTAAAAACCCATAATTTTTACCACAAAATAACATTGCACATAACAAATATTTTTATCTTTTATCATAGAAAATTCATACATTTCTTATGATGTGTAGATATTATATAATTGATATTATTATTGTATTAATGTCAGATTTTATCAATTGGTGAGCTTTGTGATGCTTGTTATCCTATTTAATAGAGCTGCTAGCATTGATGTTAAACCTGTGAGGTGTTTACATTTGTGTTAGTTGTGACGAATATGTCATTGTTGAACTAAAAATATTATAATATTCATTTTTGAAAAAGCAACCCAAAGCAATATCATATTACTGTCGCCGACAGTATAGTGGAGTGGGCATCACTCCACTTTTTGTATTATTTATTTATTTTATTTATTTATATATATTTGTATACCTTTAACACATATTTTAATATTGTTATTATACTACCATTCAATCTTTAAATTAATAAATTTTTAATACATATTTTTGAATTTTATTTTTATTATTTTTATCATATAATATATTTTATTACATAATTTTAATTAATCTATTATAGATGCACTTATAAAAAGTTATCAAAGAGAATAATTAAAAATATGAGAATTAAATGCGAGAGGGACCACTTAAGACAAGATGATGGGAGGGGACCACAGTTGTCTTATAAATATTGAGGCTAGTTAATGAAAATTCTTAAACACTCATATCTTTTTATGCAAACTGATAGGTATCGTTTTGTCCTGTAAATATTGGGACTAGTTATGGAAATTCATAAAAACTCATATCTATTTTATGCAAACTGATAGGTATAAAAAAAATTTAATGAATATGGATGGGAGTGGTTATTGTGTGCCAATTTGAAAAATCATTTGTTGGAAGGGCTTTTGAGTGTTGACTTGCATCAATTGCAATGGGTTTGATTAATGAGCTAACAAAACAGATTTTTTTTGATTGGTGAATATTGGTGAGATTTATGACATCAATACACTTTCATCTAAAAATTATTATTTTATTTACATTTATCATTAAAATAATTCATAATATTTCGTTAGAAATATTTGTTTAATTTTTACAAAATTTTTTATAACATAACTATTATAATTTGTAACTTTCATTTTATTATGTTCTTAAATTTTATCACAGCCATAGATTTTGGACTAAATCATTTCGGAAAAAATGTATATAAAAAAAATTACATGAAAATAGAAAATTTAAAAATTGTAAATGATATTTGCACAATTCAAAAAGAAGACGGGTGGGAGGTGAATTGATAGAAAAAATAAATAAATAAGAACACTGTTATTTAAGTCCAAAAATTAGACTCACCTCATAGATTCAGTGATGTGTCAAGAAGATGATTGGTTGATAATTAAAACCAATCATCTTCTTGACACATCACTAGATCTAAAGAATAGATCTAAAAAGTAGACTTATATATTATTTTTCAAAAAATAATAAAAAACTTATTATTTAATACAATACATTTATAATCGTTGTTTCTTTCTATGATAGTGGGATGGGAGTAACTACTCATATTTATTACATTCTTAACAAATGCCTTAAGAATACTTATTAAAACATACATTAAAAAAAAAATGTGTAAGCAAATTTATTTTCCTTTTGACTATTATGTAGTTATAGCTTATACTCATTTGTTTGGTAGAAAATTTGGTGTCCCTAGCATTACTCTATACAAAACTCAGGTTATCTAGGTATATTTCATTATATAGTATTTATTTAGAATTGACTATTTATGTGCGCTTTGGAAAGTGCCTTTTAAGGGTTTTTTTTTTTAAGCAATTTTTTTTTTAAATTATTTAAAAAAAAGTAGGTTTTTAGATTCAGTTCGACAAGACGAATCAGAATATTAATTTTTTAAAAAAAATTCAGAAAAGACAAAATAAATCAAAATAAGCAATATTTTTTATTTTCGTCTTTATTTTTATTTTTTTATACAATTTTTCAGGAGTATATACTTTTTAGATTCATCTCAATAAGACGGATCGAACAAGTAAAAAAAAATTAACATTATTTTAAAGAAAAAAAATCACTAAAGATAAAAAAAAAATATAGCGATCCCGGTTTTCCTTTCCTTTGTATATTGTATTCCGGACTTGGTTCCGTGGTTGTGTTGTTGTCTCATTCTCATTCCCTTCCCTTACTCTTTGTATTTGAGTCTTGGGTTATGTTGGGTAAGTTTGAAACAGGTTGGTTGTGCTTTGAAACCAAAAGTTAATGCCCAGAATTTGGCCTTCACGCTCGAGCGAGCCCTTTGTATTTGCTTCTCCGCTCGAGCGTAATTTTCCATCTCCCAGTACTTTGCTCTGCAGGTCTTCGTACGCTCGAGCTGTAACGCCCTCAAAATAAACCCATAAATCATACATTCTTGACATGCTTAGACGTAAAAGAATAAAGCATAATTACAAATCATCAGAGTATTCATTACAAAATGTATTACATGTTGACAACAAAAATAAGTGCCCTATAGGCTTACAACTTTCCAAGTCAACACTTGGTTACAAAACGAGAGTACTAACTCAAGATACAAATTAAGCCATTGGCTTAATATACATGTAATACAAAGAAAAACAACAAAAAATCCAACAGCCTTAAGCCTCCCAAGCTACGTCCTTGGAGGTGGCATGTTACTTGTACCTGAAAATGATGTCCCATATAGAGTGAGCCAACGCCCAGTAGAGATATGCTAAACATAATATAAGCAATAACTAAAACATTGGGCATTGATAAATGTTTAACTCATATGAATCAATTCATAACCCATTTCAATTACATGACCAAGTGTCCATGTTTTATTCCAGTTCTTATCCAAACTCTCAATTCATAACCCTGGCTCAGAACCTGGCCATGTACCTTAACAGAGATTTCATCTCACGTCAACAGTTCTTCTATTTCAAGTGAGATAATAACTCACATTAAACACTTCATACTTCATAACAGATACACATTTTGGTGTTGTATCAATAACACATGACAACACTTCCATACTTCACAATTGATACACATTTTAGTGCTGTATCAATGTCAAACAAAACACTTTCATACTTCATAAATGATACACATTTTAATACTGTATCAATGGAGTACATCCTCTATCTCCTCCCAAACAATATCCGGTTTAGAGGTCCATCCCCTATCTTCCCCTAAACCGTGAAGTACATCCCCTATCTCCTCCCACACAACACAATGTCTATAAATACATATCATATACATAATCAAATCAATACATAAAATCCATGTATTATATCAACCGTCATATTCGATGGCATACTCATTTGATTAGTTTTAGTTTGCCTAATCATCATGCATTGTCCACAACAATCAAGACTATCCTCCACCGATAGCCCAAAGCAATTATTTCTAAACAGATAATAAATGCATCAATAGATAATTTATCAATATTTTCAAAAGTGAGCGATTAATAAATCCAACTTCACTATCCCATCTCATATTGAGCCAATTTCATTATTTTCAACTCAATTTCATATTCTCATAAAAAATGTCATTAATTACATAAATGACCCAATTATACCCAAACATGGCATTTTTCTCCCTTTTTCCAATATTGACCCAAAGGTCTAAATATCATCACTAACATCAATAATCACCTTTTAAGACCCAAAACATACACATTTGAGTCCAAAGGACAAAACCCCTCTTTTTATAAAACATAACTCAAACCCAAACTTCCCAAATATCAACCATTTATACAAATAGCTCAACATCTATGTTAAAGCGTATAAGAATGAGTAGGAATCCCTACCTCAAGATATGAACCCAAGGAAGAAGATGAAGAAAAACGAAATTGCTCCAAACTTCAAGATTCTCGGATCAAAATGATAGGTATAAAAGCATAGAAATTTTCTTTCTTTATACATTCATGTAACTTTTTTCATACGCTGACAACAAATTTCCAACATTGCATAGGAGTATTAATATAGTTCAAAAGTCATATTATACCAATCCTATCAAATTGTTACAACTCAGTAATTACACTGATTGAAGCAATACGGATTTAAGCCTATGCAATAGTAATCCTATTGTTTCTGATAGTAATCCTATTATTACAACAAACTAGAGCCAAAATAATAATAATAATAATAATAATAATAATAATAATAATAATAATATGCTTACGCTAGATTTGCCAACGTTTCAGATTTAATCACAGCCTTTCCTTCCAGGAGTTCCAGGGAAGAAAAATGCATTATCATGTCCTTCAAAATGTGCCTTGTGCTTTTCAAAGAGCTCCTCTAGCTAGCAACCATCACAGTCGAGGCACCTTAAAAAAAGAAAAAGAAAAAAAGGAGGATGATCACTTAAATTGTGAATATCATTATAGAGAGAGAGAGAGAGAGAGAGAGAGAGAGAGAGAGAGAATAGACGCATAAAAAAAAAGAAGGTAAGAACAAATTAGTCATTGACCATCATTTGCATGATATGAGAAATATCGAGCATAGGTACATCATTTAAAGAATTGATTAGAGATCTTTTACTTACCAGTTGCTAATTTAACGTACTGAATATCTTCATATTCGAAGACATGACCATTTGTTATGACAGGAATAGATAGTGTGGCTACAACATTAGCAATCTCACTCCATTTGGTAGGATCTCTTGGCCTATCTGCAACTCTTCTGCAATTCACTCATATAAAAAACATGCAGCCATTACTTAAGCAGTTAAAATGAAAGTCTTGATGAAAGTAAACTTTAGTCCGAAACTTATGCAATTCACTCAATAGAAAACATGCAGCCATCACAATATGCAATAACCATTGTGCATACCTGTAGACGTCCCCGAACGTCCCGGGAGGATGAGTCCCGTTCTGATCATTTGGGCTCACTACATGTTCGGACTCTCAAATTGTCACGGTTCTAAATCTGAACCAAAGAGTCCAAATCCGGAAAATTGTTTTGAGAAAACAGATTTTGAAAGAAGTGCCAAACATGGACTGCTTTGCCAGATACAGAGTCACCACCTAAATGTTTTATTTTGGGGAAATTTAGGAAACCCTAACTCGTTTGCCTAAGGCCACGTGTCCGTCATCACCAAAGTTGCCTCGGCTTGGGAACTTGGGTACGATTGGGGAAGGTCACTTTATGAGCACCCCCGCTCGCCCGATCAAAGATCGGCCTCTACTAACCATGATATCTATTTTTGAAAACATTATGCGTTCTTATTCCGGTTATTAGCCTAGATTTACTATGTGATGCGCACAGCATACAAGCATAGACTGGGTTGCCTGAATTGGAACAAAACATTTCATGTTTGTTTATTTGAAAATGGTTTGATGGTGCTACCCGCAAGTAGGCCAAGACGTGGATTTGCCACCCTCGGATGGGCTTAGAAAACATGATTTTGCCACTATCTAGTGGGCTTAAAACTCATAATTAATGAATTGTTCCAATTCAAATAACCCAACCTTTACCCACAGGCATTCAGGCAGTTATATCATATAAGCACATAGCCTCATAGTAAGCATGCTAGCATGGCAGTCACTCACACGCATGCAAGGATGCTAAAGCATAAGTACTTACCGAGTACTCCAAGCCAAAACAGAAGCTCTGTTAGAAATCCATGCATGATCCTAACTATACAGAAATGCCTAATGCAACACATGCAAAATGCAACTACGATAGGCTCGGCTATTCTAAACATGGCATATGATGATGCTACAGCTAACACGTATTCAATTTGGAATTGAAATACAAATGCAATTAGTATGGTGCGCCGAGCCCGGTGCATGCAATACAGATGAATGAATGCAAACATGCTATCATACTGTATGCTAATTAAAACATGTCCTAATCTAACCATCATAAGCAGGTAAATAAAAGGGAGAAAGACGTAGGGTTGGAAGACATACATCACACGCACGCACACTTATTACAGTTGTGTCCTCGCTCGGAGGGTCCGAAAGAATAATACAGTCCGAATAAATAATTACAGTCCGGAATGAATAATTAAATATTACAAAACCCTAATTAATTAACAAATTAACTAGGAAAGCGATAAACTAGCATGTAAGCCTATGGACTGCCTCAGCTCTGTTCCGAATGGTGGAATGATGCATGCTTGAATTGCCTGGCGCGGAAATCCATTGCGATGCCCCGATTCGCCTCTGTTTGCAGTTTTTCTCAAAATATTGTGCAAAGCTCTAAGAGGCTGTTGATTTATGATTTACTGCAACAGAGAGCAACAAAGGGGCATGGCAAAGTATTTTCATATATGCATGCATGACTACTCTTCGGAGAGTGTAGTCCTCGATCCTCGTGCTACCAATCACGCATATCGATGCATGATGGCCGAGGAGTCGAATTGTACGACTCGATGTGAAATGAATGCACATGAAAACACAACAAGACCTAAACTCCATCATGGGTAATCCGGAGTGTCGGCGATCGGGGAATTGAGACACGTTCCATCACTCGGAGTACGAAACGTCCCTCGTTTCCCGTGCTTGGACTAACTCTTATCCCGAACACAATGCAAATGAAATGGCATACATAATGCGACTAGCATATAACCTAGCATACACAATGCTATGAAATGGCATACACAATCCACGACGCAACATGACATACACAATGTTCTAAAATACAACTTAGCATACGCAATGCTATGAAATGGCATACACAATGCATAATGGACTCACACCAACATAAGTGGACCTCAGCCACACTCACATCAGTGGCCATTAGATGAAAATGAGACTATCGAAATGCGTGCACACATGCACGCAAATCGAGGACCGAACCTAAGGCATAGTATGCAACTCTAACAAGGCATGGCAAGGCATGAAATATGGCATACAAGCATGTAATTTTCAGCACTAAAATGTGATGCAAAATGGTCCCGAAACATGGAAAAAAAGGCACCCGGTGCATGAGATGAACCCCGAAACTCGAAACTGGGCACATGGAATGACTTATAGCTATACAAAGCATGCATTATTTGATCATGAAGTCTAAAGACAGAGCCAAGGCAGTCCCAAAACATGAACATTTCTAGTTCAAAGTATGGCCAAAAGATGCTAACAAGATGGACTAAAATAGCATGCAACTTTGACTAGCAAACATGAGTTACATGGCATGTGCATGAAGAAGGTGAGAACTCATCAAACCAGAAAAAATCAGTAAATAAAACATGCCAAAATATGCCCAAATAAGCATGGAAATGCAGCCAACACATGCACAAACGAGGGGCTCCTTTGGAAGGGCATACAAGGGGTTATTAAGAACATACATCAAGGAAACTTGGCATGGAAAAATTAACTCTGGAAATCAAATATGGTAGCCCTAAAACTCACCAAATTGGCTCTGAAATCAATCAACTAAGCATGCAAGATAGGGCCTCTTTGGAAGTCCAAAATGACCATCAAACAAAACAAGGTGAGAGGGGCTCTGATTTCGAGGCTCAAAAATGCATCAAAGCCACTAAAAATCCATTGGATTTCAGTGGCTAAGAGGCCAAACCATGGCCAATACAAGTGCTCTAATGCATAGCTCTAATCATGAAAGAATGAAGCATGCATAGGGGAAGATGACTCCAAATAGAGAATAAACCTTAATCAAACATGAATATGATGTCAAAACAAGACTTTTTTCAGTTTAGGTCGAGGTCCGAAAAGGCTCACAAACAAGGCTAATATATCATGCAAAAACAGCCCTAAAAGAGAGAATGAGCAAACAAGGTGGTAAATGATTTCAAACAAGAAATATCCCTTCAACAAAGTTGAATAAGAGCTCAAAACAAGATACTTTACAGTTTATGGAAAATCTCAAATATGCTCACAAGTAAGGCTAAAATATGATGCAAAAATGGCCTTAAAAGAGAGATAGAGAGCAAGAGGCAGTAACTGGCCTAAAACAGTGAAGATCCCTTCAACAAGGTTGAAGAGGGGCTCAAAATAAAGCACTTTACAGTTTAGCTCGAAGCCCAGAAATGCTTAAAAACAGGGCTAACATATCATGTAAGAAATAGCCCTAAAAGAGAGATAAAGGGAAGGGGGTAGCAGGTGGCTTCAAACAGAGAAAAATCCTTAATCAAACATGAATATGAACTCAAAAAAAGACTATTTCTAGTTTGGGTCGGAGCCCAAAAATGCTTTCAAGTATGGCTTATAAATGAAGCAAAAGAATGCAAGTTTAAGGGAAATAGGTGCTTACTCTTGAAGAGCAGTAAATCAGCAGCTTTTGGACCAACTTTCTGAACTTTCAACCTCTTCAAATGTCCTCCGAGATGCTGGAATGAGTGATGGAGGTGTTATGTTATGGGTTGGTGTGTAAATGGTGAAGAACCAAGGTGTTTGGAGGCTTGGATGAGAGAGAGAGAAAGTTGTATCTATAATGGTGCCTTAGCTGATTTTCTAACCCCTCAAAATGGTGGTAGAGTGCTGGTTTTAAAGAGGGAGAGAGGCCAAGGAAATGGGGGAAAAACAAATTCAAATTTCCCCCCCAAAAGGCAGCCCCTCGGATACAAGATCTGGGGGGAAACAGCTGGCACAGCTGGAATACACTTGGAGAGAGGATCATGGCCGACCAGGTTCAAAAGGTTCAGGGGGCCGGCCGGCCACCCCCATGGTCGGTCGACCAGGGGTCAAAAGGGTCAGACAAGATTACTGGCCGGCCACCCCAAAAAGGTGGCCTCCCATGTGTGCATAACACAAATATGTGGTCAAAACCCAGAAAATGTGAACTAGGAGAGAGAAAAGCCAACTTTTTAGAGGGGTTCAAAAGGGTCAGAGACAATTACTGGCCGGCCTATTCATATTGGTGGCCTCCCAGGTGTGTACAACACAAATATGGGGTTTAGGGCTAAAGAAAGTGGCCCGGGAGTGGTCAACATTAGCTTTCTAGTGAGGAAAACGGGCGACGGATAGCGATGAAGAAATAAAACTGGCTTTTCAGAAAAATTGCTGGCCTCCCACCCTTCTACAAGCTTTCTAACAATGAAAATAAGGTCTCCCCCAAACATGAACCAAAACGGATGCAAAACGGAGGTTCGGGGACCGAAACGCGCGGCCTAGGGCCCCGAAAATGGGCTGTTAAACACCGAAGGTGGCATTCAACCACGAAGTTGGTCTCTCGAGCCACAGTGTCCCCCAAAAGGGAGTAAACAAGGTGTGTGCCAAAAACCAGAGCAAACGGAGGTGGTTAAGCGGTCCCGAACCGAGGCACACGGCCGACGGCTCCGAAAACCGAAAACTGGGCTCCAAACGGAAAAACTGGCCTACGGCCGCGAAACGTAGCCTACGGCCACTGAGAGATGGTCTACGAGACCTCTCCCTCCCTTTGAGAAGAGAAGACAGAGAAAACAGGACCTGGTTCGCAAACCAAGGCAAAGCACAAAAGAGCCCCGAAGTCTGGAGGCAAGGCTCGCAGTCGACACTCCGTAACCTCAGAGCGAGCACCATATTCATCATCACCGAGCGCTCAATTGGTGACGTCTGAGTCTTAAGGTCGGTCAAAAATGGGGTGTCTACAATACCCATATCCAATTTTTGGATACATATCCCAATATTTTAAAATTTATTTAAGTTTATGAAGGTATGATATTTGGACATATACCTACACCTGATACTTGTACTCAAATCTATGTAACATTGAACTTTCAGTTGAAAAGTAAATATTATGTATTATGAGACATTTGAATGACCATATATCTGCAACCCAACACATAGTTTTAGTTCATGGACTGTTTATTATTGTTACAATTTGTTATTAATACTCAACATGCACCTTAGAAGAGAACAATAGCTTATCTATTTCTATTTCCTAATACAAATGAGCACAGGTAATAACATGAAATAATGAGGCAAAACAAAAACCAATAGCATGTAAATTATTTGTAAAGTTGAGTGACTTACAGTGACTACTGCACTAACCACAGGCTTTTGTGGAACATTATTCACATCTAGACAATAGAATTGTATCCTACCTTAACACATACTATATAATGGTTAATAATTCAACAATGATTGAGACCCTATTTTTTGGAGACCCCTACAACCCCCTTTAGATCTCCACCATTGATGGTGTGGGTCCCACACATACACGAGTGGGTCCCACTTATACATCAATGGTGGAGATCCAAAAGGGGTTGTGAGGGTCTCCAAAAAATGGGGGTCTAAAGCATTTTTCGTTAACAATTATGGGGTCACCAGAAAAATTTTAATGCTATACATCAAAATCTTAATGGAAGAATTAAATATGCTAAGAGAAAGAATGCACATGGCAGTTCCAGAGATAAACTACCTTTTCATCACCCCTACAGGTAAAGTACTGATACATTACAACTACTTAAATAGAAAGACTCAAAAGGAAAGTAATAACACACTTTCTTGCATAAAGCTCACACAAGTTTTTGATAACCAACACAAAAAAATTAGATCTTGGATGGTTATAAACAAAAATTCAATCTAACCTCAGATGCCAATTTTTCCAATTTTGGTTTTAAATATACACATTTCCTACACCATCTTGCCATCCTACAAATCCAAGTAAATTCACATGACAACCCAACTCAATTCAATATAAGAGGAATCATAATCCTACAAATAAAAAGCAAGGGAGAAAATTCCACAAAAAAATAAATAGTAAAGAAACAAAACAAAAACTGAAAAAAAAAACTGTCATCACATCATAGCATGACCTTTCCACCAATAATCAATGGAACTTTTGTCTCAAAATTTTTTATTGACCATACTTGTTATTCGTAGTTGACAATCAATAAAACTTTTGTCTTGTGGCATAGCCTATCAACCCTAGTTGTTATTCCATCAAATGTTCATATTTTATCTTTAAACCAGTAAAAGAGAAATCCATTGCGAAAAAAGAAAAGAAAAGAAGTGGTAGCATGTCAGGATTCTGTTGATATTTCATCAAATTAAGAGGCAGTGTATATGACCACCGTCGAAACCCTAACCCTAGTTCTAGAAACCCTAACATTCTCCCCATCATCGTCTTTTTTGTCTTCTTCTTCTTTTTCTCTCGAAACCCTAACCCTAGATCTAGATATACCATTATCGCAAACCCACATCACCGCCCACCACCCACCGCCACTGCCATTACCGCCCACTATCCATTGTTGCCCTTCTCTCATCTTTATTCCCTTTTTCTCATTCTTCTTCTTCTTCCAAAACTTTTGATCGATCCACCACTGTCGCCAAATTGCAACCCATTGCCGTTGCCATCACCTCTCACATTTGCCACGAAATTGTGACCTACTGCCACCGCTCTCTGAAAGCCCTAGATTTAGGGTTAGGGTTTTCAGAGAGGTAGAGAAAAAGAAGGGGGAGAGAGAGAGAAACAAGAAGAGGAGACGGAGACTAGGGAGGCGACCAACGAGGATGGTCGTGATGGTGGGTGCCAATGACGGTGGCCGGAGAAGGAAAGCAAGTGGAGGCAGGCGGTAGGTGGTGGAGTCCAAAACAGTAATTTTCAAAGGGATATAAGTGTAATAAAAAAAGGGTAAATTACAAACATACCCCCTAAGGTTTACTTAAATTACAACAAAACTAACTATTTACGGCTTCAACTTTACAGCATACATTAAATGTACGTCGTAATTAGTACATTCTACGACATATTTTTTTTTTCTTTTGCAAGCCGTTAATGGTTTTTCAATAATGACATATATACCATGTAAGTCGTTAATTCATATATTTATGGCGTACAAAAGTATGCCGTAAAAAATGTATATTTTCGCGACTTAAAAAATATGTCATAAAATATTTGCACTCAAGACGACATACATTTCATGTTGTAAAATATTATAACTTTACATGGCATACATTAACATGTCGTGAAAACTTCTACAAAAAAAAAAAAAAATTCAACTCGACTTGTTTTATGACATGCAAAAGCATGCCGTAAAAAATGCATATTTTCACAGCATACAAAAATATGTCGTAAAATCTTTGCATTTAAGACGACATACATTTCATGTCGTAAAATATTATAACTTTATACGGCATGCATTAGCATGTCGTGAAAACTTTAATTAAAAAAAATTTGAATCTGATTTTTTTTTTTGTTTGATTAAAAAAACTAACAATTTCCAGCCAAGCTTCTCACCTTAAATTTTCCTAATTGAAGACAATGTAAAAAATAATTTATAATTTAGTGTCTTATTTTAAGGGATAATTGAACCCAGTGAAATTTTGAGAAAAAAATTTATATATTCATGAAAAAGTTTGTAATTTTAATTATTAATATTTTTATTGCTTCTCACTAATTTGTAATTTTTTTTAAAATTACCTTAATTTGATATTTTCTCTTCTTTTAATAATTTATTTATTTTTTGAATGTACCTAATCTGATATAGCTAAAAAGAAAAATATTTATAAAAAAATATAATACATATGAAATGTATTAAATTATATATTTTTTTGAATTTACTGTTTTTTTAAAAAAAATTAAAAATATTTTCCTTCTAAATATATGTAAATTATTTGAATTAAAAAATAAAAAAAATTATTTAAAATATTTAAAAACTTACAAAAACTAAAAAAAAAAAAAAAAAAAAAACTCAAAAACATTATTTTAAGCCCCGTTCACTACTCACTCTCCCTCCCGTTCTATCTATACATGTTTTTGCCCCCAAACCCCCCCCCCCCCCCTCGCTCTCTCGGCGTGCGTGCTCTCGAGCAGTGCCTTGATCGATCGGGCCTTTGAGGTAGGTTTTGATCAAAAGTCAGATATTTTTCTTCTTCTTATCTTCGGTTCTTCAAAGTTACAGTCAAATCTCTGTATATGCGTATATTTGTATATATTAGTCTCCATTGATCGATTTGTGATCGGTAGATCTGATGAGTTTTGAAGCATATGATCGATTCTTTGCTGTGGAAATGAATTTGGACTGTTTGAATATGATCGAATCAGGATAAATATGTGCTTATATGTTGTGTTTATTGATGGATTTGTTTGAAGTTCATCATCAAAGCTGGTTATCAATTGGTCTGATTGTAAATTTAGCAAAAATGATCTCTGTTTTTGTAGTTTTTTTATTTATTTATTTATTTCTTCTTGAATTGTTACTTTTAATGCCTTCACGGTTCAGGTATGGATACACAATGGTGCACATCTGCTTAAGGTGTCTTTAGGAACTTTAACCAAATAACCATTTTTGTTTATTTCGCTGAGGTGCTACCCACCCTAACTTTTTTTTCCACCTCAGAATTTTTGAAGGCCAAAGTGTTTGATGAATTGTGAAGTTTCATTTTTTGCTTTAATTTATTGGAAAGTTCTTTCGTGATTTTCATATTATCTTTTAGATGGATTGGAGTGTTAAAAATGATCTGTTGGTAAAATATCTTCTTGCATAAAACTCTGTTTTGGTCAAGTTGTTTGTAGTTCTTTTGTTTCTGTTTTTGTTTTCTTCTTCTTCTTCTTCTTCTTCTTCTTCTTCTTCTTCCTTCATTTTTTTTTAACACCCAAGATCAAATCTGTATTGCAACTTGTGTGATGCCATTTATTTCCTCAACACTTCTGTAACATATGCTGTAGGTAGTCAATCATTTACACGGAAATTCAAAGTGGAGAAGTTCAGTATGGGAAAAACTGGGAAGTTTGAGAAGCAGTAATTTCTTTATATTTAACATCTTTAAACTCTTATTTTCAAATATTTTTCTTGTATTTGCCTTTGGCACACATTCTAAAGGCCAAGGATGATAAAGTTTTTGTCCCTTGCATTTTTCAAGTTGTTATTTCACTTCTATCAATTTAACAGCTATCCCGCATTGCCTATTTATATCTCTTTATGTTCATGCCCTTGTTCTTGGGTCTTTTTGTCTGCATTATTGTTTCTTTTTCTTTTTATTTTTCCCAACTCTTTATGTTAAACTTCCACTCTTTGTTCCTTTATATGTTTTATTGCTAAATATAATTATCTTTTGGTTCTGACTGACAGCATCATTGAAATTCCCATTTGTAACCTCTTTCAAATTCAATGAGATATTGAGATCCAACTAGCACTTAGTGTTATCTCATTTTCGCCTCAACATTGATTGTTGTTGAAATTCATTTTCGATTTTTGTTTCCTTTAAAATCAATTGGGAGTTTATATTCTGCTTAGGATATCATTCTCCACACAACTTGTGGCTTGGAAAATGGAATTGCATTATTTTCTGCAGATGGCATTGACGCTTATTTGTCATTTCAAATATTTTTGTCTGTCTTGGTTCTTCTAGTCCTGCCTTTTTATCCTCACTACAAGTGCCTTTTAGTTTTAAATTAGCTGCCTTGGTTATTTCCTCTTTGTAATTGATAATTCTAGATAGTTAGGAGTAGCACGCAGCTTATGTTTAACTCATAGATAATAACATGGTTTGAAGCTGTAGGTGCATTTATTGCTGTCATGTTTGTGATCTAAATGTGTCGTCATCTTCATTTAGGGCATTTTCCCATCAAATTTTGTTGGATAGAAGAGGGCATTTTCTCATATCTTCAAAGTATCTTGGCTTGACGTGCATGTCCCTTTTTAGGTGGTTCACTTTTTCTTTTTAATCGGAAGGTGCTGAGATACTTCGGAAAGATGGCCATAATTGAAGGAAGAAGAAAGATGGAAAGACAGTGAAGGAAGCTCATGAGAGGCTCAAGGTTTGTGCGAAAGGATGATGCTTGTTGAAGGCAATTTTTATTTTTTAAGTTGATTTTGTCTACACCAGACCGAAGTTTGTGACTTTCAGGAATTTTGCACTATATGATATAATGAATAGTTCATGCTGTATATTTTTATTACACTTCCAAAGTAATTTGCTTGTATAATGTCCTTTCAGGCGGGGAGTGTTGATGTGCTGCACTGCTACTATGCCCATGGAGAAGAAAATGAAAATTTCCAAAGGCGAAGCTATTGGTTGCTTGAAGAGTGAGTGTCTAAAAGTTTGCCTTGCTTTTGTCGAAGTTTGTGTTTATTTTGTCAAATCTTTGCACTTTGCTTTCTCTCTCTCTCTATATATATATATATATACATATATATAAATCTGTCTGTATTATGGACCACCTCTGGGCAATTGCTTTTAATATGAAGTTTATCTGTTAATTAGTATTAGCGTATAAAAGTTGATTGAATGTAAATGCCTACTTGCAGCTTCTTGTGCATGTACAGGCATAAGTCCAGTCCTCTGATACTATTTAGCATTGAATAAACATCAATCGCTGAGTAGAATCTGGTTCGTTAGTTATATCTGCTTCTGGAACAGTTTTGCTGCTTTGGAAGTCCCATTACCTTTTTCTGTGAGGGAAAAAAGATGAAATATGGTTTAAAGTTTCACCCCTTTTCTTTGTCATACTAATCATTTTAATGTTTGGAATTACAGCCATGTCTATAGTTGTAAACTCATGTTAACTTGTATGAACTTCCATGAAATTGACTACACCTTGAAAATTGAATCAATTTATGGAAGTTAATGAAAATCTGACCATTTTTGTTTCCTTAGTTGTTATTTTGGAAGGGCTTTTGCTGCACATTCTCATTTGCTTCTTATTTGGTTGACACCTGCTGCAGGGAGTGCTCGAACATTGTTCTTGTACACTACCGCGAAGTAAAGGTTAGAAATTTATTCTATTATTTCTTTGTTTCTTCATTATTGAAGAAATTCACAATTGATAATTTGTATACCGTATCAGATGATTCTTGAGCCAATATATATTATACATAATGCTGGCTATTTTAGAATAACATCACTTTCCAACTTTCCCACCTCTTTTGTTTCAAGGTTTCTTGTTTATGTATAACTTCCACGTATTGGAATCTTGCTACAAAATATAATCTAATGTGTTTTGTTGCCCAACTTTTCACATCCGTACTAGTTTCTTTTTGGACTAATGGTCATTACAATGTTCATGTTACTCGTAAGATTCCTGATTTAGTGGCACTTCTATGATTTGGAAAGCTCCTCCATGGGTTTTAGTACGTTACATTGTTTTGTTTCTTGTTGGTGCTTAATGGATATTGGTTTGGCCATGGCTATTCCCAGAGTACTTAACGTACACTTTCATGTGTTTTTTTTTGTTTTTTGTTTTTTTGCGACAATAACAAGATGGTCACTAATACATTATAGGCATTTTTTTGGACTGGATTGGAAGTGGGAGTTTTCCTTCTTCTAGCTCTTAGAATCAGTGTGCCAAAGGTGGATTCTTGGGATGTAGTTTTGGTGGTAAAACAAAAACCAAAATTCATGTTTTGTGTATTTAAGAATTTGATGCATCTATCTACTTTTCTTCTATACTCTTTTTGTCTCCCATTCAAATTTTCTGGAACAATGCATGTTTTCTTTGAAGGATGCAACTTTTTATTTTATTTGGTTTTGTGATCTATAAGTTTTTGAACCATGTAACACTACAACAAAACTAACTATTTACGGCTTCAACTTTGTCGCATTAAATGCATATCGTGATTAGTACATTCTATGACATTTTTTTTTTGCAAGTAGTTAGTGGTTTTTCAATAACGACATACATACCATGTAAGTCGTTAATTCATATATTTATGGCATATAAAAGTATGTCGTAAAAAATGTATATTTTCATGACTTAAAAAATATGTTGTAAAATATTTGCACTTAAAACGACATACATTTTATGTTGTAAAATATTATAACTTTACTCGGCAAGCATTAACATGTCGTGAAAACTTTTGCCAAAAAAAAAAAAAAATTCAATTCGAATTTTTTTTATGGCATGCAAAAGCATGCCTTAAAAAATGCATATTTTCATGACATACAAAAATATGATGTAAAATATTTGCACTTAAGACGACATACAATTCATGTTGTGAAATATTATAACTTTACATGGCATGCATTAGCATGTCGTAAAAGCTTTTATTAAAAAAAATTTCAATCCAATTTTGTTTTTCTTTTTTTTGATTTAAAAAAGCTAACAATTTCCAACCAAGATTCTCACTTTAGATTTTCCTAATTGAGGACAACGTAAAAAATGATTTATACATTATTTTATAATTTAGGGTCTCTTTTATGGGATAATTGCACCCAGTGGGATTTTGGAAAAAAAATTACATATTCATGAAAAAGTTTATAAATGATTAATATTTCTATGGCTTCTCACTAATTTGTAATTATTATTTTTTAAAAAAAAATTACCTTGATTTGATATTTTCCCTTCTTTTAATAATTTATTTATTTTTACTTTTTAGATATGCCTAATTTGAATACAACTAAAAAGTAAAATATTTGTAAAAAAATATAATATATATGAAATGCATTAAATTTTATATTTTGTTGAATTGAGTATTTTTTTTAAAAATTTAAAAATATTTTTCTTTTAAATATATGTATATTATTTGAACTTAAAAAGTAAAAAAAAATTATTTAAAATATTTAGAAACTTAAAAAAAAAAAAAAAAAAAAAAAAACTCAAAAACATTATTTTAGCCCTGTTCACCACTCTCACAGACTCCTTTCATTCTATCTGTACATGTTTTTGCCCCAAACCCTCGCTCTCTCTCTCTCTCTCTCTGCGTGCGAGCTCTCGAGCTCTCTTCAAGCATTGCCTTGGTCGATCGCGCGACTTCGCATGACCTCACAATGTATGTCATTCACTTTCTCTCCCAATTGATCAATTTTTCTCTGTCTCTCTATCATTTTTTCTCAAAAGCTTCGAATTCATCATTTTATTTGAAGTTAGGGTTTGGTGAGAGCCATGGAAATGTAGACTAAAAAGCCAAATGCATTCTCAATCAATTGATCTCAAACCCTAATTGATCTCTACATGCTCCTCTGTATCGAACAATTCAGTGAGTTTGAAACTCGTCATACTTCGTATTTTTTCTTGTGTGTGTTTACTGGATCAATTGAAGCTTGCATTGATAATTCGGTTTTTTCAGAGGTCTGGCAGATCACTAGACAAGTCGATTTCAATGCTTCAGATGGAGCTGGCTGCTACTCGAAGTTCTCAAGAGATGAGGAGATCTGATGAGTTCACTCACATCTCTGAATTGACTCATGAGGGCTTGCCAAGGAAGAAGGCTTTCATAGTTATTGGAATTAATTCTGCTTTTAGTAGTAGGAAGAGGCGTGATTCGGTTAGACAAACTTGGATGCCTCAGGGTGATAATTTGATATTGTCTTTGTGTGTATGTCCTACTATATCTTCATTTCATGGCTTTCCTTGACTAGCTTTTTGGGTTTGATTAGGCGAGAGACTTCTTCAATTGGAACAAGAGAAGGGAATTATCATGCGGTTCATGATTGGCCATAGGTAAATCTCGTCTGCTTTTTCTCACAAGTTGGTTAGTTTAGTATTATTTGAAAACAATAGGAATTCTTCGGGCAATATGATCTCATTATTAATTTTTTGAAGTTGGATCCATTGCTTTTCCTTGATATAGATTTGTCAAAAGTCAGCTCCTGCTTGTGTAACAATAGACATTGTTAAACAAATAACTGTATCATTATCACATGAATTGCCTTTAAAAATTAAAATAGAATATCCAGGAAGTTTTGAGATGTTCACTTGTTATGAGAATGAACAAGTTTTAGATTATTCTTTGTTTACTGTATTTCCATTCCATTGGTGGTCAACAACCATAGTCATAGCACAAGCACAAATAATCTTTACGACATGCTGCAGGGTAATTTACTTTTATGTGCTGTGATGTTCTTTGATGAGACTAGAAAAAGACAAACTAAATTACCATGAAGATGTTTGTTTGTATATCTAAGAACTGCAGAACTATTTGGCCAATGAATCAATTGGTCAGGTGAACTAAATCTTAATTGATCTGCATTCCACGTTGGTGTTGGTGGACAAGTACAAGAAGCACTCTCCCGTGGACTTTGATGTCAAATTTATGTAAAGCTGCACTAGGAAGGAAATTTTGATCGCTGCTCCATATGGTTGAAATCACGGTTGGTTTGAATATGGTGAACTTGTAGTTCTAGGATTTAAGGTTAGGGAAAGTTTGGAGGTTTTTGTAGACAGAAACGAGTTGGAATTAACTTGATTTTTAGAATTATAAGCTGTAGAAACTTAAAAGTGTAATAAAATTTTTAGACAGCAATTATTTTGTCGCATGTAGATGCTGTAAATTATAGTCCATGAAAATTAATTAAAACATACTTGACCAAACAAGGTTCCAAGGGTTGCTTCTTTTAAAATTCTAAAGTTGTCTCCTCTCTTCTGATTGTGTTCCGCATCTTTTTCTTAACTGATATGTAGATGCTGTAAATTATTGTCTTAGGAGCCTTTGCATAATCATGTGTAAGAAGACAGTAGTTGAAGGGGATTTTCTCAAGGGTATGAGGTGGACAGTTAAAGTTTGATTTTCACCTTAAGTGCTTTAATAATGATAAAAGAAGCAAATTTAAAAAGAATTTATACTTACCAGAAAACAAGAAAATTTATGTTGAATAGTGACAGAATGACCTAAATGCCATAGAGCAAATGCTGGAAAGCCAAGAAACATTGGTGTTAGATGAGATATAATGAAATGAGTTGTAGCCGAAGGAGAATAAAAAATGGAAAAGAGTGAAAGGTATTTATGAGGATATTTGATTGAATGAGCATAAAAAATTGGAAAGACTAGAATCAACATGGGTACTTCTATAAAAATATAAGAGTAGCTTAATGGGTGATACATTGATTGAAATAATTCATGCATGATCATGCCCTATAGAAACTTTGATTATTGAACATAATTGATCATGTGACTTTCTGAGTAACTACTACGAGAAAAGGACACAGTTGGGACCAATATATTCTTTTTAGACAATGAAAGCTTCAATGTGTGAATAATAGACTACTATTGTCTTACTACCATGCTTTAAATAATGTTATTAGATCTTTTATAGAGTCGTTATTAGTTCTAAAATATTTTAGTTGGTTAAAAAATTTTAATTTCCAAATTTTGAAGTCATTGTTTTTTGTAGAATTTGGAGAATGTAGCATCCTATGGATTTGCAAATAATCTTCAGTTTTTAGTGGAGAGTTGAGTTATGAGGATTTGAGGTTGTGGTTGTATGAATTTTCCTAAACCTTGTGACGAGGGTGAGACACTTCTTCCCCCCTTCTTCTCCTCCTCTGTTTGAATTACCCCAAGTGCTATTTGCAGCTTATTGTTCATAATGCCCTCAAATTGCACATTTTAGCCCCAAAAGCCTACCAAACTAAGTTTAAATTAACCTTAACCCTTTCTCCTACGTATTGGTTTTCAATCTAACTATTAATACCCCAAAATTATTTGTTTTCTAGATTTCAAATAGTCTAATTCATTTGAGAAATAGAGATCTTTTAATTTGGGGTTTAGAAAAAGCAGGTCCTAACTCAAACCAACGCAGATTCATTCGAAAAGGATAATATTACTAAATGGAGGATACATACCTTTTGCTCTTGCTACAATATATTTGAATCATATAGGGCACCTGTGTGTATAATTGAGAATTATGCTGAATGCCAATTGTTTTGATTGGTGCAGTGCAACATCTAACAACATACTAGATCGAGCTATTGATTCAGAAGATTCTCAGCATAAGGACTTCCTCAGGCTGGTAAGGATGCACAGAGCTTGTATGTACAAAAAATGTTGTGGACAATTCACAATTTTTTTTCTCAATCTTGGTGCTCATGAGTCATGTTGTCTTGCAGGAGCACGTTGAAGGGTATCATGAATTGTCTGCAAAAACCAAAATTTTCTCCTCCACTGCTGTTGCAAAATGGGATGCTGATTTCTATGTTAAAGTGGATAATGATGTCCATGTCAATTTGGGTATACATTGTCCTTTTTCATTTTCTTTTCTTGTTATATTCTTTCTTCATTTTTTTCCCAATTTTGGGTAGCTTTTGTCAATTTTGAATTTGCTGAGTGATGCAGGGTGCATAAAACTGTTATGACCCTACCACTATTATATATTTTCCAAAAAAAATTCATGAGTTTACAAGCTTTGAAGAAGAGATTTCCTCTTAAGATGGATTTATTTTTCTACAAGTTGTTGAGTTTGCCATGGCTTTGCAGGAAGCTGGGTGCTTTTTTGTTGTTCTGGAATGTGTGCTTGCACTTGTTGCTGCTGCTGCAACATTTGCTCTTCGAATCCTTACAATTGGTATTGGGGTAGGGCCTTTCTGTATTGGCCAAGTTAATTGATTCTTTAGCTCGCTCTACTGCTCCTAATAATGAATTAGACTTGACTGGCTTGTGTTGTGTATAATCTTTTTGCTTTCATTTGTACATATAATTTGCTATCTGATCTTGTAATTTGTTTTTCAAGTACTAAAGCGGGCATTTTAGTGATATTATGTGTTCAGATATTGAGTTTACTCATGTAATGAACTTTGAATTTGCTTTTCTTCTCTCTCTCTCTCTCTATATATATATATATATATATATTAAAAATAACTTTTTACGACATACAAAATTATGCTGTGAAAAGTGTAATAATTTATGACATGCAAGAAAATGTTGTAAAAGATTATATATGGCATACAAAGTATGCTAGAAATATACTAAAAATAAGCTTTTACGACATACAAAATTATGTCGTGAAAAGTGTAATGATTTATGACATACAAGAAAATGTCGTAAAAGATTATATACGGCATACATAGTATGCCATAAATATATTAAAACTAATCTTCTATGGCATGCAAAATTATGTCATGGAAAGTATGATGATTTATGGCATGGCAAAAATGTTGTAAAACATTATATATGACATACAAAGTATGTCATTAATGTTTAATTTAATACTTTTTACAACTTTACTTGCATATCGTAAATGACACTCAATTTTTCACGGCATGTCATATAACAATATTTGTGTGCATGCCGTGAAAGAGTTTTTACGGCATGCATTGCAAGCCGTAAAAATTCAATTTTGTTATAGTGCAAACAACCTTTTGCCTTAATTTTTCCATCCTCTCCACCAATCACTCAGTGACTTAATTGAGATAGGAGCCACCCATGAAACCCCATCATCTTAGGATAGATGCCCAAACTTTCCAAACAGCATGGCAATCAATTAGGGAACGGTTTGATGTTTTAGGCTTATCATTACAGAAAAGACATAACCCAGAATTAGAAGCTATAGAGACACCAATCCTTAGGAGCCATTAACTCTTCAAAGCCACGCTAGCCATCCAAAATATTGGACTTTAAAGAGAGAAACACTTGACCACCATTCAATTCAGCTAGGGAATAAAGGGATCGAACTGAAAATTTTCCTGAGGGTTCTGCCATCCAGCGCGTCAAGTCCTTTTTTTTTATTATCGGTTGAGAGAAGTTGGATAGAAGGCTATAAAAGACACCATCTTTTTCTTTTTTTGCTCGTTCAAAGACACCATTTTTTTTTTCTTTTTTTTTTTTGGGGGGGGGGGGGGGGGGGAGAGGTTCTAAGTTAATGACACAACAGCAATTTAATTGAAAATGGCTCAAAAGAAGATGCTAGTTTGAACTAGTGTGTACTAGTCTTTGTAAAGTAATTAGATATACATATAATTTGTATAGCATTATTCAACTACTAAGCTTAAGATTGACTGTAGGGTGGAGATAAAACTTGACACAAAATTCAACAGCCAAACAGGAGGGATGATACCTCCCCTTCTCCACCAGAGAGAGAGAGAGTCCCAAGATTGTCTCTATTTGCCTATTGATGTGTCTTTCTTGGCATAGTGTTATTTCTGATCATTCATTTTCCTAGTGCATTGGTTTAGATGATTTTTATTAGAGGCATACACTTGTACTGTGGCTGCAGCCCTTGGATGAGTTGCTTGGGCTTTAGCGGCTGTGGCTGCAGCTGGTGCTGCGGCTGTGTTTTCTGCTGGTGCTTCAGTTGTGATTGTTGTGTTTTCATGACACTTGGACACACACTTGGATGCATAGACTTGATACTCTTATTAGTTTTGTTAATATAAATTTTATTGGTGGCACTTACTAACAATTACAGACACAAATGAAGGAGCTCGGAGCACAATCCAGTGCTACAGATGAGGAGATCTTCAAACAGGTTCTAGGGCTTGATCGACCTGGTCGTGTTTGAACAAATGGATTGGGTCCTTCTCTGACAAATGTCTTTGGAGGTGGATTTAGGCAATTACAAGAGCAGGCTCATCTCATCTAGACACAAGTCCAAGAGCAACTTAACCAACATAAAGTACAAATGGAAATGCAAGTGAAGGAGATGATGGATGCTATGTTTAGTCAGATGCAAGGTACAATCCAAGCTCAACAAGCACGAATAGAGTAGTTGGAGTCTCAACCGGCCATGGGTGGGCCTGTTGCACCAACTACTACACATGTGCATTCACAACAACAATCCCATGCATACCTCATCGTTTAATTGCCATCATTCATCCGAGGAAGTGAGTAAATAGTTAATCATGGAATTTTCAATATGGTATTTTATTCATGTTATTTGTTCTTGTCAAATGCAGGTTCAAATATCAGAGGAAGAAGAAGTAGATAGAGGACAAACTCAATGTCGGAGGGACTCTTTTTTGTAGTAAGTTTGCTTATCTGTCTACGTGGCTATTTATTTACTAATATTGATACTAATATCTTCTGTATAATTGCATAAGGCTTAGTTGGTAGAATTATAGTTTAAAAGTAGAATCGGTACTGATCATGGGGTTCTTACTGTTTGCTAGTTTAAAAGTAGTAACTCAAGAACATTACTTCATGTTTCATATTTATCTATTATCAGTTTAGTTCAATAATATATTTCCCTTCTTGATTTGGACACCTATAGGCTATATGTATATTAGTCACATAGATAGGGTGAGTAATCTTAACTATGTAGATGAAGGCCTCTGGATGTCCAAAATCTAAATTCTCCAAAGGCTTGTTTTTGCAGTCATTTTTTTGGAGTAACTGTCTAGGTATCATGAATTCTCTTGCTGGAACCTTATTTAATTTCTAGTGTTCATGTAACATAACCCATCTTTACCTCAAGTATATGCAATATCAATAGGCTAATCACGGTTATGATGCTCCATAGCTTAACATAAAGGTTAAATTCATAAGCAACAAGTAGAAAGGTGAATATGTGAGCCGATCACATCAGACAAGCATAGTTAACCTAGAACGTCATATCCTAAAGTAATGACGAGGAATAATTGGAAACTTTGATCATAAATATAAAGATTGGAGATTGAAAGCCTACTTTCAACCTAGGACATATAGGAACAACGAAATTTTGGGATGCTGCACAATTTTTTAAGTTTCTAAACCAGGTACCTTCAGATTTTTTTACGGATCCAAATCCTAGGGTTTGGATTGTTCATTATTGAAAGTTGTATATTTATTGAATTGGGTTAGTAGAATTAGTAGTTTTTTCATATCAGAGAGGTTAGGTAATTTTTTTTTTTGGTGACTTCAAATTTTATTCCACACAAAACACAAAGAAAACAAGAAACAAGGACCTACCCCTGCACACTAGAAACAAAAAAACGCAGATCAACACCAAAACAAAACAACAAAACAAAAAAAAGCTAGAAAATTTATTTATCAGGTATGTAGAATGGAACAAGGCAGCCCCCTGTCCATACAGATTTGCCAGTTTTGTAAAGAATTCTTAACTCTCTTGAAAGAACAAGCTCTAGCTCTAACTTCCTTAGCTATTCCAGCCACTATCACTTGCTTGTGACTAACAGACTGAGTAAAATTCTCCTGTTCCTCTCCAATCATACATGATATAAAGTGCAAGCCAAGGAAAGTTTGAACATAGTATTTCCCAGTAAAAGGACACGAGATTGGTAGCTAATTTTTGTAAACAAATCGGCCAATGCACAAAAGCCCATTTAGACACATTTCCTTTAAACCAAACAATAGAACACCATGGGACCACTGCTCTACATGGCCTCAGAGCTCCCCAAGCAGATTTAGAGGAGTAGCTACCCCTCTTTGAAGGTAACCAAACAGCTTTATCAGATCTGTGCAGATTAGGAATAAGGGTATGAGGTGTTAAAGCAATAACTTGCCGAATTGCTCTAATTCTTAATCTAGGCCAATGCCAGCATCTTACATTCACATAAAGAGCTCTACCAATATTCTGCACAATTCTACTTCCAAAATATTGATAAAGAGGCGCCACGGGATGCCGGTTATCAAGCCATGAGAAGGTGGGACTGCCATCCCCTATTCTGTAATGAATAAGAGGCTGCCCAATCTCTCTAAAGGTTGAATATCTTCCTTATAGTCCATGAGGAATCATTTGGACATCAATAAACCAAAAGCATTGATCCTTTAAAATATAGGTATGTATCCATTCAACTCAAAGTGAATCAGCCTTCATACTTATATCCCAAAGGTGTTTAATCATATTGACTTATTCCAAATTTTCAGCGATCTAAAACCTAACCCTCCTCCTTGTTTAGGAACACAAATACTCTCCCACTTAACTTTGGCTCCTGTTTGCTTAGGCTCAGAACCAGACCATAAAAAGGCTCTAATCAAACTTTCCACCTCCTTTAGAGTTCTTTGAGGTAAAATAAAAAGGGAACTCCGATAGATCTATACACTAAACAATACTATTTGAATAAGTCGCATGCTTCCCCCATATGACAATAGCTTATGTGCTCACAACTGAATCCTAGAGCGTATTCTGTCCTTCAGTTGAAGACAATCCCCATACCTCAATCTTGTGGAAATAAGAGGCACACCCAAGTACTTGACAGTTAATAGACCCTCAGGAATTGGAAGAACAGTCAGTAAATCAGTTTTTAAAACAGAAGAAATTCAGCAAAGAAGACAGCACTCTTCTGTAGATTAGGTTGAAGTCTAGACCATAAATGGAACTGATGTAAAATGTCATTTATAATTCTGAATAACTGAATATCAGCCCCACACAGAACAAAAAGATCATCGGCAAAGGCTAAGTGACTGATACCCAAAGATTGGCACTTAGGATGGAAAGGAAACTGACCGTGAGTCAAATTATACTTGAGAACAGCACATAACTAAAAGAAAAGGGTAAGGGGAAATTGGATCCCTTTGTCTTAAACCTTTTTCTCCCTTGAAATAACCTTCCAATTCTCCATTCAACACAATGGAATAACTAACTGTGGACACACATTGAATAACCTGAGAAATAAACCTAATTGGAAACTCCATATCAGTCATTATTTTGAGCAAAAAATGCCACCTTACAGAGAGGTTAGGCTATCATATATATTTGCTGCTTCTATTCAATTGGACCATCAAATCTATATGTATTATGTTTTATGGATCCGTACATGTTTAGGTGTATTGCAAGTATTAGTTATTTGATTCTCCTTTTTGATACTGCCTTATCTACAGATCCTATCCTTGTTTTTGTCTATTGTAATAATCGTGACTATTATGCGATTGTTACTATGTTTTTATTTTAATTTTAAAATTTTATTTACTGGTGCAGGAAACATTTGAATGAATCTTTGTTAGGGTACTAGTCTATCTCTGATCTTCCATGATGATGGCGGAAATCGGGCAGTGGTGACATCACTGATGCATTTTGCACTAATAGATGGGAATGTAATTTTTAATGCATCACAATTTTGTTATAGAATTGGGCCCTCTTTCAGATTTTTGAAAAACAAAGTTCTAGGCTTGTTTCTTATTTTTGATTGCACATTTCTAAAGCAAGGATTGAATACACTGTATATTTTTATTTTGATGAAAAAACACCCATCAATTGTAAACAAACAACACAAGAAACAAATTGGCCCTTTTTTTAATCAGCCAAAAGGAAATATATTGATTAATAAAAATGTACAAGTACAGTGAAATTACATCAATAACCTTACTAAGAAGGTACATGCAGTTGGCCCTATTATAGCAATAGTTGTGTGTGGTATTTTACTTAGTTATTGCACAGGAATAATGAAGTTATTTCTTATGTTTACCTTTCTTATTGATCATCTGAGGGTTTGGTTTTGTAACTATTGACTATCATATATGTTTGGAGGAGTTTAGGAGCAGAGAACGTGTATAAGTGCTCTCATTTGCAAGCGTATTTAGGACATTGAATATATCCAAGCCTAGCTAACTGCTAGAGACTCTCGTTGTCTTGACTATTGTTATAACTATTCAACATAGTAATTGGAAAGATGCCCTATGATTTACCTTGAGTAAGAAGCACAACTTAAGGTAAATTAGGTGGCATGTTTTCGAATTCCTATGTTGCATAGTTATAACGGCAGTCAGGGCATTGAGTATTTCTAGTTAGCCAAGTCTGGATACAATCACTATGATAAATATGCCTGCAAGCAGGAAGCACTCGTACATTGTCTCCTTGGAGGAACTCCTCCAAGCATATGTGACAGTCAGTGATATCAAAACCAACCTCTCCATCAATAGGAAAGGTAAGCACAGGAAATGACTCCACTGTTTGTGGATCAAGTCCTTGTGCAATAACTGGTGGTGCTAATCCTAAACCAGCTGCATGCACACGTCTTAACCAAATAATAAAAAAAACTACAACTAAAATTAAAACAATACAAACAATAATTATTATTGCAAGAGGACTATTTATTCCTTTTATTTTCCAAAAATTTTTATAATGAAACAAAGAAGGTTCTTGTAGTTTTGGATCTGTACCTTGGGCTGCTATGGATTTGAAACTGATGGAGATGATGATGGCCCAAATAACAATCCTAGAAACTTCAATCTGATTTCAAAAATTGATAAAAAGAAAAATGAAAAACAAAATGAATAAATAAATAATAAATTGATAAAAAAATAAAAAAATATTTATTTATAATATAAATAAATAATTAGAGTTATCTTCACAGGTTGTTATCTAACTATAATAGATAACAAGTTATGTCTTTTCATTATATGTTCACATGTGAAAAAGATTGAAAATTTAAGAACACTACACCCATACGCGACATAATGTAAAATGATAAAATTGCATATGTGACTTAGGTGATGTCCCACTTACATTTAATTAATTTAGACCATAAACATACCACTCTCTCATTGCCGGCCCCTCTATTGTTAGTTTAGTACACTTCTATTGTTTGGTTCAGTTCGGTTCGGTTTACGTTTCTAAAAATTTTATGCAATAATAAATATGATATATATTTGATGTTACTAAATAAATTATTAATAATTAGTTTAGTTATATTGGTTAAAACTTATCAATTTCACAATGATAGCTAGTCTTCAAATCTTATAAGAAACATTTCATATTTAAAATTTTTTATATAAAAATATCAAAAATAATAAATAAATATGTTACAGCTTGATTCAGTTCGGAACCATAATCAAAGCCTTGGAAGCGGGAACTGTACCGATTTAAACGGTTCCACCATTTTCAAACCCAGAACCAACTTAACTAAACCGATGATTTAGACGAGATTGAATTGATTTATCGATTCTACCGATTTTTTTGAAGACCTGTAACTAACAACTATTGACCACCATCACTACAACAAATATCAAACCCAAGAAACCCATTACCCCAAGATCGTGAATGCCTCCAAAAACCACCACAAACAACACCCAATTGTTGTCAACAAACCACTACAAATGAGAACTTGGTGTACTAAACTAACAAGGACAATCTCCTCCCATGGATTTATTGATATGGCTTGAAGAAGCCATTTGCCATTAAGCAGAAGGGAGTGCTCTTCATCATCCAAGGTCGTGGTGCTGTCTTGATTTTATGGAGGCTCTAAGCAAAATTTAAGATGGAAACTTATATTTTAAGTGTTTGAGTGATTTCAGTAATTTCATACTAATCAATTAAAGTGATTTTTTGTCTAAACTTTAAACTTTAAACTCAATTTTTTAAACTCAATTTTTTAATTTGTTTGATTTTTATAGAATTTTAAAAACACCTATTGGCTATCCTTAGACATTAAAAATCAAAATCCAAAAATATTTTAATGTAATTCAAAAGCTTGCATCAACACTTATAAAAGGGAAAAAAATGTGATGACCGGGTACGTAAACCGCCTCGTTCCTCTTTGATTTATGTTGGGTTTACTTTTGTTGTTTTTGAAAACTTTTCTCAAAATTCTCGTGCTTATTTATTTTGGTGTCGAGTTTCACATGTTTTGGGAGGGGTGAGGTTGGATCCGGGAGTTTTCAGTTTAGCTGGTAAAATTTCTGCCTGGGTGGCAAAGCCGCACGTGTGGGGGCTTGGGCCGCACGTGCGGGAGGTGAGGCTGCAAGCACAGAAAGTAGGGATGGTTAGGGTGCAACACTAAAATAATTGCACGTAAAACTGCAGGTGTGGGTAAGGGAGGGCCACACTTGCGGGGGTGGAGGCTGCACGTGCGGGGAAAGGCGTGCACATGTGGGAGTCCGCTGAGTTCGAAAATTTCCTCATTTTCTTCTTTTTGGGCTATGTGTATATCACTTTTTCATCATCTCTCTCTCTAAAGACACATTTCTCCTCCTTCTCTCTACTTTCCCTATACCAAACCTCACCAAATCTTTGATTTCTCTAAATTCATTAACATTTTGACCCTAGTTCCTCTACCAAAAGTTAGAGAACTTTTCGAGGGCTATATTGTGTACGGTGGAGATCGAGTTTCGACACTATTGATTTTGGGGCTTTCTTCTCTTTTTCCTTCAAGAACTTGAGATAGGAATTTTTCTTTGAGTTATATATACATTTTTACAAATTATGTTGTTTTTGGGACTCCTTGTGGTGTTAAACTCAGTTTTTGATTCATGAGTTGTGGGTGATTTTAAAAATGGGTTTCCATAATGTTTTCTAAAAACCCTTGAGATTTTGGAGCTTTGTTGTTGTAGAGAAGTGTCATCTTGAAATGATTTCTTTCAAAATGAGGAGGAAACCTAGTTTATGGAAACCCTAGAAACTTAGGGATTTTTGAGAAAATATGGTGATGTTATGAAATTGATATTTGACGAATAGTATGACAAATGTTGAAATGAGAAATTCCATGGTGCATGAGAATTAGTTGGTTTTGAAGTCGTTGTTCAAAATGTTGATATAGTCATGAAATGATAAAGTTGATGAAAATAAATGAAATGTGGAAATGTTGTTGATTCTCGATAGAGATTGATAGAGATTGATGAGTATATGTTTATCTTGTGAAATTGCACTGGAAAGAGAAATTAGAATTGTGATCGCAATGGAAAAATTGTGTGGAAGAATATTATAATGCATTGATATATGTTGCGTTGGCATTCAATTCGTTTGGTTATTACGAGTTTTGAATTAAAGATTGAAAATTTTGCATTGAAAAGGGAAATGTTTGTGAAATAAGATTTTCATTTAGTTGTTCTGGGATAAATACGTTGGTAAGTCCAGATAGGGGGTGTAGATGAAATTGATTAAGTTGGCCTGAGTGTCCAGAGTGAAAGACTGAAAACACGCGCGGAGGAGGTATCACGTGCCTTCCGGTTAGCTACTGGTAAAGTGGGGATTTGGTAGTGCTAGTTATGCCTACTTGCAGACAACAACTTAGGGATTACCTGAGTTGTATTTACCGCCTCTTGAACTTGATTTAAGATTATTGAATTGTTGAAATTTCAAGATTTCATTGTGCATGATGGCTTTCAAAAGATGAAGATGCGACTTTTTTTTTTTAAAAAGCATAGCATGGTATGTGCATTTCAATTCATAAAACTTGTATAAAATATATATACTTTGTTAAGAAGTTCCTATTGGGCTTGCTGCTCACCCAATGGGATTTTGTGCAGGAAAAGATGTGGTGATTCCACCAAACTAAGGGCGTAGATGTGTATGTTGAGAGCACAAGGCTCTTGTTTTGTTGTGATTATATTTGCAAGCCAAGAGCTATATTTGTATGGTTTCGAGCAACCATTTTGTGTAACCGGGCTTAAGCCTTGGACTTTGTAGCCCTTGAGGGCATTTATTTACTTATGACTGGATGTTTTACATGCTATAGATTCATGTACTAAAGTTGTTGAATGTGTAGTTGCATGTAGAACTATTTTGTAAATCTCTTATGATTATATATGCAAGTGTTGGAGATTATTTCGGTTTATCGTAAGGAGCGATAGTTGGTGTACTTCTATTGTGTATATTTTTTTGGGGTGTTACAAAAAAAAAAAAAAAAAATCCACAATCTGTCCTAAAACAAAAATCTACACCTTTTAAACAGGATATAAATACCATGCAATGATAGCTCGTCATTCCCTAAAATAAATCTAATAAAAAGTAATCATCTTCCATCTCACATAAAATTCTGTTAGAAAAATGAAAAAAACTCACATAAAATCTATATTATAAGAGATACATGGTAAAAAAAATGCCATAAATATCATGATTCAATAAATTTTAATTGGTATAATAAAGATAATTAAGCTAATTCAACATCCCTTCTACAACTGATGAGTTGCAACTTATGCCGAACATAAAATGAAAAATAAAACCTTATATTAACTTCTCTCTACTCTATAATTAAGCATATTATCTCTTATTCAGGTTTAAGCATGTTTAATCACTCACTTCTATTCTCTTCCTTTTTATTACTTTTTTTTCAATCTTCTCAATTATTTTGTCTTTTTTCCTTTGAGTTTAAGCATGATTCAAAAGAGAGTTCTCTCACTAAGTTTAGTGCCAAGCATCAATCACACATTCATCAAATTGTAAGCAATGTTCTCTCACCTTCGTACTTTGTTGGCTTTGTTGGTTGTAATCTTATTTTGTTGTTTGCAAAATTCACATGTTCATCCAACGTTTCTCTATACTCAGTTTGGTTTGTTACAATGAAAGTAGAATGGAATCAAATGTTCATTTCTTAATCTCCGTATAAATTATTTCATTTGTATTATATTTTTTATCATTTTTTTTGCTCAAAAATCTATGGACATTCTAATGAAATTATCATTTGATTCAAACCAAATTCAAATGAATCAAACAATACTTGAGAGAGGTATGTGCTATTTCCATAAAACACATTGTTTGGCAAGCCTTTTTTTTTTTTTTTTTTAAATACTTCAATCATGTCATCTATATTGATTTGTGAGAACTGACAAATAAAAATATGATAAAAATAAATAAATAAAAATAGATGGGTGCCCAAACAACAGAACTTCAAATGCAACCTGGGGGTAGAACCAAAAAAAAGAAGTTATGTTATCTATATTGATTTGTGAGAATTGACAAATAAGGATATAATAAAAATAAATAAATAAAAATAGATGGGTGTCCAAACAATAGAACTTCAAATATTTATTCCTAAATTCTCATAATTTTAAAACTCTCTCTTTCCTATGTGGCAATCTTCTTTGATTGCCTTTCATGTTTTCTATTTTTCTTCATATTCTATTTGTTTGATTAATTAAAATTAAAATTAATTTCATTGCTTATGGATAGAGATTTGAATTTCAAAATTCCTCCATATAGATAAACATATAAGAACTGAAAATTAATTTTATAGTCTACAGATAAAGATAAAAATTAAACAATTAATTTAAAAAAATTAATTCATAACTTATAGATAATTTTAAATTTCTTCTCATAAATAAACATATAAAAGTTGATAAATAACTTATAAAAATTAATTTCATGGCCTACAAATAAAGATAAAGATTAAATAATTGATTTAAACAAAAAACGAAATTACTCCTTTTTCCCCTCTTCATTTTGTACTTTAATTAATTTTATTATAGATAAACATATAAAAATTCATAAATAATTTATGAAAATTTATTTCATGACCTATAGATAAAGATAAAAATTAAAAAAAAATTATTTAAAAAAATTAATTTCATGACTTATAGATAAATAAACATATAAAAATTGATAAATAATTTATAATGATTAATTTCGTGGCCTACAAATAAATATAAAGATTAAATAATTGATTTATAAAAAATAAAAATAATAAAATTTAGATAAAGATATGATTTGTTAATCTATATATCTATTAAAAACATATATATCTAAATCTTTATTTTGATTTACTCATATTTTTTTTTCTCCTTCTATCACATGTTATCTTTTTTTATTTAAAATTTTTCATTTTATGAAATGCCCTTATCTATAACTGCTTATCTCCTATTAAATTCTTAACATTCTCTTGATAATTTTTGTTATTCGTTATTATCTACCAAGTGATAAAGGTCAAAAAAAAAAAAAATTTTTTTTATTGACTCTGAATGAGAAGAGTATTAATAATGAAATTGGTTCACTTTGAATCAGAAGAGTATTAATAATGAAATAATGAAGGCTGCATAGGAGAAGGCAACACAAAAATCTCACAAAATTAATTTTTGTCACTATATTTATCCAAGGTAATAATTTGATATTCTTTCTATTAGTTATTAAAAATAGTTTTTATTAGATCATTGTTATGTTTTTTTTTTTATTTATTATTATTTTTATAAGGTTGTCATTCCTTATAGTATGTAGTTGTTTTGTTAAGCCTCCAAATATTTATTCCAAAATTCTCATAATTTTAAAACTCTCTCTTTCCAACGTGGCAACCTTTTTTGATTGTCTTTCATGTTTTCTATTTTTCTTCATATTCTATTTGTTTGATTAATTAAAATTAAAATTAATTTCATTGCTTATGAATAAAGATTTGAATTTCAAAATTCCTCCATATAGATAAGAATATAAAACTTGAAAATTAATTTTATAGTTTACAGATAAAGATAAAAATATACAATTAATTTAAAAAAATAAATTTCACAACTTATAGATAATTTAAAATTTCTTCCCATAAATAAACATATACAAGTTGATAAATAAGTTATAAAAATTAATTATATGGCCAACAAATAAAGATAAAGATTAAATAATTGAATTTTTTTAAAAAAAATGAAATTACATTCTCATAATTTTAAAACTCTCTCTTTCCTAGGTGGCAACCTTCTTTGATTGCCTTTCATGTTTTCTATTTTGCTTAATTTTCTATTTGTTTGATTAATTAAAATTAAAATTAATTCCATTACTTATGGATAAAGATTTGAATTTCAAAATTCCTCCCTATAGATAAACATATAAAAATTGAAAATTAATTTTATAGTCTACAGATAAAGATAAGAATTAAACAATTAATTTAAAAAAATTAATTTCATAACTTATAGATAATTTACAATTTCTTCCAATAAATAAACATATAAAAGTTGATAAATAATTTACAAAAATTAATTTCATGACCTACAAATATAAATAAAGATTAAATAATTGATTTAAAAAAAAAAGAAATTACTCCTTCCCCCCCTCCCCCCCCTTCATTTTGTACTTTAATTAATTTTATTATAGATAAACATATAAAAACTCATAAATAATTTATGAAAATTTATTTCATGACCTATAGATAAAGATAAAAATTAAAAAAAAAATAGTTAAAAAAATTAATTTCATGACTTATAGATAAATAAACATATAAAAATTAATAAATAATTTATAAAGATTAATTTCATGACCTATAGATAAAAATAAAGATTAAATAATTGATTTAAAAAAAATAAAATAATAAAATTTAGATAAAGATATGATTTGTTAATCTATATATCTATCAAAAACATATATATCTAAATCTTTATTTTGATTTACTCATATTTTTTTCTCCTATCACATATTATCCTTTTTTTTAAATTTTTTTTTTATCTTATGAAATATCCTTATCTATAACTTCTTATCTCCTATTAAATTCTTAACATTCTCTTGATAATTTTTATTATTCGTTATTATCTACCAAGTGATAAAGATAAAAAATAAAAATTTATTGGCTCTGAATGAGAAGAGTTTTGATAATGAAATTAGTTCGCTCTGAATGAGAAGAGTACTAATAATGAAATAATGAAGACTGCATGAGAGAAGGCAGCACAAAAATCTTATAAAATTAATTTTTGTCACTATATTTATCCAAGGTAATAATTTGATATTCTTTCTATTAGTTATTAAAAATAGTTTGCATTAGATCATTGTCGTGTTTTTTTTTTTGGTAAGGTTGTCATTTGTTATAGTATTTCTTCAATCTCATCTCTAAATTTTCTCTTTGAAATTTTTGTTTTTTCAATAATAAAGTTTAAAATCAATTACTTATCAAATTTGTTTTGTTGGTCCTTATTTTATTGAAGGATTGAGACGAGTAAAACTTTCATATGATATATGAAATTAATGAATATAATACAAAGATGATAGAGAAGTACTACATATTTGTCAATATCTCTATGTTATTATTAGTTGATTTGCTAGATTATACTATCAATTTAGAGCCCATATGATTTAATTCAATATCTATGACTTTATTTGTATTCGACCATTTTTTCGTTGGGTAACTCATATAATTTTTTTTTTTGGTATATAATGATTAAAGCTATCATTTGTTATATTTCTTCAAGTACAATTCAAATAATTTTTTATCATTTTTTTAATAAATAAAATGGATTAAAACTATTTTCTTATATAATTTTTATAATCCTACGAAATTCTTATCTTGATTAATTTTTTTTAAAAATGATGTAGGAACTATACAAGTATTATTCAAACTATGTAGAATGATTTATAGTTTGATATGATATGCATGTGTCATTAATAGAGGAAATTAAAGATAAAGAGTTGCTAACATAATCAATTAATGATTTGTTTGAAAAGTTCTTTTTATGAGTAAGGTAACAAACTTAGATTAAATTTTTCTAAAAACTATTTATAAATTATAATTAAAAGTTGATATTTATTCATAATTTGATCCCACAATAATAATATACACCACTGATTTAAAAGTCTAAGTAAATTTATGATAACTTTTCTGAGTTTATAGAATTTTTCTCTTTTAATGTTTTGTTTAGTTTGATACAAGTTATTTATGTTATTAAGTGATTGTGATACTATTATCCTCAACAATTTTTATAATTAATAATTTTTTTATGCATATCAAATTTTATTGTGAAATTTTGTGGCTTAATTATTGTTAACATCTACCTAGATGGCTTAGCATCATGGCTTGTCACTATTAAGACATAATTTAATATTAAGATGATATATTTATCACACAAAATATATATAGTCTATATGTGTCTAATGTGTTCTCCATCCTTCTCCTTATTTCTTTTGTCTTTACATGAAATCTACCATCTTCCATTATTATTAGGGTAAATTATTAATAGATTTTAATAGTTAAATTTAATTCCCATCTATGCTATATATTAAGAAAAATAAGGTTTTTAACTTTAAGAACTCTAAAAGCTTTAAAATTTTAATCCAATTATATTGATTTTTATTTAAAAATCATTGGCTACTAAAAATTGAAATTTTAAGTTTAAAATTTAAAATTATAGTTAACAAAGAATTATTCAATTCGCATATCATTTAGGGGTTCAAATTTCAAAATACACATGATTTAAGGAATACTGAAAATTAAAATTTAAAGTTTAAAATTTAAAATTATAGTCAACAAAGAATTTATTGACTTCTATCATTTAGGGATTTAAATTTCAAAATACACATGATTTAAGGAATTATTTTCCATAATAAAAATATACTATATATTTTACCTAGCTAATTAGCATGAATCTACTATTAACAAAAAAAACTTACACGAGAAACATCTGTCACTGCTTTCAAAATAAAAGGAAGTTTACACAAGAAACATCTTCATCTCTACCAGAATAAAGAATATTCTTTACACCTCTCTCTCTCTCTCTTAAAATGGTGATTTTTAAGCTTTCATTGTTTAATTTTTTTTTTTTTTGCCTTTTATTCAAGTTTAATCATCATGCCCATCCGGCCTCTGTTAATAACGGAACAACAATAAACCAGACTCATATGTGAATATGACCATGAATGTCTCCTTCAAATTCTAAGGTAACTACAAATAGTTGTTTGTCTCGGTGCTAAGATTAGCTATGAGATTTTTTATATGTTTGTTATTTTTTAAGACATGTAATGGATCAATATATAATCTTTTAAATTGTTAATGTTATTAAAAAAAATTAGAATTTGTGATTGATTATAGCTCTATCATATAGATTACAAATAAAATAAAAAAAGAGTTGTATCTTTTATTGATTTTATATATGTAGTCCTTAAAAGCCAATAATTATATTTTTCATAATTTTCAATTTCAATTCTACTAAGTGAATATTTAATTTATCAATTAGTGTGTTTCTTAGGTATAGAGTATATTCTGATCCATATCTATATGTATACTATTTCCAAGCAAAAGAAACTTTTGATCTAAGAGACTTTAAGAATTTCAAAACATTAATATAAAATTTTAAAAGTTAAAAAATATAAGTGACATACAACTATTGGCAGATTAAACCGTATCTATAATTTTAAATTTAAAAACAAAATATTTATATAGAAAGTCAAATAAATAACTCTAATCATATCTAAGTCACATCTAATTTGATATTTGAAAATCCTTAAAAGGAAATTCTAAATTTAAATTTATTATATAATTTAAAATTATAAAAATATATACTTCAAAATATTAATCATTTTTTTAAAAAAATATTTGAAACTAAAAAATAAAAATAATTTAAAATTACTGACTTATCTGACTATATCTAATTTCAAATTCAAATTCAATAAAAAAAAATGGACATAAAATGTCAAAAAATAATTTTAGCTATATCTTTTTTTGTTAGATAGAAATATTTTTAGCTATTTCTAAACTATATTTAATTTTAAATTTAAATAGAAAGTCCAAAGAAAATTTGAATTATATATAATTTTAATATATTTAAATTATTTTTTAACTGTTAATCATAATTTATCAAATGGTCAATAATGTCAAGTAGGCATGTCATAATCTTATTGAAAATATATTATATTGAATAGTTTAAAATTTTTAAGTATTAACTTCAAATTAATAAATTTGATATAAAATTTCACTTGACTACCAAACAAAATATTCAAAAAATGAAAACAATGGTTTACATCTATTGTGAGTGTAACCCAATCTTACTAACTTTAAATTTATAGCATACACTCTTACGGGATAAATTTTTATGATCCATTGCATTTTTAGGCTAAAACATAGTTCATGAGTTAGTCCAATCTAAGCTTTGATAAATTTTTTTTTACGATTTAAATATACTTTAATACTGATAAAATGGACATTAGACAAATTTGAATTGATTATTATAAAATATTCTACTTATCAATGATATAATTTATACATAAATATTTAAATTTATAACTATCAGACGTTTTTACAAATTAACTTATCAATTTTATAGATTAAGTGTAAGATTAAGACTAGAATATGACCTATAATTTAATGTGATTCTATCTTAGATAATTTTTTATTTTTTTTATTTTTTTTATACATAAATATAAATAACTATTCATTTCATAGTGTTAACATAAATATATAATTTTTTACTTAAGTTCAAATTTTTTAATAAATATGCATAAAATATGTTCATATGATTTATTATAAAAAAATACTTACAAATATTTATTTACCAATTTAATAAATAAATTGGTCAAATGATTCATAAGTTAGATATAGATCAAGACAATTTTTAATAATTAGATGAATGTCACATTGACATAAATATTGAGTCAACTAACTTCTAACAATTTTGAGTAGAAAATTTTTTAGGCTTTACAAAATAAGAAAAAATTAGTATATTAACAAATGTAATTTACTATTACCACATGGCAAATTAAAATTACAGAATGTTTAAAATAAAATGTATTTATATTTTATCATAAATATAACTTTTGTAATTTATTTTTGAATTTTTATTAATTAAATTATGACATGTATTTTTTTTATTAAAAATCTAGAACACACAATTGTTGATATCAGAATAAAAACTCTTTTATGTGTAACTTTGATAAAAATAAATAAAATTTAATTGATTATAAATCATTTTACTACATATTTAGATAAATTATATATTATTATTTAAATTTAAAAACTAATTTTTGATTATTTATTTATACTTGTGCATACGTGTAATATGCTAGACAAAATGTGACAGTATGATTATGAATTCTACAACAACAACAATATTACTCTAGACAAAATTTTGATTTCACAAACTTTGAGGTTTTATACAAATTAAACATTTTAGGTTCCAGTTCCGAAGTCCTAAATGTCAGCCCCTCAATAAAGTTTCAAATTCCGGAGTTACAATATTCAAACATTCAACAAAGTCTTATTTTCTTTTTTTTTTTTTATAGAAAAGCAGTGAGCAACAATTAGCAGATCAAGATTCACACATACAAAAAAACAAAAAAAAAAAAAAAAAAAAGGGAAAAGAAGGAAAAGAATGCTTACCCTCGGATTCATAGAAGAATGAAGAAGAATGGAAAGATGGGTAATGGCGGCTGAGGCCACACCGCGTGGGTTGAGAAGCCACGCGCGTAGGCCAGATCCGAGATAGGGAATCGGCGCCGGCCAAACACAGTGGTGGTTTGAAGACGCAAGAGCAAGAGCAATGGCTTTACACAGTGGTGGTTTCAAGTGAAGTGAAGTGTGTGTTCTTCAATCGGATTCGAAATCAACCTTACTTCAGGGCTCCGGCAAGAGCACCAGGGGAATTCATGGGAAGGAACGTTGGTAGACGTTGTGCCTACCACAATGAAGAAGGGCACCCAACTCAAGGTTGCAGGGCCTTAAAAGCACACTTGGAGGACCTAGTCAGACAAGGACTTCTGAGGGACCTGGTCGATGAGGCCAGAACAAGGGAAGAGCAGGCAAGGTTGCCTCAGGCACCAGCAGCACCCCCTCCCCCAGCACAGCTACCACAAGCAGGAGAACCAAGGGTGGTTAATGTGATCCACTCAAGGGTCAACGAAAACGAAGTTTCAGATTCAAGAACAATTTGGCGCCGTCTGTGGGAACGAAGGAAGAATAGATGGCCAGTAACGGACAGCAAGGAAACATTGGGGACGATGCTCCTTCTGGGAGCAGCAGACCAATTAACCTTGACGCCGAAGGAGACAATCACAATACAGAAGCCCGTGACCAGGGTCACAGGGAGAACGACGATATCCAGGAAGGTGACACAGCAAAAAGGTCAAACCAAGGAAGGTACTACAATGAAGATAACCTCCAGGTATGGAGGGACAGGTGCCTACGCAGAGACGAAGAAGTAAAAGAATTAGCAAACAAGTTGGCAGACCTCCAGTCAGTCGTCAACTTCATGATGCAGAATAATGTTATGCAACCACCATACCCGCTGCAAGACACGCCGATACCAGCGACCAACACCCAGAAAGGTGGAGGAAAAACAATCCCCGAGGTCCCTCAACATACCAGGAGCGGAAGGCATTCTCACCGGTCTTCCAGGGAAGTCGGACGAGAAAGGCCGAGGCAAGAAGAGTCCCGAAGGACGCAACACATGAAGAATCCAGACCCCAAAGAACATCGACATGTTCAGGGGCAAGTACTCCACTTTGACACAACCCATGAAGAAAGACCCAAACGGACCCACCTCGAGGCCGAGAGCAGTATACCAAAAAGACTAAAATCTAAAGACAGCCGAGCTCCAGGGAGGAGCAAAGAAGACTTAAGGGACTACCTCAAGAGGAGGCAGCAAAATGCAGAGGCCGAGGTAAACTCCCCAGTAAAACCGAAGACAGCCTTCTCGGTAGAACTGGACAAATTCGAACCACCCAAGAGGTTCAGTATGCCGAGGTTTCAAATCTATGATGGTAAGTCAGATCCAAACTTTCATGTTGGGCTATACCTAAATTCAATGGCACTATATAGCGGGAACGAACCATTGCTCTGCAAGGTATTCCCCTCATCCTTTGGGGAGATTGCATCTGATTGGTTCCACAAGTTACCGAAAGGAAGTATAAAGACATGGGAAGGCTTGGCCGAGATGTTTGTGGCCAGGTTCGTGACCAACAAGCTGCAACCCCTGAGGGTTGATGCTTTGATGGCTCTAAGAATCACCAAGGAAGAAGGCCTTAGGGCCTATGCGAAGAGGTACTACGAGGTGTTCAACCGAATACCTGAATGCAACCAGGAAGTAGCAGTCGTGTCTTTCAAGAACGGCCTGAAAGATGACTGCCCACTACGGAAGTCTCTGGCAAAAACATTGCCAAAAAGTATGGAGGAACTCATGGCAAGAATTGAGAAATACGCCAGGGCCGAGGAAGATACATCGGGAAACAAAGAGGTAAAACAAGAAAAGGGAAACGGCTCGCCGAAGCGAGCCCGAGTCAACAGTGGGCCGACCAAACAGGAAATAGAATTGAGAAATAAACAGGCGGTAACAACGGTATTTCGGATCCCAATCCATAAAATCTTGGATCGGATTCGAAATCAACCTTACTTCAGGGCTCCGGCAAGAGCACCAGGGGAATTCATGGGAAGGAACGTTGGTAGACGTTGTGCCTACCACAATGAAGAAGGGCACCCAACTCAAGGTTGCAGGGCCTTAAAAGCACACTTGGAGGACCTAGTCAGACAAGGACTTCTGAGGGACCTGGTCGATGAGGCCAGAACAAGGGAAGAGCAGGCAAGGTTGCCTTAGGCACCAGCAGCACCCCCTCCCCCAGCACAGCTACCACAAGCAGGAGAACCAAGGGTGGTTAATGTGATCCACTCAAGGGTCAACGAAAACGAAGTCAGAGGAGAAACCCAGAGGGTAAGACATTTACAGCATATCTACCAAGTAGGGGAAAAGAGACATCGGCCAGATGAATACCAAGGGCCAATGATAGCCTTTACTGAAGCCGACCTAGAACTGGTCCAACAGCCGCATAATGATGCCTTGGTAGTATCCCTCCAGGTTGGGGAGTGCCAGGTAAAACGCATCCTAATAGACCAAGGCAGCTCCTGTGACATCATGTACATCAGATGTTACAAAGAGCTAGGCCTTCACCCTGATGACCTAGAACAATCCAGCGGCCCGATGGTCGGCTTTAATGGAACGCCGACATGGCCTCTGGGTGCAACAAGTATAGAAGTACAAGCCGGCACTAAGAAGATCAGGACAGAATTCCTGGTAATTGACACACCCTCACCCTACAACATCATCTTGGGAAGGCCGTGGTTACATGCAATGGGGGCAGTTCCCTCGACGTTGCATCAACTACTCCGATTCCCAACAGAGAATGGGATTGAAGAAGTCAGAGGGGATCAACTACAAGCCAAAAATTGCTCCATGGCAGCAATAAAGTCCACCTGTAGTATACAGGAACCAAAGAAAGCAGAAGTTGAAGATGGAGACATGGAAGTCCTGGAAGACGTCGGGAAAGAACCGATCGAAAAAAGCGAAGAAGCGCTAAAGAAAATCCTCGTCCAGGAGGGCGACGAAGAACGATTTTTTCTTCTCGGCTCTGGCTTAGCTAAAGAAGAAGAAAAGGAACTAGAAGATTTTTTAAGGGCAAACATAGAGGCATTCGCCTGGACACCCTATGAAATGCCTGGCATTGACCCCGAGGTCACTTGCCACAGTCTGAATGTCGACAGATCGGCAAAACCAGTGATTCAACGAGCCAGAAGACCGACGTTATTACACGTCGAAGCAGTGGAGGAAGAGGTAGACAGACTCCTTGAAGCCAGGGCAATCCGAGAAGTTCAGTACCCAACGTGGCTGTCCAACACAGTAGTAGTAAAAAAGAAAAATGGCAAGTGGAGGGTTTGTGTGGATTTTACCAGCCTCAACAAAGCTTGCCCCAAGGACAGCTTCCCTCTGCCCAAAATCGACCAACTGGTTGACGCCACTTCGGGACACGAAAGGATGAGTTTTTTAGACGCATACAGAGGGTACCACCAGATTGCTATGTACCCTCCAGATGAGGAGAAGACCGCGTTCATCACCCCGAAAGGACTGTACTGTTACAAGGTAATGCCTTTTGGGCTGAAAAACGCAGGAGCCACCTATCAAAGGTTAGTAACAAAGATGTTTAAACATCTGATTGGCAAAACAGTAGAAGTTTACATCGATGACATGGTCGTAAAGACCAAGGAATCAAAAAGTCATCTTGCCGACCTAAAAGAGGTCTTTGACATACTCAAAAGATATCGGCTCCGACTCAACGCCGCAAAATGTGCCTTTGGAGTTGGGTCAGGTAAATTTCTAGGCTATCTGGTAACAAGAAAGGGCATTGAGGCCAGCCCAGACCAAATCAAGGCCATCCTGGAACTACAAAGTCCAACATCGGCAAAGCAAGTCCAAATGCTCACTGGAAGGGCCGCAGCCCTAAACCGATTCATCAGCAGAAGCTCAGACAAGTGCAGACCCTTCTTTAACCTGGTGAAAAAAGCCACAGACTTCCTATGGACAGAAGAATGTGAAGCTGCCTTAGCCGACCTAAAAAAGTACCTGACCACAACCCCGGTCCTTTCTAACCCAGTCCCAGGGGAGGAATTGTTTTTGTACTTAGCAGTCTCTGAACACGCAGTCAGTGCAGTGCTAATCCGAGAGGAAAAAGGAGAGCAAAAGGCTGTCTATTATGTAAGCAAGACTTTGGCAAATGCAGAAACAAGATACCTACCACTGGAAAAATTAATGCTAGCCCTAGTAATGGCTTCAAAGAAATTAAGCCATTACTTTCAGGCACACAAGATTGTGGTTCTAACAGAGCACCCACTGAAGTCCTTATTGCATCAGGGAGACTTAACAGGAAGGATAGCAAGATGGGCAGTGACACTGGGTCAGTTTGACCTGGAATTTAGACCAAGAACAGCAATAAAGGGCCAAGTTTTGGCCGACTTCGTCGCAGAACTCACACCTGAAGCCATCACACCTCGGGCTCCGTCGAGCCAAGATGAGGACCATCCCAACAAACAGAAAGAATCCCAGTCAAAGACCAAAAAGCAAGAGGAAGGAAAACTCAGACCATGCAGCATCTACATCGGCGATTCATTCAGATTATTCATCGATGGAAGTTCAAACCGCCAGGGGGCAGGAGCAGGAGTACTGCTGATATCTCCAGATGGGGAAATATTAGAACAGTCCATCCGTTTGGGGTTCAAAGCCTCCAATAATGAAGCAGAATATGAAGCATTAATTGCAGGACTAAAGCTAGCAGCAGCAGCCGAGGCAGACGAGGTAATTGTTTTTTGTGATTCACAATTAATTGTTAACCAGTCAACAGGAGAATTTACAGCCAGAGACGAAAGAATGTCGGCATATGCAAAGGAAGTCATCCGACTGGCAGCCCTATTCCAGAACTGCAGATTACTCCAAGTCAGCCGAGATGACAACACCCACGCCGACGCGTTAGCCAACCTGGCCAGCTCAATTCAAACTGGAAAAACAAGGACAATTATGATCGACTACATGTCGGCCCCGAGTATAGACAAACAAAGCACCGAACAAGAAACAATGTGCGTGGGCCTTGGACCAAGCTGGATGGATGCAATCATTGCATTCCTAAAAGAAGGGAAGCTGCCAGAAGACCATAAAGAAGCACATAAAATTAGGCTGAAATCGGCCAGATTCAGCCTAACAGCGGAAGGCCATCTCTACAGGAGGTCCTTCACTGGACCACTCTTAAGGTGCGTACACCCTTTGCAGGTTGAAGATTTTCTTTATGAGATTCATGAAGGAATTTGTGGCAGCCATGCCGGGGGCAGATCATTAGCCCATAGGGCCATTACCCAAGGGTATTGGTGGCCCTACATGCAAAAAGATGCCGAAGCCTATGTAAAAAAGTGTGAGCAATGTCAAAGGTTTGCACCTTTGATACATCAGCCAGCTGCCGACCTAAACCCAGTATCCAGCCCCTGGCCGTTTGCCTAATGGGGCATGGATCTGGTTGGACAACTTCCCCAAGCAACTGGGCAAAGAAAGTATTTACTGGTAGCAACAGACTACTTCACAAAATGGATAGAGGCAGAACCTCTTGCCAAAATCCGAGATGTGGATGTCAAGAATTTCATTTGGAGAAACATAATTACCAGATTTGGGATTCCAAGAGCAATAGTTGCCGACAACGGAACACAGTTCGACAGCAAACTTATCAAAAACTTTTGTGCAAAATTCAAGATCAAGAACTATTTCTCAACTCCAAGTTTTCCTCAAAGCAATGGGCAAGCAGAGGCGTCCAACAAAGTAATCCTGGATGGAATAAAGAAGAGGCTCCAGGCAGCAAAAGGGAAGTGGGTAGACGAACTGCCCAACGTACTTTGGGCATATCAGACTACGCCGAGAAGATCAACAGGAGAATCCCCCTTTGCCATGGCCTATGGCACAGAAGCAGTCATCCCATTGGAGATCGGCATCCCAGGGATCAGAACCCAGGGAGTAGAGAATGGCACCAATGACATACTCTTAGCCCGAGACCTGGATTTACTGGAAGAACGAAGAGAGAAGGCTGCAATTCAGCTTGCAGTATACCAACAACAACTTGCCAGAGCTTACAACAAGAGAGTCAATCCAAGAGATTTTCAAGTTGGCGACCTAGTCCTAAGAAAAGTCGTCGGGAACAAGAAGGATCCCAGGGAGGGCAAGCTTGGCCCAAACTGGGAAGGACCTTACAGAATTACTTCAGTATTAGGCAATGGAGCATATCGGCTTGAGGACAATGAGGGCAAAGCATTGCCCAGACCTTGGAATACTTGTAATTTGAAATTCTTCTATCATTAGATAAACATCATTGTTTGGCCGATATCATCAATAAAGTCTTTTCAGAATTCTTTCAACATATATAAAGTTATACATGGATGTTTATTGAAGACATATCAAACTCAGGCAAAGCTAGGCCGATGTTATTCCTTAATTCACTTGTTGAAATTTGTAGCAATTTACAAGTTGGAATTAAGCTGATTCCTTATCTTCACTTGTTAAAATTTGTAGCAATTTACAAGTTGAAGTTAAGCCGATGTTATTCCTTAATTCACTTGTTGAAATTTGTAGCAATTTACAAGTTGGAATTAAGCTGATTCCTTATCTTCACTTGTTGAAATTTGTAGCAATTTACAAGTTGAAGTTAAGCCGATGTTATTCCTTAATTCACTTGTTGAAATTTGTAGCAATTTACAAGTTGGAATTAAGCTGATTCCTTATCTTCACTTGTTAAAATTTGTACCAATTTACAAGTTGAAGTTAAGCCGATGTTATTCCTTAATTCACTTGTTGAAATTTGTAGCAATTTACAAGTTGGAATTAAGCTGATTCCTTATCTTCACTTGTTGAAATTTGTAGCAATTTACAAGTTGAAGTTAAGCCGATGTTATTCCTTAATTCACTTGTTGAAATTTGTAGCAATTTACAAGTTGGAATTAAGCTGATTCCTTATCTTCACTTGTTGAAATTTGTAGCAATTTACAAGTTGAAGTTAAGCCGATGTTATTCCTTAATTCACTTGTTAAAATTTGTAGCAATTTACAAGTTGGAGTTAAGCTGATTCCTTATCTCCACTTGTTGAAATCTGCAGCAATTTACAAGTCGAAGATAGGCCGATGCTATTGCTTAAGCCCTCATAGCAATATGTGGGTTGTTTGAACCCCAATAAAGATGCTTAACACTTGTTAAAATTTGTAGCAATTTACAAGTTTATGTTAAGCCGACATATGATCACCCGCAGAGGTATACGGAAGGACACAGGTTAAAATAAAGGCTAAGTATATTGTTCATTATTTGTTGAAATTTGTAGCAATTTACAAGTAGATTACCATCTAGTACTTGTTAAGAATTAAGAAAAAGCTTGCAAAGTTTACATTCCGAAATGTATGTTCTATACTTGTTGAAATTTGTGAGAAGTTTGCAGGTTAGTATCTTGCCGAAGTAAAAGTTTCGTGGTTGTACCCGGGGTATGAAACCCCGAGAAGATTGCACCAAGGAAGCAACATGAAGAAGCATGCAAAAAACTTTCTAAGTACAAAACTGTGCAAAAACAGTCAACAAAATATCACATCCAGAGGAAGAACTGTTGCAATTACACATTGAAGAAACCATGTCGGCCAAAGGAAAGAATTTTTTCATTATCCAGAGAGTAAGAAAGGAATCAGCTTAAAAAACAGTAAAAAGAAGGAAAAAACTACAAAGGACAATTTTTTCAAGACTCTTGAGCATCAGCCACAACAAGAACTGGGACCTCGGACGATTCAGGTGGAATCTCCTCGGCCACTTTCTCCGCTTGTATTTCGGCATCTATCTCTGCCAATGTTGTGTCAAGACTTCTCTCAGTCAGAAGGAGGTCAAATGATGGACACCCTTGAACGGACTCCTTGGACACTTCCTCAGCCTCATCACCCCCTTCATCTTGAGTTAAATCCAAAACTTGTTCAGCTGGAAGAGGGGACTTGGCCCCAGCAGCATCCTTGGGTTTCCTCACCAAGGCTTCCTCATCATTTTTCTCCTCGTCTTCACCCTCAGCCTCTACCTCGGTCTCTGATTCGTCTTCAGTCTGACTTGGAGGAGGAAATGGTAAAGGAATAGCGTCGGCCTGGCGCAATGGCGAGTCAGCAGGAAGATCAAGCTTCTTTACCAGGGACATCCAACCAAGGGAAAATCCCCTGTTGCATGCCTGCCTGACTTGAAGCTTGTAGTCTTCTGCAACGTCGGCCATGCCTTGAGCATAGGCCTTTTCATCGGCCTCTTTCACTTCGGCCTCCTTGGTGGCCAGAGCTTGTTGAAGTTCTTTTTGCGCTTGGACCTTCTGAGCTTCGGCCTCCCTTTTCTCGGCTTCAGCTACTTTTTTAACGGCTTCAGCAGCCTCGGCCTTTTCTAGAGCTAAGGTTTGGTTCTTCGTTGCAGCCTCGGCCTGATCCTCCAGTTTTTTCATTTTTGCTTCAAGGGCCCTTATCTCTCTCTTCATTGAAGATGTTTCCCTCTTCATATCAACCAATCTTTGACGATTTTCAAAAGATTGCATTGAAAATGAATGGGCATGTTGGATCGCCTGAATAAAAACAGAAGTGTCAGAAAATTTTCTCAGAAAGAAACAAAAGGAAAAAACACAAATACAAACAGAAGTACTTACTTGAGCAGAATGTTGGAGCATAAGGGCGTAATTTTCATACTCACTAAACTTGGCATTTCGCTCCAAGTCATTTGGTAGAAGGAGAGCAATGCTAAGAGCGACAGCAACATTAATATCGTCAGTACTCTCACTAGCCATAATAGGCCTATCCTCCAGGGATAGATCGGGGGCCCAGGGGACGTCGGGCTTCTTCGAAGCCGAGGTCGTCGCAGACGATGACCTTGGCCTCTTTGTTTGTGTAGACCCTGAGGGTTGGCCCTCAGCAGACCTCTTGGTGGAGACAGAGGTTGATTTCCTGCTTTCTGCCAGCTTTGAAATAGGCACAGCATCCTCAGCTTCGGCATCAATAGCCTTGGCCTTAGGCTGAGCCTTTTTTACTCTCTTTGGTTTGGGGGGGAGCATTGATTGCGCCGGTGCGGCTTCGGCATCAGTTGGAAGATCGGCGAGAAGGTCTTGGACGACAGGCCTCGGACGAACCATCTCGGCAGTCTTTACTAGCCGTCGTCGGCGTTTACGTTCAGGAATTGGTATCAAGAAGGGGGCCGAAGTTGATGGAAGATCGGCTGGGTCAGATGTGGACTCTTGATCTGTCCGAGATGTAGAAGCAGTTAAGGTTGTGGCTGTGGGTGGAGAGAGACTCTTCTTCCTTTTCGAGGGACGTCGGGTAAAGTGGATTTGTATGTAGGGACAAAGTTTAATAATACTGGGGCTTTTCGTTTAAGGATTGGAAGGCCAAGAAGTGTTCTCAGATCTGGTCCTGGGAAGAAGGATTGACGAAAATTTTTCGGTGGTTGATGAAGATCTGCAAAGAAACAGACGTCAGAAACAAAAAGTATTTAAAGTCCTAAGTAAAAACAATTAAGTGTTGACTCAGGGCTCTTACTCTTGCCCTCTGTGAGTGTTCGAGGAAGAGGGTAGAGGTGGACATCTTCATCTGGGCCAAATTCCCAATTTCCAGAAGCAATGAGAAAATCATCTCCAGCCCCCTTGTTGGAGTCTGGGAGGTCGGCTATAATTTTGTACTGAGTGGATCTCGGCTTAAGGTAATAGACAAAACCCCTATCCTTCAGATCAAGAGGGCACATGGTATAACAATATTGAAGGTCAGCTAGGGTGATTCTAAGGTTTTCTTGCCTAGCTAAGGCTATAATACCGTTAATCACCCTATAGGAATTGATAGTAAGTTGCATGGGGTTTAGCTTATAGAAATGGAGAACTTGACGAAAAAGGGGATCGAGTGGAAGCCGAAGTCCACATTCGATAAAAGCAACTACTGGAAAAGGCATTGTATGGTCTGTAGGCACGATAGTGTCATCATCCCCAGCCAGCTTAAGATGAACGTCGGCTGGGATAGAGAATTCTTGCCTAAAGTATTCAAGACTTGTTGGGGTATTTACCCTATGCCTCCACATACCCATTATGTCGGCCTAAACTAAGAGGAATATGTTTCAGAAGATGGGCGTTTTTCAGGTTTCCCTAAAGATTAAGGGTTCTACAGACAAATCCCAAATCTACGAACTATGAAGATAAAGATCGAGGGCACAGATCTGGGGCAGATACAAAAAAGAGAAAACAAAAACGAAGTTTCAGATTCAAGAACAGAGGTATAATTTTCAGAAACAATAGAGGTACAGAAAAAATCAAGAACAGCGGCAAAGAGAATGATGGAAAAGCATAGAGGTTCAAAATATAGCCACAAAATTCAAGATACAGATAGATCCCAGACCTCGAGTAAGATCAGTAATGGCAACAGACTGACAATAGCACATAAAGAGAATGAAAGAAATTAAAGGAAGGGGTCTTACCAGGACAAGTGAAGCCGAGGCAATACTCGTCGAACCCAGAAACCAGTTGCGACAGCAAAGAAGGCTTTGCAAGAATACGGGACTAAGAACAGTTCCAGAGGAGAAATTGAAGCAATGGCAGATTTGAAGAAGAAGAACGAGCTTTCGGGAAGAGAAAGAGCAAGAAGATGGAAAGAAAAAGTGAAGAAAAGATAGAGGCAAAAGAAGTTTTGTCAAAAATGTGAAACGGCGGCAAAATTAGGGCAATCATTACGCCTAGGGTAACGCACGCGTCAGACGGCGCAGACAAACGAACAGACAGCTTCCAGGCGCGTCACTGACACGCTCCAATAAAGGCGAAACACGTGGAAGAAACAGTTAGATATGCATGACAGCTCATGCGCGTAGGGGAGTACGACCGAAGCCTCGTTCTCCGAAGAGAACACGTCGGCTGAAAGAAGATAATCTTGGCAAAACAGTTTTTTTGAGCCATTACTCAGAAAAGAAGTGACAAAAAATTCGGAATAGGTTCCATCACCTCAGAATGCCGAGGTAATAGAACCTAGGGGGCAGTTGTGGGGACATATTTTCTGAATACCAACACGTGGCATGGTGACGCCGACGTGTCAGCCGAGGTGCCACGTGCCCTGGTAGTTAAGCCGAGGTAATCTCGGAGAAGCCGAGGTCATCTCCGAAGATATCGGAGTCCGAAGATAAGGGACAAGAGTCCTAAGGTAAAGAGGGGACTTAGTTAAGATAAGGATAAAGCTCTTAGGGAGTTTATCTCTATCTCTTAAAGAGTCCAAAGTAAGCACTAAGATTGGAGTTCATAGAAGTCATACTTCTAGTTGGACTTGGATTAAGTATATTATAAAAGAGAGGCACCCCCGTGGGTCTAAGGTATGCAATTCATACTTTGAATATTCAGTTTAGTACTTGATTATTCTTGAGAAACATACTGACTTGATCGTCGGAGTACCCCCGGGTGGAAGAACCACCGCCGGAGCTTTTTCTTTCTGTTACAGGTTGCTAAAGCCATCTATTCTGCCGGTGCTCTGCTGCTGATCACTAAACGGGCAGTGTGGTCAGATTTTTACCCACACACCATGGATTTGCAGGAAGACACAGCAACGTGGACCCTCATTATAGATGGATCATGGCGGGCGAAGGGATTACGAGCAGGTGCGGCATGGATCTGTTTCGATGCTAATGGCGGCTGAGGCCACACCGCGTGGGTTGAGAAGCCACGCGCATAGGCCAGATCCGAGATAGGGAATCGGCGCCGGCCAAACACAGTGGTGGCTTGAAGACGCAAGAGCAAGAGCAATGGCTTTACACAGTGGTGGTTTCAAGTGAAGTGTGTGTTCTTCAATCGGCAACAGGATTTGCCATGGATTTGCAGGAAGACACAGCAACGTGGATCATGGCGGGCGAAAGGATTGCGAGCAGGTGCGGCATGGATCTGTTTCGATATTTGGTATACTTGTTGCCTTGTGTGTCTCTGTCTACTTGTTGCCATTGTAGATTCACAGAGATGTGAGCGTAGATGGCAAATTTCTACTTGTTGCTATTGTAGATTCACAGAGATGTCAGCGTAGAGGTCTATTATTCATAGAGATATCAGGTTTTTAGTTTTCTTATAGTATTATCAAGGTCGGGAAGGCATGTAATTTTCGCAACCCATATGCTACTTATTAATGATATTTGTTTGTTGCTTTCGTTCGTAAAAAAAAGGAAAAAAAAAAATTTATGGCTCACCCACTTGATTGTGATATGTTGCATTGTAGGAAAGGCCAGGCACAGTTTGAATGGTAAAATGATAAAATTATACGAAAAAAAATTAAATAGGTGTTGAAAAAGTTGATCTATTGACTAAAAAAATTATCTCTTTTTTTAAATTTTATCTTTAGACGGTTAAATTCAAATATAAATTTCAACCAAACACCATTAATTTTTTTTTTAAAACCAATAAACTGAAATATTAACATATAAGTACTATCAAATAGAGCATATATATTATATAATATCATTTTATTTCTCTCACACACACACACACACACACACACATATATATATATATATATATATATATATATTTGTGAACTCTTATTATTTGATTAATTAGAATGAGATGACTTGAACGATTATTTCTTAGGCGTTCAAACATAGGGTTTAAATTGACTAAATAAAAAATTCAAGATTTATTTTGTTTTAAAGTTTTTTTTTTTTGGGGGTGGGGGGATAACTATATGCCTTTATTAGACTTTAATTATGCATTTGAATTCTCTAAAATAATTTTGGAGTTTTTTTTTAAAAGATGAATGGTATTTAATTATACAAAAATTAAAGATACAATAGTCAAAAGTTAAAGACATGTTTGATTAATAGAATTATAATATTGGATTGGGATGGTTAGTCTCTATGAACTCACAATCCCATGTTTGATTGCAAATTTTATTAACTAGATTATGTGGGTATTTGGGAAGTGAGTTTTTTTGTAAGTTTTTTTAGTTGTAGGATATTATTGGAGAAATTTTTTTTTGTGTTTGGGAAGATAGTTGGGTTTTTTTGTAGTTGGATGTAATGTTTGTGAGAGAAAAAATGAAATAATTATGAGGTTTGATGTGATATTTTGTTTGAGTTGGTTTTTTTTGGTTTTGTAAAACATTTGTCTTGTAGTGAAAAAAAATCAAAAAAAAAAAAAAAAAAATCAAAAACCAAAAACCTAGTTGCCAAACACCACCATATGGCGAATATTCAATCCAACAAAATTGACAAAATTTTAATATTGAGAGAAGTTAGGAATCATAATTTCAAGTATGAAAGAAAAAAAAATGAATACAGAATAAATAATTATCTCTCTAATTTAATTTGATAATTAATTGCACACTAACTCATGAGATTATTAATCATTTCACTATTAATCATGTTAATCAAATAAGAACTAAGAGTATAGCAACCATATAACATCACTACTGAAAAAAAAAATTCCTCAAAAATCTCAACTTTTGGAGTATTAGGCTAATTACTCAAACCCAACTTTTGGACTATTAATCAAATTCTACATTGTAGATTTGTCACAATTAACCCAATATTCTTACATAATTTTTAAATATTGTGTTATTATATAATCTTAAATACGGTGAATTTTCCATTATTAATGTGAAAAAAAGTTGTAGAAGTTCAAATTGATGGATTAAATTTCTAACTTCACTCATTATGCATAAATTTAAAATATGTTGCAATAATTAGTTGCTAATGTATGTACCTTTTTATCTTAGTATTAAATATATATTACAGTTAGAAATTATTCTACTAATAATATTTGAAAATTAGAAATTCATTTTTTAAAGTTTTGAGTAGTCTTGTCCTTATAATAATGCAGTGGTGTCAGTGTAATTTAATTATATATTAATAAAAAAAATTATAATTATAATTATTAATATTTATAATATTTTTCATTTAGTTGCAAATATTTTTTTAACTGACACATGTCAGTGTAATTCTCTAAAAACAAAAAAAAAAAACTTGTCATAAATTTTTATTTTATAAATGTAATGATGTACTTTTGATTATTTCATCTGATTTTTTTTTTTTTTTTTACCAACTCTAGTTTATTTCATTAATTTTTTTTTTCTTTACCAACTCTAGTTTGAAGACATTTGTTCATCCATTTTAGATAGGTCTTTCCTTTTTTATTTCTTATTTATGATTATTTAAAATTCACCTAAAGATAGTTGTGAGATTTTTTGTGTATCGTTTGTAATTGTTTGTAAACTCTTAGTTAATAGTAGAATCGGATAATTGTCTCATAGATGTACTGTACATTAAGGAAATCATGTAAAAAATTCTTGTGTCGTTGATTTAATTTTTTGCATATTATTATTATTTTTATTTCCTTTGATTGATTTACAGTACTTGTACGAAAACCATATTTTTCCCTAATGCATCCATGCAATCCGTTTTGTTGTTAATTTGATCTTGAACAATGTTGAAATGTACAATTCTCCAATTATAAATTATGATCATTGAAAAAAGGGTCTGCGAAAATGCTTCATATTTTTCCCTAACACATCAATGCAATCCATTTTATTGTTAATTTGATCTTGAACAATGTTGAAATGTACAATTCTCCAATTATAAATTATGATCTTTGAAAAAGGGTTTGTGAAAATGCTTAAGTAAATCCAATAATGATGAAAAAACATAGAATAGCAAGAGGTATAGTTAGTGAGATTAATAGCGAAACATAATAACAAAAATTTTACTATTTTTTTCTTTACCACTATTATTTCTTTTCATTTTGATATTTTTTTTTTCCTCCCAAAGTCCAACTAACAAATTAATTTTTTGGTTTGTTTGTTTGTCTTTTAGGGTTTAGGGTCTTTAATATCCATTATAATTACTAACATCTAATAGACAAGGACCACACCTTTAAGAAGAAAAAAAACTAAAATATAGACAAAGCTAAATAGGTAAAACCACCATAAAAAGAAATAGGTACTTGAAAGAAGAAACAAAGAAAAGGACCAATCAACAACTAAAATAAGAACAATTGGCAGTGGCACATTGATTACCACTTGCCAAAACAACCATACTCAGCAACTGAAATAAGAGCAAAGCTTCTCCAACAGGAGAGAAGTGTAGGGATTTTTTTTTTTTTCTTAATCCTATTATTCATTAATTGAATATATGAAAATCAAAGATTCAAAATTATTGATGTAATAGACGAAAGTTGAAAAAGGACAATGTGAATGGATGTAAATGACTCTTTTATTATTATTATTATTATTATTATTATTTATTTATTTATTTGAATTACAGCTAATGTTTCATAAAACTAAATTAACATACTTTTTGTGAAACTTATGGAATTATTAATCCAATCAATTTTTTTTTTTTTTTTTGGTTGTTGAGAAGGTAGTAATATTATAAAGCATTATATAGGGTTAATTAATGTTTACAAACCTAACTAATTTTGGGCTGATTTAATTACAGACTTGATACTTTAGAAATACATGGAGTCTCCAAATATTTATTTTAATATCTATAATAATTGTAGCTACATTCCATTCTAGATCACATTCATCATTTAGAGTGTTTATCAAAATTTGACAATTTGTGAGTATTAACACCATAATTAGTGGATGGCGAGTGACACTGTTTTTGTTGGTGAGTGGCATATCATTTAAAATTATCAAGATTCTCTACGTACATGTAGCACTTGTACCCTTTTTAAAACTTTGGGAAGTGTATTTGAATCATTATTATGTTTTGGAAAACCTTTGGTGTTGTTATGGATTGGTTTTGGAGGAGCATGATCCGATTTAATCTTGTTGGGTTTGGTTATTCATGTTTGTTCTTGTCAAAAGTTCCTTGAAGACTTAAAAATTCCATTCTAGGGTCAACACCAGCCTTCCTAGGGTCGACCTTTACCTGTTGGTAAAGTTCTGGAGGAGTTGCTGGAAAATAGGGTAGACACCAGACCGGGAGAGGGTCGACCCTCTTCTGTCTGTGTGTTGGTTGTTGGAACATAGGGTAGGCACCAGACTGGGAGAGGGTCGACCCTCTTCTGTCTGTGTGTTGGTTGTTGAAACATAGGGTAGACACCAGTTTGGGGTAGGGTCGACACCAGCAGTGCAGTCAAGCTTAGTTTTCCCAGATTTTCCTCTTTGGTGTCGACACCACTGTTGCAGGGGTCGACCCCTGCAGAGTTTTTTCAGATTTTAGTCCGACTTTTGGCCCTACTTTTTGGGGGTTTTGACTTAATATTTTGGGTTGACTTTGGGGCTTATTTCTAATTTTACCTAGTGCTATAAATAGGCCCTCACTTGACCCTTTTCTTTATTTTCTCTCTCTTTTCTCCCTCTAAACCGTGGGTCTCTTTCTCTCTCTCCAAAACCACTTTTTGCTCAAAAGTCTTTAGATCTACTTTCTTGGAAGCATCTTCTTGCCTTACTCCTTTGAGAAAGATTGTAGATCTCCTCAAGAGCTTCGTTTTGATCCAAGTAGAAGTTGGTTTCGACAACTTTGGGGTTTTAACCTTTTTGCTCATCTTCTCTTCCAAGCTTGAGGTAGGGACATTCTTGAGTTATATGTACAAGTTTTGCTACCTTTATGTTGGTTTTAAGGGTTTTAATATAGTTCCTTGTTGATTTCAATCTTGTGTTTTGAAAATGTAGAGATGTTTTAAATGTGGGTTGTATTCTAACTCTTTTATAAATCCTAGAGGGTTTTCTTTTGAGTTATATATATTTATGTAAGTTTTTAGTTGATTTAGTAACTCTCCTTGAAAATTTCGAAAATGGGTTTGGTGACTCAAGGGATTGATGATTTTTGTAAAACAAACTCTATATTGTGTTCATTTAGAGATTTTCTTGAAATTTTAGACAACATGAGTTGAGATTGAAGTGTATGATTAGATTTTATAAAAGAGATGAGTAATGTTGGATTTTTTTGTGAAAACCTAGAAGATTGGGGCTTTTTGAAAACATGGACAATTCATGGAATAAACTTATTTCCTTGTGCTAAAATGGGTGAGTGAGTGTGGAATTTACGTCTTGATAAGAGAAGTGGTAATCTCCTTGATGTAAGCAAATGGAGGATTTATTTTCTTAAAGTTGTTGTTAGATGCATGAAAAATATTTAATTGAGAAATGTTAATTGTTGTGCATACTGGATTGTAAGAATTTTGAATGGTGGAGGTTAGTATTTGAAAACCTCATATGTGGCTTGAGAAGGGTAAATTGATGAAAAATTGATGTTGTGTATTGAAGACACATGGTTATCTTGGGAATGAGTAATGAAAGGAGGAAATGGAAAATGTGATTGTTGACATTGTTGTGACAACTTGGAAATGGGAAATGTTTTTAGTTATGAGGAATCACTGCATTGCATTTGCATTCAGTTATTATTTTTGCATTGTAAATTTTGATTGAAGATATTTATTTCATGAAAGAAAGTGATGTTGTATTAAGAACTATGGCAATATATATGGGGTAAATACGGTGGTAAGTCCGGATAGGGGGTGTAGATGATCTGATAAGTTGGCCTGAGTGTCCTTGGTGAAAGACTAGAAAACCGTGCGGATAGGTGTCGAGCCTTCCGGTTAATCCTGGTAAAAATAACAATTTGGTAGTGCTTGTAGAGCCTACTTGCAGACACCAGCCTAAGAATTACCAGTGTCGTATTTACCGCCCCTATTGATTAAAATGGAAAGTTTTTGAAATGTGTTGAGATTGCAAGCTTTTGTTGAAAAATGGAAATCTTTAAGAAAAGCATGAAATGAAATTTCTTTAAAGGAGCATGGCATAGCATTGGCATTTGCATTATTTTTATTGAGAATCGCATAACTGTATATATACTTTGTTAGAATTCTCTACTGGGCGTTATGCTCACCCCTATGGGATTTGGTGCAGGTTAAGATGTGGTGGTTCCGCCGGGCTAAGCGTGGATATGTTCTGATGAAGAGTAGTCTTGCTCTTCCATTTGTTGTGATGTTTTTGTAAGCCAAGGGCTAATGTGTAAGGGTCCGAGAGACCATTTTGTGTAACCGGGCTATTGGCTTGGAAGATGTAAGCCCTTAGGGGCATTTTATTTGTGTTGAGATTAGATGCTTTACATGCTGTAGATTCATGTATTTCTATATTCTTGAACGTTTAAACATTGATGGTATATTATGTAAAGGTTGGAGTTATGACATTATTGATTGGGTGAATGTTGATTAACGTGGGTGGTTCTTGTGGTATTATTTCGCGGCATTACAGTACACATTGACCTAAAAAAGTTTAGAGGTGGTTGGGGAGTATACGGACTGATTTAGTAAAATTTATTATAAATTAAAAATTGATAATAAAAAAAGTAAAAATTAATTTTTTTTTTTCATTCAGTTTTTAAATAATCCTTTTTTGAAAAAAATTTAAATTATTTTTAGATAATAAATTATAAACAAAAATTACACTAAATAATTTAACACAAATTCTAAAATAAAAATAAAATATAAATAATTCATCAAACTCTACCAAACAACCTTGTAATATCTGGAGTAGGATATTGCTTACAACACACTTGATTAGGGGTGTGTATCAGTCCGTTGGCCCACCAAGTCCGGTCTTATTTTTTTAAGGTTTGAGAAGGTCGTTTTAGTGTGATGCCCGGGTAAGTAACTTGTCTTGTTTTCTTTAATTGTGTTTATCTTATTTATGTTGGGAGTGTCGGGATTTAATATGAGGTCCTGTCGACCATTTGACTTCACCGTTCATGAAACTTTCCTCGGATTCTCATCTTTATTTCATTCCGGAGTTGAGTCCTGCTTGTTTTAGAAAGCATGAAATTGGATCAGGGGTGTCTCGGTTTCAGCAAGTGCAATTTCTAGGTAGAGGGTAGGAACGCACGTGCGGAAGTGAGGTCGTACGTGTGAGAGGTGAGGCTGCACGTGCGGTGAGGTGAGGCCGTCGATGGTTCAACACTGCTTTAATTGCACACGCGAAGGCAAGTGCGGGAAACAGGCTGCACATGTGGGGGAAGGGGCCCTACGTGCAGATAGGTATGCCCTGCACGTACGGAAGAAGGTGCGCACGTGTGGAAAAGCCCTACATATAATGGTTATAAATTGTAAGTAAAATTTTAAATTATTAACCTAAAATAAGTTGTATTTGGTGCAATATAGCTTTCGATAATCTATATAACATTTTAATTGTGTAAATATTCATAATGCCTCAAAAGTTATTAGTAAGACGAAAGATATGAGACTCTTATGCTCATATGTATTCAAGGGTTTCAAATAAGTTTTTATTTTTTATTTTTTTTTAAAAATAAAATAAATTACAAATTATAGTTTAAAAAGCCTCTATTTTTTAGCCAAATAAACTATAAAAATATCAAATAAATTATAATTTAAAATTACAACCAAATAACCTTAGTCACACAATAAAATAAAATATAAAAATATAAAAAGTATAACATTATTCAAGAAAAAAAATGCACTACTATGAAATCTAAAAATTAAAAGCAAACCTTATAGAATTTTTAAAATATGAAATCATGGAAATTACAAAACATAAATGCATAAGTAATATTATAATCATATGCATCCTCCAGAAGAAGAAAAAACTTACAATGAAAATTTATTATTGGCTATATTGAGAATAAATATACACATTTTTTCAATAGCCTATGTCATCCATATTATACACTTAATAAATATAGATTTTAAACCATTGAACCACAACTGAAGATATTGGAAATTTATTTTGTAAAAGTACACTTAAATTACATAAGCATGCAATAAATTTTTAGAAATTAACATAATTGTTAGATGCATAATAGAAATAAGGATGCGGGAGATTAAATATTAGAAATTGATCTTTATAAAAAAGCATAAACTTACAGTGAAAAAATTTATTAATTTAATTCTTCATAATTGCTCCCATCACCAACAATTACAACACGTGATTAGGGGTGTTCAGCAAATATTCTGATCCACCCAAACTTACCAAACCAAATCGATCTGCCACATTTTGGATGGATGTGTGATGACAAACGGACAGTTACAGATTGATATTTTCCAATCTGTCCAGTTTTGGACGGATGGTAGATTTGAGGTTCATTTGGCCAAAACCGAACCGCCAAATCGCGAGAATCCCTAGTAATTTGTAAGACTTAGTGTTTTCAATTTGTTTAGATATTTTGTTTGTGTTTTCAATTGAAAAAGAGCTTAGATATTCTGTTGTGTTTTTAATTTGGAAATCCTTTTATCAAATCGTGAGAACCCCTAGATAATAATAATAATAATAATAATAATAATAATAATAATAATAATAATAATAATAATAATAATAATAATAATAATATCAATTGAGGGCGACTGTTGCCGACACCCTCTTTTGATTTCTTTTTTTCTTTTTAATTTATTTGATAATAAATATAATATAATATAAAATCTAAAATATATTAATTTATATACAAATACTCAAAATATATAAAAACACCTAAAAATATATAAAATTATAAAATAGTAAAAATAAATGGACTAATAAAATATATATTTAGCGGGCCAAATATGTAACATTTAAGTTCCAATCACTATTTTTATACATTTTTTTTTATTTTTTGAATAATTAAAAAAATAACTTCGATTGCTTAGCTTTTATTGAATCATTTTAAAAAACAATCTTATTATGTCTTGATTTACACATTTCAAAAGGAAAATTAATTAATGTATTTAAAATTTAAAATTTGAAATTTTGAAAATGAAAGTTTTTTTAATAAGGGAAATATCAAATAAGTGGGTATAGAAAAAATAATTATAATCAGTGAAACTTTATAAATATTAATAATTAAAATTATAAATTTTTTCATAGATTTGTGTTTTTTTTTGCAGTCATCATTGTGATGTAATTATCCCTATTTTATATGTCTACAAAGGTTCTTCACTTTACTTGAAAAAAATATGGCGAAGAGATTGTCTCCCATCCACAAAGTGAGCTGTACGGTATTGTTGAAGAAGTGAGGCCCACTACGGGTCCTATTTCAATAATCTAAATCATTCAATGTATAGAACTCGTCGAATAATTTATTCGTGTAAAAAATCACGTTGATCAGATCAGTTTTTTGTCAACAATTTATTTTGAAAATTATATTTACTATTGACAGAAATCTGATCCGATCAAGTAGCTATCGATATCCGATCAACGTGATTTTTTACCAGAATAAATTACTTAACGAACTCTACATAATAAATGGTTCGGATCATCAAAAAAAAAAAGAAGACCCGTGGTGGGCCTAACAGCACGCTCCAGTTCGATTTCGGACTGGAGAGAAGCCTGACCCAAAAATATATATATATATATACAGAGCTATTACAGGGCTCGAAATTTTCGAGCTCGAATTTGCCCCGAATCCAAAACGACGTCGTTTTGGATTATCTTACCGGTAAGAGAATTTTATTACATGTTACCGGTAAGAGAACCCAAAACGACGTCGTTTTGGGTTTCGAGCCAATTTCGAGCCAAATGATTTCGGGCCCTCAAACATTTTTCTATATATATATACAAGTTAATTTTTTAAAGTAAATAAAATATAAGGAAACCATGAGAACAAGATATGACTTAAATATTTTTAAAAAATGATTTAATTTAAAAATTATCTAATTTTTTAATTTAAATAACATTACTCATCAAAATTATCAAAATCCAACTTGAAAACAACTTTAGTGGGGACCATTTTAATTTAAACAAAACAAACACAAAAAAATAAAATAAAACAAACCCTACTACAATCAAATGGTTACTGAGTGCTCGTTTGACAGTGACTTTTTTAGTTGATTTTTTGGCTTTTTTTGACTTTTTTTAGCCTGAGACTTTTTTGGTTGTTTGGTATTCTTGTTTGGATTTTTTGGCTTTTTAGCTTTGTTTTGGCAATTTTTTTTTTGTCCTTTTGTGATTTTTGGCTTTTTTGACTTTTTTTTTGTCCTTTTGTGATTTTTTAGCCTAACTCAAAAACCAAACGACCCCTGATATACAAAATTTTCCATCCAACATCATAGCAGAGAGAATGTGGCATTGATAAGTAGTATTGATAAAAAATAAAATCTTCAGATACTTAGTTTATCCATAAATTATTAGATCCCTTTAAAATATCACATGTCTATATTTTTTTTTACCAATTATAATTTATTATGCCTCATCATATTTCTCAATCACTCAACACAAAATCATAATTGTCACGACCCCAAACCGCCCCTAGTAGTTTGGTGCCGTGATGGCCAGTAATCCGTAATTACCGAAGGCCAACTTACAAAATTCACACACAATCAGAGTATTTATATAGGGGGCTCGCAAATGCGGAAGCAATAATTCAAGATACAAGTGGTCCATAAGAGCAGTGCATAAGTCAAATGAAATGGCATACATCTTTATACAGCTTTAAAACTTGAATACAAGGTACAAAATACACATTACATCATAACAGAGGGCTTCCCAAGCCGACATGTTCAAAATACAAAAGCTTCAAGATTGCCGACGTCCTCACTGCCGACGTAACATGCATACAAAACACCTTGTAAAACACACATCTCGGCGTAGCCGACTTAAAGCTTGTTACCTACATATATACATAGGGAGGGTGAGCTTGGATACTCAGTGAATGGTACAAGTAATAAAGGGGTTGCATGAATGATTCCCGAGGTCTTTACAAAACGATACATAATATATCAAGTCAAAACCATACTTATCATAATTTGTACAAAACATGAAATAAATCTTGCTCATCAAACTTGGTCTTGCAAAACTCACATACTTAACACGTGTCAAATCTCATAACATAACCTCGGCATAACCTTGGTCCTTCAAAACATACTTGTGTCACTTAGGCCCGTAGCCCGCTTTGACCATTACTTGTGCCACTTAGGCCCGTAGCCCGCTTTGACCATTACTTGTGTCACTTAAGCCCGTAGCCCGCTTTGACCATTACTTGTGTCACTTAGGCCCGTAGCCCGCTTTGACCATTACTTGTGTCACTTAGGCCCGTAGCCCGCTTTGACCATTACTTGTGTCACTTAGGCCCGTAGCCCGCTTTGACCATTACTTGTGTCACTTAGGCCCGTAGCCCGCTTTGACCATTACTTGTGCCACTTAGGCCCGTAGCCCGCTTTGACCATTACTTGTGCCACTTAGGCCCGTAGCCCGCTTTGACCATTACTTGTGTCACTTAGGCCCGTAGCCCGCTTTGACCATTACTTGTGTCACTTAGGCCCGTAGCCCGCTTTGACCATTACTTGTGTCACTTAGGCCCGTAGCCCGCTTTGACCATTACTTGTGTCACTTAGGCCCGTAGCCCGCTTTGACCATTACTTGTGTCACTTAGGCCCGTAGCCCGCTTTGACCATTACTTGTGCCACTTAGGCCCGTAGCCCGCTTTGACAAGGACCGTATCCTTTTATACTTAGTACTGCGAAAGTTTAGAGTCCTCCAGCACAAGGGACTTGTGTTACATAGGCTTAACGTCCCCTAACACGAAAGGACGGCGTTACTTAGGCTTAACGTCCCCTAACACGAAAGGACGGTTCCAAGAATGCCATTCAAAACAAAGCTTATACTTGATACATAAAATAGGGGTGATCATTCGTGCTTAACAAATACTTTTATCAAAACAAGGCAAAGCTTTATCAAAACTTTAAGAACATAACTTTATTAAAAATACCACTCACACTAGTTCTTGGGACGTCGGGTCAAGGCAAAGGTCCAAGTCCTACAAACACATGGCAAAGCATACTGAACATACTTCTCAAAACAAGTCTCACATGCATGCAATGATTCTCGGGAACACATGCTAGAAGTCAAAACACTGTTTTTCATGTCAGGAAGACATGCTGGGTACCAACCAGGTCTAAGCCGAGGCCCTACACCTCCTGGCCGAGGTGCGGCTACCTAGGCTTCGGCATGCGGCTACACGCCGAGGTGCGCACAAGACAACCAAAGGTGTAAGTGATTATGCAAGGTAGGCCAAGGTGAGATACGATGCTTGGCCTAAGTGTGAGGTCTAGATGAGAGTGGTCTCGGCGACTACACCCCGGAAAGTGAAGTCTGGAGACCTGGGTTTCCACCCGTGAAGAACAGGAAGGACATGAACATGAAGATCATGAAGAACATGAATGCTAAAATCATAACTTGTTATTACGAGATCTGGGATTTCATGACATGAGTTCGAAAACATGGACCTGGGTACCCATACTTGAAAATCATGCAAGAACAAACACAAAAACATGGATCTAGGCATGAGCCTTCGGATCAAAACATGACTTTTCTTGAAGAACACATGAATGCTATTTTCTCTTTCTAAAACCGAACTTCAAAACAATGCATGGCTTACAAATCATTTTCAATCATGCAATGCAATAACATAAACATAAAGAACATCATGAGCCGATCAAGAATCTAACCTTAGAACGCGGATCTAACGGTTGGATCTCTAGGAATCAAGCTTGGAAATCTACTCTCTCTCAAGAACTCTTCTCCCTCTTCTAGAGCTTCTCTCTCTACTCTTCAAAACAATATACAACAAATGATGGGTTTCTCTCTCTGCCGGCTGACTTAACTCTCAGCTCGGACACGTGGCAACGGTTGGTTGGTTCTCTTCAAAAAGGTGATAGATTGACAAGACAAGGCCCTGACAAGGCGTATCTAGCAAGCTACTCGGAATGGCACTCCGGCAAGGGGTGACATCGGCTAACCACAAGACTTCGGCAACTAGGGTGACAATGACCTCGGCTAGGAAGGACAACACTTGACTAAGCTGTGCCACACCTCGGCCTAGATGTGCCACACCTCGGTCTAGGTCATTCCAATCCCAGAACAAGATCACTAGGTGCAAGGATTAAGGATCTCGGATGCCTAGGTGATAACATCTCGGCCAATATGCCTAGGTGATGGTGGAGGTCACAAAAGCGGTTCCAAGATGGTCCAAGGTGTAAGAAGTTCAAAGGTGTGACCTAGGCTTAAGATGACCTCGGCTTAACATGACCTAGGCTTAACATGACCTAGGCTTGGCATGACCTAGGCTTGACATAGCAAAGAAGGAACAAAGCATGCATACAACACTTAGGGAAAACATGATAGCATCAAGACAAGACAAGAACCTTTACCTAGGCAAAACAAGTCCAAGTCTACAAATGCAAGCTTAACAAGACAAAATCATGCAAATGTACATGAACATGACTAAGACATGAATGTGGGTTATTACAATAATATCTCACTTTTTTCACCAATCACAATAAAGTAGCCAATAATAAATTTCCACCCTAAAATCCACCTTTAATGACGTGTCTAATAAGTATCAAATTTTGATCTATCAAATTATGTGTTTGAAAATAAATTTTAAATTGTATTGAAAATCATAAATTACTTAGATAGTGTTTGATTCACTAAAATGAATTAGAATGAAATTATCATTTTATCAAAATATTTATTTCCATGTTTGGTTAGAATTTCAAAAATAATGATAACTACATTACAAATAAAATCATCTTTTACCATTTTAAAGAAATGATAATTCCTTAAGAAAGCCTAAAGAATCATCATTCCATCGCATCTCATTCTAATCAATCAAATAGATGTTCAATTTTTTTTTCTTTTTTTATTGGATTTATTTATTTATTTATTGTTTTAATGACTCTAAGCCCTTTTACTGTTTTTTGGTCAAAAAGTTAAATTATCAAATTAGGCTTGGCCTTGTTTGGGGAATTTGAGTTTTAGTTTATGTTAGGTCCCTTATGTTGCCAATTTCGTGAACAAACACTTTTTTCCATGAAATTTGTAGACTGTTTTTGTCATACACCGCACAAGCGAAGTAATGGTAGCTCGAGCGAAGAATCTTTAGTTCTAGAAGTTTGAACTGTCTGCAAAATTACTGAGAAGATTTAACGTTCGCTTGAGCGAACCTTTTGGTGGTTCAAGCGAAGGCACTGAAGGAAAACATGCGTTTGAGTCACACTGCTCGAGCGACCATTCCATGGCTCGAGTGGTCTTCGCGGCCCTATTTGCTATAAAGCTGCGAACAAGACTAATTCCAGGGTACGGTTTCCAGATCTTCTTCTTGAGAGTTAGGGTTTGCATCAAGGAGTTTATATCATGGTTTAAGTGGATTATATTAAAGGGATTGTTTGATCATTCAATACAAAGAGTTTTTTCTTTGGTGGATCCCGAATATTCGAGCATGAAGGTTTTGAAGGAGTTTGAAGCAGCTTGTGGTCGTGGATTCGACTTGGATGTTGTGGATTCAACATCAAGCTGATCAATTCCAAGACGAAGATGTTGGTGAAAGAGGCATGAGTTGTTGAAGACAATTTTACAGAGTGTTGGGTAAATTGTCTAGTAAGCTTGTGTAATTTCATTCTTCATAGTGCATTGATTAGTGGCATTTCGCCTGTGACTTTTTAATCACAATTGGAGGTACTCAAATTGTGGGTTTTCCATGTAAAAATCATTTGTGTTGATTTATTAATTGTGAAATAACAACCTAAATTGTAACGCCCTCAAAATTAAACCCATTATATATATATATATATATATCATCGACATGCATTATTTAAAGAAAACAATTTATTAATTCATTCATCAGAGTATTACTAAATAAAAGCATTACATGTAACATCGAATAAAATGCCCTACAGGCTTACATCTTTCCAAGCCAACACTTGGATACAAAATATGAGTTCTAACTCAATACAAGAAAAGCCCTAGGCTTGAATGTTTACATGTACTAATAAATAAAGACAATTAACTAAAGATAGTCTTCTTTAAAATACAGAAGCCAAACCCACCCAAGCTAAGTCCTTGGAGGTAGCTTATCACCTGAACCTGAAAATGATGTTCCCATAAAGGGTGAGCCACAGCCCGGTAGAGATATACTAAACCAAATATAAGCATTGAATAAAGCAATAGCATTCAATAATTGGTTAACCAAGATAATCAGTTTCATGACATTAATGTCTAAGACACGTTTTACTTTCCAATATATTAATTCAATATGGCTCAGAACCTGGCCAAACTTACAACAGTGTACTATATGTATCAAATTCACATTCTTCCAATATCAACCAACAATTGAGACTCAGGCTCAAATCAAAACACTTCATACTTCCAAATTGATACACATTTTAGTGCTGTATCAATAAAACACTTCTATATAAATAAGCACACATAAAAGTGATGCTAATGGAGTCCATCCCCTATCTCCTCCCAAACAAAATCCGGTTTAGAGGTCCATCCCCTATCTTCCCCTAAACCGTGGAGTACATCCCCTATCTCCTCCCACACAAATCAATGTATGCAAATGCTATGCTCAATCAATACACGTATTTTCTGTATCAATGCAACAGTCAAAATTAATGACTTAACCAATGTGATTAGTTTCAGTTATTCCTAATCCATATGCAATGTCTACAACAATCACGACTATCCTCCACCGATAGCCCAAAACAGTTATTTCTAGACTGGAAATAGATATATCAACAATTCAATGGGCGAGTGATTTACACTATCCAACTACACCATTTAAGCATTAAATTTCCCAATTTCATGAATTTAACCAAAGTCCCCAATTCCCTTAAACCAATTATACAAATTAATTAATTTAAACAACTAGGGTTTTTCCCAAAATTAACAAAGTAATCCCAACTTATCAAAATACCAAAACTTAGAACAAAACTTATAAAATGGAGTAGGAAATCCCTACCTCGAAGAAAATAACCCAAATGGAGAAGACAAAGATGAATACCCAAATACCAATGTGCTCCAGATCGCCAAATGTTCAGATTAAAAGAAAGCCCTCGACTCCCTCTATCTTTTTAATAAAGCAACTAGGGTAGAAACACACTCTAAATAGATCAAACCTAAGAGAGAAGGTGAGTAGGGAGAGAGAGAGGTCGGACCTAGGGTTTGGAATAAAAAAGAAGATGAAATAAACTGATCAAAACCCGCTACTGCGTATATAAACTGGACAGGCTCGCTCGAGCGAAGACTTGGTCGCTCGAGCGACCAGACACAGAGAAACTACGCTCGAGCCAAGGAAGCCTTGCTCGAGCCAACAACCCAAAAGCTCGCTCGAGCGAAAGAAAACTCGATCGAGCGAAGAACTCAAACCCTCAGGTCTGTAACCAAACACACGCTCGAGCGAAGGAACTATAGCTCGAGCGAAGAACGAACTAACTCGCTCGAGCGAAGAAAAGCTCGCTCGAGCCAAGAATGCAAAGCTACAGGCCCAAACCAGACGCAAACTCTCGCTCGAGCTACCAAACCCCCGCTCGAGCAAAGAACCAAAAACAACATCTCGCTCGAGCGACAAACTCCTCGCTCGAGCGAAGGTCCAAAATTCTGGACAGCAACACTTGGTTTCTAAACCCAACCAACCTGAAACGAACCTGCCCAACACATCCTATAATTCCAAATGAGAAAAATAAGGGACAACAACAATTATACAATGACAGAATCTACGGAACCTAAGTCCGGATACAATAATCAAATGGGAAAAGACCGGGGTCGCTATATAAATCACGTTCATACGTGTTAGATGATTTAGATTGTTAGTTTTGATTGTTTGGGAATTGTTGCAATTAAATCTATTGCGAATCACGAATCACTTAGGTTTTTCAGTTTAAAAATCAAAAAGTCATTAAAAATATCAAAAAATTATTAAATTATTTTATTCTCTACTTTTTGCACATTTTTCTCATAAAAGGTCAAAAAGTCTTCCCAAACATACTAGTTTTTTGAGTAAATTACAAATACACTCTTTGAGATTTGTTTAAAATACGAATTATCCCTATAGTTTGAAAAATTACGAATATCCCTTTGTTAGAATTCTTTATTTAACAAAATTATAAGAAAAAATAAAATTAATAACTACTCTCCTATTCAATAATAAAATCATCTACATTATTAATTGAAATATGTTTCTGACATCATTAAAAATTATTAATTGTCTTAATGATTTATTAATAAAAATAGATATTTGTTATGCGATCATAAACTAAGGGGCGTGATATAATTTCTAAAACTTTGGCAGGAAAACCATATTTTAAATAAATCTCAAGAGATGTAATTGTAATTTATCATAATTTTTTTACCTCATATTTTAACCAAAAACTATAAATTACTAAAATACGAGAATCTATTTATATCGTAATATAAACCTAATCTTCTTCGAGATATAACCAAACGTACATTTCAAACTATCCAAAATGTTGAAAGTCTCTTGAAGCAATTAAGGATAAGGTTTTTCTAATAACAATCTTACGGATTATTACTAATAAATATAAAATATCAAAATATTTATAATTTAATATATTTTTAGTTTTTTTTTAAATATAGGATAAAATATATTTAATAGTTCTTAAAATATGTATTTCTTGTCATTTTGAACTATTAAATTTAAATTGTCAATTTGCTTCTTAAATTTTTAAAATTGAGTCAATTGGTTCAATTCCAAACAGACCGCTTAAATAGTTAATAGAATGATAATAAAATACATACATGGTTCTTAAAATATGTATTTTGTATCACTTTAGTTCTTAAATTTTATATTTTGTGAATTCGATCTTGAAACATTGATGGATAAATAAAACATAACCTTACAATAAATGAAAAAAATTGACAAAAGTAATATTTTAGAGATCAAAATGATACAAAAAATATATGTTAGGGACCATGGTGGAAATTTATAATTTTTCCATTAACGATGTAAACAACTGCTTGAAATTGAACCAATTTAAATCAAATTGAAAATTTTGAGGACAAAATGAAAAAATTAAAACTTCAAATGAATAAAAAAAAAAACACATACTTTAGAGACTAAAATTATATTTTATCCTTTAATTCTTTTATGTATTATTTAACACTAAAAACAATTCTACTATTTATTTTAAACAATTTCCTTTATACCTAATATGGGTGCTCAGCGGATATTTCGATCCGTGCAAACCCACCAAACCGAACCGATTTGTCGCATTTTGGATGGATGCCTGATGATGAGTGGACGGCTGCAGATTGATTTTTTTTTCCAATTCACCTAGTTTTAGACGGATGGTGGATTTGAGGTTCCTTTGACCGCAACTAAACCGTCAAATCGCAAGCACCCCTAGTAATTTGTAAGACTTTCTGTTTTTAATTCGTTTAGTTATTTTGTTTGTGTTTTCAATTTAAAAAGATTTTAGATATTCTGTTGTATTTTCAATTTAGAAATCCCCTTATCAAATGGAAAGTATTGATATTTGGTATTTTTGTATGAAAAATATAAGACTTAATTTTGTCATTTAAAAAAAAATCAAATTAAATAGTTTTTAAATGAAAAAAGTAATGAAATAGTTTTGATAATACATAGTTTTCTTATATGTATTTATTATTAGTATTTAACAATTTACTTGATAATCTTTTGGTTATTATAGCGATCCCGGTTTTGACCCGTCACTTGTTATAACTGTACTATCAATGTAGGACTTGTGTATCGAGTCGGTGAAAATGGATGACCGGAAAATGGATAATGGTGTTGAACTTGCGATAATGTCATTGTTGGGAGTGATCTAATTATGATTTTTAAACTTGATTTGTAATTTTGGGGATGAAATTTCTTAAGGGGGGAGGTTATAGCGATTCCGGTTTTGACCCGTCACTTGTACTCTGGACTCGGGTTGGTATGGTCTTGAATGGTTACTCATATTTTGTTTTCCTTGTCTTCCATTTGTTTTTATAGCGATCCCGATATTTCCTGTTGTTGTTTAACTGTAATCCGGACTCGGTTCCGTAGATTTGTTGTTGTCTTATCCTCATTTCTATTCCCTACCCTTTTAATTAGAGTTTTGGGTTGTGTTGGGCAAGTTGGGAATAAGCTGGTCATGTTTTAAAACTTAGAAATTTTGCCTAGGTTTTGGTCTCTCCGCTCGAGCGGCGATTTGACGCTCGAGCGGGATTTTGTTGCTGCCTTTCCGCTCGAGCGGCAGTTTGGACGCTCGAGCGTGAATTTCCTTCTCTCAGCATTTTGGACATCTGCAGAAAATTCTGGGAGAGTGCATCTGGCACTCGAGCGGATCTTGGGACGCTCGAGCGTGAACCTGTGTCTGACGCTCGAGCGGGGTGTTGTACGCTCGAGCGGACCTGTTTTTATATCAGTCCGTGAAATCACCTTTTTGATCACTTTTTGATTTCCTTTCTCTCTCTTACTTTTTCAAAACCTCCATTGAAGAGCACCTCACTCTAAAACCCTAACTTCTCTCTTAGGATTGATCTAGTAGGAGTTGTTTTCTCACCTTGGGCTTTTACAAAAGTTGTGTTGATCGTAGAGGGCTATCTTTTAATCTGAAAATTTCGGGATTTGGAGCATTTCCGTTTCTTCATCTCCTTCGTTGAGCCCCATCATTCGAGGTAGGGATATCCTACTCCTCTTTATGAGCTTTGTCTTTGAATTTTAGCATTTTGATATGTCGGGGGTTGTTGGGTAATTTTGAGAAAGTTTGGGCCTTTGTGTAATTTTACAAAAGTTGGGGTTTTATTTGTAATAAACCTAGAAGCATGTTTGGCATAGAGAAATGGAATAAATGTTGAATCATTGATGAAAATGGGACCTAAGGGTTGGGATGGTAATTATGGAAAATGACCTAATTACATTGTTTGATTAATTGAGATAATTAATTGTGAGAAATGAGGAAATGAAATGGAATTGTTGAGATTGGGAATGTATGGGGAAAAAGGGTGTAGTTGAATTATTTATCACTCACCGAATTGAAATGTTGATTGAATATCCATTTGTGCATTTATTTCCTGCTTAGAAATAATTGCTTTGGGCTACCGGTGGAGGGTAGTGTTGATTGTTGTAGACAATGCATGATGATTAGCCAAACTAAAACTAATCAATCGGATGTGTCATAGAGTATGACAGTTGATAGAATACATTAACTTTACGTATTGAGTGATTGTGTATATGACCAATGTGTTTATATGCATTATGTGTAGACGGTTGGTAGAATACATTAACTTTATGTATTGATTGATTGCGTATGTGATTCTGTGTTTACATGCGTTATATTGTGTATAGAACCTTTGTGTTTATATGCATTGTGTAGAGGAGGAGATGGGGGATGTACTCCACGGTTTAGGGGAAGATGGGGGATGTACCTCTAAACCGGATAGGATTGGGAGGAGATGAGGGATGAACTCCGTAGATACAGCTCATATGCTTGTCTAGTGAAGTGTAGATACAGCTCATATGCTTGTCTAGTGAAGTGTAGATACAACTCATATGCTTGTCTAGTGAAGTGTGGATACAACTAATATGCTTGTCTGTTGATGTGTGATATGCTTATCTATTGGAATATTGATATAGCTCACATGCTTATTTGTTGTAGTAGTGATATAGCTCATATGCTTATCTATTGAAAAGTCTGTTTGATTTGATATAGCACTGAAATGTACATCATCATCGTTTGTGAAGTATGGAAGTAGTTTATGTGTTATTGATACAACACCAAAATGTGTATCCACCGTGAATTTTGAAAATGTTCTAGTGATGAACTATAATCTCATCAAAATGTTTTGGCCAGAGTACTGAACCCCGTTTTCAAACTCAAAGTTGAATAAGAAATGAAAGGTGAATTGTAACATAGGTTTGGTTGTCATGGAATCGAAATAAGATGTAAATGGAAGTGTAAGTATCGACCACCTATCAGTTGCTAATCTTTTAATCATTGTTCATAGTTGGTTTAGTATATCTCTGCTGGGCTGTGGCTCACCCTATATGGGAACATCATTTTCAGGTACAGGTAGCATGCCGCCTCTACGAACATAGCTTGGGAGGCTAGGGGCAAGACATACCTTTGTTGCCTTATTTTCCTTTTGATGTATTACATGTAATTTCAAGCCAAGGGCTTAATGTGTAACCGAGTTAATACTCTTTTTTGTAACCAAGTGATAACTTGGAAAGCTGTAAGCCCGCAGGGCATTTACTTTTGTTGTTAACGTGTAATACTTTTGTAATGAAGTACTCTGATTATTTGAGGGAATGTGGATCTTTTGTATTTAAATGTATGTTTATATTGATGGGTTTAATATTATTTTTTGAGGGCGTGACAGTTTTGGTTACCGGGTTGTAGTTGTGTGTTTGGAACAGGTTGGTTGCTTGTGTTTCTAATCTTTTGTTGCCCAGATTTTGGCTCTTCAGCTCGAGTGGGCATTCTTGCGCTTGAGTGGGCTTCACAAATTTTCTCCCCCACTCGAGCAGCCATTCTTGCGCTGAGCGGGATTTGTCAACTCCCAATATTTTTGCAGACCTGCAAATATTGGGAGAGTGTGTTCGACGCTCGAGAGACGTTTCTTACACTCGAGCAGGTGGGTGCTTGAGCGTCCTGTTTCACGCTCGAGCAGGATCCTCCATCTGCAAAACTTCTGGAAGTGTGTATTTTACGCTCGAGCGTCACTTCTCTTGCTCGAGCGGACCTTTGTGTCTGACGCTGGAGTGTCACTTTCTACGCTCCAGCGGACTGTGTGTAACAGTCCGTGAAGATGATGTTTTAGATCACTTTTTCATTCTCCTCTCTCTCTAAAACTTTCCAAAAACCTAAATTTTGACCCTCTCTCTCTAAAATACTCTCTCTCTACATTTTTCCCTAGATTCGTTGATCTCTCCACCCTAGTGTCTTTGGAAAAAGGGTAGAGCATCTTGGGAGCTTCGTTTTGATTTGAATAAAGTTGGATTTGAGCACCTTTGGGATTTCACTCTTGCTTGGCTCGTCTTCTCTCTTTAAGGCAGGGATTTTCTACACTTTCATACGGTTTTTAGCTTAGTTATTTGTTGTTGTGTAACAATGGTGAGATTTGGGGACGTTTTGAGCAAACCTAGGGTTTGGATTTCAAGTTTGAAAAGAGGGGTTTCTATATGGGCGTATATAAATGATTATGGGGTTTAGATGTGAGGCCTTCTTATGTTAGAATAGTTGACTTTGGCCTTTGTGTTAATATTTGGAGAATGGGTAGCTTTGCGCTAAAATGTCTTGAATAACTATTTTATATAAATAATGAAATTGGTATGGAAAATGAGAAATTGGGAGGATGTATATATGAATGGTGTTATTTGATTTGTTTAATCACTCACCTATGGAAGTTTGACGATTTATCTGTTATAAAAATTGAATATCTGTTTAAAAATAACTGTATTGGGCTATCGGTGGAGGATAGTTATGATTGTTGTAGAAAACACATGAGGATTAGGTAAATTGAAACCAATCTCTTACTGATTGTCATTGAATATGACTATGTTTAAATACATTGCATATGTATAATGTTTAGGAGGAGAAATAGGATGTACTCCATTGTTTGAGAGGAAATAGGGGATGAACACCATTGAAATTAAGTTGGCCGGAGTGTCCAGAGTGAAAGTCCCGAAATTTTGTGTATAGATGGGTGCCGATCCCGCTTATGAAATATCCGTAAAATGGCAAGTTGAAGTGTTTATGGGTTAATTGTATGATTGGAAAACCATTGAGTTGTAGCCTCAATTGGGTTATTGAAAGATAATGATTTTGACTCGTGAATTGAAAAGAATAACTGAACTTGATATAAATTGAAGAAAACGGGATTAAGACATGAATTTGGTATTTTATGAATATTTTTGAAATTGGAGATTGTTTTACCCTCGGCACTGTATATGCGCATTGTACTTATATCTTTGTTAAATCTCATATACTATGTTAGATTATTACTACTGGGCTTTGGCTCACCCTATTTGGGAAAACCATTTTTAGGTGCAAGTGATATACCTCCACCAAGGCAATAGTGTGGAGAGACTAAAGAGGGAAGCAAGAGCTTCTTTATTTTGTTTTGTATCTGTATAGCCAAGGGTGTTGATTGTAATGAGATGAGCTCACTTTTGTGTAACCAAGCAAAGACTTGGAAAGGTGTAAGCCCATAGAGCATTTGTGTTTTTGTTAAACTCTTTTGTATCATTAACTCTGTAACGCCCTCAAAATAAACCCATAAATCATACATTCAAGATAACCATAAACTTAAGAGAACAAAGCATGATTCTATTTATCAAAGTATTCATTACAAAAGTATTACATGTTGACATCAAAAGTAAATGTCCTACGGGCTTACAACTTTCCAAGCCAACACTTGGTTACAAATAAAGAGTACTAACCCAAAACACAAATAAGCCCTTGGCTTGATTTACATATAATACACAAAATAATCACAAAAAGGAAGCCTTCAGCTTCTACAACCTCCCAAGCTACATCCTTGGAGGCGGCATATCACATGTACTTGAAAATGATGTCCTATATAGGGTGAACCAACGCCCAGTAGAGATATGCTAAACATAATATGAACAATAACTAAAACATTAGCATTTGATAAATGTTTAACTCATACAAACCAATGTACAACACAATCCAATTCCATGACAGATATGTCCATATTTCATTCCACTTTCCTTTACTTATCAAATTTTCAATTCACAACATGGCTCAGAACTTGGCTAACAATTTTTAAATAAGATAACAACTCATATCAAAACACTTCCATACTTCACAATAGATACACATATTTGCTGTATCAATATCACATTAAAACACTTCCATACTTCACAATAGATACACATATTTACTGTATCAATGGAGTCCATCCCCTATCTCCTCCCAAATAATATCCGGTTTAGGAGTCCATCCCCTATCTCCTCCCAAACCGTGGAGTACATCCCCTATCTCCTCCCACATAATACAATGTATATAAACACTCATCATATACAATAATCAATCAATACACATATTCGATGTATTATTCCAACTGTCATATTCAATGACATAATCAATTGATTAGTTTTAATTCGCCTAATCATTATGCATTGTCTACAACAATCAAGACTATCCTCCACCGATAGCCCAAAGCAATTATTTCTAAACAGTTAATAATTACCTCTAACAGATAAATTAGGGCTGAGCAAGGAATCCGTGAAATCCATAATCCGATCCAGTCCAGTCCAATCCAATCCGATAGGTTTGGATTGGTTTTTTGAATCCGCGGTTCGGTTCCGGATTGAAGAATTAAAAATCCGTAGTCCACGGATTGGTTCCGGATTGAACCCCACGGTTCCGGATTGGAATCGATCCGAACCGTATACAAATAGTTTATATTTTTATTATACATCCTCCCCATAGTATATTCTCTTATTCTATATAAAATCTAAACTCAAACCTAAAACCGTATAATGTCTTCTTTTATTACTTTTGTTTGTTAGTTTTTAGTTTTAATTTGTAATGGTCTAAATACTTATGATGAAACCAGTTTTCTTATGGTTATTTAAATTCTAGAGCAGTATGTCACTATTATAAAAAAGCATGTTGTTATTGTGGAACTAATATAGCGTTATATTTATATTTTTATGAAATTAAAGTGTTATATATATATATATATATATTTGTTATTTAATTATGTGAATCCGTGGTTCTAAACCGATCCAATCTGTATTTAAATGGATTGGTTCGGATTGGTTCCATGATTTAAACGAATTGGATTGGTTCCAATATTTCAGAAACCGTAGATAACGGATTGGTCCTGGTTTTACCCCAATCCGATCCAATCCGGACCATGCTTACCCCTAAGATAAATTGTCAACAATCTCAAGGTATGTGATTTATATATCCAACTCCACCATTCACTCTCATAATAAGTCAATTTCATTATTCCCAACTCAATTTCATGTTTCCATAACGTTCCAAATTAATTATACAAATTAATTAATCATGAAAATTAGGGCTTTTCTCCCCCTTTTTCCAATATTGACCCAAAGCTCAAATACTAATATAGCGACCCCGGTCTTTTCCCATTTGATTATTGTATCCGGACTTAGGTTCCGTAGATTCTGTCATTGTATAATTGTTGTTGTTGTCCCTTATTTTCTCATTTGGAATTATAGGATGTGTTGGGCAGGTTTGTTTCAGGTTGGTTGGGTTTAGAAACCAAGTGTTGCTGTCCAGAATTTTGGATTTTCGCTCGAGCGAGGAGTTTGTCGCTCGAGCGAGCTGTTGTTTTTGGTTCTTTGCTCGAGCCGGGGTTTGGTAGCTCGAGCGAGAGTTTGCGTCTGGTTTGGGCCTGTAACTTTGCATTCTTGGCTCGAGCGAGCTTTTCTTCGCTCGAGCGAGTTAGTTCGTTCTTCGCTCGAGCTATAGTTCCTTCGCTCGAGCGTGTGTTTGGTTACAGACCTGAGGGTTTGAGTTCTTCGCTCGATCGAGTTTTCTTTCGCTCGAGCGAGCTTTTGGGTTGTTGGCTCGAGCAAGGCTTCCTTGGCTCGAGCGTAGTTTCTCTGTGTCTGGTCGCTCGAGCGACCAAGTCTTCGCTCGAGCGAGCCTGTCCAGTTTATATACGCAGCAGCGGGTTTTGATCAGTTTTTTTCATCTTCTTTTGATTCCAAACCCTAGGTCCGACTTCTCTCTCTCCCTACTCACCTTCTTTCTTATGTTTGATCTATTTAGAGTGTGTTTCTACCCTAGTTGCTTTATTAAAAAGATAGAGGGAGCCGAGGGCTTTCATTTAATCTGAACATTTGGCGATTTGGAGCACATTGGTATTTGGGCACTCATCTCTGTCTTCACCATTTAGGTTGTTTTCTTCGAGGTAGGGATTTCCTACTCCATTTTATAGGTTTTGTTCTAAGTTTTGGTATTTTGATATGTTGGGGATACTTTGGTAAATTTTGGGAAAAACCCTAGTTGTAATATTAAATTAGTCTGTATAATTAATTCATGGAATTGGGGAATTCATTGATTAAACGGCATAGTTGGATAATTTGAATCATTTGTCTATTGAATTGTTGACATAGTTATTTTCAGTTTAGAAATAACTGTTTTGGGCTATCGGTGGAGGATAGTCGTGCTTGTTGTAGACACTGCATGTGGATTAGGAATAACTGAAACTAATCACATTGGTTGAGTCATTCATTTTGACTGCTGAATTAATACAGACATTATGTGTATTGATTGTGTGTTATATGTTATGTGTTTACATACATTGTTTTGTGTGGGAGGAGATAGGGGATGTACTCCACGGTTTAGGGGAAGATAGGGGATGGACCTCTAAACCGGATTTTGTTTGGGAGGAGATAGGGGATGGACTCCATTAGCATCACTTTTATGTGTGCTTATTTATATAGAAGTGTTTTTATTGGTACAGCACTAAAATGTGTATCAATCTGGAAGTATGAAGTGTTTTGATTTGAGCTTGAGTCTCATTTGTTTGTTGACATTGGAGGAATGTGAATATGATATATATAATTCACTGTTGTAAGTTTGGCCAGGTTCTGAGCCATGTTGATAAAATTGGAAAGTAAAACGTGTCTTAGACAATAGTGTCATGAGAATGTAAAATGAAGTAATTGATTATCTTGGTTAACCATCTGTTGAATGCTATTGCTTTATTCATTGCTTATATGTGGTTTAGTATATTTCTACTGGGCTGTGGCTCACCCTTTATGGGAACATCATTTTCAGGTTCAGGTGATAAGCTACCTCCAAGGACTTAGCTTGGAAGGACTTGGATTTTGAAGACTATTTTTTTTAGTTATTTGTTTTTCATTGTTAGTACATGTAAACACTCAAGCCTAGGGCTTTATTTATATTTGAGTTAGAACTCATACTTTGTGTCCAAGTGTTGGCTTGGAAAGATGTAAGCCGGTAGGGCATTTACTTTGATGTTACATGTAATGCTTTTGTTTAGTAAGACTCTGATGGATATTATAATGAATTATTAAAGTGTTTTCTTTAAATAATGCAAGTCAATGATATATATATAATGGGTATATTTTTGAGGGCGTTACAACTAACAACAAACATTAATAATCTCATTTTAAGACCCAAAATACAAATGTATTGGTCAAAATAACAAAACCCCTCTTTATTCATTTTGAACCCTAACACCCAAAATTACCCAACTTCAACATTAAATCAAAATGACCATAAGTTTATGTCAAAGATCATAAAAATGAGTAGTTATCCCAACCTCAAATGGAGAGACCAAATGGAGAAGTTGAAGAAAACTCGAAGTGCTCCAAACCAAGAGATTTTCGAATCAAAGTGAAGCCCACACCAAGCACAACCTTTTTTACAAAGGGACTAGGCTAGAAACACACTAGAACTAGATCAAACCTTAGAGAGAAGGTATGTAGAGAGAGAGAGAGAGAGTCGGATCTAGGGGTTATGTAAAAGAGGAGATGAAAAAGTGAAGTGTAATCCCGCTGCTGTCAACTGATATACGTATGACCCGCTCGAGTGGAGAATAAAAACTTAACCCGCTTGAGCGTAGATTACACTCATCCAGTATTTTTACAGACTTCAAACACCCGCTCGAGCACAAAGATACCCGCTAGAGTGCGACCCTGCTCGAGCGTAAGAAACTCCGCTCGAGCGTGAAAAACACACCTGCAGTATTTTTGCAGACGCACAAAATGCTGAAAGGATGCAAACTCCGCTCGAGCGCAAGAAGACCCGCTCGAGCGGATCACCAAAAATCTGGGCAACAAGAATAGAGACCAAAGCTCAACCAACCTGCTCGAAACACGCCCAAGACAATTCTAAACTCAAATACAAAAAGTTAAATAACGGAAACGGGAATAAGACAACAACACATCCACGGAACCGAGTCCGGGATACAATAAACAAGGCAAGAAAAACCGGGATCGCTATAAACTCTATGAAATGAAAGGACAATTTACTCTGAATTATGCAGTTATTTATATATGTTTTGAGTTGTATTTATTGTGTTATTTTGGGGGTGTTACAGTTATGTTGAGTTAGATTATTATCCAAAAAAATGTTGACAAGTTATTGTATTATGTTCAAAATTTGTAAAAATTTAAACCGCTAAATCAATTTATATCCATCTACCAATCCGCTCAATTCGCAAACGCCAATCTGGCGGACAGATACAGATTGATTTTTTTCAATCCGTCAATCCGGCAGACGGATGGGGGATTAGAAGTTCTCCAGCCACAACTGGACCACAAGCACTCCTAATACATAGCCAAATTTACCATGCTCACATCAAGTCTATAGAATAATTTATAACTAAGTAGTGAATTCAAATAATATTCCTTGATAATGAAATATACCTATGTAACCTGAGCTCTCTGCAAACTATAACTTCATATTCTTAGCTAATTTCCTCACACAGACAAAATTTGCATTCAATTAGAATAATTCATAGCTAAAAGGTAAATTCCAATAATGCTCTTTAATAATGAAATATAACTAGATGAGTTCAGTTTTGCTGCGGTCAAGAGTAGTGCTGTTGGTCCTGTTGATGGGTTGTCCCAATAAAGACCAGCCACGTAGCAGAGATATACCACACTGAAAACATTGCATTTTAATAGAGTTTAGGCCACGTTTGTTTCTTTCGCTTATAGGATTGAGAGGATTAAAAGTATCGTAAAATTAAGTGAGGAAATTATTAGTATGATGGTATTAGGTTAAAGATATTGAATAAAGAGTGTTTGTTGGTACACCACTGGATTAATAATACTATAGATAGTGTTATTATATAAAATTATTTTTTAAAATTTTTAGTTTTTTTTAATAATATAATTATTTTTTATTATAAAAAATATAATTTTTGCTTAAAAATTATTTAAAAATTTACTAATCCCCTCATTCAATTTCTAATCCTAGCCCTCCCATGACTTTGTTAGTCCTACCACGTGAGAAGATTACTAGTCTAAGCAAATATTTAATTCCCTCACTCATTTTCCAAACTAAACACTCGTTAGATGAGTCTTACAGACTATTAGTCTAATCCTCCCTTAAAGAGGCAAAAAAACATGACCTTAGTGTTTCTTTCCATTTCACTCTCTTTGTTTCCCACTTTCCATGTTTAACTCTTTTTTTTTTTTTTTTTTTGAATTGCACTGATACTACCCTAAAAAGTATTTAAAAAAATAAAAATATATTAAAAATATTAATAATTAATATTATAAAAATTTTCATTAATATAAAATAATTTTTTTTTTAAAATTTAGGAGTTGTTTAGGGTTTGTTTATTTAATGCAGTTTTTAACTTTTTATAAAAAGATGTACATAAAAATATAGAGGTGATATGACCCAAATAAATACAATTATTAATAAGTGCATTTATTTAGATCATCTCCAAACAACCCCTTACACTTTATAATAATTCTCCTTTTTTCCACTCATTTTCGCTGAGATGATCTCTAACTATTTTTATTTTAATAAATTACATTGATAATTCTTATCTTTTACTCTTTATATTATTTTGGTCCTTGTATTTTTAATTAGTTTAAATTTGATCATTAATTTTAAAATTTATGTCTATTTGATATAATTGATAACGTCGATTAGAATTTTAAAAAATAAATAAATAATTGGGTTGGTTGAGATTAACTCACAAAATTTAATAAATTTACAATTTTACTAATAAAAGCCTAATACATATATACCACTTATGTGTTTATTTTTCATTAAAAAATATTAATAATTGTAATTAATTAGATCAAATTGAAACAAAATAAAAAATTTAACATCAAAATTAAGCTAATTGAAATTATAGAGACTAAAATAATATAAGAATTGAAATTAAAAAAAAAATTATTAGTGTAATTTATTTACCCTTTTTTTTTCTTCTTCTTCTTCTTGTTTTTTTTTTTTCTTCCCTTCAATCTCTCTAACAGATAACTCTCTCTTTCTTTTTATATGCAACATTTGAATATTACTGTGTTCTAATACATACATACATGTATGCATATACACAAATATAGCTGTCAAAAAGATATAACTGTGATCCCACCATTACCCTTCTCATCCTTGATCTATTCTCTATATTTCTCTCTTAAATGTTATTTTATAACTTTATCACTATGTGTATAGTATATACATATATATATATATATATAAGATTCAAAGCTGTGTATTTCATGAGTGGGCAAAAGAAGACTGAAAAATATTAAAGAATGTGAAAAGGAAAGACATATAAAAAAAATAAAAAATAAAAAAAATAAATAAATAAATGGAAAGAATGGATCTGAAACATTAAAGAGAAAACTGAAGAGTTGAAAACGCCTCCGCTAAGTTTAAATGTTACCCATGATCACCTTCTCCTTCTCATCTCTCTCTCTCTCTCTCTCTCTCTCTCTCTCTCTCTCTTTTTGTGTCTGTCTCTGTATTATTCATAGAGATGTCAGTTGTAGGAACATGATCATCGATGGTGGTATGGACAGCGTAGACGGCGAAGGTCTACTTGTTGCTATTGTAGATTCACAGATCAGTGAGAAAGAGATACCAAGTCTTCAATGGAGGCCTTTGATGAGCAGTTGGCCAGAAGGTTTCTTCTATGATGATTTTAGGTTGAACAGATAGAAAATGAATAGGTAAAAAATTTTAACAGTTGATAAAAAAAATTGAACAGATAAAAAATTTGAACAGCTAAAAAAATTTGAACAGATAAAAAAAATTCAACAGATAAAAAATTTAAACATATAGGACTTTTGACAGATAAAAATAATTTCAACAGATAGTCAACAAGAAGTGAAACAAATAAAAAAAGTCAAGGAGTAAATTGGAAACAAAATGTTTTCCAAGAACTCTCACTAAATTATTTCACAAAGCATGGATCTCTTATTAACAAAAAGTCTCTCTCGGATCTAATGTCTTATATCCTCCTTATATTGGATTTATCATCAATTAACCTTATAAAAAAAGAACATAAGCCTAAAAATTATTTAAAATTATGATTGGTCTCAGATTTTAATTTATTGTTAATTTAATTATTCTTCACACGTGTGTTTTTATAATAATTGTTAACTTAATTGTTGTTAACTTTTAGGCTTATGTTCTATTTTTATATTGCTTTCAAGACTAAATTGATTCGAATTTAATAATTTAAGAATTTAAATGACAAAATTAAAATTTTAAGAACTTAATAAAAAACGGTGTTAAGTTTTAAGGACTATAATTAAAATTTATTCATAGATGTTTTTAAGTCAAACCACTTTGTTAGGGTTTTATTCTTGGCAATCCCCGTTTGACAAAACTCCTTTAAGTTGTAATTGTATTCGATCTTTTATGTCAGTGAGGCTATGAGTTTTAGATGCGAATCCAACTCGAATTGCACCTTGCAGAGATGTTTCAGAATTTTATTCTTTCATGTTTGCCACTTTGCTGACTATGTCGGGGATTGAGCTGCCCGGTTAGCTCGCGGGGGTCGAGGGGGCAGCGCCCTTTGGTGGGTTCGGTGCAGCGCCCCCGAAATAAAAAGCAAAAATGCAGTCAAAGTTGCTTGTCCGCTTGAGCGGCCATTTGTGCGCTCGAGTAGAGAATCTTTGGTTCCAGAAGTTTGAACTGTCTACAAATGTACTGGAAGTTGTGTTTTTGCACTCAAGCGGAACTTCCTGCCCTCGAACGTCAGTCTGCTCGAGCGGCCATTCTTGCGCTCGAGCAGAGATCGCAAATCAGTTTTCTATAAATATGTGGTTCCATCTGTTTTTAGGGTTACGACTTCCAGATTTTCTTATTGGATATTAGGGTTTATATCTGGAGTTTCTTTGCTAGTTTCTTTGATGTTTGTTTGAGTTTAACTCGTGGTTTGAAAAGTATACATCAAAGGATTGTTTGTTTTGTTCAATACAAAAGAGAGTGTTGCTTTTCGGTGGATTCCATGGAATTCGGGCCTGGTGCTTTGGTGGATTTCAAAGTGGCTCATCGTCGTGATTTGACATCGGCGTTGTGGATTCAATGTTGGGCAAGACAATTCGGAGGTGAAGACGGGTTGGAAGAGGCATATAGGGGTCGGTTCGATTCGAGCGTGGATTCGTTAGGTAATTGAGAGTACACTTGTGTAAGTCCTTTATGTCTTCTTAGTGGATCGTTTTGTGGGTTTTGCCTGTGGTTTTTTTATTTATTTATCACAATTGGAGGCGCTCCAATTGTAGTTTTTCCACGTTAAATCGTTGTGTCCATTTGTCTTGTTCATTTGATTGGGATTGTTATTTACTGCTTAAAATTGATACATAATCACAAATCAATATCTAGGGGATTTCTATATTTTTCACACTTTATACCACAATTATCAATAATAAACACTAAAATAGTTTTGGAATTAAACATATTAAGTATTTTTAATAATTAATGATGAATATAATGAATGTATAGCAATCCTGATTTTGTCCAGACTCTTGAGGTATCTTGGACTCGGGTTTAATGTTTTCATTTTGTTGTTTACCTCTTTCTTCCCTTGTATCTCTTTGAAATTGGCTTTTGGGTTGTTGTGATTATGTTTGGGCAGGTTGGTCGCTTGTTTTTCAAACCTTGTGTTGCCCAAAATTTTGGTCCTCCACTAGAGCAGCACTTCTTGCACTCGAGCAGGCTTTGCAAACACCAAGTACTTTTACAGGTTTGCAAAAGTGCTGGGAGAGTGATTTCTACGCTCGAGCGACATTTCCTATGCTTGAGCAGGTGGGCGGTTGGGCGGCCTTTCTTGTGCTCGAGCGTTGGTCTATTGTCTGCAAAACTACTGGATGTGTGTTTTCTACGCTCGAACGTCACTTCTTGCATTCGAGCAGTGAATGAATAATGCATGTGTTAACTTTTGTAAATGAACTCTGATGAATGAAAGTACTTTATATTTATTATCCTTCTACTTATGAGTTAGATTTATGGTATTATTTTGGGGGAGGGGTTACAACTTGGTATCAGAGCGTACCGGGTTTGAATACTTTGGCTACGTGGGAAGTGGTTAGTACCACAATGGGTTGTCTCGCATGGTGGAGGCATTAATATGTATTGTATGCTTATGTGATAACATGCTTATATGATTATATGGGTACGAGATTTAGTTTATAATTAGAACTTTAGCAATGCCGCTGGACGATCATTATCTAGGAAGAAAATTTGTATGTGTTTATGTGATTACGTACTTATGTGGAGTGATTTACTGTTGCCCATCGTATTAGGATGTGAGTGAGTTAGCTTTGGCACATTTGTAAATGTGCTAATACCTACTGTTACCTTTATTAGGATGTCAGGACATGGACGTGGTGGTAGTAGGCGTGGTAGGCCTAGAAGGCATGAGATGCCTCTACCGGATGATAATCTGGCACAGGAAGAAGGGGTTGGTTAGTCCAATGTGGCCGAAACAATTGGTCAACTGGCCATGGGCGCCTTGGCCCGCGAAATGACCGGAGCTTTGCGGGAATTTATGGACATTCTCAGGGCTGAGAATCAAGTCCAGGCCCAAGTTGCTAAGGCAGGGCCATCTTTTCTAAAGAGAGAGTTTTTCCGGTTGAATCCGGATGAGTTTTTGGGTGATCCCAAGGAGCCATTGAAGGCAGATGAGTGGCTAGCGCAAATGGTGAAGACGTTTGAGATGCTTGGCATCAAAGATGGGGGTTTGAGAGTGACCTTAGCGTCTTTCCAGCTGAAGGGAGACGTGGGTCAATGGTGGAAGTTTGCACGAGGGCGCATTGGAGGGACTCGGGAGGACTTTGTCGATGCCTTCTAGTACAAGTTTTTGTCTCCCACTGTTAGGGAGAAGTTGAGAGACCAGTTCTCTAAGTTGGTGCAGTTGAACACACCAGTGGTCAAGTTTGAGGCCACGTTCACCAGTTTGTCGAGGTTTGCACCGGAACTCATAGCGACTGAGGAGCGCTGTTGTCTGGAGTTCGAGAAGCAATTGAGGACCGAGCTCATGTTTAGAGTGGTCAGATCCAAATTATGGGCGCCTTGTGGAGGCGACAGCCCATCTTGAGACTATTACGCAAGCAGAGGAAGAGAGGATGAGGGGCTCTAGAAGGAGTTAGGATAATCAGGAAGACAGTAAGAGATAGAGGGGTTCTAATTCCTAGTCGTCCTAGGGAGCTAAGTCGAGGTCCACTTTTTTAGTGCTGAGTTCGGGTTCTGGGAGGGGTGGTCAGGGAGACATCACTTGTTTCAAATGTGGTCAGTTGGGCCACAAGTCTATAGCTTGCCTACAGAGAGGAGGAGGGTAGCGAGCAGTATCATCTTCGGCTCGTTCTTAGGGCCAGAGTCAGGGGAGAGGCCAGCCGCTCACTTGTTCTCAGTGTGGGTAGGCGGGGCACATGAAGAGGTTTTGCCCATAATTGGGAGGCACATCTGGTGTGTCTGGTTCGAGGTAGACACAGAACTATCAGCCTGCACAGTCAGCATAGGCCTCAAGGACCAATTAGGGATCCTTTTCGACTAAGTTAGTGCATCAGGCATATGTTTTGAGGGGTGAGCAGGTTGAGCAGAGACCTACGGGGCGCGTGTATGCTGTTACAGCGCCGGACCTTGTACCAGCTCCTTCAGTAGTGAGAGGTGCCTTCTTGTTTTGCAATTCAGTTGCTAATGTGTTAATTGATACGTGTGCATCCCATTCTTTTATTCTATCTACATTTGCATCTGTGTTAGGGTTTGAACTGATTTGTAATTTCGGGGATAAAATTCTTTAAGGATGGGAGGTTATAGCGATTTCGATTTTGACCCGTCACTTGTTATATTTCGGACTCGGGTTTGTATAGTTTTGAGTGGTGATTCATATCTTGTTTCCCTTGCCTCCCCTTTATTTTTGGTTATTAGGTTGGGGTTGTGTGTTTGGAACAGGTTGGTTGCTTGTTTTTCAAACCTTAGTTGCCTAGATTTTTGCTCCTCCGCCAGAGCGGCCATTACTGTGCTCGAGCGGGCTTTGTAATTTTTGCTCCTCCGCTCGAGCTTCCATTATTGCGCTCAAGCGGGCTTTACAAACTCTTAATACTTTGCAGGTCTGCAAAACTATTGGGAGAGTGATTTCTACGCTCGACCGGGTAGGTGCTCGAGTGTTGTTTTGTTGTCTGCAAAACTTCTGGATGTGTGTTTTCTATGCTCGAGCGGTGAATTCTTGCATTTGAGCGATGAGCGTTCGCCGTGTCTTGGCGCTTGAGCGGCCTTTATTGCGCTCGAGCGGAACAACTTTTTTGTGTCTGACGCTCGAGCGTTAACTCTTCTGCTCGAGCGGACTGTGTGTATATTAGATCGCGAAAGTGACATTTTATATCACTTTTTTATTCTTTTCTCTCTCTAAAAATTTCTAAAAACCTAGATCTTGACACTCTCTCTCTAAAATACTCTCTCTCTACATTTTGGCCTAGATCCTTTGGGCTCTCTACCCTAGTGCCTTTAAGAAAAAGTTAGAGCATTCCAAGAGCTTCATTTTGATTTGATTAGAACATGCTCTCGGCGTTGTTGAGGATTCTGCTTTTCTTTGCTTGGTCTTCTCTTCTTGAGGTAGGGGTTTTATAGACTTTAATATGGTTTTTAACTTAGTTATTTGTCGTTGTGTAACAATAGTGGGATTCGGGGTTAATGTGAACAAACCTAGGGTTTGGGTGTAAAATGGAAAGAGGGTTTTTTGGGTAAATGAGAAGAAAAATGATTGTGGGGTTTGAAAATGATGTTGTATGGTGTCAAAATTATTGATTTTGGTACTTGGTTGATATTTGGGAAAAGAGGGAGTTTGTCCAAAAATGAATGTGATATTTATTTTGTATAAATAAATGAAATTGGTGTTATAAATATGAAATTAAACGAGTATTGACAGACATGGTGGAATTGAGTAGATGTTATGCCTCATCTTTGGAAATTTTAAATAATATATATCTTGAGATTGATTATCTATTTAGAAATAACTGTATTGGGATATCGGTGGAGGATGGCTACGATTGTTGTAGAAATTGCATGAGGATTAGGTGAATTAAAACTAATCCGTGGTTGGTTATCATTGAATATGATCATGTTGTAAATACGTTATTTATGTATGATTGTTTGGGAGGAGAAAGGGGATGTACTCCATGTATGACTATGTGTTTAAATACATTGCATATGTATGATTGTTTGGGAGGAGAAAGGGGATGTACTCCACTGTTTGGGAGGAGAAAGATGATGGACTCCATTATAATTAAGTTGGTCGGAGTGTCTTGGGTGAAAGTCCTGAAATTTATACATGGGTGCCGATCTCGCAAACGAAATTTCCGTAAAATGGCAGATTGAAGTGTTTGTGTGTTAATGATGTGATTGTAGAACCATTGAGTTGTAATCTCATTTGGGTTATTGAGAAATAATGAAATTGGCTCATGTATTGGAATGAATTGAACGGAAATGGATTAAGATTTGGATTTGATACCTTGTGACTATATAAAATGTGAATGTTTTTATCACAGGCATTGTTTATGCATATTGTACTTATAGCTTTGTTAAATCTCATATATTGTGTTAGATTATTGCTACTAGGCTGTGGCTCACCTTATTTGGGAAAAACATTTTCAGTTAATGAAGGCATGTCTCCACCAAGGAAATAGCATTTGAGGGACTTTTGGGAAGTAAGAGCTTCTTTGTCTTGTTTCACTTTTTGTATAGCCTAAGGCTTGAGTTGTATGAGCTAATCTCAATTTTGTTGTAACCAAGCCAAGACTTGGAAAGGTGTAAGCCTACAGGGCATTTATTTATGCTAAACTCTTTTGTACTATTAACATTATGAAATGAAAGAACTTTAAACTTTGATTTATGCAGTTATTCATATATATTTGGGTTGAACTTATGGTTATATTTTGGAGGCGTTACAACTTGGTATCACAGCATACCGAGTTTGAATACTTTGGGTACATGGAAAGTGGTTAGTACTACCATGGGTTTGTCTCGCTTTACAGAGATGTTTGTATGCTAGTAACGTTGTGTGATAACATGATTGTATGATTATATGGGTATGAGATTTAGTTCCTAAGATATTGACTAGGTCTACGGGTTTCTAGAAATCCTATTAGAAGAGCACTTGATCACTTCTGTTTCTAATTGGAACTTTAGCAACGTCGTAGGATGATCATTATCTAGGAAGGAAATTCATATGTGTTTATGTGATTACGTGCTTATATGGAGTAATTTACTGTTGTCCATTGAATTAGGACGCGAGTGAGTTAGTTTCGGCACATTTGTGAATGTGCTAATCTTTTTGTTACCTTTATTAGGATGTCAGGACATGGTCATGGTGGTAGGCCTAGGAGGCACGAGATGCCTATATCAGATGAAATCTCGGCATAGGAAGAAGGGGTTGGTCAGGCTAACGTGGCTGAGCTAGTAGGTCAACAGGCCATGGGTGCCATAGTTTGTGAAATGGCCGGAGGTTTACAGGAATCTATGGACATTCTCAAAGATGAGAATCAAGTCCAGGCCCAGGTTGCTGAGGCAGGGCCATCTTTTTTGAAGAGGGAGTTTTTTCGATCGAACTCGGATGAGTTTTTAGGCAATCCTAAGGAACCACAGATTGAGGATGAATGGTTAGAGCAGATGGTGAAGACTTTTGAGATGCTCGGCATAGAAGATGGGGGTTTGAGAGTGACCTTGGTGTCCTTCCAGCTGAAGGGAGACGCGAGTCAATGGTGGAAGTATGCGCGATGGCGCATTGAAGGGACTTCGGAGGTTTTTGTTGACGCTTTCTAGGATAAGTTTTTGCCTCCTACTATTAGGGAGAAGTTAAGGGACCAGTTATTTAAGCTTGTGCAGTTGAACACACCAGTGGCCGAGTTTGAGGCCACATTTACTAGTTTGTTGAGGTTTGCACCGGAACTTGTGGCGATTGAGGAGCGCCGTTGTTTGAAATTCGAGAAAAGGCTGAGGACCGGGCTCATGTTTAGAGTGGCCGGATCCATGATTAGAGATTATGGGCGCCTTGTGGAGGCGGCAGCCCATCTTGAGACCATTATACAGGTAGAGGAGGAGAGGATGAGGGGCTCCAGGAGAAGTCAAGATATAGTTAGGGGGACGGGAAGAGGTTGAGGGGTTCTAACCCTCAGTCGTCCTAGGGAACTCAGTCGAGGTCCACCTTTCCAGTATCGAGTTCAGGTTCTGGAAGGGGTGGACTGGGAGATTTTACTAGTTAGCAACCAACCTATTCTAGACACGCTCAACATGTCCAAATAACCAAATTTAAGGAGGAATAAAGGAAAAACAACAATGAACAAATTCAAAAACCATAAACCCGAGTCCAGACTACCACAAGTGTCGGGTCAAAATCGGGATCGGTATACATAACAATCCCAAAGCCAAATTTAAGGAAAAATAAGGGAAGCAAGATATAAACAACAGTGTGAAATCATTAAACCCGAGTTCGGGATACCACAAGGGTCAGGTCAAAACCAAGATCGCTATAATTTTTTCTCAAAATGTGAAGGGAAAATTGATTTTTAGTGAAATAGTGGAGAAATAATTTCATTTTTTGGTGGCACAAGTATTTTGTGTGTCTAGTGTAAGTCTGTTCCTGTGTTTGGTATAAATATTATCTGTGTGTTAGAGCCGCACCCAAAAAGGAATAAAAAAATCAAGTTCTTAATAAGTGGACTTATTGTCCAATAGGTCCTATGATAATTAGTAGTGTTTTTCATCAATCACTATTAAAAGAAGTCACTAATTGTTAATTTTCAGTGACACTTCGAAAATTTTGTCACAAAAAATGTCACTAATTATAAGTTTTAGCGACAGTTAAAAAAAAAAAATCATCCCAAAAAAATGTCACTAATTTTCAACCTTCAGCGATAGTTTAAAAAATTCATCACTGAAAAACGTTACTAATTGTAAGTTTTAGCGACAATTTATAAAAATTGTGACAAAAAATCACTAATTATCAATTTTTAACGACAAATGCAAAAAATCGTCACACAAATTTAAGTTCAATAATTATGACCTATTGGTAGTTTACCTAAAAAGAAATATATATTGCAATTATTTTATAAGTATCCCATTGAATTATAATTTTCCCAAACATTAACTGCTCTAATTTTTAAGGCCTCTTACAATAAAACTTTAATGCATCAAGGACAAACTCAAAAAAATTTCCTTTAAAGGTCCAATACATACCACTATTACTATAGCGATCCCGGGTTTACCCTTGTTGTATAGTGATCCGGACATGTGTCCGTGGATGTTGGTAGTTGTTTACTATCTTGTTTACATCCTTTCTTACTTTGTATTTGAGTTATAGGATGTGTTGAGCAGGTTTGTTACAGGTTGGTTGAGTTTAGAAACCAAAACTAGTTGCTCAGATTTTTGGCCTGTACGCTCGAGCGGAGGTGTTGGCGCTCGAGCGTAGATTACATCCTTCCAGTATCTTGTTGTGCAGTGTTGTGAGCTCGAGCGTAGGGTTGGGAGCTCGAGCGGAGGCCTGGTTCTGCAAAAGTGCTGGGCGAGTGCATTCTGCGCTCGAGCGGGAGGTTGGCCGCTCGAGCGGAAGTCTGTGAGTGGCCGCTCGAGCGGGGTGTTTTAAGCTTGAGCGGAAGACTGGGTTTAAGTCCCGAAATTGTGACTTTTCAAATCACTTTTTGCTTTCTCTTCTCTCTCTTACTTTTCCAAAAACACCATTGTTGAGCCTCTCACTCTAGATACTACCTTCTCTCTAGGTTTTGATCTAGTAGGAGTGATTTACTCACCTTTGGCCTTTACAAAAAAGTTGTTGATCGTCGAGGGCTTCATTTTAATCTGAAAATCACGGGTTTTGGAGCACGTTGGGTTTTGTCGTCTTCTCCTTTGGGACTCCGAATTTGAGGTAGGGATATCCTACTCCTCTCTATGGGTTTTGTCTTTAAATTTTGGTATTTTGAGATGTTGGGCTTGGTTTGGTAATTTTGTGAAAGTTTGGGGCTTTTGTGTAATTTTACAAAAGTTGGGGTTTTATTCATAATAAACCTAAATGCATGTTTGGCATAGAAAAATGGAATGATTGTTGAATCATTGATGAAAATGGGACCTAAGGGTTGAAATGGTAATTATGGAAAATGGCCTAATTACATTGTTTAATTAATTGGGATAATTAATTGGTGAGAAATGAGGAAATGAAATGTTGATTGAATATCCATTTGTGCATTTATTTTCTGTTTTAGAAATAACTGCTTGGGGCTATCGGTGGAGGATAGTCGTGATTGTTGTAGACAATGTATGTTGATTAGGCAAATTGAAACTAATCAATGGAATGTGTTATGGAACTTGACAGTTGCTAGAATACATTAATTGTTTGTATTGTGTGATTGTATATAGAACCAATGTGTTTATATGCGTTATGTGTAGAGGAGGAGATAGGGGATGTACTCCGCGGTTTAGGGGAAGATAGGGGATGGACCTCTAAACCGGATAGGTATTTGGAGGAGATAGGGGATGTACTCCGTAGACAGAGCTCATATGCTTGTCTAGAGAAGTGAAGATAGAGCTCATATGCTTATCTTTGTGAAGTGAAGTGTGGATACAGCTTGTATGCTTATCTGTGGATATTGTTGATATACATATCTGTTGTAGAGTGTGGATACAGCTTGTATGCTTATCTGTGGATATTGTTGATATACATATCTGTTGAGAATGTGGATATAGCTTTTATGCTTATCTGAATGTGAGATATAGTTTTTATACATATCTGTGGAAATGATGATAGAGCTAGCATGCTTATCTGTTGAAAAAGGGAAAATGAAAAGTAATTGGGACTTTTAAGTCGTTGACATAAATATGTAATTTATGTGATTGTATCAGTGTTGACCAACTATCAATTGCTAATGTTTTAGTCATTGTCCATGGTTGGTTTAGTGTATTTCTACTGGGCTGTGGCTCACCCTATATGGGAATATCATTTTCAGGTACAGGAAGCATGCCACCTCCAAGGACATAGCTGGGAGGCTTGTGGCGGGCATAGTTTTGTCGCTTTACTTTGATGTATTACATGTAATTTCAAGCCAAGGGCTTAATGTGTAAACGAGTTAGAACTCTTTGTTGTAACCAAGTGTTAACTTGGAAAGCTGTAAGCCCGTAGGGCATTTTGTTATGAGGTTAACATGTAATACTTATGTAATGGAACTCTAAACAATGAAAGAATGTGGTTAGTTTATATGTAAATGTATGTCCTATTAGATGGGTTTATTGTTATTATTTTGAGGGCGTTACAACTTGGTATCAGAGCGTACCGGGTTCGAATACTTTGGGTACGTGGGAAGTGATTAGGATCACAATGGGTTTGTCTCGCTTGATAGAGACTTAGATGTAGTATCATATGCTATGTGCTCAATTGATAACATGCTTATGTGACTATGTGGGTATGGGATTTAATTTCTAGGATGTTGATTGGATCCTTGAGTTTCTGGGAGTCTTGTTGGAAAAGCACTTGATCAATGCTGTTTCTAACCGGAACTCTAGTAACGTCTCGGGACTATCATTATCCGGAAATGAAGTTCGTAAGTGCTTATGTGTTTATGTGCTTATGTGGAGTGAATTACAGTTGTCCATGCATTAGGACGTGAGTGATTAGTTTCGGCACACCTATGAATGTGCTAACGTTCTGTGTTGCCTTTATTAGGATGTCAGGACGAGGAAGAGGTGCTAGGCGTGGTAGACCTGCGAGGCAGGAAGTACCGTTACAGGGTGAGATCCCAGCAGTGCAGGAGGGAGTTGGGCAGGCCAATGTGGCCGAGCCAGTAGGTCAGCAGGCTATGGGTGCCTTGGCCAGAGAGATAGCAGGAGCTTTGGGTATTCTTAGAGCTGGGAATCAGGCAGCTGAGGCAGGGCCTTCCTTCTTGAAGAGGGAGTTCTTCCGGTGTAATCCGGACGAGTTTATCGGGGATCCTAAAGAGCCGCTTAAGGCAGATGAATGGCTCGAACAGACAACGAAGACGTTTGAGATGCTTGGCATCGAGGACGGAGCCCTGAAAGTGACCTTGGCATCTTTCCAACTGAAGGGAGATGCGGGTCAATGGTGGAAATACGAGAAAGCTCGTGTTGGTGGTACTTGGGAGGCGTTTGTGAATGCTTTTCAGGAGAGGTTTTTATCAGCAGCAGCTAGGGAGAAGCTGAGGGATCAGTTTAGCCGGCTTAATCAGCAGGGCTTGTCAGTGGCCGAGTTTGAGGCTACTTTTACCAGTCTGTCCAGGTTTGCACCTGAACTGGTGGCGTCTGAGGAACGCCGTTGTTATGAGTTTGAGCGGAAGTTGAGGCGGGGCCTCAAGTTGAGAATTGGTGGGTCTTACATTCGAGAGTATAGACACCTAGTGGATGCTGCAGCTCATATGGAGCTTATGATGCAGGAGGAGGATGAGGGTCAGAGAGGCTCCAAGAGGAGCCAGGATAGTCAGAGTGATGGCAGGAGGCAGAGGGGTTATAACCCTCAGCAGTCTCAGGGTGCAGTCTCTAGATCGACCTTTCCAGTGCCTAGTGTAGGCTCGGGGAGAGGCAGTCAGGGAGAATTCACTTGTTACAAGTGTGGCCAGCTGGGTCACAAGGTTTCGGTTTGCCCGCAGAAGGGTGGGAGTCAGAAAGCTGCTTCTTCTTCAGCTAGACCGCCGAGTCAGAGTTTGGGCAAGGGGCAGCTCTTGATTTGTTATCAGTGTGGACAACCTGGGCACATGAAGAGGTTTTGCCCACAGTTGAGTGCCACTTCGGGAGCGTCTGGTTCTAGGCAGACGCAGGGTTTTCAGCCAGCTCAGTCTGTGCAGGCCTCGAGGGCCAATCCGGGAGCTTCGTCATCCCAGTCTGTGCAGCAGTCTTTTGCTCCGAGAGGTGAGCAGGTAGACCAGGGGCCTACGGGGCGCGTGTATGCTGTTACCGCGCAGGATTTAGTACCAGCTCCATCAGTAGTGAGAGGTACTTTTCTGTTTTGCAACTCGGTTGCTAATGTGTTGATAGACACGGGTGCATCTCATTCTTTTGTATCTGCTGCATTTGCATCTGTTTTGGAATTGGAGTTAGCACAGTTAGCATCTCCTATTTGTGTGGTATCGCCTTTGGGCGGTGAGTTGATTCTGAAACAGGGTGTTAGAGGATGTGATATAGAGGTCGCCGATTATAGGCTTCCTTTTCCGTTTGTTGTCATGCCCATGAAGGGTTTTGATGTTATTTTGGGTATGGACTGGTTATCGTCATACCGGGCTGTTATTGATTGCTACCGCCAGAGGGTTACATTATGTACCTTGAGCGGGGAGTGGTTCCATTTCTTGGGAGACCGGGTTGGTAGTGTTTTGCCACCGGGGTATAATTCGCGAGGGCGAAGTGAGCTTAGTAGTCTACTTGCTAGCTTTGAGAGTGGTGAGAGTGGTGAGACCCAGCATGTATTGCCGGGGGTGGTTTGTGAGTATTCGGATGTTTTTCCCGAAGATCTTGTTAGTTTGCCACCTCACCGAGAGATAGAGTTCTCTATTGATTTAGTGCCTGGTACGGCGCCGATTTCTATGGCACCTTACCGTTTTGCTCCAGAAGAGTTGGTTGAGTTGAAAGTTCAGCTCCAGGAATTGCTCGATAAGGGCTTTGTTCGCCCTAGTGTTTCACCGTGGGGAGCACCGGCCCTCTTTGTTAAAAAGAAAGATGGTGCCTTGAGATTGTGTATAGACTACCGGAAGTTGAATCGGGCTACGGTTAAAAATAAGTACCCTATGCCCCGTATAGATGATTTGTTTGACCAGTTGAAGGGTTCCCGTTGTTTCTCTAAGATAGACTTGAGATCGGGTTACCATCAGTTGAGGGTCAGGGAGGAAGATATTCCGAAGACGGCATTCCGTACGCGGTATGGCCATTATGAGTTTCTGGTGATGCCATTCGGGCTTACCAATGCACCGGCAGTCTTTATGGACTTGATGAACCGGATTTTCCGGGAGTTCTTAGACCGCTTTGTGGTTGTTTTTGTGGACGATATCCTTATCTATTCGTCATCTAAGGAGGAGCACGAGGAACACTTGAGAGTGGTGCTTGAGTTGCTTAGAGCTCATAGGCTGTATGCCAAGTTCGGGAAGTGTGAGTTCTGGCTGGGGGAAGTCAAATTCTTAGGCCACGTGGTATCCGGGAAAGGGGTGTCTGTTGATACATCCAAGGTTGAGGCAGTGCAAGATTGGGCACAGCCTAAGAGTGTGTTTGAGATCCGCAGTTTTCTGGGATTAGCTGGGTATTACCGTCGGTTTGTGAAAGATTTCTCCAGGTTGGCGTCACCGTTGACTAGACTGACTCGGAAGGGAGTCAAGTTTGTGTGGAGTGAGACTTGTGAAAAGTCGTTCCAAGAGTTGAAAGTTAGATTGACCACCGCTCCGGTATTGATTATTCCGGAGAGAGGGTTGGGTTATGCGGTTTATTGTGATGCCTCACGAGAGGGTTTGGGTTGTGTGTTGATGCAAGAGGGGAAAGTGGTAGCTTATGGCTCACGTCAGTTGAAAATACACGAGAAGAATTACCCCACACATGACCTAGAGTTAGCAGCTGTAATCTTTGCCTTGAAAATCTGGAGGCACTACCTTTATGGTGAGAGGTTCGAGGTATTCTCGGATCATAAGAGTTTGAAGTATCTGTTTACACAGAGAGACTTGAATCTGAGGCAGAGGAGGTGGATGGAGTTCATCGAGGATTATGATTTTGAGTTGCATTATCATCCGGGAAAGGCCAATGTTGTGGCCGATGCCCTTAGTAGGAAGACCATTAGTGATGTAGCTTGTATAGCCATCCGGGAATGGGTGATGTTGGGAGCACTTGGCGAGTTTGATTTGCTACTGGGCGAATCTGTCGAGGCTGCGGCCTTGTTTTCTGTTGTTGCGCAGCCTACACTTATGATTAGAGTGTTAGAGGCACAGAGAGGTGACCTTGAGGTAGGATCCCTCCGAGAGAAGATCTCTAGTGGGAAAGTTGAGAAGGGTTTGACGGTGTATCCCGACCTGAGTGTGAGATACCGAGACCGTTTGTTTGTACCGGAGGCTTGCCGAGAGGAAGTACTTCGAGAGTTTCACCATTCGCGCCTTGCGGTGCATCCGGGAGGTACTAAGATGTATCAGGATTTGGGTCGCCAGTTTTGGTGGCGGGGTATGAAAAGAGATGTGGCTGTCTTCGTATCGAAGTGCCTTACTTGCCAGCAAGTGAAGGCCGAGCATCAGAGGCCAGCGGGTTTGTTGCAACCCTTGCCTATTGCCGAGTGGAAGTGGGAGCATGTCACTATGGACTTCGTTGTAGGTCTTCCGAGGACTCAGCGGGGTAGTGATGCTATTTGGGTGGTTGTAGACCGGTTGACTAAGTCGGCACACTTTATTCCTATGCGCGTGAGAGATTCGGTAGATCATCTTGCCGATTTGTATATTCGGGACGTAGTGAGATTGCACGGGGTCCCAGTGACGATTGTCTCAGATAGAGATCCTCGTTTTACTGCTAGGTTGTGGCAGAGTTGCAGAGTGCCTTGGGCACTAAGTTGACCTTTAGTACGGCTTATCATCCTCAGACTGATGGGCAGTCCGAGCGTACTATTCAGATCCTCGAGGATATGCTTCGGGGTTGTGTCCTGGACTTCTGTGGGACGTGGGAGAGGCACTTGCCATTGGTAGAGTTTGCCTACAACAACAGTTTTCAGTCTAGCATCGGTATGGCACCGTTTGAGGCCTTGTATGGCCGACCGTGTAGGTCTCCAGTTTGTTGGGCCGAGGTGGGTGATGCACCTTTGTTGGGTCCGGAATTGGTTAGGGAGACGACGGAGAAAGTCGAGCTTATCCGTAGGAGGCTCGTTACAGCCCAGAGTCGACAAAAGAGTTATGCCGACCGTAGGAGGAGACCTTTGGCGTTTGAAGTAGGTGATCATGTCTTTCTGAAGATATCACCTAGGCGAGGTCTGTTGAGGTTTGGAAAGAGTGGGAAGTTGTCCCCTCGGTTTATTGGTCCTTTTGAGATCCTTGAGAGGATAGGTGAGGTTGCTTATCGGTTAGCCTTACCGCCGCAGTTATCCGGAGTGCATGACGTGTTTCATGTGAGTATGCTTCGGAAGTATGAGCCAGATCCATCACATGTGCTGGATTGGAGCGATTTAGAGGTAGATGAGGATGCCTCGTATGAGGAGAGACCGGTTCGGGTCTTGGATAGGCGGGATCAGGTCCTGCGTGGCAAGACCATTCCTTTGGTGAAAGTCTTGTGGAAACATCACGGAGTGGAGGAAGCCACTTGGGAACGTGAGTTGGAAGTCCGAGAGAAATATCCGGACTTGTTTGTTGATATGTAATCTTATATTTAAATTTTACATCTTGTTGAACTTAAGAGCTTTGATACATGTCTTAAGTTGTGAAACATTGAAAATGTTTTGGTTATTGGAAGTATGTTTTGGAACTTGCCTCATATGGGAGTTGAAAGTGACATTATATGTGTTAAATATATTGTTGAAATTGGAAAGATAGTGCATAATGTTAATGCATGTTGAAAGTACATATGTTGTTTACATATTGTGATATGTCTCTTGTTAAAGGGATGGGATGACCGGGAATGGGTCGAATTGTTGAATGTTAAAGTGTAACATTGATTAAAAGGGAGAAAAACTTGTTTTGAAAACTTGTGCTTAATTTCGGGGACGAAATTCTTTAAGGGGGGGAGGTTATAGCGATCCCGGGTTTACCCTTGTTGTATAGTGATCCGGACATGTGTCCGTGGATGTTGGTAGTTGTTTACTATCTTGTTTACATCCTTTCTTACTTTGTATTTGAGTTATAGGATGTGTTGAGCAGGTTTGTTACAGGTTGGTTGAGTTTAGAAACCAAAACTAGTTGCTCAGATTTTTGGCCTGTACGCTCGAGCGGAGGTGTTGGCGCTCGAGCGTAGATTACATCCTTCCAGTATCTTGTTGTGCAGTGTTGTGAGCTCGAGCGTAGGGTTGGGAGCTCGAGCGGAGGCCTGGTTCTGCAAAAGTGCTGGGCGAGTGCATTCTGCGCTCGAGCGGGAGGTTGGCCGCTCGAGCGGAAGTCTGTGAGTGGCCGCTCGAGCGGGGTGTTTTAAGCTCGAGCGGAAGACTGGGTTTAAGTCCCGAAATTGTGACTTTTCAAATCACTTTTTGCTTTCTCTTCTCTCTCTTACTTTTCCAAAAACACCATTGTTGAGCCTCTCACTCTAGATACTACCTTCTCTCTAGGTTTTGATCTAGTAGGAGTGATTTACTCACCTTTGGCCTTTACAAAAAAGTTGTTGATCGTCGAGGGCTTCATTTTAATCTGAAAATCACGGGTTTTGGAGCACGTTGGGTTTTGTCGTCTTCTCCTTTGGGACTCCGAATTTGAGGTAGGGATATCCTACTCCTCTCTATGGGTTTTGTCTTTAAATTTTGGTATTTTGAGATGTTGGGCTTGGTTTGGTAATTTTGTGAAAGTTTGGGGCTTTTGTGTAATTTTACAAAAGTTGGGGTTTTATTCATAATAAACCTAAATGCATGTTTGGCATAGAAAAATGGAATGATTGTTGAATCATTGATGAAAATGGGACCTAAGGGTTGAAATGGTAATTATGGAAAATGGCCTAATTACATTGTTTAATTAATTGGGATAATTAATTGGTGAGAAATGAGGAAATGAAATGTTGATTGAATATCCATTTGTGCATTTATTTTCTGTTTTAGAAATAACTGCTTGGGGCTATCGGTGGAGGATAGTCGTGATTGTTGTAGACAATGTATGTTGATTAGGCAAATTGAAACTAATCAATGGAATGTGTTATGGAACTTGACAGTTGCTAGAATACATTAATTGTTTGTATTGTGTGATTGTATATAGAACCAATGTGTTTATATGCGTTATGTGTAGAGGAGGAGATAGGGGATGTACTCCGCGGTTTAGGGGAAGATAGGGGATGGACCTCTAAACCGGATAGGTATTTGGAGGAGATAGGGGATGTACTCCGTAGACAGAGCTCATATGCTTGTCTAGAGAAGTGAAGATAGAGCTCATATGCTTATCTTTGTGAAGTGAAGTGTGGATACAGCTTGTATGCTTATCTGTGGACATTGTTGATATACATATCTGTTGTAGAGTGTGGATACAGCTTGTATGCTTATCTGTGGATATTGTTGATATACATATCTGTTGAGAATGTGGATATAGCTTTTATGCTTATCTGAATGTGAGATATAGTTTTTATACATATCTGTGGAAATGATGATAGAGCTAGCATGCTTATCTGTTGAAAAAGGGAAAATGAAAAGTAATTGGGACTTTTAAGTCGTTGACATAAATATGTAATTTATGTGATTGTATCAGTGTTGACCAACTATCAATTGCTAATGTTTTAGTCATTGTCCATGGTTGGTTTAGTGTATTTCTACTGGGCTGTGGCTCACCCTATATGGGAATATCATTTTCAGGTACAGGAAGCATGCCACCTCCAAGGACATAGCTGGGAGGCTTGTGGCGGGCATAGTTTTGTCGCTTTACTTTGATGTATTACATGTAATTTCAAGCCAAGGGCTTAATGTGTAAACGAGTTAGAACTCTTTGTTGTAACCAAGTGTTAACTTGGAAAGCTGTAAGCCCGTAGGGCATTTTGTTATGAGGTTAACATGTAATACTTATGTAATGGAACTCTAAACAATGAAAGAATGTGGTTAGTTTATATGTAAATGTATGTCCTATTAGATGGGTTTATTGTTATTATTTTGAGGGCGTTACAATTACTAAAGTATTTAACTTTAAAATAATATAACTTTTGATTTAAATGTCGGTTTTAAATAAAATTAGTATTTTTAGAATCCCCTCGTCAAGATCTATCAAATAAGATCTATGTTTACTATGAAATTCTTTTTAAAAAAATTAGTATTTTTAGAATCCCCTCGTCAAGATCTATCAAATAAGATCTATGTTTACTATGAAATTCTTTTAAAAAAAATTAGTATTTTTAGAATCCTCTTGTCAAGATCTATCAAATAAGATCTATGTTTACTATGAAATTCTTTTAAAAAAATATTATTACCATTAAAATTAATGTAAACAGTAACATGTAATATGTTACTTTGTCTCACAATAACATGTTACTTTCGTTCATAGTAACATGCTATTTTAATTCGCAGTAACATGTTAGTCTGGCAATATTGTCCAAAAAAAAAGAAGGATATTTTTACTTTGTCCTTACTCAATTATGATTCACAGTGACATGTTACTCTATTAATATTGTCCATGTTACTTAATTATGAGCATCCTCCTTAAGAGGTTTATGAAGTAAAATAAATTGGATTGTCCTTTTCACCAAATAAAGATCCAATGAAAAGATTTGGACTAAATTTACTATTTTTGGGGAATGCCCACGTCTGCTAGAATTTTTCTTCATGTTGTCTAATGTTGGTTTACAACCTTATTCAAATGGAAAGCCCAAACGAAAGTCGAAGGCCCTCATTCAATCTCATTCATGTTGATTTGCGTCCATCTGCCAATCCACTCAATTCGCATCTGCCAATTTGGTGAATGGATGTGGATTGATTTTTTTCAATCTATTAATCCGGCAGATGGATGACGGATTAGAGATTCTCGATCGTAACTGAACCGCGCACACCACTATTATGATGAATTAAGAGTTTTTATTTTTTGAAATATAAAATATCAATCAACTAATGTCATAAATCTTGCTTTAAATACAATGCCTGTCTCTTTACCTATAAAGCCAGATTCCTTATCTCACTAGAAATACATCACTACTACAAAGCAAACCCCACACACTATAATTGCCTCTTCCACGTCTCTCTCACTATTTTTTTTTTATTGCCAAAAATCAATTAATAGTTGTTAAATTAACACACTTATAGGAGTTAGTTTTCTCATCCTTTATAAAGCACTAAATATTTGTCTCATTAATTCATCTCCCTTTAAAAGAGTTGAAACCTAAAGTCTCTACTTACCATCGACTTTAGGATATTGTTGACGAAGACAACATCAAAAATTTTACTTATGTGAAAACAAAAAATTGTATTGATTCACCAAAATTTATGATTTAAATAATTTTACACTAATAAAAATATGTGTTTTACTTAGATAACTGATCAACTTAATGATGGGTGGGTCATAGGTTTTTTTTTTTTTTGAACAGTGTGGGTCATAGGTTGAGCCTTGTTTTAGGTCTTACATCTAACATTAGCTAGTGAAGTAGTAGAGGTCTCTCAAGCAAGTAAGCTAATACCTCATAAGTAGGTCCCAATAAAAGATAAATAACAATAACATGTAAACATCTGTCTCATTAATTAGTTGCCATGTATATTATATAAATATTTTGAAAAGGAGTTGGATTTTCATTAGTTAATAATATGAAATGGAGGGCATTATTCAGGATGGTGGGGTTTATCATAACTTATGTTTCGATAATTTGAATTATTTATTTTGTCGAATACTTTGTATATATTATTCACATAATAAATTAGATTAATTCAATAATCATAGCATATTTAATTTATTATGTTTATCACAATAAATAAATATATAAAATGAATTGTTTATTTCAAAAATGCAATCGTCATTCATTTTTTTGGTGAATCACACTCACCATAATCTGAATTGGAGGGTGTTGTTCGGACCTATGGGGTTCACCATAGATTTCGTTTTGATAATCTGAACTGTTTATTTTGTCGAACACTTCATGAATATTATATAGACAAAAAATTAGATTGATCCAATAATGTTAACCTATTCAATTTATCGAGTTTGTCATAATAAATAAATAAATAAAATGAATATTCTGTTTCAAAAATACGGTCGTTCAAATTTTTTTTTTTTGGTGAATTACACTCACCTCCCTTGAATTTGAAAAAATATACAGTTAACCTCACCCTTTTTATATAATTACACTAACCTCCATCAATTTTTTTAACTCACATAACATTTGTGTCATTTTTTTCTTTATTTTTTAAGAATCTAAGAAGTTTATAGGTTTGGTATTAGTGCGTAAATTAACTTTTTTTAATTAATTTTTTTAACTTCATCAAAAACAAATAAGGATTAGCTTATAAATATGAAATGCTTACATATCTAAGAAAGGATTGTAGAGTAGTAGAAGAAGAAAACTCAAATCAAAATAGGCAACAATAACATTTACAATCCTATCTATAAATATACACCTTTTTGCTGTAACAACTAAGCTTGAAAGGAGTAATAAAACACTTGGCCCATGACATTTGACTGTACATTGACAAAGCCCCCAATTTACTGTCTATATATAGGATTTGGATTAAGAGTGTTTATATAGCGATCCCGGTTTTCCCTTTCTGTAATTGTTGTATTCCAGACTTTGGTTCCGTGGAGTTGGTGGTTGTTTATCTTGTAGTCATCCTTTAATTCCATATGTTTGAGTTTTAGGATGTGTTGGGCGTGTTTCGAATAGGTAGGTTGAGTTTTGGTCTCAAATGTTGTTGCCCAGGTTTTTGGTGTTACGCTCGAGCGGGTCATTCTGCGCTCGAGCGGAGTTCGATTTTTGGTTGTCCGCTCGAGCGGGACTTCTTGCGCTCGAGCAGGTTTTACACACTCCCAGTATTTTGTGCCTCTACAAAAACTTCTACAGGTGTGTTTTTCAAGCTCGAGCGGATTTTCTTACGCTCGAGCGGTAGCACTCGAGCGGGCCTTTTGGCGCTCGAGCTCAAGCGGGTAGTTCTTTTTCTGTAAAGTTCTGGGAGATGAAAATCTACGCTCGAGCGTACTAGTTTTTCGCGCTCGAGCGGATGTATTTTATTCTTGTGTCTTGGCGCTCGAGCAGGCTTTCTTGCACTCGAGCGTGTCCAGATTTTTGTGCTTGACGCTCGAGCGTTCTATTCTCCGCTCGAACGGGTCATGCGTATATCAGTTGGCAGCTGGGCATTTTTGAAATACTTTTCAACTTCACTCTCTCTCTCTTACTTTCTAAAAACACTTTTTGAGAGCCTCTCTCTCTAGAATCTCCCTTCTGTCTAGGGTTTGATCTAGTTAGAGTGTCCCCCTATCCTTCGGCCTTTGTAAAAAGTGTGTTAATCGTCGAGGGTTTCGTTTTGATCTGAGAAATTGTTGATTTGGAGCACTTTGAATTTCTTCATCTTCTCCGTTTGAGCTCTAACTTTGAGGTAGGGATATCCTATTCCATGTTATGAGCTTTGTCTTTAAATTTTGGTATTTCGATATGTTGGGGGTTATTGGGTAATTTCGAGAAAGTTTGGGGCCATTTTGTAATTTTCAAAAGAGGGGGTTTTCAACGTTTAAAACCTTTATGTATGTAATACATTGGAAAATGGACTTGGTGTGGGATTGTTGATGAAAATGGAACCTTAGGGTTGGTATTGAGATTATGGGAAAAAGCCCTAATTGCTATGACAAATTAATTCGTATAATTAATTTTGGGAAATGAGAAATTGAATAGGAAATATTCAAATTAGAATGGTATAGGATTAACGGGTGTAGTTGGATTAATTTATCGCTCACCTAGGCAAATGTTGATAATTTATCCATTTGGTACATTTGTTTTCTGTTTAGAAATAACTGCTTTGGGCTATCGGTGGAGGATAGTCTTGATTGTTGTACACAATGCATGATGATTAGGCAAACTAAAACTAATCAATTGAGTAGGCTATCGAGTATAGCGGTTGATATAATACATCGAAATTGTGTATTGAATGATTGAACATTTATATGATAATTGTTTATATACATTGTGTTGTGTGGGAAGAGATAAGGAATGCACTCCACGGTTTAGGGGAAGATAGGGGATGAACCTCTAAATCGAAGATTGTTTTACATTGATACAGCACTACAATGTGTATCAGTTGTGAAGTATGGAAGTGTTTTGTTATATTGATACAGCACTACAATGTGTATCGTTTGTGAAGTGTAAAAGTGGTTTTATGCGATATTGATACAACACCAAAATGTGTATCTGTCATGAATTTTGAAAGAAATTGAGTGATGAGTTATAATCTCATTACGTTATTTGGGCCAGGTTCTGAGCCTTGTTTTCAAACTGAAAGTTGAATAAGAAATGGAAACTGAAATGTAACTTAGGCATGATTGTCATGAAACTGTAATATGATATGAGTTGGAATATAAGTATGGATCATCTGTTGAATGCTATTGTTTTAGTCATTGTTTATAGTTGGTTTAGTATATTTCTACTAGGCTGTGGTTCACTGTATATGGGACATCATTTTCAGGTACAGGTAGCATGCCACCACCAAGGACGTAGCTTGGGAGGCTTAGTGGCTGGGATTACTTTTGTTGTTTTGTTGTATTACATGTATATCAAGCCAAGGGCTTTCTTTGTATAGAGTTAGCACTCTCTTTTTGTAACCAAGTGTTGACTTGGAAAGTTGTAAGCCCCTAGGGCATTTACTTTTGTTGTGAACATGTAATACATTTTGTAATGATTACTCTGATGGAATATATTTATGCTTTATTCTCTTATGTCTTAGCATGCTATTGTTGGATGATTTATGGGTTTATTTTGAGTGCGTTACAGTTTTGGTTTGGTGGACTTTGAGACTAATTTTGGTGATCAAAATTGTTCACCTTTTAGGACTTATTAAGTAAAATATTTATGTAAAAAAATTAAGATGATCGGATATCGATAGATATATGTTTGAATCAAGGATAGGTCTAATCTTTGGCTCACCCTGGAACTTTTTTTTACTGCTATCATATATTGCTATTATTATATATATGTTCATGAAGTCCTCCCATTATAATTTAAACACCCTGTTACTCCAACTCTAAACACCAAACAAGAAGTTTTTGAATTTAAAAAACAAAAATCACCATAGTTGAGGTTTAAATGGTTTATTTTCGTCAAGATTGAAAAAAGTAGTGTCAAATTGAATTTTTTGGTTTGGTTGGTTGAGAAATTGAAACTGACTTCATGCTATAGTTTAGTTTGGTCAATTTAATATAAATGAGAGATTTATATGAGATTTTATTGAAATTTGTAAGGCCTCAATTGGAAATAAATGAAGAAAAATGGTGAAATATAAATATATATGATAAATATTGATATGTAGTTTCTTTTATATAATTTATAAAAATTTAAGATTTAAAATGTCTACCCTAATAAATATTTTTAGAGTCGCCACTGGTTTGAATCATATTTGTTTAAAAAATGAGCAACAAATATAATTTCAAAAATAGCAATTCATTTTTTATAATATAAATGTGATTCACACATGTAATTATCAATGTCTAATTATCTTGATTTTTTTCATAAATATTTTGGTCAATGAATATTAAAACATGAACGGTTCGGTTCATTGGGATCGGCCCCAAAATGGTCCACCAAATCCAAACATTTTCTCAAATTAAGATGATCAACTTGAAAGAATCTAAACTCATATATATATATATATATATCAAGCTACTTCTAATATTATTTTATAATTTTTTACAAAATATTAAGGGAAAATTGATTTTTAGTGAAATAGTGGAGAAAAAATTTCATTTTTTGGTGGTACAATTTTTTTGTGTGTCTAGTGTAAGTCCATTCGTGTGTTTGGTATAAATATTATCATCACAAAAAAAATATCACTAATTTTTAACTTTTAGCCTCAGTTTAAAAAATTCATCACGGAAAAACGTCACTACTTGCAAGTTTTAGCAACAATTTATAAAAACTGTAACAAAAAAATCACTAAATGTCATTTTTTAGCTACATGCAAAAAATCGCCACAAAAAAATATTTTTAGCAACAATTTTACTATGACTTATTTTCAATAGGACTTGATAGAAATTAAGTCTAACTATTAGAACTTGTTGGTAGTTTACCCAAAAAGAAATCTATATTGCAATTATTTTATAAATATCCCATTGAATTATAATTTTTCCAAACATTGCTCTGATTTTTAATGTGGGATTTGGTCAAAGTCCCTTTATAATAAAACTTTAATGCATTTTTGACAAGCTCAAAAAGTTTTCCTTGAAAGATCCAACGTATACCACTATTACTAAATTATTAAACTTTAAAATAATATAACTTTTGATCCAAACGTCGATTTTTAATAAAATTAATATTTTTAGAATTCTCTTATCAAGATCTAGCAAATAAGATCCATGTTAATTATAAAATTCTTAAAAATAAATAAATATTATTACCATTAAAATTGATGTAAACAGTAACATGTAATATGTTACTCTGTCTCATAATAACATATTATTTTGGTTCACAACAACATGTTATTTTGATTCGCAATAACATGTTACTGTGACAATATTGTCCAAGAAAAAAAGAAGATATTTTTATTTTGTTGTTACTCAATTATGCGCATCCTCTTTACGAGATTTATGAAGTAAAATAAATTAAATTGTCATTTTCACCTAACAAAGATCTAATAGAAGGGTTTAAACTAAATTTCACATTTTTGGGGAATGCCCACGTTGCCAGAATTTTTCTTCATGTTGTCTAATGTTGGTTTACAACCTCACTCAATTGGAAAGCCCAAACGAAAGTCGAAGCGCCCCCCCCCCCCCCCAAAAAAAAAAAAAAAATTCAACTAGTTACCAACAATAGAAAAAGAGATTAATGTTTAATTACTAATTGGGTAAATCTATTTTGCAGTTAACTAAATTATTCATTGAAAATGATATGAAAGACAAAATTGATTATATAAGCTTAATAAGTAATGTTGTAGTTAAAAATGTAAGAAATGTAATATTGAAGTGATGATATTTTGTTGCATTTAGATTAATTTGTACTAATATATGGCTTTATTTTTTATTTGGTATTTTTTTCCCCTTTGTTTTATACTGAGTCTTGCTAAGCCATGAAATAAAAAAATCAAATTATTTTATTTATATCTTTTTAAGTTCTTGTAATAATTTGTAAAGATCTTAATCTATCTAAGCAAAGTTTGGGTTACACTCATTTTGAATTGTAAATAAGAGGAAACTGAACTTAAAACACTTACAATATTTGAAATTGTCTAACAGAGACTACAACTATTGATCTACATGAAAAAAATAATAATAAATAAATAAATAAATAAATAAATTTGAATTTTAGAATAATCAATGATTATTTTATTGATTACTTGAAAAATTCAAAGCTTTTCTTATGTGATCTCCTCCTTTTTTTTTTTTTTAAATTTTTTTTAATTTTTATATATATTTTAAAAAAAGGTAAACAAAGAAATTGAGCTACAATGGCAAATTAGCATCACTAAAGACCACATGGGCTAAAAGAGGTGGCACCTCTTCCATCCAAACTTTCAACCCAGACCAAGCCTTAGACAACCGAGAAAGAGAGTGTGCTGCCTGCCTTATTACCAGCATTTGGAGTATGAGAAACGCACAGTCCGAAGCAATAAAAGCAATGAAAGGAGCAGGGGAGCAATAAAAGCAATTAATGTGGTCCCAAACAATCACAGAGGACAATTTTTGCTAATCAATAACAATAACAAATTCTATTATTAGTTGTTCTAGGTTCTCAGCTGAAAGTAAGTCCTCTGCCAAAGTTAGTATCTCTCATAACTACATCTATACTTTGTAAAGCACAAAAGAATAGTTGTCCTAGTATCATTTGTTAGAATATTTTAATAAAAATAATATTATATTAAGTACATTCATTATATTCATAGTTAAGTATTAAAAATACTTAATATGTTTAATTCCAAAACTTTTTTAATGTTTATTATTGATAATTGTGCTATAAAGTGGTTTGACTTAAAAACTTCTATGAATAAATTATAATTATAATCCTTAAAATTTAACACCATTTTTTATTAAGTTCTTAAAATTTTTATTTTGTCATTTTAAATTTTAAATTATTAAATTCGAATCAATTTAGTCTTGAAAACAATATAAAAATAGAATATAAACCTAAAAGTTAACAACAATTAAGTTAACAATTATTATAAAAACACACATGCGGAGAATAATTACATTAACAAATTAAAAGTTGGGACCAATCATAATTTTACATAATTTTTAGGCTTATGTTCTTTTTTTATAGGGTTAATTGATGATAAATCCAATATAAGGAGAATATAAGGCATTAGGTTCAAGAGAGATTTTTTGTTAATAAGAGGTTCACGCTTTGTGAAATAGTTTAGTGAGAGTTCTTGGAAAACATTTTGTTTCCAATTTACCCTTGGACTTTTTTTTATCTGTTTCGCTTCTTGTTGACTCTCTGTTGAAATTATTTTTATCTATTGAAATTATTTTTATCTATTAAAAATCCTATCTGTTCAAATTTTTTATCTGTTGAATTTATTTTTTTATCTATTCAAATTTTTTATTTGTTGAAATTTTTATCTGTTCAAAAATTTTTTAGGTGTTCAAATTTTTTATCTGTTCAATATTTTTTTATTTTTTTTATCAACTATTAAAATTTTTTACCTGTTCATTTTCTATTCAAACGACAAATCATCATAGAAGAAACCTTCTGGCCAACTTCTCATCAGAGACCTCCATTGAAGACTTGGTATCTCTCTCTCACTAATATGTGAATCTAGCAACAAAGGTGAAAGAGATTAAAAGAAATTATATGTATATAAACCCCTCTCTCTTTTTTCCTAAATTCTTAGATGAATGAATTTGATTTTTGTATTTCAGCCCAGGCAAGCAGGTTTATTCCATGGCAGTTGTCCATGGCCACCAACACCTTAATCTCAAACTTCCTTAGACAACTGTCCACTCTTCCCCTTACCCCTCCCACCAGCACCTCCAACTTCCCACTCCTCCCCCTTCTCAATCACTGTTGTCGGTCTAGAAAAACTCTAGGCCTTTGACCATGGCAACGGCGACATAGTCTACTAGGTCCGCCACAAGCAGACCTTCGCCATCTATGCTGTGCACACCACCATTGATGAACACATTGCTGCAACTGAGATCTTTTTGAATAATACTGATGGGTCGCTTTACACACCAAAAATAAATACTAAATTGTACCAAATTCCTTAGAATAATGGTAAATCCAGGTATCAATTCACAGGGACAATTGTGAAATTAAACTAATTTAATTATTAAATTCCTAAATTAATTTTGATCAAAGAGATGATTGTTCATAAACTAATAATAATTAAAATACTAAGAGATTAAACTAGCAATTAAAAGTAAAACAGGAATTATTGATTTTAGGGAAAACCTAGGGTAATGAATTCACCACTAGTTACATAAATAAGGTCTCAATTTGAAAATCAATTATGCTATGGTTCGAACCAAATAATACTTCGCAACTACAAGTTCGAAGCATTGATCAAGAGAATTATCACGTTCAATGTATAGGCACGAACCATTTCAAGTAGCACAAGTTGTTCACTTTAAACTAGGATAGCAAAACAACTCGTCCCTCGTAGTATGGCTCGTCTCATATCTTGAATATGAAAGAATAGAAAACCATTGCATGGAAAGCATTCAACAATCACAGAAAGAAGAATACTTGATGAAATAATGGCTAATTGAATACCATACAACTTGTTCAAACCATTACATAATCAACAATCCCAAAAAAAAAAAAAAATCATATTTACTTGGCTAGGGTTTCATCAAACCCCAAAAATAGAAGCCTAACCACTGATGGAGGAGTGGGAAGAGGTAGAAGAAGAGGAAACCCCCATGAAAGATGTTCTTGAAGCTTAGAACCCTCCTTTCCAAACCCTAGCCTCTCCTCTCTTTTGAAATATTTCGAAACCCTAGAACAACCTATTTTTCTTCTTTTTATTCTCAGCAAAACGAGCTCAAAATTCAGGGCATGTGTCCCTAGGTAGGCCGCTTGAGCACAGACAATTTCTGCTCTAGCTGTGGTGGGCCGCACGTGTGTTAAAGTCTGGCCTCATGTGCGGTAAGGTGGCAAGCCAAGAATTTGCACTACTTGCGCAGAGAATCTGCTTTTGTGCCACTTTTCACCTGAATTTGTGTGTTGCTTGCCAAATTTGTACAAGTGCACAAAACACATCATTTTCGCCAAATAAACAAACTTCAAATACTACAAATGTAACTTAAGTGGCCTTAATGTGATACCTTTTGGCCTACATCACATACTCCAACTTACATTTTGTTAGTCCTCAAGCAAAACAAAAGGAATAAGAAAAATCTAAGGAATTGTGTGTTGTTCCTCTATCAACTTATGTTCAATACATATATATACACATGTTATATAAACAAGTGTCCATGACAAACACTTTTAGTAACAAATCAAGATTTTACAAAACACCTCCATCATGACAATAATTGTACTTTTTCCCCCTCAGAAAAAAACAATGATGTTGAAATTCATAACAATATGATATCGCCTTAAACTCTTACTCATCAAAATATTTTTATTACAATGAGTTACAGTGGTGAGCAAGAAGATGGTGAAACAAAAATTACGAAAGATCTATTTATTTATAATAAAAAAATTTGTAGATGATAAAATCAAGTGATTACGATTATTGAATGAATCTCATTTTTTTATAAATGATTTACACAATTCATAATTAATATTGCAATAGTCTTAATTAAAGATCACATTTTGAAGATGTACCAAAGAATTTTCCTAAAATCTAATACTAACAAATATAAAATAAAATGTCGAAATATACATGGGAATCATTTAATTGACAATCCAATCCAAGTCCTTGCTAAAAAGAGAGAGAGCCACGAAGACAATTCTCGCTCAGGAACCATGAAGCACCATCCACCACATGCCTTCCACCTACAACTTGTAATCTACTATAATTGTATTTGGAATTCAATTCAGATTGACTTTCTAAAATTCTTAAGGTGGGTGGGTTCATAATGTCCTCTTATTTGCACTTTAATCATTTTTCCATGCAACTATTACATGTATATTTTAAAGAATGCACCAACAACAGTGTAGTCAATACCCTTCATTTTAAGGGTGTCATTGAAGAGTTGCTTCACTTGGAATACTAATATCATAATGCAAACTCAAATAAATATATAAATAAATAAATAAATAAATAAATACAATAAAATAAGTAATAACTCTAATGAATGCATTTTTTTAGTAATTTTTTCTTTTTAAAATTTTTTAAAAAATTTGATGTATTTAATAATTGTTAAAAAAAAATTACTTTTTTTTTAGTCATTTTAAACTTGCATTTTAGTGATATATTTGAGTGAGATATGATTCAAATCGTTCAATGTATCATTTCTATAAAAAAAAATTACATTAATTGGATATCGATAATCACTTAATCAGAATACATTTCTGTCAACGGTAAATATAATTTTTAAAATAATCTGTAACAAAGTCCATTCAAAATCAATTTAAACTATTTAAATTCATAAAAGCATTTAAATAAGTTGAATCTTCTGAACCAAATTAAAATTCAAGTTTGAATAGTTAAATAAATGATCGAGAGAAGAGAGAAGAGTGAGAGAAAGGGAGGGGGATGGAAGGGACCACACATGAGAGAGACACCTGAGAAATCTTTAGAAAAAAAAGGGAAGGAAAGAGAGTGAGAAAGTGAAAAAATTTTGGGACCACTTTTTATTATTATTATTTTTATATATTTATATATCACTTACACTTATATCAAATTAAGTTTTTATCGAAATTTTCATCAAATCAAGACAAAAATAAGTTTTTCATGAGATTTTATGAAAAATGTTTTCAGAGATAAATTTAAAACTTTTAGAAGGAATTTAATGAAAATTTTAAGGGAGGATCACAACATTTAATTTTTCACTAAACTACTAGTTAAATTTGAAAAGAAGTCATTACAACATCCCATATCAAATCAAGTTTTTAATCAATTTTTTGGTTGGAAAAATTTTAATTTTGTTTAAATTTTTTTTTAAAAATGTAGATAAATAATAAAATTTATAAATATTAATTATTAAAATCATAATTTTTACCCTAAAATTGTAATAATTTTTTAGAAGTATCACTGTGATATATATATTTTTTATATTATTCAAATTTGATGTTACTTATGCGATTATGACCCTAGACCCTACTCTACTTGCAGGATATGTTTGCTCAATTTGATAAAAATAATTCTATCATAATAATAGGTAACCTATGGTAGTTGCACCACGTAGCTTAAATGGTGTGTCTTGTGAAGTCAGTGTACACAATTAAGGTTTGCCCCTCATCTTACTTCGGATAAACTGACATTAGGTAGTTGATTTTAAAGTTAGCGGAGGACAAATTTAGAGGGTTTATTCATTAACCAAAAAAAATAGATAACCTAGATTCTACCATAATTGATATTAGGGGTGCTCGCGGTTCGATTGCGGCCGAAAAACCTCTAATTCGCCATCTGTCCGCCGAATTAGCAAATTGAAAAAAATCAATCCACATCTGTCTGCCGGATTGGCAAATGCGGATTGAGCGGACTGGCGAATCGGTTTGGCGGTTTAAATTTTTACAAATTTTAAACATAATACAACAACTTGTTAACATTTTTTTTTTGGATAACAATCCAACTCAATATAACCAAAAGATTATCAAGTAAATTGTCAAATATCAATAATAAATACATATAAGAAAACTATGCATTATCAAAACTATTTCATTACTTTTTTTTTATTCAAAAACTATTTAATTTGATATTTAAAAAAAATTACAAAATTAAGCCTTACATTTTTTACACAAAAACACTAAATATCAACACTTGTCATTTGATAAAAAGATTTCTAAATTGAAAACACAACAGAATATCTACATTTTTTTTCAATTGAAAATAACAACAGAATATCTAAATAAATCGAAAACTCAAAATCTTACAAATTACTAGGGGTGCTTGCGGTTTGACGGTTCGGTTGCGGCTAATGAAACCTCAAATCCGCTATTCGTCCAAATCGAGGTGGATTGAAAAAAATTGATCTGCAACCATCCGCTCGTCATCACGCATCCGTCCAAAATGCGGAGGATCGATTCAGTTCGGTTGGTTTGGGCAGATCGGAACATCCACTGAGCACCCCTAATTGATATGTTAATAGCCTAGACAAAATGCCGTTTGGCAATTATCTTTTTGAGTTGACTTTTTAGCTATTTTAACTCGGGTTAAAAAATTCTTTTGCATTGTTTTTTTTTTTTTTTTACTTTTGTGAGATTAAAAATGAAATGATTATGGTTTGAATGTAACATTTTGTCTTAGTAATTTTTTTGTCTATTTTGTCTTTTTTGGCTAATTTAACCCCAAACCATAATACCAAAATTAGATTGTATTTGGATTAATGATTTGAGAGAAAATTTATGTATGAAAAGAAAAAAGGGCAAGGAAAAAGTGAAAATAATAAGAATTACTTTTTTTGGAGGGTGACTAATAACTTTAATTTCATTTACTTTTCTGTGACCTTTTATTTTTCCTCCACAAATCTCTTTAAAAATTCTTAATCTAAATAAAGCATTTAAAAGTTTTAAGAATTAAGTGAAAGAGATTTAATTTATCACTAAATAATTAATATACAGAGCATGATTTTCTAAGCTGTCATTATATATCCTTTATTTTATTTAATCAATTTATTAAAGATTTAGAAGAATGAACTGATCAAAATTTGCAATTATTCATTTCCAAACACAAAACAAATGCAAAATTATTAGAACACTCCCTCTAAATTAAAACTTCAATGTAATTATTGAAATCACGTGATAGCCTGATGGGTTTAGCTAGCAACTTGTGTGATTGCTACCGTGTACCTCAAACTATTTAAAAGAGCATAATCTTTTGGAAACTTATGAATCCAAAGTTATAGCGATCCCGGGTTTACCCTTGTTATATAGTGATCCGGACACGTGACCGTGGATGTTGATAGTTGTTTATTATCTTGTTTACATCCTTTCTTACTTTGAATTTGAGTTATAGGATGTGTTGAGCGGGTTTGTTACAGGTTGGTTGAGTTTAGAAACCAAAACTAGTTGCCCAGATTTTTGGCCTGTACGCTCGAGCGTAGGTGTTGGCGCTCGAGCGTAGATTACATCCATCCAGTATCTTGTTGTGCAGTGTTGTGAGCTCGAGCGTAGGGTTGGGAGCTCGAGCGGAGGCCGGGTTCTGCAACAGTGCTGGGCGAGAGCATTCTACGCTCGAGCGGGAAGTTGGCCGCTCGAGCGGAAGTCTGTGAGTGGCCGCTCGAGCGGGGTGTTTTACGCTCGAGCGGAAGACTGGGTTAAAGTCCCGAATTTGTGACTCTTTAAATCACTTTTTCACTTTCTCTTCTCTCTCTTACTTTTCCAAAATCACCATTGTTGAGCCTCTCACTCTAGACTCTACCTTCTCTCTAGGTTTTGATCTAGTAGGAGTGATTTACTCACCTTTGGCCTTTACAAAAAAGTTGTTGATCGTCGAGGGCTTCATTTTAATCTGAAAATCTCGGGTTTTGGAGCACGTTGGGTTTTGTCGTCTTCTCCTTTGGGACTCCGAATTTGAGGTAGGGATAACCTACTCCTCTCTATGGGTTTTGTCTTTAAATTTTGGTATTTTGAGATGTTGGGCTTGGTTTGGTAATCTTGTGAAGGTTTTGGGCTTTTGTGTAATTTTACAAAAGTTGGGGTTTTATTCATAATAAACCTAGATGCATGTTTGGCATAGAAAAAAATGGAATGATTGTTGAATCATTGATGAAAATGGGACCTAAGGGTTGAAATAGTAATTATGGAAAATGGCCTAATTACATTGTTTAATTAATTGGGATAATTAATTGGTGAGAAATGAGGAAATGAAATGTTGATTGAATATCCATTTGTGCATTTATTTTCTGTTTTAGAAATAACTGCTTTGGGCTATCGGTGGAGGATAGTCGAGATTGTTGTAGACAATGCATGATGATTAGGTAAACGGAAACTAATCAATGGAATGTGTCATGGAACTTGACGGTTGATAGAATACATTAATTGTGTGTATTGTGTGATTGTATATAGAACCAATGTGTTTATATACGTTATGTGTAGAGGAGGAGATAGGGGATGTACTCCGCGGTTTAGGGGAAGATAGGGGATGTACCTCTAAACCGGATAGGTATTGGGAGGAGATAGGGGATGAACTCCGTAGACAGAGCTCATATGCTTGTCTAGAGAAGTGAAGATAGAGCTCATATGCTTATCTTTGTGAAGTGTGGATACAGCTTGTATGCTTATCTGTGGATATTGTTGATATACATATCTGTTGAGAATGTGGATATAGCTTTTATGCTTATCTGAATGTGAGATATAGTTTTTATACATATCTGTGGAAATGATGATAGAGCTAGCATGCTGATCTGTTGAAAAAGGGAAAATGAAAAGTAATTGGGACTTGTAAGTCGTTGACATAAATATGTAATTTATGTGATTGTATCAGTGTTGACCAACTATCAATTGCTAATGTTTTAGTCATTGTTCATGGTTGGTTTAGTGTATTTCTACTGGGCTGTGGCTCACCCTATATGGGAATATCATTTTCAGGTACAGGAAGCATGCCACCTCCAAGGACATAGCTGGGAGGCTAGTGGCGGGCATAGTTTTGCCGTTTTACTTTTGATGTATTAGATGTTACTTCAAGCCAAGGGCTTAATGTGTAAACGAGTTAGAACTCTTTGTTGTAACCAAGTGTTGACTTGGAAAGCTGTAAGCCCGTAGGGCATTTTGTTTTGATGTTAACATGTAATAAAGGAATGTGGTTAGTTTATATGTAAATGCATGTCTTACCTGATGGGTTTATTGTTATTTTTTTGAGGGCGTTACAACTTGGTATCAGAGCGTACCGGGTTCGAATACTTTGGGTACGTGGGAAGTGATTAGTATCACAATGGGTTTGTCTCGCTTGATAGAGACTTAGATGTAGTATCATATGTGATGTGCTTAAATGCTAACATGCTTATGTGATTATGTGGGTATGGGATTTAATTTCTAGGATGTTGAGTGGATCCTTGAGTTTCTGGGAGTCTTGTTGTAAAAGCACTTGATCAATGCTATTTCTAACCGGAACTCTAGTAACGTCTCGGGACTATCATTATCCGGAAATGAAATTCGTAAGTGCTTACGTGTTTATGTGCTTATGTGGAGTGAATTACAGTTGTCCATGCATTAGGACGTGAGTGTTTAGTTTTGGCACACTTATGAATGTGTTAACGTTCTGTGTTGCCTTTATTAGGATGTCAGGACGAGGAAGAGGTGCTAGACGTGGTAGACCTGCGAGGCAGGAAGTACCGTTACAGGGTGAGATTCCGGCAGTGCAGGAGGGGGTTGGGCAGGCCACTGTGGCCGAGCCAGTGGGTCAGCAGGCTATGGGTGCCTTGGCCAGAGAGTTAGCAGGAGCTTTGGGTATCCTTAGAGCTGGGAATCAGGCAGCTGAGACAGGGCCTTCCTTCTTGAAGAGGGAGTTCTTTCGGTGTAATCCGGACGAGTTTATCGGGGATCCTAAAGAGTCGCTTAAGGCAGATGAATGGCTCGAACAGACAACGAAGACGTTTGAGATGCTTGGCATCGAGGACGGAGCACTGAAAGTGACCTTGGCATCCTTCCAGCTGAAGGGAGATGCGGGTCAATGGTGGAAGTACGAGAAGGCTCGTGTTGGTGGTACTTGGGAGGCGTTTGTGAATGCTTTTCAGGAGAGGTTTTTATCAGCAGCAGCTAGGGAGAAGCTGAGAGATCAGTTTAGCCGGCTTAATCAGCAAGGCTTGTCAGTGGCCGAGTTTGAGGCTACTTTTACCAGTCTGTCTAGGTTTGCACCTGAACTGGTGGCGTCTGAGGAACGCCGTTGCTATGAGTTTGAGCGGAAGTTGAGGCGGGGCCTCAAGTTGAGAGTTGGAGGGTCTTATATCCGAGAGTACAGACACCTGGTAGATGCTGCAGCTCATATGGAGCTTATGATGCAGGAGGAGGATGAGGGGCAGAGAGGCTCCAAGAGGAGCCAAGATAGTCAGAGTGATGGCAGGAGGCAGAGGGGTTCTAACCCTCAGCAGTCGCAGGGTGGTGTTGCTAGATCGACCTTCCCAGTGCCGAGTGTGGGCTCAGGGAGAGGTGGTCAGGGGGACTTCACTTGTTACAAGTGTGGCCAGCTGGGTCACAAGGTATCTGTTTGCCCGCAGAAGGGTGGGGGTCAGAAAGCTGCTTCTTCTTCAGCTAGACCGCAGAGTCAGAGTTTGGGCAGGGGGCAGCTCTTGACTTGTTATCAGTGTGGACAACCTGGGCATATGAAGAGGTTTTGCCCACAGTTGAGTGCCACTTCGGGAGCGTCTGGTTCTAGGCAGACGCAGGGTTTTCAGCCAGCTCAGTCTGTGCAGGCCTCGAGGGCCAATCCGGGAGCTTCGTCATCCCAGTCTGTGCAGCAGTCTTTTGCTCCGAGAGGTGAGCAGGTAGACCAGGGGCCTACGGGGCGCGTGTATGCTGTTACCGCGCAGGATTTAGTACCGGCTCCATCAGTGGTGAGAGGTACTTTTCTGTTTTGCAACTCAGTTGCTAATGTGTTGATAGACACGGGTGCATCTCATTCTTTTGTATCTGCTGCATTTGCATCTGTTTTGGAATTGGAGTTAGCACAGTTAGCATCTCCTATTTGTGTGGTATCACCTTTGGGTGGTGAGTTGATTCTGAAACAGGGTGTTAGAGGATGTGATATAGAGGTCGCCGACTATAGGCTTCCTTTTCCGTTTGTTGTCATGCCCATGAAGGGTTTTGATGTTATTTTGGGTATGGACTGGCTATCGTCATACCGGGCTGTTATTGATTGCTACCGCCAGAGGGTTACATTGTGTACCTTGAGCGGGGAGTGGTTCCATTTCTTGGGAGACCGGGTTGGTAGTGTTTTGCCACCGGGGTATGATTCGCGAGGGCGAAGTGAGCTTAGTGGTCTACTCGCTAGCTTTGAGAGTAGTGAGTGTGTTGAGACACAGATTGTGTTACCAAGGGTGGTTTGTGAGTATTCGGATGTCTTTCCCGAAGATCTTGTTAGTTTGCCACCTCACCGAGAGATAGAGTTCTCTATTGATTTAGTGCCTGGTACGGCGCCGATTTCTATGGCACCTTACCGTTTTGCTCCAGCAGAGTTGGTTGAGTTGAAAGTTCAGCTCCAGGAATTGCTAGAGAAGGGTTTTGTTCGCCCTAGTGTTTCGCCGTGGGGAGCACCGGCACTCTTTGTTAAAAAGAAAGATGGTGCCTTGAGATTGTGTATAGACTACCGAAAGTTGAATCGGGCTACGGTTAAAAATAAGTATCCTATGCCCCGTATAGATGATTTGTTTGACCAGTTGAAGGGTTCCCGTTGTTTCTCTAAGATAGACTTGAGATCGGGTTACCATCAGTTGAGGGTCAGGGAGGAAGATATTCCTAAGACGGCATTCCGTACGCGGTATGGCCATTACGAGTTTCTGGTGATGCCATTTGGGCTTACCAATGCACCGGCAGTCTTTATGGACTTGATGAACCGGATTTTCCGGGAGTTCTTAGACCGATTTGTGGTCGTCTTTGTGGACGACATCCTTATCTATTCGCCTTCAGAGGAGGAGCACGAGGAACACTTGAGAGTGGTGCTTGAATTGCTTAGAGCCCATAGGCTGTATGCCAAGTTTGGGAAGTGTGAGTTCTGGCTGGGGGAAGTCAAATTCTTAGGCCATGTGGTATCCGGGGAAGGGGTGTCTGTTGATACATCCAAGGTTGAGGCAGTGCAAGATTGGGCACAGCCTAAGAGTGTATTTGAGATCCGCAGTTTTCTGGGATTGGCTGGGTATTACCGTCGGTTTGTGAAAGATTTCTCCAGGTTAGCGTCACCGTTGACTAGACTGACTCGGAAGGGAGTCAAGTTTGTGTGGAGTGAGACTTGTGAAAAGTCGTTCCTAGAGTTGAAAGTTAGATTGACCACCGCTCCGGTGTTGATTATTCCGGAGAGAGGGTTGGGTTATGCGGTTTATTGTGATGCCTCACGAGAGGGTTTGGGCTGTGTGTTGATGCAAGAGGGGAAAGTGGTAGCTTATGGCTCACGTCAGTTGAAAATACACGAGAAGAATTACCCCACACACGACCTAGAGTTAGCAGCTGTGATCTTTGCCTTGAAAATCTGGAGGCACTACCTTTATGGTGAGAGGTTCGAGGTATTCTCGGATCATAAGAGTTTGAAGTATCTGTTTACACAGAAAGACTTGAATTTGAGGCAGAGGAGATGGATGGAGTTCATCGAGGATTATGATTTTGAGTTGCATTATCATCCGGGAAAGGCCAATGTTGTGGCCGATGCCCTTAGTAGGAAAACCTTTAGTGATGTAGCTTGTATAGCCATCCGGGAATGGGAGATGTTGGGAGCACTTGGCGAGTTTGATTTGCTACTGGGCGAATCTGTTGAGGCTGCGGCCTTGTTTTCTGTTGTTGCGCAGCCTACACTTGTGATTAGAGTGTTAGAGGCACAGAGAGGTGACCTTGAGGTAGAATCCCTCCGAGAGAAGATCTCCAGTGGGAAAGTTGAGAAGGGTTTGACGGTGTATCCCGACCTGAGTGTGAGATACCGAGACCGTTTGTTTGTACCGGAGTCTTGCCGAGAGGAAGTACTCCGAGAGTTTCACCATTCGCGCCTTGCGGTGCATCCGGGAGGTACTAAGATGTATCAGGATTTGGGTCGCCAGTTTTGGTGGCGGGGTATGAAAAGAGATGTGGCTGTTTTTGTATCGAAGTGCCTTACTTGCCAGCAAGTGAAGGCCGAGCATCAGAGGCCAGCGGGTTTGTTGCAACCCTTGCCTATTGCCGAGTGGAAGTGGGAGCATGTTACTATGGACTTCGTTGTAGGTCTTCCGAGGACTCAGCGGGGTAGTGATGCTATTTGGGTGGTTGTAGACCGGTTGACTAAGTCGGCGCACTTTATTCCTATGCGCGTGAGAGATTCGGTAGATCATCTTGCCGATTTGTACATTCGGGATGTAGTGAGATTGCACGGGGTCCCAGTGACGATCGTCTCAGATAGAGATCCTCGTTTTACTGCTAGGTTGTGGCAGAGTTTGCAGAGTGCCTTGGGCACTAAGTTGACCTTTAGTACGGCTTATCATCCTCAGACTGACGGGCAGTCCGAGCGTACTATTCAGATCCTCGAGGATATGCTTCGGGGTTGTGTCCTTGATTTCTGTGGGACGTGGGAGAGGCACTTGCCATTGGTAGAGTTTGCCTACAACAACAGTTTTCAGTCTAGCATCGGTATGGCACCGTTTGAGGCCTTGTATGGTCGACCGTGTAGGTCTCCAGTTTGTTGGGCCGAGGTGGGTGATGCACCTTTGTTGGGTCCAGAGTTGGTTAGGGAGACGACGGAGAAAGTTGAGCTTATCCGTAGGAGGCTTGTTACAGCCCAGAGTCGGCAGAAATCTTATGCTGACCGTAGGAGGAAGCCTTTGGCGTTTGAGGTGGGTGATCATGTCTTTCTGAAGATATCACCTAGACGAGGCTTGATGAGGTTTGGGAAGAGTGGGAAGTTATCCCCTCGGTTTATTGGTCCTTTTGAGATCCTTGAGAGGATTGGTGAGGTTGCTTATCGGTTAGCCTTACCGCCGCAGTTGTCCGGAGTGCATGACGTGTTTCATGTGAGTATGCTTCGGAAGTATGAGCCAGATCCATCACATGTGCTGGATTGGAGCGATTTAGAGGTAGATGAGGATGCCTCGTATGAGGAGAGACCGGTTCGGGTCTTGGATAGGCGGGATCAGGTCCTGCGTGGTAAGACCATTCCTTTGGTGAAAGTCTTGTGGAAACATCACGGAGTGGAGGAAGCCACTTGGGAACGTGAGTTGGAAGTCCGTGAGAAATATCCGGACTTGTTTGTTGATGTGTGATCTCGTATTTAAATTTTACATTATGTTGAACTTAAGAGCTTTTAAATATGTCTTAAGTTGTAAAACATTGAGAATGTTTTGATTATTGGAAGCATGTTTTGGAACTTGCCTCATATGGTAATTGGATGTAACACTATATATGTGAATATATTGTTGACATTGGAAAGTTAGTGCATAATGTTGGTGCATGTTAATAATACATATGTTGTTTACATATTGTGATATGTCTCTTGTTAAAGGGATGGGATGACCGGTAATGGGTCGAATTGTTGAATGTTAAAATGTAACATTGTTTAAAATGGAGGAAAACTTGTTTTTGAAAACTTGTGTTTAATTTCGGGGACGAAATTCTTTAAGGGAGGGAGGTTATAGCGATCCCAGGTTTACCCTTGTTATATAGTGATCCGGACACGTGACCGTGGATGTTGATAGTTGTTTATTATCTTGTTTACATCCTTTCTTACTTTGAATTTGAGTTATAGGATGTGTTGAGCGGGTTTGTTACAGGTTGGTTGAGTTTAGAAACCAAAACTAGTTGCCCAGATTTTTGGCCTGTACGCTCGAGCGTAGGTGTTGGCGCTCGAGCGTAGATTACATCCATCCAGTATCTTGTTGTGCAGTGTTGTGAGCTCGAGCGTAGGGTTGGGAGCTCGAGCGGAGGCCGGGTTCTGCAACAGTGCTGGGCGAGAGCATTCTACGCTCGAGCGGGAAGTTGGCCGCTCGAGCGGAAGTCTGTGAGTGGCCGCTCGAGCGGGGTGTTTTACGCTCGAGCGGAAGACTGGGTTAAAGTCCCGAATTTGTGACTCTTTAAATCACTTTTTCACTTTCTCTTCTCTCTCTTACTTTTCCAAAATCACCATTGTTGAGCCTCTCACTCTAGACTCTACCTTCTCTCTAGGTTTTGATCTAGTAGGAGTGATTTACTCACCTTTGGCCTTTACAAAAAAGTTGTTGATCGTCGAGGGCTTCATTTTAATCTGAAAATCTCGGGTTTTGGAGCACGTTGGGTTTTGTCGTCTTCTCCTTTGGGACTCCGAATTTGAGGTAGGGATAACCTACTCCTCTCTATGGGTTTTGTCTTTAAATTTTGGTATTTTGAGATGTTGGGCTTGGTTTGGTAATCTTGTGAAGGTTTTGGGCTTTTGTGTAATTTTACAAAAGTTGAGGTTTTATTCATAATAAACCTAGATGCATGTTTGGCATAGAAAAAAATGGAATGATTGTTGAATCATTGATGAAAATGGGACCTAAGGGTTGAAATAGTAATTATGGAAAATGGCCTAATTACATTGTTTAATTAATTGGGATAATTAATTGGTGAGAAATGAGGAAATGAAATGTTGATTGAATATCCATTTGTGCATTTATTTTCTGTTTTAGAAATAACTGCTTTGGGCTATCGGTGGAGGATAGTCGAGATTGTTGTAGACAATGCATGATGATTAGGTAAACGGAAACTAATCAATGGAATGTGTCATGGAACTTGACGGTTGATAGAATACATTAATTGTGTGTATTGTGTGATTGTATATAGAACCAATGTGTTTATATACGTTATGTGTAGAGGAGGAGATAGGGGATGTACTCCGCGGTTTAGGGGAAGATAGGGGATGTACCTCTAAACCGGATAGGTATTGGGAGGAGATAGGGGATGAACTCCGTAGACAGAACTCATATGCTTGTCTAGAGAAGTGAAGATAGAGCTCATATGCTTATCTTTGTGAAGTGTGGATACAGCTTGTATGCTTATCTGTGGATATTGTTGATATACATATCTGTTGAGAATGTGGATATAGCTTTTATGCTTATCTGAATGTGAGATATAGTTTTTATACATATCTGTGGAAATGATGATAGAGCTAGCATGCTGATCTGTTGAAAAAGGGAAAATGAAAAGTAATTGGGACTTGTAAGTCGTTGACATAAATATGTAATTTATGTGATTGTATCAGTGTTGACCAACTATCAATTGCTAATGTTTTAGTCATTGTTCATGGTTGGTTTAGTGTATTTCTACTGGGCTGTGGCTCACCCTATATGGGAATATCATTTTCAGGTACAGGAAGCATGCCACCTCCAAGGACATAGCTGGGAGGCTAGTGGCGGGCATAGTTTTGCCGTTTTACTTTTGATGTATTAGATGTTACTTCAAGCCAAGGGCTTAATGTGTAAACGAGTTAGAACTCTTTGTTGTAACCAAGTGTTGACTTGGAAAGCTGTAAGCCCGTAGGGCATTTTGTTTTGATGTTAACATGTAATAAAGGAATGTGGTTAGTTTATATGTAAATGCATGTCTTACCTGATGGGTTTATTGTTATTTTTTTGAGGGCGTTACAAAAGTCCTCAAATTCGAGCAGCTAATCTCTCACCTCTTTTTAGAAATTTTGTGATTTCTATCAAGTGGTAGGGGTGTTGTAGCTATTCCAGGTCAAACGTTCATATCCTCGCCCATAGGTATAAAACTATATGTTGTTCTTACATGTATCAAAAAACAAAGTATTTTTTATCTTTAAAAAATATTTTCTTGTGTGTGTTTAAATTAGTATCAAAATTTGGTTGGTATTGTTAATAAAATTTTACGAGCATTACACATACTGAAGAAATAGAATTAGATAATTTGAATAATTGCACTTTGCTACAAATTATAATAGAACAAAATAATATATTAATTAAATTATAAAAAAAATTTAACAAAAAATTTAAAAGCAATCAATAAGAAATTATAAACGAAATCTGCTAGATAAAAGGCTTATATTTTAAGTAGATAGGGCCTTTTACGAATTTATAATACTTATGAATTTATATTTTATTTTTATAAACCTTTCAAGGGCTAAATAGATTTGAATTAAATATTTTAGGAACTTAATAAATTTAACTGATAGTTTAGAGACTAAATAAATTTTAATTGATATACTTTAAGGACTAAATAGACTCAATTGATAATTCTAGAATTAAGTCAACAATTTGGTGATAGTTTAGGAGTAAAAAGTGTAATGAACCCTTATTTTTATTTTAAATAAATTAAGTTTATTTTTTATTTTATTTTAATTTGTTTCAAACAAGTTTCAATTGAATCGATAAACAAATATATAGTATGAATTTATCGAGTGAGTTCAAATTGAAAACCCGACCCTACCTGATCCCCCGACCCGATTTGAGCGTTTTTTTCTCAAAAAATATCCCCAACGGAATGGGGATGGTATTTAAAAATCAATCCCCAATCAGTTTCTGGCCGGGGACGGGGATATGTGTCCCAGCCCCGTACCCGGCCCGTCCCCGTTGATCCCTGAAGTGAAATTACCATTTTATCCCCATATATATATATAAACCAAACCCTCCTCTCACACTCACACTCGCCGCGTCTCTCATCTCCCTCCCCCTCACTCTCTCTATCCATCTCCCTCTCCCTCACTCACTCACTCACTCACTCTTATTTCTCTCTCATTCTCTCACTTCTCGTCGTCATCATCATCATCATCCAGATCCACCACCATGAAGCCACCGATCTAACAGATTGTGGTCCGTGAACCGTCAAACCACCGATCTGAACAACTCTCTCTCTCTCTATATATATATATGTGTGTGTGTGTGTATAATGAACAAATCTGTTGTTGTTGATGAACAAATGTTTTTTTTTTTTTATATTTTTTATTTATTTATTTTTTTAAGTTGATGATTGTTGTTCATATATAGATTACATTTTTTGATGATTGTTATTCTATATATAGATCTGTATATGTGTTCTAGATCTGTTGTTGATTGTTGTCCATATATATACAGATTAAATTTTTTTAGATCTGTTGTTGATTGTGTGTTCTAGATCTGCTGTTGATTGTTGTCCATATACAGATTATTATTATTATTATTATTTGTTGAACAGATGTCTGTGTGTGTTGTGAACAAGTCTGTCGGGGATTTTTCTGGGTCAGGGAAACCTGATCCCCGTTAGGGGGCAGGGGTGGGGGAGGTGATGCCTTCCTCGTCGGGGATTGGGGCCGGGGACGGGAATTTTTTAATCTTCGGGGATCGGGGATGGGGAGTGTCATCTCGGCCCGGCCCATTGCCATTCCTACCAATCACCTCCAATCCTTTTCGAGTTTGAAATGTATAAAGAGATTTTTAATCACTCTATATGATTATTGTGTTATCAAAAATAATTTTTGAATTTTCAAAAATATTTCAATACATAATATTTTAGAAAGTTGTTATGGCGTGTACATTTAAAAAGATAAATGTTGTCATGGTGTATACACGCCATCACAATATATATAACATAATCACAACAACTCATAAGTGTGTAACATTTATACTATATCATTCATAATATAATTATAATGGTTCATAATTTTTACTTTCACTTTCGCTTTGATTTTCATATCATAAATTTAATATTGTTAATTTTTAGAAACAATTAATAAAACATCCCTTTCCAACTTTTGGTAGTAGGATATATATATTTTTTCTTATGAGTTAAGATTTCTCAATAATATTATTAGAAAAATTTCAATTTGTCACAAAGAAATTTATTTTATGTGAAGAGTTGAAATTTCTTTATGAAGACAAATTTCTTTGCGCTGAAATTTCTCTGTGAAAATGTTGAGGAACTTTAACTATTATAATAATGTTACATATCTTTTATTTTATAAAATTTTAATATCATGAATCTTAAAGTAAAAACCCATAATTTTTACCACAAAATAACATTGCACATAACAAATATTTTTATCTTTTGTCATAGAAAATTCATTCATTTCTCATGATGTGTAAATATTATATAATTGATATTATTATTGTATTAATGTCAGATTTTATCAATTGGTGAGCTTTGTGATGCTTATTATCCTATTTAATGGAGCTGCTAGCATTGATGTTAAACCTGTCAGGTGTTAACATTTGTGTTAGTTGTGGCTGGAAAAAATCTAGAAATCCCCTAGATGTTGATTTGTGATTATGTATCAATTTTAAGTAGAATATAACAATCCCAATCAAACAATCAAGACAAAGAGACACAACGATTTTACGTGGAAAAACTACAATTGGACACCTCCAATTGTGATAAAAAAACCACGGGCAACAGCCACAAGAACAATCCACTAAGAAGATTTAAAGGAATTACACAGGTATACTCTCAATTATCTAGCGAATCCACAACGCCTAATTGAACCAACCTCTATGTGCCTCTTCCAACCCCATCTTCACCACGGAATTATCTTTCTGATGAGCCACTCCGGATTCCACCAAAGCTTCAGGCTCGAATTTTTCAGAATCCACAACTGAAGAACAACTCTCTCTTTTGTGTAAAACAAACAAACCTTTGATGCACTCTCTTTAAATCATGAGTTGAAGACTCAATAAAAACATCAAAGAAAACAAACAAAATATCTCCAGATATAAACCTTAAGAACCAAAAAGAAGATCTGGAGGACTTCAATCAATTTCCTTAGTTTTGGGAGAAAACCAAGTATTATAAAGAACCAAAAGTAATCCTAGATTGGGAAGAAAACAAACTCCTTGAGAAATCCGGATTCTGAGGCTCGCTTGAGCGAAGCTTTTCTGGCTCGAGCGAGGAGTGTATTTTTCATGATTTCTACTAGTGCCTTGGCTCGAGCGACGGATCCTTGGCTCGAGCGACGAATACACTCTTTCAGGTTTTTGTATGGACGCAATCCCTGGCTCGAGCGCGCATTCCTTGGATCGAGCGAGCAAGCCCTAGCTCGAGCGAGAACTCCTTGGCTCGAGCGAGCAACGACGGACATGCAATTTTGAATGCAATTTTACATTTTGCTTCGGCCGCGAGCTGACCGGACAGCTCGATCCCCATAATAATCAGCGAAGTGGCAATCTTGAAAGCATTAACATCACAAACTTCTCTGAATGGCACAATTCGGGTTTGGATTCGCATCTAACAACTCATAACCTCACTGAAATAAAAAATGCGAAAATAAATACACCTAAAAGGAGTTTTGTCGAACGGGATTGCCAAGAATAAAAACCTAACAGTGGCGAATGTCATTGTTGAACTAAAAATATTATAATATTCATTTTTGAAAAAGCAACCCCAAACAATATCATATTACTGTCGCCAACAGTATAGTGGAGTGGGAACCACTCTACTTTTTGTATTATTTATTTATTTATTTTATTTATTTATATATATTTGTATATCTTTAATACATTTTAATATTGTTATTGTACTACCATTCAATCTTTAAATTAACAAATTTTTAATACATATTTTTGAATTTTATTTTTATTATTTTTATCATATAATATATTTTATTACATAATTTTAATTAATCTATTATAGATGCTCTTATAAAAAGTTATTAAAGAGAATAATTAAAAATATGAAAATTAAATGCGAAGGACCCCTTAAGACAAGATTATGGGAGGGGACCACAGTTCTGCCTTATAAATATTGAGGCGAGGTAATGAAAATTCTTAAACACTCATATCTTTTTATGCAAACTGATAGGTACATATAGTTCTGTCCTATAAATATTGGGACTAGTTATGGAAATTCATAAAAACTCATATCTATTTTATGCAAACTGATAGGTGCAAATTTTTTTAATGAATATGGATGGGAGTGGTTATTGTGTGCCAATTTGAAAAATCATTTGCTGGAAGGGCTTTTGAGTGTTGACTTGCATCAATTGCAATGGGTTTGATTAATGAGCTAACAAAACACATTTTTTTTGATTGGTGGATATTGGTGAGATTTATGACATCAATACACTTTCATCTAAAAATTATTATTTTATTTACATTTATGATTAAAATAATTCATAATATTTCGTTAGAAATATTTGTTTAATTTTTACAATTTTTTTTTATAATTTGTAACTTTCATTTTATTATGTTCTTAAATTTTATCACAGCCATAGATTTTGGACTAAATCATTTCGGAAAAAATGTATAAAAAAAAAAAATTACATGAAAATAAAAAATTTAAAAACTGTAAATGATATTTGCACAATTCAAAAAGAAGACGGGTGGGAGGTGAATTGATAGAAAAAAAAATAATAAGAACACTGTTATTTAAGCCCAAAAATTAGACTCACATCATAGATTCAGTGATGTGTCAAGAAGATGATTGGTTGATAATTAAATATTCTCTAATTATCAACCAATTATCTTTGTGACATATCACTAAATCTAAAGAATAGATCTAAAAAGTGGATTTATATATTATTTTTCAAAAAATAATAATAATAAGAAGATAAATTTTTTTAAAAAAATGTATAAAAGGGTATTTCAATCCCATTAGAAAAAACTTATTGTTTAATACAATACGTTTATAATCGTTGTTTCTTTCTATAATAGTGGGATGGGAGTAACTACTCATATTTATTACATTCTTAACAAATGCCTTAAGAATACTTATTAAAACTCATCATAAATTGTTCACATACATTAAAAAAAAAAAAAATAATGTGTAAGCAAATTTATTTCCCTTTTGACTATTATGTAGTTATAGCTTATACAAAACTCAGGTTATCTAGGTATATTTCATTATGTAGTATTTATTTAGAATTGACTATTTATGTGTGCTTTGGAAAGTGCATTTTAAGGGCTTTTTTTTTTTTTTTAGCGAATTTGTTTTCTAAAATTATTTAAAAAAAAAGTAGGTTTCTAGATTCAGTTCGACAACACGAATTAGAATATTAATTTAAAAAAAAAAATCAGAAAAGACAAAATAATCAAAATAAGCAATATTTTTTTGACTTATTTTCGTCTTTATTATTTTTTTATACAATTTTTCAGGAGTATATACTTTTTAGATTCATCTCGATAAGACAGATCGAACAAGTAAAAAAAAAATTAACATTAAAAAAAATCACTAAAGATAAAAAAAAAAAATTTGATTTTTTTGGAAGATTGACCAATAAGTCCCATATTTTGGACTTATGATTCATATAGTCTCATATTTTTTCTTGTAATCCATTTAGTCCTTTTGGATGTGTAATAACTTATTTGTTTGTCACATTGGAGTGTTACATTTGGGGAGTTACGTTATAATGTTACGTTTGCAAAAAAGTACACTAAGGAGGTTTTTAGTGTGTTAGTGTAATATTGGAGTGTTACATTTGGAAAAAGTACACTAAAGAGTTTTTTAAAGCGTTGTTGAAGTGTTACATTTGAAGAGTTTTTTAGTGTGTTACGTTGAAGGAGTGTTACGTTTGTGAAAAGTACATTGATGAGTTTTTTAGTGTAGAGTGCAACGTTGGAGGAGTTTTTGAGTGTGTTACGTTGGAGAAGTGTTACGTTTGTGAAAAGTTCACTAAGAAGTTTTTTTAGTATAGCGTGCAACGTTGGAGTTATAGCGATCCCGGTTTTTCTTTTTGTGCTTAACTGTAATCTGGATTCGGTTTCGTAAGGGTGCTGTTGTCTTATCCTCTTTCTATCCCTTTCTTTTTGTGTTCGAGCTTTGGGTTATGTTGGGCGAGTTGCGAATAAGTTGGTTGTGTTTTAAAACATAAAATCTTTGCCCAGTTTTTGGTCTCTCCGCTCGAGCAGCGCTTTTGACGCTCGAGCGGGACTTTGTTGTTGCTTGTCCGCTCGAGCGGGGGGTGTTGATGCTCGAGCGGGGAAATCACCCATCCAGTATTTCTCCTGCAGTGGTAGACGCTCGAGCGGGGGATTAGCCGCTCGAGCGGGTGTTTGTGCCTGACACTCGAGCGGGCACCATGTCTGTAAAAGTTCTGGGAGAGTGCATCCGCCGCTCGAGCGGGGGATTGGACGCTTGAGCGGGGATCTGTGAGTGACGCTCGAGCGGGGCTTTTGCCGCTCGAGCGGGGCGACTTTTATATAAAGCCGAGATCCGACCTTTTTGTTCACTTTTCAACATCCTTTCTCTCTCTTACTTTTCCAAAAAGCTATTTTGAGAGTTCCTCTCACTAAAACCCTAACTTCTCTCTTAGGATTGATCTAGTAAGAGTTTTTTTCTCACCTTGGGCCTTTACAAAAGTTGTGTTGATCGTCGACGGCTATCTTTTAATCTGAAAATTTCAGGATTTGGAGCATTTTCGTTTCTTCATCTCCTTCGTTGGGTCCCATCACTTGAGGTAGGGATAACCTACTCCATCTTATGAGCTTTGTCTTTGAGTTTTAGCATTTTGATATGTTGGGGGTTGTTGGGTAATTTTGAGAAAGTTTGGGCCTTTGTGTAATTTTACAAAAGTTGAGGTTTTAAATATATAAACCTATATGCATGTTAGGCATAGAGAAATGAGATTAATGTTGGGACATTGATGGAAATGGAACCTTAGGGTTGTTTTGTGAATTTTGGTAATTTATCCTAATTGGTTTAATTAATTAGTGCATATAATTAATTGAAGAAAACGAGGAATTGAGTTGAGAATGTTGAAATCGGGAACGTATGGAACTAAAGAGTGTAGTTGAATCTTTTATTGCTCGTCTAGTTGGAATGTTGATATATTATCTATTTGTGCATTTATTTCCTGCTCAGAAATAATTACTTTGGGCTACCGGTGGAGGGTAGTGTTGATTGTTGTAGACAACGCATGATGATTAGGCAAACTAAAACTAATCAATTGGATGTGCCATAGAGTATGACGGTTGATAGAATACATTAACTTTATGTATTGGTGGATTGTGCATGTGACCAATGTGTTTATATGCATTATGTGTAGACGGTTGTTAGAATACATTAACTTTATGTATTGATTGATTGTGTATGTGATTCTGTGTTTATATGTATTACTTGTGTATGAGAGGAGATGGGGGATGTACTCCACGGTTTAGGAGAAGATGGGGGATGTACCTCTAAACTGGTTAATGGTTAAGGGAAGATGGGGGATGGACCCAGGGATGCAGCTCATATGCTCTCCCATCGTAGTGATGATACAGCTCATATGCTTATCTGTTGAAGTGTTGATACAGCTCATATGCTTATCTATTGGAATGTTGATACAGCTCATATGCTTATCTGTTGTAGTATTGATAGAGCTCATATGCTTATCTATTGGAATGTTGATACAGCTCATATGCTTATCTGTTGTAGTGTTGATAGAGCTCATATGCTTATCTATTGGAGTGTTGATACAGCTCATATGCTTATCTGTTGTAGTATTGATAGAGCTCCTATGCTTATCTGTTGTAGTAGTGATATAGCTCATATGCTTATCTATTGAAAAGTTTGTTTGATTTGATATAGCACTAAAATGTATATCATCATCGTTTGTGAAGTATAGGAGTAGTTTATGTGTTACTGATACAACACCAAAATGTGTATCCCCTTTGAATTTCGAAAGTGTTCTAGTGATGAACTATAATCTCATCAAATGTTTGGGCTAGAGTACTGAGCCTTGTTTCCAAATTTAAAGCTAAATACGAAATGAAAGGTGAATGGTAACATAGACTTAACCGTCACGGGATTGTAAAATGATGTAAATGGAAGTGTAAGTGTTGACCATCAATCAGTTGCTAATCTTTTAGTCATTACTCATAGTTGGTTTAGTATATTTCTACTGGGCTGTGGCTCACCCTATATGGGGACATCATTTTCAGGTGCAGGTAACTTGCCACCTTTGAGGACGTAGCTTGGGAGGCTAGGGGCTGACAGACCTTCTTGTTGTTTTGTTTCTTTGATGTATTACATGTAATCTCAAGCCAAGGGCTTAATATGCATTTGAGTTAGTACTCTTTCTTTTTGTAACCAAGCGCTGACTTGGAAAGCTGTAAGCCCGTAGGGTATTTACTATTGTTGTTAACTTGTAATACTGCTGTAAGAACTACTCTGATGAATAAAAGTGTTGATTTCTCTTGTATCAGTGTATGTCTAAAGCGATGGGTTTTATGTATTTTTTGAGGGCGTTACAACTGGAGTATTACAGTTCGAAAAAGTATACTAAAAAGTCTTTTAGTGTGTTACGTTGGAGTGTTAAGGTTGTCAAAAGTACATTGAGGAGTTTTTTTTTACGTTGGAGGAGTTTTTCAATGTATTACGTTGGAGGAGTGTTACGTTTGTAAAAACTACACTAAGAAATTTTTTAGTATGTTACGTTAAAGTATTGAAATGTTACGTTTGGAAAAAATAGATTAAGGGGTCTTTTAGTGTGTTACGTTACAGTGTTAGAGGAGTCTTTTAGTGCTACGTTGGAGTAGTGTTACGTTTTTTATAAGTACACTATAAAATTTTTTAGTGTGTTATGTTGTTACATTGAAGTAATGAAAATGTGCCCAAAAATTGGATTCAACTTCCCTAAGATGGCATCCCCTAATAAGGAAGGGTAGAAAGGTCTACCAAATCATACCAAAATTTTAAAATAGAATCTCATGGTAAAATTGTTAAAAGAAAGAGGACCTATTAGTGTATTAGAAAATTGATGGGATTGTTTTGAGTAATTGATTCTCATATAGGACTTTCTGATAATTTTCCCGATTCCCCCTCCTCCTCCCCCAAAAAAAATTAGCTATGAATTATTCCAATTGGATGCAGACTTATTTGTGTGAGCAAGATAACGCTTGGCCCTATTTGTGTGTGGCCCCATTTAGAGAGAGAGCTCTAATAGCTCTAATTTGAATATGGACCCCATTTAATGTTTTTTATTTTTTATTTTTAGAGCTCTAATTTTAAGGGGATGAATCATTGTTGATTTAGCTATAGATGAAGTTATAGCTTGCACATGTTACCTAGGTAGGGATTGGTTATATTTAAAAAAAAAAAAAAGAGAGGGGGGGGGGATTGGTTTTGCTGCAGTCAACAGTGATACTGTTCGTGTTGTTGATGATGTGTCCCAATAAAGACTTGCCACATGACAACAATGCCTCCACTGCAGCCCACGCTTGCCTCCACAATCTATTGCACAAGATGACCAAAATCTGATAGCAAATACTTGCTCCCTTGAATAGCCTTGACAATGGACAACGTATAAGTTTCTGTTGTTTCTAATACTGTTTCTTTAATAGTTCTCCAAATAATGTATTTTATGATAGAATAATATACAAATAGAATTTATGTGATCATTTTATTTTTAATCAAAACATTCATTATTATAATTATAGTTTTAAAAATGTTATGGATACATTATTCTAAGCTATTTCTGTTTAAATTTTCTAGTTACAAATCATTTATCATGGTATCACTAGCCAATTAAATCTTGTAAATATATTTAGGATTAAGTAAACAACTATTGTCTCTCTGGCTTATTGAACTATATAATCTTTGCAACTGCGATGTAAGAACTCTCACATTATTTAGTGGTACCATCACATGATTTCATTGCTATATTTATACCCAATCATTAAAGAAGTTTTAACTAAAGTTTATCCACTTTTAATTGATAGCATGAAAAGCCTAACATAACTTGCCTATTGCCTTCTTCTCGACTCCTCGAATCCACACATTCTCCACACGTTCCCTTTTCGGGGTTTTCCTCTTTTTAATCAAAAGGTAATTTAATGCTCAGAAAGATAGAAAGTGTGTTGCAAAAAGAAAGATGTGAAATTGATATATATATATATATATATATATATATAAAACCCTCAATCTAAATGAGCTTCACAGTGCAATTACACTGGTTTAAGGTAATTACAATTTTTTTGGATTAAATATTCTCGTGAAAGCTTCACCTTCATTATTCTACCAGCTTATATATGGATGCGAGTTTGATGAGGGGATTGGTTATCCTCTAGTTTTCCTTTTCTCTGGGTGCTTTTGCTTTAAAATGTTTGCTCAACCTATATGCTTATGCTTTACAGATAGTACTAACAAGTGACAAAATGAAAACTTTGTTTAATCTCTAATGTTGTTATAAGTAGCTGAATTTTGTTCAACCTATATGAGAGGGTAATTTCTGTGTAAATTGGGCCGAGTTGGGTAATGGGCCATTCTGTGGGCCACAGTAAGGACTGAGTAAAAGGGCCTTGAAGTTAGCCCGGTCCAAAGGAGCTTTGTTGTTAGCTCGGTCGGCATGGTCAGAGCGGCAACATTTTGCTTGGTCAAACCAGACTGAGCCGAGGTATTGTGGGCCTTTACTCAGGGCCTTGATATTGAATAGCTCGGTCGAGGCACGTTATGGATAACGTGGTTTCAACAGGCAACCGAGGTACAACCGTATGAAAACTTAGCTAGCTTGACGTTGTGCATTGGAGCGCCAAACTTGGTTAGCTCGGTATTAAATGAACAGCCCAGTTGGAGTGTCAAACCGAGGCGCGCGCAGTAAAAGGAAGAACCAAGCTAGTTAGAGCTCGGTCTAGTCTGCGGCTTTAGCATGGCCATGTTATCTTGGTCGTATTGACATCCAACCGCGGTAGAACCATCTCACTTGGTTTAAGCAGTGAGGGGGGTGTTGAAGGTTAAGCATTATCTTTCAGGAATGTGATTCCTAGGAGGACTCTACATGGAGGAGTAAGAGTCCTACTCGGATTGTGCCACGCGAAACCTATAAAAGCTCACAACATCACCTATGGAGAGGTAACACAACTTTGATTCTCGAATACACAGAGCTTTTGTCTATTTGTCTATTTTGCTAACTTAGGCATCGGAGAGGTATCCGGCACACACCCGCCGACTAGCTCACGTTTGTGTTTTCAAGGAGTAAAGTGAAGACATTTGGAGGAGCGCAGACTTGATCAACAGGATTATACGAGAAGATTATTTCTTGCTCGTACAATTGGTGCTGTCTGTGGGAATCACAGAAAGAACAAAATCTCTTGATCAAAGTTTTCCTTGCTAGATTAGACGCAATGGCACACAATGAGGATTTGTCGCAGTCCGCCATTGACGGGCAAACCCCGGAGGGAGGTGGGAGGCGTAAAGGCTTGCCTTCCATCCCTCCCATGGCAGATCTAGAGCCCCAGCGACAGAATCCCTGGAGGGATGCAAGGGGAAGGCAGGGTAACAGCCCCCGTCGCTCATCAAGTCCTGATAGGTAGAGGAGGAGGATCGACCCTCAAGCTTTGGAGGATCGGGTAAAGGAGCAGGATGAGTTAATTAGGAAAATGGCGGCGGACATGGAATTGATGAAGCGCCAGATAAAAGGGAAAGGGGTGGCGACAGGAGAGGGGTACAAAAGCAATCCGCCTCCTCGCCACTCTGAAGATCGTGGTAGGCATACCACGCCATCGCAAGCAGAGAGTAAAAGCCTCAGGACAGGCGACACTCAATCAAGGACTTCCAGAACTTGTTACTCCAGGTCTGAGAGAACGAGATCATTGAGGTTTTACACTGAGGGAAGTACCTATCGGCCCTCACATATGCACCAGACATCATCCAGGCAAATAGAGTTGCCTAGATCGTCTGACTTACGGATTGTGCTTGAAGAAAGGGCACGGCGGAAGGACATGCCAGGGCACACGACCCGCATAGAATTTCAGCCCTTTAGTGGTTGGCTCCTCGGACGCACGGAAGCGTCGAGGTAGGAATGCCAATACTGTACATTGCCTACGAACCAACAGATAAAGCATTGGCAAGGCTACATAGCTCGCCGTTTGTTCCGGCGATTGAGAACGCACCCTTACCTTCAGGCTTCATCCAGCCTAAATTTATGACTTACGAGGGGAAGACAGACCCTTACATGCACCTAAGCCACTTTCGCCAGGTCATGGCATTATACCGGTGGAACAAGGCTTTGATGTGCATCCTATTCCCATCCAGCCTTGGCGACCGTTTAACCTGGTTCGAAAGGCTATCAGAAGACGGCATAGCCTCCTGGGCACAATTAGCAGAGGCGTTCGTGACAAGGTTTAGAACGAACACCAAGACGCCAATAGAAATCGATCAGCTACTCTCCATTGACATGGGCGACAAGGAGACGTTGAGATCCTACAACAGTCGTTATTGGGAGACCTTCAACCAGATAGGAGATTTCTCCACAAATCTCGCCATCGCGCAATGCAAAAGTGGTCTTCCAGTCGGAAATAGGCTGAGGGACTCAGTTACCATGACGCCCCCCCTCACAATGGAAGCCTTAATTGAGAGAGTACACCAGCACATTCGGGTGGAGGAGGATGTCGCCCGTGCTAATACAAAGTCTGGAACAACTGCAATACCAGATAAAAAGACTTCGGCAAAAGTCAACACAGTAGAACGTCCAAGCAAGAACGGGCGAGGCAGGCGTGACAACGGAGAAGACTAAGATAAAAGATGGTTGAGAGTCCGCACTGCCATTACCACGGTATTCAAGAAACCAACCTACCGAATTCTCAGCGAGATACGTGATGAACCTTTCATCAGATGGCCAGCTAAGCTGGGAGAAGCGCAAAAGGACTACGACGAAAGATCTTGGTGCACCTTCCATAAGGAAAAGGGGCACCGCACTGAAAATTGCACGCCGTTGAGACAACATTTGGAGGAGTTAGTGGCAGCTGGGCATCTGGACAAGTACATTGAGGGAGGGACGCAGCCAGCCCCCCAAAACCACGATCACCCAGACGGAACGCCGATCGACGCCCCACCTCAAGGCGTGATAAACGTAATACATGGGGTATTCGAGCATGAGCGAGTATGCGAGCTCAAGGGAATGATAAAGAAGGCTGAGCACTTAAGGGAGGTATTAAGTGTGCAGCCCCCCATTAAAAATGGGAGAACGGAGGCCACGAATGTCATGTCTTTTTCAGACAGAGACTTGGCAAGGATATATTGCCCTCACAATGATGCACTGGTCGTCACTCTCCGCATCAAGGATTTCGACGTCAAGCGAATTTTGATTGACCAAGGGAGCTCATGTGAGATAATGTACTATGAAACTTTCAAACAATTGAAACTGGAGGACGAAGACTTGGCACCTGCCGTATCTCCCCTGATCGGATTCATCTCAATGCCAGAGTGGCCAGTCGGCAAGATTATCTTCCCAGTCAGAGCAGGAAGGATGACGAAACAAGTGGAATTCTGGGTATTGAAAGTCCCTTCCACTTACAACATCTTGGGAAGGACATGGCTGCATGCCATGCGATCGGTAGTGTCAACCTACCACCAAGTAATGCGGTTCCCCAACGAAGCCGGAGTAATTAAGGAGGTCTTTGGTGACCAAATTATGTCCAAGCAATGCTTTACCACAGTAAATGGCAGCCGAGCTGCCAAAGGGTTTGTTCAGATGGTGGAAGAACTAGAGAGCAATGAATTGTTTGCGGATGTTGGCAAAGCCGCTGAACAGAAGGCAGTGGAAGACTTGGTACAGGTAAGGATAGATGAAAAGGACCCAGAGAAGTTCTTTCTGCTTGGCTCATCTACGTCTAGCACCGAGAGAATAGAGGTCATGGAATTCTTGACCTCTAAGATCGAAGTGTTTGCCTGGACGCCGTATGACATGCCTGGCATTGACCCAAACTTCATCTGTCACCAATTGAATGTCCACACAACTGCAAGACCAATCATACAGCACACTCGCAAATCAGCACTCCACCACGCCGAGATAGTGGCAGAAGAAGTGGGAAACCTTCTAGGGGCAAGAGCTATCAGAGAGGTGCACTATCCCAAGTGGATATCCAACACACTAGTGGTGCCAAAGAAGAATGGAAAATGGCGTGTCTGCGTGGACTACAAAACAGTCAACAAGGCATACCCAAAGGACAGCTTCCCTTTGCCACGGATAAACCAACTGGTAGATCTAACGGCAAGACACAATCGACTTAGCTTTCTTGATGCGTACAGAGGTTACCATCAGATCGCTATGTATGAACCAGACCAGGAGGTCACATCCTTTACAACACCAAGAGGACTGTATTGCTACAAGGTCATGCCCTTTGGCCTAAAAAACGTAGGGGTAACATTCCAGCGGATGATGACCAAGATGTTTAAGTCATTGTTAGGCAGAACAATGGAGGCTTACATCGACGATATGGTAGTCAAAAGCAAGGATGAGAATGACCATCTCAAGGACCTAGGTGAGATGTTTCAGATCCTAAAGAAGCACAAATTGCGCCTTAATGCATCTAAATGCGCGTTTGGTGTAGGATCAACCAAATTCCTGGTCTTCCTAGTGACCAACCGAGGAATAGAGGCAGACCCTTCCCAGATCAAAGCAATTCAGGACCTAGAGAGACCCAACTCAATAAAAGAAGTACAACATCTCACCAGCATAGTAGCTGCGCTAAACCGATTCATAAGTCGGTCGTCAGACAGATGTCGACCATTCTTTCAAGCATTAAAGGCCAAATTTGAGTGGGAAGAAGAATGCGACCGCGCCCTAAAAAGTTTGAAGGAATACATGTCTTCTCCACCGCTGCTAGTGACCCCAATACCTGGAGAAAAACTATTTTTGTACTTAGCAGTTTCGCAGCACGCAATTAGCTCAGTGTTGGTCCGAGCGGAAGGAATCCAACATCTGCCCATCTTTTATGTCAGCAAGACATTGCTGGGCGCAGAAACCAGGTACTTACCTTTGGAAAAACTGGCCTTAGCCTTGATGATGGCCTTAAGGAAGTTGTTGCACTACTTTCACACCCACACCATAATTGTCCTCACAACTTTTCTATTAAAAGCTTTGTTTGAGAGGGCGAACTTTTTTGGGCGAATCTTGAAATGGGCGGTAGAATTGGGACAGTTTGACATCAAGTTTCAACCCAGAACCGTGATAAAAGCCCAAGCTTTGGCAGACTTTGTCGCAAAATTCACACCAGGAAGTTATCACATCTGCCCAGTTGACTTAACGGGTACAACCGAAATAGGGATGGAAAGTGGCGCCGGAATAGTGCAACCTCTAATGCAGGATACCTAGCCACCTCCCAGAATAGACCAGAGTGAACAAAAGGAGAGAGAGACAAACCATGCTGCACCAAGCAAAGACCCATCGACAAATAAAGACTTGGTACAATCAGATAGCAAGGGGCAAACAGTAAGTGTGGACTTTGAAGAAAACACCAGCAACACTCAGGACCCCAAGGCATCATCCGATCCCTCTACTTGCTGGAAGCTGTTCGTCAAAGAGATGTGGAAGCTCTTTGTGGATGGAGCATCCAACAGGCATGGAGCAGGACTCGGCATAGTCCTCATCTCATCAAATGGCCTAGTAGTAGAACAGGCAGTCAACCTTGGCTTCCCAGCATCAAACAATGAAGCAGAGTATGAAGCGCTTCTGGCAAGACTAAAATCAGCACTCTACATGAAGGCCACCGAGCTAGTGGTTTACAGTGACTCACAGCTGGTGGTAAACCAAATTTCAGGCGACTACGAAGCAAAGGATGAAAGGATGGCTAAGTACCAAGAGTTAGTCAGAAAAGAGATCATGAAGTTCGAAGTAGTGTGGATAGAGCAGATTGGCAGAGAAGAAAACAGCAGAGCAGATGAACTAGTAGGCTTTGCTTCAATGGCAGATACATCCATCCCACATCCATTACTAATCGACTTCCTACCCAGACCAAGCATTGAAGAACCCGAAGTAGAAGAAATATGTTGCGCCGAACTAGGCCCTTCATGGATGGATCCATCATAGTGTTCCTAAAAGACGGCATTTTACCCGAAGAGAAGAAGGAGGCCAACAAGATAAGGGCAAAGTCACAGCAATTTTGGCTCTCTCCATCAATGGCCTTGTACAAGAAATCCTTCACAGGACCTTACCTGAAGTGTGTCCATCCCAGCAAGGTCGAAGCATTCCTGTTCGAGATTCACGAAAGTGTATGCGGAAGCCACCAAGGGGGAAAATCATTGGCTTACAGGGCAATTTCGCAGGGATATTGGTGGCCTTATATGCAAGCAGATTCGGAGAAGTATGTGAAAAAGTGCGAGAAATGTCAGGAGTTTGCACACCAAATACATCTGCCAGCCAGAGAGCTTCTACCATTAACTAACCCGTGGCCCTTTGTAATGTGGGGCCTGGACATAGTAGGACCACTCCCAACAGCACCCGGTAACAGAAAGTTCTTCCTTGCAGCAACAGACTACTTCACAAAGTGGTTGGAAGTAGAAGCACTAGCATCAATAAAGGAGAAAGATGTGAAGAAGTTCGTCTGGCAGAATATAATCACTTGGTTTGGCATACCCAAGGCACTGATATCAGACAACGGCACCTAGTTCGATGGCAAAGTTTTTAGAGGCTTTTGTGAGGAGTACAAGATAGAATTCTACAACTCTACACCAGCATACCCCCAAGCAAATGGCTAGGCAGAAGCATCAAACAAAGTTGTCTTGGATGGATTGAAGAAAAGGTTAGAGAAAGCAAAAGGAAAGTGGGCTGAGGAGCTTCCTTATGTTTTATGGGCCTACCGTACCACACCTCGACGATCAACGGGAGAAACACCATTCTCCTTAGCCTACGGCATGGAAGCAGTAATCCCACTGGAAGTCGGCCTCCCCACCATTCGAAGCGAAAATTTTGATCCAGACTTAAATAGAGAAACCATCGCATTAGAGCTCGACCTTGCAGAAGAAAGAAGAGACAGAGCACTGGTTCACATCGCCTCATACCAACAGGAGTTATCCAGGAAATACAACAAGACCGTACATCCAAGGCAATTCAAGATCGGAGATTGGGTACTGTGTAAAGTAATGGGGAACACCCTGGTACCCGAAGATGGCAAGTTAGGGCCCAATTGGGAAGGACCTTACAAAGTGGTTGGATTAGCTGGCAAAAGGGCATACCACTTGGAAGACGAGGACGACAAAGCCATTCCCAGGCCATAGAACACTACTAATCTCAAACTATTTTATTTTTAGCTTTTCTTTCAAGTATTTGTGATTTTTTCTTTCTCAATAAAACAAGTAGTTTCTTTTCAGTATAGTTGTTTCCTTCTGTAAAAGATTGTTTTAGTGAGTTAGGCGCACTGAAAGCATAGTTGGCCGGAATAACCAACTTTGCACTCTCTTCAACTAAGATTAGCATCAGTGCTGAAGAGGTTGGCTAGAAAAACCAACACCCCTCCTAAGCCCAGGATAAGGATCCAGGCTGCAGGACGTTTGGTCGGAATAACCAAACACTTTACTCTAGCTTGGTAGGAATAACCAACTTAGAGGTTGGCTGGAAAAACCAACACCCCTCCTAAGCCCAGGATAAAGATCTAGGCTGCAGGATGTTTGGTCGGAATAACCAAATACTTTACTCTAGGTTGGCAGGAATAACCAACTTAGAGGTTGGTTGGAAAAACCAACACCCCTCATAAGCCTAGGATAAAGATCTAGGCTGCAGGATGTTTGGCCAGAATAACCAAACACTTCACTCTAGGTTGGCAGGAATAACCAACTTAGAGGTTAGCTGGAAAAACCAACACCTCTCCTAAGCCCAGGATAAGGATCCAGGCTGTAGGACGTTTGGCAGGAACAACCAAACACTTTACTTTAGGTTGGCAGGAATAACCAACTTAGAGGTTGGCTGGAAAACCAACACTTATTGTGCTTCAGCCGAGATAAGGATCTAGGCTAAAGAGGTTGGCTGGAAAAACCAACACTTATTGTTCTTCAGCCGAGATAAGGATCTAGGCTGAAGAGGTTGGTTGGAAAAACCAAAACTTATTGTTCTTCAACCGAGATGAGGATCTAAGTTGAAGAGGTTGGCTGGAAAAACCAACACTTATTGTTCTTTTGCCGAGATAAGAATCTAGGCTGAAGAGGTTGGCAGGTATCGATAGCTAGATTACAAAGTTAAGACCGGGATAAAATATCTCGGCCAGAGAATTTACTTCATTCAAATTATATCATAGACGTAAACCGAATAGACAGTTGAAGAAAACAAGAAACCATTTCATTGAGAAAGCAAATCAAGAGTTACAAAAGGGTGAGATTTCAGCCCGGTTACAATTTTCTTTCCAAAAGTAAAAAAAAGAAGAAGAAAATACAAAGTTAAGCAAACAGGTCGTCAAGATCAACATCCAGTTCAACTCGAAGCCCGGTTTCAGTGGGTAGCTCGGTTGTCAAGTTTTCCACCGGTGGTTCAACCCATGCTGACTGGATGGCAGGATCATTGATGACTGGGGCATTGTTAGGCACGATCTCTTCTTCATCATCCTCAGATTCAAGGAATTTTTGTTGAATGGCGGCTGCATACTCCGCCATGCGGCTCGGTATGAAGTACGATGGAGGGTTCAGGAAACCTCAGTCTCTGGACCGTGACCAAGCTGTTCCACCGCCGCTTTCCACCCGCACTTGAAAAATAGATCCTTGGCAGCTTCGCACTGTAGGATGTAGGTTGCCTCACCTTCTTTGTAGTCACGGTCTTCTCCATCGCCAATCTTCTTCTCAAGTTCAGTCATTTCGGCTTTCTTATTCTGCTCAACTATGGCAAGCTCATGCAGATAGCGATCCTTCAGCTCGGTCAGAGCTTTTTGTTTGTCCACCTTGGCTATGTCAACTAGGCCGGTGAGGTAGGCGACCTCAGATTGTAGCTCGGCCATTTGTTGTTTGGCCTCGTTTAGCTCGGCCGTCTTCTTTTCAGCCTCTGCCAAGGCTTGCCTTGTTGTTTTGCGTAGCTCTAGCACACGCTTATGAGCAATCTGGTTCTTTTGCATAGCTTGCATAGATATGGTAAGCAATTTAGAGTGAGAACCGAGCTAACAGTTAGACAAAACAGGAAAACAAAGGAAAGAGTACTCACCAGCACCATTGATTTGGTGGCCGAGCGGATAGCTTTTAGCTCGGTAAGGTGGGCATGGTGATCCATATCAGGGGGCAGACACACGCTCTTAGCCAGGTTGAAGGCCAGCATGTGATCTTTATCTACCACCACTGAATCTGTTGGTCTGATGGCTCGGTTCTGGTATGTTAATCTCGGTGCCCAATCAGAGGAGTTAGCTCGGTCTGGGCTCTTAGGTTGTGGGCTCGGTACTTCAGTAGGGGGAAGCACAGGCTCGTCCTCATCGATGAGGCATGGCTCGATAGTAGAAGATCGAGCTCGCTTGCGAGTCCGAGACGATTCAGGTTGATGGGATGGCAGGGCTACCACGGTGTCCTTGGTTTGACCGGCTTGTGGTACCTTGGGCCGGTTTATCTCGGTAAGGAGTGCTCGTACGGCTCTCTTTTTGGCCATTTCTTGTCCGGCACTCAGTGGGATCAGGTTGATTTGAGGCAAGGTCGGATTTGGTACAGGAGAGGCTTCCAACAAAAAGTCAGTTACCCTGGTCTTTTGTTTACTACTGTGTCTATACGTCAGTTCAAAATCCAGTAGTTCGGCCCAATTTCTACTGGGATATCGCAGCGCGGTGCGAAGTGTGTTTAGGTTGGGATAGCTGTACTGGGACTTGAGAAAGTTTAAATCTGCAATAAGTAAAAAAGACAATAGTCAGTACGGTTCAGCGTAAGAAAACCGAGGTAAAAGAAAGCATAAAACTAAGCCGAGGTAATTATACCGGCGACTCCTTTGTCCCAGTTTATTCGGTTGCCTGGGATCTGGGCCTCATGGTCTTCAAAATTCTCAGAAACCCAGAAAAAATCATCATCGTTGACATCCTTATCCGAGGTATTTTTTATTATCTTTTCATGCCAACGCCTTATTCTTAAATAGTAAACCCAGCCATCTTCATTTGATCCTATGGAGTATTGGTGAAAGAGCTTGGCTAAACCGAGGTTAAGGCCAGCTCGGCGGTTTAGCTCGGCGATGCCATTTATTATGCGGTATGAATTTGTGGAAAGTTGGGTAGGGCAGAGGTTGGTTTGTCTGAGGAACTCGCATAGAAGGGGTTGCACAGGGAATCTTAGTCCGGTTTCTACAATGGAAAGAAGTGTAAAGGGAACAAAGCCAGGGTTTCCCCAAGGTATGGTATCTAGTTCGGCTAAAGTGAGATGAACATCATTAGGGATATGGTAGTCCCTTCGGAACTCTGCCATAGCCCCTGGTAAGTTCACTAAAAACCTATATTTATCCATAAGGATTTAAATTATGTATAAATTAGCATGGAATATTAGCTCGGCTCCAAGCAGATATTGGGTATCTCGGATGGACGTGCAAGGGAGTGCCTGGCCAACCTAATCAGAGTCTGCAAAGTGAAAAAGAAAGGTGTTAAGCACAGATTGTTGGACCGTGCTAAAAGAAGCAAAGGCAGAGATAAATGAAGTCCTAGCTCGGTTACGTGGGCCATTATGCATATAGAGCTCGGTTTGAGCAAGGGACTTTAGCCCGGTTGAACTTTTGGGGCAGCATTCTTAGTTCGATTTTAACTAAAGGAGCTGGTTTAGCTCCAAGTCATGGTTCGATCGGTGGTTAAGGCTATTGGGGCATCAATCTTAGCTCGATTTTTACTAAGGAAGCTGGTTTAGCCTCAAGTTTTAGCTCGGTCGGTGATGGTGGCTTTCTAGTGCGGCATTGTGCAAACCTAATCTAATTCGCTAGCTTGGCTAAATAAAGCAAAAGGTTCTTAGACCTACTTGAAACAACAAGTGTTCATAAAGTCTTAGCTCGGTTGTTCAATTTTGTTAAGGCTCGCACCTACTACAAACTACTTCCTAGTCCGATTGGGGTATGATTTTGGATCTAAGACGTCCCAGTTCAGTTTTTTTGCAAAATCAGTAGTGATGAGTACTATTCAAGTTGTTCTTACTCATTACAGAGAAAACTATTTTGAAAAGTGTTGTGAGAAAACATGTATATACAAATAGTACATGTAACCAGTCAAACGGAAAGCAAAAAAGGATTGAGTTACTTATAGATTGGAGGAGGAAGGATGTAGGTCTGAAACCACGAAGGTGATGTTGAAAATGCAAGCTTCACAGGTGCAAAAGTGGCAGCAATGAAGGTTTAAGCAAGAAAAAGAGAGAAGATGAATAGTAGACGTGATAGATTCAAAATGAGTGGTTTTTGTGTGAAGAAGGAGAAATTGGGTGGGACTGTTCAAATTACGGGAAAAACGAAGACGGCATGACAGCTGCATTGGGCTAATGATAGTGTGCCACGTGTTCTTGGGATAAGAAGCGATTCAGTTACAACGATTGAAGAGACGTTTTGACCAAACTGATTGATAGCACAGTATGAGTTTAGCTCGGTTAGAAGGCTAAAGCTTTTCTTAGCTCGGCTGGTAACAGGTAATCCCTATCATGCTGCGCAGATGGAATTAAGGGGCAATTGAGAGGGTAATTTCTATGTAAATTGGGCTGAGCTGGGTAATGGGCCATTCTGTGGGCCACAGTAAGGATTGAGTAAAAGGGCCTTGAAGTTAGTCCGGTCCAAAGGAGCTTTGTTGTTAGCTTGGTCGGCATGGTCAGAGCGGCAGCAGTTAGCTCGGTCAAACCAGACTGAGCCGAGGTATTGTGGGCCTTTACTCAAGGCCTTGCTGTTGAATAGCTCGGTTGAGGCACGTTATGGATAACGTGGTTTCAACAGGCAACCGAGGTACAACCGTATGAAAACTTAGCTAGCTTGGCGTTGTGCATTGGAGCGCCAAACTTGGTTAGCTCGGTATTAAATGAACAGCCTAGTTGGAGTGTCAAACCGAGGCACGCGCAGTGAAAGGAAGAACCGAGCTAGTTGGAGCTCGGTCTAGTCTGCGGCTTTAGCATGGCCATGTTATCTCAGTCGTATTGACATCCAACCGCGGTAGAACCATCTCACTTGGTTTAAGCAGTGAGGGGGGTGTTGAAGGATGAGCATTATCTTTCAGGAATGCGATTCCTAGGAGGACTCTACATGGAGGAGTAAGAGTCCTACTTGGATTGTGCCACGCGGAACCTATAAAAGCTCACAACATCACCTATGGAGAGGTAACACAACTTTGATTCTCGAATACACAGAGCTTTTGTCTATTTGTCTATTTTGTTGACTTAGGCATCGGAGAGGTATCCGGCACACATCCGCTGGCTAGCTCATGTTTCTGTTTTCAGGGAGTAAAGCGACGATATTTGGAGGAGCGCGGACTTGATCAACAGGATTATACGAGAAGATTATTTCTTGCTCGTACACTATATTTATATAGAAATATTTTTATGATATTGTTATTATGCACACTATTTAATCTCTAATGTTGCTATACGTGGATGATTTTTATTTTTATTTCTCCATTTAGATGAAATCCCAAATGTGTTTATACTATGGATATAGAAGTCACTTGCTTTACCTTGCAAGCTAGGAGCATGTATAATTCCTATTGGATGTATTGTTACAGAATGTCAGTCACAATTGGATATTTTTTAGTCCAGCAGGAATGTAAGTCTTTATGACAATAGTATTAGTTTTTAGTATAGAATTCTGAGTGAATATAGATATGGGTGTACGAGTGTGAAAGGGTGTTAGTTTCAGATTCGGTTTCCTTTATTTATGAAATTATGTTAGTTTATGGTATTCAAATTCTTGAATGTTGATAATATTTAATAAGCAGTTGAATGGAAGGAGAGGTATCTCCGGCATTTTCTATTTCCAATTGGATTTATCGAAGAGACCAACCGGTGTCTCGGTTTACTGGTAACATTTTCCCCCAACTCTCCATCTTAATTCCTCTGTTTTTGTCAGCATAGGTAAGGGAAATAAGCCCAACTTTTCAGGGTATATACCATGTACTCTCCAATCTGAGGTAACAATCCACGTTTGCAAGTGTGACTACCATCCATGGGTGGAGGAGATAGTAGTGAGAAACTCCTACCTGACATTAACATCCGCAAAGGTCTAGTTATCTAGATGATGCCCATTGAAATTAACATCTCTTATTTAATATTTGGCAAGAGAAGATGATTTGTTTAGTAGCATAAACTGAGTCTGTTAATGCACATGGAAAAGAAGACGAATAATCTTTTTAATGCTTGTTTAAATGTCAGTGTTTTACTTTTCCAGTGAATAATCTCATTTCTGTCTTTGGTGCTGATTTTGTGTCCCACCTGCATTATGCTTCTTGTGGCAGATTCATATTCTTTGGAAGCCTTGTAGAACAATGGCACATATGAATTCTTTTTCTGTTTATATTTTGTTCAGATTCTTTTTGTTTGCGCATTGGATTAATACATTGCAATTGCAGGAAGCTATAGTTCTACCCTCATTTGTCGTAATAGCAATTCACCCAAGACCTGGTGTTTGGGAATTGTTTGTGTCAATGTGTATGAACTGAGTGTGGAACAATTAATTGTTCAAGAATATCTTTGCTTCAAAGAACTTGTGGATGGGGAGTGAGGAACCTCTCTTGAAATTGTTTAATGATTATGAATTTGTTAATTTCCTTGTTTGATGTGACATACTTGATAAATGACCAGAATCTCATAGATAATTGCTGCCTTTTTTATATATTTAATTTCTCACAAGTTTAATTAAAATTTGGAATTTGGAACCTGGTCTAGGTACAATGGAAATTATGTGCTTGAACTTGATTTTGAGCTGTTCAATACAACAGTTCCTAGACTTATAACTTAGTCATCTTCCATTGGCAATGTGGTTCAATTTCTCTATCGTCACCTATCTTTAATCATCTTCCGTAATAAAGAAAGTTTGGAGCCTTTGCTTCATTTTCTTCCCACATAATGGGCATGTAAGTCTTCTTAACTTTTGGCATTGACATTATGATCTTTGCTCAACATTCAGAAAATGAATAATAATAATAATAATAACAATCATAACAACAACAAAGGAGGTATGCAATTTGCATGAGGAGGCTTACGATATTTTTTATTTTACCAATGTGTTTTGCTGGTGATGATGCTGACTGATGGGATACATACAATATCTGGACTCCAGTTTGCTTTGGCAAGGGTAGAGGAATATCTTTCCCACCAGATGAAACATACTCTCAGTTTGAATATGTATGAGTGACAATCTCTCAAGACAGCTCTTCTTGCTTAAATAGAAATAAGCCTCAAAATATAGAGCTTCCTCCTTTTCAAGAGAGGCAAAGTTGCTAGATAAACTTGGGGAGAGGAGGGTGTTTGATTTTGACAGTGAGATCAATTGGGTAATTTTTTTTTTACATTACATTTCATTCAATCGAAAGCCTATTGTTACTTGTAAATTTTATGATTGATTATAATGAGAAAGGAAGGAAGTTGAGTAGGATAACATATGGTGACCAAATGATAGCCTATAGTTTGAAGACAAAACAGTGTCGTTACATTCTTTTTCTTTTCTTTTCTTTATTTATTTATTTATTTTTTCAGTTCATTATTTCAATTTTTTTTTCCCTCTCTAGGCCATTTCTTCTTAAGTATGGCCTTGATAAATTGGTTAGATTAGATCAACTATTTAACACTTAAGTACTGGCTTTATTGCAATGGAAGGATTGGGTTTATTTCAGTCATGGAAATGACATAGTTTCTTAAATCATATTTGTAGATAGCAGAATTTTGATTGCTCTCTTTAATTTGTCATATTTGGATGGAAAGTCCTGTTATATGTATGCAGAAGAAGTTGTTTGACCAACGAAGGTTGGCCTGAGTTGAAGGAGCTCTGGTCGCTTAAGCAAGTGGTCTCAGGTTCAAGTCTTTGTCGATGAAGCAAACCTTCTTTGGAGAGGTCCCCGCCTTGGCTCCTGACCGTACCTCAGAGGATTAGTCCTAGGTAAAGCCTGGGGATACCTTGGGAAACCAAACAAAAAGAAGTTGTTGGAATCCTCATTGTCAATTGTGGTCTATTTTTGTTCTGCTTTGTATATTTATATGCATTTGTTTGTATTGACTTTTCTATGCTTGATATTTTGTTATTCAATCATATAGCCTGATTACCTTGTCTGGAGCCAAAACAACAGAAGCATCCAATATCATGAGCTGAGATTTTATCCTGAATGAACCTTCTTTGTTTTCATACATTCTGCAATTTTCAGATTTTCATTTGTAACTTATTTTCATTTTTTGTCTAATTTTTTCCCCTATTAGTTCTAACAAAGACTGAGCAAATGAATGAATTAAGGAGCTACGGAGCTAATTACTATGGTTGCCTAAATCCTTGATTTCTATTTTCAAGTATGCCCTTCAATCTAACAGTTACATATTTATTCCCAAATTTTCTTTCTTCATTCACCAAAATTTTCATTCTAGGGCCTCATGTTATTTCCTTCTCTATTCCTTATATATCTCGTCACATCTGTTCATATATATATGGATTATTCAGGGTTATTTCCAAGTGTATGGATTTTGTTCATTTTTGTTTTTTAATCATTCCATTGGGTATATTTTTTTGGAAGTTAAAATAAATTATATACAGACTATTTGGCATTGAAAAGATTCGACTCCTAAAAAAGTTGTTCTAATTTAATCATAGTGACATGATAGATTATCTCACAATTTTTTGATTTGTCACAATTCAACCATCCCTACCTTCGCGGTTGATCCTCTCCTTTTTGATAGTATCATTGAGATATTTTTTTTGTGCTATTTCCCAATTTACAGAATGTATAAAATGAACACTAGAAGATGGTAAACATTGGCCCTGGGGTGGGAAAGTAAATGCATACGGCATGTAGAGATTATGGTTGAAAAATTCATGTCTAATTCATGAAGAACTATGTTTTCCCGTTTTCTTTTCTTACTTTTTAATGTTATTTTTGATATGTTGACAGAAGGAATAATATGATTTTGTCCAAAATTTTGTTGTTGTAATGAATTTTTTTTTAAAATTTTTATTTGTGTGTTGCTGCACAAAAAAATAAAGTAAATAAATAAATAAATAAATAAATAATCAATCTATATTGTAATTATTTTATCATTATCCCACTAAATTATAATTTTCACAATTATTAATTGCTCTAATTTTAAATTCCCACGTAATGGAAAGCCCAAACCACAGTCAAAGGCCCCTCAAAAAATAATTTGGCTAGTTACCAAACAGTAGAAAAAAGAGATTGATGTTTAATTATTAATTGGACAAATCTATATTGCAGTTAACTAAATTATTCATTGAAAATGATATGATAGATAAATTTGATTATATAACCTTAGTTAGTAATTTTGTTGTTAAAAATGTAAGAAAAGTAATATTTAAGTGATCTTTTGTTGTATTTAGATTAATTTGGATTGATTTATGGCTTTATTTTTCATTTGGTTTTTTTTCCCCCTTTGTTGTATATTGAGTCTTGCTAAGCCATGAAATAACAAATCAAATTATTTTATTTTATTTTAATCTTTTTGAGTTATAATGATTTGCTAAGATCTTAATCTATGTAAGCAAATTTTGGTAATCATATTCAAACAATCTCTATGTGGGTACTAATAAATAAATAATTGTGGGTAATTCCAATTACATTAGCTTAGCACCCGTAAATGTTCAAAGCAGGTCTTGTTGAATAATCTAATTTTTTTAATCGATGACATTGCAGTCAAGAAGATTAAAATTTACAAAGCTAAAAGGGTTGGATTGTGCATCACCCCAAGCATAAACAATAGCACTTGAGTCTTAATAAAAGTTTTGCAAAGCACATGCAATTATATATATATAGAAAGACAAGGCGTGGTAAGTTTTACATTATTAATCCATGCCAAAATGAAATTTTAAAAGTACCAAATTTGTGTTCTCCTTCTAGGAACCTCCAGGGCCCCCATATAGTATCAGATGCCCAAAGTCAGCCCCCTGGTATCCTTCATCTTTCACTTCATACAGTTTTATATTGGTTGTAAACTCGTATGTTTGAGGAATTATATCCCCTCCACTTGGACTCTTAAGTGCAATATGCCTAAAGTATGCATCATATCTAGTGTCCTGAATTGGAAAATAACCTCCCCCCATTGCAGGTTTCGGGGTGCCCGGTGGACTAAATGCCTCTCCTCCCCATTCAGCATGTGAAGCTAAGTTTGCTAATCCGTCACCAAGTATTCTCTTTGGCCAAAATCCAACATTGGTATTCGCAACTCCAAGCCACCAGTTTCCATTAGCTAGGTCCTGTATATTTTTACATGGATATCAAAATCAAATAATTGAACAGAAGAACACAAATTCTATTTCCTTACCACTAATTACTTAATTATGATTTTTGTTTCATAATTATTGCTGTAATAATTATTTGACACAATGGTAGCATGACTTGGGAGCTTGTGATCTGCCAATATAGTGGTCTAGGTGTGGACTTCATGTATATTAAGAGTTTTCAAATTTTACCTGAAAGATGTAGATTTCCATCTCAATCTGTGTCCCTCCAGGTATAGAGACCTCTTCAATTACTAAACCAAGAGGTATATCTGTATCCACAATCACAAATCCAGGGCAATTTGTATTGAAACAATGAGATTGACCTGCCTGTTTGGTAGACAAACATATACGAATATATTGTAAGAGTTACTAAGAAAATATAGTCAATCAAGTAATATGCAATAAAAAGCAATGATACTTACATTCGTATATATGAATAGTCGACTACGTGCGTCACCAAACAGAGATGGATCCACCTGAGACAAACCAAAAACATAATAACAACAAATGCTTTTGTCTATGTGAAACTAGTTTTTACTTGTGAAAATTGTTTGTAAAATAAGTAAGAAGCTAAATTTACAACAAGCAAGAAGATCAACTTACCCTCCACCCGACTTGTAAGCTATCAGGCCCATTTTGAATCATCATTCGCCCTGCACTATATTGTTTACCCATGACATCTGGTTGGTATACACTAAGCACCGCTGACGGTCCACTGTAATTGTTTGGACCATCTATTGTCTCAACCATGGCATACTGGGTAATAAAAGTCCAAAACATATGTGTTACTTTTATATTTTCCCTTACTGTGAGAGTCTGAACATATCCATACTGTTGGGAGAAAACCAAAGGCCAATTCGAAATACCCGAATCTAGCACAAAATAACATAAGTAATTTTTCTCCCTCTTTGTGTGAATCTATTAGGAAACAATTTGAATAGAGCACAATATATGTATATATATATAATCTGAAAATAATAAATCTAAAAATCACACAACAAGGCAAGAGCAATTTGCCGATCAAAAAAAAAAAAAACGGCAAAAGCAATTTTTACGTGGAAAACCTTCCCACTGTGAGAAGGAAAAAACCACGAGACCATAGTCCATCAAATATCTCCACTATCAAAGAATAATGGGGGTACAAGAGTTCTCTCTAGTTAGAACTAGAGGCAAACAATCAAGAACAACTACAAATAAGTTTTTTAGGCAACCAAAGAACTAGTTACAAAATTTAGGAAAGATCTCACAAAAACAGGGTACTGTTCACGAGCCAGAAAACCAAATTCAGAATGCTCCAAATTTGATGTCCACCGTTCAGATCTTAGAGCCTTTAGTGTGAACTCGCCTTCCAAATTTCGGCTCAATCGGATGACTGAACTGTTTGATCAAAGCTGGACAGAGTTTATCAAAAAACTGTTTGGCTCCCTTTTCACTCTCTATTTGGTGGCTACACTCTACTCTCTCTCTAGGGTAGTAGAGAGGGTTTTTGTCTCCTCACACACATGGGCCAAAAACCAAGAAAAAAACATTCTCCCTTTGGTTTAATTTTAGAATTATAGTTTGAGTGTAAAGTTATGTGAGTTTTGAGTTTTTGAATCATGATTTGAAAAGAGAAAATTTATTTAGTTATGAGTTTTCAAAATAGTTTTGGAATGATTTGTGATTTTTTTTTTTGATTGATTGATGTAAAAAATGTGAGAGAATGTTAGGTGAGATGAGAGATGAGAAAAAAAAAGTGATTGATTAATTAATTGATTAATAATAAAAGAAAAGAAAAGAAAAGAAAAGTGAGGAGCTTTGAAAGTAATTTGGAGTTGTTTTTTAAAAATATGTTTGGTTAACAAGTTGCATTCAAATCATGATTTAAAAACAGAATTGAGTTTTGAAAAGTATACCAAACGCTACCATAATCTCTCCATGTGGGCTTGAGACTTACATGGGCTTTACCAAATATTTGGGCCATCCTCCACATACGAGGGAAATCCAACCCAACAAACATATATATATATATATGAGCGTACTTTTTTTTGTTGATTTTTTCTCCCTCTTTTCATTCAAAAAAGGCATTGTGCCCTAGCTGTAAGATTTAATGTTTAGTGTTTTTGGTTGTGCAGATTCAAGCCATGTAAACAATCACATCTGCAAGTAAAATTATTATCAAAAGTTTGCCTAAATCTTTCAACAAGATGAGGCTAAACATATGGCTTCAAAAAATGAGGACTAAAATCAATTTATAGGATCAAAAAATGTGGTTAGAGTGTTTTATGTGTGTGTTCAGCTCATTCAAGAAGGTGATTCATAGAAACAAATAAAACCAAATATAGAAAACAAGCAATAGTGCAAAACTAATATTCTGAAGCTATATAATCTTGATTGACTAGGATAACTTACATAAACACCTCTGGTGTCATCTGCAGGTGTCATTATTTTTGAAGCAAGTTTCTCTCTAATGAGATCTTCTTTAGTAGTTCTTCTAATTGGAACTGTTCCAACCGGGCAACCCCTGCCTTTTAGTCCTATATGTAGAGGTTTGCTAACTTGCCCAAGGGGTACCCATGCGCGTTAAACAGTTCGAACTCCCGATCTGTTTGATCTAGTCTCACGAGTGCAATGTGAAACGTAGATGAGAGTCCAGATTTGGCAACTTTTAGAAAAATCCATTGTATTGCAAAAACTTTGTCAAAAATGGACTGCGTTATCAGATCTCAGAGTCGCCACCTAATATTTTGGGAAATTAAGAAACTCATGACTTGTGCCAAGGCCACTGTTCATCGTAACCAAAGATGCTTGGCTCGGAACCTTAGGTATGAGAGGGGAAGGTCAATAATGAGCACCCCCGCTCACCCGATCAAAAGATCAGCCTCTACTAAACCATGATATGACTTTTATTTTCTTTATATGTTCATGTTCTGATTATTTAATAAATGCTAAAATTTATTATGTGAAGCACACAAGGTATAGACTAGTTTGCTCAAATTGGAACAATTCAATTTCATGTTTGTTTTTCGAAAAGTGTTTGAATTTTCCACCTCAAGTGGGCTTAAAGTTTGTGAATTTGCCACTACAAAGTGGGCTTAAAGTTTGTAAATTTGCCACTTGACAAAGTGGGGTTAAACGTACATTCATCGAATCATTCTAATTCAAGCAACAAGCATTTATCCACAGGCATTCATACAATTATATCAAGTAAGCAAATAGCCTCATGGTAGAATGCTAACACATAATAAGAAAAACACATACAGATGGGATGCTAAAACATAAAAACTCACAGATTTACCGACGTCCCTCGAACAGCTACAAAACGAAGTTAATAAAATATGCATGATCTTATATACAAATTCCTAGTGCAATTCAATCATGAGATGCAGCTAAAGATTCGGCTTCTAAGATGTGACATGTGAAATATCACAAAACATGTGATAACGCACATAGTCATGTAGGAATTGATGAAATCCACAAACGCAAACTTAGCCGAATCCTAATGCATGAAACATGGATGTAAAGCATGGATATGCATGACATGCCAGATATATACATATGTACAGTTAGGGAAAGCGATTAGAGAATGGGATAGAAAGAAGCGAGGTGGGGAATTATTACAACACTTTAAATATTACAAATCCGAAGAAGATGGACAAAATAAAATCCTCACAAACACTCGAACTAAAAATGAAAGTTTTAAACCCCCGGCCATTCATAAAGCCAACAACTGGCAAAGAACCATTTGTCGTCAATCTGATCCAACATGCCTCAGCCCATATAAACTCATCTTCAATGGAGGCCTAGAAATGGAATGTCACTTTAGACTCCTTGCTCACTTAGATTGCAGAGGCTTTCTCCATGAGATCTCAGGCTCTCCCACTGACACACAAAACAAGTCTAAAAATATCTCTTCAATTCACCTGCAAAGAAAATCCATTACCCGATTATACACCCAAGACTCAAATAAATTAGCATGGATAAAAATAAAAGATGAAAATTAAGTTGATGTGCTGACAAAGAGAAAGAAACTCCAGAAGGAAATAAAAATAAAAGAGGAACAGAATCACAGTGCTATTCAGGTTTGGATTTAATGGAATATCATCAAATACATGGTCTTGTGGAAGACCATGCATTGGTCAAATTTACCTACTCAGCTCAATTGAAAATATTAGAGAGAGACATATAACAAACTTGATTAAATAGTGGTTGTGTGAGTGGATTTCAATGGGAAACTCCATTAGTGGCTAATAGTGGTGAGTCACTCTACAATCTCAGTGGTAACGGAGCTTGTCTTCAAGAAAGATATGGTGGTAGCAGTATGGCGGAGGTGGGTGGAGACGGTGGGTTTATGGTGATGGTGGAGAGAGAGAGAGAGTGGTGTTGATGAGGATCGATTCTGCGTAGCCATCACCAAACCCAGCCATCAATCTTCCTACTGCAGAGTCGCAGATCCAAACACAGTGGCAGTGAGGATTGGTTCTAGCCGGAATCTTGGCCAAAGCCGATGGAGAGAGCCGACGCTGGAACTGTTGCCGAAGGAGAGAGCCGCTGTCGGAGGAGGGAGCGAGAGAGCTATTACGCCAACTTGAAACATGAGGTCGGAACCGCCATGTGAGTAGCTCCCCCTCCCCCTAGGAAGAGTTATCGCACAGACGAGCCACCCACCTATTATAAGCTAAAATATGTGTTGTGAGAGAGAGAGAGATCAGTGCATCTGTGTGTTGATTATTGAGTGTATCAGTGTGTGTGTATGGTGTGTGTTGTGGATCAGTGTGTGCTGTGTATGGTGTGTGTAGAAGAGGGTTCAAGAAAGGAGTTAGAAAATTTGAAGATCTTCGAAGATCCTTGAAGAACAACTTCGAATTCTCTAGAAGATAATGTATGAGAGGCTTAGATTCTTTAATAATCTCAACCTAAGAACACAAAAGAAAGGAGATGATGGAGATAAGAGATTGGGTGAAGAAGAAGGCAAAATGGCTAGAGAGAGGATAATGGCAAGGCTCTTCCATGGATCTCCCACTTTCACTCTCAAGGTTGATAATGGAGAAGGGCAATTAGTTCTTTCCCAAGAGTTAAAAACCTCCAAAATCCATCCCTTGTAAAGCTATGGGTGGGTGCTATTTATAGGCACCTCATGATGTAGGATGGAGCCCATGTGCAAGGCACATGGGGAATATTCTCTCTAACCCCCTTGTCTGAGGAGGTGACCTCTCCGAGGATGAGACGTCTCCGAGGATGAGGAAAACCCCGAAGAGGAGATCAACCTCTTGGCGAACCCTTCTTCTTAGCCACACCTAACCAATGATCCCCAATCATCCCAAAGGGTCAGGGGTAGTCCTAGAGGACGTCCTGCCGCAAATATTGCCGAGTCTCAGGGACCCCCTAGATCGTGCCACCTCGACCCGGGTATAGGCTAGTTTAACCAAATAGTGAATTTATCTGCACTCACCGTCCTCGGGATCGGGTCCTTTGTTCGGATTCCATTACGCCTATGGTTCTGGTACGTAGATCCCGAAAAGCTCTGAGTCTGCAAGTGCTCTGGGACTCATTAATGGAGCGGCTTCTAGATTGCATCTGAATCCGTTCGAAGCCAAGTGCTTCGGATCTCTAGATTCGTGGATCCGAACCCTTTCGAGTCCAAGTCTGAGTAAGTCTCTAAGTTCGTGGATCCGAACCCTTTCGAGGCTTAGAGAGATTCGGCCCATTTTGATGGCGATAAATCTGGGCCTGCCAGTCTTGGACTTGCGATAAATTTGGGCCCATCAACCTTGGATTATTGGGCCTAATTAATTTAGTGGGCTTAACCTTAACTCCTCTTACATTTGCCCCTTGCGTGTATGAGAAATTTTAAATTTCTCAAACATGCATACTGTCCTTTCTTCGACCCTGCTTCGCATCACGTTTCCCAAAAAAAAAAAAAACATGTTGTCACGACAGAGCCTATGGATAAAGTTGATGACGCACTTCAATTTACAAAAAAATTTGACAAGCAAAAATTTTATTTTTTTGTACTTTTTTTTTAATCTGAGAAAAATACACATATTCATGCATATATTTTAATTTAACCTTTTTTTATTCTTAAACAAAAAGAAAGAGAGGATAATACCACACACTTTTCTTGTTTGGCAAAACAATGAGTCAGCAGCCGTTATATGTTATATGGATATACACAACCTTGAGGGAATATTCTAGCATCACACAGCATCACACCTCCTTTTTTTCTATTTAAGGAAATGGCAAAACCCTATTTGGCTCACCAACTTTTCGCACAGCCGCCACACCCATTTCAACTTCGTCTCTCATCCTACTCTCTCTCTAGATCGAGAGGCCATCTTTCTTACTCAGCAACCCAGCACTGCTGCCATTTGCACGGACCTCCATCGCAGCTTCTAGCCTCGTTGCTGAAGATCCAGCCACTGTCACGGTAGGCCAGCACCGGCACTAGCTCGTCACGGTCGCTGCCTCCTCGCGTTGCTAACATCCTGTCACAGCTCTACCTACTGCAAATGCCGACTACGACCCACTACAAATGTCGACTACCATTGCAATGCCACCCACATAGCTCAGCTCCGACTGTCGCGAACATCACAGCCCAAGCCAGCACTGACGCCGCTGCTACTGCTGGCTTCGACTGCCCAGCTTCATCGCCAACTCACAGTCAGCCTTTCTGCAACATCACTGCTCCTCTATTGTCCAACGTTCTTCCTCATCTTCGCTTTTAGTAAGCATTTCGAATATATATATATATATGGCTCATGATGTATATATATATTATATATTTTTATTTCATTATTATTTTTTTTAGACTCCTCTTGAATGGGACCAACACAGTTTTTCTTCTTTGTGAACAAAGTAGAGCTGCTGCCATTTGCACTGAACTTCCTCGTGGCTTCAAGCGACGCCGCCAATCTGCCCCAACGCCGTGACACAGCCACTGTTTTGTTTCAGCGTCACGACTGCCGCAGACGTGTAATCCAGGCTGTTGCTCGCCATCGGTGCTTTGCTTCAGCCTAGTTGAGCTTAGACGTTCAGGCACGCCGAACCTTGGTTTCGCTCCTACAATCGCTGAAATCTACTTCTGTTTGCGTATCGATTGTTGTCTCAACCCTCCGAGTGCCACTGTCAGCCTCTCTCTGCTCCACCTCCGATCACTGTTGACTTCAACGGTTCCAACACAGACCACACACGTTCGCCCTCTCAACGCAACGTGTGTGGTCTTGCTCAGCCTAGCTCAATCTTATTGATCTTGATCGACGCCGACTCAGCTACATCTTTAACACTGCCTTCGTCCTCAACTATCCAACGCCGACTACGCACGTTGCCCTTTCAACGCGACGTGTGTGTGGGCCTGCCTAGCACTTCTCAGCTTGGCGTCGGCCTCAGGTGTATCTGGCTCACATTTATGGTCTTGTCAGTACTTCCAGCCGTGCTCTTCTTCCATTGGCGTGAATCTGTGAGTAACTCTTTCAATTGTTATATATATATATATATATATATTTGTGTGGTGGCAACTCTTGTAATAAATAAATGAATAAATCCACTTTCCTTCTTATTGATGGATCTTTGTGCTCAAGAAATAGATATATAAACCCATGCACTGCTATATTAAACAAATTGAATCCATGCTTGAACTTCCATGTTCTGATACATTAAATAAAAATAATATTGGTGATTTGAAATCCCAATGTGAATCTTGAATTTGTTTGGGCTTTGCAATTTTTGAAATAAGCTGTGGGATTTATTTAAACGATTTTTCTGACTTGAAATTTGCCAAAGAAATTCTGGGCTATTGCATAACTTGAACCATTGCTGCTGAATTTTGCCCTCGTAATAGAATATTTGCCACTTGAATTGAGCAAATAATATTGACTTGGGAGGAACATTCTTGTAGCTTGCACGACAATCCATTAAATCTTGCTACTGATGAGCAATGTAATATACTTCGGATCTCGAGCCTGAAATTTGCTATTGAACTTCACTCTGTCCAAATTTTGAGTCCCGTATAAATTGGACCTTTAATATGGAACATAGATTTTGAGAAAATGGCTCGCTTGAACTTCATCACAAAACGGCTTATGACATTGCACCTCTTATTGATGATAGAAACTTGAAATCCGAGGAAATGAATCGTTGATGACGTTCGAGGTTGAATTTGTTGATAAACCCATAATGTAAATCTTATTATAAAAATGACTGATTGTTGCGACCCTTAGCATAGTAGACATCGTGCCTGAACTCTTGGTGTAAAAAAAAATTCCTCGTAGAATTTGTTGAATTCATGGACTCTCTGAGAAACGAATAGTTGATGCCGAAATTTCATTCGAATGTGTTGCTTTAATTCCAATATTCTGAATTTTAATACGGTCAACTCCTTGCTATTTATACCTGTTATTTCAGCCATATGTCTTCTCGAAAGAATCCCGTAGTCCCGGGGTCATCAGAATCGGCTCTCATGAAAGAGAGGGATGTACCTCCGGCATCTGAGTGGAGGAAATCTCCTTATTTTGGTCGGAAGGACCCCTTCTGGAGGGTGGCTACCTCCACCACTTCTCTTCTATCTCCAAAGGGGGCTCCATTATGTCTCACTGAGGACACTGACTCTGGACATGAGGCCCTCATTTCTCCTTCCTCGGTGCTACGCTTTCGGATTGAGCGGGGGGACTTTCCATACTGTTATCCTCAGTTCAAGGCCTTCTCAAACCCTCCTTTTGGTTAGCAGGAGTGGGTCGATGATGTCCTCTCGGACAAGAACCTCTGTCAGCGGCTTCAAGAGGCCCGACTATTGATCCCAGTGAAAATATCTCGATCCCTATCCATCCGTCGCAACAATGCTAGCCTGGAAGCCATGGCTCTTTGGTGGAGCACTGAGACACACACCTTTATACTTGGCCAGCACGAGATGGGGCCCACCCTTGAGGATGCGTTCATGTTGCTGCATCTGGAAGTGACCGGCCCTGATGCCTTCGACCCTGAGCAGACACCCCCCGAAGATGATTCTTTGATCCAATCTCTGGAGCTAAATCTTCAAACTTGTGGTCGGTGGAGTTCCGTTTTTGATGGTTCAACGAGGAGGACTAGTCGAGTAAGGACGGACCGTGCCTCCTATACTGCATGGATCCGCCACTTCTTCAAAGATCTTCAGCCCGTGGCCAGAGATGCTAACCCTGACTCTCGGGAGTATGAGGCCGGTCCGATGTATGGCTCCAGGCTCTATTTCTTGGGATTTCTGGCTTGCTTCCTTTCATTCTTCATTCTTCCGAGCACAACTCTAGATTCCCTCAATCCTTTCGTCTTCCCCTTGGCAGTCAGGCTCTCCAGAGGAGATTGGATCCCTTTGGCTCCACTATTCCTTGGAAATCTCTACTATCGGCTGGATCTACTACATCGAGATATGGTTCGTTCCGTGGGTCGATATGAGCCTGTCTCCTTCATTCACAGCCAGTTCCTGCTTTGTTTCTTCTTCGAGAGGTTCCCAAAATTTGCCCCTGCTCTGACTGTATTTGAGGCGAAGGTTCTTTGGGAGATAGTGGATAAAGATGGCATCCCCGTGCTCGATACCAATGGGTCTCGGACATTTGAGAAAGCGAAGTCTTGCCAGTCATTGATTACACGTTGGTCACGTACCATTTCCACCTTATCCTTGAATACTCTGGTGGATGATCCCCGATGCTTTGTGGCACGGCCGTATGTATGCCCACCTGTGGGTGTGGCCACACCACTTATCTATCATGGTTCCTTCTGCTCGGTGTCCTTTCCTTTGCCGAAGAACATCCCTACACCCTTTGTTGATATGCTGATTATGATCCGTCCGAGTTCATTACCGGTATGGCATGAGGAAGGCGTTGATAGTGCCGTTTATAGGCCTGACCGTGTAGCATGTCAATTCGGGTTTGATCAATGTGCCCCGGGGCCAACACCTCCTTTATTATCATTTTTAGAGAGCTACGGGCGCTTCAGTCGCGGGCTTGTACACACCGTGTTTCCCATATCCGGCTCTTTGACGATGCCAGGCTTGAGCCAAGTAGGGGCTTTCACCCCCTCCTTCAGGCGATATTGGCAGAAGAATATCGATGCATTTATTGCATTTGTCCAGAGCAGACCAACCGTATGTTTGCCTCCGCCGATTTATAAGAAGGATTCTTCTCTTCGGCTACCCGAGAGCCGGAAATCTGATCACATGTACGAGGGTTTCTTCACTTCATCTGCTCCAACTAACTCTTCTGCTCGGGCATTTGCTTCTAGCTTGGCAATTACTTCTCCAGAGTCGGTCCCTTTGAATAAGGCCTCTGGTCCTCGGATGACCCACCTTAAGAAGATGGCTCACAAGAGGGCTTCTGATGCCAGTCCTTCCGCTCCTCGCCTTTCCAAAAGGCTTCATGAGGTACCCAAAATTTTTGATTTGAAGCTACTTTCCTTCTTGCGACTATACCTTATACCTTCTAAAATGAAAACTTTTATTTGCCCATATTGTGTAGGACCCTGCGGTTGTTGACGTTCTCAGTACCGTGGCTCCTGGCCACGCTGCCTCCCCCAGGTCGGACTGAGACTTAGACGACACCCTCCCATTGTCTGCAAGACTTGTGAAGATGCGCCCCCCTCGTATAGTAGTTATAGGTGACGATGATGATGAGGCTGAGTCCTCCGATCATTTTTGTGACCTTATTCCACGCATGCGTCGTCACCGCCCTACCGTAGCTGAGGAGGAGCGCTATCTTGGTGACGAGGTTATTGGGGCTCACTGTTCTGATGTTGAGATTGCTGGAGGGATTGATGCCACAGAAATTGATGCCACAGGCCATGCTTCTAGAAGCAATGTAGAGACGAGGTGCACCTCTGGGAATGGTGTGGAGGTGGATGTGCTAGAAATCTCTGAAACTCGCTCTGGCACTTATGGTGATTCTCATCCTCTGGCCCTCCTTCCTTCTTCAGGGATGACTGCTACTGTTCAGGCTTCATCAGACATTGAGATCGATCAGGTGCTCTCTATACGGCCAAGTGACCTTGCTGATGCTAGGAGTCCTTCAGTTGCTCCGGCTTTGCATATTGATTCTCCCTTTGGTAATCTTTCTTTCTGAAGTTTGTCATTTACTTCTATCTGTGAGAAATCTTTACTCAAATGGCTTTATTGTTCCCTACCCCTAATAAGACTTTCTTATCTTTTCTTCAGTGTTAGCTGTTACCGGGGTCCTGCCTTCACCTGCCTCAGACTCTGCTCCGACTCTCTTTGTGACTCCTCATGGTTCCCCTTCTCAAGAGGGGACACCTGCCTTTGAGACGACTGTTGGAGGTTCTCCCTTGCCAGTGCCTTTGAATATTTTGGATTTGAATCTCAGTGATTTCCACATTGATAGTGATGCTTTTGGTCTTTCCCCTTATCGCTCCGCATTCTCAGGCACGGGACCTCTGCCGGGAGTTACCCCTCTGGGTGGTTCATCTAACCAGATAGACATTGGGGAGATTCCTGAGACTAGCAGCTTTCCGGCCCCGATTCCTCCTTCAGCTTCTGGCAAGGTATCGTTTCTCCATTATTGGGTAGCTCCTGAGTTTGCTTCAGTTCTACAGCTTGTGCATTCGAGTTACCTGGGGACCTTTGCTTCATTTGCTTGTCAGTGTCCACTCATTCAGACTGCTCTTCTCGAGTCTTTTGCCACTATCTTATATAGCTTGGGCAGGCAACGGTTGTGTGACCTTAATGGGAAAGTAGTCGAGACGGCGTATCAGGGGATCTCTGACATGGAGCGTCACCAAGTGGACTTATCATGGCTTCGAAAACGCCTGGATATAGCTTCGAACGCCTGTCATCGGCTGGAACTTATGTCTGTGCTTGCCTCTTATCGAACCTCTATAAATGAGACAAAGGCAACTCTTCGTGAACTTGAGTCGGGTTATGCTCGGGCCTTGGAGACTTTAGAGGCACACTCTACTGTTTGTCCTCTAGATGTAGATGTGATGGGTAGCTTCTTCGAGGGTGTCTTTAGGAGAGATTGATTTTTTTTATTACTTTCTTGCCCCTTTCGATAAAAATGTTTTATCTAGGACAATGCAATGAAATGATAAAATTTTTGTTGTTTGGATATTTTCGCATTGTTTTCTCATTCTACTTGATAAAATATTTATTTCGAATGATACAATGGAAAGAACAATCATACGCACATGTTTATAAAAGCTGAAATATTCTCATTAGTTCTTCAACTTTCTTGACAAAAGTATAATAGATTCACTGCAAGTGATGGGATAAAACATACACCATAGAGAAAACCAGCTTCTTCATAACATAAGGGAAACTAAAAAATGAAAATGAATTTCAACATAGATGAGTCTAACTATGGGTAGTAATGCTTGATAAATTTTGCATTGAGCGGGCCACTTCGGAAGCCATCTTCAACCCTTACAAGCTTGTAGTACCCGCTTGAGTTCGCCTGAACCACCCTGTAGGGCCCTTCCCATTTTGGAGAAAACTTGGGCAAAGGTTGTCCTCGCATGATTGGGTCTACAATCTTCCATACTAGATCACCTTCTTCGAACTTTCTTGGCACCACAGTCTGATTATAGGCTCAGGCGATGGACTCATGATACCTTTCCATGACTTTTGCAGCTCTGTCATGCTTTTCCTTTAATGCTTCCAATCTAGTGGTTCGAGGCTCCAGTACCATCCCCGAGGCAAGAGCCATTCAAGCAGATGGTGTTTCCAACTCTATAGGTAACACTGCCTCGGACCCATACACAAGGGAGTAAGGAGTTGCTTGAGTTGGCTTTCTCTTTGAAGTGCGATACGCCCATAGGGCTACTATCAACTGTTCGGACCAAGTCCCCCCAAACTCATCCATCATCTTGCTCAGAATCCTTATTAGTGTCTTGTTTGTGGCCTCCGCTTGCCCGTTCCCTTTTGGATAGTAGGGTGTGGATTTATGATGCTTCACTTGGTAAGTCTCTAGGAGGCTCTTCACATATTTGTTTATGAAGGGAGTGCCGTTATCCGAGAGGATGGTGTTCGGTACCCCAAACCGGCAAATGATATTCTCCTTGATGAAGTTCGCGACTACAGGCCCCGTAGCATTCTTAAGAGGAATTGCTTCGACCCACTTTGTGCTCAATTCTGTGGCTGCAAGAATCCACTTGTACCCCTTAGAAGGTGTGGAGATGGGCCCTATCAGATCAAAAGCCCATGCATGGAACGGCCAAGGCGTTCGGATGCTATGCAGGTCTACGGCTGGAGCATGGATCAAATTTCCGTGTTTCTGACAAGTCTGGCACCTCTTCATGTGATGGGATGCATCTGACTCCATGGTCGGCCAGTAATACCCAAGGTGTATAAGTTGCTCGAACAGCCGAGCCCCTCCTTGATGTTCAATCTCGTGGGCTCTTCCGAGGACTAGATCTGACTCCTCCTTAGAGAGACACCTCAGGGGAGTGCCCTCAATAATTCTTCTGTAAAGCTTGTCCTGATCAAGAAAGTACCGTCTCGCTCTCCTCTTCAGGTGTGCAATGTCCCTCGGGCTCTCAGGTAGTGTTCCCTCTTTGAGATAGTCAATGTAGACTTGCCTCCAGTCAGGGGTATCAATTTCAAAGCAACTCTCATCCTCCCGGATGTATGACTGACACTTGGGGCATTCATTTTGTAATTGATTCGAGTCCTTCTCCATCTCGAGCCAATAATAACCTTGTCTTTGGATTCTTCTGTACAGACTGATATCTCCATCCCCACAAGACTTTTCATGGATCTGTTGTAGTCGGAAGCTTGCTTCTTGTTGGCCAACACACCGGGCTAGGAATCCGGTACCTCCTTGGAAGTAAAGTTCACCTTGAATAATTATGAATTAGGCAAGCTTGGCTATAGTTAGTTTTCCAATTTTACTTCTGAGTTGTTCAAGGACTTCTGCTCTCCAGTCCTCCGGAAGGTCTTCGTCTTTGGGTATTATTGAAGGCTCTGTTCTCTTCTTGATAACAATTGTCGTCTCCTCCTCTGGGATATCAACTCTTGCCCCTAATGTTGCGAGGGCATCTGAAAACTTGTTGTCGGAGCGAGGCACATGCTCTATTTCAACCTTCTGAAATTTGTCAAGAAGCCTTTGGACTGTTGTTCGATATGTGGCCAAGGCAGGCTTCTTTAAGACGAACTGTCCTGAAACTTGCTTCACTATCAGCTTTGAGTCCCCCCGGATCCGAATCTTCTTGATACTGTGCTTCTCAGCTGCTATCAAGCCTAAAATAAGAGCCTCATACTCGGCTTCATTATTCGAACAATGGAAATCCAGTTTATAAGACAAATATAACTTTTCCCCACTTTTGCTTGTAAGGACTATCCCAGTTCCTCCTTTTCCTCCGGTTGTTGCTCCGTCAAAGCTCAATGTCCAAAAGCTTTCCTCGGAAGCCATAGCTGCATGCACCTCTCCTCTTAATTCTTCATTCACTGGTTCATAGTCACCACTTGGAAATTGAGCAAGGAGATCAGCTAAGGCTTGGCTTTTGATTGCCTTGGGAGCTACACATGTGATCTCGAATTCACCCAGTGCTAACAGCCATCTTGCCACCTTCCTGGTTAGAGTAGGCTTGCTGAGGAGGTATCGGATTGGATCACTTCTAGTAACAATCTGAATCTGATGTGCTAAGAAGTAATGTCTGAGCTTTTGGGCAGTGAATACCAAAGCTAAACAATGTCTCTCTACCGGAGTATATCGGACTTCTGCTCCTCGAATCTTCCAGCTGATATAATACACCGGGCGTTCTACTCCATCTACATCTTGGACCAATAATGCCCCTATGGACTCGGGGGTTGAAGTTAAGTACAACATTAGAGGCACCCCGGGCTGCGGGGCTATCATGGTCTGAGGCGAGGTCAAGGCCGCCTTGATTCTCTCGAAGGCCTTTTGGTGCTCCTGGTTCCACTCGAACTTGGCATCTCCTTTTAACAATGAACCGAAAGGGGTAGAGATCTCTGCAAGTGCTGGGATAAACCTCCGAATATAAGACACCTTCCCGAAGAACTTCTTTAACTCCTTCTGAGAATGCGGGGGAGGCATTGCTCTGATAGATTTGACCTTGTCTTCATCTGCCTCGATACCATGTCTGTGTACAAGAAACCCGAGGAACTTCCCAGCCGTCACCCCGAAAGCACATTTGAGAGGATTCATCCTCATTTTGAATTTTTGGCATCTCTTGAATACTTTCTCAAGGTCTCGGAGATGGTCTTCTTCTTTCTTGGATTTCACCACTAGATCATCAACATAATCTTCCACCTCATGATGGATCATGTCATGAAAGATTGTAGTCATAGCCCTTTGGTAAGTTGCACCGGCATTCCTGAGTCCGAAAGGCATGACTGTATAGAAGAAGTTTCCGAGAGGTGTTTTAAAAGCAGACTTTTCTGCGTCCTCTTCAGCCATCTTAATCTGATTGTATCCACTGAATCCATCCATGAATGAGAACATCTGGTGTCCCGAGGTGGCATCCACGAGGGTGTCGATGTAAGGAAGCGGGAATTCATCCTTCGGGCAAGATTTGTTCAAATCTCGAAAGTCTACACATACTTTGATTTGGCCATACTTCTTCTTTACTGGCACGATGTTTGCTAACCACGTGGGGTACTGTATTGGCCGGATGAAACCAACCTGTTGAAGTTTTTCAATCTCCTCCTCAATCTTCTCTTTGAGATCTGGACGATATTTTCGAGCAGCTTGCTTAATTGGCTTGGAGTTTGGGAACACATCAAGATAGTGGGAGACTAGGTTAGGATCTAGTCCGGGCATTTCCTTATATGACCAAGCAAACACATCTAGGTATCGGCTTATCAACTTTAACAACTGTTCCCGCTTCTCTAGGCTAAGGCTTGAACTTATGAATACCGGCCTCGGTGCATCTTGTCCATCACTCAAATCTATTTCAATAAGTTGTTCAGGCTGAGGCTTCGGCCCATCTTGCATGCATTCTAGAGCCACTTTAGGCTTTATTACTATATCATTGTCAGGAGGCTCTTCTTTTGACTCAGAGTCGGTGACTGAAGAAACCAACTCCCCGCACCTTCATAAATAGTACACCATCTTGCCTCCTTCTCGGACTTTCATCACCTTCCGAGGAATAGGCAGACTTTCTGGTCTAGACATCACCCACTTACTTGATTTTGCCATCAGCTCCTTGTCATCTTTGATATCCTCCCAACGAGGAATTTTGACCCCTCGAGGCTTAGAGGTGGTGTGAACTTCTTTAACAGCCAATTCGGTGAAGTAGATGGCATCAGAATAATGAGCTTCATGGATCTCGAAAGGCCTTTCTGTAGCTTGAATTGTCACCGTCTTCTTTCCCTATTTAGCCTTAACACACTGATGATAACTCGATGGTACAGCCCCATATCTATGCATCCAGGTCCTCCCTAGAATGATGTGATAATTTGCCTCGGAATCGATAATATGGAACTTGGTGGCCGAGCGAATCTCTCCGACGGCTAAATCAACTGTTACGCATCCGATAGTAACTCTCCTTTATCCACCGAAGCCAGTGATGACTATCGATTGCTTCACAATGCGTTTTTAAGAGATTTCGGCCTTGTCTAGAGTAGCGCGAGTCATAATGTTGATAGAGGCTCCACTATCTAGAAAGGCCCTTTTGAACTCAAGCCCGTTAATAAAAGCAGTCACATAAAGCGGGTGATTGTGAGAAAAAGGATACTTCCGATCAGCCTCGGAGAAAGTAATGGCACTAGATTGCTCTTTCGCCTTCCTCGGGATAGATCCCTCAGTCGACATGCATTCCTCATGGTGTGCCTCGGCTATATTAATGATAGACTTGGTGATTTCTGTTCTTGCCTCCCTGGAAAGTCCAAGCTGGTCAAAGAACTGCTTGAACTTTACACAGTCTTGCAAGCTTTTGGCATAGTGATCCGGATCTTTTTCCACTCTTGGAGGCTCGTAGTTAACCATCTCCTCGGTCTCTTCAAAATAAGATGCCACATAAACATGGTGTCCTCCTCTTCCATAGTACTCTTCTCCTCCTTCTAGATCAAAGGGATCTTCGCTATGAGTCATAAATGTTTTTCCCTCTGGATCGAGAGCACTTCCATAGTAAACTTGCTCACCCTCTGGCTCGAGGATGTCGTCTAGATAACAATCATCGTCATCGAGATTGGCGATAGCCTCGATCATCGGGCCTTCATAAGCTATCATAGCAACATTCTTGCCCTAGTCTCGGTGTTGGGGATAGGGTTGTTCTCGGATGTCTTGAGTCCCTTGCTTTTTGAACCTCAATTCGTCCGCCTCGACTTTATCTCTGAAGATTTTCCTGAGAGTCCAACACTTCTCTGTCGGATGTTTCAATGTACAATGGTAGACACAGAATTCAGGGCTCTCACGGTCCTTTTTTGATGGCATTTCTTCAACATAAGGCAATTTTAGCTCTCCGTCAGCCACCCATTCCTTAACTAAAGCTTTTACCTCCTCGATTCCACATGGATAAGAAACATTCTCCTTTTCACCATTATATTGCTTTCTCTTCTGGCCTCTATGACTTCCCCCTTGTGAATTTCGAGTATCTGGGACAGAGGCAGCAGCAATGATAGGTCCACGAGACGATTTGAAGCTAGTCTTGTAACTGGCTTTAAATTCGGACTCCTGAGCCTGAGGAATGCTAATGTTCCGAGCTGCTTCTATTAATGCTGAGAAGGTGGGTAGCTTGTGATTAACTAGAAACATTTTGTACCTGCTCAATGCCCCTTCTAGAGAAATTTGAACCAGATAACTCTCCTCCACTGCTTCATGGCAATCCACGGCCTTGTCCTGAAACCTTTTGACGTAGTCAAGGATGTCTTCACTTTCGTGCTGCTTTTCTTTACACAATGTAAGTGTGGTCACCTTCTACGCCACTTGAAAGAACTTGGAGTGGAATTTGTTAACCATTTCCTCCCAACTTCGGAAAGAGTTTGGGGCCAAATTAACATACCAACTATATGCTCGGTCGGTGAAGGACTTAGAGAATTCTCTCAGTCGGAGGACGTGGTTTGAACCATGAATACCTAGAGTCTCGATGAATCGCACAACATGTTCTCGGGCATTTCCTTGTTTGCCGTCGAACTTGATGAACTTCGGCACTGTATACCCCTCAGGGTATGGATAGCTCAGCATCTCAATGGGGTAAGGCGGCTTGACGCCTGGATCAAGCAAAGAGGGTAAGGTCCTCTTGCCCCGTTCAAGGTCGAACATGGCCTACACATCGGCGAGAGTGAGAAACTGTTGAGGGAGAGAGTTTGATGGTGGTATTCCCGGGACTTGGCTTATGGACCCGAAGACTGAGCTAGGGGCGACTTGGCCATTCTAGTGCTGCGAATTCATTATTGGTGAGGACATTTGACGATACTTGCCATCAGCGCCTATAGACAAGCCAGTTGGTGATGGGATATTGAATTGAGGCCCGTAGAGTCCACCGCACGGCGCCGCTATACCGGGTTATGCTTGCAGATTTGTTGTCAGCACCAAAGGCAGCCCGCTTGGTGCTTGGGTAACATTTACTGGTGGCGTAACAAGATTAGGTACGGGCAGAGCTCCCTTTTGCGCCATCATGCTCCTTATGTTTTCCTGGACACCAACAGTCGCCGGAGCGCCATTCATTACACCAGAAACTCCCCTAGTCACCATTGGATCTTGGTTTAGCACGCCATGGAGCCCGGGCATGGGCAAACTGCTGCCGCCTACTGTGGTTTGAGCATGTGTTACTGTGGCCGTGTTGCCATCAGCCATAGGTTGATTGGGGCCTACTTCTCCTTGGATTTGATTTTGCACTCCGGCGGGAATAACTCCACCACCAGTTTGATTTTCATTTGGCGCCAGTGCAAACTTAGAACTCATCACCAACATGGTGTGAGTGAGATTGTGAAGAGTGGTAAGAATCTCTTGCTGAGTATTTTGAAGTCCTTGAATGGCTTCAAGCAAAAGTGGTTGATCTGGAGCCATGGTTCTGTCATCACCACCATTAGAGGATCCTTGTTAGTGAACTTCATCTTCTCCCGCCATCCTTGTTGGAGTTGTGTGGATTCCAGATCTCGTTGAGACCATTAACCAATCCGCCTCTCCAGTGGAGTCGCCAAAATGTAGAAGAGGGTTCAAGAAAGGAGTTGGAAAATTCGAAGATCTTCGAAGATCCTTGAAGAACAACTTCGAATTCTCTAGAAGATAATGTATGAGAGGCTTAGATTCTTTAATAATCTCAACTTAAGAACACAAAATAAAGGAGATGATGGAGATAAGAGATTGGGTGAAGAAGAAGGCAAAATGGCTAGAGAGAGGATAATGGCAAGGCTCTCCCATGGATCTCCCACTTTCACTCTCAAGGTTGATAATGGAGAAGGGAAATTAGTTCTTTCCCAAGAGTTAAAAATCTCCAAAATCCATCCATTGTAAAGCTATGGGTGGGTGCTATTTATAGGCACCTCATGATGTAGGATAGAGCCCATGTGCAAGGCACATGGGGAATATTCTCTCTAACCACCTTGTCCGAGGAGGTGACCTCTCCGAGGATGAGACCTCTCTGAGGATGAGGAAAACCCCGAAGAGGAGATCAACCTCTCGGCAAACCCTTCTTCTTAGCCACACCTAACCAATGATCCCCAATCATCCCAAAGGGTCAGGGGTAGTCCTAGAGGACGTCCTGCCGCAAATATTGCCGAGTCTCAGGGACCCCCTAGATCGTGCCACCTCAACCCGGGTATAGGCTAGTTTAACCAAAGAGTGAATTTATCTCCACTCACCGTCCTCGGGATCGGGTCCTTTGTTCAGATTCCATTACGCCCATGGTTCTGGTACGTAGATCCCGAAAAGCTCCGAGTCCGCAAGTGTTCTGGGACTCATTAATGGAGCGGCTTCTAGATTGTATCTGAATCCGTTCGAAGCCAAGTGCTTCGGATCTCTAGATTCGTGGATCCGAACCCTTTCGAGTCCGAGTCTGAGTAAGTCTCTAAGTTCGTGGATCCGAACCCTTTCGAGGCTTAGAGAGATTTGGCCCGTTTTGATGGCGATAAATCTAGGCCCGCCAGTCTTGGACTTGCGATAAATTTGGGCCCATCAACCTTGGATTATTGGGCCTAACTAATTTAGTGGGTTTAACCTTAACTCCTTTTACAGTGTGTGATAAGAGAGAGAAAGAGTGAGAGAGTTGAGTGGATCTTGTGTGTGTATGTGTATATCTGTCATAGGAGAGGGATGAAGCATGGATGCATGTGTGTCTTTTGCTTTTTAAAAACAAATTGATCCTCTGTCAACCCCGTGAGAGAGGGAGAGAGAGACCAGCTGTGTGTTTTTTTGCTTGTCCCCTCTGTGTGTAGCTCTGTCTTTTCTTGCCAAGAGGGAGCGCCCCGATTTTTGCATGTGGCTCTCTGTGTATTATCCTTTCCACCTTCTCACTTGCTCTCTTCTCTTTTCAATCTTCTCCACTTACCTTTGCACCCACCGAATTCAACATCTCTATCTCCTTCTCCTTTCCTTTTTCAATTTCAGATTGTCTTCTTTAAAATAATACACCACTCACTACCTCTTTAACCAAACACACTTCAACACCTACTCTGCATTCACTCATTATAATCTCTCTTTCATCTATTCCAACACCCCACACATCCTCACAAATATCTTATCTCTATCTCCATCTCCACTCCAAAAACATTATCATTCCTCTAACCCTCTCTTCTCATCTTCTTATTATGCTCCACTCACAAACTCATCAAATACCAAACCCCTCCTGACCAAATATTCTAAGCTATATATATATATATATATATAAATTGAATTCAATCTTTATTATTATTATTATTATTATTATTATTATTATTATTATTATTATTATTATTATTATTATTGTTATTTTCCTTTTTTTTTGTTTTTTTTATTATTTTCTATTTATAAATTATCAAAAATATATTATTTATACCAATTTATATAAAAATATCTAAAAATATGTACAAACACATAAAATTATAAAATACTACAAATTAATAAAATAATAAAAAAGATTTGAGTGATATAAAATAATTTGGTCAAAATAGGTGAGGTTTGGGATTAAAGTTTCAATCTGATTTTTCTGCTGAGATAATCATAAAATGGCATGTTCTAATTTTCATCATGTGATGTTCAAAAGAAAGTACCCAAGTCTTAGGGCCGGTCAAAATGGGGTGTGTACAGCCCCGCCTGCTCACACTGATAACAAGTGAGCGGCTGCCCTCTCCTTTGACTCTGGCCCTGTGAACGAGCCGAAAACGGTGCAAACCGCTGCCCTCCTCCCCTCTGCGTGCAAACTGGAGACTTGCGGCCCAACTGACCACATTTGAAACATGTAAAATCTCCCTGACCACCTCTCCCAGAACCCAAACTCGGTACTGGAAAAGTGGACATCGACTGAGTTCCTTGGGACGATTGGGGGTTAGAACCCCTCTGCCTCTTACCGTCCCCCTGACTGTCCTGACTTCTCTTGGAGCCCCTCATTCTCTCTTCCTCTACCTACATAATAGTCTCGAGATGGGCCACCGCCTCCACAAGGCACCCATAATCTCTAATCATGGACCCGGCCACTCAAAACATGAGTCCGGTCCTCAATCTCTTCTTGAACTCTAAACAACGGCGTTCTTCGGTCGCCACTAACTCAGGTGCAAACCTAGAGTGGATAGTGAATGTGGCCTCGAACTCAACCACTAGTGTGTTCAACTGCACCAATTTAGAGAACTGATCTCTCAACTTCTCCCTAACCGTAGGAGGTAGAAACTTGTTTTGGAAGGCGCTGACAAAAACCTCCCAAGTCACCCAAATGCGTCCACGCGCATACTCCCACCATACTGACCCACATCCTCCTTCAGCTGGAAAGAAGCCAAGGTCACCCTCAACTAGTCATCCTCAATGCCAAGCATCTCGAACATCTTCACTATCTGCTCTAGCCACTCATCTGCCTTCAGTGGCTCCTTGGGATCACCCAAAAATTCATCCGGATTTGACCGGAAGAACTCTATCTTTAGAAAAGATGGCCCTACCTCGGCTACCTGGGCCTGGACTTGATTCTCAGCTCTGAGAATGTCCATAGATTCTCGTAATGCTCCGGCCATTTCATGGGCTAAGGAGCTCATGGCCTGTTGACCCACTGGTTCAGCCACATTAGCTTGATCAACTCCCTCCTCTTGTGCCGAAATATCATCCGATATTGGCACCTTGTGCCTCATAGGCTTACTGCGCCTACCACTACGACCACGTCCTGATATCCTAATGAAGGTAACACAAGAGATTAGCACATTCACAAATGTGCCAAAGCTAACTCACTCGTGTCCTAATATGATGGACAACAATAATTTACTCCACGTAAGCACATATTCACATAAACACATACGAATTTCATTTCCGGATAATGACCATCCCGCTGCGTTGCCAAAGTTCTAATTCGAAACAACAGTGATCAGGTGCCTTTCCAATAAGACTCCTAGAAACTCGTGGACTCGACCAACATTATAGAAATTAAATCTCATACCCACATAATCACATAAACATGTATCACATAACATTACAAGCATACAACATCTCTATCAGGCGAGACAAACCCATTGTAGTGCTAACCACTTCCCACGTACCCAAAGTATTCAAACCCGATACGCTCTGATACCAAGTTGAAATGTCTCCAAAATAATGCAACAAAACCAACTCATATGCGGAAAAATAATATAAATAAGATACTTTCATTCATCAGAGTCCGTATACAAAAGATAACACATTAGATGTACATTCGCAAACGTTCATTCTGAATCTACAGCATGTGTTGTAATGATTGAAGAACAAAAAACTAAACAGATAATCATATGCCCTATTGGCTTACATCTTCCCAAGTCATTGCTTAGTTACAACAAAAATGAGCCTTACTCAATACAGTTAAAGCCTTTGGCTATACAAAAAGAATACAACAAAAGAAAGAAGCTCTTGCTCCCAAATGCCCCTTCGAACTATTGCCTTGGCAGAGGTATGTCTCCAACACTTGAAAATGGTTTTTCCCAAATAGGTTGAGCCAATATCCAGTAGGAATAATCTAACACAGTATATGAGATTTAACAAAGATATAAGTACAATGTGTATATACAATGCTTGTGACAAAACATTCACATTTTTAAATAATCAAAGAGTGCCAAGTTCATATCTCATTACATTTTCCTTCAATTCATTTCAATTCATGAGTCAATTTCATCATCTTTCTACAACCTAATTGAGACTACAACTCAGTGGTTATCTAAATCAACACAATTACCACATAAACAATTCAATCTACCATTTTACGAAAATTTCGTTTGCGGGATTGGTATCCATGTGTACACACAATTTCGGGACTTTCACCCTGGACACTTTGGCCAACTTTAATTTACAATGAAGTTCATCCCCTATCTCCTCCCACACAATGGAGTACATCTCATTTCTTCTCCTACACAATGGAGTACATCCCATTTCTCTTTCCAAACATCATACATATATAATGTATTTAAAACATAGTCATATTCAATGACATCCAACAATATATTAGTTTTAATTCACCTAATCCTCATGCAATTTCTACAATGATCATAGCTATCCTCCATTGATAGCCAATACAGTTATTTCTAAACAGATATTCAATTTTAAGACAAATAATTTATTCAAAATTTTCAAAGGTGAGAGGTATTACATACCCAACTCCATCATCTATTTCAATATTCATCCAACTTCATTTTTACAACACCATTCCCACTACATACACTTAGAAACCCCTCTTTTGATTGTTTTACAACTCAAACCCTAGGTTTGTCCACAATACACCCAAAGCCCACCATTGTTACACAATGACTAATAACTAAGCTAAAAACCATATGAAAGTGTAGAAAGTCCCTACCTCAAGAAGAGAAGACGAGCAAAGCAAAGTTAAAACTCAAAAGACTTCGAAACCCACTTTTGTTCGAATAAAAAGAGAGCCCACGACTTTTTCTACTTTTTTCTCAAAGGCACTAGGGTGAAGAACTCAATGGATCTAGGTGAAATAGTAGAGAAAAGATGAGTTTTAGTGAGAGAAACTCAAGATCTAGGGTTTTAGAGAGTTTTAGAGAGAGAGAGGAATGAAAAAGTTATGAAAAAAGTCATCTTCGGAATCTGTTCTACACGCAATCTGCTAGAGTGTGGAAAGTGACGCTCAAGTGTCAAACATAATGTTTCGCTCAAGCGCAAGAAGTGACACTCGAGTGTAGAATACACGCTTTCAGCAGTTTTGCAGATGAAGGACATCGCTCAAGCTCAAGATTGGACGCTCGAGCGTCCACCCACTTGAGCGTGGAAAACGATGCTCGAGCGTAGAATACAGTATTCTAGTATTTGCAGGTCTGCAAAAATACTAAGAGTTTACAAAGCCCGCTCAAGCGCAAGAATGGTCACTCGAGCGGAGGAGCAAAAATTTCAAAGCCCGCTCAAGTACAGGAATGGCCGCTCGAGCGGAGAAGCAAAATCTAGGCAATAAAGGTTTGGAAAAATAATCAGCCAACCTGTTCCAAACACATAACTACAATCCAATAGCCAAAATTAAGAGGGATTAAGGGGAAAAACAACAATGAACAACATTCAGAAACTATAAGCTCGAGTCCAGAATGCAACAAGAGTCGGGTTAAAACCGGAATCACTATATCAAAGATAGAGAGTTGCTAATAATCAATTAATGATTTGTTTGAGAAGTTCTTTTTATGAGTAAGGCAACAAACTTAGATTAAATTTTTTTTGGTTCGCCTTCTAGTACAATTCCTCCACCTCGCGACCTCTGCAACTCTCTTCTGTCCCTTATTATTCCTTCCGCTCCCTGTAAGTTCCCTTATCTTTCACTCCCAATACCATTTTCTCGTTTACTATTAGTTTTGCATAACCCTTAGGTTGAATACGATGGCAAGAAATTTGAAAGCGCTCCTTTCTTCGGACCGGATTTCCGGCTTCCAACGCCATTGTTCCATCCCTGATGACGTTCATCTGTCACTCGTGGAAGACAGCACCACCGATATGCAGAGGACCGACAAAATCACAATCATCTTTCCTCTCCTATCGATTATTAAAGGCGGCGTCCGTTTTCCCCTTCATCCATTTTTGAGAGCCGTCTTTCGACATTGGGGTCTAATTCCTTTCCAGCCTAATGTGAATTTTTGTTGCATCATAATGGGGATCGTAGAATTAAACGGTCGTCTTAGGATTAACCTTGGCATTCTTGCAATTCGGCATTGCCATGTCTTAGCCAAGCCCACTGGCCATCTAAGACGCTATTTTCTTAGGGCCAAGGACACCGATCATCATCTAGTGACCATGCTTGCCAGCTTTGGCAAGCATGTTGACGACGCGATGGTCGTTGTTCAAGGCAACTGGGAATTCGACGAGGGTGTAGATTGCATGGATCCCGTGCCAAGGCGAAAAGGCGATCTAGGTGGCCATATAGCTCATTCTAGTTGGTTATATTTTTGCATGTGTATTCGGCTCTTCTTTCATGTACTCACCGTTTTGTCTGCACAGGCAACGCATTGAAGAAAGTGTTGGCTTCGGCTAACGACGCTGTACTTACGGATATTAAAACTGCTCTGTAATTCGTTGGTCGTCCAAATCTTCAGAAACAAGGAAGGGCAGCCCATGTTCTCTTACGCTACGCGCCGTCCTACAGAACGTTTTCGGTAACAGACCATATTCCAGTTCCAAAAGGCGAAGATCACCTTACAGCCCTCATCTTTCCCAGCTTTAAAAATCTGAAAGAGATCGGTTTAGAAGCCTTTAATTCAAAACAAGCAGAGGAACAAGTAGCCGAGCATATCGCCAAGGACCCGGACCAATTGGGAACCGAGGTAGAAGAAGCCTTCAATTTGGCGTTTGAGGAGGCTGGATTGAATTTGTCCAACCCTCCATCCACGTTCGGCCGAGGGGACGTCTTTGAGGACATTTTTACAAACTTAGGAGATCTTCCAGGCGCTTATCCAGAGGATATGGCTGGGGAATCACTTCAGCAACTTGCGATGAACAAGAATGCCGAGAGAATGGCCGCTAGGCGGAGGGCCGAGGCCGTCCGATCAGAAACTCCAACCGCCATGGTTGCTGAGTTTACACCGTTTATGGCCGCTGAGTTTACTCCTCCGATTACTGCCGAAGAGACGGCTCAACTTGAAATGGCCGAGATGGAGTAGGTGGGGCAATCCAACGAGGGTGAACAAAGGGGCGAATAGTGCCCCGCCGATCGAGAGGCCGAGCAAGAAAAAGACCAAAGCGATAAACGACCCTGAGTTGAGGAGTCGGATTTGGTCCTTCCATTCACGATTCAACCAAGGGTCAGAAATATGTCGATTTCCTCAGACTCTTCAGCTTTGAGGGACCCGGCTGTGACCTTGAGCATGCCTCCTCGATATCCCTGCCAGTCGACAGAGCCGTATTTCGAGCGAAGCCAGATTTGATGCTAACTGCTTTGGCCGCTCAGTCGGCCCTATCGGTATGTTACTTGTTTTATCTACAATCTTCTGTCTTTACGCATCCACGTTTGTAAATATTTTTTTTAATTATTTGTTTGTTGTTTCTTTGTTTTGTAGGTGGTGGGCAGGATAGCCGAGATGGGCCGCCGTCACCATGACGCCATAGAACAGATCGGCCTATTGAAAGTGAAAATTGACAATGAACGAAACAACGTTGTGGCAGTCTCTAAAAGGGCCGATAATGAGGCAGCACAAGCGGCGGTAGAACGCGCCAGAGCCGACTCGAAGGCCGAGCGAGCTCGAAATTTTGATCACCTATGGCTTGCCGCCGAGGAAAAGGCAACGGCCAGCAAGGAGGCACTTAAGTTAGCCCAAGAGGCAATCGCCAAGCTAGAAGCCGATTTGGAGGAATCGAAGAAGGCAAGGGAAAAGGCCGACTCCGAGATTTCCAAAGCGTTCCAAGCTGGGCAAGAGGCCGCCTTGGAGAGCTACGCAGAAGAAGCGCCGAAGTTTGAGAATCGGGGCTTCAAACACGGCTGGGTCAAAGCCCTCGCTGCTGCGAATGTGACATTGGCACAGCCGATTCCATACGAGCAGATGGACGTTGACCCGCTGGTGTCTGACTCTGAGGAATGATCGAGGCATATTTTGGTTTTTGGTAGGCATCTTAGATGCATAGTTTTTTGTTAGTAGATTTTCATCTTTTTTGGATGTTAACCGATTTTCATGTGTAAAATGACCGCTGTTAGCGCCCAATTTATAAATGAAAATTTTCTATGCTCTCAAGTTATTGCTTATACTGTTTTCTATGTGAGTACGTAATTAAATGAATCAGCAGTTAGAACAAAATTTCAAGACTACGTGAGACGGCAAACTTATTAGCCGATTATATTAATGAATTTGATTGATGAATCTAAATAACATGAGTTCATGAGGTGCTGACAGATCAGTTCATGGGGCGGCTGGGGTACATAAGCCAATTAGATTGATGAATCTGCCCTTGCCCCAGCTGGTTCACGAACTAGAAAGCCGAATAAAATGAACTCATGAATATTGTACTGATAAATCGATTTATGCAGCAGCTGGGGTACTTAAGCCAACTAGATTGATGAATCTGCCCTTGCCCCAGCTGGTTCATGAACAAGAACGCCAAATAACAGAGGTTCATAGGGCGGCTGGGGTACATAAGCCGATTATATTGATGAATTTGCCCTTGCCCCAGTTGGTTCATGAACTGGAAAGCCGAATAAAATGAACTGATTTACATTGTTCTGATAAATCGATTCATGGAGTAGCTGGGGCACTTAAGCCGACTAGATTGATGAATCTGCCCTTGCCCAGCTGGTTCATGAACAAGAACGTCGAATAACAGAGGTTCATGGGGCGGCTGGGGTACATAAGCCGATTATATTGATGAATCTGCCCTTGCCGCTGTTGGTTCATGAACTGGAAAGCCGAATAAAATGAACTGATGTACATTATTCTGATAAATCGATTTATGGAGCGGCTGGGGCACTTAAGCCAACTGGATTGATGAATCTGCCCTTACCCAACTGGTTCATGAACAAGAACGCCGAATAACAGAGGTTCATGGAACGGCTGGGGTACATAAGCCGATTATATTGATGAATCTACCCTTGCCCCAACTGGTTCATGAACTGAAAAGCCAAATAAAATGAACAGATGCACATTGTTCTGATAAATCGAGTCACGAAGCGGCTGGGGCACATTACTCAATCGGCGCCGGGCTGTTAAGGTTTTAATATTAATGAGATCACCTCGAAGGTCCTGCCCCCGTAGGGAATAAATGGGCGTGTACTTCGTGCATAAAGGTCCTATTTATATGCTCAGAGTCAGTAACTCAGTCCAGTTCTTTGAAGAAAGTTAAACAAGTGCGAATGTCAGATAGACTTTTCTTCAATAGCAGAGGAGAAGCGAGGACATTAGTTGAGCTGGGAGGAGATATGAGTCGAAGTGGCGAACCTTCACGCACGGGAAGTAGGACTTCGAGGGATCGGGAGAGACACCAATCTCCTCATCGTCGAAGTAGGTCGCCTAAGAAGGACAAGCAGCCACGGGGCAGATCTCGTCAACCCCGTTCTGGAAGGGAATCCGATGCGACACCGTGCCCATTGAGTTTTGCGGTCTTCGTGGGAAATAGACCAATGACAGAGGCGGACTCAATCATTCGTGATCCAAATGTGGCAGTCGAGTTCGCTCGACAAATTTTTTCACCCGGAGTCCAGCAGTCGATGGTAGGTCAGGAGGATTTCGAAGTGTTTCGTGAAGGCGTTCATGGGGCAGTGAAGGGACTGTACACTGCTTATGAAATTGTCATGCGTCTTTACACCACTCAGCGGGATATAACACAGAAAGATGAACACATTCGGAACTTAGAAGCTCGCGTAGAGAAGGCCGAGCGTGAACTACAGAAAATCAAGTTCGCCAAGTCTCAATCGGCTGGCCATCTCAACCCGGTTGTGGAAGAGAGAGTGACCCAAAAATTGATAAGTCATGCTATTGCCGATCGGAACACGGCTAGCATGTTTATGATTGAGACTGCGAGGACCACGACCTATGAAAAAGGCTTCCATGATGGCCGAAAGGTCGGAATACAGAAGACCATGGAGAAACTCGCTGAAGAAGTTTGCCGATATGAAAATCGTGGATTTAAGCATGGCTGGATCAAGGTACTTCAGCAGGCTGAGGCTCTCGAGGCGGCAGGTGTGGATTCAGCGTTGCCGCTGTACCAGCGGGATGATTTTCCCTTTTTCGCTTTTGAAGTTGAGAAGAGTGATGATGAGGGAGCCGCCGAATAAAGTAGACATTGTAATGCTCAAACGCAGATTGCGTGCAAAATTATGTAATTGTTGGCTAATTTAATAAAACGCTTCGTTTTCAAGTGTTAGCGTACTTTCTGCTTCTATTAGTACACTTCATGCCAATCGATTAATCTAAGGACACATTTTATTTTGAATGTTCGCATGTTTCAGCCTACGTTTATACGGCTTGTCCCATTTCATTTTGAATGTTTGCATGTTTCAGCCTACGTTTATACGGCATGTTTCACCATACGTTTATACGGCTTGTCCTATTTCATTTTGAATGTTTGCCAATCATGCATGAGGGGCGCTCCGAATCTAGAGACTTATTTTGGCCCAAAAGTATTTGCCAATTGGCCCAAAAGTGTTTGCCAATCGGCCCAAAAATGTCGTCCACTAATGGGGCTCCGAATTCGGAGATTTAATCGACCCAAACGTGACCTGCACGGATGGGTCTCCGAATCCGGAGACTTAATCTGCCCAAAGGTGTCATGCACCAATGGGGCTCCGAATCCGGAGACTTGGCTTGGCCAATCGTGATATCCACGAAGGGCATTCCGAATCCGGAGGCTTAATCGGCCCAAACGTGACCTGCACGGATGGGGCTCCGAATCCGGAGGCTTTTTGTCTTGGCCAATCGTGATATCCACAAAGAGCACTCCCAATCCGGAGTCTTTTCTTGGCCAATCGTGATATCCACGAAGGGCGTTCCGAATCCAGAGCATTAATCGGCCCAAACGTGACTTGCACGGATGGGGCTCCGAATCTGGAGGCTTTTTGTCTTAGCCAATCGTGATATCCACGAAGGGCGTTCTGAATCCGGAGCATTAATCGGCCTAAACGTGACTTGCACGGATGAGGCTTCGAATCCGGAGACTTAATCGGCCCAAAGGTGTCATGCACCAATGGGGCTCCGAATTCGAAGACTTGGCTTGGCCAATCATGATATCCACGAAGGGCGCTCCGAATCCGGAGGCTTAACCGGCCCAAATGTGACCTGCACAAATGGGGCTCCAAATCTAGAGACTTAATCGGCCCAAAGGTGTTATGCACCAATGGGGCTCCGAATCTGGAGACTTGGCTTGGCCAATCGTGATATCCACGAAGGGCGCTCCGAATCCGGAGGCTTAATTGGCCAAAACGTGACTTGCACAGATGGGGCTCCGAATCCGGAGACTTAATCGGCCCAAAGGTGTCATGCACCAATGGGGCTTCGAATCTGAAGACTTGGCTTGGCCAATCGTGATATCTACGAAGGGCGCTCCGAATCCGGAGGCTTAATCGGCCCAAACGTGACCTGCACGAATGGGGCTCCGAATCCGGAGACTTAATCGGCCCAAAGGTGTTATGCACCAATGGAGCTCTGAATTCGGAGACTTGGCTTGGCCAATCGTGATATCCACAAAGGGCGGTCCGAATCTGGAGGCTTAATCGGCCCAAACGTGACCTGCACGGATGGGGCTCCAAATCCGAAGGCTTTTTGTCAGAACACTTTTGAACTAGATGTCGTAGCAAGTAAACAGGAACCTTTGCATTACAAAAGTGGAATGTGTACATGGTGAACCATTCAAAACTAGTATCATTCCCCACAGATTGGGTTTAATGATAGAATTTACGCAAGTGTGTTGAATTCCAAGGCCGTGGCAGACTGCTTCTAGACATGTCTTTGAGCCGATATGCCCCTACTCTTACGATCGAATCGACCTGATAGGGGCCGTCCCAGTTAGGACCCAATTTTCCATCAGCCGGTTTCCTGGCAACTGGAAGTACTTTCTTTAGGACCAACTCTCCTGGTGTGTAGCGGCGTAGCTAAACACGTTGATTGTACGACTTAGCAAGCTGCTGCTGGTACCGTGCCATGGATGTAAGGGCACAGTCTCTTCGTTCTTTAATCAGAATCAAATCCAAGGCCAGCATCATGTCGTTTCGACCCATATCAAAAACTTGCGATTTCAAGGTTGGGAGGCCGATTTCCAGGGGTATGATTGCCTGGGTTCCAAAGCATAAAGCAAACGGCGTTCTCCACTGGATCGCCTCGGCGTAGTTCGATATGCCCATAACACACTTGGAAATTCTTCAACCCATTTTCCTTTAGCTTTCTCCAACCTCTTCTTGATGCCGTCCAAGATGGATTTGTTAGAGGCTTCAGCTTGACCATTGCTTTGTGGGTAAGCCGGCGTGGAGAAGTAAGGTCGGATACCATACTTGCTACACAACTCTCGGTACACGCCACAATCAAACTAGGTGTCGTTGTCTGAGATAAGTGCTCTTGGAATGCCGAATCGTGTTATGATATTTCTCCATACAAAGCACTTAACATCAGCATCTCGAATGTGCATTAATGCCTCTGCTTCGACCTATTTTGTGAAGTAATCAGTTGCGACAATCAAGTACCGCTTGTTCCCTGGGGCCCTCGGTAATGGTCCAACGATATCAAGTCCCCACTGGGCTAACGGCCAGGGACTGGTGATAGAGCTTAACTTTTCAGCAAGCAAATGGGTTAAGGGGGAGAACTTCTGGCATTGTTCACATATTTTCACATAACATTCGGCATCTGCTCTCATTGTCGATGAATAATACCCCTGTGTTACAGCTCGATGAGCCAAAGAGCGTCCGCTAGAATGTACGCCATAACTGCCTTCATGTATTTCAGTCAAAAGCTCTTCGACTTTGTCTGGATGAACGCATTCCAGGTATGGGCCAGAAAGGGATTTCGTACAAAGCTTTCCTTGCGGATCCAAGTAGTATCGCAAGGCTTTGTTTCGAAGCCTGTGCGCTACTTTCTTGTCCGCTGAGAGCTGTTCGAAAGACAGGAATGCAGCAATAGGGTCCATCCAACTCGATCCTGATTCTATGATATTGACCTGGACTTCCTCCGATGGGCTAATGCTCGGCTTCGAGATGAAACCTACTTCGATGGTTCGTTTAATCTCTGAGTTAATGGAGGAGGCTAGGCAAGCCAGGGCATCTGCACGTGTGTTCTGATCACGTGTTATCTGATTCAATTCATGATGGTCAAACTTTGCCAGCAAGGAGTTAGCCGTTTTCATGTAAGCTGCCATACGGTCATTTTTGGCCGCGTACTCCCCCTTTAGCTGATTGATCACCAGTTTTGAATCGCAAAATACAATCAAACGCTGAGCACCCAGAAGATGTGCATTCCGCAAACCGGTCAGAAGGGCTTCGTATTCGGCCTCGTTATTTGTTGCTTCGAAGTCGAGTTTGACGGCCTGGTCAATTATTGTGCCGTCGGGAGCCATGATTACTACCCCGACTCCACTGCCCCGTTGATTGGATGATCCATCACAGTATAGCTGCCAAATGTCCCCAACATAAATTCTCCAATTTAGCTTAGGTAGAATTTCATCAGACTTGAAGTCGGCAAGACCCCCAGTGAATTCGGCCACAAAGTCGGCAAGCACCTATCATTTGATTGAGGTTCTAGGTAGGAATTGAATATCATACTGGCCGAGTTCAAGAGCCCACTTTGAAACACGCCCTGATGCTTCTGCACTACGGAGTACCGGCCGAAGGGGGTGGTCTGTTAGTACCCCAATGGTATGTCCCTGAAAGTAATGCATCAGCTTTCTCGCTGCCATGACGAGGGCCAGAATGAGTTTTTTCAATGGAAGGTAGCGTGTTTCGGCGTCAACCATTGCCTTGCTCACATAATACACTGGCCGCTGCTCCCCCAACTCTTCCTTTATCAGTACGGCGCTAACGACCCGATCGAAAACTGCTAGATACAAAATGAACGGGTCACCTGCCGAAGGTGTTGTCAAGAGTGGAACTGATCGGAGGTAGGTCTTGAGGCTGTTGAAAGCGGCTTCACACTCGGCGGACCATTCAAAAGCCTTGCCCTGCCATAGTGTATGAAAGAATTGTCGGCAGCGGTCCGTGGAACGACTGATGAACCTATTGAGAGCGACGGCCATCCCCATTAACTTCTGAACCTCCTTGACCGATCGAGGGGAACCGAGTTCCAGGATTACTATGATTTGCCTTGGGTTGGCTTCGATTCCTCGGTGGTTAACAATATAACCCAAGAATTTGCCAGAGCTGATATCGAATGCACATTTGGAAGCGTTCAGCTTCATTCTATATTTGCGTAGAATGCCGAATGTCTCTTCCAGATCGACTATATGATTCTGCTCTTCCTTGGACTTGACCACTATATCGTCAATGTATACTTCCATAGTGTGGCCGAGTTGCTCCTTGAACATGGTGGTGACTAGGCTCTGGTATGTTGTCCTTGCATTTTTCAGCCCAAAAGGCATAACCTTATAGCAATAGGTTCCTCTTGGGGTGAGGAATGTAGTTTTGTCCTGGTCCTCTGGATACATGACAATTTGATGGTAGCCTCTGTAGGCATCGAGGAAGCTCATATGCTGATGACGTACCGTAGCATCTATAAGTTGGTCTATTCTGGGGAGAGGAAAACAATCTTTGAGGTAGGCTTTGTTTAGGTCCGTGAAATCAACGTAGACTTGCCAAGTCCCATTTTTCTTCTTTACGACCACAGTATTTGAGAGCTATGTAGGGTAGGTCACTTCCCTGATTGCCCTGACATCAAGCAACCAGTTAACCTCTTCGACAACGATGACAGTGTGCTCTGCGGCTGACCGTCGACTCTCCTGGATAATCGGCTTGCATTTAGGGTCAACATTTAAACGGTGCTGCGAAACAGACGGATCTACACCCGGCATCTCATATGGAGTCCAAGCGAATACATCAAGGTTGCCGAGCAAGAAGGAAATTAGCTGCTAACTGTCGGCTTGACTCAGGGAAGCGCCAACCATGAAGAACTTGTCTGGGTTTCCGTCAATTTCAACTCGATCTAGGGCTTCTGTGGCCTTTTCACTTGCGAGCCGCCCAACATCGTCGAGGCTCTCTTGATCCGGGACCTCAATAGAATTCACTTGCAACTCTTTTGGCGTCTTTCCAGCAAGGAGATAACATGTTTGTGCTGATTTCTGGGAGCCACGGATTTGCTCAATGCCGCGTTCTATCGGGAAGCGTAGCAGTTGATAATAGGTGCATGGCACGGCCTGCATAGTATGCAACCAAGTTTGCCCCATGATGAGATTATACGACGATGGTAGCTTGACGACCAAGAATTCCATATCCATTGTTCGGGAGCCTGCTCGAACGGGTAGTGTGATTTTCCCCAACGGGTATTCTGAATTGGAGTTGAAACTAAACAGTGGATAAGGAACCGGAGAAAGATCCGATTCGGAGAAGCCGAGTTTGGTGAATGTCTTGTAATACATAACTTCCGATGTGCTCCCCAGATCAATAAGTACGCGCTCAACGGTGAATCGGTTTATGCACAGTTCAATGACCAATGGATCAATGTAGGGGAGTGTTACGCCGATCAAATCAGAATCGTCGAAGGTAATATTCGGAGCTTCATATGGCCGTTTTGCAGGTGTGATTTGCTTTTGGAGGATTGGAAGCGATTAAATTGGATGCACAGTTGGGGCTGTTGGCAGGCTGTATATCATATGAATGATGCCGGGCGGAGGTGAATCCTACCGAAGGGCAACTGTTTTGGTTGAGTTCTTTTGAACGTGTTGCTGAAGCCGACAGTCTTGTACCAACTCTTCAAGGTGGTCTTTCAAAGCATAGCAACTGTCAGTATCATGACCGTGATCTTTGTGATATTCGCACCACCTATCCCATCTTCTCGTGTCGGGAGGTCCCACCATTTTTTATGGCCATTTGAAGAACGGAAGGTGTTGAACCTTAGCCATAACCACACCGATTGGGTCTGTCAACTCCGTGTATTTCTTGTCGGTGCACCTCACACACATGCTATCCACTTAAAGCTGCTCATTAGCTCGGTGTGGACACTGGTGATCGGCGTGAATCTCGTCTTCTATCTCGCTTAGCCCGATTCCGTGATTCAGGGCTCCGTGGTGGTATAGCATTTATCAGCTGCACGACTTCAGGCTGGGCCGACTTAGCGGCTTTATGCCCATCTTTGACCCGGAGGGCATCGTCTTCTACTTTGCAGTATTCCTTAACTTTTTTCATTAACGCCCAAACTGCTTTTGGGAGCCGTCTGGTCAAAGAGCTGTGGAGGGCATTGTCTGGATGTAACCCCATTTTGAAGGCGGTGATGGCCATGGAGTCATTGCAAGTATCATCTAACAGATTAAAACATTTCCAATACCGCACCGAATATGCACGAAGGGTTTCCTCCGGTTGAATTTGCATTGCCCATAGAGAATCGGCTTGCTTCGGTTGGACCTCATTAGTGATGAACCTTGCCCTGAAGAATTTTTGGAGTTGGTCGAATCACTTGATCGAAGCCGGCTCCAGTTTATAATACCACCTGATAGCCAATGGTCCCAAACTGCTGGGAAATATTCGGCACTTGAGGGCCTCGTCGTCTGCATGCAATGTCATGGCTTGCTTGTAGTGGTGGATGTGATCGGTGGGGTCTGACTTTCCATCATAGAGAGTGAACAACGGAGCTTTGAACTTTTTAGACAGAACCGCCCTTGCGATCCATCGCACAAAGGGATCATGCTAATCTTCTTCGTCTGAACTGTTTCTTCTTCGCTTATGCCTTATACGTACACTCTTTTCAGAGGAACTGGCAGCTTCGAGTCGACCCTTCTTTTTGGGCTCCAAGGATAATGAGTCAGAGTCATTATTAGTGTCTTGTTGTCGAGCTCGAGGTCGTCGACCTCTTGCCCTCAGAGGTCGTTCTGGATCTTGGCGTACAACTTGTTTGGACTTCGCCACTTCCAAGGCCAAATCCTGATGGAGACGTTCGTTCTCAGCGATCATGTTCGGCCAACCTTTGTTCATTTTGCTTTTCTTGCTCCATAATCGCTTGCATTGCCTCATGTGCTGATGTCGAGGGTAAACCGAAGTTCAAGGCCCTTCTTGCGGTAATGTTCTCTGGCCCAAGCATATTGCTTGGAGTGGTTTCATCTTACGGCGTAGGGTCGACAACGACTGCCGGGGGATCTTCTGTCACGCCTGCCATAGATGTGCTTGAGTATTACCACAGACGGCGCCAATTGTGGAGAAGTGGTTTGGAAATACTCTTCGGATCCTGGGGGACGCTCGTGATCTTCAGCTAGTCACCTGAAAAGGAATGAACACTCCAGTCGGGGGTGCCGGAATTATCACTCCGACGAATAAGTTAGTGTCTGCTCTCTAGATTGCTTGTGTCTTAAGTTAAGCATACTAATTCTCACATATCTCTATTTGGTTGTTGTTCTTCTATTTATATACACTCCTAGTCTTCTAGGTAGGGCCCGCTATTGATCTGTCATGTACTCATTCACTCGCCCCCCCCAATTAATCAACCCCCCTGATCGACTTATTCGGCACCTGAAACGTCAGGGGAGGAGCCGAATGCATACTATACACAGGCAGGGAAAATATACCCTGCCTATCTGCATCTGCTATTATTCGGCTACCACAACCATGAATGCCTCCTTCAAATTCTAAAGTAACTACAAATAGTTGTTGGTCTCGATGCTAAGATTAGGTATGAGATTTTTTATATGTTTGTTATTTTTTAAGACATTTAATGGATCAATGTGCCATATATAATCTTTTAAATTGTTAATGTTATTTAAAAAAAAGATAGAATTTGTGATTGATTATAGCTCTATCATATAGATTACAAATAAAATAAAATAAAAAATGTATCTTTTATTGATTTTATATATGTAGTCCTTAAAAGCCAATAATTATATTTTTCATAATTTTCAATTTCAATTCTACTAAGTGAATATTTAATTTATCAATTAGTGTGTTTCTTAGGTGTAGAGTATACTCTGATCCATATCTATATGCAAACTATTTTCCGAGCAAAAGAAACTTTTGATCTAAGAGACTCTAAGAATTTTAAAACATTAATATGAAATTTTAAAAGTTAAGAAATATAAGTGACATACAACTATTAGCGGATTAAACCGTATCTATAATTTTAAATTTAAAAGCAAAATATTTATATATAGAAAGTCAAATAAATAACTTTAATCATATCTAAGTCACATCTAATTTGATATTTGAAAATCCTTAAAAGAAAATTCTAAATTTAAATTTATTATATAATTTAAAGTTATAAAAATATATACTTCAAAATATTATTCATTTTTTTAAATATTTGAAACTAAAAAATAAATATAATTTAAAATTATTGACTTATCTAACCATATCTAATTTTCAAATTCAAATTCAATATAAAAAAAAAATGGACATTAAATGTCAAAAAATCATTTTAGCTATATCTTTTTTGTACTTCTTGTTTTTTGAAAAAACTTGTATTCTCTTTTTATAAAAGCTATGATCAGGGTAAAATCCTACAATTTTATAAAAAGAGCTTCGTTTTTGCATCATGAGCACCACACTTGCATAGAATGAAAATGGATTTGAAACTGAAAATGCTTGTATTGGAATGATGTTCTTAATCGGATAATGAGCCGTCCACAGACTAAAATACAAGATACAACTCAATAAATGGAAAGCAAAGTAAAAACAACCTAAACACAACTATTTACACTTGCTAAAAATAAAAGACTCAAAACAAGACCTCAAAACAAAAAGACCGGAACAAAATCAGACTGCCGAACTGCCAGGCCGACAATAGTGGATGGCCGGCCACTAAAGGAGACGGCTGGCCAGTAAAGGTGGCCGGCCGGCCAAATGTGGTGGTTCATCAGCCAGCTGACAGCTGGCATCCACTCACAGCCTTATCTTCCGCAAAAGGTCTTCCTTCGCAAATTCTTTGATAGAACCTAATTTTTGCTACTATTTCTTCTACAAATGGAGATATTCCTTGTCGAGAAGCTCAAGGATTGGATAGCTACTTTGGACGACACAGAAAAGGTAAATTTTTTAGGTTTCGGCATAAACGCGCTTTTTCCGTTAAGCTATACTTCACTTTGTCTTCCATTCCTCTATGTTGCGGTCCAATGTTGGGACCAATTACACATGTATTTCGCTTCGGAGCACAGGAAATGTGTCCGACTCTTGAAGAGTTTCAAGCTTTGATGGAATCCCAGCGTGATGAGGAGATCATGCCTCAGCCCCATTTTGACCATGCCCAGGCTTTGGGACGGATATGTGGTCTCACTTTGTACGAAGCTCGATCTTTGGCTCACGACGGGGAGATAGATATACCCGGCTTGATTCATTGATTTTCTGACATCGGCGATAGAGGTGACCTCCTCTGGTGAGGTTATCAGCAACATGTCCTCTATTTATGTATGTTTGCGCACTTCCTTCTTGCCCCTAGTTGCGGCAAAGCCAACATTTGGTTGATCGAGGTGGCCCAATGTCTGAAAGAGGATAAGAGTTGCATTAGTTTGGCCTTGCCCGAAACTTTGATGGGTTTTGATGTTTTGCATAGGCAAGAGACTACTCGGTTCGCAGGGAGTCCATTATTACTCCAGGTAATGTTTCCTACCCTTTCTTATTATAGTTCTCACATCACTTGGCACTCACACTCTATTTTTCTCTCTAAGCCCTTTTCTTTGCTTTTCTCTCAACGTACATCTCTTTATTCTTTAATCTCTTTTATTTTTCATCCTTTCCCAAGTATGGCTAATGGATAAACTGAAAGTAGTGGACCCTTACCACGAGTATTCAGCCCGAGCCTACTTTTTCCACTAGCGGCTAGTAGGCTTTCCTACTGAGGGATGGTGGTGCAACTGGATGTGCAGCAGATCTGCAGCTGACATAACTTGGCATTGCCCCTTGCTTAATTTGACTGAGATGAGCTACAGCATGTCTCGACAACCGGGTGTACAGTTGATTGGCCTCACACATTGCATGTTCTACTTCTCCTTCCAGTTTGGACATGATCTGACCCGCCCAGATAAAGGTGTAGAATACCAGGCCCCATTTCCAATTCGTGCTTCCAACCTGACTTGGTACCTCCCTGCTTGGAGGATAAGAGAGCTTCTAGCTCCTGCGGTCAACTTCAGTTATGCCTTTTCTGGCGAGTGCTTGGCTTGGCTCGAGGACAAGGTATAGGTTGGACCAACTTTGATGGTAGAGGCTTCCACGAGCACGAGTAGAGGACGCAAGAACACCTGACTCATCTATATCCCTAGTTTATTGCTTTGACTTTTCAAGTTTTATGATGTAGAAGCAACTTTGATTTAAATCAAAGAGTTAGAGAATGTACTTGTGTTGAAATCAATGGAATTAAAGTTGTGAGCACTAAAAATTTTCTTTTTGGTCCCAAAATGGTCTAAGTTGTAAAAAGTAAAATTTTGAGAAAAATTAACTTTTATTAAAACTTTTCAAAACCATTTTCGAAAAATGATCACTGCCTGACATGCATGGAATCAGTCCTCAAGATGCGCAACCTTGAATTAGAAGATTACAACTACCCATAACTGCATTCACCAGCACCACTCTGTCTTACAACCGGCCCTTCTGCCAAAATGAAGATCACACAACCAAGCTAACAGATAATGGAGAAAGATAGCCTGATCAAAATGAACAACTAGGACTATTGAGTTGGAGATGGTTACGGCCGAATTTTGGGATGAAGTTGCCTACGTATCCCAAAGATGGGAATCAGGCCTTACGTAGTTCGGTTCAAGTTCACTCGAGTATTAACTCTCTTCTTTTGTGCTCTAACTTTTGCCAAAGTCGCCCTTCCTGGTTTTTGACCTTACAAGCTTAATTTTTCTTTATTTTTAATTTTTCATGCTCTAACTTTTGCTTAGGTCACCCTTTCGGATTTTCGGCCTAGCGAGCCTCTCAGGAATAATATTTCTTCAACATGTCCATGTTGATCGACTGTGAAAATTCCAGGCTATCTAGATCCATGTGGATAATCGCCCCTCCTGACCAGATAGTTTTGATGATGTAAGGACCAGTCCAATTAGGTCTGAACTTGCCTCTAGGGTCATGGATGGGAGCTCGGTTGTCTTTAAGCACCATATCTCCTTCCTTCAGATTTCTACACTTAACCTTCTTGTTAAAAGCCCTAACAATTCTGCAATGGTAACCCTGAATATGATACAATGCCTTCAACCTCCTCTCGTCAAACAATATCAATTCCTCAAACCTGCTCTGTTGCCAATCCACCTCTGCTATCTGATACTCAGCTATAATTCGCAGCGACGGTACTTCAATTTCAATTGGCAAAACGACTTCCATTCCATATACTAACAAATAGGGGGTCGCTCATGTGGATGTCCGAATTAATGTTCTGTATCCCCAAAGTGCAAACGACAGTTTATCCAGCTAGTCCTTATAGGTCTCCACCATCTTCCGTAGGATGTTCTTGATATTCTTATTGGCGGCCTCAACAACTCCATTGGTCTGTGGTCTATATGTTGATGACTTGTGAAAAGTCATGTTATATTTCTCGAGTAAATCCACCACCTCTGTCTTGAAGTGTGAGCCATTATCTGATATGATCTCGTTTGGAACTCCATACCGGCAGATGATGTTATTTCTGATGAACTTGGCTACATGTGATGCTTTCAACATGACATAAGACCGAGCTTCCACCCACTTTGTAAAATAGTCAATTGCCACCAAGATGAACTCATGTCCATTGAAACCCTTTGGCGAGACTGCACCGATAATGTCGATTCCCCAGACTGAGAAAGGTCATAGCAAAGTCATGTTGTAAAGCTTTGACGGCGAGATATTTATGCGCTTAGATTGGATTTGACATTTGTGGCATCAACGTACAAAACCAATACAATCATCCTCCATAGTTGACCAATAATAGCCTTGTCTAAGGATTTTCTGAGCTAGCATTACACCGTTCATGTGTGCTCCACATTCCCCTCTGTGGATGGCCTCCATGAGCCGCTTTGATTCCTCTTTTTCCACACGCAGCTTTTGCATTCCCAGATGGCCTCTCTTTTATAGCTTACCCTCGTAGATGATAAACTGGACGGCTAGACGTCGTATTCCCCATTTGTCTTTGCCATTTGTCCCTGGTGGACATGTCTCATTTTCCAGAAAATTCCAAATATCATAATACTAGGGGGTTTTGCCATGAACTTCATCTATTGCGACAATGGTCTCATGCCAGAGCATGTTCGAGTAGGAGATGTTGGAAATTGGATCGGGTTTAGAGCCCAGACTCAATTGGGTCACCCATGGTGGCATGACCCAATTAGGAGAGATCCAAATAACCTGATAGATTATATATCAAGATATGAGATAATCTTGATAGGGGATAATTGTCAATATAATATATGATAATTATTAATTAGATATTATATATATGAGACAGACATTATCTAGGATAATATATCTATCCCATGGGTCTCCTAACTCTCCTATATAAATAGACCTTGAGTTCTATATTTCACATTAAAAAAAAAAACATACGTTCTCTCTTCCCATAAACCATTATGTCTTTGTACTGTGATTGGTGTGGGTAAAACTCTAATAGTTTTACTCCATTGCTGTGGAGATTATTTAAGAGTACGTGACTCACCTTTTAAGCTGGATTCATTGTGCAATTTGTTTGCCCACAAAGTATGTCTGAATCCATATTATTTTTCGTTGTGTATATAGTATTATATTTCCTTCACCATTTATAATGTAGGATAAGACTTCTCTGGATTAGACGGTGCTTTTAGGCCCATGGGACTCACCATGAGTTCTATTTTGATGATTCGAATCGTTCAATGTATAAAACTCTTTGAGTACTTTATCCTTACAAAAAATCACGTTAATTGAATATCGATAATCCTTTCTTCAAAACACATTTTTGTCAATAATTTATTTTAAAATTATATCTACCATTGAAAAAGATATAATTTGACCAAGGAGTTATCGATATCTGATCAATGTAACTTTTTGCAAAGATAAAGTATTTGGTGAGTTTTACATATTGAATGATTCATATCACTGCAATAAGACCTGTGATGAGTCTCATAAGCTCAACAACATTATCCAATTTACAAAGTGAATTAGAGAGAAGTCTCATCCTATAAGATATTGTCAATCACTTTCTAAGTAAATCAAATGTGAAAATAGATAGTTCAAAAGCACAATTATCCCATTTCACTTTCATTTCAATAAAACAAGCATTACCTAGTATATAGGTGATACCTTGTCATCACATATCACCATTTAATAACCAATCATCACGTTAGACAAGTGAACTCCACTATTTAAAATGTAATTAGTATCCAAAATCACAGTTAGCCCTGCTGTGTAGCAACCACGTAGTAGTAACTTTTGGAGCCTTGGCTTCTTAGAGTCTAACTCCAGGAGTTACCACTCTGTGATTAGGCCAAATCACAGTTGGCCTAACCATAAGGCCACTATGACTATCGCTAAATGTTTCAATTTTTCGAAACACTTCAAAATTTTAATTTAGAATAAATCTCAATGATTTTCTTTAAGATTTAAAGAAAATATGATAAATCTTATAATTTTGATATGATTATATTGAGTTTCATTAAGGTTTTAATTCACATAACACTTAATCTCATTTTATGATAGTTATATGGATAGAAAAACAATAGTGTCATACCTTTTACACGACAATGTATATTTTACATTATTTATCTCTATATTTTTTCACTACTTGCATTAATTCAAATCCATTTAGCCTTATTGAAAAAGAAATTAATATAACTACATCAAAACTGTGAAATTTTAGCTATTTGGTTATCCAATTTTTAAAATCAAATTTTGAGTTTTCAATTTGTATTTTTTTATTTTTAGCAATTTTTTCTAATATTTTGATTAATTTTTTTATTTTTTATTTTTTAGATGTATCTAATCTAGATGTCCTTAAAAAGTAAGATATTTGTAGTTAAAAAAAAAAAAATTAAAGATTCAATAAATACAAAAATGTACTGAATTTATATATTTTTTGTACTTATTAAATTTTTTAAAGATTTCTTGACAAATGTTTTACTTTTTGAGTATATCTAAATTAGATGTATCAAAAAAAAAAATGATCAAAATATTAAATAAATTCACTAAAAATATACGAATTAAAAACTTAAAATTTGATTTTTGAAAACTGCCAAACGTAAAATTGCTAGTCTAGTTTACCTTTCAAATTATTTGTCTAAACAATCCCTTCCCACTCCAACATAAATAAATAAATAAATAAACTACATTGCCTAATACGTAATAAATTTTTTTCAAAAGATTCAACCAAGAAGTTGGCTTTTAGCCATTTTTTTGGTTTGTAGCAAAAGCCAAAAGTTAGCTTTTTTGTCTTTTTTTTCATTTGGGAAGTTGCTTTTGTAACGCCCCCAAAATAACAACATTAATCCCATCAAATAAGACATGCTTCGATATTCAAAAGTTCCACATTCATTCATTTCTCATAGTTTCATTACATATGTATTACATGTTAACAACAAAAGCAAAATGCCCTACGGGCTTACAGCTTTCCAAGTTAACACTTGGTTACAACAAAAAGAGTACTAACTCATACACATTAAGCCCTTGGCTTGGATTTACATGTAATACATCAAAAGTAAAACTACACAAAACTATGTCCGCCTCTAGCCTCCCAAGCTATGTCCTTGGAGGTGGCATGCTTCCTGTACCTGAAAATGATATTCCCATATAGGGTGAGCCACAGCCCAGTAGAAATACACTAAACCAACCATGAACAATGCCTAAAATATTAGCAATTGATAGATGGCTAACACTGATACATTCACATGAATCACATATTTATGTCATACGACTTTTGAGTCCAAGTTTCCTTTCATTTTTCCCTTTTCAACGGATAGGCATATGAGCACTACCCACATTCTCACAGATATGTATAACAACAATATCCACATTCTCAGATAAGCAAATAAGCTATATCCACATTCTACAACAGATATGTATAACGACAATATCCACGGACAAGCATATAAGCTCTATCCACACTTCACCAAGATAAGCATATGAGCTCTATCTCCGGAGTTCATCCCCTATCTTCTCCCAACACTATCCGATTTAGAGGTACATCCCCTATCTTCCCCTAAACCGCGGAGTACATCCCCCATCTCCTCCTCTACACATAACGTATACAAACACATTGGTTCTATATACAATCACTCAATACATACAGTTAATGTATTCTTTCAACCGTCAAGTTCCATGACACATTCCATTGATTAGTTTTAGTTTGCCTAATCATCATGCATTGTCTACAACAATCACGACTATCCTCCACCGATAGCCCAAAGCAGATATTTCTAAACAGAAAATAAATGCACAAATGGATATTAAATCAACATTTCATTCCTCTCAATTAATTATCTCAATTAATTAAACAATGTAATTAGGTTAATTCCCATAATCAACATTTCAACCCTTAGGTCCCATTTTCATCAATGATTCAACATTTATTCCATTTTTCTATGCCAAACATGCACCTAGGTTTATTATGAATAAAACCCCAACTTTTGCAAAATTACACAAAAACCCCAAACTTTCACAAAATTACCAAACCAACCCCAACATCTCAAAATACCAAAATTTAAAGACAAAATCCATAGAGAGGAGTAGGATATCCCTACCTCGAAGTTTGAGCCAAAAAGGAGATGAAGACTCGAAGATCAACGTGCTCCAAAACCAAACTTTTTCAGATTAAATCAAAGCCCTCAACGCCCTCTATCTTTTTAACAAAGGCCCTAGGCTAGATTCACACTCTAGGGAGATCAATTCTTAGAAAGAGTGCAAGTTTAGAGAGAGAGAGTGTCGGATTAAGGGTTTTGGATCAAAAAGATAGTGAAAAAGTGATGTTTTAGACGCTGCTGTCCGCTGATATAAAACACTCTCGCTCGAGCGAAGGCTTGGTCGCTCGAGCGACCAGACACAGAAAACTCTCGCTCGAGCCAAGAAGTTCTCGATCGAGCGAAAGAAAAAAAATCCAGACCGCTCGAGCGAAGGAAGCTCGCTCGAGCCAAGAAAGACAGCTCTCAGGTCCAGAACCAGGTGCAACCGCTCACTCGAGCGAGCCACTCTGGCTCGACCCACCATACTCGAACCCCACTCTCGCTCGAGCGAACAAATCCTCGCTCGAGCGAAGGTCCAAAATTCTGGGCAGCAACACTAGGCTCCCGAACACAACCAACCTGTAACAAACCTGCCTAACACATCCCATAACTCAAATATGAAGTAAAGAGGATGCAAACAAGATAATAAACCACAACTAACATCCACGGACACATGTCCGGATCACTATTCAACAAGGGCAAAACCCGGGATCGCTATAGCTTTTTAGCCAACGGTGAAATTACAATTTTACCCCTCATGGGTCAAAATGTGTTACATTGGTGAAGTTGTAAATATTTTAAATAAATGGGGGTAATTTGGTCATTTTATTATGATTTGACATCATAAACAAACACTAATAAAAAAATTCAAAAGTCACTTTTTACCAACTTCCCAAATCATTTGTCTAAAAAAGCCAAAAACTTGGTTAAAAGCCAAAAAGTCACTTTTTACCATCTTCCCAAAGCAAAGCTTCTTGAGATGAGATTTTTTTTTTTCTTTCTTTCAAAGGCCCATTTTAAAAAATAAGTAAATAATTCTTACCCAACTATTTATTTTTTGTATGTATAAAAAAGCTCTGATTGTTCAAAAGTCCCTAATATTAAAGGCCGCGAATAATCTCAAATTTCAATTACAATAGTAGAGGAAAAAAAGAATTTTACATTGCAGAGTTGTAATGTAAAATAAATAAATAAAACATAAAAAAATGTCTTTTATTGATATTTTACCTTAATCCTCAGAAAAGTTTGGTTGTTCCTCTCCAAACTAACATGTTTGGTACGATGGAATGTAATAGAATGTTGAATAAAATGAATTGCTCATTTTCATACCACAATTTGAGTACTAACATAGAATGACATAAAAATAGATACATATTTGATTATACTTATTAAACTAATGGAATGAAATAAACTTTTTAATTATTTTTTTATCACACTTGTTAAAATGGTGGTATAACGTGATGGCAATGGCAATGGCGATGGCGATGGTGGCAAAATCAATGATGGTTGTAATTTGGTATGGTGTGGTGGTGATAGGTGATGATGGCGATAGTAGGGTGATAGTGGTGGTAATAAGTGGTGGTGGTAGGTTGGTGGTTGTGGTGGCAGCAGCAGTGGCGATGTGGTAATACAATGTGGTAATAGGTGGTGGTGGCGATAGTAAGGTAGTGGTGGCAATGGTGGTAACGATAGTAAAGTAGTGGTGGTGGTTGGTGTGGTGGCGAAAATAGGGTAGTAATGGTGGTGTCAAGATGGTAGTTGTGGTAGCGGTTGGCTTGTGGTTGTGGCAGCGATGATGGTGGTAGAGTAATAGTGGTTGAGGTGGCTGTGGCAGCAGTGGTGGAAGGGGTGGTGGTGGTAAATGGTAATGGTAGATTGACGGTGGCAGTGGTAAATAATAGTGGTAGTGTAGACATTCCATTTTGATCGGTCTTAAGACTTGGGCACTTTACTCCTAACACTTGATGATGAAAGTCGCAATTTGCAATCTTTTGAATTCCTCAACAGGAAAGCCAAAATTCAAGTTTTAATCCCTTATCCCAATCTAATATCCGTTTTGGCCAAGCTATTTTTGACCCTTTTAAAACCCTTTTTTCAAAATGTTTTGGTTGCATAGTTCCAAACATTTCTATAATGTTTCGAGGCTCGCGTTCTCGAACTCCAAATAATATCTTTTTCAATAGACTGAGTGTATGACATAATATGAGTAAATGGAAGGGATATAATTATCTGGAAATACCTATTTTTCCTTTCAAATCATACTAGCCTTACACTATTGATCTAATAGTATATTTTTCTCACTGGCAGTATAACAACTTATGGTTGGATGGAAAATGTGGCCAGCTAGATGAATAATTGTACAACCGGCTGAATTGTCCCGATACAGAGCATTTTCGGCAAATTCATATTCGTCTACAAGTTTTACACAGATATCTTAGATATTTTGTCCAAAATTCTATATATATGAGTCTCAAACTTCATTTTCAAAAGTTACAAAATTTCTCAAGAGCTAAAAAAGACTTCTTGAGAGCACAATAGCATATTCCATCTTCATTATTCTCACTTATATCATCAAAACACCATTAAAGCTTAGCTTTAGAGCTTCTTGCTGATTCTAGGCCATACTCAAGAACTTTGAGGGTGCTAGGATAGAGTTTTGATAACCAAGAAGTTCACCCTCTCTTCAAGAGCTGAATTTTTGAACTTTTTCTCATCCTCTCTTTTTCTCTGTTTATTATCAAGCTTTGTACTACGTTATTATTGTGTTGTGGTCATATGATTGGTCCTCATGGATGTAGGTAGGAACTAGGATATAGACACTCATCCATTGAGTTGATTGAATTCTTTGTTTGCTTGCATTCTTGCACATTTTCCTTGCTTTCTAGTACCATACTTCATTGTTGTCATATTTAGATATGTGATTGGAACCTTGTAGACAAGAGGGAGTTAGAAATTAACCACCCATCCACAAGTTTGATTATGTAATGTAATTTTTTCATTTTCATACACTTTCTCATCACTTTTTTCATCATCCAAGTATATTGGTTCATGTGTTTCAATCCATCCTCAACTCTAATGAGTAGTTATGATTGTTACATGGAGCTAGTTGGATTATTCTTGAGGTTTGGTGTTGAGAAGGTGATTAGCTTTTATTTTGTTTGTATTTTCTTAGAAGCCCTATAGAGCTTTTATTGCTTTCATGAGGCTTCACCTTAGAAATGGTGGCAATCTACTCTCTCTAATTAATAGTATGAATTTGGGTATTAACTTATCTTTATTCACAAAGAAATGAATGTAAGTTTTCATTTATTTATTGGGCTTGACTTCTTCCAACCTCCAATTTCTATGCTTATTCACCTTTTTATTTGATAAATTGTTGTGAATATCATGTTGCACAGTTCCTTGTATTGTTGGATGGTGAGTGAAACCTGTCTACCTCTTTCTTGAAACATCATTGTGATAGAAAGGGGTCATCCTTTGGAAATGCTTTGTTTGCCTTTGTTTTGGGCTTACTGTATAAAACAGGATTGTTCCTAATTTTCTTGTACAGTCAGATGAATAAATCATCCATTTGGCTATGTTTTCATTCGGCAAGATGGTTTATTCATATGGCTAGATGACTTTTCCAGGAAAAACAGAGGAGAACAATGCAATTTTCGGCAGATGATCTCATGGGCACTTGAGGCTTCTGTTATACTTTCCCTCTTATTTCCTTATGATTTGTTAGATTCAGTTTCTATTTAATTAAATAAATTCATTGTTGTACATAACTTCTAACCCTACTTCTTTATATTCATTCATTGATGTATTAATTTTCAACCCCACATCTTTTATTCCTTTCATCGTAAGTGCCTGTTGTAATAACTTCCAACCTCTATTTCTTTCTATCCCTTTTCTATGTATGTCTTTCAATCACCATTTTTTTTCTATCTCTTTTATTTCCATGCTTTCCATTATTGTTAATAGCATTACGTTTTCTTTTTATCATATTCATGCCTTGTATACATATTTCATGCACTCAAATTTCATGCATTCGGATTCGGGTCATTTGCATTTGTGGACTTATCATTTCCTATATGATTTTGTATGCTACCTTATACTTTGAGATAACTCACATATGATATACGTAGTAGTCGAATCTATAGTTGCATTATTGTGTATGTGTTGCATTAGAATTTGCATATAGAATCATGCATATTTTGCTAACTTTTTAGTTCATTCTTTCATGGGACGCTTATAAATACTAGGTGAGCATTTATAACTTCAGAATTCCGTCTGTGCATGATTTTTCTTATTATGTTTAGCGTTCTACCATTCGATTACATGCTTAGTTGATATATCTCTATGATTACCAATGGATGAAGATTATGTCGTTCAATTTGAAATATTATTGATTCTTATAACCGTGGGCTCAATTTCATTTGAGTTATACGTATTTCAAAATTCTTTTAAAATGCATGGGATCAAAATATTCCAAAATAGATGACACAATCTATACTTGATTGTTTCACATAGTAATTTTTAGTATTAATTAATAATCAGAAAATAAGCACATATTGTTTATAAAGCTCATATCATGATTTAATGGAGGTCGATCTTTGATCAGACGAGCGATGGTGCTCAATTTATGACCTTTCCCCTCATACCTAAATTCCCAAATCAAGGCATTTCTAGTTATAATGGACACTGGCTTTTGGTACGAGTCACGAGTTTCTTAATTTTCTAAAAAGATTATGTGGCAATTCTGAGATCTGGTGATGTAATCAGTTTTTTTTTGCATATTTTGCGATTAAATTTATTTTTCTATAAAGTTGCCAGATTTGAACTTTCATTTTTCGTTTCACATTATACTAGTGAAACAAGTTTAAGAGATCGGTGTTTTGGGAAGATAGTTAAAAGCTGCTTTTTGACTTTTTTTGTGAGAAAGGAAAGTGGGTTAAAAGCTGAAAAGTGACTTTTACCCTTGTTTCCAAAATAAGCCCGAGAGTCTAAATTGTCAAACGCACTCTGGTGGTAGCTAACATAACAATAGACACTTGTTATAAGATGACTCCATGATTGAATAGAATGCCTATTTGGATAGGTATTCCAACTTTTTGTGTATTTTAACTTTCTGTTGAAATGATTATTATATTAGAATGTTTATTCTCACTTATATAAGGTGTACCAAACATGGGAAAAAGAATGTAAAGATGGAATAAATATTTTATTTCAACCCATTCCATCATGCCAAATACGCTCTATATCTACATAATATGGGGTTGATTAATGGGTTAATTACACTAATAGTCCCTATAGTTTGGGACTTGTGTCACTTTGGTCCCTAACTTTTCAATTGTGATACATTTGACCATGAATTTTGAATATTGTTCCAAATAAGGACAATTGAAAATATAATTAGATTTTTCAAAGGTAAAATCGTCAATTTGATAAAATATAAACTAATTTGACAAAAAATAAATGTCAAAAAAATATTTTTAATTTTTTTAAAATTATTTTTATCCACCAATGATAAAATTATGTATAATTAATAAAAATTACAAGATTAATTTTTTAAAATTAATTTTACATGATCATCATTCAATCACATAATAAAAATTAATTTGGTAAAAAAAATAAATAAATGTCTAAAAGATTTATCAATTTTACATAATTTTATTTTTAGTGGGTAGAAAAAAATTTAAAAATTTTAAAATATTTGTTTGACATTTATTTTTGTCAAATTAGTTTATATTTTATCAAATTGATAATTTTATCCTTGAAAAATCTAATGATATCTTCAATTGTCCTTATTTGGAACAAGATTTAAAATTAATGGTCAAATGTGTCACAATTGAAAAGTCAGGGACCAAAGTGACACAAGCCCCAAACTATGAGGACTTTTGTGTAATTTGCCCTTGATTAATTGTGTTGTAAGGTTGTGGATTTAGGTAGAGATTTTCACTTTAGGGTGTTGTTTGGACTTGTGAGACTCATCACGAGTCTCATTTTGATAATTTGAATCATTTATTTTATAAGGTCATGTATATCATTAAAAAAAAAAAAAAAGGGTCGATACAATAATCATAATATCTTCATTTTATCACATTTTTTACCCAAAAAAAAAATTATCTATTTTTAAAAAAGATACATATCGTTCATTTTGTTTTTGGAGATATATGTTATAGCGATCCCGGGTTTTATCCCTTATTGTACAGTGACCCGGATTTGGTTCCGTGGATGTTGGTAGTTGTTTAAATCTTGTTTGCATCCTTTCATACTTCGTATTTGAGTTATAGGTTGTGTTGGGCAGGTTTGTTACAGGTTGGTTGTGTTTGGGAACAAATGGTTGCTGTCCAAAATTTTGGTCCTTCGCTCGAGCAAGACGTTTGTCGCTCGAGCGAGCTTCTTGTTTTGGTTCTTCGCTCGAGCCAGGGTTTCGTCAATCGAGTGAGAGTTGTTTTTTTGTGTCTGATGGGTCGAGCCAAAGTGGCTTTGCTCGAGCGAGCGTTTGCGTCTGGTTCTGGACCTGAAAGTTGTGTTTCTACGCTCGAGCGAGATTTCCTTCGCTCGAGCGAGCGAGGTGTATGTTTTCGAGTTCCTCGCTCGAGCGAGCATTCTGTCACTCGAGCATGCTTCTGGGTTGCAGACCTGAAGCTTCGAGTTTTTGGCTCGAGCGAGACTTTCTTTGCTCGAGCGAGTTTTTCTTGTGTCTGGTAGCTCGAGCGACCCAGTCTTCGCTCGAGCGAGCCTGTTTTATATCAGCAGGCAGCAGCGATTTTTAACTTCACTTTTTCATCCCCTTTTCTTTTACAAACCCTAGATCCGAGACCCTCTCTCTCTAAGATTTGATCTACCTAGGGTGAGTTTCTACCCTTAGCCCTTTGTTAAAAAGTTAGAGGGTGTCTTGGGCTTTGATTTAATCTGAAAAACTTGAGATTTGGAGCACGTTGGTTTTTGGTCTTCATCTCCGTTTGAGCTCAAACTTCGAGGTAGGGATACCCTACTCCTTCATATGAGCTTTGTCTTTCCATTTTAGCATTTTGATATGTTGGGAGTTGTTGTGTAATTTTGGGAAAAATTTGGGTCACTTGTGTAATTTTACAAAAGTTGGGGTTTTATTTATAATAGACCTATATGCATGTTTGGCATGAAGAAATGAGTTAAATGATAGGTTGTGGTTGAAAATGGAACCTTAGGGTTGTTATGTAACTTATTAGATTAATGCCCCAATTACATAGTTAAGTTAATTGGTATAATCAATTTGGAGAAATGAAGAATTGAATTGAGAATGTTGAAATTGGGAACGTATGGAATTAAAGGGTGTAGTTGGATCAAGTATCACTCATCAAATTGAAATGTTGATGATTTATCCATTGGTGCATTTATTTTCTGTTTAGAAATAACTGATTTGGGCTATCGGTGGAGGATAGTCTTGATTGTTGTAGACAATCCATGATGATTAGGCAAACTAAAACTAATCAATTGAGTATGCTATCGAATATAGCGGTTGGAATAATACGCTAACTTTATGTATTGATTGATTGTATATGATCTACATTTATATACATGTGTTATGTGGGAGGAGATAGGGGATGTACTCCACGGTTTAGGAGAAGATAGGAGATGGACCTCTAAACCGGATTTTGTGTGGCATTGATACAGCGCTACAATGTGTATCAAGTGTTGATTATGGGAGTGTTTGAATTGAGTTGATATAGCACTAAAATGTATATCGTTGTCAATTGTAGAGTATAGAAGTGATTCTATGTTATGTTGATACAGCACCAAAATGTGTATCTTTCGTAAGGTGTGGAAATGGTTTTTGTGTTAATGATACAGCATCAAGATGTGTATCCTTCATGAATTTCGAAAATGTTTTAAAGATGAGTCTTAATCTCATTAAGTTGATTGGTTAGGTGTTGAGCCTTGTTTTCAAACTCAAAGTTGAAAAGGAAATGGGAAATGAAATGTAACATGGACTTAATGTCATGAAACCGAAATGTGATATAAGTAGATGTATCTGTGTTGACCATCTATCAACTACTAATCTTTTAGTCATTGTTCATAGCTGGTTTAGTGTATTTCTACTGGGCTGTGGCTCACCCTATATGGGACATCATTTTCAGGTACAGGTAGCATGCCACCTCCAAGGACATAGCTTGGGAGGCTAGAGGCGGACAGACTTTTGTTGTCTTATTTTCCCTTTTGATGTATTACATGTAGATTCAAGCCAATGGCTTAAATGTGTAATTGAGTTAGCACTCTCCTTTTTGTGACCAAGTGTTAACTTGAAAAGCTGTAAGCCCGTAGGGCATTTGCTTTTGTTGTTAACATGTAATACTTTTTGTAAAGAATATTCTGATTTATGAAATTATGCTTTATTCTCTTTTGTCCAAACATGTCATGAATGTATGATTTATGGGTTTATTTTGAGGGCGTGACATATGTAATACTAAATAAATTATGATTATTGGATTGACATTTTTTTTGTATAAACGATATAAACAAAATATCTTACAAATTAAATTATTTGGATTACCAAAATGAACTTATGATGGGTCTTACTGGGTCAAACAATACACTCCTATCCATATGAGAAGCCTATCTTGTGGATTTAAATCTTAGGAAGAAAAATTTTACACCCTTTGTTTTGGTTGCTAACAAACTAATAATGATTCATATTGTGTAACCAAAAAATAAAAGAGCAACTATACTTTATAATTAGCGTACATTGACCTCCGTTAGGTTTGAAAAAAAATTAAAAGGCTCACAATTTTAACATAATTATACTAACTCTTATTTTAGTTAGATTAAAGAGATCGAAACTAATATTGATAGAATAAAAATTTAAAGATAAAAAAAATATAAAATATATATTTTAATATAAAAGAGATGATAACATTAATTTTTTTATTCATAAGACTAATGAATTTATGATAAAAAGGGAAGCCAAGTTTTATTTGAATTAAAATCTTTAAAGAACTCAATTTAATTATGTTAAATTTATGAGATTCCAAATTTGAAAGGAGATTAGTGTAACTTATTCTTATAATTGAATTGTAAGGCCAACCATGAATTATCGGCCCTCCATAAATTGGGTCAGTTTAGGCTTGTTGGCCTTTACTGCATCCAAAAGCCTAGCTCATTTTGAGTGAAACTGGGCTGAAGCCCGTCTGGAAGCTCAGCAAGATTCAACTTGGCCAACCCTAAGTGAATCATGATCCTTTCCTTGACTTTTTATTTATTGGGTCATTAGGCTTAGTTCTAGGCATAATTTTGATGATTCGAATCGTTTATATTATCAAATTTTTTGAATATATTATACATATAAAACATTAAGTCGATTGGATATCATAAAATATATGTTCAAAAAGTTGTTTATTTATTTTTTTAAAAAAATAATTTTTAGTTCAATAATCTGAACACATATTTTTTAATATTCGATCAATTTAATTTTTTATAAATATAATATATCTAACAAATTATAAAATGTGAGCGGCTTGAATCATCCAAATTGGATCGAAATTGGGTCTAAAATGAGCTCAATGACCCATAAAAAGTCGAGAAGTAAAGTCGAGGATGGAATCTCGATTCTACCCTAAACCTCTCAACTCACATACATTCACCATATATATTGTATCTTCTCCTCCAAAACGGCTCTCACAGGTCTAGGGTTTCTTGCAGCTGCGCAACAATGGTAATCTCTCTCTCTCTCTCTCTCTCTCTCTCTCTCTCTCTCTATGCATACAAATATATGTGTAAGGGCTTATAGAAGTGGATGAATGGAAACAGGGGAAGGGAACAGGGAGTTTTGGTAAGAGAAGGAACAAGACCCACACCCTCTGTGTGAGGTGTGGCCGCCGCAGCTTTCATCTCCAGAAGAGTCGATGCTCTGCTTGTGCTTTCCCTACTGCCCGTAAGAGGACATGTAAGCCCTCTCTCTCTCTCTCTCTATATATATATATATATGTGTGTGTATGTATGTATTTGGATCTGATGGGTGTACAAATGCATATTTTCAGATAACTGGAGTGTGAAGGCGATCCGAAGGAAGACGACTGGGACAGGTCGTATGAGGTACCTCCGCAACGTACCTCGCAGATTCAAGAGTGGTTTCAGAGAAGGTGATACCTCCCACCCCCTTACATTTTTCAATAGGGTTAATTTCATTTTTCTATGTATGCTGTGGTTAATTTTTGTAAACTATTAATTAATTTCATTCATTTTGTTCTTCAAGTTTCTAATTTTAGATAATATGATCAATTTGATGTTGTTGATGGTTCTCCAAATTTGTAACATTTATCGCTTACTTTGATTAATAAAAATGTCATTTCAAAATTTAAACATATTTTCTATTTTGAAATGAGGATTCTAGAAGTACTTAACTATTTGTTTGTGGAGTGCAAGTAAAAAGATAAGTGTTTAGTTGGGGTAATTTTATTTCCACACATTAATTTCCCTCAATTCACACACTTAAATGAAAATTTTCTTTCATACAGTTGTCCTGGAATAAAAATTTCATAATACTCCCCATCTTCTTCCATCCAAACCCTAATCCCTGCATCACCAATGCCACCTCTCTTCTCTACCCAGGAAGTGGATACAGCAATACGGGGATATGTATACGGAGATATGCCAAAATTTGAAAAAGTAAGATACGGGTACAGCGAGGATACGTTCATTAAAAAAAAGTTATTTTTATAATTTTAATAATGTAATATGCATGAAAATAAAATCTAAAGCAAATTAATAAATAAAGAAAGAGATTTCTATTAAGTTAAGAGTCTTCAAACATTCATAAAATATCCAAAACTAAAAGCAAATGCAAATTAAACATCATCTTTATATGCAACACCAAAAAAAGAACGAGTAGAGAGAAGAAACATGAGAGAGCGAGAGAGAAGAGAGAAACGAGAAGTGAGAGAGACAATAAGGATACATCAATTTGATAAATTCTACTACTTTAACTGCCACTATATTCCTCTTATTAAAGAGCTAAACAAAATATTATAAGTAATATGTGATTTTGAGTATCCGATACATCAAAATTAAGTATCCAATACTCCAAAATTAATTAAGAAATATCAAATAATTTTAAAAAGAATCCGATACGTATCCACAAGTATCCAAGTAGTATCGGTGTCTGATAAATATCCAGTACGGATACGTCTCCTTTTTTGAAGTATCCGTGCTTCATAATTTAAGGAGTAAAAGTGAAGTTAGCCTTAAATGTATGTATATGTATTTGTATATCCTTTTTGTTTTTACTGAAATTTTTGGTGTATGTTCATCTAGGGACTGAAGCAGCTCCGAGGAAGAAAGGATCGGCACCTCCTGCTTGAGGCAGTGGATGACAAGGCTTTTAGCGGGCATGATTTTGATGGGGTACATATAGCGATCCCGGTTTTTCCTTTCTTTGTATACTGTATTCTAGACTTGGTTTCATGGATTTGTTCTGTATCATTATCACTTCTAGCCTTTACTCTTTGTATTTGAGTCTTGGGTTGTGATGGGCAAGTTTAAAGCAGGTTGGTTGCACTTTGAAACCAAAAGGTGATGCCCAAGTTTTTGCCTTCACGCTCGAGCGGAAGTTTTAACGCTCGAGCGGGCTTTTCGTTGTTGCTTCTCCGCTCGAGTGGGAGTTTTTATGCTCGAGCGTGGTTTTCCATCTCCCAGTACTTTACTCTGCAGTCCGTTCGCTCGAGCGATATTTTTTTTACGCTCGAGCGTGATCTCTTGATTTTGTCACTCCGCTCGAGCGGAGAGTTTTACGCTCAAGCGGATACCATCGCCTGCAAAACTTCTGGAATGGTGCAATCGACGCTCGAGTGGCTCTTTTCACGCTCGAGCGTGAGTCTGTGTCTTACGCTCGAGCGGGGTTTTTCACGCTCGAGCGTAGAGTCGACTACATCAGTCCGTGATTTCCCTTTTTGGATCACTTTTTGACCTACTTTTTCTTTCTTAACTTTTAAAAACCGCCATTTGAGAGTTTCTCTCTCTACTCTCACCTTCTCTCTAAGATTTGATCTATTCCTTGGGGTCTTCTACCCTAGTTCCTTTGAAAGAAAGGTAGAGCTTCGCGAGAGCTTTCTTTTAATCTGAAAAAGAGAGGATTTGGAGCACTTTGGAATTTGAGTCTTCATCTCCGTCTTCTCCATTCGGGTTATTTTCTTCAAGGTAGGGATTTCCTACTCCATCTTATAAGTTTTGTTCTAAGTTTTGGTATTTTGATATGTTGGGAATACTTTGGTAATTTTGGGAAAAACCCTAGTTGTAATAATGAATTAATTTGTATAATTAATTTCAGGAAATTGGGGAATTTGGTTAAATTCATGAAATTGAGGAATTCATTGATTAAATGGTGTGGTTGTATAATTTAAATCACTCACCTATTGAATTGTTGATGTATTTATTTCCAGTCTAGAAATAACTGTTTAGGCTATCGGTGGAGGATAGTCCTGTTTGTTGTAGACATTGTATGTGGATTAGGGAAAATTGAAACTAATCAAATTGTTTAAGTCATAAATTTAGACTATTGAATTAATACAGAATATACATGTATTGATTGAGCATTGCATATGCATATTGTTTGGGAGGAGATAGGGGATGTACTCCACGGTTTAGGGGAAGATAGGGGATGGACCTCTAAACCGGAATTTTGTTTGGGAGGAGATAGGGGATGGACTCCATTAGCATCACTATTATGTGTGCTTATTATATTGAAGTGTTTTACATGTCATTGATACAGCACTAAAATGTGTATCAAACGGGAAGTATGAAGTGTTTTAATATGAGCCTGATTCTCATGAATGTTGTTGATATTGGAAGTAATGTGAATGTGATATATAGTTCATTGTTGTAAGTTTGGCCAGGTTCTGAGCCATATTGATAATAATGGGAATTGAAACATGTCATAGACATTAGTGTCTTGAGACGGTATTAAGTCACAATTGATTATCTTGGTTAACCATCTATTGAATGCTATAGCTTTATTCAATGCTTATATTTGGTTTAGTATTTTTCTACTGGGCTGTGGCTCACCCTTTATGGGAACATCATTTTCAGGTTCAGGTGATAAGCTACCTCCAAGGACTTAGCTTGGAAGGAATTGGAGTTGAAGACTCTGTTTAGTTTAGTTGTTATTTATTTATTTGATATTACATGTAAACATTCAAGCCTAGGGCTTTATTTGTATTTGAGTTAGCACTCATATTTTGTGTCCAAGTGTTGGCTTGGAAAGATGTTAGCCCGTAAGGCATTTAATTTGATGTTACATGTAATGTTTTTCAATAAGAATACTCTGATGAATAGAATAACGGTTGGTTTTCTTTTATTAATGCATGTCAATGTTATGTATATTATGGGTTTATTTTGGGGGCGTTACAGTACATGCATTATAGTTTCATTTGGCGTGTTCAAGTGTTGGAACAGACAAATTTTTGGGAACATCATTTGTTTGGTGTTACTCCAATTCAATATTGAGCTTGTGCTTTTGTTCTTTTGATACACTGTTGATTTTGAGTTTTAGATACAGATTGATGATTATTGTTTTGAATCCCTATTTTGTCGAGTCTATAGATATTATGATTTTGATGATAATCGGTTTTATTTACTATAATACCTGGACCTACGTATCTTATATCCAGATGACTAGAAGATCTAAGACATCAACTCATCAAGTGAATTGACCATGACCACCCAGTTTAGGAAGTATAACTTGTTATAGAGTGTGTTTGTGTATTGAAATTCCAAGAATCTCTGTTTTTTGTGGACTTTCTTTTTGTTTTGCCCAAACCGTATTGTGGGAGTGGACTTCATAGCTCCAAACACCTCATAGCATTTTCAGGGTGCCTGCCTATTCAATCATTTATGTGTGATTTAATATCTTGCACATTGACCCTTCTAATGGATATCGAAGATAAAAATTCGTTATTGGTGCGGGAATGATGAACTTGGTTCTTTTCCAAACAAATGGCACTCTGACTATCGCAGTACACCTCAACGTGCTTCTAAACAATACCCAAGTCCTCAATCAACCCATGTACCCAAATAGCTTCCTTAAAGGCTTCTGTCACTGCCATGTACTCTACCTCTGTAGTAGACAAAGCCACTGTTGACTGAAGTGTTGACCTCCAACTCACCGGCCTTTTAGCAAGTGTAAATAAATACTCTGTTGTTGACCGGCATTTGTCTAAGTCACCAGCATAATCTGAGTCCACATATCCAACCAGATTCTGTTCGAGTCTATGATCTCTCTCAAACTTCAAACCCATATTAACTATGCCATGTAAGTACCTTAAGATCCATTTCACTGCCTGCCAGTGACCTTTCCCCGGATCATGCATATACCTGTTTACCATACTCACAGCATGTGAGATGTCAGGCCTTGTACAAACCATAGCATACATTAATGCACTAACTGCATTTGCATATGGAACCTGTGCCATATGCTTTCGTTCTTCTTCTGTGCGTGGAGACATCGAAGCACTAAGCTTGAAATGAGGGGCCAATGGTGTACTCACAGCTTTTGTTTTTCCATTTATGCCAAATCTATCTAACACTTTTTTAGATACTGGGTTTGTGTCAGACAAACCGTGCCCTTCTTCCTAGCTCTTTTGATCTCCATGCCAAGAATTTTCTTTGCTTTGCCAAGATTCTTCATTTCGAACTCTCCTGCCAACTGTGCCTTGAGTTTATCAATCTCCACCTTGCTCTTAGATGCAATCAGCACATCATCTACATATAAGAGCAAATAAATGAAGGAACCATCGGAAAGCTTATGAAAATATACACAATGATCATACTGGCTTCTTGTGTTTTTCTTTTCCGTCATGAACCGATCAAATCGCTTGTACCACTTTCTGGGGATTGCTTCAACGCGTATAACGATTTGTTCAGCTTACATGCCCAATTCTCTTTTCTAGCAACTTTGAAACCATCTAGCTGGGACATGTATATCTCCTCTTCAAGATCCCATGTAAGAAGGCAGTTTTGACATCGAGTTGGGTGACCTTGAGATCAAACTGTGCAACCAAAGCTAGCAAGATACGAATAGATGTGTGCTTCACAATAGGTGAGAATACCTCATTGTAGTCTATTCCTTCCTTATGGGCATAGCCTTTAGCTACCAATCTAGCTTTGAATCTGATGTTGTCTTTGCCTGGGATGCCTTCCTTCTTAGTGTAAACCCACTTACACCCAATTACTTTCTTGCCTTTTGGAAGTTGCACCAACTCCCAAGTCTGGTTCTTGTGAAGTGACCCGATTTCTTCATCCATAGCCTCCTTCCATTTGACACTTTCAGCATTCTGCACTGCTTCTTTGAAAGTGCAAGGAACACTGTCTTCAATGATTGGAAGTGCATAGGCCACCATATCGGTCATCCAACTAGGTTGCTTAGTAACTCTTTTTCCTTTTCTGATTGCAATGGGTTCTGACTATTGTGGCGCCTCTGGATCTTCATTTTCATCTGAACTCTCTTCAGAATCTTCTTCAGAGCTGTCAACCAGGATGGTTGACTGGCTAAATAGTCTTTGCTAGAGTCTCAAACTCCACTTGCACTGAGTTCTTCAATGCTTCCTGATTCTCTTGAGGATTTGGTTGCTTCAGCATTGTAGACTCATCAAAGGTAACGTCTCTTCTAGTGATAACTTTCTTTGATTCCGGGCACCAAAGCCTATATCCCTTGACACCATCACTGAAGCCCAAGAAGATAGCTTTCTTGGCTCTAGTATCCAACTTAGATTCTGTAACATGAAAATAAACTGGACATCCAAAGATACGTAACTGATCATAATCAGTAGCTGGCGCTCCTGACCATACCTCAATGGGAGTCTTGTCATAAAGTGCTGCAATAGGTAGTCGGTTAACAAGATAACGAGCATAGTTCAATGCCTCGCCCCAAAATGCCTTGATCAATCCAGAATGTGATAGCATACACTGGACTTTCTCCACCAAAGTGCGGTTCATGCGTTCTGCAACTCCATTTTGATGTGGTGTTCTAAGAACTGTGAAATGTCTCACTATCCCTTCATTCTGGCAAACCTCAAAGAAGGGATCTAATGTGTATTCCCCGCCATTGTCAGATCTGAGCTTCTTGATCTTTTTGCCTGTCTGGATCTCAATCATTTTCTTCAATGTAAGAATGATATCTAATACCTCATCTTTATGCTTCATTGTGTAAACCCAAACTCTCATTAAAAAATCATCAATGAATGACACAAAGTAGTGTTTACCTCCCAAAGAAGCATTCTTGGAAGGACCCCATACGTCAGTGTGAACGTAGTCTAGAATCCCTTTGGTACGATGAATAACAGTACCAAACTTGATTCTTGTTTGCTTGCCCAGTACACAATGCTCGCAGAACTCAAGTTTCCCTATTTTGGCGCCTTTCAATAGGCCTTGCTTTACTAACCCTTGTAAAGCCTTTTCTCCAGTATGCCCTAAACACATGTGCCAAAGTCTGGAAATGTCTGAAGCATCGTTCTCTGACCTGGTGGAGGCAGCCACTCTCCCTGTGACTGTAAAGTCGTCTAGAAATTATAAATTTCCTTTTTGAGTACCCTTCATTGCAACAAATGCTCCTCGAACAATTTTGAGGACTCTACCTTCCACAGTTACTCTGTAACCTTTGGAGTCTAAAACTCCCACTGAGATGAGATTCTTCATCAAATCTGGTACGTACCGAACATCTTCAAGAATTCTGATTGTTCTATCATGCATCTTCAGTCGAATTGTTCCAATCCCCTTTGTTCTGCAAGCTTGGTCGTTGCCCATCAACATAACTCCTCCATCGAACTCTCGTAAGCTCGAGAACCACTGCTTGTTAGGACACATGTGGTAGGAACATCCGGAATCTAGAATCTATTCATCAGGTTGGCCATATGATGAAACTATGAAGGCTGATCCTTCACCATTATCTCCATCTCGTGCAACGTTCACCTTTTCCTCTTTCTTATTTTTATTGGGACAATCTTTTTCCCAATGCCCTTTCTGGCGACAAGCAACACACTCGTCTTTTGCAAGCCGTCTTCTATCTGATGATTTCCTTCTAGATTTTGAGCAAGACTTTCCTCGCCCTGTATATCTTCTGGTAATTATCCTGCCTCTGACTGTGAATGCTGAGTCCCTGTTTGCAGACTTATCTTTCCTTCTGAACTCATTATTTACTAAGGCGTTTGAAACATCAACATACTTGATCTTTTCTTTACCATACAGTAAAGTGGTGATGAGATGATCATATGTGTCAAGCAAGGAATTCAACAGTAATAGTGCTTTATCTTCATCATCAATGTGATCATCCAAGTTTTTCAAATCGGTAAGAATTTTGTTGAAATTGTTTAGGTGTTCGTTCATCGAAATACCTTTCTTATAGTCGAAACGAAACAACCTCTTCTTCAAATAGAGCCAGTTCTCAATGCTCTTTGTCATGAACTTGTCTTCCAGCGCCTCCCAAAGGTCCATCGCAATATCATATTCTGTGAAGGCATACTTCTCCTCTTTTGTAAGGCAAAGTCGGATGGAACTGCAGGCCAGGAGATTCACTTTCCCTCATTCTATCCCGTCCAAGTTATCTAGTTTGTCTCCCAGAGTGAAGTGCAGGTTCATCTGGACAAGCATATCTTTAACTTTGCATCTCCACATGCCGAAGTTGCTGTTTCCATCAAACTTTTCTACCTCAAACTTAGCATAGGACACCGGGGTCCAATGCCTAGAGTTGCTTGTAGTCGCTAGGTTACTTGTGGACTCGGTTGATCTCGTCTCTGTAGATTCTGCCATTGAGACTGCTCAATAATCTCCCCCACAAACAATAACAGATGCTTGAAAAGCCTGGAACATGGAAAATTCTAAACTCCCGAAAACTTCACTGAAAATTCAGGTCCGAATCTCAAAAAAAGGAATCCGCGGTTGTGTCCAGAATGGTTGATTTAGCTAGGAAAGCACTTGTCTCCACCTCTCTAGAGGCCTCAATGAAATTTCTCCAAATCCAGGGGCCAAATTGTAATTTCCCAAAAATCCAGTGACCTTACTGTAATTAATAGAAGTTCCAAGGACTAAATTGAAATTTCAACAAGATCAGGGGCTCAAATGTAATTTCCCAAACTTTCAGGGACTGAAATGCAATTTCTCAAACTATTATGGACTGAAATACAATTTCTCAAACTTTTAGGGCCTCTCTACAATTTCAAAAATTTTAGCTGACTAGGATGACGACGTGGTAGATGTGTTGACGTGGCTCTGACGTGGCAGTTGAACTGGCTGTGACGTGCCTCGACACGTGATAGTGACTAGGTAGCCATGTGGTCCAGACGTGGCAGTGACTGGGCTGACGCGTGGCGCTTTGCAAAAATGATTTGCAATATTGGTGCTCCAAGGATTTGAACCTTGGCCGAAGGAGTGCAATGCTTAACCTTAACCACTTGGACAGAGCTCATCTTGGTGTTGGTTTTCCCTTCAAATATATATTTGAAGTATATATTTTTGCTGCACAAAGTCGTCTTCTACCTCTTGCTACGCGTGGGTCTTCTGGTTAAGTTCGTTTTGGCCGTTCTTTCTGGGTCTGGACTCCTCTCGTCGAGACGGACCTCCTGGTATATTCAGAAGTTGATTTCGACAACTTCAAATTTTTCAGTTTACAGAAAATAGAGTTGCGGATGCTTTGTTTTGGCACAACGATGCTCTGATACCAATTTGTTATGCCTAGGAGGCAAAAAAACAATCACACACAAGCACACAAGCAAGAACACACAGAGAATTACGTGGTTCGGCAAATCGCCTACGTCCACGGGCAACGGATTTCACTATATTTTGAACAAAGAATTACACACTCTATAATTCTCTCTCTCTGCTCTGTAATCTCTCTTCAACTCACCACACTGACCCTCTTCCATTCACTAACCATTTATAGATGAAATGGAGGGCCAAAGTCTTCAACAAGCAACCACCAACATTTATGGCAACCACCACCAACATTTATGGTAGCCATCAATCAACAGCCATCGTTGAACATCTGAGCCAATCTTCAACACAGTTTTCTTTGGCAAGGGCAGAGGAATATCTTTCCCACCAGATGAAACATACTATCAGTTTGAATATGTATGAGTGACAATCTCTCAAGACAACTCTTCTTGCTTAAATAGAAATAAGCCTCAAAATATAGAGCTTCCTCCTTTCCAAGAGAGGCAAAGTTGCTAGATAAACTTGGGGAGAGGAGGGTGTTGAATTTTGACAGTGAGATCAATTGAGTAATTTTTTTTACATTATATTTCATTCAATCGAAAGCCTATTATTAATTCTAGATTTGATGATTGATGATAATGAGAAAGGAAGGGAGTTGAGTATGATAACAATTGGTGACCAAATGATAGCCTATAGTTTGAAGACAAAACAGTGTCGTTACATTCTTTTTCTTTTCTTTTCATTCTTTTTATTTTTATTTTCAGTTCATTATTTCAATTTTTTTTCCTCTCTAGGGCACTTCTTCTTAAGTATGGCCTTGATAAATAGGATAGATTAGATCAACTATTTAACACTTAAGTACTGGCTTTATTGCAATGGAAGGACTGGGTTTATTTCAGTCATAGAAATGGCATAGTTTCTTAAATCATATTTGTAGATAGCAGAATTTTGATTGCACTCTTTAATTTGTCATATTTTGATGGAAAGTCCTGTTATATGTATGCAGAAGAAGTTGTTGGACCAACGAAGGTTGGCCTGAGTTGAAGGAGCTCTGGTCGCTTAAGCAAGTGGTCTCAGGTTCGAGTCCTTGTCGATGCAGCAAACCTTCTTGGGAGAGGTCCCCGCCTTGGTGCCTGACCGTACCTCGGAGGATTAGTCCGGGGTGAAGCCTGGGGATACCTTGGGAAACCAAAAAAAAAGAAGTTGTTGGAATCCTCATTGTCAATTGTGGTCTATTTTTGTTCTGTTTTGTATATTATTCATTTGTTTGTATGGACTTTTCTATGCTTGATATTTTGTTATTCAATATATAGCTTGATTACCTTGTCTGGAGCCAAAACAACAGAAGCATCCAATATCATGAGCTGAGAATTTATCCTGAATGAACCTTTTTTGTTTTCATACATTCTGCAATTTTTAGATTTTCATTTGTAACTTATTTTCATTTTTGGTCTAATTTTTTTCCCTATTAGTTCTAACAAAGACTGAGCAAAGGAATGAATTAAGGAGCTTTGGAGCTAATTACTATGGTTGCCTAAATCCTTGATCTCTATTTTCAAGTATGCCCTTCAATCTAATAGTTACATATTTATTCCCAAATTTTCTTTCTTCATTCACCAAAATTTTCATTCTAGTGCCTCATGTCATTTCCTTCTCTATTCCTTATATATCTCGTCACATCTGTTCATATATATATATGTATATATATGGATTATTCATGGTTATTTCCAAGTGTATGGATTTTGTTCATTTTTGTTTTTTAATCATTCTGTTGGGTATATTTTTTTGGAAGTTCAAATAAATTATAGGCAGACTATTTGGCATTGAAAAGATTCAACTCCTAAAAAAGTTGTTCTAATTTAATCATAGTGACATGATAGATTATCTCACAATTTTTGGATTTGTTACAATTCAACCATCCCCACCTTCGTGGTTGATCCTCTCCTTTTTGATAGTATCATTGAGATATTTTTTTTGTGCTATTTCCCAATTTACAGAATGTATAAAATGAACACTAGAAGATGGTAAATATTGGCCCTGGGGTGGGAAAGTAAATGGATATGGCATGTAGAGGATTATGGTTGAAAAATCCATATCTAATTCATGAAGAACTATGTTTTCCCATTTTATTTTCTTATTTTTTAATGTTATTTTTGATATGTTGGCAGAAGGAATAATATGATTTTGTCCAAAATTTTGTTATTGTAATGAATTTTTTTATTTATTTTATTTGTGTGTTGCTGCACAAAAAAAAATAAAAGATTAAAAATTAAAAATCAATCTATATTGTAATTATTTTATAATTATTCCATTGAATTATAATTTTTCACAATTATTAATTGCTCTAATTTTAAATTCCCACGTAATGGAAAGCCCAAACCACAGTTAAAGGCCCCTCAAAAAATAATTAAACTAGTTACCAAACAATAGAAAAAAGAGATTGATGTTTAATTATTAATTGGACAAATGTATATTGCAGTTAACTAAATTATTCATTGAAAATGATATGATAGATAAATTTGATTATATAAGCTTAGTTGGTAATTTTGTTGTTGAAAATGTAAGAAAAGTAACATTTAAGTGATATTTTGTTGTATTTAGATTAATTTGGATTGATTAATGGCTTTATGTTTCATTTGGTATTTTTTTTTCCCTTTGTTCTATATTGAGTCTTGCTAAGCCATGAAATAACAAAATCAAATTATTTTATTTTATTTTTATCTTTTTGAGTTCTTATAATGATTTGCTAAGATCTTAATCTATGTAAGCAAATTTTGGTGATCATATTCAAACAATCTCTGTGTGGGTACTAATAAATAAATAAATAATAATTGTGAGTAATTCCAATTACATTGGCTTAGCACCCGTAAACGTTCAAAGCAGGTCTTGTTGAATAATCCAAATTTTTTAATCGATGACATTGCAGTCAAGAAGATTAAAATTTGCAAAGCTAAAAGGGTTGGATTGTGCATCACCCCAAGCATAAACAATAGCATTTGAGTCTTAATAAAAGTTTTGCAAAGCACATGCAATTATATATATATAAAAGGACAAGGGGCGGTCAATTTTACATTATTAATTCATGCCAAAATGAAATTTTAAAAGTACCAAATTTGTGTTCTCCTTCTAGGAACCTCCAGGGCCCCCATATAGTACCAGATGCCCAAAAAGAGCCCCCTGGTATCCTTCATCTTTCACTTCATACAGTTTTCTACTGTTTGTAAACTCGTAAGTTTGAGGATTTATATCCCCTCCACTTGGACTCTTAAGTGCAATATTCCTGCAGTGTGCATCATATCTTGTGTCCTCAATTAGAAAATGACCTCCCCCCATTGCAGGTTTCGGGGTGCCCAGTGGACTAAATACCTCTCCTCCCCATTCAGCACGTGAAGCTAAGTTTGCTAATCCGCCACCAAGTATTCTCTTTGGCCAAAATCCGAGATTGGTATTCGCAACTCCAAGCCACCAGTTTCCATTAGCTAGGTCCTATATATTTTTACATGGATATCAAAATTGAATAATTGAACAGAAGAACGCAAATTCTATTTCTTTACCACTAATTACTTAATTACGATTTTTGTTTCATAATTATTGGTGTAATAATTATTTGACACAATGGTAGCATGACTTGGGAACTTGTTTCATAATTAAAAGTTTTCAAATGTAACCTGGAAGATGTAGATTTTTATCCCAACCGTTGTCCCTCCACGTATAGAGACCTCTTCTATTACTTGACCAAGAGGTATTGCTGTGTCCACAATCACAAATCCAGGACAATTTGTATTGAAACAATGAGATTGACCTGCCTGTTTGGTAGACAAACATATACGAATATATTGTAAGAGTTACTAAGAAAATATAGTCAATCAAGTAATATGCAATAAAAAGCAATGATACTTACATTCGTATATATGAATAGTCGAGGACGTGCGTCACCAAACAGAGATGGATCCACCTGAGACAAACCAAAAACATAATAACAACAAATGCTTTTGTCTATGTGAAACTAGTTTTTACTTGTGAAAATTGTTTCTAAAATAAGTAAGAAGTTAAATTTACAAGAAGCAAGAAGATCAACTTACCCTCCACCCGACTTGTAAGCTATCAGGCCCATTTTGAATCATCATTCGCCCTGCACTATATTGTTTACCCACGACATCTGGTTGGTGTACACTAAGCACCGCTGATGCTCCACTGTATTTGTTTGGACCATCTATCGTCTCAACTATGGCATACTGGGTAATAAAAGTCCAAAACATATGTGTTACTTTTATATTTTCCCTTACAGTGAGAATCTGAACATATCCATATTGTTGGGAGAAAACCAAAGGCCAATTCGAAATACCCAAATCTAGCACAAAATAGCAGAAGTAATTTTTCTCCCTTTTTGTGTGAATCTATTAGGGAACAATTTGAATAGAGCACAATATATATATATATATATATAATCTGAAAATAATAAATCTAAAAATCACACAACAAGGGAAGAGCAGTTTGCCAATCAACAAAAAAAAAAAACAAAAAAAAAAAAGGCAAAAGCAATTTTTACGTGGAATAATGGGTGCACAAGAGTTCTCTCTAGTTAGAGCTAGAGGCAAATAATCAAGAACAACTACAAATAAGTTTTCTTGGCAACCAAAGAACTAGTTACAAAATTTAGGAAAGATCTCACCAAAAAAAAGGGTACTGTTCACGAGGCAGAAAACCAAATTCAGAATGCTCCAAATCTAATCTCCACGGTTCAAATTTCAGCTCAATCAGATGATCGAACCGTTTGATCAAAGCTGGACAGAGTTTATCAAAAACCAAACAAAAAACATTATCCGTTTGGTTTAATTTTAGAATTCTAATTTGAGTGTAGAGTTATGTTTTGAATTTTGAGTTTTTGAATCATGATTTGAAAAGAAAAAATTTATTTAGTTATGAGTTTTAAAAATAGTTTTGGGATGATTTGTATTTTTTTTTTTTTTGATTGATTGATGTAAAAAATGTGAGAGAATGTGAGAGGTGAGATGAAATATGAGAGATGAGAGAGAAAAAGTGATTGATTAATAATAAAAGAAAAGAAAAACGAGGAGTTTGAAAGTAATTTTGAGTTGTATTTTAAAAATATGTTTGGTTAACAAGTTGCATTTAAATCATGATTTAAAAACAGAGTTGAGTTTTGAAAAGTAAACCAAACGCTACCATAATCTCTCCATGTGGGCTTGAGACTTACATGGGCTTTACCAAATATTTGGGTCATCCTCTACATACAAGGGAAACCCAACCCAACAAACATATATATATACGCTCATACTTTTTTTTGTTGATTTTTTCCCCCTCTTTTCATTCAAAAAAGCCATTGTGCCCTAACTATAAGATTTAATGTTTAGTGTTTTTGGTTGTGCAGATTCAAGCCATGTAAACAATCACATCTGCAAGTAAAATTATTATCAAAAGTTTGCCTAAAACTTTCAACAAGATGAGGCTAAACATATAGCTTCAAAAAATGAGGACTAAAATCAATTTATAGGATCAAAAAATGTGGCTACAGTGTTTTACGTGTGTGTTCAGTTCATTCAAGAAGGTGATTCATACAAACAAATAAAACCAAATATAGAAAACAAGCAATAGTGCAAAACTAATATTGTGAAGCTATATAATCTTGATTGACTAGGATAACTTACATCAACACCACCGGTGTCATCTGCAGGAGTCATTATTTTTGAAGCAAGTTTCTCTCTAATGAGATCTTTTTTAGTAGTTCTTCTAATTGGAACTGTTCCAACCGGGCAACCCCCGCCCTTTAGTCCTAGATGTAGAGGTTTGCTAACATTTGAGGAAACTTGATCTCTTGATCTCTTAGGTAATGAAGTGGGCTTCATCTGCAATTCAACTCAATTCGAAAAAGGTAAAGGAGACATGGACATAAATTGATCACATAATGGATTACAGAAAACTCACAAGAGTTGGATTCTACTGTTGGATACGTGCATGTCTTATTTTCTATGAGCCTCATACAGTTATTAGTGTTGGGTGTGTGTATCAAATTTTGTACGATCCATACTATATTTTGGGTTAGGTTGTGAAGTTAAGAGTTCACTAGTAATTCAATGTGTAGGGTTTTATTAATTGTATGGGACTAACATTTCTATGGTTTGCCTGTAAATATGAATCTTCCCTACACTCTCCTCTCTGTTATTGATGCTTGTCCCAAAATTATATTTTATGTATTGGATTTGATCAATACAATTATTCCCTTCGCCAATAAAAAAGAAGTATTGTAGAGGTGTGAGATTGAGAAGTTTGTAAAGATGTAGGGGATATGAAAAAATTCTGGGGACAATGATAGTGAGTAAGTAAGCACGTGTAGCTTCTAGAATCAGTTAATCTTAAGTAGGGAAACGGGTAGAGTTTCAAGACTTCGGTATTGGTGTCGGATTTTAAAGGTTTTTGGTATTATTGCTGTACTCGCTATGCTTCATAGTATATTTCTCTTTTGTATGCAAATCTTTTTGATTTTAATCTTTAGTGTGTACATATGGATGTGCAATAATCCCAGCACCTATTGTGCGAACTACAGTGTACTGTGATTTATTTTGTGTTATAGAGCGTTGAATAAATAATTAAGTAGCCTTCAATTATGTGTTGGAGATAAGAGGATGTATGGAGACAAACCTGAAAATGAAAAGTATGGTTCTTCAGTAAAGGATGATCAAATGCAGGTTGCTTGTAGAAATCCACGCAATCATATATATCTCCATAATTATTCTGTAAATGTTACAATCTTTCTGTTAATTTTTATATACAAATGTTCAATTCATGAAAGGTTGTTCACAATTTTGTGCAAAAATAATAATACCATATTCTGTATTCTCAAGTTCAGAACATCAAATTAGATGGTTGCAATTCAAGACATCCATGATATTAGGCCTAAGATGCCTATTAATCTTTGCCATTTGATTTTCATAGAAAATTTAAGTGGACAATATTGGAATTGAATGTTCTCGAAACTAGTCTCAGGACATCCTAGGAAATATGATTGATTATTGAGCTCTATAAGGTGATAAGATACCAAATGAGAGATTAAGAAGGGTCTGCATTAGTAAAAACACCAAAATATTCTCCCATTATGGTCATTACATTACGTATGTATGTCAAGTGTGGTATGGGATATGATAAGATTTGACCAATTTCTCAATCCAGGAACATTTCAAACTGGGACACGATATGCAATTGATAATATCAACATCAATTATGGCAAGTCTATTAATCAAGTATAATTTACTCCCTTGAAACAAACATAGCAAAATTGAACTAAGACTGTGTTTGGATGTTAGATTTATATATGAATTTGAAAAGGGAAATAGAAAACATGAGTGAAAAATGAATCAAATATAATTATACTTTACCTAACTATTCCATTTCTCTATCTAAATTCGTGATCCAAACGCAGTCTAAATGTTTCTAATAATAGTTGAAAATAAATACTTGAATAGTCTTGACTGCTGGCTTGTTGAGATGCTTAAGTCGCTCCTCCAACTCCAAATCTTCTTCTTTAGTTAAACTCCTCCAGTCTCCTTCAATTCCATTGTGTCCCACAAGGTGATAGCATACACAGAGAAATAATACAATAGCATGTACGTCCATGGGATGATCTGGAAAAAAATAAAAAAGCATAGTCAGTGATCAAAAATCACAACAGTCATGCTATAATTATTTAAGGCAATTAATGAAATTACAATCGTACTATATCTATACACATAAGGTTCACATATTTTATTTTTGAACAAAATATATTAATAGTCCTTAAAGTATGTGTTTATTGTCATTTTGGTTCTTCAAGTTTTAATTTTGTCAATTTCATTATTGAAATTTCAATTTGAGTCAATTTGTTCCAATTCTAAGTGTACCTTCTAAATAGCTAACGGAATGGTAATAAAATACACACATGTTCTTTAAAGTATATGTTTCTTGTCATTCGTATCACTTTGGTCCTTGAATTTTTAATTTTGTCAATTTGGTCATGAAACATTAATGAAGAAAATAAAACCCATACAATATTAAAGGACGAAATTGATAAAATTGATACTTGAGAGACCAATGACACAAAATACACATTTTTAGGACCATAGTAAAATTTATAATTATTTTTTTTAACGATTTAAACATCCGTTTTGAAATTATATTAATTTGACTCAAATTGACAATTTTGAAGGAAAATGACGAAATATATATATATATATATATATATATATTTATATGCTAGAATCAGTTATTAGTTATTAGATTAGCACCTTTAGAAATTAGCCTTCTCACCCTTTGTAAATTCAACTCTCCCCAAGAAGAGTTAAATTAGGATATTTAATCTAATAGTTGTATAAACGTCACTGGTTCAATTTCGATAGAGAAGTTGGGCTTGATAGATTGGTTGTAAATAACTCTCTTATATATTGACCCCAAAAAAAAACCCTTAAAATTATAATAATTAAATTTATTTCCAATGAAGTAATTTATTTAAGAATTAATGAATTAAAAACTAATCTCTTGCATTGCTCCAATTTAATTTTAGTTGAAAACTGAAAATATCAATTTGACTGGATTGATGGCTAACCATAGGATTTTTTATGGAGAAAATTATACCAATGAGGTGACAAATTTATAATATAGGAAAATTCATTTTAAATTAGATAGTCTTATCAAAGTAACTTATTATTTTAAAATGCCATTGTCATATTATTTTAATTAAATTATTTATGTAAAATTTATTTTTGTAAATCGATTTCTTAAATTTATTTTAATAAGAGTGCGAGAGAGAATTATTTTTTATTTTTGATAACTTCTCACTGTTTACAAAGAAATGGTCCAATTAAACTATAGACTGACCCAAAAAATTGTTTGGGGCAAGGAGATTTTGAACTTAACAACATAACGAGAGCACATCCCATTTCCCCTGCCTTGACTACCATGCCAACTCCTTAGATAGTGTTTCATTCATTGGAATGATTAAAGTGGAATGAAATTATCATTCCATCAAAATATTCATTCATTTGTTTAATTAAATTAAAAAAATAATAACAAACGCATTATAAATAGAATTACCTTTCACAATTTTAAATAAATAGTCATTCCATATGAAAGACTATGGAATTATAAATAGAATTACCTTTCACAATTTTAAATAAATAGTCATTCCATATGAAAGACTATGGAAATACAATTCATTTTAATCAACCAAAAATAGAGCATAATGGTTAGCAATGTTATTCTATTAGGAAGAGATTAAAAAAGACATGTCAAACTGCTAAACCAAAGTTAACCAAATAACAATGAAAATGAACAGACAAATTAAACAGGAAATACTGAGTAAATTTACAAATGCACATACAAAAATCAAGGCATAATTTGTTTCAAGTAATGATTGTCATATAAAAAAAAATGCAAGTGATTATTTGTAAGTAATTGAAGGAAAATACAATAAATTTTTATTTTTTATTTTTTTGAGTTTAGTAAAAATGGATTTAAATATACTAATTTTACAACTATTAAGCATGAATTAACACCGTTTTCTGTTAAAAAAGTATACTTGTAGGGAGAGATGTTGTGAACTGCTGCTTTGCTTGACTAACATTTATTTAATTTTTCACTCTGTAATTTGGAATTCAGACTAAAACATCTTTACATTTGAAGGAAGTTATAAAAAATTTCTAATTAAAATTAACAAATTATTAACTAGGAAAAAATATAATGCCATAAATCATAAACAAATACCTGAAAGACAATAGAATTCTGTCACAAGAATGATTTTGAGACCTCAATACACATGGGAATGGGAATGAAAATGGAAATGGGAATGTGTGTGGTTCAAATATATATACTAGTAAAAGAAGCCGATGTCTAGCAATGCCCATTATTATTATGGTTAATTCTAATAAATGTCTCTGGGGTATTTGATTAGCAATGCCCATTATTATTATGGTTAATGCTAATAAATGTCTTTGGGGTATTTGATAAGATGTAGTTAAGAAAAATATTATAGGTGTAACGCCCTCAAAAAAAAACCCATTATATATATACATCATTGACATGCAATATTAAAAGAAAACAATTCATTATCCCATTCATCAGAGTATTATTAAATAAAAACATTACATGTAATACCAAACTAAATGCCCTACAGGCTTACATCTTTCCAAGCTAACACTTGGACACAAAAAAGATGAGTACTAACTCATTTACAAGTTAAGCCCTAGGCTTGATTACATATCAAATAAAAACAAATAACTAAAGATGGTCTTCAGCATCCAAAAGCTAAATCCTTCCAAGCTAAGTCCTTGGAGGTAGCTTATCACCTGAACCTGAAAATGATGTTCCCATAAAGGGTGAGCCACAGCCCAGTAGAAAAATACTAAACCAAATATAAGCATTGAATAAAGCTATAGCATTCAATAGATGGTTAACCAAGATATTCAATTTTATCATTAAACAGTCTCATGACACTAATGTCTAAGACACATTTCACTTTCCATTATTATCAACATGGCTCAGAACCTGGCCAAACTTACAACAGTGAATTATATATCATATTCACATTACTTCCAATATCAACAAAACAAATGAGACTCATGCTCATATCAAAACACTTCATACTTCCCATTTGATACACATTTTAGTGTTGTATCAATAATCATGTAAAAACACTTCAATATAATAAGCACACATAAAAATGGTGCTAATGGAGTCCATCCCCTATCTCCTCCCAAACAAAAATCCGGTTTAGAGGTCCATCCCCTATCTTCCCCTAAACCGTGGAGTACATCCCCTATCTCCTCCCAAACAATATGCATATGCAATGCTCAATCAATACATGTAATTTCTGTATTAATTCAATAGTCTAAAATTATAACTTAACAAATTGATTAGTTTCAATTTTCCCTAATCCGCATGCAATGTCTACAACAAACACGACTATCCTCCACCGATAGCCCAAAACAGTTATTTCTAGACTGGAAATAAATATATCAACAATTCAATAGGCGAGTGATTTTAATTATCCAACTACACCATTTAATCAATGAATTCCTCAATTTCATGCATTTAACCAATTTCCCCAATTTCCTTAAATTAATTATACAAATTAATTTATTTAAACAACTAGGGTTTTTCCCAAAATTACCAAATTACTCCCAACATATCAAAATACCAAAACTTAGGACAAAACTTATAGGATGGAGTAGGAAATCCCTACCTCGAAGAAAATAACCCGTATGGAGAAGATGGAGATGAAGACCAAAGACCAACGTGCTCCAAATCCCAAGTTTCTCAGATTAAAACGAAGCCCTCAACTCACTCTAACTTTTTAATAAAGGATCAAAGGTAGAAACTCACTCTAAGTAGATCAATCGAAAGAGAGAAGGTGTGTAGAGGGAGAGAGAGAGATAAAAACACTCCAGGGGCGGTTTTTAAAAAGTTATGAAGGAAAAGTAGGTCAAAAAGTGATCCAAAAAGTGAAATCACGGACTGATATAATCGACTCTACGCTCGAGCGTAGAAATCCCCGCTCGAGCGTAAGACACAGAATCATGCTCGAGCGTGAAGAAAGCCGCTCGAGCGTCGATTGCACCCTTCCAGAAGTTTTGCAGGCGCTGGCACCCGCTCGAGCGTCAAACTCCCCGCTCGAGCGGAGGAGCAAAAACAAGGGATCACGCTCGAGCGTAAAAACTATCGCTCGAGCGGAAGAACTGCAGAGCAAAATACTGGGAGATGGAAAATCACGCTCGAGCGTCAAAATTTCCCGCTCGAGCGGAGAAGCAACAACGAAGGGACCGCTCGAGCGTTAAAACTTCCGCTCGAGCGTGAAGGCCAAAATCTGGGCATCACCTATTGGCATCTAAAATCAACCAACCTGTAACAGACCCGCCCAACACAACCTATACTTCAAATACAAAGAGATTAAAGGACAACAACAACCAATAAGTAATGACAGGATCCACGGAACCTAAGTCCGGATACAATAATTTAAAGAGAAAAGACCGGGGTCGCTATAATAGGTCTCAAATTTTTTACCAAACAAAGGACTAAATGTCTCCTATTGACCCCACAATCATGTGAAAATCCACACTCATGTGAGATATTTCGTCATTTGTTTGGTAAAACATTTGGTATTCCTAACATTACCCATGTGTTAAATAGGGAATTGGGGTACCTACTGTGCATCAAGCATGCGAGTGCTATTGTGCATGCTTTGAGGCTCACTCTGAGTCTTATATTGATAATTCGAACTATTTATTTTTTAGTGTATACCATGAAAAACACATCTATAAATAATCAAGCTGATCTGACAACAGTAACTCTTTTATCAAAATACATTTGTACTGATAAAAATGAATAGTCAATGTTATTTTGAATATAATATTGAATATAAATATGTTTCGATTTAAGGGTTATCGTTAACCGATTATCTTATTTTTTACAAGTATATTATACACGATATAGTCTAAAAAATAAATACTTTCAATCATTAAAATAAGAATCGAAATGAGTCTCACCGTCAGCACAACAGTGCCAGTAGTGCTTGACATATACAATAGGCACCCTAATTTTTTTTTTCTTTATTTTTTATCAGGACAATAGGCACCCTAATTTTTCTTGATTTTTCTAGATTTTAGTAAATACTTTCTTGATTTTTCTTGATTTTGGTAAATACTTTCTTGATTTTTATCAGGACAATAGGCACAATAGGCACCCTATTATTAGGCACAATAGGCACCCTAATAAATACTTTCTTGATTTTTCTTGATTTTAGTAACGGTCTAATTTTAAATTATTAATGCATATTTAATATTATATTAAATTTTCTTGAAATTAGTAATTTTCTATTTTTAATCTATTAATTAAGGGTAAATTACACTCCGTAGTCATGTATTTATTAAATTATTATTTTTATTAAAGATTTATACAATAGAGTAATTAGAGGAAGATATTGATAATTGACTAAAAGTGCAAGAGTTGACTGTCACAATTTCATGTGTAGAGATCAAAGTGAGATTTAGTATAAAATACAGAGGTGTAAAGTGTAATTTATTCATTAATTAAATTACATGCATGTAATAGTTTTGTATTTTTAATCCATTATTTAAAATTGAACAAATACCAAGAATCATGAAATAAAGTATTATTGGTTGCTACTTATCACGTGCCCGAGAAGCACTTGGTAATTGTGCAATAATCACAATTTTTTAATAAATTTTTTTACTAAATAATTCATCTATAATGATTTGGTAAGGGAATTGGGCTTTATATTATTGGATTTGTAACAAATCAAAATTGACACATATGATACTTATATCATTGTGAGTATAAAAAAATTTTTGTCACTCTTAAACATTTTCTTTCACCAAAATAATCTATTCCCAACGGATCAATAATTCACCATATCTGATGTTCAAATGCACCATCGAATGCAAGTTAAATGCATCCTTTAATCTTTGTACGTTATGCCTGTTGGAAAACAGATCTTGGGATTTGAATATTTGTTTTATGATATTGCTATTGCTTGCAGGCTGCCCAGTGTAACGTTGAAGGAAGTGAAAACGCATTTATATTGTTAACAACCAAATGCAAACCTAATTTGTTGAACTTATCAACTTGTTTTGTTGTTTCATGGAGTGGATTAGGGTGGTTTTAATATGGAATTTCTGAATTCTCTTTGAAAGGTTATAGTTGATCAATTATGGATTAATTTTTGTTAACTGTTATATAGCGACCCCGGTCTTTTCCCATTTGATTATTGTATCCGGACTTAGGTTCCGTAGATTCCGTCATTGTATAATTGTTGTTGTCATTCATTATTTTCTTATTTTGAGTCTTGAGTTATGTTGGGAAGATTTGGAGCAGGTTGGTTGAGCTTAGGAACCAAGTCTAGTTGCCCAGATTTTGGCTTATCCGCTCGAGCGGAGGTTTGGACGCTCGAGCGGGGAATACACCCATCCAGTATCTCCTGTGTAGTGTTGGCCGCTCGAGCGGGGGATTGGATGCTCGAGCGGGAAGTCGTGAGTGACGCTCGAGCGGGGAGTTGGGCGCTCGAGCGGGGACCTGTCTGTAAAAACTTCTGGGAGTGTGCATTCGCCGCTCGAGCGGGAGTTTGGGCGCTCGAGCGGGAGTCTGTGAGTGGAGCTCGAGCGGGGGTTTCCACGCTCGAGCGGGGCGACTGGTATAAAAATCCGAGATCTGACTTTCTGGATCATTTTTCATCTCCTTTTTTATTTTAAAACCCTAGAACCGTCTTCTCCCTCTCCCTACACACCTTCTCTCTTAGGTTTGATCTACTTAGAGTGTATTTCTACCCTAAGTCCTTTGTTAAAAAGATAGAGTGAGTCGAGGGCTTCCATTTAATCTGAACGTTTGGTGGTTTGGAGCACTTTGGAATTTGGGTCTTCATCTTCATCTTATCCATTCGAGTTCTTCACTTCAAGGTAGGGATTTCCTACTCCATTCTATAAGTTTTGTTCTAAGTTTTGGTATTTTGATATGTTGGGAGTACTTTGGTAATTTTGGGAAAAACCCTAGTTGTATTAATAAATTAATTTGTATAATTAATTTAAGGAAATTGGGGAAATTGGGGAAATGCATGAAATTGAGGAATTCATTGATTAAATGGTGTAGTTGGATAATTTAAACCACTCGCCTATTGAATTGTTGTTATATTTATTTCCAGTCTAGAAATAACTGTTTTGGGCTATCGGTGGAGGATAGTCGTGATTGTTGTAGACATTGCATGTGGATTAGGAATAACTGAAACTAATCACATTGGTTAAGTCATTTATTTTGACTATTGCATTAATACAGAAAATACGTGTATTGATTGAGCATTGCATTTGCATATATTGTTTTGTGTGGGAGGAGATAGGGGATGTACTCCACGGTTTAGGGGAAGATAGGGGATGGACCTCTAAACCGGATTTTGTTTGGGAGGAGATAGGGGATGGACTCCATTAGCACCATTTTTATGTGTGCTTATTCTATTGAAGTGTTTTTACATGATTATTGATACAGCACTAAAATGTGTATCAAATGGGAAGTACGAAGTGTTTTGATATGAGCATGAGTCTCATTTGTTTTGTTGATATTGAAAGTAATGTGAATATGATATATAATTCACTGTTGTGAGTTTGGCCAGGTTCTGAGCCATGTTGATAATAATGGAAAGTGAAATGTGTCTTAGACATTAGTGTCATGAGACTGTTTAATGATAAAATTGATTATCTTGGTTAACCATCTATTGAATGCTATAGCTTTATTCAATGCTTATATTTGGTTTAGTATTTTTCTACTGGGCTGTGGCTCACCCTTTATGGGAACATCATTTTCAGGTTCAGGTGATAAGCTACTTCCACGGACTTAGCCTGGAAGGATTTGATGTTTGGGATTTTGAAGACTTGTCTTTAGTTATATGTTTTATTTTGTTATTTTTGAGATTTCATGTAAACATTCAAGCCTAGGGCTTAACTTGTAAATGAGTTAGTACTCATCCTTTTTGTGTCCAAGTGTTAGCTTGGAAAGATGTAAGCCCTTAGGGCATTTATTTTGATGTTGCAGGATGTTACATGTGATGTCTTTCAATAAGAATACTCTGATGACTAACTCAAATGATTCGTTTTCTTTTATAAATGCATGTTAATGTTATGGTTATTATGGGTTTATTTTGAGGGCGTTACATGTTAGTAAATTTGTTTGATTGAAGTTCTTCATTAGAACATGATTCAATGTAATGCCCATTTTTATTTTTATTTTTATTTTTATTTTTGGGTGAGATATATTGAAACTAGACAAATAAATCATTAGGAATGTATTATAGTAGCTATGGTAGCATCAAAAGGTTTCATGAAACCATTTTTTGAAAAAAAAAAAAAAAAAAAAAAGTCCAAATTTATCACAATTTATTTTTGTAAACTGAAATTAATAATACTAGAAAAAAAATTGTTTTGTAGAAACAATCACAGTTTTTTGAAGGTAAGATTAGGGTTAAAAAAACTGTGATAAATTATAACCATAAACAATCCTACCTTCAAAGATCATACTTAGTGAGGGAGAAAAGGTTGAGATTGTTTATGAAAGATCATGATTAACCGTTATCTTTCAGTGTTTTTATAGTAGTGATAGGAGAGAAAGATAGAAGATTTCGTTAATTGTACAACAGACAGATTAGCATGTAGATCAATATCCAAACCCATTGTGCGAAAAAGTGAGGCCAGAATTGAAAATTTAGGCTGTGTTTGGTGCAGTGTTCTAACTATAATTCTACCCCTTAACATGAACCCTCTATTTGGATACAACTTCTAAAATTAATTCCACACCTACGTTTGAAAACTCGTCTACCCAGTCATATCCCTGGACGTCTCCCCAGAGGTTCAGCCGGTTGACCGGAACAATATTTTTTTTTTTTTTTGCACCTGTTATTTTTATATTTTAAATAAAAAATATTTTCGGATTTTTTTTTAAATTTTTTGTGTTTTGAATAAAATTTTGGATTGTGTGTTTGGTTATTAATTGTAAGTTTTTAAATCAAATATCATGTCACATCGAAAATTTCAAACTCAATTCAAAACTATTTTTAAAACTCATAATCAAACAAATTTTCCACACTCAAATCATAATTCCAAAACTCACAAACTCAAAATACAACTTTATTCTCAAATTATAATTTTAAAACTCTACCAAACGCTACCTTAAAGTTTCTTAAACTCGTACGATTTGGCTTAGATTGGACCTCTTCCCGATTTTTATGACTTTTGTGGTTAGCTCTAGTTTAGGTTTTTATTAAGTTGAGAAAGGGCTTAAAAAAAGCTTCTTATATGGGGGTGTTTGTTTCAACTTTTCAAAGCTAACTTATAGCTTTTAGCTTTAAAAAAGTTATTTTGGACTGTTTGGTTAAACTTATTTCAAACAGCTTCTGATTCTAACAGCTTATTTTAACTAAAAAAAGCTGATTCTCAGAAGCTGCTCACCCCTTACTTTTGATTATCAGCTTCTGCTGTGGACATGTTAATTTATGGTTATACTCCTAGATTTTTTTATTTTTTATTTTTTTAAAAATAGAAAAAGATCCAAATGGACTATAGATTATTATTATTATTTTTTATGAGAAATGTAGAAAAGTAGTAAATAATAAAAAATAAAAATTAATTGAAAAAGCTATTTCACAGCTTATTTAACAAACATTACTCAGCAACTTAAATCTATAATTCAACAGTCACACCAAACAGATTAACAACTTCTGATTAAAATTATAATCTATAATCTGTTAAGTTATAATCTATAAGTTGTTTTAACAGTTACACCAAACGGGGCCATGATCTTGCAAACCCTCTTCTGCTTATATTTCTATCATGCCATCATTCTTATTTGAACATTAAATTTGGGGGTAATTACAACCAAAAAATAAAAAATAAAAAAATTCCAACATTTAATTCTTATAACAAAATAAATCTTGAACTTTTAATCTTATCAATTTAAATTTCAATCTTTTAATTTATTTTTCAATCTAGACCATTAGTTTACTTATATTAAGTAAAATCGACGGGAAAAATATATTTTAGTTTTTAAACTCAATATAGGTATACTTAAAATGTCTAAAATACCTTCTGTAGTTGAATATAATGATTAAAATACTATTTTTTAATTAGTTTTACTGAACAAAAATAGACAAATAATTTAGATTGAAAACAAATTAAAAGTATAGGATTTAAATTACCGAAATAAAAAAATTCAAGATTTATTTTATTATAAGAGTGAAGCCTTTTTTTTTTATAATTATTACCGCATAAATTTTTTTTCCTTGTTTTTTCAAGAACAAAGATTGTTTCCTGGAAATTGATTTTTCAAAGCTATCACTTCTTTTTTTTTAATATTTAAATGCTATGAAATTCATATTTCATTATTTTTAATATGACCAACTAATACATTATTTTTATTAACAAAATAAACAAAATTATAACTGATTAATTCATTTTTTCGTTCTTTGCATGGGCTAAGTAATCATTTTCTGGTGCTTCTTTTAAAATCTCAAGTTCAAAACTTCTTAAGTGTAAATAATTTTTTTGGGTCAATCTATATGGGCTTTATCTTGACTTTAATTGGGACGCTGCTAGTGGTCTCCTAAATTAGTTGGTCCAATGAACCGAATATAGAGTTTTTTTTTTTTTAAAAAAAAAAAAAAATCATTTCGCAACAATTTTGACCTAGGTTCTAAAATGAAATAACATTAAATTTGAGGTGGGTAAAGAAAGAAAGCCTCGGGAGATTTTTCAGCAATATTGGCAGTTTTTTCAAAAGTAGATAATTTCAACTATAAAAGTAAAGTAAATGAAGATGAAACTCTTGTATCTCTATAAAAAAATAAAAATAAAAAGTAGAGTGATGCTATTTCTCCTTATTTTGGTCATTGTGTTTAAGTTTGTCCATTTGGGCAAAGTAGAAAAATGCTTGGACTTTTGATCCAACAAAATTGAGACTTTTATTTATGAAGTGAGTGTCCAATTAAATATAAATTAAGAAATAGGAGTGAGGATAAGTTCAAAAAAATTTGAAGTCAGTGGCAGTGAGGGGTGGAGCAGTGCATGTACAGAGTTGTTAAAAAAAGGGGACAATTACCTGCTTTATTTTCTGCCGAATGTTGCAACACAATTTTACTGAGATTTTAGATGGTTTTTCTGGGTTTTGATTATGATGATTTGAAACTACCATTTCTTAAGCGAAATTGGGAGGCAATTTTGTGGGTTTTCGTGATTTCTCTAAGATTTTCGATGGTTTTCCTGGTTTTGATTTTGTTGTTGATTGGTTCTGATTGGGAGACATGCGATGATCATGATGAAGAGGAAGAGATGTTAAGGAAGGTTGAAGAGAGAGGGCTGAGATAGAGGAGGAGTTTGAAGGAGGTGAGCCAGGTGATGAAGAACGCGGTAACGGAGCTGGTGAAGACAGAGGAGAGTGAAGAGAGAGCATACTAGGAGGGAAGAGAAATAGAGAGAGCGGCTGTGACTGAGGGGTTGTTTGGGAAGGGCTAGATTAGTATACTTTTTGACTTTTTATGAAAAAATGTGAAATATGGATTGGGTTTGAAGTAGTATGGTAGAGAGGTGATGTAACTTAAATAAGATGATTGTGACCTAAATAGGATAATGTGCTAAAATAGCATGTGTTATTTTAGCACAGACCAAACAACTGCTGAGTAATTTTGAGGGGATTGTAGTTAGGGCTGTGCGTGGTGTGGTTTAGGCTATTTGAGAGTAAATTACAAATTGAATGGCAGATTGACGGATTGACAAATCACGATTTAAGCGATTTTGGGTGGATTTTTAACCAATTATCAAACATTTACATAATATATAGCACTAATTTGCATAATATTTTTTTATATTTTCTAATTTTACATAATTTGTTTCATATATATAAGTACTAATTTGTAACAAATTTCACATCTTAAGTCTCTCTCATACTCATTTTTACGTTGATATTTCATTGAAAATTAAAAAATATATATGTATTAACTATAGTGGAGCGGAGCAATTTAGAAGGTGGATCATAAATTTTAAAATTTAATTCACGATTAGCGAATAGAGCGGTGTGAATTGCTATGGATCGGTGCGATTTTAGCATATTGAGCGGTATTTTGCACAAGCGTGGTTGTAGTAGATATTATACATAGGCATGCATGGGTTGTAGAGTGCATAGGGATGATGTATGTATGCATACATATTGGGTTGTTTTGGGAAGTAAGTTAAAAACTGACTTTTTAACTTTTTTTTTTTTAAACTTTTTTTAAAAAAAAACATGTAAAAATGTAGAGACGTGATGTGACTCAAAAAAAATTTTAAAAAAAGGTCAAAAAATTAACTTTTACCCCAATTGTGTGTTTTTTTTTCTTTTTTTGAATGAATGTTGATTTTGTGGTTCAACTTGGATTTTAATAATAATAATAATATTATTAATATTACTTATTTTTATTTATTGATTCTATTTTTTTAATTTTATTTTACATATATATATATATATATATTGTGATACTTGTTAGGTTTTATTCTTGGCAACCCCGTTTGACAAAACTCCTTTCAGTTGTATTTATTTTCGCACTTTTATTTCAGTGAGGCTATGAGTGTTTAGATGCGAATCCAACCCGAATTGTGCCTTTTAGAGAAGTTTGTGATGCTAATGCTTTCAAGATTGCCGCTTCGCTGATTATGACGGGGATCGAGCTGACGCTCGAGCGGGCTGTTGGGTGCTCGAGCGGACCGCGTGAACACAGTTTTCCGGATTTCAATAAGGATTGGGTTTTCTTCCAAATCTAGGATTACTTTTGGTTTTCTATAAGTAGTTGGTTTTCTCCCAAGACTAGACGACTCCAAAATTCCTCCAAATCTTCTTTCTGGTTCTTAAGGTTTATATCTGGGGATATTTTGTTAGTTTTCTTTGATGTTTTATTGAGTATTCAACTCATGGTTTAAAGAGAGTACATCAAAGGTTTTGTTTGTTATACACAAGAGAGAGAGAGAGAGTTGTTCTTCGGTAGATTCTGAAGAATTCGAGCCTGAAGCTTCGGTGGATTCTGGTGTGGCTCATCGTAAAGACAATTCTGAGGTGAAGACGGGTTGGAAGAGGCACATAGAGATTGGTTCAATTAGGCGTGGATTCGCTAGGTAATTGAGAGTATACCTGTGTAATTCCTTTATATCTTCTTAGTGGATTGTTTTGTGGCTGTTGCCCGTGGTTTTTTTATCACAATTGGAGGTGTCCAATTGTGGTTTTTCCACGTAAAATCATTGTGTTGTTTTGTCTTGATTGTTTGATTGGGATTGTTATATATTGCTTAAAATTGATACATAATCACAAATCAACATCTAGGGGATTTCTAGATTTTTCAATACTATCCCTAGTTGTTGTTGATAATATATAATTTCTTCAGATATTTTATCAACTATTTTTGTTGTAAATTCTATATCTTTAGCAACACCAATATTTAGTAGAATTTGTAAAAAATTACGATGTTGTTGACAGTTTATGATCAATACTAGTACTTGATTACAATTTAGTGACTGATCTAGGATATAGAAATGATGATAAACACTCATAAAAAAGGAATAAAAACTTATAACTTCTTATAATTTTAAGTTGTTTTGATTTTAGGGCCACTATGCTTCCAAAAGAAGAATAGCATCTAAAGATTTTGATAGTTATTGAAGGGCTTTGGTGTTAGCAAGCTTTCAGTTTGCAAAGGTGGCTAACCTCAACCTTTCCTTCCTTAGATCAGGCTCAACAGAAGTTTGAGAGTAAAATTACAAATTGAATGGCGGATTGATAGATTAGTGAATTGGCAAATCGCGATTTAGGCGGTTTTAGGCGATTGGTGGATTAAAGAATATTCTAACCAATTATCAAACATTTGCATAACATATAACAATAATTTGTATAATATTTTTTTATATATATAACTCAAACTAATTTTACATAATATGTTTCATATATATAAGTACTAATTTGTAACAAATTTTACATCTTAAATCTCTCTCATATTCATTTTTACTTTGATATTTCATTGGAAGTTAAAGATATATATGTATTAATTATAGCGAAGCGGAGTGATTTAGAAGGCGTACCGTAAATATTAAAATTTAATCTGTGATTAATGGATAGAGCGGTGTAGATTGATACAGATCAGTGCGATTTTAGTGGATTGAGCAGTATTTTGCACAACTGTAGTTGTTGTAGATATTATACATAGGCATGCATAGGTTGTAGAATCCATGGGGATGATGTATGTATGTGTACATATTGGGTTTTTTTTGGGAAGTAAGTTAAAAATTAGCTTTCTGACCTTTTTTTTTTTTTTTTTAAACATGTAAAAATGTAGAGACATAATGTAACAAAAAAAATCAAAAAATTAGCTTTTATCCCAATTACGCATTTTTTTCTTTTTGGGAATGAATGTTGATACCTGCACTATAACGATTTTGGTTTAGACCCGACCCGTTTATTGTTTTGGATCTGGGATTCCTATTCTTGAATGGTTGTTCATATCTTTATTCATTCTATTCCTTGTTGAGTTTGGTTGTTGGAGTGTTGTAGTTGCGTTTGGAACAGGTAGGGAGTTAGTTTTTTAAAAAAGTTGCTGCCCAGAATTTGACTAGTTCGCTCGAGCGAACTTTCTTGTGCTCGAGTGGTTGGCTTCTGTCTGCAAAACTTCTAGGAGGGTGTCATTGTGTGCTCAAGCGATAATTCAGTTCACTCGAGCAGTCTCACTAATTGTGTTTGTTCGATCTAGTGGAGTTTTGGTCGTTCGAGCGGTCTGCGCGTATATCAGTCCATAAAAGTCACTTTTTGGATCACTTTTTCATTTCTCTCTCTCTCTAAACATTTCAAAAACCTAGATTTACTCTCTTCTCTCTCTCTAAAACTCACCTTCAAACCTCAAATACACCCCCACCCTTGATCTTTACACCTTTGTCCTTTGGAGTAAAGATAGGTTACATTGAGAGCTTCGTTTTAATATGAGAAGTTCTTGTTTTCGTCGACGTTGAGTTTTGGAGCTTTGTGGCTTTCTCCTCTTCCGAAGTTGAGGTAGGGATTTTCTTAACGGTGTGCATGTTGTTTAGCATCGTTATCTATTATTTTTGCTAGTCAAGGGTTTTCAAAAAAGTAGTTTTGGATATATATATTTATTGATGTACAAATTTGGGGAAAAAAAAGACTTGTTTTCAGTTATGGTTTGGGATTAGTAACCAAGTAGTTGTTGTGTTATGAGTTTTTGAAGAAAATTGGGTTTTAAAGGGTTTCTCAAAAGTTAATCAAAAACTAGGGTTTTGGGTGTTCTTTTTATGGAAAAGAAGAAATTGGAATGGTTGTAAGATTTTAATTGAAATGAGGTTTGGTTGAGAAATGTTTGAATTATTGGAAAAATACTAAGTATTATTTATCCTTTTGAAATAGTGGTTTCATTGAAAATGATATGAACGGTTTTGGAAAAATTGTATATTTTTGGTTGAGATTCACGAGACTCATGAGAAGTGTGAATGTTGTTTGGAACTCAGGAGATTTTGTATAAATCATTGGGATTCCGATTTGGTTATGACTTTGGAATATTATTATTGTTGTTGTTTTTAATTAGAGATAATTATTTTTGGCAACTGGTGGAGGGTTGTATTGATTGTTGTAGAAACTGCATGTGGATTAGGGAATGGAAATGTTCACAAATCATACATCGTATTGTGCATATCATGGATTAGTAATTGGGGATTTCAATGTTTCGGAAAACGCATTGTTGTTTTGAGATGAAAGTATTGTATTATTGAAAGGATAAATAAAATGGTAAAACTGTAAGGAGGTGTTAAAGAAGAATTAAATTAGACTATGTATCTAAGGCGTAAAACCTAAAATCCGCATGGTAGGTGCCGAGTCTTCCAGTTAGTACCGGTAAAAATGGCTTAGTGACTTGTATAGTTACTATTATGAACACTAGCCCTAGAGATTTATTCATTATATTTACCACTTGATTATTTTGAAAGAATATTGTTGATTTGGAAAGATGTTTTGGAAATCTCGCATTACATTGTTTCAAAGAGAGAAAATATGTGTTTTATCATATCATTTCACATGCATTCATCTTATGACATTGTTAAGCTTCATACATGTCATTAAGTTTATTTCTACTAAGCTTTATGCTCACCTTACGAGGGAAACGACTTTCAGGTGAACCGGTGTGCCTCCGCCAAGGTGATGACTTAGGAGGATCTTAGAGCTTGAGGCCCGTATGTATTGTTTTCTTTGGTTATTTGTTTGTAATTTAAGGCGCGGGTTTCCTTGTAACTGGGCAAGGCCTTGAAAATTTGTAGCCTTTAAGGCATTAACCTATAATAGTTTAATTTTATTCATTCTAATAAGAATTCATGTTGTAGGACTAAAAGAATGTTCTGAAGCACGTGTTGGAAATGATGTTTTATAATCATATTGTTGTTGTGCTCCATATGTTAGTACTATTATACGGGAGTAGAATGTTTATTTATTTTGGGGCATTATAACTTGGTATTAGAGCGTACCAGGTTAGAATACTTTAGGTACATGGGAAGTGGTTCTTACCAGAAAAGGGTTTGTCTCGCTTGATAGAGATGTTGTATGCTCAGTATGCTAAATGATAACATGCTTATGTGGCTAAGTGGGCATGAAATTGGATCCTTAGGATGTGATTTGTGTCTGTTAAACACTTGGAGGTTTTATTAGAAAGACACTTCATCAATGTTCATTCTAATAGGAATTCTTGGGGTTTCGTGGAACAAATTTTATCTTAGGAAGATAATTCGTGTGTGATTAGGTGGCTAAGTGCTTATATGGAATACATTGTGTGTTTTAATACTAGTGTATGAGATTTTGTTGGGGACACCATTAGATGTGTGCTAAATTCGTTATGTTTGTTTTGATTAGGATGTCTAGGCGAAAAAAGTAACGACTTTGCTCCTTCTACATGGGAAGAATTGAGGAAGCAATTGCTGAAGTTACACCAAGGTACTACACCTTTAACACAATTTAAGACGTGGTTTACCAATCTATCGAGGTTCGCTCCAGAGTTAGTGGAAACCGAAGAGCTCTATTGTATGGAGTTTGAGAGTAAGTTATGTGATGAAGTTCAAGAACGGATTGCCGGGTCTTGGCATAGGAATTATCGTGCGCTTGTGGATACGGCGGCTCAGGGGGAGGCCCTCATCCTAGTCATGGGGTAGAGTGAGGAGGAAGCCACTTCAGCAACTCCTGCAACTTGGGGTTGTGGTAGACCTAGTAAGAACCAACGAAGAAGGCAAGGTTGTTGTCTCAACCAATAGTTGCACCAACGAGATCATCTAGCCAACCAGGACTTGGGGCGATCGAGTGCTCATAGGGGGAGCTGTGACAACCCCGACTTGTGATTAGCTTATAATCTTTGATTAAGAAAGCCTAATAAGTAATTAAGATGAAATTCTACGTTAATTACATGTTATATGTTATTTGTATTTATATATGTCTATCATAGAAATATTTGTTTGTGTTTTCGTTCTGTTCTGCAAATTGAAGGCCTTATCGGCCAGAGAATACAAAATTGACTCCATTTATGCGTTATTTGGAATTTTTAGAACATTATGGTAAATCTAATTAGAATTCGATTCAAAACCAAATAATTAAAATCAATAATGCCAATTAATTAGTCACTAATCAAACTTCATAATCAAGCCTATATAAGGCAACTTGTTGACCTAAGGCCATTAATTTACACTTTCATTTCTCATACTTTGGACTCAAAAACATGAGAGAGAGAGAGAGAGAGAGAGAGAGAGAGAGTGTTGAGCTTGGAAACCAAAGGAGAGGAAGGAGAGTTATAGAGAATTCAAGGTTTCGGACTTAGAGACTTAAACAATTAGTCAACTAGAGCTCAATTGAGAAACTAAGGTAAGAACTCAACCCTTTAGTTATATAATTGAGTTGGTTAATGCTAGGATTCAAATGGATTAAGAGTTGAATTACAAGAATTAAGCTAAGATTGAAGAATCAAAACTCAAGCCATGCATGCATGCATATTTCATGGCATTTTAAAGTTGTTTTCCAAAGAATTTTCTCTTGCATGTCCTCATTTTGGTTTTGTTCTAAGAATTTAACATGTTTTTGAGTTAAACACCTCATCTGATCATGTTTTGGAAGCTTTGAAGCCAAGACAATTCATACATGTTGTCTTCATATTATGTTCTTTAAGTTACAAGTTTTGTTTTGTACAATTGGCAAAACTTTTGGGCTTGATTTTGCGGAATGTTTTGTAATTCATCATATACTATGAGTTTCTCAATGTTTTACCAAATTTTGGCCCAAAAAGATGTTTTGAAGCTTTGAAATTGAGTTTTGGACTTAAATCAGCAATCTGGAAATTTCAGAATTTGCATCCTCCACTCGAGCGGTGGAGTTTGTGCTCTAGCGGAGAATGCGAGCTCCTAGTACTTTTGTAGAGTTTGGGGGTTGGCTCGAGCGGCAGAACCTGCGCTCAAGAGACCACCCTTATTTTTGACCTCTGCTCAAGCGACCGAAGTTACGTTCAAACGTAAAATGAGAGCTCTCAGAAGTTTTACAGACTTTTGCAGACCGCTCCAGCATAGAAAGTTATGTTCAAGCAGAGACCATATTTACTCAGTCTTTGGCTCGAGCGTTCGTCGAGCGGAAAAATCATGCAACTAGTACTTTTGCAGACTTTGTAGACTGCTCGAGCAAACGAAGTTACGCTCGAGGGCACTACCCTGTTTTTGAAAATTTGACCAAGTGTTTCAAGTTACATTTTGGCATCCTCATTGCATTCTAGGAAGTTCTAAGCCTTAATTAAGACACAATAATGAAGATAAGGATTAGAAACACACCAAGATAGAAAAGAAATGAGTTAAGTGTTTTATGAGCGTGTGTTTTCATGTGTATCCGTTATGTGTTTGTGTAGCTCGCGCGCCATAGATTGTTGATTCAACTATTTGACTCTTCTGCTATTGGAGCTATCTGTGAGTAATAACTCTGTAAAGTTATGTTTGATTATAATTATTTTCTGACTGAAATGATATGATATGTTTTCTAAAATTCTATTTTATGAATCATGAATGAATGTCCATTTTTCTGAAATGTATTTGTGGCATCCTTAGTTCATGTGGCCCTTGCTCGAGGGTAACAATACTATGGCCAATATGCACGTGGCCCTCGCCCTTGGGTAACAATACCATGGTTTATGTTCATGTGGCCCTTGCCTAGGGATAACAATACCGCGGCCTATGTTCACGTGGCCCTCTCCTGGGCGTAACAATACCACAGCTATTTGTGCACAAGATATTGACCTTTAAGGTCGTCGGTACCAACTATGCATGTGAGTCTTATGACCAATCTGATCTAATAGCTAATGGCTGTTCCACATATAACTGCTTATGAAATATGTATAAGTATGTGAATCTAAATCTATTTTTGATATGAACTCTAATTTCTGAATCTGTTTTTGACATCATTTATAACCCCCTTACTCTGTTGTTATTCACTAGGCTCCAGCTCATTCTATTATTTATGTATGTAGGTGATCAGGAGCGGGACTAGGTTCAATGAGGTTGCCTGGAGTTCTTTTCTGTCAGCTAACTTTTGTGCCTCCAGAGGAGGTTCCCGTTTGAGATGTGATTAAGTTTTTGTGAATCAAGTTTAAGACTTGCATTTTCTTATGTTTCGTCTAAATTAGTTTTTGTAAGACCTGTATTTGTGGGTTTTGGTGACATAAGACTAATGTAATTATGACGTCACGTATTGTATATAAATATAAGTTTTAAATTCCTATTCCGTGTATGTCTGCACAGCTCAATGGACTATGTATGTTTTATATATTTGCTTCTGCAGCCCCTTATTAGGTGTAAATCTATTCAGATGCCCTTGGTAATCCCGGGATTACTGGCCGGTTACAGCACTAAATCTATCAGAGTAGGTTTGGGCCGTGACAGGAGCAGTCATTGGGATCCTTACTAGTTCAGACTTCGTACCAGTCACGAATTCGAGGACCACCTATTTGCTATGCATGTAATCAACTGGGTCATACTAAGCGTTTTTGTATGCAACTGGGGACTTCTTTGGGTATTCCGCAATCTAGTCGGGTTCAGCCTTATTCGTCTGTGTAACGCCCTCAAAAAATAATAACATTAAACCCATCAATCAAGACATGCGTTGACGTATAAACAAATCCACCTTCTATTATTCATTAGCGTCTCATTACATAAGTATTACATGTTAACATCATAACAAAATGCCCTACGGGCTTACAGCTTTCCAAGTTAACACTTGGTTACAACAAAGAGTACTAACTCGATACATATTAAGCCCTTGGCTTGAAGTTACATGTAATACATCAAAAGTAAAACAACAAAACATGTCCGCCTCTAGCCTCCCAGCTATGTCCTTGGAGGTGGCATGCTTCCTGTACCTGAAAATGATATTCCCATATAGGGTGAGCCACAGCCCAGTAGAAATACACTAAACCAACCATGGACAATGACTAAAAGATTAGCAATTGATAGTTGGTCAACACTGATACAATCACATAAATTACATATTTATGTCAACGACTTACAAGTCCCATTTACTTTTCATTTTCCCTTTTTCAACAGATAAGCATGCTAGCTCTATCATCATTTCCACAGATATGTATAAAAACTATATCTCACATTCAGATAAGCATAAAAGCTATATCCACATTCTCAACAGATATGTATATCAACAATATCCACAGATAAGCATACAAGCTGTATCCACACTTCACAAAGATAAGCATATGAGCTCTATCTTCACTTCTCTAGACAAGCATATGAGCTCTGTCTACGGAGTTCATCCCCTATCTCCTCCCAATACCTATCCGGTTTAGAGGTACATCCCCTATCTTCCCCTAAACCGCGGAGTACATCCCCTATCTCCTCCTCTACACATAACGTATACAAACACAAAGGTTCTATATACAATCACTCAATACATATAATTAATGTATTCAATCAACCGTCAAGTTCCATGACACATTTCATTGATTAGTTTCAGTTTACTTAATCATCAAGCATTGTCTACAACAATCACGACTATCCTCCACCGATAGCCCAAAGCAGTTATTTCTAAAACAGAAAATAAATGCACAAATGGATATTCAATCAACATTTCATTTCCTCATTTCTCACCAATTAATTATCCCAATTAATTAAACAATGTAATTAGGCCATTTTCCATAATTACCATTTCAACCCTTAGGTCCCATTTTCATCAATGATTCACCAATCATTCCATTCTTCCATGCCCAAACATGCATCTAGGTTTATTATGAATAAAACCCCAACCTTTGTAAAATTACACAAAAGCCCCAACATCTCAAAATACCAAAATTTAAAGACAAACCCATAGAGAGGAGTAGGTTATCCCTACCTCAAATTCGGAGTCCCCAAAGGAGAAGACGACAAAACCCAACGTGCTCCAAAACCCGAGATTTTCAGATTAAAATGAAGCCCTCGACGATCAACAACTTTTTTGTAAAGGCCAAAGGTGAGTAAATCACTCCTACTAGATCAAAACCTAGAGAGAAGGTAGAGTCTAGAGTGAGAGGCTCAACAATGGTGATTTTGGAAAAGTAAGAGAGAGAAGAGAAAGTGAAAAAGTGATTTGAAAAGTCACAATTTCGGGACTTAAACCCAGTCTTCCGCTCGAGCGTAAAACACCCCGCTCGAGCGGCCACTCACAGACTTCCGCTCGAGCGGCCAACCTCCCGCTCGAGCGTAGAATGCTCTCGCCCAGCACTTTTGCAGAACCCGGCCTCCGCTCGAGCTCCCAACCCTACGCTCGAGCTCACAACACTGCACAACAAGATACTGGATGGATGTAATCTACGCTCGAGCGCCAACACCTCCGCTCGAGCGTACAGGCCAAAAATCTGGGCAACTAGTTTTGGTTTCTAAACTCAACCAACCTGTAACAAACCCGCTCAACACATCCTATAACTCAAATTCAAAGTAAGAAAGGATGTAAATAAGATAATAAACAACTACCAACATCCACGGTCACATGTCCGGATCACTATACAACAAGGGTAAACCTGGGATCGTTATAACCTCCCCCCCTTAAAGAATTTCGTCCCCGAAATTAAACACAAGTTTTCAAAAACAAGTTTTCCTCCATTTTAAACAATGTTACATTTTAACATTCAACAATTCGACCCATTACCGGTCATCCCATCCCTTTAACAAGAGACATATCACAATATGTAAACAACATATGTATTTTCAACATGCATCAACATTATGCACTATCCTTCCAATTTCAACAATATATATAACGCATATAATGTCACTTTCAACTTCCATATGAGGCAAGTTCCAAAACATACTTCCAATAACCAAAACATTTTCAATGTTTCACAACTTAAGACATATATCCAAGCTCTTAAGTTCAACAAAATGTAAAATTTAAATATAAGATTACATAACAACAAACAAGTCCGGATATTTCTCTCGGACTTCCAATTCACGTTCCCAAGTGGCTTCCTCCACTCCGTGATGTCTCCACAAGACTTTCACCAAAGGAATGGTCTTGCCACGCAGGACCTGATCCCGCCTATCCAAGACCCGAACCGGTCTCTCCTCATAAGAGGCATCCTCATCTACCTCTAAATCAGTCCAATCCAACACATGTGATGGATCTGGCTCATACTTCCGAAGCATACTCACATGAAACACATCATGCACTCCGGACAACTGCGGCGGTAAGGCTAACCGATAAGCAACCTCACCTATCCTCTCAAGGATCTCAAAAGGACCAATAAACCGAGGGGATAACTTCCCACTCTTCCCAAACCTCATCAGACCTCGCCTAGGTGATATCTTCAGAAAGACATGATCACCTACCTCAAACGCCAAAGGCCTCCTCCTACGGTCGGCATAACTCTTCTGTCGACTCTGGGCTGTAACAAGCCTCCTACGGATAAGCTCAACTTTCTCCGTCGTCTCCCTAACCAACTCCGGACCCAACAAAGGTGCATCACCCACCTCGGCCCAACAAACTGGAGACCTACACGGTCGACCATACAAGGCCTCAAACGGTGCCATACCGATGCTAGACTGAAAACTGTTGTTGTAGGCAAACTCTACCAATGGCAAGTGCCTCTCCCACGTCCCACTGAAGTCCAGGACACAACCCCGAAGCATATCCTCGAGGATCTGAATAGTACGCTCGGACTGTCCGTCAGTCTGAGGATGATAAGCCGTACTAAAGGTCAACTTAGTGCCCAGGGCACTCTGCAAACTCTGCCACAACCTAGCAGTAAAACGAGGATCTCTATCTGAGACGATCGTCACTGGGACCCCGTGCAATCTCACTACGTCCCAAACATACAAGTCGGCAAGATGATCCACTGAATCTCTCACGCGCATAGGAATAAAGTGCGCCGACTTAGTCAACCGGTCTACAACCACCCAAATAGCATCACTACCCCGTTGAGTCCTCGGAAGACCTACAACGAAGTCCATAGTGACATGCTCCCACTTCCACTCGGCAATAGGCAAGGGTTGCAACAAACCCGCTGGCCTCTGATGCTCGGCCTTCACTTGCTGGCAAGTAAGGCACTTCGATACAAAAACAGCCACATCTCTTTTCATACCCCGCCACCAAAACTGGCGACCCAAATCCTGATACATCTTAGTACCTCCCGGATGCACCGCAAGGCGCGAATGGTGAAACTCTCGGAGTACCTCCTCTCGGCAAGACTCCGGTACAAACAAACGGTCTCGGTATCTCACACTCAGGTCGGGATACACCGTCAAACCCTTCTCAACTTTCCCACTGGAGATCGTCTCTCGGAGGGATTCTACCTCAAGGTCACCTCTCTGTGCCTCTAACACTCTAATCACAAGTGTAGGCTGCGCAACAACAGAAAACAAGGCCGCAGCCTTAACAGATTCGCCCAGTAGCAAATCAAACTCGCCAAGTGCTCCCAACATCTCCCATTCCCGGATGGCTATACAAGCTACATCACTAAAGGTTTTCCTACTAAGGGCATCGGCCACAACATTGGCCTTTCCCGGATGATAATGCAACTCAAAATCATAATCCTCGATGAACTCCATCCATCTCCTCTGCCTCAAATTCAAGTCTTTCTGTGTAAACAGATACTTCAAACTCTTATGATCCGAGAATACCTCGAACCTCTCACCATAAAGGTAGTGCCTCCAGATTTTCAAGGCAAAGATCACAGCTGCTAACTCTAGGTCGTGTGTGGGGTAATTCTTCTCGTGTATTTTCAACTGACGTGAGCCATAAGCTACCACTTTCCCCTCTTGCATCAACACACAGCCCAAACCCTCTCGTGAGGCATCACAATAAACCGCATAACCCAACCCTCTCTCCGGAATAATCAACACCGGAGCGGTGGTCAATCTAACTTTCAGCTCTTGGAACGACTTTTCACAAGTCTCACTCCACTCAAACTTGACTCCCTTCCGAGTCAGTCTAGTCAACGGTGACGCTAACCTGGAGAAATCTTTCACAAACCGACGGTAATACCCGGCCAATCCCAGAAAACTGCGGATCTCAAACACACTCTTAGGCTGTGCCCAATCTTGCACTGCCTCAACCTTGGATGTATCAACAGACACCCCTTCCCCGGATACCACGTGGCCTAAGAATTTGACTTCCCCCAGCCAGAACTCACACTTCCCAAACTTGGCATACAGCCTATGGGCTCTAAGTAACTCAAGCACCACTCTCAAGTGTGCCTCGTGCTCCTCCTCAGAAGACGAATAGATAAGGATATCGTCCACGAAAACAACCACAAATCGGTCTAAGAACTCCCGGAAAATCCGGTTCATCAAGTCCATAAAGACCGCCGGTGCATTGGTAAGTCCGAATGGCATCACCAAAAACTCGTAATGGCCATACCGCGTACGGAATGCCGTCTTAGGAATATCTTCCTCCCTGACCCTCAACTGATGGTAACCCGATCTCAAGTCTATCTTAGAGAAACAACGGGAACCCTTCAACTGGTCGAACAAATCATCTATACGGGGCATAGGATACTTATTCTTAACCGTAGCCCGATTCAACTTCCGGTAGTCTATACACAATCTCAAGGCACCATCTTTCTTTTTAACAAAGAGTGTCGGTGCTCCCCACGGTGAAACACAAGGGCGAACAAAGCCCTTATCTAGCAATTCCTGGAGCTGAACTTTCAACTCAACCAATTCTGCTGGAGCAAAACGGTAAGGTGCCATAGAAATCGGCGCCGTACCAGGCACTAAATCAATAGAGAACTCTATCTCTCGGTGAGGTGGCAAACTAACAAGATCTTCGGGAAAGACATCCGAATACTCACAAACCACCCTCGGTAACACAATCTGTGTCTCATCACACTTACTACTCTCAAAGCTAGCAAGTAGACCACTAAGCTCACTTCGCCCTCGCGAATCAAACCCCGGTGGCAAAACACTACCAACCCGGTCTCCCAAGAAATGGAACCACTCCCCGCTCAAGGTACATAACGTGACCCTCTGGCGGTAGCAATCAATAATAGCCCGGTATGACGATAGCCAGTCCATACCCAAAATAACATCAAAACCCTTCATGGGCATGACAACAAATGGAAAAGGAAGCCTATAGTCGGCGACCTCTATATCACATCCTCTAACACCCTGTTTCAGAATCAACTCACCACCCAAAGGCGATACCACACAAATAGGAGATGCTAACTGTGCTAACTCCAATTCCAAAACAGATGCAAATGCAGCAGATACAAAAGAATGAGATGCACCCGTGTCTATCAACACATTAGCAACTGAGTTGCAAAACAGAAAAGTACCTCTCACTACTGATGGAGCCGGTACTAAATCCTGCGCGGTAACAGCATACACGCGCCCCGTAGGCCCCTGGTCTACCTGCTCACCTCTCGGAGCAAAAGACTGCTGCACAGACTGGGATGACGAAGCTCCCGGATTGGCCCTCGAGGCCTGCACAGACTGAGCTGGCTGAAAACCCTGCGTCTGCCTAGAACCAGACGCTCCCGAAGTGGCACACAACTGTGGGTAAAACCTCTTCATGTGCCCAGGTTGTCCACACTGATAACAAGTCAAGAGCTGCCCCCTGCCCAAACTCTGACTCTGCGGTCTAGCTGAAGAAGAATCAGCTTTCTGACCTCCACCCTTCTGCGGGCAAACTGAAACCTTGTGACCCAACTGGCCACACTTGTAACAAGTGAAGTCCCCCTGACCACCTCTCCCTGAGCCCACACTCGGCACTGGGAAGGTCGATCTAGCAACACCACCCTGCGACTGCTGAGGGTTAGAACCCCTCTGCCTCCTGCCATCACTCTGACTATCTTGGCTCCTCTTGGAGCCTCTCTGCCCCTCATCCTCCTCCTGCATCATGAGCTCCATATGAGCTGCAGCATCTACCAGGTGTCTATATTCTCGGATATAAGACCCACCAACTCTCAACTTGAGGCCCCGCCTCAACTTCCGCTCAAACTCATAGCAACGGCGTTCCTCAGACGCCACCAGTTCAGGTGCAAACCTGGACAAACTGGTAAAAGTAGCCTCAAACTCGGCCACTGACAAGCCCTGCTGATTAAGCCGGCTAAACTGATCCCTCAGCTTCTCTCTAGCTACTGCAGACAAAAACCTCTCCTGAAAAGCATTCACAAATGCCTCCCAAGTCCCACCAACACGAGCCTTTTCGTACTTCCACCATTGACCCGCATCTCCCTTCAGCTGGAAGGATGCCAAGGTCACTTTCAGTGCTCCGTCCTCGATGCCAAGCATCTCAAACGTCTTCGTTGTCTGTTCGAGCCATTCATCTGCCTTAAGCGGCTCTTTAGGATCCCCGATAAACTCGTCCGGATTACACCGAAAGAACTCCCTCTTCAAGAAGGAAGGCCCTGTCTCAGCTGCCTGATTCCCAGCTCTAAGGATACCCAAAGCTCCTGCTAACTCTCTGGCCAAGGCACCCATAGCCTGCTGACCCACTGGCTCGGCCACATTGGCCTGACCAACCCCCTCCTGTACTGCCGGAATCTCACCCGGTAACGGCGCTTCCTGCCTCGCAGGTCTACCACGCCTAGCACCTCTTCCTCGTCCTGACATCCTAATAAAGGCAACACAGAACGTTAGCACATTCATAAATGTGCCGAATCTAAACACTCACGTCCTAATGCATGGACAACTGTAATTCACTCCACATAAGCACATAAACACATAAGCACTTACGAACTTCATTTCCGGATAATGATAGTCCCGAGACGTTACTAGAGTTCCGGTTAGAAATAGCATTGATCAAGTGCTTTTCCAACAAGACTCCCAGAAACTCAAGGATCCACTCAACATCCTAGAAATTAAATCCCATACCCACATAATCACATAAGCATGTTAGCATTTAAGCACATCACATATGATACTACATCTAAGTCTCTATCAAGCGAGACAAACCCATTGTGATCCTAATCACTTCCCACGTACCCAAAGTATTCGAACCCGGTACGCTCTGATACCAAGTTGTAACGCCCTCAAAAAATAATAACATTAAACCCATCAATCAAGACATGCGTTGACGTATAAACAAATCCACCTTCTATTATTCATTAGCGTCTCATTACATAAGTATTACATGTTAACATCATAACAAAATGCCCTACGGGCTTACAGCTTTCCAAGTTAACACTTGGTTACAACAAAGAGTACTAACTCGATACATATTAAGCCCTTGGCTTGAAGTTACATGTAATACATCAAAAGTAAAACAACAAAACATGTCCGCCTCTAGCCTCCCAGCTATGTCCTTGGAGGTGGCATGCTTCCTGTACCTGAAAATGATATTCCCATATAGGGTGAGCCACAGCCCAGTAGAAATACACTAAACCAACCATGGACAATGACTAAAAGATTAGCAATTGATAGTTGGTCAACACTGATACAATCACATAAATTACATATTTATGTCAACGACTTACAAGTCCCATTTACTTTTCATTTTCCCTTTTTCAACAGATAAGCATGCTAGCTCTATCATCATTTCCACAGATATGTATAAAAACTATATCTCACATTCAGATAAGCATAAAAGCTATATCCACATTCTCAACAGATATGTATATCAACAATATCCACAGATAAGCATACAAGCTGTATCCACACTTCACAAAGATAAGCATATGAGCTCTATCTTCACTTCTCTAGACAAGCATATGAGCTCTGTCTACGGAGTTCATCCCCTATCTCCTCCCAATACCTATCCGGTTTAGAGGTACATCCCCTATCTTCCCCTAAACCGCGGAGTACATCCCCTATCTCCTCCTCTACACATAACGTATACAAACACAAAGGTTCTATATACAATCACTCAATACATATAATTAATGTATTCAATCAACCGTCAAGTTCCATGACACATTTCATTGATTAGTTTCAGTTTACTTAATCATCAAGCATTGTCTACAACAATCACGACTATCCTCCACCGATAGCCCAAAGCAGTTATTTCTAAAACAGAAAATAAATGCACAAATGGATATTCAATCAACATTTCATTTCCTCATTTCTCACCAATTAATTATCCCAATTAATTAAACAATGTAATTAGGCCATTTTCCATAATTACCATTTCAACCCTTAGGTCCCATTTTCATCAATGATTCACCAATCATTCCATTCTTCCATGCCCAAACATGCATCTAGGTTTATTATGAATAAAACCCCAACCTTTGTAAAATTACACAAAAGCCCCAACATCTCAAAATACCAAAATTTAAAGACAAACCCATAGAGAGGAGTAGGTTATCCCTACCTCAAATTCGGAGTCCCCAAAGGAGAAGACGACAAAACCCAACGTGCTCCAAAACCCGAGATTTTCAGATTAAAATGAAGCCCTCGACGATCAACAACTTTTTTGTAAAGGCCAAAGGTGAGTAAATCACTCCTACTAGATCAAAACCTAGAGAGAAGGTAGAGTCTAGAGTGAGAGGCTCAACAATGGTGATTTTGGAAAAGTAAGAGAGAGAAGAGAAAGTGAAAAAGTGATTTGAAAAGTCACAATTTCGGGACTTAAACCCAGTCTTCCGCTCGAGCGTAAAACACCCCGCTCGAGCGGCCACTCACAGACTTCCGCTCGAGCGGCCAACCTCCCGCTCGAGCGTAGAATGCTCTCGCCCAGCACTTTTGCAGAACCCGGCCTCCGCTCGAGCTCCCAACCCTACGCTCGAGCTCACAACACTGCACAACAAGATACTGGATGGATGTAATCTACGCTCGAGCGCCAACACCTCCGCTCGAGCGTACAGGCCAAAAATCTGGGCAACTAGTTTTGGTTTCTAAACTCAACCAACCTGTAACAAACCCGCTCAACACATCCTATAACTCAAATTCAAAGTAAGAAAGGATGTAAATAAGATAATAAACAACTACCAACATCCACGGTCACATGTCCGGATCACTATACAACAAGGGTAAACCTGGGATCGTTATAGTCTGGGGAGGGGCAATACCAATACCAAAACTAAGTAGGCCAGACTTCGGGAGCCTTTGGAGGGTTAAACTTTTACCCTCAAACTGAGGAGATGCGTGTTTGTTTCAAGTGTGGCCAGCTGGGTCAAGTTAGTAGCTCTTGTCCCTGGCATCATAGTTCTTGGAGGGTTCCGGGGGTTGAGAATAACCCATCATAGCTCTTGTCCTTGTCTAGTTAGGAATGTGATAGCGGTGGTGGCGGATGGATAGCTGTTTTTGGTAATTAGTTTTGGTTATCTTGTTTTGTGACTGGAGGGCAAATGGTTGTAATTATTATGTAGTCGTTTTGTTTTGTAACCGGTATGATGTGGACCGTTGGAGGGAAAATGTTTTTTGTTTATGTATATATGGTGGGTTGTTTATTTTATGAGTTGGATACGTTGTGATTTTGAGCTTTTCTTAATGTGATGAGTCGTTGTGGAATTTAGAAATTTTCATATTGACGTGTATGAACTATTGCGTTTTGAATTAGGAATGTGATGGCCAGAGAGCCTTATTTTGACTTAGGGATTGTTTACTATGCTAAATAATTTGTGTTTGGTTGAAATTGATTTAGAATGGGTGGACAATAGAGTTGGTTGTGGAAGATGGGTATTTTGAGGGTCATTATGATTAGTTAGAATATGGCGAGGGTGGAGTTATACTAGTCAGTATGTTCGGTTTGGTTGATATTGGCTTATGTTATAAGTTTTAATTTATTGCAGTGGAGGCTTGTTGGAAGAGCAAGAGGCTTGTGTCTTGTAGTGACAGAAGTGGTGTTGTGATTGTTGTCAGATGCATGTAGATTGGTGTGGGTAGTGAGCCTATCATGGACCTCATCGATCTGCGATGTAGTGTGGTTGTATGTGATTGTGTTGGTGGTGTATATTGTTCTGCGAAGGGGAATTGGGGGTTTCGGCCCCAAGAGTCCACTTCAGACTTAAGAGGGTGTGGGAGAGGTTGTAGAACCCCCATATAATGGTGTTTGGTGTTGGAGTATTGTTGTTTTGGTACTAAGTGAGGAGAGTGCTTGAATGAATAAAGTATGAGTCTAATGGGTTTGTCACGATCCAAACCCGCTCCTACAGGTTTAGTGTCATAACCGGCCAGTAATCCTCGGATTACCGAAGGCCTCTGAACTAATTAGCAAAATATAAGGGGCTAGTGGAAGCAAACAGAGAAACATACATAGTCTATTGAGCTGTGTAAACATACACGGGATAGAAATTCGAAAACTTATAATATACATAAGTGTGACATCATAAATACAGTAGTCTACGTCACTTTCGTTATAGATAAAGCAAAAAGGGGACCGAGCCCAATATACAAATAAACAAGAAACTTGTTCTGAATCCAAAAGTAAACAAAGCCTTTACGTTCACAAAATAGGACCACAAGAAACTCAGAACCTCCTCGGGAGGCACAAAGCCTGGCTGACAAACCAAAATTCCAGATTATCAATTCTGAGTCTGGTCACATGCCTGGTCGCCTACAAACATAAATAATAGAGTGAGCTGGAGCCCAGTGAATAATAACAGAGTAAAGGTTTTAATGAATGATGTCCAGAACAAATTCCACACCTTTTATGATATTAGATACAAAATCATATTCGTATCAGAAACAGAATCAGAATCATATTCACATTCAAATCATGCGCAGTACATCCATTAGCATTAACATATTCCTATGGTCAAGCATATCAAGTTCTATAATGGAACCTCCAGTACTAGGTAACATACCTCACACATGAGCCACAATATTATTCCCCCGGGCAAGGGCCTGGCCACGGTATTATTCCCCCGAGCGAGGGCCTCATGACCATAAGCCACAACACTATTTCCCCTGGGTAAGGGCCTCTGCTAAGGATACCACATAAACATGTCAAAGAAGTGGATCATCATTCATGTAATCATAGCATATCCTTTTGTATCGTTAAAATAGTTCATGTCGTACCATAATGTTCAGAAAGTAATTTATAACAAACATAGCTTTACTAAGTTATTACTTAAAATAATTGCACAGATAACTTTGGTAGTAACCAATAGATCAACAGCTCATAGCGCGTGACCTATGCAAACATAACAGATTCACAGATTAAAACACACACTTGGACAGTGCTTAACCTATTTCATTTCGTTCATAATGTGTTTCTATCCTTTAACCTCATTATTTTCTCTTAATCATGGCCTAGGAATGCCTAGGATGCAATGGGGTTGCTAAAATGTACTTGAAAACACTTGAGCAAACATGCTGAAAATAGGGGCCTCGCTCGAACAAGCGACCAAACATGTGAGAGGTCGCTCGAGCGCAACTTCCTTAGCTCAAGTGGTCTGTAAACTCAGTAAAAGTACTGGTTGTGTGAATTTTTAGTTTAGCTCGACAATCGCTCGAGTATGAGACTGAGGTCCTCGCTCGAGCGCAACTATTGTCGCTCGAGCGGAGTGCAGAATTTTGGAATTTCCATATTGCACTCCCAAGTTCAAAACTCGAAGTCAAAACTTTAAAATACACCATTTGGGCTTCAAAACTTGAGAAAACATGTCTAAACTTGTCCAACATCATGAAATCAAAACCATTTCGCCAAATCAAGGCCCAAAAGCCTGCCAATTTCTCAAAATTCAACTTGAAACTTAAGAATATGATGTGAACATGACATGCATGAATTGTCATGACTTTTAAGCTTTCAAATCATGATCTAATAAGATTAAATGGAATGAAACTTCATGATTTTTCAAAACTAAGGTGAAATAATAACATGCATGAGGAAAATTCTTGGAAACAACTTGAAAATGCATGAAATGTACATGCATGCATGATTTAACTTAATTCCCTTAATTCTAGCTCAATTCTTGTAATTCATCTCCCAATTCCCATGAATGCCGCTATTAGCTATTTCAATTACATAATTAAAGGATTGAGTCCTTACCTTAGCTTCTCAATTGAATGTTAGATAGCTAATTGTTTAAGTTTCCAAGCCAAAACAAGTTCTTCTAATTTCCCACAATCCTCTAGTTGAATTCAAGTCTTCCTTTTCTCTCTCTTTCTCTCTCACGTTTGATCTCAAAAGATGAGGGAATGAGAGTGTAAAGTGTATAGGAAGTGCTAGGGGTGGCCTTATATAGGCTTGATTAAGAAGTATAATCAATGACTAATTAAGTGACATTAATTATTCTAATTGAATTCGTTCCGAATCATATTTTAATTAAACCTACCATAAAATTCTAAAAATTTCAACTTACACTAAATTCAAGTCAATTTCGTGATCGGATGCCGATAAGGCCTTCAATTCGCAGAACCAAAAAGAAACAGAAACAGATATTTCTATAGCAAACAGATATAAACACACATAATGCAATGCACATGTAATTAACTCAGGATTTCATCTTAATTACTTATTAGGCATACTTAATCATGGCTTAACAGTTAATCATGGGTTAGGATTGTTATAGTCTTCCCCCCGTAAAGAGTTTGGTCCTCCAAACTCGAGTTACCTTCATTTTGGAAGAACACCAGATCCAACGGAAACAAGTCAACATTTTTTTTCATCATATCTTCTTCAGTTTCCCAAGTTGCATAGGTCCCTCCGTGGTTTTTCCAATCAACCTTTACCAGTGGGATTTCCTTGTTCCTCAGTCTTTTGATTTGACGGTTAACAATCTATATTGGCCTCTCTTCATACATATTGTCATCTTTCAGAAGCACATGAGTTGGTTCAATCACATGGAATGGATCTCTTAGATAGTCTCGAAGCATTGAGACATGAAAAACATTGTGCATATGTTTCATGACCGGCAGTAAGGCTACCCGATACGTCACCGAATTGATCTTCTTAAGAATTTCATATTGCGCAACATATCTCGATGCTAGCTTGCCCGTTACACCAAACCGTGTCTGGCCTTTCATCGGAGTCACTTTTATGAACACATGATCTTCGATCTCATATTCTCTGTCTCTTCTCCGGACATCTGTATAACTCTTTTGGCGACACTGTGCAGTTTTCAAACGTTGCTGGATCAATTTCACCTTTTCAGTTGTTTCTTGCATAAGTTCCAGTCCCAACAATGGTCTATCACCTACCTCAACCCAGCAAATCGGAGATCGACACTTCCGACCGTATAGAGCTTCATAAGGAGCCATTCCAAGACTGGAATGATAGTTGTTGTTATACACAAACTCGGCCAGAGGAAGATAAGCCTCCCAATTCCCATGGAAATCCAATACACACATCCATAACATATCTTCTAAAGTTTGATTGGTTCATTCAGATTGCCTGTCTGTCTATGGGTGATATGCACTACTCAATCGCAGTTCTGTTCCCAAAGCATGTTGCAAACTTTGCCAGAATCTTGACGTGAACTTCGAATCTCTATTAGATACAATGGATACTGGCACACCAAGTAATCTCAAAATCTCATTCATATAAATGTTAGCTAATTTATCAGCATTATAAAAAGTTTTCACAGGCAGAAAATGAGCAAACTTAGTCAAACAGTCAACAATGACCCAAATAGAATCTATACCTCAAGAGGAATGAGGCAATCCGACAATGAAGTCCATCATGATATGCTCCTACTTCCATTCCGGTATTGAAAGCGACTAAAGTAATCCAGCAGGTCGTTGATGTTCAGCTTTTGCCTGTTGGCAATGTAAGCATCTAGTCACAAAATCAGCAATGGTTTTCTTCATTCCCGACCACCAGAAATTTTGTTTCGAGTCATGGTACATTTTTGTATTCCTCGGATGCATAGCAAATTTTGAATTATGGCCTTCAATCATAAAACGTTTCCTCAAATTAGAACAATTCGGTACATAAAGTCTATTATGAAATTTCAGCACACCACTTTCAATCACAAATCCTAGCCTCGGTTTTTAGTTAATTTCATCAATAACTCTCTTCAAAAACTCATCTTCAAGTTGTTTCTCTCTAATTTCTTCAATGATTGCAGACTAAGCAGAGATGGTGGCTAGAATTCCACCTTGTTTACGCAGAACTATCTCAATTTCATTCCTCTCTAAGTCACATAACAATTCTCTCTGGCCAGTGAGTAAACATGACAAATTTCCAATAGATTTTCGGCTCAAGGCATTTGCGACTGTATTTGCCTTCCCTGGATGGTACAAAATCTGCAACTTATAATCTTTAATCAACTCTAACCATCTTCTCTGTCTCATATTCAGTTTTTTCTGAGTAAAAAATATTTTAAGCTTTTGTGGTCAGTGTATACCTCGCAAGTCACACCATACAGATAATGGCACCAAATTTTTAATGCAAAAACCACAGCTACTAATTCAAGGTCATGAGTTGGGTAATTCTTTTCATGTGGGCGGAGTTGTCGAGAAGCATAGGCAATCACCTTTCCATTCTGCATTAACACACACCACAAGCCTTTGTAGGAAGCATCACTGTAAATTTGAAACCCATCAATTCTGATGGGCAATGCCAAAATTGGTGCAATTACCAGTCTAGTTTTCAGCTCTTGGAAGGCTGATTCCTGTTGATCAGTCCAATCAAATGACACATTTTTCTATGTTAACTGTGTCAATGGCATGGCAAGTTTAGAGAAGTCTTTTACAAATCTGTGGTAGTAGCCAGCAAGCCCCAGAAAACTTCTGATTTCTGACACATTGGTTGGTCTTGGCCAGTCCACAATGGCCTCAATTTTCTGTGGATCCACCGATATGCTATCTTTGTTGATTACATGTCCTACAAATGCTACACTGTCAAGCCAAAACTCACATTTGGAAAGTTTGGCAGACAACTTCTTCTCTCTTAGAATCTGTAAGGCAGTTCTCAGATGGCTTTCATGTTCTTCCCTGCTTTTGGAGTAAGTCAGTATATCATCAATAAATACAACGATAAATTCATCAAGGAATTGTTTGAAAACCCTGTTCATTAGGTCCATAAATGCTATAGGTGCATTAGTTACCCCAAATGGCATTACCAAAAACTCATCATGCCCATATCTAGTTCTGAATGCAGTTTTCTCTATGCCTTCTGCCTTAACATTTAGTTGGTGATACCTGGATCTAAGGCTTATCTTAGAGAACACTTGTGCTCTTTGAAGCTAGTCAAATAGGTCATCTATTCAGGGTAGTGGGTATTTGTTCTTGAAAGTCACTTTGTTCAATTTTTGATAGTCCATACGCAGCCTAAAAAATCCATCTTTCTTTCTGACAAACAAAACTGGAGCACCCCATGGTGAAGTGCTCGGTCGGATAAACTTTTTATCTAACAGTTCTTGAAGTTGGCTTTTCAATTCTTTCAATTCTGAGGTTGACATTCTATAAGGGGTTTTGGAAATAGGTTGTGTCCCAGGTAGTACATCAATGGTGAATTCAATTTCTCTATTAATTAAATTCCCAGGTAATTCATTTGGAAAGACATAAGGGAATTCGCAAGCAACGAGAATAGTTTCCACATTCGGACTAGCAGAAGTCTCGATCAGAACACAACACATAGCTCCTACATCCCTTCCTAAGTAGTTTAACAACTTTCATGGTAGAAATCAAGTATGGTGGAGGAACTACCCCATTCCCAACAAACACAAACTCAGGTAGACCGGGTGGACGAAACACAACAGTTTTATTCACACAGTCAATAGTTGCACAGTACTTCGTCAACCAATCCATACCCAATATGCAGTCAAAATGATCAATTCCCAAAGGTAATAAACCAACATACAACGTTATATCACTGATTACAACATCACATGCTGGATAAACATATATGCACATACCATAAAACCCCTAGTTGGTGTAGAAACAGACAATAAATAATTCATAGGTTCTAATGGTCTAGTTCATTTCCGAGAAAAGGCATGGGACACAAATGAGTGTGTAGAACCAGAATCTATCAAGACATATGCATTTTGGGCACAGATAGAAATTATACATAACACTATTGACTCAGTATTCTGTACATCCCCTGGCACCAGTGTGAATACTCTCACTTGCCTTAATGTTTCATTTCCAGTATTACCTCCGGCATTAGTTCTTGCATTTGATCTTGTTACGGAGGCAGATCCGGCTGAACTTGCTGCAGGGCGGTTGGCATTTTTGGACCCCAATGGACAATCCTTCATTATATGACCGAGTTTGCCACACCGATAACAAGCACTAGATGCACAGTAACACACTCATCTATGCTTCCTTCCATAATCTGGACAGTTTGAAATAGATCCACTACTCTGACTAGAGCTACTGGAGGATCCCGTGTTCTGCTTCTTTGAAAATGACCGACCCTTCTTGAAATTGAATCCGGACCTTTTACCTCGCCATTCAATTGTTTGAGCCTTAGCTTGTTTCTTGGCTGCTAGAATGGCCTCTACCATCAATGTTCTATCAAGTACTTCCACATATGTAGACAACTTCAAAACGCCTACTCAATCAAACACCTCCAAATCTAATCCCCCATCAAATTTCTGAGCCTTCTTATAGTCTGTGTTGACCACATGAGGAGCAAATCTGGCCAACTCAGTGAACTTAGCCTCATACTCAGCTACAGACATCTTACCTTGCTTAAGATCTTAGAATTTAGAAACCTTTTGATCTCAAAAGCACTGAAGAAAGTACTTATCATAGAAAATCTCATTGAATTGAGCCCATGTTATGTTCCCGTTACTATTTTGAATTAGCAACCACCATCTTTGGGCTTCATCTTTTAGGGTATATGTGGCCAATAGAACCTTCTGTGTCTCGGAGCAAGGAAACATTTCAAATAGTTTCTCCATTTCAAGTAGCCATGTCACTGTCTTTAAGGATTCAATACCACCTAAGAAAGTCGACGGCTTCATCTTCATGAACTTCTGAGTTAGATTTATAATATCATTGTTATCCAGCTCAACTTGGACCGAAGGGGGCGGAGGAGGCAGAGGTTGTTGTCTTTGCTAGTGTATCATTGCTTCAGTTAGGGTTGCAAGCATTTGTTCCATTCGGCTCATGCGAGCCTTTGAGGATTCATTTGTACTGTCACTTCTTGTGTTTTCCATTTGCTATAGGTAAACAAAGCAAAAATAAACATAGGCAAGTAATTCCTTCCACATTGTTCAAGGTATTCAGTTTCAATGCATTTATTTCAATTGTGTGAGTTCATGTTGAGTTCATGTTTAGATTCAATTTCCATAGTTATAGAAATTAACTCACACACTCACACATGCAGGTGAAATGTCCCTACTTCTTTTCTAGAACGTCCTATAGCTCATATGGACTCGTTTGTGCGGTATAACTCATGTTCTGATACCACTCTGCCACGACCAAAACCCGCCCCTATAGGTTTAGCGTCATAACCGGCCAGTAATCCTCAGATTACTGAAGGCCTCTGACCTGATTAGCAAAATATAAGGGGCTAACGGAAGCAAACATAGAAACATACATAGTCCATTGAGTTGTGTAGACATACATGGGACGAAAATTCAAAAACTTATAATATACATGGGCGTGACGTCATAAATACATAGTCTACATCACTTTCGTTACAGATAAAGCAAAAGGGGACCGAGCCCAATATACAAATAAACAAGAAACTTGTTCTGAATCCAAAAGTAAACAAAGCCTTTTACGTTCACAAAATAAGACCACAAGACACTTGGAACCTCCTCGGGAGGCACAAAGCCTGGTTGACAAACTAAAACTTCAGATTATCAATTTTGAGTCTGGTCATGCGCCTGGTCACCTACATACATAAATAATAGAGTGAGCTCGAGCCCAATGAATAATAACAGAGTAAAGGTTTTAATGAATGATGCCTAGAACAGATTCCACACCTTTTATCATATCAGATACATAATCATATTCGTATCAGAAATAGAACCATAGTCATAATCCCATTCAAATCATGCGTTGTACATCCATGAGCATTAACATATTCCTATGGTCAAGTCTATCAAGTTCCATAATGGAACCTCCAGTACCGGGTAATATATCTGAAACATGGGCCACAATATTATTCCCCTGGGCAAGGGCCTGGCCACGGTATTATTCCCCTGGACGAGGGCCTCATGACCATAAGCCACAGTACTATTTCCCCTGGGCGAGGGCCTCTGCTAAGGATAACACATAAACATGTCAAAGAAGTGGATCATCATTTATGTAATCACAACATATCCTTTTGTATCGTTAAAACAGTTCATATCGTACCATAATGTTCGGAAAGTACTTTATAATGAACATAGCTTTACTAAGTTATTGCTCACAATAATTGCACAGATAACTTTGGTAGTAATCCATAGATCAACAACTCACGGCGCGTGACCTACACAAACATAACAGATTCACAAATTGAAACACACACTTGGACAATGCTTAACCTATTTTATTTCGTTCTTAGTGTGTTTCTTGCCCTTAACCCCATTATTATGTCTTAATCATGGCCTAGGAATGCCTAGGATGCAATGAGAATGCTAAAATGCACTTGAAAACACTTAAGCAAACATGCTAAAAATTGGGGCCTCGCTCGAGCGGGCGTCCAAACATGTGAGAGGTCGGTCGAGCACAACTTCCTTAGCTCGAGCGGTCTGTAAACTCAGCAAAAGTACTAGTTGTGTGAATTTTCTGCTCGACGGTAGATCGACGGTCACTCGAGCGTGAGACTGAGGTCCTCGCTCCAGCGTAACTATTGTCGCTCGTGTTGTCTGCAAAACATGAAAACTTCTGGAAGCATGCATTTTACGCTCGAGCCAACTTTTGGTCGCTCGAAGGGGAGTGCCAAAGAAAGAGTGGTCACTCGAGCACAGATTCTATCGCTCGAGCGAAGAGTAGAATTCTAAAATTTCCAGATTGCACTCCCAAGTTCAAAACTCGAAGTCAAAACTTTAAAATACATCCTTTGGGCCTCAAAACTTGAGAAAACATGTCTGAACTTGTCCAACATCATGAATTCAAAACCATTTCGCCTAATTAAGGCCCAAAAGCTTGCCAATTACTTAAAATTCAACTTGAAACTTAAGAATATGATGTGAACATGACATGCATGAATTGTCATGACTTTCAACCTTTCAAATCATGATCTAACAAGGTTAAATGGAATGAAACTTCATGAATTTTCAAAACTAAGGTGAAATAATATCATGCATGAGGAAAATTCTTGGAAACAACTTCAAAATGCATGAAATGTACATGCATGCATGATTTAACTTAATTGCCTTAATTCTAGTTCAATTCTTGTAATTCATCTCCCAATTCCCATGAATTCTACTATTAGCTATTTCAATTACATAATTAAAGGGTTGAGTCCTTACCTTAGCTCCTCAATTGAATGTTAGATAGCTAATTGTTTAAGTTTCCAAGCCAAAACAAGTTCTTCTAATTTCCCACAATCCTCTAGTTGAATTGAAGTCTTCCTTCTCTCACTCTCTTTCTCTCTCACGAAAAGATGAGGAAATGAGAGTGTAAAGTGTATAGGAAGTGCTAGGGGTGGCCTTATATAGGTTTGATTAGGAAGTGTAATCAATGACTAATTAAGTGACATTAATTATTCTAATTGAATTCATTCCGAATCGCATTTTAATTAAACCTACCATAAAATTCTAAAAATTCTAACTTACACCTAATTCAAGTCAATTTTGTGATCGAATGCCGATAAGGCCTTCAATTCGCAGAACCAAACATAAACACAAACAAATATTCCTATAGCAGATAGATATAAACATACATAATGCAATGCACATGCAATTAACTCAGGATTTCATCTTAATTACTTATTGGGCATACTTAATCGTGGCTTAACAATTAATCATGGGTCGGCGTTGTTACAGGGTTGGTGTAGGGTAAGGTGTTGTTGTTATCATACCAAGAAGTGGGTTAGATGAATCGGTGTCCTTAGTACACCTTTAAGAATTTCTTATCAGGTCATTGAGAGTTAATAATGTTGGTGTTTAGGGTAGTTAATAGTGGTTGGCGTGGAGTGACTGGAGTTTCTTTTGTAGAAAATTATTCCTAGTTTACTGAGGGCAATTAGTTTTGTTTTATGGTTGTTGCTTTTAATTTTGGATTCACTTTTGTTTTGGATTGGCAGTATACGGAATTGTGTTGATGTGGTTTGTTGTGTGTTTCCTGTAATGAAGGTAGGTTTCATTTTGCAACTATTGTCCTCGGAATATGAGTATTTTTTATTTGTGCGGTGAGGGTTGTGAACCCAAGATGTTAATATCTTGTTTGATTAGAATTGGGAAATATGGTAGTTATACTAGGACGGCTCATTTCATAGGTATATTTTGAGTTGGGTGGCAGTGAGGTGTTAAAAGATTTAATGGGAAGTTTTGGAAGTAATTATACAGCTGAATATGTGTTAGGGTGACCTTTTGTCCTGGGTTGATAGGAGCCCTTGTAAGTTCGAGATTGAGTGCAAAATTGCTTTCTTTGGCTTGGTTGAGTCATCATTTCTTTATAAGTGCGTGTGGACAGTTTGTTAGTATTTGAACTGTTTAGACCCTTCTATGATTAGTTGAGTTTGGGAAGTGTGAATTTTGGGCTCATGAGGTGAAATTCTGAGAGGCGTTGAATTTGAGGGAAGGCAGTGAGTCGAGGTAGTGATGGTAAGGGGTTCAAGTGTGTTATTAATGAGAAAAGTCAAGGTAGTGACCGATACATTGGGTAGAAATTCGGCAAAGGGCGTAGTGAGCGTAGTCCTTGGTATTCTTGTGAAGTTGGGCGAGCTAATCCTTACGTGTTTTTAATCTTGTGTATATCTTAAGATCATTTGTTCGGAGTGCTATCCGGGTATGCGTTTTGATCAGTGTTGTTATTCCCTAGATGAGGATGATTGTAGCAGCTTGTTTTGCTAGAAAGGGTGTAGGTACGGGTGGTCAGTGGATGTCATAGTTGTGGTAATGGAATGTAATTTTCTTGTGATTTTCTATTGTTGTTTAAGTTCTTATTGTCATGTTTAACGTGTTCTATTTCTATGTCATAACAGGATTACAATTTTATTTTTCAAGTGATTTTGTCGTTGGTCGAATGACGATTAGGAGCATTATTAATTGAAGTCTTTTGGAAAGGAAATTGGGAACTAAAACTTTGCTTGTTGGAAATTTGGTTGTTTTAAATTGGTAGTGGGTTTGTTTAATGCACCTAGGTAAAAAGGAGATTTTAAATTTTGTGTGGGCGGGTAGCCCAAGGTTGGTTTTAGAAGTTGTCTTGTTGATGTTGTGGTTTGGGTCTTGGCGTAACAGTAGTGTTGTTTTTATGGCAAACAAAACAAATAAGAACAAAAGTTTATGATGGGCCTTGTTGTTTTCAATTTTAGAATTTTGGTGTGTCTGTTGTGGCAAGTTTTATTTATATAGTAAAAGTTGTAACTTAGAATTCATGACGGGTGCTAGGTAAGTTCTTATTCTCTTTTTTGTGTGGTTATGTTCCTCGGCATAATTGGGTTATTATAGGCTAGAATTTTGCCTTTTGAGAGATTTTGCTTTGGGAATGTCTATGTTGTCATGTGAAGGGAAAGATGAAGATTTTGGGTGAATAGAGTATTCAGGGTGGTTATATGAGTTGAGGTGTTTTTGGGTTCAAAATAACCGAGTGTGATGTGCGTTTGAATTTCCTTGCTTGAAGTGTTAATTGTACCTTGTTACGTGTTAGTGTTGTAAGTGATTTTGATGAGTTTCCATGCGTAGTTATAGCTCAAATTTCATTTTATTTTATCACATTACTATTGAGAAAGAGGTGGTCATGGTCGAGTAGTTTGTGGTGTTGTGGCTTTTGGGAAGTATTGTTGTGGTTATGATTGTGCGTGTGGGTGTTACTATAGCGATTCTAGTTTAAACCCAACCCGTTCATTGTTTTGGATCCAAGATTTCTTGCATTGATGGTTGTTCATGTCTTTTTCCATTTTGTTCCTTGTTGAGATTAGTTATTGGAGTGTCTTGGTGGTGTTTGAAATAAGTTGGGAGTTAGTTTTTCAAAACTGTTGCTGCCTAGATTTTGACTTGTTCGCTCAAGCAAACTTTCTTGCACTCGAACAAACTTTGAGAACTTCTAGTACCTTTGTAGGTTTGCAAAACTATTGGGAGTATGGCATTCTTCTCTCAAGCGGTGCTTCTTGTGCTTGAGCAGTCTTTTAGAACTTTCAATACTTTTGCAGGCCTACAAAAGTACTGGAAGGGTGGTGTTCTTTGCTCGAGTGATACTTTGTTCGTTCAAGCGGCCTTTCTTTTTGTGTCTGGTCGCTCGAGAGGTGTTTTGGTCGCTCGAGTGATCTGCGCATATATCAGTCTATAAAAATGACTTTTTGAGTCACTCTTCCATATATATCTCTCTCTCTAAACATTTCAAAACCCAAAATACATACTCTCTCTCTCTCTAAAACTGATCTTCAACCTCCAAATACATTCAATCTATTAATCTCTACACCCTAGTCCCTTTGATAAAAAGGTAGAGGTCACCTAGAGCTTCATTTTAATCGGGGCAAAGTTGATTTTTGGCTTCGTCAAAGTTTCTTCTTTCTCTCCCTTGTCTTCAAACTTTGAGGTAGGGATTTCTCCACATTTTAGTATGATTTTTAACTTAATTATTTGTCTTTTCAAAGAAATCATGGGATTTAGAGATTTTGGTAAAATTCTAGGGTTTTGGTTTTCAAATCAAAAGAGGGTTTTTACATGGATTCTTGAAAATGATTGTGGGTTTGTAAATGTGATTGAGTTATGATAAAATGATGGATTTTTATCCTTGGAATTGGTTTATAAGGAAAAAAGGATTTTGCCTTAAAACATGAATATTTGATTTTGTAAATAGAAAATGGAAATGATATTGGGTTTTATGAAATTAGAATGATGATGATTGTGGTGGTAGAGTTGGATATGTATTATCGCTCCCATCTTGAGATTTGGAAAGTATATCTTTATTGGAAATTATTTATCTGTTTAGAGATATCTGTTTTGAGCTATCGGTGGATGATAGTTATGATTGTTATAGAAATTGCATGAGAATTAGGCGAATTGAAACTAATTTTTCATCCATTTACATTGAGCATTGTTACATATTTAACACATTGAAAATGTATACTGTTTTGAGAAAAATTGGTGAATATCTTGGTGAATCTGGGTAGGGAGTGTAGTTGTGGTATTAAGTTGGCCTGTGTATCCTTGGTGGAAGTCTAGAAACTCGCGTGGATAGGTGCCGAGCCTTCCGGTTAATATAGGTAAAAATGGCAATTGGTAGTGCTTGTAGCCTACTTGTAGACATGTCTTAGAGATTTCTAATTTTGTATCTACTGCCCTGTTTTCTATTGTAAAGGAAATGATTTCATGAATTGCGATATAAACCTAGAATTACATAGTTTTTGGAAAGAGATATAAAATGTTTTGGCTTGAGCATTGCATATGCATTCACCTTATAACTCTGTTAAGATTCATACACTATGTTAGAGTATTTTTACTGGGCTTTGGCTCACCCTATATGGAAAATCATTTTCAGGTGCTGATGATATGCCTCCGCCAAGGCCGTGGTTTGGGAGGATTTAGAGCCGCGAGCTTCTCATTTTGTTTTTGTTGTAATTATCTTGTACAAGCCTAGGGTTTTATTTGTATTGAGTTTAAAATCACTTTTGTTGTAACAAAGTATCGCCTTGGAAAGTTGTAGCCGTCAAAGCATTTATTTATCTGTTTAACTTTTGTTTCATATCATTAACTTGTTGCACATGCTATAGATTCACAATTAGGACTTATGAATGTGTAACTCCATGTGTTACCTTTTGTACAACTAGAATCATATGAATGGAAGGATATTATATTCAGAACTGTGTTGTTATTTAATAAATATTGTGATATGATTTTATTGTTATATTTTGGGGGCATTACAACTTGGTATCAGAGCTACCGGGTTTGAATACTTTGGGATTGTAGGAAGTGGTTATTACCACAACGAGTTTCTTGCTAGATGATATTAGGAATAAACCTGATATGCTATGTGCTAACTTGCTTATGTGACTAGATAGGTATGAAATTTAATTTCTAAGATCTTGATTGGGTTTACGAGTTTCTAGACGTCCTATTAGAAAAGTACTTGATCATTGCTATTTCTAACCAGAACTCTGGCAACGTCGCAGTATGATCATTATCTAGAAAGAAAATTAGTATGTATTTTGTGACTACATGCTTATGTGGTGTGAATTACTTGTTGTCCACCGTATTAGGACGCGAGTGAGTTAGCTTTAGTACATTTGTAAATGCGCTAATTTCTTGTGTTACCTTCATTAGGATGTCAGGACGTAGACGTGGTGTTGGTAGGCATGGCAGGCTTAGACAACAGGAGGTGCTGTTACTAGATGATATTTCGGCACAGGAGGAAGGGGTTGGTCAGGCCAATGTGGCCGAACCAGTTGGTCAGCGGGCCATAGGCGCCTTGGCCCCGTGAAATGGCTGGAGCTTTGCAGGAATCCATGGACATTCTTAGAGTTGAAAATCAAGTCCAAGCCCATGCAGTTGAGATAGGGTCGTCTTTTTTGAAGAGGGAGTTCTTTTGGTCTAATCTGGATGAGTTTTTGGGAGATCCGAAGGAGCCACTGAAGGTAGATGAGAGGCTGAAGTAGATGGTGAAGACATTTGAGATGCTTGGCATCGAGGATGATGGGCTGAGAATGACCTTGGCATCCTTCCAACTGAAAGGGAGATACGGGCCAATTGGGTGACTTAGGAGGCCTTTGTCAATGCTTTCCAGGACAAGTTTTTACCTCCCACTGCTAGGAAGAAGTTAAGAGAGCAGTTTCTAAAGCTCAAGCAGCTTAACACACAGGTCGCTGAGTTTGAGGCTTCATTTACCGGTTTATCGAGGTTTGCACCAAAGCTTGTAGGAATGGAGGAACGCTGTTGCTTGGAGTTTGAGAACAGGTTAAGGACTGGACTCCTTTTCAAGGTGGTTGCGTCCATGATTAGGGATTACGATCATCTTGTGAAGGCAGCGGCTCACTTAGAGACTGTGATTCAGACTGAGGAGGAGAGGATGAGGGGCTCCAAACAGAGCAGTTAGGAGGTTCAGGGGAAGACTCGAGACAGCAAGAGGCAGAGGGGTTCCACCCCACAGCAGTCCCAAGGACCTATCTAGGTCCACTTTCCCAGTACCGAGTTCGGGTTCTGAGAGAGGTGGTCAGAAAGGGATCACTTGCTTTAAGTGTGGTCAGCTGGGCCACAAGTCTGTAGTTTGCCCGCAAGGGGATGGAGAGCAACAGTCTTCTACGTATTATCAGTGTGGGTAGTCAGGGCACTTAAGGAGGTTTTGCCCTCAAACAGGTAGCACATCTTGTGCGTCTGGTTCGAGGCAGACACAGAGCCATCAGCCTACACTATCAGCTCAGGCCTCAAGGGCTAATCAAAAAGCCTCTTCGGCTCAATCCGTGTATTAGACTTATGCTCCAAAGGGTCAACAGGTGGAGTAGAGACCTATGAGGCATGTGTATGTTGTTACTATGCTAGATTTGTTGCCAGCACCTTCGGTAGTGAGAGATAACTTCTTGTTGTGTAATTCTATTGCCAAATTGGTGCATCGCATTCTTTTATTTCGTCTGCATTCGCATCAACATTGGTGTTAGAAGTGACTCAGTTAGCATCTCCACTCAGGGTAGAGTCACCTATTGATGGTGAGGTTGTGTTGGACTAAGGGTGTCAGGAATGTGAAAAAGAGGTTGCCGGTTGCCAACTTTCTTTTGATTTTGTGTTGATTAACATGTCGAATTTTGATTTTTTTTGTGTGCATGGATTGGTTGTCATCCTATCGGGCCATTATAGACTGTTACCGTCAAAGAGTCATGGTGTGCATCTCGAGTGGTGGTTGTTTTTATTTCCTGGGGAACCGAGTTGATAGAGCCTTGTTGCTAGTGTGTGATCTGTGTGGTTGGGGCGAGCTTAGTCTTCTTCTTGCTACATTCTTGGGTGTTGAGAGTGATGTGGTCCAAGTAGAGTTGCCAAGGATAGTTTGTGAATACCCAAACGTCTTTCTCGAGGATCTCACTAGTTTGCCACCTCATCATGTGATTGAGTTATCTATTGATTTAGTGCCTGGCACGACACCGATTTCCATGATACCGTATAGATTTGCACCCGCCGACTTGAGTGAGTTGAAGATTCGACTTCAAGAATTGCTAGATAAGGGTTTTATCCACCCTAGTCCTTCATCTTGAGGAGCACCGACTCTCTTTGCCAAGAAGAAGGATAGCAGATTGCAACTTTATATTGATTATGGAAAGTTGAACTGAGTAATTGTTAAGAACAAATACCCATTGCCTCCTATAGATGACTTATTTGACCAGTTGAAAGGGGTTTTGTTGCTTTTCTAAGATAGACTTGAGATTGCGTTATCACCAGTTGACAGTAAAGGAGGAGGATATCTAGAAGATGGCATTCCATATGCGGCATGGCCATTATGAGTTCCTAGTGATGCCTTTTGGGTTAACCAATGCACCGACCTTATTTATGGATTTGATGAATCGGATCTTTCATGAGTTTCTAGACCATTTTGTAGTTGTCTTTGTTAATGACATTTTGATTTACTCACCCTCTAAGGAGGAACACGAGGAACACTTGCAGATTGTCCTTGAATTACTTCGAGCCCCCAAATTGTATACTAAGTTTGGGAAGTGTGAGTTCTGGTTGAAGGAGGTGAAATTCTTAGGCCATGTTGTATCCAAGGAAAGGGTGACTGTAGATTCCTCTAAGATAGAGGCAGTGCAAGATTGGAAACAACTTAAGAATGCCTTTGAGATCCAGAGTTTCTTGGGGTTAGCTGGGTATTACCATCATTTTGTCAAAGATTTCTCTAGATTGGCAAGTTTGTATGGAGTGAGACTTGTAAGAAATAGTTTCAAGAACTTAAGGTTAGACTTACCACTGCACCAGTGTTGATTATTCTGGAAAGGGGTTTGGGTTATTCAGTGTATTATGATACAAGAGGGGAAGGTAGTAACTTATGGCTCACGACAGCTGAAAACACACGAGAGAAACTATCCTACTCAGCAATGATTTCTGCCTTGAAAATCTGGAGAGATTATCTTTATAGCGAGAGATTTAAGGTCTTTTCCGATCATAAGAGTTTGAAGTATCTGTTTTTACAAAAAGATTTGAATTTGAGGTAGAGAAGTGGATGAAGTCTATGGAGAATTACGACTTTGATTTGCATTATCATCCGGGGAAGGCCAATGTAGTGGCCACTGCATTGAGTAGGAAATCCATTAGTAGTGTAACTTACATCTTGGTGAGTCTGTTGAGTTGGCAGCTTTGCTTACTATAGTTGCACAACCTACTATAACATGCCCAAGGGGTACCTGTGTGCGTTAAACAGTTCGGACCCTCAATTTCTCTGATATAGTCTCACGAGTGCAATGTGAAACACAAATGAGAGTTCAAATTTGGCAACTTTTATTGAAAATCTATTTTATTGCAATTTTGTCAAAAATGGGCTGCGTCATCAGATCTCAGAGTCGCCACCTAATATTTATTTTGGAAAAATTAGGAAACCCGTGACTCGTGCCAAGGCCACTATTTGTCATAACCAAGGATGCTTGGCTCGGAACCTCAGGTATGACGGGGGAAGGTCATTAATTGAGCACTCCCGCTCACCCAATTAAAAGATCGGCCTTTACTAAACCATGATACGTATTTTATTTTCTTTATATGTTCATGTTCTGATTATTTAAGAAATCCTAAAATTTACTATGTAAAGCATACGAGTATAGACAATACCATTCATTTTGGAACAATTTGATTTCATGTATTTTGAATGAGTTTACAAAAATGAAAAATCAATATCATTCCAAATTAAGCGACACAACCTCCATCCACTGGCATTCATACAGTTATATCAAGTAAGCAAGTAGCCGCATGGTAGGATGCTTAAACATAATAAGAAAAACACATACAAACGGGATGCGAAAGCATAAAAACTTATATATTTACCGACCTCCCGCGAACAACTACAAAAAAAAGCTAGTAAAACATACATGATCTTACATACAAAAAAAAATCCTAATGCAATCCGCTCATGAGATGCAACTAAAGATTCGGCTTCTAAGATATGACATGTGAATCATCTAAAAAACATGAGATAGCGCATATAATCACATAGGCATTGACTAAATCCACAAATGCAAACTTAGCCAAATCAAGATGCATGAAACACGGATGCAAGGCATAGATATAATGAAAAACAAAATATGATGTGTATTCACCAATAAAGAAAAGCAAGTAAAAAAACGGGATAGAGAGAAGCGGGGCACAAAATTATTACAATATTTTAAATATTACAAATCCGAGGGAGATGAATAAATATTACAATACAATATAAAAATCCTCATAAACACTCAAAATAAAATAAACATAAGAAAATGGCAGCTTCAAATGCCTCAAAGACCATTGGAGGTTGATTTTCTTAACGTCGGAAGGCTGCCCGGTTTTTCCTAGAGGTTGTAGGCATGGTCATGAAGGTTGCGAGTGCGATGGTGTACTTTTAGCTGGCTACCCGGCCAACTAACGGGCTGGGTAGCTTGATAAGCTCGGCCAAACTCTGTTTTCTTAGATTTCAACAATAAAAATAGAACTAAAAACAATATCTATAGGAGTCTCAACTCACTACTTTCAGTTAGATTACAACAATATATAATATAACAAGAAATCAAAGCAAAAGAGCAAAATAAGTAAGAAACACAATGGGTTCAATATGACGTCTGATTGAACCCAACTCAATTTTATATCTTGTGCCTCTTTTAGTCCAATTTTATTTGCCCTTTTTATTATCTTTCGATTCTTTAATCATTTTGTCCAAAAGTAATAATTACATCCACTAATCATGAGAAACATCAAATAAGAAGTTTGTTCCTGGCATGAGAGAGAAAGATGTAATGCCCTGGTAATAAACCTCTGAAGAGATTAAACCATTTAGAATGGAAGGTCTCTTTCTCATGCTTAAAACAAAACTAAAAACAATATATATGGGACTCTTAATTCACCATTTTCAATTAGATTACAACAATGTACAATATAACAAGAACTCAAAGCAAAAGAGCAAAAATAAGTAAGAAATACAAGAAAATGAAATAAATTGAAAATTCACCTCATCATGAAAGGATTAATTTCATGATTTCCAAACTTCTTTTTGATCACCCTCAAGCACATGAATTATGTTCTCAATCCTCAATTTGAAAGCTTGGAATTCTTGCTAGAATGATGGATTGGAGGTGTATGTGGTGAAAAGTCATTATCTCTCTTATTTTTGCGCACTTTTACCAACACCCACTCTTCCTCTTAATCAAAGCTACTGAAATTCAAGTATTTTAGAATTTTTGGAGGAGTTTTGGGTGTAGAAAAGATGAAATTTCAGTTTGTATGGAAGATATAGGGTGTATTTGGAAGATAGGAGTGTATTTAGCTCAAAAACTCAACTTTTCTCTAGCTCAAATGTTCTCTCCTTAGTCAATCCCCTTGCTTGTCTCAACAATCTGATGTATATATAGGCTAAGCAAGCATAAAAATGGTGGAAGGCAAGGTGGAAGACAAAAGGAAGATAATGAAACTAATGTAGTACTAATGGAGCTAATGGGAAACAAAAGTGGAGCATTATCTCCAATGGATCAAGCACTAGATAACGGAGGCTGAGTGTATATATATTTGGTGGTGAATATATCAAAAAATGGGTTAATGAGGTGTCCCAACCGAACCAAAACCAAAAAAAAAAAAAAATGGGTTTGATGCTATTTCGGGCCAGTTCAACAAAATCTGTTCTTACGTCCAACTTCAAACGGGCATATCTCCCTTATCTGGACTCGGTTTTAGGTGATTCGTGTATCTAAATTGAAGTCCCAGAAGTCCACTTTCCAATGGTGGTAGTCTCACATTTAAATTCCAAGTGTACAAAGAGATATGTCTACTTTAGGGAAAGCTGTTCATTTCCCTTGGGCCAGGTCAACAAAATCTGCTCTTAAGCCCAACTTCAAACGAGCAAATCTCCCTTATCCGGACTCAGTTTTAGGTGATTCTTGGGTCTAAATTGAATCCCCAGAAATCTAATTTCCAATGGTGGTTGTCTCACAATTAAATTTCAAGTGTACGAAGAGATATGCCTAATTTATTAAAGATTGTTCATTTTCTTCTTAATAATTTGATGCTCATTCTTTTTCTATACCAGTTTTCTTCTGTCCCCTCATATTTCCTTCAAATCAAAACCTATAAAGAAGATGTTTTGTAAATATTTTTTCAAAGAGTTCACCTCCCTTCTATTTATTTCTACTTTATCCTTACTCAATTTACTGAAAAGTGTAATATTTTAAACGAAACGAGAGTGTCGCAACATCAAAGAAACATTTGAAAAAAAATATATTTTCAAAAGAGGGTTTTAAGGTCTAAAATAGTTTGGCCAAAAAAATGTGTAAAGGTTGGAGATAAAGTTCAAATTCCATCTTTCTTACTGAGGATTCTGTGAGGAATACATTCTGATTGTCATCATTAGGTAATCAAAAGAAAGCGCCCAAGTCTTAGGAATGGTTAAAATGGGGTGTCTATAGTTGCCCTTCTTTGACAGAGCTTGAAGTCATTTTATGATGTGAGTGAATGTCAAAGCCCGAAGATGACCTTTTTGACAAGGCCGTTAGACTTGGGAAAACAAAAAAGATGCAATACATGTGGTTGAACCTAAAGGTTGCCTACGTATCTCATTGCAAGGAATCAAACCAGCATAGTTCAGGGATAAGAGGCTAATGATATACAAGAAGATTTTAGGAAATTGGACTTATACGCTACGCGAAGCCCTTTTTTTTTTTTTTTTTTGAAAAACTTATGATCATGCAATGATCAAGCAAAATAACATAATAAGTAATGTGCAATGTGAGAACATGAATGAAAAGCTTAAATCAAAACAGAAAGCAAGCCATGTCTCACACAAACAAAAGTAAGCAAATAACGAAATGGTGCAACTAATCAGAAATATCTCCTTGCGTTGCATATGGAAAGAGAAAGAAGACCTCAACCAAGAGAAATCAACAACCTCACGCATCTCACGTGAAAGTAGGAAATGTGGTGTGAACAACAGGCGCACCTGATGTCTTTAACCGAGTAAATCAACAACCTAACGTGTCTCACACGAAAGGAGGATAGATGGTATGAACACCAAGCGCACCTGATGTTTTTAACCGAGTGACTAAACAATCTAACATGTCTCACGCGAAAAGAGCAAAGATGGTGTGAACACCAAGCTCACCTGATGTTTTTAACCGAGTAAATAAATAACCTAACACATCTCACACAAAAGGATGAGAGATGGTGAACAAATCCAAACGCGTCTCATGCAAGAGAAGAAATAGTGAACAAATCCCAACGTGTCTCACGCAAGAGGAGAAATAGTGAACTTGAGATCTAACGCGTCTCACATGAGAGGAGAAAAGTGAACTTGAGATCCAAATGCGTCTCACGCAAGAGGAGAAAAGTGAACTTGAGATCCAAACGCGTCTCACGCAAGAGGAGAAAAGCGAACTTCAGATCCAAACGCGTCTCACGCGAGAGGAGAAATGTGAACTTGAGATCCAAACGAGTCTCACACAAGAGGAGAAATAGTGAACAAATCCAAATGTGTCTCACGCAAGAGGAGAAATGTGAAATTGAGATCCAAACGCGTCTCACGCAAGAGGAGAAATAGTGAACAAATCCACACGCGTCTCATGCAAGAAAAGAAAGGTGAACTTGAGATCCACATGTGTCTCACACAAGAGGAGAAATGTGAACTTGAAATCCAAACGCGTCTCACGCGAGAGGAGAAAAATGAACTTGAGATCCAAACGCGTCTCTCGCGAGAGGAGAAATAGTGAAGAAATCCAAATGCGTCTCACGCGACAGGAGAAATAGTGAACAAATCCACACACGTCTCACGTGAGAGGAGAAAGGTGAACTTGAGATCCAAACGCGTCTCACACGAGAGGAGAAGTAGTGAAAAAATCCAAACGCGTCTCACGCAAGAGAAGAAAAGTGAACTTGAGATCCAAACGTGTCTCATGCGAGAGGAGAAAAGTGAACTTGAGATCCAAACGCATCTCACGCGAGAGGAAAAATAGTGAAGAAATCCAAACGCGTCTCACACGAGAGGAGAAAAGTGAACTTAAGATCCAAACGCGTCTCACACGAGAGGAGAAAAGTGAACTTAAGATCCAAACGCATCTCATGTGAGAGGAGAAAGTGAACTTGAGATCCAAACACGTCTCACGCGAGAGGAGAAATAGTGAACTTGAGATCCAAACGCGTCAAAAGCGAGAGGAGAAATAGTGAACAAATCCAAACGCATCTCACGCGAGAGGAGAAAAGTGAACTTGAGATCCAAACGTGTCTCACGTGAGAAGAGAAAGGTGAACTTGATATCCAAACACGTCTCACGTGAAAGGAGAAATAGTGAATACTAACGTGTCTCACGCGAGAGGAGAAAAGTGAACTTGAGATCCAAACGCATCTCACGCGAGAGGAGAAAGGTGAACTTGAGATCCAAACGCGTCTCACGCGAGAGGAGAAATATTGAACAAACCCAACTGTGTCTCACGCGAGAGAAGAAAGGTGAACTAAACAACAGCCTAGCCGTAGCTCATACGGAGAGGGGAAAGGTTTTAATCAGGTAAACATCAAATCCTAACATGTTTTCACGTGAAATGAGCGAAGATAAATTTGAAGTCCAAATGCGTCTCACACAAGTGGAAGAAGGTATAGTAGAATGATTTCTTTTCTTTTCTTTTCTTTTTTAAAAAAATCAAAAAGAATTTTTTTATAAATACCAAATATCGTATACATATACACACCATATATATAATACAAATACGTATACCGGCACACACAAGCAAGTTATATACATATACAAAGACACACACACATATATATATATATACACACAGATATGTACATACAGTATACACATTCTATGAATATTTTGTTACTGATAAGGAATATTCTGTTCACTGATGTTCGCAGGGCATATTCCATTACTGATAAGCAATATGCCATTTGCTGAAGTCAGCGTACGTAAACCACGCAAAAATAGGAAAAAATAAACAGAAATGTATTGATACAGGGGTTCGAACCTCCAATCTCAAGCTCAGCCTCCCAGTCCTTAACTGTCGAACCAGACCACCTAATCGAGCCACTCTTGTGACAAAATATGCAAACAAATATATATATAATAGTTATACCACATACACATAAAAACCAAAATACAAAAAAGAAACACTCGTTGCTATGGGGGTTCGAACCTCTGACCTCAGGCTCTGCCTCTCAATCCTTAATCGCCGAACCAGACCACTTAACCAAGCCACTCTTGTTACAAAAATATTCAAATAAATATATATAATACATAGATATACAATACATATACACATATGTATACAAATCTTCCGCCACTCCTATTTTTGTCTCTCTCTTCCTTCAAATACCGCGTCTGACATGCAATTTTGCCTTTTGCGTCAGCCGGCCAACAAATTGCCTTGGTTCTCTCTCCCTCTTTGTCTTTCTCTTCCGTCTTCTTCTTCTTCTCCTCTTCTGTCTCCTTCTTCATCACTCTCTTCTATCTCCTTCTCTTTTGTCTTCTTCTTCATCATTGCTTGAGAGAGACAGAACAGAGAGACTGAATAGAGGAGAAAGGCTACCAAAACTCAATCTACTCTCTGCTATTTCTCTGCCCCTCTTTTCTTTTATATCTCTCTCATCTACCACATGGCCTTGTCCCATCCCCTCACTCTCTTTCCAGACCTTAATGATCCCATACCTCCCCTGGACAGAGTGCCTTGGCTCCTACTCTTCCTAACTTTCCTACGTTGTCAATCGAATAAATAATGGCAGCTCAATCTGACATCGAAGCTAACCATTACACGCTGAAGTCCTGTATGGAGACAGTGGCTACAGTCTCTAATTTGTCTCACTGACTGTAGAACAGGACAAGTGAGGTACACCGATTAAACGCCTAACTTTCTCTACTCCAACGCATGTATAAGGATGCGCGAACAGAGATTAGCGCACTGAAGGCAAAAAATAAAGAGCTGAAATGGTAGGCCACTGTCATGGCCCGATTCGGAGTTCTATGGTAGGCCACTGTCATGGCCCGATTCGGAGTTCTGTCATACTCTACTTTTGACGGTCAATGGGGAGTCAACTCTCTCGGTGGCTTTGTAAGCACTGAGGCAGGCCCTTCAAGGGTCTCCCAAGACGAAATCAAGATGAAAAAATCGGCAGAAGAGTCAACCAAGTGAGGTCGGCGTGTGGCCATCATCGGAAAAGAAAACAGATCCCTCTCTTTTCTTTTTCTTTTTTCTTTTTTTCTCTTTTGTTTATTGTTTTTGTTGTTTTTTTTTTCTTTTTTGTGTATATGCTTGTACAAATTTGATCGGGGTTAATCCCTGGTATTAATAAAATGAGTGTGTTCTGCAAATCCGGATGGCATGAATGGCACAACACTGAGCATAAAAATCATTTTGTTTTGAATTTTGAACTTGAAAATGGCTGCATTTTAATGAATTCTGAACTGAATATTGAGCCTATCACTGACCAAAATACAAAATACAATTCAATGAAAGGAAAACAAAGCAAAAACCATCCCAAATGCACCCCTATAGGCTTGTCGGAATAAAATGGACACAAAACAAAGCAACACTACTCAACTGCTCGACAGAAATTGCTAGTGACAATGAGCAAAAACCATCCTAAACGCACCATTTTATGCTTGCTGGAATAAAATGAACACAACACAAAACATCACCGGTCGACCGCCCGACGAAAAAGCATGCAGGAAATAACTACAGTGCATTTTCCAGCAATTGCTTGATTAAGGTGACGAGAATTTGAAGTGGGGGTAAAGGATAAAAACTTGACTTGCCTGTGCCCCTAGTTCATCGCTTTGACCTTTTCTTTTGGTTTTTTCTTGACTAAAATGATTTTTGATCAATATAAGAGCTTGATTAGCATGCTTACTCCACTTCTTCGTTTTGAAATCATGTAAGTTGGGCTATGAGCACTGAAAATTTTTCCTTTTTGGTCCAAAGAATGGTCTGAGTTTTGCAAAAATGGAATAATTTTTGAGAAATTCAGCCAACTTCATTAAAAGCCCTCAAAATCTATTTTCGCAAATGACCACTACCCGATCAACATGAAATCAACATTTGAGATGTATAATTGAATTCGTCTTGCAACTAAACCCGTCATGAAGGAGAAATAAGGCAACTAAATCAATTCGGGATGAGCCAATCAAATATGGATAGCTGAGTCGAATAAAGATACACCAATCAAACATGGGCAAGATAAGTGAGTTGAAAAATGATTAGGACCGAACTTTAAAATGAAGCTGCCTACGTATCCTAAAGATAGGAATCAGGCCATACGTAGTTCTGGCTAAGGTTCACTCAGGTATTGACACTCTACTTTTGTGCTCTAACTTTTGCCAAAGCCGCCCTTTTGGATTTTAAACCTTGCAAGCTTTTCATTTTTTTTTTTTCATTTTCTATTTTTTGTTTTGTTTTTTTGCTCTAACTTTTGCCTGGGTTGCCCTTCCGAGTTTTCAGCCCAGCGAGTGTCTCAAGGGTGGTACTTTCGCTTTAGCTTGTCCATTTTGATTGGTTGTGAGATCTCTAGGCCATCTAAATCTATAAGAATGGCTACTACACTTGACCAGATAGACATGATGATGCAGGGACAAGGGTAATTGGGTCTGAATTTGCCCATAGTGTAGTGGATAGGAATTCGATTATCTTTCAATAATAAAACTCATTCTCTCATATTCCGGGATTTGACTTCTTTTCCGGTCTTCATTAGCTTGAAAAATGATCGAGTTTGAATCATTGTCACATTCGACCTTATTGCCCCTAATTCAAAGGCTACTTCCATTTTGAATCACATCCGACCTTATTGTCCCTAGTTCAAGGGATGCCTCCATTCTGGCAATGCAATCTTTATACTTTGGTTGATTACTGAACATTCTGAATCAAGGTTTGAAAGCTAAGGAGGTTGGACCTTAAGTCGAGAGGGATCCTATGCTGTACAATCTCAAGATCAATTGAAGGCATGTCTTCATAGGACCACGCAAAAATATTTTTTTTAAAATCTTTTAACAAAGTGACTAATCGCTCATGCTCTTACAAAAACAATATAGAACCAATTTGGACCAAGTCAAGATCCTTCTCAGTACCCACATTAACAGAAATGATCTCATTCATCAAGGCCTTAGCACACCTCTCTTCCTCTCAGTCAATCAAATTTTGCAAATCTAGAGGAATTCCTTCCTCTATGTTTTCATCATAGTTTTGGAAAAAGTTTTGAAAAACTTTGGTCAATGCGATGATTTAAAGGCACAGAGAAGTAGGTGAACATTACTGTCGTTTCATTCAGATCTTTTAACTTAATGACTAAAACAGACTTAAAAGAAAGAAAGAAAAGACAAGACAAACATAAACAGAATAGTGATGCCCGGGTTAACACCCCCGAGATCACTACACACTGACACAACAAGACTGACTCAACACCTAGTTTAGAAACTAAAACAAAAAGCATTTCCAATTTGCTAAAATCAGTGCATGCCATCCACCATGTTTACAGTAAAATACGTGCCATCAGTAGATGGCTTACCTCTGATCACAGGAATAGCTATCCCCCAAGTTCATTGACCCAGTGTTGATAGACTTTGTAGAACCTGGTGGTGTGATGATCTTGTTGTCAATCAGGTCTTGAACTTCATGGCGCAAGCGAAAACAACGATCAGTGTCATAACCGAGTTGCTGATGGAAGGCGCAATACTTGGCAGCATCATGTCTAGTTGGAAAATGATCAGGGAGAGATTGAAAGTCAAAGGGTTTGAGGTGGCCTTGTCCCATGAGGATTTGGAGAGCTTTAGACAAGGTCATGTAAAGGGGATTGAAGATGTGGTTACCAGTCTTGGAAATATTGACAAAAGGGTCGGCAGGTGTTGACTGGGTTTGATGATCTCTTATGAGTGTAAGACTAGAGCTGGAAGGGGTGTTTCTGGTACAACATCCCTTTTCATGGATTACACTCTGGTTCAAAATGCTCCCAACCTAAGCGACAAAAGTGTTATCTACAGTTTTTGTGACAACTGCAAGTACTTGCTATTTGTTCAGCCCTTTGACTTTTAAAGCCTCAATAGCCCATCAGAGATGTGCATAAGGATTAGAACTTGCCCTGACTTGATTTTTGGCACTTGTGTCAGCTTTGCTAAGGGATTGGGTGGCTATATCGGAGCGAGGTCCACTTGTTGTTGACATGTCATCACACAGACTTAAGATACCTTTGGGTTGCCCCTTTCTAATTGTAGCTCGCCCCAATATTGGGGAGATTTTTGACATGAAATTTCTGGCATGTGATGTGGTCGATGATGGAGCCAAGATCCCAACGACTAAATCTACCACAGTGCTCTGAAGATCTTCAAGCATGCACAACAACTTAGAAGTAGTGGGTTCGGCTATTGGTGCCTGCGAGGTATTTGAACCGACTTGGTCTTGGTGAATTGGTTGGGCCGGGCTCTTTGGAATGGGTTGGACTGGAATTATACTATTAGGGAGTTCAAGTTATGGGGGTTGAGACGATTAGGGTTCAGGTGCATCCTCATACACAAGTCTGTGTTTTCTAGAATGAACACCTCAGGCTTCGGTAAATGGGTTGGGGTAATGTATATGTTGGGGTTGTAGATGGATGGCAATGTATAGATCAGGTTGATGTTTCTGGGTGGTGGGACTTAGTTATGGGCAGGAAGTGGATTGGTGGTCACATTCAGTTTGGAGGGTGGGGTGATGATTTTATTGTCAATGAGATCTTGGATCTCATGATGCAAGCGGTAGCACAGGTCTATGGGGTGACCGTGCTGTTGGTGGAAAATGCAATACTGGGTAGGGTTATGTCTAGGTGGTAGTGGGTCAAGGACGGGTCGAGGATCGAGAGGCTTAATGTGCCCTTTCTCCATCAAGAGTTTAAGGGCATGGACTGGGCTCATGTATAGGGGGGTGAAGATTCTTCAGTTCCGGTTTGGACCGGTACGTTGTGAGGGTTATGGGATTGTTGTGGCAAAGAGATCAGCCATTTTGGCTACTATGATGACAGTACTGACATCTACAAGTTGTGGAATAGTGCTATTACTAACATTGGTACTCCTAGTGAATGGCCTCCTTGTAGGTTTACTAGTTCTCTAGATGATGCCTTTTATGAATGCACTTTCAATTTGTACCCCCAATTCATGCAGAGAAGCAAATGTAGACAATGGTGGCACTATCATTCGTTGTAACATATCCGGCTCGAGATTCTGAACCACTAACCAGACTTGTTCCCTTTCTGAGGGCCTGTTCGTCATCCTGGCTGCTTTTGCTCTCTATCTGGCAACAAAGTCAATGAAAGGTTCCTCAGGGTTCTGGGTAGTTACTTCTAGCTCACTGATGGTTACCTCTATCTAAGTGTTATATAAATATTGGTTAACAAACCCCTCAGACAGCTCCTTCCAATTCCTTTTCGTGGCATCCTCCAGCTTGGCGTACCAAATAACCGCCACATCTAACAAAGTTCTGCCAAACGAGGGCAATTTTTGAGCTCGTGACAGGCCCATTAGCCTCAATGCATCTGAAAACAGGCGAACATGCACAATCGGGTCCCCACTCCCGTCAAATCTATCAATATGAGGCATTTTGAATTTTTTCAACAATCTGATCGAGGCTTCAGGTTACCCGTCTTCAATATCCGGAATGGAATTAAAGCCTTGGGACTTTTTTAGCGCTTTCTCTAACCTAGCAATTTTGATCATGGCTGGATCATTATCATTGATATCAAAGGGAAGGAGTTCTCCATAGGGCTATGCCAAAGGCCTATAAGCTAGAGCCTATGCAATACATTTCCTGAGGATTCAGGACCTATGGGTTTTCAACTGGTGGTGGTGGATCAGGATTCGGCTGGGCAGCCAGGACTAGATGCACGGTAGATGTTGATGCCCCAGATGGGCGTCGCAGATCAGCAATAACTTCATCATGTGCGGTCAACCTTTAATTTACGGTATCCATAGTTTTCTGAAAAGTTGCCATCATGGCAGCAAATTCTTCTGTGTTTTGTGCCATTGCTGGTCTGGGTGAGTTAGATGCTGGTGAACTGCTATGGTGAGAATGGATGGGTTTTTGCTAAGTGCTTTGTACTGGGGCTGCTGACTGTCTATTCCTTCTTCTTTGAGTAACTGGTGGGAGAGAAACTAACGCTGGTTGATCATCAACAAGATCCTAGATTTTGCAAAGTCTGCCGGAGCGAGTCCATAAAACTTGGGGGATATTAGGTCTATCTGAAGCTATGTTTGCAAACTACCTTTTCAAAAATAATGGAACCCCCAATAAGAATTTTAGTAGCATTTCAACTCAACTGATCACTGATTACTGCTAACTCATGCTGATACACTAAACTCAATCCTATAAACTGAAATGCCTAAACCACATATCTGAATTTGAGATTATCTGTATCGATCCCATACGTTATACATAGCAAGAAAAAGCACAAACACCCCTATGGGGAGGGGGGGAGAGGGTTACTCTGTCCTAGCTTTTGAAATGATCTAGGGTTTCACTATTCAAACAAGCAGTATCACACATCCTAGAAATGAAAGAGCATCCTATCCTAATTTTGAAAGGTACTATATCTCATTATATGTACAAGGTTGGCTCTACTATAGGGGTTAAAGTCATGGTGACATTACCAAAGAGCCCTTTGGGTAATAACCAATGAAGATCCCAAGAAATCAGAAGAGTCAATATACCCTCTCTTCAAAGTCTGAGAACCTTTAGACCTCAAAAGGTTATAACACAAGGCCTCCAAAGCAACGTAAAGATAGGTGTAGTGTCACAAAAAGTATGATTGTGCTCCCACGAGTATTTCGGCAACACAGGGACTTTAAGTGCACCAATGCATGCAATGCAATAAACATATAATTGAAAATAAAAGTCATCTCATGGAGTTTGAGCCAAGGTTTCATAAAATCCCCAACAGAGTAGCCAGAAACTGTAACATGTCCGGGGGGTACCTGTGCGCGTTAAATAGTTTGGACCCTCGATTTCTTTGATCTAGTCTCAAGAGTGCAATGTGAAACATAGATGAGAGTCCAGATTTGGAAACTTTTATTGAAAATCCATTTTATTGCAATTTTGTCAAAAATAGACTACGTCATCAGATCTCAGAGTCGCCACCTAATATTTATTTTGGAAAAATTAGGAAACCCGTGACTCGTGCCAAGGCCACTATTTGTCATAACCAAGGATGCTTGGCTCGAAACCTCAGGTATGACGGGGGAAGGTCATTAATTGAGCACTCCCGCTCACCCAATTAAAAGATCGGTCTTTACTAAACCATGATACGTATTTTATTTTCTTTATATGTTCATGTTCTGATTATTTAATAAATCCTAAAATTTACTATGTAAAGCATACAACTATAGACTATACCATTCATTTTGGAATAATTTGATTTCATGTATTTTGAAAGAGTTTTGAAGATGTATAACCCGAATAAATTGAATTTACAAACATGAAAAATCAACATCATTCCAAATTAAGCGACACAACCTCCATTCACTAGCATTCATACAGTTATATCAAGTACGCAAGTAGCCACATGGTAGGATGCTTAAACATAATAAGAAAAACACACACAAGCAGGATGCTAAAGCATAAAAAGTTACATATTTACCGACATCCCCGCGAACAGCTACAAAACAATCTTAGTAAAACATGCATGATCTTATATATAAAAAAAATCCTAATGCAATTCACTTATGAGATGCAACTAAAGATTCAGCTTCTAAGATATGACATGTGAATCATCTAAAAAACATGAGGTAGTGCACATAATCACATAGGAATTTATTAAACCCACAAATGTGAACTTAACCGAATCAAGATGCATGAAACATGGATGCAAAGCATGGATATAATGAAAAACAAAATACGATGTGTATTCACAAATAAAGAAAAGAAAGTAAAAGAACGGGATAGAAAGAAACGGGACAAGAAATTATTACAACATTTTAAATATTACAAATTCGAGGGAGATGAATAAATATTACAACACAATATAAAAATCCTCACAAACACTCAAAATAAAATAAAAACATAAGAAAATGACAGCTTCAAGCACCTCAAAGACCATCAAAGGTTGATCTTCTTAATGTCGAAAGGCTGCGCGGTTTTGCCTAGAGGTTGCATGCAAGGTCATTAAGGTTGCGGGCGCGATGGTGTACTTTTAGGTGGCTACCCGGCCAACTAACAGGCTGGGTAGCTCGATAGGCTTGGCCAAACTCTATTTTCTTAGATTTCAATAATAAAAACAAATGCCTCCATTATCTTAGAGAGAGATATAATACCCTGGTAATGAACCTCCGAAGAGATTAAACCATTTAACATGGAATGTCTCTTTCTCATGCTTAAAACAAAACTAAAAACAACATATATGGGACTCTCAATTCACCACTTTCAATTAGATTACAACAATACACAATATAACAAGAAATCAAAGCAAAAAAGCAAAAATAAGTAAGAAATACAAGAAAATGAAATAAATTGAAAATTAGCCTCTTCAAGAAAGGATGAGTTTCATGATTTTCAAACTTCCTTTTGATTACCCTCAAGCGCATGAATTATGTTCTCAATCCTCAATTTGAAAGCTTGGAATTCTTGCTAGAATGATGGTTTTGAGATGTATGTGGTGAAAAGTGAATATCTCTCTTATTTATGCTCACTTTTGCCAACACTCACTATTCCTCTTGATCAAACCTACTGAAATTCAAGTATTTTAAATTTTTGAAGGAGTTTTGGGTGTAGAAAAGATGGAATTTCAGTTTGTATGGAAGGTATAGGGTGTATATGGAAGATAGAAGTGTGTTTAACTCAAAAACTCAACTTTTCTCTCTTTTCTTCCTCTTTTCTCTAGCTCAAATGTTCTCTCCTTAATCTATCCCCTTGCTTCTCTCAACAATCTGATGTATATATATAGGCTAAGCAAGTAGAGAAATGGTGGAAGACAAAAGGAAGATAATGAAGCTAATTGAGTACTAATGGAGCTAATGGGAGACAAAAGTGAAGCATTATCTCCAATGGATCAAGCACTAGATCATGGAGGCTGAGTGTATATATATTTGGTGATGAATATATCAAAAAATGGGTCAATGAGGTGTCCCAACCGTACCAAAACAAAAAAAAAAAACAGGTCTGATGCTGTGTCGGGCAGGTTTGACAAAATCTGCTCTTACTCCCAACTTCAAACAGGCATACCTCCCTTATCTGGACTCGGTTTTAGGTGATTCTTGGGTCTAAATTGAAGCCCCAGAAGTTGAATTTTCAATGGCGGTGGTTTCACATTTAAATTCCAAGTGTACAAAGAGATATGCCTAATTTATTAAAGGTTGTTCATTTCTTTCTTAATGATTTATTGCTCATTCTTTTCCTAAACCAATTTTCTTCCATTCCCTCCTATTTCCTTCAAAACCAAACCCATAAAGAAGATGTTTTTTAAATATTTTTTCAAAGAGTTTACCTCCCTTCTATTTATTTCCACTTTGTCCTTACTCAGTTTACTGAAAAGTGCAATATTTTAAACGAAATGAGAGCCTCAGAACATTGTAGAAACATTTGAAAATATATATATATATATATATATTGAAAATAAGGTTTTAAGGTCTAAAATAGTTTGGCCAAAAATATATGTAAAGGTTGGGATTAAAGTTCAAAATCCATCTCTCTTACTGAGAATTCTGTGAGAAACACATTTTGATTGTCATCATCGGGTAATCAAAAAAAAGCACCCAAGTCTTAGGGCTGGTTAAAATGGGGTGTCTACACCTACGCTTGTGAGCCAAGTTATGGAAGCATAGCAGGGTGATCATGATGTATAATCCATCCGGGAGAAGATATCTAGAAGGAAGGTAAAGAAGGGCTTGAATGTGTATTCTGACTCTAATGTTAGATATCTTGACTGTCTTTTTTGTGCTGAAGTCTTGTAGAGAGGAGATACTCTGAGAGTTCCACCATTCGCGTCTTACGGTACACCCGGGAGGGGGATGAAGAGAGATGTAGCCTTGTTTATTTCGACCTTAGTCACCAGTTTTGGTGGAGGGGGATGAAGAGAGACGTAGCCTTGTTTGTTTTGAGGTGCCTTATTTATGAACAAGTGAAGGCCGGGAATCAGAGGCCAGCGAGTTTGTTGCAACCCTGGCCTATAGTTGAATAGAAGTGGGAGCATGTCACGATGGAGTTTGTTGTGGGTCATTTGAGGACTCAATGGGGTAATGATGCCGTGTGGGTGATAGTTGATCGGTTAACCAAGTCAGCACACTTTGTACCTATGCGTACGAGTGACTCGATAGTTACCTTTCCGACCTTTATGTTAGGGACATAGTGCAACTTCACGGGGTCCCTGTAACTATTGTTGTAGATAGAGATCTGCATTTCATGGCTCAATTATGGCGAAGCCTACAGAATGCATTGGGCACTAGATTGACATTTAGCACCGCTTATCATCCTCAAACTGACAGGCAGTCAGAGTGTACCATTTAGATCCTAGAGGATATGCTTCGGGGTTGTGTTGTTGACTTTAAGGGGTCGTAAGAGAGGCACTTTCCTTTAGTGGAGTTTGCCTACAACAATAGCTTATAGGTGAGTATTGGCATGGCATCGTTTGAGGCCTTGTATGGCTGACTGTGTAGATCTCTTGTGTGTTGGACCGAGGTAGGTGACGCATCTATGTTAGGTCCTGAGTTAGTTCAAGAAACAACGGAGAAGGTTGCACTTATCCATAAGAGGTTGGTTTCGACTCAGAGTTGTCAGAAGAGTTATACTGACTGTAGGAGGAGACCGTTATCATTTGAGGTAAGAGATCACGTCTTCTTGAAAATATTACCTAAACAAGATTTGATGAGGTTTGGAAAGAGTAGGAAGTAGTCTCCTAGATTTATTGAGCCTTTTGAAATCTTAAAACGCATTGGGGAGGTAGCTTATTGCTTGGCCTTGCCACAATTTTCCAAGGTTCATGACGAGTTGCATATCTATATGCTCCGGAAGTATGAGCTAGATTCGTCACATGTGTTGGGTTAGACCAAGTTAAAGATAGATGAGGATGCCTCGTATGAGGAGAGACCGGTTAGAGTTTTAGATACTCGGGACCAAGTCTTGCGAGGCAAGACAATTCTATTGGTAAAGGTGTTATGGAGACACCATGGTGTTGAGGAGGCGACTTGGGAACGTGAGATGAAAGTCTGTGAGAAATATCCAGACCTTTTTGTTAATGTTTGAAACGTGTAATGGAAATCTTGTTATGTTGATTAAATGTAAAACATTGCATATGTTTTGGAAAAAATAAATTGTAGTCGTGGTTATGAATTGTTGTAATTGATTTGAATATAGTGGTTATTGTGTTTATTTTATAATTCAGAGACGAAATTCCTTAAAGGGGGGAGGTTATAGCGATTCTAGTTTAAACCCAACCCGTTCATTATTTTGAATCTGGGATTTCTTGTCTTGATGGTGATTCATGTCTTCTTCCACTTATTTCTTGTTGAGATTGGTTATTGGAGTGTCTTGGTGGTGTTTGAAACTGGTTGCGAGTTAGTTTTTCAAAATTGTTGTTGCCCAGATTTTGGCTTATTCGCTTAAGTGAACTTTTTTTGCACTTGAGTGAACTTTGAGAACTTCCAGTACGTTTGTAGGTCTGTAAAACTACTAGCAGTATGGCATTCTTCGCCCGAGCGGTGTTTCTTGCGTTCGAGTGGTCTTGGCTCGAGCAGTCTTTTGGAACTCTCAGTACTTTTACAGGCCTACAAAAGTACAAGGAAGGTGGTGTTCTTCACTCAATTGGTACTTTGTTCGCTCGAGCGGTCTCTCTTATTATGTCTAGTCGCTTGAGCGGTGTTTTGGTCGTTCGAGCAGTCTGCCCGTCTATCAGCCTGTAAAAGTCACTTTTTGAGTCAGTTTTTCATATATATCTCTCTTTAAACATTTCAAAATCCAAAATCTAGACCCTCTCTCTAAAACTGATCTTCAACTTCCAAATACATTCAATTTATTGATCTCTACACCCTAGTCCATTTGATAAAAAGGTAAAGGTCACCTAGAGCTTCATTTTAATCGGAGCAAAGTTGATTTTTGGCTTTGTCAAAGATTCTTCTTTCTCTCCCTTGTCTTCAAGCTTTGAGGCAAGGATATCTCCACACTTTAGTATGACTTTTAACTTAGTTATTTCTCTTTTCAAAGAAATCGTTGGATTTGGGGATTTTGGTAAAAATCTGGGGTTTTGGTTTTAAAATCCAAAGAGACATTTTCAAATGGATTCTTGAAAATGATTGTCGGTTTGTAAATGTAGTTGAGTTGTGATAAAATGGTGGATTTTTATCATTGGAATTGGTTTATAAGGAAAATGGGATTTTGTCCTAAAGCGTGAATATTTGATTTTGTAAAGAGAAAATGGAAATGATGTTAGGTTTTATGAAATGGAAATGATGATGGTGGTGGTGGTAGAGTTGGATATGTATTATCGCTCCCATCTTGAGATTTGGAAAGTATATCTTTATTGGAAATTATTATCTGTTTAGAGATATTTGTTTTGGGCTATCGGTGGAGGATAGTTATGATTGTTGTAGAAATTGCATAAGAATTAGGAGAGTTGAAATTAATTTCTCATCCATTTGCATTAAGCATTGTTACATATTTAACACATTGAAAATGTATACTGTTTTGAGAAAAAAAAAATGGTGAATACCATGGTGAATCTAGGTAAGGAATGTAGTTGTGGTATTAAGTTGGCTTATGTGTCCTTGGTGAAAGTCCAGAAACCCGCGCGGATAGGTATCGAGCCTTCCGGTTAATACAAGTAAAAATGGCAATTGGTAGTGCTTGTAGCCTACTTGTAGACACGTCCTAGAGATTCCCAGTGTTGTATCTATTGCCCTGTTTTTTTATAGTAAAGGAAATGATTTCATGAATTGTGATATAAACCTGGCATTGCATGGTTTTTGGAAAGAGATATAAAATGTTTTGGCTTGAATATTGCATATGCATTCACCTTATAACTCTATTAAGATTCATACACTATGTTAGAGAATCTTTACTGGACTTTGGCTCACCCTATGTGGAAAGCCATTTTTAGGTGCTTATGATATGCCTCTGCCAAGGCCATAGCTTGGGAGGATTTGAAGCCGCGAGCTTCTTGTTTTGTTTTTGTTGTAATTATCTTGTTCAAGTCTAAGGCTTTATTTGTATTAAGTTTAAAATCACTTTTGTTGTAACCAAGTATCATCTTAGAATGTTGTAGCCGTTAGAGCATTTATTTATCTGCTTAACTTTTATTTCATATCATTAACTTGTGGCACATGCTATAGATTCATGGTTAGGACTTATAAGTGTGTAACTGCATGTGTTACCTTTTGTATAACTGGAATCATATGAATGGAAGGATACTATATTCAAAACTGTGTTGTTATTTAATAAATATTGTGAGATGGTTTTATTGTTATATTTTGGAGGTGTTATAGTTGTGGGGTTATTGAAATTTCGGAGACGAAATTCCTTAAAGGAGGGAGTTTATAATGATTCTAGTTTAGACTTGACCCGTTTATTGTTTTGGATCCAGGATTCCTAGTCTTGAATGGTTGTTCATATGTTTATTCATTTTATTCCTTGTTGAGTTTGGTTGTTGGAGTGTTGTAGTTACATTTGGAAAAGGTTGGAAGTTAGTTTTTCAAAAGAGTTGCTGCCCAAAATTTGGCTAGTTCGCTCGAGCGAACTTTCTTGCGCTCAAGCGGTTGAATTTTGTTTGCAAAACTTCTAGGAGGGTGTCATTGTGCACTCGAGCGGTAACTTTGTTAACTCAAGCACTCTCACTCATTGTGTCTATTCGCTCGAGCGGTGTTTTGGTCGCTGAAGCGGTCTGCATATGTATTTGTCCGTGAAAGTCACTTTTTGGATCACTTTTTCATTTCTTTCCCTCTCTAAACATTTCAAAAACCTAGATCTACTCTATCTCTCTCTAAAACTCACCTTTAAACCTCAAATACACCCTTACCCTTGATTTCTACACCTTTGTCCTTTGGAGAAAAGATAAGTTACATTGAAAACTTCGTTTTAATCTGAGAGGTTCATGTCTTTGTCGACGTTGAGTTTTAGGGCTTTGGAGCTTTCTCCTCTTCTAGAATTGACGTAGAGATTTTCTCAATGATGTGCATGTTGTTTAGCCTCGTTATTTGTTATTTTTGTTAGTTATGGGTTTTCAAAAAAGTAGTTTTGGATATATATTTGTTGATGTACATATTTGGGGAAAAAAGACTTGTTTTCGATTATGGTTTGGGATTAGTAACCTAGTGGTTGTTGTGTAATGAGTTTTTGAAGAAAATTAGGTTTCAAACGGTTTCTCAAAAGTTAATAAAAAACTAAGGTGTTGGGTGTTCTTTTTATGGAAAAAGAAGAAATTGGAATGGCTATAGGATTTTAATTGAAATGAGGTTTGGTTGAGAAATGTTTGAATTATTGCAAAAATGCCGAGTATTATTTACCTATTTGAATTGTGGTTTCGTTGGAAATAATATGAACAGTTTTGGGAAAATAGTATATTTTCAGTTGAGATTCACAAAACTCGTGAGCAATGTGAATGTTGTTTGGAAATCATGAGATTTTGTATAAATCATTGGGATTTCGATTTGGTTATGACTTTGGAATATTATTATTGTTATCTTTAATTGGAGATAATTATTTTTGGCAACCAGTGAAGGGTTGTATTGATTGTTGTAGAAACAGCATGTGCATTAGGGAATGGAAATGCTTACAAATCATACATCACATTTTGTATATCATGGATTTGTAACTGGGGATTTCAATGTTTCAAAAAACATTTGTTGTTTTGAGATGCATGTACTGTATTATTGAAAGGGTAAATAAAATGGTGAAGCTGTAAGGGGGTGTTAAAGCAAAATTAAGTTGGCCTGTGTCTCCAAGGTGTAAGACTTAAAACACGCACGGTAGGTGCCGAGCTTTCTGGTTAGTTCCGGTAAAAATGGCGTAATGACTTGTATAGTTACTATTATGAACACTAACCCTAGAGATTTATTCATTATATTTACCATTTGGTTGTTTTGAAAGAATATTGTTGACTTGGAAAGATGTTTTGGAAATCTTGCATTACATGTTTCAAAGAGAGAAAATACATGTTTTATCATATCATTTCACGTGCATTCATCTTATGACATTGTTAAGCTTCATACATGTCATTAAGTTTATTTCTACTGAGCTTTATGCTCACCCCAAGAGGGAAACCACTTTCAAGTAAACTGGTGTGCCTTCGCCAAGGTGACGACCTGGGAGGATCTTGGAGCTTGAGGCTCGTTTGTATTGTTTTCTTTGGTTATTTGTTTATAATTTAAGCAATGGGCTTCTTTTTTGTTGAGATGTGACTAGATGACTAAGTGCTTATATGGAATGCATTGTGTGTGTTAATGCTAGTATAAGAGATTTTGTTGGGGGCACCATTAGATGTGTGCTAAATTTGTTATGTTTGTTTTGATTAGGATGTCTACGGAAGGATGTGACGACTTCTCCTTCTATATGGGAAAGAATTGAGGAAGCAATTTATGGAGTTACACCAAGGTACTACACCTTTGGCACAATTTGAGGCGTGGTTTACCAATCTATCGAGGTTCGCTCCGAAGTTGGTGGAAACCGAGGAGCTCCGTTGTGCAGAGTTTGACAGTAAGTTATGTGATGAAATTTAGGAACGGATTGCCAGTCTTGGCATAGGAATTATTATGCGCTTGTGGAAACGGTGGCTCATGTGGAGGCCATGTAACACCCTAAAATTTTTCCCTCCACTCGAGCATAAGAGTTGACACTCGAGCGGCCTTGTGAGGCTCCCAGTACTTTTGCAGTCTGTTTGAAATTCTGAGAGTTGTGAATTCCCGCTCGAGCGCAGGAGTGTTTGCTTAAACGGTCGGCTTTGTTGGTCTGTTCACTCGAGCACAAGATTGGACGCTCGAGCAGTCTACCTAGTTGAGTCTGAATTTCTAGGACTAGTGGGATTGCTCTTGACCTTTTTATTGTTTTATTTGGAACCTCCTTGTTTTATTTTGGAACATTGATTGAAGTGGTAACATGATGGTTGAGTAAGATTGGACCAAAAACTTTGACTCGAGTAATTTTCCTACGAACAGCCGTCACTCTTTTGCCCTTTTATTGTTCCACACTTTGAATTTGGGTGTGAGGATGGAACCATTGGAAATCTAGTTTCCGGGGCTTCGATTTGGACACAAGAACGACCTAAAACGGAGTCCGGGTTAGAGAGTTATGTCCGTTTGAAGTTTTGGTATATGTGCCGGAAGCACTGCGCGAATTCAGCAACTTAAAAAGTGATTTTCTAGATCATTCTTTCCACTTTTCTTTTCCCTCTTCCTCTCCTCATCCTAGGTCCGAAAACCCTTGATTTCTTGACCCAAATAGCTTCCATTTCTCAAAGATTTGGCCAAGATCTCCTACCAAAAAGTGAAGAATACTTGAAGCTCAACATTTTCAACCGATTGGATTTTGAATTTTCGAAAGGAGGCTCTTGATCTAGCTTCTTTGCTTGGTCTTTGCAGTAGGGATTTTTAGTTTCCCTTCAATACTCTCATTTATAGATAGATTTGTGGTATTTTCTTTATATACACACAAAATTTATACTTTTTAAGCATATTGCGAAAAAATCATGAGATTAGGGGTTTAGGGTTTGAAATGTTGGGTTTAAATTTTGGGTTATGATTATGGGCTTATGAAATTGGGAGTATAATTAATAGAATAATTGGAATAAAAAGTGTTTGGGTGAAAAGCTTTAATTTCTCTTAAAACCCTAGTTTGGTTCATGAAGTTAGATGATGGTTTTGCTTAAATTGAAAGTAGAATTATGAAATTGAGGTGTTCAATTGAACATATACAAGTTTAATTGAACTTTGGAAGTGTTTGGAAATTTATGTAAAAGTTGCGATTGAACCCTTATTGTTGATATTTTAAATATTGTGATAATATGAAACAAAGTTTTGGGGGAAGAAATTGTTAATGGTATGGATGATATGAATTTTGTGATGAAATGATGAAGTTGAGGTTCAAGAGGTTGAATTGAAATATTTTAATTGCATTGAGCTATGTTGAACTTGCATCGAATTATGTTGAATTGTATTGTTTGATGTTGAGTTGTGTTGGGTTGTGTTGAGTTGTGTTGAGTTGAGTTGGGTTGAGTTGTGTTGGGTGGTGTTGTGTTGGTACCTGCATGGGGAGTTGAAAAAGGTTTTGGGGGGCCCACATCCCGCCAAATAATAACCGGCAAATGTGGGGGTGGTTTTGACTTAAAGGTGTCCAAATGCTCTGTCTAGGCTTATCACTGGACGAATATGGAAAAAAATGTTTTTGGGTGTCCACAAAATCCTGCCGTATGATAGCCGGCAAAAGTGAAAAAATGATTTTTGGGTGTCCGCACAGTCCCACCGTATAAGAGCCAACAAAAGTGAAAAAACAGATGGTTTTGAAAATATTTTTGGGTGACCACTTCCTGCTATATAATAGCCGGAAAATGTGGGGATGATTTTTAAAGTTGAAAATGGTTTTTGGGAGTTCACTTCCCGCCGTATAATAGCCGGCAAAAGGTGGAAGGTGTTATGAGTTGGGTGCCCGCTATCCCGCCATATCAAGTCGGCAAAAGGTGGAATGTGTTGAGAAATGTGTTGAGTCGGTGATAATATGTGTGAATTGTGATGAACTTATGAAATTACAATTTGATGTGCACTTTGTTACGGAAGGGGAATGCATATAGAAATTATTTGAAAAGAATGGTTAAGGAAATAGTAATGGTATAAGGGGTTGGTGATAATGAACTCACGGGGTTATTTGTATCTATAAGGAAAGATTAAGAGTTTTGTTTTTGTAATTAATTGACAAATTGAATTAAATGGGTTTATTATTCTTGTGTTATGTTGAATTATAAATGATAAAGCAAATGTGGATGTGATGTAGTTGTTAGACAAGTAGGAGTTGAGTGTAGGAGAATTGTTATTAAATATAAAGGAGATTTGGACTTCTAAGTTATGGAGTTGTAGCAATAATGGATAGACAAGTGAGGATAGAGTGTTTGAGGGTTATTTTTGGAGTATTAAGGGAACTTAAACTTTGTGGCTATGGAATTATAATAATTGTGAATAATAAAAAAGTAAATAGAAATGAAATGAGGAATACTTTGGAATTGGGTTAATGAATTTAAAATGATGGTGTTCCGTAAACATATTTATTTTCGAAAAGGGTTTATGGTTTTCTGACAATGAGAGATAATTTTTATGACTGAGAGTTTTCTTTAAATGTTCAAATACATTTTGAGACAAAGGTACTCTACATGTAATATTTTGAAATTACTTAACGTCACTTTACTATATGGTATCACCCTGCATGCATGATCATTTTTATCTGTGTGTTAGTTATTGTTGTAGAACTACGAGATTCTTACTAGGCAATTATGCTCATCCCTTGTTGTTTCATTTTTTTACAAGAAGAGAATTCGGATTTATTGGTTGAAGAGTTAAGAAATCCATGTGTCTTTTATATGTAATTTCATTGTAGATGTGAAAGAAATAAATATTGTACAATGATGTTTGTAATTATTTATTTGTAGCTCCGCAGTGGATGCTTGACATTTATTATTGTTATTATTGTCTTCATTAAGAGAGAGAACATGTATTATTTTGTTTCTATTACTCAAGGGTAATAGATATATGTATATGTATATGTATATATATAAAATAAAATAAAATGGATCTAAATTGCAGGCTTTGGTAATGTTTCTGAGTAATTAAAAAGTTGAGGCATTTCAACTTGGTATCAGAGCGAACCAGGTTTGAATACCTTGGCTCGTGGGAAGTGGTTTTTACCATAATGGGTTGGCTTCGCTTGGTGAGGATGTTTGCATGTAGAAGTAAAAGGTGTAAGACATTATGTGTTGCATTGTGTGAGCATGGGTGAGCTTCATGGATAATGCTTGTGGCCAGCTAATTTGCTTTGAGATCTCATTGGAAACGCATCTGATCAACGTGGTTTCTAGTGGGAGTTCCTTGGAAGTTCCAAGACAAGTGGTCATCCTTGTAGACTTGACTTGATTATGTTGTTTGTTACCTAAAATTTGTTTATGTTTTGTGTGATTATGTGTTAGGTTGGTTTCTTGATTTAGTAGGAAGAGTAAGTGCCTCAGAAAAGGGTTAGAGTTCGGTCGATTGATGTTTGATGTTGTTATTGAGATAATAAGAGTTGTAAGGGAGGTATTAACTTGCAGTGGGGGAGACGTTAAGTAGTGGTGGAAATGTGTGTTGACTTATGAGCCTTAAGTTGAATAAAAGTGTTTGTGGAACATGGAATATGAGAGTTGTATGGTTGAGATGAGATCTTAGAATGGTATGAGATTAGTTTGAGTTACATAGAATATTGTGAAAGGTTTGGAAAAGGGAGCGTAAGAAGTGTGTTTCATAATGATGAGAGTGGTGTTGGTATGATGTTAGCCGTAAGCTAGTAGTTGTATGTGTAAAGAAGTTGCGGTATTTGAGTATAGGGCCCATAAGTATGAAGAGATGCTAGAATTGGTTTTAGGAAGGAAGCATAGGTTGTGTTTTCAAGGAACGGGTGTAGTGCGAATGTTTGAGTGCCGAAATTTAAGTTTTATGGAGTAGTTAACTAAATGTTTAGTATTAAGGATTTGATGACAAATAGTCTCTATGGAATGGTTGAAGATGAGTAAGGTAGCAGGTTTGAGAAATATTTTGGCAAGGGTTTAGTGAGTGTTGGGTCTTCTATAAGTAGTGGTAAAGTTTGGGTGACGATTATCTCAAATTGATGGGAGCTTCCTGGGTTGGGGGTGAAACATTGTAAATTTCTTGGCCTTGTCCGTGTTTTGTACCTTGTGTGAATGACAAGTGGCGAAAAGGATTATGATGATTATGAATTGTGAGATGTGAAATGATGTGTGTGTTGACAATTGAACCGTGACAGTGGAAAATTGGTAATTTGGGTTAAGTTGCGTAGAGAAGATGGATTCTTGTAGTGAGACTTGAGGATTTGTCTGGGTTAGTCTGTTTTGGTTTGACTTGAAACCAGTGGTTTTAATGAATATTGTTTGAAGTTAATTGATACCTAATTATCTTGGGATTTGCTTTGTTTCAGATAAATAAAGATATGGTTGGGTAGTGCCTTAGGTAGTACTGGAAGACATTGGGTCTTACTTGTATACATATATGTACGTTGTTGATGTGAAGTTGTGAAACCACTCTAATTGAGTTAGAAATGTTTGAATGTAAATTGTTGTGAGTGCACTTCTGCCAATGTATATATCGATTGTTAGTGTTGATATTTGTAAGGATAGGGAGACTTCCAACTTATGGGAAGCAGCGTGTGCTATTGGATGCACTATAATTGTTTTTATTCGTTATTAACACAGTTTGTATGGAAATTGTGTTGTGATGTCACCGAATGGGTGGCGGAGGTTATTTGGTGATGATTGGAAGCCACCGGAAGAATGTTGAGATTGATGTGGAAAATGAAAATTTCATTTTCTTGTGTGTAGCTTGGGAAGGCTCAGTTGAACTAAATGTTAAAGACTTAATCTGAATATGTTAATGAATGATTTTCACTGTTCTACTTTTAAATGCTAAGTGGAATAAAGAATTGATAATGCCACTAATTGAGATACAATTGAGAATTGTGGTATTGGATCGTACAATGTAATGTGTCATTTGTTTTTGCTTGTTCTGACTTGATGTTTGGTTTAATAATGGTTTCCATTTCTATGAAATTGAGTTTTGGCCGTTCGATAGTCATTGTCCTTGTTGTTATTGGTTAGGGAGTTATTATGGACCTTGGGGATTATAAGTGGTTGATGTCGTTCCTTGCTCGTTGGATTCCGATGTGTGTGTTGATCGAACGGTATTTGTGATCTTTCCCTTATGATTCTTCTTGTTCAGGTGCCTTTGGAGCATTAAGGTATTGAACCGAAATTTGAGAATCTATCTTCAATGGAGCCTACCTTTTGGTTGGTAGTGATGTCTTGCCATTGGATCTAAGTAGCTTTCGTTTCGTCTCTTATTTCAAATTTGGGAATGCATTCCACGAGTGTTAAGTTAAGAATTGTGTTCCATCTGTGTCGGGTTGTCTATTGTTTTGGTTTCTCTAAATTTTGGGGATGAACTTTCTTAAGGTGGGTAGTTTGTAACACCCCAAAATTTTTCTCACCGCTCGAGCGTAAGAGTGGACGCTCAAGCGGCCTTGTGAGGCTTCCAGCACTTTTGCAATCTGTCTGAAATTCTGAGAGTTGTGAATTCCCGCTCGAGCGCAGGAGTGTTCGCTCGAGCGGTCGGCTTTGTTGGTCTGTTCGCTCGAGCGCAAGATTGGATGTTTGAGCGGTCTACCTGGTTGAGTCTGAATTTCTAGGACTAGTGGGATTGCTCTTGACCTTTTTATTATTGTATTTGGAACCTCCTTGTTTTATTTTGGGACATTGATCGAAGTGGTAACATGATGGTTGAGTAAGATTGGACCAAAAACTTTGACTCAGGAAATTTTCTTACAAACAGCCGTCACTCTTTTGCCCTTTTATTTTTTCACACTTTGAATTTGGGTGTGAGGCTGGAACCATTGGAAATCTGGTTTCCGGGGCTTCGATTTGGACACAAGAACTGTGATGCCCCCAAAATAATACAATAAAGATAAGTCATATGCGGAATAAATATGAGAAACAACATACTTTCATACATCAGAGTTTACTGTTTGACAACCAGTTAAATGCCATACAGGCTTACATCTTTCCAAGTCATTGCTTAGTTACACAAATTGAGCCTCGCTCATTACATCTTAAGCCCTCGGTTTTACGAATAACAAGCATATACACATAAGGCATAAATAAGAAGCTCTTGCTTCCCGAAAGTCTATCCATGCTATTGCCTTGGAGGAAACATGTCACATGTACCTGAAAATGATATTCCCGTATAAGGTGAGCCAACAGCCCAGTAGAGATAATCTAACACAATATATGAGGTTTAGCAAAGGTATAAATACCACATATATAAACAATACCGATACGGTTGCATTCACAAGGCCTGCATATTCATATGCCACTAAGACCAATCTTATTCCCTTTTCCTTCAATTCATTTCCAATTCATATATACACTACTCAATTCATGAGTTAGATTTGTTATCTTTCAACAACCAAAATGAGACTACAACTCAATGGTTTTCCATTTATGCAAAACACACATAAACACTTCAAACTTTGCCATTTTACAGATATTTCTTCCGAATGAATCGACACCCATTTATATATGAAATTTCAGGTCTTTCACCCAGGACACTTCGGCCAACTTGCTTTAAATGGAGTCCATCCCCTTTCTCCTCCAAACAAATATACATACGCAATGTATTTATAAACAAAATCACATATGGAGTACATCCCCTATCTTCTCCCAATAAACATACATACACAATGTATTTAAAAAAACATAATCACATATGGAATACATCCCCTATCTCATCCCAATAAGCATACGTATACAATGTATTTAAACACATTATCATACACAATGATCAATTGTAGCACATATTCAATGTGTTAATCCAACTGTCATATTCAATGACATAATTCAGTTGATTAGTTTCAATTTACCTAATCATCATGCAGTTCTACAACAATCATGGCTATCTTCCACCGATAGTCCAAAACAATTATCACTAAACTGGTAAATAAATCTATCAACAAATAAATTATTACATTTTCCATATGTGAGTGATTTATCAATCCAACTATACCATTCAATTACATTTCCACCCAATTTCATCATTTCCAATCCAATTATATATTCCCATAATTAATTTCATTACTTTGACAAACAATTCATTTAATCCCAATTAGGGCATTTTTTTTCCCTTTTTCTCAAATAACAACCCCCAGGCTCAATTTCATCAATTATACACAAATAACCCCATTTCAAAACCCCATATTCACAATAGAGTCCAAAATCGAGAAACCCCACTTTTCTAATTTCAAATCCAAATTTTAGATTTGTCCAAACCACAACCAAATCTCATCATCTATACACAATAGTAAATAACTAAGCTAAAAATCATATTAGAGTGTAGAAAATCCCTACCTCAAGCTAAGAAGAAGAAGCAAGCCAAAAATCCAAATTTTCGATTTGCCGGATTTTGATCTCCACTGATCAAAATGTTACTCTCACCAAACTCTTTACTATGATAACTCAAGAGCTGGCCAACTACAAGTAGAGAACCATGCATGCTGTGAATAGGGACATTTCTACCCAACCCATCTTGTGTAGCCTCAAACATACGGTAGTACCTTATTCATAATAACCAAGGATCCAATAAATAATTAAAACCTTCGCCACATTGCACATGCCAATGGGTTTCACGCTTCTCAATGACACGCAGGCAAGCGCGCAATGCCTCTACAGCTTGCTCTCGAACAGCTAGTGTTGGATCTCTCTATGCAACCCATATAGCATCCACAAATTTAGGTACATGTACATTGAAGACAGTTGAAGCATTTTCAGCCATTTCTTTCAAGATTAAGACAGCAGCAAAACGACGATACTCAACTCTTTCACCATGAAGCCACTCCAGTGCATTTTTCACATGCCATTCCATTTCATCTGCTATCATTGCCCCACTAAACCTGGCTAGATGGCCAAGAACGATGTGCATAGACGAGTTGTGTCTGTACAATGGAGTTGGGTACGAAAAACAGAGTGTGTAGAAATGAAGAACAGAGGATAGCAAAACCCAGAAAGATTTTGTCACGAGATTCATGGTCGAATGATCAAATCTGGAAATACAATCGAGACCAGGGTGCTTCGGTAGGATTGGAAGAATTTTTGGTTCCTTCATGCTGTCCATTGGTTTTCTTGTCAATTTCTCTGTTCCCTGCCCCAATTTCTACCTTAGAATCTGGTGCTAGCAGGGCCTCAAGAGGTAAAGCATCTTGCAGCCGTCAGCGGTGCTTCTGATCCCGATCTGAATGGTCACCAATCATCCAAATTAAGGTTGCTAGACGGCCTCTCAATGGCTAGTTTTCCATCCCTCCTTAATCTCTTAGGACTGGGTTCACGGTCGAACTTGGAACAGTGGCGTTTGGAGTCAGATTCTCGAGCCTCCCGTCGAGACATTTTTGAGTCGTTGAAGAAGGCTCAGAGAGAAAACTACTATGGCTGCTACTTTCCTTGGTCTCTCTTTGGAGATAACCCACAGAGAGAGAGAGAGAGAGAGAACAAATATATATATATATATATATATACATATTGTATTACCTGTAAAGCCACACACATTGAGCACAAATAAAATAATAATAAAAGAATCCTCCTAGTCTAAATTCTAAAGGCTTAGCAGAATAAAAGTCCTCCTTGAAAGGATTCCTCATATCAGAAAATAGTTTTATCAGAAAATAGTTGGCTTTTCCTTGGCTTTTCGCTGGACGAATGTGGAAAAAAATGTTTTTGGGTGTCCACACAGTCCCGCCATATAACAGTCAGCAAAAGTAGAAAAACAGATGGTTTTGAAAATGTTTTTGGATGCCCACTTCCTGCCATATAATAGCTGGAAAATGTAGGGATGGTTTTTAAAGTTGAAAATGGTTTTTGGGAGTTCACTTTCCACCATATAATAGCCAGCAAAGGTGGAAGGTGTTATGAGTTAGGTGCCCGCTATCCCGCCGTATCAAGTCGGCAAAAGGTGGAATGTGTTGAGAAATGTGTTGAGTCGATGATAATATGTGTGAATTGTGATGAACTTATGAAATTACAATTTGATGTGCACTTTGTTACGAAAGGGGAATGCATATAGAAATTATTTGAAAAGAATGGTTAATGAAATACTAATGGCATAAGGGGTTGGTGATAATGAACTCACTGGGTTGTTTGTATCTATAAGGAAAGATTAACACTTTTGTTTTTGTAATTAATTGAAAAATTGAATTAAATGGGTTTACTATTCTTGTGTTATGTTGAATTATAAATGATAAAGCAAATGTGGATGTGATGTAATTGTTAGACAAGTAGGAGTCGAGTGTAGGAGAATTGTTATTGAATATAAAGGAGATTTGAACTTCTACGTTATGGAGTTGTAGCAATAATGAATAGACAAGTGAGGATAGAGTGTGCGAGGGTTATTTTTAGAGTATTAAGGGAACTTAAACTTTGAGGTTATGGAGTTATAATAATTGTGAATAATAAAAAGGTAAATAGAAATGAAATGAGGAATACTTCGAAATTGGGTTAATGAATATAAAATGATGGTGCTCCGTAAACATATTTATTTTCAAAAAGGGTTTATGGTTTTCTGACAATGAGGGATAATTTTTATGACTAAGAGTTTTCTTTAAATGTTCAAATACATTTTGAGACAAAGGTACTCTACATATAATATTTTATAATTACTGAACGTCACCTTACTATATGGTATCACCCTGCATGCATGATCGTTTCTATCTGTGTGTTAGTTATTGTTGTAGAACTATGAGATTCTTACTGGGCAATTATGCTCATCCCTTGTTGTTTCATTTTTTTTACAAGAAGAGAATTCGAATTTATTGGTTGGAGAGTTAAGAAGTCCATGTGTCTTTTATATGTAATTTCATTATAGATGTGAAAGAAATAAATATTGTACAATGATATTTGTAATTATTTATTTGTATCTCCGCAATGGATGCTTGACATTTATTATTGTTATTGTTGTATTGATTGAGAGAGAGAACATGTATTATTTTGTTTCTATTACTCAAGGGTAATAGATATTTGTATATATAAAAAATAAAAATAAAAAAATGAACCTAAATTGTAGGCTTTGGTAATGTTTCCGAGTAATTAAAAAGTTGGTGCATTTCAAGCCGCAGTCCTAGTCATGGGACAAAGTGGAGAGGAGGCCACTTTGGAAACTTCTGTAGCTTGGGGTCGTGGTAGACCTTGTAAGAACCAAAGGAGATGGGCAAGACTGTTGTCTCAACCAATAATTGCACCAATGGGATCATCCAGCCCACCGGGACTTGGGGCGATCGAGTGCTCTCAGGAGAAGCAATCATTGGAATCCTTACTAGTTAAGACATTCGAACTAGGGCAAGGTCATGGTAGACTTGTGTGTAGAAAATTAATGAAGTTATGGATTTTTTAGGTTTATACTGGTTTATAAGGTGGGTAATTCAATGAAAGGAGACACAAAAGTTAAAGGTTGTTTATGCCATGAACTAGCGTAATGAACTGTAATTTGGGTTGATATAGGATATTGGATGATGATATTTTTGTGAAGTATTTATTGCCTTTGGTTCCCCCTGAAAATCCATGAAAGCTTTTGATTTTTTTTTACAAATCGCCAATCTGCCCGAACTACGATATCAAAACCGCCATTAGTTTTTAACCAAACCGCCGGTTTTTGATAAACAAAACAACAATTTCTAATGTCAATTTTTTCAATCTGCCACCTGTCGCGCGGTTTTTATTTTACCCCTAAACCGCACCAACCCGCATTGTGCACACCCCTAGCAGCACTAGTATTTAGTAGATTTTGTAAAATATTACGATTTTACTGACAATTTACGATCAATACTAGTACTTGATTACGATCTAGTAACAAATCTTGGATATATAAATGATGATAAACACTCAAAAAAAAGGAAAAACATATAACTTCTTATAATTTTAAGTTGTTTTGATTTTAGGGCCATTATGCTTCCAAAAGAGAAACAATATCTAAAGATTTTGACAATTATCTGAATGTAGTTGGTGTTGGGCTCTAACGTTGGCAAGTTTCCAGTTTACAGAGGTGGTTAACCTCAACCTTTCCTTCCTTAGACTAGGCTCAACACAAGTTTGAGAGTAAAATTACAAATTAAATGGTGGATTAACAGATTAGCAGATTGACAAATCGCGATCTAGGCGGTTTTGGACGGATTGATGGATTAAACAATATTCCAACCAATTATTAAACATTTACATAATATATAACACAAATTTACATAATATTTTTTTTGTTTATAACTCAAATTAATTTTACATAATATGTTTGATATATTTTAGTACTAATTTGTAACAAATTTCACATCTTAAATCCCTCTCATACTCTTTTTTACTTTGATATTTCATTGGAATTAAATTATATATATATATATATATATATATATATATGTATGTATTAACTATAGCGGAGCGGTTTAAAAGGCGGATCATAAATTTTAAAATTTAATCCGCGATTAGTGGATAGAACGGTGTGGATTGATACGGATCGTTGCGATTTTAGTGGATTGAGCAGTATTTTGCGTAGCCATAGTTGTAGTAAATATTATACATAGGCATGCATGGGTTGTAGAGTCCATAGGGACGATGTATGTATGTATACATATTGGGTTGTTTTTAAAAGTAAGTTAAAAATTGGTTTTCTGACTTCTTCTTTTTTAACTTTATTTTTAAAAAAACATGTAAAAATGTTGAGAAGTGATGTGACCTAAAAAAATTGGCTTTTATAACAATTCTGCATTTTTTTTTCTTTTTTTAAACGAAATGCTAATACCTACACATACAAGTCCCACATGGATAGAAGGTGAAGTTAAAAGAGTAATGTTAGATAATCCGAATTTTTGATGGAAACTTGGCCCAAATGATGTGGCTTGCTAATGTGGCAGTGATGTGTATTTTAATATTATTATTATTATTTTCTTTATTTTATATTTTTTACATATATATATTTTTTATTTTTGTGATACCATCCGTAGTTTTTTTTTTTTTTTTGACTATTTACGATAAATACTAGTACTTGATTACGATCTTATAACAGATCTTGGATATAGAAATGATGATAAATACTCATAAAAAGGAGAAACTTATAACTTTTTATAATTTTAAGTTGTTTTGAGTTTAGGATCACTTTGCTTCTAGAATAAAAATAGTATTTAAAGATTTTAACGTTGCCTGAATGTAGTTGGCGTAGGGCTCTCACGTTGGCAAGTTTCCTGCTTACAGAAGTGGTTAATCTCAACTTTTCCTTCCTTAGAACCTATTAAATTAATTCTTGTTCAAATTTACATATATCTGTTAAAATTGTTCTCTTGTCTGTTCAAATTTTTTTATCTACATGTTCAATTTTTATCGATTATTTTTTCATCTGTTACAATTTTTTCCTATCTGTTCATTATTAGTTTAATTTTACAGAACCTATTTTATTTGTACAATTTTTATTTGTCAAAATTGATTTGAAAACAAGAACTAAATTCATATATATATATATATATATATATATATTTAATTTCACAAATTCACTTACCATTCATATATGTATATATATATATAGATTCATATATATATACACACACAGATTCCTATGAGAAAAAAATTTTAACTGTTTGGAAAGTTAAATTTGGGCTAAAATAATCAATAAATACATAATAGATTAAAATAATCAATAAGACAAAATGTCACATTTAAACCATAATTATTTCGCTTTTTCTCTCACAATCATCAAATCAACTACCAAAAAAAAAATTATCATCTCAATCCAACTTTTTTAACTAGACTAAAATAATCAAAAAAATTAACTAAGATAACCTATTCCCAATACATTTTTAGACATAGAAATGTGAGATTACTAGAAAAGTAGTAGATCATACTCCTTGATTTAAGAAACTCATACCACATGAAATGATAAATCAAGAATTTTATTTTTGGAAAGGTAGAAATAATTTTTTAAAATTTAAAAATAATTTTTTGACATTTATTTTTGACAAACCAGTTTATATTTTATCAAATTAACGACTTTGTCCTTGAAATGGAACACTTTTTCGTTTGCAAAAGAAATGAGATCTTTAATTATTCTTATTTGGAACGAGATTCAAAATTCGGAATCAAATATATCACAATTGAATGGCCAGAAACTAAAATAACACAAGTTCCTTGACATGGAGCATTTTCTATTTGCAAAGAAAACGATATCTTTAATTATTCTTATTTAAAATAATATTTAAAATTCAAAATTAAATATATCGCAATTTTTAATCAGGGACCAAGCCCCAAACTAAGGGATCAATAGTGTAATTCGCCCTATAAATAAAGATGAAGTTAACCGTTTACTTTTTAAAAAACAAATGTGTTCTTGTTACAAAGTTATAGATGTCCAATCAATTTGATTTTTTACATAGATGATCTAATTAATAAACCCTATAACTTGAACTATTCAAATTATCAAAAAGGACACTGAAAATACCTCTATTGGAGTACCACAAGAAATTGCTGTGAGTTATTCATATTTGATCATGGGTTATATGTAACGCCCTCAAAATAAACCCATAAAGCATACAATCTTGACATGCTTAGACATAAGAAAATAAGGCATAGTTTCATTCATCAGAGTATTCATTACAAAAGTATTACATGTTGACATCAAAAGTAAATGCCTCACAGGCTTACAACTTTCCAAGCCAACACTTGGTTACTAAAAGAGAGTACTAACTCAAAATACAAAATAAGCCATTGGCTTGATTTACATTTAATACACAAAATAATCACAAAAATAAACAAGAGAGTCTTCAACTCCCACAACCATCCAAGCTAAGACCTCGGAGGCGGCATAATACCTGAACCTGAAAATGATGTCCCATATAGGGTAAGCCAACGCCCAGTAGAGATATGCTAAACATAATATGAGCAATAACTAAAACATTAGCATTCGATAAATGTTTAACTCATATACGCCAACTTATAACACATTTCAATTCCATGACCAATATGTCCATGTTTCATTTCATTTTCCATTACTTGTCCAATTCTCAATTCATAACTGTGGCTTAGAACCTGGCCACACAATTTGGTTGAGATTACATCTCATATCAACAACACTTCCATTTCAAATGAGATAACAACTCATATTAAACACTTCCATACTTCATATATGATACACAGATTTGCTGTATCAATCTCAAATAAAACACTTCCATACTTCATATAGCGATCCCGGTTGTCCCTTTACTGTTCTGTTGTATTCCGAACTCGGTTCCGTGGAGTTGGTAGTTGTATCTATCTTATTACTATCCTTTAAATCCATTTGTTTGAGTTTTAGGATGTGTTGGGCTTATGTTGAACAAGTGGGTTAAGCTTTGGTCTAAATCCTTGTTGCCCAAATTTTTGGTGTTACGCTCGAGCTGGTCATTCTGCGCTTGAGCGGAGTTTGGTTTCTAGTTTACCGCTCGAGCGGGTGTTCTGACGCTCGAGCGGAGATTGCACACTCCCAGTATTTCGTGTCCCTGCAAAACTTCTGCAGATGTGTTTTCTACGCTCGAGCGGGTTTCTTGCGCTCGAGCGGGTAGCGCTTGAGCGGGATCTTTGACGCTCGAGCGGGTGTAGACATCCCCGAACGCCCCGAGAGGGTGAGCTCCCGTTCTGTTCATTTGGGGTCACTACAGCTCGGACTCGATTATTGTCACGGTTCTTAATCTTGAACCAAAGAGTCCAAATCCGGCAAATCGTTTTGAGAAACAAATTTTTGAAAAGAAGTGCCAAACATGGACTGCTTTGCCAGATACAGAGTCGCCACCTAAATATTTTTTAATGGGGAAATTTAGGAAACCCTGACTCGGTGCCGAAGGCCACATGTCCGTCATTACCGGAGTTGTCTCGGCTCGGGAGCTTGGGTACGATCGGGGAAGGTCAGCTATGAGCACCCCCTTTCGCCCGGTCCGAAGACCGGCCTCTACTAACCATGATATCTGATTTTGAAACCGTTATGTGTTCTTATTCCAATTATTAGCCTAGAATTACTATGTTATGCGCGCAACAAACAAGTATAGACTAGATTGCCTAATTTGGAAACAAGCATTGCATATCCGTTTGTTTTGAAAAGAGCTTTGGAATTTGCTACTCTCAAGTAGGCTAAAACACGGATTTCAACGAGTTTTTCCAACTCAAACAATCCAACCTTCACCCACAGGCAATCAAACAGTTTATCACATAAGCATCTAACCACATGGTAAACATACTGTCATGGTAGCATTCACACGCATGCGATATGCCAAAGCATTAAAATACTTACATAGTACTCCGTGCCAAAACAAAGAACTCGTTAGCAAACATGCATGATCCAAGTCCATGTTAAGTGCCTAATGCATCGCATACAAAATGTTGCTAGAATAGGCTCGGCTAACCTAATCATGGCATGTGAAATGCGATCAATTGATGCACGTATTCAATTTTGAATTTGAAGTACAAATGCAGTTAGCGTGATGTACCGAGCCTGATGCATGTAATACAAATGCATGAATGCACGCATGCATAGCATAAGGTATGCTAAATTAAACGTGCCCTAATACTAACCATCAAAGTAAGTAAGTAAAAGGGAAGAAAGAAGTGGGGATTGGAAGACATACACACCACTCACACACACTTATTACAGATTTGCCCTCACTCGGAGGGACCAAATAAATATTACAAATTAATTAACTACACAAGCTAATTAAATATTACAAATTAATTAATTAATTAACAAATTAACTAATCTAGGGAAAAGCAGTAAATCGCCTCGGGAGGAGAGCCAGATGCAATGTGCGCTCGGTCCTGCTCGGAAATGCACCGCCATGCATAGGCTGCCTCTGTTTTCCTTCCTCTGCTCCTCTAGAGGCTACCAAAACCTCAGGACTGCTTCCTTGGACAATGGGGATCACCACCGGCTGAATGGAATTGCCACCGGCAGTGTGGTGTTGTCACCGGCACAAACAAAAGCTATCGGCTGGTGATTTACTGTCGGTCGGCAATATATACTGCCGGTCGGCAAAGAAAGTCTGCAGAACCTGCAACTCACAGCAACAGAGGGCAAGACAAAGCATGGCAGCACAATTCAAGGCATATATGCACCAACCATGTCCCTTATCATGGTAATGACTCAAAGGGGCATGTGCCTCGATTCTCGGACCACCAATCACGCATTTCCATGCATGATGGCCCAAGGAATCAAGTATGCAACTTTCATGTCAAATGAAATGCAAACCAATCAAACAAACTAAGGCCCAATTCCTATCATCAAGTCAAGGAACAAGGCATGCATGCAAGATACAATGCAACCTAGGCATGCAAGCTAAGGATGCAACATGGCATGGCAACAAACTTATGCAAGCACACAAGCAAACATGGGGCCATGCAAATGGATGCAAAGATGGACTTATACATGATTTAGGCAACTCTAAATAGGCCTAAAACAGTAGCCAAAGTGACCAAAATAAGGGACCAAATGCACATACACGCGTGCACATGTTAAGGCCAACACTTAGGCACAAATTGGACAACTCTCAAACACGTTTGAAAGAAGGTAATCATGGACATATAGCATGCAACATAAGCATTAAAAATCATGTTAAAACATGGTACCAAACCAAGCAATAAATCAAGCCAAGCATGCAACAAATGGCCTAAGTGCTCAATGCAAACCAATGGCGTATTGAACTACACTTAGCAAGACCAAGCATGGTATGAACTTATTGACCAAAAAAACAGAATTTTAGCACATAAAATAAAGCCCAAAAGACCACTTAGATGGCATCTAAATGGCTCAAATTCAAAGGCATGCACAAGTGCCAAAACATAGAGCATGCAAGACAAGCTTTCAAAGCATTAAAGAGACAACTAAAGCAAGCATACAAGCATACTATAAGGTCTGAAATGACATGGTGGATGGTTCCAAACCACTAAATCAATGCAAAAATGTCATGCTATACATTCACATGCTTAAGGCCAACAAGCCAAAATACAAAGGGGCTATATGATGAGTGCCAAATATGACCCAAACAACCTAGGACAGATCTAGAACATGGCAAAATATGCACAAAATCTTCACAAGACTAAGCCTAAAACATGCTCTAACAAGGGCTAACAACCTAAGGCACATTGAGGCAATATTATGGCATTACATGGTAGGTATGCTAAGCATGCATGGTGTACCAAAACCAACAAAAAACAGAGGTATAATACAACATATTAAGCATGGAAAGCAGCCAAGACATGGTCAATACACACTCTAACATGGTGCTCCCTCAAGAGGCCAAAAATGGTCCATTTCAAGGACAACAAGGAGAGGGGGTGGCCCTCTCCTTTTGGAGACTTCAAGGCACCATCTCCACCACTGAAATCCCTCAAGATTTCAGTGGTGAAGAGACCCAAACACCAAAGTCTCGAAACTAGCACAAAATAGCACAAAATGAGGCCTTTCAAGGCCTAAGAGGGATCAAACACCCTCAAACCACAAAACACCCTTAATAAACAATCAAGAGGGTCTAAAAACAGAACTTTTTTGTATTATACACTAAGCTCAAAAACGATTTTAAGACAGGTAAAAATACAATGCAAGATTGGGGTAAAAAGGGATAAGATTCTCACCCTTGAAGACCTCTTCAACAATGATGCTCCAATGGCCCTCCTTGGCTTGAATCCAACACCAAACACCAAAATCAGCCCCTTAGAACCTCAGGAGCCAAAGAAAGGTGAAACACTATGTGTTTGTGTGCAATAGTAAGACACAAACACACTTTAACACACACAAGAGGGAAAAAGAGAGAGATAATGTGTATCAAACCCTAACCCTAGAACTCAAACCCTAAAAATGGCTGTCTAAACTCTCTAAAATATCTCAAGTGTCTAACCCTTGCAACAAGAGAGAGCCCCTCTCTTTATAGAACTTCTTGTCTTGTAAAGCTTACAAGACAAGCTTCATAAGAGGGAGATCCCTCCATACACGTGTATGGAGAAGAGCAAAAAGCAAGACAGCTGTCTTAAAATATCTGCAAAAGCAGATGCACAGTAGTCGGCCGGCCAAAAAGGCCATCTTGGCAAAAAAGAGTGCCGACCGGCACTAAATAGTGCTGACCGGCAACAAATAGTGCCGGCCGGATATACATTGCCGGTGGCAGCAAAAACCAGCCGGTGGCCTCTAGCCACTGCCGGTGATGTGTGGGGATGCCTCACAAAGCATTCCCTGCCCCTCCAAGGCAAAACACAAGTGTTTGGTGCAAAACCAGACACTAAACGGTCGAGTTCGGAGATCCTGAGGCAAGGCGCGCGAGCCGAGACCTCCGGGAACTCCAAACGAACACAAACATGGATAATCACCGAGTGTTCAAACGGCGACGTCCAAGTCTTGAGGACGGTCAAAAATGGGGTGTCTATAGTTGCCCCTCTTTGACAGAACTCGAAAGTCATGACAAGACGGGAGTGAATGTCAAAACCCAGAGACGACCCATTTTTGACAACGCCGAAGACTCAAACAAACATGCAAGACAAACAAGGTATGCACCCGAAGGCAGGGGCAAAATGCAAGACAATGCACAGAGCCGGACATAACTTATGATCATGCAAAGAAAGCTGTAACGAAGCACACATGCGACAGTTTTAAGCCAGCATACACCAAACTACACTACAATGCAGAAAGGATGTAAGAGAATTATGCAATTCTCAATACGTCTCACTCGGAAGATACAATACATGTGCGGCTCGTCTGGTTGCACCAGCCTCAAATGAACCGTACATACAATATCGTGCCTGAAAAGAAAACAAACTTAACAGGTACAATATCGTTAACAACATGCATAGTAGTGCACTCGAAATGCGTGACAGCACAAAGCAAGTGGGGAGCATAACAATGCTGTGAAAGTACAAATATGAAAGTGGAGCATGCGGTCTACGCAATCAAAACATGCGGTCTACGCAGGTAATGAATCGAACAAACATGCGGTCTACGCAATCAAAACACGCGGTCTACGCAGGTAATGAAATTAAATGATCATGCGGTCTACGCAAGTAATGAAATTAAATAATCATGCGGTCTACGCAATCAAAACATGCGGTCTACGCAGGTAATGAACTTGAACAATTATGCGGTCTACGCAAGTAATGAAATTGAACAATAATGCGGTCTACGCAAATAATAAAATTGAACAATTATGCGGTCTACGCAAGCAATACATGCGGTCTACGCAGGTAAAGAAATTGAACAATAATGCGGTCTACGCAAATAATAAAATTGAACAATTATGCGGTCTACGCAAGCAATACATGCGGTCACGCAGGTAAAGAAATTGAACAATAATGCGGTCTACGCAAATAATAAAATTGAACAATTATGCGGTCTACGCAAGCAATACATGCGGTCTACGCAGGTAAAGAAATTGAACAATAATGCGGTCTACGCAAATAATAAAATTGAACAATTATGCGGTCTACGCAAGCAATACATGCGGTCACGCAGGTAAAGAAATTGAACAATAATGCGGTCTACGCAAATAATAAAATTGAACAATTATGCGGTCTACGCAAGCAATACATGCGGTCTACGCAGGTAAAGAAATTGAACAATAATGCAGTCTACGCAAGTAATAAAATTGAACAATTATGCAGTCTACGCAAGCAATACATGCGGTCTACACAGGTAAAGAAATTGAACAATAATGCGGTCTACGCAAGTAATAAAATTGAACAATTATGCGGTCTACGCAAGCAATACATGCAGTCTACGCAGGTAAAGAAATTGAACAATAATACGGTCTACGCAAGTAATAAAATTGAACAATTATGCGGTCTACGCAAGCAATACATGCGGTCTACGTAGGTAAAGAAATTGAACAATAATGCGGTCTACGCAAATAATAAAATTGAACAATTATGCGGTCTACGCAAGCAATACATGCGGTCTACGCAGGTAAAGAAATTGAACAATAATGCAGTCTACGCAAATAATAAAATTGAACAATTATGCGGTCTACACAAGCAATACATGCGGTCTACGCAGGTAAAGAAATTGAACAATAATGCGGTCTACGCAAGTAATAAAATTGATTACAAACATGCGGTCTACGCAGGCAAAGTAATTAACATGCGGTCTACGCAAGTAATGAAATAGATTACAAACATGCGGTCTACGCAGGTAATGTAATTAATATGCGGTCTACGCAAATAAAGGAATAGATTACGAACATGCGGTCTACGCAGGTAATGTAATTAATATGCGGTCTACGCAAATAAAGGAATGGATTACAAACATGCGGTCTACGCAGGTAATGTAATTAATATGCGGTCTACGCAAGTAATGAAATTAATATGCAAATAGGGCACGCATGCCAATGCAAATGAGGTACGCGTGCCAATGTGAATGGGGCACGCGTGCCAATGCGAATGGGGCACGCGTGCCAATGCGAATGGGGCACGCGTGCCAATGCGAATGGGGCACGCGTGCCAATGCGAATGAGGCACACGTGCCAATGCTAACGAGGCACGCATGCCAACGCTAATGAGGCACACATGCCAGCGAAAAATGTGACACGCATGCCGATGCAAACGAAGCATGATGCAAGACAATACAAATGAGACACGCGTGCCTCATAAGATGCAAAATGATGCAAGTGTGACACGTATGCCACACGGAATGCAAAATGAAACAAATGAGACACGCGTGCCTCATAAGATGCAAAATGATGCAAGTGTGACACGTATGCCACACGGAATGCAAAATGAAACAAAATAAGACACGCGTGCCTCATAAGATGCAAAATGATGCAAGTGTGACACGTATGCCACACGGAATGCAAAATGAAACAAAATGAGACACGCGTGCCTCGTAAGATGCAAAATGATGCAAGTGTGACACGTATGCCACACGGAATGCAAAATGAAACAAAATGAGACACGCGTGCCTCATAAGATGCAAAAATGATGCAAGTGTGACACGTATGCCACACGGAATGCAAAATGAAACAAAATGAGACACGCGTGCCTCATAAGATGCAAAATGATGCAAGTGTGACACGTATGCCACACGGAATGTAAAACGATGCTAAGTGTGACACGCATGCCACACCGAAATGTAAAATGATGCCAAGTGTGACACGCGTGCCACACGGAATGTAAATAGACTTAAATGCGTAACAACGCACGTGTTTCAGAATGCACGACAATGCAGGAAATAAAAATGCAATGACAATGCATGAGAGATGTGCATGACAATGCAAGGGGGCGCGTGTTACAACGCATGTAGTATGTGTATAACAATGCAACTGTGAGGCGCATGACAGCGCGATGTAATGCACCGAAATAGTGCGATGAACGCGTGCGACGCACATGGGGCAACTTTTGAATTTAAAAGGATACAAAAAGGATACACCTTGCACAAATTCGAGTGCCACGCACAGAAGACACGACCCGAGGTCACAACGGAGGCCGGTTGAGCGTCGGAGATGCACTTTCTTGCACTTTCTTGAGCTATGAAGACCACAAACTACTCATATGGCCTAAACAAGGCTGTGGGAACACCACCGGCCGAAAGGGGAGGCCACCGGCTATCCACCGGCTGCAGAATAACTCCATCGGCACAATATACTGCCGACCGGCACAAAATGTTGTCGACCGGCAAACAGTTGCTGAGTCGAGGCAGTTTCGACCATTCACCTCGGGTGTTTTAAAATAGGGTTTCAAACCCTATTTTCTTATTTCCTCCACCGCCGAAAACTCAAACCCTCTCTCTCTAGAGTGTTTCTCTCTCCTCTTTCGCCCGTTTCTTCGCATTCTATGCCTGTTTCGTTGTCGGATTCGCGATTTCCTTCGCGTTTCGGACATTTTCAACCGAACACATCTTCGTTTCGGTGCTTCGTTTGGCGTTCCCGCCTTTTTGGAGTTTGTTCCCCTTGCTTTTCTCTTGATTTCCGTGCCCTTTCACATCCCGGCCCTTCCGGTCATTTTCGGCCTTCTCGGGAGTTGACCTTTCGGTTGACTCTTCGTATTCTAGCCCGGTTTTCCTTCCTCCGGCTATTTTCTCATCATTCTCGACATGGCGGACGACATTCCACGTGGTGGGACTCCCCTGGACCACGAGATGGATCCCGAGGTCGAGCTCTTGCCCTTGCGCGAGCGGCCGTTCGACCCGGCGACCTACCGGCCGGCGACCCATGTTCTGCCCCCCGACAGACTCCGCCAGTTTCGGAGCTTCGAGAGGCACGTGCCACCCGAGCTATTGCTGCGCGAGCCTACCTCCCACCTGTCCTTCGGCGTTTCCGAGGTAACTCCCTTTCCTCTACTTTACTTTCTGCAATGTAGGGCACAAAACTGTCGTAGCTTATTTATGCTCTTTAACTGCTTTAGTTCGATGTGCTATACACCGTAGTTGACTGTAAACATACACACAACTCATATCTGCTTGAAACTAACACATGCACGCACACTGCACTGGCCCTGAATCACCCAAACACACTGCGCACACTGTATTTCACTGAAGACACACCGATACCCGATAGCTGTTCAAATCTGAACGTATGCACACATGCTACACTGTACTGAACCATCCGAACACGCTGACGCATCACACGCTGTAGTTCACTGTAAGCACACCGGCACCCGGTATTTGTCAAAATCTGTTAAACCTGCATGCATGCCACATCTGTATGCCTCTTAAAACTGTATTTTGAATGTTGTCTTGCAATTGTTATTTTCTGTTTACAGGAGGATTCCCATACCATCCGCGGGTATGGGAACACTGGCGCTCGGGAGTGGTATGACGAGCTCCCTGACGCGGTCCGTCGCATAGTGGACCGGGCGGGCTTCGGCGCCTTCTGCCGAGGGCTCTCGCGACTCACTACTTGCAGACCTCTACTCGCCGCTCTGGCGGAGAGGTGGTGGGACACCACCGATTCATTTCACTTCTCCACAGCAGGGGACATGACGATGACCCCTTACAACTTCTCGATGCTCACAGGCATCGGGGTAGGGGTGATCCGATCCCGTTTGATATTGATATGGACGAGTGGACCGCCGCTCAGGTCTATCTGCTGGGGGAGGCCCCACCTCTCGCTCGCCCAGGTTTTGTGCGGTACTCCTGGTTCGAGGTACAGTTTAGGGTCCAGCCCACTCTCGGTGATGCAGACCCGATGACTCCAGAGGCCGAGGAGAGGTACGCCCGCGGCTTCCTCATGTTCTTATTCGGGACGACCATCTTCGCCGACCGGGCGAACACCGTGCCTCTCTGTCTTCTCAGCGCACTGGTGGACGTCCGGGACATTTTGCATTACGACTGGGGTGGCGCCGCTCTAGCCACTCTCTACGGGTACATGAGCTCGGCTTCGCGCGGCAACGGCCAATTGCTCGGAGGCTACTGGCGGGCTTGGGAGGTACATTTCTTCTCCACTTTTCAATTCTGCTTTATATTTTCTGTACTCTGTACACTGCACACACTGTAGTCTACTTCATACTTCCTGTATACTGTACGCACGGCACACATATACATTCTGCTTTACACTGACTGTACACTGTACACAATACACTGCACAACACGCGGCTTTGTCATTTCTGCTTTTATTCTGTATTCTGCTTTATCTGATAAATGTACTGGTGTTTACCTTGCAGTTGTGGGTTTACGCCTACTTTCCTAGGCTCGCTCCCGTACCGGTCACAGAGACTCCTCTGGTTGTCCCCTTTTCACGTCGCTTTGACGGGAGATGCACCCGGAGGCCACGAAAGACATTCGGCTTTTTCCGCCGATACTTCGACACCATTACCCCCGCCGAGGTATGTTTTGCTTGCAGTTTATTTAAGCTTCGCCTTTCCACTGCATATTTCAAAGACAGTAGATAACAAACTGTATGTCATTTTCAGATCACTTGGCAGCCGTGGGCTCCATTGCCGACGGCGACGCGGGATCAGTTTGCCGGTGCCGATGAGACCTCACGTTTTCGGATCTTGCTAGAGGGCCCGGTCTGTCGGGCTTGGTACCTAGGTGAGCGTTTCTTACGCCAGACCCTAGGGTTACCTGAGCAGATAGTCCCGGTTCACCCTCCTGCGGATATGAGGGAGACCGAGGGGCTCACGACCGAGCAGATGGACGATTTCACTATTGGCTGGAAGGAGGCCCGCTTCAGAGGCACCGGCGACTACCGAGAGTACGTGCAGACGTACCTGATGTGACCTCTGAGTGGGGGCCGTCGAGCGGAGACGGCCAGGCCTGCGGCGCCAGCGGCTGGGGCAGGAGTAGGAGCTGGAACGGGAGCTTCGAGGAGGGCTCGAGTCCGTGGCAGGGACGGAGCTCAAGGAGGACGGGGGGCTGGTTGGCCCGCCCTGCCTGCTGTACTAACTTTCCGAGAGCAGGGTGGGGTGACCTATCAGATCCCCTTCGCCCCTCCGCCAGCTGATCACGAGTTCGTCGGTGTCCCCGACTTACCTCCGGTATGTATTACTGCATTTTTGTACCGTCGTTTCATTTCAGTTTATTTGATATTCCACAGAATACTGATGCATCTGATATTTTTGCAGGCTTCTTCTGCGTACACCCGGCAGTCATTGGAGATGAATGCCTCCATGATGGGTATGCTCCAGTGGACTTTTGATCTTCTAGCCCTCTACAGCATTCCGGTATGTTCTCCTGACACTGGCCTCAAACCATTCACATACTGCTTCACATAATCTGATGCACGGCACAACACCTGATACACTGATCTCACAGCATCTAACACACTGCATACACTGCATTCCGCACTGTTAAACTGTTCACGGCATTCATACACTGTACTCATATACTGCATTTTGCACTGTTAAACTGCCCACGGCATACACACACTGTACTCATACGCTGCATTCTGCACCGTTAAACTGTCCACAGTATACTGATGCATTTCCCTTTTGTGTGCCTTTTCAGCCTCCTTTCCAGATTCCTATGGCAAGAGGTGCTTCAGCTGGACCTTCCATCCCTGCCCGATGGAGAGATGAGGAGGGCCGAGTATTCCCCCGCTCCAAGGCGGGGCGCGCTCATGTCTGGAGCAGCTCGCGAGCTCCAGTCCCGGATGATAATGATGACGAGGAGTCAGAGGCCGAGGCAGAGGCGGAGTCCGAGTCATCGGAGGAGGAGACCGGAGGCGGTTCTAGCTCGGGCTCTGATGACGATGCTGATGATGCTCCTGGACCCTCGTCCAGGAAGAGAACCAGGACAGATTGATGGCCCCTGGAGTCGCTGGACATAGATTTTTGTTGTTTTTCTTCTTTCTTGTACTTTTTCTTTTTGTTGGTAGTTAGATTACCTTGTACTGCCGCAGGCAGATTTTGTTTTCCTCAAAACTTTGTACTTGAAAAAGATTATGAAATGAACAGATTTTTGCTTAAAAAGTGTTACATTTGCATATCTCATGCATTGCATCGCATTCCATCATGTTACACCTCAATGTAAATGAAATTGATTGGTTGTCTGAAAATTGAACACTTGCACTGTGATAATCAGATAACTAAACAGCCAACAGCAAAATAACCCAAGCAACCCACTGCCTGATTCTGGACACACAGCCCTTACTCTATTGGGGATTAATCTGCATACAGCCCGTGACAAAGCATTTGGTTCATTCTGCACACAGCAAACTTGAGTGAATGGCCCAATCCGACAAGACGGAGCTCAAAGATGGAACCGGTTGGAGTTGAAACACGCTCAAATATAGAGAATGGCACCGCATTCTGGGTATAAGCAATTCTGAAATTAAATGAGGGTTTTTCAAACCGGGGTATCGAGCCTACAACTGAACACAGCGGGAAGGACTCAAATATAGGTACACGACCTAAACACCACGAGACACGCTCGGAAGAAACCTAAAGCAAAGGTTGAGGTAAACAAAACAAAAGACACGACACACAGGCGTGTTGAACGAAGACGGGGGACCTCAGATCACGAGGAGCCAGTTTCTCTGGGTATTGTTTCCCACCCTGCCTGATTTGTGATTCTCACATCACTCTGGCACTCAAACTCGGTTTTTCTCTCAAAACCCTTCTCCTCACTTTTCTCTCCACTTACACCTCTCTATTCTTCATTCTCTCATTTTTCATCCCTCCCCGGGGTGATTGATGGATAAATAGAAAGGTGTGGGTTCATGCTCAACACCGTTAGCTCACAGCTATTTCTTCTGGCGAGTAGAGTGCTCTTCTGGCAAGTACGTTGACGACGGGGGGGAGACAGAATGCCTGGCTCAACTGTGCCCCTAGTTCATCATTTTAACCATTCTTTTCGTTTTTGCTTTCTACTAAAACAGTTTTGATCAAGATGAGAGTCGGATCAACGTACTTGTTCGATTTTTGATTTGAAAATCATGCAAGTCAGGCTGTAAGCACTGAAAATTTTCCTTTTTGGGTCCAAGACAATGGTACAGTTTTGAAAAATGAAATAGTTTTCGAGAAAATAGTCAACCTCAGTAAAAATTTTCAAAAACTATTTTTCAAACAGTCAATGCTCAACGGGCATGGAACTTACTCTTTGAGATGCGCAATCTCAGATCGGAGGCAATGGAAAATTGCCCCTGGTTTGAAAGGGGGGGGAGGCAATGGAAAGTTGCCCCTAGTTTGGGTGACGTCTCGCGACGGCTCGTGACAACAGAAAGTTGCCCCTTGTTTGGATGATGCCGCAGCAGTCCGCAAACGGTCTTCATTGGTGGTGGTCGAACTCTTGGACACAGAGATGACGAAGATGGTCACAACAAATATATGGACACATTCACCTTGGAAGGTGTTGGCAACTGGACCTTGGGATGAAATCGAAACCATTGCATGGACTGAGACGCTATGAAAGCGTTGGGGGCTGGACGTCATGATGAAGTTGCCTACGTATCCCAAACATGGGAATCAAGCCTTACGTAGTTCCGGTTAAGGTACAGTCGAGTATTTTAACCTTCACTTTTCAGGCTCTAACTTTTGCCAAGGCGCCCGATGCGGGTTTTCGACCTTGCAAGCTTCTTTTATTTCTGTTGTTTTTTTCTTTTCTTTTCTTTTCTTCTTTCATTCTTTTTTTTACTTTTTCTTTTCTTCTTGCATTTTTTGCTTTTTTGTATTTTTCTCTTGCTCTAACTTTTGCCTGGGTCGCCCTTCCGGGTTTTCGACCCAGCGAGCCTCTCAAAGGGTAAAAGTGTAACAAGTCCATGCCAAATGGTTTTTGGAGTTGAAGCCTCTCTGTATCTAGGAGAACGGCTGTTTGCAATGACTTGCAGACTCCATCGTGGCTGCTCCACGAGCTCTTTCAGGTGAGATCTGATCTTCTTGATTCAATTTCGGCGCCTCTTGGTCGATGGCTGCTTCAAAACTGGCCACACGGGCCTCCTCTGACGGTTGGCTGTTGAATGTTCCGAATGAGTTTGAGGTTCAAGACAACAGGTCGAATCTTGAGGCTGAGAGCGATCCTAGGCTGCGCAATCTCAAAAGCGATTCCACACAGGTCTTCATAGGGCCGCGTAAAACATTTGTTTTTGAAAGTTTTTAAGAAAGCGACAAATCACTCGCGCTGAAGATAGTGTGAAACCAATCTGGATCAAGCCAGGATCCTTCTCAGTACTCACGCCGACAAGCATGATTTCATTCATTAAAAGGCTTAGCACGCCTCTCTTTCTCTCAAAATGACCAAAATTTTGCAAAGCCTGAGGAATTCCTTCCTCTTCGTTTTCATCACCGCAGTGTTCAAAAGGTTTTTTTTTTTTTTTTTTTTGAAAAACTTAGGTTAATGCAACGGTTTGGCGCACAGGAGAGCAAGCGAGATGTACTGTCAGCCCATTCAAATTCTCTGGCACTTATACTGAAAGCAAGCACGGAAGTGAGATAGCAACAGCTGTTCCATTCAGATTTGTTGGTGTAATTGACCCCTTGGCAGAAACAGACTCAAAACGAAAACAGATAATTACAAGACAAAACGGTGTTCGAGGCAACAACCCCAGAATCACCTGGTATTCTATACAAAGGGGACTGACTCGTTACAACAAGACAGACCCTTAAGCAAAAAGACTGACTCAAAACAAAGAGACAGACTCAAAACAAAAGACTGACTCGATACCCAAGCCAGAACTTACAAAACTCAGCTTCACCGATGCTAAAAAATGCGTGCCAGACGCCACATCCAAAAATATACGGAATGCCGCCCGCAGGTGGTTCACTTTACATACTTGCAGTATCTGTGTCCTCAAAATCCAGTAACTGGGTGGTAACGGATTTGGCTGAGGTGGGCGGGAGGATAACCTCGTTGTCGATCAAATCTTGCACCTCATGCCGGAGGCGGAAGCAATTGTCGGTTGCATGGCCTGTCTACTGGTGGTACGCGCAGTACTGAGCAGCATCATGCGTTACAGGGAGATTCTTCGGGAGAGGCCGAGGCTCCAAGGGTTTAAGGTGTCCCTTCTCGGCAAGGATCTGAAGTGCCTTGGACAGAGGCATGTAGAGAGCATGAAAAGTCCTGCGCCCCCGAGGCAGGTACTTTGGAGTCTGAGCGCTCTTACTAGCTGCACAGGCGAAAGGGTCGACAGGCGCCACCTTAGCTTTCTGATCTTTCCCGGGTGCAGGGGCGGGAATAGGAGGAACTGTCTTGGCATGACGGGGCCTATCCCGATTTTCTGACTGGCTTGAACTACCCTCAGGTGGAGTGGGGAAAGCATCCTCCACAGTTTTTGCCACAACTGCGGATATCTGTTGCTTGTTCATCCCCCCGGCTTTCAAAGCCTCGACTGCCCACAGCAGTTGTTCAATAGGATCGGCATCTGCCTTCATTTTGTCTTTTCCTCCGGCCTCAGCCTGGTCAAGGGTTTGGGTTGCTACTTTAGAGCGAAGCCCAGTTGTTGCTGACATGTCGTGGCTGTAGCTGGAAGCCACTTCTGGCTGGCTGAGCTCTATCACAATCCGCCCCAGTAGCGGGGGCTCCTGTGGTATGAAATTCCCGGCATACGGTGCCGCTGGGGGTGAAGCTGACATTCCATAGGCGAGATCCGCCACAGACCTCTGGAGATTACCTATCATCCCCATTAGCTCAAATGTAGTAGGTTCGTGAGCCTGGTATAGCTGGAGGGCCCAGACCGGGTGCACAACAGGCGACCTAGGTGGATGTGACACATCAATGCTGGCTTCACCTTGCGGGGTGATCCCTTGCTCTAATGCGGTTGTCATAACCACGATCTCTTCTGAATTCTGCGTCATCACAAGCCCTGCCGCGGCAAATGGGGACACTGGCTATTCTGTACCGATTCTGGATACTTTGAACTGAAAGGAGAAACAAACAGCATTTCAGCCCAAACAGATCAAACACTAATGCAGGTGAACAACTGTACTCTACTGCTGATCACTGTTCCCAGAAATCACTGTTCCCGAAAACTGAACCCTGATACCCGCAGATAACTGATTCTCACAACTGACACTGATACTGGTGTCCTCAGATCTGATACTCAAACTTGCAAACTGATATATACTTTCCCTGTAGAAATACATTCTAAAAGCACATAGCAAGTAAAGAGAACCAAAACACCCCTATGTTGGGGTAGGGTTTCCCTGTCCTATTTTGTCAGGAACTAGGGTTTTACTATGCATGCAGCAGTTTTCAAACAACCTAACATCGGGTAAGCAGCCTGTCCTAACATGGAATGGTCACTATGGATTCCGAATATGCACTAGGTTGAATGGTCAGAGGGGTGCCCCGGCAAAAACCGAGGTTTGTGTTCGCATGCTGTCAGAGCCCATAACCGGTCAGCCTTATGGTCATGCCTTGACAAGACAAGCCTCCGGCAAACCGTTCAGGAATGGCAGATGGCAAACACTGTGTTCCTAGGCGCACCAATGCACATGCAATGCAAAGAAACACATAAGTGAAATCAAAACAGGATATCACGAGTTCGAGTCAAACTCACTAAAATTCCCCAGCAGAGTCGCCAGAAACTGTAGACGTCCCCGAACGCCCCAGGAGGGTGAGCTCCCGTTCTGTTCATTTGGGGTCACTACAGCTCGGACTCGATTATTGTCACGGTTCTTAATCTTGAACCAAAGAGTCCAAATCCGGCAAATCGTTTTGAGAAACAGATTTTTGAAAAGAAGTGCCAAACATAGACTGCTTTGCCAGATACAGAGTCGCCACCTAAATATTTTTTAATGGGGAAATTTAGGAAACCCTGACTCGGTGCCGAAGGCCACATGTCCGTCATTACCGGAGTTGTCTCAGCTCGGGAGCTTGGGTACAATCGGGGAAGGTCAGCTATGAGCACCCCCTTTCGCCCGGTCCGAAGACCGGCCTCTACTAACCATGATATCTGATTTTGAAACCGTTATGTGTTCTTATTCCAATTATTAGCCTAGAATTACTATGTTATGCGCGCAACAAACAAGTATAGACTAGATTGCCTAATTTGGAAACAAGCATTGCATATCCGTTTGTTTTGAAAAGAGCTTTGGAATTTGCTACTCTCAAGTAGGCTAAAACACGGATTTCAACGAGTTTTTCCAACTCAAACAATCCAACCTTCACCCACAGGCAATCAAACAGTTTATCACATAAGCATCTAACCACATGGTAAACATACTGTCATGGTAGCATTCACACGCATGCGATATGCCAAAGCATTAAAATACTTACATAGTACTCCGTGCCAAAACAAAGAACTCGTTAGCAAACATGCATGATCCAAGTCCATGTTAAGTGCCTAATGCATCGCATACAAAATGTTGCTAGAATAGGCTCGGCTAACCTAATCATGGCATGTGAAATGCGATCAATTGATGCACGTATTCAATTTTGAATTTGAAGTACAAATGCAGTTAGCGTGATGTACCGAGCCTGATGCATGTAATACAAATGCATGAATGCACGCATGCATAGCATAAGGTATGCTAAATTAAACGTGCCCTAATACTAACCATCAAAGCAAGTAAGTAAAAGGGAAGAAAGAAGTGGGGATTGGAAGACATACACACCACTCACACACACTTATTACAGATTTGCCCTCACTCGGAGGGACCAAATAAATATTACAAATTAATTAACTGCACAAGCTAATTAAATATTACAAATTAATTAATTAATTAACAAATTAACTAATCTAGGGAAAAGCAGTAAATCGCCTCGGGAGGAGAGCCAGATGCAATGTGCGCTCGGTCCTGCTCGGAAATGCACCGCCATGCATAGGCTGCCTCTGTTTTCCTTCCTCTGCTCCTCTAGAGGCTACCAAAACCTCAGGACTGCTTCCTTGGACAATGGGGATCACCACCGGCTGAATGGAATTGCCACCGGCAGTGTGGTGTTGTCACCGGCACAAACAAAAGCTATCGGCTGGTGATTTACTGTCGGTCGGCAATATATACTGCCGGTCGGCAAAGAAAGTCTGCAGAACCTGCAACTCACAGCAACAGAGGGCAAGACAAAGCATGGCAGCACAATTCAAGGCATATATGCACCAACCATGTCCCTTATCATGGTAATGACTCAAAGGGGCATGTGCCTCGATTCTCGGACCACCAATCACGCATTTCCATGCATGATGGCCCAAGGAATCAAGTATGCAACTTTCATGTCAAATGAAATGCAAACCAATCAAACAAACTAAGGCCCAATTCCTATCATCAAGTCAAGGAACAAGGCATGCATGCAAGATGCAATGCAACCTAGGCATGCAAGCTAAGGATGCAACATGGCATGGCAACAAACTTATGCAAGCACACAAGCAAACATGGGGCCATGCAAATGGATGCAAAGATGGACTTATACATGATTTAGGCAACTCTAAATAGGCCTAAAACAGTAGCCAAAGTGACCAAAATAAGGGACCAAATGCACATACATGCGTGCACATGTTAAGGCCAACACTTAGGCACAAATTGGACAACCCTCAAACACGTTTGAAAGAAGGTAATCATGGACATATAGCATGCAACATAAGCATTAAAAATCATGTTAAAACATGGTGCCAAACCAAGCAATAAATCAAGCCAAGCATGCAACAAATGGCCTAAGTGCTTAAAGCAAACCAATGGCGTATTGAACTACACTTAGCAAGACCAAGCATGGTATGAACTTATTGACCAAAAAAACAGAATTTTAGCACATAAAATAAAGCCCAAAAGACCACTTAGATGGCATCTAAATGGCTCAAATTCAAAGGCATGCACAAGTGCCAAAACATGGAGCATGCAAGACAAGCTTTCAAAGCATTAAAGAGACAACTAAAGCAAGCATACAAGCATACTATAAGGTCTGAAATGACATGGTGGATGGTTCCAAACCACTAAATCAATGCAAAAATGTCATGCTATACATTCACATGCTTAAGGCCAACAAGCCAAAATACAAAGGGGCTATATGATGCATGCCAAATATGACCCAAAAAACCTAGGACAGACCTAGAACATGGCAAAATATGCACAAAATCTTCACAAGACTAAGCCTAAAACATGCTCTAACAAGGGCTAACAACCTAAGGCACATTGAGGCAATATTATGGCATTACATGGTAGGTATGCTAAGCATGCATGGTGTACCAAAACCAACAAAAAACAGAGGTATAATACAACATATTAAGCATGGAAAGCAGCCAAGACATGGTCAATACACACTCTAACATGGTGCTCCCTCAAGAGGCCAAAAATGGTCCATTTCAAGGACAACAAGGAGAGGGGGTGGCCCTCTCCTTTTGGAGACTTCAAGGCACCATCTCCACCACTGAAATCCCTCAAGATTTCAGTGGTGAAGAGGCCCAAACACCAAAGTCTCGAAACTAGCACAAAATAGCACAAAATGAGGCCTTTCAAGGCCTAAGAGGGGTCAAACACCCTCAAACCACAAAACACCCTTAATAAACAATCAAGAGGGTCTAAAAACAGAACTTTTTTGTATTATACACTAAGCTCAAAAACGATTTTAAGACAGGTAAAAATACAGTGCAAGATTGGAGTAAAAAGGGGTAAGATTCTCACCCTTGAAGACCTCTTCAACAATGATGCCCCGATGGCCCTCCTTGGCTTGAATCCAACACCAAACACCAAAATCAGCCCCTTAGAACCTCAGGGGCCAAAGAAAGGTGAAACACTATGTGTTTGTGTGCAATAGTAAGACACAAACACACTTTAACACACACAAGAGGGAAAAAGAGAGAGATAATGTGTATCAAACCCTAACCCTAGAACTCAAACCCTAAAAATGGCTGTCTAAACTCTCTAAAATATCTCAAGTGTCTAACCCTTGCAACAAGAGAGAGCCCCTCTCTTTATAGAACTTCTTGTCTTGTAAAGCTTACAAGACAAGCTTCATAAGAGGGAGATCCCTCCATACACGTGTATGGAGGGGAGCAAAAAGCAATACATCTGTCTTAAAATATCTGCAAAAGCAGATGCACAGTAGTCGGCCGGCCAAAAAGGCCATCTTGGCAAAAAAGAGTGCCGACCGGCACTAAATAGTGCTGACTGGCAACAAATAGTGCCGGCCGGCAATGTATATTGCCGGTGGCAGCAAAAACCAGCCGGTGGCCTCTAGCCACTGCCGGTGATGTGTGGGGATGCCTCACAAAGCATTCCTTGCCCCTTCAAGGCAAAACACAAGTGTTTGGCGCAAAACCAGACACTGAACGGTAGAGTTCGGAGATCCTGAGGCAAGGCGCGCGAGCCGAGACCTCCGGGAACTCCAAAGGAACACAAACATGGATAATCACCGAGTGTTCAAACGGTGACATCCAAGTCTTGAGGACGGTCAAAAATGGGGTGTCTACAGCGGGTTGCTCTGTTTTTGTAACGCCCTCAAAATAATAACATTAAAACCCATCAACATAGACATGCATTGGTATAAAAGATAAACACTCTTCTATACATTAGAGTAGTTCCTTACAAAAGTATTACATGTTAACAACAAAAGCAAATGCCCTATGGGCTTACAACTTTCCAAGTTAACACTTGGTTACAAAAAGGAGAGTGCTAACTCAATACATATTAAGCCCTTGGCTTGAATTTTACATGTAATACACCAAAAGAAAATAAACAAAACAATCATCCTGCCTCTAGCCTCCCAAGCTATGTCCTTGGAGGTGGCATGCTACCTGTACCTGAAAATGATGTTCCATAAAAGGTGAGCCACAGCCCAGTAGAGATATGATAAACACAGTATGAGCAATGACTAAGACATTAGCAATTGATAAATGTTTAATTTCCATAAACCGATTCATAACCCATTACCATTCCATTCCACTTTCCATTTCTTATCAATTACACAATTTACACCAACGACTCAGAACCTGGCCAACCACTTATATGAGACAATGACTCATATTAAACATTTCCCATTTTACAATAGATAAACACACTAGTTATATCAATATCCCAACAGATAAGTATACAAGCTATGTCCACATTTCAACAGATATGCATATTAGCCATATCAACACTTCCAATGACAAGCATATGCGCTGTATCAACACTTCCAAAGATAAGCATATGAGCTATATCAACACATTATCTGACAAGCATATGAGCTGTATCAGTGGAGCCCATCCCCTATCTCCTCCCAAACAACATCCGGTTTAGAGGTCCATCCCCTATCTTCCCCTAAACCGTGGAGTACATCCCTTATCTCCTCCCACACACACAATGTATATACACATAGGTCATATACACAAACAATCAATACACAATGTTAATGTACTCTATCAACCGTCATACTCTATGACATATCCAATTGATTAGTTTTAGTTTTCCTAATCATCATGCATTGTCCACAACAATCAAAACTACCCTCCACGGGTAGCCCAAGAAATTATTTCTAAACAGATAATAAAAGCTCCAACAGATAAAATATCAATGTTTTCAAAAGTGAGTGATTTATAAATCCAACTCGATCATTTCACAACTTAATGAGCCAATTTCATTATTTCCAACTCAATTCCATAAGTCCACAATTTTCCCAAATTAATTATACCAATTAATTTATTCAACAAATTAGGGTTTTCCACCCCATTTCCCAATATTGACCCAACGGCCTATATGTCAACAACCAACAACAAAATCATTATTTTGAAACCCAAAATACATATTTAAGAATCAAAATAAGAAACCCTCATTTATACCCTTTTGAAACCCTAAGTCCCAAAATCAACCAACTTCAACACTTTATCAAAACTACCAATAATCTATGTCGAAGACTATAATAGTGAGTAGGAATCCCTACCTCAAATTCGGAGCCCAAGGGAAGAAGATGAAGAAAAACCCAAAAGTCGACGGAAGAGAAACCAAGCTTTGCTCCAATCAAAATGAAGCCCTCGACAAGCTCTACACTTTATCTCAAAGGAGCAAGGTGAGTAGAGGTCTCCAAACAAGTAGATCTAAGGATCTTTGAGTAAAAAGTGCCTTTTGAGAGAGAGAGAAGGTGTTTCACGGTTTAGAGAGAGGAAAGGGAAGAAAAAGTGAAAGAAAAGGTTAAGTGAGGGCCTTTATATAGTACTAGGTCAAAAATAGATATAAGCCCCAAAGTCAACTCAAAATATCTAGTCAAAATATCCCCAAAAAATAGGTCCAAACCGTGAGAAAAAAACTGGGAAAAAGTCGCAGGTGTCGACCCTTCACAACACAGGTGTCGATACCTAAGAAGAAATCTGGAACACTAAGTGTGACTGCACTGCAGGTATCGACCCTTCCCTAGGCTGGTGTCGACACCATAATGCAGTGGGCAATTTCAGAACAAGGGTCGACCCTTCCACAAATTGGTGTCGACCCTTGCGGCCAACCAAAAGGAAAGGTGTCGACACCACCAAGGCTGGTGTCGACACCAAAATACAGTGAACAAATTCAGAACAAGGGTCGACCCTTCCCAGCTTTGGTGTCGACCCTTATGGCAAACAAAAGAGAAGGTGTCGACACCATTAAGACCGGTGTCAACCCCAGAACATGATTTTCAAGTTTCCAAACAACTTTTCAACGCGAACGAGCGTGAACGAGCAATCCCAACAAGTTTAAACCAATTTGTACACCTCCAAAACTGAGGTACGGCAACACCAAAGATTCCCAAAATAAAATAAAGGGTTCAAATACATTTACCAAAAGCTTTAAAGGGCTCAAGTGCTACAGTTTTGGTGTAAGTTCTGCGGAGGGGGAATCTACGCTCGAGCGGACTGGTTTTCTCGCTCGAGCGGGTGTACTTTGTTCCTGTGTCTTGGTGCTCGAGCGGGTCTTCTTGCGCTTGAGCGTGTCCAAATTTTTGTGCTTGACGCTCGAGCGTTGTGTTTTACACTCGAGCGAGAATGTCGTATAACAGAGGGCAGCTAGGCACTTTTAAATCACTTTCTACACTTCCTCTCTCTCTCTTACTTTCTAAAAAGATGTTTTGAGAGCCTCTCTCTCTAGAAACTCCCTTCTCTCTAGGGTTTAATCTAGCTAGAGTGCTTACCTTCCCTTTGGCCTTTACAAAAAGGTTGTTGATCGTCGAGGGCTATCTTTTGATCCGAGAAATTCGTGGTTTGGAGCATTTTCGTTTTCTTCACCTTCTTGGTTGGGAGTCATCTTTTGAGGTAGGGATAACCTACTCCTCACTATGGGTTTTGTCTTTAAATTTTAGTATTTTGAGATGTTAGGGTTGGTTTGGTAATTTTGTGAAAGTTTGGGGCTTTTGTGTAAATTTACAAAAGTTGGGGTTTTCACTATATAAAACCTAGACGCATGTTTGGCATGGAAAAGTGAAATTAATGTTAAAACATTAATGAAAATGGAACCTAAGGGTTGTAATGTTAATTATGGAAAATGCCCTAATTACATTGGTTAATTAATTTGTATAATTAATTATGAGAAATGAGGAATTGATTTGGAAAGGTATGAGATTAAAGGGTGTAGTTGGATTATTTACGCTTACCTAGTTGAAATGTTGATTACATATCCATTGTTGCATTTATTTTCTGTATAGAAATAACTACTTTGGGCTATCGGTGGAGGATAGTCTTGATTGTTGTAGACAATGCATGATGATTAGGCAAACTGAAACTAATCACTGGAATGTGTCATTGAGTATGACAATTGAAAGAATACATTAAATTTATGTATTGTGTGATGATGTGTATAATTATTGTTTATATGCATTGTGTCGTGTTTGAGGAGATAGGGGATGTACTCCACGGTTTAGGGGATGATAGGGGATGGACCTCTAAATCGGATGTTGTTGGGAGAAGATAGGGGATGGACTCCATAGATAGAGCTCGTATGCTTATCTAGTAATGTGTTGACACAGCTCATATGCTTGTCTTTGGAAGTGTGATAGTGCTCTTATGCATATCTATGGAAGTGATGATATAGCTTGTATGCTTATCTGTTGGTGTGTGATATAGCTAGTATGCTTATCTATTATGAAATGGGAAAGTGTTTAATATGAGTTACTATCTCATATAAGTTGTTTGGCCAGGTTCTGAGCCATGGTTATAAATTAAGAATTGAAAAGAATTGGAAAATGGACTATAACATGAACTTATATGTCATGAAACTGTAAAGTGTTATAAGTGAAAGTATCAGTGTTGGCCATCTATCAACTGCTAATCTTTTAGTCATTGTTCATATTTGGTTTAGTGTATTTCTACTGGGCTGTGGCTCACCCTATATGGGAACATCATTTTCAGGTACAGGTAGCATGCCACCTCCAAGGACATAACTTGGGAGGCTTGAGGCTGATGGACTTTTTGTTGTCTTTTCTCTTTTGATGTATTACATGTAAATTCAAGCCAAGGGCTTATTTTGTATAGAGTTAGTACTCTTCTTTTGTGTAACCAAGTGTTGACTTGGAAAGCTGTAAGCCTATAGGGCATTTGCTTTTGTTGTTAACATGTAATACACTACTCTGATGAATGGAAATAGTAATTTCTTTTGTATCAATGCATGTCTAAAGTGATGGATTTATGTATTTATTTTGGGGCGTTACACTTCATATATGATACACAGATTTGCTATATCAATCTCAAATAAAACACTTCCATACTTCATATATGATACACAGATTTGTTGTATCAATGGAGTCCATCCCCTATCTCCTCCCAAATATTCGGTTTAGGAGTCCATCCCCTATCTCCTCCCAAACCGTGGAGTACATCCCCTATCTTCTCCCACACAACACAATGTATATAAGCATCTATCATATACATGTTCAATCAATACACAAATTTGATGTATTATTCCATTCAACATATTCAATGACATTCAACCGATTAGTTTTAATTTGCCTACTAATCATGCAATGTCTACAACAATCAAGACTATCCTCCACCGATAGGCCAAAGCAATTATTTCTAAACAGATAATAATTATATCAACAGATAATTTATCAACATTTTCAAAGTTGAGTGATTAATGAATCCAACTCCACTATTCTACCTCATAATGAGCCAATTTCATTATTTCCACTCAATTTCATATTTCCATAATAAATGTCATTAACTACACTAATGACCCAAATATACCCAAACATGGCATTTTTTCCTTTTTCTCAACATTGACACAAAAGGTCCAAATATTATCAACAACATCCATAACCTCCTTTTTAGACCCAAAACACATATGTTTGAATAAAAAGAACAAAACCCCTTTTTCCAATATAACATATCTCAAACCCTAACTTCCCAAATCAAACCATTTATACAAAAAGCTCAATATCTATGTTAAAGCTCATAAAAATGAGTAGTTATCCCTACCTCAAAGTCGGAGCTCAAAAGAGAAGGTGAAGAAAATCGAAAGTGCTCCAAATCCCAAGATTTTTGGATTGATAGGTAGCCTAAGCCAAGCTCTACACTTCTTACAAAGACACTAAGGGGGTGGATCACTCAAACTAGATCAAACCCTAGAGAGAAGTTGAAGTTTTAGAGTGAGGTGCTCTCCAATGGAGGTTTTGAAAAGTAAGAGAGAGAAAGAAAGTGTGAAAAGTGATTTAAAATCACCCAGCTGCCATCTGATATATGACTATTCTACTCGAGCGGAGAGTAGGACGCTCGAGCGTCAAGCACAAAAACTGGACCCGCTCGAGCGCAAAAGGAAACCAGCTCGAGCGTAGATTACCCTCTTCTAGTATTTTTACAGACATTGAACACCCGCTCGAGCGCAAAAAGGCCCGCTCGAACGCGACCCGCTCGAGCATAAGGAACTTCGCTTGAGCGTGAAAAACAAACCTGCAATACTTTTGCAAAGGCACAAAATACTGAAAGTATGCAAACTTCGCTCTAGCGCAAAGGGACCCGCTCGAGCGGAACACTAAAAATCTGGGCAACAAGGAATGGGATTAAAGCTCAACCAACCTATTCGAAACACGCCCAACACATCCTAAAACTCAAATAAATAGAATTAAAGGATGACAACAAGACATATACAGCAACCAACTCCACGAAACCTAAGTCCGGATACAACAACCAAAGGAAAAAGAACCAGGATCGCTATAACCTTCCCCCCTTAAAGAATTTCTTCCCCGAAATTAGCAACATAAGTTTTAGAATTGTGATTTTTCAATTATCAACAATATTTCAATCCAACATCTCATATCCTGACCCATTACCGGTCATCCCATCTCTATTCAAGAGGCAAATTTCCACATAATCTCCAACATGCATTATCAACATACATCTCAAGACATATTCAATGCCAACAATACATTTGCATTTCTAAAATATCATTAGCATATGTAATGTTAAAATCAACTTCCATTTCAAGGCAAGTTCCAAAATATATTTCCATAAACCAAAACATTTAAAATGTTTTACAACTTAAGACATATTCCATGCTCTTAAAGTTTATCAATATTACAAAATTCCCATTACATGGTTAAACATTAACAAACAAGTCCGGATACTTTTCACGGACATCCAACTCACGTTCCCAATTGGCTTCTTCCACTCAGTGATGTTTCCACAAAACCTTTACCAAGGAAATGGTCTTGCCTCGCAAGACTTGATCCCGCCTATCCAAGACCCGAACCTATCTCTCCTCATACGAGACATCCTCGTCAACCTCCAAGTCGGTCCAATCCAATACATGCGACGGATCCAGCTCGTACTTCCGAAGCATCCGGCTCGTACTTCCGAAGCATACTAACATGAAACACGTCATTTACCCTGGACAACTGCGGCGGTAAAGCTAAACGGTAAGCAACCTCCTCAATCATCTCAAGGATCTCAGAGGGACCAATAAACCGAGGGGACAACTTCCCACTCTTCCTAAACCTCATCAAACCCCGCCTAGGTGATATTTTCAGAAAAACATGATCACCCGTCTCAAATGCCAAAGGCCTCCTCCTACGGTCGGCATAACTCTTTTGGCGACTCTGGGCTGTAACAAGCCTCCTACGGATAAACTCGACCTTCTCCGTCGTTTTCCTCACCAACTCTGGGCCCAACAAAGGTGCATCACCCACCTCGGCCCAACAAACTGGAGACCTACACGGTCGGCCATACAAGGCCTCGAACGGTGCCATACCGATACTCGACTGAAAACTGTTGTTGTAGGCAAACTCCACCAAGGGCAAGTGCCTATCCCACGACCCACTAACGTCAAGGACACAACTTCGAAGCATATCCTCAAAGATCTGAATAGTACGCTCGGACTGCCCGTCAATCTGAGGATGATAAGCCGTGCTAAAGGTCAACCTAGTGCCTAGGACACTCTACAAACTCTGCCACAACCTAGCAGTAAAACGTGGATCTCTATCTAAGACAATCGACACTGGGACACCATGCAACCTCACTATGTCCCGAATATACAAGTCGGCGAGATGATCAACCAAATCTCTCACGCGTATAGGGATAAAGTGCGCCGACTTGGTCAACCAGTCTACAACCACCCAAATAGCATCGCTACCCCGCTGAGTCCTCGGAAGACCTACAACGAAGTCCATAGTGACATGCTCCCACTTCCACTCGGCAATAGGCAAGGGTTGTAACAAACCCGCTGGCCTCTGATGCTCGGCTTTCACTTGCTGACAAGTAAGGCACGTCAATACGAAGACTGCCACATCCTTCTCCATACCCCGCCACCAAAACTGGCGACCCAAATCACGATACATCTTGGTACCTCCCAGATGCACTACAAGGCATGAATGGTGAAACTCTCGGAGTACCTCCTCTCGGTAAGACTCCGGCACGAACAAACGGTCTCGGTATCTCACACTCAGGTCGGGATACACCGTCAAACCATTCTCAACCTTCCCACTGGAGATCTTCTCTCGGAGGGATTCTACCTCAAGGTCACCTCCCTGTGCCTCTAACACTGGAGTCACAAGTATAGGCTGCGCAACAATAGAAAACAAGGCCGTAGCCTCAACGGATTCGCCCAGAAACAAATCAAACTCGCCAAGTGCACCTAACATCTCCCACTCCCGGATGGCTATACAAGCTAGATCACTAATGGATTTCCTACTAAGGGTATCGGCCACAACATTGGCCTTTCCCGAGTGATAGTGCAACTCGAAATCGTAGTCCTCAATGAACTCAATAAATTTTAATTAGTACACTAAAGGTAGTTAAGCCAATTCAAGATCCCTTCTACAACTGTTGAGTTACATACAACTTATACCGAACATAAAATGAAAAATTAAACCCTATATTAACTTTTCCCTACTCTATAATTAAGAATATTATCTCTTATTTAGGTTTAAACATGTTTAATTGCTCACTTCTATTTTTTCTTTTTTATTATCGTCTTTCTTGTCTTTTAAGTGATTTTATCTTTTTTCCTTTGAATCTAGGCATGATTCAAAAGAGAGTTCTATCACCAAGTTTAGTGCCAAGCATAAATCACACGTTCATCCAATTACAAGCAATGTTCTCTCATTTTCTTACTTTGTTGGTGTAGTGGCTTGGGTCAATTTAATCCAATCCGTTTCCATTTTGGTTGGGACACGGGGTTGTTGTGGGTGACGTGGACCATTCTAGGTAGGTTTGTCAGTTGGTGTGCCTCAAGATGGCTGCTGGGCAGTAGCCCAAGAGTTTTGGAATTGCTTGGTCGCGCCTGCAACTGTGTGTGGTTGGAAGTCGTTGGCTGGGGGGGTGAATGCGTTGCCCGCAATGGGCCGCAAGGAGGGGTCACGATCGGCACAGTCGCGCCTGCGGTATAGGTGGTTGCGCCCGCCTCCAGTTTTTCTGAGAGTTTGCAGCTATGATATATGTGGTCACGTAAGCGATGGGCTTATTATATAACCTGTCGATTTGTTACAATTCAACCATCCCTACCATTGTAGTTGATCCTCTCCTTTTTGACGGTATCATTGAGATATTTTTTTTGTGCTATTTCCCAATTTACAAAATGTATAAAATGAATACTAGAAGATGGTAAATATTGGTCCTAGGGTGGGAAATTTGCCTATGGCATGTAGAGGATTATGGTTAAAAAATTCATATCTAATTCATAAAGAACTATGTTTCCTCCTATATTCTTTTCTTATTTTTTAATGTTATTTTTGATATGTTGACAGAAGGAATAATATAATTTTGTCCAAAATTTTGTTATTGTAATGAAAAATTTTGTTATTTTTATTTGTGTGTTGCTACACCAAAAAATTTAAAAAAAAATTAAAAATAAAATCTATATCGTAATTATTTTATAATTATCCCACTGAATTATAATTTTCACAATTATTAATTGCTCTAATTTTAAATTCCCACGTAATGGAAAGCCCATACCTCAGTCAAAGGCCCCTCAAAAAGAAATTCAACTAGTTACCAAACAATAGAAAAAAGAGATTGATGTTTAATTATTAATTGGACAAATCTATATTGCAGTTAATAAATTATTTATTGAAAATGATATGATAGATAAATTTGATTATACATGCCTACTTAGTAATTTTGTTGTTAAATATGTAAGAAAAGTAATCCTAGTTAGCACTTCAGCCTTAATTAAAGTTTTGCAAAGCACATGCAATTATATATATATATATATATATATATATAGAAGGACCAGGCGTGGTCAGTTTTACATTATTTGTAACTCTATGATACTTTTAACTCTATGTATTTTTGTAACTCTATGTATTAGTATTATGCATTTCAACTAAGGAGTATGCTTCATATCACCAGAAAAGTATCACCTCACCATGGCTAGATGAAAGCCATAGAGTTACAAAAATTCTTATAGGGAGGACCACATATCACGCGACTTACAAAAACTGTCATATCAGCAGTGCTTTGCTTTGGATCTTTAGAATCTTATCCACCCTGTAAGAAAAATCAGTGAGATTACTGCACAACATGTCACAAAAACTTTAGTTGATATGAACAACTATAGGAATAGATAAACATATAAACTAAAATTGTTATGTGTCTTAAAACAAACAAATCACTATTTTAAAGAATTTGAACTAGAAGCTACTCTACGGAAACAGATGAAGACTAACCAGTAAATTTTTCTACATTAATAAAAATACTCTAACAGGAATGGATGATCCAAAATATCACCCTCCAATTTTTGAAGTTCCACGATCCAAATTGGATTCCAATTCTCCATAGAAATTCTCAAGTATCAAGTTATGAGTAAGTAGTTGCAATGTTACAACATTGGCACAGTATGTTTAGGTGATTTAGTTTTGGTTGATTTGTGGAAATCATAAAACAATTAAAATAAAAATGGTAATCATTCAAATTCAAATTAACACAAAATTCATGTACATTCATAAATTATTCTATCTTATCATGAAATATGATTTGAAAATGTACCACTGTAATATCATAAAAATAACTTATTTCTAGTCATTAACTAGAAATAAGCTATGCCACACGTTTGGCACCATAAAAGCATAGAAAATTTCTTTCTTTATACATTCATGTAACTTTTTTCATACACTGACAACAAATTTCCAACATTGCATAGGAGTATTAATATAGTTCAAAAGTCATATTATACCAATCCTATCAAATTGTTGCAACTCAGTAATTACACTGATTGAAGCAATAGGGATTTAAGCCTATGCAATAGTAATCCTATTGTTTTTTATAGTAATCCTATTATTACAACAAACTAGAGCCAAAAAAAAAAACAATAATATACTTACGCTAGATTTGCCAACGTTTCAGATTTAATCACAGCATTTCCTTCTAGGAGTTCAAGGGAAGAAAAATGCATCATTTCCTTCAAAATGTGCCTTGGGCTTTTCAAAGTGCTCCTTTAGCAGCCATCACAGCCGAGGCACCTTAAAAAAAGAAAAAGAAAACAAGGAGGATGATTAATTAAATTGTGAATATTATTATATATATAGAGAGAGAGAGAGAGAGAAAGAGAGAGAGAGAGAATAGACGCATAAAAAAAAAGGGTAAGAACAAATTAGTCACTGATCATCATTTAAAGAATTGATTGGAGATCTTTTGCTTACCAGTTGCCAATTTAATGTACTGAATATCTTCATATTCGAAGACATCACCATTTGCTATGACGGGAATAGATAGTTATAGACGCACCCCCGTGGGCCTCACTACAGTTCGGACTCAATTTGTGTCAGTTCTTAATCTGACCTCACAAAGTGCAATGTGAGATTGATAAATCACCAAAGAGTCCAAATCCGGCAAATCGTTTCTTGGAAAACAGATTTTTAGAAAGAAGTGCCAAACATGGACTGCTTTGCCAGATACAGAGTCGCCACCTAAATGTTTTATTTTTGGGAAAATTTAGGAAACCTTGACTCGTTGCCTAAGGCCATGTGTCCGTCATCACCAAAATTGCCTCGGCTCGGGAACTTGGGTACGATTGGGGAAGGTCAGCTATGAGCACCCCCGCTCGCCCGATCAAAGATCGGCCTCTACTAACCATGATATCTAGTTTTGAAAACATTATGCATTCTTATTCCGATTAATTAGCTAATCTTACTATGTGATGCGCACAACACAAAAGTATAGACTAGATCGCCTAATTTGGAACAAAGCATTGCATATCTGCTCATTTGAAAGATGGTTTGAAATTTGCTACTCGTAAGTAGGCTAAAACATGGATTTCAACGAGTTGTTCTAACTCAAGCATCCAACCTTCACCCACAGGCATTCAGGCAATAAATCAACTAAGCATTTAGCCTCATGGCAAGCATGCTGTCATGTTAACACTCACATACATACAAGATGTCCAAGCACAAAAACACTTACAATGTACTCCAAGCCAAAACAAGAAACTAGTTAGCAATCATACGTGATCCTAGTTCATGTTAAAATGGCTAATGCATCACATACAGAATGTCATTGGCTCGGCTAATATATGGATGGCATGTGAAATGCACAGATAACATGTATTCAAGTTAGATTTGAAACACCGTGCAATTAGTATGATGCGCCGAGCTCGGTGCATGCAATACAGATGAATGAATGCACGCGTGCATAGCATAAGGATGCTAATTAAAATATGCCCTAATACTAACCACCAAAAGCAGGTAAGTAAAAGGGAGAAAGACGTGGGGTGGGAAGACATTCACACACACACGCACACTTATTACAAATTCACCCTCACTCGGAGGATCTGAAAGAATAGTACAAATTAACTAACCAACAAGCTAATTAATTATTACAAATTACTTAACTAATTAACAGATTAATTAAGTTAAGAAAACAATAACAGCCTTGGGGAGAGGAACAGATACGTGAATGCTCGGCTTTGCTCGGAAATCCGTCGCCATGCACAAGCTGCCTCTGTTTACACTGCTCTGCCTCTCTGAAGACTGCACAAGTCCCAAGGTTGCTTCAGCATCACTCCCTGATCACTGTGGAAGGTCACCGGCCGAGAGGAAACACCACCGGCCATGGTAAAATGATCATCGACCATCTATTGAGCTATCGGCCATCCATTGTTGGTCGATCGGCATTGAATGTGGTCAGTCGGCCATCCATTCCTGCAAAACCCTATTTGACAGCAGCAGAGGGCAGACAAGGCATGGCAATGCATTTTCAAGCAAATATTTGCACCAACACCCTCTCCTTATCATGTTCATGACTCAGAGGAGGATGGCCCTCGACCCTCGGGCCACCAATCGTGCATTTCAATGCGTGATGGCCAAAGAGGCCAAGTGTGCCATTTCAATATCAAATGAAATGCAAACCAAACAAACAATGGACCCAACCTCTATCATGGTGATTCAAGAGGCAAGGCATGCATGCAAAATGTAATGCAACCTAGGCATGCAAGCTAAGTATGCACCATGAGCATGAGGGCAAGCATATAAACAACTCAAGCATGTGGCAAGTATGCAAGACATATAACAACACGTTAAGCAACTTAACCAAAGATGCATGCCAAATGCGCAATCAAGCATGCAATAACATGTTAGTAGATCTATACATAACATGCAACAACATGCGAAAAGGGGGGCAAATATGCAACAACACACAAGGTGAGCATGCAACAACATGCGAACAATGGACTTACACTAAGAAGGACAGCTCTCTACTAGGTCCAAAACAGTGGCCAAATGCTATGGAAATGAGGTCAAATTTACATACAAACATGCATGCAAACATGGTCCAACACTTGAGCATCAAAGAGACAACTTTTAAGCACACTTAAAAGAAGATAAACATGGACATATGGCATACATATCAAGCTCTGAAAATCATGTTAAGGATGGTGCCAAACCAACTAAACAAGACAAGCATAGCATGCAACATGGTCCAAGGCCTAAGGCTCACCAAAGAGGTATTGAACTACACTTAGCAAAACCAAACATGACATGATTTGAACAACCAAAATCAGAGTTTTAGCATGTTAAAACAAAGCCAAAGACACATTGACATGGCATCCTAAAGGCCTAAACATGATGGCATACGCAATGACGCATTCATGGAGCATGAAACACAAACTCTTTAAGGTCTTAAAGGAACATCAAAAGCAAGCATACAAGCATACCACAAGGACTGAAATGATGCCATAAGTGGTGCCAAACCACTGAAACAAGCCAAGCAATGCATGCTCAACACTCACACACCCAAGGCTAACAAGCCAAAATGCAAGGTGGCTATACAAAGCATGTCATGGATGGCCAAAACAACTCCAAACAGACCTTAAGCATACTAAATCATGCACAAAAGCTTCACAAAGCTAAGCCAAAATCATGCTAAAACAAGGCTCAAAGCACAAAGCATGTTAAGGCAATTTCATGGCATTACAAGACAAGTATGCAAGGCATGCATGGTGTGTCTAAACCAACTTAAAACAATGCTATATCATGGAAAAATAACACTAAATAACAACTAAGACATGGCCAACATGAGCTTAAGAAAGGTGCTTACACATGAGGCTAAAATGTCAAGTATTTAAGGTAACAAGGAGAGGGGATGGCCTTCTCCTTCTTAGGACCTTAAAGCACCATTCTCACCACTATTTTAAGTGAGGAGGCCAAAACAAGGTGGTCCCGGAGCTCACCAAAATAGCACAAAAATGGGGCCAAACAAGACCTAAGAGGGGTCAAACAACCCCAAACACCAAAACAACCTTAAACAACTATTTTAAGCACTCAAAATCAGAACTTTTATTAGTTATACACAAAGCTTAAAAACAGATGCAAGGATGGCTAAAAGCCTATGCAAAAATGGGGAATAAAGGGGTAAAGTTCTTACCCTTGAAGACCTTCTTCGCAATGACCACTCCAGCAGCCTCTCCAAGCTTAGATCAACTCAAGAACTCTGAAAATCACTCCTTAGTACCTCAGTAGCCAAAGGAAAGTGTGACACTAGGTGTTTGCATACAAAACTATGAACAAAACATCTTAAACACACACAAAATGGAAGGAGAAGGAGATATAGAGATAGAATAGATACACAATCCTTTAACCTTAATCTCAGAGCTCTGGAATTTCTTGGAACCCTTGAGGAGGGAGGAGAATCCCTCCTCTTATAGAATTCCAACTCTTGCAAAGCTTATAAAACAAGCTAAGCAAGAGTGAAATCCTTCTATACACGTGTATGGAGGAGGTGCAAAGTGTATGCCAGCTATCACAGCTGGCATAAAATATCTGCCAAAAGCAGATGCACAGTGATTGGCCAGCCAAAAATGACAAATTGACCAAACCAATAGTCGACCGACCAGAAAGAGTGCCGACCGGCCATCACCAATGGCCGGTAGAAACAAAACAGGGCCGATGGCCTCAAGCCATGGCCGGTGAGGTGTGGGGATAGCCAACAAGCTATTTCCCACCCTCAGAAGCAAAAATACAAGTGTTTGGTGCAAAACCAAACACAAAACAGTCGAGTCGAGAGATCCTAAGGCAAGGCTCATAGCCGAGACCTCCGGGAACTCAAGACGAACACAAACATGGATAATCACCGAGTGTTCAAACGGTGACGTCCAAGTCTTGAGGACGGTCAAAAATGGGGTGTCTACAATAGTGTGGCTACAACATTAGCAATCTCACTCCATTTAGCAGGATCTCTTGACCTATCTGCAACTCTTTTGCAATTCACTCATATAAAAAACATGCAGCCATTACTTAAGCAGTTGAAACGAAAGTATTGATGAAAGTAAACTCTAGTCCGAAACTCATGCAATTCACTCAACAGAAAACATGCAGCCATCACAATATGCAATAACCATTGTGCATACCCATGTCCAATTTTTGGATACATATCCCAATATTTTAAAATTTATTTAAGTTTATGAAGGTATGATATTTGGACATATACCTACACCTGATACTTGTATTCAAATCTATGTAACACAGAACTTTCAGTTGAAAAGTAAATATTATGTATTATGAGACATTTGAATGACCATATATCTGCAATCCAACACATAGTTTCAGTTCATGGACTGTTTATTATTGTTACAATTTGTTATTAATACTCAACGTGCACCTTAGACGAGAACAATAGCTTATCTATTTTTATTTCCTAATACAAACGAGCACAGGTAATAACATGAAATAATGAGGCAAAACAAAACCTAATAACATGTAAATTATTTGTGAAGTTGAGTGCCTTACAGTGACTACTGCACCAACCACAGGCTTGTGTGGAACATTATTCACATCTAGACAATAGAATCGTATCCTACATCAACACATACTTTATAATGGTTAATAATTCAACAATGATTGAGACCCCCACAACCCCTTTTGGGTCTCCACAGTTGATGGTGTGGGCCCCACAAATACACGAGTTGTAACGCCCTCAAAATTCAACCCATTATATATATATATCATTGACATGCATTATTTAAAGAAAAACAATTTATTAATTCATTCATCAGAGTATTACTAAATAAAAGCATTACATGTAACATCGAATAAAATGCCCTACAGGCTTACATCTTTCCAAGCCAACACTTGGATACAAAATATGAGTTCTAACTCAATACAAGAAAAGCCCTAGGCTTGAATGTTTACATGTACTAATAAATAAAGACAATTAACTAAAGATAGTCTTCTTTAAAATCCAGAAGCCAAACCCTCCCAAGCTAAGTCCTTGGAGGTAGCTTATCACCTGAACCTGAAAATGATGTTCCCATAAAGGGTGAGCCACAGCCCAGTAGAGATATACTAAACCAAATATAAGCATTGAATAAAGCAATAGCATTCAATAATTGGTTAACCAAGATAATCAGTTATATCTTTATACAGTTTCATGACATTAATGTCTAAGACACGTTTTACTTTCCAATATATTAATTCAATATGGCTCAGAACCTGGCCAAACTTACAACAGTGTACTATATGTATCAAATTCACATTCTTCCAATATCAACCAACAAATGAGACTCAGGCTCAAATCAAAACACTTCATACTTCCAAATTGATACACATTTTAGTGCTGTATCAATAAAACACTTCTATATAAATAAGTACACATAAAAGTGATGCTAATGGAGTCCATCCCCTATCTCCTCCCAAACAAAATCCGGTTTAGAGGTCCATCCCCTATCTTCCCCTAAACCGTGGAGTACATCCCCTATCTCCTCCCACACAAATCAATGTATGCAAATGCAATGCTCAATCAATACACGTATTTTCTGTATCAATGCAATAGTCAAAATTAATGACTTAACCAATGTGATTAGTTTCAGTTATTCCTAATCCACATGCAATGTCTACAACAATCACGACTATCCTCCACCGATAGCCCAAAACAGTTATTTCTAGACTGGAAATAAATATATCAACAATTCAATGGGCGAGTGATTTACACTATCCAACTACACCATTTAAGCATTAAATTTCCCAATTTCATGAATTTAACCAAAGTCCCCAATTCCCTTAAACCAATTATACAAATTAATTAATTTAAACAACTAGGGTTTTTCCCAAAATTATCAAAGTAACCCCAACTTATCAAAATACCAAAACTTAGAACAAAACTTATAAAATGGAGTAGGAAATCCCTACCTCGAAGAAAACAACCCAAATGGAGAAGACAGAGATGAATACCCAAATACCAATGTGCTCCAAATCGCCAAATGTTCAGATTAAATGAAAGCCCTCGACTTCCTCTATCTTTTTAATAAAGCAACTAGGGTAGAAACACACTCTAAATAGATCAAACCTAAGAGAGAAGGTGAGTAGGGAGAGAGAGAAGTCAGACCTAGGGTTTGGAATAAAAAAGAAGATGAAAAAGACTGATCAAAACCCGCTGCTGTCTAATTAAACTGGACAGGCTCGCTCGAGCGAAAACTTGGTCGCTCGAGCGACCAGACACAGAGAAGATATGCTCGAGCCAAGGAAGTCTTGCTCGAGCCAACAACCCAAAAGCTCGCTCGAGCGAAAGAAAACTCGATCGAGCGAAGAACTCAAACCCCCAGGTCTGAAACCAGACACACGCTCGAGCGAAGGAACTATTGCTCGAGCGAAGAACGAACTAACTCGCTCGAGCGAAGAAAAGGTCGCTCAAGCCAAAAACCTCTATTCTCAGGTCTAACTACAAAACGCAGTCCTCGCTCGATCGAAGAAACCCTGGCTCGAGCGACGGACCAAACAAAGAGCTTGCTCGAGCGAAGAACTGCTCGCTCGAGCGAAGAGTCAAAATTCTGGGCAGCAACCCATTGCTCCCAAGCTCAACCAACCTGCTACAAACCTGCCAATTGCATCCCCCAACTCAAAAATAGGAAATTAAAGGACGGTAACAGTCAAAATACAATGGTAGGAGCTACGGAACCTAAGTCCGGATACAATAATCATATGGGAAAAGACCGGGGTCGCTATACGAGTGGGTCCCATATATACATCAATGGTGGAGATCCAAAGGGAGTTGTGGGGGTCTTCAAAAAATGGGGGTCTCAAGCATTTTTTGTTAATAATTATGGGGTCACCAAAAAAATTTTAATGCTATACATCAAAATCTTAATGGAAGAATTAAATATGCCAAGAGAAAGAATGCACATGGCAGTTCTGGAGATAAACTACCTTTTCATCACCCCTACAGGTAAAGTACTGACACATTACAACTACTTAAATAGAAAGACTCAAAAGGCAAGTAATAACACGCTTTCTTGCATAAAGCTCACACAAGTTTTTGATAACCAACACAAGAAAATTAGATCTCGGATGGTTATAAACAAAAATTCAATCTAACCTCATATGCCAATTTTTCCAATTTTGGTTTTAAATATACACATTTCCTACACCATCTTGCCATCCTACAAATCCAAGTAAATTCACATGACAACCCAGCTCAATTCAATATAAGAGGAATCATAATCCTATGAATAAAAAGCAAAGGAAAAAATTCCACAAAAAAATAAGTAGTAAAGAAACAAAACAAAAACTAAAAAAAAAAAAAAAAAACTGTCATCACATCATAGCATGACCTTTCCACCAACAATCAATGGAACTTTTGTCTCAAAATTTTTTACTGACCATACTTGTTATTCGTAGTTGACAATCAATAAAACTTTTGTCTTGTGGCATAACCTATCAACCCTGTTTGTTATTCCATCAAATGTTCATATTTTATCTTTAAACCAATAAAAGAGAAATCCATTGCGAAAAAAAGAAGAAGAAAAGAAGTGGCAGCATGTCGGGATTCTATTGATATTTCATCAAATTAAGAGGCAGTGCATATGACCACCGCCGAAACCCTAACCCTAGTTCTAGAAACCCTAACCCTCTCCTCATCATCGTTTTTTTTGTCTTCTTCTTCTTCTTCTCCTGAAACCCTAACCCTAGATCTAGATATACCACTATCGCAAACCCACATCATTGCCCACTATCCATTGTTGCCCTTCTCTCATCTTTATTCCCTTTTTCTCATTCTTCTTCTTCCAAAACTGTAGATCAATCCACCATCATCATCAAATCACAACCCATTGCTGTTGTCATCACCTCAAATCGTGACCTACTGTCACCGCGCTCTCTGAAAACCCTAGATCTAGGGTTAGGGTTTAGAAGAGGTAGAGAAAAAGAAGAATGGAGGAGAGAGAGAGAGAGAGAGTGAGAGAGAAATAAGAAAAAGAGACGGGGACTAGGGAGGCGACCAACGAGGATGGTCGTGATGGTGGGTGCCAATGATGGTGGACGGAGAAGGAAAGCAAGTGGAGGCAGGCGGTAGGTGGTGGAGTCCAAAATAGTAATTTTCAAAGGGATATAAGTGTAATAAAAAAAGGGTAAATTACAAACACACCCCCTAAGGTTTACTTAAATTACAACAAAACTAACTATTTACGGCTTCAACTTTACGGCATTGTGACAACCTTCACCACTGTTTACTAATAACACCACTGATTACTGTTAACCGAGACTGATCATGATAAGTAATTGAACTGACTGAAATACTGAACTGATTGATTGATTGTGCTAGTTTGAACGCAATTCTATCTGTTGACTGATCATGATAATTATCTGTTCATGTTTTATGCTTTAAACTGCAAATTGAAGGCTTTATCGACGGCCGAATCTGAAATTGATTAGTGTTTTGTACTAATTAGAAAGTATGTGATTTTTTGGCACATTTAAGTGAAATGTGATTTGGTATGATTAAATCAGATTAAATAAGGTTGAATTACATTAGTTACATTAATTACCTAATTGCCATGCTTAGTGGGCCGCTTTTTCTAACACTTTGAGCCTTGTTACACTTAATTCGTACACCTTCCTCAGCCATTTTGAACACCAAGCCGACTAGAGAGAGGGAGGAGTGAAAGAATAGAATTCATCAAGAATTGCTAGGAAAATTTGAAGGATTAAAGGATAATTTGCATACTTGAGCTCCCATATCTTGCATTCAAGACCTAAGGTAGGACATTTACCTTCTTGTTTGTGAATTCAAGTTAATTGTTGCATGGTTCATGGTGAATAGGAGCTTAAGATCATAAATTGGTTATAGATTGTTGAATAGAGGCTTAATTCATGCATGCATGTGCATATCTTGAAGTTTAAAGTTGTTTTCATGGAAATTCTTGCATGCATGTCCATACTATTGTTAGAGCCCATGAATTCATCTTGATTTTGAAGGAATTGGCTCTTTGGAGCAAGTATTTGAAGCCTTGAAGTTGTTTAAATCAATGCATGTTACATTTAATTAATGTTCTTGAAGCTTTGTTTGAAAATGTGTTTAATTGAATTACCTTTGGGCTTTGATTTCTCAAATTGATCTTTGAAACATGTAGTATTATGAGTTTACAAGTGTTTTCCAGAAAATTAGCTCAAGAGGATCGAATTTGATGTTGTAAAACTTGATTTTGAGCTTGAGGTTCGAATTTGGAAATTCCAGATTTTGAACTCACACTCGAGCGGGGAACTCCACGCTCGAGCGTACATGCTGAGTTCATGCAGTCCGCTCGAGCGGGGAAAGTGACGCTCGAGCGGGAAATGCGTGTTCTCAGCACTTTACATTGTTTTACAGTCTGCTCGAGCGGGGGAATGCACCCTCAAGCGGGGACCTGAGTCACACGCTCGAGCGGGGGTCGAGCGCTCGTCGAGCGTGAATTTCGAGCATCCAGTACTTTTGCAGTCCGCTCGAGCGGGGGAAGTGACGCTCGAGCGGGGCTCTTTTGTCTGCATGTCCGCTCGAGCAGGGAAACCCACGCTCGAGCGGGACCCTGTTTTTCTGAAAATTTTGCTAAGTGTTTAAAAGTGCATCCTTGCATCCTCATTCCATCCTAGGCATTCCTAGGCCTAATTTAAGGCATTTTAATGAGGATATTGTTGTAGAACCACACTGAGGCAAATTAGGGATTAAGTTATTATTTCCCAACTGTGTAGCTTAGTGTGTGTTCATTTTGTAACTGTGTAGGGTTGACATCCGAGGACGCTCTAGCTTATCTGTAGCCTAGAACTCTGTGAGTAACAATGTTGTGAAGATACGTTCAATTGAAATTACTTTCTGAATGAATGACTGAACTACTTTATAAAATATCACTGTTTACTGAATGAATGTCCTATTTGTGAACTGTATCCGTGGCATCCATAGCAACTTACTGTTACTGTACTGTACTGTTACTGTTACAGAGATCTCTGTCGGTTCCCACGTTGGAACCACTACTGTTTACTGATATGATGGCCATCAACTGACTGTTCGGTCTATTAAGACCTACTGTACTGCTTTGCTATTGGATGTACCACATATGACTGCTATGACTGAATAACTGTTATACTGATATAAATGACTGTTTTAAATACTGAAAGGACATTCATTCTTAACCTCTTTACACATATGTTATTCACTGGGCTTTAGCTCACTGCTTATATATATATGTAGGTGTCCAAGTACCGGATCGGAGCTAGGAGCGTTGGGTTTAACTCCCTTTTTGTCAAGCCAACCAACGTGCCTCACTGCGAGGTTTAAAGTCCTTCAAGTTAGGGCTGTTTTGGGGTGTTTTAGTTTTCTCCCTTTTTGTATCTGTTTTTGTAATACTGTATAGACTGAATGATATCGTACTGTACTGTTATGGTAGGGAGGTGGACCCTAACCGTATATTTGTAAATGATGTATGTACATACTGTCTCTGTTCTGAATGTATATATATATATATTATGAAAAGTTTTTTTGCATACAGACTGTCACAGCTCATTAGACATCTTTTAATTACTGTTTTGGCTTCTGCCAGCCCCTATACTCTGTATTACTGTTAAGCAGGCCTTCGGTAATCTCGGATTACTGGCCGGTTATGGTGCTAAACCCATAGGGGCGGGTTTGGGTCGTGACAGGCATACTTTAAATGCATGTCGTAATTAGTACATTCTACGACATATTTTTTTTTTCTTTTGCAAGCTGTTAATGGTTTTTCAATAATGACATACATACTATGTAAGTCGTTAATTCAAATATTTATGACATACAAAAGTATGCCGTAAAAAATGTATATTTTCACGACTTAAAAAATATGTTATAAAATATTTGCACTTAAGACGACATATATTTTATATTGTAAAATATTATAACTTTACACGGCATGCATTATTAACATGTCGTGAAAACTTCTACAAAAAAAAAAAAAAAATTCAATTCGACTTGTTTTATGACATGCAAAACATGCCGTAAAAAATGCATATTTTCACAACATACAAAAATATGTCGTAAAATCTTTGCACTTAAAACGACATACATTTCATTTCGTAAAATATTATAACTTTACACGGCATGCATTAGCATGTCGTAAAAACTTTTATTAAAAAAAATTTGAATCCGATTTTTTTTTGTTTGATTTAAAAAAACTAACAATTTCCAGCCAAGCTTCTCATCTTAAAATTTTCTAATTGAGGACAACGTAAAAAATAATTTATACATTATTTTATAATTTAGTGTCTCCTTTTAAGGGATAATTGAACCCAGTGAAATTTTGGGAAATTTTGTTTATATATTTATGAAAAAGTTTATAATTTTAATTATTAATATTTATATTGCTTCTCACTAATTTGTAATTATTTTTTTTTTTAAATTACCTTGATTTGATTTTTTCCCTTCTTTTAATAATTTATTTATTTTTTTTACTTTTTAGATGTACCTAATCTGGATATAGCTAAAAAGAAAAATATTTATAAAAAAATATAATACATATGAAATGTATTAAATTATATATATTTTTTAATTTGCTGCTTTTTAAAAAAATTAAAAAAATATTTTCCTTCTAAATATGTATATAAATTATTTGAATTTAAAAATAAAAAAAATTATTTAAAATATTTAGAAACTTAGAATACCTTTAAAAAAAAAAAAAAAAAAAAAAAAACTCAAAAACATTATTTTAAGCCCCGTTCACTACTCTCCCTCCCATTCTATACAAGTTCCCCCCCCCCCCCCCTCTCTCTCTCTCTCGGCATGCGTGCTGTCGAGCTCTCTTCGTTCTAGTTTGTTTGAGGTATGTTCTGCGAGCATTGCCTTGATCGATCGGGCCTTTGAGGTAGGTTTTGATCAAAAATCAGATATTTTTCTTCTTCTTATCTTCGGTTCTTCAAAGTTACAGTCAAATCTCTGTATATGCGTATATATTAGTTTAGTCGCGATTGATCGATTTGTGATCGGTAGATCTGATGAGTTTTGAAGCATATGATCGATTCTTTGCTGTGGAAATGAATTTTGGACTGTTTGAATATGATCGAATCCGGATGAATATGTGCTTATATGTTTTGTTTATTGATGGATTTGTTTGAAGTTCATCGTCAAAGCTGGTTATCAATTGGTCTGATTGTAAATTCAGCAAAAATGATCTCTGTTTTTGTAGTTTTTTTTTATTTATTTCTTCTTGAATTGTTACTTTTAATGCCTTCACGGTTTAGGTATGGATACACAATGGTGCACATCTGTTTAAGGTGTCTTTAGGAACTTTAACCAAATAACCATTTTTGTTTATTTCGCTGAGGTGCTACCCACCCTAACTTTTTTGTCCCCCTCAGAATTTTTGAAGGCCAAGTGTTTGATGAATTGTGAAGTTTCATTTTTTGCTTTAATTTATTGGAAAGTTCTTTCGTGATTTTCATATTATCTTTTAGATGGATTGGAGTGGTAAAAATGATCTGTTGGTAAAATTTCTTCTTGCATAAAACTCTGTTTTGGTCAAGTTGTTTGTAGTTCATTTGTTTTTGCTTTATTTTCTATTGTTTTCTTCTTCTTCTTCTTCTTCTTCCTTCATTTTTTTTTTAACACCCAAGATCAAATCTGTATTGCAACTTGTGTGATGCCATTTATTTCCTCAACACTTGTGCAACATATGCTGTAGGTAGTCAATCATTTACACGTAAATTCAAAGTGGAGAAGTTCAGTATGGGAAAAACTGGGAAGTTTGAGAAGCAGTAATTTCTTTATATTTAACGTCTTTAAGCTCTTATTTTCAAATATTTTTCTTGTATTTGCCTTTGGCACACTTTCTAAAGGCCAAGGATGATAAAGTTTTTGTCCCTTGCATTTTTCAAGTTGTTATTTCACTTCTATCAATTTAACAGCTATCCCGCATTGCCTATTTATATCTCTTTATGTTCATGCCCTTGTTCTTGGGTCTTTTTGTCTGCATTATTGTTTCTTTTTGTCCCTTGCATTTTTCTGTCTGTCTTGGTTCTTCTAGTCCTGCCTTTTTATCCTCACTACAAGAGCCTTTTAGTTTTAAATTAGCTGCCTTGGTTATTTCCTCTCTGTAATTGATAATTCTAGATAGTTAGGAGTAGCACGCAGCTTATGTTTAACTCATAGATAATAACATGGTTTGAAGCTGTAGGGGCATTTATTGCTGTCATGTTTGTGATCTAAATGTGTCATTATCTTCATTTAGGGCATTTTCCCATTAAATTTTGTTGGATAGAAGAGGGTATTTTCTCATATCTTCAAAGTATCTTGGCTTGACGTGCATGTCCCTTTTCAGGTGGTTCACTTTTTCTTTTTGATCGGAAGGTATTGAGATACTTCGGAAGGTATTGAGATACTTCGGAAAAGATGGCCATAACTGGAGGAAGAAGAAAGATGGAAAGACAGTGAAGGAAGCTCATGAAAGGCTCAAGGTTTGTGCGAAAGGATGATGCTTGTTGAAGGCAATTTTTATTTTTTAAGTTGATTTTGTCTACACCAGACAGAAGTTTGTGACTTTCAGGAATTTTGCACTATATGATATAATGAATAGTTCATGCTGTATATTTTTATTACACTTCCAAGGTAATTTGCTTGTATAATGTCCTTTCAGGTTGGGAGTGTTGATGTGCTGCATTGCTACTATGCCCATGGAGAAGAAAATGAAAATTTCCAAAGGCGAAGCTATTGGTTGCTTGAAGAGTGAGTGTCTAAAAGTTTGCCTTGCTTTTATCAAAGTTTGTGTTTATTTTGTCAAATCTTTGCACTTCTCTCTCTCTCTCTCTCTCTATATATATATATATATATACATATATATAAATCTGTCTGTATTATGGACCACCTCTGGGCAATTGCTTTTAATATGAAGTTTATCTGTTAATTAGTATTAGCATATAAAAGTTGATTGAATGTAAATGCCTACTTGCAGCTTCTTGTGCATGTACAGGCATAAGTCCAGTCCTCTGATACTATTTAGCATTGAATAGACATCAATTGCTGAGTAGAATCTGGTTCGTTAGTTATATCTGCTTCTAGAACAGTTTTGCTGCTTTGGAAATCCCATTACCTTTTTCTGTGAGGGAAAAAAGATGAAATATGGTTTAAAGTTTCACCCCTTTTCTTTGTCATACTAATCATTTTAATGTTTGGAATTACAGCCATGTCTATAGTTGTAAACTCATGTTAACTTGTATGAACTTCCATGAAATTGACTACACCTTGAAAATTGAATCAATTTATGGAAGTTAATGAAAATCTGACCATTTTTGTTTCCTTAGTTGTTATTTTGGAAGGGCTTTTGCTGCACATTCTCATTTGCTTCTTATTTGGATGACACCTGCTGCAGGGAGCGCTTGAACATTGTTCTTGTCCACTACTGCGAAGTAAAGGTTAGAAATTTATTCTATTTTTCCTTTGTTTCTTCATTATTGAAGAAATTCACAATTGATAATTGTATACCGTATCAGATGATTCTTGAGCCAATATATATTATACATAATGCTGGCTATTTTAGAATAACATCGCTTTCTAACTTTACCACCACTTTTGTTTCAAGGTTTCTTGTGTATGTATAACTTCCACGTATTGGAATCTTGCTACAAAATATAATCTAATGTGTTTTGTTGCCCAACTTTTCACATCCGTGCTAGTTTCTTTTTGGACTAATGGTCATTACAATGTTCATGTTACTCGTAAGATTCCCGACTCAGTGGCACTTCTATGATCTGGAAAGCTCTCCATGGGTTTTAGTACGTTACATTGTTTTGTTTCTTGTTGGTGCTTAATGGATATTGTTTTGGCCATGGCTATTCCCAGAGTACGTAACGTTACAAATTTTATTTATTTATTTATTTTTTATTTTTTAATTTTTTTTCGACAGTAACAAGATGGTCACTAATACATTGTAGGCATTTTTTGAACTGGATTGGAAGTGGGAGTCTTCCTTCTTCTAGCTCTTAGAATCAGTGTGCCAAAGGTTGATTCTTGGGATGTAGTTTTGGTGGTAAAACAAAAACCAAAATTCATGTTTTGTGTATTTAAGAATCTGATGCATCTATCTGCTTTTCTTTTCTTCTGTACTCTTTTTGTTTCCCATTCAAATTTTCTAGAGCAATGCATGCTTTCTTTGAAGGATGCAACTTTTTATTTTACTTGGTTTTGTGATCTATAAGTTTTTGAACCATTAACACCACAAAAAAATTAACTATTTACAGCTTCAACTTTGCGGCACACATCAAATGCATGTTGTAATTAGTACATTCTATGACATTTTTTTTTTGCAAGCCATTAGTAGTTTTTCAATAATGACATACATACCATATAAGTCATTAATTCATATATTTATGGCATGTAAAAACATGCCGTAAAAAATCTATATTTTCACGACTTAAAAAATATGTTGTAAAATATTTGCATTTAAAACGACATACATTTTATGTTGTAAAATATTATAACTTTACACGGCATGCATTAACATGTTGTGAAAACTTTTGCAAAAAAAAAAAAAAAAATTCGATTTGAATTTTTTTTATGGCATGTCAAAATGCATATTTTCATGGCATACAAAAATATGATATAAAATATTTGCACTTAAAGACGACATACAATTCATGTTGTGAAATATTATAACTTTACACGGCATACATTAACATGTGAAAACTTTTATTAAAAAAAATTTCAAGCCAATTTTTTTTTTCTTTTTTTATTATTTAAAAAAGCTAACAATTTCCAACCAAGCTTCTCACTTTAGATTTTCCTAATTGAGGACAACGTAAAAAATAATTTATACATTATTTTATAATTTAGGGTCTCTTTTAAGGGAGAATTGCACCCAGTGGGATTTTGGGAAAAAAATTACATATTCATGAAAAAGTTTGTAATTTTAATGATTAATATTTATATGGCTTCTCACTAATTTGTAATTATTATTTTTTTAAAATTACCTTGATTTGATATTTTCCCTTAATTTAATAATTTATTTATTTTTTACTTTTTAGATGTGCCTAATTTGAATACAACTAAAAAGTAAGGTATTTGTAAAAAAAATATAATATATATGAAATGTATTAAATTTTATATTTTTTTGAATTGAGTGATTTTTTTAAAAAATTAAAAAATATTTTTCTTTTAAATATATGTAAATTATTTGAATTTAAAAAGTTAAAAAATTATTTAAAATATTTAAAAACTTACAATAACTATAAAAAAAAAAAAAAGACTCAAAAAAATTATTTTAGCCCTGTTCACCACTCTCACAAACTCCTCTCATTCTATCTGTACATGTTTTTGCCCCAAACCCTCTCTCTCTCTCTCTCAGCGTGCGAGCTTTCGAGTGCGAGCTCTAGAGCTCTTTTCTAGCATTGCCTTGATTGATCGCGCGACTTCGCATGACCTCCCAATGTATGTCATTCACTTTCTCTCCCAATTGATAAATTTCTCTGTCTCTATCATATTTTCCCAAAAGCTTCGAATTCATCATTTTATTTGAAGTTAGGGTTTGGTGAGAGCCATGGAAACGTAGACTACAAGCCAAATGCATTCTCAATCAATTGATCTCAAACCCTAATTGATCTCTACAAGCTCCTTTGTATCGAACGATTCAGTGAGTTTGAAACTCGTCATACTTCGTATTTTTTCTTGTGCGTGTGTACTGGATCAATTGAAGTTTGTATTGATAATTCAGTTTTTTCGGAGGTCTGGTAGATCACTAGACAAGTCAATTTCAATGCTTCAGATGGAGCTGGCTGCTACTCGAAGTTCTCAAGAGATGAGGAGATCTGATGAGTTCACTCACATCTCGAATTGACTCATGAGGGCTTGGCAAGGAAGAAGGCTTTCATAGTTATTGGAATTAATACTGTTTTTGGTAGTAGGAAGAGGCATGATTTGGTTAGACAAACTTGGATGCCTCAAGGTGATAATTTGATATTGTCTTTGTGTGTATGTCCTACTATATCTTAATTTCATGGCTTTCCTTGACTAGCTTTTTGGGTTTGATTAGGAGAGAGACTTCTTCAATTGGAACAAGAGAAGGGAATTATCATTTGGTTCATGATCGGCCATAGGTAAATCTCTTGTCTGCATTTTCTCAATAGTTGGTTAGTTTAGTATTATTTGAAAACAATAGGAATTCTTTAGGCAATATGATCTCATTATTAATTTTTTGAAGTTGGATCCATCGCTTTTCCTTGATGTAGATTTGTCAAAAGTCAGCTCCTGCTTGTGTAACAATACACATTGTTAAGCAAATAACTGTATCATTATCACATGAATTGCCTTTAAAAATTAAAATAGAATATTCAGGAAGTTTTGAGATGTTCACTTGTTATGAGAATGAACAAGTTTTAGATTATTCTTTGTTTACTGTATTTCCATTCCATTGGTGGTCAACAACCATAGTCATGGCACAAGCACAAATAATCTTTACCACATGCTGCAGGGTAATTTACTTTTATGTGGTGTGATGTTCTTTGATGAGACTAGAAAAAGACAAACTAAATTACCATGAAGATGTTTGTTTGTATATCTAAGAACTGCAGAACTATTTGGCCAATGAATCAATTGGTCAGGTGAACTAAATCTTAATTGATCTGCATTCCACATTGGTGTTGGTGGACAAGTACAAGAAGCACTCTCCCGTGGATTTTGATGTCAAATTTATGTAAAGCTGCACTAGGAAGGAAACTTTGATCGCTGCTCCATATGGTTGAAATCACGGTTGGTTTGAATAAGGTGAGCTTGTAGTTCTAGGATTTAAGAAGGTTAGGGAAAGTTTGGAGGTTTTTGTAGACAGAAACGAGTTGGAATTAACTTGATTTTTAGAATTATAAGTTGTAGAAACTTAAAAGTGTAATAAAATTTATAGGCAGCAATTATTTTGTCTTATGTAGATGCTGTAAATTATAGTCCATGAAAATTAATTAAAACATACTTGACCAAACAAGGTTCCAAGGTTGCTTCGTTTAAAATTCTAAAGTTGTCTCCTCTCTTCTGGTTGTGTTCCGCATCTGTTTCTTAACTGGTATGTAGATGCAGTAAATTATTGTCTTAGGAGCCTTAGCATAATCATTTGTAAGAAGACAGTAGTTGAAGAGGATTTTCTCAAGGGTATGAGGTGGACAATTAAAGTTTGATTTTGCACCTTAAGGGAGGATATTCCTCTGGATTTTAGGTGGATAGTTAAAGTTTGATTTTCACCTTAAGTGCTTTAATAATGATAAAAGCAGCAAATTTAAAGAGAATTTATACTTACCAGAAAACAAGAAAATTTATGTTGAATAGTGACAGAATGACCTAAATGCCATAGAGCAAATGTTGGAAAGCCGAGAAACATTGGTGTTAGATGAGATATAATGAAATGAGTTGTAGCTGAAAGAGAATAAAAAATGGAAAAGAGTGAAAGGGATTTATGAGGATATTTGATCGAATGAGCATAAAAAATTGGAAAGACTAGAATCAACATGGGTATTTTTATAAAAATATTGGAGTAGCTTAATGGGTGATACATTGATTGAAATAATTCATGCATGATCATGCCCTATAGAAACTTTGATTATTGAACATAATTGATCATGTGACTTTCTGAGTAACTGCTATGAGAAAAGGACACAGTTGGGACCAATATATTCTTTTTATACAATGAAAGCTTCAATGTGTGAATAATAGACTACTATTGTCTTACTACCATGCTTTAAATAATGTTATTAGATCTTTTATAGAGTCGTTATTAGTTCTAAAATATTTTAGTTGGTTAAAAATTTTTACTTTCCAAATTTTGAAGTCATTGTTTTTTGTAGAATTTGGAGAATGTAGCATCCTATGGATTTGCAAATAATCTTCACTTTTTAGTGGAGAGTTGAGTTATGAGGATTTGAGGTTGTGGTTGTATGGATTTTACTAAACCTTGTGACGAGGGTGAGACACTTCTTCTCCCCTTCTTCTCCTCCACTGTCTGAATTACCCCAAGTACTATTTGCAGCCTATTGTTCATAATGCCCTCAAATTGTACATTTTAGCCCCAAAAGCCTACCAATCTAAGTTTAAATTAACCTTAACCCTTTCTCCGACGTATTGGTTTTCAATCTAACCATTAATACCCAAAAATTATTTGTTTTCAAGATTTCAAAAAGTCTAATTCATTTGAGAAATAGAGGTCTTTTTAATTTGGGGTTTAGAAAAAGCAGGTCCTAACTCAAACCAACGTAGATCCATTCGAATAGGATAATATTACTAAATGGAAGATACATAACTTTTGCTCTTGCTACAATATATTTGCATCATATAGGGCACCTATGTGTATAATTGAGAATTATGCTGAATGCCAATTGTTTTGATTGGTGCAGTGCAACATCTAACAGCATACTAGATCGAGCTATTGATTCAAAAGATTCTCAGCATAAGGACTTCCTCAGGCTGGTGAGGATGCACAGAGCTTGTATGTACAAAAAATATTGTGGACAATTCACCAAATTTTCTCAATTTTTGGTGCTCATGAGTCATGTTGTCTTGCAGGAGCATGTTGAAGGGTATCATGAATTGCCTGCAAAAACCAAAATTTTCTTCTCCACTACTGTTGCAAAATGGGATGCTGATTTCTGTCAAAGTGGATGATGATGTCCATGTCAATTTCGGTACACACTGTCTCTTTTCATTTTCTTTTCTTTTCTTGTTATATTCTTTCTTCATTTTTTCCCAATTTTGGGTAGCTTTTGTCAATTTTGAATTTGCTGAGTGATGCAGAGTGCATAAAACTGTTATGACCCTACCACTATTATATATTTTCCAAAAAAATTCATAAGTTTGCAAGCTTTGAAGTAGAGATTTCCTCTTAAGATGGATTTATTTTTCTGCAGGTTGTTGAGTTTGCCGTGGCTTTGCAGGAAGCTGGGTGCTTTTCTGTTGTTCTGGAATGTGTGCTTTCGAATCCTTCCAATTGGTATTGGCATAGGGCCTTTCTGTATTGGCCAAGTTAATTGATTCTTTAGCTCTCTCTGTTGCTCCTAATAATGAATTAGACTTGACTGGCTTGTGTTGTGTATAATCTTTTTCCTTTCATTTGTACATATAATTTGCTATCTGATCTTGTAATTTGTTTTTCAAGTACTAAAGTGGGCATTTTAGTGATATCATGTGTTCAGATATTGAGTTTACTCATGTAATGAACTTTGAATTTGCTTTTCTTCTCTCTCTCTCTCTCTCTCTATATATATATATATATATATTAAAAATAACCTTTTACGACATACAAAATTATGCTGTGTAAAGTGTAATAATTTATGACATGTAAGAAAATACTGTAAAAGATTATATACGGCATATAGAGTATGCCAAAAATATACTAAAAATAACTTTTTACGACATACAAAATTATGTCGTGAAAAGTGTAATGATTTATGACATGCAAGAAAATGTCGTAAAAGATTATATACGGTATACATAGTATGCCATAAATATATTAAAACTAATCTTCTACGGCATGCAAAATTATGCCATGGAAAGTATGATGATTTATGGTATAACAAAAATGTCGTAAAAAATTATATTCGACATATAAAGTATGTCATTAATGTTTAATTTATTACTTTTTACAACTTTACTTGCATACCGTAAATGACACTCAACTTTCCACGGCATGTCATATAACGGCATTTGTGTGCATGCTGTGAAAGAGTTTTTACGGCATGCATTGCAAGTCGTAAAAATTCAATTTTGTTGTAGTGCAAACAACCTTTTTCCTTAATTTTTCCATCTTCTCCACCAATCACTCAGTGACTTAATTGATATAGGAGCCACTCATGACAAACCCCATCATCTTAGGATAGATGCCCAAACTTTCCAAACAGCATGGCAATCAATTAGGGGATGGTTTGATGTTTCCAGCTTATCATTACAGAAAAGACATAACCTAGAATTAGAAGCTATAGAGACACCAATCCTTAGGAGCCATTAACTCTTCAAAGCCAAGCTAGCCATCCAAAATATTGGACTTTAAAGAGGGAAACACTTGACCACCATTCAATTCAGCTAGGGAATAGAGGGATCGAACTGAAAATTTTCCTGAGGGTTCTGCCATCCAGCGCTTCAAGTCCTGTTTTTTTATTATTATCGGTTGAGAGAAGTTGGATAGAAGGCTATAAAAGACACCATCTTTTCCTTTTTTTGCTCGTTCAAAGACACCATTTTTGGGGGGGTCTAAGTTAATGACACAATAGCAATTTAATTGAAAATGACTCAAAAGATGATGTTAGGTTGAACTAGTGTGTACTAGTCTTTGTAAAGTAATTATATATATATATATATATAATTTGTATAGCATTATTCAACTACTAAGCTTAAGATTGACTGTAGCGTGGAGATAAAACTTGACACAAAATTCAACAGCCCAAAGGAGGGATGATACCTCCCCTTCTCCACCAGAGAGAGAGAGAGAGTCCCAAGAGTGTCTCTATTTGCCTATTGATTTGTCTTTCTTGGCATAGTGTTATTTTTGATCATTCATTTTCCTAGTGCATTGGTTTAGATGATTTTTATTAGAGGCATATACTTGTACTGTGGCTGCAGCCCTTGGATGAGTCGCTTGGGCTTTAGTGGCTGTGGCTGTGGCTGCAGCTGTGTTTTCTGCTGGTGCTTCAGCTGTGATTGTTGTGTTTTCATGACACTTGGACACAGTTGGATGCATAGACTTGATACTCTTATTAGTTTTGTTAATATAAATTTTATTGGTGGCATTGACTAACAATTGCAGACACAAATGAAGGAGCTCGAAGCACAATCCAGTGCTACAGATGAGGAGATCTTCACACAGGTTCTAGGGCTTGATCAACCTGGTCGTGTTCGAACATATGGATTGGGTCCTTCTCCGACAAATGTCTTTGGAGGTGGATTTAGGCAGTCACAAGGGCAGGCTCATCTCATTGAGACGCAAGTCCAAGAGCAACTTAACCAACATAAAGTACAAATGGAGATGCAAGTGAAGGAGTGATGGATGCTATGTTTAGTCAGATGCAAGGTACAATCCAAGCTCAACAAGCACGAATAGAGTAGTTGGAGTCTCAACAGGCTATGGGTGGGCCTATTGCACCAACTACTACATGTGTGCATTCACAACAACAATCCCATGCATACCTCATCGTTTAATTGCCATCATTCATCCGAGGAAGCGAGTACATAGTTAATCATGAAATTTGCAATATGGCATTTTATTCATGTTATTTGTTCTTGTCAAATGCAGGTTCAAATATCAGAGGAAGAAGAAGAAGAAGAAGAAGAAGAAGAAGATAGGACAAACTCAATGTCGGAGGGACTCTTTTTCGTAGTAAGTTTGCTTATCTGTCTACTTGGCTATTTATTTACTAATATTGATACTAATATCTTCTGTATAGTTGCATAAGGCTTAGTTGCTAGAATTATGGTTTAAAAGTAGCATTGGTACTGATCATAGGGTTCTTACTGTTTGCTAGTTTAAAAGTAGTAACTCAAGAACATTACTTCATGTTTCATTTTTATCTATTATCAGTTTAGTTCAATAATATATTTCCCTTCTTGATTTGGACACCTATAGTCTATATGTATATTAGTCACATAGATAGAGTGAGTAATCTTAACTATGTAGATGAAGGCCTCTGGATGTCCAAAATCTAAATTCTCAAAGGCTTGTTTTTGCAGTCATTTTTTTGGAATAACTGTCTAGGTATCATGAATTCTCTTGCTGGAACCTTATTTAATTTCTAGTGTTCATGTAACATAGCCCATCTTTACCTCAAGTATATGCAATATCAATAGGCGAATCACGGTTATGATGCTCCATAGCTTAACATAAAGGTTAAATTCATAAGCAACAAGTAGAAAGGTGAATATGTGAGCTGATCACATCAGACAAGCATAGTTAACCTAGAACGTCATATCCTAAAGTAATGACGAGGAATAATTGGAAACTTTGATCATAAATATAAAGATTGGAGATTGAAAGCCTACTTTCAACCTAGGACATATAGGAACAATGAAATTTGGGGATGCTGCACAATTTTTTAAGTTTCTAAACCAGGTAACTTCAGATTTTTTTGCGGATCCAAATCCTAGAGTTTGGATTGTTCATTATTGAAAGTTGTATCTTTATTGAATTGGGTTGGTAGAATTAGTAGTTTTTTCATATCAGAGAGGTTAGGTAATTATTTTTTTTGGTGACTTCAAATTTTATTCCACACAAAACACAAAGAAAACAAGAAACAAGGACCTACTCCTGCACACTAGAAACAAAAAAACACAGATCAACACCAAAACAAAACAACAAAACAAAAAAAAAGCTAGAAAATCTATTTATCAGGTATGTAGAATGGAACAAGGCAGCCCCCAGTCCATACAGATTTGCCAATTTTGCAAAGAATTCTCAACTCTCTTGAAAGAACAAGCTCTAGCTCTAACTTCCTTAACTATTCCAGCCACTATCACTTGCTTGTGACTAACAGACTGAGTACAAATTCTCCTATTCCTCTCCAATCATACATGATATAAAGTGCAAGCCAAGGAAAGTTTGAACATAGTATTTCCCAGTAAAAGGACAAGAGCAGAACAAATGCTCATGAGATTCATTTACAGATCAACACAAACTGCACGCAGGATCCACCTCCATTCCCCAATGCAATAAACCATCATTGGTAGCTAATTTTTTAAACAAATCGGCCAATTCACAAAAGCCCATTTAGACACATTTCCTTTAAACCAAACAATAGAACACCATGGGACCACTGCTCCAGATGGCCTAAGAGCTTCCCAAGCAGATTTAGAGGAGTAGCTACCACTCTTTGAAGGTAACCAAACAGCTTTATCAGATCTGTGCAGATTAGGAATATGGGTATGAGGTGTTAAAGCAATAACTTGCCGAATTGCTTTATTTCTTAATCTAGGCCAATGCCAGCATCTTACATTCACATAAAGAGCTCTACCAATATTCTGCATAATTCTACTTCCAAAATGTTGATAAAGAGGCCCCACGGGATGCCAGTTATCAAGCCATAAGAAGGTGGGACTGCCATCCCCTATTCTGTAATGAATAAGAGGCTGCCCAATCTCTCTAAAGCTTGAATATCTTCCTTATAGTCCATGAGGAATCATTTGGACATTAATAAACCAAAAGCATTGAACCTTTAAAATATAGGTATGTATCCATTCAACTCAAAGTGAATCAGCCTTCATACTTATATCCCAAAGGTGTTTAATCATATTGACTTTATTCCAAATTTTCAGCGATCTAAAACCTAACCCTCCTCCTTGTTTAGGAACACAAATACTCTCCCACTTAACTTTGGCCCCTGTTTGCTTGAGCTCAGAACCAGACCATAAAAGGGCTCTAATCAAACTTTCCACCTCCTTTAGAGTTCTTTGAGGTAAAATAAAAAGGGAACTCCAATAGATCTATACACTAAAGAATACTATTTGAATAAATTGCATGCTTCCCCCATATGACGAGCTTATTTGCCCACAACTGAATCCTAGAGCGTATTCTGTCCTTCAGTTGAAGATAATCCCCATACCTCAATCTTGTGGAAATAAGAGGCACACCCAAGTACTTGACAGTTAATAGACCCTCTGGAATTGGAAGAACAATCAGTAAATCAGCTTTTAAAACAGAAGAAATTCAGCAAAGAAGACAGCACTCTTCTGTAGATTAGGTTGAAGTCTAGACCATAAATGGAACTGATGTAAAATGTCATTTATAATTCTGAATAACTGAATATCAGCCCCACACAGAACAAAAAGATCATCCGCAAAGGCTAAGTGACTGATACCCAAAGATTGGCACTTAGGATGGAAAGTAAACTGACCGTGAGTCAAATTATACTTAAGAAGAGCACATAACTAAAAGAAAAGGGTAAGGGGAAATTGGATCCCTTTGCCTTAAACCTTTTTCTCCCTTGAAATAACCTTCCAATTCTCCATTCAACACAATGGAATAACTAACACACTGGAATAACTAACTGTGGACACACACTGAATAACCTGAGAAATAAACCTAATTGGAAACTCCATAGCAGCCATTATTTTGAACAAAAAATCCCACCTTGCAGAGAGGTTAGGTTATCATTTGTATTTGCTTCTTCTATTCAATTGAACCATCAAATCTATATGTATTATGTTTTATGAATCCTTACATGTTTAGGTGTATTGCAAGTATTAGTTATTTGATTCTCCTTTTTGATACTGCCTTATCTACAGATCCTATTTTTGTTTGTCTATTGTAATAATCGTGACTATAATGCTTGTATTTATTGTTATGCGATCGTTACTTTGTTTTTCTTTTTATTTTAAAATTTTATTTACTGGTGCAGGAAACATTTGAATGAATCTTTGTTAGGGTACTAGTCTATCTCTGATCTTCCACGATGATGGCGAAAATCGGGCAGTGGTGACATCACTGATGTATTTTGCACTAATAGATGGGAATGTAATTTTTAATGGCACAATTTTGTTCTAGAATTGGGCCCTCTTGCAGATTTTTGAAAAGCAAAGTTCTAGGCTTGTTTCTTATTTTTGATTGCACATTTCTAAAGCAAGGATTGAATACACTATATATTTTTATTTTGATGAAGCACATAATAAAAACACCCATCAATTGTAAACAAACAGCACGAAACAAATTGGCCCTTTTTTTAATCAGCCAAAAGGAAATATATTGATTAATAAAAATGTACAAGTACAGTGAAATTACATCAATAACCTTACTAAGAAGGTACATGCAGTTGGCCTTATTATAGCAATAGTTGTGTGCGGTATTTTACTTAGTTATTGCACAGGAATAATGAAGTCATTTCTTATGTTTACTTTTTTTACTGATCATCAGAGGGGTTGGTTTTGTAACTATTGACTATCATATATGTTTGGAGGAGTTTAGGAACAGAGAAAGTGTACAAGTGCTCCCATTTGCAAGCGTATTTATGACATTGAATATATCTAAGTCTAACTAACTTCTAGAGACTCGATGTCGTGACTATTGTTATAACTATTCAACATAGTGATTGGAAAGATGCCCTATGATTTACTTTGAGTAAGAAGCACAACTTAAGATAAATTAGGTGGCATGCTTTCCAATTCTTATGTTGCATAGTTATAACGGCAGTCAGGGCATTGAGTATCTCTAGTTAGCCAAGTCTGGATACAATCAATATGATAAATATGCCTGCAAGCAGGGAGCATTCGTACATTGTCTCCTTGGAGGAACTCCTCCAAGCATATGTGACAGTCAGTGATATCAAAACCAACCTCTCCATCAATAGGAAAGGTAAGCACAGGAAATGACTCCACTATTTGTGGATCAAGTCCTTGTGCAATAACTGGTGATGTTATTCCTAAATCAGCCGCATGCACATGTCTTAACCAAATAATAAAAAAAACTATAACTAAAATTAAAACAATACATACAATAATTATTATTACAAGAGGACTATTTATTCCTTTTATTTTCCAAAAATCTTTTTCATCAAACGAAGAAGGCTTTTGCAGTTTTGGATCTGTACCTTGGGCTGCTACGGACTTGAAACTTATGAAGATGATGATGACCCAAATAATAACCGTAGAAACTTCAACCTGATTTCAAAAATTGATAAAAAGAAAAAAGAGAAAAGAAATGAACAAATTAAATAAAAAATTGATAAAAAATAAAAAAAATATTTATTTATAATATAAATAAATAATTAGAGTTATCTTTATAGGTTGTTATCTAACTATAATAGAAAACGAGTTGTCTTTTCATTATATGTTCACATGAAATTTAAGAACACCACACCCATACGCGATTTAATGTAAAATGATAAAATTCCATACGTGACTTAGGTGATGGCCCACTTACATTTAATTAATTTAGACCACACCCATACCACTCTCTCATTGCCGGCCCCTCTATTGTTAGTTTAGTACACTTCTATTGTTTGGTTCGGTTCGGTTTACGTTTCTAAAATTTTTTTGCAATAATAAATATGATATATATTTGATGTTACTAAATAAATTAATAATAATTAGTTTAGTTATGTTGGTTAAAGCTTATAAATTTCACAATGATAGCTAGTCTTCAAATCTTATAAGAAACATTTCATATTTTAAATTTTTTATATAAAAATATAAAAAATAATAAATGTGTTACAGTCCAATTCGGTTTGGAACCATAATCAAAGCCTTGGGAGCGGGAACTGTACCGATTTGAACGGTTCCACCATTTTCAAAACCAGAACCAACTTAACTAAATCGATGATTTAGACGAGATTGAATTGATTTATCGATTCTACCGATTTTTTTGAACACCTCTAACTAACAACTATTGACCACCATCACTACAACAAATATCAAACCCAAGAAACCTATTACCCCAAGATCGTGAATGCCTCCAAAAACCACCACAAACACCACCCAATTGTTGTCAACAAACCACTACAAATGAGAACTTGGTGTACTAAACTAACAAGGACAATCTCCTCACTTGGATTTATTGATATGGCTTGAAGAAGCCATTTGCATTAAGCACAAGGGAGTGCTCCTCATCATCCAAGGTCGTGAGGCTGTCCTGATTTTATGGAGGCTCTAAGCAAAGTTTAAGATGGAAACTTTTATTGTAAGTGTTTGAGTGATTTCAGTAATTTCATACTAATCAATTAAAGTGATTTTTTTGTCTAAGAGACTCTAAATGCTTGAAAACTTTAAACTCAATTTTTTAATTTTTTTGATTTTTATAGAATTTTAAAAACACCTATTGGCTATCCTTAGACATTAAAAATCAAAATTTAGAAATATTTAATGTAATTCAAAAGCTTGCATCAACACTTACAAAAGGGAAAAAAATGTGATGACTGGGTACGTAAACCACCTCGTTCCTCTTTGATTTATGTTGGGTTCACTTTTGTTAGAGTGACGGGTTTAACTTGAAGCCTTGTCAACTGTTTGGGTTTGTTGTTTTTGAAAACTTTTCTCAAAAATCTCGTTCATATTTATTTCGGTGTCGAGTTTCACATGTTTCGGGAGAGATGATGTTGGATCTGGGAGTTTTCAGTTTAGCTGGTAAAATTTTTGGCTGAGAGGCAAAGTCACACGTGCGGGGGCTTGGGCCGCACGTGCAGGAGGTGAGGCTGCAAGCGCAGAAAGTAGGGGTGGTCAGGGTGCAACATTGAAATAATTGCACGTGAAACTGCAGGTGTGGGTAAGGGAGGGCCACACGTGCGGGGGTGGAGGCTGCACGTGCGGGGAAAGGCACACACGTGTGGGAGTCGCTGAGTTCAACAATTTCCTCATTTTCTTCTTCTTGGGCTATGTGTATATCACTTTTTCATCATCTCTCTCTCTAAAAATACATTTCTACTCCTCTCTACTTTCCCTACAGCAAACCTCACTAAATCCTTGATTTCTCTAAATTTATTAACATTTTGACCTTAGTTCCTCTACCAAAGTTGGAGAACTCTTCGAGGGCTACATTGTGTACGATGGAGATCGAGTTTCGGCACCGTTGATTTTGGAGCTTTCTTCTCTTTTTCCTTCAAGAACTTGAGGTAGAGATTTTTCTTTGAGTTATATATACATTTTTACAAATTATTTAGTTTTTGGGACTCCTTCTTGTGGTGTTAAACTCGGTTTTTGATTCATGAGTTGTGGGTGATTTTAAAAGTGGGTTTACATAATATTTTCTAAAAACCCTTGAGATTTTGGAGCTTTGTTGTTGTAGAGAAGTGTTATCTTGAAATGATTTCTTTCAAAATGAAGAGGAAACCTAGTTTATGGAAACCCTAGAAACTTGGAGATTTTTGAGAAAATGTGGTGATGTTATGAAATTGATATTTGACCAATAGTATGACAAATGTTGAAATGAGAAATTCCATGGTGCATGAGAATTAGTTGGTTTTGAAGTTGTTGTTCAAAATGTTAATATAGTCATGAAATGATAAAGTTGATGAAAATACATGAAATATGGAAATGTTGTTGCTTCTCGATAGAGATTGATAAGTATATGTTTATCCTGTGAAATTGCAATGGAAAGAGAAATGGGAATTGTGATCACAATGGAAAAATTGTGTGGAAGAATATTATAATGCATTGATATATGTTGCGTTGGCATTCAATTCATTTGGTTATTATGAGTTTTGAATTAAAAATTGAAAAGTTTGCATTGAAAGGGGAAATGTTTGTGAAACAAGATTGTCATTCAGTTGTTTTGGGATAAATACGTTGGTAAGTCCGGATAGGGGGTGTAGATGAAATTGATTAAGTTGGCCTGAGTGTTCAGGGTGAAAGACTGAAAACACGCACGGAGGAGGTACCACGTGCCTTCCGGTTAGCTACCGGTAAAGTAGGGATTTGGTAGTGCTAGTTATGCCTACTTGCAGACACCAACCTAGGGATTACCTGAGTTGTATTTATCGCCCTTTGAACTTGATTTAAGATTATTGAATTGTTGAAATTTCAAGATTTCATTGTGCATGATGGCTTTCAAAAGATGAAGATGCGACTTTTTTAAAAAAGCCATAGCATGCTATGTGCATTTCAGTTTATGAGACTTGTATAAAATGTATATACTTTGTTAAGAAGTTCCTACTGAGCTTTATGCTCACCCTATGGGATTTTGTGCAGGAAAAGATGTGGTGATTCCGCCAAACTAAGGGCGTGGATGTGTATGTTGAGAACACAAGACTCTTGTTTTGTTGTGATTATATTTTGAAAGCCAAGAGCTATATTTGTGTGGTTTCGAGCAACCATTTTGTGTAATCGGGCTTAAACCTTGGACTTTGTAGCCTTTGAGGGCATTTATTTACTTCTGACTGGATGTTTTACATGTTATAGATTCTTGTACTAAAGTCGTTGAATGTATAGTTGCATGTAAAACTATTTTGTAAATCTCTTATGATTATATATAGTGTTGGAGATTATTTCGGTTTATCGTAAGGAGTGAAAGTTGGTGTACTTCTATTGTGTATATTTTTTTGGGGCGTTACAAAAATAAATCCAGAGTCTATCCTAAAACAAAAATCTACACCTTTTAAAAAGGATATAAATACCATGAAATGATAGCTCGTTATTCCCTAAAATAAATCTAATAAAAAGTAAACATCTTCCATCTCACATAAAATTTTGTTAAAAAAAAAAAAAAACTCACATAAAATCTATATTATAAGAAATACATGGTAAAAAAAATACCATAAATATCATGATTCAATAAATTTTAATTGGTATAATAAAGATAATTAAGCTAATTCAACATCCTTTCTACAACTGATGAGTTACAACTTATGCCGAACATAAAATGAAAAATAAAACCTTATATTAGCTTCTCTCTACTCTATAATTAAGCATATTATCTCTTATTCAGGTTTAAGCATGTTTAATCACTCACTTCTATTCTCTTCCTTTTTATTACAGTTTTTCCAATCTTCTCAATTATTTTGTCTTTTTTCCTTTGAGTTTAAGCATGATTCAAAAGAGAGTTCTCTCACTAAGTTTAGTGCCAAGCATAAATCAACATTCATCAAATTGTAAGCAATGTTCTCTCACCTTCATACTTTGTTGGTTGTAATCTTATTTTGTTGTTTACAAAAATCACATGTTCATCAAACGCTTATCTATACTAAGTTTGGTTTGTTACAATGAAAGTAGAATGGAATCAAATGTTCATTTCTTAATCTCCGTATGAATTATTTCATTTGTATTATAGTTTTCATCATTTCTTTTGCTCAAAAATCTATGGACATTCTAATGAAATTATAATTTGATTCAAACCAAATTCAAATGAATCAAACAATACTTGAGAGAGGTTTGGGCTATTTCCATAAAACACATTGTTTGGCAAGCCTTTTTTTTTTTTTTTAAAATACTTCAATCATGTTATCTATATTGATTTGTGAGAACTGACAAATAAAAATATGATAAAAATAAATAAATAAAAATAGATGGGTGCCCAAACAACAAAACTTCAAATGCAACCTGGGGGTAGAACCAAAAAAAAGAAGTTATGTTATCTATATTGATTTGTGAGAATTGAAAAATAAGGATATAATAAAAATAAATAAATAAAAATAGATGGGTGTCCAAACAAAAGAATTTCAAATATTTATTCCTAAATTCTCATAATTTTAAAACTCTCTCTTTCCTACGTGACAACCTTTTTTGATTGCCTTTCATGTTTTCTATTTTTCTTCATTTTCTATTTGTTTGATTTATCAAAATTAAAATTAACTTCATTGCTTATGGATAAAGATTTGAATTTCAAAATTCCTCTATATAGATAAACATATAAAAACTGAAAACTAATTTTTTAGTCTACAAACAAAGATAAAAATTAAACAATTAATTTAAAAAAATTAATTACATAACTTATAGATAATTTAAAATTTCTTCCCATAAAAAAACATATAAAAGTTGATAAATAACTTATAAAAATTAATTTCATGGCCTACAAATAAAGATAAAGATTAAATAATTGATTTAAAAAAAAAATGAAATTACATTCTCATAATTTTAAAACTCTCTTTCTTCTACGTAGCAACCTTCTTTGATTGCCTTTCATGTTTCTATTTCGCTTCATTTTCTATTTCTTTGATTAATTAAAATTAAAATTAATTTCTTATGGATAAAGATTTGAATTTCAAAATTCCTCCATATAGATAAACATATAAGAACTGAAAATTAATTTTATAGTCTACAGAAAAAGATAAAAATTAAACAATTAATTTAAAAAAATTAATTTCATAACTTATAGATAATTTAAAATTTCTTCCTATAAATAAACATATAGAAGTTGATAAATAACTTCAAAATTCCTCCATATAGATAAACATATAAGAACTGAAAATTAATTTTATAGTCTACAGAAAAAGATAAAAATTAAACAATTAATTTAAAAAAATTAATTTCATAACTTATAGATAATTTAAAATTTCTTCTCATAAACAAACATATAAAAGTTGATAAATAACTTAGAAAAATTAATTTCATGGCCTACAAAGAAAGATAAAGATTAAATAATTGAATTTAAAAAAAAATGAAATTACTCCTTTTCCCCCTCTTCATTTTGTACTCTAATTAATTTTATTATAGATAAACATATAAAAATTCATAAATAATTTATGAAAATTTATTTCATGACCTATAGATAAAGATAAAAATTAAAAAAAAATTATTTAAAAACATTAATTTCATGACTTATAGATAAATAAACATATAAAAATTGATAAATAATTTATAAAGATTAATTGCCTTTAGATAAATATAAAGATTAAATAATTGATTTACAAAAAATTAAAATAAAGATATGATTTGTTAATCTATATATCTAAATCTTTATTTTGATTTACTCATATTTTTTTCTCTTTCTATTACATATTATCTTTTTTTATTTTAATTTTTTCATTTTATAAAATGCCCTTATCTATAACTTCTTATCTCCTATTAAATTCTTAACCTTCTCTTGATAATTTTTATTCTTCATTATTATCTACCAAGTGATAAAGGTTAAAAAAAAATAAAAAATAAAAAATAAAAATTTATTGACTCTGAATGAAAAGAGTATTAATAATGAAATTGGTTCGCTTTGAATCAGAAGAGTATTAATAATGAAATAATGAAGGCTGCATAGGAGAAGGCAGCACAAAAATCTCACAAAATTAATTTTCGTCACTATATTTATCTAAGGTAATAATTTAATATTCTTTCTATTAGTTATTAAAAATAGTTTTCATTAGATCATTGTTATATTTATTTATTTATTTATTATTATTTTTATAAGGTTGTCATTCGTTATAGTATGCAGTTGTTTTGTTAAAAGCCTCCAAATATTTATTTCTAAATTCTCATAATTTTAAAACTTTCTCTTTTCTACGTGGCAACCTTCTTTGATTACCGTTTTCTATTTTTCTTCATATTTTATTTGTTTGATTAATTAAAATTAAAATTAATTTCATTGCTTATGGATAAATATTTGAATTTCAAAATTCCTCCATGTAGATAAACATATAAAAACTGAAAATTAATTTTATAGTCTACAGATAAAGATAAAAATTAAAAAATTAATTTAACAACTTGTAGATAATTTAAAATTTCTTCCCATAAATAAACATATAAAAGTTGATAAATAACTTATAAAAATTAATTTTATGGCCAACAAAGAAAGATAAAGATTAAATAATTGAATTTAAAAAAAAAAAACAAAATTACATTATCATAATTTTAAAAGTCTTTCTTTCCTACGTGGCAACCTTCTTTGATTGCCTTTCATGTTTTCTATTTTGCTTAATTTTCTATTTGTTTGATTAATTAAAATTAAAATTAATTTCATTGCTTACGGATAAAGATTTGAATTTCAAAATTCCTCCATATAGATAAACATATAAAAATTAGAAATTAATTTTATAGTCTAAAGATAAAGATAAAAATTAAACAATTAATTTAAAAAAATTAATTTCATAACTTATAGATAATTTAAAATTTCTTCCAATAAATAAACATATAAAAATTAATTTCATGACCTACAAATAATGATAAAGATTAAATAATTGATTTAACAAAAAAATGAAATTACTCCTCCCCCCCTTCATTTTGTACTTTAATTAATTTTATTATAGATAAACGTATAAAAACTTATAAATAATTTATGAAAATTTATTTCATGACCTATAGATAAAGTTAAATTTTTTTTAAAAAAAAATAGTTAAAAAAATTAATTTCATAACTTATAGATAAATAAACATATAAAAATTGATAAATAATTTATAAAGATTAATTTCATGACCTATAGATAAAAATAAAGATTAAATAATTGGTTTACAAAAAAAATAAAAAAATAAAATATAGATAAAGATATGATTTGTTAATCTATATATCTATCAAAAACATATATATTTAAATCTTTATTTTGACTTACTCATATTTTTTTTCTCCTTCTATCACATATTATCTTCTTTTTTTCTTTTTTTTTTAAATTTTTTTATTTTATGAAATGCCCTTATCTATAACTTCTTATCTCCTATTAAATTCTTAACCTTCTCTTGATATTTTTTATTATTCGTTATTATCTACCAAGTGATAAAAATAATAAAAAAAAAAATTTATTGGCTCTGAATGAGAAGATTACTAATAATGAAATAATGAAGGTTGCATGAGAGAAGGCAGCATAAAAATCTTACAAAATTAATTTTCGTCACTATATTTATCCAAGGTAATAATTTGATATTCTTTCTATTAGTTATTAAAAATAGTTTGTATTAGATCATTGTCGTGTTTTTTTTTTTGTAAGGCTGTCATTCGTTATAGTATTTCTTCAATCCCATCTCTAAATTCTCTCTTTGAAATTTTGTTTTTTCAATAATAAAGTTTAAAATCAATTACTTATCATTTTTGTTTTCTTGGTCCTTATTTTATTGAAGGATTGAGACGAGTAAAACTTTCATATGATATATGAAATTAATGAATGTAATACAAAGATGATAGAGAAGTACTACATATTTGTCAATATCTATATGTTATTATTAGCTGATTCACTAGATTATACTATCAATTTAGAGCCCATATGATTTAATTCATTGTCTATGACTTTATTTGTATTCGACTATTTTTTCGTTGAGTAACCTATATAATTTTTTTTTTTGTTATATAATGATTAAAGCTATCATTTGTTATATTTCTTCAAGTGCAATTCAAATAATTTTTCATCATTTTTTTTATAAATAAAATGGATTAAAACTATTTTCTTATATAATTTTTATAATCTTACAAAATTCTTATTTTGATTAATTTTTTTTAAAATGATGTAGGAACTATACAAGTTTTATTCAAACTATGGAGAATGATTTATATTTTGATATGATATGCGTGTGAAAAGTTCAAAGATAAAGATTTGCTAACATAATCAATTAATGATTTGTTTGAAAAGTTCTTTTTATGAGCAAGGCAACAAACTCAGATTAAATTTTTTTAAAAACTATTTATAAATTATAATTAAAATTTGATATTTATTCATAATTTGATCCCACAATAATAATATACACCACTGATTTAAAAGTCTAAGTAAATTTATGATAATTTTTCTGAGTTTATAGAATTTCTCTCTTTTAATGTTTTGTTTAGTTTGATACAAGTTATTTATCTTATCAAGTAATTGTGATACTATTATTCTCAACAATTTTTATAATTAATAATTTTTTATGCATATCAAATTTTATTGTGAAATTTTGTGGCTTAATTATTATTAACATCTACCTAGATGGCTTAACATCATGGCTTGTCACTATTAAGACATAATTTAAGATTAAAATGATTTATTTATCACACAAAATATATGTAGTCTATATATCTCTAATGTGTTCTCCATCCTTCTTATTTCTTTTGTCTTTACATGAAATCTATCATCTTCCATTATTATTAGGGTAAATTATATATTAAGAAAAATAAGGTTTTTAACTTTAAGAACTCTAAAAGCTTTAAAATTTCAATCCAATTATATTGATTTTTATTTATTTATTTATTTTTAAAAATCATTGGCTACTAAAAATCGAAATTTTAAGTTTAAAATTTAAAATTATAGTTAACAAAGAATTTATTCAATTCACATATCATTTAGGGGTTCAAATTTCAAAATACACATGATTTAAGGAATACTGAAAATTGAAATTTAAAGTTTAAAATTTAAAATTATAGTCAACAAAGAATTTATTGACTTCTATCATTTAGGGATTTAAATTTCAAAATACACATGATTTAAGGAATTGTTTTCTATAATAAAAACATACTATATATTTTACCTAGCTAATTAGCATGAATTTACTATTAACAAAAAAAAAACTAACACAAGAAACATCTTTCACTGCTTTCAAAATAAAAGGAAGTTTACACAAGAAACATCTTCATCTCTACCAGAATAAATATTCTTTACACCTCTCTCTCTCTCTCTCTCTCTCTCTCAAAATGGTGATTTTTAAGATTTCATTGTTTAAATTTTTTTTTTTTTGCCTTTTCTTCAAGTTTAATCTCCACGCCCATCCGGCCTCTGTTAATAACGGAACAACAATAAACCAGACTCATATGTGAACATGACCATGAATGCCTCTTTCAAATTCTGAAGCAACTACAAATAGTTGGTGGTCTCGGTGCTAATATTAGGTATGAGATTTTTTATATGTTTGTTATTTTTTAAGACATGTAATGGATCAATATATAATCTTTTTTAAATTGTTCATTTTATTAAAAAAATTAGAATTTGTGATTGATTATACCTCTATCATATAGATTACAAATTAAAAAAAAAGAAGAATTGTATCTTTTATTGATTTTATATATGTAGTCCTTAAAAGCCAATAATTATATTTTTCATAATTTTCAATTTCAATTCTACTAAGTGAATATTTAGTTTATCAATTAGTGTGTTTCTTAGGTGTAGAGTATACTCTGATCCATATCTATATGTATACTACTTCCGAGCAAAAGAAACTTTTGATCTAAGAGACTCTAAGAATTTCAAAACATTAATATAAAATTTTAAAAGTTAAGAAATATAAGTGACATACAACTATTGGCGGATTAAACCGTATCTATAATTTTAAATTTAAAAACAAAATATTTATATATAGAAAGTCAAATAAATAACTTTAATCATATCTAAGCCACATCTAATTTGATATTTGAAAATCCTTAAAAGGAAATTCTAAATTTAAATTTATTATATAATTTAAAATTATAAAAATATATACTTCAAAATATTATTCATTTTTTAAAAAATATTTGAAACTAAAAAATAAATATAATTTAAAATTACTAACTTATCTGACCATATCTAATTTTCAAATTCAAATTCAATAAAAAAAAAATGGACATAAAATGTCAAAAAATAATTTTAGCTATATCTTTTTTTGTTAGATAGTAATATTTTTAGCTATGTCTAAACTATATTTAATTTTAAATTTAAAAAGAAAGACCAAAGAAAATTTGAATTATATATAATTTTAAAATATTTAAATATTTTTAACTATTAATCATAATTTATCAAATGGTCAATAATGTCAAGTACGCATGTCATAATCTTATTGAAAAAATATTATATTGAATAGTTTAAAATTTTTAAGTATTAACTTCAAATTAATGAATTTGATATAAAATTTCACTTGACTACCAAACAAAATATTCAAAAGATGAAAACGATGGTTTACATCTATTGTGAGTGCAACCCACGTCTTACTAACTTTAAATTTATAGCATACACTCACTTACGGGATAAATTTTTATGATCCATTGCATTTTTAGGCTAAAACATAGTTCATGAGTTAGCCCAATCTAACCTTTGATAATTTTTTTTAAGATTTAAATATACTTTAATACTGATATAATGGACATTAGTCAATTTGAATTGATTATTATAAAATATTCTACTTATCAATGATATAATTTATACATAAATATTTAAATTTATAATTATCAGACGTTTTTACAAATTAACTTATCAATTTTATAGATTAAGTGTAAGATTAAGACTAGAATATGACCTATAATTTAATGTGATTCTATCTTAGATAACTTTTTATTTTTTTATTTTTTTTTATACATAAATATAAATAACTATTCATTTCATAGTGTTAACATAAATATATAATTTTTTACTTAAGTTCAAAATTTTTAATAAATATGCATAAAATATGTTCATATGATTTATTATAAAAAAATAATTACAAATATTTATTTACCAATTTAATAAATAAATAGGTCAAATGATTCATAAGTTAGATATAGATCAAAACAATTTTTAATAATTAGATGAATGTCACATTGACATAAATATTGAGTCAACTAACTTCTAACAATTTTGAGTAGAGAATTTTTTAGGCTTTACAAAATAAGAAAAAATTAGTATTTTAACAAATGTAATTTATTATCATATGGCAAATTAAAATTACAGAACATTTAAAATAAAATGTATTTTTTATCATAAATATAACTTTTGTAATTTATTTTTGAATTTTTATTAATTAAATTATGACATGTATTTTTTTTATTAAAAATCTAGAACACACAATTGTTGATATCAGAATAAAAACTCTTTTATGTGTAACTTTGATAAAAATAAATAAAATTTAATTGATTATAAATCATTTTACTACATATTTAGATAAATTTTATATTATTATTTAAATTTAAAAACTAATTTTTGATTATTTATTTATACTTGTGCATACGTGTAATATGCTAGACAAAATGTGACAGTATGATTATGAATTCTACAACAACAACAATATTGCTCTTCCTCTTAGCAAGAGGATTTCAAATTTTGATTTCACAAACTTTGAGGTTTTGTACAAATTAAACATTTTAGGTTCCAGTTCTGAAGTCCTAAATGTCAGCCCCTCAATAAAGTTTCAAATTCCGGAGTTACAATATTCAAACATTCAACAAAGTCTTATTTTCTTTTTTTTACAGAAAAGCAGTGAGCAACAATTAGCAGATCAAGATTCACACATACAAAAAAACCAAAAAAAAAAAAAAAGGAAAAAGAAGGAAAAGAATGCTTACCCTCGGATTCATAGAAGAATGAAGAAGAATGGAAAGATGGGTAATCGCGGCTGAGGCCACACCGCGTGGGTTGAGAAGCCACGCGCATAGGCCAGATCCGAGATAGGGAATCGGCGCCGGCCAAACACAGTGGTGGTTTGAAGACGCAAGAGCAAGAGCAATGGCTTTACACAGTGGTGGTTTCAAGTGAAGTGTGTGTTCTTCAATCAGCAACAGGTTTTGCCATGGATTTGCAGGAAGACACTGTTGCGGATCTTGGGCACACCAGGGGACACTCACAAGCAAAAACACAAGACTTTTAACGTGGTTCGGCAAACCGGCCTACGTCCACGGGAGCGATGTTGTTATATATTAACAAATGGAGGAGATTACACACTCTCAACTCACTGTCTCTCTATATAACACACTCTCTCACACTCTCTGATACACAAACAGAATATAGCTCTCACTAGCTCTCTCTGTTTTGTGCCTCTCTCTCAGCAGTGTGTTTCTCTCTTGCTTGCTATGTTTGCCGTGTTTTCAACTCACCATCACCATTCCATTTTATACACCAAAACAGAAGGTGGAGGAGGCCTCATGGGTGTGTTGGCTGCCAGCCCAATATTCTCCTTTGAGCTGCTGTCCAGTTGAAAGCTTTGTCCCACCATGTGAAGACTTCACATGGCCAACTCCATGCTTTCTCCTTTGTTGCTGGCGCATGGCAAGCCTCATGGCTGCCAACTCAAGCCTCATGGCTTGCCAACTCATGCCAACCTCTTTTGCCTTCCTTTTACCATGTGGGTTGGCCACCATTCCATGTGGCTGCCAACTCAATTTGGGCTGATCTCCTACAAATCACCCCCTCAACCCATATGAGATGATCCATAATAGTACCCCCTGCCTGGAGTGCCCGGCACCGCCTCACTGGGGTGCCATGCAAAGCTTACTTTGCAACTCTTTGAGATGGCATCTCTCCCTTCCATCCAGTCTTGGAGAGATCCCAATATGTCTCTAATTCAGGAGCAAAAGAAACTTTCTTCCCTGGGACATGCTTTGCTGTCTTGGTCTCTTTGCTCTGAGCTGTCTTTAAAATTGGCCGCAATGGCTCCGTCTTGTGCACCTCCGAACTGCCTCCATGCGTTCTTGTACACTTTGGTTGCCATGTCTGCTGGGCCCTATGTCTCTTCTGTGCATGTCTTGCACGTCTTGCCCGGTAAGTGACAGTAGCTCCGTCTGTCACAACCTTCTCCACAAGCCTGTACAGATTCCCCTCCAGTCGTCCATGTAGCATCACCGTATCTCCATGGATGACTTTGAGATTTCCTTTGCTAGATGTGAAGCTATAACCCTTCATGTCTAGCATACTTAAGGAAATTAGATTCTTCTTCAGTCTTGGCACGTGTCGGACTCCATCCAACGTGAAAATTTTTCCATCTTCCATTCTCAGCCGTACTGTTCCCATGCCAACAATCTTACTCACAGTGTTGTTAGCCACTCGAACAATACCTCCATCCTTGGCTTGGTAGGTAGAAAAAAGTTTCTTATCCATGCATATATGATATGTGCTTCCGGAATCTAAGATCCAGTCAGGTTTCGTCATACTCGACGAAACTGTAAATGCATACTCATCCTTACCATTTACTGCAGCAGCGACATTTGATGAGCTCGCCTGTTCCTTGTGTGCCTTGTCCTCCTTGAGCTTTGCACAGTCTTTTATGAGGTGATCCTCCTGATCACAGTAATAACACTTTCTCCTGAAGCCTGACCTTGATTGCGAACGTCCTCTTGATTTGGATCTACCCCGTCTATCATTGGACCTACCTCTGCCTTGCTCATTTATGAGGCAACCATGGCATTTCCTTCTGGGTGTTTCCTACTGTTACCTTCTTGTTTCTTCATCGACTCATGAGAAATGAGCGTAGCAATCACCTCATCCAGTCCAAGATCCTTCCCGTACAATAGAGTTGTCCTGAGATGCTCATATGATGCAGGTAGAGAGACCAGCAAGATCATAGCCCTATCTTCCTCCTGGGTCTTTTCTCCAATGGTGTCCAATTCCATTGTGATCCTATTGAACTCGTCCAGATGTTCTGTGAGGTTCGCACCTTCTGGCATTCTAAGTGTATATAGCTGCCTCTTCAGAGATAACCGGTTTGTCAAAGACTTTGACTTGTATCTCATCTCTAACTTTGCCCATAGCTCCGCCGGATCTACTTCACTGATGACTTCCCGGAGTGTGTTGTTCCCGAGATACAACTGAATTGTACTGTTTGCCAATTCCCTCAATTCCTCCCACTTGTCATCCTTCATGTCTTCCGGTTTGTTGGACCTTTTGAGAAGAGCCTTCACCAGACCTTCTCGTGTTAAAATGTTTTTCACCCTTTGCTGCCACAAGGTAAAGTCATTACTGCCATTAAAAGGCTCAATCATGAAACTTGCGCCTTTTCCTGCCATTGTAAATTTCTTTCCTTTTTAAAGAAATTCCGATTTAAGAATCTGACCGTACGGATGGGTCCGGAATATTCCAAATAGTTGGAACGCACTATTGGATCGCCAAAAACGGACTCCGAATGGCCTAGTTCTAGCCAAAAGAGTTTGAATGCCTCCAATTCAAAAACTAACCGTACGGATGTGTCCGGAATACTCTAAATAGTTGGAACTCACTATTGGATCGCCAAAAACGGACTCCGAATGGCCTAGATCTAGCCAAAACAGTTTCAACGGTTCAGATCTGCTGAATCTGGTGCGCCTGAGAAGCACCAGATAATTCCTCCAGATCGGCTGGTCAACGGCGCAGGGGCGCGGTCAACGGCGCAGGGGCGCGGTCAACGGCGGCTCAGCGGCGCGGCTTGGCTGGCGGCGCGGCTCCGGCGCGGCTCGGCCTGGTCAGCGGCGCGGTCAACGGCTCGACGGCTCAGCTCGGCTCAGGATGACGTCAGCCTGACGTCAGCTTCACTCGCGCCCCCACTCGTCTTCTTCCTTCGTCGGCGCGTGGGGCGCGTGGGTGAGAGTGGCCTTCACTCTCGATCTTCAGGTGGCGCGTGGCGGCGCGTTAGAGCTCCGATTGGCCTGTGGTTTGAAGTTTGGACTCCTCTCCTCCTGACCTTCCTCCTGGTATTCTCAAAAGTGGATTTCGACCACTTCGAAATCTGGACACTTTCGGAAAAAACTCGATTTTTTTTCACCCGGGCTCTGATACCAATTGTTGCGGATCTTGGGCACACTAGGGGACACTCACAAGCAAAAACACAAGACTTTTAACGTGGTTCAGCAAACCGGCCTACGTCCACGGGAGCGATGTTGTTATATATTAACAAATGGAGGAGATTACACACTCTCAACTCACTGTCTCTCTATATAACACACTCTCTCACACTCTCTGATACACAAACAGAATATAGCTCTCACTAGCTCTCTCTGTTTTGTGCCTCTCTCTCAGCAGTGTGTTTCTCTCTTGCTTGCTATGTTTGCCGTGTTTTCAACTCACCATCACCATTCCATTTTATACACCAAAACAGAAGGTGGAGGAGGCCTCATGGGTGTGTTGGCTGCCAGCCCAATATTCTCCTTTGAGCTGCTGTCCAGTTGAAAGCTTTGTCCCACCATGTGAAGACTTCACATGGCTAACTCCATGCTTTCTCCTTTGTTGCTGGGGCATGGCAAGCCTCATGGCTACCAACTCAAGCCTCATGGCTTGCCAACTCATGCCAACCTCTTTTGCCTTCCTTTTACCATGTGGGTTGGCCACCCTTCCATGTGGCTGCCAACTCAATTTGGGTTGATCTCCTACAGACACAGCAACGTGGACCCTCATTATAGATGGATCATGGCGGGCGAAGGGATTGCGAGCAGGTGCGGCATGGATCTGTTTCGATGCTAATGGCGGCTGAGGCCACACCGCGTGGGTTGAGAAGCCACGCGCGTAGGCCAGATCCGAGATAGGGAATCGGCGCCAGCCAAACACAGTAGTGGCTTGAAGACGGAAGAGCAAGATGAAGCCAACAAAAATGATATTCTACAAGAAATGTCCAAACACAGTAGTGGCTTGAAGATGCAAGAGCGAGAAAAATTTTATTTCTTTCTGCAAGAAATGTCCAAACACAGTAGTGGCTTGAAGACTGGCTTGAAGACGCAAGAGCAAGAGCAAGATGAAGCCAACAAAAATGATTATTTCTTTCTGCTAGAAATGTCCAAACACAGTAGTGGCTTGAAGACGCAAGAGCAAGAGGAAGATGAAGCCAACAAAAATGATTATTTCTTTTTGCTGGAAATGTATATACTAAATGATTTAATTTTTTTTTTAACAAAATAATTTTTTTAAACTAATGTACTGATTTATTAGTCAGTTGGAGGCTTTCCTAAATTGTGCATTTCGTAGGTGAGGTTGGTGTAGGAAATGTTTTCCTCAACATTGATTCATTAATTGTGGCTCACCAACTTGATTGTGATATGTTGCCTTGTAGGAAAGGCCTGGCACGGTTTGAATGATAAAATGATAAAATTATACGAATCTTTTTTTTTAATTTAAGTAAGTGTTAGGAAAGTTGATCTATTGACTAAAAAAATTATCTCTTTTTTAAATTTTATCTTTAGACGGTTAAATTCAAATAAAAATTTCAACTAAACACCATTAATTTTTTTTTTTAAAAAAACCAATAAACTGAAAAATTAACTTATAAGTACTATCAAATAGAGCATATATATATATATATATATATTATATAATATCATTTTATTTCACATATATATATATATATATATATATATATATATTTGTGAACTCTTATTATTTGATTAATTAGAATGAGATGACATTGAATGATTATTTCTTAGGCGTTCAAACATAGGGTTTAAATTGAACAAATAAAAAATTCAAGATTTATTTTGTTTTAAAGGTTTTTTTTTTTTTTTGGGGGGGGGGGGGATAACTATATGCCTTTATTAGACTTTAATTATGCATTCGAATTCTCTAAAATAATTTTGGAGTTTTTTTTAAAGATGAATGGTACTTAATTATACAAAAATTGAAGATACAATAGTCAAAAGTTAAGGACATGTTTGATTAATAGAATTATAATATTGGATTGGGATGGTTAGTTTCTATGCACTCACAATCCCATTTTGATTGCAAATTTTATTAACTAGATTATATGTATGGCGAACATTCAATCCAACAAAATTGACAAAATTTTAATATTGAGAGAAGTTAGGAATCATAATTTCAAGTATGAAAGAAAAAAAAATGAATACATAATAAATAATTATCTCTCTAATTTAATTTGATAATTAATCGCACACTAATTCATGAGATTATTAATCATTTCACTATTAATCATGTTAATCGAATAAGACCTAAGAGTATAGCAACCATACAAATAATCACTATAACATTACTACTAAAAAAAAAAATCCTCAAAAAAATCTCAACTTTTGGAGTATTAGGCTAAACCCAACTTTTGGACTATTAATCAAATTCTACATTGTAGATTTGTCACAATTAACCCAATATTCTTACATAATTTTCAAATATTGTGTTATTATATAATCTTAAATATGGTGAATTTTCCATTATTAATGTGAAAAAAAGTTGTGGAAGTTCAAATTGATGGATTAAATTTCTAACTTCACTCATTATGCATAAATTTAAAATATGTTGCAATAATTAGTTGCTAATGTATGTACCCTATAATCTTAGTATTAAGTATATATTACAGTTAGAAATTATTCTACTAATAATATTTGAAAATTAAAAATTCATTTTTTAAAGTTTTGAGTAGTCTTGTCTTTATAATAATGTAGTGGTGTCAGTGTAATTTAATTATATATTAATAAAAAAATTATAATTATAATTATTAATATTTATAATATTTTTCATTTAGTTGCAAATATTTTTTTAACTGACACATGTCAATGTAATTCTCTAAAAAAAAAAAAAAAAAAAAAACCTGTCATTAATTTTTATTTTATAAATGTAATGATGTGCTTTAGATTGTTTCATCTGATTTTTTTTTTTACCAACTCTAGTTTATTTCATTAATTTTTTTTTCTTTACCAACTCTAGTTTGAAGACATTTGTTCATCCATTTTAGATAGGTCTTTCCTTTTTTATTTTTTATTTATGATTATTTGGAATTCACCTAAATATAATTGTGAGATTTTTGTGTATTGTTTGTAATTGTTTGTATACTCTTAGTTAATAGTAGAATCGGATTATCGTCTCGTAGATGTACTGCACATTAAGGAAATCATGTAAAAAATTCTTGTGTCGTTGATTTAATTTTTTGCGTGTTATTACTTTTTTATTTCCTTTGATTGATTTATAGTACTTGTACGAAAATCATAGTTTTCCCCAACGCATCCATGCAATCCGTTTTGTTGTTAATTTGATCTTGAACAATGTTGAAATGTACAATTCTCCAATTATAAATTATGATCATTGAAAAAAGGGTCTGTGAAAATGCTTCATATTTTTCCCTAACACATCAATGCAATCCATTTTATTGTTAATTTGATCTTGAACAATGTTGAAATGTACAATTCTCCAATTATAAATTATGATATTTGAAAAAGAGTTTGTGAAAATGCTTAAGTAAATCCAATAATGATGAAAAAATATAGAATAGCAAGAGGTATAGTTAGTGAGATTAATAGCGAAACGTAATAACAAAAATTTTACTATTTTTTTCTTTACCACTATTATTTCTTTTCATTTTGTTATTTTTTTTTCCTCCCAAAGTCCAACTAACAAATTAATTTTGTTTGTTTGTCTTTTAGGGTTTAGGGTCTTTAATATCCATTATAATTACCAACATCTAATAGACAAGGACCACACCTTTAAGGAGAAAAAAAACTAAAATATAGACAAAACTAAACAGGAAAAACCACCATCAAAAGAAATAGGTACTCGAAAGAAGAAACAAAGAAAAGAGGATCAACCAACAACTAAAATAAGAACAATTGGCAGTGGTACATTGATTACCACGTGCCAAAACAACCGTACTCAGCAACTGAAATAAGAGCAAAGCTTTTCCAATAGGAGAGAAGCGTTGGGATATTTTTTTTTTCCCCCTTATTCCTATTATTCATTAATTGAATATATGAAAATCAAAGATTCAAAATTATTGATGTAATAGACGAAAGTTGAAAAAGGACAACGTGAATGGATGTAAATGACTCTTTTATTATTATTATTATTATTATTATTATTATTATTTTTATTTATTTATTTGAATTACAGCTAATGTTTCATAAAACTAAATTAACATACTTTTTGTGTAACTTAAGGAATTATTAATTCAATTAATTTTTTTTTTGGTTGTTGAGAAAGTAGTAATATTATAAAGCATTATATAGGGTTAATTAATGTTTACAAACCTAACTAATTTTGGGCTGATTTAATTACAGACTTGATACTTTAGAAATACATGGAGTCTCCAAATATTTATTTTAATATCTATAATAATTGTAGCTACATTCCATTCTAGATCACATTCATCATTTAGAGTGTTTATCAAAATTTGACAATTTGTGAGTATTTAAGCCATGAATAAAATAATGAAATTATTTTATTTATATCTTTTTAAGTTCTTGTAATAATTTGTTAAGATCTTAATCTATGTAAGCAAATTTTGGATTCCTAGTGAGGCTGTTTCAAACACTCATTTTGAATTGTAAATAAGAGGAAGCTGAACTTAAAACACCTGGTAGACTACGATTATTGATCCACATGAAAAAAAATAATAATTATAATAGAATTTTAGAATAATCAATGATTATTTTATTGATTACATGAAAAATTCAAATCTTTTCTTATGTGATCTCCTCCTTTTTTCTTTTTTTAATTTTTTTAATTTTTTTTTAATTTTTATATATATTTTAAAGAAAGGTAAACAAAGAAATTGAGTTACAATGGCAAATTAGCATCACTTAAGACCACATAGGCTAAAAGAGGTGGCACCTCTTCCATCCAAACTTTCAACCCAGACCAAGCCTTATTACCAGCATTTGGAGTATGAGAAACGCACAGTCCGAAGCAATAAAAGCAATGAAAGGAGCAGGGGAGTTGGATACGCAGTTTGGTCCCAAACAATCACGGGGGACAATTTTTGCTAGTCAATGACAATGACCAATTCTATTATTAGTTGTTCTACGTTCCCAGCTGAAAGTAACTCCTCTAACAAATGCCAAAGTTGGTATCTCTCATAACTACATCTATACTTTGTAAAGCACAAAAGAATAGTTGTCCTAGTATCATTTGTTAGAATATTTTAATAAAAATAATATTACAACAATTAAGTTCTTAAAATTTTAATTTTGTCATTTAAAATTTTAAATTATTAAATTCGAATCAATTTAGTCTTGAAAACAATATAAAAATAGAATATAAACCTAAAAGTTAACAACAATTAAGTTAACAATTATTATAAAAACACACATGCGGAGAATAATTATATTAACAATAAATTAAAAGTTGGGACCAATCATAATTTTACATAATTTTTAGGCTTATGTTTGTTTTTTTATAGGGTTAATTGATGATAAATCCAATATAAGGAGAGTATAAGGCATTAGGTTCAAGAGAGATTTTTTGTTAATAAGTGGTCCATGTTTTGTGAAATAGTTTAATGAGAGTTCTTGGAAAACATTTTGTTTCCAATTTACCCTTGGACTTTTTTTATCTGTTTCACTTGTTGTTGACTATCTGTTGAAATTATTTTTATCTATTGAAATTATTTTTATCTGTTAAAAGTCCTATCTGTTCAAATTTTTTATCTGTTGAATTTTTTTTTTATCTATTCAAATTTTTTATCTGTTCAATTTTTTTTTAAAATCAACTGTTAAAATTTTTTAGAGTGTTTATCAAAATTTGACAATTTGTGAGTATTTAAGCCATGAAATAAAAAAATGAAATTATTTTATTTATATCTTTTTAAGTTCTTGTAATAATTTGTTAAGATCTTAATCTATGTAAGCAAATTTTGGATTCCTAGTGAGGCTGTTTCAAACACTCATTTTTGAATTGTAAATAAGAGGAAGCTGAACTTAAAACACCTACAATATTTGAAGTTGTCTACCAGAGACTACAATTATTGATCTACATGAAAAAAAATAATAATAATAATTGAATTTTAGAATAATCAATGAAATTCAAAACTTTTCTTATGTGATCTCCTCCTTTTTTTTTAAATTTTTTAAAATTTTTATGTATATTTTAAAGAAAGGTAAACAAAGAAATTGAGCTACAATCCCAAATTAGCATCACTAAGACCACATAGGCTAAAAGAGGTGGCACCTCTTCCATCCAAACTTTCAACCCAGACCAAGCCTTAGACAAACGAGCAAGAGAGTGTGCTGCCTGCCTTATTACCAGCATTTGGAGTATGAGAAACGCACAGTCCGAAGCAATAAAAGCAATGAAAGGAGCAGGGGAGCAATAAAAGCAATTAATGTGGTCCCAAACAATCACAGAGGACAATTTTTGCTAATCAGCTGAAAGTAAGTCCTCTGCCAAAGTTAGTATCCGTCATAACTACATCTATACTTTGTAAAGCACAAAAGAATGGTTGTCCTAGTATCATTTGTTAGAATATTTTAATAAAAATAATATTATATTAAATACATTCATTATATTCATAGTTAAGTATTAAAAATACTTAATATGTTTAATTCCAAAACTTTTTTAATGTTTATTATTGATAATTGTGCTATAAAGTGGTTTGACTTAAAAACATCTATGAATAAATTATAATTATAATCCTTAAAATTTAACACCGTTTTTGATTAAGTTCTTAAAATTTTAATTTTGTCATTTAAAATTTTAAATTATTAAATTCGAATCAATTTAGTCTTGAAAATAATATAAAAATAGAATATAAACCTAAAAGTTAACAACAATTAAGTTAACAATTAATATAAAAACACACATTCGGAGAATAATTACATTAACAAATTAAAAGTTGGGACCAATCATAATTTTACATAATTTTTAGGCTTATGTTCTTTTTTTTATAGGATTAATTGATGATAAATCCAATATAAGGAGAATATAAGGCATTAGGTTCAAGAGAGATTTTTTGTTAATAAGAGGTTCACGCTTTGTGAAATAGTTTAGTGAGAGTTCTTGGAAAATATTTTGTTTTCAATTTACCCTTGGACTTTTTTTTATCTGTTTCACTTCTTGTTGACTATCTGTTGAAATTATTTTTATCTATTGAAATTATTTTTACCTATTAAAAATCCTATGTGTTCAAATTTTTTATTTGTTAAATTTTTTTTTATCTATTCAAATTTTTTATTTGTTAAAATTTTTATCTGTTCAAAAATTTTTTAGGTGTTCAAATTTTTTATCTGTTCAATTATTTATTTATTTTTTTTATCAACTGTTAAAATTTTTTACCTGTTCATTTTCTATTCAAACGACAATCATCATAGAAGAAACCTTCTGGCCAACTTCTCATCAGAGACCTCCATTGAAGACTTGGTATCTCTCTCTCACTAATATGTGAATCTAGCAACAAAGGTGAAAGAGATTAAAAGAAATTATATGTATATAAACTCCTCTCTTTTTTCCTAAATTCTTAGATGAATGAATTTGATTTTTGTATTTCAACCCAAGCAAGCAGATTTATTCCATGGCAATTGTCCATGGCCACCACCACCTTAATCTCAAACTTCCTTAGACAACTGTCCACTCTTCCCCTTACCCCTCCCACCAGCACCTCCAACTTTCCACTCCTCTTGTCATGACCCGAACCCGCCCCTATGGGTTAAGGACATAACCGGCCAGTAATCCTGAGATTACCTACGGCCTCAGACCAAAACAGACATAATTTGTCAGAGTGAAGGGGCCAAACGGAAGCAACAAATAAAAACTTTGTCCATAGAGCCGTGCTTATATGCACATCAACAGACCATACTCAGATACGTTAATAACCCACATCAAGGTACAGTTTCACAAAATTCATTGTAGACAGGATCATCCAAAACGAGTCAACCTATGACAGACTATATACAGATATACATAAAGTCCTTGCCGACAAGACCAAATTTAAAATACATGGCAAAGAGGCAAGGATAGGTCTCAAGAGTGAGACGCAAGGCTGACTTCCCCAAAACCTGGATTTTTCCTAGCAGACTTCACTGGGGCTGGGTTTGAACTTCCCTTGGCTCACCTACAAACACATGAATGAGCATGAGCGATAGCCCAGTGAATAATATCAAATACAAAAGTCATATAAACAATATGTAGAACAATATACTCCAAACGGCCTTAGGCCCAATTCATATTCCTACTTAACATATGTATATTTATGCAAAGTTCAGATCAAGTGACTGTAGTTCTAAACATATTGGCCTTTGGCCCATTCTGATTTCCATCTACGTCAAAACGGCCTTCGGCCCATTCATTCATGTCAAAACGGCCTTCGGCCCATTCATTCAGGTCAAAACGGCCTTCGGCCCATTCATTTGTGTCAAAACGGCCTTCGGCCCATTCATTTATATCGAAACGGCCTTTGGCCCATTCATTTATATCAAAACGACCTTTGGTCCAATTATTCATTCATGTCAGACCCTTGTCCATAATCCCAATTAGCAACTCATAAAGCTTATAAGGGAATACACAATCGGACATTGATAAGCTTTCAAGTATTGATATTACTCACAGTGGTCGGTTTGTGGATGCGCCCTGGAGCTTGACCCTACACATTTCATGAATACAAAAGGGTCACTAACAGTTCATTCCGTTCTTTAATTCAGATATTCCTCTTTAGGCTTTATTTCTATCTCATTAACTCATTTACAATGTTTAACATATGCCTAAGAGTGCTTACGAGTGAAAGAGAATGGAAAACGAAACATAGAACGCATGAACAAAATTCCAGGAAACAGGGTCCCCGCTCGAGCGTAAACTTCTCCGCTCGAGCGGACCCTTAAGGCCTGCAAAAGTACTGGTTGCACGAAAGATACGCTCGAGCGTGGAATAGAGCGCTCGAGCTGAAGGCTTGTCTACAAAACTCCACGCTCGAGCGTGAGGTGTCCCGCTCGAGCGGACATCCAACTCTGCAAAAATGCTGGGAGCACGATTTTCCCGCTCGAGCGGCCATTACCCCGCTCGAGCGGACCTCAAAAATCTGGGTTTCCCAGATCGTGTTCTTGAGCTCCAATTCGGTTTTCCATCTACATTTCTTGCATGCAATGGCTCAAATTACACACTTACACATGCTAACATGCTACTAATACAAGATTACAACATTAGGAAGCTCAATTTCATGATTTATCTACATGCATGTCCCAAGATATCTCAAACCCATCATCAACATGCTCAAATTCAAACATTCAAGACTTATACTCCCATGATTTGTACATGCATGTGGGAGATGCTCATCATTCTCAACTTAGATGGTACAAATGGTGATTACAACATGAGCTTTAACCAAAACTCTACATGAATCATGTGTTTCAAGCTCAAACATGCAAATTCAAAGTGATTTCTTACATGCATGAGTTCCAAGACTTCAAACTTAACAAAAATCAACTTATTACATGCTCTTGATCACAAACAACCCTTGAACTTACAAGATTACAGTTTCAAACTTATGAATTCAAGACCAAAAGCTTACCTAGAGGCTCAATCTTCCAAACTATAGCAATTTCTTGAGTTTGATCTTCCAATTCTTCACAATTTTGAGCCAAACACCCAACTCTCTTCTTTTCCCTCTCTCTAGCCGACTCCCCTCTCTCTCTCTCTTGCGTTTAATTCAGCCAATGAGAATAATAAAGAGTGTATTTGAGTGTATAGAGCCTCACTAAGTCATAATATAATAATATAGAGTAATTGGGTACTCATTTTACCAACTTAATCAACTTAATCTGGTCCAAATCAAATTTTCAATTAAATTTCACCGTAGGCTCTAAAAATTATGCCAATCACTATGGCGTAATCAATTTCAGGTTCTGTGGCTGATAAGGCCCTCAATTAAATTTCCAAGGCTAATTATTCGAACAGATATTCCTACGGTGAACAGATAAAACTTCAAAGTCACATATTTTCACATAACCATAAACAAATTAAGGACCGATTTATCATAATACAGAACAGGGGTATCACAGTCTTCCCCCCTTTAGGAAGTTTGGTCCTCCAAACTTAATTTACCTTCGTCGGGAAACAAGTGTGGATAACGTAGACGCATTTCTTCCTCTTTTTCCCATGTTGCATCTGTCCCATAGTGTTCCTTCCATTCCACTTTCACCATTGGAATGGATTTGTTTCTCAATTCTTTCACTTGTCGGTCAACAACTCTTTCCGGCCATTCAGCATATTCCATATTTTCATCAATAGCAACCCGGTGATAATCAATCACATGCAATGGGTCTCGGAGGTAACCCCTCAACATCGACACATGAAACACATTGTGGATTTGCTCAAATCCCGGTGGCAAAGCAACCCTGTAGGCAACTGGACCAAGCCTTTCCAAAATCTGGAACGGCCCAATGTAGCGGGGCGACAACTTGCCCTTTTTCCCAAACCTGACTTGGCTTTTCATTGGAGAAACACGGATGAACACATGGTCACCGGCCTCGTACTCAAGAGGTCTTCTCCGAATGTCTGCACAATTTTTCTGTCGGTCTTGAGCTGTTTTGAGCCTTTGCCGAATAGTTTTGATCTTTTCAGAGGTGTCTTGTACAATTTCGGGCCCAAGCAAAGCTCTCTCCCCGACCTCTGTCCAACAAATAGGTGATCTACACCTCCTACCATACAAAGCCTCGTATGGTGCCATACCGATGCTGGAGTGGAAGCTGTTATTATAAGCAAACTCTGCAAGCGGCAAATAGTCTTCCCAACTTCCCTGAAAATCCAAAGCACACAAGCGAAGCATATCTTCCAAAGTCTGTATTGTTCGTTCTGACTGCCCATCTGTCTGTGGGTGGAATGCAGTGCTGAACCTTAGTTCTGTTCCCATAGCTTCCTGTAAACTTTTCCACAATCTAGATACAAATTTCGGGTCCCTATCCGACACAATGGACACTGGGACTCCATGCAATCGGACAATTTCATCAACATAAATAGTAGCCAATCTGTAAGCAGTAAATGTAGTTTTAACAGGCAGAAAATGTACAGATTTAGTCAGTCTATCAACTACAACCCAAACAGAATCCATACCTCGGGAAGTCCGAGGTAGGCCAACAACGAAATCCATAGTCACATGTTCCCACTTCCATTCAGGAATAGGGAGAGGTTGAAGTAGACCGCCTGGTTTCTGATGTTCAGCCTTAACTTGCTGACACTGAAGACACTTGGACACATATTTTGCAATCTCTTTCTTCATTTTAGGCCACCAATAGGTTTGTTTCAAATCCCGATACATTTTATTGTCACCCGGATGCATAGCAAATACGGATCTGTGGGCTTCATCTAAAACCCTCTTCTTTAGCTCCGGGGTATCAGGAACACATATTCGGTTTCGAAATTTCAACATTCCATTTTCGACACTGTACTCTGCTTTTGGGCTTACTTCAAATTCCTCAATTACCTTTCTAAGGAGCTCATCTTCTTTCTGTTTCTGCTTGATCTCATCAACAATTGCCGGTTCGGCTGTAATAGCGGCTATCAATCCGCCCTGTTCACATACCACCACTTCAATTTCAGACTTTTGAAAGTCCCGCAAAATCTCCCTTTGTTCAGTAAGCAAACAAGCCATACTCCCTGTTGATTTTCTGCTCAAGGCATCAGCCACTGTATTAGCTTTCCCGGGATGGTACTGAATTTCTAGGTCGTAGTCTTTTATCAGCTCTAGCCATCTTCTCTGACGCATATTCAACTCTTTCTGCGTGAAGAACTATTTCAGGCTCTTATGATCCGTGTAAACTTCACACTTTGCCCCATACAAGTAATGCCGCCAGATTTTCAAAGCGAAAACAACTGCAGCCAATTCTAGGTCATGCGTTGGATAATTCTTCTCATGTGGCCTCAACTGTCGGGAGACGTAAGCAATAACCTTTCCGTTCTGCATTAACACACAACCCAAACCCTTATAAGACGCGTCACTGAAAATCACAAAATTTTCCGTACCTGAAGGTAATGTTAAAATTGGTGCAGTGGTCAATCTTGTCTTCAATTCCTGAAAGGCTGATTCTCTTTCACTATTCCACTCAAATGGTTGTCCTTTACCTGTCAATTGGGTAAGAGGTACTGCTAATTTCGAAAAGTCCTTCACAAACCTCCTGTAGTACCTAGCTAAGCCCATGAAACTGCGAACTTCTGTCACATTGGTCGGTGTAGGCCAATTCACAATTGCCTCTATCTTCTGCGGGTCCACTGAAATTCCTTCCTTGTTGATTACGTGCCCTAAGAAAACAACCTCATCCAACCAAAACTCACATTTCTTTAGTTTAGCAAATAATTTCCTTTCCCGAAGTATTTGTAAAACGGTCCTCAAATGATGTTCATGTTCAAGTCTATCTTTAGAGTATATCAAAATATCATCGATGAAGACTATAACAAACTCATCAAGGTAGGTTTTAAAAATTCTATTCATTAGGTCCATAAATGCTGCCGGAGCATTAGTCACTCCAAGTGGCATAACAAGGAATTCAAAATGACCATACCTCGTTCTGAATGCGGTTTTCTCAACATCCTCTGCTTTAACCTTCAGCTGATGATACCCAGATCTCAAATCAATCTTAGAAAACACCTGTGATCCCTGCAACTGATCAAATAAGTCATCAATACAGGGTAAGGGATATTTGTTCTTTATCGTTACCTTGTTCAATTCCCGGTAATCAATGCACATGCGTAAGGTACCATCCTTTTTCTTTACAAATAACACTGGTGCGCCCCAAGGCGAAGTGCTAGGCCGGATAAACCCTTTATCAAGAAGGTCTTGCAACTGTTCTTTTAATTCTTTCATTTCGGCGGTAGCCATCCTGTAGGGAGTTTTAGAAATAGGCTGGGTGCCTGGCACAGTTTCAATAGTAAACTCTATCTCCCTGTCTACCAATTCCCCTGGTAATTCATTTGGAAACACATCTGGGAATTCTCTAACAATGGGAATATCATTCAATTCAAAATTCACGGATTGTTCAGTCAATACATAACACAAATAACCCTGGCATCCCTTCCTGATCAGTTTACATGCTTTCATTGCAGATATCAAATATGGTGGAGGCACTACCCCATTTCCCACAAACACAATTTCTTTCTGTTCTGGTGGTTTAAACACAACCCTCTTTGTCACACAATCTATAGTGGCACAATATTTGGTCAACCAATCCATGCCCAAAATTACATCGAAGTGTCTAAAGTTTAAGGGTAACAAATCTACATATAGGGTAGCATCCTCAATATGCATGTCACAAAACCGATATATATAGTCACATAACACAGATTCCCCCGATGGAGCAGACACACATAACAAATATGGCAACAATTCTAGGGGTCTTTTCAGTCTAGATGCAAATGCATATGTCACAAATGAGTGCGTCGATCCAGAATCAATTAATACAAAGGCATCCTGATTGCATATTGAAATAGTACCTGAGACAACGGCATTGGCATTCCGTGTATCACCCGGAACGAGTGCAAAGACTCTCCCTTGTCTCACTGTATCCCCAGTAGTAGCAGATCTCAAAGTGTTTCCCGGCTTCGGGATCGATGCAGTGGAGCTAGCAGCTATTTTCCCACTATTCTGATTACAATCTCGGGCTATATGCCCTTGTTTCCCACACTTAAAACAGGCTCCTGATGTACGGTAACAGACTCCACGGTGCTTTTTGCCACAAGTGTTACACATGGGAGCTGGGTCTCGGGAAGAACTGGAAGTAGTTGAGGAGCCCGTGTTTTGCTTTTTCAAAAATTTATTCTTCGAAAAGAAGCCTTGCCTTTTGTTGCTTTTCCATTCGGTTGTTGGCTTAGCTTGTCTAGCTATGTTAGCCTCTGATATGATGGCCCGGTCAAGCACCCCGATGTAGGTCTCCAACTTCAGGACATTCACTCGCTCTAGGATGTCACTTCGGAGCCCACCTTCAAAATGCCTTGCCTTCTTATAATCAGTGTCAATTACGTGTGGTGCAAACCTGGCCAACTCAGTAAATTTGGCCTCATACTCAGCTACAGTCATGCTGTCTTACTTGAGTTCCATGAACTCTGCCACTTTCCTGTCCCGGACACACTGCGGAAAGTACTTGTCATAGAAGATTTCCAAAAATTTCACCCAGTCAACACCCCTGTGGTTTTCTCGCATCAACATCCACCATCTTCTCGCTTCGTCTTCTAGCATAAAAGTGGCTAGAAGCACTTTCTGTGTATCCGAGCACGGAAATACTTCAAATAGTTTTTCGATCCCAAGGACCCAAGCTTCTGCTTTCAAAGGATCCAGTCCACCATGAAACTGTGGTGGTTTCATTTTCTTGAACTCCTTGGTGAGAGCGATTATCCGATCATCATTTTGATTATCTGGCACGGGTGGTGCCGGAGGTGGAGGTGGCGGGTGTGGTTGCTGCCACTGTTGTTGCCACTCCTGTTGCTATCTCAAAGCTTCTGCCATTTCCTGAATCAGTCTTTCCATTCTGTCCAGTCTGGCAGTAGAGGATTCCTCTAACTCATCACCTCTGGTTCTCACCATCTGATTAAACTTGCATTATATTTTACACAAAAGATACACGAGTATGCATACACTAAGAAGCACACATTTCCAGATAATTCGCAATATAGGTAGTTCACAACTTACACATATAATTATTCATAACACAACATTTAAGCATATAATCGATGCTTCCAAACTCGTACTTATCACATGAATGCATCCTAGATCTCATCTAGACGCTTATTGCTCTTTTTGGACAAGTGTGTGAGTTATTAACTCATGCTCTGATACCACTCTGTCATGACCCGAACCCGCCCCTATGGGTTAAGGACATAACCGGGCAGTAATCCTGAGATTACCTACGGCCTCAGACCAAAACAGACATAATTTGTCAGAGTGAAGGGGCCAAACGGAAGCAACAAATAAAAACTTTGTCCATAGAACCGTGCTTATATGCACATCAACAGACCATACTCAGATACGTTAATAACCCACATCAAGGTACAGTTTCACAAAATTCATTGTAGACAGGATCATCCAAAACGAGTCAACCTATGACAGACTATATACAGATATACATAAAGTCCTTGCCGACAAGACCAAATATAAAATACATGGCAAAGAGGCAAGGATAGGTCTCAAGAGTGAGACGCAAGGCTGACTTCCCCAAAACCTGGATTTTTCCTAGCAGACTTCACTGGGGCTGGGTTTGAACTTCCCTTGGCTCACCTACAAACACATGAATGAGCGTGAGCGATAGCCCAATGAATAATATCAAATACAAAAGTCATATAAACAATATGTAGAACAATATACTCCAAACGGCCTTGGGCCCAATTCATATTCCTACTTAACATATGTATATTTATACAAAGTTCAGATCAAGTGACTGTAGTTCTAAACATATTGGCCTTTGGCCCATTCTGATTTCCATCTACGTCAAAACGGCCTTCGGCCCATTCATTCATGTCAAAACGGCCTTCGGCCCATTCATTCATGTCAAAACGGCCTTCGGCCCATTCATTTGTGTCAAAACGGCCTTCGGCCCATTCATTTATATCGAAACGGCCTTTGGCCCATTCATTTATATCAAAACGACCTTTGGTCCAATTATTCATTCATGTCAGACCCTTGTCCATAATCCCAATTAGCAACTCATAAAGCTTATAAGGGAATACACAATCGGACATTGATAAGCTTTCAAGTATTGATATTACTCACAGTGGTCGGTTTGTGGATGCGCCCTGGAGCTTGACCCTACACATTTCATGAATACAAAAGGGTCACTAACAGTTCATTCCGTTCTTTAATTCAGATATTCCTCTTTAGGCTTTATTTCTATCTCATTAACTCGTTTACAATGTTTAACATATGCCTAAGAGTGCTTATGAGTGAAAGAGAACGGAAAACGAAACATAGAACGCATGAACAAAATTCCAAGAAACAGGGTCCCCGCTCGAGCGTAAACTTCTCCGCTCGAGCGGACCCTTAAGGCCTGCAAAAGTACTGGTTGCACGAAAGATACGCTCGAGCGTGGAATAGAGCGCTCGAGCTGAAGGCTTGTCTACAAAACTCCACGCTCGAGCGTGAGGTGTCCCGCTCGAGCGGACATCCAACTCTGCAAAAATGCTGGGAGCACGATTTTCCCGCTCGAGCGGCCATTACCCCGCTCGAGCGGACCTCAAAAATCTGGGTTTCCCAGATCGTGTTCTTGAGCTCCAATTCGGTTTTCCATCTACATTTCTTGCATGCAATGGCTCAAATTACACACTTACACATGCTAACATGCTACTAATACAAGATTACAACATTAGGAAGCTCAATTTCATGATTTATCTACATGCATGTCCCAAGATATCTCAAACCCATCATCAACATGCTCAAATTCAAACATTCAAGACTTATACTCCCATGATTTGTACATGCATGTGGGAGATGCTCATCATTCTCAACTTAGATGGTACAAATGGTGATTACAACATGAGCTTTAACCAAAACTCTACATGAATCATGTGTTTCAAGCTCAAACATGCAAATTCAAAGTGATTTCTTACATGCATGAGTTCCAAGACTTCAAACTTAACAAAAATCAACTTATTACATGCTCTTGATCACAAACAACCCTTGAACTTACAAGATTACAGTTTCAAACTTATGAATTCAAGACCAAAAGCTTACCTAGAGGCTCAATCTTCCAAACTATAGCAATTTCTTGAGTTTGATCTTCCAATTCTTCACAATTTTGAGCCAAACACCCAACTCTCTTCTTTTCCCTCTCTCTAGCCGACTCCCCTCTCTCTCTCTTGCGTTTAATTCAGCCAAGGAGAATAATAAAGAGTGTATTTGAGTGTATAGAGCCTCACTAAGTCAAAATATAATAATATAGAGTAATTGGGTACTCATTTTACCAACTTAATCAACTTAATCTGGTCCAAATCAATTTTTCAATTAAATTTCACCGTAGGCTCTAAAAATTATGCCAATCACTATGGCGTAATCAATTTCAGGTTCTGTGGCTGATAAGGCCCTCAATTAAATTTCCAAGGCTAATTATTCGAACAGATATTCCTACGGTGAACAGATAAAACTTCAAAGTCACATATTTTCACATAACCATAAACAAATTAAGGACCGATTTATCATAATACAGAACAGGGGTATCACACCTCTCCCTTCTCAATCACTATTGTCGGTCTAGAAAAACTCTAGGCCTTTGACCATGGCAACGGCGACATAGTCTACTAGGTCCGCCACAAGCAAACCTTCGCCATCTATGCTGTGCACACCACCATTGATGAACACGTTGCTGCAACTGAGATCTTTTTGAATAATACTGATGGGTCGCTTTACACACCAAAAAGAAATACTAAATTGTACCAAATTCCTTAGAATAATGGTAAATCCAGGTATCAATTCACAGGGACAAATGTGAAATTAAACTGATTTAATTATTAAATTCCTAAATTAATTTTGATCAAAGAGATGATTGTTCATAAACTAATAATAATTAAAATACTAAGAGATTAAACTAGCAATTAAAAGTAAAACTGGAATTATTGATTTTAGGGAAAACTTAGGGTAATGAATTCACCACTAGTTACATAAATAAGGTCTCAATTTGAAAATCAATTATGTTATGGTTCGAACCAAATAATACTTCGCAACTACAAGTTCGAAGCATTGATCAAAAGAATTATCACGTTCAATGTATAGGAATGAACCATTTCAAGTAGCACAAGTTGTTCACTCTAAACTAGGGTAGCAAAACAACTCGTCCCTCGTAGTATGGCTCGTCTCATATCTTGAATATGAAAGAATAGAAAACCATTGCATGGAAAGCATTCAACAATCACAGAAAGAAGAATACTTGATGAAATAATGGCTAATTGAATACCATACAACTTGTTCAAACCATTACATAATCAACAATCCCAAAAAAAAAAAAAACCCTATTTACTTGGCTAGGGTTTCATCAAACCCCAAAAATAGAAGCCTAACCACTCATGAAGGAGTGGGAAGAGGTAGAAGAAGAGGAAACCCCCATGAAAGATGTTCTTGAAGCTTAGAACCCTCCTTTCCAAACCCTAGCCTTTCCTCTCTTTTGAAATATTTCGGAACCTTAGAACAGCCTATTTTTCTTTTTTTTATTCTCAGCAAAACGAGCTCAAAATTCAGGGCATGTGTCCCTAGGTAGGCCGCTCGAGCACAGACAATTTCTGCTCTAGTTGTGGTGGGCCGCACGTGTGTTAAAGTCTGGCCTCATGTGCGATAAGGTGGCATGCCAAGAATTTGCACTACTTGCACGGAGAATCTGATTTTGTGCCACTTGTCGCCTGAATTTGTGTGTTACTTGCCAAATTTGTACAAGTGCACAAAACACATCATTTTCGCCAAATAAACAAACTTCAAATACTAAAAATGTAACTTAAGCGGCCTTAATGTGATACCTTTTGGCCTACATCACATCCCCCAACTTACATTTTGTTAGTCCTCAAGCAAAACAAAAGGAATAAGAAAAATCTATGGAATTGTGTGTTGTTCGTCTATCAACTTATGTTCAATACATATATATACACATGTTATATAAACAAGTGTCTATAACAAACACTTTTAGTAACAAATCAAGATTTTACAAAACACTTCCATCATGACAATAATTGTACTTTTTCCCCCTCAGAAAAAAACAACGATGTTGAAATTCATAACAATATGATATCGCCTTAAACTCTTACTCATCAAAATATTTTTATTACAATGAGTTATAGTGGTGAGCAAGAAGATAGTGAAACAAAAATTACGGAAGATCTATTTATTTATAATAAAAAAATTCGTAGATGATAAAATCAAGTGATTACGATTATTGAATGAATCTCATTTTTTTTATAAATGATTTACACAATTCATAATTAATATTACAATAGTCTTAATTAAAGATCACATTTTGAAGATGTACCAAAAAATTTTCCTAAAATCTAATATACTAACAAATATAAAATAAAATGTCGAAATATACATGGGAATCATTTAATTGACAATCCAATCCAAGCCCCTGCTAAAAAGAGAGAGAGCCACGATGACAATTCTCACTCAGGAACCATGAAGCACCATCCACCACATGCCTTCCACCTACAACTTGTAATCTACTATAATTGTATTTGGAATTCAATTCAGATTGACTTTCCAAAATTCTTAAGGTGGGTGGGTTCATAATGTCATCTTATTTGCACTTTTATCATTTTTCCATGCAACTATTACATGTATATTTTAAAGAATGCACCAACAACAGTGTAGTCAATACCCTTCATTTTAAGGGTGTCGTTGAGGAGTTGCTTCACTTGGAATACTAATATCATAATGCAAACTCAAATAAATAAATAAATAAATAAATACAATAAAATAAGTAATAACTCTAATGAATGCATTTTTTTAGTAATTTTTTCTTTTTAATTTTTTTTGTAAAAATCTGATGTATTTAATAATTGTTAAAAAAAATATTACTTTTTTTTAGTCATTTTAAACTTGCATTTTAGTGATATATTTGAGTGAGATATGATTCAAACCGTTCAATATATCATTTCTATAAAAAAAATTACATTAATCGGATATCGATAATCACTTAATCAGAATACATTTTTGTCAATGGTAAATATAATTTTTAAAATAATCTGTAACAGAGTCCATTCAAAATCAATTTAAACTATTTAAATTCATAAAAGCATTTAAATAAGTTGAATCTTCTGAACCAAATTAAAATTCAAGTTTGAATAGTTAAATAAATGATGGAGAGAAGGCAGAAGAGTGAGAGAAAGGGAGGGGGATGGAAAGGGACCACACATGAGGGAGATACCTGAGAAATCTTTAGAAAAAAAATGGGAAGGAAAGAGAAAGTTAGAAAGTGAAAAAATTTTGGGACCACTTTTTATCATTATTATTTTTATATATTTATATATCACTTAAACTTATATCAAATTAAGTTTTTATCGAAATTTTCATCAAATCAAGACAAAAATAAGTTTTTCGTGAGATTTTATGAAAAATGTTTTCAGAGATAAATTTAAAAATTTTAGAAGGAATTTAATGAAAATTTTAAGGGAGGATCACAACATTTAATTTTTCACTAAACTGCTAGTTAAATTTGAAAAGAAGTCATTACAACATCCCATATCAAATCAAGTTTTTAATCAATTTTTTGAATGGAAAAATTTTAATTTCGTTTAAATTTTTTTAAAAAATGTAGATAAATAATAAATTTTATAAATACTAATTATTAAAATCATAATTTTTACCCTAAAATTGTAATAATTTTTACCCAAGTTCCCGAGCCGAGGCAACTTTGGTGATGACGGACACGTGGCCTTAGGCAACGAGTCAGGGTTCCTAAATTTTCCCAAAATAAAATATTTAGGTGGCGACTCTGTATCTGGCAAAGCAGTCCATGTTTGGCACTTCTTTCAAAAAATCTATTTTCAAAAACGATTTGTCGGATTTGGACTCTTTGATGATTTCATCGGTCTTGCATTGCATTCTGCGAGATTAGATACAGGACCATGACATTGAGTCCTGCACTGTAGTGAGCCCATATGAACAAAACCCGGGGGGGGGGGGAGATTTCCCTCCCGGGACGTTCGGGGACGTCTACACTATTTAAGTTATATCACATTTCTACCACATCACTTCAAACCCAACCCATACTCAATCCATATTTCACAAAAAGTCAAAAAGTACACTTATTTAGATCATCTCAAACCACCCATATAATATTTGTCTCCTTAATTCAACTCCCTTTAAAAGAGTTGAAACCTAAAGCCTCTGCTTACCATCGACTTTAGGATAGTGTCGACAAAGACAATATCAAAAAATTTTACTTATGTGTATACAAAAAATTGTATTGATTCACCAAAATTTATGATTTAAATAATTTTAAACTAATAAAAATATGTGTTTTACTTAGATAACTGATCAACTTAATGATGGGTGGGTCATAGGTTTTTTTTTTTTTGAACAGTGAGGGTCATAGGTTGAGCCTTGTTTTAGGTCTTACATCTAACATTAGCTAGTGAAGTAGTAGAGGTCTCTCAAACAAGTAAGCTAATACCTCATAAGTAGGTCCCAATAAAAGATAAATAACAATAACATGTAAGCATCCGTCTCATTAATTAGTTGCCATGTATATTATAAAAATATTTTGAAAAGGAGTTGGATTTTCATTAGTTAATAATATGAAGTGGAGGGCATTATTCATGATGGTGGGGCTTATCATAGCTTATGTTTCAATAATTTGAATTATTTATTTTGTCGAATACTTTGTATATATTATTCACATAATAAATTAGATTAATTCAATAATCATAGCATATTTAATGTATTACGTTTATCACAATAAATAAATATATAAAATGAATTGTTTATTTCAAAAATGCAATCGTCATTCATTTTTTTGGTGAATCGCACTCACCATAATCTAAATTGGACGGTGTTGTTCAGACCTATGGGGTTCACCATAGATTTCATTTTGATAATCTGAACCGTTTATTTTGTCAAACACTTCGTGAATATTATACATACAAAAAATTAGATTGATCCAATAATATTAACCTATTCAATTTATCGAGTTTGTCATAATAAATAAATACATAAAATGAATAGTCTGTTTCAAAAATATAGTTGTTCAATTTTATTTTATTTTTCTTGGGTGAATTACACTCACCTCCCTTGAATTTGAAAAAATATACAGTTAACCTCACCCTTTTTATATAATTACACTAACCTCCATCAAATTTTTTAACTCACATAACATTTGTGTCATTTTTTTCCTTTATTTTTTAAGAATCTAAGAAGTTTATAGGTTTGGTATTAGTGCGTAAATTAACTTTTTTTAATTAATTTTTTTAACTTCATCAAAAACAAACAAGGACTAGCTTATAGAGATGAAATGCTTACATATCTAAGAAAGGATTGTAGAGTAGTAGAAGAAGAAAACTCAAATCAAAATAGGCAACAATAACATTTACAATCCTATCTATAAATATACACCGCTGTAACAACTGAGCTTGAAAGGAGTAATAAAACACTTGGCCCATGACATTCAACTGGTACATTGACAAAGCCCCCAATTTATTGTCTATATATAGGATTTGGATTAAGAGTGCTTAGGTTTGGTGGACTTTGAGACTAGTTTTGGTGATCAAAACTGTTTACTTTTTAAGACTTATTAAGTAAAATATTTATATAAAAAAATTAAAATGACCGGATATCGATAGATATATGTTTGAATCAGGGATAGGTCTAATCTTTGGCTCACCCTGAAACTTTTTTTAACTGCTATCATATATTGCTATTATTAGATATATGTTCATGAAGTTCTCCCATTATAATTTTGAACACTTTGTTACTCCAACTCTGAACACCAAACAAGAAGTTTTTTGAATTTAAAAAACAAAAATCACTATAGTAGAGGTTCAAATGGTTTGTTTTCATCAAGATTGAAAAAGTAGTGTCAAATTGAATTTTTTGGTTTGGTTGGTTGAGAAATTGAAACTGACTTCATGCTACAGTTTAGTTTGGTCAATTTAATATAAACCAGAGATTTATATGAGATTTTATTGAAATTTGTAAGATCTCAATTGGAAATAAATGAAGAAAAATGGGGAAATATATATATATATATATATATATATATGATAAATATTGATATGTAGTTTCTTTTATATAATTTATAAAATTTAAGATTTAAAATGTTTACCCTAATAAATATTTTTAGAGTCGCCACTGGTTTGAATCATATTTGTTTAAAAAATGAGCAACAAATATAATTTCAAAAATAGCAATTCATTTTTTATAATATAAATGTGATTCAAACATGTAATTATCAATGTCTAATTATCTTATTTTTTTCATAAATATTTTGGTCAATGAATATTAAAAAATGAACGGTTCGGTTCATTGAGATCGGTCCCAAAATGGGCCACCAAATCCAAACATTCTCTCAAATTAAGATGATCAACTTGAAAGAATCTAAACTCATATATATATATATATATATATATCAAGCTACTTCTAATATTATTTTATAAATTTTTACAAAATATTAAGGGAAAATTGTTTTTTAGTGAAATAGTGGAGAAAAAATTTCATTTTTTGGTGGTACAAGTTTTTTGTGTGTCTAGTGTAAGTCCATTCGTGTGTTTGGTACAAATATTATCATCACAAAAAAAATGTAACTAATTTTCAACTTCTAGCCTCAGTTTAAAAAATTCATCACAGAAAAACGTCACTACTTGCAAACTTTAGTAAAAATTTATAAAAATCGTGACAAAAAAAATCACTAAATGTCAATTTTTAGCTACATGCAAAAAATCGCCACAAAAAAATATTTTTAGCGACAATTCTACTATAACTTATTTTCAATAGGACTAGATAGAAATTAAGTCTAACTATTAGGACCTATTAGAAATCTATATTGCAATTATTTTATAAGTATCCCATTGAATTATAATTTTTCCAAACATTGCTCTAATTTTTAATGGGGGATTTGGTCAAAGTCCCCTTATAATAAAACTTTAATGCATTAATGACAAGCTCAAAAAAGTTTCCTTGAAAGATCCAGCATATACCACTATTACTGAATTATTAAACTTTAAAATAATATAACTTTTGATCCAAATGTTGATTTTTAATAAAATTAATATTTTTAGAATCCTTTTATTAACATCTAGCAAATAAGATCCATGTTAACTATGAAATTCTTAAAAAAAAATATATATATATATATATATATATATTATTACCATTAAAATTAATGTAAACAGTAACATGTAACATGTTGCTCTGTTTCATAATAACATATTATTTTGGTTCATAGCAACATGTTATTTTGATTCGCAATAACATGTTACTGTGACAATATTATCCAAGAAAAAAAGAAGGTATTTTTATTTTGTCGTTACTCAATTATGTGCCTCCTCTTTGGGAGATTTATGAAGTAAAATAAATTAAATTGTCATTTTCACCAAACAAAGATCTAATAGAAGGGTTTAAACTAAATTTCACATTTTTGGGGAATGCCCGCGTCTGCCAGAATTTTTCTTCATGTTGTCTAATGTTTGGTTTACAACCTCACTCAATTGGAAAGCCCAAACGAAAGTCGAAGGCCCCCCCCCAAAAAAAATAAAAATAAATAATAATTCAACTAGTTACCAACAATAGAAAAAGAGATTAATGTTTAATTACTAATTGGGTAAATCTATTTTGCAGTTAACTAAATTATTCATTGAAAATGATATGAAAGAAAAAATTGATTATATAAGCTTAATAAGTAATTTTGTAGTTAAAAATGTAAGAAATGTAATATTGAAGTGATGATATTTTGTTGCATTTGGATTAATTTGTACTAATATATGGCTTTATTTTTTATTTGGTATTTTTTCCCCCCTTTGTTTTATACTGAGTCTTGCTAAACCGTGAAATAAAAAAATCAAATTATTTTATTTATATCTTTTTAAGTTCTTGTAATAATTTGTTAAGATCTTAATCTATGTAAGCAAATTTTGGGTTCCTAGTGAGGCTGTTTCAAACACTCATTTTGAATTGTAAATAAGAGGAAAATGAACTTAAAACACCTACAATATTTGAAGTTGTCTAACAGAGACTATAATTATTGATCCACATGAAAAAAAAAAAAAAATAATAATAATTGAATTTTAGAATAATCAATGATTATTTTATTGATTACCTGAAAAATTCAAAACTTTTCTTATGTGATCTCCTCCGTTTTTTTTTTTTTTTTTTTAATTTTTATATATATTTTAAAGAAGGGTAAACAAAGAAATTGAGATATAATCGCAAATTAGCATCACTAAGGACCACATAGGTTAAGAGAGGTGGCACCTCTTCCATCCAAACTTTCAACCCAGACCAAGCCTTAGACAAACGAGCAAGAAAGTGTGCTGCCTGCCTTATTACCAGCCCTTGGAGTATGAGAAACGCACAGTCCGAAGCAATAAAAGCAATGAAAGGATCAGGGGAGTTGGATACCCAGTTTGGTCCCAAACAATCACAGAGGACAATTTTTGCTAATCAATGACAATAACTAACTCTATTATTAGTTGTTCTAGGTTCCCAGCTGAAAGTGAGTCTTCTAACAAATGCCAAAGTTAGTATCTCTCATAACTACATCTATACTTTGTAAAACACAAAAGAATAGTTGTCCTAGTATCATTTGTTAGAATATTTTAATGTTTATTATTGATAATTGTGCTATAAAGTGGTTTGACTTAAAAACATCTATGAATAAATTATAATTATAATCCTTAAAATTTAACACCGTTTTTTATTAAGGGCAAGTTTGGGTATTTTCAAAAAAGTCAAAAAATCAAAAAGTTACTCAAAAAGTTAAAAAGTTAACACTATTCACCAAAAGTCAATAATTACGGCTGCACAACTCCCAATTCAAATTTTTCCCTACAAATCAAATTTTACAATTTTTTATTACACATTTTTCAATAAAAAGTCAAAAAGTTAACCCAAACATCCATATTTTCAACCTCAATTTTTTAGTCCAAAAAGACAAAAAGTGCACTTTTTTAGTCTTTCCAAACTTGGCCTAAGTTCTTTAAATTTTAATTTTGTCATTTAAAATTTTAAATTATTAAATTCAAATCAATTTAGTCTTGGAAACAATATAAAAATAGAATATAAACCTAAAAGATAACAACAATTAAGTTAACAATTATTATAAAAACACACATGCGGAGAATAATTAAATTAACAATAAATTAAAAGTTGGGACCAATCATAATTTTACATAATTTTTAGGCTTATGTTCTTTTTTTTATAGGGTTAATTGATAATAAATCCAATATAAGGAGAGTATAAGGCATTAGGTTCAAGAGAGATTTTTTGTTAATAAGAGGTCCACGCTTTGTGAAATAGTTTAGTGAAAGTTCTTGGAAAACATTTTGTTTCCAATTTACCCCTGGACTTTTTTTATCTGTTTCACTTCTTGTTGACTATTTGTTGAAATTATTTTTATCTATTGAAATTATTTTTATCTGTTGAAAGTCCTATCTGTTCAATTTTTTTATCCATTGAATTTTTTGTTTTATCTATTCAAATTTTTTATTTGTTGAAATTTTTATCTGTTCAAAAAAATTTTAGGTGTTCAAATTTTTTATCTGTTCAAATTTTTTTTTTTATCAACTGTTAAAATTTTTTACCTGTTCATTTTCTATTCAAACGAAAAATTATCATAGAAGAAACCTTCTGGCCAACTGCTCATCAGAGACCTCCATTGAAGACTTAGTATCTCTCTCTCACTAATATGTGAATCTAGCAACAAAGGTGAAAGAGATTAAAAGAAATTATATGTATATAAACCCCTATCTCTCTTTTCCTAAATTCTTAGATGAATGAATCTGATTTTTGGATTTTACCCAAGCAAGCAGGTTTATTCCATGGCAGTTGTCCACGACCACCACCACCTTAATCTCAAACTTCCTTAGACAACTGTCCACGCTTCCCCTTACCCCTCTCACCAGCACCTCCAACTTCCCACTCTTCTCCCTTCTCAATCACTGTTGTCGGTCTAGAAAAACTCTAGGCCTTTGACCTTGGCAACAGCAGCATAGTCTACTAGGTTCGCCACAAGCAGACTTTCGCCATCTACACTGTACACACCGCCATTGATGAACACGTTGCTGCAGCTGAGATCTTTTTGAATAATACCGATGGGTCATTTTACACACCAAAAATAAATACTATATTGTACCAAATTCCTTAGAATAATGGTAAGTCTAAGTATCAATTCACAGGGTCAAATGTGAAATTAAACTAATTTAATTATTAAATTCTTAAATTAATTTTGATCAAAGAGATGATTGTTCATAAACTAATAATAATTAAAATACTAAGAGATTAAACTAGCAATTAAAAGTAAAATTAGAATTATTGATTTTAGGGAAAACCTAGGGTAATGAATTCACCACTAGTTACATAAATAAGGTCTCAATTTGAAAATCAATTATGTTATGGTTCGAACCAAATAATACTTCGCAACTACAAGTTCGAAGCATTGATCAAGAGAATTATCACGTTTAATGTATAGGCATGAATCATCTCAAGTAACACGAGTTGTTCACTCTAAACTAGGGTAGCAAAACAACTCGTCCCTCGTAGTATGGCTTGTCTCATATCATGAATATGCAAGAATAGAAAACCATTACATGGAAAGCATTCAACAATCACAGAAAGAAGAATACTTGATGAAATAATGGCTAATATATTTAAAAACTTCTTGAATACCATACAACTTGTTCAAACCATTACATAATCAACAATCCAAAAAAAAAAAACCTATTTACTTGGCTAGGGTTTCATCAAACCCCAGAAATAGAAGCCTAACCACTCATGGAGGAGTGGGAAGAGGTAGAGAAAGAGGTAGAAGAAGAGGAAACCCCCATGAAAGATGTTTTTGAAGCTTGAGAATCCTCATTTCCAAACCCTAGCCCCTCCTCTCTTTTGAAATATTTCGGAAACCTAGAATAGCTTATTTTTCTTCTTTTTATTCTTAGCAAAATGAGCTCAAAATTCAAGGCATGTGTCCCTAGGTGGGCCGCTCGAGCACAGATAATTTCTGCTCTAGCTATGGTGGGCCACACGTGTGGTGAAGTCCGGCCTCATGTGCGGTAAGGTGGCAGGGCAAGAATTTGCACTACTTGCGCGAAGAATCTGCTTTTGTGCCATTTTTTGCCTGAATTTGCGTGTTGCTTGCTGTCACGCCCCAAAATAATTCAACATGAACCCCCAAATGAATAAACATTCACTATACAATGGCAATAACTCCTCCATCTTCATATATATAATAAATGGGTTTAATACAAAGTTCCACATGCAGTATACATTCACAACACAAAGGAATATACGAATCTATAGCATGTGAAAACCAAATCTCAGAATAATAAAATGACCTTAAGGGCTTACATCTTCCAAGGCAATAGCCCGGTTACACAAAAGTGGTCCTTTAGACCCATACATGTTAGCCCTTAGCTTTACAAAAAGAAATCACAACAAAAGAAGAGCCATGTGCTCTTTACAATTATCCGCGCCCTCAACTCGGCGGGATCACCACGTCCTTACTTGTACCAAATCCCATAGGGGTGAGCATAAAGCCCAGTAGAGAAATACCAAACAAAGTATATACATTTATATTAGATGGCCAAAATTGAATGCAAGTGCCAAATGCAATGCAAAACTTTTTCAAAATATTATTCATGTCTTTCTTGAGAAGCACCATGCATTTCATTTACAATTACAATCTCATTAATTTCCAAACTTAAACTTTTTAATCACAAGGGGCGGTATATACGACACTGGTAATCCTTAGGCTGGTGTCTGCAAGTAGACTCTACGAGTACTACCATACTGTCATTTTTACCGGTATTAACCGGAAGGCTCGACACCTATCCGCGCGGTTTTCTGATCTTTCACCATGGACATTTAGGCCAACTTATCCAATTCATCTACACCCCCTAACCAGACTTACCACCGTATTTACCCCATCCACAGTTTCATAGTTCTCATTATAATGTAATTCTTCTCAAATTAAACATGATGAGAATGTGCAATAATAATGATAAAAACAATTGGAGACAAGATTTAATACCAAATATCTCAAACCATCTTTTCATTTCAAAACACTTCTCTAACAAAATCAATTTATTACATTATCCATTTCTTGTCGTCAATATTATTTCATAATGCCCATGCCATAAATTCATAGCAATAACAACAACTTTTCATGCTCAATTCACTACAAATTGGCCTTCTTCAAACTATGCTTTTCAATCATCAATTCCAATGTTTACAATTTTCTCTAACCAAGGTGCACAACCATTTGTTATTTTACAACAATGCACTTTCAAATGTTCAACAACAATGTTAAGATAAACAACTCTTTTCTCATACACCAAGTAGATTACCATCTATGCTAAACGATGTGATGAAGTTTCACTCTCAAATTTTAAAACAACAAGATGCCTTTAAACATGTCTACATCTTGCAAAAATCCCCAAAATTTTTAAGGTTTTATGTCAAAATCAAAACAAACACCTCTCCTCTCTTTTAAGAGGGTTTTCTATCAAGATAACACACCACCTATTATGTGACTTAAAAAATCCTTAAGAAATTAGTTTAGGAGGAGAGGGAAATCAAACCCACTTTTGAAAACCCTACCATTTATGAGCCAAGACCAAACACTTCAAAATCATTAATGGAATCTTTAAATTTACCAAATCTAACATAAATATATATATATATATATATAACTCAAGGAAATCTCCCTACCTTAAGATTTTGATGAAGAAGATGATGAAACCCTAGCTTCAATGGAGGATTCTTCAATGTTCCACCACCCCAAGAGGAACCCTAACTCGGATCTTCAAGATTGGTAAGAAAAGTTGGTGATTTGGACCCAAAATTTACAAGAATCAAGGTGTTTTAGGGCTTTGGTGAGAGTTTCTAGAGAGAAGGGAGAGTGAATGTGTTTTTAGAGAGAGAGAAGTGTAAAAAAAATGAGATAGAATCAGCCCTAAAAGAGAAAGGAAAACAGAGCCCCGAATCTGCCCAAATTGTTGCACGTGCGGCCCTCACTCCCGTATATGCGGTGGCTCTGTCGCACATCAGCCCGCACCTGCCTTTTAGGCAGTGTGCAACTCACCCAAGTCATCCACTCCCACACGTGCGGCTTCATCCCCTACACGTGCGGCTCCTATCCCGCACATGCGGCCTTGGGCCCCTCATGTGCGGCCCTGGCCCAGCAACCCAGAAGATTTTCGCTTTGCTCCTGGGCACTCCGAACCTGACCCTGCACCTCCCAGAACTAGTGAGATCCAATGACGAACACCACAAGAACAAGGATTCTAATTCAAGAAATTTTTTTCCGAATGTTTCAAGCCCAATGAAAAAATAAAAAAAGGACGGGCCAAAGAAAGAAAGAAAAGAGGAGGAAAGGAAGAAAGGAAGGACCTAGTCATCACAACCTCCCCACCTTAGGAAATTTCGTCCCCGAAATTTCAACAAACCCCTCAAATATAAGTACCCTAGCAACAATGATCCTTTTAACAGTATTAACAAGCCGCAATAACTATGTTCAATCCACATTTACTTTTCTCTTCGTCAACATCTCATCAAAACAACAATTGTCCACACTAGACATATGAAATGAAACACCTATAGCAAAACATAATTTCTTCACAACCTCACGCATAAATTAACAACACATACAACAACAAGGGATCATCAATTTAACACATTTTCTATTCACCATTAGGAAACATTACAAATTTTAAAAAAACAACTAAACATGCTCGAATAAATTCGGATACTTGGAGCGGACTTCCACTTCCCTTTCCCAAGTCGCTTCCTCAATCCCATGGTGTGTCCACAACACCTTCACTAATGGTATGGTTTTGCCTCGAAGCACTTGCTCTCGTATGTCTAGTATTTGAACGGGCCGCTCTTCGTAGGAGGCATCCTCATCTACCTCTAAATCAACCCAATCTAACACATGAGAAGGGTCGGGTTTGTACTTCCTAAGCATTGACACATGAAACACATTATGGACTCCCGAAAGTTGTGGCGGCAAGGCTAACTGATATGCCACTTCCCCGATCCTCTCCAATATTTCGAAAGGCCCAATGAACCTCGGTGACAACTTCCCGCTCTTGCCAAACCTCATTAAATCCTGCCTAGGTGAGATCTGAAGAAACACATGATCACCCACTTCGAAAGTAAGAGGAGAGCCTCCTCTTATCGGCATAACTCTTCTACTGGCTTTGGGCCGTAGCTAACCTCTTCTGAATGAGAGCAACTTTCTCGGTTGTCTCCCAAACCATCTCCAGACCCAATAACGGTGCATCCCCTACTTCGGCCCAACAAACTGGTGACCTACAAGGTTGGCCATACAAGGCCTCAAACGATGCCATCTCAATGCTAGCCTGATAACTATTGTTGTAGGCAAATTCAATCAACGGTAAGTGCCTCTCCCAAGACCCCTTGAAATATAGGACACAAGCTCTAAGCATGTCCTCCAAGATTTGGATGGTGTGCTCCGACTGCCCATTGGTTTGAGGGTGATAAGCGGTGCTAAAGGTCAACTTGGTTCCCAACGCCTCTTGAAGGCTTTGCTACAACCGGGCGGTAAAGCGAGGATCCCTATCCGACACGATGGTTACCGAAACTCCATGAAGCCGAACTATTTCTCTAACATACAACTTCGCCAAGTGCTCAACTGAGTCGTTAGTACGCATTGGAATGAAGTGTGTGGACTTAGTCAGTCTATCAACAATTACCCAAATGACATCATTGCCCCGCTGCATTCTAGGAAGCCCAACCACGAAGTCCATGGTCACGTGCTCCCACTTCCATTCGGCTATAGGCAAGGGTTGTAACAAACCCACTGGTCTCTGATGCTCGGCCTTCACTTGCTGACAAGTAAGGCACTTAAACACAAAGGATGCGACATCCCGCTTCATACCCCTCCACCAAAACTGATGGCTAAGGTCTCGATACATTTTGGTGCCTCCTGAATGTACCGCAAGGCGTGAGTGATGGAACTCCCGAAGCACTTCTTCCCTACAAGATTCAGGCACAAAAAGACGATCTAGATATCATACACTCTGATCTGAGTGAATGTTCAAACCCTTCTCTTCCTTCCCATTGGAGATTCTATCACGAATTAATTCTACTTCGCGGTCCCTTTGTTGTGCCTCTACAACTCTGTAGCAAGTCCCGCGGGGGACCTCAGCTACAGCTCGGACTCGGCTTTTCGTCAGTCACGGTTCTAAGTCTGAACCAAAGAGTCCAAATCCGGCAAATCGTTTTTTGAGAAAATTGATTTTTTGAAAGAAGTGCCAAACATGGACTGCTTTGCCAGATACAGAGTCGCCACCTAAATATTTTATTTTGGGAAATTTAGGAAACCCTGACTCGGTGCCAAAAGGCCACGTGTCCGTCATCACCAAAGTTGCCTCGGCTCGGGAACTTGGGTACGATTGGGGAAGGTCACTTCGTGAGCACCCCCGCTCGCCCGGTCATAGACCGGCCTCTACTAACCATGATATCAATTTTTGAAAACATTGTGAGTTCTTATTCCAGTTATTAGCCTAGGTTACTATGTGATGCACACAGCATATAAGTATAGACTGGATCGCCCGAATTGGAACAAAACATTTCATGCTTGTTTATTTGAAAGATGATTTGCTACTCGCAAGTAGGCTTAAAACATTTGATGATTTATTCCAATTCGGATAACCCAACCTTCACCCACAGGCATTCAGGCAGTTTAAATCATGTAAGCACATAGCCTCATGGTAAGCATGCTATTCATGGCAACACTCACACGCATGCAAGGATGCTAAAGCATAAAGCTTACCGAGTACTCCAAGCCAAAACAGAAACTTCATTAGAAATCATGCATGATCCTAAGTATACAGAAATGCCTAATGCAACACATGCAAAAATGCAACTATAGCAGGCTCGGCTGTTCTAAGATGGTATATGAAATGCTACAACTACCATGTATTCATTTTGGAATTGAAAGTGCGATGCAGTTAGTATGGTGCGCCGAGCCCGGTGCATGCAATACAGATGAATGATGCAAACATGCTGTCATACTGTATGCTAATTTAAATATGCCCTAATCTAACCATCATAAGCGGATAAATAAAAGGGAGAAAGACGTGGGGTTGGAAGACATACATCACACACACGCACACTTATTACAGTTGTGCCCTCACTCGGAGGGTCCGAATAAATATACAGTCCAAATGTTACAGTCCCGAATAAAAGAATATTACAGTCCGAAAAAATATACAAATTCCTAATTAATTAAAGAATTAACTAAGAAAGCAAATAAAACTGGCGTGCAAGCCAGGGACTGCCTTGCTTCTGATGGATGATGCATGCCCGAATTGTCTTGCGCGGAAATCCATCGGAATGCCCCAATTAGCCTCTGTTTACACCTGTTCTTGAAATGCGTGCCAATTCCCAAAAAGTTACTGATTCCTGATTTTGCTGCAACAGAGAGCAGGAAAGGGGCATAGCAATGTATCTGCACAAATATATGCATGTCTCGATCCTCGTGCCACCAATCACGCATACCGAGGCATGATGGCCGAGGAGTCGAAATGCACAACTCAATATAGAATGAATGCACATGAAACTACAGCTAAAACCTAACTCCATCATGGATAATCCGGAGTGTCGGTGACTGGGGAATTGAGACACACTCCGTCACTCGGAGTACGAAATGTACCTCGTTTCCCATGCCCGGGATAACTCCTATTCCGGACACGATGCAATATGCATGATATGCATGAAATGCAACTAAGATATAGTCCTAACATACACAGAATGCTATGACAATGAAATGCCTCGAAGTGCGTGCACACGGGCACGCAAACCGAGAAAATGACAGAATGCAATCTAAGATACCACCTAGTATGCACAATGCTATGAAAATGAGGTGCCTCGAAGTGCGTGCACGCGGGCACGCAAATCGGGGAAATGTGTCTTGAAATGCGTGCACGCGGGCACGCAAACCGAGGCGATGGTAGAAACAATGCGAATGAGATGCCTCGAAGTGCGTGCACACGGGCACGCAAACCGAGGCGATGATATGTGTCTCGAAATACGTGCACGCGGGCACGCAAACTGAGGCGATGATAAAAACAATGCGAATGAGATGCCTCGAAGTGCGTGCACACGGGCACGCAAACCGAGGCGATGATATGTGTCTCGAAATGCGTGCACGCGGGTACGCAAACCGAGGCAATGATAAAAACAATGCGAATGAGGTGCCTCGAAGTGCGTGCACACGGGCACGCAAACTGAGGCGATGATATGTGTCTCGAAATGCGTGCACGCAGGCACGCAAACCGAGGCGATGATAAAATGCAATGGAATGACATGGAAATGACAAATGGACTTATACCAACATGAGTGAGCCTTAGCCACACTCACATGGGATGCCGGTAGATAAAAAAATGGAGTGCCTCGAAATGCGTGCACACGGGCACGCAAACCGAGGCAATGATAAAATGCAATAGAATGACATGGAAATGACAAATGGACTTATACCAACATGAGTGAACCTCAGCCACACTCACATGGGATGCCGGTAGATAAAAAAATGGAGTGCCTCGAAATGCGTGCACACGGGCACGCAAACCAAGGCAATGATAAAATGCAATGGAATGACATGGAAATGACAAATGGAATTATACCAACATGAGTGAGCCTCAGCCACACTCACATGGGATGCCGGCGGATAAAAAAGAGGTGCCTCGAAATGCGTGCACACGGGCACGCAAACCGAGGCAATGATGAAATGCAATGAGACATGGCAAAAATTATGTGCAAGCATACTAACAGAATTTCAGCAACAAAATATGAGGGAAAACAGTCCCGAAATGAAGCGAAATGACATGAAACGCAAGGAAATGTCCCGAAATGCAACATTAAGCACCCGAAATGGCCTATAGCCATGCCAAACATGCACAATATGGACATGCAATGCAAAGACAGAAGCTAGACAGTCCCAAAAGATGCACTCTCACAGTTATAAACAAGGCCGAACAGCAAGTATAAGTAAGGGAAAAATAGCATGCAAGAATAGGGGACAAAAGAGGGGTAATGAAGTAAGTGGTATAAGAAAAACCCAAACTGAAAAAATTCCTTCTACAACACTGAAGATGGACCAAAAAAATGAACATTTACAGTATATGACAGTCTCAAAATCAGTATATAAATATGCTAAAAATGTGATGTAAAATGAAGCTCAAAAGGTGCTAAAACATGAAGTATACAAAATAATCACCAAACAGAAAAAAAGTGTGAATGAAACATGAAGTATAGGCCAAAATAAGACCACTTTCAGTTCGGACCAAGGTCCAAAAACAGAAGCAAATAGGGCTATCAACTCATGCAAAAATGAGGCCAAATAAGGGATTGAACTACAAGTGCCACATGGAGACACCAAACAATGTTGAGCCCTTCTCCAATATTGAAGAGGGGCTCAAAATAAGCCTCATATCAGTTTACAACATGCTCGAAAATAAATTGGTCATAGGTCAAAAATAGCATGCAAAACTATGACATACAAGATGATCAATGAAGCAAGTATATTATGGAGGGCTCAAACAGGGTTGAGCCCTTAATGAGAAGTGAATATGAGCTCAAAATATGGCCCTTTTCAGTTAGGGCCGAAGCTTGAAACCAAAAAGAAATGAGGCTTAGAAATAGATCAAGGAAAAGGGTCAAAAGGATCAAAGTGTAACTTACCCTTGAAGATCCGAGCTTTTGTTGCTTCTTGGATGGATTTGCAGCTTCTTTAGCCTTCAAGAATCCCTCCTTGCTGCTGGAAATGAGATGGTGGTGGTAGAGCTTGGTGGTGTAGAAGGAATGAAGGTTATGGACGGTTTTTTGAAGAATTGAAGAAGAAGACAATGGAGTTTAGGGTTTGTGCTTGGAGAGGAATTTTTCCAACCCTCAAGAAGAAGACCCTCAGCTGGTTATATGGGCAAGAAAGGGGTGTAAAAGGGGGGTGAATTGGAGAGCATAACTCTCTCCCAAAATATCCCCCGGATACAGAAAATATCTGGGGGATATTGCCCCACAGCTGGAAAGGGTACAGTGCAAGGAAGCTGGCCGGCCTCTCACTTTTGTTGGAGGTGGCCGGCCGGCCACACCCCCTAGCCGGCCGGCTAGGGGTCAAAAGGGTCAAGCACATTTTCTGGCCGGCCAGGTATTGGGGAGGTGCCCCTATGTGTGCACAACACAACCATGTAGTTAACATTGCAAGAAAGTGGGTCCAAGGGGTTCAACAATGGCTCGGAAAGAGGGGTTCAAAAGGGTCAAGTGACCTTAATGGCCGGCCATGAACTTTTAGTGGCCTCCCAGATGTGTAGATCACAGATATGTGGTTGAAAGTTCGAGAAAAAAGGAAGAAAGGGGTCAAAAGGGTCAAGTGACCTTAATGGCCGGCCACCAACTTTTAGTGGCCTCCCAGATGTGTAGATCACAGATATGTGGTTGAAAGTTGGCAACACTACCCCTAGGGTGTTTAACATTAGCCCGGAAGTTGGAAAAACGGGCGCCGGGAGGCTCGGGAGGAGAGATAACTGGCTGCTGCAACAATTGCTGGCCTCCCACCCTTCAGTGACCTTCCCTGTGATAAAACAGAGGTACCTGCCAAAAATGAGCGAAAACCGTTGCAAAACGAATGTTCCGGAGCCAAAACACGCAGTTCGGGGTTCCGAAAATGGGCTGTTAAGCACCGAAAGTGGCATTCGGCCACGAAGTGGGTTTCTCAGCCCCCAGTGTCCCTCAAAAGGGATGAAATAAGATGTATGCCAAAAATCAGAGCAATAGGAGATGGTTAAGCGGTCCCGAACCGAGGCACACGGCCTGACGGCTCCGAAAACCGGGAACCGGACTCCGAAATGGGAAAAATGGCCTACGGCCACCAAATGTAGCCTACGGACATTGAGAGATGGTCTACGGGACCTCTCCCTCCCCTCAAGAAAAGAAACAGAGAAAACCGAGTCTGGTTCGCAAACCGAGACAAGGCACAGAAGAGGGTTCGGAAGTCCGGAGGCAGGGCTCGCAGCCGCGACTCTGAAACTTCTGAACAAGCACGTTATGCAACATCACCGAGTGCTCAACTGGTGACGTCTGAGTCTCAAGGTCGGTCAAAAATGGGGTGTCTACAAACTCTGCTAATCAAGATGGGTTGGGCCCTTAAGGTAAATAATGTTCCATCCCATTCGGATTCACCCAATTGCAATTCAACTTGCTGACTTCACCCAACACAACCCACTCCCGAATGGCTACACTCGCCAAACTACTCACCGTTTTTCGGCTTAAGGCATCGGCCACTACATTAGCCTTTCCCGAGTAATAGTGTAACTCGAAATCATAATCTTCTAAAAATTCCATCCACCTTTGTTGACGCAAATTTAAATCTTTCTGGGAGAACAAATACTTCAAGCTCTTGTGATCGGAGAAAACCTCAAACTTCTCACCATACAAGTAGTGCCGCCAAATTTCTAAGACAAACACCACTGCTGCTAACTCTAAGTCGTGGGTAGGGTAGTTCTTCTCATGGGTTTTCAATTGCCGTGAACCATAGGCTATGACCTTTCCCTCTTGCATTAAAACACAACCAAGCCCACCCCGAGACACATTACAATAAGCGGTGTAACCCAAGCCTCTCTTCGGAATGATCAACACCGGTGCCGTGGTCAATCTAGTTTTGAGTTCTTGGAAAGACTTCTCGCAAGCTTCACTCCACACAAACTTAACCCCCCTTTCTAGTTAATCTAGTCAAAGGCGCGGCTAATCTAGAAAAGTCTCTTACAAAACGCTGATAGTACCCCGCCAATCCCAAGAAACTTCGGATCTCAAAAACGTTCTTAGGTTGCTCCCAATCTTGTACAGAATCTATCTTCAAAGAATCTACAGTTACTCCTTCTCTTGACACAACGTGGCCCAAAAACTTCACCTAGGTGAGCCAAAACTCACACTTCTCAAACTTGGCATACAATTGGTGTTCTCTAAGCAAGTCAAGCACTACCCTCAAATGAGCCTCGTGTTCCTCCTCGAAGGTCAAATAGATTAGAATGTCGTCCACGAAGACGACCACGAAACGATCCAAGTACTCCCTAAAAATTCAGTTCATTAAATCCATGAAAGAAGCCGGTGCGTTAGTCAACCCAAATGGCATTACAAGGAACTCATAGTGGCCATAACGCGTGCGAAAGGCCGTTTTCTGGATGTCCTCCTCCCGAACTCTCAACTGGTGGTACCCCGACCTCAAATCTATCTTTGAAAAGCAACAAGACCCTCTAAGTTGATCAAACAAGTCATCTATTCTGGGTAAAGGGTATTTGTTCTTGATAGTAACTCGATTCAGTTTACGGTAATCAATACACAACCGCAACGACCCATCATTCTTCTTTGCAAAGAGAGTCGGCGCTCCCCAAGGTGACGTACTAGGGCAAATGAAGCCCTTGTCTAGAAGCTCTTGGAGTCGAATCTTCAACTCATGTAACTCCTCGGGTGCAAATCTATACGACGCCATAGAAATTGGTGCCGTTCCAGGCACTAAGTCGATGGTGAACTCAATCTCTCGGTGAGGTGGCAAACTAGTAAGGTCCTCGGGAAACACGTCCTGGTATTCACATACTACCCTTGGCAACTCAACTCGAGTCCCGCCACTCTCATTATTCAGAAGAGTAGCAAGAAGACCACTAAGCTCATTCCCACTACGAGGATCACATACTAGCGATAAGAACCGATCAATCCTGTCCCCCAGAAAATAAAAACAATCACCACCCGAGGTGCACACTGTGACCCTCTGCCGAAAATAATCAATCACTGCCCGATACGAAGTCAACCAATCCATGCCTAGAATGACATCAAAACTGGACATGTCTAATAACACAAAAGCAAACGGGAGTCTACACCCGGCAACCTCTATCTCACAATCACGACAGCCCTGATCTAAGTCAACTGTACCCCCGACTGGGGACTCTACTCTGAGCGGAGATGCTAACTGTGTCACCTCTAGCCCCAATGTAGATGCGAATGCAGCATATATGAATGAATGAGATGCACTCGTATCTATCAACACACTGGCCAAAGAATTGCACACAATGAAAATACCTCTCACTACCAAGGATCCTGGCAACTGTTCTGGTGCGGTAACTGCGTACACGCGCCCCTATGGCCTCTGCTCAACCTGCTCATCCCTTGGAGCATAGGCCTGCTGTACTGATTGAGCCGAAGCGACTCCCTGGTGAACTTGTGAAGCCTGAGCTGAGTGAGCCTGCTGGTGATTTTGTGTCTGCCTAGACCCTGAAGCGCCAGATGCGTCTCCCAACTGAGGGCAAGCTCTCTTCATATGCCCCGACTTCCCGCACTGAAAGCAAGTATGCCCCTGACCCCTACTCTGAGACTGACTCTTAGATCGGTTATGTGGTGGTGATGGCAACATCTGATGTCCTCCTTCCTTCTGTGGACAAGCAAAGGTATTGTGACCCGGCTGGCCACACTTGAAGCAAGAAAGCCCGCTCGGTGCACTCTTCCCCAGGCCCGCACTAGGCAAGGGAAAAGTAGATCTAGACTGCTGCAACTGAGACTGGGATGAAAAGGCGCTCTTACTCTTCTTGTTGGGCCTAAAGTCCCCCTGTGACCCTTGGCCCTTAGACCTCGAATTCCGAAGTCTCTCCTCCTCGGCCTCCACAATAATCTTCACATGTATAGCTGCCTCCACAAGGCGATCATAAACTCGGATCATATTCCTGGCAACCTTGAATAGGATCTTAGTCCTCAATCTTTGCTCAAACTCGATGCAACGGCGCTCCTCCGTTGCTACTAATTCCGGTGCAAATCGGGACAAACTAGAAAATGCCACTTCAAATTCAGCCACAGACATATTTAGCTGCTTAAGGTCCTTGAACTCCTGCCTCAACCTCTCCTTAGCAGTATGAGGTAGGTACTTGTCTTGGAAGGCCACCACAAATGCCTCCCATGTTGGTGCTATTCGACCCTTGGCATACTTCCACCATTGCCCTGCATCCCCTTTGAGGTAGTAACTTGCAAGAGTCACCCTCAATTCACTATCTTCTATGTGGAGCATCTCAAAAGTCTTTACCGTTTGCTTTAGCCATTCGTCTACCTTCTTCGGATCGGGGCCACCGTGGAACTCATCCGGTTTAGCCCCCTAAAACTCCCCCGTGACGAAGCTCGCCCTTGTTTCCGCAACATTCTCCCTTGCTTGGGTCTCCGCCCTAAGTATATTCATGGACTCCCTCAATGCCCCCCCATCTCTCGGGCTAGAGCCCCCATTGCGGCTTGGCCGGCTTGCCCTGGCACCTTCGCTTGCCCCACTTGTTCGGCCATGTCAGCTTGGCCTAGACGTTACTCTTGCACCGGTGTCTCATGAATCGGCACCTCATGTATACCCCGGCGACCACGACCTCGCCTTCCATCCCTACCACCTCTTGTTCGAATTCTTTTCGACATCCTAATTAAGGAACAAAGTAGATAATTTAGCACATAATTTCCAAATGTGCTCGCAACTTGCCTCACACGTCAACTATAACCATTATATACGTTCTAGCACACAAGCAATCCAATTCACTCCACATAAGCATGTAGTCACATAAGCACATACAAATTATCCTTTAGTATTGAGATTTGCCCCATGAGAAACCAAGAATTCTTAGTAAAATGAGTATTGATCAGTTATCCTTCTAATAAGACCTCAAAGAATCTAATAGGCACAAATAACATCCCAAAAGTCTAATCCCATACCCACATAGTCACATAAGCATGCTATCACATAATTACATAGACAAGACATTTCCTAATCATGCGAAATGAATCCATTGTAGTATAGCAACCACTTCTCGCGAGCCCCAAGTATTCAAACCCGGTAGCTCTGATACCAAGTTGTCACGCCCCAAAATAATTCAACATGAACCCCCAAATGAATAAACATTCACTATACAATGGCAATAACTCCTCCATCTTCATATATATAATAAATGGATTTAATACAAAGTTTCACATGCAATATACATTCACAACACAAAGGAATATACGAATCTATAGAATGTGAAGCACCAAATCTCAGAATAATAAAATGCCCTTAAGGGCTTACATCTACTAAGGCAATAGCCCGGTTACACAATAATCCGGTTACACATCCTCCTCGGCCTCCACAATAATCCGTCGCTACTAATTCCGGTACAAAACTTGCCACATAATGTGGGCCCTATTTTTATATATAAGAACTTTGGTGTAAAAATTTTCTTTACATGTAGTGTTGTTGCAGTCCATATACTCCTAATCACCTCCAATCCTTTTTGAGTCTGAAATGTATAAAGAGATTCTTAATCACTGTATATGATTATTGAGTTATCAAAAATAATTTTTGAATTTTCAAAAATATTTCAATACATAATATTTTAGAAAGTTGTTATGGTGTGTACATTTAAAAAGATACATGTTGTCATGGCGTATACACGTCATCACAATATATATAACATAATCACAGCAACTCATAAGTGTGTAACATTTACACTACATCATTCATACTATAATTATAACGGTTCATAATTTATACTTTCACTTTCACTTTGATGTTCATATCATAAATTTAATATTGGTAATTTTTAGAAACAATTAGTAAAACATCCCTTTCCAATTTTGGTAGTAGGAGAGGTCTAATATATATGTTTTTCTTATTAGTTAAGATCCCTCAGTAATATTATTAGAAAAATTTCATTTCGTCACAAAGAAATTTTTTTCTGTGAAGAGTTGAAATTTTTTTATGAAGACAAATTTTTTTGCGCTGAAAGTTTTGTGCTGAAATTTCTCTGTGAAAATGTTGAGGAACTCCAACTGTTATGAAAATGTTACATGTCTTTTATCTTACAAAATTTTAATATTATAAATCTTAAAGCAAAAACCCATAATTTTTACCACAAAATAACATTGCACATAACAAATATTTTTATCTTTTATCATAGAAAATTCATACATTTCTTATGATGTGTATATATTATATATGGTTGATATTATTATTGTATTAATGCCAGATTTTATCAATTGGTGAGCTTTGTGATGCTTGTTATCCTATTTAATGGAGCTGCTAGCATTGATGTTAAACCTGTCAGGTGTTAACATTTGTGTTAGTTGTGGCGAATATGTCATTCAGTCCTGTTTTGTAGCTCGAATTTCATTTGGCTCGAGTGGCTCGACTGCCAAAACGACGTCGTTTTGGGCAGTATATATATATATATATATTTTTTTTTTTTCTGCAGATGAAGAAGAGGAAGAAGAAGAGGAAGAATAAGGAGGAGGAGGAGGAGGAGGAGGAGGAGGAGGAGAGAAGATGAGCTAAGAGATGGAGAGAACAAACAGAACAGAACATCATCATCATCTTCATCAGTACAACAACATCACTTTCATCAACAACACCCATCAATGACACATGTATCACCCATTTATCACCCATCAACAACACATTTATCACCCACATCCAGACCCAATTGATCTGTTGATAACACCATCTTCATCAAAACATGCTCTTTCTACAAATTTCCCCCCCTTCATCTTCAGATCTAGATCCACCAGGAAAAAAAAAATCAACATCTTCATCAACACATCATCATCATCATCAATAACATCATCTTCATCAACATCAACATCAACATCAACATCATTTTCAGATCCAGATTCACTAGGAAAAAAAAGAAAAAGAAAAAAAAGTAGAGTTTTGATGTAGTGATCTCGATTTTGACCCGGTCAACTTCAGGGGTCGAGCTGCCTGGTCAGCTCGCCGAAAGCAAAAATGCAAAATGCATTCGAAATTGCTTATGGAAAAGTGTATTTCACGCTCGAGTGACCTTATTATATCAGTCCGTAAATTAGGGTTTCAGATCACTTTTTGCAGCCCTCTCTCTCTCTAAAACTCTCCAAATTTCCAGGTCTAGAGCTTCTCTCTCTAGAAGTCATCTTCTCTCTTTGGTTTCTCTAAATCCATTGGGATTTAGGCCTAAGTTCTTCACCAAAGTTGGTTATCACCTCGAGGGCTTCATTGTGTGCGGTGGAGATCAAGTTTTGACACCGTAGATTTTGGGGTTTCATCTCAGATTCTCTTCAAAACTTAAGGTAGTGATTTTCTACACTATAATATGGTTTTTAGCTTAGTTATTTGCTATTGTGTATAGATGATGAGATTTGGTTGTGGTTTGGACAAATCTAGGATTTGGGTGTGAAATGAAAAGAGTGGTTTTGATGGATATGAGGTAAACGAGTATAAGGCTTGAATATAAGATCATGTTGTGCCAAAATAGTTGATTTTGGTGTTTGGGTTAATATTTGGTGAAAGGGGGATTTTGCGCTGATTTTGATTAAATTATTATTTTGCATAAATAATTGGGATTAACATTGAAAACGTGAAATTGGAAGGTTGTGATTATATATGGTGATATTGGATATGTATTATCTCACCTATGGAAGTTTTGAATAAACTATTTATTTTGATATTGAACATCTCTTTAGAAATAATTGCATTGGGCTATCGGTGGCGGATAGCTACGATTGTTGTAGAAATTACATGAAGATTAGGTGATTTAATGCCAATCCATTGTTGATGTCATTGAATATGACCATGTTATAGATACATTGTATATGTATTTTATTGGGAGGAGAAAGGGGATGGACTCCATATGTGATTATGTTTATAAATACATTGCATATCTATATTTGTTTGAGAGGAGAAAGGGGATGGACTCCATTTAAAGCAAGTTGGTTGGAGTGTCTTGGGTGAAAGACCAAAAATTTTATATATACATGAGTGCCGATTCCTTCGGATGAAATATCCGTAAAATGGCAGGTTTGAAGTATTTATGTGAATTTTGCATAATTGGAAAAATCATTGAGTTGCAGTCTCATTTTGATTCTTGAAAGATAACGAATTTAACTAATGAATTGAGTAGCATCTATGAACTGAAAATGAAATTAAAGGAAAATGGAATAAGGTTGGTCTTAGTGGCATATGGATATGCAGGTCTTGTGGATGTTTCAGGATCGGTATTGTTTATGTACGTGGTATTTATACCTTTGCTAAACCTCATAAATTGTGTTAGATTATTTCTACTGGGCTGTTGGCTCACCCTATATGGGAATACCATTTTTAGGTACAGGTGAGATGCTTCCTCCAAGGCAATAGTGTGGATGGAGTTTTGGGAAGCAAGAGCTTCTTAATTATGCCTTATGTGTGTATGTTTGTTATTTGTAAAGCCAAGGGCTTAAGATGTAACGAGTGAGACTCCATTTTGTGTAACCAAGAATGTTCTTGGATAAATTTGTAAGCCTGTAGGGCACTTATTATCTATTTGGCTTCCATTTCATACTTGTTGTAAAATGCATGTTTGGGATTAGAACTTGGGCTTTGAGATGTGAACAACATGTATTTGGCATTTGGGATTTAATGGAACTGGGTGTATGGATTAGTTTGCAATATATATGTGGTTGTCTATCAGGTGGGTTTTGTTGCATAAATAGATATATCATGCCTAATTTTTGGGGTGTTACATTTGATCGGCAACCAGCGATCACCGCCATCACCGCAGATCTTCCTCCTCCGCCATGGCCGTCTCCATCTTTTCCCCTTTTCTCTTCCTCTTCTCTTCTCTCTCTCTCTCGCCTCCTCTCTTTCTCTTCTTTTTTTCTCCTCCTCTCTTCCTCTTTTCTGCTTCTCTTTCTCTTTTCTATCTCTCTATTCGAAAAGCAAGAAAAGGCAAAAAAAAAAAAAAAAAAAAATTGAAACCCAAAACAACATCGTTTTGGGTTTCGAGCCAAATTCGAGCCACCGAATTTCGAGCTACGGATCATTTTTCTATGTCATTGTTGAACTCAAAATATTATAATATTCATTTTTGAAAAAGCAACCCAAAGCAATATCATATTATTTTTTCAATTAATTTTATTAAATAAAAAATTCTGATAATAAATTATCTGTAATTTTTCAAACTAAAAGAACAATTCATATTTTAAATAAATTTCAAAGAGTATATTTATAATGTACCCTAAAATATCTAAATTTTACATTAATATGTAATTAAGTTAATTTTTTATTTTATTTTAATTTGTTTCAAACAAGTTTCAATTGAATCGATAAACAAATATATAGTATGAATTTATCGAGTGAGTTCAAATTGAAAACCCGACGCGACGGGGACTCGATCCCCCAACCCTGATTTGAGCAATTTTTTTCCCAAAAAATATCCCCAACAGAACGGGGATGGTATTTAAAAATCAATCCTCAATCAGTTTTTGGCCGGAGACAGGAATATGTGTCCCAGCCTCGTACCCGGCCCGTCCTCGTTAGTCCCTGAAGTGAAATTACCATTTTACCCCTCTATATGTATATAAACCAAACCCTCCTCTCACACTCACACTCACCGTGTCTCTCATCTCCCTCCCTCTTACTCTCTCTGTCTCTCTCTCTCTCTCTCTCACTCACTCACTCACTCACTCTGATTTCTCTCTTATTCTCTCACTTCTCGTCATCATCATCATCATCCAGATCCACCACTATGAAGCCACCGATTTGAACCGTCAAGCCACCGATCTGAACAACTCTCTCTCTATATATATATATGTGTGTGTGTGTGTGTGTGTGTGTATGTATGTATAATGAACAAATCTATTGTTGTTGATGAACAAATGTTTTTTTTTCTATTTTTAAGTTGATGATTGTTGTTCATACATAGATTACATTTTTTTATGATTGTTGTTCTATATATAGATCTGTGTGTGTGTTCTAGATCTGTTATTGATTGTTGTCCAGATATATATAGATTAAATTTTTTTAGATCTGTTGTTGATTGTGTGTTCTTGATATGTTGTTGTATGTGTGTGTGTGTGTGTTCTAGATCTATTGTTGATTGTTGTCCATATACAGATTATTTTTTTTTTAATTTTTTTTTGTTGAATAGATCTGTGTGTGTGTTGTGAACAGGTCTGTTGGGGATTTTTCGGGGTCGGGGAAATCCGATCCCTGTTAGGGGCAGGGGCGGGGGAGGTGATGCCTTCCCCATTGGGGATCGGGGCCGAGGACGGGGATTTTTTAATCTTCGGGGATCGGGGACGAGGGGTGTCATCTTAGTCTGTCAAAATTATATCTGTGTTTTCCACGTTGCTATTAGTCACCCACTTTCGTCCCAATCCTTGGTAAGTCCTTTGGTTAGGCAGCTTGAATTTTAGGGGTCTTCCAAATAGGGTATGTATGAAAACAGTGTATGTGAAAACATGATAAATTTAGACAATGAATTAAGATTCCTGTAAAACAGTTTAATTACAAAAAAAAAAAAAAAAAATGAATCGATTATTTAGAAGTAACTCATCAGTCAGTTATAGGTCATCAATAACTTTGCCCTCTTTACCTAATCCAGGATTAGTAATTAATGAAGAAGAAATAGAAATACAGAATGATAAAATTGATTTAAGTTGGAATATACCAAAATTATCAATTAAAGAAATTTATAAAACTACTTTTTTGAAAGATACATTCAAAGTTAATCTTAATGTTAAAACCTTAGAGCAAGTTTATGCATTAGAAAACCCAGGGAAACCTGCCGTTTATTTGATGTTAATACTATTAAAAGAGATTTAAAATCTGGTCATAATTTTATTCATTTAGGATTAATACAAGTTGGAATCAATCCATTAACTCCACAAGGTAAAAATACTTCTGTTTTATTATGCTTAAGAGATGCTCGTTTTATTGATTACAATGATAGTTTAATGGGAATGGTAGAAACTGGTCTTCACAAAGGACCAATACATTTTAATTGTTTTCCTGATTTTACTCTTAGTTTACGAGATCCTCATATTTTAGATGCTTTAACATTAAACATCCAATTACATGGTTCATTTACTAATATGAAAGAAAAAACCCATAATATTGCTTTAATTTTTTGTGATCATTATAAATGTGTTAAAACTAATTTAAATGTTCAAGCTTTACATAAAAGTCCCAAATATAAAACTCTCTTAGTACAAACTAATAACAATGATACTAATATCAATATTTCTCAAATGATTGAATGGAAAAATATTACTCTCCCTGACCAATGGATAACTGTTAATGAAAATTATAAACATAACCAACAACAATCCACTAGTCAAGATATCCAAGATATTCAACAATACACTGATGGATCTGTTAGAATTAAATTTAATCGTAGTCAATCCTCTAGACATAGTACCTCTAGTGTCCCTACTGAAATTGAAACTGAAGATGAGATATTTAATACACCCTTATTTCGAAAAAATAGTCAAATCAATCTTGGTCAAACTTCCAATAATAAACTTAAAGGAATTGATAACTCTACAACTTCCCAGTTTAGTAAACCGGTTTATTCACATCCAGTCCATTTGCCTGAAGATGATAATGAATCTCAAGAATCACCTACTCAAACTGATTTCGAAGTGATACCTCCAATAAATCCTCAATTAATGACAATTAAAAAAGATTTTACTCCTGATCTTGATAAACTTCTTATTGGATTTAGATCTAAAGCAAATAGAACTAAAAGACATGCTAATCGTGCTAAATATGATTCTGCTCAACAATCTAGAATAACTAGAAAATGGTATGATTTTATGATTGAATATAGTATGGAATTACCTTTATTTGAATATTATGATAACTATTACAAAAAGGTTAATACAATCACAAAACATAAATGGAAAACTTCTCCAACTACTTCTGTTAGTTCTAGTCATCCTCCCCTCGAAAATATAATTATTGATCATCAAGGTTCTGAAGTCCCAGCCTCTTCTTTTAAGTTGCCTGGTACTGACCCTGACATTAAAAAAGTTATTGAACAGAATAATTATACTAATCAATGTTTAAAAACAATTGGTAAACAATTAGATTCAAAAAATATTACCTCTACTAAACAATCTTTAGATCAACCTTTGCTTAATCATCCTAGTAATCGATCCAAAAGAACTAGTTTAGTTACTAATGATACTTCTACTGTTAAAGCTATCGAACAAATACTTACCAAATTATCTACAACTGAAATCGCCTCACCATCTAAAGATAAAGGTCTTAGTGTACTAAATCAACAACCTATTGATACTATTTCTAATCAATCTGACACTGATACAATTGATAATGACATAAATCAATTAGCTCAACAATTTCAATCTTCTACTCTAAATAAAATTCATTATCCTAAAGTTAATCCTCAAACTACCAAAAATTGGTATTCTCGACCTACTCCTCCTGATCTCCAATACAAAGAAACTAATCTTTCAAATCAATTTTCTGTTTCTGCTAAACGATTATACGAATGGAATATAGATGGTCTCAGTGAAGATCAAATCCTTCAAAAATTAAATCATTTCTCTATGGTTACAAATAGTTATCTCAGTAATTACCTTGAATATACTCAAGCTGAAATTGTGTTATTAATTACTTCTGGTTTTACTGGTATGCTCAAATCTTGTGGGAAAAATACCTTACTGATGATCAACGAGAATCAATCTTATATGCTAATCAAAAAGATGAAAATGATCTACCTATCTTTGATGAAACTATTTGTAACGCCTTCAAAATAAACCCATAAATAATGCATTCACAACATCCATAAATGTAAGAGAAATAAACATATTTCTATTCATCAGAGTGTTCAATCCAAAAGTATTACATGTTGACAACAAAAGTAAATGTCCCACGGGTTTACAACTTTCCAAGCCAACACTTGGTTACAAAAAAGAGAGTACTAACTCTACGCAAAATAAGCCCTTGGCTTGATATACATGTAATACACAAAAATAAACAAAAGAGTCTTCAACTCCCACAACCATGCAAGCTATGACCTCGGAGGGGGCATACTACCTGAACCTGAAAATGATGTCCCACATAGGGTGAGCCAACGCCTAGTAGAGATATGCTAGACATAATATGAGCAATAACTAAAGCACTAGCATTTGATAAATGTTTAATTCACATAAATCAACTCATGATTCGGTTCAATTACATGACAAATATGCCCATGTATCATTTTTCTTTCCTTTACTTAATTCATTTCCAATTCATAACCATGGCTCAGAACCTGGCCAAATGATTTAAATGGGATTACATCTCACATCAACAGTACTTCCATTTTAATTGAGATAACAACTCAAATTAGACACTTCATACTTCACATTAGATACACATAATTGCTGTATCAATCTCAAATAAAACACTTCCATACTTCATATATGATACACAGGTTTGCTGTATCAATACTTCAATAGATGCACATATTTGCTATATCGATGGAGTCCATCCCCTATCTCCTCCCAAACAATATCCGGTTTAGGAGTCCATCCCCTATCTTCTCCTAAATTGTGGAGTACACCCTCTATCTCCTCCCACACAAAACGATGTATATAAACACATATCATATACATAATCAATCAATACATAAACATGATGTATTATTCTAACCGTCATATTCAATGACATATTCAATTGATTAGTTTTAGTTTGCCTAATCATCATGCATTGTCTACAACAATCAAGACTATCCTCCACCGATAGCCCAAAATAATTATTTCTAAACAGAAAATAATTTCATCAACAGATAAGTTATCGACAATTTTCAAAGGTGAGTGATTAATAAATCCAACTCCACCATTCCATCCCATTTTATGCCAATTTCATTATTTCCAACTTAATTTCATAATTCCATAATTTCCCAAATTAATTACACGAATTAATTTGTCATAACAATTTAGAGCTTTTTCCCCCTTTTCTCAATGTTGACCCAAAGGCCCAAAATAACTTCAATAACAACAATACTATCATTTTAAGACCCAATTACACATTTAGGAGTGAAAATAACAAAAAACCCTCTTTATTCATTTGAAACCCTAACACCCAAAATCACCCAACTTCAACATTAAATCAAAATGACTAAATACTTATGTCAAAGATCATAAAAATGAGTAGTTATCCCTACCTCAAATTTCGGAGCTCAACGGAGAAGATGATGAAAACTCAAAGTGCTCTAAATCCCAAGATTATCGGATCAAAAGATAGCCCACACCAAGATCAACACTTTTTACAAAGGCCCAAAGGTGGGAGATCACTAGGGCTAGATGATTTCTTAGAGAGAATGTGAGGTTTTAGAGAGAGAAGCTCTCCAATGGTGGTTTTCGAAAGTAAGAGAGAGCAAGGATGTTGAAAAGTGATCCAAAAAGTCAAAACTCGGACTGATATAAAAGTCGCCCCGCTCGAGCGTGGAACTCCCCGCTCGAGCGTCAGACACAGACTCACGCTCGAACTTGAAAAGCACCACTCGAGCATCGATTGCACACCTGCAGAAGTTTTGCAGACATGGTCCCCGCTCGAGCGTCAAACTCCCCATTCGAGTGGAGGAACAAAAATCAATGGATCACGCTCGAGCGTCAAAACTCCCGCTCGAGCGTACGAAAACCTGCAGAGAAAAAATACTGGGAGATGAAAATTCACGCTCGAGCGTCAAAACGCTCGCTCGAGCGGAGAAGCAACAACAAAGGGCCCGCTCGAGCTTCAAAAGCCCCGCTCGAGCGTGAAGGCCAAATTCTGGGCATCAACTTTTGGTTTCAAAGCACAACCAACCTGTTTCAAACCTACCCAACACAACCCAAGACTCAAATATAAAGAGTAAAGGATGGAAATGAGAATGAGACAACAACACAACCACGGAAACTAGTCCGGAATACGATAAATAAAGGAAGGAAAAACTGGGATCGCTATACTATTGGCTATTATAAACCTGATGAAATTAATACATTAATCTATACCATAGTCAGACATTTTGTAGGTACCCCTACTAATATTTGTTCTCTCATACATGATCAACTTAGTAATCTTACATGTCCAACCTTAAGTGATTTTAGATGGTATAAAGATGTCTTTACCTTTAGAGTTATGTTAAGAGAAGACTGTACTAAGTCATTTTGGAAAGAAAAATTCATTAATGGATTACCTAGCCTCTTTGCTCATAAAATTCGAGAGGTTCTTAGTCAACTTACTGGTGTTATTGAATATGAAAATTTAACTTATGGTGATATAATTAGCACAATTCAAAAAGAAGGATTAAAAATGTGTATTGATTTAAAACTTAGTCAAAAAGCTAATAAAGATAAACACAAAGCTAAATATGAATTAGGAAATTTCTGTGAACAATATGGATTACCTCCTGTTGCACCTTCTCGTAGAAAATCACACAAACACTCTAAACATAAACATAAATCATCCTACAAATATTCTAATAAATACAAAAAGAATTATTCATCTTCCAAATCAAATGATAAATTCTATACGAAACCCAAAAAGAAATATTACAAAAAATCACATCCAAAATCTAAATCTAATAAAGATATTACTTGTTATAACTGTGGTAAAAAAGGTCATTATTCTAATAAATGTAAAGAGAAACAAAAATTAAAGGATAAGGTTAATCAACTCCAAATCAATGATATATCCAAAAATCAATTATTTGAAATCTTTCAATTAAATCAATCTGTTAATAATTCCTCTTCTAATAATCCTGATACTTCATCTACTGACCAATCACCTAGTGAAGATTCTGATGCTAATATTACATTAGGATGTAATGATGTTTGTTGTAAACCAGTTAAACAAATCACTGTTCTTACTAAACAAAATCAAGAAGAATCTGCTCTTATTGAACTAATTAGTCGTCTTGACGATCCAGAATTAAAAAAGAAATATACTGATAAATTGAAATCTTTATTAACCAATCATACTACAAAACCTAAGTTTGATAAACCAATTAGTTTATCCAAAACCTTAGAAAGATTTAAAAACAAACAAAAGGAAATTACTCTCTAAGATTTACAACATGAAATCAATCAGATTAAACAAACTATTAAAGATTTACAAAGTAAAGATAAACATTTAGAAGATGAAATTATTACACTAAAGCTTAATAAAAGTTTAGATAATTTCCAAGAGAACAATAATGAATCTCCTCATGAATCTGAACATTTTGAACATGATTCTGATCATACAAATCCTGATAACTTATTATTTGATAATCGTTCTCAATCTCATAATCTTGAAGATAAACGATTAAATCTCATTAATAAAATTTATATGCAAAAATGGTATTCAAAAATTAAAATTTCTATTAACAATTTTGAATTAGAATTAATTGCATTAATTGATACTGGTGCTGATTTAAATTGTATTGAAGAAGGTTTACTTCCTACTACATATTATGAAAAATGTCATGAGAAATTAACCTTTGCTAATGGTAGTAAAATGCATATTAAATATAAATTACCTAAAGTTCATGTTTGTCAAGATAATGTTTGCTTCAAAACCTCATTTGTTTTAGTTAAAAATATGACTGATAAAATCATTTTAGGCACACCATTTATTTATATATTATATCCATTTACTACATCTAGTGAAGGAATAACTACTCATGTTTTAGGTCAACCTGTTACATTTCAATTCTTATCTCCACCAAAAATGCTAGAATTAAATCAATTAAAAGATTGTTCTATTTCTCACACTATTAATAGATTAACTCGACACTTAAATTTTCTCAAAGAAGAAATTAATTATAAGAGAATTGATCAACAATTAACTGATCTAGTTATTATTTCTCAATTTAATGAATTTCAATTAAAATTAGAAACAACTGTTTGTTCAAGTTTACCTACTGCATTTTGGCATAGGAAAAAGCATGTAGTCACAGTACCATATATTAAAAACTTTAATGAAAGACAAATACCTACTAAATCTAGACCTATTCAAATGAATCATGAATTACTTGAAATGTGTAAAAAAGAAATTAATGAATTATTAAAGAATAGAATAATCAGTCCAAGCAAAACACCATGGTCTTGTCCTGCTTTTTATGTTAACAAAAATGCTGAATTAGAACGAGGTGTCCCTCGATTAGTTATTAATTACAAACCATTGAATGCTGTGTTGGAATGGATTAGGTATCCTATTCCGAATAAAAAAGATTTGATTAAAAGACTTAGTCAAGCTGTTATTTTTAGTAAATTTGATTTAAAAAGTGGTTTTTGGCAAATTCAAATTCATCATAAAGACAGATATAAAACTGCTTTCACCACACCATTTGGTCACTATGAATGGAATGTCATGCCATTTGGATTAAAAAATGCTCCTAGTGAATTTCAAAATATAATGAAAGACATATTTAACCCATTTAGTCATTTTTCTATTGTTTACATCGATGACATATTAATTTTCTCTAAATCAATTAATGAACATTGGAAACATTTAACTGCATTCTTTTATACAATTAAAAGTCATTGTTTAGTCATATCTGCTCCTAAAATTAAATTGTTCCAAACTAAAGTTAGATTTTTAGGTTATGATATCCATCACAATACTATTCTACCCATTAGTCGCTCTATTGAGTTTGCGTCTAAGTTTCCTGATGAAATTCTTGATAAAACCCAATTACAAAGATTTTTAGGTTCCCTTAATTACATTGTTGAATTTTATAAAGACCTTAGGAAAGTCTGTTAACCTCTGTTTGATAGGTTAAAGGATAATCCTCCTCCTTGGTCTTCTGTTCATACTTCTATTGTTCAACAAGTCAAACAATATGTTAAGACTCTTCCTTGTCTTGGTATTCCTACTGAGAATTCATTCAAAATTATTCAAACTGATGCTTCTGAAATTGGTTATGGTGGCATTCTTCTTCAGAAAGTCACTCCTCAATCATCTGAACAAATTGTTCGTTATCATTCTGGTGTCTGGAATAAAGCACAATTAAATTATAGTACTATTAAAAAAGAAATTTTATCTACTGTTTTATGTATTACTAAATTTCAAGATGATATTTTAAATCAAAAGTTTTTACTTCGTGTTGATTGCAAATCTGCTAAATATGTTTTAGAAAAAGATGTTCAAAATCTTGCTAGTAAGCAAATTTTTGCTCGTTGGCAATCTATTTTAAGTATTTTTGATTTTGAAATTACTTATATTCCTGATTGTCAAAATTCTATTCCTGATTTCCTTACACAGGAATTTTTACAGGGGGGGTAAGGGATGAGTGCTACTCCACATATTGCCTACCATAAATCTCGAATTACCTATTTCCAAACCCTGATTAAACAACTTACCTATCGTATTCACCGCCTCAAATTAGCCAGAAAAACTGCTAAAAGAGCCCAATACATTCATTACCATCAGATTCAAGCTCGTTGTAATTTACTTGCTCATAATTACAATTGTTTGAATCACCATCAAAATTATCTTGATCTTCTTAGTGGTTGCTAAATCTTTGCTAACCTTTGTTTCTTGATCATACAGATGTCTCGCCCAAGGCCTCCTTCCAAGGCTTTGGTCCTATCTTCTGATAAACCTCCATTTATTCATCCTTTGGAATTAGTAACTCAATACCATCCAATTGAAATGATTAACTGTTACCAAGTCCTCGGTAACATTCCTAGACCTAATTACTCTTCTGCTTTGGCTACTGATCCTTTTGCTTCACCCAGCCAAGCAGTCTCAATTACTCTATTTCGTGCTAATCCAATCAGGTCTGCTTGATCTGATTATGTTAAATCAACCATCACTAACCTGTTCTTCAAAGAACCTAGTCATCCCAAGAGTCAAACTGTTCATGATCTTGCTAAATCATTCTTTGGCCCTGGATGGCATTTTGCTCTTATGCATCCAAAAAAAACAATTACCTTTGATAAAGACATTTTGGTCAATCATCAATCAGTTCTGACTAAACCCATTTATGATCGAACCTATGCTAGCAAGGTTCTGTATCATTCTATTTATATTCACAACATTGTTTCCTTAGCTGAATGGGGTCCTCCTTATCAGCTTCGTGAATTACCTGGTCATTCTATTCAATACAGTTACCATGATTACATTAATGCTTGGTTCAAGATCTTCTTGTACCAAAATGAAACCTTCAATCACTCCTGGTTCATTCAATTTGATCAAAAGTTCAAATCAGAATTACCTTCTTGGTTTCTGAGATGGTAGACTCATTATGGTGCCATTTCAGATATCTTTCCTGATATTCTGACAGAACAAATTAACTATTTTGCTACTGTTTTCCCTTTTACTCCTCATCAAAGGAAATTTCCATTATTGTTAATTTTTATATCTAAGTATAAAATCCCTTGGATATTTAAATGGCATTATGGTATTTCTGATGATACAATTATCCGGCAACACTTTGTTAAATGGTGGGATAAGTTCACTCCTCACCGCATTGTTGAAATTGTCCAAGCTGAATTCCCAATTAATCAATGTGCTCTTACTCCTGCAATGATTAAAGCCCAGCAGACCCCAACTGCTACCATTTCCCAAGGAAGTCCCAGTCTTCCTCCAATCAATCTTGGAAGCCCCTCATCTAGTAGTTCCAAGCCCAAATCATCCAAGTCAAAATTTGCTTCATCAACTGATAAATCAAAGTCCAAGGCTAAGTCTAAAACTCCCGCAGTATCGACTCAGCCCAAAGCTCAATCAAAGCCCAAATAAGATAAATCAAAGGCTGCTCCATCCAAGCCCAAGGTTAAGCCTGGATCAGCCAGTGATCAACTGCTTCAAATGGCCCATCTCCTCATGGACCAGGTTCAAGCCCAATTAAAAGATGAAATGTCTGATGATGAACCTCCTGCACCGGCCCAAAAGTCTAGTCCAGAAGAAAGTTCAGACAATTCACAAGGTTCAATTAATCATGACCCATATGGTCCAGAGTTTCAGGATGCTCAGGATCCGTATGACCTCTAATCAACTTTGGATTCCATATAGATACAAATTAGCTTCAATCAATACTCTTTTGAGAAAAGCTGCCAATTTATATTTATATTGATTACTCTAATCACATGTTCCACCGAAAGTCATGAATAGTGAAAGTTACTGTTCACTCAATCAACTTTTGTTAAAGCTGCTCAACTGTTCAATCAATCAGCTGAAAGCAACTGACAGCCTGCTCAGTCTCCAATGCTGCCAGCTGCCTTCAATCAATTAACCCATTCACATGCTGCATAGTTAATTTTCTTTCTATATAATGTAATCAAATGTATTCATTCAGGCATTCTTCGTTTTTAGAAAAACCAGAGAGTTCTGAGTGAGAATCAACACCTCTTGTAACCTGTTAAAGATCCTTGCATTTGCAACGATTGTAATTGTAAGTTATTTTCAATTTTAATCAAATATTTTAATCAAATGTTTCAAATTTTGGTGTTTGTTATTCCATCTGCTTATCTGTATTTCAATTCGTGATGTGTCAATAAGATGATTGGTTGATAATTAAATATTCTCTAATTATCAACCAATTATCTTCGTGACACATCACTAGATCTAAAAAATAGATCTAAAAAGTGGACTTATATATTATTTTTCAAAAAATAATAATAATAAAAAGATAAAATTAAACAAAAATGTTTAAAAGGGTATTTCAATCCCATTAGAAAAAACATATTATTTAATATAATACATTTATAATCATTGTTTCTTTCTATGATAGTGGGATGGGAGTAACTACTCATATTTATTACATTCTTAACAAGTGCCTTAAGAATGCTTATTAAAACTCATCATAAATTGTTCACATACATTAAAAAAAAAAAATGTGTAAGCAAATTTATTTTCCTTTTGACTATTATGTAGTTATAGCTTATACAAAACTCAGGTTATCTACGTATATTTCATTATGTAGTATTTATTTAGAATTCACTATTTATGTGTGTTTTGGAAAGTGCCTTTTAAGGTTTTTTTTTTTTTTTTTTCCTTTTTTTTTGTCTTTAGTGAATTTTTTTAAAAGTTATTTTAAAAAAAAATTTAGGTTTCTAGATTCCATTCGACAAGACAAATCAGGATATTAATTTTTTTAAAAAAAATTCAGAAAAGGCAAAATAAATCAAAATAAGCAATATTTTTTGACTTATTTTGGTTTTTATTTTTTTTATACTATTTTTCAAGAGTACATACTTTTTAGATTCATCTTGATAAGACGGATCGAAAAAGTAAAAAAAAAGTTAACATTATTTTTAAAAAAAAATCACTAAAGATAAAAAAAATTAAAAAAAAATGATTTTCTTGGGAGATTGACCAATAAGTCTCATATTTTGGACTTATGATTCATATAGTCTCATATTTTTTCTTGTGATCCATTTAGTCCTTTTGCATGTGTAATAACTCATTTGCCTGTCACATTGGAATGTTACATTTGAGGAGTTACGTTAGAATGTTACGTTTGGAAAAAGTACACTAAGGAGGTTTTTAGTGTGCTAGTGTAACATTCACTACAAGAAAAATGGGCTTAAAAGACGGAACTTTTTGCGACAGCACATTTGCCGTCGCAAAAAATGACTTTTTGCGACGGCACATTTGCCGTCGCAAAAGCCGTCGCAAAAAATGTGACCTTTTGAGATGGCACAACTTGCCGCCGCAAAAAAAAATGTGACTTTTTGAGATGGCACAGCTTGCCGTCGCAAAAAATAGAGTATTTGTGACGGCATAAAATGCTGTTGCGAAAAAATAGAGTATTTGCGACGGCAGAAATTGCTGTCGCAAAAAATAGAGTTTTTGCGACGGTACCAGCTGCAGTCGCAAAAAAAGAAGAAGAGCTTTTTGCAATCGTAATAGGTATTGTTGCACACAAAAAAAAAGTAAAATATATATATATATATTGTGACTTTGAGATGACTTTATATATATATAGTCACAAAATGGTTTAAATAAATGCAACGGTATTTTTCGATCACAAAAAAAAAAAAAACGACGTCGTCTTACTCTTTTGAACATTTCTCTTTTCACCAATTTTTTCTTCTTCCTATCTCTCTGTCTCTGTCTCTGTCTCTCTTCTCTCTCTCTTTCTCTCTCTCTCTCTCTCTCTCACTCATCACTCTTCTCTGTCTGTCTGTCTCTCTCTTTCTCTCTGTGTCTCTATCTCTCTTCTTTTTCTCTCTCTCATCACTCTTCTCTATCTGTCTGTCTCTCTCTCTGTCTGTCTCTCTCTCTTTTTCTCTCTATGTCTCTCGTCCATCTCTCTTCTGTCTATCTCTCTCATCTCTCATCTCTCTCTCTTCTCTTTATCTCTCTCGCTCATCTCTCTTTGTCTCTCTCTCATTTATCTCTTTTCGCTCTTTTTTTTTTCTCTCTCTCTTTGTCTATATCTTTTCACCCATTTTTTTATCTTCTTCTCTCTCTTCTCTTTCTCTCTCTCACTCATTACACTTCTCTCTCTGTCTATCTGTCTCTTTCTCTCTCTCTCACTCATCTTTTTTCTCTCCTTGTCTCTTTTGCTCATCTCTCTCTCTGTCTCTCTCATTCATCTCTCTCCTCTCTATGTCTCTCTCGCTAATCTCTCTTCTCTCTATCTCTCTCTCTGTCTCTTTTTTTGTCTCTCACTCTCTATCTCTTTATCTTTTTGTCTCTCTCTCTCTCTCTCTCTCTCTCTCTCTCCCACTGTGTTCGCGTTGCTCACTCTCTCCTTTCCGTCTTCTCTATTTACTGAGCTCTCTCTCGATTTATCTATCCACTACAAGAAAATGCACTTTTAGCGACCACTTTGTCTCTCTCTCGCTCATCACTCTGTCTGTCTGTCTGTCTCTCTCTCTGTCTCTCTCTGTCTCTCTCTTTCTTTCTCTCATCTATCTGTCTCTTACTCATCTCTCTCTCTCTCACCACCCATCCCCTTTACCACATTCACCACTACTGCAAACGCCATTCCACTACCACCATTACTATCACTGTCGCCACTTCACCTCTACGACTACCATTATTACTACTACCATTGCCACCACTCCACTACCACCACTACTATTACTGCCACTACTACTACCATTACGTCTCATTCACCCCTGCCACTCCATCTACTCTACCACTACCACAACTTCACCACTAATCTCCTTCGCCACCACCACCACCACCGTCATCATCTCTTATCCACTACCTTCACCACTACAGCCGCTCCCTCTCCTCTACCACAAAAAATTAGTTCATGATTTTTAATAACAAAAAAAAAATGGACCGTAGAAAAATATTTTTCATTGACCACAAAAAATTAACTTTTATTTTAATGGAAAATATTTTTCATTAAAATATTACTTTTACTTCTACCAAATAAAAAAAATATTTTTTTCATTAAAATAAAGATGAAACAAATAAATTTTCAATGTTAGTAACTAAAAAAAAAAAGAAATTTAAAAAAAAAATTCATTAACTACAAAAAAATATATATTTTAACAAAAAATAATTTTTTTTTGACGACGACAACCTCCATCGCAAAAAAAAAAAAAAAAGAAAAAGAAAAAGAAGAAGAGTTAAACAACGTTATCTTATTATTTAAATTTTATTTCTGACCCTAAAAAAAATTATTATTATTTATTCATGCCCCTTTTTTCCCCATTCCCCCCCCCCCAAAACAAAAAATCCCCAATCTCAAACCCAAAAATCCCTTATCTCTTCTTACCTCCCCTCTCTCTCTCGATTGACGGCGAGCGGCGGAGACAACCGGTGACTCCACTACCATTCCTAGCCTGAATGGCTTCCCAGACCTCATCCTCCTCCTCATCCTCTCATTTCTCCCCACTCTTGATGCCGTTCGAACTACCTGTCTCTCTCACAAATGGCGAAACCTCTGGTTCTCTCTCTCCTCTCTTAACTTCGACTACCCTCTCTTCCCTCCCTCCGACTTTCCCTCCGACACCCGTCATCTCTTCACCAACTTCGTTGACCAAGCCCTAATCTTTTGGCAACCCCTCTCTCCCCTCCTTATGCTCTGCTTCCAGTTTGACTTCCGTGAATATCTCTATTTCTCTCACATCGACTCATGGATTCACTACGCCGTCAATCACAGCGCAGCGGTGCTCGATATTGACTTCTTTATCAATGGAGACTACCCACAATTTGGTCATTGTTTGCTTATATGTCTTCGATTTCTCTACCCTAAGAAATAGCTGTGTTAGTGTAACGCCCTCAAAATAACAACATTAAACCCATCAGATAAGACATGCATTTACATATAAACTAACCATATTCTTTTATTCATTAGAGTTCCATTACATAAGTATTACATGTTAACATCAAAACAAAATGCCCTACGGGCTTACAGCTTTCCAAGTTAACACTTGGTTACAACAAAAGAGTACTAACTCATACACATTAAGCCCTTGGCTTGTATTTACATGTAATACATCAAAAAGTAAAGCGACTACATTATGTCCGCCTCTAGCCTCCCAAGCTATGTCCTTGGAGGTGGCATGCTACCTGCACCTAAAAATGATATTCCCATATAGGGTGAGCCACAGCCCAGTAGAAATACACTAAACCAACCATGAACAATGACTAAAATATTAGCAATTGATAGATGGCCAACACTGATACAATCACATAAATTACATATTTATGTCATACGACTTATGAGTCCAAGTTACCCTTCATTTTCCCTTTTTCAACAGATAGGCATATAAACTCTATCCACATACTCAACAGATATGTATAACAACAATATCCACATTCACGGATAAGCATATAAGCTATATCCACATTCTACAACAGATATGTATAACCACAATATCCACAGATAAGCATATAAGCTATATCCACACTTCACAAAGATAAGCATATGAGCTCTATCTTCACTTCTCTAGACAAGCATATGAGCTGTATCTACGGAGTTCATCCCCTATCTTCTCCCAACACTATCCGGTTTAGAGGTACATCCCCTATCTTCCCCTAAACCGCGGAGTACATCCCCCATCTCCTCCTCTACACATAACGTATACAAACACAATGGTTCTATATACAATCACCCAATACATACAGTTAATGTATTCTATCAACCGTCAAGTTCCATGACACATTCCATTGATTAGTTTCAGTTTGCCTAATCATCATGCATTGTCTACAACAATCACGACTATCCTCCACCGATAGCCCAAAGCAGTTATTTCTAAACAGAAAATAAATGCACAATGGATATTCAATCAACATTTCATTTCCTCATTCCTCACAATTAATTATCTCAATTAATTAAACAATGTAATTAGGTCAATTCCCATAATTAACATTTCAACCCTTAGGTCCCATTTTCATCAATGATTCAACATTTATTTCATTTCTCTTTGCCAAACATGCATCTAGGTTTACTATGAATAAAACCCCAACTTTTGTAAAATTACACAAAAGCCCCAAACTTTCACAAAAGTACCAAACCAACCCCAACATCTCAAAATACCAAAATTTAAAGACAAAAATCCATAGAGAGGAGTAGCATATCCCTACCTCGAAGTTTGAGCCACAAAGGAGATGAAGACTCGAAGATCAACGTGTTCCAAATCCAAACTTTTTCAGATTAAAACAAAGCTCTCAACGCCCTCTATCTTTTTAACAAAAGCCCTAGGCTAGATTCACACTCTAGGGAGATCAATTCTTAGAAAGAATATAAGTTTAGAGAGAGAGGGTCTCGGATCTAGGGTTTGATCAAAAAAAGATGTGAAAAAGTGATGGTTAAAATTGCTACTGTCCGCTGATATAAAACACGCTCGCTCGAGCGAAGCCTTTGTCGCTCGAGCGACCAGACACAGAAAACTCTCGCTCGAGCCAAGAAGCTCTTGCTCGAGCCAGAAACTCAAAAGTGCGCTCGAGCGAAAGAATGCTCGCTCGAGCCAACAACTCAAACTCTCAGGTCTGTAACTAGAAGCATGCTCGAGCGACAGACCTCTCGCTCAAGCGAAGAACAAACCAGACCGCTCGAGCCAAGAAAAGCTCGCTCGAGCCAGGAAACGCAACTCTCAGGTCCAGAACCAGGAGCAAGCGCTCGCTCGAGCGAAGCCACTCTGGCTCGACCCACCAGACACGAACTCAACTCTCGCTCGAGCGACAAACTCCTCGCTCGAGCGAAAGACCAAAAATCTAGGCAGCAACACTAGGCTCCCAAACACAACCAACCTGAAACAAACTTGCCCAACACATCTTATAACTCAATATACCAATAAAGGGGATGCAAACAAGATAATAAACAACTACCAACATCCACGGACACATGTCCGGATCACGGTATAACAAGGGTAAACCCGGGATCGCTATAGTTAGGGTTTTGAAACTCTGTGATGGTAACCTAATTTTACGGGGTAATTTGTCTGCCATGCAATTCGCATCAATTCAATCAGTGTATCTCGATCAGGTTTTCTTGACAAACAAGGTGGTTTCGAATTTGAATTCGGGACGTTTGAATTTGGAGACTTTGGTTCTTGTGTCTTGTTATGGAATACATAATTTGAAGATATGTTCTTCAAAGTTGAAGATGTTGTCGCTTTGGAACTTCTATTCTCAGAATGAGGTAGAGTCGCTGGAGATTTGTACTCCGAATCTCCATTCGATTAGTATTGTTTGTTTTGAGATGGGCAAGGATTCTTTCAAGCAGACCCCGACTTTGGTTCAAGGGACAAAGAGAGGCATTACAAATATTGGAGTAAGGTTGCGAGGTCATTCGGTAGTGTTAAGCATTTTGTAGTGTAAAATTGGTGGTTTAAAGTGAGTACCTTTGTCCCTCTTCGCTGAAATTTTACTTGACACAAGCATAAATACAAGTACATTTTGATATGCATTACATTTGAGACTAACTTGATAACAAGAAAGGGGGAAATTTGGTTTTTTCTTAGAATAATAATTTGTGACTGTTACAACTCAAATGGTGTGAGGATGAGGTCCGGTAATTATTCGGCCTATTGCTTGTTTTCATCTTCGCTTATCTTTGACTATGGCAACCCCATAGACACAATGTGATAATATTATCAACCAAGGGATTTGTAACAAAGTATGCTTTTAACTTGATTTGCTTAATTCAGATGAAAGTGTCTTTTACATGTGAAAATTTTTGAGAAAATGTTCAGTCTATTACAAACTGGATGAATGAGTTCCAACCGATGAAGCTTAATATTGTTAGAATTGGGTATAGTAGTGGGCACGATCCTTCATTATGCTAATACTAAACTCTGTAATTGGTTAATGGATGTTTTTTATGATGCAGGCGTTACTGGACTAGTTTAGTTTGTGTGAACTGCATTGGTTTGTCCTATTGTTCTTACTGGGAAAGGGTGAGATCAGCATGTTGTTTCAAGTGTGAGATTGTTTTTAGTCTGCATTAAAATCTTTGTAAAATGTAACCTTTGTTTTTTTGCTGCAACTTGCAAGCCCCCATAGGGAGTCTCTTACTGGTCATTATTTGGTTAGTTACTTTCTTTTGTCATGTTGGAGTCACATTGAAATCCATCAAAGATAGGATACCTGCTACTGAAAAAAACAAAATCGTTAATTTAAACTTGAACAGCTTGAATGATAAGTATTTATTACTAATATTATCTTATTTTCCTCTATTTTCTGGTTACATCTTCATATTTTGGCTTGTTACTCTTCACCGTTTTGGTAGTTCGTACTCACATTTTAATCACTTTATCCCCTAATATTGACGTCAAGTGTGGAGTCATGTATGGATAACCTTTTTATATCTTTAAATCTTATCTCCCAAAACATGCCATAAAAAAGCTTCAAATTTTCCGGACTCTAGGTAGTTGCAAAGTACCTTTCTTTTGTTCAAATTCTCCATGTACTAATACCCGTGAACTTTATGATACTAGGGGCATCAATGATATTCACACTTGGGTGTTCCATTTACGCCAACTATCTGCATGTGTCTTTTCATTATTATGATTCTTATTATTTGTTTGATAAAGACAATATATTTGCTTTATTATATCATCTCTTTCAATCACATTTGGGAATGGCACTTCAAAGAGGTAGTTTGTATTTTTCTCTTCTTTGTTGCTCATTCTGTCTTAGAAAAGTCAAATTTATATTTCACATAGAAAGTAAAGATAGATACTTGTGAAATGCTATCCATATGGTACTTCACTGAAGTTTCTAATCATTTCAGCTACCATGAAATGCTATCCATACTCCTGTGTTTTTTTTTTTTAAAAATATTTATTATTATTATTTTTTTGGAGTTGCTTCTTTTGATTTGTGCTGACTGTGAGACAAGTATGTCTTAGACAATGACTTGCAAGTAAGAACTTTTCTTAATGAACATTTTGTTGTGTAGCATAAAGGTGTAGATTACATTTTGTTGTGTAGCATATATTATGTTTGTATACATAAAAATGTTGTATTTGATGCTATAGTAGTTAAATTTTTATGTTTTTTTGTAATTAACATTAACACATAATTATATTGTTATTAATTATTTTTATTTTTATTTTTCAGATATTTCCCATATAGGAGCGTGCTTCTTGTGGAATGCATGCCTGTGGAGAATGTGGCTAACTCTTGTTTTTGTTATCTACGAAGAATGTTGAGAAAAACATTTAATTTTGGTTTATGTTATTTTGAATTATGAACAAAATCATGTATTTAAATATTATATATGTATTATGGAACATTATGTAGTCAGATAATTTTGTTGATGTGTAATTATGAATGGAAGAATATTTTATTATGGAGAAATTGTTATTTTTATACAATAATTTTTATATTATTATGCAATTATTATGGAGAAATTTTAATATTTTTAATAATTTTATCGCAGGATGTTTTTTGATGGCACTACATCGTTGCAAAAACAGAAAATTTTAATATTTTTATTGATTTTGTTACAGGTTTTACTTTTTGTGATGGCACTAAACTGTCGCAAAAAATAGAAATTTTATTATTTAAAATAGAAATTTTATTATTTTTTAATACTTTTTGCGACGGTAGTACACTGTCGTAAAAATAACATTTTTCATATTTTTAATACTTTTTGCGACGGCACCACACCATCGCAAAAACAATGTTCTTGCCATTGCAAAAAAAAAAAAGACTATTAGCGATGACATTTTTTGCCGTCTCAAATAATATTTTTAGCAACAGTAAAATAGTACCGTCGCAAAAAGTCAAGAAATTTCAAACATTATTAGCAACTGCAAAGTGCCATCGCAAAAGGTAAAAATGTTGCGATGGCTTTAAGAGTATTAGCGATGGCATTTTGCCGTTACAAAAAGCTGAAATTTTAGTAGTGATTGGAGTGTTACGTTTGGGAAAAGTACACTAAAGAGTTTTTTAGAGTGTTGTTGAAATGTTACGTTTGAAGAGTTTTTTTAGTGTGTTACGTTGAACGAGTGTTACGTTTGTGAAAAGTACATTGATGTGTTTTTTAGTGTAGAGTGCAACGTTGGAGGGGTTTTTCAGTGTGTTACGTTGTAGAAGTGTTACGTTTGTGAAAAGTACACTAAGGAGTTTTTTAGTATAGTGTGTAATGTTGGAGTATTACATTTCGAAACAGTACATCAAAAAGTCTTTTAGTGTGTTACGTTGGAGTGTTACGGTTGTCAAAAGTACATTGAAGAGTTTTTTTACGTTGGAGGATTTTTTTAATGTATTACGTTGGAGGAGTGTTATGTTTGTAAAAACTACAATAAGAAATTTTTTAGTATGTTACGTTAAAGTATTGAAATGTTACGTTTGGAAAAAATGCATTAAGGAGTCTCTTGGTGTGTTACGTTACAGTGTTGGAGGAGTCTTTTAGTGCTACGTTGGTGTAGTGTTACATTTTTTATAAGTACACTAAAATTTTTTAGTGTGTTATGTTGTTACATTGGAGTAATGAAAATGTGCTCCAAAAATTGTGTTAGGTTTTATTTCTTGGCAATCCCGTTTGACAAAACTCCTTTGAGTTGTAATTTTATTCGCACTTTTTAGTTCAGTGAGGCTATGAGTGTTTAGATGCGAATCCAACCCGAATTGTGCTTTTCAGAGAAGTTTGTGATGATAAAGCGTTCAAGATTGCCACTTCGCTGATTATGACGGGGATCGAGCTGCCCGGTCAGCTCGCGGGGGTCCAGGGGGCAGCGCCCCCGAAGCAAAATGCAAAAATGCATTCAAAGTTGCCTGTTCGATCATGTTATTTTTTTCCAGTTTTTCCAGTTTTAGCCTTCCCGCTCGAGCGGGACAAAGGGCGCTCGAGCGGAGATTGGAAGTTCTCAGCATCTCTGCAGTCGCCTGTAAAAATACTGGAAGGTGTGATTTTACGCTCGAGCGGATGCTGCTACGCTCGAGCGCATCTCAGTTTGTTCGCACGCAGTTTTTGGTCAGTCCGCTCGAGCGAGCTGTGTTGAGCTCGAGCGGAGATCGCGGGACAGATTCTATAAATTCGCGTGTTGGGTCAGATTTTAGGATAACTTCTCCAGATCTTCTTTTTGGGTTCTAGGGTTTATATCTGGGGATACTTTGGGAGTTTTCTTTGATGTTTTTATTGAGTATTCAACTCATGATCTAAAGAGAGTACATCAAAGGTTTGTTTTGTTCTACAAAAGAGAGAGTTATTCTTCAGTTGTGGATTCTGAAGAATTCGAGCCTGAAGCTTTGGTGGAATTCGGAGTGGCTCATCAGAAAGACAATTCCGTGGTGAAGATGGGGTTGGAAGAGGCACATAAAGGTTGGTTCAATTAGGCGTTGTGGATTCGCTAGGTAATTGAGAGTATACCTGTGTAATTCCTTTAAATCTTCTTAGTGGATTGTTCTTGTGGCTGTTGCCCGTGGTTTTTTGATCACAGTTGGAGGTGTCCAATTGTGGTTTTTTCCACGTTAAATCGTTGTGTTTCTTTGTCTTGATTGTTTGATTGTTTGATTGGGATTGTCATATTCTACTTAAAATTGATACATAATCACAAATCAACATCTAGTGGATTTCTAGATTTTTCAATTGGTATCAGAGCAGGTCGTTCTTTTTTTTTTTTTTAAAAAAAAAAAAAAATATTTTCTTTTAGAACGAGATCTTGTTTGATTTGTGATAATGGATACAATTCGTGAAGGAAATTCTATGGTTCGACCACCCCTACTTGACGGATCCAATTATTCTTTTTGGAAAGCTCGGATGAGATCTTTTTTAAAATCTATTGATGAAAAAGTTTGGCAATCCGTCATGAATGGGTGGACTGAACCAACAATTACTGTTGATGGAGTTACAATCCCCAAACCAATTGATCAGTGGGACACAACTGATTACCAAAATAGTAGCTGGAATAGTAAAGCTATCAATTCTCTCTTTTGCGCTGTCACACCTGAAGAATTTAGTCGTATTTGTAATTGTGAAGTCGCAAAAGAGGCTTGGGATATCTTACAAACTATTCATGAGGGCACTCCTTCTGTTAAACGCTCAAAACTTCAAAGGCTCACATCTAGTTTCGAAAACCTTTCAATGAAAGATAGTGAGACCTTTGATGAATTTTATGCGAAGTTGAGTGACATTGTAAATTCCAGCTTCAATTTAGGTGAAAAAATTCCAGAATCCAAAGTTGTGGGAAAAATTTTGAGATCCTTGCCCGATCGGTTCCAACCAAAAGTTACGGCTATTGAGGAGGCTCAAGATGTTGACAACCTCAAGCTGGATCAGTTGGTTGGAAACCTTCAAACTTATGAAGCACATAGGAATTTCAAAAAGAAACAAAAAGATACTATTGCTTATAGTAGTGCTCATAAAGTGGTAGAGGATTCTGATGAGGATTGCGAGATAGATTCCAAGATTATGGCTGCTTTTGTTAAACAATTTAAAAAATCTTTTTTGAAAAAGAATCCTAATCTTTTGGAATCTACTCATTCTCATAAATCTAAAGGCAAAGATAAACTCAAAATTAATCCTATAGCCAAGAAGGAGAAAGGAAAGATACAAGAGAACTCTGAAAGACTCCAATGCTATGAATGCCAAGGATTTGGCCACTTTGCTTCAGAATGCCCTACTCGTTTGAGGAAGAAGAAAGCCCTCCCTGTCACTTGGGATGATGAGTCAGAATCTGATGACGATGATAGTGACAACGATGATCAAGGCGAAGAGGGACATAAGCAATTCCTTGCTTTCATGGCGGCTTCTGAAACTGTAGGACAAACAGAGTCTCCGAAGATGTCAGTTGAGAACACCACTGATAATGAATCCTCGGAGAGTGATCATGAAGAGCTTGAGGAAGCTTATGAAAAGTTGTACAAGGAGTCTCTTAACCTATTCAAGTTGAATGACAAACTCACAAAGAAACTCAAAGCATGTGAAAGTGAGAATGTCAAACTTAAAGAAGAGATTTCCGAGGCCAGGATTAATGCCATCAAGGTAGCTGATGATCGACAAGTTCTTTGTGCAAAATTATTGACTTGTGAGACAGAGAGGAATGAGTTGCTGCAAACCCATGCCATGTATGAAGAAAAGATTGAATCTCTCGAGATGTCACAAGTTGCTTTGGAAGAATTAATGATCAAGAAAGAGGAAGAGCTCAAGTGTGCTATGGCTACCATTGGTCTTTGGAACAAAGGATCAAAGACTTTGGAGGATATCATTGGGTCTCAACAAATGAGTTGCGACAAGAGTGGCATTGGCTTTGGTGGTAAGAAAGAGCAAAAACAGAGTGCTTCAACATCTCATGATACAAGAACTCAAGGAAAGAGAGAACAAAAAATTCAACATAAGGATGGACTTCTCAAACTTCCAAGAGTTGATAAGGTAAAAGAAAAGAAGGTACACTCTGGACACCCTGTTTTTATTTGTCATCATTGTGGCATGCATGGTCATATTCGCCCTTATTGTTATAAGTTGCATGGGAGAGTGTCTCAAAAGGGTAGGAATTTGAATACTTTTTGGGTTAGGAGACAACCTTACATATCTAGGCGGAATACCAAGATTCATGAGGGTGTTCACTACACCACGACACTTACCAAGACCGCTAGACCTGATTTTGTTAAGACCAAAAAGATTTGGGTAAGAAAATTTGACTTGTGTTAATTTGTTTGGTCGTTTTAAGTTTATAGGTTTTTGTGTGTTTTTTTTCGGGTCTTTTAATGTGTGCTTGTTTGTTTTTTTTTGTCTTGCTTTGGTTAAGAAAAAAAAAATTTGAAAAAAAAAAAAAAAAGAAAAATTCCAAAAAGATTTTCTTAGTATGGTTTTGCAAGCTTGAAATTTTTGAGTGGTCCTTGGTACATATTGGAATTGATGAGAAAATCCATTACATGTTAATATGTGTGTGCTTTCTGTGGTCATTACTCATTTTGGAGTGTGTGTTTTTTGATTAGTATGTCTCATTCTGTACACACTCTTGGATTAGCAAATTTTGGAAGTCTTCCGCCTTAGTGATTATTTTTTTATGGACTTCTGGCATTGTATCTTTTGCTTTTCTAGAGGAATTGACCTATACTAGCATATCATGGGTGATGTTGAGTCTCTTAACCACCTACCATTTTTTTGCACCTCCATGGCTTTCCCCTCTATTCTTTGCAGTCCAGCCATGAGGAAAAGGCTACCTCAGAGTCACCAACCAGGCCATCATTATTATATCCATGCTTCTCTGGTTCGGTTTCCATACTCTTGAGCGTGTCAGCCGCCAATGATTGTGCAAAAGAAAAAAAAAAAAAAGAAAAAGAAAAAGAAAAAGGAAAAGAAAAAGGAAAAATATGCACTAGAAAGAAAAGAAAAAATGTGTGAAAAAAAAAAAAAAAAAAAAGATTCATTGATTGAGGGGGAGCCTCCGCCTTTACTCACCAAATACCCCTTGATTCCTAGTGGTTTGACTTTCCTTTGTCGTGCTTAAGATTCTCTTGTCGGAGGTCCAGCTTTCATATCACTACTAGGATTGAATCTAGTATTTGTCGAACTCCAAGAGTCACACACACACTTTTATCATGGGATCTATGCTTTTCACATAATGCATCACTTTCTTTCATGAGGAATTTTCTACAGACTGTGCACATTGTGTTTACTAGTAATTGTGCTTCTTGGATAATCTTGTGTGTTTTAAGGTACAAATCTGAAAGTCCTTGCTTGCTCCACCATATTATTTTTTGTCGTTCTCTTCTTGTTCACTGTTTTTCAGTGTTTGTGGTTGCTTTTAGTGAGGGGGAGTTTGGTTCATCTTGATTTGGGTTGGTAAGGGAGTTGTTTAGCATGAACACATTGATATGTTTGGTAAGGGAGATTGGCTATATGTTTTGCATGTTGCTATGCACTGGTTACCCTTCTTGTATGTTCATGGTATTTACATCGTCATATCATTGCTTGTGTGGTTTATGGTCTTGCCTGTGTTGTTTGAGAGTTGTTTTTCATGAGTCTTAGTTTTCATCTATTCATGTTTTCCATCTCATGTTTCAAGATAATCGTGTCATATGTCTCTTGCTTTTTCATATACTCTTGTGGGACTAATAGTTGTTTTGGAGATTGTGGCACTAATAGCTGTTTTGCAGATCATGACCTTGAGAAAGAAGTTGGCTTTTGTTGGCTGTAATGGGTTGGGGTGTTTAGGATTTTATTTGTTAGGTGTGTTTTGTCACGACATTGCCAAAGGGGGAGATTGTTAGGTTTTATTTCTTGGCAATCCCGTTTGACAAAACTCCTTTGAGTTGTAATTTTATTCGCACTTTTTAGTTCAGTGAGGCTATGAGTGTTTAGATGCGAATCCAACCCGAATTGTGCTTTTCAGAGAAGTTTGTGATGATAAAGCGTTCAAGATTGCCACTTCGCTGATTATGACGGGGATCGAGCTGCCCGGTCAGCTCGCGGGGGTCCAGGGGGCAGCGCCCCCGAAGCAAAATGCAAAAATGCATTCAAAGTTGCCTGTTCGATCATGTTATTTTTTTCCAGTTTTTCCAGTTTTAGCCTTCCCGCTCGAGCGGGACAAAGGGCGCTCGAGCGGAGATTGGAAGTTCTCAGCATCTCTGCAGTCGCCTGTAAAAATACTGGAAGGTGTGATTTTACGCTCGAGCGGATGCTGCTACACTCGAGCGCATCTCAGTTTGTTCGCACGCAGTTTTTGGTCAGTCCGCTCGAGCGAGCTGTGTTGAGCTCGAGCGGAGATCGCGGGACAGATTCTATAAATTCGCGTGTTGGGTCAGATTTTAGGATAACTTCTCCAGATCTTCTTTTTGGGTTCTAGGGTTTATATCTGGGGATACTTTGGGAGTTTTCTTTGATGTTTTTATTGAGTATTCAACTCATGATCTAAAGAGAGTACATCAAAGGTTTGTTTTGTTCTACAAAAGAGAGAGTTATTCTTCAGTTGTGGATTCTGAAGAATTCGAGCCTGAAGCTTTGGTGGAATTCGGAGTGGCTCATCAGAAAGACAATTCCGTGGTGAAGATGGGGTTGGAAGAGGCACATAAAGGTTGGTTCAATTAGGCGTTGTGGATTCGCTAGGTAATTGAGAGTATACCTGTGTAATTCCTTTAAATCTTCTTAGTGGATTGTTCTTGTGGCTGTTGCCCGTGGTTTTTTGATCACAGTTGGAGGTGTCCAATTGTGGTTTTTTCCACGTTAAATCGTTGTGTTTCTTTGTCTTGATTGTTTGATTGTTTGATTGGGATTGTCATATTCTACTTAAAATTGATACATAATCACAAATCAACATCTAGTGGATTTCTAGATTTTTCAAATTGGATTCAACTTCCCTAAGATGGCATCCCCCAATGAGGAAGGGTAGAAAGGTCAACCAAATCATACCAAAATTTAAAATAGGATCTCATGGTAAGATTATTAAAAGAAAGAGGACCTATCGGTGTATTAGAAAATTGATGGGATTGTTTGGAGTAACTAATTCTCATATAGGACTTTCTGATAATTTTCCCGATCTCCCTCCCTCCCCCCCCCAAAAAAAAAATTAGCTATGAATTATTCCAATTGGATGCGGACTTATTTGTGTGAGCAAGATAATGTTTGGCCTTGTTTATGTGTGGCCCCATTTAGAGAGACAGCTCTAATAGCTCTAATTTGAATGTGGACCCCATCTAATGTGATTTTTTTTTCTTCACATCACTAGAGCTCAATTAGAGCTCTAGTTTTAAGGGGATGAATCATTGTTGATTTAGCTATTTATGAAGTTATAGCTTGCACAGGTTACCTAGGTACGGATTGGTTATATTACCCAAAAAAATAAAAAAAAATAAAAAGAAGAAGGGTGATTGGTTTTGCTGCAGTCAACAGTGATACTGTTCGTGCTGTTGATGATGTGGCCCAATAAAGACTTGCCACATGACAACAATGGCTCCACTGCAGCCCATGCTTGCCTCCACAATCTCTCGCACAAGATGACCAAAATCTGATAGCAAATACTCGCTCCCTTGAATAGCCTTGACAATGGACAACACATAAGTTTCTGTTGTTTCTAATACTGTTTCTTTAATAGTTCTCCAAATAATGTATTTTATGATAGAATAATATACAAATAGAATTTATGTGATCATTTTATTTTCAATCAAAACATTCATTATTATAATTATAGTTTTAAAAATGTTATGGATACATTATTCTAAGCTATTTCTGTTTAAATTTTCTAATTACAAATCATTTATCATGGTATCACTAGCCAATTAAATCTTGTAAGTATATTTAGGATTAAGTAAACAACTATTGTCTCTCTTGCTTATTGAACTATATAATCTTTGCAACTGCGATGTAAGAACTCTCACATTATTTAGTGGTACCATCACATGATTTCACTGTTATATTTATACCCAATCATTAAAAAAGTTTTAACTAAAGTTTATCCACTTTTAATTGATAGCATGAAAAGCCTAACATAACTTGCCTATTGCCTTCTTCTCGACTCCTCGAATCCATACATTCTCCACACATGTTCCCTTTTCGGGGTTATATATATATATATATATATATGAAACCCTCAATCTAAATGAGCTTCACAGTGATTAAATATTCTTGTGAAAGCTTCACCTTCATTATTCTACCAGCTTATATATGGATGCGAGTTTGATGAGGGGATTGGTTATCCTCTAGTTTTCCTTTTCTCTGGGTGCTTTTGCTTCAAAATGTTTGCTCAACCTATATACTTATGCTTTACAGATAGTACTAACAAGTGACAAAATGAAAACTTTGTTTAATCTCTAATGTTGTTATAAGTAGCTGAATTTTGTTCAACCTATATTTATACAGAAATATTTTTATGATATTGTTATTATGCACACTATTTAACCTCTAATGTTGCTATAAGTGGATGATTTTTATTTTTATTTTTCCATTTAGATGAAATCCCAAATGTGTTTATACTATGGATATAGAAGTCACTTGCTTTACCTTGCAAACTAGGAGCCTGTATAATTCCTATTAGATGTATTGTTATAGAATGTCAGTCACAATTGGATATTTTTTACTCCAGCAGGAAAGTAAGTCTTTATGACAATAGTATTAGTTTTAGTATAGGATTCTTGGTGAATATAGATATGGGTGTACGAGTGTGAAAGGGTGTTAGTTTCAGATTCGGATTCCTTTATTTACGAAATTATGTTAGTTTATGGTATTTGAATTCTTGAATGTTGATAATATTTAATAAGCAGTTGAATAGAAGGAGAGGTATCTCCAGCATTTTCTATTTCCAATTGGATTTATCGAAGAGACCAACCGGTGTCTCGGTTTACCAGTAACATTTTTCCCAACTCTCCATCTTAATTCCTCTATTTTTATCAGCATAGGTAAGGGAAATAAGCCCAACTTTTCAGGGTATATACCATGTACATATTGCGTTATAGTGTTTTTGTTGATATTAGGGAAAGATTCATGCAGTTTGAAAAATGATAAATGAAGGAAGGCTTCTCGTAATAAATGGTTCCCTTCCATGTAATAGAAGAGACTTCTCTCCAATTTGAGGTAACAATCCATGTTTGCAAGTGTGACTACCATCCAAGGATGGAGGAGACAATAGTGAGAAACTCCTACTTGACATTAACATCCGCAAAGGTCTAGTTATCTAGATGATGCCCATTGAAATTAACATCTCTTATTTAATATTTGGCAAGAGAAGATGCTTTGTTTAGCAGCATAAACTGAGTCTGTTAATGCACACGGAAAAGAAGACGAATCATCTTTTTAATGCTTATTTAAATGTCAATGTTTTACTTTTCCAGTGAATAATCTCATTTCTGTCTTTGGTGCTGATTTTGTGTCCCACCTGCATTATGCTTCTCGTGGCAGATTCATATTCATTGGAAGCCTTGTAGAACAATGGCACATATGAATTCTTTATTTGTTTATATTTTGTTCAGATTCTTTTTGTTTGCGCATTGGATTAATACATTGCAATTGCAGGAAGCTATAGTTCTACCCTCATTTGTCACAATAGTAGACTTGGTGTTTGGGAATTGTTCGTGTCAATGTGTATGAACTGAGTGTGGAACAATTAATTGTTCAAGAATATCTTTGCTTCAAAGAACTTGTGGATGGGGAATGAGGAACCTCTCTTGAAATTGTTTAATGATTATGAATTTGTTAATTTCCTTGGTTGATGTGACGTACTTGATAAATGACCAGAATCTCATAGATAATTACTGCCTTTTTTACATATTTAATTTCTCACAAGTATAATTAAAATTTGGAATTTGGAACCTGGTCTAGGTACAATGGAAATTATGTGCTTGAACTTGATTTTGAGCTGTTCAATACAACAGTTCCTAGACTAACTTAGTCATCTTCCATTGGCAATGTGGTTCAATTTCTCTATCATCACCTATCTTTAATCATCTTTCGTAATAAAGAAAGTTTGGAGCCTTTGCTTCATTTTCTTCGCACATAACGGGCATGTAAGTCTTCTTAACTTTTGGCATTGGCATTATGATCTTTGCCCCCCCCATCCAGAAAATGAATAATAATAATAATAATAATAATAGCAATCATAACAACAACAAAGGAGGTTTGTAATTTGCATGAGAAGACTTAAGATAATTTTTATTTTACCAATGTGTTTTGCAGGTGATGATGCTGACTGATGGGATACATATAATATCTGGACTCCAGTTTGCTTTGGCAAGGGCAGAGGAATATCTTTCCCACCAGATGAAACATACTCTCAGTTTGAATATGTATGAGTGACAATCTCTCAAGACAACTCTTCTTACTTAAATAGAAATAAGCCTCAAAATATAGAGCTTCCTCCTTTTCAAGAGAGACAAAGTTTCTAGATAAACTTGAGGAGAGGAGGGTGTTGGATTTTGACAATGAGATCAATTGGGTAATTTTTTTTTACATTACATTTCATTCAATCGAAAGCCTGTAACACTTTGTACTTTTGGGTTTAAAATTGTTATGAGGTGTAATTGAATGATGTTAAAGATTGATAGGTATATATATATTGTTACTGTTATGCCTTGTTATTAGATTGGGGTTTGTTGTTGTGTTTTGTTATGGTTTTGAGAACGGATGCAATTTCGGGGACGAAATTTCTTAAGGAGGGAAGGTTGTAGCAATTCAGAATTTTTCCCTCCGCTCGAGCGGGGAAGTTGACGCTCGAGCGGACTTGTGAGGCTTCCAGTATTTTTGCAGTCTGTCCAAAATTCTGAGAGTTGTGAATTCCCGCTCGAGCGTAGGAGTGGTCGTTCGAGCGGTCGGCTTTGTTCGTCTGCGCGCTCGAGCACGAGATTGGGCGCTCGAGCGGTCTGCCTGGTTGAGTTTGACTTTCTGGGATTAGTGGGATTGTTTTTGACCTTTTATTATTGTCTTTGGAGCCTCCTAGTTTTATTTTGGGGCATTGATCAAAGTGGTAATATGATGGTAAAGTAAGAGTGAACCAAGAATTTAATTCGGGTAATTTTTTTTACGAACAACCGTGACTCTTTTTCCCTTTTCTTTTTCCACACTTTGAATTTGGATGTGAGGCTAGAGCCATTGGAAAGCTTTTTTCCGGGGCTTTGATTTGGACACAAGAACGACCAAGAACGGAGTCCGGATGAGAGAGTTATACCTGTTTGAAGTTTTCATATCTGTGCTGGAAGCAGATACGCTCGAGCGTGGAAATCGACGCACGAGCTGACTGTGCGAATTCAACAAGTTTAACAAGGAATTTCTAGATCATTCTTTGCATCTTCATCTCCTCTCTTCAACCCTCTCACCCTAGGTCCGAAAACCCTAGGTTTTTGACCCCAAATATCTTGCATTCTTCTAAGTTTTGGGCAAGATCCCTTACAAGAAAGTGAAGAGGCTTGAAGATCAACATTTTCTACCGATTGGAATTTCGGATTTATGAAGGAATCTCATCAAAGCTTGCTCTTTTGCTCGATTCTTCAGGTAGGGATCCTAGTTCTTCTTCAATACTTGCATTTATAGATAGATTTGTGGTATTTTGATTATATAAATACAAAATCTCCTTTTATGAGCATATAGTGTTATATCATGGAAATTGGCGGTTTAGGGTTTGAAGTGTTGCGGTTCAATTTCTGGATTAAGCTTATAGATTATGAACCTTAGGTGTATAATCAAGGGGAAAATTGTAATTAAAAGTAATGGTGTGAAAAGTTTCAATGATATGATGGAATAATATATCGATATCAGATACGTTATGTGGTTTTTACCCATAACCTTTTTTCCTAGACTCTCTCTCTAACTCCCTCCCATATGAGAACGATCGAGCTTCTGCATTGTGACTTGTGTGGGTGATACTCCTTTTGTAGTATCACTCCACTGCTGGGTTGGTTGTTCACATCCTGGAAGCACGTGATTTATCCACGAGATTCTTCGCTTCAGGCTCTACTAAAAGGTATGACTATGAAATTTTTCCCGCTGGGTCATAATACTTTATGATTTACATATAATTATCCCACTGAATTATAATTTTCACAATTATTAATTGCTTTAATTTTAAATTCCCACGTAATGGAAAGCCCAAACCACAGTTAAAGGCCCCTCAAAAAATAATTCAACTAGTTACTAAACAATAGAAAAAAGAGATTGATGTTTAATTATTAATTGGACAAATCTATATTGCAGTTAACTAAATTATTCATTGAAAATGATATGATAGATAAATTTGATTATATAAGCTTGGTATTTTTGTTGTTAAAAATGTAAGAAAAGTAACATTTAAATGATAATTTGTTGTATTTAGATTAATTTGGATTGATTAATGGCTTTATTTTTCATTTGGTATTTTTTTTTTCCCTTTGTTGTATATTGAGTCTTGCTAAGCCATGAAATAACAAAATCAAATTATTTTATCTTATTTTTATCTTTTTGAGTTTTTATAATGATTTGCTAAGATCGTAATGTATGTAAGCAAATTTTGGTAATCATATTCAAACAATCTCTGTGTGGGTACTAATAAATAAATAAACAAATAATTGTGGGTAATTCCAATTACATTGGCTTAGCACCCTTAAATGTTCAAAGTAGGTCCTGTTGAATAATCCAAAATTTTTAATCGATGACATTGTAGTCAAGAAGATTAAAATTTGCAAAGCTAAAAGGGTTGGATTGTGCATCACCCCAAGCATAAACAATAGCACTTGAGTCTTAATAAAAGTTTTGCAAGGCACATGCAATTATATATATATATAGAAGGACAAGGGGTGGTCAGTTTTACATAATTAATCCATGCCAAAATGAAATTTTAAAAGTACCAAATTTGTATTCTCCTTCTAGGAACTTGCAGGGCCCCCATATAGTACCACATGCCCAAACTGAGCCCCATGGTATCCTTCATCAAACACTTGATACAGTTCTCCATTGCTTGTAAACTCGTTTGTTTGAGGATTTATATCCCCTCCACTTGGATTCTTAAGTGCAATATTCCTGAAGTATGCATCATATCCGATGTCCTCAATTACAAAATGACTTCCCCCCATTGCAGGTTTCGGGGTGCCCGGTGGACTAAATACCTCTCCTCCCCAATCAGCATGTGAAGCTAAGTTTGCTAATCCGTCGCCAAGTATTCTCTTTGGCCAAAATCCAACATTGGTATTCGCAACTCCAAGCCACCAGTTTCCATTAGCTAGGTCCTGTATATTTTTACATGGATATCAAAATTGAATAATTGAACAGAAGAACGCAAATTCTATTTCCTTACCACTAATTACTTAATTACGATTTTTGTTTCATAATTATTGCTGTAATAATTATTTGACACAATGGTAGCATGACTTGGGAACTTGTGATCTGCCAATACGGTGGTCTAGGTGTGGACTTCATGTATATTAAAAGTTTTCAAATTTTACCTGCAAGATGTAGATTTCCATCTCAACCTGTGTCCCTCCAGGTATAGAGACCTCTCCAATTACTAAACCAAGAGGTATATCTGTATCCACAATCACAAATCCAGGACAATTTGTATTGAAACAATGAGATTGACCTGCCTGTTTGGTAGACAAACATATACGAATATATTGTAAGAGTTGCTAAGAAAATATAGTCAATCAAGTAATATGCAATAAAAAGCGATGATACTTACATTTGTATATATGAATAGTCGAGTACGTGCGTCACCAAACAAAGATGGATCCACCTGAGACAAACCAAAAACATAACAACAACAAATGCTTTTGTCTATGTGAAACTAGTTTTTACTTGTGAAAATTCTTTGTAAAATAAGTAAGAAGTTAAATTTACAACAAGCAAGAAGATCAACTTACCCTCCACCCGACTTGCAAGCTATCAGGCCCATTTTGAATCATCATTCGCCCTGCACTATATTGTTGACCCATGACATCTGGTTGGTATACATTAAGCACCGCTGACGCTCCACTGTATTCGTTTGGACCATCTATTGTCTCAACTATGGCATACTGGGTAATAAAAATCCAAAACATGTGTTACTTTTATATTTTCCCTTTAACCTTTTCCATTGTGAGAATATTTATAATCTGAAAATAATAAATCTAAAAATCACACAACAAGACAAGAGCAAGTTGCCGATCAAAAAAAAAAAAAAAATGGCAAAAGCAATTTTTACGTGGAATACCTTCCCATTGTGAGAAGGAAAAAACCACGAGACCATAGTCCATCAAATATCTCCACTATCAAAGAATAATGGGCGTACAAGAGTTCTCTCTAGTTAGAACTGGAGGCAAACAATCAAGAACGACTACAAATAAATTTTCTTGGCAACCAAAGAAGTAGTTACAAAATTTAAGAAAGATCTCACAAAAACAAGGTACTATTCACGAGCCAGAAAACCAAATTCAGAATGCTCCAAATCTAATCTCCACAGTTCAGATCTTAGAGCCTTTAGTGTGAACTCGCCTTCCAAATTTCAGCTCAATCGGATGATCGAACTGTTCGATCAAAGTTGGACAGAGTTTATCAAAAAACTGTTTGGCTCCCTTTTTCCTCTCTATTTGGTGGTTGCACTCTACTCTCTCTCTAGGGTAGTAGAGAAGGTTCTTGTCTCCTCACACACATGTGCCAAAAACCAAGCAAAAAAATTCTCCGTTTGGTTTAATTTTAAAATTATAATTTGAGTGTAAAGTTATGTTTTGAGTTTTGAGTTTTGAGTTTTTGAATCATGATTTGAAAAGAGAAAATTTGTTTAGTTATGAGTTTTGAAAATAGTTTTGGAATGATTTGTAATTATTATTATTTTTTTGATTGATTAATGTAAAAAATGTGAGAGAATGTGAGAGGTGAGAGGTGAGATGAGAAAAAAAAAAGTGATTGATTAATTAATTGATTAATAATAAAAGAAAAGAAAAGAAAAGAAAAGAAAAGCAAGGAGTTTGGAAAGTAATTTGGAGTTGTATTTTAAAAATATGTTTGGTTAACAAGTTGCATTCTGTAGTGATCCCGAGTTTTCCCCTTTATGTACAGTATTCCGGACCTAGGTTCTGTGTTGTTGATTGTTGTTTATATCTTGTTTCCGTCCTTCAATACTTGTTATTTGAATTATAGGTTGTGTTAGGCAGGTTTGTTACAAGTTGGGTGTGATTGGGAGCAACAGGTTGCTGCCTAGATTTTGGTGTCTTCGCACGAGCGAGAACTTTGTCGCTCGAGCGAGCTCAGTGTTTTAGATCCTTCGCTCGAGCCAGGGATTGTTCGCTCGAGCGAGAGTTGAGTTTTGTGTCTGGTGGCTCGAGCGAGAAGTCCTTCGCTCGAGCTTGCGTCTGGTTCTGGACCTGATAGATGCACTTCTTAGCTCGAGCGAGCGAGGTGTATGTTTTGAGTTTCTTTGCTCGAGGGAGCATTCTGTTGCTCGAGCGTGCTTCTAGGTTGTAGACCTGAAGCTTCGAATTGTTGGCTCGAGTGAGACTTTCTTCGCTCGAGCGAGGGTTCTTTGTGTCTGGTTGCTCGAGCGACCAATCCTTCGCTCGAGCGAGCCTGTGTTATATCAGTAGACAGTAGCGGGTAAACATTTCACTTTTTCATCTCTTTTGTTTTGCAAACCCTAGATCCGAGCTCTCTCTCTATACACACCTTCTCTCTAGGGATTTATCTAGTTTTAGTGTGTTTCTACCCTTAGTCCTTTGTAAGAAAGATAGAGGGTGGCTTGGGCTTCGTTTTAATCTGAAAAATCTTAGTTTTGGAGCACTTTGGGTTTTGGTCATCTTCTCCATTTGAGCTCTTCATTTCGAGGTAGGGATACCCTACTCCATCTTATGAGATTTGTCTTTAATTTTTGGCATTTTGGTATGTTGGGGTTGTTGGGTAATTTTGGTAAAGTTAAGGATTGATTTGTAAATTATAGAAAGGGGGTTTTCAAAATATTAACTCCTATGGGTGTATGAGACCAACAAAAAAATGGAATTAATGTTGTTGTATTGGTGAAATCAAACCTTAGGGTTGATATGTGAAATATGGGAAAATGCCCAAATTATTATGATAAATTAATTTGTATAATTAATTTTGGGAAACGAGAAATTGAGTTGAGAATATTGAAATTGAAAAATTATGGGATTAAATGGTGTAGTTGGATTGATTTATCGCTCACCTATGAAAACGTTGATATTATATCTATTTGATGCATTTATTTTTTGTTTAGAAATAACTGCTTTGGGCTATCGGTAGAGGATAGTCTTGAATGTTGTAGACAATGCATGATGATTAGGTGAACTAAAACTAATCAATTGAATATGTCATCAAATAGGACGGTTGGAATAATACATCAAATTTATGTATTGATTGACCTTGTATATGATATGTGTTTATATGCATGGTGTTGTGTGGGAGGAGATAGGGGATGTACTCCATGGTTTAGGGGAAGATAGGGGATGGACTCCTTAACCGGACATTGTTTGGGAGGAGATACGGGATGTACTCCATTGATACCGCAAATATGTGTATCTATTGAGGTATTGATATAGCAAATCTGTATATCATATATGAAGTATGGAAGTGTTTTGTTTGAGATTGATACAGCAATTATGTGTATCTATTGTGAAGTAAGAAGTGTTTAATATGAGTTGTTATCCCAAGTGAAGTGGATGTACTATTAATATAAGATGTAGTATGATTTAAATTGTTTGGCCAGGTTCTGAGCCATGTATATGAAGTGATTCGGATAAGTAAAGGAAAATGAAATGTAACATGGACACAAGTGTCATGGGACTGTATTGTGATGTAATTGGTTTATAGGTGTTAACCATCTATCAAATGCTATTGTTTTAGTCATTGCTTATGGTTGGTTTAGTATATTTCTACTGGGCTGTGGCTCACCCTATATGGGACATCATTTTCAAGTACAGATGGTACGCCACCTCCAAGGACGTAGCTTGGGAGGCTAGGGGCTGACAAACTTTTTGTGTTGTATTTTGTTGTATTACATGTAAATTCAGGCCAAGGGCTTAATATGATATGAGTTAGTACTCTCTTTTGTGTAACCAAGTGTTGGCTTGGAAAGTTGTAAGCCGTTGGACATTTACTTTTGTTGTCAACATGTAATACATTTGTAGGTACTACTCTGATAAATGGAAAAGTGTTTATTTTTCTTATATCAATGCATGTCAAGAATGTGGGGTTTTATGCATTATTTTGAGGGCGTTACAGCTTGGTATCAGAGCGTACCGGGTTCGAATACTTTGGGTACGCGGGAAGTGGTTAGTACCACAATGGGTTCATCTCGCTTGTTAGAGATTTAGGTATAATGTTATGTGCTTATGTGATACCATGTTTATGTGACTATATGGGTATGGAATGTAGTTTATAGGATGTTGATTGTATCCTTGGGTTTCTGGGAGTCCTATTGGAAAAGCACTTGATCAATGCTGTTTCTAACTGAAACTCTAGAAACGCCTTGGGACTGTCATTATTCGGAAATGAAATTCGTAGTGCTTATGTGATTATGTGCTTACGTGGAATGAGTTACAGTTGTCCATGTATTAGGACGTGAGTGTTATAGCTTCGGCACATATATAAATGTGCTAATGTTCTTCGTTACCTTTATTTGGATGTCAGGACGAGGACGAGGACGTGGTAGGCGTGCTAGGCAGGAGATGCCTTTACTGGATGATGTTCCAGCGCAACAAGAGGGTGTTGGCCAGGCCAATGTGGCCGAGCCAGTGGGTCAGCAGGCCATGGGTGCCTTAGCCCGCAAAATAGTAGGAGCATTCAGGCAATCCGTGGGCATTCTCAGAGCTGAGAATCAAGTTCAAGCCCAAGTTGTTGATGTAGGGCCTTTCTTTCTGAAGAGGGAGTTTTTCCGATCTAATCCGGATGAGTTTTTGGGAGATCCGAAAGAGCCACTTAAGGCTGATGAGTGGCTCGAGCAGATGACGAAGACGTTTGAGATGCTTGGCATCGAAGACAGGGCTTTGAAGGTGACCTTGGCGTCCTTCCAGCTGAAAGGAGACGCGGGTCAATGGTGGAAGTTTATCCGGGGCAGTATTGGTGGCACTTGGGAGGCTTTTGTAGATGCTTTCCAGGAGAAGTTTCTGTCTCCAGTTGTCAGGGAGAAGTTGAGAGATCAGTTCTGCCAGCTAAAATAGCTGAGTCCATCAGTGGCCGAGTTTAAGGCGGCATTTACTAGTCTATCTAGGTTTGCACCTGAGCTTGTGGCATCAGAAGAACGCCGTTGTCTCGAGTTTGAGAGGAAATTGAGACACGGGCTCAAGATGAGAGTTGGCGGGTCTATGACTCGGGAGTATAGGCGTCTTGTGGACACTGCGGCACATATGGAGATTATGATGCATGAGGAGGAGGAGAGGTTGAGGGACTCTAAGAGGAGTTAGGATGGTCAGGGTGATGGCAGGAGATATAGCGGTTCTAACCCTCAGCAGTCTCAGGGTGGTTTTGCTAGATCTACCTTTCCAGTGCCGAGTGCAAGTTCTGGGAGAGGTAGTCAGGGAGACATTACTTGTTACAAATGTGGCCAGCTGGATCACAAGTCTCCAGCTTGCCCACAGAGGGGAGAAGGTCAGAGAGCTACTTCATATTCGGCTCGACCTCAGAGCCAGAGTCAGGGCAAAGGTCAGCCACTGCCTTGTTATCAGTGTGGTCTGGCGGGGCACCTGAAGAGGTTTTGCCCGCAGTTCAGTGCCACATCGGGTGCGTCTGGTTCTAGGCAAACGCAGAGTTTTCAGCCAGCACAGTCTGTTTAGGCCTCAAGGGCCAATCAGGGAACTTCATCATCCCAGTCTGTGCAGCAGTCTTTTGCTCCTAAGGGTGAGCAGGTTGATCAGAGACCTTTTGGGCGCGTGTATGCTGTTACCGCAGGATCTTGTACCTGCTCCATCTGTTGTGAGAGGTACATTCTTGTTTTGTAACTCGGTTGCCAATGTGTTGATTGATACGGGTGCATCCCATTCTTTTATATCTGCTGCATTTGCATCTGTTTTGGGGCTGGAGTTGGCACAGTTAGCATCTCGTATATGTGTTGTATCACCTGTTGGGGGTGAATTGATTTTGAAACAAGGGTGTCGGGGCTGTGATATAGAGGTCACCGACCGCCGGCTTCCTTTTCCTTTTGTAGTTATGCCTATGTCGGGTTTTGATGTTATCTTGGGTATGGACTAGCTATCGTCATACCGGGCTGTTATCGATTGTTACCGCCAGAGGGTCACAGTGTGTACCGTGAGCGGGAATTGTTTCCATTTCTTGGGGGATCGGGTTGGTAGTGTTTTGCCACCAGTGTATGATCTGCGAGAGCGGAGTGAGCTTAGTGGTCTTCTTGCTAGCTTTATGAGTAGTGAGTGTGATGAAACCCAGACTGTATTGCTGAGAGTGGTTTGTGAGTGTTCGGATGTTTTTCTCAAGGATCTTGTTAGTTTACCACCTCATCGAGAGATTGAATTCTCTATTGATCTAGTGCCCGGCACGACGCCGATTTCTATGGCACCTTATCGTTTTGCCCCAGCCGAGTTGTGTAAGTTGAAGATTCAGCTCTAGGAATTACTAGATAACGGCTTTATTTGCCCTAATGTTTCGCCGTGGGGAGCACCGGCCCTCTTTGCTAAAAAGGAAGATGGTGCCTTGAGACTTTGTATCGATTACAGGAAGTTGAATCGGGCTACGGTCAAGAATAAGGACCCTATGCCTCGTATTGATGATTTGTTTTACCAGTTGAAAGGGTCCCGTTGTTTCTCTAAGATAGACTTGAGATCGGGTTAGCATCAGTTGAGGGTTACGGAGGAAGATATTCCGAAGACGACATTCCGTACGCGGTATGGCTACTATGAGTTTCTAGTGATGCCTTTTGGGCTCACCAATGCACTGGCAGTGTTTATGGACTTGATGAACCGGATATTCCGGGAATTCCTAGATTGCTTTGTGGTCATTTTCATGGACAACATTCTGATTTATTCACCTTCTGAGGAGGAGCACGAGGAAAACTTGAGAGTGGTGCTTGAGTTGCTTAGAGCCCATAGGCTGTATGCCAAATTTGGGAAGTGTGAGTTCTGGCTAGGGAGGTCAAGTTCTTAGGCCATGTGGTCTCCAAGGAAGGGGTGTCTGTCGATACATCCAAGATTGAGGCAGTGCAAGATTGGGCACAGCTTAAGAGTGTTTTTGAGATCTGTAGTTTTTTGGGATTAGCTGGGTATTACCGCTAGTTTGTGAAAGATTTTTCCAGGCTAGCTTCGCCGTTGACTAGATTGACACGGAAAGGGGTCAAATTTATATGGAGTGAGCCTTGTGAAAAGTCGTTCTAGGAATTGAAAGTTAGATTGACCACAACTCCGGTTTTGATTATTCCGGAGAGAGGGTTGGGTTATGCGGTTTATTGTGATGCTTCACGAGAGGGTTTGGGTTGTGTGTTGATGCAAGAGGGGAAGGTCGTAGCCTATGGCTCGCGACAGTTGAAAATACACGAGAGAAATTACCCTACACATGACCTAGAATTGGCAGCTGTGATTTTTGCCTTGAAGATTTGGAGGCACTACCTTTATGGTGAGAGGTTTGAGGTATTCTCGGATCATAAGAGTCTGAAATATCTGTTTACACAGAAAGACTTGAACTTGAGGCAGAGGAGGTGGATGGAGTTTATTGAGGATTACGACTTCGAGTTGCATTATCATTCGGGAAAGGCCAATGTTGTGGCCGATGCCCTAAGCAGAAAATCCATTAGTGATGTAGCTTGTATAGCCATCCGGGAGTGGGAGATTAGGTGCACTTGGCGAGTTTGATTTGCTTCTGGGCGAATCCGTTGAGGCTGCGGCCTTGTTTTCTGTTGTTGCACAGCCTATACTTGTGACGCGAGTGTTAGAGGCACAGAGAGGTGACCTTGAGGTAGAATCCCTCCGAGAGAAGATCTCCAGTGGGAAGCTTGAGAAGGGTTTGTCTGTGTATCCCGACCTGAGTGTGAGATACCGAGACCGATTGTTTGTGCTGGAGTCTTGCCGAGAGGAAGTACTTCGAGAGTTTCACCATTCACGCCTTGCGGTGCATCCGAGAGGCACTAAGATGTATCGTGATTTGGGTCACCAGTTTTGGTGGCGGGGAATGAAGAGAGATGTGGCAGTTTTTGTGTCTAAGTGCCTTACTTGTTAACAAGTGAAGGCCAAACATCAGAGGCCAGCGGGTTTGTTACAACCCTTGCCTATTGCCGAGTGGAAGTGTGAGCATGTCACTATGGACTTCGTTATAGGTCTTCCGAGGACTCAGCGGGGTAGTGATGCTATTTGGGTGGTTGTAGACCAGTTGACTAAGTCGGGGCACTTCATCCCTATGCGCGTTAGAGATTCGGTAGATCATCTTGCCGACTTGTATATCCGGGACATAGTGAGGTTGCACGGGGTCCCAATATCGATTGTCTCAGATAGAGACCCACGTTTTACTGCGAGGTTGTGGCAGAGTTTGTAGAGTGCCTTGGGCACTAGGTTGACCTTTAGCACGGCTTATCATCCTCAGACTGACGGGCAGCCCGAGCGTACTATTCAGATCCTTGAGGATATGCTTCGAGGTTGTGTCCTTGACTTTAGTTGGTCGTGGGAGAGGCACTTGCCCTTGGTGGAGTTTTCCTACAACAACAGCTTTTAGTCGAGTATCGGTATGGCACCGTTTGAGGCCTTGTATGGCCGACCTTGTAGGTCTCCAGTTTGTTGAGCCGAGGTGGGTGATGCACCTTTGTTGGGCCCGGTGTTGGTGAGGGAAACGACGGAGAAAGTTGAACTTATCCGTAGGAGGCTTGTTACAGCCCAAAGTCGTCAAAAATGTTATGCCGACCGTAGGAGGAGGCCTTTGGCATTTGGGGTGGGTGATCACGTGTTTCTGAAGATATCACGCAAGTGGGGTTTGATGAGATTTGGTAAGAGAGGGAAGTTGTCCCCTCGATTTGTTGGCCCTTTCGAGATCCTTGAGAGGATTGGCGAGGTTGCCCACCAATTGGCTTTGCCGCCGCAGTTGTCCGAAGTTCATGACGTGTTTCATGTTAGTATGCTTCGGAAGTACGAGCCAGATCCATCGCATGTATTGGATTGGACCGACTTAGATGTTGGCGAGGATACCTCGTATGAGGAGAGACCGGTTCGGGTCTTGGATAGGCGGGATCAAGTTTTGCGAGGCAAGACTATTCCTTTGGTAAAATTTTTGTGGAAACATCACGGGATGGAGGAAGCCATTTGGGAACATGAGTTGGAGGTCCGAGAGAAATATCCGGATCTATTTGTGGAGGTTTGAGCATATGTTGTATATTTTATTGTGTTGTTAAACTTTAAGAGCATTGAATGTGTCTTAAGTTATAAAACATTGTATATGTTGAATGTGTTGTAGAAATGGAAATATATCATGAACATGGAATATGATATGGAATTGTGAATCATGTGTTATGGAAATTATTGGATTTGAAAGAAATGCATGTTGATAGTGTAAGTTGAAAATTGTATCGTGAAATGCCTCTTGAATATAGATGGAATGATCAGTAATGGATCAAGTTATTGAACATTGAAATGTAATATTATTGAAAATTGAGAAAAACTTGTTTTTGAAATCTCGTACTTAATTTCGGGGATGAAATTCTTTAAGGGGGGGAGGTTATAGCGATCCCGGGTTTTCCCCTTTATGTACAGTATTCCGAACTTAGGTTCCGTGTTGTTGATTGTTGTTTATATCTTGTTTCCGTCCTTCAATACTTGTTATTTGAATTATAGGTTGTGTAGGGTAGGTTTGTTACAGGTTGGGTGTGATTGGGAGCAAAAGGTTGCTGCCTAGATTTTGGTGTCTTCGCTCGAGCGAGAACTTTGTCGCTCGAGCGAGCTCTGTGTTTTAGATCCTTCACTCGAGCCAGGGTTTGTTCGCTCGAGCGAGAGTTGAGTTTTGTGTCTGGTGGCTCGAGCGAGAAGTCCTTCGCTCGAGCTTGCGTCTGCGTTGGTTCTGGACCTGAGAGATGCATTTCTTGGCTCGAGCGAGCTTTCCTTCGCTCGAGCAAGCGAGGTGTATGTTTTGAGTTTCTTCGCTCGAGCGAGCATTCTGTCACTCGAGCGTGCTTCTGGGTTGCAGACCTGAAGCATCGAATTGTTGGCTCGAGCGAGACTTTCTTCGCTCGAGCGAGGGTTCTTTGTGTCTGGTCGCTCGAGTGACCAATCCTTCGCTCGAGCGAGCCTGTGTTATATCAGTAGACAACAGCGGGTAAACACTTCACTTTTTCATCTCTTTTGTTTTGCAAACCCTAGATCCGAGCTCTCTCTCTCTCTACACACCTTCTCTCTAGGGATTCATCTAGTTTTAGTGTGTTTCTACCCTTAGTCCTTTGTAAGAAAGATAGAGGGTGGCTTGGGCTTCGTTTTAATCTGAAAAATCTTGGTTTTGGAGCACTTTGATTTTGGTCATCTTCTCTATTTGAGCTCTTCATTTCGAGGTGGGGATACCCTACTCCATCTTATGAGCTTTGTCTTTAATTTTTGGCATTTTGATATGTTGGGGTTGTTGGGTAATTTTGGTAAAGTTAGGGATTGATTTGTAAATTATAGAAAGGGGGTTTTCAAAATATTAACTCCTATGGGTGTATGAGACCAACAAAAAAATGGAATTAATGTTGTTGTATTGGTGAAATCAAACCTTAGGGTTGATATGTGAAATATGGGAAAATGCCCTAATTATTATGATAAATTAATTTGTATAATTAATTTTGGGAAACGAGAAATTGAGTTGAGAATATTGAAATTGGAAAATTATGGGATTAAATGGTGTAGTTGGATTGATTTATCGCTCACCTATGAAAATGTTGATATTATATCTATTTGATGCATTTATTTTCTGTTTAGAAATAACCGCTTTGAGTTATCGGTGGAGGATAGTCTTGAATGTTGTAGACAATGCATGATGATTAGGTGAACTAAAACTAATCAATTGAATATGTCATCAAATATGACGGTTGGAATAATACATCAAATTTATGTATTGATTGACCTTGTATATGATATGTGTTTATATGCATGGTGTTGTGTGGGAGGAGATAGGGGATGTACTCCACGGTTTAGGGGAAGATAGGGAATGGACTCCTAAACCGGACATTGTTTGGGAGGAGATAGGGGATGTACTCCATTGATATAGCAAATCTGTGTATCTATTGAGGTATTGATATAGCAAATCTATATATCATATATGAAGTATGGAAGTGTTTTGTTTGAAATTGATACAACAATTATGTGTATCTATTGTGAAGTAAGAAGTGTTTAATATGAGTTGTTATCCCAATTGAAGAGGATGTACTATTAATATGAGATGTAATCTCATTTAAATTGTTTGGCTAGGTTCTGAGCCATGTATATGAAGTGATTCGGATAAGTAAAGGAAAATGAAATGTAAAATGGACACAAGTGTCATGGGACTGTATTGTGATGTAACTGGTTTATAAGTGTTTACCATCTATCAAATGCTATTGTTTTAGTCATTACTTATAGTTGGTTTAGTATATTTCTACTGGGCTGTGGCTTACCCTATATGGGACATCATTTTCAGGTACAGATGGTATGCCACCTCTAAGGACGTAGCTTGAGAGGCTAGGGGCTGACAGACTTTTTGTGTTATATTTTGTTGTATTACATGTAAATTCAGGCCAAGGGCTTAATATGATATGAGTTAGTACTCTCTTTTGTGTAACCAAGTGTTGGCTTGGAAAGTTGTAAGCCGTTGGGCATTTACTTTTGTTGTCAACATGTAATACATTTGTAAGTACTACTCTGATCAATGGAAAATTGTTTATTTTTCTTATATCAATGCATGCCAAGAATGTGGGGTTTTATGTATTATTTTGAGGGCGTTACACATTCAAATCATGATTTAAAAACAGAAATGAGTTTTGAAAAGTAAACCAAACGCTACCGTAATCTCTCCATGTGGGCTTGAGACTTACATGGGCTTTACCAAATATTTGAGCCATCCTCTGCATACGAGGGAAATCCAACCCAACAAACATAAATATGTATGCGCGTGCTTTTTTTTGTTGATTTTTCCCCCTCTTTTCATTCAAAAAAGGCATTGTGCCCTAACTATAAGATTTAATGTTTTGTGTTTTTGGTTGTGCAGATTCAAGCCATGTAAACAATCACATCTGCATGTGAAATTATTATCAAAAGTTTGCCTAAAACTTTCAACAAGATGAGGCTAAACATATAGCTTCAAAAAATGAGGACTAAAATCAATTTATAGGATCAACAAATGTGATTAGATTGTTTTATGTGTGTGTTTAGCTCATTCAAGAAGGTGATTCATAGAAACAAATAAAACCAAATATAGAAAACAAGCAATAGCGCAAAACTAATATTGTGAAGCTATATAATCTTGATTGACTAGGATAACTTACATAAACACCACCTGTGTCATCATCTGCATGAGTCATTATTTTTGAATCAAGTTTCTCTCTAATGAGATCTTCTTTAGTAGTTCTTCTAATTGGAACTGTTCCAACCGGGCAACCCCCGCCTTTTAGTCCTATATGTAGAGGTTTGCTAACTTTTGAGGAAACTTGATCTCTTGATCTCTTAGGTAATGAAGTGGGCTTCATCTGCAATTCAACTCAATTTGAAAAAGGTAAAGGTGACTTGCACATAAATTGATCACATAATGGATTACAGTAAACTCACAAGAGTTGGATTCTACTGTTGGGTACGTGCATGTCTTGTTTTCTATGAGCCTCATATAGTTATTAGTGTTGGGTGCGTGTATCAAATTTTGTAAGATCCATACTGTATTTTGGGTTAGGTTGTGAAATCAAGAGTTCACTAGTAATTCAATATGTAAGGTTTTATTAATTGTATGGGACTAACATTTCTATGGTTTGCCTATAAATATGAATCTTCTCTACACTCTCCATTGATGCTTGTCCCAAAATTATATTTTATCTATTGGATCTGATCAATACAATTATTACCTTTGCCAATAAAAAGAAGTATTGTAGAGGTGTGAGATTGAGAGGGTTTGTAAAGATGTTGGGGATATGAAAAAATTCCGGAGACAACGACAGTGAGTAAGTAAGCACGTGTAGCTTCTGGAATCAACTAATCTTAAGTAGGGAAATGGGTAGAGTTTCAAGACTTGGGTATTGGTGTCAAAGTTTAAAGGTTTTTGGTCTTATTGTTGTACTCGCTATGATTCATAGTATATTTCTCTTTTGTATGCAAATCTTTGTGATTTTTCCTCTTTAGTATGCATATGGATATGCTTCTGTTCGAATTTAGGATGTACAATAATCCCAGCACTTATTGTGCGAACTACAGTGTTCTGTGATTTATTTTGTGCTTGTAAAGTGTTGAATAAATAATTAAGTAGCCTTCAATTATGTGTTGGAGATAAGATGTATGGAGACAAACCTGAAAATGAAAAGTGTGGTTCTTCAGTAAAGGATGATCAAATGCAGGTTGTTTGTAGAAATCCACGCAATCATATATATCTCCATAATTATTCTGCAAATGTTACAATCTTCCTGTTAATTTTTATATACAATTGTTCAACTCATGAAAGGTTGTTCACAATTTTGTGCAAAAATAATAATACCATATTCTATGTTCTCAAGTTCATAACGTCAAATTAGATGGTTGCAATTCAAGACATCCATGATATTAGGCCTAAGATGCCTATTAATCTCTGCCATTTGATTTTCATAGAAAATTTAACTGGACAATATTGGAATAGAATATCCTCGAAACTAATCCCAGGACATCATATGAAACCGGCTCAACAAAATTTTTTATTTATTATATTTGAGACAATAGTTTGTTGATGTCAACAACTTTATGTTCCGATTTACAATTGAAGAGATAGATTTTTTTAACCCAATAAATAACTTTTTAATTAAAAAAATTAGTTTAACATTTTATTGTTAATTTGGTATAAATTTAATTCATTCCACATTAGAGACAAAAGGATCTCATGCCGTACATAGAGATTGTGTTTGTTTGGGATTGTCCCTATATATGATTGATTATTGAGCTCTGTAAGGTGATGAGATACCAAATGAGAGATTAAGAAGGGTCTGTGTTAGTAAAAACACCAAAATATTCTCCCATTATGGTCATTACATTACGTATTTGTGTCTAGTGTGATATGGGATATGATAAGATTTGACCAATTTCCCAATCCAGGAACAATTCAAACTGGGATACGATATGCAATTGATAATATCAACATCAAATATGGCAAGTCTATTAATCAAATATAATTTACTCCCATGAAACAAACAAAGCAAAATTGAACTAAGACTGTGTTTGGATTTGAGATTTATATATAAGTCTGAAAAGGGAAATAGAAAACATGAGTGAAAAATGAATCAAATATAATTATACTTTACCTAACTATTCCATTTCTCTATCTAAATTCGTGATCCAAACACAGTCTAAATGTTTCTAATAATAGTTGAGAATAAATACTTGTATAGTCTTGACTGCTGGCTTGTTGAGATGCTTAAGTCGCTCCTCCAACTCCAAATCTTCTTCTTTAGTTAAACTCCTCCAGTCTCCTTCAATTCCATTGTGTCCCACAAGGTGAGAGCATACACAGAGAAATAATACAATAGCATGTGCGTCCATGGGATGATCTGGAAAATAATAAAAAAGCATAGTTAGTGATCCAAAATCACAACAATCATGCTATAATTATTTAAGGCAATTAATGAAATTACAATCGTACTATATCTATACACATAAGGTTCACATATTTTATTTTTGAACAAAATATATTAATAGTCCTTAAAGTATGCGTTTATTGTCATTTTGATTCTTCAAGTTTTAATTTTGTCAATTTCATTATTGAAATTTCAATTTGAGTCAATTTGTTCCAATTCTAAGTGTACCATCTAAATAGCTAACGGAATAGTAATAAAATATACACATGTTCTTTAAAGTATGTGTTTCTTGTCACTCGTATCACTTTGGTCCTTGAAGTTTTTAATTTTGTCAATTTGGTCATGAAACATTAATGAAGAAAATAAAACATAACCATACAATATTAAAGGACGAAATTGATAAAATTGATACTTGAGAGACCAATATGACACAAAATATGCATTTTTAGGACCATAGTAAAATTTATAATTATTTTTTCTTAACAATTTAAACATCTGTTTTGAAATTATATTAATTTGACTCAAATTGACAATTTTGAAGAAAAATGACAATTTTTTTTTTTTTTATTTGCTAGAATAAGTTATTAGTTGTTAGATTAGCACCTTTAGAAGTTAGCCTTCTCATCCTTTGTAAATTCAACTCTCCCCAAGAAGAGTTAAATTAGGATATTTAATCTAATAGTTGTATAGACGTCACTTGTTCAATTTCGATAGAGAAGTTGGGCTTGATACATTGGTTGTAAATAACTCTTATATATTGATCCAAAAAAAAAAAAAAACTTAAAATTATAATAATTAAATTTATTTCCAATGAAGTAATTTATTTAAGAAGTAATGAATTAAAAACTCAATCTCTTGCATTACTCCAATTTGATTTTAGTTGAAAACTGAAAATATCAATTTGACTGGATTGATGGCTAACGATTGGGTTTTTTATGGAGAAAATTATACCGATGAGGTGATAAATTTATAATATAGGAAAATTCATTTAAAATTAGATAGTCTTATCAAAGTAACTTATTATTTTAAAATGTCATTGTCATATTATTTTAATTAAATTATTTATGTAAAATTTATTTTTTTAAATCAATTTCTTAAATTTATTTTAATAAGAGTGCGAGAGTGAATTACTATTTATTTATTTTTGATAACTTGGTAACCGCCAATCTCACTGTTTACAAACAAATGGTCCAATTAAAGTATGGACTGACCCAAAAAATTGCTTGGGGCTAGGAGATTTGAACTTAAGAACATAGAGAGAGCACGTCCCCATTTCCCCGGCCTTGACAACCGGGCCAACTCCTTAGGTAGTGTTTCACTCATTGGAATGATTAAAGTGGAATGAAATTATCATTCCATCAAAATATTCATTCATTTGTTTGATTAAAAAAAATAATAACAAATGCATTATAAATAGAATTACCTTTCACAATTTTAAATAAATAGTCATTCCATATGAAAGTTTATGGAATTACAATTCATTTTAATGATCCAAAAATAGAGCATAATGGTTAGCAACATTCTATTATGAAGAGAGTAAAAAAGACATGTCAAACTACTAAACCAAAGTAAACCAAATAACAATGAAAATGAACCGACAAATTAAACAGGAAATATTGAGTAAATTTACAAACGCACATACAAAAATCAAGGCATAATTTGTTTAAAGTAATGATTGCCATATAAAAAAAATGCAAGTGGGAATAATGTATATTATTTGTAAGTAATTGAAGGAAAATACAATAAATTTTTATTTTTATTTTTATGAGTTTAGTAAAAATGGATTTAAATATACTAATTTTACAACTATTAAGCATGAATTAACAACGTTTTCTGTTAACAAAGTACACTTGTAGGGAGAGATGTTGTGAAATGCAGCTTTGCTTACTTGAATTAATTTTTCACTCTCTAATTTGGAATTCAGACTAAAACATCTTTACATTTGAAGGAAGTTACAGAAATTTATATTTAAAATTAACAAATTATTAACTAGGAAAAAATATAATGCCATAAATCATAAACAAATACCTGAAAGATGGTAGACTTCTGTCACAAGAATGATTTTGAGACCTCAATATACATGGGAATGGGAATGGGAATGTGTGGTTCATATATATATACTAGTAAAAGAAGCCGATGTCTAGCAATGCCCATTATTATTATGATTAATGCTAATAAATGTCTCTGGGGTATTTGATAAGATGTGGTTAAGAAAAACAAAAATGCTAGAGGCCTCAAAAATTCTACCAAAAGTTTTACCAAATGTCTCACATGGGTGTGGGACCCACATGGGACCCACATTGTGTGGGTCCCACACCCATGTGAGACATTTGGTAAAACTTTTGGTAGAATATTTGGGGTCTCTAGCATTACTCTAAGAAAAATATTATAAGTCTCAAATTTTCTATTAAACAAATGACTTAAATGTCTTATATGGACCCCACACTCATGTAAGATATTTCATCATTTGTTTGGTAAAAAATTTGGTATCCCTAGCATTACCCATGTGTTAAATAGGGAATTGGGGTGCCTATTGTGCATCAAGCATGCAAGTGCTATTGTGCACACTTTGAGGCTCACTCTGAGTCTTATATTGATAATCCGAACTGTTTATTTTTTAGTGCATACCATGAAGAACATATCTATAAATAATCAAGTTGATCTAAGAACAGTAACTCTTTTATCAAAACACATTTCTATTGATAAAAATGCATATTCAATGTTATTTTAAATATAATATTAAATATAAATATGTTTCGATTAAAGGGTTATCGTTATCCAATTAATTTATTTTTTTATAAGTATATTGTACACGATATAGTCTAAAAAATAAATACTTTCAATCGTTGAAATAAGAATCGGAGTGAGCCTCACCGTGAGCACAATAGTGCCAGTAGTGCTTGACATGTACAATAGGCACCTTAATTTTTTTTATTTATTTTTTATCAGGACAATAGGCACCCTAATTCTATTAAATAGGAGGGCAATGCTAGAGACCACTAAAAGTGGTGCTCTAAAGCAACCACTAATGATGTGGCATCTACTTTTTCAAAAAAAAAAAAAAAAAAAAAACACAACAACATTGTGACAGTAGGTGGGACCCACTGCCACATCATTAGTAGTGGCACTAATTAGTGCTCCCACTCATTTTCCTAAATGGGATAGTATTGATTTTTATTATTAATGCATATTTAATATTATATTAAATTTTCTTGAATTTAGTAATTTTCTATTTTTAATCTATTAATTATGGGAACTTTTTTTGATAAATCCTCTTTCTAAGAGTTTTATTCCATTAAACCCATATTGTTTTTGACTATTCTAATAGGACCTATTTGAGGTAAGAAGACCAAAGCACCCTCAATCTCTCCTACTTCTATTAATGTTGATATTTAATATTGATTGTTGTAACGCCCTCAAAATAATACATATAAACCCAACATTCACGACAAGCATAGACATAAGAGAATAAAACATATTTCTATTTATCAGAGTATTCATTACAAAAGTATTACATGTTGACAACAAAAGTAAATGCCCTACGGGCTTACAACTTTCCAAGCCAACACTTGGTTACAAAAGAGAGTACTAACTCAAAACACATTAAGCCCTTGGCTTGAATTTACATGTAATATCAAGAAGATAACAACAAAAGGTCTTTCAGCCTCTAAGCCTCCCAAGTTATGTCCTTGGAGGTGGCATATCACCTGAACCTGAAAATGATGTCCCATATAGGGTGAGCCAAAGCCTAGCAGAGATATACTAAACCAAATTTGAGCAATAACTAAAACATTAGCATTTGATAAATGTTTAACTCATATAAACAAACATACATCTCTTTCTTAATCAATCCATATATACAGATATACACACACACACACACACACACACACACATATATATATATCCTTTTCCGTTTCATTATCTAGATCAATTCATAGATATGGTTCTCAACTTATCCAAATAGTTTATAACGAGACTACAACTCATGTTAACAATACTTTAATCATATTCACTTAATATGAGACTACAACTTATATCAATAATACTTCAACACTTCAGTTCATCTACGTTATGTAAACGTAATCAAGATTTTAGGACTTTCACCCTGGACACTCCGGGCAACTCAATTATCAATGGAGTCCATCCCCTATCTTCTCTCAAACCTTGGAGTACATCCCCTATCTCCTCCCAAACAACATACTTATACAATGTATTTAAACACTTATCATATACAATGATCAAGCAAAGCACATATTCAATGTGTTATTCCATCCGTCATATTCAATGACATATTCAATCGATTAGTTTTAATTCACTTAATCATTATGCAGTGTCTACAACAATCAAGACTATCCTCCACCGATAGCCCAAAGCAGTTATTTCTAAATAGATAATAAATTATCAAACAGATAAATTATCTACAATTTCAAAGGTGAGTGATTAATCAATCCAACTACACCATTCCATCTCATAACTTCCCAATTTCATGATTTTCATCTCAATTTCACGTTCTCATACTTTCCCAAATTAATTGTACAAATTAATTAATCACATTAAATTAGGACTTTTCCCCATTTTTTCTCAAATATTGCTCCTAAGGCCAAATTTCATAAATCAGACACCATAGCTTCATTTTAGGGACCACTCATACACTTGGAACCCAAAAATAGAGAACCCTCTTTCAATTTCAAAACCCTAACTCACCCAGAAACCCCAAAACAACACCATCTATACAAAATACATAACATCTATGTCAAAACTCATAGAAAAGAGTAGGTTATCCCTACCTCAAATTTCAGAGCTCAAAGGAGAAGAAGGACAAAACTCAAGATGCTCCAATCACCAACTTTTTCGGATCGAAACGAAGGCCACGCCAAGCTTCACACTTTTTACAAAGGGACTAGGGTGGAAGATCACTAGAGTTAGATGATTTCATAGAGAGAAGATGTATTCTAGAGAGAGGAGCTGTCAAATGAGGGTTTTGAAAAGCTAGAGAGAGACAGTGGGTCGAAAAAGTGGTTCAAAAAGCTTCATCTCAGACTGATACACATCACCGTCCACTCGAGCGTGGAACGCCCACTCGAGCGTTAGACACAGACTCCTGCTCGAGCGTGAAAAGTGACGCTCGAGCGTCGAATGCACACTTCCAGAAGTTCTGCAGACGAAGGTTCCCACTCGAGCGTGAAAGTGGACGCTTGAGCGTCCGATGACCTGCAGGAAAAGTACTGAAGACTAAAGAATCCTGCTCGAGTGTAGGAGCGAATGAAAAAGGGCCCGCTCGAGCGTCAAAAGCCCCGCTCGACCGTGAAGGCCAAAATCTGGGCATGAACCAATTGTTTCTAAACACAATCAACCAGTTTCAAACTTGCCCAACACTACCCAACACTCAAATACAAAGAGTAAAGGATGGAAATGAGAACAAGTCAACAACACACATCTACGGAACCGAGTCCGGAGTACAATAAACAATGAAAGGAAAATCGAGATCGCTATAACATTGTCATTATGTTTTGGTAGTTCTCATGCATTAATATGTTGACTATCATTATATTCATATTAATTTGAAATGAATTTTTGTCATCGTATTGTCAATTACATTATGTGAATATTCACATCATTCAATTGAAATTAATATTCACATCATTATATTCACATTAATTTAAAATGAATTTTTGTCATTGCGTTGTTAATTACGTGATGTGAACATTCATATTAAAACATACGAATGTGAACGTTCACATCACTATGGTAGATGAGAAAGAATGTTCACATCACTACATGTTATGAATAAGAATGTGTTGTCAATTAAAAATATAATGACCGTTACTTTAATGTATTGTTAATTAAAAGTAAAAAGGTTCACATGTTGTGAACGTTCACACCACTACATTAGATGAGAGAGAATTTTTTGAAAAGGTGTTGTGAACATTCAGATCAGATGAGGGAGAATGTTCACATTATTTTTAATATGTTGTCAATTAAAAATATATTCACATTATATAATAATATAAAATAATAACATCAATAGTATTTAATTTGAGTATGAAATTTCCTATGCCTTGGTCCTTTCCCTTCTCTCTCCTCTCTCAACATTAAAATCAACTTTAAATATAAAGGTATAAGAGTCTAAGAAAATAATGTAAATTAAGAAAAAAGACTTTATGGAATAAAAGTATAAATACATGGGACTAAGTGGGTTTAAAATTTTCTTCATGGATTTCTTGGGTTAGAACACTTCTAAATGAGATTTATCGATAAAAAATCCATTAATGGAATGGGAAGGGTAAATTACACTCCATAGTCATGTGCTTATTAAATTATTATTTTTATTAAAGATTTATACAGTAGAGTAATAAAAGGAAGATATTGACAATTGACTAAAAGTGCAAGAGTTGACTGTCACTATTTCATGTGTAGAGATCAAAATGAGATTTGGTATAAAATACAGGGATGCAAAGTGTAATTTATTCATTAATTAAATTAGATGCATGTAGTAGTTTTGTATTTTTAACCTATTATTTAAAATTGAACAAATTCCAAGAATCATGAAATAAAGTATTATTGGTTGCTGCTTATCATGTGCCCTAGATGCACTTGGTAATTGTGAAATAATCACAATTTTTTAAATTTTTAAATATTTTTTTTTACTAAATAATTCATCTATACTGATTTGGCAAGGGAGTTGGGCTATATATTATTGGATTTGTAACAAATCAAAATTGACACATATGATACTATATCATTGTAAGTATAAAAAAGATTTTGTCACTCTTAAACATTTTTTTTTACCAAAATAATCTATTCCCAACGGATCAATAACACACCATATCTGATGTTCAAATGCCCCAGCGAATGCAAGTTAAATGCATCCTTTAATCTTTGTACGTTATCCTCTAGAGTTTTTTTTCCCCTAAAGTTTCCTAGAGTGGTGCATTGTGTGGTTGTGATTTAATGACAAGTCACATCAATTTTTCAACATTAAATCTCAACCACACAATACACCACTTTAGGAAACTTTAGGAAAAAAACACTCTAGAGGATCCTTGGTGGGAAAAACAGATCTTGGGATTTGAATATTTGTTTTATAATATTGTTATTATAGCGATCCCGGTTTTCCCTTCCTTTGTATACTGTATTCTGGACTTGGTTCCGTGGACTTGTTTTTGTATCATTATCACTTCTAGCCTTTACTTTTTGTGTTTGAGTCTTGGGTTGTGATGGGCAGGTTTAAAACAGGTTGGTTGCACTTTGAAACCAAAAGGTGATGTCCAGATTTTGGCCTTTACGCTCGAGCGGAAGTTTTAACGCTCGAGCGGGCCCTTCGTTGTTGCTTCTCCGCTCGAGCGGGAGTTTTGATGCTCGAGCATGATTTTCCATCTCTCAGTACTTTGCTCTGCAGTTCGTCCGCTCCAGCGGTAGTTTTGTTTCGCTCGAGCGTGATCCCTTGATTTTGTCCCTCCGCTCGAGCGGAGAGTTTGACGCTCGAGCGGATACCATCGCCTGCAAAACTTCTGGAAGTGTGTAATCGACGCTCGAGCGTCTCTTTTCACGCTCGAGCGTGAGTCTGTGTCTGACGCTCGAGCGGGGTTTTCCACGCTCGAGCGGGGAATCGACTACATCAGTCCGTGATTTTACTTTCTGGATCACTTTTTGACCTACTTCTTTTCCCTAACTCTTTAAAAACCGCCACTTGAGAGTTTCTCTCTCTACTCTCACCTTCTCTCTAAGATTTGATCTATTTCTTGTGGTCTTCTACCCTAGTTCCTTTGGAAGAAAGGTAGAGCTTCGCGAGAGCTTTCTTTTAATCTGAAAAAGAGAGAATTTGGGGCACTTTGGACTTTCGTCATCTCCTCCATTTGAGTTCTTCTCTTTGAGGTAGGGATTTCCTACTCCATTTTATAAGTTTTGTTCTAAGTTTTGGTATTTTGATATGTTGGGGTTACTTGGATAATTTTGGGAAAAACCCTAGTTGTATTAATAAATTAATTTGTATAATTAATTTAAGGAAATTGGGGAATTTGGTTAGATTCATGAAATTGAGAAATTTATTGATTAAATGGAGTAGTTGGATAATTTAAATCACTCACCTATTGAATTGTTGATATATTTATTTTCAGTCTAGAAATAACTGTTTTGGGCTATCGGTGGAGGATAGTCGTGATTGTTGTAGACATTGCATGTGGATTAGGAATAACTGAAACTAATCACATTGGTTAAGTCATTAATTTTGACTATTGAATTAATACAGAAAATACGTGTATTGATTGAGCATTGCATTTGCATATTGTGTGGGAGGAGATAGGGGATGTACTCCACGGTTTAGGGGAAGATAGGGGATGGACCTCTAAACCGGATTTTGTTTGGGAGGAGATAGGGGATGGACTCCATTAGTATCACTATTATGTGTGCTTATTATATTGAAGTGTTTTTACATGTTATTGATACAGCACTACAATGTGTATCAAACGGGAAGTATGAAGTGTTTTGATATGAGCCTGAGTCTCATCTGTGTTGTTGATATTGGGAGTAATGTGAATATGTTATATAATTCACTGTTGTAAGTTTGGCTAGGTTCTGAGCCATATTGATAATAATGGGAATTGAAACATGTCTTAGACGTTAGTGTCATGAAACGGTATTAAGTCATAATTGATTATCTTGGTTAACCATCTATTGAATACTATAGCTTTATTCAATGCTTATATTTGGTTTAGTATTTTTCTACTGGGCTGTGGCTCACCCTTTATGGGAACATCATTTTCAGGTTCAGGTGATAAGCTACCTCCAAGGACTTAGCTTGGGAGGATGTGGCTTTTGGATTTTGAAGACTATCTTTAATTAATTGTTTTTATTTGTTAGTACATGTAAACATTCAAGCCTAGGGCTTTACGTGTATTTGAGATTAGAACTCATATTTTGTGTCCAAGTGTTGGCTTGGAAAGATGTAAGCCCATAGGGCATTTAATTTGATGTTACATTGATGCTTTTATTTAGTACTACTCTGATGAATGATTTTATAAATTGTGTTCTTTAAATATTGCATGTCGATGATATATAGATAGTGGGTTTATTTTGAGGGCGTGACAGTTATTGCTTGCAGGCTACCCAGTGTAACGTTGAAGGAAGCGAAAATGCATTTACATTGTTAACAAGCAAATGCAAACCTAATTTGTTGAACTTATCAACTTGTTTTGTTGTTTCATGGAGTGGATTAGGGTGGTTTTAATATGGAATTTCTGAATTGTCTTTGAAAAGTTATAGTTGATCAATTATGGGTTAATTTTTGTTAACTGTTAGTAAATTTGTTTGATTGAAGTTCTTCATTAGAACATGATTCAATGTAATGCCCATTTTTTTTTTTGGGGGGGGGGGGGGTGTGTGAGATATATTGAAACTAGACAAATAAATCATTAGGAATGTATTATAGTAGCTATGGTAGCATCAAAAGATTTCATGAAACCATTTTTTGAAAAAAAAAAAGTCAAAATTTATCACAATTTATTTTTGTAAATTGAAATTAGTAATACTAGAAAAAAATTGTTTTGTAGAAACAATCTGTAACACCCTCAAAAAAATACATAAAACCCCTCATTCTCGACATGCGATAATACAAGAGAAATAAACATCCTTCTATTCATCAGAGTAGTTCTTACAAAAGTATTACATATTAACAACAAAAGCAAATGCCCTACGGGCTTACAACTTTCCAAGCTAACACTTGGTTACAAAAAGAAGAGTACTAACTCAATACATATTAAGCCCTTGGCTTGAAATTTACGTGTAATACAACAAAAGAAAATCAAAACAACAAAAAGTCTGCCTGCCTCTAGCCTCCCAAGCTATGTCCTTGGAGGTGGCACTACAAAATAATTGACATATAGCAGCGGCCAAAAGCGCCGCTAGAAGTACTAAAAAGTGTCGCTAAAAACTTGCACACTTTTACCAACGGTTTGAATAACGACGGCCAAACCGCCGCAATAGCCTCGTCAGCATAGGTTTATTGTGACACTTTTCTCAACCGCTGGTACAAATATTTTTCTTACGACGATTGATGTAGCGACAGTTGTAAACGTCACTATATCTCAAATTTGCCCATTGCTTATATACCTTTATAGCGACGGTTTGACTGTTGCTACAACATTTGCTTTTGTTACATTTTGTCAACTGCTACCATATTTTGACTTTATTCCATCAATTTTACATTGTCGCTATAGCCATTGAATTTTTTTGAATTTTATTTGTAGCGACTGTTATTAATCGCAATTATGGGCTATGTTATACTATTCAATTACCAATAATATATAGATTGAAATTTTCAATGGTTTGCTAACCGTTAATTATTGTCGCCCACTTATCCTTGCTTACATAATCACCATTACATATCTATAAATGCACTATGTTATTCTAATAGCTCAACACTCAATAATTCTAAAAGGTAAAAGAGTTTGCATTTTCATAATCTCAAAATATTCAAAACATCTTAATGAAAAGGCTCATTACATAAGTTTTTCATATCAAAATAGATCAAATGTTTCTAACAAACTAATAGCTACACCATAATCCAAAAGGTACATATAAAGTTGTCACGTGACAATAGTACTTAAAAGTATTACTCATGATGCCATTTTATAAAGACCTCCATGAAAAATGTTCAAATCGAGTAATGACGTCCATTTTGATGCTTTCATATTGCTCTATTTCTTGCAATGAAAAACGATTTCCATTTTGATGCTTTCATATTGTCTTGTTTCCTGCAATAAAAATGATTGAATGAGCATAAGTATCATTTTCAATTTGAAAATCTATAAATCACAGAATACAACATAGATGAGTGATTATTTGTTGGTCTTGGAGCATTACTCCATATCTCTTTCACTAGACACTCATGAAGATTGATCTTCTAGGGATTAATTATTTTATAGCAAATTTATTTAATGTTCAATCTAAGAACTAGAACATATATATGATTCTGATTATTCAAACATTTAAAAAAGCAATATCAATAATAGAATTAACCAAAAAAATTAAGATAACCCTTCATAACTACATAACAATTGATTCAACACTACCAGGAACCAAACTTTATATAGTAACAGATAGAATCAACAAGCTATAATCCATATATAGATAGATAGCTTAGTACCAGCTGTGCAAGCTCCATTGATGGTGGTAGCTCTGTTTTATTTCCCTATTTTTTGGTAGTTGTTATTGGTGTCTTACCAATGTTGAGGGGTGCTAACAAATGACTGGGTAGGCCTCGTGATGTCAATCTAGTTGCGATAATGTTGGCTTACATGATGCTCTTTACACTCCTCCCCTTTTATTGATGTACTAACATATGTTATATATGATTTTCTCATCAATGAAGTTCTTTTTTACCTGGTACAAACATATATATAAAGCATTGTTGTAGAGGGGCTTTTTCAATGGTGGGTAGGCACCAAATTCAAACAGTTGGTTCTCAAAATTTGGAAACTAGTTCCCTTAGCAATGATGTGGTCAATTTGGGGCTAGAAATGACTGCCTATTCAATGGTAGGCAAGTAGATTGGGATGAATTAAAAGAATTGGTCAAAGTGAGGATAGCAATTTGGAGAAAATACAATCTAAAAGGGGTGCAATATTCTACACAGGACAGAGCATGTATGAATAACAGGTGTGGGCATCACTTGATACTTAGCAGCTGCAGGGAAGGGGCTGAAGATGTAGTGTTTTCAAATCATCTAATGTTTTCTAAAACATAATTGGGAAAAAAAAATATGAAGAAGACAAAGAGCAAGAGCAATTATTTGCCACAAACACATTATAATTTTGAAAATGTAAATTATTAGGTGTGCATACAATTTTTGTAGCTGCCTCTTTGTTGACTAGTGTCCCATCCTTCCTTTTTGTGAAGCGGTATATATAGTTTTGCTCGATCTAGTGCAATCTTATCTTTTTGTTCCTATGTAACAATCATATCATTTGAGAATAAAATCATTATACAATGTACTAACCAAATTGAAAATATAAAACAAGGAATGAAGTTTGAAATACCATATCATATGCATGTTGTGCATAAATTTTAAATCCTACTGTATGTGCACTTGTTTGCTCTCGCCGACTTTCCTTATTGGTCGTACTAAGTTCCTTCACTCATAAATCCAAAAGATATATCTTAAGCACGTCAAAATAGAGAATAAAAATACAAAACCCGGTATGATATGTTGAGTTGACACACAAAATCACAAACCACTGGTGGCCAATGTTTTAAGTGAAGTACTTCAAATGAAAAATGTTAAAGAAGTATATATATGTCATTGTCTCCAAATACAATATTATTAAACTACAAAACACGTGTCGATATATAGAACTACAATGTTTTTTTACCTTCTAACACCTCTAAGAAAACCACTGGTAGCCTTTTTTTTTTTTTTTTTTTTTTTCAGCAAAAGGAAAATGTTTTTGATGTTATAAAGAGTAGAACATAATTACATCAAAAGAGGGAGCTAAGGTAAAATAACTTCAGCGCTTAACAAATCCTGACTAAATTGGTAGAAATACTCAAGCCAAACAAATGCTAAACTAACCACCCAAAAACTAATTATCAGCCAATTTTACAATACAGAACCAATTAACTAACAAATCCTAACACAAAAACATCACAATCACAACCAACATAACCACAAAAAAAATACATTATAATTAAAACCACCCTATAGAGCCAAACAAAATGCAACTATGGCCACAAATCCCCTGAACCCAAAAATCATACAACAACATCATTCAATAAATAGTAGCAACCTCTGTTTAAGAGATGACTACTCAGGACAAGGATGTTACTTGTGACATCTATCTCATTATGCTCCAACCAATTATATTATATTATTAACAATTATTCAGTCAATAATCATTATCCATCAACACAAAAAGTCAACAGTTTATTTACAATGTCAGAGCATCTTCAAGGGTTTAAGGATAATGTAAATCTAAAATGACATGTGAGAAAGTGCTGGAAGCTCTAAGAAAAATATCAAAATCTTATTTGACATTTAACATCCTTTATCAAATTTGACATAAACCACGAAATCAATTTTTGTTCAATTTATTTATTTAATGGGCCCATTTTTAGGGAGTATGTTTAAAAAAAATGATATAATGACATTGTATTATTTGATAGAAAACATACATCTATGCATACCTGTCCTTCCTTTGAAAACCAATACATGACAAGGTCAACATAGTGCTCACGGTTAACCGTTAAAGGCGCAATAGCTACTTTTTGTGCTTCTGTCTTTGTCTCATCATAGTACTTTTTTTAAATAAAAAGCTAACATATTAATCAAATTAAATGAGCATTTTTTTTTAAATCAACAAAAGAAAAAGATCTTTATTGATAAATCATAAGCTTACAATTACATCAACAATACATGAATGAAAGGTGGGGCAAGCTCAATCAAGTCTAGCCAAATATAGCAGTGTACAAAATAAAAGCAAGCTCTGTTTCTTCTCTGTTCTAGCAATAAATTCAGTCACAAAAAATTCCATTGCAACACTAAAACATAACAACAACAGTGTGTTTGTGCATGCATATAGATAAATTGTAAGATTTAGTCCCAGTGTGTTTGTGCTCTGAAGTACTTTTTTTTGGCATCAACATGGACTTTTGATCTTTATGTAAATTTTTGAAAATAATCTGAGATTGGTTCAAAAGAAATTTCTGAACTTCTTATATGTAAAAAGGAAACATACCCTAAAAGGCTAAAAAATCTTAAATATTTCTTAGGATGGCCTAGATATATTTCTTAGCATGTATCAGGTTGACAACTAATATATATATTTTTCTCTATTCTCCTTAATTTTTTATTTTTTTTTAATTTTCCTCTTGCTGAAAAGGAAGCATACGGACATAATGTCTACAGTTGAAACTACTGCCACAATGCTCCTTACTTCAAATGCTTTAAGGAGCATGGGCTTGGATACTTGTAATTCAATAACATGTTTTGACTTGTAATGTTTGTATGGAGGTCCTAGACAGCAGAAAATGGATGTCATAATTTGATTTTTGAATGCTATATTATGAAAATGTCTCTTCCTTTCTGTTGTTTCAGTTTGGCTATTAAAGCTTAAGAAGGTAGATGTATGCATGTTCATGTTAGTTTCAAGTAAATACTAATACATTTTTTATGTAATGCAAAGAAGCCATATATTGGAAGCACTAGAGGTCTTTAGTGATATGGGAATGGCTAGTAACTTCCTTCAAGAATTGTGTCTTTAGATTCAACAAAAAAATGGTGTACATAAATGTTGAATTTCCTCTAATCACATTATTAAGCCAATAAAACATTACAAACTGTGCGTTAAAATCATGGACAACAATTTTCTCAACAAAAACAAAAACAGAACAAACAGAACAAACCAATAAAGAAAAGGGTAGGCACTATTACTCCATTGTGGCATTTTGTCAAATACCTAGCATACATAATGATTCCTCAGTGCTATTCATAAAAATATGAATGTCATAAATGATCAAATATATATATTATGTGTGTGTGTATGTGTGAATATCATAATCATAATACAAAATATGTTCAATCTATTTTCTAAATTATTTTTCCAAATCAAAATCATTCAAGATGTTCATGAAATCCTTCAAAATAGAGAAATTTTGGAGATATTAGAAGCAATATAAATGGAATGGCAAGTACCCAAACTTGTTCGAAGACAGTGAAAGTAGAAAAGGAGACACTGAGAGACTAGAAGAAAGAGAGATGGGTAGAGAGAGAAACTGAGAGACCAGAAGAATGAGAGGGGTAGAGAAAGAGAAACAGAGAGAGCAGACTGACCTTGAAATCACAGTGGTGCTGTAGCTTGACGTCGTCGATACATCGGTGGAGGATGAACGAAGGCGCAATGATACTTCGTAAAAGAAGTGTTGATAGGCTAGGGCACAAAATTGAAATCAAGGAGTTGAACGGTTTTTTGGGATTGATTCTGATATGTTATTCACCAAAAAAAATAATTCGGATAAGCACAAAATTAGAATTTGTTTGGCGCCTTTATTTTTCTTGGCTTATTGTAGCGGTTGTGTTCAAAGCATTACTACAAAAAAATATATGACAGCGCTTTAAGAAAAAAATGTAGCTAAAAGTTTTATTTGTAATGGCGGTCAACAACCATCACAATAGCCCATTTATAGCAGCATTTTTCGGGCCACTGCAAAAAAAAAAAAACACTGCTAAAACTTGATTTTCTTGTAGTGTGGCATGCTACCTGTACTTGAAAATGATGTCCCATATAGGGTGAGCCACAGCCTTGCAGAAATACATTAAACCAGCTATGAACAATGACTAAAGATTAGCAGTTGATAGATGGTCAACACCGATACACTCACTTATATCACATTCCAGTTTCATGACATTTAAGTCCATGTCACATTTCCTTCCTCATCTCTTTTCAACCTTGAGTTTGAAAACAAGGCTCAAAACTTAGCCAAATAACTTAACGAGAATAAGACTCATCTTTTAAAACACTTTCAAAATTCATGATGGATACACATTTTGATGCTGTATCAATAACACATAACCCACTTCCATACTATACGAACGATACACATTTTGGTGCTGTATCAACATAACATAGAAACACTTCTATACTTCACAATTGATAACGATATACATTTTAGTGCTATATCAAATCAATTTAAACACTTCCATAATCAACACTTGATACACATTGTAGTGCTGTATCAATGTCACACACACAATCCGGTTTAGAGGTCCATCCCCCATCTTCTAATAAACCGTGGAGTACATCCCCCATCTCCTCTCACATAATACAATGTATAGAAACAATTATCATATACAAATTCAATCAATCAATACGCATTTTAGTGCTGTATTGTACTGACCACCATATTCAATGGCTTACTCAATTGATTAGTTTTAGTTTGCCTAATCATCATGCATTGTCTACAACAATCAAGACTATCATCCACCGATAGCCCAAAGCAGTTATTTCTAAACAGAAAATAAATGCACCAAATGGATAAAATATTAACATTTCAACTAGGTGAGTGATAAATGATCCAACTACACCCCTTTAATCCCATACCTTTCCAATTTGAATATTTCCTATTCAATTTCTCATTTCTCAAAATTAATTATACAAATTAATTTATCCAACTAATTAGGGCATTTTCCCATAATTAATATAACAACCCCAAGGTTCCACTTTCATCCATAGTTCATCATCTAACTCATTTCTCTATGCCAAACATGCATATAGGTTTGATTATAAATAAAACCCCATCTTTTGTAAAATTACACAAAGACCCAAACTTTCTCAAAATTACCCAACCAACCCCAACATATCAAGATGCCAAAATTTAAAGACAAAGATCATAAAGAGGACTAGGGTATCCCTACCTCGAAGTTAGAGCTCAATCGGAGAAGTTGAAGAAAACCAAAATGCTCTAAATACCAAGATCCATGGATCAAAACGAAGCCCTCGACGATCAACACACATTTACAAAGGCCGGAGGATAGGGGGACACTCTAACTAGATCAAACCCTAGAGAGAAGGGAGATCCTAGAGAGAGAAGCTCTCAAAAAGGGTTTTTAGAAAGCAAGAGAGAGAGAGTGTGTAAAAAGTGATTTTAAAACGCCCAGCTGCCAACTGATATATGACACTCTCGCTCGAGCGGATAACAGGACCCTCGAGCATCAAGAATAGAAAATTGGGTCCGCTCGAGCGCAATAATTCCCACTCGAGCACCAAGACACAAAGGCAAAGCACACCCGCTCCAGCGCGAAAGACCAGTCCGCGCGAGCGTAGATTTTCATCTCCTAGAACTTTCATCAACAAGGTACTACCAGCTCGAGCGCAACCCGGTCGAGCACAAGAAACCTGCTCCAGCATAGAAAACACACCTGCAGAAGTTTTGCAGGGACACGAAATGCTGGAAGGGTGTAGACCCCGCTCAAGCTCAAAATGACCCGCTCGAGCGGTTCATTCAAAAACTAGGCAACAACAATGGGAGCCAAAGCTCTACCAACCTGTAACAACCAAGCCCAACACATCCCAAAACTCAAACAAATGGATTTAAAGGACGACAACAAGATAGATACAACTACTAACTCCATGGAACCGAGTCCGGAGTACAACTGAACAGTAAAAGGACAACGTAGATCGCTATAACCTCCCCTCCTTAAAGAATTTTGTCCCCGAAATTAAGCACAAGTTTTCGAAAACAGTTCTTTTCTCAATTTAAACAATGTTGCATCTCAACATTCAATAACTCGACCCATTACCGGTCATTCCGTCTCTTATCAAGAGGCATTTCACAATATGCAAAACAACATATATTTCAACCTGCATTAACATTATGCATTTTCCTTCCAGTTCCAACAATTTCATGTCATAACTAATGTTCATGATACATTTCCATTTCTACAATATACTCAACATATACAATGTTACACTAAACTTCCGTTTCGAGGCAAGTTTCAAAATTCTTCCATTAAACCAAAACATTTTCAATGTTTTACAGCTTAAGACATATATAAAGCTCTTAAGTTCAACAATATTACAAAATCTCAATACATAATTATACATCAACAAACAAGTCCGGATAATTCTCACGGACATCCGCCTCACGTTCCCAAGTGGCTTCCTCCACTCCGTGATGTTTCCACAAAACTTTTACCAAGGGAATGGTCTTGCCTTGCAAGACTTGATCCTGCCTATCCAAGACCCGAACCGGTCTCTCCTCATACGAGGCATCCTCGTCAACCTCTAAGTCGGTCCAATCCAATACATGCGATGGATCCGACTCATACTTCCGAAGCATACTCACATGAAACACGTCATGAACTCCGGACAACTGTGGCGGCAAAGCTAAACGATAGGCAACCTCACCAATCCTCTCAAGGATCTCAAAAGGGCCAATAAACCGAGGGGATAACTTCCCACTCTTCCCAAACCTCATAAATCCCCGCCTAGGTGATATCTTTAGAAAGACATGATCACCCACCTCAAACACCAAAGGTCTCTTCCTACGGTCGGCATAAGATTTCTGACGACTTTGGGCTGTAACAAGCCTCCTACGGATAAGCTCAACTTTCTCCGTCGTTTCCCTCACCAACTCCGGGCCCAACAAAGGTGCATCGCCCACCTCGGCCCAACAAACTGGAAACCTACACGGTCGGCCATACAAGGCCTCAAATGGTGCCATACTAATACTAGACTGAAAACTATTGTTGTAGGCAAATTCCACCAATGGCAAGTGCCTCTCCCACGTCCCACTAAAGTCAAGGACACAACCCCGGAGCATATTCTCAAGGATCTGAATAGTACGCTCGGACTGCCTGTCAGTCTGAGGGTGATAAGGCGTACTAAAGGTCAACTTAGTGCCCAAGGCACTCTGCAAGCTCTGCCATAACCTGGTAGTAAAACGAGGATCTCTATCTGAGACGATCGTCACTGGGACCCCGTGCAACCTCACTATGTCCCGAATGTACAAGTCGGCAAGATGATCTACCGAATCTCTCACGCGCATAGGGATAAAGTGCGCCGACTTAGTCAACCGTTCTACAACCACCCAAATAGCATCACAACCTCGCTGAGTCCTCAGAAGACCTACAACGAAGTCCATAGCGACATGCTCCCACTTCCACTCGGCAATAGGCGAGGGTTATAACAAACCTGCTGGCCTCTGATGTTCGGCCTTCACTTGCTGACAAGTAAGGAACTTAGACACGAAAACTGCCACATCTCTCTTCATAACCCGCCACCAAAATTGACGACCCAAATCCCGATACATCTTAGTGCCTCCTAGATGCACCACAAGGCGTGAATGGTGAAACTCTCGGAGTACTTCCTCTCGGCAAGACTCCGGCACAAACAAACGGTCCCGGTATCTCACACTCTGGACGGGATACACCGTCAAACCCTTCTCAACCTTTCCGCTGGAAATCCTCTCTCTGAAAGACTCTACCTCAAGGTTACCTCCCCGTGCCTCTAACACTCGAGTCATGAGTGTAGGCTGCGCAACAACCGAAAACAAGGCTGCAACCTCAACGGATTCGCCCAAAAGCAAATCAAACTCGCCAAGTGCACCCGACACCCCCCACTCCCGGATGGCTATACAAGCTACATCACTAATGGATTTCCTGCTAAGGGCATCGGCCACTACATTGGCCTTTCCCGGGTGATAGTGCAACTCAAAGTCATAGTCCTCAATAAACTCCATCCACCTCATCTGCCTCAAGTTCAAGTCTTTCTGTGTAAACAGATATTTCAGACTCTTATGATCCGAGAACACCTCGAATCTCTCACCATAAAGGTAGTGCCTCCAGATTTGCAAGGCAAAGATCACTACTGCTAGCTCTAGGTCATGTGTAGGGTAATTCTTCTCGTGTATTTTCAACTGACGTGAGCCATAGGGTAGCACCTTCCCCTCTTGCATCAACACACAACCCAAGCCCTCTCATGAGGCATCACAATAAACCACATAACCTAACCCTCTCTCCGGAATAATCAAAACCGGAGCGGTGGTCAATCTAACTTTCAACTCTTGGAACGACTTTTCACAAGTCTCATTCCATACAAATTTGACTCCCTTCCGAGTAAGTCTAGTCAACGGTGAAGCTAAGCTGGAGAAATCCTTCACAAAACGGTGGTAATACCCAGCTAATCCCAGAAAATTACAGATCTCAAACACACTCTTAGGCTGTGCCCAATCTTGCACTGCCTCAATCTTGGATGTATCGACAGACACCCCTTCTCCGGAAACCACATGGCCTAAGAACTTGACTTCTCCTAGCTAGAACTCACACTTCCCAAACTTGGCATACAACCTATGGGTTCTAAGTAACTCGAGCACCACTCTCAAGTGTTCCTTGTGCTCCTCCTCTGAAGGTGAATAGATGAGAATGTCGTCCACAAAAACGACCACAAAGCGATCTAAGAATTCTCGGAATATCCGGTTCATCAAATCCATAAAGACTGCCGGTGCATTGGTGAGCCCAAATGGCATCACCAGAAACTCATAACGGCCATACTGCGTACAGAATGCCGTCTTCGGAATATCTTCCTCCCTGACCCTCAACTGGTGGTAACCCGATCTCAAGTCTATCTTAGAGAAACAACAGGAACCCTTCAACTGGTCAAACAGATCATCTATACGGGGCATAGGGTACTTATTCATCACCGTAGCCCGATTTAACTTCCGGTAGTCGATACACAGTCTCAAGGCACCATCTTTCTTTTTAGCAAAGAGGGCCGGTGCTCCCCACGGCGAAACACTTGGACGAATAAAGCCCTTATCCAGCAACTCTTGGAGCTGAACCTTCAACTCAACTAACTCGGCTGGGGCAAAACGATAAGGTGCCATAGAAATCGGGGCCGTGCCGGGTACTAGATCAATAGAGAACTCAATTTCTCGATGAGGTGGCAAACTAACGAGATCCTCGGGAAAGACGTCCGAGTACTCATGAACCACTCTCGACAACACAGTTTGGGTCTCACCGGGCTCACTACTCAAAAAGCTAGCAAGTAGACCACTAAGCTCACTCTGCCCTCGCAGATCATACACTGGTGGCAAAACACTACCAACCCGGTCCCCCAAGAAATGGAAACACTCCCCGCTCAAGGTACAAACCGTGACCCTCTGGCGGTAGCAATCAATAATAGCCCAGCATGACGATAACCAGTCCATACCCAAAATAACTTCAAATCCTGACATGGGCATAACTACAAAAGGAAACGGAAGCCAACGATCGGCGACCTCTATATCACAACCCCTACATCCTTGTTTCAAAATCAACTCACCCCCAATAGGTGACACTACACAAATAGGAGATGCTAACTGTGCCAACTCCAATCCCAAAACAGATGCAAATGCAGCATATACAAAAGAATGAGATGCACCCGTATCAATCAACACACTAGCAACCGAGTTGCAAAACAAGAAGGTACCTCTGACAACTGATGGAATATATAGCGATCTCGGGTTTACCCTTGTTGTATAGTGATCCAGACTTGTGTCTGTAGATGTTGGTAGTTGACTATTATCTTGTTTGCATCCTTTTTACTTCGTATTTGAGTTATAGGATGTGTTGGGCGGATTTGTTACAGGTTGATTGAGTTTAGAAACCAAAACTAGTTGCCCAGATTTTTGGCCTGTACGCTCGAGCGGGGATTTTGGCGCTCGAGCGGAGATTACACCCTTTCAGTATTTTCCTGTGCAGCGTTGTACGCTCGAGCGTAGGGTTGGGAGCTCGAGCGGAGGCCTGGTTCTGCAAAAGTGCTGGGCGAGTGCATTCTGCGCTCGAGCGGGAGGTTGGCCGCTCGAGCGGAAGTCTGTGAGTGGCCGCTCGAGCGGGGTGTTTTACGCTCGAGCGGAGACCTGGGTTAAAGTCCCGAATTTGTGACTCTTTAAATCACTTTTTCACTTTCTCTTCTCTCTCTTACTTTTCCAAAATCACCATTGTTGAGCCTCTCACTCTAGACTCTACCTTCTCTCTAGGTTTTGATCTAGTAGGAGTGATTTACTCACCTTTGGCCTTTACAAAAAAGTTGTTGATCGTCGAGGGCTTCTTTTTAATCTGAAAATCTCGGGTTTTGGAGCACGTTGGGTTTTGTCGTCTTCTCCTTTGGGACTCCGAAATTGAGGTAGGGATAACCTACTCCTCTCTATGGGTTTTGTCTTTAAACTTTGGTATTTTGAGATGTTGGGCTTGGCTTGGTAAATTTGTGAAGGTTTGGGGCTTTTGTGTAATTTTACAAAAGTTGGGGTTTTATTCATAATAAACCTAGATGCATGTTTGGGATAGAAAAATAGAATGATTGTTGAATCATTGATGAAAATGGGACCTAAGGGTTGAAATGGTAATTATGGAAAATGGCCTAATTACATTGTTTAATTAATTGGGACAATTAATTGGTGAGAAATGAGGAAATGAAATGTTGATTGAACATCCATTTGTGCATTTATTTTCTGTTTTAGAAATAACTGCTTTGGGCTATCGGTGGAGGATAGTCGAGATTGTTGTAGACAATGCATGATGATTAGGTAAACGGAAACTAATCAATGGAATGTGTCATGGAACTTGACGGTTGATAGAATACATTAATTGTGTGTATTGTGTGATTGTATATAGAACCAATGTGTTTATATACGTTATGTGTAGAGGAGGAGATAGGGGATGTACTCCGCGGTTTAGGGGAAGATAGGGGATGTACCTCTAAACCGGATAGGTATTTGGAGGAGATAGGGGATGAACTCCGTAGACAGAGCTCATATGCTTGTCTAGAGAAGTGAAGATAGAGCTCATATGCTTATCTTTGTGAAGTGTGGATACAGCTTGTATGCTTATCTGTGGATATTGTTGATATACATATCTGTTGAGAATGTGGATATAGCTTTTATGCTTATCTGAATGTGAGATATAGTTTTTATACATATCTGTGGAAATGATGATAGAGCTAGTATGCTTATCTGTTGTTAAAGGGAAAAATGAAAAGTAATTGGGACTTGTAAGTCGTTGACATAAATATGTAATTTATGTGATTGCATCAGTGTTGACCAACTATCAATTGCTAATGTTTTAGTCATTGTCCATGGTTGGTTTAGTGTATTTCTACTGGGCTGTGGCTCACCCTATATGGGAATATCATTTTCAGGTACAGGAAGCATGCCACCTCCAAGGACATAGCTGGGAGGCTAGTGGCGGGCATAGTTTTGTCGTTGTACTTTTGATGTATTACATGTAATTTCAAGCCAAGGGCTTAATGTGTAAACGAGTTAGATCTCTTTGTTGTAACCAAGTATTAACTTGGAAAGCTGTAAGCCCGTAGGGCATTTTGTTATGAGATTAACATGTAATACTTATGTAATGGAATTCTAATGAATGAAAGGAATGCGGTTAATTTAAATATAAACGCATGTCTTATCTGATGGGTTTATTGTTATTATTTTGAGGGCGTTACAGAATAGGTACAAGATCCTGTGCGGTAACAGCATACACGCGCCCAGTAGGCCCCTGATCCACCTGCTCACCCTTCGGAGCATACGACTGCTGCACAGACTGGGACGACGAAGCTCCCGGATTGGCCTTCGAGGCCTGCACAGACTGAGCTGGCTGAAAACCCTGCGTCTGCCTAGAACCAGACGCGCCCGAAGTGGCACTCAACTGTGGGAAAAACCTCTTCAGGTGCCTAGGCTGACCACACTGATAATAAGACAAAGACTGGCCTCTGCCCTGACTCTGGCTCTGCGGTCTAGCTGAAGATGAAGCAGCACTCTGACCTCCTCCCCTCTGTGGGCAAACTGAAGCCTTATGGCCTAGCTAGCCACACTTGTAACAGGTGAAATCTCCCTGATTATCTCTCCCCGAGCCTACACTCGGTACCGGAAAGGTCAATCTAGTAACACCCCCCTGAGACTGCTGAGGGTTAGCACCTCTCTTTCTCCTGCCAGCACCCTGACCATCCTGGCTCCTCTTGGAGCCTCTCTGCCCCTCCTCTTCCTGTATCATGATCTCCATATGGGCTGCAGCATCAACCAAGCGCCCATAATCTCGGATTATAGAACCTCTAACTCTCATCTTGACGCCGCGCCTCAACCTCTTCTCAAACTCGATGCAACGGCGTTCCTCAGACACCACCAACTCAGGTGCAAACCTAGACAAGCTAGTAAAAGAAGCCTCAAACTCGGCCACTGAAGAACTCAACTGAAAAAGCTGGCTAAACTGCTCTCTCAACTTCTCCTTGACTGCTGGAGATAAGTACTTTTCCTGAAAAGCCTCCACAAAAGCATCCCACGTGCCAGCAATACAGCCCCTCATGTATTTCCACCACTGACCCGCACCCCCTTTGAGTTGGAAGGATGCCAAGGTCACTTTCAATGCTCCGTCCTCGATGCCAAGCATCTCGAACGTCTTACTCATTTGCTCTAGCCACTCGTCAGCCTTCAGTGACTCCTTTGAAACCCCAACAAACTTGTCCGGGTTAGACCGGAAGAACTTCCTCTTCAAGAAGGAAGGCCCTGCCTCAACAACCTGGGCCTGCAGTGGAGTCTGAACTGGATTCTCAGCTCTGAGAATACCCATAGACTCCCTCAAAGCATCGGCTATCCCTCGGGCTAAAGCGCCCATAGCCTCCTGACCTGCTGGCTCGGCCACATTGGCCTGGCTAACCCCTTCCTGCTGTGCTGGAATATCATCCGGTAAAGGCATCTCTTGCCTACCACGTCTGCCACGTCTACCACCTCTTCCTCGTCCTGACATCCTAATAAAGGTAACGAAGAACTTTAGCACATTCATAAGTGTGCCAAAACTAAACACTCGCGTCCTAATACATGGACAATTGTAATTCACTCCACGTAAGCACATAAACACATAAGCACTTACGAATTTCATTTCCGGATAATGATAGTCCCGAGGCGTTACTAGAGTTCCGGTTAGAAACAGCATTGATCAAGTGCTTTTCCAACAAGACTCACACAAACCCAAGGATCCAATCAACATCCTAGAAACTAAATCCCATACCCAAGTAGTCACATAAACATGTTATCACATACGCATAAAACATTACACATAAGTCCCTAAGAAGCGAGACAAACCCATTGTGATACTAATCACTTCCCACGTACCTAAAGTATTCAAACCGGTACGCTCTGATACCAAGTTGTAACGCCCTCAAAAAAATACATAAAACCCCTCATTCTCGACATGCGATAATACAAGAGAAATAAACATCCTTCTATTCATCAGAGTAGTTCTTACAAAAGTATTAGATGTTAACAACAAAAGCAAATGCACTACGGGCTTACAGCTTTCCAAGCTAACACTTGGTTACAAAAAGAAGAGTACTAACTCAATACATATTAAGCCCTTGGCTTGAAATTTACGTGTAATACAACAAAAGAAAATCAAAACAACAAAAAGTCTGCCTGCCTCTAGCCTCCCAAGCTATGTCCTTGGAGGTGGCATGCTACCTGTACCTGAAAATGATGTCCCATATAGGGTGAGCCACAGCCCATCAGAAATACACTAAACCAGCTATGAACAATGACTAAAGATTAGCAGTTGATAGATGGTCAACACCGATACACTCACTTATATCACATTCCAGTTTCATGACATTTAAGTCCATGTCACATTTCCTTTCTCATCTCTTTTCAACCTTGAGTTTGAAAACAAGGCTCAAAACTTAGCCAAATAACTTAATGAGAATAAGACTCATCTTTTAAAACACTTTCAAAATTCATGATGGATACACATTTTGATGCTGTATCAATAACACATAACCCACTTCCATACTATACGAACGATACACATTTTGGTGCTGTATCAACAAAACATAGAAACACTTCTATACTTCATAATTGATAACGATATACATTTTAGTGCTATATCAAATCAATGTAAACACTTCCATAATCAACACTTGATACACATTGTAGTGCTGTATCAATGTCACACACACAATCCGGTTTAGAGGTCCATCCCCCATCTTTCAATAAACCGTGGAGTACATCCCCCATCTCCTCCCACACAATACAATGTATAGAAACAATTATCATATACAAATTCAATCAATCAATACGCATTTTAGTGCTGTATTGTACTGACCACCATATTCAATGGCTTACTCAATTGATTAGTTTTAGTTTGCCTAATCATCATGCATTGTCTACAACAATCAAGACTATCATCCACCGATAGCCCAAAGCAGTTATTTCTAAACGGAAAATAAATGCACCAAATGGATAAAATATTAACATTTCAACTAGGTGAGTGATAAATGATCCAACTACACCCCTTTAATCCCATACCTTTCCAATTTGAATATTTCCTATTCAATTTCTCATTTCTCAAAATTAATTATACAAATTAATTTATCCAACTAATTAGGGCATTTTCCCATAATTAATATAATAACCCCAAGGTTCCACTTTCATCCATAGTTCATCATCTAACTCATTTCTCTATGCCAAACATGCATATAGGTTTGATTATAAATAAAACCCCATCTTTTGTAAAATTACACAAAGACCCAAACTTTCTCAAAATTACCCAACCAACCCCAACATATCAAGATGCCAAAATTTAAAGACAAAGATCATAAAGAGGACTAGGGTATCCCTACCTCGAAGTTAGAGCTCAATCGAAGAAGTTGAAGAAAACCAAAATGCTCCAAATACCAAGATCCATGGATCAAAACGAAGCTCTCGACGATCAACACACTTTTTACAAAGGCCGGAGGATAGGGGGACACTTTAACTAGATCAAACCCTAGAGAGAAGGGAGATCCTAGAGAGAGAAGCTCTCAAAAAGGGTTTTTAGAAAGTAAGAGAGAGTGTGTAAAAAGTGATTTTAAAACGCCCTGCTGCCAACTGATATACGACACTCCTGCTCGAGCGGATAACAGGACGCTCGAGCGTCAAGAACAGAAAACTGGGTCCGGTCGAGCGCAATAATTCCCGCTCGAGCGCCAAGACACAAAGGCAAAGCACACCCGCTCCAGCGCGAAAGACCAGTCCGCTCGAGCGTAGATTTTCATCTCCCAGAACTTTCACCAACAAGGTACTACCCGCTCGAGCGCCAACAAGCCCGCTCGAGCACAACCTGCTCGAGAGCAAGAAACCTGCTTGAGCGTAGAAAACACACCTGCAGAAGTTTTGCAGGGACACGAAATGCTGGAAGGGTGTAGACCCCGCTCGAGCGCAAAATGACCCGCTCGAGCGGACCATTCAAAAACTGGGCAGCAACAATGGGAGCCAAAGCTCTACCAACCTGTAACAACCAAGCCCAACACATCCCAAAACTCAAACGAATGGATTTAAAGGACGACAACAAGATAGATACAGCTACTAACTCCACGGAACGGAGTCCGGAGTACAACTGAACAGTAAAGGGGCAACCAGGATCGCTATAGAATCACAGTTTTTTGGAGGTAAGATTATGGTTAAAAAACTGTGATAAATTGTAACCATAAACAATCCCACATTCAAAGATCATGCTTAGTGAGAAAGAAAAAGTTGAGATTGTTTATGAAAGATCATGATTAACCGTTATCTTTCAATGTTTTTATAGTAGTGATAGGAGAGAGATTGAGTATTTTGTTAACTATACAACATATAGATTAGCATGTAGATCATTATCCAAGCCTATTGTGTGAAATAGTGAGGCTAGAATTGAAAATTTAGGCTATGTTTGGTGCAGTGTTCTAACTATAATTCTACCCCTTCACGTGAATCCTTTGTTTGGATACAACTTTCAAAAATTAATTCCACACTTGCGTTTGAAAACTCGTCTACCCGATTATACCCCTGGACGTCCTCCCGGAGGTTCGGCTGGTTGACCGGAACAGTGATTTTTTTTTTATTTTATTTTTTTTGCACCTGTTATTTTTATATTTTAAATAAAAATTATTTTCAAATTTTTTTTTTAAATTTTTTGTGTTTTTAATAAAATTTTGGATTGTGTGTTTTTGATTATAAATTGTAAGTTTTTGAACCAAATATCATGTCACATCAAAAATTTCAAACTGAATTCAAAACTATTTTCAAAACTCATAACCAAACAAAATTTCCACACTCAATTCATAATTCCAAAACTCATAAACTCAAAATACAACTCTACTATCAAATTAAAATTTTAAAACTCTACCAAACGCTACCTAAAAGTTTCTTAAACTCATACGATTTGGATTAGATTGGACCTATTTTAGATTTTTATGATTTTTGTGGTTAGCTCTAGTTTAGGTTTTAATTAAGTTGAGAAAGGGCTTAAAAAAAGCTTCTTATATGATCTTGCAAACCCTCTTCCGCTTATATTTCTACTAGCATATCACCCGTGCTATGCACGAGTTGTGCTTACAATTACTTATATATGTGAATTGTGATTTTTAAATATTTTTTTTAAACGTCTTTTTTTTTTTATATTATATTAAAGTTTAATATCTTGATAATAATCATATGTGGTGGACTTTTTAAGGAATTCATATATGTTGGACTTTCAAGAAATTTTTTTTATGTTTGTTCTTAATATATTAATGTGTTATTATTAGGGATAATAATCATATGTTTTGGACTTTCCAATGAATTCATATGTGTTGAATTTTTCAAATTTTTTTTTTATACTTGTTCTTAATGCATTAAAGTGTTATTATGAGAGATAATAATCATATGTGTTGGACTTTTCAAGGAATTCAAATGTGTTGGACTTTTCAAGAATTTTTTTTTTTTTTTTTTTTTTTTTTATGCTTTATCTTAATGCATTAAAGTGTTATTATGAGGGTAAGGCTTGGAGGTGGGGAGAAGTTAATAAATGCTAAGATTTTATTTTTTTTTGAATAAAAAAATCAAGAAATTTAGATTGAGATATTGAAACTCCTACAAGACTTGGGGGTTAGAAACCCTTTTTTCCTTATATAACATATATCACCCGTACTATGCACGGATTGTGTTCACAATCTATCTATACTATATATTAAGGAAAACGGGGTTTTGACCCCAAGGCTTGTGGGAGTTTCAATATCCCAATCTGAATTTTCTAAATTTCTTATTTAAAATATCTATAATTATTCTGTGCGTAGCACGGGTGATAGGCTAGTTGTCTATATATGTGAATTGCGATTTTTAAATGTCTTTTTTTTAATGCCTTCTTTTTTTCATTTTTTATATTATATTAAAGTTTAATATTTTGATAATAACCATATGTGTTACACTTTTCAATGAATTAAATGTCTTTTTTTTATTATATTATATTAAAGTTTAATATTTTGATAATAATTATATGTGTTGGACTTTTCAAGAATTTTTTTTTTATGCTTGTTCTTAATACATTAAAGTGTTATTATGAGGGATAATAATCATATGTGTTAGGACTTTTCAAGGAATTCATGTGTTGGATTTCCAAGATTTTTTTTTTTATGCTTGTTCTTAATGCATTAAAGTGTGATTATGAAAGTAAGACTTGAGGGTTGGGAGAAGTTAATAAATGCTAAGTTTTTTTTTTTTTTTTTTTTTAAAAAAAAAAAAATCAAAAAGTCAGGAAATGAGATTGGAGCGATTTTTAAATGTCTTTTTTTTTTTTTTTAAATGCCTTCTGTTTTTTCCTTTTTTATATTATATTAAAGTTTAATATTTTGATAATAATCATATGTGTTAGACTTTTTAAGAAATTAAATGTCTTTTTTATTTATTATATTATATTAAAGTTTAATATTTTGATAATAATCATATGTGTTGGACTTTTCAAGAATTTTTTTTTATGCTTGTTCTTAATGCATTAAAGTGTTATTATGAGAGATGATAATCATATGTGTTGGGACTTTTCAAGAAATTCATTTGTGTTGGATTTCAAAGAATTTTTTTTATGCTTGTTCTTAATGTATTAAAGTGTTATTACGAGGGTGAGACTTGAGGGTTGGGAGAAGTTAATAAATGCTAAGGTTTTTTTTTTTTTAAATCAAAAAATCATGAAATTTAGATTGGGAGATTGGAGCTCCCACAATGCTTGGGGTTAAAAACCCCATTTTGCTTAATATATAGTATAGATCATGCAATCATTCTTATTAGAACATTAAATTTGGGGGTAATTACAACCAAAAAATAAAAAATAAAAAAATTCCAACATTTAATTCTTATAATAAAATAAATCTTGAACTTTTAATTTTGTCAATTTAAATTTCAATCTTTTAATTTATTTTTCAATCTAAACCATTAGTTTACTTATATTAAGTAAAATGCAACGCCCCAAAATAATACATAAACCTATCTACCATGCGGAAGAATATAACAGAAACACAATGCTTTCATTCATCAGAGTTTACAGTTTAACAACCAGTTAAATGCCATGTAGGCTTACATCTTCCCAAGTCATTGTTTTGTTGCACAAAGTGAGTCCCGCTCATTACATCTTAAGGCCTTGGCTTTACAAATAACAAACATACACACAACAAGACATAATTAAGAAGCTTTTGCTTCCCGATAGTCCATCCCTGCAATTGCCTTGGAGGAAATATCTCACCTGCACCTGAAAATGGTATTCCCGTATAGGGTGAGCCAACAGCCCAATAGAAATAATTTTACACAATATATGAGGTTTAGCAAAGGAATAAATACCACGTGTATAAGCAATACTGATACTAAAACATCCACAAGGCCCACATATTCATATGCCACTAAGACCAAACTTCATTTCCTTTTTCCTTCAATTCATTTCAAGTTCATATATGCTACTCAATTCATGAGTTAAATTCATTATCTTTCAACAACCAAAATGAGGCTACAACTCAATAGTTTCCAATTATACAAAACACGCATAAACACTTCAAATCTGCCATTTTACGGATATTTCGTCCGAAGGAAATTGGCACCGATGTATATTTATGATTTCAGGTGTTTCACCCAGGGCACTCCGGCCAGCTTGCTTTCAGCGGAGTCCATCCCCATTCTCCTCCCAAATAAACATACATATACAATGTATTTATAAACATAGTCATATGCAATGACAACCAACATTTGATTAGCATTAAATCGCCTAATCCTTGTAACGCCCTCAAAAAATACATAAAACCCAACATTTATTGACATGCACAGACATAAGAGAATAAAGTATATTTCTATTTATCAGAGTATTCATTACAAAAGTATTACATGTTGACAACAAAAGTAAATGCCGTACGGGCTTACAACTTTCCAAGCCAACACTTGGTTACAAAAGAAGAGAGTACTAACTCAAATACACATTAAGCCCATGGCTTGAATTTACATGTAATACCAAAAGAGAACAACAAAAAGAACTATCAGTCCCAAGCCTCCCAAGCTACGTCCTTGGAGGTGGCATATCACCTGGACCTGAAAATGATGTCCCATATAGGGTAAGCCACAGCCCAGTAGAGATATACTAAACCAAATTTAAGCAATGAGTAAAATAATAGCATTTGATAGATAGTTAACACTTATAAACCAATTATATCACAATACAGTTCCATGACAATTATGTCCATATTGCATTTCCTTTTCCTTTACTTATCAAGTCTTCAATTCATAACATGGCTCAGAACCTGGCCAACAATTTAATGAGACTACGACTCATTTTAAAGCACTTCCTTTTTACATGAGATAACAACTCTTATCAAAATACTTCCATATTTCATAATAGATACACATATTTGCTGTATCAATGACATATTAAAACACTTCTATACTTCACAATAGATGCACATATTTGCTGTATCAATGGAGTCCATCCCCTATCTCCTCCCAAATAATATTCGGTTTAGGAGTCCATCCCCTATCTCCTTCCAAACCGTGGAGTACATCCCCTATCTCCTCCCACACAATACACATATTCCAAGTATATAAACGATTATCATATACAAGAATAATTCAATACACATATTTGATGTATTATTCCAATCGTCATATTCAACGACATATTCAATCTGATTAGTTTCAGTTTTCCCTAATCAACATACAGTGCCTACAACAATCAAGACTATCCTCTACCGATAGCCCAAAACAGTTATTTCTAAACAGGAAATAAATACATTAAACAAATATAATATCAACATCTACGCAGGTGAATGATAAATTAATCCAACTATACCATTCAATCCCATAGCTTCCCGATTTCACAATTTCCAATTCAATTTCATATTCCCCCAAATTAATTATACCAATTAATTTATCACATAACTGGGGCATTTTTTCGTAATCCACAATATCAACCCTAAGGTTCATTTTCGTCAATAACACAACAATAATTCCATTTCTCAATGTCTTACCTACATATGGGTTTTATTATTTGAAAACCCCTCTTTTATAAATTACGCAACAACCCTAACTTTTCCCAGAATTTCCCAACATCACTAACTAATCAAAATGGCCGAAATTTAAGACAAAACTCATAAGATGGAGTAGGGTATCCCTACCTCGAAATGAAGAGACCAAAGGAGAAGATGGTGAAAATCCAAAGTGCTCCAAATCCACTAATTTTCAGATTAAAACGTAGCCCAAACAACCCTCTATCTTTTTTACAAAGAACTTAGGGTAGAAACACACTAAAAATAGATGAAACCCTAGAGAGAAGGTGTATAGAGAGAGAGAGAGAGAGAGAGACAGAGAGAGAAAGAGAGAGAATAGATCTAGGGTTTTAAAGCAAAAGAGGATAAAAAGTGAAGTGTTTCCCCGCTGCTGTCTACTGATATAACAAAGGCTCGCTCGAGTGAAGGATTGGTCGCTTGAGCGACCAGACATGTAACGCCCTCAAAATAAACCCATAAATCATGCATTCATGACATCCATAAATGTAAGAGAAATAAACATATTTCTATTCATCAGAGTGTTTAATCCAAAAGTATTACATGTTGACAACAAAAGTAAATGCCCCACGGGCTTACAACTTTCCAAGCCAACACTTGGTTACAAGAGAAAGAGTACTAACTCTACACAAAATCAGCCCTTGGCTTGATATACATGTAATACACAAAAACAAACAAAAGAGTCTTCAACTCCCACAACCATCCAGGCTATGACCTCGGAGGCGGCATACTACCTGAACCTGAAAATGATGTCCTATATAGGGTGAGCCAACGCTCAGTAGAGATATGCTAAACATAATATGAGCAATAACTAAAACATTAGCATTTGATAAATGTTTACCTCACATAATCAATTCATAACCCATTTCAATTACATAATAAATATGTCCATGTTTCATTTCACTTTCCATTCCTTATCAAATTTCTCAATTCATGACTATGGCTCAGAACCTGGCCAAGCAATTTAAATGAGATTACATCTCATATCAACAGTACTTCCATTTCAATTGAGATAACAACTCAAATTAAACACTTCCTACTTCACAATAGATACACATAATTGCTGTATCAATCTCAAACAAAACACTTTCGTACTTCATATATGATACACGGATTTGCTGTATCAATACTTCAATAGATACATATATTTGCTGTATCGATGGAGTCTATCCCCTATCTCCTCCCAAACAATATCCGATTTAGGAGTCCATCCCCTATCTTCCCCTAAACCGTAGAGTGCATCCCCTGTCTCTTCCCACACAATACAATGTATATAAGCACATATCATATACATAATCAACCAATACACAAATTTGATGTATTATTCCAATCGTCATATTCGATGACATATTCAATTGATTAGTTTTAGTTTGCCTAATCATCATGCATTGTCTACAACAATCAAGACTATCCTCCACCGATAGCCCAAAACAATTATTTCTAAACAAAAAGTAATTATGTCAACAGATAATTTATCAAAAATTTTCAAAGGTGAGTGATTAATAAAACCAACTCCACTATTCCATATCATATTATACCAATTTCATTATTTCCAACTCAATTTCATGATTCCATGATAAATGTCATTAACTACACTAATGACCCAAATATGCCCAAACATGGCATTTTCTCCATTTTTCCCAATATTGACCCAAAGGTTCAAATATCATCAACAACATCAATAATCTCTTTTTAAGACCCAAAATATACATACATGAGTCAAAAGGACAAAACCCCTCTTTTCAATATAACACATCTCAAGCCCTAACTTCCCAAATCAAACCATCTATACAAATAACTCAATATCTATGTTAAAGCACATAAGAATGAGTAGTTATCCCTACCTCAAATTTGGAGCTCCAAGGAAGAAGATGTAGAAATCTCGAAGTGCTCCAAATCAAGAAATTTTCGGATTGATAGGAAGCCCACACCAAGCTCCACACTTTTTGCAAAGGCTCAAGGGTAGGAGATCACTCTAACTAGATCAAATCCTAGAGAGAATGTGAGCTTTTAGAGAGAGAAGCTCTCCAATGGTGGTTTTCGAAAAGTAAGAGAGAGAAAGGATGTTGAAAAGTGATCCAAAAAGTCAAAACTCGGACTGATATAAAAGTCGCCTCGCTCGAGCGTGGAACGCCCCGCTCGAGCGTCAGACACAGACTCACGCTCGAGTGTGAAAATCGCCACTCGAGCGTCGATTGTACACTTGTAGAAGTGTTGCAGACATGGTCCCCACTCGAGCGTCAAACTCCCTGCTCGAGCGGAGGGACAAAAATCAAAGGGTCACGCTCAAGCATCAAAACTCCCGCTCGAGCATACGAAGACCTGCAGAGAAAATACTGGGAGATGGAAATTCACGCTCGAGCGTCAAAACGCCCGCTCGAGCGGAGAAGCAACAACAAAGGGCCCGCTTGAGTGTCAAAAGCCCCGCTCGAGCGTGAAGGCCAAAATCTGGGCATCAACTTTTGGTTTCAAAGCACAACCAACCTGTTTCAAACATGCCCAACACAACCCAAGACTTAAATACAAAGAGTAAATGATGGAAATGAGAATGAGACAACAACACAACTGGGGAACCTAGTCCGGAATACAATAAATAAAGGAAGGACAGACCGGATCGCTATAACCTTCCCCCCTTAAAGAATTTCGTCCCCGAAATTAAGTACAAGGTTTTCAAAAACAAGATTTTCTTAATTCTCAACAGTATTACAACTCAATATTCAATAGCCTGACCCATAACCGGTCATTCCATCTCTATGCAAGAGGCATTTCAGAATATATACTTAATATGCATTATAAGCATGCTTTCCCTTGAAATTTACCAATTTCAACACACATTTCACAATTCTATATCATATTCAATGTTCATGATATATTTCCATTTCTACAATACATTCAACATATGCGGTGTTACATTAAACTTCCATTTCAAGGCAAGTTTCAAAATACTTCCATAAATCAAAACATATACAATGTTTTACAACTCAAGACATGTTTAATGCTCTTAAAGTTCACCAATATTACAAAATTCCAATGCATGGTTAAACATTTACAAACAAGTCCTGATATTTCTCACGGACATCCACCTTACATTCCCAAGTGGCTTCTTCCACTCCGTGATATTTCCATAAAACTTTCACCAAGGGAATGGTCTTGCCTCGCAAGACTTGATCCCGCCTATCCAAGACCTGAACCGGTCTCTCCTCATACAAGATATCCTCGTCGACCTCCAAATCGGTCCAATCCAACACATGGGACGGATCCGACTCATACTTCCGAAGCATACTAACATGAAACACGTCATGCACTCCGGACAACTACGGCGGCAAAGTCAAGTGATAGGCAACCTCACCAATCCTCTCAAGGATCTCAAAAGGGCTAATAAACCGAGGGGACAACTTCCCACTCTTCCCAAACCTCATCAAACCTCGCCTAGGTGATATTTTCAGAAAAACATGATCACCCGTCTCAAATGCTAAAGGCCTCTTCCTACGGTCGTCATAACTCTTCTGGCGACTCTGGCTGTAACAAGTCACTTACGGATAAGCTTAACTTTCTCCGTTGTTTCCCTTACCAACTCCGGGCCCAACAAAGGTGCATCACCCACCTCGGCCCAACAAACTGGAGACCTACACGGTCGGCCATACAAGGCCTCAAACGGTGCCATACCGATACTTGACTGAAAACTGTTGTTATAGGCAAACTCCACCAAGGGCAAGTGCCTCTCCCACGTCCCACTAAAGTCAAGAACACAACCTCGAAGCATATCCTCAAGGATCTGAATAGTACGCTCGGATTGCTCGTCAGTCTGAGGATGGTAAGCCGTGCTAAAGGTCAACCTAGTGCCCAAGGCACTTTGCAAAGTCTGCCACAACCTAGCAGTAAAACAAGGATCTCAATCTAAGACGATCGACACTGGGACCCCGTGCAACCTCACTATGTCCCGAATATACAAATCGGCAAGATGATCTACCGAATCTCTTACGCGCATAGGGATAAAGTGCGCTGACTTAGTTAACCGGTCTACTACCACCCAAATAGCATCATTACCCCGCTGAGCCCTCGGAAGACCTACAATGAAGTCCATAGTGACATGCTCCCACTTTCACTCGGCTATAGGCAAGGGTTGTAACAAACCTACTGGCCTCTGATGTTCGGCCTTCACTTGCTGACAAGTAAGGCACTTCGATACGAAAACTGCCACATCTCTCTTCATACCCTGCCACCAAAACTGGCGACCCAAATCACGATACATCTTGGTGCCTCCCGGATGCACCGCAAGGCGTGAATGGTGAAACTCTCGGAGTACCTCCTATTGGCAAGAACCCGGCACAAACAAGCGGTCTCGGTACCTCACACTCAGGTCGGGATACACAGACAAACCCTTCTCAGCCTTCCCACTGGAGATCTTCAATCGAAGGGATTCTAACTTAAGGTCACCTCTTTGTGCCTCTAACACTCGATTCACAAGTGTAGGCTGCGTAACCACAGAAAATAAGGCCGCAGCCTCAACGGATTCGCCCAGAAGCAAATCAAACTCGCCAAGTGCACCTAACATCTCCCACTCCCGGATGGCTATACAAGCGACATCACTAATGGATTTTCTACTAAGGGCATCAGCCACAACATTGGCCTTTCCCGGGTGATAGTGCAACTCAAAGTCATAATCCTCTATGAACTCCATCCATCTTCTCTACCTCAAATTCAAGTCTCTCTGTGTAAACAGATACTTCAAACTCTTATGGTCCGAGAATACCTCGAACCTCTCGCCATAAAGGTAGTGCCTCCAAATCTTCAAGGCAAAGATCACCGCTGCTAATTCTATGTCATGTGTAGGGTAATTCCTCTCGTGAATCTTTAATTGACGTGAGCCATAAGCTACCACTTTCCCCTCTTGCATCAGCACACAACCAAACCCTCTCGTGAGGCATCGCAATAAACCGCATAACCCAAACCTCTCTTCGGAATAATCAAAACCGGAGCGGTGGTCAATCTAACTTTCAACTCTTGGAACGACTTTTCATAAGTCTCACTCCATACAAACTTGACCCCTTTCCGCGTCAATCAAGTCAACGATGAAGCTAAACAGGAGAAATCTTTCACAAACCAACGGTAATACCCAGCTAATCCCAGAAAACTACGGATCTCAAAGACACTCTTAGGCTGTGCCCAATCTTGCACTGCCTCTATCTTGGATGTATCAACAGACACCCCTTCCCCGGAAACCACATGGCCTAAGAACTTGACCTCTCCTAGCCAGAACTCACACTTTCCAAACTTGGCATACAGCCTGTGGGCTCTACGTAACTCAAGCACCACCCTCAAGTGTTCCTCGTGCTCCTCCTCAGAAGGTGAATAAATTAGAATGTCGTCTACGAAAACGACTAGAAAACGATCTATGAATTCCCAGAATATCAGGTTCATCAAATCCATAAACACTGCCGGTGCATTGGTGAGCCCGAAGGGCATCACCAGAAACTCATAGTGGCCATACCACGTACGGAATGCCGTCTTCAGAATATCCTCCTCCTTGACCCTCAACTGATGGTAACCCGATCTCAAGTCTATTTTAAAGAAACAACGGGACCCTTTCAACTGGTCAAACAAATCATCTATACGGGGCATAGGGTACTTATTCTTAACCGTAGCCTGATTCAATTTCCGATAATCGATACAAAGTCTCAAGGCACCATCTTTCTTTTTAGCAAAGAGGGCCGATGCTCTCCACGGCGAAACACTAGGGCAGAAAAAACCCTTATCCAGCAACTCCTGGAGCTAAATCTTCAATTCACTCAACTCGGCTGGGGAAAAATGATAAGGTGCCATAGAAATCGGCGCCGTGCCGGGCACTAAGCCAATAGAGAACTCGATCTCTCGATGTGGTGACAAACTAATAAGATCCTTGGGAAAAACATCCGAATACTCGTAAACCACTGTCTACAATACAATTTGGGTCTCATCACACTCACTACTCATAAGGCTAGCAAGAAGACCACTAAGTTCACTCCGCCCTTGCGGATCATACACCGGTGGCAAAATACTACCAACCCGATCCCCCAAGAAATGGAAACAATCCCCGATCAAGGTACATACTGTGACCCTCTGGCGGTAGCAATCAATAACAGCCCGGTATGATGATAACCAGTCCATACCCAAAATAACATCAAAACCCGACATAGGTATAACTACAAAAGAAAATGGAAGGCGGCGGTCGGCGACCTCAATATCACAGCCCCGACACCCTTGTTTCAAAATCAACTCACCCCCAACAGGTGATACAACACAAATAGGAGAAGCTAACTATGCCAACTCCAACTCCAAAACAGATGCAAATGCAGCAAATATAAAAGAATGAGATGCACCCGTATCAATCAACACATTGGCAACCGAGTTACAAAACAAGAAGGTACCTCTCACAACCAATGGAGCCGGTACGAGATCCTGCGCGGTAACAGCATACACACGCCCTGAAGGCCCCTGATCGACCTGCTCACCTCTAGGAGCAAAAGACTACTGTACAGACTAGGACGATGAAGCCCCTTGATTGGACCTCGAGGCCTGAACTGACTGAGCTGGCTGGAAACTCTGCCTCTGCCCAGATGCACCAGAAGTGCCACTCAACTGCGAGCAAAACCTCTTCAGGTGCCCCGCTTGACCACACTGGTAACAAGAGTACGGCTGGCCTCTGCCCTGACTTTGGCTCTGAGGCCGAGCCGAAGATGAAACTGCTCTCTGCCCTCCGCCCTTCTGCGGGCAAACTGGAGACTTGTGGCCTAGCTGACCACACTTGTAACAGGTGATGTCTCCCTGACTGCCTCTCCCAGAGCCTGCACTCGGCACTGGAAAGGTCGATCTAGCAAAACTACCCTGAGATCGCTGAAGGTTAGAACCCCTCTGTCTCCTGCCATCACCCTGACCATCCTGACTCCTCTTGGAGCCCCTCTGTCTCTCCTCCTTCGGCCTGCATCATAATCTTCATATGGGCCGCAGCATCCACAAGGCGTCCATAATCCCGGGTCATAGAACCCCCAACTCTCATCTTGAGGCCATGCCTCAACTTCTTCTCAAACTCCAGACAACGGCGTTCCTTAGACGCCACAAGCTCAGGTGCAAACCTAGATAGACTGCTAAATGCGGCCTCAAACTCGGCCACTGATAAACTTAACTGCTTGAGTTGACAAAACTGGTCTCTCAGTTTCTCCCTGGCAGCTGGAGATAGAAACTTCTCCTGGAAAGCATCTACAAAAGCCTCCCACGTGCCACCGTTACGACCCCTCATGTACTTCCACCACTGACCTGCATCCTCCTTCAGTTGGAAAGATGCCAAGGTCACCTTCAAAGCCCCGTCTTCGATGCCAAGCATCTCAAACGTCTTTGTCATCTATTTGAGCCATTCATTAGCTTTCAGTGGCTCTTTCGGATTCCCCACAAACTCGTTCGGATTAGACCGGAAAAACTCCCTCTTTAGAAAGGAAGGCCCTGCATCAACAACTTGGGCCTGAACTTGATTCTCGGCTCTGAGAATGCTTATGGATTCTCTCATAGCTCCTGGTATCTCACGGGCTAAGGCACCCATGGCCTGCTGACCCGCTGGCTCGGCCACATTGGCTTGACCAACACCCTCCTGCTGCGCCGGAATATCATCCGGTAAAGGCATCTCCTGCCTACCACGCCTACCACGTCTACCTCCACATCCCCGTCCTCGTCCTAACATCCTAATAAAGGTAACGAAGAAAATTAGCACATTCATAAATGTGCCGAAGCTAAAACACTCGCGTCCTAATGCATGGACAACTATAATTCACTCAACGTAAGCACATAATCACATAAGCACTTACGGATCTCATTTCTGAAAAATGATAGTCCCGAGGCGTTACTAGAGTTCCGGTTAGAAACAGCATTGATCAAGTGCTTTTCTAACAAGACTCATAGAAACCCAAGGATCCAATCAACATCCTAGAAACTAAATCCCATACCCATATAGTCACGTAAACATGTTATCACATAAGCACATAACATTTCACATAAGTCTCTAACAAGCGAGACAAACCCATTGTGATACTAATCACTTCCCATGTACCCAAAGTATTCAAACCCGGTACGCTCTGATACCAAGTTGTAACGCCCTCAAAATAAACCCATAAATCATGCATTCACGACATCCATAAATGTAAGAGAAATAAACATATTTCTATTCATCAGAGTGTTTAATCCAAAAGTATTACATGTTGACAACAAAAGTAAATGCCCCATGGGCTTACAACTTTCCAAGCCAACACTTGGTTACAAAAGAAAGAGTACTAACTCTACACAAAATAAGCCCGTGGCTTGATATACATGTAATACACAAAAACAAACAAAAGAGTATTCAACTCCCACAACCATCCAAGCTATGACCTCGGAGGCGGCATATTACCTGAACCTGAAAATGATGTCCCATAGAGGGTGAGCCAACGCTCAGTAGAGATATGCTAAACATAATATGAGCAATAACTAAAACATTAGCATTTGATAAATGTTTAACTCACATAATCAATTCATAACCTATTTCAATTACATGATAAATATGTCCATGTTTCATTTCACTTTCCATTCCTTATCCAATTTCTCAATTCACGACTATAGCTCAGAACCTGGCCAAGCAATTTAAATGAGATTACATCTCATATCAACAGTACTTCCATTTCAATTGAGATAACAACTCAAATTAAATATTCCTACTTCACAATAGATACACATGATTGCTGTATCAATCTCAAACAAAACACTTTCGTACTTCATATATGATACACAGATTTGCTGTATCAATACTTCAATAGATACACATATTTACTGTATCGATGGAGTCCATCCCCTATCTGCTCCCAAACAATATCCGATTTAGGAGTCTATCCCCTATCTTCCCCTAAGCCATGGAGTACATCCCCTATCTCCTCCCACACAATACAATGTATATAAACATATATCATATACATAATCAACCAATACACAAATTTGATGTATTATTCCAATTGTCATATTCGATGACATATTCAATTGATTAGTTTTAGTTTGCCTAATCATCATGCATTGTCTTCAACAATCAAGACTATCCTCCACCGATAGCCCAAAGCAATTATTTCTAAACAGAAAGTAATTACGTCAACAGATAATTTATCAACAAATTTGAAAGGTGAGTGATTAATAAATCCAACTCCACTATTCCATCTCATATTATACCAATTTCATTATTTCCAACTCAATTTCATGATTCCATGATAAATGTCATTAATTATACTAACGACCCAAATATGCCCAAACATGGCATTTTTCCCCTTTTTCCAAATATTGACACAAAGGTTCAAATATCATCAACAACATCAATAATCTCTTTTTAAGACCCAAAATATACATACATGAGTCAAAAGGACAAAACCCCTCTTTTCAATATAACACATCTCAAACCCTAACTTCCCAAATCAAACCATCTATACAAATAGCTCAACATCTATGTTAGAATGAGTAGTTATCCCTACCTCAAATTTGGAGCTCCAAGGAAGAAGATGTAAAAAACTCGAAGTGCTCCAAATCAAGAAATTTTCGGATTGATAGGAAGCCCACACCAAGCTCCACACTTTTTGCAAAGGCTCAAGGGTAGGAGATCACTCTAACTGGATCAAATCTTAGGGAGAAAGTGAGGTTTTAGAGAGAGAAGCTCTCCAATGATGGTTTTTGAAAAATAAGAGAGAGAAATGATGTTGAAAAGTGATCCAAAAAGTCAAAACTCGGACTGATATAAAAGTCTCCCCGCTCGAACGTCAGACACAGACTCACACTCGGGCGTGAAAATCACCGCTCGAGCGTCGATTGCACACTTGCAGAAGTTTTGTAGACATGGTCCCCGTTCGAGCGTCGGGACAAAAATCAAAGGGTCACGCTCGAGCGTCAAAACTCCCGCTCGAGCGTACGAAGACCTGCAGAGAAAATACTGGGAGATGAAAATTCACGCTCGAGCGCAGAAGCGATAACAAAGGGCCCGCTCGAGCGTCAAAAGCCCCGCTCGAGTGTGAAGGCCAAAATCTGGGCATCAACTTTTGGTTTCAAAGCACAACCAACCTGTTTCAAACCTTCCCAACACAACCCAAGACTCAAATACAAAGAGTAAAGGATGGAAATGAGAATGAGACAACAACACAACTGCAGAGCCTAGTCCGGAATACGATAAATAAAGGAAGGACAGACCGGATCGCTATAAGACACAAGGAACCCTCGCTCGAGCGTAGAAAGCCTCGCTCGAGCCTACAATTCGAAGCTTCAAGTCTGTAACCCAGAAGCACGCTCGAGCGAAGAACAGCTTGCTCGAGCAAAGAACTCCAAAACATAGTCCTCACTCACTCGAGCGAAGGAAAGCTCACTCGAGCCAAGGGTTGCAACTGTCAGGTCCAGAACCGGACGTAGACTCAAGCTCGAGTGAAGGGCTTCTCGCTCGAGCCACCAGACACAAAAGTCAACTCTCGCTCGAGCGAAGGAACCCTGGCTCAAGCGAAGGATCTAAAACACAGAGCTTGCTCGAGCAACAAAAGGCTTGCTCGAGCGAAGGACCAAAATTCTGGGCAGCAACCATTTGCTTCCAAACACAACCAACCTGCAACAATCCTGCCCAAAACATCCTATAACTCAAATACAAAGTATTGAAGGATGAAAACAAGATATAAACCACAACCGACATCCACGGAACCAAGTCTGGATACAACAACCAAAGGAGGAAGAACCGGGATCGCTATAATCCTCATGCAATTTCTACAACAATCATAGTTATCCTCCATCGATAGCCCAATACATTTATCTCTAAACAGATATTCAATCTTAAGATAAATAGTTTATTCACAACTTCCAAAAGTGTAAAATAATACATATCTAATTTCACCATCTATACCCATAACCTTTCAATTTCACATTTTCAATGCTAATCCCAATTATTTATACAAAATAATAATTTAATAGAAATTAGGGAAAAATCTCCCTCTTTCCAAATATCAACCCAAACACCAAAATCAACTATTTTGGCACAACATGATCTTATATTCAAACCTCATACTCATTTACCTCATATTCATCAAATACCCTTCTTTTCATTTCACACCCAAATCCTAGATTTGACCAAACCACAACCAAATCTCATCATCTATACACAATAGCAAATAACTTAGCTAAAAATCATATTAGAGTGTAGAAAATCCCTACCTCAAGCTTAGAAGAGAAGATGAGCAAAACAAGGTTGAAAATCTAAAGATGTCGAAACCAACTTCTACTTGGATCAAAACGAAGCTCTTGACAAGCTCTACACTTAATCTCAAAGGAGCAAGGCATGGAGATGCTTCCAAGAGAGTAGATCTAAAGATCTTTGAGCAAAAAGTGATTTTGGAGAGGATGGAAGAGCCTCACGGCTTGGAGAAGGAAAAAGAGAAGAAAAGGTAAAGAATAGGTTAAGTGAGAGACTTGTTTAGAGTGCTAGGTCAAAGTAAAATGAACTCCCAAAGTCAACCTAATAGATCAAGTCAAAATCCCCAAAAAGATAGGCCCAAAACCGGACTGAAATCTAAAAAAAAAGTTTGCAGGTGTCGACCTTTGCAGCACAGGTGTCGACCCTTATGAAGAAAAGCTAGAACACTAAGTTTCACTACAAGAATTAACACTTTTGCCGACTAAAAATTTAGTCGGCAAAAGTCCATTTTTAGTCGGCAAAAGTCATCCGCGACTAATTTTTTTGGTCGCCACTTTGGTCGCCAATTGAGGGTCGCGGAAAGTAATTAGCGACTAAAAAAATAGTTTTTTAGTCGCGAAAAAGTCATATTTGCCAACTAAATTTTTGGTTGCTAAATATATAATTACTGCGACTAATCCATTTAGTAGCGAAAACATTTTAGTCGCGAAAAGTCATATTTGCCGACTAAATTTTTGGTCGCTAAATATATAATTACTCCGACTAATCCATTTAGTAGCTAAAACATTTTAGTCGCGAAAAGTCATATTTGCCGACTAAATTTTTGGTTGCTAAATATATAATTACTACGACTAATCCATTTAGTAGCTAAAACATTTTAGTTGCAAAAAGTCATATTTTTCCGACCAAATATGTTAGTCGCCAATTCGCACATTTAACGACCAAATAGTTTAGTCGGCAACTGAGGCCCGTTTCCACAACCAAAAAATTTGGTTACCAATTGTCACATTCCACGACTAACAAGTTTGGTCGGCAAATGGCACATTTCACGACCAAAAAAGTTTGGTCGGCAATTGTCACATTCCACCACCAAATATGTTAGTCGCGAAAAAGAATGTTTGCGCAACTAAAACTTTAGTCGGCAATTGACCTATTAGCGACGAATTCCTTTTTAGTCGCCAAAATTAATGATTTTAATGACTAATTATTTTGTCGGCAAAAGTATTAGTTATCTTTCCCAACTAATCAATTGGTCGCCAAAACAAAAAAAACAAGATCAACATTTGGTCGCCAACATCCAACAAAATAAACATATAATTCATAATAATTTATCCAATCCATTCAATATAATATGTAATTTGCAAGCTTCATTCAAATCAACTGAATCATGAACAATCGACAAAATATAAATCATCCAAGCCTAAACTTGTTTAATGAAAGTCATCAACTATTATAAATTTTGATCCACAAGTAATTTCAAATATACATATTCCTCCAATTAAAAATCCACTTATAATCTATATAATTATCCAAGTCACATCCATCTAGCATAACAATTTAAAACATAACAATTAGTTGTTATTATGTTTTAAATTGTTATCCATGTGCAACTATCAAAAAATATACACACTAGTAGTCTACCTAAATATTTTTCATGCACATTCATCCAAAAAATATAACTACTACTCCTCCCAAATATTTTCCATACACATCTATCCAAAAATATATATTCCTTCCAAAAATGCTTATAGTGCCAATTAGTCTTGTACAATTTAGCCTTGTGCACGAGATCATCCATCTGTACCAAAGAAAATGAGAAATAATGTCAGGTAACTTTTGGTTAAAAATATTTGCACATAACTTTATTGTAAAATTGGACAAAAAATATTTTTTCTACATGGAAAGTAAAGGAAACATTAACAAATTAAATGACAATCAATACCATTTTGTAAATTAAACATCATTCGTATGTATATATCAATTCTAACTATTGTTCCACAATATGCCAATATTTACCTATGCTTCAACAATGGAAACTAAGTTAAAATAGTCTTTCTACTTCTGAATAGTCTATATGCTTTGGTTGAACTTTTATTTGAAGAAGGGTAAGTGTGAGAGCGGAGTGGAAGATACGAGATTGTGATTATCAACACAAGTTCCAGCAAAACAACAAACCCATATCATCAGAAGCATATTACCAACACCAAACAAAAAATTAAAACACTTACCTTCAACTCATATTTTTTATGCTACTTATTTTGCATTCAGGTAAGACAAAGTGTTTTTGGGAGTCAAGGGTTGTGAAGGGTTTGAAGCTAAGCTGTTGATGGGTCTTGTGGACATTTTCTAAGTTGCAATTGATTGGTTTTCAGGATGTTGCTTATTGAAGGGTAGTATCTGTACATATTATGTCAACAAATTGTGTGTGTGATGGGGATATTATCTCTTCTTTGATTAAAGAAGAGTGTTAACCAAGTTGAGAGCAATGGTTGAGAGGAGGACAAAAGGTTTGGAAACTGCCAAAACACTCAATGAGACCCATGTGGTCCTCTCTCCTCTCATGAGTACATCCCAAGTTAATTTTCCATCACATTTCTCTCTCTCTCTCTCTCTCTCTCTCATGTAAAAACTATGTTCATAAATATATTAATATAAAATGAAGCACACTTCATCTACATCACATTTAGAAGTTATAACAAAGCTGAAGTTTACAGAAACTTCTGTATGTAGAAAAAGATTGATATTTTTTTATGATTATTAGGAGAAGGAAATAAAAGCATCCCACAAGGGCACAATAATTATATATATATATAGACAATGAGTTGTGCTAATAAGTTGGGTAGTGAAGGGCTGAGATGGGCCATCATTGTTGCAACAAACAGAAAGTCAAGAGGGGGCTGTGGTCTCCTGAAGAAGATGAGAAGCTCATCACACACATCAGCAGCCATGGCCATGGCTGTTGGAGTTCTGTTCCTAAACTAGCAGGTATGAATTCTACTTGTTATTTCTTGTCTCATTTCAAGAGAGGGATAGAAGAAGGAAATCGAATACAGGTGCTGAGCTTGGCTGATCCCTAGGAGTCTGGTGTTATTTCACTGCACTATAGGACTTGCTCAAGATCTATTTTATACTTAGTATTGTCATTTCTAGAAATCAATGACTGGATTTTGGAACAAATATTGAGTTTAACGGTGACACAAGTTACGGACAAACAAAATATCAGAAATAAGATTAAGTAGACATCATTTGTCACCCACTAATCTAACTCTGCACTACCGCAATATAAGATTCATCATTGGTTGGTGATACTATTAATATTGTCATGTAATAATACCATTATACCCAATATTTGTTCTAATTTTATTGTTGAGATATTGCAGGCTTGCAAAGGTGCGGAAAGAGTTGCAGACTAAGGTGGATAAATTACTTGAGGCCAGATCTCAAGAGGGGTTCTTTTACTGAACAAGAAGAGAGAATCATCATTGATGTTCATAGAATTCTAGGCAACAGATGGGCTCAGATAGCCAAACACCTCCCTTGTAGAACTGACAATGAAGTCAAGAACTTTTGGAACTCATGCATCAAGAAAAAGCTCATCTCACTTGGCTTAGATCCAAACACTCACAATCTTCTCTCCCCATCAAACTACCACCAATTTGTTTCGGTGCTGTTTCCAATGCTTGGCCCCGAATGGGCTGTTTTTCCCTTTTTGCCTCACAATTTGTTCTCTAATATTCTCATAACACGTTTATTTGCCTTGACTTTGAACATAAATATAATGCAATTTGGTTAACACACTTACCCATTACCATAAGTAGCTATGGTGGGGACTTTGATGGATTGAGCTTTTCCAAAACTTGCGCCAACGTGCTCTGAAGTCCAAAAATCTGCATCTGCATCTCCTCACGTTGTCTTGCATTCTCTGCCTCATTTATTTGTTGCTCCTCTTCCTTTTTTTGCTCCTCCTCTTCCTTTTTTTTCTGCTCCTCACGGTCACTCTACTGCTCCGCACGCAGTATCTCCAACTCGGATGTAAGCCTTTTCAAGTGCTCCTCACGTGCTTGTGATGCCACATTCGACCCAACATCACAAGATGAGGGCTTTGGTCCGACCCCAAAACCTCTCAAGTATCCCTTCTTCTTCCCCAGCACCACTAATGATATATCCTCTTGTGTCATCGGCGTTCCAGGCTCAATAGACTCATCCTGCACCATTGTCATTTGCTCCTGTAATTGTGACATATAACTATTGTTAATATAAATCAAACACAATAATTACTATAAGTGTCCAAATGATTGGAATAGTTACATGTAAATCACAGCATATAGGACCAATCCATTCTTTTGTCTTCTTGTTCTGATGAGTGTCTTTGTAGAAATTGCAAATATCTGGCAACAAGCCACCGTTTTCCTTCACCTGTGATATGCCAAACACCGATATCAACACTAACATATTAAATATGTGTGGATAAAGTTAATAAAATCAATGACACACATCTCACCGCAATGCTCATCGCCGCCGGAAAAGATCGCGACCCACTACTGTGATTGTAGGGTAGCTTGCTTCTATTTAGTTTGCCGGCATCATAGCGATGCTACATAATCCAGATTATAAGGGTTTGTTACATATATAGTTAAACAATGATAAAGAGTACTAAGTAATAACTAAATCATAACATACCTTGTTTTTAGGATCCAACCATACTTGGTCAATCAAATACTTCCAATCATCGGATTGTACTCCTTTGTATGGATGAGCATAGGGATCAATTCCCGCATCCACAAGCTTCTCCCATTTCTTCTTCATTCTGCACTTCTAATCTTTATATAACACATAACACTTCTTTTCCACAACTTTTTGGGATAGTGAATTCTCCTCGTAATTATCCCCAATCTCAAATTTATCCTACAATCAATACAAACACAATAAGTAACTTAACTTATGTAATGTGAAAGCTGCAAATATGTTAACAGTGCGAAAGCCTTAAAATGGTGTCATTATACTAGTTTAAATGAGGGAGCTATGACCAAGACTCCCTATAATCTTTCCATGATATATGATCCACCACTTTCATAGTTCAATCAGTGAAGAAAGAATTTGCTGACCAACTTATTCATGAATCATGTTGGTACATGAATTGGGGCAATGAAGACTAATTTGTATACAATGAAGACTAATTTGTATTAACTGCATCAGTGATCGAAGGTCATCATACCCAGTGCAGAAGAGGTACTTAGTTGGCAAGTCGTACCCCCAACTTTTTTGTGACCAGGCTAATTCACATGACTTGAACCCACAGCAACACAGCTGGGAGCAGACAACACTTGCATCATGGAAGTACACTTGTTATTTTCATCACTCTTAGCCAAGACCAGGCTTATTACTTTTTCTTTTACATGGGCATAGCCCAAAAACAGACATCAAAATTACACTCCACTAATAACAGGAATGACTCAGATTCAAGAATTATATAAAGGAGATTTGGCCCTCCACAACTTGATTGAAAATCCAGAGACTCAGAAAGTTGCAACACAAATACAATATCATTACTAAAGAAGCCAACTAACATTGACAATAGAACACAAGCTTTATCCTAACAATTTATGAATTTTGTGAACTACAAAACAAATTGCGATTGACTACAACTTCTCTTACTCCAATAATTGGATGATTTCCATTAGAAGCCAATTTAAGAAATTGACTACGGAAGCTTAACATCTACCATCCATACAGTCCACCTAAACTGGATTTAGCAGCAACCTGACAAACATTTATAATGCGCATCTTCATACATTGCCATCGTTTAAATGGAATACCAGTATACTATGTTCGTAGAAAAATAACGATTTAACATAGACATGTGGTTGTGGGTATCAAAATAATTTTACTTGAATCGGCATTTTCTGTAATGATATGTTTATCAGACATGTATGCAGAATCCAATTTCACAGAGCCTGTGATTGTCCTGTTGGTTAACAAGGCACTCACTAAAAAGACTAACTGGTTGTCCTACGTATGTGGTCAAGAATAATATGTCATGTACTTTATGTAGGTTGCATTGCTCTTAACTTCCATTGGAATGATAAAATAATGAAGAGAAGTTTATGGTAAGTAACTTTTAAAAAGCTATATCAACAAACAAAAAAAAGAGGAAACCACGGGGCCTTAAACAATTTCATGTACCAACATGATTCATGAATAAGTTGGAATGGGCTGCTTATTTATAGACACCCCCTCCTCAAAAAATCTAAGATGAAATGGGTTGCTTATTTATAGACACAAGTTGAAACAAATGAGCTTTTCATCTCTTCACTGGTTTCAAGCTTCGAAAACCAACAAAGTAAACAAAGAAAACAAATGAGCTCCTATATGCACATTATAAAAGCACTGTTTCCATCATCCACACAGACTATGAAAGCAATTCAATCATACCCGGACAGCTTGTACAATAGCAGCTTTTGTCGCTGGATCAGCAACAGTCCAACTGTTAACGCCTTGAATGGGGCACATCCTCCTAATCTGAAGGCCGATCTCATTCGATCCTGGGGTCGCTAGCACACCTTCGAATGCATTGAATGTCTCCGTGATTGGAATGTACAGCTTGTTTCTATTATTGTTGGCAATTCTTTTTGCTGTTGCTTTTCCAACTGTTGTTCCTCGCACATGCTTTGATGAAGATGCACCTGGTAATTGATAATATTATTAATGTATTTACAAATTACAAAATATTAACAATATATATAAATTGAAGACAGATCTCAAACATATTTAATTACTTGCGCCACTTGGTTGACTTTGAGGAGATGGTGGATTCGTTTCAAACGGAGATGCTTCACAACTCTCAGATGCAGCTGGTGCATTACTTTTAGACGGAGATGGTGCAACAGTCTCAGATCCTGACAATGCAGCTTGTTCAGACGGAGATGGTACAATAGTCTGAGATCCATCTACTGCAACACCTTCAGGAGTAGGTGTAGGTGTATCGGTCTGCGCTGAGTATGGTTCAATTAATGCCCTCTTTGGTGGTGGTAAACGGCGCATCTTTTTCGCAGGAGCCATTCTATTACAATTTAACATAATCAAAGGCCAAAGAGCATAATGAGCACAAATTTTTAATGCATATAGACATATACATCAAGACTGATAATTAACAAACATTTAAGTCAGAAATGAACATAGATGAAGCATCTTAATTTCATATATATATATATATATATTAATCCATGTATGTACAGATATTGAGGACATAAAATCAAATGAATCTTCACCACGTGGCTCGTATGTATTTTTTCGTTCATATTAGTCAAAGAGAGATAAACTATCATAAACATGCTAAACGTTTATTTTGTAGGTGAAAAAAAATGGGATCATTTGGTGATTTTATAGCCTGGTAATATGGCCCTGGAAAAGGCCAAGAAAGTGACACATGTTGAAGACATAATAGCCAATTAAACTGCTGTAATATAGACACCACCAGAGCTTACGATACAGCAACAAATACACAAAGACAGAAGCAACAGATAGCAACAAAAATACCAAGACAAAGACAACAAAGTTTTAGTAGGTATATCTAATAGTTTTGAAGGTGGTCCTACCCTTATTCTGGTTACTGGTATACCTCATTATCATGAATGGACCAGATGAGAGGATATAAATTTGGTTTGATTTATATATAGTTTCTATAACCTGTTCATATGATGAGTGATTATGCTATGGACTGTTGAGTTTGTTAGTACAAATATCAGTGAGGTTTGCCTTAGGTTATTGATCCTATTCTCAATTTTTTTTGACTTTGTTTCTCTGTTCTTCTACCCACTGTTTGGTTTTTCAAGTTGTATTGATGTCTCCACTGGAATGAGGACAGTATCAGGTGGCTTTGGTTGGAGCTGTGCTCAAATTCAAGCATGCTGACCTGCTTTTAGGGCAGCATCATTTGCATCCAATTTGCTGTTTGCCAGGAGGAAGAGGCAGCAACATCCATGTGTTTTGACTTTGGATAGCCTGAAATTCCTCAGTTACGGCTGCAGCCCAAACTGGAGTGTTAATGGCATCTGAGAAACTATGAGGCTCAATCAGAACAGGATCAGGAGCAGTAGAAACCAACAGTCACTGCTGAGAGACTGATGCTTTAGGTCTGGTGACATGAGTAGTACCAGCAGAATCAACATGCCAATTTGTAAGAGGAGAAACAGACTGAGAAGCCATATAGGCAGTGTAGGATGGAGAGGATGATTTTGTAGAAGAATTGTAAGAAGCATCCATATGAAACCAACAATCAATAGCTGTATGGTTAGGCTTGCTACAAATCTGACAAAATAGAAACGAACCAGAGGAAGAAGATATTTCCTCGAAATCGACCTCCTATTGAGGTATTATCTCCTCTACGAAACTGATTATGATTCCCTCGAGAGTTAGCAGATGATTGATTTTGAAACCAAGTGAGTGTGATATATTGTAATGGAGTAAGCAACACTGAGATCATAATTAGAAGACTTAGTATCTGAAGCAACATACAAAGCCCCATAACAGAGTAAAATTATGCAAGAGCTGCGGTCTTAAGTGACAGAAATTCTACAGGAAGTCCATTCAAGGTTATGACAACCAGATACGCTTCATCAATTGGATATCCAGATACAAATAAATGATCAGATTTTTTTTTTTTTTTTAATCTGGAGCAAATATGCATCCATTGGTGATAGTAGGATTAGCCAAAGTTTTTCCAGAAGAATCAAAGTTAATTACATTCAGCAGATTGTCTCCAAAGTTTACATTCAGCAGAATCAAAGTTTTTCACAAAGTTTCCAAAGTTTACATTCAGCAGATTGTCTCTTCCTATCTCCATTTAGATTTCTTCTTGAACCTTGGTCCAATTACATAATAATTACTGTGAAGCTCAGCTATCACACATTTGTGCTGATGATAGTATCCTAAATTAAATCAATTAATTAGATCACAGATATCACAACATAATAAAGTTGCAGTTACTGATCTTTCGCATGTATAGAATATTAGATCACAGATAAAAATATATTGGTAACTCTGACAGTCTGCCACAATTTAGAATATTTTATCATTCAATCGAGTACTCTTGTGATCTTTCTGTTCTTTTCTTCTTCAACAATGTTCTATTTTGATACAATGACAAGTATACACAAACAGAAAAAATTAACTCCCAAGTATGTAAAACTCCAGAGAGAATGATATGCTCGGAAAATTGGAATTTGACAGAGTTAAACATTAACAGCATACAACCAACTCAAACAGAAATTTGTCTTCTTACTTAATTCCAACATCTAGAACTTTTCACCCAAACAAACCCCTAACACTGTGCACCTTGATCACCAGGGAGAAACCACAACAAAAATGCAATTGTGGAGCAACAAAAGCCTCTATGAGATATTTTTATCTAACGAACACTTAAAAGGCCATGTCAATGCATTTCAGAGAAGTAGTCACTGGCAAATGAAAATAGAAATAGCAATTATTTCTAGCTCGTTGGGGGAAAAACAAAGTTTACTCAACCTATGAGTTTTGTTAGTGGTAGTAGGGAGTCTTGGGACTGAGCTTGCCCCTTGCTCAAGCAGTCACTTTGAAGTATAAAACAATGTTTTACGGAAGTAAAAAAAACACAAAGATATTTCCCAGCAAAAGAAGAAAAATTCATTCCGTAAAACCTCCAAATAAAGGAAGAATCAAATTTTAAGACTTCGCAATTACTGAAGCTTTTACTCAACCTTGTGCTGAAATATGAGATTGTTCAATGGATTGTTTCATATCAAATAAAGTTTTCACTCAAACTCATTTTTGAGTAAGAACAGGAGATGGGGCTAAAAATAATTTTATGTATGTAAAAAGAAGCGCAACAGAGAGAAAGGGGGAGTCTTTCAAAGCAAAAACTTATTGCAAACAATCAATCACCCATAGTGTGACGGTCTTAGAAATTTTTTCAATCATCAATTACGTTAAAAAGACAATAATGGAAAAGGACCAATAACTAATTGAAATCAAAGCCCACATACGACAATTCTGCCCCGATCCAAGTCAAGATCCTTCTTTGTCGCAAGTGGGGAATTCAATCCCCCAATAAGGTTGCTTGTTACAAAGATTAAATCAGATATCAACACACTATTGAGTACGCTGTATATCTAGGCAGATGTAATTACCATAAAAAGACAGCCTTAACAAAAGTTATGTACTTCACAAATAAATTAGGGGAAATTACACATCAGTGAGATTTTTATAAAATATTTACAGATCAGTGAAAAAGTTTATGAATTTAATTATTAATTCTTATAAACTCATTGATTTGAGTTTTTCTCCCAAAGATACAGTGAGTTAAAAAAAATAAGAAATAGGGACCTCATACTAAAATGTTAGATCTGGATCTTATTGTTCCAATAATTTCTAATCCATCCAATCATAATCCTAAACTATGCAAAAGGCTTGAAAGTAGCTAAAAAACAAACATGATATAACCCGTTAAAGTTCTGATTATGACGCGTCAAAAAGATCAAACTTTTACATAACAAGACAACAATCCATAAAACAAATTCAAACAATCAAATCTTATAAACACACAAGCATATACACTACTACATTCATACACCTAATCAAACTAAATCACACACAGAGAGAGAGAGAGAGAGAGAGAGAGAGAGAGTGAATTCACTAAGAAAAATTCATTCCGTAAAGATATTTCCCAGTCATAAAACAATTCTTCCTTTGTTGCCATTTTGAATTTTTAAGCCCAAAAGTAAAACCTCCCTGGACTTGCAAGATTATTTTCTAGGGTTCTGTAAAAGGAGAGTGTGAATAGGAGGACTTAATAAGTTAGACTTCCTTATATGTTTAATATATAGATCTTAAGTAGGTCAATAAACAAAGATATTAGCTTGAGCAAAACCAGATATATATCTCAGAGAATTACACTATTACTCTAACACCAAATCCAAGGCTACACAAGATCTAAGAAAACGAATGTAGCAAAACCATGGAGTGAGACTGAGAAGCCTCCTGAAAACTAGCAAAATGAGGGGTATTGCCCAAAATTTGAGAAATAATCATCAAATGGAAGCCAATAAATTTTTTACTATAGCAATCATAGAATCAAATTTCAATTCAAACAATCAGAACACATGAGAATACATACACAATCAATGAGCAGCCATACATGCAAATACATTCACAATCAATGGATTAGGGCTTTGAAACTAATGAGAGAGAAAGGAAAAAGAGGGCGAAAGTAAATTTTATCAGTAAAATCAAACCCATTTACGGGATCAAACCCACAAAGCTCTAGAAATCAAACCAGATTAAGAAATCTATAGCGATCCCGGTTATCCCTTTACTGTTCTGTTGTATTCCAGACTCAGTTCCGTGAAGTTGGTAGTGGTATCTATCTTGTTGTCGTCCTTTAATTCCACTTCATTGAGTTTTAGGATGTTTATGGGCTTGTGTTGAACAGGTGGGTTAAGCCTTGGTCTTTATCCTTGTTGCCCAGGTTTTTGGTGTTACGCTCGAGCGGGTCATTATGCGCTCGAGCGGAGTTTGGTTTCTAGTCTAGCACTCGAGCGGGTGTTTTGGCGCTCGAGCGGAGATTGCACACTCCCAGTATTTCGTGTCTCTGCAAAACTTCTGCAGATATGATTTTTACGCTCGAGCGGGTTTGTTTACGCTCGAGCGGTGGCGCTCGAGTGGGTCGGTTGGCGCTCGAGTGGGTAGTACTTCTAGAGTATAAGTTCTGGGAGGGGGAAATCCACGCTCGAGCAGACTGGTTTTCGCGCTCGAGCAGAAGTGCTTTATTCTTGAGTCTTGGCGCTCGAGCAGGCCTTATTGCGCTCGAGCGTGTCCAGATTTTTGTTCTTGGCGCTCGAGCGTCGTGTTCTCCGCTCGAGCGGGTCATACGTATATGAGTTATCCGCTGGGTGATTTCAAATCACTTTTTGCTTTTCTTTCTCTCTCCTTCTTTTTCTAAAAACCATTTTTGAGAGCCTCACTCTCTAGATACTCCCTTCTCTCTAGGGTTTGATCTAGTGAGAGTGTCCTCTTTCTCTTCGGCCTTTGTAAAAGTTGTGTTGATCGTCGAGGGCGTCGTTTTGATCTAAAAATCTCGGTCTTTGGAGCACGTTGGTTTTGGGTCTCTTCTCCATCTGAGCTCTAACTTCAAGGTAGGGATAACCTACTCCTTACTATGAGCTTTGTCTTTAAATTTTAGTATTTTGAGATGTTGGGGAAGGTTTGGTAATTTTTTGAAAGTTTGGGGCCTTTGTGTAAATTTTACAAAAGTTGGGATTTTTATTTATATAAGACCTAAATGCATGTTTGGCATGGGAAAGTGGAATTAATGTTGAAACATTAATGAAAATGGAACCTAAGGGTTGTAATGTAAATTATGGAAAATGCCCTAATTACATTGGTTAATTAATTTGTATAATTAATTATGAGAAATGAGGAATTGATTTGGGAAGTTATGGGATAAAAGGGTGTAGTTGGATTACTTATCACTCACCTAGTTGGAATGTTGATTATATATCCATTGTTGCATTTATTTTCTGTATAGAAATAACTGCTTTGGGCTATCGGTGGAGGATAGTCTTGATTGTTGTAGACAATGCATGATGATTAGGCAAACTGAAACTAATCACTGGAATGTGTCATTGAGATTGACGATTGAAATAATACATTGAATTTATGTATTGTGTGATGATCTGTATAATTGTTGTTTATATGCATTGTGTTGTGTTGGAGGAGATAGGGGATGTACTCCGCGGTTTAGGGGAAGATAGGGGATGGACCTCTAAACCGGATATTGTTGGGAGGAGATAGGGGATGGACTCCGTAGATAGAGCTCATATGCTTATCTAGTAATGTGTTGACAGAGCTCATATGCTTGTCATTGGAAGTGTGATAGTGCTCATATGCATATCTGTGGAAGTGATGATATAGCTTGTATGCTTATCTATTGTTGTGTGATATAGCTAGTATGCTTATCTATTATGAAATGGGAAGTGTTTGATATGAGTTACTGTCTCATATGAGTTGTTTGGCCAGGTTCTGAGCCATGGTTGTAAATTGAGAATTGAAAGGAATTGGAAAATGGACTGTAATATGGACTTGTATGTCATGAAACCGTAAAGTGTAATAAGGGAAAGTATCTGTGTTGGCCATCTATCAACTGCTAATCTTTTAGTCATTGTTCATATTTGGTTTAGTATATTTCTACTGGGCAGTGGCTCACCCTATATGGAATATCATTTTCAGGTACAGGTAGCATGCCACCTCCAAGGACGTAGCTTGGGAGGCTAGAGGCGGACACACTTTTGTTGTCTTATATTTTTTTTGATGTATTACATGTAAATTCAAGCCAAGGGCTTAATGTGTAAATGAGTTAGCACTCTTTTGTTGTAACCAAGTGTTAACTTGGAAAGCTGTAAGCCTCTAGGGCATTCGCTTTTGTCGTTAACATGTAATACTTTTTGTAATGAAACTCTGATGAATGGAAGTATGTGGAACTTTGTAAATTAATGCATGTCTATATTGATGGGTTTTATGTTATTATTTTGAGGGCGTTACAAAATCAACACGAAATTATTTAGTATAAATCATATAAAACCCTATAGCAAGAGTTGATAGTTGGGGAAATAGAGGAAGGGAGAGAGAGAGAGAGAGAGAGAGAGAGAGAAGAGACCGAGAGCGAGATAGAGAGCGCAACCGAGACAGAGAGGGAGAGAGAGAACCTGTGATCTGCGGCGGTGGCGGTGGTGATTTGCGGCTGCGGCGGTGGCAATGTGCAATGTACGGTGAGCGACAGTGGTGAGGGACTGTGCTGAGATGAGGTGGGGTGAGGTTTGGTGGTGATGTGTGAGAGAAGAGGACTTTTGTGTTTGTTTAAACAGAGAATATAGAAGAGGGCGCGAATATTAAAAGTAATTTCCCTCTCAAATTTTAGACTTGTAGCGACTAAACTGGTTATTTGTTAAAACTTCTTGTAGCCAGAACTTAAGTAACAGTGAGTTTTTTAAATATTTTAGTATTAAGTGAATTTGTATTATTTTAGTATTCAGTGAATTTTTTAAATATTTTTTGTACAAATATTATACTTTTAAAGTGTATTTATGTTTGGTATATCGAAATTTTTTAAAAAACATTAGAATATAAAATTTAGTGAAAAACAAAAAAATACAGAAAATAAAAAAATTCAATTTTTTGAAAAGTGAATACTGAAAATTCAAACCAAACAAGCTAATCATATCCTTCGTAAAATTACATAAAATTGACAAGTAAGGTAGTTTTTCTTTTTAAAATTTTTTTACGAAACTAATTTTTAGTCTTAAAAAAATAAATTTGAATCAAGTTTTAGAAAATCAAACCAAACATGGCCACCCCTTCAACTTCGGAAAGAGTTTTGATTTTGTTAGCATCAGTTTTGCGCTCCACAACATTTAGAGCTCTTATGGCAACAAAATCTAACCTCACTTTTTTCTCTTTTTTTTTTTGTCTTCCCTCTTCGACTTTTGCCGACCTAATTTCAATTTGATCACAGAAATTTTTATTTTGGCAACTAAAGAAATATTAGTCAGTGAAACTCCAAACCTTTATCAGGCGCTACTAGTATAAATTAAGTATAAAATGAAGATTAAATAAGCAAAGTTCAGTAAGGTAGCTTGAAGAATATTTATCTGGCGCTACCAGTATAAATTAAGTATAAGATGAAACTATAAGATAAAATTTAAGTGTTACGAATTTCTGGCTTTCACAACCCAAAAACATAAAAACAATAAATTACATGTTCCTTGAATCATTTTATAGAAAGAGAGGGATATTTATACCTCAAATTGTTTTTAGGGAGAGTTGAAGATGCTTTAGAAAATGGGGATGGTGAAGGCCCTGGTGGATGAGACATTGTAGAACAAAATTACTTTAGTCAAAGAGAAAACAAAGACAGAGAGAGTCACAGAGTAAGAGAGACAGATATTAGAGGAAAAGAGGCAGAGAGAGGGACAGAGAGAAGGCAAAATAGAGAGGACATACTGGGGTAATGCTCCAATAGTGGATTGACGGTGGTGCTCAATGGCAATGATGCTCCTTACCCGACGACAATGGAAACAAAGCGACAGAGATTCAATATCAGAAGGAGGGCAATTGGCGTGAGAGAGAGAGAGTAATGGAATGATAGAGACAGAGGCATGAAAGAAGCGGAAGAGGGCAGACGCGAGAGAAAGAGAGAGAGAGTCACGGAGTGAGAGAGAGAGAGACGTGTTTAAGCCCTAACTCATTTTAGTGTGTTTGAAATCCCTCTAGAGTTCCTCACAAAATTAATTTAAAAATCCCTCCAAAATGATAATAAATAAAAAAGAAAATTATAATAATAAATAATAATGATAATAATAATAAAATTAAACATGAACTCAAATTGGGTAGTATGTGTTCCCACAAAAAAAAAAATTTGAGTTTTATTGCCGAGTAAATGTGTTTTAGCCACCAAAAGTGTATATTTGCCTACCAAATGAGGTAGGTCCTATTTGGTGTAGCTGTTAAAACAAATTATAGATTATAACTTAACAGATTATAAATTATGACTTTAATCAGAAACTGATAATCTGTTCGGTATAGCTGTTGGATTATAGATTTAAGTTGCTAAGTAGTGTTTCTTAAATAAGCTGTAAAATAACTTTTCATTTAACTTTTATTTTTTATTATTCATTATTCGTCTACATTTCTCATCAAAAATAATAATAATATTTTATAGTCCATTTGCGTCTTTTTCTATTTTTAAAAAAATAAAAAATAAAAAAATCTAGGAGTATAACTGTGAATTAATATGTCCACAGCAGAAGCTGATAATCAGAAACAACGGGTGAGCAATTTCTCAGAATCAGTTTTTTTGACATAAAATAAGTTGTTAGAATCAGAAGTTGTTTGAAATAAGATTAACCAAACAGTTTAAAATAAATTTTTAAAAGTCAGAAGCCATAATTTGGCTAAAAAAAGCTCCACCAAACACCCTCGTAGTCACCAAAGATTAAAAATAAAATTATACTAGATATTTGGCGACTAAATTTATTTTAGTCGGAAAAAATTGGTATATACCAACTAAAATTTTTTTAGTCGCTGAAAATAAATTTTTGGCGGCCAAACTTTTAGTTGCCAAAAATAAAAGTACATTTTTGTTTTCCATTCAGTGACTAACTTATTTTAGTTGCCAAAACTATCCATACAACGACTAAAATATTTTTTAGTCACTGAAATTAAATTTTTGCCACCCAAAATTTTGGTCGCGAAAGATAAAGAGTAAATTTTTATTTTTCTTTCAGCGACTAAATTATTTTAGTTGCCAAAACTATATATACAATGACCAAAGTATTTTTTAGTCGCGGAAATTAAATTTTTGCCGACCAAACTTTTGGTCGCCAAAGATAAAAAGTGAATTTTTATTTTTCTTTCAGCGACTAAAATATTTTTTAGTCACTGAAATTAAAATTTTGCCGACCAAAATTATAGCGATCCCGGGTTTACCCTTGTTGTGCAGTGATCCGGACATGTGTCCGTGGATGTTGGTAGTTGTTTATTATCTTATTTGCATCCTTTTTACTTCATATTTGAGTTATAGGATGTGTTGGGCAGGTTTGTTTCAGGTTGGTTGTATTTGGGAGCCTAGTGTTGCTGCCCAGATTTTTGGCCCTTCGCTCGAGCCAAGAGTTTGTCGCTCGAGCGAGAGTTGAGTTTGTGTCTGGTGGGTCGAGCCAGAGTGGCTTCGCTCAAGCGAGCGATGGCGTCTGGTTCTGGACCTGAGAGTTGCGTTTCTTGGCTCGAGCGAGCTTTTCTTGGCTCAAGCGGTCTGGTTTTTTCTTCGCTCGAGCAAGAGGTCTGTCGCTCGAGCGTGCTTGTGGTTGCAGACCTGAGGGTTCGAGTTGTTGGCTCGAGCGAGCATTCTTTCGCTCGAGCGCACTTTTGAGTTTTTGGCTCGAGCGAGAGTTTTCTGTGTCTGGACGCTCGAGCGACAAAGGCTTCGCTCGAGCGAGCGTATTTTATATCAGCGGACAGTAGCGTTTTAAACATCACTTTTTCACCTTTTCTTTTTGATCAAACCCTAGATCCGAGACCCTCTCTCTCTACACTTACATTCTCTCTAAGAATTGATCTCCCTGGAGTGTGAATCTAACCTAGGGCCTTTGTTAAAAAGATAGAGGGCGTTGAGAGCTTTGTTTTAATCTGAAAAAGTTTGGGTTTGGAGCACGTTGGTCTTCGAGTCTTCATCTCCTTTTTGGCTCAAACTTCGAGGTAGGGATATCCTACTCCTCTCTATGGATTTTGTCTTTAAATTTTGGTATTTTGAGATGTTGGGGTTAGTTTGGTAATTTTGTGAAAGTTTGGGGCTTTTGTGTAATTTTACAAAAGTTGGGGTTTTATTCATAATAAACCTAGATGCATGTTTGGCATAGAGAAATGGAATGAATGTTAAATCATTGATGAAAATGGGACCTAAGGGTTGAAATGTTAATTATGGGAATTGACCTAATTACATTGTTTAATGAATTGGGATAATTAATTGAGAAGAATGAGGAAATGAAATGTTGATTGAATATCCATTGTGCATTTATTTTCTGTTTAGAAATAACTGCTTTGGGCTATCGGTGGAGGATAGTCGTGATTGTTGTAGACAATGCATGATGATTAGGCAAACTGAAACTAATCAATGAAGTGTGTCATGGAACTTGACGGTTGATAGAATACATTAACTATATGTATTGAGTGATTGTATATAGAACCAATGTGTTTGTATACGTTATGTGTAGAGGAGGAGATGGGGGATGTACTCCGCGGTTTAGGGGAAGATAGGGGATGCACCTCTAAACCGGATAGTGTTGGGAGAAGATAGGGGATGAACTCCGTAGATACCGCTCATATGCTTGTCTAGAAAAGTGAAGATAGAGCTTATATGCTTATCTTTGTGATGTGTGGATATAGCTTATATGCTTATCTGTGGATATTGTTGTTATACATATCTATTGTAGAATGTGAATATAGCTTATTTGCTTATCTGAGAATGTGGATATTGTCGTTATACATATCTGTTGAGAATGTGGTTAGTGCTTATATGCCTATCCGTTGAAAAAGGGAAAATGAAAAGTAATTTGGACTCATAAGTCGTATGACATAAATGTGTGATTTATGTGATTGTATCAGTGTTGACCATCTATCAATTGCTAATATTTTAGTCATTGTTCATGGTTGGTTTAGTGTATTTCTACTGGGCTGTGGCTCACCCTTTACGGGAATATTATTTTCAGGTGCAGGAAGCATGCCACCTCCAAGGACATAGCTTGGGAGGCTAGAGGCGGACATAATGTTGTCGTTTTACTTTTTGATGTATTACATGTAAATACAAGCCAAGGGCTTAAAGTGTATGAGTTAGTACACCTTTTTGTGTAACCAAGTGTTAACTTGGAAAGCTGTAAGCCCGTAGGGCATTTTGCTTTTGTTGTTAACATGTAATACTTATGTAATAAGACTCTGAAGAAATGGAAGAATATGGTTATTTCATATGTTAATGAATCTCTTAATTGATGGGTTTAATGCTTTTATTTTGAGGGCGTTACAACTTGGTATCAGAGCGTACCGGGTTCGAATACTTTGGGTACGTGGGAAGTGATTAGGATCACAATGGGTTTGTCTCGCTTGATAGAGACCTAGATGTAGTATCACATGCTATGTGCTTACTTGATAACATGCTTATGTGACTATGTGGGTATGGGATTTAATTTCTAGGATGTTGATTGGATCCTTGGGTTTCTGGGAGTCCTGTTGGAAAAGCACTTGATCAATGTTGTTTCTAATCGGAACTCTAGTAACGCATCGGGACTATCATTATCCGGAAATGAAGTTCGTAAGTGCTTATGTGTTTATGTGCTTATGTGGAGTGAATTACAGTTGTCCATGCATTAGGACGTGAGTGTTTAGTTTCGGCACATTTGTGAATGTGCTAATGTTCTGTGTTACCTTTATTAGGATGTCAGGACGAGGAAGAGGTGCTAGGCGTGGTAGACCTGCGAGGCAGGAAGTACCGTTACAGGGTGAGATTCCGGCAGTGCAGGAGGGAGTTGGTCAGGCCAATGTGGTCGAGCCAGTGGGTCAGCAGGCTATGGGTGCCTTGGCCAGAGAGATAGCAGGAGTTTTGGGTATTCTTAGAGCTGGGAATCAGGCAGCTGAGGCAGGGCCTTCTTTCTTGAAGAGGGAGTTTTTTCGGTCTAATCCGGATGAATTTATCGGGGATCCAAAGGGGCCACTGAAGGCTGATGAGTGGCTAGAGCAAATGAGTAAGACGTTCGAGATGCTTGGCATCGAAGACGGAGCACTGAAAGTGACCTTGGCATCCTTCCAACTGAAGGGAGATGCGGGTCAATGGTGAAAGTACGAGAAGGCTCGTGTTGGTGGTACTTGGGAGGCATTTATAAATGCTTTTCAGGAGAGGTTTTTGTCTGCAGCAGCTAGGGAGAAGCTGAGGGATCAGTTTAGCCGGCTTAATCAGCAGGGCTTGTCAGTGGCCGAGTTTGAGGCTACCTTTACTAGTCTGTCCAGGTTTGCACCTGAACTGGTGGCGTCTGAGGAACGCCGTTGCTATGAGTTTGAGCGGAAGTTGAGGCAGGGCCTCAAGCTGAGAGTTGGTGGATCTTACATCTGGGAGTATAGACACCTAGTGGACGCTGCAGCTCATATGGAGCTCATGATGCAGGAGGAGGATGAGGGGCAGAGAGGCTCCAAGAGGAGCCAAGATGGCCAGGGTGATGGCGGGAGGCAGAGGGGTTCTAACCCTTAGCAGTCGCAGGGTGGTGTTGCTAGATCGACCTTCCCAGTGCCGAGTGCAGGCTCCGGGAGAGGTGGTCAGGGGGAATTCACCTGTTACAAGTGTGGCCAGCTCGGTCACAAGGTTTCTGTTTGCCCGCAGAAGGGTGGGGGTCAAAGAGCTGTTTCTTCTTCAGCTAGACCGCAGAGTCAGAGTTTGGGCAGGGGGCAGCCCTTGTCTTGTTATCAGTGTGGACAGCCTGGGCACCTGAAGAGGTTTTGCCCGCAGTTGAGTGCCACTTCGGGGGCGTCTGGTTCTAGGCAGACGCAGGGTTTTCAGCCAGCTCAGTCTGTGCAGGCCTCGAGGGCCAATCCGGGAGCTTCGTCATCCCAGTCCGTGCAGCAGTCTTTTGCTCCGAGAGGTGAGCAGGTAGACCAGGGGCCTACGGGGCGCGTGTATGCTATTACCGCGCAGGATTTAGTACCGGCTCCATCAGTAGTGAGAGGTACTTTTCTGTTTTGCAACTCGGTTGCTAATGTGTTGATAGACACGAGTGCATCTCATTCTTTTGTATCTGCTGCATTTGCATCTGTTTTGGAATTGGAGTTAGCACAGTTAGCATCTCCTATTTTTGTGGTATCGCCTTTGGGTGGTGAGTTGATTCTGAAACAGGGTGTTAGAGGATGTGATATAGAAGTCGCCGACTATAGGCTTCCTTTTCCGTTTGTTGTCATGCCTATGAGGGGTTTTGATGTTATATTGGGTATGGACTGGTTATCGTCATACCGGGCTGTTATCGATTGCTACCGCCAGAGGGTCACGTTATGTACCTTGAGCGGGGAGTGGTTCCATTTCTTGGGAGACCGGGTTGGTAGTGTTTTGCCACCGGGGTATGATTCGCGAGGGCGAAGTGAGCTTAGTGGTCTACTTGCTAGCTTTGAGGGTAGTGAGTGTGATGAGACACAGATTGTGTTGCCGAGGGTGGTTGGTGAGTATTCGGATGTCTTTCCCGAAGATCTTGTTAGTTTGCCACCTTACCGTGAGATAGAGATCTCTATTGATTTAGTGTTCGGCACGGCGCCGATTTCTATGGCACCTTATCGTTTTGCTCCAGCAGAGTTGGTTGAGTTGAAAGTTCAGCTCCAGGAATTGCTCGATAAGGGCTTTGTTCGCCCTAGTGTTTCGCCGTGGGGAGCGCCGGCCCTCTTTGTTAAAAAGAAAGATGGTGCCTTGAGATTGTGTATAGACTACCGGAAGTTGAATCGGGCTACGGTTAAGAATAAGTATCCTATGCCCCGTATAGATGATTTGTTTGACCAGTTGAAGGGTTCCCGTTGTTTCTCTAAGATAGACTTGAGATCGGGTTACCACCAGTTGAGGGTCAGGGAGGAGGACATTCCTAAGACGGCATTCCGTACGCGGTATAGCCATTACGAGTTTTTGGTGATGCCATTCGGGCTTACCAATGCACCGGCAGTCTTTATGGACTTGATGAACCGGATTTTCCGGGAGTTCTTAGACCGATTTGTGGTCATCTTCATGGACGACATCCTTATCTATTCACCTTCAGAGGAGGAGCACGAGGAACACTTGAGAGTGGTGCTTGAGTTGCTTAGAGCCCATAGGCTGTATGCCAAGTTTGGGAAGTGTGAGTTCTGGCTGAGGGAAGTCAAATTCTTAGGCCACGTGGTATTCGGGGAAGGGGTGTCTGTTGATACATCCAAGGTTGAGGCAGTGCAAGATTGGGCACAGCCTAAGAGTGTGTTTGAGATTCGCAGTTTTCTGGGATTAGCTGGGTATTACCGTCGGTATGTGAAAGATTTCTCCAGGTTAGCATCACCGTTGACTAGACTGACTCGGAAGGGAGTCAAGTTTGTGTGGAGTGAGACTTGTGAAAAGTCGTTCCAAGAGCTGAAAGTTAGATTGACCACCGCTCCGGTGTTAATTATTCCGGAGAGAGGGTTGGGTTATGCGGTTTATTGTGATGCCTCACGAGAGGGTTTGGGTTGTGTGTTGATGCAAGAAGGGAAAGTGGTAGCTTATGGCTCACGTCAGTTGAAAATACACGAGAAGAATTACTCCACACACGACCTAGAATTAGCGGCTGTGATCTTTGCCTTGAAAATCTGGAGGCACTACCTTTATGGTGAGAAGTTCGAGGTGTTCTCGGACCACAAGAGTTTGAAGTATCTGTTTACACAGAGAGACTTGAATTTGAGGCAGAGGAGGTGGATGGAGTTCATCGAGGATTATGATTTTGAGTTGCATTATCATCCGGGAAAGGCCAATGTTGTGGCCGATGCCCTTAGTAGGAAATCCATTAGTGATGTAGCTTGTATAGCCATCCGGGAATGGGAGATGTTGGGGGCACTTGGTGAGTTTGATTTGCTACTGGGCGAATCTGTTGAGGCTGCGGCCTTGTTTTCTGTTGTTGCGCAACCTACACTTGTGACTAGAGTGTTAGAGGCACAGAGAGGTGACCCAGAGGTAGAATCCCTCCGAGAGAAGATCTCCAGTGGGAAAGTTGAGAAGGGTTTGACGGTGTATCCCGACCTGAGTGTGAGATACCGAGACCGTTTGTTTGTACCGGAGTCTTGCCGAGAGGAAGTACTCCGAGAGTTTCATCATTCGCGCCTTGCAGTGCATCCGGGAGGTACTAAGATGTATCAGGATTTGGGTCGCCAGTTTTGGTGGCGGGGTATGAAGAGAGATGTGGCGGTTTTCGTATCGAAGTGCCTTACTTGCCAACAAGTGAAGGCCGAGCATCAAAGGCCAGCGGGTTTGTTGTAATCCTTGCCTATTGCCAAGTGGAAGTGGGAGCATGTCACTATGGACTTCGTTGTAGGTCTTCCGAGGACTCAACGGGGTAGTGATGCTATTTGGGTGGTTGTAGACCGGTTGACTAAGTCGGCGCATTTTATTCCTATGCGCGTGAGAGATTCGGTAGATCATCTTGCCGACTTGTATGCTCGCGACGTAGTGAGATTGCACGGGGTTCCAGTGACGATCATCTCAGATAGAGATCCTCGTTTTACTGCTAGGTTGTGGCAGAGTTTGCAGAGTGCCTTGGGTACTAAGTTGACCTTTAGTACGGCTTATCATCCTCAGATTGACGGGCAGTCCGAGCGTACTATCCAGATCCTCGAGGATATGCTTCGGGGTTGTGTCCTGGACTTTAGTGGGACGTGGGAGAGGCACTTGCCCTTGGTAGAGTTTGCCTACAACAACAATTTTCAGTCGAGTATCGGTATGGCACCGTTTGAGGCCTTGTATGGCCGACCGTGTTGGTCTCCAGTTTGTTGGGCCGAGGTGGATGATGCACCTTTGTTGGGTCCGGAGTTGGTTAGGGAGACGACGGAGAAAGTTGAGCTTATCCGTAGGAGGCTAGTTACAGCCCAGAGTCGACAAAAAAGTTATGCCGACCGTAGGAGGAGACCTTTGGCGTTTGAGGTAGGTGATCATGTCTTTCTGAAGATATCACCTAGGCGAGGTCTGATGAGGTTTGGGAAGAGTGGGAAGTTATCCCCTCGGTTTATTGGTCCTTTTGAGATCCGTGAGAGGATTGGTGAGGTTGCTTATCGGTTAGCCTTACCGCCGCAGTTGTCCGGAGTACATGACGTGTTTCATGTGAGTATGCTTCGGAAGTATGAGCCAGATCCATCACATGTGTTGGATTGGACCGATTTAGAGGTAGATGAGGATGCCTCGTATGAGGAGAGACCGGTTCGGGTCTTGGATAGGCGGGATCAGGTCCTGCGTGGCAAGACCATTCCTTTGGTGAAAGTCTTGTGGAAACATCACGGAGTGGAGGAGGCCACTTGGGAACGTGAGTTGGAAGTCCGAGAGAAATATCCGGACTTGTTTGTTGATATGTAATTTTGTGTTTAAATTTTGAACAATTGTTGAACTTAAGAGCTTTCATATATGTCTTAAGTTGTGAAACATTGAAAATGTTTTGGTTTATTGGAAGTATGTTTGGAACTTGCCTCATATGGAAGTTGAATGTGACACTATATGTGTTGAATGTATTGTTGAAATTGGAAAGATAATGCGTAATGTTATTGCATGTTGGAAGTACATATGTTGTTTACATATTGTGAAATGCCTCTTATTAAATGGAGGGGGTGACCGGTAATGGGTCGGAATGTTGAATGTTAAAGTGTAACGTTGTTTAAAATGAAGAAAAACTTGTTTTTGAAAAACTTGTGCTTAATTTCGGGGACGAAATTCTTTAAGGGGGGGAGGTTATAGCGATCCCGGGTTTACCCTTGTTGTACAGTGATCCGGACATGTGTCCGTGGATGTTGGTAGTTGTTTATTATCTTATTTGCATCCTTTTTACTTCATATTTGAGTTATAGGATGTGTTGGGCAGGTTTGTTTCAGGTTGGTTGTATTTGGGAGCCTAGTGTTGCTGCCCAGATTTTTGGCCCTTCGCTCGAGCCAAGAGTTTGTCGCTCGAGCGAGAGTTGAGTTTGTGTCTGGTGGGTCGAGCCAGAGTGGCTTCGCTCGAGCGAGCGATGGCGTCTGGTTCTGGACCTGAGAGTTGCGTTTCTTGGCTCGAGCGAGCTTTTCTTGGCTCGAGCGGTCTGGTTTGTTCTTCGCTCGAGCGAGAGGTCTGTCGCTCGAGCGTGCTTGTGGTTGCAGACCTGAGGGTTCGAGTTGTTGGCTCGAGCGAGCATTCTTTCGCTCGAGCGCACTTTTGAGTTTTTGGCTCGAGCAAGAGCTTCTTGGCTCGAGCGAGAGTTTTCTGTGTCTGGTCGCTCGAGCGACGAAGGCTTCGCTCGACCGAGCGTGTTTTATATCAGCGGACAGTAGCGTTTTAAACATCACTTTTTCACCTTTTCTTTTTGATCAAACCCTAGATCCGAGACCCTCTCTCTCTACACTTACATTCTCTCTAAGAATTGATCTCCCTAGAGTGTGAATCTAACCTAGGGCCTTTGTTAAAAAGATAGAGGGCGTTGAGAGCTTTGTTTTAATCTGAAAAAGTTTGGATTTGGAGCACGTTGGTCTTCGAGTCTTCATCTCCTTTTTGGCTCAAACTTCGAGGTAGGGATATCCTACTCCTATTTATGGATTTTGTCTTTAAATTTTGGTATTTTGAGATGTTGGGGTTAGTTTGGTAATTTTGTGAAAGTTTGGGGCTTTTGTGTAATTTTACAAAAGTTGGGTTTTATTCATAATAAACCTAGATGCATGTTTGGCATAGAGAAATGGAATGAATGTTAAATCATTGATGAAAATGGGACCTAAGGGTTGAAATGTTAATTATGGGAATTGACCTAATTACATTGTTTAATTAATTGGGATAATTAATTGAGAAGAATGAGGAAATGAAATGTTGATTGAATATCCATTGTGCATTTATTTTCTGTTTAGAAATAACTGCTTTGGGCTATCGGTGGAGGATAGTCGTGATTGTTGTAGACAATGCATGATGATTAGGCAAACTGAAACTAATCAATGAAGTGTGTCATGGAACTTGACGGTTGATAGAATACATTAACTATATGTATTGAGTGATTGTATATAGAACCAATGTGTTTGTATACGTTATGTGTAGAGGAGGAGATGGGGGATGTACTCCGCGGTTTAGGGGAAGATAGGGGATGCACCTCTAAACCGGATAGTGTTGGGAGAAGATAGGGGATGAACTCCGTAGATACAGCTCATATGCTTGTCTAGAGAAGTGAAGATAGAGCTTATATGCTTATCTTTGTGATGTGTGGATATAGCTTATATGCTTATCTGTGGATATTGTTGTTATACATATCTGTTGTATAATGTGGATATAGCTTATTTGCTTATCTGAGAATGTGGATATTGTCGTTATACATATCTGTTGAGAATGTGGTTAGTGCTTATATGCCTATCCGTTGAAAAAGGGAAAATGAAAAGTAATTTGGACTCATAAGTCGTATGACATAAATGTGTGATTTATGTGATTGTATCAGTGTTGACCATCTATCAATTGCTAATATTTTAGTCATTGTTCATGGTTGGTTTAGTGTATTTCTACTGGGCTGTGGCTCACCCTTAACGGGAATATCATTTTCAGGTGCAGGAAGCATGCCACCTCCAAGGACATAGCTTGGGAGGCTAGAGGCGGACATAATGTAGTCGTTTTACTTTTTGATGTATTACATGTAAATACAAGCCAAGGGCTTAAAGTGTATGAGTTAGTACTTCTTTTTGTGTAACCAAGTGTTAACTTGGAAAGCTGTAAGCCCGTAGGGCATTTTGCTTTTGTTGTTAACATGTAATACTTATGTAATAAGACTCTGAAGAAATGGAAGAATATGGTTATTTCATATGTTAATGAATCTCTTAATTGATGGGTTTAATGCTTTTATTTTGAGGGCGTTACAAAAATGTTGGTCCCCAAAGATAAAAAGTGAATTTATATTTTTATTTCAGCAACTAAATTATTTTAGCTGCCAAAACTATATATACAGCGACCAAAGTATTTTTTAGCCGCTGAAATTAAGTTTTTGCCGACCAAACTTCTGGTCGCCAAAGATAAAAAGTGAATTTTTATGTTTCTTTTAGCGACTAAATTATTTTAGTTGCCAAAACTATATATACGGCGACCAAAGTATTTTTTAGTCGAGAAAATTAAATTTTTGCTGACCAAACTTTTGGTCGCGAAAGATAAAAAGTGAATTTTTATGTTTCTTTCAGCGACTAAATTACTTTAGTTGCCAAAACTATATATACGGCGACCAAAGTATTTTTTAGTCGTGGAAATTAAATTTTTGCCGACTAAACTTTTGGTCGCGAAAGATAAAAAGTGAATTTTTATGTTTATTTTAGCGACTAAATTATTTTAGTTGCCAAAACTATATATACGGCGACCAAAGTATTTTTTAGTTGCGGAAATTAAATTTTTGCCGACCAAACTTCTGGTCGCTAAAGATAAAAAGTGAATTTTTATGTTTCTTTCAGCAACTAAATTATTTTAGTTGCCAAAACTATATATACGGCAACCAAAGTATTTTTTAGTCGCGGAAATTAAATTTTTGCCGACCAAACTTTTGGTCGCCAAAGATAAAAAGTGAATTTTTATGTTTCTTTCAGTGACTAAATTATTTTAGTTGCCAAAACTATATATACAGCGACCAAAGTATTTTTTAGTCGCGGAAATTAAATTTTTCCCGACCAAACTTTTGGTCATGAAAGATAAAAGGTGAATTTTTATTTTTCTTTTAGCGACTAAATTATTTTAGTTGCCAAAACTATATATACAGCGACCAAACTATTTTTTAGTCACGAAAATTAAATTTTTTCCGACCAAACTTTTGGTCGCCAAAGATAAAAAGTGAATTTTTATTTTTCTTTCAGCGACTAAATTATTTTAGTTGCCAAAACTATATATACAGCGACCAAAATATTTTTAATCGCGGAAATTAAATTTTTCCCGACCAAAATTTTGGTTGCCGAAGATAAAAAATGAATTTTTATTTTTTTTTCAGCGACTAAATTATTTTAGTTGCCAAAACTATCTATACTGCGACTAAATATTTTTTAGTCGTTTAAATTCAATTTTTGCCGACCAAACTTTTGCTCGCGTATGATAAAAAGTAAATTTTTTATGTTTCTTTTAGCGACTAAATTATTTTAGTTGTCAAAACTATATATACAGCGACAAAACTATTTTTTAGTCGCGGAAATTAAATTTTTCCCGACCAAACTTTTGGTCGCCAAAGATAAAAAGTGATTTTTTTTTTCTTTCAGCGACTAAATTATTTTAGTTGCCAAAACTATATATACAGCAACCAAAGTATTTTTTAGTCTCAGAAATTAAATTTTTCCCGACCAAAATTTTGGTCGCTAAAGAGAAAAAGTGAATTTTTATTTTTCTTTCAGCGACTAAATTATTTTTGTTGCCAAAACTATATATACAGTGACAAAAATATTTTTTTAGTCGCCAATTGTAGCAAATTTAGCGACTAAATTTTTTTTAGTCGCCAATTGTGAAATTTTTAGTGACTAAATTTTTTTTTAGTCGCCAAAAATTAATATACCCCGACTAAAAAAATTTAGTAGCTAAATATTGTACTTTGACCGACTAACATAATTTTTAGTCGCCAATTCCACAACTTTTGGCAATCAAAATATTTTTAGTCGGCAAAAGTGGTCGCCAAAACTGTATTTTCTTGTAGTGTTTGTAACGCCCTCAAAATAATAACGTTAAACCCATTAAATAAGACATGCATTGATATACAAAAGTTCCACATTCTTTCATTCATGAGAGTTTCATTACATAAGTATTACATGTTAACAACAAAAGTAAAATGCCCTACGGGCTTACAGCTTTCCAAGTTAACACTTGGTTACAACAAAAAGAGTACTAACTCATACACATTAAGCCCTTGGCTTGAATTTACATGTAATACATCAAAAGTAATACGACAAAAGTATGTCCGCCTCTAGCCTCCCAAGCTATGTCCTTGGTGGTGGCATGCTTCCTGTACCTGAAAATGATATTCCCATATAGGGTGAGCCACAGCCCAGTAGAAATATACTAAACAAGCCATGAACAATGACTAAAAGATTAGCAATTGATAGATGGCCAACACTGATACAATCACATAAATCACATATTTATGTCATACGACTTATGAGTCCAAATTACTTTTTATTTTCCCTTTTTCAACAGATAGGCATATAAGCACTACCCACATTCTCAACAGATATGTATAACAACAATATCCACATTCTCAGATAAGCATATAAGCTATATCCACATTCTACAACAGATATGTATAACCACAATATCCCACATTCACAGATAAGCATATAAGCTGTATCCACACTTCACAAAGATAAGCATATAAGCTCTATCTTCACTTTTCTAGACAAGCATATGAGCTGTGTCTACGCAGTTCATCCCCTGTCTTCTCCCAACACTATCCAGTTTAGAGGTACATCCCCTATCTTCCCCTAAACCGCGGAGTACATCCCCCATCTCCTCCTCTACACTTAACGTATACAAACACATTGGTTCTATATACAATCACACAATACATACAATTAATGTATTCTATCAATCGTCAAATTCCATGACACATTCCACTGATTAGTTTCCGTTTGCCTAATCATCATGCATTGTCTACAACAATCACGACTATCCTCCACCGATAGCCCAAAGCAGTTATTTCTAAACAGAAAATAAATGCACAATGGATATTCAATCAAAATTTCATTTCCTCATTTCTCACAATTAATTATCCCAATTAATCAAACAATGTAATTAGGTCATTATCCATAATTACCATTTCAACCCTTAGGTCCCATTTTCATCAATGATTCAACATTTATTCCATTTCTCTATGCCAAACATGCATCTAGGTTTATTATGAATAAAACCCCAACTTTTGTAAAATTACACAAAAGCCCCCAAACATTCACAAAATTACCAAACCAACCCCAACATCTCAAAATACTAAAATTTAAAGACAAAATCCATAAAGAGGAGTAGGATATCCCTACCTCGAAGTTTGAGCCAAAAAGGAGATGAAGACTCGAAGATCAACGTGCTCCAAATCCCAACTTTTTCAGATTAAATCGAAGCTCTCAACGCCCTCTATCTTTTTAACAAAGAGTCTAGGGTAGATTCACACTCTAGGGAGATCAATTCTTAGAGAGAATATAAGTGTAGAGAGAGAGAGAGTCTCGGATCTAGGGTTTGATAAAGAAAAAAAAATGAAAAGGTGATGTTCAAAAACGCTACTGTCTGCTGATATAAAACACGCTCACTCGAGCGAAGACTTGGTCGCTCGAGCGACTAGACACAGAAAGCTCTCGCTCGAGCCAAAAAGCTCTCGCTCGAGCCAAAAACTCAGAAGTGCGCTCGAGCGAAAGAATGCTCGCTCGAGCCAACAACTCAAACCTTCAGGTCTGCAACCAGAAGCACGCTCGAGCGACCAACTCCTCGCTCGAGCGAAGAACAAACCAGACCGCTCGAGCCAAGAAAAGCTCGCTCGAGCCAAGAAATACAACTCTCAGGTCCAAAACCAGGTGCAAGCGCTCGCTCGAGCGAAGCCACTCTGGCTCGACCCACCAGACACGAACTCAGCTCTCGCTCGAGCGACCAACTCCTCGCTCGAGCGAAGGTCCAAAAATCTGGGCAGCAACACTAGGCTCCCAAACACAACCAACCTGTAACAAACCTGCCCAACACATCCTATAACTCAATATACAAAGTAAAAAGGATGTAAACAAGATAATAAACAACTACCAACAACCACGGACACATGTCCGGATCACTGTACAACAAGGGTAAACCCGGGATCGCTATAACCTCCCCCCCTTAAAGAATTTCGTCCCCGAAATTAAGCACAAGTTTTCAAAAACAAGTTTTTCTCCATTTTAAACAATGTTTCATTTTAACATTCAACAATTCGACCCATTACCGGTCATCCCATCCCTTCAACAAGAGGCATTTCACAATATGTAAACAACATATGTACTTTCAGCATGCATTAACATTACGCATTATCTTTCCAATTTCAACAATACATTCAACACATATAGTGTTATATTCAACTTCCATATGAGGCAAGTTCCAAAACATACTTCCAATAAACCAAACATTTTCAATGTTTCCCAACTTAAGACATATATAAAAGCTCTTAAGTTCAACAATAGTGCAAAATTTAAATACCAAATTACATATTAACAAACAAGTCCGGATATTTCTCGCGGACTTCCAACTCACGTTCCCAAGTGGCTTCCTCCACTCCGTGATGTTTCCACAAGACTTTCACCAAAGGAATGGTCTTGCCACGCAGGACCTGATCCCGCCTATCCAAGACCCGAACCGGTCTCTCCTCATACGAGGCATCCTCATCTACCTCTAAATCGGTCGAATCCAACACATGTGATGGATCTGGCTCATACTTCCGAAGCATACTCACATGAAACACGTCATGTACTCCGGACAACTGCGGCGGTAAGGCTAACCGATAAGCAACCTCGCCAATCCTCTTAAGGATCTCAAAAGGACCAATAAACCGAGGGGATAACTTCCCACTCTTCCCAAATCTCATCAAGCCTCGCCTAGGTGATATCTTCAGGAAGACATGATCACCTACCTCAAACGCTAAAGGCCTCCTCCTACGGTCGGCATAACTCTTTTGTCGACTCTGGGCTGTAACAAGCCTCCTACGGATAAGCTCAACTTTCTCCGTCGTCTCCCTAACCAACTCCGGACCCAACAAAGGTGCATCACCCACCTCGGCCCAACAAACTGGAGACCTACACGGTCGGCCATACAAGGCCTCAAACGGTGCCATACCGATGCTAGACTAAAAACTGTTGTTGTAGGCAAATTCTACCAAGGGTAAGTGCCTCTCCCACGTCCCACTGAAGTCCAGGACACAACCCCGAAACATATCCTCGAGGATCTGAATAGTACGCTCGGACTGCCCGTCCGTCTGAGGATGATAGGCCGTACTAAAGGTCAACTTAGTGCCCAAGGCACTCTGCAAACTCTGCCACAACCTAGCAGTAAAACGAGGATCTCTATCTGAGATGATCGTCACTGGGACCCCGTGCAATCTCACTACGTCCTGAATATACAAGTCGGCAAGATGATCTACCGAATCTCTCACGCGCATAGGAATAAAGTGCGCCGACTTAGTCAACCGGTCTACAACCACCCAAATAGCATCACTACCCCGCTGAGTCCTCGGAAGACCTACAACGAAGTCCATAGTGACATGTTCCCACTTCCATTCAGCAATAGGCAAGGGTTGCAACAAACCCGCTGGCCTCTGATGCTCGGCCTTCACTTGCTGGCAAGTAAGGCACTTCGATACGAAAACAGCCACATCTCGCTTTATACCTCGCCACCAAAACTGGCGACCCAAATCCTGATACATCTTAGTACCTCCTGGATGCACTGCAAGGCGCGAATGGTGAAACTCTCGGAGTACTTCCTCTCAGCAAGACTCTGGCACAAACAAACGGTCTCGGTATCTCACACTCTGGTCGGGATACACCGTCAAACCCTTCTCAACTTTCCCATTGGAGATCTTCTCTCGGAGGGATTCTACCTCAAGGTCACCTCTCTGTGCCTCTAACACTCTAGTCACAAGTGTAGGCTGCGCAACAACAGAAAACAAGGCCGCTGCCTCAACAGATTCGCCCAGCAGCAAATCGAACTCACCAAGTGCACCCAACATCTCCCATTCCTGGATGGCTATACTAGCTACATCACTAATGGATTTCCTACTAAGGGCATCGGCCACAACATTGGCCTTTCCCGGATGATAATGCAACTCAAAATCATAATCCTCGATGAACTCCATCCACCTCCTCTGCCTCAAATTCAAGTCTTTCTGTGTAAACAGATACTTCAAACTCTTGTGGTCCGAGAACACCTCGAACCTCTCACCATAAAGGTAGTGCCTCCAGATTTTCAAGGCAAAGATCACAGCCGCTAACTCTAGGTCGTGTGTGGGGTAATTCTTCTCGTGTATTTTCAACTGACGTGAGCCATAAGCTACCACTTTCCCCCCTTGCATCAACACACAACTCAAACCCTCTCGTGAGGCATCACAGGAAACCGCATAACCCAACCCTCTCTCCGGAATAATCAACACCGGAGCGGTGGTCAATCTAACTTTCAGCTCTTGGAACGACTTTTCACAAGTCTCACTCCACACAAACTTGACCCCCTTCCATGTCAGTCTAGTCAACGGTGACGCTAACCTGGAGAAATCTTGCACAAACCGACGGTAATACCCAGCTAATCCCAGAAAACTACGGATCTCAAACACACTCTTAGGCTGTGCCCAATCTTGCACTGCCTCTACCTTGGATGTATCAACAGACACCCCTTCCCCGGATACCACGTGGCCTAAGAATTTCACCTCTCCTAGCCAGAACTCACACTTCCCAAACTTGGCATACAGCCTATGGGCTCTAAGTAACTCAAGCACCACTCTCAAGTGTTTCTCGTGCTCCTCCTCTGAAGGCGAATAGATAAGAATGTCGTCCACAAAAACGACTACAAACTGATCCAAGAATTCCTGGAAGATCCGGTTCATCAAGTCCATAAAGACTGCCGGTGCATTGGTAAGGCCGAATGGCATCACCAGAAACTCATAATGGCCATACCGCGTACGGAATGCCGTCTTCGGAATATCCTCCTCCCTGACCCTCAACTGGTGGTAACCCGATCTCAAGTCTATCTTAGAGAAACAACGGGAACCCTTCAACTGGTCAAACAGGTGATCTATACGGGGCATAGGGTACTTATTCTTAACCGTAGCCCGATTCAACTTCCGGTAATCAATACACAATCTCAAGGCACCATCTTTCTTTTTAACAAAGAGGGCCGGTGCTCCCCACGGCGAAACACTAGGGCGAACAAAGCCCTTATCGAGCAATTCTTGGAGCCGAACTTTCAACTCAACCAACTCTGCTGGAGCAAAACGGTAAGGTGCCATGGAAATCGGCGTCGTGCCAGGCACTAGATCAATAGAGAACTCTATCTCTCGGTGAGGTGGCAAACTAACAAGATCTTCGGGAAAGACATCTGAATACTCACAAACCACCCTCGGCAACACAATCTGAAACGCATCACACTCACTACTCTCAAAGCTAGCAAGTAAACCACGAAGCTCACTTCGCCCTCGCGAATCATACCCCGGTGGCAAAACACTACCAACCCGGTCTCCCAAGAAATGGAACCACTCCTCGCTCAAGGTACATAACGTAACCCTCTGGCGGTAGCAATCGATAACAGCCCGGTATGGCGATAGCCAGTCCATACCCAAAATAACATCAAAACCCTTCATGGGCATGACAACAAACGGAAAAGGAAGCCTATAGTCGGTGACCTCTATATCACATCCTCTAACACCCTGTTTCAAGATTAACTCACCACCCAAAGGCGATACCACACAAATAGGAGATGCTAACTGTGCCAACTCTAATTCCAAAACCGATGCAAATGCAGCAGATAAAAAAGAATGAGATGCACCCGTGTCTATCAACACACTAGCAACCGAGTTGCAAAACAGAAAAGTACCTTTCACTACCGATGGAGCTGGTACTAAATCCTGCGCGGTAACAGCATACACGCGCCCCGTAGGCCCCTGGCCTACCTGCTCACCTCTCGGAGCAAAAGATTGCTGCACAGACTGGGATGACGAAGCTCCCGGATTGGCCCTCGAGGCCTACACAGACTGAGCTGGCTGAAAACCCTGCGTCTGCCTGGAACCAGACGCTCCCGAAGTGGCACTCAACTGTGGGCAAAACCTCTTCAGGTGCCCAGGTTGTCCACACTGATAACAAGACAAGGGCTGCCCCCTGCCCAAACTCTGACTCTGCGGTCTAGCTGAAGAAGAAGCAGCTCTCTGACCCCCACCCTTCTGCGGGCAAACAGAAGCCTTGTGACCCAGCTGGCCACACTTGTAACAGGTGAAATCCCCCTGATTGCCTCTCCCCGAGCCTGCACTCGGCACTGGAAAGGTCGATCTAGAAACTGCTCCCTGAGACTGCTGAGGGTTATAACCCCTCTGCCTCCTGCCATCACCCTGACCATCTTGGCTCCTCTTGGAGCCCTTCTGTTCTTCCTCCTCTTCCTGCATCATAATCTCTATATGAGCAGCAGCATCTACAAGGTGTCTATACTCTCGGATATAAGACCCACCAATTCTCAACTTGAGGCCCCGCCTCAATTTCGGCTCAAACTCATAGCAACGGCGTTCCTCAGACGCCACCAGTTCAGGTGCAAACCTGGACAGACTGGTAAAAGTAGCCTCAAACTCGGCCACTGACAAGCCCTGCTGTTTAAGCCGGCTAAACTGATCCCTCAGCTTCTCCCTAGCTGCTGCAGACAAAAACCTCTCCTGAAAAGCATTTATAAACGCCTCCCAAGTACCACCAACACGAGCCTTCTCGTACTTCCACCATTGACCCGCATCTCCCTTCAGTTGGAAGGATGCCAAGGTCACTTTCAGTGCTCCGTCCTCGATGCCAAGCATCTCGAACGTCTTACTCATTTGCTCTAGCCACTCATCAGCCTTTAGTGGCTCCTTCGGATCCCCAATAAACTCATCCGGATTAGACCGGAAAAACTCCCTCTTCAAGAAAGAAGGCCCTGCCTCAGCTGCCTGATTCCCAGCTCTAAGAATACCTAAAGCTCCTGCTATCTCTCTGGCCAAAGCACCCATGGCCTGCTGACCCACTGGCTCGGCCACGTTGGCCTGACCAACACCCTCCTGCACTGCCGGAATCTCACCCTGTAACGGTACTTCCTGCCTCGCAGGTCTACCACGCCTAGCACCTCTTCCTCGTCCTGACATCCTAATAAAGGTAACACAGAACATTAGCACATTCACAAATGTGCCAAAACTAAACACTCACGTCCTAACACATGGACAACAGTAATTCACTCCACGTAAGCACATAAACACATAAGCACTTACGAATTTCATTTCTGGATAATGATAGTCCCGAGGCGTTACTAGAGCTCCGGTTAGAAATAGCATTGATCAAGTGCTTTTCCAACAAGACTTCCAGAAACCCAAGGATCCAATCAACATCCTAGAAATTAAATGCCATACCCACATAGTCACATAAACATGTTATCAATTAAGCACATAGCCTATGATACTACATCAAAGTCTCTATCAAGCGAGACAAACCCATTGTGATACTAATCACTTCCCACGTACCCAAAGTATTCGAACCCGGTACACTCTGATACCAAGTTGTAACGCCCTCAAAATAATAACGTTAAACCCATTAAAGAAGACATGCTTTGATATACAAAAGTTCCACATTCTTTCATTCATGAGAGTTTCATTACATAAGTATTACATGTTAATAACAAAAGCGAAATGCCCTACGGGCTTACAGCTTTCCAAGTTAACACTTGGTTACAACAAAAAGAGTACTAACTCATACACATTAAGCCCTTGGCTTGAATTTACATGTAATACATCAAAAGTAATACGACAAAAGTATGTCCGCCTCTAGCCTCCCAAGCTATGTCCTTGGAGGTGGCATGCTTCCTGTACCTGAAAATGATATTCCCATATAGGGTGAGCCACAGCCCAGTAGAAATATACTAAACCAGCCATGAACAATGACTAAAAGATTAGCAATTGATAGATGGCCAACACTGATACAATCACATAAATCACATATTTATGTCATACGACTTATGAGTCCAAATTACTTTTTATTTTCCCTTTTTCAACAGATAGGCATATAAGCACTACCTACATTCTCAACAGATATGTATAACAACAATATCCACATTCTCAGATAAACATATAAGCTATATCCACATTCTACAACAGATATGTATAACCACAATAGCCCACATTCACAGATAAGCATATAAACTGTATCCACGCTTCACAAAGATAAGCATATAAGCTCTATCTTCACTTTTCTAGACAAGCATATGAGCTGTATCTACGCAGTTCATCCCCTGTCTTCTCCCAACACTATCCGGTTTAGAGGTACATCCCCTATCTTCTCCTCTACACTTAACGTATACAAACACATTGGTTCTATATACAATCACACAATACATACAATTAATGTATTCTATCAACCGTCAAATTCCATGACACATTCCATTGATTAGTTTCCGTTTGCCTAATCATCATGCATTGTCTACAACAATCACGACTATCCTCCACCGATAGCCCAAAGCAGTTATTTCTAAACAGAAAATAAATGCACAATGGATATTCAATCAACATTTCATTTCCTCATTTCTCACAATTAATTATCCCAATTAATCAAACAATGTAATTAGGTCATTATCCATAATTACCATTTCAACCCTTAGGTCCCATTTTCATCAATGATTCAACATTTATTCCATTTCTCTATGCCAAACATGCATCTAGGTTTATTATGAATAAAACCCCAACTTTTGTAAAATTACACAAAAGCCCCCAAACTTTCACAAAATTACGAAACCAACCCCAACATCTCAAAATACTAAAATTTAAAGACAAAATCCATAGAGAGGACTAGGATATCCCTACCTCGAAGTTTGAGCCAAAAAGGAGATGAAGACTCGAAGATCAACATGCTTCAAATCCCAACTTTTTCAGATTAAATCGAAGCTCTCAACGCCCTCTATCTTTTTAACAAAGACTCTAGGCTAGATTCACACTCTAGGGAGATCAATTCTTAGAGAGAATATAAGTGTAGAGAGAGAGAGTCTCAGATCTAGGGTTTGATAAAAAAAAAGTGAAAAAAGTGATGTTCAAAAACGCTACTGTCCGCCGATATAAAACACGCTCGCTCGAGCGACCAGACAGAGAAAACTCTCGCTCGAGCCAAAAACTCAGAAGTGCGCTCGAGCAAAAGAATGCTCGCTCGAGCCAACAACTCAAACCTTCAGGTCTGCAACCAGAAGCACGCTCGAGCAACCAACTCCTCGCTCGAGCGAAGAACAAACCAGACCGCTCGAGCCAAGAAAAGCTCGCTCGAGGCAAGAAATACAACTCTCAGGTCCAGAACCAGGTGCAAGCGCTCGCTCGAGCGAAGCCACTCTGGCTCGACCCACCAGACACGAACTCAACTCTCGCTCGAGCGACTAACTCCTCGCTCGAGCGAAGGTCCAAAAATCTGGGCAGCAACACTAGGCTCCCAAACACAACCAACCTGTAACAAACCTGCCCAACACATCCTATAACTCAATATATAAAGTAAAAAGGATGTAAACAAGATAATAAACAACTACCAACATCCACAGACACATGTCCGGATCACTGTACAACAAGGGTAAACCCGGGATCGCTATAGTGTTTGACTGCACAGCAGGTTTCGACCCTTCCCTAGGCTGGTGTTGACACCAAAATGCAGTGAGCAATTTCAGAACAAGGGTCGACCCTTCCCATATTGGTGTTGACCCTTGCGGCCAACTTAAAGAGAAGGTGTCGACACCACCATGACTGGTGTCTACCCTAGAACATGATTTTCAAGTTTCCAAACAACTTTTCAACGCGAACAAGCGAACGAGCAATCTCAACAAGTTTAAATCAATTGATACACCTCCAAAACTAAGGTACAACAACACCAAAAATTTCCAAAATAAAATAAAGGGTTCAAATACATGTACCAAAAGCTTTAAAGGACACAAGTGTTATATAAAATCGACGGGAAAAAAATATTTTAGTTTTTAAACTCAATATAGGTATACTTAAAATGTCTAAAATACCTCATGTAGTTGAATTTAATGATTAAAATACTATTTTTTAATTAGTTTCACTGAACAAAAATAGACAAATAATTTAGATTGAAAATAAATTAAAAGTATAGGATTTAAATTATCGAAATAAAAAAAAAGTCAAGATTTATTTTATTATAAGAGTGAAGCCTCGGATTTTTATTTTTTATTTTTTTTATAATTATTACCCCATAAATTTTTTTCCTTGTTTTTTCAAGAACAAAGGTTGTTTCCTAGAAATTGATTTTTCAAAGCTATCATTTTTTTTAAAATATTTAAATGCTATGAAATTCATATTTCATTATTTTTAGTATGACCAACTAATGCATTATTTTTATTAACAAAATAAACAAATATTATAAGTGATTAATTCATTTTTTCGTTCTTTGCATGGGCTAAGTAATCATTTTCTAGTGCTTCTTTTAAAATCTCAAGTTCAAAACTTCTTAAGTGTAAATAATTTTTTTGGGTCAACTATACGGGCTTTATCTCGACTTTAATTGGAACCCCTGCTAGTGGTCTCCTAAATTAGTTGGTCCAATGAACCGAATATAGAGCTTTTTTTTTAAAAAAGAAAAAAAATCATTTTGCAATAGTTTTGACCTAGGTTCTAAAATGAAATAACATTAAATTTGAGGTGGGTAAAAAAAGAAATCCTCGGGAGATTTTTCAGCAATATAGGCAGTTTTTTCCAAAGTAGATAATTTCAACTATAAAAGTAAAGTAAATGAAGATGAAACTCTTGTATCTCTATAAAAAAAAGAAAAAAAAAAGAAAAAAGTAAGTAGAGTGATGCTATTCCTCTCTGTTTTGGTCATTGTGTTTAAGTTTGTCCTTTTGGGCAAAGTAGAAAAACGCTTGAACTTTTGATCCAACAAAATTAAGACTTTGATTTATGGAGCGAGTGTCCAATTAAATATAGATTAAGAAATAAGAGTGAGGATAAGTTAAAAAAAATCTGATGTCAATGGCAGTGAGGGGTGGAGCAGTGCATGTACAGAGTTGTTAAAAAAAAAGAAGGACAATTACCTGCTTCATTTTCTGGCGAATGTTGTGAGGCAATTTTACTAAGATTTTAGATGGTTTTTCTGGGTTTTGATTATGATGATTTGAAACTACCATTTCTTAAGCGAAATTGGGAGGCAATTTTGTGGGTTTTCGTGATTTCTCTAAGATTTTCGATGGTTTTCCTGGTTTTGATTTTGTTGTTGATTGGTTCCGATTGGGAGACATGCGAAGATCGTGATGAAGAGGAAGAGATGTTAAGGAAGGTTTGAAGAGAGTGGGCCGAGATCGAGGAGGAGTTTGAAGGAGGCGAGCCAGGTGATGAAGAATGCGGTAATGGAGCTGGTGAAGACAGAAGAGAGTGAAGAGAGAGCATACTGGGAGGAGAGAGAAATAGAGAGAGGGACTGTGATTGAGGGGTTGTTTGGGAAGTGCTAGATTAGTATACTTTTTGACTTTTTATGAAAAAATGTGAAATATGTGTTGGGTTGGGTTTGAAGTAGTGTGGTAGAGAGGTAATGTAACTTAAATAAGATGATTGTGACCTAAATAGAATAATATGCTAAAATAGCATGTGTTATTTTAGAACATACCAAACAGCTACTGAGTAATTTTGAGGGGATTGTAGTTAGGGTTGTGCGTGGTGTGGTTTGGGCTATTTGAGAGTAAATTAGAAATTGAATGGTAGATTGACAGATTGACAAATCACGATTTAAGTGATTTTGGGTGGATTTTTAACCAATTATTAAACATTTACATAATATATAACACTAATTTGCATAATATTTTTTTATATTTTCCAATTTTACATAATATGTTTCATATATATAAGTACTAATTTGTAACAAATTTGACATCTTAAGTCTCTCTCATACTCATTTTTACTTTGATATTTCATTGGAAATTAAAAAATATATATGTACTAACTATAGTGGAGCGAAGCAATTTAGAAGGTGGATCATAAATTTTAAAATTTAATTCGCGATTAGCGAATAAAGTGGTGCGGATTGATACGGATCGGTGCAATTTTAGCGTATTGAGCGATATTTTGCACAATCGTGGTTGTAGTAGATATTATACATTGGCATGCATGGATTGTAGAGTGCATAGGTATGATGTGTGTATGCATACATATTGGGTTGTTTTGGGAAGTAAGTTAAAAATTGACTTTTTAAATTTTTTTTTTTACTTTTTTAAAAAACGTGTAAAAATGTAGAGACGTGATGTGACTCAAAATTTTTTTTAAAAAAAAGGTCAAAAAATTAACTTTTACCCCAATTGTGTGTGTGTTTTTTTTTCTTTTTTTTTGAATGAATGTTGATGTTGTGGTTCAACTTTGATTTTAATAATAATAATATTATTATTAATATTAATTATTTTTATTTATTGATTCTATTTTTTTTATTTTATTTTACATATATATATATATATATTTTTGTTTTATTTTTTTGTGATACTATCCCTAGTTGTTGTTGATAATATATAATTTCTTGAGATATTGTATCAACTATTTTTCTTGTAAATTCTATATCTTTAGCAACACCAATATTTAGTAGAATTTGAAAAAAATTACGATGTTGTTGACAGTTTATGATCAATACTAGTACTTGATTACGATTTAGTAACAGATCTTGGATATAGAAATGATGATAAACACTCATAAAAAAGGAATAAAAACTTATAACTTCTTATAATTTTAAGTTGTTTTGATTTTAGGGCCACTATGCTTCCAAAAGAAGAATAATATCTTAAGATTTTGACCGTTACCTGAACGTAGTTACTTTAGGGCTTTGGCGTTAGCAAGCTTTCAGTTTACAAAGGTGGCCAACCTCAACCTTTCCTTTCTTAGATCAGGCTCAACACAAGTTTGAGAGTAAAATTGCAAATTGAATGGCGGATTGACAGATAAGTGGATTGGCAAATCGCAATTTAGGCGGTTTTAGGCAGATTGGTGGATTAAAGAATATTCTAACCAATTATCAAACATTTGCATAACATATAACACTAATTTGTATAATATTTTTATATATATATATAACTCAAACTAATTTTACATAATATGTTTCATATATATAAGTACTAATTTGTAACAAATTTTACATCTTAAATCTCTCTCATGTTCATTTTTACTTTGATATTTCATTTGAAGTTAAAAATATATATGTATTAATTATAGCGAAGCGGGGCGGTTTAGAAGGCGGATCGTAAATTTTAAAATTTAATTTGTGATTAATGGGTAGAGCGGTGTGGATTGATACAGATCGGTGCGGTTTTAGTGGATTGAGCAGTATTTTGCACAACTGTACTTGTTGTAGATATTATACATAGGCATGCATAGGTTGTAGAGTCCACAGGGATGATGTATGTATGTGTACATATTGGGTTGTTTTGGGAAGTAAGTTAAAAATTAGCTTTCTGACTTCTTTTTTTTAAAAAAAAAAAAAACATGTAAAAATGTAAAGACGTAATGTGACAAAAAAAAAAAAAAAAAAAAATTGGCTTTTATCCCAATTACGCGTTTTTTCTTTTTTGGAACGAATGTTGATACCTACACTATAACGATTTTGGTTTAGACCCGCCCCATTTATTATTTTGGATCCGGGATTCATATTCTTGAATGGTTGTTCATATCTTTATTCATTCTATTCCTTGTTGAGTTTGGTTGTTGGAGTGTCGTAGTTGCGTTTGGAACAAATTGGGAGTTAGTTTTTCAAAGAAGTTACTGCCTAGAATTTGGCTAGTTCTGTCACGCCCCACTTTTTATTACTCGAAGTCATTACCGAATTCATTAACTTAATTCAATTTCAAGGATAACATGCGGAAATAAACTCATACATTCAATCCGTAGAAGGGATAAACAATACTCTCATTCGTATGCAAAGTGAACATTACATGAACATACTTAATAAATTGCCCTTGGGCTTACAACACTTAAGGTACAAGAAGAAGGGTGTAACCCTTTTACACAATGGCTTTCCGCCCACATAAGAAAGGCCCCGTGGCCAACTGATAAGTAGAACCAAATCTTGCAGCTCAACCTGCTTAATACCTGAAAAGATTCAACAATGTAGGATGAACATATAGTCCAGTAGGGAACTCAACATGATCCTCAACAATAACAACTTACAGATAGCTATGATCATGAACACTCATTCTCATACTAGAATAGTAATGTGACAGTTTATACGAAATATATATATATAACCTTTTCTTGAAAACAACCGTTTCATTCAACGCTATAAGCGATTCACCTTTCCTTATTCCTTTCATTAATTCCCATTCCCACTCTTTCATAACATTAACAATACCTTAGGAATTTAATTCACTAAGCCCACTACTCTCTTCCATTCTCCCAACATACACAGATACCCCTTCTCAAAATTTATAATTTCTTTAAAGAAAATCCGTTTTCCTTCACACTTTCCAAAATACAAAGATGACATTTTGGCTTCTTCCCGATATAATCAAATCTATCATGCACTGTTATAACAGAAAATAACAACTCACCGACATGCATAAGATAAACCAATGAGGCAACTCAGCTTGCCAAAACCATAATCAACACAATCTATGATGTTTCCAAACATACTGAAATATCAACAACAAACTTTGCTCTACTAGCTATGCGCATAGTAAGCCAAAGATATACTGAAATAACCACAACCAACTTCGCTCTACCAGCTATGTGCGTAGTAAGCCAAAGATACACCTCTTCACAACAACATACCAGTTTACCAGGCGCTAGCTGGAAGGGTGTGGTACCTTATATTCTCAGCGCATACAGTTCTCCAGGCGCTAGCTGGAAGGTAACGGTACCTCTGATTATAAGCGCGGCATATAACGCCAACAACAACCATGCAACAAGGCATATCCAACATGTATAATTCATATACATAACCAACAAGAACCTAACAACGAGTTAAGGTAGATACACACATAAGTGTAATGTATACACAACAATTCAACACAACCATGTCATCCTCCACCGATGACCATGGACAAAACCTCCAGATGCATGTATATTGAACATCTATTAACAGACTCAAATATCATGAGATCTTCAACTCATCACTAATACTAACATAGTAGTATAAGATACAACAATCCAACATTCATACTCATTTCAAAGTACCTTTCCCATTTCACAAACCAACTCTCTTTATTTTTCAAAACCGGTTTTATCCCTTTTGTTTTTCACAAAATCAAATCCAAGGACAATAATGCCAAAACTCATTTTAATTTACTACATTCATCTCCAAGCCATTCCAATTTAATTATACAAATTAAATCATAATCACTAAAATAGGATTTTCCTCCCCTTCTCTCAATATTGATAAAAAGGGTTTAATCAACTACAACAAACAACAATGGTTTCATTCAAATCCCAATATACCCAAGTATTTACCCAATGATCAAAACCCCTCTATTGAGTTATTAAACCAAATAAATATTAGGGTTTCCTCTCCTTACAACAACAACATGCTAATTAACACCCAATTAGCCCCAAAACTCATCTAATGATAATAGATCTAAAACCAACAACTAACCCAAAGTTCAACCTCATGAATTTATACAAAAATCCAACATGATACAATTTTCATGCAATACAAAAATTACCACATGTCTATCTATAGACGAAGTATTGAAAAAGAACAAGGAGAATCCCTACCTCAAATAGAGAACTCGATTGGAGAAGATGACCCGAAATTAAAGTGCTCCAAATCCCAAATTTCTTGGATCACAACGAAGCCCTCGACGATCAACACACTTCTTACAAAGGCCCAAGGTGAGGAAAACACTCTAGGTAGATCAATCCTAAGAGGAAATTTCGGTTTTAGAGTGAGGTGCTCTCCAATGGAGGTTTTGAAAAAGTAAGAGAGAGAAAGGAAATCAAAAAGTGATCAAAAAGGTGATTTCACGAACTGATATAAAACAGGTCCGCTCGAGCGTACAACACCCCGCTCGAGCGTCAGACACAGGTTCACGCTCGAGCGTCCAAAGATCCGCTCGAGCGCCGGATGCACTCTTCCAGAATTTTCTGCAGACGACCAAAATGCTGAGAGAAGGAAATTCACGCTCGAGCGTCCCAACTGCCGCTCGAGCGGAAAGGCAACAACAAAAAACCCGCTCAAGCGTAAAATCGCCGCTCGAGCGTAGGGACCAAAACCTGGGCAAAATTTCAAAGCTTTAAAACACAACCAACAAATTCCCCACTTGCCCAACACAACCCAAAACTCTAAGACAAAGAGTAAGGGATAGAAATGAGGATAAGACAACAACGAATCTACGGAACTGAGTCCAGATTACAGTTAAACAGCAACAGGGAATACCGGGATCGCTATAACCTCCCCCCCTTAAAGAATTTCGTCCCCGAAATTAAGAACAGGCAAAAAGAACAAGGCCAACTGATCACACAGCGCCCAACACCCAAGTACTAGGAAAGAAACTATTCTCCCTACAAACCTGCGATTCACTCTTACCAAGGAAGAGACTAACCAAGGGAACACGTTCCAAACGACAACACTGTAGGCATAAAAGCCACAACAAAATCAACCTTTCCGAAACAGTTTACTCACATCTGACCAGCGCTTCAAGCTAAGTCACTATGCAACAACACGACCCAAACAACTTTTTGAGTAAATAAGAAGAAAACATTCTCTTGCTCAAGAGACTTTTCTCAAAGATAGTCAAATTTTCAATGCTGACATTTCAAAATAAACTTTGCATTTTCCCTGCGAAACTCAAAAACTTTGTATACATTTTTCACCAACACGGTGTTATCCAAAACACAGTCATCCACAGTTTATTTACCAAAAAGATTCATTTGAAAATCCTCAAAACCCTTGAATTAAATCAATTTCTCAACAACACCCTTAGGTGGCCCAAATACTAGGAAAAGTTTTGTTTTCCATTTCTTTCCACAGTAACACAATCAACAACCATCATGCACACGATGATACCACAACCAACACAGAACATAACATTTCTATAATGATAGTTAATAGAAATAACAACAGTACCATCAACAGATAAGCATATTAGCTGTATCCACACTTCACTAGACAAGCATATGAGCTGTATCTACGGAGTTCATCCCCCATCTCCTCCTTCACACACAATGCATATAAACACATAGGTTCTATACACAATTAGTCAATACATGAAATTAATGTATTCTATCAATCGTCAGATTCAATGACATAACATGCTCGATTAGTTCCAATCTCCCTAATCAACACACAAAGTCTACAACAACGAGACTAACCTCAAGGTGACAGAAGTCAAATCAAAACCCAATACCAGCAAGCTGACTAATCAACTCAATAAATCCCACACTCAGTAATCCACCTACTGATGTACCACTTAAATCACTAACTCCCATCATGGAGTTCTCTTACACAAACCCCAAATTTTGGAATCTCACCGGATCTCCTAAAATCGAACCACAACAACACTGTGCTTACACACCCAATCGGGTCACCACGGACTCGCTAACTAGCAAGACCCAAAACACGAACCAACAACAGGTGCCATTCTCGCTAACTTGAGATGCAAATCTCACATTCCTACGAACATTCACATATAACCTTGCCAACATCCCGCAACTCTCAAAACCACCCCATCTAACACATTCTCCCATGGATTTCCATTCTCAACAAATAATCATTAAAGTGAATAAGGCACACAGGCCGTCACACAACTAACTCATCATACAGTACCAAGCAAGCAACAACATTAGGATGATTGACCCCTTTAACAACTTCTCAATATAAAAGAGAGCTTAAAACCCATACATACTCCCCAATACCTGAGGATTAAACAAACAACAACAATATGCATACATAAGTGATACATAAACATGGTGCCTCAGCATCCAACAGTACACCGGTCAATAACAAAATAATTCGTATAATACACCACCGGCTAACAATACAAAAGTCCCCCTCCAGGGTAATACCAAAGGACTAACTAATAAGTCGCCCTTCGCGAGGCTCCTGAAGCCTGGCCTGCCCGTTTCTGGTACCGATAGCGCCCCCGACTAGATGGGCACGACTGAGTCTGACTGGGTTTTGAAACACCCGAAGGATTCACACGCAAAGGACAAGAACGTCTACCATGGCCCTGCTGGCCACAAACGAAACAACCACCAAACCCCCTACTCTGAGACTGGTTTGAAACCTGCACCTCCTCGGACCTCCCAACCGAAGAATCCGAAACCCCTGACGAAGAAAAGGAACCAGCCCCCGACTGAGCATGTTTCCGCCTCCACCCCTTACTGAGCCTAAAGTTTTTAGGAACCGAAGGACTTACCGCAATGGTCTCCTCCTTAACCCCATCATCACTCGCAATCATGGCCTCCACATGGGCCGCTGCCTCAACTAAATAATAATACTCCTTCCAAAAGGATCCAGCTACCTTCTCCCGAATATCGAAACACAACCTCCTTTCAAACTCAAAACAACGACGCTCCTCTGTTGCCACCAACTCCGGAGCAAACCTCGACAAGCTAGCAAACTGCATCTCAAACTGTGCCACAGGAGCATCATCCTGGCGCAACTCCAAAAACTGATCCCTCAACCTTTCCCGAGCAGAAGGAGGGAAATACTTGGCCAAAAAGGCCTCGGTAAAAGCAACCCACGTGCCACCGACCGTACTCTTAACATACCTCCACCAATAGCTCGCATCACTCTTCAACTGAAAAGTCGCCAAAGAAACCCTCAACTCCTCATCTTCGACTCTGAGCATATCAAGAGTCTTGGTAATCTGCTCTAGCCAACTCTCTGCCTCCAACGGTTTAGCCTCCCCCACAAACTCAGGTGGACTGGAGTGAAAGAACTCCTTAGTAAGCTTGAGAGCATGCCCGCTGCCGCCCTCAGTACGAGCTAGGGCGTCTTGCACTGCTCTCACAATCTCACGTGCGACATCCTCACCGATAGCCGATGCTGCAACGGCAGGTACTAAAGGAACTGTTGTGCCTCTCCTGGCGTTCCTACTACTCATCCGACCTCTACTCCCTCTTGCAGACATCCTATTAAACACGAAGGCAAAACACACTTAGCGCAAAACACAATAGCCTTCTCCAAGGCACACTCCACTACTATTAAGTTACAAGACACACTTAGTCTCAAAATTTGCATCTCTATTGCATACAATCATTTAGACAGATAAACACATAATCGAATCAAGTCCACAAAGATAGCCACTCATCCCGGAACTCTCAAGGAATTCCCATCAGAAACCACGTTGATCAGGCGTGTTTCCAAAAGGACCTCAAAGTAAGTTCACCGGCTATGAATATTATCCAGGAGACTGAATCCCTTGCTCACATAAATGCAACACATAAGTCCTAATTTTCATGATATCTATATGCAACGCCCTCACAATACGTAGTAAACCCACTGTGGTAAAAAACCACTTCCCACGAGCTCAAGGTATTCAAACCCGGTTAGCTCTGATACCAAGTTGTCACGCCCCACTTTTTATTACTCGAAGTCATTACCGAATTCATTAACTTAATTCAATTTCAAGGATAACATGCGGAAATAAACTCATACATTCAATCCGTAGAAGGGATAAACAATACTCTCATTCGTATGCAAAGTGAACATTACATGAACGTACTTAATAAATTGCCCTTGGGCTTACAACACTTAAGGTACAAGAAGAAGGGTGTAACCCTTTTACACAATGGCTTTCCGCCCACATAAGAAAGGCCCCGTGGCCAACTGATAAGTAGAACCAAATCTTGCAGCTCAACCTGCTTAATACCTGAAAAGATTCAACAATGTAGGATGAACATATAGTCCAGTAGGGAACTCAACATGATCCTCAACAATAACAACTTACAGATAGCTATGATCATGAACACTCATTCTCATACTAGAATAGTAATGTGACAGTTTATACGAAATATATATATATAACCTTTTCTTGAAAACAACCGTTTCATTCAACGCTATAAGCGATTCACCTTTCCTTATTCCTTTCATTAATTCCCATTCCCACTCTTTCATAACATTAACAATACCTTAGGAATTTAATTCACTAAGCCCACTACTCTCTTCCATTCTCCCAACATACACAGATACCCCTTCTCAAAATTTATAATTTCTTTAAAGAAAATCCGTTTTCCTTCACACTTTCCAAAATACAAAGATGACATTTTGGCTTCTTCCCGATATAATCAAATCTATCATGCACTGTTATAACAGAAAATAACAACTCACCGACATGCATAAGATAAACCAATGAGGCAACTCAGCTTGCCAAAACCATAATCAACACAATCTATGATGTTTCCAAACATACTGAAATATCAACAACAAACTTTGCTCTACTAGCAATGCGCATAGTAAGCCAAAGATATACTGAAATAACCACAACCAACTTCGCTCTACCAGCTATGTGCGTAGTAAGCCAAAGATACACCTCTTCACAACAACATACCAGTTTACCAGGCGCTAGCTGGAAGGGTGTGGTACCTTATATTCTCAGCGCATACAGTTCTCCAGGCGCTAGCTGGAAGGTAACGGTACCTCTGATTATAAGCGCGGCATATAACGCCAACAACAACCATGCAACAAGGCATATCCAACATGTATAATTCATATACATAACCAACAAGAACCTAACAACGAGTTAAGGTAGATACACACATAAGTGTAATGTATACACAACAATTCAACACAACCATGTCATCCTCCACCGATGACCATGGACAAAACCTCCAGATGCATGTATATTGAACATCTATTAACAGACTCAAATATCATGAGATCTTCAACTCATCACTAATACTAACATAGTAGTATAAGATACAACAATCCAACATTCATACTCATTTCAAAGTACCTTTCCCATTTCACAAACCAACTCTCTTTATTTTTCAAAACCGGTTTTATCCCTTTTGTTTTTCACAAAATCAAATCCAAGGACAATAATGCCAAAACTCATTTTAATTTACTACATTCATCTCCAAGCCATTCCAATTTAATTATACAAATTAAATCATAATCACTAAAATAGGATTTTCCTCCCCTTCTCTCAATATTGATAAAAAGGGTTTAATCAACTACAACAAACAACAATGGTTTCATTCAAATCCCAATATACCCAAGTATTTACCCAATGATCAAAACCCCTCTATTGAGTTATTAAACCAAATAAATATTAGGGTTTCCTCTCCTTACAACAACAACATGCTAATTAACACCCAATTAGCCCCAAAACTCATCTAATGATAATAGATCTAAAACCAACAACTAACCCAAAGTTCAACCTCATGAATTTATACAAAAATCCAACATGATACAATTTTCATGCAATACAAAAATTACCACATGTCTATCTATAGACGAAGTATTGAAAAAGAACAAGGAGAATCCCTACCTCAAATAGAGAACTCGATTGGAGAAGATGACCCGAAATTAAAGTGCTCCAAATCCCAAATTTCTTGGATCACAACGAAGCCCTCGACGATCAACACACTTCTTACAAAGGCCCAAGGTGAGGAAAACACTCTAGGTAGATCAATCCTAAGAGGAAATTTCGGTTTTAGAGTGAGGTGCTCTCCAATGGAGGTTTTGAAAAAGTAAGAGAGAGAAAGGAAATCAAAAAGTGATCAAAAAGGTGATTTCACGAACTGATATAAAACAGGTCCGCTCGAGCGTACAACACCCCGCTCGAGCGTCAGACACAGGTTCACGCTCGAGCGTCCAAAGATCCGCTCGAGCGCCGGATGCACTCTTCCAGAATTTTCTGCAGACGACCAAAATGCTGAGAGAAGGAAATTCACGCTCGAGCGTCCCAACTGCCGCTCGAGCGGAAAGGCAACAACAAAAAACCCGCTCGAGCGTAAAATCGCCGCTCGAGCGTAGGGACCAAAACCTGGGCAAAATTTCAAAGCTTTAAAACACAACCAACAAATTCCCCACTTGCCCAACACAACCCAAAACTCTAAGACAAAGAGTAAGGGATAGAAATGAGGATAAGACAACAACGAATCTACGGAACTGAGTCCAGATTACAGTTAAACAGCAACAGGGAATACCGGGATCGCTATAAGTTCGCTCGAGCGAACTCTCTTGTGCTCGAGCAGTTGGCTTTTGTCTGTAAAACTTCTAGGAGGGTGTCATTGTGTGCTCAAGCGGTAACTTCGTTCACTCGAGCAGTCTTACTGATTGTGTTTGTTCGTTTTAGTGGTGTTTTGGTCGTTTGAGCAGTCTGCGTGTATATCAGTCCGTAAAAGTCACTTTTTGGATCACTTTTTCATTTCTCTCTCTCTCTAAACATTTCAAAAACCTAGATTTACTCTCTTCTCTCTTTCTAAAACTCACCTTCAAACCTCAAATGCACCCCCACCCTTGATCTTTACACCTTGTCCTTTGGAGTAAAGATAGGTTACATTGAGAGCTTTGTTTTCATATGAGAAGTTCTTGTTTTCGTCGACGTTGAGTTTTGGGGCTTTAAGGCTTTCTCCTCTTTCGAAGTTAAGGTAGGGATTTTCTTAACGACGTGCATGTTGTTTAGCTTCATTATCTATTATTTTTACTAGTTAAGGGTTTTCAAAAAAAGTTGCTTTGGATATATATATTTATTGATGTACAAATTTAGGGAAAAAAAAGACTTGTTTTCGGTTATGGTTTGGGATTAGTAACCTAGTAGTTGTTGTGTTATGAGTTTTTGAAGAAAATTGGGTTTTGAAGGGTTTCTCAAAAGTTAATCAAAAACTAGGGTTCTGGGTGTTCGTTTTATGGAAAAAGAAGAAATTGAAATGGTTGTAAGATTTTAATTGAAATGAGGTTTGGTTGAGAAATGTTTGAATTATTGGAAAAATACCAATTATTATTTATCCTTTTGAAGTAGTGGTTTCGTTGGAAATGATATGAACGATTTTGGAAAAATTGTATATTTTCGATTGAGATTCATGAGACTTGGGAGAAGTGTGAATGTTGTTTGGAAATCATGAGATTTTGTATAAATCATTGGGATTCAGATTTGGTTATGACTTTGGAATATTATTATTGTTGTTGTCTTTAATCAGAGATAATTATTTTTGGCAACTGATGGAGGGTTGTATTCATTGTTGTAGAAACTGCATGTGGATTAGGGAATGGAAATGTTTACAAATCATACATCGTATTGTGCATATCATGGATATGTAATTGGGGATTTCAATGTTTTGGAAAACGTATTGTTGTTTTGAGATGCATGTATTGTATTATTGAAAGGATAAATAAAATGGTGAAACTGTAAGGGGGTGTTAAAGTAGAATTAAGTTAGACTATGTATCTAAGGTGTAAGACCTAAAATCCGCATGGTAGGTGCCAAGTCTTCCAGTTAGTACTGGTAAAAATGGTATAGTGACTTGTATGGTTACTATTATGAACACTAGCCCTAGAAATTTATTCATTATATTTACCACTTGATTATTTTGAAAGAATATTGTTGATTTGGAAAGATGTTTTGGAAATCTCGCATTACATTGTTTCAAAGAGAGAAAATACGTGTTTTATCATATCATTTCACATGCATTCATCTTATGACATTGTTAAGCTTCATACATGTCATTAAGTTTATTTCTACTAAGCTTTATGCTCACCGTACGAGGGAAACCACTTTCAGGTGAACCGGTGTGCCTCCACCAAGGTGATGACTTGGGAGGATCTTGGAGCTTGAAGCTCGTATGTATTGTTTTCTTTGGTTATTTGTTTGTAATTTAAGGTGTGCGTTTCTTTGTATTAAGTGTGGCTCATTTGTTGTAACTGGGCAAGGCCTTGAAAATTTGTAGCCTTTAAGGCATTAACATGTAATAGTTTAATTTTATTCATTCTAAAAAGAATTCATGTTGTAGGACTAAAAGAATGCTCTAAGGCACGTGTTGGAAATGATGTTGTATAATCATATTGTTGTTGTGTTCCACATGTTAGTAATATTATACGGGAGTAGAATGCTTATTTATTTTGGGGTGTTATAATTTGGTATTAGAGCATACCGAGTTTGAATACTTTAGGTACGTGGGAAGTGGTTCTTACCACAAAGGGTTTGTCTTGCTTGATAGAGATGTTGTATGCTCAGTATGCTAAATTATAACATGCTTATGTGGCTAAGTGGGCATGAAATTGGATCCTTAGGATGTGATTTGTGTCTGTTAAACACTTGGAGGTTTTATTAGAAGGACACTTGATCAATGTTCATTCTAATAGGAATTCTTAGGGTTTCGTGGAACAAATTTTATCATATGAAGATAATTCGTGTGTGATTAGGTGGCTAAGTGCTTATACGGAATACATTGTGTGTTTTAATACCAGTGTATGAGATTTTGTTGGGGGCACCGTTAGATGTGTGGTAAATTTGTTATGTTTGTTTTGATTAGGATGTCTAGGTGAGAAAGTGATGACTTTGCTCCTTCTACATGGGAAGAATTGAGGAAGCAATTTCTAAAGTTACGCCAAGGTACTACACCTTTAACACAATTTAAGGTGTGGTTTACCAATCTATCGAGGTTCGCTCCAGAGTTAGTGGAAACTGAAGAGCTCTGTTGTATGGAGTTTGAGAGTAAGTTATGTGATGAAATTCAAGAACGGATTGCCAGGTCTTGGCATAGGAATTATCGTGTGCTTGTGGATAAGGCGGCTCAGGTGGAGGCCCTAGTCCTAGTCATGGGACAGAGTGAGGAGGAAGCCACCTCAGCAACTCCTGCAACTTGGGGTTGTGGTAGAGCTAGTAAGAACCAATGGAGAAGGCAAGGTTGTTGTCTCAACCAATAGTTTCTCTAACGAGATCATCTAGCCAACTAGGACTTGGGGCAATCGAGTGCTCATTGGGGGAGCTGTGACAACCCCGACCTGTGATTAGCTTATGATCTTTGATTAAGAAGGCTTAATAAGTAATTAAGATGAAATTCTACGTTAATTACATGTGTTATATGTTATTTGCATTTATATATGTCTGTCATAAAAATATCTGTTTGTGTTTCCGTTCTGTTCTGCGAATTGAAAGCCTTATCGACCACAGAATACCAAATTGACTTCATTTATGCGTTATCTAGAATTTTTAGAACATTATGGTAAATTTAATTAGAACTTGATTGAAAACCAAATAATTAAATAATGCCAATTAATTAATCACTAATCAAACTTCATAATCAAGCCTATATAAGGCAACTTGTTGACCTAAGGCCATTAATTTACACTTTTATTTCTCATACTTTGGACTCAAAAACATGAGAGAGAGAGAGAGAGAGAGAGAGAGAGAGAGAGAGAGAAAGAGAGAGAGAGTGTTGAGCTTGGAAACCAAAGGAGAGGAAGGAGAGTTATAAAGAATTCAAGGTTTCGAACTTGGAGACTTAAACAATTAGTCAACTAGAGCTCAATTGAGAAACTATGGTAAGAACTCAACCCTTTAGTTACATAATTGAGTTGGTTAATGCTACGATTCAAGTGGATTAAGAGTTGAATCACAAGAATGCTAAGATTGAAGAATCAAAACTCAAGCCATGCATGCATGCATACTTCTTGGCATTTTAAAATTGTTTTCCAAAGAATTTTCTCTTGCATGTCCTCATTTTGGTTTTGTTCTAAGAATTTAACATGTTTTTGAGTTAAACACCTCATCTGATCATGTTTTGAAAGCTTTGAAGCCAAGACAATTTATGCATGTTGTCTTCATATTATGTTCTTTTAGTTACAAGTTTTGTTTTGTACAATTGGCAAAACTTTTGGGCTTGATTTTGCAGAATGTTTTGTAATTGAGTATTGGAGCTTTGAAATTGAGTTTTGGACTTAAATCAGCAATTTGGAAATTCTAGAATTTGCACCCTCCGCTCGAGCGGTGGAGTTTGCACTCTAGCGGAGAATGCGAGCTCCTAGTACTTTTGCAAAGTTTGGGGGTTGGCTTGAGCGGCAAAACCTACACTCAAGTGACCACTCTTATTTTGGACCTTTGCTTGAGCGACCGAAGTTGTGCTCGAGCGTAAAATGAGAGCTCTCAAAAGTTTTATAGACTTTTGCAGACCGCTCGAGCGTAGAAAGTTGAGCTCGAGCAGCGACCATATTTACTCAGTCTTTGGCTCGAGCGTCCGTTGAGCAGAAAATCATGCAACTATTACTTTTGCAGACTTTGTAGACTGCTCGAGCGATCGAAGTTGCGCTTGAGGGGACTGCCCTATTTTTGAAAATTTGACTAAGTGTTTCAAGTTACATTTTGGCATCCTCATTGCATCCTAAGCATTTCTAAGCCTTAATTAAGACACAATAATGAAGATAAGGATTAGAAACACACCACGATAGAAAAGAAATGAATTAAGTGTTTTATGAGCGTGTATTTTCATGTGTATCCGTTATGTGTTTGTGTAGCTCACGTGCCATAGATCGTTGATTCGACTATTTGACTCTTCTGCTATTGGAGCTATCTGTGAGTAATAACTCTGTAAAGTTATGTTTGATTATACGTATTTTCTGACTGAAATGATATGATATGTTTTCTAAAATTCTATTTTATGAATCATGAATGAATGTCCATTTTTCTAAAATGTATTTGTGGCATCCTTAGTTCACGTGGCCCTCGCTCAGGGGTAACAATACCGTCGCCAATATGCATGTGGCCCCCGCCCTTGGGTAACAATACCATGGCTTATGTTCATGTGGCCCTTGCCCAGGCATAACAATACCGTGGCCTATGTTCACGTGGCCCTCTCTTGGAGGTAACAATACCATGGCTATTTGTGCACAAAGATGTTGACCTTTAAGGTCGTCGGTACCGACTATACATGTGAGTCTTATGACTAATCTGATCTAATAGCTAATGGATGTTCCACATATAACAGCTTATGAAATATGTATAAGTATGTGAATCTGAATCTATTTTTGATATGAACTCTAATTTCTGAATCTGTTTTGGACATCATTTATAACCCCCATTACTCCGTTGCTATTCACTAGGCTCCAACTCATTCTATTATTTATGTATGCAGGTGATCAGGCTCGGGACCAGGCTCAATGAGGTTGCCTGGAGTTCTTTTTTGTTAGCCAACTTTTGTGCCTCCCGAGGAGGTTCCCGTTTGAGATATGATCAAGTTTTTTGTGAATCAAGTTTAAGACTTGCATTTTCTTATGTTTCGTCTAAACTAGTTTTTGTAAGATCTGTATTTGTGGGTGTTGGTGACATAAGACTAATGCAATTATGACGTCACGTATTGTATATAAATATAAGTTTTAAATTCCTATCCCATGTATGTCTGCACAGCTCAATGGACTATGTATGATTTATATATTTGCTTCCGTAGCCCCTTATTAGGTGTTAATCTATTCAGAGGCCTTTGGTAATCCCAGGATTACTAGCTGGTTATGGTACTAAATCTATCGGGGCAGGTTTGGGTCATGGCAGGAGCAGTCATTGAGAACCTTACTTGTTCAGACTTCGTACCAGTCATGTATTTGGGGACCACCTATTTGCTATGCATGTAATCAACTGGGTCATACTAAGTGTTTTTGTATGCAACTGGGGACTTCTTTGGGTATTCCGCAATCTAGTCGAGTTCAGCCTTATTTGTCTGGGCAGGGGCGATACCAATACCAAAACTAAGTAGGCCAGACTTTGAGAGCCTTTGGAGGGTCAAACTTTTATCCTCAGACTGAGGAGATGTGTGTTTGTTTCAAGTGTGGCCAGCTGGGTCACGTCGGTAGCTCCTGTCCTTGGCATCATAGTTCTTGAAGGGTTCCGGGGGTTGAGAATAACCCATCATAGCTCTTGTCCTTGTCTAGTTAGAAATGTGATAGCAGTGGTGGCAGAGGGATAGCTGTTTTTGGTAATTAGATTTGGTTATCTTGTTTTGTGACTGGAGGGCAAATGGTTGTAATTATTATGTAGTCATTTTGTTTTGTAACCGGTACGATGTGGACCATTGGAGGGCAAATGATTTTTGTTTATGTATGTACATATGGTGGGTTATTTATTTTATGAGTTGGAAATGTTGTGATTTTGAGTTTTCCTTAATGTGGTGAGTTATTGTGGAATTTGGAAATTTTCATATTGACGTGTATGAACTATTGCATTTTGAATTAGGAATGTGATGGCCGGAGAGCCTTATTTTGACTTAGGGATTGTTTACTGTGTTAAATAATTTGTGTTTGGTTGAAATTGATTTAGAATGGGTGGACAATAGAGTTGGTTGTGGAAGATGGGTATTTTGAGGGTCATTATGATTAGTTAGAATATTGCGAGGGTGGAGTTATACTAGTTAGTATGTTCGGTTTGGCTGATATTGGCTTATGCTAAAGGTATAAGTTTTAATTTATTGTACTGGAGACTTGTTGGAAGAGCAAGAGGGTTGTGTCTTGTAGTGACAGGAGTAGTGTTGTGATTATTGTCGGATGCATGTAGATTGGTGTGGGTAGTGAGCCTATCATGGACCTCATCGACCTTCGGTGTAGTGTGGTTGTATGTGATTTTGTATGTGATTGTGTTGGTGGTGTATATTGTTCTGCAAAGGGAAATTGGAGGTTTCGGCCCCAAGAGTCCACTTCAGACTTAAGAAGGTATGAAAGAGGTCGTAGAACCCCCATATATGGGTGTTTGGTGTTGGAGTATTGTTGTTTTGGTGCCAAGTGAGGAGAGTGGTTGAATGAATAAAGTATGAGTCTAATGGGTTTGTCACGATCCAAAGCCGCTTCTACAGGTTTAGTGTCATAACCGGCCAGTAATCTTCGGATTACCGAAGGCCTCTGACCTAATTAGCAAAATATAAGGGGCTAACAGAAGTAAACATAGAAACATACATAGTCCATTGAGCTGTGTGAACATACACGGGATAGAAATTCGAAAACTTATAATATACATAGGTGAGACGTCATAAATACAGTAGTCTACAAAACTTGTTCTGAATCCAAAAGTAAACAAAGCCTTTTATGTCCACAAAATAGGACCACAAGAAACTCGGAACCTCCTTGAGAGGTACAAAGCCTGGCTGACAAACCAAAACTCCAGATTATCAATTCTGAGTCTGGTCACGTGCCTGGTCACCTACAAACATAAATAATAAAGTGAGCTAGAGCCCAGTGAATAATAACAGAGTAAATGTTTTAATGAATGATGTCCAGAACAGATTCCACACCTTTTATCATATCAGATACAAAATCATATTCATATCAGAAACAGAATCATAGTCATATTCACATTCAAATCATGCGCGGTGCGTCCATTAGCATTAACATATTCCTTTGGTCAAGCATATCAAGTTCTATAATGGAACCTCCGGTACCGGGTAACATACCTCACACATGGGCCACGGTATTATTCCCTCGGGCAAGGGCCTGGCCACAGTATTATTCCCTCGGGTGAGGGCCTCATGACCGTAAGCCACAACACAATTTCCCCTGGGTGAGGGCCTCTGCTAAGGATACCACATAAACATGTCAAAGAAGTGGATCACCATTCATGTAATCACAACATATCCTTTTGTATCGTTAAAACAGTTCATGTCGTACCATAATGTTCAGAAAGTACTTTATAACGAACATAGCTTTACTAAGTTATTACTAACATTAATTGCGCAGATAGCTTTGGTAGTAACCAATAGATCGACAGCTCACGGCGCGTGACCTACGCAAACATAACAGATTCACAGATTGAAACACACGCTTGGATAGTGCTTAAACTATTTCATTTCGTCCTTAGTGTGTTTCTATCCCTTAACCTCATTATTTTCTCTTAATCATGGCCTAGGAATGCCAAGGATGCAATGGGGATGCTAAAATGTACTTGAAAACACTTGAGCAAACATGCTAAAAATAGGGGCCTTGCTCAAACGAGCATCCAAACATGTGAGAGGTCACTCGAGCACAACTTCCTTAGCTCAAGCGGTCTGTAATCTCAGTAAAAGTACTGGTCATGTGAATTTCAGCTCGACGGTCGCTCAAGAGTGAGACTGAGGTCCTTGCTCTGGCGCAACTATTGTCGCTCGAGCGGTCTGCAAAACATAAAAACTTTTGGGAGCATGCATTTAATGCTCGAGCCAACTTTTGGTCGATCGAGTTGGCTTGAGCGGGAGTGCTAAAGAAAGAGTGGTCGCTTGAGCACAAGTTCTGTCGCTCGAGTGGAGTGCAGAATTCTGGAATTTCCATATTGCACTCCCAAGTTCAAAACTCGAAGTCAAAACTTTAAAATACACCCTTTGGGCCCCAAAACTTGAGAAAACATGTCTAAACTTGTCCAACATCATGAAATCAAAACCATTTCACCAAATCAAGGCCCAAAAGCCTACCAATTTCTCAAAATTCAACTTGAAACTTAAGAATATGATGTGAACATGACATGCATGAATTGTCATGACTTTTAAGCTTTCAAATCATGATCTAACAAGGTTAAATGGAATGAAACTTCATGAATTTTCAAAACTAAGGTGAAATAATAACATGCATGAGGAAAATTCTTGGAAACAACTTCAAAATGCATGAAATGTACATGCATGCATGATTTAACTTAATTCACTTAATTCTAGCTCAATTCTTGTAATTCATCTCCCAATTCCCATGAATGCTACTATTAGCTATTTCAATTACATAATTAAAGGGTTGAGTCCTTACCTATTGTTTAAGTTTCCAAGCCAAAACCCCAAGTTCTTCTAATTTCCCACAATCCTGTAATTGAATTCAAGTCTTCTTTTTCTCTCTCTTTCTCTCTTACATTTGAGCTCAAAAGATAAGGGAATGAGAGTGTAAAGTGTATAGGAAGTTCTAGGGTTGGCTTTATATAGGCTTGATTAAGGAGTGCAATCAATGACTAATTAAGTGACATTAATTATTCTAATTGAATTCGTTCTGAATCATATTTTAATTAAACCTACCATAAAATTCTAAAAATTTCAACTTACTCTAAATTCAAGTCAATTTCGTGATCGGATGCTGATAAAGCCTTCAATTCGCAGAACCAAACAGAAATAGAAACTGATATTTCTATAGCAGACAGATATAAACACACATAATGCAATGCACATGTAATTAACTCAGGATTTCATCATAATTACTTATTAGGCATACTTAATCATGGCTTAACAGGTAATCATGGGTCGAGATTGTTACAGTCTTCCCCCCTTAAAAAGTTTGGTCCTCCAAACTCGAATTACCTTGATTTTGGAAGAACATCAGATCCAACAGAAACAAGTCAGGGTATCTTTTCATCATATCTTCTTCAGTTTCCCAAGTTGCATAGGTCCCTCTGTGGTTTTGCCAATCAACCTTTACCAGTGGGATTTCCTTGTTCCTCAGTCTTTTGATTCGACGGTTAATAATCTGTATTGGCCTCTCTTCATACATATAGTCATCTTTCAGAAGCACATGAGTTGGTTCAATCACATGGAGTGGATCTCTTAGATAGGCCCGAAGCATTAAGACATGAAAAACATTGTGCATATGTTCCATGACCAGCGGTAAGGCTACCTGATACGTCACCGAATTGATCTTCTCAAGAATTTCATACGGCCCAACATATCTCGGTGCTAGCTTTCCCTTTACACCAAACCGTGTCTGGCCTTTCATTGGAGTCATTTTTATGAACACATGATCTCCGATCTCATATTCTCTGTCTCTTCTCCGGACATCTGTATAACTCTTTTGGTGGCTCTGTGTAGTTTTCAAATGTTGTTGGATCAATTTCACCTTTTCAGTTGTTTCTTGCATAAGTTCCGGTCCCAACAATGGTCTATCACCTACCTCAGCCCAGCAAATTGAAGATCGGCACTTCCGACCATATAGAGCTTCATAAGGAGCCATTCCAAGACTGGAATGATAGCTATTGTTATACACGAACTCGGCCAAAGGAAGATAAGTCTCCCAATTCCCTTGGAAATCCAACACACACATCCATAACATATCTTCCAAAGTTTTATTGGTTCGTTCAGATTGGCTGTTTGTCTGTGGGTAATAGGCACTACTCAGTCCCAGTTCTGTTCCCAAAGCTTGTTATAAACTTTGCCAGAATTTTGACGTGAACTTCAAATCTCTATCAGATACAATGGATACTGGCACACCATGTAATCTCACAATCTCATTCCTATAAATGTCATTTATCAGCATTATAAAAAGTTTTCACAGGAAAAAAATAGGCAGACTTAGTGAAACGGTCAACAATGACCCAAATAGAATCCATACCTCAAGAGGAGTGAGGTAATCCGACAATGAAGTCCATCGTGATATGCTCCCACTTCCATTCCGGTATTGGAAGTGGCCAAAGTAATCCAACAGGTCGTTAATGTTCAACTTTTACCTGTTGACAATGTAAGCATCCAACCACAAAATCTGCAATGTTTTTCTTCATTCCTGACCACCAGAAATTTTGTTTCAAGTTATGGTACATTTTTGTATTCCCCGGATGCATAGCAAATTTTGAATTATGGGCTTCAGTCATAACACATTTCCTCAAATTAGAACAATTCGGTACACAAAGTCTATTATGAAATTTCAGCACACCATTTTCAATCACAAATCCTAGCCTTGGTTTTGAATTAATTTCACCAATAACTCATCTTCAAGTTGTTTCTCTCCAATTTCTTCAATGATTGTAGACTAAGCAGAGATGGTGGCTAGAATTCCACCTTATTCACGCAGAAATATCTCAATTTCATTCCTCTCTAAGTCACATAACAATTCTCTCTCGCCAGTGACTAAACATGACAAATTTCCAATAGATTTTCGGCTCAAGGCATTCACGACTGTATTTGCCTTCCCTGGCTGGTACAAAATCTGCAGCTTATAATCTTTAATCAACTCTAACCGTCTTCTCTGTCTCATATTCAGTTTTTTCTGAGTAAAGAAATATTTCAAGCTTTTGTGGTTAGTGTACACCTCGTAAGTCACACCTTACAAGTAATGGGTCCAAATTTTTAATGCAAAAACCACAACTGCTAATTCAAGGTCATGAGTTGGGTAATTCTTTTCATGTCAGTAGAGTTGTCGAGAAACATAGGCAATCACCTTTCCATTCTGCATTAACACACGCCCCAAGCCTTTGTAGGAAGCATCACTGTAAATTTGAAACCCATCAATTCCATTTGGCAATGTCAGAATTGGTGCAGTTACCAGTCTAGTTTTTAATTTTTGGAAGGTTGATTCCCGTTGATCAGTCCAATCAAATGACACATTTTTCTGTGTTAACTGTGTCAATGGCATGGCAAGTTTAGAGAAGTCTTTTACAAATCTATAGTAGTAGCCAGCAAGCCCCAGAAAACTTTTGATTTCTGACACATTGGTTGGTCTTGGCCAGTCCACAATGGCCTCAATTTTCTGTGGATCCACCGATATGCCGTCTTTGTTGATTACATGTCCCAGAAATGCTACACTGTCAAACCAAAACTCACATTTGGAAAGTTTGGCATACAACTTCTTCTCTCTTAGAATCTGTAAGGCAGTTCTCAGTTGGCTTTCATGTTCTTCCCTACTTTTGGAGTAAATCAATATATCATCAATAAATACAACGATTAATTCATCAAGGAATTGTTTGAAAACCCTGTTCATTATGTCCATAAATGCTACAGGGGCATTAGTTACCCCAAATGGCATTACCAAAAATTCTTCGTGCCCATATCTAGTTCTGAATATAGTTTTCTCTATGTCTTCTGCCTTAACTTTTGGTTGGTGATACCCGGATCTAAGGTTTATCTTAGAGAACACTTGTGCTCTTTGAAGTTAGTCAAATAGGTCATCTATTCGGGATAGTGGGTATTTTTTCTGGACAGTCACTTTGTTCAATTTTTGATAGTCTATACACAGCCTCAAAAATCCATCTTTCTTTCTGACAAACAAACTGGAGCACCTCATGGTGAAGTGCTCAGTCGGATAAACTTTTTATCTAACAGTTCTTGAATTTGGCTTTTCAATTCTTTCAGTTCTGAGGTTGACATTCTATAAGAGGTTTTTGAAATAGGTTGTGTCCCAGGTAGTACATCAATGGTGAATTCAATTTCTCTATTAATTAAATTTCCAGGTAATTCATTTGGAAAGACATTAGGGAATTCGCAAGCAACAAGAATAGTTTCCACATTAGGACTAGCAGAAGTCTTGATCAGAACACAACACATATAGCCCCTATATCCTTTCCTAAGTAGTTTAACAGCTTTCATGGTAGAAATCAAGTACGGTGGAGGAACTACCATATTCCCAACAAACACAAACTTAGGTAGACTGGGTGGACGAAACACAACAGTTTTATTCACACAGTCAATAGTTGCACAGTACTTCGTCAACCAATCCATACCCAATATGCAGTCAAAATGATCAATTCCCAAAGGTAATAAATCAACATACAACGTCATATCACTATTACAACATCACATGCTAGATAAACATATATGCACATACCATAGAACCCCTAGTCGGTGTAGAAACAAACAATAAATAATTCATAGGTTCTAATGGTCTAGTTAATTTCTGAGAAAAGGCATATGACACAAATGAGTGTGTAGAACCAGAATCTATCAAGACATATGCATTTTGGGCACAGATGGAAATTATACCTGACACCACAATCTCAGTATTCTATACATCCCCTGGCACCAGTGAGAATGCTTTTCCTTGCCTTAATGTTTCATTTCCAGTATTACCTCTGGCATTAGTTCTTGCATTTGATCTTGTTACAGAGACAGATCCAGCTGAACTTGCTGCAGGGCGATTGGCATTTTTGAACTCCAATGGACAATCCTTCATTATATGGTCGAGTTTGCCACACCGATAACAAGCACCAGATGCATGGTAACACACTCCTCTATGCTTCCTTCCATAATCTAGATAGTTTGAAATAGATCCACTACTTTGACTAGAGCAACTGGAGGATCCCGTGTTTTGCTTCTTTGAAAATGACCAACCCTTCTTGAAATTGAATCCGAACCTTTTACCTCGGCATTCTGTTGTTGGAGCCTTAGCTTGTTTTTTGGTTGCCAGAATGGCCTCTACCATCAATGCTCTATCAAGTACTTCCACATATGTAGACAACTTCAAAATGCCTACTCGATCAAACACCTCCAAATCTAATCCCCCCTCAAATTTCTGAGCCTTCTTATAGTCTGTGTTGACCATATGAGGAGCAAATCTGGCCAACTCAGTGAATTTAGCCTCATACTCGACCACAGACATCTTACCTTGCTTAAGTTCTTGGAATTCAGAAACCTTTCAATCTCGAAAGCACTGAGGAAAGTACTTATCATAGAAAATCTCATTAACTTGAGCCCATGTTATGTTCCCGTTTCTATTTCGAATTAGCAACCACCATCTTCGAGCTTCATCTTTTAGGGTATAGGTGGCCAATAGAACCTTCTACATCTCGGAGCAAGGAAACACTTCAAATAGTTTCTCCATTTCAAGTAACCATGTCTTTGTCTTTAAGGGTTCAATACCACCTAAGAAAGTCGGCGGCTCCATCGTCATGAACTTCTGAGTTAGATTTATAATATCATTGTTATCCGGGTCAACTTGGACCAAAGGAGGCGGATGAGGCATAGGTTGTTGTCATTGTTGCTGTATCATTGCTTCAGTTAGGGCTGCAAGCATTTGTTCCATTTGGCTCATGCGAGCCTCTGAGGATTCATTTGTACTGTCATTTCTTGTGTTTTCCATTTGCTATAGGTAAGCAAAGCAAAAATAAACATAGGCAAGTAATTCCTTCCATATTGTTCAAGGTATTCAGTTTCAGTGCATTTATTTCAATTGTGTGAGTTCATGTTGAGTTCTTGTTCAGAATTAATTTCCATAGTTATAGAAATTAACTCACACACTCACACATGCAGGTGAAATGTCTCTACTTCTTTTCCAGAATGTCCTATAGCTCATATGGACTCATTTGTGCAGTATAACTCATGCTTTGATACCACTCTGTCACGACCCAAACCTGCCCCTACAGGTTTAGCTTCATAACTGGCCAGTAATCCTCAGTTTATCGAAGGCCTCTGATCTGATTAGCAAAATATAAGGGGCTAGCGGAAGCAAACATAGAAACATACATAGTCCATTAAGTTGGGTAGACATACATTGGACAGAAATTCAAAAACCTATAATATAAATAGACGTGACGTCATAAATACATAGTCTACATCACTTTCGTTACAGATAAAGCAAAAGGGAACCGAGCCCAATATACAACTAAACAAGAAACTTGTTCTGAATCCAAAAGTAAACAAAGCCTTTTACGTTCACAAAATAAGACTTAGAACCTCCTCGGGAGGCACAAGGCCTGGCTGACAAACTAAAACTCCAAATTATCAATTTTGAGTCTGGTCATGTGCCTGGTCACCTACATACATAAATAATAGAGTGAGCTGGAGCTCAATGAATAATGACAGAGTAAAGGTTTTAATGAATGATGCCCAGAACAGGTTCCACACCTTTTATCATATCAGATACATAATCATATTCGTATCAGAAACAGAATCATATTCATAATCCCATTCAAATTGTGCATGGTACATCCATGAGCATTAACATATTCCTATGGTCAAGCCTATCAAGTTCCATAATGGAACCTCCAGTACCATGTAATATATCTCACACATGGGCCACAATATTGTTCCCCTGGGCAAGGGCCTGGCCACGGTATTATTCCCCTGGACAAGGGCCTCATGACCAAAAGCCACAGTACTATTTATTCTGGGCGAGGGCCTCTGCTAAGGATAACACATGAACATGTCAAAGAAGTGGATCATCATTCATGTAATCACAACATATCCTTTTGTATCGTTAAAACAGTTCATATCGTACCATAATGTTTGGAAAGTACTTTATAATGAACATAGCTTTACTAAGTTATTACTCACAATAATTGCACATATAGCTTTGGTAGTAATCAATAGATCAACAGCTCATGGCGTGTGACCTACACAAACATAACATATTCACAGATTGAAACCCACGCTTGGACAATGCTTAACCTTTTTTATTTCGTTCTTAGTGTGTTTCTTGCCCTTAACCCCATTATTATGTCTTAATCATGGCCTAGGAATGCCTAGGATGCAATGAGGATGCTAAAATGCACTTGAAAACACTTAAGCAAACATGCTAAACATAGGGGCCTCGCTCGAGCACAACTTTTTTGCTCGAGCGGGCGTCCAAACATGTGAGAGGTCGCTCGAGCACAACTTCCTTATCTTGAGCGGTCTGCAAACTCAGTAAAAGTACTGGTTGTGTGAATTTCCGCTCGACGGTAGCATGACAGTCTCTCGAGCGTAAGACTGAGGTCCTCGCTCGAACGCAACTATTGTCGCTCGTGCAGTCTGCAAAACATGAAAACTTCTGGGAGCAAGCATTTTACGCTCGAGCCAACTTTTGGTCGCTCGAGCGGGAGTGTCAAAGAAAGAGTGGTCACTCGTCCACAGGTTCTGTCACTCGAGCGGAGAGCAGAATTCTGAAATTTCCAGATTGCACTCCCAAGTTCAAAACTCGAAGTCAAAACTTTAAAATACACCCTTTGGGCCTCAAAACTTGAGAAAACATGTCTGAACTTGTCCAACATCATGAATTCAAAACCATTTCGCCTAATCAAGGCCCAAAAGCTTGATAATTACTTAAAATTCAACTTGAAACTTAAGAATATGATGTGAACATGACATGCATGAATTGTCATGACTTTCAACATTTCAAATCATGATCTAACAAGGTTAAATGGAATGAAACATCATGAATTTTCAAAACTAAGGTGAAATAATATCATGCATAAGGAAAATTCTTGGAAACAACTTCAAAATGCATGAAATGTACATGCATGCTTGATTTAACTTAATTCCCTTAATTCGAGTTCAATTCTTGTAATTCATCTCCCAATTCCCATGAATTCTACTATTAGCTATTTCAATTACATAATTAAAGGGTTGAGTCCTTACCTTAGCTTCTCAATTGAATGCTAGATAGCTAATTGTTTAAGTTCCCAAGCCAAAACAAGTTCTTCTAATTTCTGACAATCCTCTAGTTGAATTCAAGTCTTCCTTCTCTCTCTCTTTCTCTCTCATGAAAAGATGTGGGAATGAGAGTGTAAAGTGTATAGGAAGTGCTAGGGCTGTCCTTATATAGGCTTGATTAGGGAGTTTATTCAATCACTAATTAAGTGACATTAATTATTCTAATTGAATTCATTCTGAATCGCATTTTAATTAAACCTACCATAAAATTCTAAAAATTCCAACTTACACATAATTCAAGTCAATTTCATGATCGGATGCCGATAACGCCATCAATTAGTAGAACCAAACAGAAACACAAACAAATAATCCTATAGCAGATATAAACACACATAATGCAATGCACATGTAATCAACTCAGGATTTCATCTTAATTACTTGTTAGGCATACTTAATCATGGCTTAATAGTTAATCATGGGTACGGTGTTGTTGTTATCATACCAAGAAGTAGGTTAGATGAATCGGTGTCCTTAGTACACCTTTAAGAATTCCTTATTAGGTCATTAGGAGTTAATAGTGTTGGTGTTTAGGGTAGTTAATAGTAGTTGGTGTGGAGTGACTGGAGTTTCTTTTGTAGAAAATTATTCCAAGTCTACTGAGGGCAGTTAGTTTTGTTTTATGGTTGTTGCTTTTAATTTTGGATTCACTTTTATTTTGGATTGGGCAATATACGGAATTGTGTTGATGTGGTTTGTTATGTGTTTCCTGTAATGAAGGTAAGGTTCATTTTGTAACTATTGTCCTCGGAATATGAGTATTTTTTATTTGTACGTTGAGGGTTGTGAACCCAAGATGTTGATATCTTGTTTGATTAGAATTGGAAAATATGGTAGTTATACTAGGACGGCTCATTTCATAGGTATATTTTGAGTTGGGTGGCAGTGACACGTTAAAAGATTTAATGGGAAGTTTTGGAAGTAATAATAGAGCTGAATATGTGTTAGGGTGACCTTTTGTCTTGGGTTGAAGGAGACTTTGTAAGTTCGAGATTGAGTGCAAAATTGCTTTCTTTGGCTTGGTTTAGTCATCATTTTTTTATAAGAGCGCATGGACAGTTTGTTAGTATTTGAGCTGTTAAGACCCTTTTATGATTAGTTATGTTTGGGAAGTGTGAATTTTGGGCTCATGAGGTGAAATTCTAAGAGGCGTTGAATTTGAGGGAAGGCGGTGACTCGAGGTAGTGATGGTAAGGGGTTCAAGTATGTTATTAATGAGGAAAGTCAAGGTAGTGACCGATACATTGGGTAGAAATTCGACAAGGGGCGTAGTGAGCGTAGTCCTACTTGGTATTCTTGTGAAGTGGGGCGAGTTAATCCTTAGGTGTTTTTAATCTTGTGTATGCCTTTAGATCATTTGTTCGGAGTGTTATCTAGGTATGCATTTTGATCAGTGTTGTTATTCCCGAGATGGGGACGATTGTGTCAGCTTGTTTTGCTAGAAAGAGTGTAGTTACGGGTGGCCGGTGGATGTCATAGTTGTGGTAATGGAATGTAATTTTCTGGTGATTTTGTATTGTTGTTTAACTTCTTGTTGTCATGTTTAACATGTTCTATTTCTATGTCGTAATAGGATTACAATTTTATTTTTGAAGTGATTGTGTCATTGGTTAAGTGACGGTTAGGAGCGTTATTAATTGAAGTCTTTTGGAAAGGAAATTGGGAACTAAAACTGTGCTTGTTGGAAATTTGGCAGTTTTAAATTGGTAGTGGGTTTGTTTAATGCACCTAGGTAAAAAGGAGATTTTGAATTTTGTGCAGGCGGGTAGCCCGAGGTAGGTTTCAGAAGTTGTCTTGTTGATGTTGTGGTTTGGGTCTTGGCGTAACAGTAGTGTTGTTTTTATGGAAAACAAAACAAATAAGAACAAAAGTTTATGATGGGCCTTGTTTTCAATTTCAGAATTTTGGTGTGCCTATTGTGGCAAGTTTTATTTATACAGTAAAAATTGTAACTTAGAATTCATGACGGGTGCTAGGTAAGGTCTTATTCTCTTTTGTGTGTGGTTGTGTTCCTCGGCGTAGTTGGGTTATTATAGGTTAGAATTTCGTCTTTTGAGAGATTTTTCTTTGGGAATGTCTATGTTGTCATTTGAAGGGAAAGATGAAGATTTTGGGTGAATAGAGCATTCAGGGTGGTTATATGCATTGAGGTGTTTTGGGGTTCGAAATAACCGAGTGTGATGTGCATTTGAATTTCCTTGCTTGAAGTGTTAATTTTACCTTGTTACGTGTTAGCGTCGTAAATGATTTTGATGAGTTTCCATGCGTGGTTATAACTCGAATTTCATTTTATTTTATCACATTACTATTGAGAAAGAGGTGGTCATGGTTGAGTAGTTTTTGGTGTTGTGGCTTTTGGGAAGTATTGTTGTGGTTATGATTGTGCATGTGGGTGTTGCTATAGCGATTCTAGTTAAAACCCGACCCGTTCATTGTTTTGGATCCAAGATTTCTTGTCTTGATGGTTGTTCATGTCTTTTTCCATTTTATTCCTTGTTGAGATTAGTTATTGGAGTGTCTTCATGGTGTTTGAAACAAGTTAGGAGTTAGTTTTTCAAAACTTTTGCTGTTTAGATTTTGACTTGTTCGCTCGAGCAAACTTTCTTGCACTCGAGCAAACTTTGAGAACTTCCAGTACCTCTGCAGGCTTGCAAAACTATTGGGAGTATGGCATTCTCCTCTCGAGTGGTGTTTCTTACGCTCAAGTGGTCATTCTTGTTCTCAAGCAGTCTTTTGGAACTTTCAATACTTTTGCAGGCCTACAAAAGTACTGGGAGGGTGGTGTTCTTTGCTCGAGTGATACTTTGTTCATTCAAGCGGCCTTTCTTTTTGTGTTTGGTCGCTCGAGCAATCTGCGCATATATCAGTCCGTAAAAATCACTTTTTTAGTCACTTTTTCATATATATATATATATATATATATCTAAACATTTCAAAACCCAAAATCTATACTCTCTCTCTCTCTCTCTCTCTCTCTCTAAAACTGATCTTCAACCTCCAAATACATTCAATCTATTGATCTCTACACCCTAGTCCCTTTGATAAAAGGTAGAGGTCACCTAGAGCTTCATTTTAATCTGGGCAAAGTTGAATTTTGGCTTCGTCAAAGTTTCTTCTTTCTCTTCCTTGTCTTCAAACTTTGAGGTAGGGATTTCTCCACATTTTAGTATAATTTTTAACTTAATTATTTACCTTTTCAAAGAAATAATGGGATTTAGAGATTTTGGTAAAAATCTGGGGTTTTGGTTTTCAAATCAAAAAAGGGGTTTTCAAATGGATTCTTGAAAATGATTGTGGTTTTGATTTGTGATAAAATGGTGGATTTTTATCCTTGGAATTGGTTTATAAGTAAAAAGGGATTTTGCCTCAAAATGTGAATATTCGATTTTGTAAAGAGAAAATGGAAATGATGTTGGGTTTTATGAGAGTTGGATATGTATTATCGCTCCTATCTTGAGATTTGGAAAGTATATCTTTATTGAAAATTATTTATCTGTTTAGAGATATCTGTTTTTGGCTACCGGTGGACGATAGTTATGATTATTATAGAAATTAAATGAGAATTAGGCGAACTGAAACTAATTTTTCATCCATTTGCATTGAGCATTGTTACATATTTAACACATTGAAAATGTATACTGTTTTGAGAAAAATTGGTGAATACCTTGGTAAATCTGGGTAGGAAGTGTAGTTGTGGTATTAAGTTGGCCTGTGTATCCTTGGTGGAAGTCTAGAAACTCGCGTGGATAGTTGCCGAGCCTTCCGGTTAATATAGGTAAAAATGGCAATTGGTAGTGCTTGTAGCCTACTTGTAGACACGTCTTCGAGATTTCCAGTGTTGTATCTACTGCCCTGTTTTCTATTGCAAAGGAAATGATTTCATGAATTGTGATATAAACCTAGAATTGCATGGTTTTTGGAAAGAGATATAAAACGTTTTGGCTTGAGCATTGCATATTCACTCACCTTATAACTATGTTAAGATTTATACACTATGTTAGAGTATCTTTACTGGGCTTTGGCTCACCCTATATGGAAAATCATTTTCAGGTGCTGATGATATGCCTCCACCAAGGTCGTGGCTTGGGAGGATTTAGAGCCGCGAGCTTCTTATTTTGTTTTTGTTATAATTAACCTGTGCAAGCCAAGGGTTTTATTTGTATTGAGTTTAAAATCACTTTTGTTATAACCAAGTACCGTCTTGGAAAGTTGTAGCCGTCAAAGCATTTATTTATCTGTTTAACTTTTATTTCATATCATTAACTTGTTGCACATGCTATAGATTCATGGTTAGGACTTATGAATGTGTAACTCCATGTGTTACCTTTTGTACAATTGGAATCATATGAATGAAAGGATATTATATTCAGAACTGTGTCGTTATTTAATAAATATTGTGAGAAGATTTTATTGTTATATTTTGGGGGCATTACAACTTGGTATCAGAGCTACCGAGTTTGAATACTTTGGGATTGTAGGAAATGGTTATTACCACAATGAGTTTCTTGCTAGATGATATTAGGAATTAACCTGATATGCTATGTGATAACATGCTTATGTGACTAGATGGGTATGAAATTTAATTTCTAAGATCTTGATTGGGTGTATGAGTTTCTAGAAGTCTTGTTAGAAGAGCACTTGATCACTGCTATTTCTAGCCGGAACTCTGGCAATGTCACAGTATGATCATTATCTATAAAGAAAATTAGTATGTGTTTATGTGACTACATGCTTATGTGGAGTGAAATACTTGTTGTCCACCGCATTAGGACGCGAGTGAGTTAGCTTCAGCACATTTGTAAATGTGCTAATTTCTTGTGTTACCTTCATTAGGATGTCAGGATGTGGATGTGGTGTTGGTAGGCATGGCAGGCCTAGACAACAGGAGGTGCCATTACCAGATGATATTTTGGCACAGGAAGAAGGGGTTGGTCAAGCCAATGTGGCCGAACCAGTTGGTCAGCGGGCCATGGGTGCCTTGGCCTCGTGAAATGGCTGGAGCTTTGTGGGAATCCATAGATATTCTTAGAGTTGAGAATCAAGTCCAGGCCCATGCAGTTGAGACATGGTCATCTTTTTTGAAGAGGAAGTTCTTTTAGTCTAATCCGAATGAGTTTTTGGGAGATCCGAAGGAGCCACTGAAGGCGGATGAGTGGCTAAAGTAGATGGTGAAGACATTTGAGATGCTTGGCATCGAGGATGATGGGCTGAGAATGACCTTGGCATCCTTCTAGCTAAAAGGGAGATACGGGTCAATTGGGTGACTTGGGAGGCCTTTGTCAACACTTTCCAGGACAAGTTTTTACCTCCCACTGCTAGGGAGAAGTTGAGAGAGCAGTTTTTGAAGGTCAAACAGCTTAGCACACCGGTGGCTAAGTTTGAGGCTTCATTTACCAGTTTATCGAGGTTTGCACCTAAGCTTGTAAGAACGGAGGAACGCTGTTGTTTGGAGTTTGAGAACAGGTTGAGGACTGGACTCTTTTTCAAGGTGGCCGCATCCACGATTAGGGATTACGATCGTTTTGTGAAGGTGGCAACTCACTTAGAGACCATGATTCAGACTGAGGAGGAGAGGATGAGGGGCTCTAGATAGAGAAGTCAGGAGGTTCAGGAAAAGACTCGAGATAGCAAGAGGCAGAGGGGTTCCACCCACAGTAGTCCCAAGGATCAGTCTAGGTCTACTTTTCTGGTATCGAGTTCGGGCTTTGAGAGAGGTGGTCAGAAAGGGATCACTTGCTTTAAGTCTGGTCAGCTGGGCCACAAGTCTGTAGTTTGCCCGCAGGGGGATGGAGAGCAACAGTCTGCACCGTCTTCAGCTCATTATCAGAGCCAGAGTCAGGAGAGAAGGCAGCTGCCTACCTATTATTAGTGTGGGTAGTCAGGGCACTTGAGGAGGTTTTGCCCTCAGAAAGGTAGCACATCTGGTGCGTCTGGTTCGAGGCAGACACATAGCCATCAGCCTGCATTGTCAGCTCAATCCTCGAGGGCTAATCAAAGAGCCTCTTCGGCTCAATCCGTGTATCAGACTTATGCTTTGAGGGGTGAACAGGTGGAGTAGAGACCTATGAGGCATGTATATGTTGTTACTATGCTAGATTTGTTGCCAGCACCTTCGGTAGTGAGAGATAACTTCTTGTTGTGTAATTCTATTGCCAATGTGTTGATTGATACTGGTACATCGCATTCTTTCATTTCGTCTGCATTCGCATCAGCATTGGTGTTAGAAGTGACTCAGTTAGCATCTCCACTCATGGTAGAGTCACCTATTGGTGGTGAGGTTATGTTGGATTAGGGGTTGCCAACTTCCTTTTGCTTTTGTGTTGATGAACATGTCGAATTTTTATGTTATTTTTTTGCATGGATTGGTTGTCATCCTATCGGGCCATTATAGACTGTTACCATCAAAGAGTCATGGTGTGCACCTTGAGTGGTGATTGCTTTTATTTCCTGGGGAATCGAGTTGATAGAGCTTTGTTGCCAGTGTGTGATTTGTGTGGTCGGGGCGAGCTTAGTCTTCTTCTTGCTACATTCTTGGGTGTTGAGAGTGATGTGGTCCGAGTAGAGTTGCCAAGGATAGTTTGTGAATACCCGAACGTCTTTTTCGAGGATCTCACTAGTTTGCCACCTCATCGTGAGATTGAGTTCTCTATTGATTTAGTGCCTGGCACGACATCGATTTCCATGATACCATATAGATTTTCACCCGCCGAGTTGAGTGAGTTAAAGATTTGACTCCAAGAATTACTGGATAAGGGTTTTATCCACCCTAGTACTTCACCTTGAGGAGCACCGGCTCTCTTTGCCAAGAAGAAGGATAGCAGATTGCAACTTTATATTGATTACCAAAAGTCGAACTGAGTAACTATTAAGAACAAGTACCTATTGCCTCCTATAGATGACTTGTTTGACGAGTTGAAAGGGGTTTTGTTGCTTTTCTAAGATAGACTTGAGATTGCGTTATCACCAGTTGAGAGTAAATGAGGAGGATATCTAAAAGATGGCATTCCATATGCGGCATGACCATTATGAGTTCCTAGTGATGCCTTTTGGGTTAACCAACGCACCGACCTTATTTATGGATTTGATGAATTGGATCTTTCATGAGTTTCTAGACCATTTTGTAGTTGTCTTTGTTGATGACATTTTGATTTACTCACCCTCTGAGGAGGAACACGAGGAACACTTGCAGATTGTACTTGAATTACTTAGAGCCCCCAAATTGTATGCTAAGTTCGGAAAGTGTGAGTTCTAGTTGAAGGAGGTGAAATTCTTAGGCCATGTAGTATCCGGGGAAAGGGTGACTATAGATTCCTCTAAGATCGAGGTAGTGCAAGATTGGAAACAATTTAAGAATGCCTTTGAGATTTGGAGTTTTTTGGGGTTAGCTAGGTATTACCATCGTTTTGTCAAAGATTTCTCTAGATTGGCCTGACCTTTAACTAGACTAACGAGGAAGAGAATTAAGTTTGTATGGAATGAGACTTGTAAGAAATCATTTCAAGAACTTAAGGTTAGACTTACCACTGCTCCAGTGTTGATTATGAAGAGGGGTTTGGGTTATTCAGTGTATTATGATACAAGAGGGAAATGTAGTAACTTATGGCTCACAACAGTTGAAAACATACGAGAGAAACTATCCTACACAACAATGATTTTTGCCTTGAAAATCTGAAGAGATTATCTTTATGGCGAGAGATTTAAGGTCTTTTCCGATCATAAGAGTTTGAAGTATTTATTTTTACAAAAAGATTTGAATTTGAGGTAGAGAAGTGGATGAAGTTTATGGAGAATTATGACTGTGATTTGCATTATCATCCAGGGAAGGCCAATGTAGTGGTTGATGCCTTGAGTAGGGAATCCATTAGTAGTGTAACTTGCATCTTGGTGAGTCTGTTGAGTTGGCAGCTTTGCTTACTATAGTTGCACAACCTACTATAACATGCCCAGGGGGTACCCGTGCGCGTTAAACAGTTCGGACCCTCAATTTCTATGATATAGTCTCACAAGTGCAATGTGAAACATAGATGAGAGTCCAAATTTGGCAACTTTTATTGAAAATCCATTTTATTGCAATTTTGTCAAAAATGGACTACATTATCAGATCTCAGAGTCACCACCTAATATTTATTTTGGGAATATTAGGAAACCTGTGACTCGTGCCAAGGCCACTGTTCGTCGTAACCAAGGATGCTTGGCTCGGAACATTAGGTATAAAAGGGGAAAGTCATTAAATGAGCACCCCCGTTCACTCGATCAAAAGATCGGTCTTTACTAAACCATGATATGAATTTTATTTTCTTTATATGTTCATGTTCTAATTATTTAATAAATCCTAAAATTTACTATGTGAATCATACAAGTATGGACTATACCATTCATTTTGGAACAATTTGAATTCATGTATTTTGAAAGAGTTTTGAAGATGTACAACCCAAATAAATTGAGTTTACAAAAATGAAAAATCAGTATCATTCCAAATTAAGCGACATAACCTCCATCCACTGGCATTCATACAGTTATATCAAGTAAGCAAGTAGCCACATGGTAAGATACTTAAAAATAATAAGAAAATTACATACAAGCGAGATGCTAAAGCATAAAAAGTTACATATTTACATACGTCCCGCGAACATCTACAAAACAAAGTTAGTAAAACATGCATGATCTTATATACAAAAAAATCCTAATGCAATTCACTCATGAGATGCAACTAAAGATTCAGTTTCTAAGATATGACATGTGAATCATCTCACAAACATGAGATAGCGTACATAATCACATAGAAATTAATTAAATCCACAAATGCAAACTTAGCCAAATCAAGATGCATGAAACATGGATGCAAGGCGTGGATATAATGAAAAACAAAATATGATGCGTATTCACAAATAAAGAAAAGCAAGTAAAAGAACGGGATAGAGAGAAGCGGGACAGAAAATTATTACAACATTTTAAATATTACAAATCTGAGGGAGATGAATAAATATTACAACACAATATAAAATTCCTCATAAACACTCAAAATAAAATAAACATAAGAAAATGGCAGCTTCAAACGCCTCAAAGACCATTGGAGGTTGATCTTCTTAACGTCGGAAGCCTGCCTGGTTTTTCCTAAAGGTTGCAGGCACAATCATGAAGGTTGCGGGCGCGATGGTGTGCTTTTAGGTGGCTACCCGGCCAACAAATGGGCTGGGTAGCTTGATAAGCTCGACCAAACTCTGTTTTCTTAGATTTCAACAATAAAAATAGAACTAAAAACAATATCTATGGGAGTCTCAACTCACTACTTTCAGTTATATTACAACAATATATAATATAACAAGAAATCAAAGAAAAAGAGCAAACTAAGTAAGAAACACAATGGGTTCAACATGATGTCTGATTGAACCCAACTCAATTTTGTATCTTATGCCTCTTTTAGTCCAATTTTATTAGCCTTGTTTATTATCTTTTGATTCTTTAATCATTTTGTCCAAAAGTGATAATTACATCTTCTAATGACGAGAAGCATCAAATAAGAAGTTTGTTCTTGGCATGAGAGAGAGATGTAATGCCCTGGTAATAAACCTCCGAAGAGATTAAACCATTTAACATGGAAGGTTTCTTTCTCATGCTTAAAACAAAACTAAAACAACATATATGAGACTCTCAATTCACCACTTTCAATTAGATTACAACAACATACAATGTAACAAGAAATCAAAGCAAAAGAGCAAAAATAAGTAAGAAATACAAGAAAATGAAATAAATTGAAAATTTACCTCTTCAAGAAATGATGAATTTTATGATTTCCAAACTTCCTTTTCATCACTCTCAAGTGCAAGAATTATGTTCTCAATCCTCAATTTAAAAGCTTGGAATTCTTGCTAGAATGATGGGTTGGAGGTGTATGTGGTGAAAAGTGATTCTCTCTCTTATTTTTGCTCACTTTTACGAACACCCACTCTTCCTCTTGATCAAAGCTACTGAAATTCAAGTATTTCAGAATATTTGGAGGAGTTTTAGGTGTAGAAAAGATGGAATTTCAGTTTGTATGGAAGGTATAGGGTGTCTATGGAAGATGGGAGTGTGTATAACTCAAAAACTCAACTTTTCTCTCTTTTCTTCCTCTTGTCTCTAGCTCAAATGTTCTCTCCTTAGTCTATCCCCATGCTTCTCTCAACAATCTGATGTATAAATAGGCTAAGCAAGTATAGAAATAGTGGAATACAAGGTGTAAGACAAAAGGAAGATAATGAAGCTAATGCAGTACTAATGGAGCTAATGGGATACAAAAGTTGAGCATTATCTCTAATGGATCAAGCGCTAGATAACTGAGGCTGAGTGTATATATATTTGGTGATGAATATATCAGAAAATGGGTCAATGAGGTGTCCCAACCAAACCAAAACCAAAAAAAAAAAAAAAAATGGGTTTGATGCTATTTCGAGTCAGTTCAACAAAATCTACTCTTACGTCCAACTTCAAATAGGCATATCTCCCTTATCTAGACTCGGTTTTAGGTGATTCTTGTATCTAAATTGAAACCCCAGAAGTCTACTTTCCAATGGTGGTAGTCTCACATTTCAATTTTAAGTGTACAAAGAGACATGTCTAATTTAGGGAAGGCTGTTCATTTCCCTTGTGCCAGGTCAACAAAATCTGCTCTTAAGCCCAACTTCAAACGAGCAGATCTCCTTCATCCGGACTCAGTTTTAGATGATTCTTGGGTCTAAATTGAATCCCCAGAAGTCTAATTTCCAATGGTGGTTGTCTCACATTTAAATTCCAAGTGTACAAAGAGATATGCCCAATTTATTAAAGGTTGTTCATTTCCTTCTTAATGATTTGATGCTCATTCTTTTTCTAAAATAGTTTTCTAAGGCTATTCATTTCCTTCCTAATGATTTGATGCTCATTCTTTTTCTAACATAGTTTTCTTCCATCCCCTCATATTTCCTTCGAATCAAAACCTATAAAGAAGATGTTTTGTAAATATTTTTTCAAAGAGTTCACCTCCCTTCTATTTATTTCCACTTTGTCCATATTCAATTTACTGAAAAAGTGTAATATTTTAAACGAAACGAGAGCGTCGCAACATCGTAGAAACATTTGAAAAAAATTATATATTTTGAAAAGAGGGTTTTAAGGTCTAAAATAGTTTGGCCAAAAAAATGTGTAAAGGTGGGATTAAAGTTCAAATTCTATCTTTCTTACTGAGGATTCTGTGAGGAACACATTCCGATTGTCGTCATCAGGTAATCAAAAGAAAGCGACCAAGTCTTAGGGATGGTTAAAATTGGGTATCAACAGTTTCCCCTCTTTGAAAGAGCTCGAAGTCATTTCATGATGTAAGTGAATGTCAAAGCCCGAAGATGACCCTTTTGACAAGGCCGTTAGACTTGGGGAAACAAACAAGATGCAATGTTTGTGGTTGAACCTGAAGGTTGCCTACATATCCCATTGCAAAGTGACAACATGAATGAAAAGCTTAAATGAAAACTAAAGGTAAGCCATGTCTCACACAGACAGAAGTAAGCGAATAATGAGACAGTGCAACTAATCAGAAATTTCTCCTTGCGTTGCAGACGGAAAGAGAGAGAAGACCTCAACCAAGAGAAATCAACAACCTAATGCGTCTCACGCGAAAGTAGGAAAGGTGGTGTGAACAACTGGCGCATCTGATGTCTTTAACCGAGTAAATCAACAACCTAACGTGTCTCACATGAAAGGAGGAAAGATGGTATGAACACCAGGCGCACCTGATGTTTTTAATCGAGTGACTAAACAACCTAACGCGTCTCACGTGAAAGGAGAAAAGATGGTGTGAACACCAGTCTCACTTGATGTTTTTAACCGAGTAAATAAATAACCTAATACGTTTCACACGAAAGGAGGAGAGATGGTGAACAAATCCAAACGCGTCTCACGCAAGAGGAGAAATAGTGAACTTGAGATCTAACGCGTCTCACACGAAAGAAGAAATAGTGAACTTGAGATCTAATGCGTCTCACACGAGAGAAGAAAAGTGAACTTGAGATCCAAATGCGTCTCACGCGAGAGGAGAAAAGTGAACTTGAGATCCAAACGTGTCTCACGCAAAGGAGAAAAGTGAACTTGAGATCCAAACGCATCTCACGCGAGAGGAGAAATGTGAACTTGAGATCCAAATGTGTCTCACGCAAGAGGAGAAAGGTGAACTTGAGATCCAAACATGTCTCACACAAAGGAGAAAAGCGAACTTGAGATCCAAATGCATCTCACGCGAGAGGAGAAATGTGAACTTGAGATCCAAATGTGTCTCACGCAAGAGGAGAAAGGTGAAATTGAGATCCAAACGCGTCTCATGCAAGAGGAGAAATAGTGAACAAATCCACACACGTCTCATGTGAGAGAAGAAAGGTGAACTTGAGATCCACATGCGTCTCACACAAGAGGAGAAAGATGAACTTGAAATCTGAATGTGTCTCACGCGAGAGGAGAAAAGTGAACTTGAGATCCAAACGCGGCTCTTGCGAGTGGAGAAATGGTGAAGAAATCCAAACACGTCTCACGCGAGAGGAGAAATAGTGAACAAATCCACACACGTCTGAAGTGAGAGGAGAAAGGTGAACTTGAGATCCAAACGTGTCTTACGTGAGAGAAGAATAGTGAACAAATCCAAATGCATCTCATACAAGAGAAGAAAAGTGAACTTGAGATCCAAACGCATCTCATGCGAGAGGAGAAAAGTGAACTTGAGATCCAAACGCGTCTCACACGAGAGGAGAAATAGTGAAGAAATCCAAATGCGTCTCACACGAGAGGAGAAAAGCGAACTTAAGATCCAAATGCATCTCACACGAGAGGAGAAAAGCGACCTTGAGATCCAAACGCGTCTCACGCGAGAAGAGAAAGTGAACTTGAGATCCAAGCACGTCTCACACGAGAGGAGAAATAGTGAACTTGAGATGCAAACGCGTCAAACGCGAGAGGAGAAATAGTGAACAAATCCAAATGCATCTGACGTGAGAGGAGAAAAGTGAACTTGAGATCCAAACGCATCTCACGTGAGAGGAGAAAGGTGAAATTGTATCCAAACATGTCTCACGTGAAAGGAGAAATAGTGAATCCTAACGCGTCTCACGCGAGAGGAGAAAAGTGCACTTGAGATCCAAACGCATCTCACGCGAGAGGAGAAATGTGAACTTGAGATCCAAGCATGTCTCACACGAGGAGAGAAATAGTGAACAAACCCAAATGTGTCTCACGCGAGAGAAGAAAGGTGAACTAAACAATAAGCGTACCTAGTTGTAGCTCATACGGAGAGGGGAAATGTTTTAATCGGGTAAACATCAAATCCTAACATGTTTTCATGTGAAAGGAGCGAAGGTAAATTCGAAGTCCTAATGCGTCTCACGCGAGTGGAAGAAGGTATAGTAGAATCATTTCTTTTCTTTTTTTTTTTCTTTAAAAAAAAAAATCAAAAAGAATTTTTTTTATAAATACCAAATATCATACACATATACACACCATATATATAATAAAAATACGTATACAGGCACACACAAGCATGTTATATACATATACAAAGACACATACACACACACACACACATATATATATATATATAAATACACACAAATATGTACATACGGTATGCACATTCTTGGAATATTCCGTTACTAATAAGGAATATGCCATTTGCTGACGTCAGTGTACGCAAAACAAGCAAAAATAAGAAAAAAACAAACAGAAATGTATTGATACGAGGGTTTGAACCCCCAATCTCAAGCGCAACCTCCCAGTCCTTAACTATCGAACCAGACCACCTAATTGAGCCACTCTTGTGACAAAATATACAAACAAATATATATATATATATATATATATATAATAGTTATATGATACACATACACATAAAACCAAAATACAAAAAAGAAACACTTGTTGCTATGGGGGTCGAACCTTTGACCTCATGCTCAGCCTCTCAATCCTTAACCGTCGAACCACACCACTTAACCAAGCCACTCTTGTGACCAAAATATTCAAATAAATATATATAATACATAGATATACAATACATATACACATATGTATACAAATCTCCCGCCACTCCTATTTCTGCCTCTCTCTTCCTTCGAATGTCGCGTCTGACACGCAATTTTGCCTTTTGCGTGAGCCGTCCAACAAATTGCCTTGCCTCTCTCTCCCTCTTTGTCTTTCTCTTCCGTCTTTTTCTCCTTTCCCGCTTCTGTCTCCTTCTTCATCACTTTCTTCTATCTCCTTCTTCTCTTTCGTCCTTCTTTTTCATCATTGATTAAGAGAGATAGAATAGAGAGACTGAATAGAGGAGAAAGGCTACCAAAACTCAGTCTGCACTCTGCTATTTCTCTGCCCCTCTTTTTCTTTTATATTTCTCTTATCTACCATATGGCCTTGTCCTGTCCCCTCACTCTCTTTGCAGACCTTAATGATCCCATAAGCTCCCTTGGATAGAGTGCCCTGCTCTTACTCTTCCTAACTTTCCTACGCTGTCAGTCGAGCAAATAATGACAGCTCAATCGATCATTGAAGCCAACCATTACACGCTGAAGTCCGATATGGAGACAATGGCTGCGGTCTCTAATTTGTCTCACTGACTGCAGAACAGGACAAGTGAGGTACACTGATTAAACGCCTAACTTTCTCTACTCCAACGCATGTACAAGGATGTACGAGCAAAGATTAGCGCACTGAAGGCAAAAAATAAAGAGCTGAAATGGTAGGCCACCATTTTGGCCCAATTCAGAGTTCTGTCATACTCTACTTTTGACGGTCAATGGGGAGTCAACTCTTTTGGTGGCTTTGTAAGCACTGAGGCAGGGTCTTCAAGGGTCTCCCAAGATGAAATCAAGATGAAGAGATTGGCGAAAGAGTCGAGCAAGTGAGGTCGGCGTATGGCCGTCATCGAAAAAGAAAACAGATCCCTCTTTTTTTTTTCTTTTCTTTTTTTCTCTTTTCTTTATTGTTTTTGTCGTTTTTTTTTCTTTTTTGTATATATGCTTGTACAAATTTGATTGGATTTAATCTCTGGCATTAATAAAACGAGTGTGTTCTGCAAATTCAGATGGCATGAATGGCACAACACTAAGCATAAAAAACATTTTGTTTTGAATTTTGAACTTGAAAATGGCTGCATTTTAATGAATTTTGAACTGAATATTGAGCCTATCACTGACCAAAACCCAAAATACAACTCAATGAAAGGAAAACAAAGAAAAAACCATCCCAAATGCACCCCTATAGGCATGCCAAAATAAAATGGACACAAAACAAAACAACCCTGCTCAACTGCCCGATGAAAATTGCTAGCGACAATAACCAAAAACCATCATAAACGCACCATTTTATGCTTGCCAGAATAAAATGAACACAAAACAAAACATCACCGATCGACCGCCTGACAGAAAAACATCGCAGGAAATAACTACTGTGCATTTTCTAGGAATTGCTTGATTAAGGTGACGAGAATTCGAAGTGCGGGTAAAGGATAAAAACCTGACTCGACTGTGCCCCTAGTTTATCGCTCTGACCTTTTCTTTTGGTTTTTTCTTGACTAAAAAGAATTTGATCAATATAAGAGTTTGATTAGCATGCGTGTTCCACTTCTTCGTTTTGAAATCATGTGAGTCGAGCTGTGAGCACTGAAAATTTTTCCTTTTTGGTCTAAAGAATGGTCTGAGTTCTGCAAAAATGGAATAATTTTTGAGAAATTCAGTCAACTTCATTAAAAGTCCTCAAAATCTATTTTTGCAAATGACCACTACCCGATCAACATGAAATCAACATTTGAGATGTATAATTGAATTTGTCTTACAACTGAACCTGTTATGAAGGAGAAATAAGGCAACTAAATCAATTGGGGACGAGCCTCGCTGAGTCAAATAAAGATACACCAATCAAACATGGACAAGATAAGTGAGTTGAAAAATGATTAGGGTCGAACTTCAAGATGAAGCTGCCTACGTATCCTAAAGATAGGAATCAGGCCATATATAGTTCTGGCTAAGGTTCACTCGGGTATTGACACTCTCCTTTTGTGCTCTAACTTTTGCTAAAGCCGCCCTTTTGGATTTTCAACCTTGCAAACCTTTCATTTTTATTTTATTTTATATATATATATATATTCACTTTCTATTTTTTGTTTTGTTTTTCTGCTCTAACTTTTGTCTAGGTCGCCCTTTCGGGTTTTCAGCCCAGCGAGCATCTCAAGGGTGGTACTTTCGTTTTAGCTTGTCCATGTTGATTGGTTGTGAGATCTCTAGGCCATCTAAATCTATAAGAATGACTTCTACACTTGACCAGATTGACATGATGATGTAGGGACAAGGCTAATTGGGTCTGAATTTGCCTCTAGTGTAGTGGATAGGAATTCAATTATCTTTTAATAATAAAACTCGTTCTCTCATATTCCGGGATTTGACTTCTTTTCCGGTCTTCATTAGCTTGAGAAACGATCAAGTTTGAATCTTTGTCACATTCGATCTTATTGCCCCTAATTCAAGGGCTACTTCCATTTTGTATCACATCCGACCTTATTGCTCCTAGTTCAAGGGATGCCTCCATTCCGGCTATGTAATCTTTATATTTTGGTTGATTACTGAACATTCTAAATCAAGGTTTGAAAGCTAAGGAGGTCGGACCTCAAGTCGAGAGGGATCCTATGCTATACAATCTCAAGATCAATTCCAGGCATGTCTTTATAAGACCACGCAAAAATATTTTTTTTTGAAATCTTTTAACAAAGTGACTAATCGCTCATGCTCTTACGAAAACAATATAGGACCAATCTGGACCAAGTCAGGATCCTTCTTAGTACCCACATTAAAAGAAATGATCTCATTCATCAAGGCCTTAGCACACCTCTCTTCCTCTCAGTCAATCAAATTTTGCAAATCTAGAGGAATTCCTTCCTCTGTGTTTTCCTCATGGTTTTGGAAAAAAATTTGAAAAACTTTGGTCAATGCGATGATTTAAAGGCACATAGAAGCAGGTGAAAATTACTATCGTTTCATTCAGATCTTCTAACTTAATGACTGAAACAGGCTTAAAAGAAAGAAAGAAAAGACAAGACAAACATAAACAGAGCAGTGATGCCCGGGTTAACACCCCCGAGATCACTACACTCTGACACAACAAGACTGACTCAACACACAGTTTAAAAACTAAAACAAAAAGCATTTCCAATTTGGTAAAATCAGTGCGTGCCATCCACGATGTTTACAGTAAAATGCGTGCCATCAGAGGTGGTTTACCTTTGATCACAGGACCAGCTATCCCCCAAGTTCATTGACCCAGTGTTAATAGACTTTGTAGAACCTGGTGGAGTGATGATCTTGTTGTCAATCAGGTCTTGAACTTCATGGCGTAGGCAAAAACAACGATTAGTGTCATGACCGAGTTGCTGATGGAAGGCGCAATACTTGGCAGCATCGTGCCTAGCAGGAAAGTGATCAGGGAGAGATTGAAAGTCAAGGGTTTGAGGTGGCCTTGTCCCATGAGGATTTGGAGAGCTTTAGACAAGGTCATGTAAATGGGATTGAAGATGCCGTTACCAGTCTTGGAAATATTGACAAAAGGGTCGGCAGGTGTTGACTGGGTTTGATGATCTCTTATGAGTGTAGGACTAGGGCTAGAAGGGGTGTTTCTAGTACAACATCCCTTTTCATGGTTTCCTCCCTAGTTCAAAATGCTCCCAACCTGAGCGACAAAAGTGTCATCCACAGTTTTTGTGACAACTGTAAGCACTTGCTGTTTGTTCAACCCTTTGACTTTTAAAGCCTTAATAGCCCATTGGAGATGTGCATAAGGATTAAAACTTGCCCCGGCTTCATTTTTAGCACTTACTTCAGCTTTGCCAAGGGATTGGGTGGCTATATCGGAGCGAGGTCCACTTGTTGTGGACATGTCATCACCCAGACTTAAGATACCTTCAGGTTAGCCCTTTTCAATTGTAGCTCGCCCTAATATTGGGGAGTTTTTTGACATAAAATTTCTGGCATGTGATGTCGTCGATGATGGAGCCAAGATCCCAAAGGCTAAATCTGCCACAGTGCTCTGAAGATCTTCAAGCATGCTCAACAGCTTAGAAGTAGTGGGTTCGGCTATTGGTACCTACGAGGTATTTGAACTGAGTTGGTCTTGGTGAATTGGTTGGGCCGGGCCCTTTGGAATGGGTTGGACTAGAATTACACTATTAGGGAGTTCAAGTTTTGGGGGTTAAGACGATTGGGGTTTAGGTGCATCCATCACACACAAGTCTGTGTTTTCTGGAATGAACACCTCAGGCTTGGGTAAATGGGTTGGGGTGATGTATATGCTGGGGTTGTAGGTGGATGGCAATGTATAGATCGGGTTAATGTTTCTGAGTGGTGGGACTTAGTTATGGGCGGGAAGTGGGTTGGTGGTCACATTCGGTTTGGAGGGTGGGATGATGATTTTATTGTCAATGAGATCCTGGATCTCATTGATGCAAGCGGTAGCACAGGTCTATGGGGTGACCGTGCCGTTGGTGGAAAATACAATACTAGGTAGGGTTATGTCTAGGTGGTAGTGGGTCAAAGAGAGGTCGAGGATCGAGAGGCTTAATGTGCCCTTTCTCCATCAGGAGTTTAAGGGCATGTGCTGGGCTCATGTATAGGGGGTGAAGGTTCTTCAGTTCTAGTTTGGGCCTGTAGGTTGTGAGGGTTGTAGGGTTGTTGCGGCAAAGAGATCGGCCATTTTGGCCGCTGTGATGACAATATTGACATCTACAGGGCGTGGAATAGTGCTATTACTAGCATTGGTACTCTTGGTGAATGGCCTCCTTGCAGGTTTACTAGTTCTCTATATGATGCCTTTTATGAATGCACTTTCAATTTGTACCCCCAATTCATGCAGAGCAGCAAATGTAGACAATGGTGCCACTATCATTCGTTGTAACATATCCGGTTCGAGATTCTGAACCACTAATCAAACTTGTTCCCTTTCTGAGGGCCTGTTCGTTATCCTGGTTGCTTTTGCTCTCCATCTGGCAAAAAAGTCAATGAAAGGTTCCTTAGGGTTCTGGGTAGTTGCTTCTAGCTCACTGATGGTTACCTTTCTCTAAGTGTTATATGAATATTGGTTAACAAAGCCCTCAGACAGCTCCTCCCAATTTTTTTTTCGTAGAGTCCTCTAGCTTGGTGTACTAAATAGCCGCCACATCTGACAAAGTTTTGCCAAACGAGGACAATTTTTGATCTCGTGACAAGCCCATCGGCCTCAGTGCATCTGAAAACAGGAGAACATGCACAATCAGGTCCCCACTTTTGTCAAATTTTTCAATATGAGGCATTTTGAATTTTTCCAACAATTTGACCGAGGCTTCGGGTTACCCGCCTTCAATATCCGGAATGGAATTGAAGCCTTGGGACTTTTTTACCGCTTTCTCTAACCTGGCAATTTTGATCATAGTCGGATCATTATCGTTGATGTCAAAGGGAAAGAGTTCTCCATGGGGCTGTGCCAAGGGCCTATAAGTTGGAGCCTGTGCAATACATTTCTTGAGGATCCGGGACCTATGGGTTTTCAACTGGTGGTGGTGGTTCAGGATTTGGCTGGGCAGCCAGGACTGGATGCACGGTAGATGCTGATGCCCTAGATGGGCCTCGTAGATCAGCGATGACTTTATCCTGTGCGGTCAACCTTTGATTTACAGGATCCACAGTTTTATGAAAAGTTGCCATCATGGCAGCAAATTCTTCTGTGTTTTGTGCCATTGCTGGTCTGGGTGAGTTAGATGCTGGTGAACTGCTATGGTGAGAATAGATGGGTTTTTGCTAAGTGCTTTGTTCTGGGGCTACTGACTATCTATTCCTTTTTCTTTGAGTAACTGGTGGGAGAGAAACTAACGCTGGCTGACCATTAACAAGATCCTGGATTTTGCAAACTCTACCGGAGCGAGTCCACAAAACTTGGGGGAAATCAGGTCTGCCTGAAGCTATGTTTGCAAACTACCTTTTCAAAAACAATGGGACCCCTAATCAGAATTTTAGTAGCGTTTCAACTCAACTGATCACTGATTACTGCTAACTTATCCTGATACACTGAACTCAATCCCATAAACTAAAATCCCTAAACCACATATCTGAATTTGAGATTACCTGTATCGATCTCATACATTACACATAGTAAGAAAAAGAACAAACACTCCTATGGGGAGTGGAGGGTTACTCTGTCCTAGCTTTTGAAATGATCTAGGGTTTCACCATTCAAAGAAGCAGTATCACACATCCTAGAAATGTGAGACCATCCTATCCTAATTTTGAAAGGTACTATAGCGCATTAGATGCACAAGGTTGGCTCTACTCTAGGGGTTAAAGTCATGGTGACATTACCAAAGAGTCCTTTAGGTCATAACCAATGAAGATCCCAGGAAATCAGAAGAGTCAATATAGCCTCTCTTCAAAGTTTGAGAACCTTTAAACCTCAAAAGGTTATAACACAAGGCCTCCAAAGTAACGTAGAGATAGGTGTAGTGTCACAAAAAGTATGCTTGTGCTCCCACTAGTATTTGGGCAACACGGGGACTTTAAGTGCACCAATGCATGCAATGCAATAAACATATAATTGAAAATAAAAGTCATATCATGGAGTTCGAGCGAAGGTTTCATAAAATCCCCAGCAGAGTAGCCAAAAATGTCACATGCCCGGGCGGTACCTGTGCACGTTAAATAGTTTGGACACTCGATTTCTTTGATCTAGTCTCAAGAGTGCAATGTGAAACATAGATGAGAGTCCAGATTTGGCAACTTTTATTGAAAATCCATTTTATTGCAATTTTGTCAAAAATGGACTGCGTCATCTGATCTCAGAGTCGCCACCTTATATTTATTTTGGAAAAATTAGGAAACCCGTGACTCGTGCAGAGGCCACTGTTCGTCATAACCATGGATGCTTGGCTCAAAACCTTAGGTATGTAGGGGGAAGGTCATTAATTGAGCACCCCCGCTCACTCGATCAAAAGATCGGCCTTTACTAAACCATGATATGAATTTTATTTTCTTTATATGTTCATGTTCTAATTATTTAATAAATCCTAAAATTTACTATGTAAAGCATACAAGTATAGACTATACCATTCATTTTGGAACAATTTGATTTCATGTATTTTGAAAGAGTTTTGAAGATGTACAACCCAAATAAATTGAGTTTACAAACATGAAAATTCAACATCATTCCAAATTAAGCGACACAACCTCCATTCACTGGCATTCATGCAGTTATATCAAGTAAGCAAGTAGCTACATGGTAGGATGCTTAAACATAATAAGAAAATCACTCACAAGCAGGATACTAAAGCATAAAAAGTTACATATTTACCGATGTCCCTGCAAATAGCTACAAAACAAAGTTAGTAAAACATGCATGATCTTATATACGAAAAAAATCCTAATGCAATTCACTCATGAGATGCAACTAAAGATTCGGCTTCTAAGATATGACAGGTGAATCATCTCAAAGACATGAGGTAGCGCACATAATCACATAGGAATTGATTAAATTCACAAATGCAATCTTAGTCGAATCAGGATGCATGAAACATGGATGCAAAGCATATATATAATGAAAAACAAAATACGATGCATATTCACAAATAAAGAATGCAAGTAAAAGAACAAGATAAAAAGAAGCCGGACAAAAAATTATTACAACATTTTAAATATTACAAATTCGAGGGAGATGAATAAATATTACAACAGAATATAAAAATCATCACAAACACTCAAAATAAAATAAAAACATAAAAAAAATGGTAGCTTCAAGCGCCTCAAAGACCATCGGAGGTTGATCTTCTTAACGTCGAAAGGCTACCCAGTTTTGCCTAGAGGTTGTAGGCACGGTCATGAAGGTTGCGAGGGCGATGGTGTACTTTTAGGTGGCTACCTGACCAACTAACAGGCTCGGTAGCTCGATAGGCTTGGCTAAACTCGGTTTTCTTAGATTTCAACAATAAAAACAGATGTCTCCATTCTCTTAGAGAGAGATGTAATACCCTGGTAATGAACCTCCGAAGAGATTAAACCATTTAACATGGAAGGTCTCTTTCTCATGCTTAAAACAAAACTAAAAACAACATATATGGGACTCTCAATTCACCACTTTCAATTAGATTACAACAACATACAACATAACAAGAAATCAAAGCAAAAGAGCAAAAATAAGTAAGAAATACAAGAAAATCAAATAAATTGAAAATTCACATCTTCAAGAAATGATGAATTTCATGATTTCCAAACTTCCTTTTGATCACCCTCAAGCGTATGAATTATTTTCTCAATGCTCAATTTGAAAGCTTCGAATTCTTGCTAGAATGATGGTTTTGAGGTATATGTGGTGAAAAGTGAATATCTCTCTTATTTTTGCTCAGCTTTACCAACACCCACTCTTCCTCTTGATCAAAGCTACTAAAATTCAAGTATTTTAAATTTTTGAAGGAGTTTTGGGTGTAGAAAAAAGATGGAATTTCAATTTGTATGGAAGGTATAGGGTGTATATGGAAGATAAGAGTGCTTAGCTCAAAAACTCAACTATTTTCTTTTTTCTTCCTCTTTCTCTAGCTCAAATTTTCTCTCCTTAATGTATCCCCTTGCTTCTCTCAACAATCTGATGTATATATATAGGCTAAGAAAGTAGAGACATGGTGGCAGACAAGGTGGGAGACAAAAGGAAGACAATGAAGCTAATGGAGTACTAATGGAGTTAATGGAAGACAAAAGTGAAGCATTATCTCTAATGGATCAAGCACTAGATAATGGAGGCTGAGTGTATATATATTTAGTGATGAATATATCAAAAAATGGGTCAATGAGGTGTCCCAACTGTATCAAAACCAAAAAAAAAAAAAAAAAAAAGAAAAAAAAAAAAGGTCTGATGTTATTTCGAGCCGGTTCAATAAATTCTGCTCTTACGCCCAACTTCAAACAGGCATATCTCCCTTATCTGGACTCAGTTTTAGGTGATTCTTGGGTCTAAATTGAAGCCCCATAAGTCGACGTTCCAATGGTGGTGGGCTCACATTTAAATTCCAAGTGTACAAAGAGATATGCCTAATTTATTAAAGGCTATTCATTTCTTTCTTAATGATTTGTTGTTCATTCTTTTCCTAAACCAATTTTCTTCTATCCCCTCCTATTTCCTTCAAAACCAAACCTATAAAGAAGATGTTTTTAAATATTTTTTCAAAGAGTTCATCTCCCTTTTATTTATTTCCACTTTGTACTTACTCAGTTTACTGAAAAGTGCAATATTTTAAACGAAATGAGAGCCTTGGAACATTGCAGAAACATTTAAAATATATGTAGATATATATTTTGTTTTTGAAAAGTGGGTTTTAAGGTCTAAAATAGTTTGGTCAAAAGAATGTGTAAATGTTGGGATTAAAGTTCAAAATCCATCTCTCTTACTGAGAATGCTGTGAGAAACACATTCTGATTGTCATCATTGGGTAATCAAAAGAAAGTGCCCAAGTCTTAGGGCCGGTAAAAATGGGGCGTATACACCTACACTTGTGAGCTGAGTTATGGAAGCATAGCAGGGTGATCATGATGCATAATCCATCTGGGAGAAGATATCTAGAAGGAAGGTAAAGAAGGGCTTGAACGTGTATTCTGACTCTAATGTTAGGTATCTTGATCGTCTTTTTCGTGCCGATGTCTTGTAGAGAGGAGATACTTCGAGAGTTCCACCATTCGCGTCTTGCGGTACACCTGGGAGGCATAAAGATGTATCACGACCTTGGTCGCCAGTTTTGGTGGAAGGGGATGAAGAAAGATGTAGCCTTGTTTGTTTCGAGGTGCCTTATTTATGAACAAGTGAAGGCCGGGAATCAGAGGCCAGCGGGTTTGTTGCAACCCTTGCCTATAGCCGAGTGGAAATGGGTGTCACGATGGAGTTTTTTGTGGGTCTTTTGAGGACTCAGTGGGGTAATGATGCCATGTGGGTGATAGTTGATCGGTTAACCAAGTCAGCACACTTTGTGCCTATGCGTACGAGTGACTCGATAGATTACCTTTTCGACCTTTATGTTAGGGACATAGTGCAACTTCACGGGGTCCCTATAACTATTGTTTTGGATAGAGATCCGCATTTCATGTCTCAATTGTAGCGGAGCCTACAGAATGCTTTGGGAACTAGATTGACATTTAGCACTGCTTATCATCCTCAAATTGACAGACAGTCAGAGTGTACCATTCAGATCCTAGAGGATATGCTTCGAGGTTGTGTTCTTGACTTTAAGGGGTCGTGGGAGAGGCACTTTTCTTTAGTGGAGTTTGCCTACAACAATAGCTTCTAGGTGAGTATTGGCATGGCACCATTTGAGGCCTTGTATGGCCGACCGTGTAGATCTCTTGTGTGTTGGACCGAGGTAGGTGACGCATCTATGTTAGGTCCTGAGTTAGTTCGGGAAACAACGGTGAAGGTTGCACTTATCCATAAAAGGTTGGTTTCGACTCAGAGTCGTCAGAAGAGCTATGTTGACCGTAGGAGGAGACCGTTGTCATTTGAGGTAAGAGATCACGTCTTGTTGAAAATATTACCTAAATAGGATTTGATGAGGTTTGGGAAGAGTGGGAAGTAGTCTCCTAGATTTATTGGGCCTTTTGAAATCTTAAAACGCATTGGGGAGGTAGCTTATCGCTTGGTCTTGCCACAATTTTCCAAGGTTCATGACGTGTTACATATCTATATGCTCCGGAAGTATGAGCTGGATTTGCCACATGTGTTGGGTTAGACCAAGTTAAAGATAGATGAGGATGCCTCGTATGAGGAGAGACCGGTTAGAGTTTTAGATACTCGGGACCAAGTCTTGCGAGACAAGACAATTCTATTGGTAAAGGTGTTATGGAGACACCATGGTGTTGAAGAGGCGACTTGGGAACGTGAGATGAAAGACTGTGAGAAATATCCAGACCTTTTTGTTAATGTTTGAAACATGTAATGGAAATATTGTTATGTTGATTAAATGTAAAACATTGCAAATGTTTTGGAAAACGTGAATTGTAGTAGTGGTTATGAGTTGTTATAATTGATTTGAATATAGTGGTTTTATAATTTGGAGACGAAATTCCTTAAAGGGGGGAGGTTATAGCGATTCTAGTTTAAACCTAACCCATTCATTGTTTTGAATCTGGGATTTCTTGTCATGATGGTGGTTCATGTCTTCTTCCATCTTATTCCTTGTTGAGATTGGTCATTGGAGTGTCTTGGTGGTGTTTGAAACAGGTTGCGAGTTAGTTTTTCAAAATTGTTGCTGCCCAGATTTTGGCTTATTCGCTCGAGCGAACTTTTTTTGCACTTGAGCGAACTTTGAGAACTTCCAGTACTTTTGCAGGTTTGTAAAACTGCTAGCAGTATGGCATTCTTCGCCTGAGCGATGTTTCTTGCGCTCGAGTGGTCTTGGCTCGAGCAGTCTATTAGAACTTTCAGTACTTTTGCAGGCCTACAAAAGTACAGGAAAGGTGGTGCTCTTCACTCAAGTGGTACTTTGTTCGCTTGAGCAGTCTCTCTTTTTGTGTCTGGTTGCTTGAGTGGTGTTTTGGTCGTTCGAGTGGTCTACCCGTATATCAGTTCGTAAAAGTCACTTTTTGAGTCACTTTTTCATATATCTCTCTTTAAACATTTCAAAATCCAAAATCTAGACCCTCTCTCTCTAAAACTGATCTTCAACTTCCAAATACACTCAATTTATTGATCTCTACACCCTAGTCCATTTGATAAAAACATAGAGGTCACCTAGAGCTTCATTTTAATCAGAGCAAAGTTGATTTTTGGCTTCGTCAAAGTTTCTTCTTTCTCTCCCTTGTCTTCAAGATTTGAGGTAGGGATATCTCCACACTTTAGTATGATTTTTAACTTAGTTATTTGTCTTTTCAAAGAAATCATGGGATTTGGGGATTTTGGTAAAAATCTAGGGTTTTGGTTTTAAAATCCAAAGAGATGTTTTCAAATGGATTCTTGAAAATGATTGCCGGTTTGTAAATGTAGTTGAGTTGTGATAAAATGGTGGATTTTTATCATTGGAATTGGTTTATAAGGAAAATGGGATTTTGCCCTAAAGCATGAATATTTGATTTTGTAAAGAGAAAACGGAAATGATGTTAGGTTTTACGAAATGAGAATGATGGTGGTGGTAGAGTTGGATATGTATTATCGCTCCCATCTTGAGATTTGGAAAGTATATCTTTATTGGAAATTATTATCTGTTTAGAGATATCTGTTTTGGGCTATCGGTGGAGGATAGTTATGATTGTTGTAGAAATTGCATAGGAATTAGGTGAGTTGAAACTACTTTCTTATCCATTTGCATTAAGCATTGTTACATATTTAACACATCGAAAATATATACTGTTTTGAGAAAAAAATGGTGAATACCATGGTGAATCTAGGTAGGGAATGTAGTTGTGGTATTAAGTTGGCTTATGTGTCCTTGGTGAAAGTCTAGAAACCCGCACGGATAGGTACCGAGCCTTCCGGTTAATACAGGTAAAAATGGAATTGGTAGTGCTTGTAGCCTACTTGTGGACACGTCCTAGAGATTGCCAGTGTTGTATCTATTACCTTATTTTTTTATAGTAAAGGAAATGATTTCATGAATTGTGATATAAACTTGGCGTTGCATGATTTTTGGAAAGATATATAAAATGTTTTGGCTTGAGCATTGCATATGCATTCACCTTATAACTCTATTAAGATTCATACACTGTGTTAGAATATCTTTACTGGACTTTGGCTCACCTTGTGTGGAAAACCATTTTTAGGTGCTTATGATATACCTCTGCCAAGGCTATAGCTTGGGAGGATTTGGAGTCGCGAGCTTCTTGTTTTGTTTTTGTTGTAATTATCTTGTACAAGTCTAAGGCTTTATTTGTATTAAGTTTAAAATCACTTTTGTTGTAACCAAGTATCGTCTTGGAAAGTTGTAGCCGTTAGAGCATTTATTTATCTGCTTAACTTTTATTTCATGTCATTAACTTGTGGCATATGCTATAGATTCACGGTTAGGACTTATAAATGTGTAACTGCATGTGTTACCTTTTGTATAACTGGAATCATATGAATGGAAGGATATTATATTCAAAACTATGTTGTTATTTAATAAATATTGTGAGATGGTTTTATTGTTATATTTTGGAGGTGTTATAGTTGTGGGGTTATTGAAATTTCGGAGACGAAATTCCTTAAAGGGGGAGGTTATAATGATTCTAGTTTAGACCTGACCCGTTTATTGTTTTAGATCTGGGATTCCTATTCTTGAATGGTTGATCATATGTTTATTCATTTTACTCCTTGTTGATTTTGGTTGTTGGAGTGTCGTAGTTGCATTTGGAAAGGGTTGGAAGTTAGTTTTTCAAAAGAGTTGCTGCCCAAAATTTGGCTAGTTCACTCGAGCGAACTTTCTTGCGCTCGAGTGATTGAATTTTGTCTGCAAAACTTCTGGGAGGGTGTCATTGTGCACTCAAGCGGTAACTTTGTTAACTCGAGCACTCTCACTCATTGTGTCTATTCGCTCGAGCGATGTTCTGGTCGCTTGAGCGGTCTGCATAGGTATTAGTCCGTAAAAGCCACTTTTTTTATCACTTTTTCATTTCTTTCCCTCTCTAAACATTTCAAAATCCTAGATCTACTCTATCTCTCTCTAAAACTCACCTGTAAACCTCAAATACACCCTTACCCTTGATTTCTACACCTTTTTCCTTTGGAGGAAAGATAAGTTACATTGAAAACTTCATTTTAATCTAAGAGGTTCATGTTTTTGTCGACGTTGAGTTTTAGGGCTTTGAGCTTTCTCCTCTTCCGGAGTTGAGGTAAAGATTTCTTAACGGTGTGCATGTTGTTTAGCCTCGTTATTTGTTATTTTTGTTAGTTATGGGTTTTCGAAAAAGTAGTTTTGGATATATATTTGTTGACGTACAAATTTGGGGAAAAAAGACTTGTTTTCGGTTATGGTTTGGGATTAGCAACCTAGTGGTTGTTGTGTAATGAGGGTTTCAAATGGTTTCTCAAAAGTTAATCAAAAACTAAGGTGTTAGGTGTTCTTTTTATAGAAAATGAAGAAATTGGAATGGTTGTAGGATTTTAATTGAAATGAGGTCTGGTTGAGAAATGTTTGAATTATTGGAAAAATGCCGAGTATTATTTACCTATTTGAATTGTGGTTTTGTTGGAAATGGTATGAACAGTTTTGGGAAAATTGTATATTTTCAGTTGAGATTCACAAAACTCGTGAGGAGTGTGAATGTTGTTTGGAAATCGTGAGATTTTGTATAAATCATTGGGATTTCGATTTGGTTATGACTTTGGAATATTATTATTGTTGTCTTTAATTAGAGATAATTATTTTTGGCAACCCGGTGAAGGGTTGTATTGATTGTTGTAGAAACTGCATGTGGATTGGGGAATGGAAATGCTTACAAATCATACATCACATTTTTCATATCATGGATTTGTAATTGGGGATTTCATTGTTTCAGAAAACGTATTGTTGTTTTGAGATGCATGTATTGTATTATTGAAAGGGTAAATAAAATGGTGAAGCTGTAAGGGGGTGTTAAAGCAAAATTAAGTTGGCCTGTGTGTCGAAGGTGTAAGACTTAAAACACGCACGGTAGGTGCCGAGCTTTCCAGTTAGTACTGGTAAAAATGGCATAGTGACTTATATAGTTACTATTATGAACACTAGCCCTAGAGATTTATTCATTATATTTACCATTTGGTTGTTTTGAAAGAATATTGTTGACTTGGAAAGATGTTTTGGAAATCTCGCATTACATTGTTTCAAAGAGAGAAAATACATGTTTTATCATATCATTTCACGTGCATTCATCTTATGACATTGTTAAGCTTCATACATGTCATTAAATTTATTTTTACTGGGCTTTATGCTCACTCCACGAGAGAAAACAACTTTCAGGTAAACTGGTGTGCCTTCGCCAAGGTGACGACCTAGGAGGATCTTGGAGCTTGAGGCTCGTTTGTATTGTTTTCTTTGGTTATTTGTTTATAATTTAAGCAATGAGCTTCTTTGTATTGAGTTGTGACTAGATGACTAAATGCTTATATGGAATGCATTGTGTGTGTTAATATTAGTATAAGAGATTTTGTTGGGGGCACCATTAGATGTGTGCTAAATTTGTTATGTTTGTTTTGATTAGGATGTCTACGGAAGGAGGTGGCGACTCCTCCTTATATATGGGAAAGAATTGACGAAGCAATTTATGGAGTTACACCAAGGTACTACACCTTTGGCACAATTTGAGGCGTGGTTTACCAATCTATCAAGGTTCGCTCTAAAGTTGGTGGAAACCGAGGAGCTCTGTTGTGTAGAGTTTGACAGTAAGTTATGTAATGAAATTTGGGAACGAATTGCCGGGTCTTGGCATAGGAATTATTGTGCGCTTGTGGAAACGGTGGCTCATATGGAGGCTGTGTAACACCCCAGAATTTTTTCCTCCACTCGAGCATAAGAGTTGACGCTCTAGCGGCCTTGTGAGGCTCCTAGTAGTTTTGCAGTCTGTCCGAAATTCTGAGAGTTATGAATTACCGCTCGAGTATAGAAGTGTTTTCTCGAGCGCAAGATTGGACGCTCGAGCGGTCTGCCTGGTTGAGTTTGAATTTCTAGGACTAGTGGGATTGCTCTTGACCTTTTTATTATTGTATTTGGAACCTCCTTGTTTTATTTTGGGACATTGATTGAAGTGGTAACATGATGGTTGAGTAAGATTGGACCAAAAACTTTGACTCGGGTAATTTTCCTACGAACAACCGTCACTCTTTTGCCCTTTTATTTTTCCACACTTTGAATTTGGGTGTGAGGCAGGGCCCATTGGAAATCTGGTTTTCGGGGCTTCGATTTGGACACAAGAATGACCTAAAACGGAGTCCGGGTTAGAGAGTTACGTCTGTTTGAAGTTTTGGTATCTGTGTTGGAAGCAAGTGCACTCGAGCGCAAAAAGTGGCGCTCGAGCGGACTGCGCGAATTCAGCAACTTAAAAACGATTTTCTAGATCATTCTTTCCACTTTTCTTTTCCTTCTTCCTTTCCCTCTTCCTTCCCCTCATCCTTGGTCCGAAAACCATTGATTTCTTGACCCAAATAGCTTCCATTTCTCAAAGATTTGGCCACGATCTCTTACCAAAAAGTGAAGAATACTTGAAACTCAACATTTTCAACCGATTGGATTTTAGATTTTTGAACGGAGGCTCTTGATCTAGCTTCTTTGCTTGGTCTTTGAGGTCGGAATTTTTAGTTCCCCTTCAATACTCTCATTTATAGATAATAGATTAGATTTGTGGCATTTTCTTTATATAAATACAAAATTTATACTTTTTAAGCATATTGCGATAAAATCATGAGATTGGGGATTTAAGGTTTGAAATGCTGGGGTTTAAATTTTGGGTTATGATTATGGGCTTATGAAATTGGGTCTATAATTAATAGAATAATTGGAATAAAAAGTGTTTGGGTGAAAAGCTTTAATTTCTCTTAATAGCCTAGTTTGGTTCACGAAGTTAGATGATGGTTTTGCTTAAATTGAAAGTAGAATTATGAAATTGAGGTGTTCAATTGAGCATATACAAGTTTAATTGAATTTTGGAAATGTTTGGAAATTTATGTAAAAGTTGCGATTGAACCCTTATTGTTGACATTTTAAATTATGTGATAATATGAAACAATTTTTTGGGGGAAGAAACTGTTAATGGTATGGATGATATGAATTTTGTGATGAAATGATGAAGTTGAGGTTTAAGAGGTTGAATTGAAATATTTTAATTGCATTGAGCTATGTTGAACTTGCATCGAATTATATTGAATTGTATTGTTTGATGTTGAGTTGTGTTAAGTTGTGTTGGGTTGTGTTGAGTTGTGTTGAGTTGTGTTGAGTTGCGTTGGGTTGTGTTGAGTTGCGTTGAGTTGTGTTGGGTGGTGTTGTGTTGGTACTCGCGCGGGGAGTTGAAAAAGGTTTTGGGGGGCCCACGTCCCGCCGTATAATAGCCGGCAAATGTGGGGGTGGTTTTGACTTAAAGGTGCCCAAATGCCCTGTCTAGGCTTATCGCTGGACGAATATGGAAAAAAATGTTTTTGGGTGTCCATATAGTCCCGCCGTATGATACCGGCAAAAGTGAAAAAATGATTTTTGGGTGTCCACACAGTCCCACCTTATAATAGCCAGCAAAAGTGGAAAAACGAATGGTTTTGAAAATATTTTTGGGTGACCACTTCCTGCCGTATAATAGCTGGCAACTGTGGGGATGGTTTTTAAAGTTGAAAATGGCTTTTGGGAGTTCACTTCCCGCCGTATAATAGCCGGCAAAAGGTGGAAGGTGTTATGAATTGGGTGCTCGCTATCCCGCCGTATCAAGTCGGCAAAAGGTGGAATGTGTTGAAAAATGTGTTGAGTCGGTGATAATATGTGTGAATTGTAATGAACAAATGAAATTACAATTTGATGTGCACTTTGCCACCGAAGGGGAATGCATAGATAAATTATTTGAAAAGAATGGTTAATGAAATAGTAATGGTATAAGGGGTTGGTGATAATGAACTCACCAGGTTGTTTGTATCTATAAGGAAAGATTAAAAGTTTTGTTTTTATAATTAATTGAAAATTTTAATTAAATTGGTTTATTATTCTTGTGTTATGTTGAATTATAACTGATAATGCAAATGTGGATGTGATGTAGTTGTTAGACAAGTAGGAGTTGGGTGTAGGAGAATTGTTATTGAATATAAAGGAGATTTGGACTTTTACGTTATGGAGTTATAGCAATAATGGATAGACAAGTGAGGATGGAGTGTATAAGGGTTATTTTTGGAGTATTGAGGGAACTTACACTTTGAGGTTATGGAATTATAATAATTGTAAATAATAAAAAGGTAAATAGAAATGAAATGAGGAATACTTTGGAATTGGGTTAATGAATTTAAAATGATGGTGTTTCGTAAACATATTTATTTTCAAAAATGGTTTACAGTTTTCTGGCAATAAGGGATAATTTTTATGACTGAGAGTTTTCCTTAAATGTTCAAATACATTTTGAGACAAAGGTACTCTACATATAATATTTTGAAATTACTGAACGTCACCTTACTATATGGTATCACCTTGCATGCATGATCATTTTTATCTGTGTGTTAGTTATTGTTGTAGAACTATGAGATTCCTGCTACGCAATTATGCTCATCCCTTGTTGTTTAATTTTTTTACGGGAAGAGAATTCAGATTTATTGGTTGGAGAGTTAAGAAGTCCATGTGTCTTTTATATATAATTTCATTGTAGATGTGAAAGAAATAAATATTGTGCAATGATGGTTGTAATTATTTATTTGTAGCTCCGCAGTGGATGCTTGACATTTATTATTGTTATTATTGTATTCATTGAGAGAGAGAACATGTATTATTTTGTTTATATTACTCGAGGGTAATAGATATATGTATATATATAAAATATATAAAAAAAAATGGATCTAAATTTCAAGCTTTTGTAATGTTTCCAAGTAAAAAAGTTGGTCCGTTTCAACTTGGTATCGGAGCTAACCAAGTTTGAATACCTTGGCTCGTGGGTAGTGCTTTATACCACAATGGGTTGGCTTCGCTTGGTGAGGATGTTTGCATGTAGCAGTGAAAGGTTTAAGACATTATGTGTTGCATTATGTGAGCATGGGTTGAGCTTCATGGATAATGCTTGTGGCCGACTAACTTGCTTTGAGATCTCATTGGAAACACATCTGATCGACGTGGTTTTTAGTGGGATTTCCTTGGAAGTTTCGGGACAAGGGGTCATCCTTGTAGACTTGACTTGATTATGTGGTTTGTTGCCTAAAATTTGTTTATGTTCTGTGTGATTATGTGTTAGGTTGGTTTCTTGATTTAGTAGGCAGAGTAAGTGCCTCAGAAAAGGGTTAGAGTTCGGTCGATTAATGTTTGATGTTGTTAGTGAGATAATAAGAGTTACAAGGGAGGTATTAACTTGTAGTGAGGAAGACGTTAAGTAGTGGTGGAAATGTGTGTTGACTTATGAGCCTTAAGTTGAATAAAAGTGTTTGTGGAACGTGGAATATGAGAGTTATATGGTTGAGATGAGATCTTAGAATGGTATGAGATTAGTTTGAGTTACATAGAATATTGTGAAAGGTTTGGAAAAGGGAGCATAAGAAGTGTGTTTCATAATGATGAGAGTGGTGTTGGTATGATGTTAGCCGTAAGCTAGTAGTTGTGTGTGTAAAGAAGTTGCGATATTTGAGTATAGGGCCCATGAGTATGAAGAGATGCTAGAATTGGTTTTAGGGAGGAAGCATGGGTTGTGCTTTCAAGTAACGGGTGTAGTGTGAATGTTTGAGTGCCGAAATTTAAGTTTTATGGAGTAATTAACTAAATGTTTAGTATTAAGGATTTGATGACAAATAGTCCCTATGGAATGGTTGAAGATGAGTAAGGTAGCAGGTTTGAGAAATATTTTGGAAAGGATTTAGTGAGTGTTGGGTCTTCTATAAGTAGTGGTAAAGTTTGGGTGACGGTTATCTCAAATTGACGGGAGCTTCCTGGGTTGGGGGTGAAACATTGTAAATTTCTTGGCCTTGTCCATGTTTTGTACCTTGTGTGAATGACAAGTAGCGAAAAGGATTATGATGACTATGAATTGTGAGATGTGAAATGATGTGTGTGTTGACGGTTGAACCGTGAGAGTGGAAAATTGGTAATTTGGGTTAAGTTGCGTAGAGAAGATGGATTCTTGTAGTTGCCCTCTTTTGGTGAGACTTGAGGATTTGTCTAGGTTAGTCTGTTTTGGTTTGACTTGCAACCAATGGTTTTAATGAATATTGTTTGAAGTTAATTGATACCTAATTATCTTGGGATTTGCTTTGTTTCAGATAAATAGAGATATGGTTGGTAGTGCCTTAGGTAGTACTAGAAGACATTGGGTCTTACTTGTATGCATACATGTACGTTGTTGATGTGAAGTTGTGAAACCACTCTAATTGAGTTAGAAATGTTTGAATGTAAATTGCTGTAAGTGCACTTTTGCCAATGTATATATTGATTGTTAGTGTTAATATTTGTAAGGATAGGGAGACTTCCGACTTGTGGGAAGCTGCGTGTGTTATATTACCTTTTGGATGCACTATAATTGTTTTTATTTGTTATTAACACAAGGTGATGAATTCCAATCATCACCAGTGAGTTCCAATCATCACCGGGAGAATGTTGAGATTGATGTGGAAAATGAAAATTTCCTTTTCTTGTGTGTAGCTTGGGAAGGCTCGGTTGAACTAAATGTTAAAGACTTAATCTGAATATGTTAATGAATGATTTTCACTGTTCTACTTTTAAATGCTAAGTGGAATGATAATGCCGCTAATTGAGATACAATTGAGAATTGTGATATTGGATCATACAATGTAATGTGTCATTTGTTTTTGCTTGTTTTGACTTGGTGTTTGGTTTAATAATGGTTTCCATTTCTATGAAATTGAGTTTTGGCCATTTGATAGCCATTGTCCGTGTTGTTGTCGGTTGGGGAGTTATTATAGACCTTGGGGATTATAAGTGGTTGACTTCGTTCCTTGCCTGTTGGATTCCGATGTGTGTGTAGATCGAACGGTATTTGTGATCTTTTCCTTGTGATTCTTCTTGTCTGGGTGCCTTTGGAGCATTGAGGTATTGAACCGAAATTTGAGAATCTATCTTGAATGGAGCCTAGCTTTTGGTTAGTAGTGATGTCTTACCATTGGATCTAAGTAACTTTCGTTTCGTCTCTTATTTCAAATTTAGGAATGCATTCCATGAGTGTTCAGTTAAGAATTGTGTTCCATTTGTGTCGAGGTTGTCTATTGTTTCGGTTTCTCTAAATTTTGGGGATGAAATTTCTTAAGGTGGGTAGTTTGTAACACCCTAGAATTTTTCCCTCCGCTCGAGCGTAAGAGTTGACGCTTGAGCGGCCTTGTGAGGCTCCCAGTACTTTTGCAGTCTGTCTGAAATTCTAAGAGTTATGAATTCTTGCACTCGAGCGGTCGGCTTTCTTGGTCTGTTCGCTCGAGTGCAAGATTGGACGCTCGAGGGGTCTACCTGGTTGAGTCTGAATTTCTAGGACTAGTGGGATTTCTCTTGACCTTTTTATTATTGTATTTGGAACCTCCTTGTTTTATTTTGGGACATTGATCGAAGTGGTAACATGATGGTTGAGTAAGATTGGACCAAAAACTTTGACTTGGGTAATTTTCCTACGAATAGCCGTCACTCTTTTGCCCTTTTATTTTTCCACCCTTTGAATTTGGGTGTGAGGCTAGAAACATTGGAAATCTGGTTTTCGGGGCTTCGATTTGGACACAAGAGTGACCTAAAACGGAGTTTGGGTTAGAGAGTTATGTCTGTTTGAAGTTTTGGTATCTGTGCTGGAGGCAAGTGCGCTCGAGCGCAGAAAGTGGCGCTCGAGCAGACTGCGCTAATTCAGCAACTTAAAAAGTGATTTTCTAGATCCTTCTTTCCACTTTTCTTTTCCCTCTTCCTTCCCCTCCTCCTAGGTCCAAAAACCATTGATTTCTTGGCCCAAATAGCTTCCATTTCTCAAAGATTGGGCTAAGATCTCTTACCAAAAAGTGAAGAATACATAAAGCTCAACATTTTCAACTGATTGGATTTTAGATTTTCAAAAGGAGGCTATTGATCTAGCTTCTTTGCTTGGTCTTTGAGGTTGGAATTTTTAGTTCCCCTTCAATACTCTCATTTATAGATAATAGATTAGATTTGTGGCATTTTCTTTATATAAATACAAAATTTATACTTTTTAAGCATATTGCGATAAAATCATGAGATTGGGGATTTAGGGTCTGAAATGCTGGGGTTTAAATTTTGGGTTATGATTATGGGCTTATGAAATTGGGTCTATAATTAATAGAATAATTGGAATAAAAAGTGTTTGGGTGAAAAGCTTTAATTTCTCTTAATAGCCTAGTTTGGTTCACGAAGTTAGATGATGGTTTTGCTTAAATTGAAAGTAGAATTATGAAATTAAGGTGTTCAATTGAACATATACAAGTTTAATTGAATTTTGGAAATGTTTGGAAATTTATGTAAAAGTTGCGATTGAACCCTTATTGTTGACATTTTAAATTATGTGACAATATGAAACAAAGTTTTGGGGGAAGAAACTGTTAATGGTATGGATGATATGAATTTTGTGATGAAATGATGAAGTTGAGGTTTAAGAGGTTGAATTGAAATATTTTAATTGCATTGTGCTATGTTGAACTTGCATTGAATTATGTTGAATTGCATTGTTTGGTGTTGAGTTGTGTTGGGTTGTGTTGGGTTGAGTTGTGTTGGGTGGTGTTGTGTTGGTATCCGTGCAGGGAGTTGAAAAAGGTTTTGGGGGGCCCACGTCCCGCCGTATAATAGGCAGCAAATGTGGCAGTGGTTTTGAGTTAAAGGTGCCCAAATGCCCTAACTAGACTTATCGCTCGACGAATGTGGAAAAAAAATGTTTTTGGGTGTCCACTCAGTCCCGTCATATAACAGCCGGCAAAAGTGGAAACACAAATGGTTTTGAAAATGTTTTTGGGTGCCTACTTCCTGCCGTATAATAGCTGAAAAATGTGGGGATGGTTTTTGAAGTTGAAAATGGTTTTTGGGAGTTCACTTCCCGTCGTATAATAGCCGGCAAAAGGTGGAAGGTGTTATGAGTTGGGTGCCCGCTACCCTGCCGTATCAAGTCGACAAAAGGTGGAATGTGTTGAGTCGGTGATAATATGTGTGAATTGTGATGAACTTATGAAATTACAATTTGATGTGCACTTTGTTACCAAAGGGGAATGCATATAGAAATTATTTGAAAAGAATGGTCAATGAAATAGTAATGGTATAAGGGCTTGGTGATAATGAACTCACCGGGTTGTTTGTATCTATAAGGAAAGATTAAGAGTTTTGTTTTTGTAATTAATTAAGAAATTGAATTAAATGGTTTTATTATTCTTGTGTTATGTTGAATTATAAATGATAATGCAAATGTGGATGTGATGTAGTTGTTAGACAAGTAGGAGAATTGTTAGACAAGTAGGAGTTGAGTGTAGGAGACTTGTTATTGAATATAAAGGAGATTTGAACTTCTACGTTATGGAGTTGTAGCAATAATGGATAAACAAGTGAGGATAGAGTATATGAGGGTTAATTTTAGAGTATTAAGGGAACTTAAACTTTGAGGTTATGGAATTATAATAACTGTGAATAATAAAAAGGTAAATACAAATGAAATGAGGAATACTTTGAAATTGGGTTAATGAATTTAAAATGATGGTGTTTCGTAAACATATTTATTTTCAAAAAGGGTTTATGGTTTTCTAACAATGAGGGATAATTTTTACGACTACGAGTTTTCTTTAAATATTCAAATACATTTTGAGACAAAGGTACTCTACGTATAATATTTTGAAATTACTGAACGTCACCTTACTATATGGTATTACCTTGCATGCATGATCATTTCTATCTGTGTGTTAGTTATTGTCGTAGAATTATGAGATTCTTACTAGGCAATTATGCTCATCTCTTGTTGCATCATTTTTTTTACAAGAAGAGAATTCGAATTTATTGGTTGGAGAGTTAAGAAGCCCATGTGTCTTTTATACGTAATTTCATTATAGATGTAAAAGAAATAAATATTGTACAATGATATTTGTAATTATTTATTTGTAGCTCCGCAGTGGATGCTTGACATTTATTATTGTTATTGTTGTATTCATTGAGAGAGAGAGAACATGTATTATTTTGTGTCTATTACTCAAGGGTAGTAGATATTTGTATATATAAAAAATAGAAATAAAAAAATGGACCTAAACTGCAGGCTTTGGTAATTGTAGCACTTGGGCCCTTTAAAGCTTTTGGTAAATGTATTTGAACCCTTTATTTTATTTTGGAAATCTTTGGTGTTGTTGTACCTTAGTTTTGGAGGTGTACAAATTGATTTAAATTTGTTAGGATTGCTCGTTCGCGCTCGTTCGCGTTGAAAAGTTGTTTGGAAACTTGAAAATCATGTTCTGGGGTCGACACCGGTCTTGGTGTTGCCGACACATCCTCTTTTGTTTGCCACAAGGGTCGACACCAAAGCTGGGAAGGGTCGACCCTTGTTCTGAATTAGTTCACTGCATTTTGGTGTCAACACTAGCCTTGGTGGTGTCGACACCTTCTCTTTTTAGTTGGCCGTAAGGGTCGACACCAATCTGTGGAAGGGACGACCCTTGTTCTGAAATTGCCCACTGCATTTTGGTGTCGACACCAGCCTAGGGAAGGGTCGACACCTGTAACGCCCTCAAAATAATAACATTAAACCCAACAAATAATACAGGCATTGATATTCAAAAGTTCCACATTCTTTCATTTCTCAGAGTTTTATTACAAAAAGTATTACATGTTAACAACAAGAGCAAATGCCCTACAGGCTTACAGCTTTCCAAGTTAACACTTGGTTACAACAAAAGAGTACTAACTCATACACATTAAGCCCTTGGCTTGTATTTACATGTAATACATCAAAAAGTAAAACGACACCATTATGTCCGTCTTAGCCTCCCAAGCTAAGTCCTTGGAGGTGGCATGCTTCCTGCACCTGAAAATGATATTCCCATATAGGGTGAGCCACAGCCCAGTAGAAATACACTAAACCAACCATGAACAATGACTAAAATATTAGCAATTGATAGATGGCCAACACTGATACAATCACATAAATCACATATTTATGTCATACGACTTATGAGTCCAAGTTTCCTTTCATTTTCCCTTTTTCAACGGATAGACATATAAGCACTACCCACTTTCTCAACAGATATGTACAACAACAATATTCACAGATAAGCATATAAGCTATATCCACATTCTACAACAGATATGTATAACCACAATATCCACAGATAAGCATAAAAGCTATATCCACACATCACAAAGATAAGCATATGAGCTCTATCTTCACTTCTCTAGACAAGCATAAGAGCTGTATCTACGGAGTTCATCCCCTATCTTCTCCCAACACTATCCGGTTTAGAGGTACATCCCCTATCTTCCCCTAAACCGCGGAGTACATCCCCCATCTCCTCCTCTATACATAACGTATACAAACACATGGGTTCTATATACAATCACTCAATACATATAGTTAATGTATTCTATCAACCGTCAAGTTCCATGACACACTTCATTGATTAGTTTCAGTTTGCCTAATCATCATGCACTGTCTACAACAATTACGGCTATCCTCCACCGATAGCCCAAAGCAGTTATTTCTAAACAGAAAATAAATGCACAAATGGATATTTAATCAACATTTCATTTCCTCACTTCTCACAATTAATTATCCCAATTAATTAAACAATGTAATTAGGTCAATTCCCATAATTAACATTTCAACCCCTAGGTCCCATTTTCATCAATGATTTAACATTCAATCCATTTCTCTATGCCAAACATGCATTTAGGTTTATTATGAATAAAATCCCAACTTTTGTAAAATTACACAAAAGCCCCAAACTTTCACAAAATTACCAAACCAACCCCAACATCTCAAAATACCAAAATTTAAAGACAAAATCCATAGAGAGGAGTAGGATATCCCTACCTCGAAGTTTGAGCCAAAAAGGAGATGAAGACTCGAAGACCAACGTGCTCCAAATCCAAACTTTTTCAGATTAGAACGAAGCTCTCAACACCCTCTATCTTTTTAATAAAGGCCCTAGGCTAGATTCACACTCTAGGGAGATCAATTCTTAGAGAGAATATAAGTGTAGAGAGAGAGGGTCTCGGATCTAGGGTTTGATCAAAAAAAGAAGATGAAAAAGTGATGTTCAAAACGCTACTGTCCGCTGATATGAAACACGCTCGTTCGAACGAAGCCTTTGTCGCTCGAGCGACCAGACACAGAAAACTCTCGCTCGAGCCAAGAAGCTCTTGCTCGAGCCAAAAACTCAAAAGTGCGCTCGAGCGAAAGAATGCTCGCTCGAGCCAACAACTCGAACCCTTAGGTCTGCAACCAGAAGCACGCTCGAGCGACAGACCTCTCGCTCGAGCAAAGAACAAACTAGACCGCTCGAGCCAAGAAAAGCTCGCTCGAGCCAAGAAACGCAACTCTCAGGTCCAGAACCAGACGCCATCGCTCGCTCGAGCGAAGCCACTCTGGCTCGACCCACCAGACACAAACTCAACTCTCGCTCGAGCGACAAACTCCTCGCTCGAGCGAAGGGCCAAAAATCTGGGCAGCAACACTAGGCTCCCAAACACAACCAACCTGAAACAAACCTGCCCAACACATCCTATAACTCAATACGAAGTAAAAAGGATGCCAACAAGATAATAAACAACTACCAACATCCACGGACACATGTCCGGATCACTGTACAACAAGGGTAAACCCGAGATCGCTATAACCTCCCCCCCTCAAAGAATTTCGTCCCCGAAATTGAGCACAAGTTTTCAAAACAAGTTTTTTTCCATTTTAAACAATGTTACACTATAACATTCAACAATCCGACCCATTACCGGCCATCCCCTCCATTTAACAAGAGGCATTTCACAATATGTAAACAACATATGTACTTTCAACATGCATTAACATTACGCATTATCTTTCCAATCTCAACAATACATTCAACACATATAGTGTCACATTCAACTTCCATATGAGGCAAGTTCCAAACATACTTCCAATAAACCAAAACATTTTCAATGTTTCACAACTTAAGACATATATGAAAGCTCTTAAGTTCAACAATTGTTCAAAATTTAAACACAAAATTACATATCAACAAACAAGTCCGGATATTTCTCTCGGACTTCCAACTCACGTTCTCAAGTGGCCTCCTCCACTCCGTGATGTTTCCACAAGACTTTCACCAAAGGAATGGTCTTGCCACGCAGGACCTGATCCCGCCTATCCAAGACCCGAACCGGTCTCTCCTCATACGAGGCATCCTCATCTACCTCTAAATCGGTCCAATCCAACACATGTGATGGATCTGGCTCATACTTCCGAAGCATACTCACATGAAACACGTCATGCACTCCGGACAACTGCGGTGGTAAGGCTAACCGATAAGCAACCTCACCAATCCTCTCAAGGATCTCAAAAGGATCAATAAACCGAGGAGATAACTTCCCACTCTTCCCAAATCTCATCAAACCTCGCCTAGGTGATATCTTCAGAAAGACATGATCACCCACCCCAAACACCAAAGGTCTCCTCCTACGGTCGGCATAACTCTTTTGTCGACTCTGGGCTGTAACAAGCCTCCTACGGATAAGTTCAACTTTCTCCGTCGTCTCCCTAACCAACTCCGGACCCAATAAAGGTGCATCACCCACTTCGGCCCAACAAACTGGAGACCTACACGGTCGGCCATACAAGGCCTCAAACGGTGCCATACCGATGCTAGACTGAAAACTGTTGTTGTAGGCAAACTCTACCAAGGGCAAGTGCCTCTCCCACGTCCCACTGAAGTCCAGGACACAACCCCGAAGCATGTCCTCGAGGATCTGAATAGTACGCTCGGACTGCCCGTCAGTCTGAGGATGATAGGCCGTACTAAAGGTCAACTTAGTGCCCAAGGCACTCTGCAAACTCTGCCATAACCTGGCAGTAAAACGAGGATCTCTATCTGAGACGATCGTCACTGGGACCCCGTGCAATCTCACTACGTCCCGAACATACAAGTCGGCAAGATGATCTACCGAATCTCTCACACGCATAGGAATAAAGTGCGCCGACTTAGTCAACCGGTCTACAACCACCCAAATAGCATCACTACCCCGCTGCGTCCTCGGAAGACCTACAACGAAGTCCATAGTGATATGCTCCCACTTCCACTCGGCAATAGGCAAGGGTTGCAACAAACCCGCTGGCCTCTGACGCTCGGCCTTCACTTGCTGGCAAGTAAGGCACTTCGATACGAAAACCGCCACATCTCTCTTCATACCGCGCCACCAAAACTGGCGACCCAAATCCTGATACATCTTAGTACCTCCCGGATGCACCGCAAGGTGCGAATGGTGAAACTCTCGGAGTACTTCCTCTCGGCAAGACTCTGGTACAAACAAACGGTCTCGGTATCTCACACTCAGGTCGGGATACACCGTCAAACCCTTCTCAACTTTCCCACTAGAGATCTTCTCTCGGAGAGATTCTACCTCAAGGTCACCTCTCTGTGCCTCTAACACTCTAATCACAAGTGTAGGCTGCGCAACAACAGAAAACAAGGCCGCAGCCTCAATAGATTCGCCCAGTAGCAAATCAAACTCGCCAAGTGCTCCCAATATCTCCCATTCCCGAATGGCTATACTAGCTACATCACTAATGGATTTCCTACTAAGGGCATCGGCCACAACATTGGCCTTTCCCGGATGATAATGCAATTCAAAATCATAATCTTCGATGAACTCCATCCACCTTCTCTGCCTCAAATTCAAGTCTCTCTGTGTAAACAGATATTTCAAACTCTTGTGGTCCGAGAATACCTCGAACCTCTCAACATAAAGGTAGTGCCTCCAGATTTTCAAGGCAAAGATCACAGCCGCTAACTCTAGATCGTGTGTGGGGTAATTCTTCTCATGTATTTTCAACTGACGTGAGCCATAAGCTACCACTTTCCCTTCTTGCATCAACACACAACCCAAACCCTCTCGTGAGGCATCACAATAAACTGCATAACCCAACCCTCTCTCCGGAATAATCAACACCGGAGCGGTGGTTAATCTAACTTTCAGCTCTTGGAACGACTTTTCACAAGTCTCACTCCACACAAACTTGACTCCCTTCCGAGTCAGTCTAGTCAACGGTGACGCTAACCTGGAGAAATCTTTCACAAACCGACGGTAATACCCAGCTAATCCCAGAAAACTGCGGATCTCGAATACACTCTTAGGCTGTGCCCAATCTTGCACTACCTCAACCTTGGATGTATCAACAGACACCCCTTCCCCGGATACCACGTGGCCTAAGAATTTGACTTTCTTCTGCCCGAACTCACACTTCCCAAACTTGGCATACAGCCTATGGGCTCTAAGCAACTCAAGCACCACTCTCAAGTGTTCCTCGTGCTCCTCCTCTGAAGGCGAATAGATAAGGATGTCGTCTACAAAGACGACCACAAATCGGTCTAAGAACTCCCGAAAAATCCGGTTCATCAAGTCCATAAAGACTGTCGGTGCATTGGTAAGCCCGAATGGCATCACCTAAAACTCGTAATGGCCATACCGCGTATGGAATGCCGTCTTAGGAATGTCCTCCTCCCTGACCCTCAACTGGTGGTAACCCGATCTCAAGTCTATCTTAGAGAAACAACGGGAACCCTTCAACTGGTCAAACAAATCATCTATACGGGGCATAGGGTACTTATTCTTAATCGTAGCCCGATTCAACTTCCGATAGTCAATACACAATCTCAAGGCACCATCTTTCTTTTTAACAAAGAGGGCCAGCGCTCCCCACGGCGAAACACTAGGGTGAACAAAGCCCTTATCTAGCAATTCCTGGTGCTGAACTTTCAACTCAACCAACTCTGCTGGAGCAAAACGGTAAGGTGCCATAGAAATCGGCGCCGTGCCGGGCACTAAATCAATAGAGAACTCTACCTCTCGGTGAGGTGGCAAACTAACAAGATCTTCGGGAAAGACATCCGAATACTCACAAACCACCCTTGGCAAGACAATCTGTGTCTCATCACACTCACTACTCTTAAAGCTAGCAAGTAGACCACTAAGTTCACTTAGCCCTCGCGAATCATACCCCGGTGGCAAAACACTACCAACCCGGTCTCCCAAGAAATGGAACCACTCCCCGCTCAAGGTACATAATGTGACCCTCTGGCGGTAGCAATCAATAACAGCCCGGTATGACGATAGCCAGTCCATACCCAAAATAACATCAAAACCCCTCATAGGCATGACCACAAACGGAAAAGGAAGCCTATAGTCGGCGACCTCTATATCACATCCTCTAACACCCTGTTTCAGGATCAACTCACCACCCAAAGGCGATACCACACAAATAGGAGATGCTAACTGTGCTAACTCCAATTCCAAGACAAATGCAAATGCAGCAGATACAAAAGAATGACATGCACCCGTGTCTATCAACACATTAGCAACCGAGTTGCAAAACAGAAAAGTACCTCTCACTACTGATGGAGCTGGTACTAAATCCTACGCGGTAACAGCATACACACGCCCCGTAGGCCCCTGGTCTACCTGCTCACCTCTCGGAGCAAAAGACTGCTGCACAGACTGGGATGATGAAGCTCCCGGATTGGCCCTCGAGGCCTGCACAGGCTGAGCTGGCTGAAAACCCTGCGTCTGCCTAGAACCAGACGCTCCCGAAGTGGCACTCAACTGCGGGCAAAACCTCTTCAGGTGCCCAGGCTGTCCACACTGATAACAAGACAAGGGCTGCCCCCTGCCCAAACTCTGACTCTGCGGTCTAGCTGAAGAAGAAGCAGCTCTCTGACCCCCACCCTTCTGCGGGCAAACAGAAACCTTGTGACCCAGCTGGCCACACTTGTAACAGGTAAATTCCCCCTGACCACCTCTCCTGGAGTCTGCACTCGGCACTGGAAAGGTCGATCTAGCAACACCACCCTGCGACTGCTGAGGGTTAGAACCCCTCTGCCTCCTGCCATCACCCTGACCATCTTGGCTCCTCTTGGAGCCTCTCTGCCCCTCATCCTCCTCCTGCATCATGAGCTCCATATGAGCTGCAGCGTCCACTAGGTGTCTATACTCTCGGATGTAAGACCCACCAACCCTCAACTTGAGGCCCCGCCTCAACTTCCGCTCAAACTCATAGCAACGGCGTTCCTCAGACGCCACCAGTTCAGGTGTAAACCTGGACAAACTAGTAAAGGTAGCCTCAAACTCGGCCACTGACAAGCCCTGCTGATTAAGCCGGCTAAACTGATCCCTCAGCTTCTCCCTCGCTGCTGCAGACAAAAACCTCTCCTGAAAAGCATTCACAAACGCCTCCCAAGTACCACCAACACGAGCCCTCTCGTACTTCCACCATTAACCCGCATCTCCCTTCAGTTGGAAGGATGCCAAGGTCACTTTCAGTGCTCCGTCCTCGATACCAAGCATCTCGAACGTCTTACTCATTTGCTCTAGCCACTCATCAGCCTTCAGTGGCTCCTTCGGATCCCCGATAAACTCATCCGGATTAGACCGGAAGAACTCCCTCTTCAAGAAAGAAGGCCCTGCCTCAGCGGCCTGATTCCCAGCTCTAAGAATACCCAAAGCTCCTGCTATCTCTCTGGCCAAGGCACCCATGGCCTGCTGACCCACTGGCTCAGCCACATTGGCCTGGCCAACTCCCTCCTGCACTGCCGGAATCTCACCCTGTAACGGTACTTCCTGCCTCACAGGTCTACCACGCCTAGCACATCTTCCTCGTCCTGACATCCTAATAAAGGTAACACAGAACATTAGAACATTCACAACTGTGCCGAAACTAAACACTCACGTCCTAATGCATGGACAACTGTAATTCACTCCACGTAAGCACATAAACACATAAGCACTTACGAATTTCATTTCCGGATAATGATAGTCCCGAGGCGTTACTAGAGTTCCGGTTAGAAATAGCATTGATCAAGTGCTTTTCCAACAAGACTCCCAGAAACCTAAGGATCCAATCAACATCCTAGAAATTAAATCCCATACCCACATAGTCACATAAGCATGTTATCAAGTAAGCACATAGCATATGATACTACATCTAAGTCGCTATCAAGCGAGACAAACCCATTGTGATCCTAATCACTTCCCACGTACCCAAAGTATTCGAACCCGGTACGCTCTGATACCAAGTTGTAACACCCTCAAAATAATAACATTAAACCCAACAAATAATACAGGCATTGATATTCAAAAGTTCCACATTCTTTCATTTCTCAAAGTTTCATTACAAAAAGTATTACATGTTAACAACAAGAGCAAATGCCCTACAGGCTTACAGCTTTCCAAGTTAACACTTGGTTACAACAAAAGAGTACTAACTCATACACATTAAGCCCTTGGCTTGTATTTACATGTAATACATCAAAAAGTAAAACGACACCATTATGTCCGTCTTAGCCTCCCAAGCTAAGTCCTTGGAGGTGGCATGCTTCCTGCACCTGAAAATGATATTCCCATATAGGGTGAGCCACAGCCCAGTAGAAATACACTAAACCAACCATGAACAATGACTAAAATATTAGCAATTGATAGATGGCCAACACTGATACAATCACATAAATCACATATTTATGTCATACGACTTATGAGTCCAAGTTTCCTTTCATTTTCCCTTTTTCAACGGATAGACATATAAGCACTACCCACATTCTCAACAGATATGTACAACAACAATATCCACAGATAAGCATATAAGCTATATCCACATTCTACAACAGATATGTATAACCACAATATCCACAGATAAGCATAAAAGCTATATCCACACATCACAAAGATAAGCATATGAGCTCTATATTCACTTCTCTAGACAAGCATAAGAGCTGTATCTACGGAGTTCATCCCCTATCTTCTCCCAACACTATCCGGTTTAGAAGTACATCCCCTATCTTCCCCTAAACCGCGGAGTACATCCCCCATCTCCTCCTCTACACATAACGTATACAAACACATGGGTTCTATATACAATCACTCAATACATATAGTTAATGTATTCTATCAACCGTCAAGTTCCATGACACACTTCATTGATTAGTTTCAGTTTGCCTAATCATCATGCACTGTCTACAACAATCACGACTATCCTCCACCGATAGCCCAAAGCAGTTATTTCTAAACAGAAAATAAATGCACAAATGGATATTTAATCAACATTTCATTTCCTCACTTCTCACAATTAATTATCCCAATTAATTAAACAATGTAATTAGGTCAATTCCCATAATTAACATTTCAACCCCTAGGTCCCATTTTCATCAATGATTTAACATTCAATCCATTTCTCTATGCCAAACATGCATTTAGGTTTATTATGAATAAAACCCCAACTTTTGTAAAATTACACAAAAGCCCCAAACTTTCACAAAATTACCAAACCAACCCCAACATCTCAAAATACCAAAATTTAAAGACAAAATCCATAGAGAGGAGTAGGATATCCCTACCTCGAAGTTTGAGCCAAAAAGGAGATGAAGACTCGAAGACCAACGTGCTCCAAATCCAAACTTTTTCAGATTAGAACGAAGCTCTCAACACCCTCTATCTTTTTAATAAAGGCCCTAGGCTAGATTCACACTCTAGGGAGATCAATTCTTAGAGAGAATATAAGTGTAGAGAGAGAGGGTCTCGGATCTAGGGTTTGATCAAAAAAAGAAGATGAAAAAGTGATGTTCAAAACGCTACTGTCCGCTGATATAAAACACGCTCGCTCGAGCGAAGCCTTTGTCGCTCGAGCGACCAGACACAGAAAACTCTCGCTCGAGCCAAGAAGCTCTTGCTCGAGCCAAAAACTCAAAACTGCGCTCGAGCGAAAGAATGCTCGCTCGAGCCAACAACTCGAACCCTCAGGTCTGCAACCAGAAGCACGCTCGAGCGACAGACCTCTCGCTCGAGCGAAGAACAAACCAGACCGCTCAAGCCAAGAAAAGCTCGCTCGAGCCAAGAAACGCAACTCTCAGGTCCAGAACCAGACGCCATCGCTCGCTCGAGCGAAGCCACTCTGGCTCGACCCACCAGACACAAACTCAACTCTCGCTTGAGCGACAAACTCCTCGCTCGAGCGAAGGGCCAAAAATCTGGGCAGCAACACTAGGCTCCCAAACACAACCAACCTGAAACAAACCTGCCCAACACATCCTATAACTCAATACGAAGTAAAAAGGATGCCAACAAGATAATAAACAACTACCAACATCCACGGACACATGTCCGGATCACTGTACAACAAGGGTAAACCCGGGATCGCTATAACCTGCAGTGCAGTCACACTTAGTGTTCCAGATTTCTTCTTGGGTGTCGACACCTATGTTGTGAAGGGTCGACACCTGCGACTTTTTCCCAGATCTTTCTCATGGTTTGGACCTACTTTTTGGGGATATTTTGACTAGACATTTTGAGTTGACTTTGGGGCTTATATCTATTTTTGACCTAGTAATATATAAAGGCCCTCACTTGACCTTTTCTCTCACTTTTTCTTCCCTTTCCTCTCTCTAAATTGTGAAACACCTTCTCTCTCTTTAAAAGGCACTTTTCACTCAAAGATTCTTAGATCTACTTGTTTGAAGACCTCTACTCACCTTGCTCCTTTGAGATAAAGTGTAGAGCTTGTCGAGGGCTTCATTTTGATCGGAGCAAAGCTTGGTTTCTCCTCCGTCAACTTTTGAGTTTCTCTTCCTTCTTCCCCTTCTAAGCTTGAGGTAGAGATTCCTACTCATCTTTATGAGCTTTAACCTAGATGTTGAGCTTTTTGTATAAATGGGTTGATTTGGGAAGTTAGGGTTTGAGATGTATAATGTTGAAAAGAGGGGTTTTGTTCATTTGACTCATACATATGTGTTTTGGGTCTGAAATAGAATTTATTGATGTTGTTGATAATATTTGGACCTTTGGGTCAATATTGAGAAAAAGGGGAAAAAATGCCATGTTTGAGTATATTTGGGTCATTAGAGTAATTAATGACATTTATTATGGAAATATGATATTGAGTTAGAAATAATTGCTTTCAGCTATCGGTGGAGGATAGTCTTAATTGTTGTAGACAATGCATGATGATTAGGCGAACTAAAACTAATCAATTGAATATGTCATCGAATATGACAATTGGAACAGTACATAGAATTTATGTATTGATTGATTATGTATATGATATGTGTTTGTATACATTGTGTTGTGTGGGAGGAGATAGGGGATGTACTCCACGGTTTAGGGGAAGATAGGGGATGGACTCCTAAACCAGATTTTATTTGGGAGGAGATAGGGGATGGACTCCATTGATACAGCAATTATGTGTATCTATTGAAGTATTGATACAGCAAATCTGTGTATTATCTATGAAGTATGGAAGTGTTTTATTTGAGATTGATACAACAATTATGTGTATCCATTGTGACGTATGAAGTGTCTAATATGAGTTGTTATCTCAATTAAAATGGAAGTACGGTTGATATGAGATGTAATCTCATTTAAATTGTTTGGCCAAGTTCTGAGCCATAGTTATGAATTGAGAATTGGATAAGCAATGAAAAATGAAATGAAACATGGACACATTTGTCATGTAATTGAAATAGGTTATGAATTGATTTATGTGAGTTAAATATTTATCAAATGCTAATTTTTTTGTTATTGCTCATATTATGTTTAGTATATCTCTTCTGGGCGTTGGCTCACCCTATATGGGACATCATTTTCAAGTTCAGGTATTATGCCGCCTCCGAGATCTTAGCTTGGATGGTTGTGGGAGTTGAAGACTCTTTTGTTTATTTTTGTTGTATTACATGTACATCAAGCCAATGGCTTATTTTATGTAGAGTTAGTACTCTCCTTTTGTAACCAAGTGTTGACTTGGAAAGTTGTAAGCCCGTAGGGCATTTACTTTTGTTGTCAACGTGTAATACATTTGTAAGAAATACTCTTATGAAATGTAATTATGCTTTATTCTCTTATGTCTAAGCATGTCAATATTGTATGTTTTTTGGGTTTATTTTGAGGGCATTACAACTTGGTATCAGAGCGTACCGGGTTCGAATACTTTGGGTACGTGAAAAGTGGTTAGTACCACAATGGGTTCGTCTCGCTTATTAGAGACATTAGATATAGTGTTATATGTTTACGTGATAATATGTTTATGTGACTATTTGGGTATGGGATTTAGTTTCTAGGATGTTGATTGGATCCTTGGATTTCTGTGAGTCTTGTTGGAAAAGCACTTGATCAATGCTGTTTCTAACTGGAACTCTAGTTATGCCTCAGGACTATCATTATCCAGAAATGAAATTCGTAGGTGCTTATGTGATTATGTGCTTACATGGAATGAATTACAGTTGTCCAATGTTTCAGGACGCGAGTGTTATAGCTTCGGCACATTTGGGAATGTGCTAATGTTTTCGTTACCTTTATTAAGATGTCAGGACGAGGACGAGGTGGTAGGCGAGGTAGGCGAGGTAGGCCTAGGAGGTAGGAGATGCCTATACCGAATGAGATTTCGGAGCAGCATGAGGGTGTGGGTTAGGCCAATATGGCCGAGCCAGTGGGTCAGCAGGCCATGGGTGCCCTAGCCCGCGAGATAGCAGGAGCTATGATGGAATCCATAGGCATTCTCAGAGTTGAGAATCCAGTTCAGGCCCAGGTTGTTGATACAGGGCCTTCCTTTCTGAAGAGATAGTTCTTCCGGTCTAATCCGGATAAGTTTGTTGGGGACCCTAAGAAGCCACTTAAGGCTGATGAGTGGCTGGAGCAGATGACGAAGACGTTTGAGATGCTTGGCATCGAAGGCGGGGCGTTGAAGGTGACCTTGGCATCTTTCCAGCTTACGGGGGATGCGGGGTCAGGGGTGGAAGTTCATGAGAGGTCGTGTTGGTGGTACATGGGAGGCTTTGTTAGATGCTTTCCATGAGAAGTTCTTATCCCTATCTATTAGGGAGAAGCTGAGGGACCAGTTTTGTCAGCTCAAGCAGCTGAGTTTATTAGTGGCCGAGTTTGAGGCCGCATTTACTAGCTTATCTAGGTTCACACCTAAGCTTGTGGCGTCTGAGGAACGCCGTTGTATTGAGTTCGAGAGGAAGTTGAGGCACGGACTCAAGATGAGAGTTGGGGGGTCTATGACCAGGGATTACGTGTGCCTTGTCGATGTTGCGGCCCATATGAAGATTATGATGTAGGAGGAGTAGCAGAGGCAGAGGGGCTCCAAGAGGAGTCAGGATGGTCAGGGGGACGGTAGGAGGCAGAGGGGTCCTAACCCTCAGTAGTCCCAGGGTGCTTTTGCTAGATCGACCTTTCCAGGGCCAAGTGCAGGCTCTGGGAGAGGTGGCCAAGGAGACATTACCTGTTACAAATGTGGTTAGCTAAGCCACAAGTCTTCAGCTTGCCCGCAGAGAGGAGGAGGTCAAAGAGCAGCTTCATCTTCGGCTCAACCTCAAAGCCAAAGTCAGGGCAGAGGCCAGCCGCTGTCTTTCTATCAGTGTGGTCAGGCGGGGCACCTGAAGAGGTATTGCCCGCAATTGGGTGGCACTTCTGGTGCGTCTGGTTCGAGGCAGACGCAGAGTTTTCAGCCAGCACAGTCAGATCAGGGGCCTACAGGGCGTGTGTATACTGTTACCGCGAAGGATCTTGTACCGGTTCCATCTGTTGTGAGAGGTACCTTTTTGTTTTGCAACTCAGTTGCCAATGTGTTGAATGATACGGATGCATCTCATTCCTTTATATCTGCTGCATTTGCATCTGTTTTGGGGCTGGAGTTGGCACAGTTTGCATCTCCTATTTGTGTAGTATCACCTATTGGGGGTGAATTGATTTTGAAACAAGGGTGTAGAGGGTGCGATATAGAGGTCACCAACCGCCGGCTTCCATTTTCCTTTGTAGTTATGGCTATGTCAGGTTTTGATGTTATTTTGGGTATGGACTGGCTATCGTCATACCGGGCAGTTATTGATTGTTACCGCCAGAGGGTCACAGTATGTACCTTGAGCAGGGATTGTTTCCATTTCTTGGGGGATCGGGTTGGTAGTGTGTTGCCACCGGTGTATGATCCGCGAGGGCGGAGTGAGCTTAGTGGTCTTCTCGCTAGCTTTATGAGTGGTGAGTGTGATGAGACCCAGACTGTATTACCGAGAGTGGTTTGTGAGTACTCAGACGTTTTTCCCGAGGATCTTGTGAGTTTGCCACCATATCAAGAGATCGAGTTCTCTATAGACTTAGTGCTCGGCACGGCGCCGATTTCTATGGCACCTTATCGTTTTGCCCCAACCGAGTTGAGTGAGTTGAAGATTCAACTCTAGGAGTTGCGTGATAAGGGGTTTATTTTCACAGTGTTTCGTCGTGGGGAGCATCGGCCCTCTTTGCTAAAAAGAAAGGTGGTGCCTTGAGACTTCGTATCGATTACCGAAAATTGAATCGGGCTACGGTTAAGAATAAATACCCTATGCCCCGTATAGATGATCTGTTTGACCAATTGAAAGGGTCCCGTTGTTTCTCTAAGATAGACTTGAGATCGGGTTACCATCAGTTGAGGGTCAAGGAGGAGGATATTCCGAAGACGGCATTCCGTACACGGTATGGCCACTATGAGTTTCTGGTGATGCCTTTTAGGCTCACCAATGCACCGGCAGTGTTTATGGACTTGATGAACCGGATCTTTCGGGAATTCCTAGATCGCTTTGTGGTCGTCTTCGTGGACGATATTCTGATTTATTCGCCTTCAGAGGAGGAGCACGAGAAACACTTGAGAGTGGTGCTTAAGTTGCTTAGAGCCGATAGGCTGTATGCCAAGTTTGGGAAGTGTGAGTTCTGGCTAAGAGAGGTTAAGTTCTTAGGCCATGTGATTTCCGGGGAAGGGGTGTCTGTTGATACATCCAAGTTTGAGGCAGTGCAGGATTGGGCACAGCCTAAGAGTGTTTTTGAGATCCGCAGTTTTCTGGGATTAGCTAGGTATTACCGTCGGTTTATGAAGGATTTCTCCAGGCTAGCTTCACCGTTGACTAGATTGACGCGGAAAGGGGTCAAATTTGTATGGAGTGAGACTTGTGAAAAGTCGTTCCAAGAGTTGAAGGTTAGATTGACCACCGCTCCGGTCTTGATTATTCCGGAGAGAGGTTTGGGTTATGCAGTTTATTGTGTTGCCTCACGAGAGTGTTTGGGTTGTGTGTTGATGCAAGAGGGGAAAGTGGTAGCCTATGGCTCACGTCAGTTGAAAATACACGAGAGGAATTACCCTACCCATGATCTAGAGTTAACAGCAGTGATCTTTGCCTTGAAAATTTGAAGGCATTATCTGTTCGGTGAGAGATTCGAGGTATTCTCGGATCATAAGAGTCTGAAGTATCTGTTTACACAGAAGGACTTAAATTTGAGGTAGAGAAGGTGGATGGAGTTCATTGAGGACTATGATTTTGAGTTGCACTATCACCCGGGAAAGGCCAATGTTGTGGCCGATGCCCTTAGTAGGAAATCCATTAGTGATGTAGCTTGTATAGCCATCCGGGAGTGGGAGATGTTGGGGACGCTTGGCGAGTTTGATTTGCTTCTGGGCGAATCCGTCGAGGCTGCAGCCTTGTTTTCTGTTGTTGCGCAGCCTACACTTGTGACTCGAGTGTTAGAGGCACAGAGAGGTGACCTTAAGGTAGAATCCCTCCGAGAGAAGATCTCCAGTGGGAAGGTTGAGAAGGGTTTGACTATGTATCCCGACCAGAGTGTGAGATACCGAAACCGTTTGTTTGTGACGGAGTCTTGCCGAGACGAGGTACTCCGAGAGTTTCACCATTCGCGCCTTGCGGTGCATCCGGGAGGCACTAAAATGTGTCGTGATTTGAGTCGTCAGTTTTGGTGACAGGGTATGAAGAGAGATGTGGCAGTTTTTATATCGAAGTGCCTTACTTGTTAGCAAGTGAAGGCCGAGCATCAGAGGCCAGCGGGTTTGTTGCAACCCTTGCCTATTGCCGAGTGGAAGTGGGAGCATGTCACGATAGACATCGTTGTAGGTCTTCCGAGGACTCAGCGGGGTAGTGATGCTATTTGGGTGGTTGTAGATCGGTTGACTAAGTCAATGCACTTTATCCTTATGCGCGTGAGAGATTCGGTAAATCATCTTGCCGATTTGTATATTCGGGACATAGTGAGGTTGTACGGGGTCCTAGTGTCGATCGGCTCAGATAGAGATCCACGTTTTACTGCTACGTTGTGGCAGAGTGCCTTGGGCACTAGATTGACCTTTAGCACGGCTTATTATCCTCAGACTGACCGGCAGTCCGAGCATACTGTTCAGATCCTTGAGGATATGTTTTGAGGTTGTGTCCTTGACTTTAGTGGGATGTGGGAGAGGCACTTGCCCTTGGTGGAGTTTGCCTACAACAACAGTTTTCAGTTGAGTATTGGTATGGCACCGTTTGAGGCCTTGTATGGCCGACCTTGTAGGTCTCCACTTTGTTGGGCCGAGGTGGGTAATACACCTTTGTTGGGCCCGGAGTTGGTGAGGGAAACGACGGAGAAAGTTGAGCTTATCCGTGGGAGGCTTGTTACAGCCCAGAGTCGGCAAAAGAGTTATGCTGACCGTAGGAGGAGGCCTTTGGCATTTGAGACGGGTGATCATGTTTTTCTGAAAATATCACCTAGGCGGGGTTTGATGAGGTTTGGGAAGAGTGGAAAGTTGTCTCCTCGGTTTATAGGTCCTTTCGAGATCCTTGAGAGGATAGGCGAGGTTGTCTACCGTTTAGCTTTGCCACCGCAGTTGTTCGGGGTGCATGACGTATTCCACGTTAGTATGCTTCGGAAGTACGAGCCGGATCCATCGCATGTATTGGATTGGACTGACTTAGAGGTAGATGGGATGCCTCGTATGATGAGAGACTGGTTCGGGTCTTAGATAGGCGAGATCAAGTCTTACGAGGCAAGATGATACCCTTGGTAAAGGTTTTGTGGAAACATCATAGAGTGGAAGAAGCCACTTGGGAACGTGAGTTGGATGTCCATGAGAAATATCCGGACTTGTTTGCTAATGTGTAACCATGTATTGGGAATTTTGTTGTATTGATAAACTTTAAGGGCATTGAATATGTCTTAAGTTGTAAAACATTGAATATGTTATGGAATTGTGGGATACATGTATTGGAAATTGTTGAAATTCAAAAGAGTGCATGTTGAGCTATATTCGTAATGTTGTTCTCTTGAGAAGAGATGGAATGACCGGTAGATGGGTCATGATGATGAAATTAATTGATTATTATTGTTGGGATTGGTTTAATTGTGACCTTAAATACTTGCTTTAAAATTTCGGGGACGAAATTTCTTAAGGTGGGGAGGTTGTAGCACTTGAGCCCTTTAAAGCTTTTGGTAAATGTATTTGAACCCTTTATTTTGTTTTGCAAATCTTTGGTGTTGTTGTACCTTAGTTTTGGAGGTGTACAAATTGATTTAAATTTGTTGGGATTGCTCATTCACGCTCGTTCGCGTTGAAAAGTTGTTTGGAAACTTGAAAATCATGTTCTGGGGTCGACACCGATCTTGGTGGTGTCGACACGTCCTCTTTTGTTTGCCACATGGGTCGACACCAAAGCTGGGAAGGATTGATCCTTGTTCTGAATTAGTTCACTGCATTTTGGTGTCAACACCAACCTTGGTGGTGTCGACACCTTCTCTTTTCAGTTGGCCGCAAGGGTCGACACCAATCTGCGGAAGGGTGGACCCTTGTTTTGAAATTGCCCACTGTATTTTGGTGTCGACACCAGACTAGGGAAGGGTCGACACCTGCAGTGCAGTCACACTTAGTGTTCCAGATTTCTTCTTGGGTGTCGACACCTGTGTTGTGAAGGGTCGACACCTGCGACTTTTTTCCATATTTTTCTCACGGTTTGGACCTACTTTTTGGGAATAATTTGACTATATATTTTGAGTTGACTTTGGGGCTTATATCTATTTTTGACCTAGTAGTATATAAAGGCCCTCACTTGACCATTTCTCTCACTTTTTCTTCCCTTTCTTCTCTCTAACCCGTGAAACACCTTCTCTCTCTCTCAAAAGGCACTTTTCACTCTAAGATTCTTAGATCTACTTGTTTGAAGACCTCTACTCACCTTGCTTCTTTGAGATAAAGTGTAGAGCTTGTCGAGGGCTTCATTTTGATTGGAACAAAGCTTGGTTTCTCCTCCGTCGACTTTTGGGTTTCTCTTCCTTCTTCCCCTTCTAAGCTTGAGGTAGAGATTCCTACGCATCTTTATGAGCTTTAACATAGATGTTGAGCTTTTTGTATAAATGGTTTGATTTGGGAAGTTAGGGTTTGAGATGTATAATGTTGAAAAGAAGGGTTTTGTTCATTTGACTCATACATGTGTTTTGGGTCTGAAATAGAATTTATTGATGTTGTTGATAATATTTGGACCTTTGGGTCAATATTGAGAAAAAGGGAAAAAATGCCATGTTTGAGTATATTTAGTCATTAGAGTAATTAATGACATTTCTTATGGAAATATGAAATTGAGTTAGAAATAATTGCCTTAGGCTATCGGTGGAGAATAGTCTTGATTGTTGTAGACAATGCATGATGATTAGGCGAGCTAAAACTAATCAATTGAATATGTCATCGAATATGACAATTAGAACAATACATCGAATTTATGTATTGATTGATTATCTATATGATATATGTTTATATACATTGTGTTGTGTGGGAGGAGATAGGGGATGTACTCCACCATTTAGGGGAAGATAGGGGATGTACTCCACGGTTTAGGGGAAGACAGGGGTTGGACTCCTAAACCGGAATTTATTTGAGAGGAGATAGGGGATGGACTCCATTGATACAACAATTATGTGTATCTATTGAAGTGTTGATATAGCAAATCCGCACTGACCCATACTGCGCAAACCCCTAGCAGCACCAGTATTTAGTAGATTTTGTAAAATATTACGATTTTACTGACAATTTATGATCAACACTAGAACTTGATTATAATCTAGTAACAAATCTTGGATATATAAATGATGATAAACACTCATAAAAAAGGAAAAACTTATAGCTTTTTATGATTTTAAGTTTGTTTTGATTTTAGGGCCATTATGCTTCCAAAAGAGGAACAATATCTAAAGATTTTGACTGTTATCTGAACGTAGTTGGTGTTGGGCTCTAACGTTGGCAAGTTTCCAATTTACAGAGTGGTTAACCTCAACCTTTCCTTCCTTAGATCAGGCTCAGCACAAGTTTGAGTGTAAAATTACAAATAAAATGGTGGATTGACAGATTAGCAGATTGACAAATCGCGATCTAGGCGGTATTAGACGAATTGATGGATTAAACAATATTCCAACCAATTATCAAACATTTACGTAATATATAACACTAATTTACATAATATTTGTTTTTTTTTTTTTGTATATAACTCAAACTAATTTTACATAATATGTTTGATATATATAAGTACTAATTTGTAACAAATTTCACATCTTAAATCCCTCTCATACTCTTTTTTACTTTGATATTTCATTAGAATTAAATTATATATATATGTATGTATTAACTATAGCAGAGTAGTTTAAAAGATGGATCATAAATTTTAAAATTTAATCCGTGATTAGCGGATAGAACGGTGCAGATTGATACAGATCGGTGCGGTTTAGTGGATTGAGCAGTATTTTTGCATAGTTGTAGTTGTAGTAAATATTATACATAGGTGTGCATGGGTTGTAGAGTCCATGGGGATGATGTATGTATGTATACATATTGGGTTGTTTTGGAAAGTAAGTTAAAAATTGGCTTTTTGACTTTTTTTTTTTAACTTTATTTTTAAAAACCATGTAAAAATGTAGAGAAGTTATATGACCCAAAAAAATGAAAAAGTCAAAAAAATTGGCTTTTATAACAATTGCACATTTTTTTTTAACGAAATGCTGATACCTACACATACAAGTCCCACATGCATAGAAGGTGAAGTTGAAAGAGTAATGTTAGGTAGTCCGAATTTTTGGTGGTTCAACTTGGCCCAAATGATGTGGCTTGCTAATGTGGCAATGATGTGTATTTTAATATTATTATTATTATTATTTTATTTATTTTATGTTTTTTTAATTTTATTTTACGTATATGTATTTTTTATTTTTGTAATACCATTCGTAGTTTTTTTTTTGACTGTTTACAATAAATACTAGTACTTGATTACGATCTTGTAACAAATCTTGGATATAGAAATGATGATAAATACTCATAAAAATGAGAAACTTATAACTTTTTATAATTTTAAGTTGTTTTGAGTTTAGGATCATTATGCTTCCAGTAAGAATAGTATTTAAAGATTTTAACGTTGCCTGAACGTAGCTAGCGTAGGGCTCTCGCGTTGGCAAGTTTCCTGCTTACAGAAGTGGCTAATCTCAACTTTTCCTTCCTTATAACCTATTAAATTAATTATTTTTATAATTTTTATCTGATCAAATTTATATATATCTATTAAAATTTCTCTTATATGCTCAAATTTTTTTATCTACATATTCAATTTTTATCGATTATTTTTTCATCTGTTACAATTTTTTCCTATCTGTTCATTATCAGTTTAATTTCACAGAACCTATTTTATTTGTGCAATTTTTATCTGTCACAATTGATTTGAAACCAAGAACTAAATTCATATATATATATAATTTCACAAATTCACATATCATTTATGTAACGCCCTCAAAATAAACCCATAAATCATACATTCAAGACATCCATAAACTTAAGAGAGTAAAGCATAATTCTATTTATCAGAGTATTTATTACAAAAGTATTACATGTTGACATCAAAAGTAAATGCCCTACGGGCTTACAAATTTCTAAGCCAACACTTGGTTACAAAAAGAGAGTACTAACTCAAAATACAAAATAAGCCCTTCACTTGATTTACATGTAATACACAAAATAATCACATAAAGGAAGCCTTCAACTCCCACAATCCAAGCTATATCCTTGGTGGCGGCATATCACCTGTACTTGAAAATGATGTCCCATATAGGGTGAGCCAACGCCCAGTAGAGATATGCTAAACATAATATGAGCAATAACTAAAATATTAGCATTTGATAAATGTTTAACTCATATAAACCAACTTACAACATATTCCAATTCCATGACAAATATGCCCATGTTTCATTCCACTTTCCTTTACTTAACCGATTCAATTCATAAACATGGCTCAAAACCTGCCCAAACAATTCAATTCAATGAGACTACATCCCATATCAACAGTACTTCAATTTCAAATGAGATAACAACTCACATCAAAACACTCCTATACTTCACATTAGATACACATATTTGCTGTATCAAAGTCATATTAAAACACTTCCATACTTCACAATAGATACACATATTTGCTGTATCAATGGAGTCCATTCCCTATCTCCTCCCAAATAATATCCAGTTTAGGAGTCCATCCCCTATCTCCTCCCAAACCGTGGAGTACATCCCATATCTCCTCTCACACAATGCAATGTATATAAATAATTATCATATACATGATCAATCAATACACATATTTGATGTATTATTCCAACCGTCATATTCAATGACATATTCAATCGATTAGTTTTAATTCACCTAATCATCATGCAGTGTCTACAACAATCAAGACTATCCTCCACTGATAGCCCAAAGCAATTATTTCTAAACAGATAATAAATGCATCAACAGATAAATTATTAACATTTTCAAAAGTAAGTAATTAATCAATCCAACACCACCATTCTTTCTCATAACTTCTCAATTTCACTATTTCCAAGCCAATTTCATTATTTCACAATGAAAGTAATTAATCACACTAATGACCCAATAAAATCCAAATATGGCATTTTTCCCATTTTTCCCAATATTGACCCAAAGGTCCAAATATCATTAATAAACGTTCATAACCTCATTTTGAGACCCACATTCACATATATAGTTCAAAAGGAACAAAACCCCTCTTTTCAATATTTCAAACCTCAAACCCTAACTTCTCAAATCAAACCATTTATACAAAATGTCCAACATCTATGTTAAAGATCATAAAAATGAATAGTTATCCCTACCTCAAAAGATGAGACCAAATGGAGAAGATGAAGAATTTCAAAGTTCTCCAAAACCCAAGATTTGCGGATTGAAATGTAGCTGTAACAGGTCCGCGAGGGGGGACGCCGCTACGGTTCGGACTCGATTTTGTGTCACGGTTCTTAATCTGAACCAAAGAGTCCAAATCTGGCAAATCGTTTTGAGAAACAGATTTTGAAAAAAAAGTAGTGCCAAACATGGACTGCTTTACCAGATACAGAGTTGCCACCTAAATATTTTTTAATGGGGTAATTTAGGAAACCCTGACTCGGTGCCGAAGGCCACATGTCCGTCATCACCGGAGTTGTCTCGGCTCGGGAGCTTGGGTACGATCGGGGAAGGTCAGCTATGAGCACCCCCTTTCGCCCGGTCCGAAGACCGGCCTCTATTAACCGTGATATCCAATTTTGAAAACGTTAGGTGTTCTTAAACCAATTATTAGCCTAGAATTACTATGTTATGCGCGCAGCAAACAAGTATAGACTAGATTGCCTAATTTGGAAGTAAGCATTGCATATCCGTTTGTTATGGAAAATGTTTTGAATTTGCTACTCGCAAGTAGGCTAAAATGCGGATTTCAACGAGTTTTTCCAACTCAAACAATCCAACCTCCACCCACAGACATTCAAAGCAGTTTAACACATAAGCACTTAGCTGCATGGCAGGCATACTGTCATGGTAACACTCACACGCATACGGGATGCTAAAGCATAAACACTTACATCGTACTCCGTGCCAAAACAATAAACTAGTTAGCAAACATGCATGTCCTAGTTCATGTTAAAAATGGCTAATGCATCACATGCAAAATGCAATCTAGGCAGGCTCGGCTAGCCCTAAACATGGCATGTGAAAATGCACAATTATCACATATTCGGTTTAGAATTTTGAAGTACAAATGCAGTTAGCGTGATGTACCGAGCCTAATGTATGCAATACAAATGCATGGATGCACGCATGCATAGCATAAGGTATGCTAATTTCAAAAAATGCCCTAATCTACCATCATAAGAAGATAAATAAAAGGGAAGAAAGAAATGGGGATTGGAAGACATACACACACTCACCCACACTTATTACATATTTACCCTCACTCAGAGGGTCCAAATGAATATTACAGTCCCAAAATAATAAACAAATAAAATATTACAGAAATTCTAATTAATTAAAAGAAAAGATGCAAAAGAAAGAAGAGGGTGGCCGCAGCCTCTGCCTCGGGATGCGCAGATGATGCATGCTCGGAACTTGACTCGCCCGAAAAACCCGTACCGTGCTCCTGCCACCTCTGTTTGTACTGCTTTGTCTCTCTGAAAATTACCAAAGTCCTGGAGCAGGTTCCTTACACACTACAGAGCACCACCGGCCAGACAGAATTCCCACCGGCACTTCAAAATTTCCACCGGCATTTATTGGATTCATCAGCACTCCAGAGATTGCCGGTCGGCACAAAATTCTGCCGGTCGGCAGAAACTTCCTGCAGAAGACAATTTGACAGCAAACAGGGAACAGACAGTGCATGGTATGGGGTTTTCAGGTACATGTGAGCATGGTTATGCTTCCTATCATGTTTTGAACTCAAAGAAGCATGACCTTCGATCCTCGAGCCATCAATGGTGCATGGTGGCACAAAGAATCAAATTTGCCATTTGATGTAAGGATGCATGCAACAAACAAAATGGGATCCGAAGCCTTATCAAGTTGGAGTCAAAGGCCCCGATGACCGGGAATCGAGGCACATTACATCACTTGAAGTATGAATGTTCCTTGATTCCCACACTTGGTTTGACACCCCAAACCAAGTGAATGCAATGCATGTTATGCAAACATGGCTCAACATGCAACATGATACCAAGATGTAAAGCACAACAAGCATTATGCAACCAACATGACAAATGTATAATGCCAAGCATACAAGATGCAAATATGATGCAAATATGGACCAATTTGGGAATGGGATTCACATGCTACGAGGCTTAATGGAACAACCATACAACAAACATGAAGCAAGCATGCAATGGGGGCCTTGAACCATAAAGGGACAGACCTTAGTCCACCCCAAAACAGCACCAAAAAATGCTCAAAATGATAGGCAACATCTCATGTTAACAAGCAAAGTTATGGTCCCAAGATTAAGGCAAAGAGAGGAGACAACTTACCCCCACCAACATGACCTCTCATGGCATGATTAAAACAAGTAAAAACAGAATTTTGCAGACCAAGATAGGACTCCAAACCCTCCTAAAAATGGCAGCTAAGGTGACTCCCAAGAGGCATATGCACCAAGGCTCATTCCTAGGCATAAGAGGGTACACCCTCAAGGCATAAAAGAGGTCATGCATGCACACATACAAACATGATTCTTGGATTAAAATGTGGTCCTAGATGATGTTAAATCATGAGGGTAATCACAACCATGCATGTTAGAGGTCAAAATGCTCAAAGCTTTCAAGCCGAAATACATAGCACCTATGACAAACATGCCAAGCATGACCAAATGGATAACCAACAGACTTTAAGCATGGAAAAAAACAATACTAGAAGCTTCATGGAACTAAGCCAACACACACAAGAATCATGGCCTAATCATGAGATACACTTCTAAGCAAAATGGAGCAATACAAAGCAAGTATTACGAGCATACAAGGAGGCACAAATCCAGCCAAAAACAGAGGTTACACATGACCTAAAACACCTAAAAAACTTCTGAAATGAGGCCAAGAATGATCAAGCACACATGCTACCCTTTTAAGCCAAAAGGTAAGGAAACAAGACAAAGAAGGGAGAGGGGTGTCCCTCCCCTATGCAAGACTTCAAACCACCTTTTTTAACACTGAAAATCAACTGGTTTTTAGTGGTCAAAGGACCAAAACACTGAAGTGAACAAAGCCTTACTAAAGAGGCACCAAAATGGACCAAACAAGGCCTAGAAGGGTGAGTTTGTACTCAAACCACAAAATGACCTTAATGAAAGTTCTAAAGCATGAAAATATAAGCCTCTTTCATGTTATACACAAGAGCTAAAACAGCAAGCAAGATAGGTAGAAAACTATTGCAAGTTTGGGGAATAAAAAGCAAGATGCTCACCCTTGAAGAACCCTTGAAGAACAAATGGTCTAGCCCTCTTCTTTTGATCAAAACCAGTCCAAAAACTCAAGAATCAACCCTCCAAGTCCCTCAATCTCGGAGTAAGGTGTAATAGTGTGTGTAATGGTGCAAAAGTAAGGTAAAAACCACCTTTAGGCCAAGGAAACACACACAAAGGAGGGGAGAGAGGGAGATATAGAGATAGAGTGTATCTATATCTTAAAGCTCTGGTTTTTGGTTGCAAAAGTCTAACCTAGATCAAAGAGGAAAGCCCCTCTCTTATAGGACTCCCTCTTGCAAAGCTTATACAACAAGCTTGGCTAGAGGGAGATCCCTCCATACACGTGTATGGAGGGGAGAAGAGTTGGTGCCAGCTATCACAGCTGGCACAAAATATCTCCAAAAAATGGATGAACAGTGGTCGGCTGCCAAAAAATGTCATTTCGACAAAAAACAGTGCCGACCGGCAGCAAACTATGCCGACCGGCAATACAATATGCCGACCGGCACACAAAGGTGCCAATGGCATCAAAAAACCAGTCGGTGGCCTCTAGCCACTGCCGGTGGTGTGTGGGGATGTCTCACAAGGCATTCCCTGCCCCTCCAAGGCAAAACATGAGTGTTCGGTGCAAAACCAGACACTAAATGGTCAAGTTCGGAGATCCTGAGGCAGGGCGCGCGAGCCGAGACCTCCGGGAACTCCAAACAAACACAAACATGGATGATCACCGAGTGTTCAAACAGTGACATCCAAGTCGTGAGGACGGTCAAAAATGGGGTGTCTACAGTAGCCCAAGCCAAGCTCTACACTTTTTGCAAAGGAACTGAGGAAGAGGATCACTCAAACTAGATCAAACCTTAGAAAGAAGTTGAAATCTAGGGAGAGGAGCTCTCTAATGGAGGTTTTGAAAAGTTAGAGAGAGAAGGGGCACCGAAAAAGTGATCCAAAAGTCGAAATTCGGACTGATATACAAACAAGTCCTCTCGAGCGTGGGATTCCCCGCTCGAGCGTCAGACACAAACTCACGCTCGAGCATCAAAAGCGTCGCTCGAGCGCCGGATGCACACTTCCAGAAGTTTTGCAGTCGATGGTCCCTGCTCGAGCGTGAAAGTGGACGCTTGAGCGTCTAACGACCTGCAGAACAAAATATTGAGAGATGGAAAATCATGCTTGAGCGTCAAAACGCCCGCTCGAGCGGAGAAGCAAAAACAAAAGGGTCCGCTCGAGCGTCAAAAGCCCCGCTCGAGCTTGGAGGCCAAAATCTGGGCATTAACTTTTAGCTTCTAAACACAATCAACCTGTTTCCAACCTGCCCAACACAACCCAAGACTCAAATATAAAGAGTAAATGATAGAAATAAGAATATGACCATAACACATCTACGGAACCGAGTCTGGAAGACAATAAAACAAGAAAAGGGAAAACCGAGATCGCTATAACTCATATATGTATCTATTTATGAAACCAGATTCATATATATACACACAAAGATTTATATATATATATATATATATATATATTTAATTTCATAAATTCACTTACCATTCATATATATATATACACACACACAGATTCCTATGAGAAAAAAATGTTAACTATTCGGAAAGTTAAATTTGGGCTAAAATAATCAATAAATACATAATAAATTAAAATAATCAATAAGACAAAATGTCACATTTAAACCATAATTATTTCACTTTTTTTTCTCAAAATCATCAAATCAACTACCAAAAAAAAAATTTATCATCTCAAACGCAACTTTTTTAACTAGACTAAAATAATCAAAAAATTAACGAAGATAACCTATTCCCAATACATTTTCAGACATAAGAATGTGAGATTACTAGAAAAGTAGTAGATCATACTCCTTGATTTAAGAAACTGATACCACATGAAATGATAAATCAAAAATTTTATTTTTGGAAACGTAGAAATAATTTTTTTAAATTTAAAAATAATTTTTTGACATTTATTTTTGACAAACAAATTTATATTTTATCAAATTAACGACTTTGTCCTTGAAATGGGGCACTTTTTCATTTGCAAAAGAAATGAGATCTTTAATTATTCGTATTTGGAACGAGATTCAAAATTCAGAATCAAATATATCACAATTGAATGGCCATAAACTAAAATAACTCAAGTTCCTTGGCATGGAGCATTTTCCATTTGCAAAGAAAACGATATCTTTAATTATTCTTATTTAAAATAATACTTAAAATTTAAAATTTAAAATTAAATATATCACAATTTTTAATCAGGGACCAAGCCCCAAACTAACGGATCGATAGTGTAATTCGCCCTATAAATAAAGATGAAGTTAACCGTTTACTTTTAAAAAAATAAATGTGTTCTTCTTATGAAGTTATAGATGTCCAATCAATTTGATTTTTTACATGGATGATTTAATTAATGAATCCTATAACTTGAACTATTCAAATTATCAAAAAAGACTCTGAAAATACCTCTATTGGAGCACCACAAGAAATTGCTGTGAGTTATTAGTATTTGATCATGGGTTATAGATTTTTGATTTACTTGATTTTTTACATGGATAATATATTCGACAAATCCTATAATATGAGCAGTTCAAATTATCAAAAAAAACTCAAAAATTACATCCACCAAAGCAGCACATGTGACCGCTGTGATTCGCTCAGCATCTCCAAATCCTCCCAATTCCTCCAAGTAGACGTTTAGATATATCGGCCATACCATGGTTATACAAGCACGTGAACACAATAATATTTTAATATTATTCGTTTTTCACTTGTTTCGACTGTACGATGAGTTTTAAATTAGAGGTAGAAGCATTTTTCAATTTCTAAAGTCTAGAGAGTAGAGTCTGGCATAATCCCTAGCTTACGTTAGAAGAATTAGCCATAAATAAGTTAAACGTGTTGTTCTCAAATGCATACTACGCTATGTTGTTTTATATTAGTTTCAGTTTACCGAAAAAACACAAACGTGTAGAATGATACCTACAGGCTGCATCATTTTTTTTTTTAGATGGTTTTTTCTTTTTTCTTTTTGTTAATTACTTAAATGGTATTTATATATACACACACATATGAAATTAGACAATCTATGGTAGACTTCCCTTAAAAAGTAACACACACACAAATTCGATTTTTTATGATAAAAATTATAAATATTTATGATGTATTATGATTCTTCATTATAAAGGTTATGAATGATAAGCTTCAAGGGGTTAACTTAGTGGGAGGAGAGACAATCAAATAATTTATCACTCAAGAGGTCTCAAATTTAAATCCCAAGAAGATTAAATATCCCAAATTTTCAGGACCATTAAAGAAGATTTGTCCAACCCTTAACTTCAGGTTCTTATAATGTGTACACTAAAGCCATTTTTAAAATTGTAGTTTATAACATTAAATTACGAATAATGTGGTGTAAATAATATGAATCACGTGTGATGAGAAATGTTACTACAAATTATTTTAATGGGAAAAATAATTTATTATTGTTTTATTATGAAATATTATGATTATGTTACGTATGTTGCAGTAGAAGTTCCATATGATTGTAAATTTAATTTAATATAAATTTTTTTGATTATATTTAATAATTTTATGGAATGTTTTGATTGTTAATATGATTTGTAATTTTTGTTACTAAAATGATTTGTAAATTTTGGGATTAAATTTAATAATTTTATGAAATAATTAGTAACATTTCATAACACCTACCACAACAAGTCATAATTTTTTTTTATCAAAATAATTCATAACAATTCTCACAATATAGAATTTATATCATTTACACCACATCATTTATAATTTAATTACAAAATTCATCATATACACCATAATAGTCATAATTTTCACTTTAATTTGTATATTATAAATTTTTTATTTAAAATGTTTACCATATAAAAATATAATTTGCTTACGTAGTGCTTACTTTTTAAGGACTATTTTAAATGTATAACTATGCAAATATTTAAGGACTATTTTTACCACCGTAAATTTCTCCAATTTTAAATGTATAAATATGCAAATATTATTTTAGTAATTTTAAATAAAAAAACAAACAAACAAACAGGTAAGCCATTTAGCCAAAACTGCTTCGGTTCACTAAATTTCTTCAACACGCAGATACAGTTCATTTTCAGCCACAAGATCATCTCACTAAAATGAGGATCTTGTTCCTGCTTCCCCTGGCTCACTATCATGATTCAATAAATTTTAATTAGTATACTAAAGTTAGTTAAGTCAATTCAATATCCCTTCCACAACTGATGAGTTACATACAACTTATGTCGAACATAAAATGAAAAATTAAACCCTATATTAACTTTTCTCTACTCTATAATAAAGCATAATATTATTTTAATTACTCATTTCTATTCTTTTCCTTTTTATTATCGTCTTTCCTGTCTTTTAAGTTATTTTATCTTTTTTCCTTTGAATCTAGGCATGATTCAAAAGAGAGTTCTCTCACCAAGTTTAGTGCCAAGCAAAATTCACACGTTCATCCAATTACAAGCAATGTTCTCTCATCTTCTTACTTTGTTGGTGTAGTGGCTTGGGTCAGTTTAATCCAATCCGTTTCCATTTTGGTTGGGACACGGGGTTGCCGTGGGTGACGTGGACCATTCTAGATAGGTTTGTCAGTTGGTGTGCCTCAAGATGGCTGTTGGGCAGTAGCCTAGGAGTTTTGGAATTGCTTCGTCGCGCCTGCAACTGTGTGTGGTTGGAAGTCGCGGTCGGGCCGCGACCAAAACATAGCTTCAAGTCCTCTAGCTGGGGGGGGGGCACTGCAGGAAAATTCACTTTTAGCGGCGTTTTTTAAACGCCGCTATAAGTACTAAAAACGTCGCTAATTCTTTTTCTGACGTTTAGTACCAAACGCCGATGACGCGGCCGTCGCTGTAACTTTACGACGTTTGAAAAACGTCGCTATATTAGTATAGGCGGCGTTTTTAAAAACGCCGCCAAATGTCTTATCTAACAGTACTATGACGTCACTATGATATTTAGCGACGTTTTTGAAACGCCGTTATATTTTTTTTGAAAAATATGACCGTTAGATTTATAGGTGTAGGTGGCGTTTCTTAAAACGCCGTGGTATCCTTTTTTCTTTTTTTTTTTTTTAAAATTGTGCTAATTTTATGCGAATGAACTAAAAAAAATACCTCTAATAAAACTGAATAACACTAATATAAAATAATAACTCCCACTCAAATAATAAAATCATATCAAATGATAGTCCACAATCATTGTGCAAAAAAAAAAAAATCTTAATATTATTTTAATTATATTAGTCACAGTATTTGGAGCACTGAAAAAAGAATGAAATCTACAACATGGAAAACGATTACATATACTGGTCTAGCAATCAGTAGAAGACACTAGAACATTATGCTCCTTTAGACGTCTCTGAAAATGAGCCAAACGGTTTTGTAGTTGTAGAATGCCAGCAGCCTTTTGGGACAGGATTGCATTCAATCTAGATATATAATCATCCAACTGATTTCCTGGTTTGATCTGCCTCAACCAACAGGTTCATCTCCTACAAATATGAAAGAAGTATGTCAAAATCATGGATCTGCAGGCCATAGGAGTCCACAAATTGAACCTTCATTGATGAATAAATATCTGAAGATAAGCCAAAAGAGTCAAAAGATTGAACCTTTAGTAGTATCTGTACCTCATTCACTTCCAGCAAGATCTATGAAGGAGAGCTTGCCAACAACTCTCGGAGGCTTAGATTCACTGCCATCAGCTGACCTTTTAATAGCGAGCTGAAGAATGGCATGTGAACATGATGATTCCTCATTTGCACCGGTTGTGCCTGCACTTCTTGTAGCATTTCCTTTCTCTATGAGCTCCTGGATTGTCTCCACATCTGACACTTTGCACTGTTGCAAACCAACAATGCAAACTTGCTGTTTACCATCCTCTCTCATGCAAAGTTTCCTGCATAAGTAGAGAGAAATTAAAGAAGAATCCTGCAATAGATGTAATAAAGAAGAAGAAAATATCAGTGAATAAGAATCCTACAATAGATGTAATAAAGAAGAAGAAAATAAAGCAATAGGTATTCACACACAGAAAAGCAGCCAAAATCAAATTCATTTCAACAGTACACAAATTTATGTTGAACTAAGATTTGGCATAGCACTGGAAGTGTACCTGTCAAATAGAATGTCATTGGCAAGGTAAATTATATGCAATTGTCTCTCAAAATCATCCACACCAAACACCCTGTCCCTAAGTGCCTCGGCCAGAGCTGGTGCAAATGTTAGTTGTTACTCTCAAATGTGTCTCTATTTGCATAACTTTGTTGATGTTTTGCTGCAAATGTTTATTAAATTGAAGACAACTGGTAGAAGGTTGGTCTTGCTTTCATGGCACAGAAGGAAGAAAACAGTTGCTGATAAAATGAGCATATTTGAAATCTAAAGACTCAGATGAATTATGGACATGCCAAAAAGACAAGAATAAGAAATGAATGTGTTTCTAACGAGAAATGTATTATTAATTCATTACAAGAAACATGAGATGAAGTTGTTATTAGGTAAGGTATGATTATGTGCAAACAAAATAAAGACTAGTGAGTGTGAGGGACATGTGAACTGACAACGAAGGGACGGGGGCTGAGGAAAAAAAATTATACAACAAGCTGTGAACTAACTAGAAATATTGTCTAGATCAGAATATGGTAGAAGAATTATTTTTTCCATCCAGTGATTGAGAAATTATAAGTGTACTACTTACTATCTAAAGAGTAATTATTGCATTATAGATTTTGACAATGAGGTTGAACTATGTGCCTTTCAAAAATGTAATTTGCTTCTGGTAATTGTTCCCATACTCTATTTGCAAACATGGTTATCAATCATGCACAACCTATGTATGCCATAAATGGATTTTTGCTGCTAAAAATGATTTTTACTGAGGTTACATAAGAAGGGCCTTTTACCTGCTCCTTCCTGCTCAATGTTTTATAGTTTTCGTTCAAGAAGACAAAAAGGAAGAAAAAGAACAAAATTAATCATTAGGGTTGATTGGACAAAAGTGGAGATGCAATTGCCCAATTTCATTGAGAGAAAAAAAAAGAAAAAAAAAAAGAACAATAAGGATCATGAACTATAGGGCAAGCCACATTCAACTTAGTGAGTAAGCGAAGGGAAGATGTGGAAGTAGGATAAAGGTGTTATTTACCTTTTGCTTTAATAGTATTAGTACTACTGTACTACTAATACTAGTCTACTGCTGCTGCTACTATAATGTTTCGCTGTTGTGTTATAGTTTCTCACTACTGAATATATTTCAAGTCTGATTCATGCAATTCTGCACACAGGTGGTTCTTGATTTAGATGAGACTCTAGTGTGTGCTTATGAAACATCCAGTGTGTACTTATGAAACATCTAGTTTAATGGTTTTAGTTGAACTTACAACTTATTCAACGACATGGAATGCAATTACATAAGGATAAGCTACTAAAGTTATGTGTACACCCCATAGCCTGTATTGTTGGCTTAGGTTGTGTTTGGATCTTGGATTTGTGGAGGGAAAAGTGAATGAAGTAGCAGCTGCAGGACACACTTTCCAAACACCATCAACAACAACCTAAAAAGAAGTAAAAAAGTGCACAGTTACATTGGAATATCACATAAAAAACTGACAACATGCAGTTCGAAAGTGAGCCCTTAACTCATTGCTGAACATAAATGAAGAAACGATGCGGCTCAGTCAATCATGATTAGGAAAATTTTATAATTTAAAGATAATTATACTTTTGCCAAGGAATTGGTTTTTCAATGTAAAGACAATTTTTCCATATTGGTCCTAAAAGAGATGGTATCAGGAGCATTCTTTGAAGGAAATAAATTCAAAATCGAAGTCGTACAATGTTTCGTTGCGGCCATTCTATTCAACGTAAATGAGCTTAGAATCCTTGTATTAAAAACTAAAGTTAAAGGTCCGAATTATACCTCCAGCGAATTATTTATACACCTGTGCTGATAACAACCATTTCCTTGGGTCATGGAACCCCTTACAAACCCAGTCCGTACTAATGATGAGGCCATACACCTACAAGAATGAACGGAAGTTATGCCAATGCAGAATTCAAATGTGAGAATTTGAAAAAAGTTCCATAAGCATATCTCACCTTGAGCTATGTTCTCTCACCTCACCCAACATTCTGTCAGGTGCTCGCGCACTGTTCATGTCTGTGCATGATTACATGATCCATCAGAATAAGCTACATAATAAGTGCAATAGTCAGCTAATGACGACTGCCCACCTACGAAGCTAAACTGGTTCGTAGAAGATCAAATGGATATGATCCAACTGTTGTTGCACATCCCGCTAATGCTCCACTGATGTAAGAAAGATACGGACTTAAATGAATGTGATCCTCTGTATCACAAAAACCAGCAACCAGGATATGGCATGTAAGAGACCAATACTAGAAAGATCAGGCCTAATAATGTGCATATGCATAGTGTTAACTGAAGTTTTGACATTTAACATTGCACAATCAAACAGCTTATATCAGAATTTATAAGATTAGTACCACAAACAAACACAGACAATCCCCTTTGCCATGCTTCTACGATAATAAAATAGAAGCACGATGCCAAGAATCGCATTAGGCATTGCTACGGAAAATTCATCATGTAGTCATTTGGTCCCATTCCAGTGACCAAAACTACACAATACATTTAGAACACAGCCATCCATGACAAATGAGAATAATTCCTTAAATAGTTAAACAACCAAAAGCCACTTTTCAAGCTCCAATCATTAGAGATCCAATTGTATGTAGTTAATCAGAATAATAACATCAAATACAGGCAATTGCATTTAGCTGAAAATAATAATAATTAGCTGAGGAATATAGCTCCTGTTTGGAAAGTGAAAAAAAGATTGTATGTGGTAACATCTAATTATCCCAAGGAATAGATTGCCAAAGAGTGCAATATAGCTGTATCTCTGATGATGTTGTTTGAGTTGTTTAACAAACCTGTCTTGGAAGAACCAGTTGCAAATGTCTTCAATTTGTGCAACACAGTAAATTGTATGGCAGTATATGGCATAACCATGAGGAGTGCTGGGACATTGCCACACCAAAAACCCTGTAATGAGCCATCAACATGAATAAAATGTGGCAAAAATACAAGGCATTGCCAAAATACACCAAATCTGATTTTCTTATAAAAGACAGCCCAGCCAAACTTGCAAAGATACTATTGTCCACCAGAGAGCAGAATTGAAATCAATAGAGGATAAACCTAAAACAGCCTTCTTAAAGCTTTATATCTTCTCGGTGGAATATGCTATTTTCCTATATTAGCTAATACAAGTATTAATATCCAAAAACAATTCTCTTCACGCAGAGACCCAAAGAAAACCAACAATATATATAGATATATATATTGTTGTCAAAAATATAAGATACAAAATTGTAGTTTTATCAAAAGTACAACACAAGCCCTATTGTTCTACACCTATGCAGATGTAACTCAAAAGCTGGTTATTGGGTTCAGTTTAATCTAAAATTAATATCATGAATATGATCCTTCAGCAATTGGAGATGGAAAATTAACCAACCTAAACCTAGCATTACAGACTTATGTGTAGTGCTAACAGAAAACATTATTACCAGTCTACAAATGAAGGTTAAATACCCGTAATCCTTCCTCTCTAAAGATGTCCTTAGTTGCACAGTAACGGTAACATTTACCTATAGGCAGCAGTTTCATTTGTGCCCAAACAAATCCCTTTGGCTGAGTGTGCTTTTAAATTTTATAAATATATAATATTAAAAAAAACTATATTTTACATGGTCAAACACAAAACCTTCTTTTTAGTCCAGGTAATCCAAACACCACATAAAAAAAACTGCTGTCAGCTCCTCAAAAATGGATGGGAACATTGTTCAGTAGGGGGCCACAACTAAATATTTGGAGCATTGTCTAGTTGAGAAAAAAAATATAGAATATGACAATCGGATGCATATTACAATATACTGTATTGTAAAAGAAAATATAACATTACGTTTAATGGTAATTAGGCTAAGAATATAATAGCAAACTCTAATTATCATATCATGAAAGCTAACAGAGCAATCGGCAAAATAGTTACTTTGTCATCATGAAGGAACCAACCATTCTCCAATCAAATCTCACAATCTTCCACAAGTGACATCAAACCACATCAAAGAATAACCCATAATGCCCAAGTCACACTAGTGCAACCATACCGCTGCGCCAAGTCCTGTCCTACTCTTAAATATGTTCAGAATAACCCAATTTTAATTTGGTTGAGAAAGTTGTCTAGATTTTTTTTTCCTTACACTACAGGAAATACAGGTGACTTGTATCCTTAAAAATGGAAGGAGCAAGCTGCTTTTAAAGTAGAAATGCCTCATAAAATTGAGGCCTCAAGAACATTACCAGCAGCATTCATGAGAGGTTCCTCACCGCTAAATTTGGCATGCTAATTGCATAATTATAGATGAAGTCTGAGGTATTTTCTGCCCCAATATCTGCACCTAACAAGATAACCAAATTACAGTAAGCATAAAATATGAAGCTCAAGAGAAAATGAGCACTCGATCTTTGCTATATTTATAAATCATAAAAATGAAAGAATCATGGACATACCACAGCTTTTTAATCCCAAAATAAATTTCTTCACAAAAGACTCCAATAAAAGCCTCCCCAAGGATATGAAAATATTTGGTTGATGACCTAGAGAAATAATCTTTATGTCAATGATCTGTAGTAGCAGCAAAAGCTCCTTCAAGCATACAACATAAATATATGAGAATGAAGAGGCGAGTTGGCTTTACGGAATATTCAGTGCACAGACAAAACTAAAAATAAAATAAAATAAGCATTCAAAAAACTACCCAAGAAAGATGTAGAACCCAACAACCATTTATGAAAACCCCAACAACCCTTCAAGCATTAGTCAAACACTCACTCAAAAGTCCCATCGGCACAAAAGGATTAGCCCCAAAAGCAAGGAGGCCATAAACTTCATCAGCAATTACAAGAATTTTTAGCCTTTTTGCAGTTTCAGCAATCTAATTGCAATAAATCAGTTAATAGAAAACCCAATGCTTATTGTAACCATAAAACCAATTATGAAGTGAAGAATACCTTCTTCAAATGTGGATAAGTATAGACATTGCCACATGGATTCCCAGGATTTATGATTACCATTGCAGCAGTGTTATGGTCTGCAAGAGCTTCGACAGCATCAAGATCAACTTCCCAACCCTTTTTGGGAAGAAGATCAAAATGCCGAACTTCAAGATGTCTAAAAGCAGCACAAAGTTCGTAGATTGGGAACCCTGGCCTTGGAAGCAAAATATTCACTCCCGGGCGAGCTAACATTGACAATGCCACATCAATAGCTTGAGTGCAACCAGATGTGACAAAAGCATCGCCGGGTGATAACTTGTAAGGGAGATCATGTGACAAATATTCGGCAATTGCCCTGTTTAAAGAAAAAACAAACAAAATGAACATAAAAAAATCCCATTTTCAAATACCAATTCCACCATTCCAAACAACTTGTTAATGAATGCAAGCTAGTTTCATGTTTAATACCCAAGTCAGCTTCTTCTATAGAAAAAAAGTAAATTGAAATTTACTAAATATCTAAGGACTCTAGAATTATGTGAAAGATATGTTATGATGCATGAAGAATATATCAAGGTCTGAGTCTAGAAGAGTCTTATGTTAAGTATAATTAATGAAGAAAGCCACCATGAGAGAGCAGAAATGAAAAGCTTAACAAGGTTTATTGTAAGAAAAAATTCAGTCACAATACAAAATTTTCCAACAGTAATACAGAACTAGCCCAAAATTTCAAACATCTTCTGTCTCTTTCCTTACGGACCACATTTCAGCAGATTGATTTTTTTGGGTGAAGGAGGAAAGAGCTTTCTCCTTTCCTTTCCCTACTCTCCTCCTTAATCTTTTCTATCATATGGAGGAAACCTTCCCTTCCCTTTCTATCACAAGGCTAGATTAAGAAATCCCAGTCTAGCAATTCAACAGCAAGTATTAGAGAGAGGGGAATAGATACATTCATAATTGGTATGAAATTAATAAACAGAGGACAAATAATTGGTATGAAATTATTTTTGCATTAATTAATGCCGAACCCAGCATAAAATTTTAGATTAAGAAATTATTGTTTCGAATGAAAATTTTTAATGAGAAATTTCAAATCATAAACATATATTTTCGAATGAGAAATCTCAGATCTGAAACATGTGTTTTTGAATAAGAAATTCCAGATCTCAAACATATTTTTGAATGAGAAATCTCAGATCCGAAACATATGTTTTTGAATAAGAAATCTCAAATCCCAAACATATTTTTGAATGAGAAATCTCAGATCTGAAACTTAAGTTTTGAATGAGAAATCTCAGATCTGAAATCTTAAACTTCTGTAAACCCTAGGAGAAGAATCACCGGAAGGAAAAGCTTGAGAGAGAGAGAGAGAGAGAGAAGAATACGAAATTGAGATTGTAGACGATGGTGCTCACCTTAGTCAACGGTGGTGATGGTGGTGGCGGTGGAGCTTCAAAATCGAGAGAGAGAGAGCTTCGAAATCGAAATCACTTTGAGATTGGATCTGAGATGAAACCGAGCTGAAGAAGGTTGAATCTTAATCTTTGAGACTGAAGGGTTTAGAGAGAGAGAGAGAGCGATCGAGTGAGTGAGAGATTTGAGGGATCGAGTGAGTGAGTGAGTGAGTGAGAGATCTGAGATGAAACCGAACTGAAGGTTTCCAGATTCAAAATGAGGGCCTGAAGAGAGAGACAGTGAGAACGGTTCTGATAGCAGAGCTAAGAGAGAGACATGTGAAGGCGTTAAAAAATGACTTCTATTCCTTAAACGGTACCGTTTTAATTAAAATAAAAGGTGACGTTTATAAAACGTCGTTAAAGGTTAGAAACAGTGGTGTTTATAAAAATGTCGCTAAATAAACGCCGTTAAATTCTATATTTCTTGTAGTGGGGGGTGAATGCATTTGCCCGCAATGGACTGGGAGGAGGGGTCACGGTCAGCACAGTCGTGCCCGCGGTATAGGTGGTTACGCCCCCCACCAGTTTTTCTGAGAGTTTGCGGCTGTGATATATGTGATCACGTAAGCGATGGGCTTATTATATAACCTGTTGATTTGTTACAATTCAACCATCCCCACCATTATGGTTGATCCTCTCCTTTTTGACAGTATCATTGAGATATTTTTTTTATGCTATTTGCCAATTTACAGAATGTATAAAATAAACGCTAGAAGATGGTAAATATTGGTTCTGAGATGGGAAATTTGCATATGGCATGTAGAGGATTATGGTTAAATAATTCATATCTAATTCATAAAGAACTATGTTTCCTCCTGTATTCTTTTCTTATTTTTTAATGTTATTTTTGATATGTCAACAGAAAGAATAATATAATTTTGTCCAAAATTTTGTTATTGTAATGAAAAATCTTGTTATTTTTATTTGAGTGTTGCTGCACCAAAAAAATAAAAAAAATAAAAAATAAAATCTGTATAGTAATTTTTTATAATTATCTCATTGAATTATAATTTTCACAATTATTAATTGCTTTAATTTTATATTCCCACATAATGGAAAGCCCAAACCACAGTCAAAGGCCCCTCAAAAAAACAATTCAACTAATTACCAAATAATAAAAAAAAGAGATTGATGTTTAATTATTAATTGGACAATCTATATTGCAGTTAATAAATTATTTATTGAAAATGATATGATAGATAAATTTGATTATACAAGCCTACTTAATAATTTTGTTGTTAAAAATGTAAGAAAAGTAATCCTACTTAGCACTTTAGCCTTAATAAAAGTTTTGCAAAGCACATGCAATTATATATATATATGTAGAAGGACAAGGGGTGGTCAGTTTTACATTATTAATCCATGCCAAAATGAAGTTTTAAAAGTACCAAATTTGTGTTCTCCTTCTAGGAACTCGCAGTGCCCCCATTTAGTACCAGATGCCCAAAGTAAGCCCCTTTTTTTCCTTCATCTTTCACATCATACAGTTTTCTACTGTTTGTAAACTCGTATGTATGAGGATTTATATCCCCTCCACTTGGACTCTTAAGTGCAATATTCCTGAAGTATGAATCATATCTGGTGCTCTCAATTAGAAAATGACCTCCCCTCATTGTGGGTTTAGGAGTGCCTGATGGACTAAATACCTCTCCTCCCCATTCAGCATGTGAAGCTAAGTTTGCTCATCTGCTGCCAAGTATTCTCTTTGGCCAAAATCCAACATTGGTATTCGCAACTCCAAGCCACCAGTTTCCATTAGCTAGGTCCTATATATTTTTACATGGATATCAAAATTGAATAATTCAACAGAAGAACGCAAATTCTATTTCTTTACCACTAATTGTTAGGCAATCTTCACTGTATTTAAATTAATTAAATTCTGTTGTGTACTAAACAACAACCAGAATATAAAGAAATAAAGAAAAGGAGAGAATATGTTTGATTACAAAAATCAAACTTGAAATAAAAATATATAAATAAAAAATAGATTTTATTTTGTTACAAAAACAAAATTAAAATCTGAATAAATAAACAAATAAAAACAACACTGAAAGTAAATTAAATAACTTACTTGATTTAATTTCTTCGAATTATTTTTCTGATCAAGTCCAGTGTTTGACACTGTGTCCTTAAGACAGATTCGTCCTCTCCACGGTGCTTTCAGAATTTGGACGTCTATCTCCCAGGATGAAATGATCTACCGCAAAGAATAGCAGCACTACTAATTGTTTGCCTTACGAACACACTAAGTGTTTACACTCTTTCTTTCGGAAATAAAATGCAGCAAGATGAAGAATAGAATTAGCAGAGGTGAAATACGAAATTTCTGAATGCAAAATATCAAATGAGGGTGGTCCTATTTATAGATGTGAAGGTGACCCTTGATTTTGAATTGAACAGGTATGTGGCTCTTGGTTTTGAATTGAACAGGTATGATACCTGTTGGGTTTTGAATTTCAAACAGATTCAACAATTCAAACAGATAGCAATTACGGGAAGGGCCCTGTTTGGGTGTGCACTAATTTCAAAACAGTTTATTTCTGTTTGAAAACGGGAAGGGCCCTGTTTGGATGAACAAAAAATCCAAACAAATTTAATTTGAATTCTGGATTTTATTTTAATAAAAAATAAAATTAAATTCAAATGTTTTTTGCCCAAAAAGATTAGAAGCCCAACCCAACCACACACCACGCACCCGCGCCCAAGCCCAGGCCCAGCCCGGCCGACCGGACGGACGGCGGCGGCGGCGCGCGTGTGTGGTGATTTTTGGGTCCAATGGGTCTAGCCCATTTTGCCCATAACCTCTCCCTCTAAAACACTTGGGTACCCCTTGGGGCACACCCCAAGTATCTCACCCTAAGCCTTATAAACCTTTTCAAAACTTCCCGCCAAATCAATGTGGGACAAGCCAATTTACAACCTTAAGGAATTTCCACCAAAACTCCATTTCCATGGAGCACACTTTGGCTTCAATTTCCCATTCACTCGGTAATGGTTTTGAGCAACCAAATATACCACGTGAATCACAACGCGGCATAGAACGCGTTACCACTTTGACCCGAGTAAATCGACACTCGGGGCCCACCTAAAAAATAGACCGAACTTAGGAAAAAATTCTGGTTTTATCTAGAATTTTATAACCATTTCCAACACTAATTACTTAATTATGATTTTTGTTTCATAATTATTGGAGTAATAATTATTTGACACAATGGTAACATGACTTGGGAACTTGTGATCTGCCAATATAGTGGTTTAGGTGTGGACTTCATGTATATTAAGAGTTTTCAAATTTTATCTGCAAGATGTAGATTTCCACCTCAACCAGTGTCCCTCCACGTATAGAGACCTTTCCAATTGCTGAACCAAGAGGTATATCTGTATCCACAATCACAAATCCAGGACAATTTGTATTGAAACAATGAGATTGACCTGCATGTTTCGTAGAGAAACATATAAGAATGTATTGTAAGAGCTACTAAGAAATATAGTCAATTAAGTAATATGCACTCAAAAGTAGTGATACTTACATTTGTATATATGAATAGTCGAGTACGTGCGTCACGAAACAGAGATGGATCCACCTGAGACAAACCAAAAACATAATAAAAACAAATGCTTTTGCCTCTGTGAAGCTAGGGTTTGTCTCCTGGGTCTCTTATACTCTCTGTATATCTTGCGCTGCTGCACGTACGACTCCCTCGCCAGCTTCTGTAGAAGCTGGCTACACATCACCAATGGGTGCAGTACAATCATTTGATACCACCTCCGGCAAACCTTTACATACGACACTAATCTGTGAAATGCCATCATCCGCTGTATTATTGTCATGGTCTATTTCTCAGCGTCACCCTCGCCCTCTACTTACACCACAACGGCCACCACAACCTCTACCCCTACCTATCCCTCTGGTATGTGTACGGACCTGGCCCTCCCCCTCCCCGTTAATGCGGAAGTCATGGGTAATTAGTGGATCAACATGGTAGGTGAAGATTATATGTGGTCTAGGAGATGATGGTGGGGTAAGAGATGATGGTACCGTGAAAGAGTCGGGTGAGGTCAATGTCGACGCAGAGGGAATCATAGTAGACAGACATGTAGTAGACAGTCATGCCAAGGGAGTCATCGGGGTAGCAACCGCTGTCCTATATGGGGGTGGTGACCAGGAGGGGTCCAATATATGGCCATGGTATGTGGAAGTATGTTCGGACATTAGAGGATCAACCTTAGGGGCAAACTGGGATGTGTAATTGGTACATTCAGGTGGGTGTAGACACCCCATTTTTGACCACCCTTAAGACTTGGGCGCAACTGATTGTTTACTTGGTGATAAAAGTTGTGTAGTGCAAAGATTTGATTTCTTCGGCAAAAAGAGCTCTAAATCCTAACATCACACCCTATTTTGGACCAAAGCCTTTTGACCAAAAAGATTTTAGACCTTAAAACTCTATCTTTGAAAACATTTTTGAAAATGCTTCTACGATGTTCCAAGGCTCGCATTTCGTTAAATGTTGCGCTTTTTTGTAAACCGAGCAAGGTCGAAGTGGAATAAATGAAGGAAAGGTGAATTCTTTAAAAAAAATCTTTAAAACATCTTGTTTAGAGGTTTGGAGTTGAAGAAAAGAAGAGGAGAGGGAAGAAACCAAGTTGGGGAAGAAGATGGGCATGAATCGTTGAGAGAGGGTCAAGTAGCCCTCGCTAAATTGGGCCTATCCATTTGTACACTTGGATTTCGGCTATGAGTCTACCACCATTGGAAAGTGGACTTCCGAAACTTCATTTTTCACTCAAGAATCTCCTTAAGCCGAGGTCAGATGAGGGAGATATGGTTGGTTAAAGTTAGGCATCAATCCGATTGAGCTAAAACTGAGTAGTCTTCACTAAAAGAGAAATATCTCTTAGAACATTTTGAATGTTGATGTCAGGCTGCCACAATTGGAAAGATGACTTATGGGGCTTCAATTTAGACACAAGAATTACCTGAAAAGAAGTCCAGATGAAGGAGATATGCCTGATTGAAGTCGGGGCCAGAACCAGTTTTTGCTGTCGGCCTCTGGGGGAGTGTGCCGGCCACAAATGGAGCTTGCCGGCCATAGGTCGGCCAGAAATGATCCTTGTCGGCCACCAATGTGGCCGGTAGGCCACAAATGTCCAGAAAGCCCAGAATTTGCAGATATTTCTCCTCCAGCTGTCCTGCATTGCTCCAGATATTTCTATCTTGATATTTTCGACCAAGGCTTGTATTTTTTCTATATATAGAGGCCATATCTCTCATATTGCAAAGTTAGAAAGTTTGGAAGCCTCTCTCTCTAAAATCTCTCTCTCTCTCTCTATAATCCTTTGTCTCTAGACTTCTCTCTCTCTTGCTCTTTTGTGCATAGAAGTAGAGATACACCTCTCCTTTGCCTAGACATCCTTAACCAAAGTTGCATATCTTTGGGCTGAGGTCCCTTGGAACCTATTTTGGACTGTTGGAAGGGTGGTTTTGGCTCAGAATTTGGATTGTTTGTTGCTGTGCTTCAAAGGTATAAGGCTTACCCCTTTTAAGCTTTGTTTTAATCAATTGCTTGGCCATCTTTTTACACTGTTTTGACCTGGTTTTTTAACCATAAAAAACTCTATTTTTAAGGTTCCAAAATGATGGTTTGAGCCTTTGTGAGTTAGGGGGTTGTCCCCCTTTTTGCTTTTTAGCTTGTCAAGCTTTTTGCACCATTTCTCATCACCTTCAAATCAAACTTTTTGGACCCTTTTACCACTAAAACTCAGAGGTTTTTTAGTGACAAAAATCATGTTTTGAGGTTCAAAATAGGAGGGGGTGGCCTCCCCTCCTTGTGTCTTGTTGCATGTGTAGATGGCCTAGCATGTGAGCATGTTTTTCTATCATTTTGAAACTTGATCTCAGCATGTTTTTGCTACTGATTTAGCATGCTTTAGCTTTGTTTTGAGTGATCTTGGTCATATGAGACTTGTTATGCATGGTTGTAGTGCAAATGGCTTCGCTAGCTTTATGTTCTAAGGCCTCTAACATGTTGTGCATTTGTTGATTACATGTTTTAGCATCATTTCACATGTGATTTCAGTGCACTTAGCTCTGTCACACTCTCATATATTTCACTATTTCATTGCTTTTGAGAGTTGTGCCTTGAGCCTTGTTTGTGGCCTAACATGTGAGCATGTTTTTCTTGCCTTTTGTGCTATCATCTCAGCATGTTTTAGTCACTGTTTTGGCATGTTTAAGCTCTATCCAGAGCTGGTTTGATCATTTGAGCTGGATATTGCTTGCCTCTAGTATAGTGCTCTTCACTAACTTTGATGTTTTGGCTTTTGAACATGTTGTACATGAGTTGATTGCATGTTGTAGTACTATTTTCCATGCCATTTACCACTGAAATTCTGCAACCACCCTTATTTCTTCATTTTTCCATTTGTTTTGAGGGTTGGTTAGCCTTAGGGTTGTGTTTAAGCTTATAGAGCTTGTGCGCAATGGCTTTAACCCTCTTTTGAGGGTTCCTCCTAGCCAAAGGCATGATCTCTCTCATGTCTTAAACCATCCTTTGGTTGGCTCCTCTCTCATTAGAGGACAATCATTTTGGACTTAATCGGTTAAAGGATTAATCAGTAATGTAAAATGTGTAAACAAAATGAGAAAAGTAAAACATGAACAAGATAAGCATTTGTGTTGCATTGCACGTGTTTGGATCGGACGTTAATCCAAACACGAGAAATGTGAGACGTTTCATACTCAAAGTGATGAAACGTGTCACATTTCTTGGTCGCCATCACCCTTGATCATGCATGATAGGGTGGTGGTCCTTTGAGTCTTATTTGTGCATTCATTAACTTGTACAAGCTTGACTCTTTGGCCATCATGCATGAAAAATGCTTGATTGATGGCTTGAGAGCCGAGTATTACACTCATTTGAGCTTGAAAAATGATAAGGAGGGTAATGGTACATATATTGTTTGAGAATACACTGCTTTGCCTCTGTTTGCTCTCCATTGCAGTAAAAAGGAGAATTCTAGGGAAAGGGTGACCGACCGCCACAAACAGTGGCCGACAGCCACCTATGGTAGCCGACCGGCCATTAGTGGAAAAGTTGTTCAAAGTGTTCCTAAGGTGGAGCAGAAGCAATTTGTTATTCGGTGCATTGTTCAGAGATCAAAGCAAAGTGCAAACAGAGGCATCCAAAGGCAAGGCGATGGATTTTTGAAAGGAAGCCAACCGAGCATGCATGCGTCCCTCACCCTCGAGGCCATTTAAATTGTTTCAATTAGTTAGCGTAGCTATTTATTCAATTCAAGTTTTGTAATATTTTTATTAGCTTAGCATAGCTAGTTTTAATTCGGTTTGTAATTAATTAGTTAGAATCGTTAATTAGTTGGTTTATAATAATTAGCTTAGCATAGATTAGCTTAGCTTATTTATTCGGACCCTCCTTTGCAAGGGCGCAATGTTGTAATAAGTGTGCTTGTGTGTGTGCATGTCTTCCAACCCCACTTCTTTCTCCCTTTTACTTAACCGCTTTCGATAGTTAGCTTAGGGTATGTTTCAATTGGCATACCTTATGCTTGCATGTTTGCATCATTCATATGTCTTGCATGCACCGGGCTCGGCGTATCATTCAAACTGCATTGTATTTCGATACGCTTATTTAAATACGTGTATCAAATTGTTGCATTCATATGCCATCTTACGTAGCTGAGCCTATTTAGTTACATTATTGCATGTGTTGCATTAGGCATTTTTGCATAGTTAGGATCATGCATTATTTCTAACTACCTTTTGTTTTAGCTCGTAGTACTCGGTAGGTTTTACACTTTAGCATACTTGCACGAGTGTGAGTCATGCCATGTTTAGCATGCTTTCCATGAGACTATTTGCTTACTTAATTAACTACATGAATACCTGCGGATGAAGATTTTGTTGTTTGAATTGGGACAATTCGATGATTGTGAGTTTTAAGCCCACTTTTCGAAGTGGCAAATCATGTTTTTAAGCCCACTTAAGGGTGACAAATCCGTGCTTTAGCCCAGTTGCGAGTGGCACTTTCAAACCATTTTCGAAAACAAACATGAGTCGATTTGCTCTAAGTCTTGTGATTTAGTCTATACTTGTGTGTGTGCGTCACATAGTAAAGTTAGATTAATAACCGGATAAGAACAAAAGATTTAAAAAACATCACATCATGCTTAGTAGAGGCCGATTCTATGATCGGGCGAGCGGGGGTGCTAATTTCAAGACCTTCCCCTCTCGTACCCAAGTTCCCGAGCTGAGGCAACTTTGGTGATGACGGACACGTGGCCTTTGGCACAAGTCAGGGTTTCCTAAATTTTTCAAAAACAAAATATTTAGGTGGCGACTCTGTAATCTGGCAAAGCAGTCCAGTTTTGGCATTATTTGATTCAAAAATGATTTTCCAAAATGATTTTCTGGATTGGATTCTTTGGTGTTTATCAGTCTCGCATTATACTTTGTGAGATTAGATTCAGAACCGTGATAGGAGTCCAAACTGTAGGAGACCAATTCGTGCCTCTCTGGAAGGGGGGCGCGCGAAGAAAGGCGAGTCCACAGTTTCTGGCGACTCTGCTGGGGATTTAGAGAACTTGCGCGAAGAAAGTCGAGTCCACAGTAGGGAAGTCTGCGGTGTATGCATTGCTATAGATGGACCATGAGGGGACAGACCCATGGAAGGCCCCTCACCAAAGTGTTCCATATCGAAATTGTCTGATTGATGTGCATGACGTGGGGTAGGATGCGGTGGAGGGATTGATGTCGATGGCTCAGTGGATGGCATATTCGGGTACGGCATTGATGTCGCTGTAATAGCTACTTCCATATAAGGATCCTCGCCAAAGTGGCCGAAATCTAGTCAGTCATGTCGGTGTGCCTGTTGCAAACCATCGTACAATAACTTCCGTACCTCGGCAATGGCATCCAATGCCTCTCTACCATTGCGTGTAATATGGGCAGCGTCTGCCAGGTGATATGCCCTCGCAACTCTACGAATCTGTAATGTCATGGTAGCTGTGTTACGTAACCATCAATGCCAAATAACAAACATACACAAACTTAAGCAAATGTTGTTTTGGAGAATATATAGAACTTACTAATCCCTTTAAACTACCCCCGATGCCTTGGTATTGTAACATGCCCGGGGGGTACCCGCACGCGTTAAACAGTTCGGACTCCCGAGATCTCTTTGATCTAGCCTTACGAGTGCAATGTGAAACATAGATGAGAGTCCAGATTTGAAAACTTTTATTGAAAATTCATTTTATTTGTAATTTTGTCAACAATAGACTGAGTCATCAGATCTCAGAGTTGCCACCTAATATTTGGGAAATTAGGAAACCCATGACTCGTGCGAAGGCTACTGTTCGTCGTAACCAAAGATGCTTGGCTCGGAACTTTAGGTATGAGAGGGGAAGGTCAATAATGAGCACCCCCGCTCACCCGATCAAAGATCGACCTCTACTAAACCATGATATGACTTTTATTTTCTTTATATGTTCATATTCTGATTAGTTAGTAAACCCTAAAATTTACTATGTGAAGCATACGAGTATAGACTAGTTTGCTCAAATTGAAACAATTCAATTTCATGTTCGTTTTTTGAAAAAGGGTTTGAATTTGTCACCTCAAGTGGGCTTAGAGTTTGTGAATTTGCCACCACAAAGCGGACTTAAACGTACATTCATCGAATTATTCCAATTCAAGCAACAAGCCTTCATCTACAAACATTCAAACAGTTTATCATTTAAGCAATTAGCCTCATGGTAGAATGCTAAACATAATAAGAAAATTATGTACAAGCAGGATGCTAAAGCATAAAAACTCACATATTTACCGACGCCCCTCGAACAGTTACAAAACAAAGTTAGCAAAATATGCATAATCTTATGTACTAATTCCTAATGCAATTCACTCATGAGATGCACTAAAGATTCGACTTCTGAAATATGACATGTGAATCATCTCAAGAACATGAGGTAGCACATAGAATCACGAAAGAATTGATTAAATCCACACATGTAAATTTAGCCGAATCTTAATGCATGAAACATGGATGCAAAACATGGATATGCATGGCATGTCAAATATATGCATATGTATAATTAGGGAAAGTGATTAAAAAATGTTATAAAAAGGAGCGGGATGGAGAGATTATTACAACATATAAATTATTACATATTCAAATGAGAGAGAGAGACAGAGGAGGGAATAATAAAATAAAATAAAACCTCACAAACACTCGAAAGAAAAAAGATAAAGAACTTAATCACTGGCACAATCCACTCTGTTTCTCCACTGGAAATTGGACCCGCCAAGTAAGCCCAAATTATGAAACCCAACGTTTCAAACCCCCAACCACTCAGTCCATGTAAACTCATCTTCAATGGAGGCCTCACTACAGGAAATATAACTTTTAACGACGTTTATTTAACGACGTTTTATTAAACGCCACATTTTATAACATTTAACGACGTTTTTTAAACGTCGCTTTTTGTTTAAATCAAAACGGCACCGTTTCATTAACCAAAGGCGTTTAAAAACGCCTTCGAATGTCCTATATCTCTCCCTCGGCGAGCGGGTGAATATCAAATATAATAGCCCTAATCTCTCAGTCTCTCACCCTCTCGTTCACTCTCTCGCTCTCCTTCATCTCTCGCCGTAGCCCTAATCGAAGTTCTCTCTCTCTCTATTTCGATTTCGATTTCGATTTCGAAATCTATGTTTGGGTGATTCGTTCTCAATTTCGAAGCTTATTTTGAATCTCAGAATATTTGTTAAAGCCTTTGTAAACCCTTATATGGAATCCTCACGCCTTCAAATCTCGCCTCTCTCTCAACGCTATCTAAACCCTTATCATTCTCACGATGTTGCTCCAGAACGGTGTCATCTTTCAGAGCGATTTTGATTTCGAAGCTCCACAGCCACCACTGGCGACGCAGCGACCACCATCGGCGAGCGATTTCGATTTCGAAGCTCCAGAGCGGTGTCTCTCTCTCTCTCTCTCTAGATCTCTCTTCATCTTTGAGATTCAGAGATTCAGATCGGTCTCAGTGATTTCATCTCAGAGCGATTTCGAAGCTCCAGCGAGGTATCGATTTCTCTCTCTCTCTCTCTCTCTCTCTCTCTCTCTCAAGCCCTTCCTTCCTCTCTCTCTCAATTTCTCAATTTGGTATTTATTTGCTTGGAAACCTGTTCAATTTCTTCTTTTGCTTGCTTTGTCATTCTTCCTTAATATGTTGTTTTTAGCAAATTTGATGTCATTCCTAGATAGTTGGCCCTTGTTTCTGTTTCATTCCTGTAATTGAATGATGAAATTCTAGGAGTTTCATATCTTACAAAGCCATAAGATATGTATCTGGTTCAAAATGCAAAGTTTAGTTTGCTTATCCCTCCATGGCTTCGGGTTAGTTCAAGTGTTCTTTGCATAGTTTTCGTAGTACTTGGACTCTAGGTATTAAAGGCACTGTTATGCACATTCCCCTAGTGTTAGTGTTCTATTTCATATATGAATTGTAGACTGTTGGTCACTGCTGCATCTACAAATTTTTGGGATGATGCTCTTCAATCTTTTTGTTCTTTTAAGGTTCTAAATTATACATTCTGTTTTTAAGCTTATATTGACTATCTTATGCATTTGATATGCTTTGCAGTCCTGCAATTCTTAGGTATCTTGCTTGTGCATTTCCTGGAGTAGCTGATCACTGGTGAGAATTGTTGCTTCTTTTTTGCAATTAGCATTGAAATGACAATTCTAGTTGGGCCAAATGGTTCTATTGAAATGAGAATTCTAGAAGCTTAAATTTGTTCACTTTAATTTGCACAAATCCCTCCCAGAAATCTGCTGTTGTGTGTACAATATAACATGAGTCTACCATTTGATCAACATATAGGCTATAGTTTGAAAACATCACAATACAAGCTTGTTGTAATACTTTAACTTGAATTGCACATACCCTTCTTTTTTTTTTTTGGGGGGGGGGGAAAGTTGGTGGGTTTTGTTAATTGTGTGATATTGAGTGTCTTGTTGTAAGGAGGAATTTTTGGGTTTTGGGTCATAGACCCACCCATGGTTTTGATGGCTGAAACTGTTGTGTTGATACGATTGATACATTCCTACAGTTCAAGCAGCACTACCTTGCCTTTTAGGAGCTGCTGCTTCTCCTGGAGTTGCTGCTCGTGAAAATCACCCTCAGTGTCTCAAGGAAATTGTAACACTTCATACCAGTGAAAATCTTACCTGATAAATTGAATTAATTGTATCCCATAGGTTTTGCGATTATGGCTTGAGAGGAAAATCTTACCTGAGTCTCTTCTTCGCCAATATATGGATGACATTGGAGTTTCAAATGACGATGCATCTGCTGGATTTTTCCTTCCACGTCCGTCTCGAGCTCGAGACGGACTGTAGATGATCCAATTAGAGATATGGAAGGCAAGCTTGTTGATGAATATGGGAGGTCTGATGCTTCTTAATTGCTATTCTTATTTGAATAATTTTTGCTTTTACTTTTTTTTAGTACTTAAATATGATGTTTTGTCACGATGGGAACTGTTAAACATAGTCATTCGTTGTCTATCTATTGTTTCTGTTGGATATCAAGAAAATGAGTTAGTAAAGTAGTAATCATGTTTAATGCTAATCAATTTGTCGCATGCATTCACTTATTCACTTATAGTTATTTTGTCTCATAAAACTTTATATTGTCATTATTCTCAATGTATTCAACAATTCAGTGTATAAAAACTTTAGAAGAAAGTTACTACGTCCATTCACATAACTGAATATGGGAGGTCTCGATTACATTTTTTTCCCCCTTCTTTTTTGTCCACAGTGGTCCTCATTTGAAACAAATGCCTTCCGCTTAATAACTAGTGGCTTAATTGTGCTATGTATTGTTTTGCAGGGAGAGTTCCAACACTACAAAAGGGAAATAGAATGGAAAATATATTTAGTTTTCCATGGTCGAAAGATAGTCCTATTGTTCTTGGTATGCGTCATGTAGATAGCACAACCTGCTGCAGCTCTACATTTATAGATCCCTTGATTTTAAACTGAATTTTGTTATGACTATTGAGCAGGACCGAGATTTAAGGATGCATTCCAAGACCCAAATTCATACCTTGCCATAGAGCCCATCTTTGAGGTATTGTGTCCTTTTTAGGGGAGATATCTTACAAGCTGGGAACTCACTCTCTGTTTCTCTCATGTGCGTTCTTTTCAATTACCTTCCCTCTTCTCACACATGATTTCAAGTTCTTCTCTTTATATATATTTCTTTGACTTTTACAGAAAGAGAGGTAAGATGGTCTCAGCTTTATATGAATCTTGTAAGATGGTCTCAGCTTTATATAGGCCTTGCAAGAGCAAAGTTACAGAACAGGTAGGATGAATTTTTATAACTTGATTTTTTTTTTTCATATTTAATCAATATTGACTCTCGTTAGCTAAAATGTGTAAGTTTGCCCTGTAATTTTGCTTAATGAATGAAGATTAGTTATGAATTATATAAAAACAAACATGTTTTATTGTCAAGTATTTTCAGTTTTAAATTATCCAGTCAAGTATTTTCAGCAGGCATTATACTATTATCCTAAATATCAGTATAATGGAATTATTTTAATACTGAAAATACTTGAATTGGTGGTCCATTCATGAATTGGTTGAATACTGAAAATTATTCTAAATACTGAAAATTGGTTGTCCATTCATGAAAATAATACTAAAAATATTTTCAGTATGGACAACTAATTATAAATACTGAAAATTGAATTATCCTAAATACACCAGTTTCGAATTGGTTGTTCATTCATGAAAATACACCAGTTTTAAATTATCCTGTTTTAAATACACCAGTTTTAAATTATCTTGAACATTATCCACCTTGACAGTTACTTTGGTAGCTTTGGAGTTAGTGGTGCTATACCTTCAATGTTTGCTGCTCTACGAAATCTGCAGACAGTGTAAGAGCTTTTTGAACTATCCTTTTTGCATATCTGAGAAACTAAAAATTGTGTTCAGATTAATTGTTTTTGTTATCAATTTTACTGAGGAAGAATTTTGGGGATCTCTGGTGGGCTTCAGACAATGAACTCACTGGTAGCATACCTGAATTCATTGGGAATTGGTCAAAGCTTAAAAGCTTGTAAGCAATCTTCGATGTTGTGTTCTCTTTATTTTGACAATCACACTCAAATTATAGCCTTACTTTAAAATAGCAATGTGTAGTAACTGAGATGTATAACACTCTTCAGCAATCCACTTCACTGGTAGCATATCAGTTCAGAGCCAGATGCTTCAACCTGAAATTTCAGGTCAAAGATTGTTACAATATAACCATGTGGTTTCATGTCTTGTAGAATTCTGAGGAATAACAATATTTCTGGATCTATCCCATCCAATATTGGAGATTATCAAAGATTGTTACAACTGTAAGTTATTGCTATTAATTTCAGGTCAGCTCCCATATGCTTCAACCTGAAATTTGGCCAGTTCAACCTGAAATTTGTTTTGAATCTTCAACCTGAAAGATTGTTATTTTTTTTTGTTTGTAGGAGATTTCAGGGAAACTCCTTTGGAGGTTCAATACCAACAACATTTACTATGGTCACAAACGTGCAACTTAAATATCAACTCTTCTGTTCTATTTGATTGTGGAAGTCCACCTCTAATGAATCAAACCATATTCACTCATAATTAATAAGTAATTGCTAACATTCTTTTTATAAACTATTAATTTCACTTTCTTTCTGGATGCAGTCTTTGATGTGACGAACTTGTTATCACTTGTGTTTCTCTTTCTCTTTTTATAACTTGTTATGGTGGTGGCAGTAGCCCCATGGCTTTGATATGAAACTAGCATACAAAGTTGTTATTTCTGTACGGAATTCAAAATCCACATTCTTCATGATTCAGGCTTACTTGGTGATGAACATAGTTTTGCACTTCCTAATCTTCAGCGAATGGAAGCTCGGTGTTCATTTCATTCATGGAAAGAGGTAATGAAATGAAAAACTGTTACATTTTCAGATATTAAGTGTGTTTTTATGTGAAAGTTTTTGGTAGGAAAGAAAGTTCAGAAACCAGAATTTGCTTAATCTTTACAACTGTGAATGCAGGATGGAAATATCCTACCTGATGGCTCCAAAATAAAGAAAGGAGATGGCGTAAACTACGTGGCTTATGCCATGGGAAGGATTGCATACTTTTGGGATGCTGAGGAATTCCATCCTTTAAAATTCACTGCATTTCAGGTCAGCAATTGCTTTTCCCTTTCTCGCTCCTTTGACAACATAATGCAATGTTTCTTGATCCCCTAGGAAAGGAATTTGCTTATGGGCAAATGAAAATTTTAGCTTATTTCCTACTCTTCTGCTTCAAATTTGAATTGTGTTCACCCTTCACATTGATAATGGGCTTCATGTGTACACATTTTCGCAGTTATGACTAGAACTTTGCAAGTGTTTGTTGATGGTAGTTTAATTTAGTCTGAATGCAGTTTCACGGAACATGCATAAACCATATCCTTTAATTTGCGTTGTGAATAACTTTAAAATTACTAGGGGCCATATCACAAGTTGTCCCCTTTTAAATTCATTTACAAAATAATCATGACATATCATCTACCCCTTGTTAATTAGATTTTTTGCAAATCTGCAATTATATTTTCAGTCTAGCATTAAACTGTAAGTCTAGTAAAAGAATATGCATTAAACTGTAAGTCTAGTAAAAGATTTTTGTTAACTATATTGAACTTTTTAAATTTCTCTATCTATAGGGGTTTTTGGTAATAAGTCCCTCAATTTCAAACTTTATTGCCAAAAGGACAAGCTAAAAACATTTAATCTAGTGAGATGTTAGTGCTGGTTAGCAAACTGTTAGCTAGCATTTCAATTCAAAACAATAAAGTTCAACTACACCTCCATCTGCTTGTACTTGCTAGTATATGTACAGACATGATAAAGCGTTGATGCTACATCCTCCATACCCTAGAGTAGATAGCATTAGTAATGGTTGATGCCTTTGCAAGTTGTTACACCATTCAGTTTGTTTTGGTTTTCTTCTCAATTTCAATGCTGTTTGCAGGGTGTTTACTGGTTTTTAAAAAAATTGCACCTTGGATGATAGCCCATATGTACGCTTAGGCTGGGCTGTTGAGCTTTTAGTTATCTATCTTTGCTAATATGTTTATCATCTTGTGTGTATAATAGAATGTAAGTTACTATTTTGTGCATGACAAACTTTTCTGTATCTCTTGTACATTTCTCTAATAGATCTGTGACAGTTTTTGAAGTGCTTAGCATAGTCAGAAATCCACAATTCAAAATGTTGGCTCTATTTGGCTTCCTCATGCCCTATAGACAACTTTATTTTAAAAAAATTTTTCACTTTCTTTTCATGATCTTAGTACTGATACATTTTGGCTTGGTGAATTTTAATGCCTGTTGATAAATAGACCACCTTGTTCTTGCAATGGATTCAGTTTCCTCTTGGGATCAATTTATCTAAATCTGAGTCAGGTTGCTAGAGCCACCCAAAATTTTTCACCATCAATGAAGATTGGTGAAGGAGGCTTTGGAACTGTCTACAGGGCCCTGTTACCAGGTGGTCAGGTAGTTGCCATAAAACGAGCAAAGAAGGTAAGCTGCAGTTTTTTCTCATGGCCTAGAATATACTGTTTCTGCCATATTAATTTTGCTCACAAGATAACATTAATTTCCTGCTACATCTCTAAAAGGAGCTGTCACATTGTGGTGAATCATATAATGCCTCAAATCACAGTCTCTTCCCAAGTATTCTGATGACATAGCACCCTGAATGATTCTTTTGTTTATTTGATGTGATATATGGACAACATCATCTATATCTCCCCTCTGATTATTGATGATTGGTTAAAAATAAGAAAAATAGCTCATTTGATTTTAAAGCATACCTTGCTTTAGCTTTGTACAATTCTTTGATTTTAAAGCATCTATCTTCAATTTTTGGTACCTAACAACGGATTCCACCTAAGCAATCACCCACCCCACACACACATTTCTTTTTTATTTCTGTTTTTCTTATTTGTAAATGACAATGAAGACCATTTAGTTTGTAAGAAGTCACATGCCTAATAATTATTGTAGTAAAGGAAAAATCTCTATGACACTCACATGAACACAAAAACATTACGGTGTTCAACAACTTGTCTGTCCATGGAATAGAGGGAGGTCAGAATCCACCATCAAATAGTTTGGTGTTGGGCATGATCAAAAACTAAATCTGAGCAAGTAATATTCCAAAATGAGAGAATTTTGTGTTGCTGCAATGAGATATGACTCCTATGGATTCTCTCATGTTTCAAATCTGAGAATGAGTTCATAACCCAGGTTGAGAACAACATTGTTGTCCCTAATATGGTTTTGCTACTATCATGCAGGCTCTCGTTTCATCATGGAAACAAGGTGATACAATGCCATTCATATTTGATATGGTAATTTCTTCATTCGTTTCACCCTGAGCCCCATCCAAGCCCAAATGGCTGAAGGTCTTGCTGCTTCCCAAGGATTAGCCAACAAGGTTTGTGTGAGCTTTATTATGCTTTCCACTTTTTAGCTGGTTTTTGAAAATGAGCAAGGGAGGTAATGGAAACCCTTAGTGTACCTATATTTCAGTTGAGTCTATGAGATTATGGTATCTTGCCTACCTCCATGGAGTATATGTTGTCTGCATCATTTAAATTATTCATTTTATGAAATCTCACTTACCTCTTAGAGTTGCTGTTATCTGCATCATTTAAATTATGCTGTTGAAGTTTGGTTGGTGCATGGGTTTGAAAATTCCATTTGGTCCTAGTTAAGAGTATAGTTTATCATCCTTTCACTTCCTTAGAATAGGAGAAGAAAACTATTGCATGGAATAACCAATGCTCAACTGAGCCTCAGGGGAGGTTGATATTTTCAAGTATTGCTGTGGGATATTTCTGATTTCCATGCTACAATTATGACTGAAAATCAACAACCCCCATAAGATTTGTCATAGAAAGCTTTCTTTGAAAGATAATATTTAGTTATCTGAACTGTTGTTATATTGGTGCGGGGGAAAAAATCACTACGACAATTATGATTATTCATTTCATTGCAGGCACACATATAATTGTGATTTATTCGTTCAATTATATTGATTTTAGTTTCTCACTGTTTTTTTGTTAGACACATTTGATGGAACTCATTGAGCAAATGGTTCCTGTCTCTATTCTATTTTATTTGCTTGACTTTTAGACTATAAATGCTAGCCATGGATGATTTTGTGTGACCAAGGTGAAAGATTTGCAGGTTTCCTTCGAAGTTGCAGATGCTTTAAATCAACCATTTCCTGATGCACAATTTCCTGTCTCTATTCTTTCGTTTCAAGATCTTCTGATAAACTTGAAGATAAGTTCATTACAATGCATGTAGACTCCTTGATTTGAGTTTCATTGCAGATATCTGCATTTTAGTATAATTAACTATACAGAATCTATTACATTGGATATGTCTCGTGTTTATATTTTGCTTTTGGGGTTTTATAAATTTGATTTCCAATCTTCATTCTCTGTTGACTATTTCTTTTTCCTTTTCATGTCAGCTTTCTGATTCGTAATAATGTGCAGAAAATTACAAATTATATGAAGAAGTTGGAGAAGGTGTCAGCGCCACTGTTCACCGGGCTCTCTGCATTCCTTTGTGTTGACTGGGATTTGGGAATGTATCCTGTTCAAAATTGTCTTTGTTGTACATGAACCTATTATGATTAATTGAATACGAATCCCTATTCTGCAGTGTAATGATGTGTAATATGCTTGACTATTCCATTGCATCTACATGTGCAAGCAAATGACTTAACCTATTTTTTCTTTTTCTTTTTTGATTGTGTTTGTTGTTTGATTTTGGTTCAGACACAATCATGTAATGTTTATTTAGTCAATATATTGAAGTAGCTGTAAAATTTTATTCATATTATTGTTATTTTTCAGTTTTATTTACAGGTATGTTTTTTAGTTAAATATAACAGATTCAGAACAATTTTTTTTTTAAAAAAAGAGCTATAACAGCGTTTTTCAAAACGCCACTACAGTGCCAACGGACTTTTTTTTAAAATAAAAAAATCTATCGCGGCGTTTTAAAAACGTCGCTAAATATTGGATGACGTCATTTTATCATTATTTATCGCATTTAGCGGCGTTTTTAAAAACGCCGCCTATACTAATTTTACGACGTTTTTAAAGCGTCATAAACTTATAGCGACGGCCGCGTCCTCGACGTTTGGTGATAAGCGTCACTAAAGGAATTAGCGGCGTTTTTCATACATATAGCGGCGTTTTTAAAACGCCACTAAAAGTCATTTTTCCAGCAGTGCCTCCACCTCATCAGCATCAACGCATAATCTCAAATGATTTTATAATTCTAACACGTGGCACTAGCAAAGAATTTTTCCAAATTCATATAACCAGCCCATGTAGCCAAACTCAATACCAGCCCATGTATTCATTTCCAATGGAGCGCCCATCTAAGCCACTGAAAATGGAACTTCGAAGTTGCATAGATATTACATATATACCAGCACTCAAAACCAGCCCACTGTCAAGCCGACCCAACCTCTTTAAGACCAACCTAGCATGAGTGATATCCACGTGGGTTATCATTCGGCAGCACTAAACTCCCAGAACCTTGGGTAAAACAACAAATAACCCCAACACAAACCATCTGCTGGTTTTGAACACGACGGTGGGCCAAATTAGCACCCGCACAGAATTCCCTCCATCCTCCCACATCATATCAGCATTTTGACCTCAACCCCAAGACATTGGGCAAGAAGACCACTACCAAATGCAACAGGAGCCACACACTAAGCAAGTGTGTAAAACACTGCCTCACCCACCATGACAATCTGCACGTGCATCCCAAACTGTAGCACACCAGAACTGACTGCACAACCACTGCAGCACACCTACTGAACTCACGTGCATAGTTTGTGAGCCATCTCAGAGAGAGAATCTATGTCCCTTTGTTGAAAATGTATTCCTGCTGAGAGAGAGATGTGTTTTTGAGCCCGCTCGATAGAGAAGAGAGAGATGTGCCGTGTGTGTATCTGTGTGTGATCCGTCGAGACCCAGCCCGAGAGAGCAGAGCAGAGCCGAAAGCACTTGTCTCTTTTTTTTAATTTGGTTTCAGCTGGTCTCCAAGGGTTAGAGAGAGAGATATGCATGGTTTTTGTGTGTGAGTGTTGAGTGCATCAGTGTGTATTTTTGTGTGCATGCCTGTGCATGGTGTGTGTGTGATGGCAGTGGTGGTGGCTCGGTGCAGAGGTGTTGGTCGGAGTCTCTGCAAAGCGAGGGACTTGGCGCGAGTTTGAACGCCGAGAGAGGACCGAGAGACTAGCCCATGTGTGTGTGTATATGGTGTGTGTTGTGTGTGCCGTGTGTGTGGAGTGAGAGTGTTGAGTGTCTGTGTGTGCTGTCTCTGTGTAGTCTCTCCTCTCCTATCTAAAACCGTGTGTGTGTGTATGGGTATGGTGTCTTAGAGAGAGAGCGGCCTAGGAATCTAGAGAGAGAAGAGAGCTGGGTTTGGTGTGTGTGTATGCATGGTGGTGGTGGTGGTGGTGTGCATGTGTGTGCCTGTGTGTGTATTAAGTGTGTGATAGCAGAGTGAATCGGCAGTGTGTGTGTCTTATGTGTGCATGGTGATGTCCCGTGTACCTGTGTGTGTGCCTGTGTGTGTATTGAGTGTGTGATAGCAGAGTGAATCGGCAGTGTGTGTGTGTTATGTGTGCATGGTGTATCTGTGTTATGTGTGTTGTGTGTGGTGTGTAGCGGTGTTATGAAGCTCTGTGTGTGGTGTGTAGCAGTGTGTGCTCAGCTTCTCCTCTCAAAATGCAACCTGAGAGAGAGAGATAAGAGAGAGTGTGGGTGTGGGTGTGGGTGTGTGCCATATGAGTATGTTCATCAGTGTGTGCAGATGAAGCTTCCCTCCCTCTCAATCTCTCTCTAGAAAATTCTCTCTAAAAAAGTATCACTCCTCTCCCTCCTCTTTTCTCACTCATGAACACCACTCTCCTCTTTTTTTCAATCTCAGATTATCTCCCCTCAAATAATACACCATCCACCCCCTCTTTTTAATATTTTCCAACTTCTCACCTGCTCTCTTCTCTCTTTTTTGATTCTTTTCCCCCTGACCATGCATGCTCCCTCTCTTTCTAAAAAAATAATTGTTCTCCACCTCCCCAAATAACCTCACCAAAAATCTTATCTCCATCCCCCCACTCATTCATCCTCTTTTTTATATATATATATATATATATATATATTTTATCATTTTCTTTTTTATCAAATATCAAAATTATTTATACCAATTTAAATAAAAACATCAAAAACTATGTACAACACATAAAATTATAAAATATTATAAAATACTAAAAATTAATAATTTGGCCAACATAGGTGAGGTTTGGGATTAAAACTTTTTGATATTTTCTGCTGAGAAATTCATAAAATAGTATTTTCTAACTTTCATCATGGGATGTTCAAAAGAAAGTATCCAAGTTTTAGGGCCGGTCAAAATGAGGTGTCTACAGGTATCCGAAAGCAGCAATGTCACTCGGATTACTGAGTACTTGACGTGTATGACGGCAAAACCATAACATGTATGCGTCGGAAGATATAAGCACTTCATTGCTCCTCTCAGCATGGACAATGGTGTTACATCAGTTGTTCCACTCGTCCATAAACGTCTGGTATTCCTTTGCCCAATCAATGGCTATTTTGCTACACCTATCTCTAAAATGCATCACTAAGTGGACGTCAAAAGCGATCAGTCACACTCTGAACTCGTCCAAATTGTCTAAGCACCCGGTCGGGGAGATGCCAATCAATGATATCGAAGCATATAAGTGGCACTCGTGCCATCCATATGTCTCGACCAACGGTACAATATGATGGAAACTTGGTCATGATGTCATCCTCCGTCCCGTAAGGCTCCTATATGAACTGCAATAACGATGCAATAATTTAGAGATTTATCTGTACGCCGGAGGTCGACAAACACAAAAATGGGTAAATTGACATGAACAAATTACAAACCTCCCCCTCTATTATGCGGTTGAACTAGTCCCGAAAGATGACATCGACATTAGTTGATATCACCTCGAGGCTGAAGGGAACCCTCCACCTACAAGCTCGCGGGCCAGGTGGTAATAGTTGGTCACCCTCCCCTATGGCACGGTCGCCAGTAGCAATGTTTGACTTCCGACTAGGGGTGATCTTGCTCAATCTCTTCCACGCCCAAACCTACAATGAATGATGCTATTATTAATTTATTACACTAGGCACTTCAGAAAATATGGTAATTGAGAATATGAGATAAAACTACAAGTCATTGCAACTCACTTGTAACAACACAAGTGGCCCAGCCATCTCCTTTGTATCAGCCTTAGTCGCCCAACACAACATCCTATACAAACATGCCAATGTGGCACCACCCTAGTTGTACTTCTAGATACGGTCAAAGTCTCTAAGTAGTGGCAAAAACATCATCTTCACTATATTTTGTGACTTATCGGGGACGAGCACCCCCGAATAAGCCACATAATATAGGCTCGAGCGTAATGATGAATCGTGTCATCGGGTGCATCATGTGGAAGGGGACGGAAATGCTCTAATATCCATTTCAACTTAAACGATGATCCTATAAAGTCTTGTTGTGTAGGTGCTAATCCTAACAGCTCCACACATAGCGCTATCAAATCATCCAACTTATTTCCTAGGTTTTTTCCAATGACCGCGTCTCTGTTAACCGGTAGGCCAAATAGAATAGCCACATCCTGTAATGTAACCGTGGACTCTCTGACAAGGAAATGAAATGTGCGCATCTCTATGCGGCACCTCTCTACGAGAGTTGTAACGAGATGGTGGTCCAATCGAATAGGTCTGATTCGGTACACCCCATAGAACCCCGCACGCAGTAGGCAACGTAGGACTCTATGGTCTAAGGCAGTGCCCCATATGCCCGAATTAGATCGTCGACATTTCTATTTCAGCTGATCTTTCGCCTGCACAAGACAACGTTGTGTGTATGAGACATTATGCTTGGACATACACATTTGATTACTGAAATGACAATTGAATTTTCATAATGAACCCACCTTCTATTAACTGAAATAGTGGGTGAGATAACCAATATTTTAGTGGTGTATAGTGCGTAAGTGGTGTAAATGTACAAAGATAAATACATACAGACACAAATTTGCAGTGTCATGACGTAGAAATGAAAGGGTCCATCAAAACTAATATAAGTTTTAGAATGTTTGGTGCACCTGTTAACGAACTTGGGTTGTACTCTTCACTGTAGATTGCAATGGGGGTTTATGTGATTTTCAATTAAATTAGAAGGGTGTAAAATATAACTAAGCCGTCATTTCATCATTGAGATAAGAATTAAATAAGTTAGGGATCAAATGAATACAATGAAATATTACAGACCAATATAACATATAATGAATATATTTTTAAGAGTTTAAAGTCCTTTATGTTGAAATGAAAAATGTCACTCGAGCTATATTAATGCAAGTTGTTGTAGTATGAAATAAGTTAAAAGTTATTCAAGTAAACAAATAAGTTAAATAGTCACTATGTCAATAATTGAAATTTTTTGTGTTCGTATTTTATATAATTTTTAGGATAGTAAAAATATAAAATAAGAAATCGCTGGCAAGTAGAAGATTATGTTATCCGGAATTGGCAAAAAGCTTCACTGATGAACCACTATTGAATTGAATTTCACTTTAAATGCCTTTGGACTTCATTATAATTTTGTACGAAACTGACCTGAAACCTTCTAAATATGAACTTTTATTTGTATAATAATTATATATATAGTTATATAAATAACTATACCTGAGAGAAATATTAATATTAAACAACACCTCACATTTTCCCCCAATTGAAAATGATCGATACAACCTCCACGATGGGTAGGTAAGTAATAAGGATTATTACAGGTAGACCATCTGGAATTTTTTATTTTTTTCAAAGTTTGTGTCTAATCTTATTATAGTTGGTGAGGGGTTATGACCACGTGGTACTCGGACACTTATTAGCAGGGTAGATTCCATATGCCCGCACTTGTGAAATCTACATCTACTCATTAACAATGAAAATATAACATAAAACATATTCACTCCTTCTTCTTTTTCTTTCTTTTCTTGTCTTGTCTTCTCTTTCTCTCTTCTCAAATGAAACCGAAATCAAACCCTCTCTGCCTTCTTTTCTCTTCACTGTTGAAAAACATAATACATAATTATTATTAGATATTCTTAAAGTATCACATGATGTTATTTATGTGATACTTTTGACAAATGAGAAATCATAACATATTAAGTGAATTATTTATTATTTCTTAATTATTTAACAAAAGTGAATCAACATATTTTTCTCCTAGAGTACTACATAATTAGCCAGCTAGCAAGGATAATTATTGAGTCATCCTAGAGTATCATGTGGTGTTATTTATTTAATGCTCCCAACTACTTACGTGATGAAAATTTTTACAAGAAATAGTGTTGACTCACTTTATTAACTAGGTAGAAGACAAGGAATGAATACCTAGGCCTTCGTTTGGCATGTCAAAAAGACAAAATAGGCTAAAAAGCCAATAAGACAAAATGTTACATCTAAACCATAATCATTTCATTTTTTCTTTCATAAAAGCCAAAAAGCCTATCCCAAATGAGGCTTTTTAGCCCCAAGCTAAAATAGCTAAAAAGTTAAAAAGTCAAAAAGTCAACCCACATCCCAAACAAACCCTTTAATGTGTTTATTTGGTACAGTTTATTGTAAGTTAAAGGTTAGTAATATAAAAGAAGCCGAAAGCATTATTCCTCCAACATTATGGTAATTAACTTTTTTAACTTATTTAAAAATAAAAGTTACACCAACAGGCCAATACGCAACTCTCAAATTATAATTAAAAAAAAAATCTACAAACAATTCATGTAAATTATACTGAAAATCGTCTCATAAAAATTGAAATAAGTCAATGTGGGTTAATAGTGTGAAAACAGTTCCTACTATGAAATTTCAAAAACCAGCGCGTGGTTCCCGCTATTACAACACTTAACTATATTTGAAAGGGCAAACTCCACCTATTTTTAAATTTTTTTATTGAAATTTATCAATTGAAATAATGTTCCTCAAGTAAGGAAGTAGGCAGATCTAGTTTTCCACACTGCGATGGTACTATGAGTCATTAAAATTGGATTATTTAATAGTTTTTTGAGTAGGTAATGGGTGATGAACTAGGACTTCTGATTTTATGATTATATAGTATTATTTTGTGATATAAGATTATGAATTCAACCTCTATAAAAAAGAATATTGTTTGTGATATTTATTTCTTCTTTTATTTTAGGAATTGTATTTAAAAGTTGTTTATTTCATCCTAAGCGTGAACTTGGGGTAATTGTTAAACTTGATGATTATCAACTTTTTAACCATTGTTTTTTTTTTTTTTTTGGGTTAGGCTAGCGATCCATTTAATATAATCTTCTCCGTTCTCTCACTATGGACTAACATTTACACTTGGGGAAATTTGTCTAAACCATTGAAATGTCCAAATAGGATGATCCATGGACTAACATTTACAGTTTCACATTATATTATGTAACAACTACATTGTTTGTGTAGTATTCAAATATCGATTATAAGTAAATAATTCATACCGACTGGCACCATATTGTATCGGCTCGATGCTGATGAATCAATAATGGAATCTCCTCAGGTAAATGAGTCATAGACCTGCACAACTTTTCATATATGAAATCGATATCCAATAACAAGAAGTTTGACAATAGTACATACATATGCTGACAAAATTAGAATACAACCTGACAGTATATCACAGGTATACAAACTGCAACAAGTTAGGGAAAACAAAAAGAATGGGTTGCATGAAATGAAAAAGTTAAAATAATATCACGAAAGTGTGTTCTTCCACAGTAACCCCTAATATTAACTATCGGTACCATTTCATATCCTCTGCGTGTCTATAAATAGCAGTATCCTAACTACGATCATCTTCCAACCCATCTCAATAGTTATTTACAACCCATATATTTATTTTCATTTTGTTGTGTACAAGAAATGTCTTCGAGTGGTGGAGGCAGTTCACGCCAACGAAGGCTACCAAAAGTGTGGCTACTACCTCCATTTAGTTATGACTACATGAGCAAAAAATACTCTAGCCCAAAGGATTATTATGCTGGTATTCGGGCAGAATGGGCATTCAGGGTAACGGAGCAGGAGAGCTTGTTTAATGATCTACGTAACTTAGGGGCATCGGTACCTCATCGTCGTTCATTGAGCATGCCTAGATGAAATGTGGGTGACTATGAGGCAGCAGTTAGCAGAATTCAAAAGGAGAACAACAGAATGCTGCTGTGGAGATGTCGCCATTTCATGCTTGAACTAGCAACTGAAGTGGCGGAAGAAAGCAACAGAGAATTGACTATAACCGAGCAAAAATCACGTCTTACACAATGAAAAATATATCTTTGACTACTACATGTTAGACGAGGAATGTCAAATCAAACATGTAAGTGTTGTTGTTCAATATGTGTGTATGTCGTACCAAGTCTATTTTCAACATATGTAACCGTCCAGTTCGGTATATGTGATTGTTTTATGTTGTTGGTGTGTATCAGGTCTATGTTATGTAACCGTCTACTGCATTGTTGTTGTTCAACTACGTTATTAATCGTCCGTTGCACTATGTGTTACTGTTTTATGAAGCTTAAGTTTATGAAAAGTGTACATTTATGTACACTCACCTATAAACATGGCCTACAAAATTTGTATTTGCATTGGTAACTTGTGGCTAGCCATTACAATGCATCTTATCTGTTATCATCATACATCCAACCAAGTTCAGTCATTGTCATCATTATCAATGGGGGATGACAATGTCAGGTTGGTATATTATTTTCGAAAGAATGATAATAAATTTCAGGGAAGCAAAAAAAAATTGTTTACATTAAAGGGACCAAACGAATGCAATCAGTTGGATAGCCACATTTTATTTGAAAGTATAGACCCATTTAATCTGTCAATTATAGATGTAAATCATAAAATAATATGCTAAACATTAACAAGGGCCATCGAAAGGGGCATATGTTATATGCTGATCTTGACAATTATCGCATTTTAAAAATGTTGTGCATTTTCAGTGAAACCATTACACAAGTCATAATTTCACATTCTAAATTCTCCTTTTATTGATAACTTGTGGATACACATTGCAAAGCCATTACAAGAGAATTTGTTCCGTCAGACATTAAAACAATTTCATTCATTATCATTATCATCTGACATCTCAATGTCAGATTGATACATAGCATCCATGCTTCAACTGAAATATTGTTGCACATCATCCATTAAGCCATCTTTGGCACGCTCATTCGTTGTTTTCCGAAGTTCAGACCTTTGCAAACGTTGGGTCATATGATTAACTTCATCGCGAATACGATGCAATGCCCTTTGCAACAACTGTTGAGTGTCAATTGGCATACGCATGGCTAGTCGTTGAGGAAATTTAATATGAACTTCACGACATAGCTCAACGAGAACGGTTGCTCATGTTATGCAAAATTCCAACTCAGCTCTCATGGTATTGACGGTGTGATGTGAGTAACGCAAATTTCGATTTAATGAGCATTGAAATTCATCTCCGTCTGCAACCCAATGGCGACCCATTGCGGAATATAGATCAACCACCGTATATGTCATGATGATATCTCTTTGTTTTTGTGTAAACATGTAGGTTTGCTAGGGTGTGTTACTTATAGCGGTGACTAGGAACAGTAGTTCCAACATGCAAAACACATAAAATGGAGATGGACAGGATTACTCATGTCTGTGTGTTTAGGGTAAGTGGAAGAGTGTTATCATGTCAGCCTTTATGACATGAAAAAAATGTGATTTCACTTTATGTCATGATGGTACCTATGTGTTTAAAGTAATTGGAAGAGCGTTGTCACGTCAACCTTTATGACATGAAAAAAACGTGCTATCACTTTATGTGATGATGGTACCTGTGTGTTTGAAGTAATTGGACGAGTGTTGTCACGTCAACTTGTATGACATGAAAAAATGTGCTTTCAACTTATGGCATCATGGTACCTGTGTGTGTAAAGTAATTGGAAGAGCGTTGTCACATCAACCTTTATAACATGAAAAAACGTGCTTTCAGTTGATGTCGTGATGGTACTTGTGTGTTTAAAGTAATTGGATCAGCGTTGTCATGTAAGCATTTATGACATGAAAAAACATGCTTTCATGTCATTAGGAGATGTCAATTCGACTTGTCAATTCGATAGATTTCAAATCTATACAGCTGAGAAGGGTTTTTAGGAGATTTGAAATTCACATATAAAAACTTTTTAAAACTAATCATTTACCAATATGTACTAAATTTAAGAGAAATTTCTTGCCTGGAAAAATGGGCTTCTGTCACGTAATGAATTTTTTGATAACTAAAAAACAGTTCACCACCTAACAAAATGTGGCTATGCATTGAATATTACATGCATTTATATTTCTGATTAGTAATTCATTTCACGTTATTGTGATAGGAGATAAGGTACACATGGTACCTGTGAGTTTAAAGATATTGTCAGCGCGTTGTCATGTCAAGCTTTATGACATGAAAACCCATGCTTTAAGTAGATTTCAAATCCACTACTCAAACTTTTTAGAACAACTAAGCATTTACCAATATGTACTAAATTTAAGACACATGATTGAATTGATAAAATGGTCTTCCCTCACATAATGAAGTTTTGGAAACTAAAAAAATAATTCACCACCTAACAAAATGTGGCAACTCATTGAATATGAGATGTATTTATATTGGTGATTAGTAATTCATTTGACATTATTGTCATAGGAGATAAGGTTCACATGGTACCTATGTGATTAAAGTTATTGTCATCGTGTTGTCACGTCAACCTGTATGACATGAAAAAACGTGCTTTCACTTTAAAGGAATTGTCATTTGGGCAGGAAAGAAGTACGAAGGTTTGAAGAGGGTTTTAAGTAGATTTGAAATACATTAGTCAAACTTTTTACAAGAACTAAGGATATACCAATACGTAGTAAATGTCTAAGAAATGATTGAATTCATAAAATGGCCTTCACCCATGTAATGGATGTTGAAAAAAAAATAGTTTCCCACATAACAAAATGTGGCAAAACACTGAATATAAACTTCATTTATATTGGTGATTATTAATTCATTTCACAATATTTTCATTTTTCTAACATTAGATACACTGGTGTCCATCGAGGTCAGGACACAATCGACCATCAACGCACCAAAGTCCGCATAATCCAGTGCACAAAGGACACTTGCAACAACTAAAGCAATTGAAGAGATTTGCCACATTTGACCAAATCTATGTCATCAGTAACTGAAGTCGTAAATACATTATCAATTTACTGAATACTGATTCATTGAATATTACATTGACTCCAATTCAAAGAAAGTAGCATGGAACTAATATGTAAACAAGACAAAAAACTACTGTCGAATCGATCGGATTCTCGTTGGACATTTTCTCTTATCATACCCTCTTTACAAACACAAACTACAATGGTGCAATCCACTTTGTCTAGAAGTATCCATTTCGTTGTGGATGCGGGTATGTTGAGGACGACCTGTTTTAACTTCACATTGTCGATCTGGAATAGCAAGCAAAGTTGGGTAATCATCGTTAGGCCAATATTGCTCGTGCGGCATGGGCCTAAACTTCTGCACGAAGATGTGCTTGTGGACTTCCAACCTATACTCTGGTGCAACGAAAGGAAAAAGGTCCTCGCCCAAGTTTGCTATCACAACAAGTATGTAGGAACATGGCAAGTGAAATAATGTGTACTTCCTGCATGAACAACTCGGTGGTCGGAGACTAACTATTTGACGAGCACCACCCCCCATCCCATGCGGTGCTGTCTTCACCTCATACTCCCCTATTCCCCTGCAGAAAAAATGTATGTACGTGGATTAATATGCATATATGTTTAAATATAGACTAACATGAATGATCGACGAGTGCGAAATGTTAATGTGTAGTAAATTCGGTGCATCCAATAAAAATTACCTATTAATCGGTACCAACATATACACATTAGCTTGAGCTTGGTACTCGTCAATCCATCGTTGAACATTAGTCGTGTACAAGTGACCTCGATTACTCGCATTTTCAGCAATGGTCCTACCCCCGTCAAAATATTTGACGAGCCGATAAAAAGTTATCTCAACTGATGCTGTAATGGGAACACTGCGTGCGCCTTTCAGTACACCGTTGAAGCCCTCTATATGGCTTGCCGTCAATATGCCCCAACGACAACCACCATCATGGCACAATGTCCAATGAATAGGGTTCATCCGACTAAACCACCGTTTAGCATTCTTCTCGAGCTTGTACATATCATTCATAATCTTGTTAAACTTCCGCACGTGCCATGCAGAACCAGCTCTCCACACAAGATCCTTCACTACTGTATTGCCAAATCTGTCATTGAAATTGCTACATATGTGTCGCAAGCAATACCTATGGTACCCTCTTGGTTGAACTGCTGGATTGTCCTAAATTCTTGACACGACACTAAGCAAAGCTGTGGGTTGATCGGATATCAATGTCACCCCCTCTCGATCACGGCGCACATGTCGCCTAAGAAGAGTAATGAACCAACCCCAACTCTCGATCATCTCCTTGTCAACAACGGCAAAGGCAAGAGGTACAACCTTGTCCGCAGCAGTCACTGTAGTGGCCAAAACAATCTTCCCTTCGTATTTCCCGTACAAGTGTGTGCCGTCAATGCATATCATCGGACGACAATACTTGAAGCCTTCTATTGCAGGTTTAAATGCGCATAACACATAGTTCATGTACATTTCAGTTCCGATTGAGGTAGAGTGCAAATTCGGAATCATGTCCCACATGACAACTGTGCCTAGATTGAATGCCTGCAATGCAACCATATATCTAGGCAACCTTCGGTACGACTCATCCCAGTCACCAAACACCATTGCAACTGCCTTCGTCCTTACAAGCCACGCTTTCTTATATGATATAGTGAACTGAAACTTCTCCTTCACGACCTCAATTATGGTAGCAATAGGCAATTCTGGTGATATCTACAAATATAAATTATATTTGAATATATTACAATCATAATGAAATCCTAAAAATAATAATCTGACATGTCACTTACCGCAATTTGTGCCTTGATGAAATGAGCAATGACCTCGGACTTGAGGTTGCAATTGTCCCTATTCATTCTAGGGTACACACACTGATGCAGTGCTTCAAACCTTCTAATTTGAAAGAAATCTTTGTCTTTCAACTTCGTTGCCCGAACCCTCTAGTTGCAATCGTGCTTGCAGTCGACCACCCAACTGTTTCCTTTGGATTCTACGACCTTGCATTCTCGATTGCGCTTCAAGTTATACAACTGAACAGCATGTACTAGTCTTTTCTTATCAGTAAATATCATTACTTTCTCCAAATGAGCAGTTTCGAAGTCCCACAATGGCCAACGTTCGACAACATCACGGCTAGTGATGGAACCATCATTGTCAAAATGCAAATTATGGTAGAAAGGGATATGGACATTTGTGTGTACCTCCTGTATATCATGATGCCCTCCAACTTCGTCATCATTGAAGTCATTGTCTTCACCTTCCCATGCGCCATCCACATCTTCCACAGAATCTTCATCACTTACTCCAACCTCGTCCAAAAATGGCACTATATCATCGAATGATGCATAATTTTGGACAGTCGTCTCCGTTGTATGTTGAACATTACAAACCGGTGGACATTCTTCATTCCAGTGGGGATATGGGGTCGTAAGAACCATTGGATTATACATTGTCGGAGCACTTGGACCTGCTTTGGCACTGTAATAACCATCTACGTTCTGTGATGCATTTAATTAATTGTGTCTCTGAGAATAATTGAATGGAGGGTAATCTTCAAGGAACATGTGTGCAGACTGTATAAGTGCATTGTCAGGGGATTGCGATTGTGTCAACATTTGAGTGAATGTCCTGCCCACCAAAATTGGCATCTCTGTGCCACCAAAATTGGCATCTCTGTGCCACCAAAATTGCTCTCCTTCTCCACATAGATTTCCAAAAAATAATCAGGACCTAATTTATGTGGGAGCTCTAAGACATTACTTAAGGTCTCATTATCTTTGATTGGCAGCAACCTATACTTCCCCTGATATGGGAGTCTACATTTAAACTTTAATCGCATTATTTCCCAATGTGTACCAACCTTTGGCACCATCATAGCCTCCCACTCGCCCAATGTTATCCCCCTGTGCACATTATACAACCCTTGAGGTTCGGTGTCATACGACACACCTTCATCACGATTTCGCAAAATCTTTCCACCCCAATAGAACATAATGCTCACAACTTCCATACCTAAACTTTGCATTCAAAGTAACTCAATTATTTCAAAATAATAAAGTAAGCACATTTGAGCGCAAACACCACATATATTACACAAGAGTGCCTTTAGACATGGGTCTTTTGGTATTACAAAATATTTAAGTGGCATATCGACGTGAACACGGAAATAAAAGTTATTTGCTCCATATATAATAGCATCCTATATGACTTATATTTCTTGTATTATTTAGAAGGCTTATCTATTTGTACATTTAAACAAAAAATCATGTGTGGGATCATTTCTCCAATTGTCATGAATTAACATTTGAATTCTTTTGCTGTGATTTGTGATGATTTCTTCATCCCTTCTTACGAGCTTATGTTTTCCTTTTCTCTTTGTTTTATGTTGTTATGCTTTCCCTTTGGTATTATTATTATTATTATTAACAATTTTTTCAATTAAAACTCTTTTTTGGGGGCTTTCATGGGTGGGTGTTTTCAAATGCTTTGAAAGAACCTTTCCATATCTTTAATTGACATTTTGTTCAGGTTGATCAAGCCCGTTTTCGTCATGTGTTTCGTGTGTAGTTTCTTTCATAATTTGCTTTTTTTAATTTCACATTCTATGAAATTGCATGCACATACTGTAAGAACTCTTCGTACAACCTCACTGTGCGTGCCATAATTTCTCATTTCATCTTCATGTATTGAACCATCCATGTATCACATTATAACCAATAGGCCTTTGATACAGAAAAACTCTACTAAACTAATTTGTCATAATATAAGAACCTAATTTTACAAGCCCTAATTTTTCATACTATAATAACCTAAGAACTTCCAACAAGAAAATCCTAAATTGTTCACAAGTTCAAACTCTAAACTACCAAGCCCACAATTGTTCAGTCTGAAACAATAGTATAAAATATTCAAATTCCAACTTTCCATGAAGAATAAAAAGTATCGTGCCTTCTGAAAACATAAGCACATTAAGCTTTTGGGTCAATCGCTAATCTAATAGATTCATGTAGCTACAGATAATCAATTCACGCATGGAGTTACAACACCTCAGTTTAGAAGAAGCTCTGAGGATTGTTGAATAAACATTTGTTTTCTTAACTCCGTTTGATTGGGCTAATTACATTGATAAAGAGGTTATCTTTGCAACTTGGTAAAGTAAATGCCAGTCAAACAGATGCCAGGTCAAGTGCAAATCAATGACACATAGACCCTTTGAACTTCTTTTGACTAAAAATCACCACAAGAATTAAGACCAACCAAAAAAGATTTTTTGAGGTTTTATTGTGATAACAAATCAGCTAGCAATTGTGCTCGTAGTCTAGAAAACATGAAGGAGCAATGCTCCGATTGTTTATTTTTCCATCCCTACTGTTACAAAAATTTCACAATTTCTTTTAATATATTTATCTTAAAATGGAAAACCCCTTTATCCAACTAAACATTCATAACACTCAACATGTTCAAGTAATTAACTATTGAGAATTTATTAACATCAATAAAAGTTTTGTTTTTGTTTCCAAATATTTTCACACACTTTCAAATCCTTTTGTTATTTCTCATGTTTGCGAAACGTTTGAAAAAGTTTCCAATTCTATTTTCATTTCCAACCTAACCGAAAGAACGTACTGAAACAAAATTTTGATCGTATCAAGGAAGACAGGAAAATTATCACATTTTAATAACAACAGTTGATTTCTTTAACATCAATTTATAACCGAAGTTTGACATCACATATGCACACCCCTACAATATCACCGAACAAAGTACTGACCAAAATTAACAAAAAGCAAAAAATAATGGACAAAAAAAAAATTGATGATAACAATTATGTTGACGATTATAGATAAAGGGCTTACCATTATAAGAAACATCAATACACTGAAAAACTAATGCACAAAATGATGACAAAAAAAATAGCTACTTACTGAAGCAAATGTAAAGCATAGAGTATGAAAGACCAAGATACCTTATATCTAACATAGTATCTGTAGCCCCAAGCATACAAATAATTCAGCTTCAACAATGTTGCAAAAACTCATATAAGGATGTAGCCCATATCACAGCACAAAAACATACTTCACTTTGTTCCTTGCAAAATGAAAAATGGTTTACATTGGGGATCAAGAAGCTTATGGTGAAACCAGATTTGTGTGTTGCAGAATAATGACAAAACCATCATCCTAAATTTAGAGAGAGAAGTCAAACAACAGATACAGAAGGTGACCAGACTATAAATGAATTATACCAGTTGAGAATTTACCAGCAGAAGTGCCTCAAAATCCTTGAAGACAGTTATGGGTGCATCCTGATACTCAGGCAAGAAACCAATTAAAAAAGAATTCACTACAAAAAAGAGAAAGAACCAAAACAAAAGGACCAATTCACATATGCAGTGCATAACAAAGCTAGAATGTCGAAGTAAATAGTACACATTTACATGTAAAAGACGATAAATGCATCTATATCTTTTATCTGAAATTTTATTCCCTTCCATGTAATTGAGCTTACATGAAAATGTTTAATCAATACAATCAGAAAAGAAAATTGTAAACTATATCATAAACAAAAAAAGGAGTGAACTGAGATACAGAAAAGTGAACTGAGATACAAAAAATTGTAAACTATATCTTACGAATAACAAAATTTGTACCTTTTCAATACCCTAGTTTCAGCAATCCCTAATTTCGAAATTTAAAATCCCAAATCTAAAATGAAAACCCTCATTTATGCGATACAAACCTGAATGTGGGTGTTTGCTGAAGGTTTTCCTCGTTTTGTCGGTGGTGTACTGTTGACCGTTGTTCATTTGCTTCCTCTTCGTCGTCGGTCTTCCCTTCGGAGTTCGGCTGAGTAAGAATCGCAACTGTGTTGTGTTGGATATCATAAAACGACTTTCGTAAGTTCAAAGGGAAAATGAAATAGATTTTGTTAATAATAAAACGGCTTTCTGAAAACCGTTTTCTAATAAGGCTTTTCAAAATCGTTTTATGATAAAATTATTTTTAGGCAAACAATATTTACAAATTGGGAATTTTTTTTAAATAAAAATAAAAACGGTTCTACGAAAACCGTTTTCTATAAACTCAAAATTAATTACACGTTAAGTAACAACGATTTTTCTAAAGCCGTTTTTATGATGAAAAATTTTATTGTTTTTTTATTCATCAAAAACGGCATTGGGAAAGCCATTTTAAAGAAAACGGTTTTTTTTTTTTTTTGGGGTAAGTCATAAAATAAAACAAAGAATTTACACGAATACATGGGGCATACCCAGGCCCTAGCAAAACTAAACAAGGACGGAGCTAGCTAACCTAACAGATAAACAAACAGGAAACCCAAACAGCCTGTTCACTAACCATATCAACACCTGCAATAGGAAGATGAACAAGAGAGGGACCAAAAAAACTACTAACCACACAAACTTATGCCTGCAAAACGACCCTGCCTAGGAAAGATTTGGATGTTCCACCATAGCAAAGTAATGTCCAAATAACCAAGAGCCTAAACAGCCTATACAACTGAATATACATAATAACCAAGCCAAAATACCAACGAACCCATAGGTTAACCGTTTCACCCTATATTAGGAATAAAGTAGAAAACACACCCTAGAGTGGGACTAAAATATTGAGAATGTCACAGTCAGGGAAATTGGCCCCAAAACCCCCCTCTCTCTCGGCGTGCGTACTCTCGAGCTCTCTTCGTTCTAGTTTGTTTGAGGTATGTTCTGCGAGCATTGCCTTGATCGATCGGGCCTTTGAGGTAGGTTTTGATCAAAAGTCAGATATTTTTCTTCTTCTTATCTTCGGTTCTTCAAAGTTATAGTCAAATCTCTGTATATGCGTATATTTGTATATATTAGTCTCGATTGATCGATTTGTGATCCATAGATCTGATGAATTTTGAAGCATATGATTGATTCTTTGCTGTGGAAATGAATTTTGGACTGTTTGAATATGATCGAATCAGGATAAATATGTGCTTATATGTTATGTTTATTGATGGATTTGTTTGAAGTTCATCATCAAAGCTGGTTATCAATTGGTCTGATTGTAAATTCAGCAAAAATGATCTCTGTTTTTTTTTTTTTAATTTCTTCTTGAATTGTTACTTTTAATGCCTTCACGGTTTAGGTATGGATACACAATGGTGCACATCTGTTTAAGGTGTCTTTAGGAACTTTAACCAAATAACCATTTTTGTTTATTTCGTTGAGGTGCTACCCACCCTAACTTTTTTTTCCACCTCAGAATTTTTGAAGGCCAAGTGTTTGATGAATTGTGAAGTTTCATTTTTTGCTTTAATTTATTGGAAAGTTCTTTCGTGATTTTCCTATTATCTTTTAGATGGATTGGAGTGTTAAAAATGATATGTTGGTAAAATTTCTTCTTGCATAAAACTCTGTTTTGGTCACGTTGTTTGTAGTTCATTTGTTTTTGTTTTATTTTCTATTGTTTTCTCCTTCTTCTTGTTCTTCTTCTTCTTCCTTTTTTTAACATCCAAGATCAAATCTGTATTGCAACTTGTGTGATGCCATTTATTTCCTCAACACTTCTGTAACATATGCTGTAGGTAGTTAATCATTTACACGTAAATTCAAAGTGGAGAAGTTCAGTATGGGAAAAACTGGGAAGTTTGAGAAGCAGTAATTTCTTTATATTTAATGTCTTTAAACTCTTGTTTTCAAATATTTTTCTTGTATTTGCCTTTGTCACACTTTCTAAAGGCCAAGGATGATAAAGTTTTTGTCCCTTGCATTTTTCAAGTTGTTATTTCGCTTCTATCAATTTAACCGCTATCCCGCATTGCCTATTTATATCTCTTTATGTTCATGCCCTTGTTCTCAGGTCTTTTTGTCTGCATTATTGTTTCTTTTTCTTTTTATTTTTCCCAACTCTTTATGTTAAACTTCCACTCTTTGTTTCTTTATATGTTCTATTGCTAAATATAATTGTCTTTTGGTTCTGACTGGCATCATCATTGAAATTCCCATTTGTAACCTCTTTCAAATTCAATGAGATATTGAGATCCAACTAGCACTTAGTGTTATCTCATTTTTGCCTTAACATTGATTGTTGTTGAAATTCATTTTCGATTTTTGTTTCCTTTAAATCCATTGGGAGTTTATATTCTGCTTAGGACATCATTCTCCACACAACTTGTGGCTTGGAAAATGGAATTGCATTTTTTCTGCAGATGGCATTGATGCTTATTTGTCATTTCAAAATTTTTTTCTTTCTTGGTTCTTCTAGTCCTGCCTTTTTATCCTCACTACAAGAGCCTTTTAGTTTTAAATTAGCTGCCTTGGTTATTTCCTCTCTGTAATTGATAATTCTAGATAGTTAGGAGTAGCACGCAGCTTATGTTTAACTTATAGATAATAACATGGTTTGAAGCTGTAGGTGTATTTATTGTTGTCATGTTTGTGATCTAAATGTGTCATTATCTTCATTTAGGGCATTTTCCCATTAAATTTTGTTGGATAGAAGAGGACATTTTCTCATATCTTCAAAGTATCTTGGCTTGACGTGCATGTCCCTTTTCAGGTGGTTCACTTTATCTTTTTGATCGAAAGGTGTTGAGATACTTCGAAAAAGGTGGCCATAACTGGAGGAAGAAGAAAGATGGAAAGACAGTGAAGGAAGCTCATGAGAGGCTCAAGGTTTGTGCGAAAGGATGATGCTTGTTGAAGGTAATTTTTATTTTTTAAGTTGATTTTGTCTACCCCAGACAAAAGTTTGTGACTTTCAGGAATTTTGCACTATATGATATAATGAATAGTTCATGCTGTATATTTTTATTACACTTCCAAAGTAATTTGCTTGTATAATGTCCTTCCAGGCTGGAAGTGTTGATGTGCTGCATTGCTACTATGCCCATGGAGAAGAAAATGAAAATTTCGAAAGGCGAAGCTATTGGTTGCTTGAAGAGTGAGTGTCTAAAAGTTTACCTTGCTTTTATCGAAGTTTGTGTTTGTTTTGTCAAATCTTTGGACTTTGCTCTCTCTCTCTCTGTATATATATACATATATATAAATCTGTCTGTATTATGGACCACCTCTGGGCAATTGCTTTTAATATGAAGTTTATCTGTTAATTAGTATTAGCGTATAAAAGTTGATTGAATGTAAATGCCTACTTGCAGCTTCTTGTGCATGTACAGGCATAAGTCCAGTCTTCTGATACTATTTAGCATTGAATAAACATCAATTGCTTAGTAGAATCTGGTTCGTTAGTTATATCTGCTTCTGGAATAGTTTTGTTGCTTTGGAAGTCCCATTACCTTTTTCTGTGAGGGAAAAAAGATGAAATATGGTTTAGAGTTTCACCCCTTTTCTTTGTCATACTAATCATTTTAATTTTTGGAATTACAGCCATGTCTATAGCTGTAAACTCAAGTTAACTTGTATGAACTTCCATGAAATTGACTACACCTTGAAAATTGAATCAATTTATGTAAGTTAATGAAAATCTGACCATTTTTGTCTCCTTAGTTGTTATTTTGGAAGGGCTTTTGCCGCACATTCTCATTTGCTTCTTATTTGGATGACACCTGCTGCAGGGAGCGCTCGAACATTGTTCTTGTACACTATCGCGAAGTGAAGGTTAGAAATTTATTCTATTATTTCTTTGTTTCTTCATTATTGAAGAAATTCACAATTGATAATTTGTATACCGTATCAGATGATTCTTGAGCCAATGTATATTATACATAATGCTGGCTATTTTAGAATAACATTGCTTTCTAACTTTCCCACCTCTTTTGTTTCAAGGTTTCTTGTGTATGTATAACTTCCACGCATTGGAATCTTGCTACAAAATATAATCTAATGTGTTTTGTTGCCCAACTTTTCACATCCGTGCTAGTTTCTTTTTGGACTAATGGTCATTACAACGTTCATGTTACTCATAAGATTCCCGACTTAGTGGCACTTCTATGATTTGGAAAGATCCTCCATGGGTTTTAGTATGTTACATTGTTTTGTTTCTTGTTGGTGCTTAATGGATATTGTTTTGGCCATGGCTATTCCCAGAATATTTAATGTTACACTTTTATGTGTGTGTGTGTGTGTGTGTTTTTATTTATTTATTTATTTTATTTTTTTGCGACAGTAACAAGATGGTCACTAATGCATTGTAAGCATTTTTTAAACTGGATTGGAAGTGGGATTCTTCCTTCTTCTAGCTCTTAGAATCAGTGTGCCAAAGGTTGATTCTTGGGATGTAGTTTTGGTGGTAAAACAAAAACCAAAATTCATGTTTTGTGTATTTAAGAATCTGATGCATCTATCTACTTTTCTTTTCTTTTCTTGTGTACTCTTTTTCTTTCCTATTCAAATTTTTTGGAACAATGCATGTTTTCTTTGAAGGATGCAACTTTTTATTTTACTTGGTTTTGTGATCTATAAGTTTTTGAACCATGTAACACTACAACAAAACTAATTATTTATGGCTTCAACTTCGCAGCATACATTAAATGCATGTTGTAATTAGTACATTCTATGACATTTTTTTTTTTTGCAAGCCGTTAGTGGTTTTTCAATAACGACATACATACCATCTAAGTCGTTAATTCATGTATTTATTGTAACGCCCTCAAAAATAAACCCATCATACCATACATTCACGATAAGTAAAAGAGTTCTCATATTATAACCATCAGAGTATTCTTACAAAATGTATTACATGTTGACAACAAAAGTAAATGCCCTATAGGCTTACAACTTTCCAAGTCAAAACTTGGTTACAAAAGGAGAGTACTAACTTTACACAAAAGAAGCCATTGGCTTGATAAACATGTAATACAAAAATGTAATCACAAAAGATGTCCCAGCCACTAAGCCTCTCAAGCTACGTCCTTGGAGGTGGCATGCTACCTGTACCTGAAAATGATGTCCCATATAGGGTGAGCCAACGCCCAGTAGAGATATGCTAAACATAATATGAACAATAACTAAAACATTAGCACTTGATAAATGTTCAACTTAACAAAACTCAACTTATAAACATGGCTCAGAACCTGGCCAAATAACTGAAATGAGGCTACATCTCATGCCAACAATACTACAACTTGCCATTTTACGGATATTTCATCCGCGGGACTCGGCACCCATGTATAGATATATTCGGATTTCCATTTTACGAAAATTGTGTCCGCGGGATTCGGCACCCTTGTATAATTACATTCAAATGGCCATTTTACGGAAATTTCATCCGCGGGATTCCGCGCCCATGTATTCAAATGCACAACTTGATTAGTTTCAATTCACCTAATCATCATGCAATGTCTACAACAATCAAGAATATCCTCCACCGATAGCCCAAAACAGTTATTTCTAAACAGATAATAAATGCCTCAACAGATATATAATTGACATTTTCAAAAGTGAGCGATTTATAAATCCAACTCCACCATTCTATCTCTTAATGATCAAATTTCATTATCCCCAACTCAATTTCATAAAAAATGTCATTAATTACACTAATGACACAAATATACCCAAATATGGCATTTTTCCCTTTAAACTCAATATTGACCCAAAGGTCCAAATATTACCAACAACATCAATAATCTCTTTTTAAGACCCCAAATATATATATATATATATATATGAGTCAAAAAGACAAAACCTCTCTTGTTCAATATAATACATTACAAATCCTAACTCCCAAACCAAACCATTTATACAAAAGCTCTACATTTAGGTTAAAGATCAGAAAGATGAGTAGGAATCCCTACCTCAAGAGATGAAACCCAAAAGAGATGATAAAGAACTCGAAAATGCTCCAAATCCCAAGATTCTCGGATCAAAATGTAGCCCTCAACGATCAACCCAATTTTTACAAAGGCCCAAGGGTAGAAAATCACTCATACTAGATCAATCCTAAGAGAGAAGGAAGAAAGTAGTGAGAGAAGCTCTCAAAAATGGATTTTCGGAAAAGTAAGAGAGAGAGTGGAAGTTGAAAAGTGATGCAAAATGACACAGCTATGATCTGATATATGTATGACCCGCTCGAGCGGAGAATAGGATGCTCGAGCGTCAAACACAAAAACTGGACCTGCTCGAGCGTAAAGATTCCCGCTCGAGCGCTAAGACACAACCGCAAAACACACCCGCACGAGCGCAAAGGGAAGGCCGCTCGAGCGTAGATCCCCCCCTTCCAGAACTTTTACAGACAATGAACTACCCGCTCGAGCGTAAGGAAATCCGCTCGAGCGTGAAAAACACACTTGCAGAAGTTTTGCAGAGGCACAAAATGCTGAGAGTGTGAAAACCCCGCTCGAGCGTAATAAGGCCCGCTTGAGCAGACAACCAAAAATCAAACTCCACTTGAGCGCAAAGGGACCCGCTCGAGCGTACCACCAAAAATTTGGGCAACAAGGAATGGGACTAAAGCTCAACCAACTTGTTCGAAACACGCCCAATACATCCTAAAACTCAAACACATGGAATTAAAGGATAACAGCAAGATACACAACCACCAACTCCATGGAACCTAAGTACGGAATACAACAATCAAAGGAAGAGAGACCAGAATCGCTATATTTATGGAATATAAAAGTATGCCGTAAAAAATGTATATTTTCACGACTTAAAAAATATGTTGTAAAATATTTGCACTTAAAAATGACGAACATTTTATGTTGTAAAATATTATAACTTTACATGGCATGCATTAACATGTCATGAAAATTTCTGGGAAAAAAATAATAATAAAATAAAATAAAAAATTCAATTCGATTTTTTTTTATGGCATGCAAAAGCATGCCGTAAAAAAATGCATATTTTTATGGCATACAAAAAATATGATGTAAAATATTTGCACTTAAGACGACATACAATTTATGTTGTGAAATATTATAATTTTACACGGCAGCCATTAGCATGTCGTGAAAAATTTTATTAAAAAAATTTCAATACAATTTTTTTTTTCTTTTTTTTTTGTTTTGAAAAAAGCTAACAATTTCCAACCAAGATTCTCACTTTAGATTTTCCTAATTGAGGACAATGTAAAAAATAATTTATACATTATTTTATAATTTAGGGTCTCTTTTAAGGGATAATTACACCCAATGGGATTTTGGGAAAAAATTTACATATTCATGAAAAAGTTTATAAATGATTAATATTTATATGGCTTCTCACTAATTTGTAATTATTATTTTTTAAAAAATTACCTTTATTTGATATTTTCCCTTCTTGAAATAATTTATTTATTTTTTACTTTTTAGATTTGCCTAATTTGAATACAACTAAAAAGTAAAATTTTGTAAAAAAAAATATAATATATATGAAATGTATTAAATTTTATATTTTGTTGAATTGAGTGATTTTTTTTTTAAAATTAAAAAATATTTTTTTTCTAAATATATGTAAATTATTTGAATTTAAAAAGTTAAAAAAAAATTATTTAAACTATTTAAAAACTTACAATAACTATAAAAAAAAAACTCAAAAACATTATTTTAGCCTTGTTCACCACTCTCACAAACTCCTCTCATTCTATCTGTACATGTTTTTGCCCCAAACCCTCTCTCTCTCTCTCTCTCTCTCTCTCTCTGCGTGCGAGCTCTCAAGCTCTCTTCAAGCATTGCCTTCATCGATCGCGCGACTTCGCATGACCTTACAATGTATGTCATTCACTTTCTCTCCCAATTGATCAATTTTTCTCTGTCTCTCGATCATTTTTTCCCAAAAGCTTCGAATTCATCATTTTATTTGAAGTTAGGGTTTGGTGAGAGCCATGGAAATGTAGACTACAAGCCAAATGCATTTTCAAGCAATTGATCTCAAACCCTAACTGATCTCTACACGCTTCTCTATATTGAATGATTTAGTGAGTTTGAAACTCGTCATACTTCGTATTTTTTCTTGTGTGTGTTTACTGGATCAATTGAAGTTTGTATTGATAATTCAGTTTTTTCGGAGGTCTGATAAATCACTAGACAAGTCGATTTCAATGCTTCAGATGAAGGTGGCTGCTACTCGAAGTTCTCAAGCGATGAGGAGATCTGATGAGTTCACTCACATCTCTGAATTGACTCATGAGGGCTTGCCAAGGAAGAAGGCTTTCACAGTTATTGGAATTAATACTGCTTTTAGTAGTAGGAACATGCGTGATTCGATTAGACAAACTTGGATGCCTCAAGGTGATAATTTGATATTGTCTTTGTGTGTATGTCCTACTATATCTTCATTTCATGGCTTTCCTGGACTAGCTTTTTGGGCTTGATTAGGAGAGAGACTTCTTCAATTGGAACAAGAGAAGGGAATTATCATCCAGTTCATGATCGGCCATAGGTAAATCTCTTGTCTGCATTTTCTCACAAGTTGGTTAGTTTAGTATAATTTGAAAACAATAGGCGTTCTTCGGGCAATATGATCTCATTATTAATTTTTTGAAGTTGGATCCATTACTTTTCCTTGATATAGATTTGTCAAAAGTCAACTCCTACTTGTGTAACAATAGACGTTGTTAAAAAAATAAATGTATCATTATCACATTAATTGCCTTTAAAAATTAAAATAGAATATCCAGGAAGTTTTGTGATGTACACTTGTTATGAGAATGAACAAGTTTTAGATTATTCTTTGCTTACTGTATTTCCATTCCATTGGTGGTCAACAACCATAGTCATAGCACAAGCACAAATAATCTTTACCACATGCTGCAAGGTAATTTACTTTTATGTGCTGTGATGTTCTTTGATGAGACTAGAAAAAGACAAACTAAATTACCATGAAGATGTTTGTTTGTATATCTAAGAACTGCAGAACTATTTGGCCAATGAATCAATTGGTCAGGTGAACTAAATCTTAATTGATCTTCAGTCCACGTTGGTGTTGGTGGACAAGTACAAGAAGCACTCTCCCGTGGACTTTGATGTCAAATTTATGTAAAGTTGCACTAGGAAGGAAACTTTGATCACTGCTCCATATGGTTGAAATCACGGTTGGTTTGAATAAGGTGAACTTGTAGTTCTAGGATTTAAGAAGGTTAGGGAAAGTTTGGAGGTTTTTGTACACAGAAACGAGTTGAATTAACTTGATTTTTAGATTTATAAGTTGTAGAAATTTAAAAATGCAATAAAATTTATAGGCAGCAATTATTTTGTCATATGTAGATGCTGTAAATTATAGTCCATGAAAATTAATTAAAACATACTTGACCAAACAAGGTTCCAAGGGTTGCTTCGTTTAAAATTCTAAAGTTGTTTCCTCTCTTCTGATTGTGTTCCGCATCTGTTTCTTAACTGGTATGTAGATGCTGTAAATTATTGTCTTAGGAGCCTTAGCATAATCACGTGAAAGAAGACAGTACTTGAAGAGGATTTTCTCAAGGGTATGAGGTGGACAGCTAAAGTTTGATTTTGCATCTTAAGGGAGGATATTCCCTTGGATTTTAGGTGGATAGTTAACGTTTGATTTTCACCTTAAGTGCTTTAAATAATGATAAAAGCAGCAAATTTAAAGAGAATTTATACTTGCCAGAAAACAAGAAAATTTATGTTGAATAGTGACAGAATGACCTAAATGCCATAGAGCAAATGTTGGAAAGGCAAGAAACATTGGTGTTAGATGAGATATAATGAAATGAGTTATAGCCGAAAGAGAATAAAAAATGGAAAAGAGTGAAAGGGATTTATGAGGATATTTGGTTGAATGAGCATAAAAAATTGGAAAGACTAGAATCAACATGGGTACTTCTATAAAAATATTGGAGTAGCTTAATGGGTGATACATTGATTGAAATAATTCATGCATGATCATGCCCTATAGAAACTTTGATTATTGAACATGATTGATCATGTGACTTTCTAAGTAACTGCTACGAGAAAAGGACACAGTTGGGACCAATATATTCTTTTTAGACAATGAAAGCTTCAATATGTGAATAATAGACTACTATTCTCTTACTACCATGCTTTAAATAATGTTATTAGATCTTTTATAGAGTCGTTATTAGTTCTAAAATATTTTAGTTGGTTAAAAATTTTTAATTTCCAAATTTTGAAGTCATTGTTTTTTTGTAGAATTTGGAGAATGTAGCATCCTATGGATTTGTAGATAATCTTCAGTTTTTAGTGGAGAGTTGAGTTATGAGGATTTGAGGTTGTGGTTGTATGAATTTCCTAAACCTTGTGACGAGGGCGAGACACTTCTTCCCCCCTTCTTCTCCTCATGTGTCTAAATTACCCCAATTACTATTTGAGGGTTATTGTTTATAATGCCCTCAAATTGCACATTTTAGCCCCAAAAGCCTACCAAACTAAGTTTAAATTAACCTTAACCCTTTCTCCTATGTATTGATTTTAAATCTAAACCATCAATACCCAAAAATTATTTGTTTTCTAGATTTCAAATAGTCTAATTCATTTGAGAAATAGAGGTCTTTTTAATTTGGGGTTTAGAAAAAGCAGGTCCTAACTCAAACCAACGCAGATCCATTCGAATAGTATAATATTACTAAATGGAAGATACATACCTTTTGCTCTTGCTACAATATATTTGCATCATATAGGGCACCTGTGTGTATAATTGAGAATTATGTTAAATTCCAATTGTTTTGATTGGTGCAGTGCAACATCTAACAGCATACTAGATCGAGCTATTGATTCAGAAGATTCTCAGCATAAGGACTTCCTCAAGCTGGTAAAGATGCACAGAGCTTGTATGTACAAAAACTATTGTGGACAAGTCACAAATTTTTTTCTCAATCTTGGTGCTCAAGAGTCATGTTGTCTTGCAGGAGCACGTTGAAGGGTATCATGAATTGTCAGCAAAAACCAAAATTTTCTTCTCCACTGCTGTTGCAAAATGGGATGTTGATTTCTATGTCAAAGTGGATGATGATGTCCATGTCAATTTGGGTATACACTATCTTTTTTCATTTTCTTTTCTTGTTATATTCTTTCTTCATTTTTTTCCCAATTTTCGGTAGCTTTTGTCAATTTTGAATTTGTTGAGTAATGTAGAGTGCATAAAACTGTTATGACCCTACCACTATTAAATATTTTCCAAACAAAATTCATAAGTTTGCAAGCTTTGAAGAAGAGATGTAACACCCCCAAATTAAAAGCATTAAACACATTAAATAAGACATGCATTGATTCCCAAAGTTCCGTATTCTTTCATATATCGGAGTTTCATTACAAAAGGTATTACATGTTAACAACAAAAGCAAATGCCCTACGGGCTTACAGCTTTCCAAGTTAACACTTGGTTACAACAAAAAGAGTACTAACTCATACACATTAAGCCCTTGGCTTGAATTTACATGTAATACATCAAAAAGTAAAAACGACACCAGTGTGTCTGCCTCTAGCCTCCCAAGCTATGTCCTTGGAGGTGGCATGCTCCCTGTACCTGAAAATGATATTCCCATATAGGGTGAGCCACAGCCCAGTAGAAATACACTAAACCAACCATGAACAATGACTAAAATATTAGCAATTGATAGATGGTCAACACCGCTACATTCACATAAATCACAAATTTATGTCATACGACTAATAAGTCCAAGTTACCTTTCATTTTTCCCTTTTTCAACAAATAAGCATATAAGCTATATCCACATTTTACAACAGATATATATATAACCACAATATCCACAGATAAGCACATAAGCAATATCCACACTCTACAACAGATATGTATAACAACAATATCCACAGATAAGCCTATAAGCTATATCCACACTTCACAAAGATAAGCATATGAGCTCTATCTTCACTTTTCTAGACAAGCATATGAGCTCTATCTACGGAGTTCATCCACTATCTTCTCCCAACACTAACCGGTTTAGAGGTACATCCCCTATCTTCCCCTAAACCGCGGAGTACATCCCCCATCTCCTCCTCTACACATAACGTATACAAACACATTGGTTCTATATACAAACACTCATTACATACAGTTAATGTATTCTATCAACCATCATATTTCATGACACATTCCATTGATTAGTTTCAGTTTGCCTAATCATCATGCATTGTCTACAACAATCACGACTATCCTCCACCAATAGCCCAAAGCAGTTATTTCTAAACAGAAAATAAATGCACAATGGATATTCAATCAACATTTCCTCATTTCCCAATTAATTATCCCAATTAATCAAACAATGTAATTAGGTCAATTCCATAATTACCATTTCAACCCTTAGGTCCCATTTTATCAATGATTTAACATTTATTCTCTAAGCCAAACATGCATCTAGGTTTATTATGTATAAAACCCCAACCTTTGTAAAATTACACAAAAAGCCCCTAACTTTCACCAAATTACCAAACCAACCCCAACATCTCAAAATACCAAAATTTAAAGACAGAATCCATAGAGAGGAGTAGGATATCCCTACCTCGAAATTTGAGCCCAAAAGGAGATGAAGACTCAAAGACCAACGTGCTCCAAATCCAAACTTTTTCAGATTAAAACAAAGCTCTCAACGCCCTCTATCTTTTAACAAAGGCTCTAGGCTAGATTAACACCCTAGGGAGATCAAATCTTAGAGAGAGTGTAAGTTTAGAGAGAGAGGGTCTCGGATCTAAGTTTAGATAAAAAAGAAATGAAAAAGTGATGTTTAAAATCGCTACTGTCCGCTGATATAACACACTTTCGCTCGAGCGACCAGACACAGAAATTCTCGCTCGAGCCAAGGAACTCTCGCTCGAGCCAAAAACTCAAAAGTGCGCTCGAGCCAAAGATTGCTCGCTCGAGCAAACAACTCGACCCTTCAGGTTTCCAACCAGAAGCACGCTCGAGCGACAAACCGCTCGCTCGAGCGAAGAACAGACCAGACCGCTCGAGCCAAGAAAAGCTCGCTCGAGCCAGAAAACACAACTCTCAGGTCCAGAACCAGGTGCAAGCGCTCGCTCGAGCGAAGCCACTCTGGCTCGACCCACCAGACACAAACTCAACTCTCGCTCGAGCGAAGGTCCAAAAATCTGGGCAGCAACACTAGGCTCCCAAACACAACCAACCTGTAACAAACCTGCCCAACACATCCCATAACTCAATAGACAAAGAAAAGAGGATGCAAACAAGATAATAAACAACTACCAACATCCACGGACACATGTCCGGATCACTGTACAACAAGGGTAAACCCGGGATCGCTATAACCTCCCCCCCTTAAAGAATTTCGCCCCCGAAATTAAGCACAAGTTTTCAAAAGCAAGTTCTTCTCCATTTTAAACAATGTTACACTTTAACATTCAATAATTCGACCCATTACCGGTCATCCCATCCCTTTAACAAGAGACATTACACAATATGTAAACAACATATGTACTTTCAACATGCATTCCATTACGCATTATCTTTCCAATTTCAACAATACATTCAACACATATAGTGTCACTTTCAACTTCCATATGAGGCAAGTTCTAAAACATACTTCCAATAACCAAAACATTTTCAATGTTTTACAACTTAAGACATATAGGAAAGCTCTTAAGTCAATAACAGTTCAAAATTTAAACACAATATTACATATCAACAAACAAGTCCGGATATTTTTCACGGACTTCCAACTCACGTTCCCAAGTGGCCTCCTCCACTCCGTGGTGGTTCCACAAGACTTTCACCAAAGAAATGGTCTTGCCACGCAGGACCTGATCCCGCCTATCCAAGACCCGAACCGGTCTCTCCTCATACGAGGCATCCTCATCTACCTCTAAATCAGTCCAATCCAACACATGTGATGGATCTGGCTCATACTTCCGAAGCATACTCACATGAAACACGTCATGCACTCCGGACGACTGCGGCGGTAAGGCTAACCGATAAGCAACCTCACCTATCCTCTCAAGGATCTCAAAAGGACCAATAAACCGAGGGGATCACTTCCCACTCTTCCCAAATCTCATCAAGCCTCGCTTAGGTGATATCTTCAGAAAGACATGATCACCTACCTCAAACGCCAAAGGCCTCCTTCTACGGTCAGCATAAGATTTCTGCCGACTCTGGGCTGTAACAAGCCTCCTACGGATAAGCTCAACTTTCTCCGTCGTCTCCCTAACCAACTCCGGACCCAACAAAGGTGCATCACCCACCTCGGCCCGACAAACTGGAGACCTACACGGTCGGCCATACAAGGCCTCAAACGGTGCCATACCGATGCTAGACTGAAAACTGTTGTTGTAGGCAAACTCTACCAAGGGCAAGTGCCTCTCCCACGTCCCATTGAAATCCAGGACACAACCCCGAAGCATATCCTCGAGGATCTGAATAGTACGCTCAGACTCCCCGTCAGTCTGAGGATGATAGGCCGTACTAAAGGTCAACTTAGTGCCCAAGGCACTCTGCAAACTCTGCCACAACCTAGCAGTAAAACGAGGATCTCTATCTGAGACAATCGTCACTGGGACCCCGTGCAATCTCACTACGTCCCGAATATACAAATCGGCTAGATGATCCACCGAATCTCTCACGCGCATAGGAACAAAGTGCGCCGACTTAGTCAACCGGTCTACAACCACCCAAATAGCATCACTACCCCGCTGCGTCCTCGGAAGACCTACAACGAAGTCCATAGTGATATGCTCCCACTTCCACTCGACAATAGGCAAGGGTTGCAACAAACCCGCTGGCCTCTGATGCTCGACCTTCACTTGCTGGCAAGTAAGGCACTTCGACACGAAAACCGCCACATCTCTCTTCATACCCCGCCACCAAAACTGGCGACCCAAATCCTGATACATCTTAGTACCTCCCGGATGCACCGCAAGGCGCGAATGATGAAACTCTCGGAGTACTTCCTCTCGGCAAGACTCCGGTACAAACAAACGGTCTCGATATCTCACACTCTGGTCGGGATACACCGTCAAACCTTTCTCAACCTTCCCACTAGAGATCTTCTCTTGGAGGGATTCTACCTCAAGGTCACCTCACTGTGCCTCTAACACTCTAAACACAAGTGTAGGCTGCGCAACAACAGAAAACAAGGCCGCAGCCTCAACAGATTCGCGCAATAGCAAATCAAACTCATTAAGTGCTCCCAACATCTCCCATTCCCGGATGGCTATACAAGCTACATCACTAATGGTCTTCCTACTAAGGGCATCGGCCACAACATTGGCCTTTCCCGGATGATAATGCAACTCAAAATCATAATCCTCGATGAACTCCATCCACCTCCTCTGCCTTAAATTCAAGTCTCTCTGTGTAAACAGATACTTCAAACTCTTGTGGTCCGAGAATACCTCGAACCTCTCACCATAAAGGTAGTGCCTCCAGATTTTCAAGGCAAAGATCACAGCCGCTAACTCTAGGTCGTGTGTGGGGTAATTCTTCTCATGTATTTTCAACTGACGTGAGCCATAAGCTACCACTTTCCCCTCCTGCATCAACACACAACCCAAACCTTCTCGTGAGGCATCACAATAAACCGCATAACCCAACCCTCTCTCCGGAATAATCAACACTGGAGCGGTGGTCAATCTAACTTTCAGCTCTTGAAACGACTTTTCACAAGTCTCACTCCACACAAACTTGACCCCCTTCCGAGTCAGTCTAGTCAACGGTGACGCTAACCTGGAGAAATCTTTCACAAACCGACGGTAATACCCAGCTAACCCCAGAAAACTGCGGATCTCAAACACACTCTTAGGCTGTGCCCAATCTTGCACTGCCTCAACCTTGGATGTATCAACAGACGCCCCTTCCCCGGATACCACATGGCCTAAGAATTTGACTTCCCTCAGCCAGAACTCACACTTCCCAAATTTGGCATACAGCCTATGGGCTCTAAGCAACTCAAGCACCACTCTCAAGTGTTCCTCGTGCTCCTCCTCTGAAGGTGAATAGATAAGAATGTCGTCCACGAAGACAACTACAAATTGGTCTAAGAACTCCCGGAAAATCCGGTTCATCAAGTCCATAAAGACTGCCGGTGCGTTGGTAAGCCCAAATGGCATCACCAGAAACTCATAATGGCCATACCGTGTACGGAATGCCGTTTTCAGAATATCCTCTTCCCTGACCCTCAACTGGTGGTAACCCGATCTCAAGTCTATCTTAGAGAAACAACGGGAACCCTTCAACTGGTCAAACAAATCATCTATACGGGGCATAGGGTATTTATTCTTAACCGTAGCCCGATTCAACTTCCGGTAATCAATACACAATCTCAAGGCACCATCTTTCTTTTTAACAAAGAGGGCCGGCGCTCCCCACGGCGAAACACTAGGGCGAACAAAGCCCTTATCGAGCAATTCCTGGAGCTGAACTTTCAACTCAACCAACTCTGCTGGAGCAAAATGGTAAGGTACCATAGAAATCGGCGCCGTACCAGGCACTAAATCAATAGAGAACTCTATCTCTCGATGAGGTGGCAAACTAACAAGATCTTCGGGAAAGACATCCGAATACTCACAAACCACCCTCGGCAACACAAGCTGGATCTCACCACACTCACTACTCTCAAAGCTAGCAAGTAGACCACTAAGTTCACTTCGCCCTCGCGAATCATACCCCGGTGGCAATACACAACCAACCCAGTCTCCCAAGAAATGGAACCACTCCCCGCTTAAGGTACATAACGTGACCCTCTGGCGGTAGCAATCGATAACAGCCCGGTATGACGATAGCCAGTCCATACCCAAAATAACATCAAAACCCTTCATGGGCATGACAACAAACGGAAAAGCAAGCCTATAGTCGGCGACTTCTATATCACATCCTCTAACACCCTGTTTCAGGATCAACTCACCACCCAAAGGCGATACCACACAAATAGGAGATGCTAACTGTGCTAACTCCAATTCCAAAACAGATGCAAATGCAGCAGACACAAAAGAATGAGATGCACCCGTGTCTATCAACACACTAGCAACCGAGTTGCAAAACAGAAAAGTACCTCTCACTACTGATGGAGCCGGTACTAAATCCTGCGCGGTAACAGCATACACGCGCCCCGTAGGCCCCTGGTCTACCTGCTCACCTCTCGGAGCAAAAGACTGCTGCACAGACTGGGATGACGAAGCTCCCGGATTGGCCCTCGAGGCCTGCATAGACTGAGCTGGCTGAAAACCCTACGTCTGCCTAGAACCAGACGCTCCCGAAGTGGCACTCAACTGTGGGCAAAACCTCTTCAGGTGCCCCGGCTGTCCACACTGATAACAAGACAAGGGCAGCCCCCTGCCCAAACTCTGACTCTGAGGTCTAGCTGAAGAAGAAGCAGCTCTCTGACCTCCACCCTTCAGCGGGCAAACAGAAACCTTGTGACCCAGCTGGCCACACTTATAACAGGTGAATTCTCCCTGACCACCTCTCCCGGAGCCCGCACTCGGCACTGGGAAGGTCGATCTAGCCACACCACCCTGCGACTGCTGAGGGTTAGAACCCCTCTGCCTCCTGCCATCACTTTGACCATCTTGGCTCCTCTTGGAGGCTCTCTGCCCCTCATCCTCCTCCTGCATCATAATCTCCATATGAGCAGCTGCATCTACCAGGTGTCTATACTCTCGGATGTAAGACCCACCAACTCTCAGCTTGAGGCCCCGCCTCAACTTCCGCTCAAACTCATAGCAACGGCGTTCCTCAGACGCCACCAGTGCAGGTGCAAACCTGGACAAACTAGTAAAGGTAGCCTCAAACTCGGCCACTGACAAGCCCTGCTGATTAAGCTGGCTAAACTGAACCCTCAGCTTCTCCCTAGCTGCAGCAGACAAAAACCTCTCCTGAAAAGCATTTATAAACGCCTCCCAAGTACCACCAACACGAGCCTTCTCATACTTCCACCATTGACCCGCATCTCCCTTTAGTTGGAAGGATGCCAAGGTCACTTTCAGTGCTCCGTCCTCAATGCCAAGCATCTCGAACGTCTTACTTATTTGCTCTAGCCACTCATCAGCCTTCAGTGGCTCCTTCGGATCCCCGACAAACTCATCCGAATTAGACCGGAAAAACTCCCTCTTCAAGAAGGAAGGCCCTGCCTCAGCTGCCTGATTCCCTGCTCTGAGAATACCCAAAGCTCCTGCTATCTCTCTGGCCAAAGCACCCATGGCCTGCTGACCCACTGGCTCGGCCACATTGGCCTGGCCAACTCCCTCCTGCACTGCCGGAATCTCACCCTGTAACGGTACTTCCTGCCTCGCAGGTCTACCACACCTAGCACCTCTTCCTCGTCCTGACATCCTAATAAAGGTAACACAGAACATTAGCACACTCATAAATGTGCCGAAACTAAACACTCACGTCCTAATGCATGGACAACAGTAATTCACTCCACATAAGCACATAAACACATAAGCACTTATGAATTTCATTTCCGGATAATGATAGTCCCGAGGCATTACTAGAGTTCTAGTTAGAAACAGCATTGATCAAGTGCCTTTCCAACAAGACTCCCAGAAATCCAAGGATCCAATCAACATCCCAGAAATTAAATCCCATACCCACATAATCACATAAACATGTTATCAAGTAAGCACATAGCATATGATACTACATCTAAGTCTCTATCAAGCGAGACAAACCCATTGTGATCCTAATCACTTCCCACGTACCCAAAGTATTCGAACCCGGTACGCTCTGATAGCAAGTTGTAACACCCCCAAATTAAAAGCATTAAACACATTAAATAAGACATGCATTGATTCCCAAAGTTCCGTATTCTTTCATATATCGGAGTTTCATTACAAAAGGTATTACATGTTAACAACAAAAGCAAATGCCCTACGGGCTTACAGCTTTCCAAGTTAACACTTGGTTACAACAAAAAGAGTACTAACTCATACACATTAAGCCCTTGGCTTGAATTTACATGTAATACATCAAAAAGTAAAAACGACACCAGTGTGTCTGCCTCTAGCCTCCCAAGCTATGTCCTTGGAGGTGGCATGCTCCCTGTACCTGAAAATGATATTCCCATATAGAGTGAGCCACAGCCCAGTAGAAATACACTAAACCAACCATGAACAATGACTAAAATATTAGCAATTGATAGATGGTCAACACCGCTACATTCACATAAATCACAAATTTATGTCATACGACTAATAAGTCCAAGTTACCTTTCATTTTTCTCTTTTTCCACAAATAAGCATATAAGCTATATCCACATTTTACAACAGATATATATAACCACAATATCCACAGATAAGCACATAAGCAATATCCACACTCTACAACAGATATGTATAACAACAATATCCACAGATAAGCCTATAAGCTATATCCACACTTCACAAAGATAAGCATATGAGCTCTATCTTCACTTTTCTAGACAAGCATATGAGCTCTATCTACGGAGTTCATCCCCTATCTTCTCCCAACACTAACCGGTTTAGAGGTACATCTCCTATCTTCCCCTAAACCGCGGAGTACATCCCCCATCTCCTCCTCTACACATAACGTATACAAACACATTGGTTCTATATACAAACACTCATTACATACAGTTAATGTATTCTATCAACCATCATATTCCATGACACATTCCATTGATTAGTTTCAGTTTGCCTAATCATCATGCATTGTCTACAACAATCACGACTATCCTCCATCGATAGCCCAAAGCAGTTATTTCTAAACAGAAAATAAATGCACAATGGATATTCAATCAACATTTCCTCATTTCCCAATTAATTATCCCAATTAATCAAACAATGTAATTAGGTCAATTCCATAATTACCATTTCAACCCTTAGGTCCCATTTTATCAATGATTTAACATTTATTCTCTAAGCCAAACATGCATCTAGGTTTATTATGTATAAAACCCCAACCTTTGTAAAATTACACAAAAAGCCCCTAACTTTCACCAAATTACCAAACCAACCCCAACATCTCAAAATACCAAAATTTAAAGACAGAATCCATAGAGAGGAGTAGGATATCCCTACCTCGAAATTTGAGCCCAAAAGGAGATGAAGACTCAAAGACCAACGTGCTCCAAATCCAAACTTTTTCAGATTAAAACAAAGCTCTCAACGCCCTCTATCTTTTAACAAAGGCTCTAGGCTAGATTCACACCCTAGGGAGATCAAATCATAGAGAGAGTGTAAGTTTAGACAGAGAGGGTCTCGGATCTAAGTTTAGATCAAAAAGAAATGAAAAAGTGATGTTTAAAATCGCTACTGTCCGCTGATATAACACACTTTCGCTCGAGCGAAGACTTGGTCGCTCGAGAGACCAGACACAGAAATTCTCGCTCGAGCCAAGGAACTCTCGCTCGAGCCAAAAACTCAAAAGTACGCTCGAGCCAAAGATTGCTCGCTCGAGCCAACAACTCGACCCTTCAGGTCTGCAACCAGAAGCACGCTCGAGCGACAAACCGCTCGCTCGAGCGAAGAACAGACCAGACCGCTCGAGCCAAGAAAAGCTCGCTCGAGCCAGAAAACACAACTCTCAGGTCCAGAACTAGGTGCAAGCGCTCGCTCGAGCGAAGCCACTCTGGCTCGACCCACCAGACACAAACTCAACTCTCGCTTGAGCGACAAAATCCTCGCTCGAGCGAAGGTCCAAAAATCTGGGCAGCAACACTAGGCTCCCAAACACAACCAACCTGTAACAAACCTGCCCAACACATCCCATAACTCAATAGACAAAGAAAAGAGGATGCAAACAAGATAATAAACAACTACCAACATCCACGGACACATGTCCAGATCACTGTACAACAAGGGTAAACCCGGGATTGCTATAAGAGATTTCCTCATAAGATGGATTTATTTTTCTGCAGGTTGTTGAGTTTGTCATGGCTTTGCAGGAAACTGGGTGCTTTTCTGTTGTTCTGGAATGTGTGCTTGCACCTGTTGCTGTTGCTGCAACATTTGCTCTTCAAATCCTTACAATTGGTATTGGGGTAGGGCCTTTTTGTATTGGCCAAGTTAATTGATTCTTTAGCTCTCTCTATTGCTCCTAATAATGAATTAGACTTGACTGGCTTGTGTTGTGTATAATCTTTTTGCTTTCATTTATACATATAATTTGCTATCTGATTGTAACGCCCTCGAAAATAAACCCATTAAATATATATAACATCAACATGCAATGTTAAAAAGGAAACAGTTCATTATAATATTCATCAGAGTCTTACTAAACAAAAGCATTACATGTAACATCAAATTAAATGCCCTACAGGCTTACATCTTTCCAAGCCAACACTTGGACACAAAAGTATGAGTTCTAACTCAAATACAAATAAAGCCCTAGGCTTGTGTGTTTACATGCACTAACAAATGAATGCAAATAACTGAAAATAATCTTCAAAATCCAAGTCCTTCCAAGCTATGTCCTTGGAGGTAGCTTATCACCTGAACCTGAAAATGATGTTCCCATATAGGGTGAGCCACAGCCCAGTAGAAATATACTAAACCAAATATAAGCATTGAATAAAGCAATAGCATTCAATAGATGGTTAACCAAGATAATCAATTACATCATTATCCAATCTCATGACACTATTGTCAACGACACGTTTCACTTTCCAACATTATCAATATGGCTCAGAACCTGGCCAAACTTACAATAGTGAATTATATATATATTATATTCACATTCTTCCAATGTCAACAAACAAATGAGATTCAAGCTCAAATCAAAACACTTCATACTTTCAGATTGATACACATTTTAGTACTGTATCAATAAAAACACTTCTATATAAATAAGCACACATTAAAGTGATGCTAATGGAGTCCATCCCCTATCTCCTCCCAAACAAAATCTGGTTTAGAGGTCCATCCCCTATCTTCCCCTAAACCGTGGAGTACATCCCCTATCTCCTCCCACACAAAACAATGTATGCAAATGCAATGCTCAATCAATACACGTATTTTCTGTATTAATGCAATAGTCCAAATTAATGACTTAACCAATGTGATTAGTTTCAGTTATTCCTAATCCACATGCAATGTCTACAACAATCACGACTATCCTCCACCGATAGCCCAAAACAGTTATTTCTAAACAGGAAATAAATATAACAACAATTCACTAGGCGAGTGGTTTAAATTATCTCACCACACCATTTAATCAATGAATTCCTCAATTTCATGAATTTAACCAAATTCCCTTAAACTAATTATACAAATTAATTTATTAATACAACTAGGGTTTTTCCCAAAATTACCAAAGTATCCCCAACATATCAAAATACCAAAACTAAGAACAAAACTTACAGAATGGATTAGGAAATCCCTACCTCAAAGAAATAGCCCCAAAAGAGAGGATGGAGATGAAGACCCAAACTCCAAAGTGCTCCAAACTACCAACAATTCAGATTAAATGGAAGCCCTCGACCCACTCTATCTTTTTAATAAAGGATCTAAGGTAGAAACTCACTCTAAGTAGATCAATCCTAAGAGAGAAGGTGTGTAGAGGGAGAGAGAACTCGTACCTAGGGTTTTGGAGTCTGAAAGTGGATGAAAAACTGATCTGAAACACGCTGCTGCCTATTTAAACCTGACAGGCTCGCTCGAGCGAAGACTTGGTCGCTCGAGCGATCAGACACAGAAAAGCTACGCTCGAGCCAAGGAAGCCTTGATCGAGCCAACAACCCAAAAGCTCGCTCAAGCGAAAGAAATCTCGCTCGAGCGAAGAACTCAAACCCTCAGGTCTGTAACCAGACACACGCTCGAGCGAAGAAACACTCGCTCGAGCGAAGAACGAACTAACTCGCTCGAGCGAAGAAAAGCTCGCTCGAGCCAAAAACTTCTGCTCTCAGGTCTGACTACAAAACGCAATCCTCGCTCGATCGAAGAAACCCTGGCTCGAGCGACGGACCAAAACAAAGAGCTCGCTCGAGCGAAGGGTCAAAATTCTGGGCAGCAACCCTTTGCTCCCAAGCTCAACCAATGTAACGCCCTCAAAATAATAACATTAAACCCAACAAATAAGACATGCATTGATATTCAAAAGTTCCACATTTTTTCATTTATCAGAGTTTCATTACAAAAAGTATTACATGTTAACAACAAAAGCAAATGCCCTACAGGCTTACAGCTTTCCAAGTTAAGACTTGGTTACAACAAAAGAGTACTAACTCATACACGTTAAGCCCTTGGCTTGTATTTACATGTAATACATCAAAAAGTAAAACGACAACATTATGCCCGCCTCTAGCCTCCCAAGCTATGTCCTTGGAGGTGGCATGCTTCCTGTACCTGAAAATGATATTCCCATATAGGGTGAGCCACAACCCAGTAGAAATACACTAAACCAACCATGAACAATGACTAAAATATTAGCAATTGATAGATGGCCAACACTGATACATTCACATAAATCACATATTTATGTCATACGACTTATGAGTCGAAGTTTCTTTTCATTTTCCCTTTTTCAACGGATAGGCATATAAGCACTACCCACATTCTCAACAGATATGTATAACAACTATATCCACAGATAAGCATATAAGCTATATCCACGTTCTACAACAGATATGTATAACCACAATATCCACAGATAAGCATATAAGCTATATCCACACTTCACAAAGATAAGCATATAAGCTCTATCTTCACTTCTCTAGACAAGCATATGAGCTGTATCTACGGAGTTCATCCCCTATCTTCTCCCAACACTATCCGGTTTAGAGGTACATCCCCTATCTTCCCCTAAACCGCGGAATACATCCCACATCTCCTCCTCTACACATAACGTATACAAACACATGGGTTCTATATACAATCACTCAATACATATAGTTAATGTATTCTATCAACCGTCAAGTTCCATGACACACTTCATTGATTAGTTTCAGTTTGCCTAATCATCATGCATTGTCTACAACAATCACGACTATCCTCCACCGATAGCCCAAAGAAGTTATTTCTAAACAGAAAATAAATGCACAATGGATATTCAATCAACATTTCATTTCCTCATTCTTCTCAATTAATTATCCCAATTAATTAAACAATGTAATTAGGTCAATTCCCATAATTAACATTTCAACCCTTAGGTCCCATTTTCATCAATGATTCAACATTTATTTCATTTCTCTATGCTACACATGCATCTAGGTTTATTATGAATAAAACCTCAACTTTTGGAAAATTACACAAAAGCCCCAAACTTTCACAAAATTACCAAACCAACCCCAACATCTCAAAATACTAAAATTTAAAGACAAAATCCATAGAGAGGAGTAGGATATCCCTACCTCGAAGTTTGAGCCAAAAAGGAGATGAAGACTCGAAGACCAACGTGCTCCAAATCCAAACTTTTTCAGATTAAAACAAAGCCCTCAATGCCCTCTATCTTTTTAACAAAGGCCCTAGGCTAGATTCACACTCTAGGGAGATCAATTCTTAGAGAGAATATAAGTGTAGAGAGAGAGAGTCTCGGATCTAGGTTTTGATCAAAAAAAAGAGTGAAAAAGTGATGTTCAAAAACGCTACTGTCCGCTGATATAAAACACGCTCGCTCGAGCGAATACTTGGTCGCTCGAGCGACCAGACACAGAAAACTCTCGCTCGAGCCAAAAACTCAAAAGTGCGCTCGAGCGAAAGAATGCTCGCTCGAGCCAACAACTCGAACCCTCAGGTCTGCAACCAGACGCACGCTCGAGCGACAGACCTCTCGCTCGAGCGAAGAACAAACCAAACCGCTCGAGCCAAGAAATACAACTCTCAGGTCCAGAACCAGGTGCAAGCGCTCGCTCGAGCGAAGCCACTCTGGCTCGACCCACCAGACACGAACTCAACTTCCGCTCGAGCGACCAACTCCTCGCTCGAGCGAAGGTCCAAAAATCTGGGCAGCAACACTAGGCTCCCAAACACAACCAACCTGTAACAAACCTGCCCAACACATCCTATAACTCAATATACAAAGTAAAAAGGATGCAAACAAGATAATAAACAACTACCAACATCCACGGACACATGTCTGGATCACTGTACAACAAGGGTAAACCCGGGATCGCTATAACCTCCCCCCCTTAAAGAATTTCGTCACCGAAATTAAGCACAAGTTTTCAAAAACAAGTTTTTCTCCATTTTAAACAATGTTACATTTTAACATTCAACACTTCGACCCATTACCGGTCATCCCCTCCATTTAACAAGAGGCATCTCACAATATGTAAACAACATATGTACTTTCAACATGCATCAATATTACGCATTATCTTTCCATTTTCAACAATACATTCAACACATATAGTGTCACATTCAACTTCCATATGAGGCAAGTTCCAAAACATACTTCCAATAAACCAAAACATTTTCAATGTTTCACAACTTAAGACATATATAAAAGCTCTTAAGTTCACAATAGTTCAAAATTTAAACACAAAATTACGTATCAACAAACAAGTCCGGATATTTCTTACGGACTTCCCACTCAAGTTCCCAGGTGGCTTCCTCCACTCCGTGATGTTTCCACAAGACTTTCACCAAAGGAATGGTCTTGCCACGCAGGACCTGATCCCGCCTATCCAAGACCCGAACCGGTCTCTCCTCATACGAGGCATCCTCATCTACCTCTAAATCGGTCCAATCCAACACATGTGATGGATCTGGCTCATACTTCCGAAGCATACTCACATGAAACACGTCATGTACTCCGGACAACAGCGGCGGTAAGGCTAACCGATAAGCAACCTCGCCAATCCTCTCAAGGATCTCAAAAGGACCAATAAACCGAGGGGATAACTTCCCACTCTTCCCAAACCTCATCAAGCCCCGCCTAGGTGATATCTTCAGAAATACATTATCACCTACCTCAAACGCCAAAGGCCTCCTCCTACGGTCAGCATAAGATTTCTGCCGACTCTGGGCTGTAACAAGCCTACTACGGATAAGCTCGACTTTCTCCGTTGTCTCCCTAACCAACTCCGGACCCAACAAAGGTGCATCACCCACCTCGGCCCAACAAACTGGAGACCTACACGGTCGGCCATACAAGGCCTCAAACGGTGCCATACCGATGCTAGACTGAAAACTGTTGTTGTAGGCAAACTCTACCAATGGCAAGTGCCTCTCCCACGTCCCACTGAAATCCAGGACACAACCCCGAAGCATATCCTCGAGGATCTGAATAGTACGCTCGGACTGCCCGTCAGTCTGAGGATGATAAGCCGTACTAAAGGTCAACTTAGTGCCCAAGGCACTCTGCAAACTCTGCCACAACCTAGCAGTAAAACGAGGATCTCTATCTGAGATGATCGTCACTGGGACCCCGTGCAATCTCACTACGTCCCGAATATACAAATCGGCAAGATGATCCACCGAATCTCTCACGCGCATAGGAATAAAGTGCGCCGACTTAGTCAACCGGTCTACAACCACCCAAATAGCATCACTACCCCGCTGAGTCCTCGGAAGACCTACAACGAAGTCCATAGTGACATGCTCCCACTTCCACTCGGCAATAGGCAAGGGTTGCAACAAACCCGCTGGCCTCTGATGCTCGGCCTTCACTTGCTGGCAAGTAAGGCACTTCGATACGAAAACAGCCACATCTCTCTTCATACCTCGCCACCAAAACTGGCGACCCAAATCCTGATACATCTTAGTACCTCCCGGATGCACCGCAAGGCGCGAATGATGAAACTCTCGGAGTACTTCCTCTCGGCAAGACTCCGGTACAAACAAACGGTCTCGGTATCTCACACTCTGGTCGGGATACACCGTCAAACCCTTCTCAACTTTCCCACTGGAGATCTTCTCTCGGAGGGATTCTACCTCAAGGTTACCTCGCTGTGCCTCTAACACTCAAGTCACAAGTGTAGGCTGCGCCACAACAGAAGACAAGGCCGTAGCCTCAACAGATTCGCCCAGTAGCAAATCAAACTCACCAAGTGCTCCCAACATCTCCCATTCCCGGATGGCTATACAAGCTACATCACTAATGGATTTCCTACTAAGGGCATCGGCCACAACATTGGCCTTACCCGGATGATAATGCAACTCAAAATCATAATCCTCGATGAACTCCATCCACCTCCTCTGCCTCAAATTCAAGTCTCTTTGTGTAAACAGATAATTCAAACTCTTGTGGTCCGAGAACACCTCGAACTTCTCACCATAAAGGTAGTGCCTCCAGATTTTCAAGGCAAAGATCACAGCCGCTAACTCTAGGTCGTGTATGGTGTAATTCTTCTCGTGTATTTTCAATTGACGTGAGCCATATGCTACCACTTTCCCCTCCTGCATCAACACACAACCCAAACCCTCTCGTGAGGCATCACAATAAACTGCATAACCCAACCCTCTCTCTGGAATAATCAACACCGGAGCGGTGGTCAATCTAACTTTCAGCTCTTGGAACGACTTTTCACAAGTCTCACTCCACGCAAACTTGACCCCCTTCCGAGTCAGTCTAGTTAACGGTGACGCTAACCTGGAGAAATCTTTCACAAACCGACGGTAATACCCAGCTAATCCCAGAAAACTGCGGATCTCAAACACACTCTTAGGCTGTGCCCAATCTTGCACTGCCTCAACCTTGGATATATCAACAGACACCCCTTTCCCGGATACCACGTGGCCTAAGAATTTGACTTCCCTCAGCCAGAACTCACACTTCCCAAACTTGGCATACAGCCTATGGGCTCTAAGCAATTCAAGTACCACTCTCAAGTGTTCCTCGTGCTCCTCCTTAGAAGGCGAATAGATAAGGATGTCGTCCACGAAGACGACCACAAATCGGTCTAAGAACTCCCGGAAAATCCGGTTCATCAAGTCCATAAAGACTGCCGGTGCATTGGTAAGCCCAAATGGCATCACCAGAAACTCATAATGGCCATACCGCGTACGGAATGCCGTTTTCGGAATATCCTCCTCCCTGACCCTCAACTGGTGGTAACCCGATCTCAAGTCTAACTTAGAGAAACAACGGGAACCCTTCAACTGGTCAAACAAATCATCTATACGGGGCATAGGGTACTTATTCTTAACCGTAGCCCGATTCAACTTCCGGTAGTCAATACACAATCTCAAGGCACCATCTTTCTTTTTAACAAAGAGGGCCGGTGCTCCCCACGGCGAAACACTAGGGCGAACAAAGCCCTTATCGAGCAATTCCTGGAGCTGAACTTTCAACTCAACCAACTCTGCTGGAGCAAAACGGTAAGGTGCCATAGAAATCGGCGCCGTACCAGGCACTAAATCAATAGAGAACTCTATCTCTCGAAGAGGTGGCAAACTAACAAGATCTTCGGGAAAGACATCCGAATACTCACAAACCACCCTCGGCAACACAATCAGAGACTCGTCACACTCACTACTCTCAAAGCTAGCAAGTAGACCACTAAGCTCACTTCGCCCTCGCGAATCATACCCCGGTGGCAAAACTCTACCAACCCGGTCTCCCAAGAAATGGAACCACTCCCCGCTCAAGGTACATAAAGTGACCCTCTGGCGGTAGCAATCGATAACAGCCCGGTATGACGATAGCCAGTCCATACCCAAAATAACATCAAAACCCTTCATGGGCATGACAACAAACGGAAAAGGAAGCCTATAGTCGGCGACCTCAATATCACAACCTCTAACACCCTGTTTCAGGATCAACTCACCACCCAAAGGCGATACCACACAAATAGGAGATGCTAACTGTGCTAACTCCAATTCCAAAACAGATGCAAATACAGCAGATACAAAAGAATGAGATGCACCCGTGTCTATCAACACATTAGCAACCGAGTTGCAAAACAGAAAAGTACCTCTCACTACTGATGGAGCCGGTACTAAATCCTGCGCGGTAACAGCATACACGCGCCCTGTAGGCCCCTGGTCTACCTGCTCACCTCTCGGAGCAAAAGACTACTGTACAGACTGGGATGACGAAGCTCCCGGATTGGCCCTCGAGGCCTGCACAGACTGAGCTGGCTGAAAACTCTGCGTCTGCCTAGAACCAGACGCCCCCGAAGTGGCAGTCAACTGCGGGCAAAACCTCTTCAGGTGCCCAGGCTGTCCACACTGATAACAAGACAAGGGCTGCCCCCTGCCCAAACTCTGACTCTGCAGTCTAGCTGAAGAAGAAGCAGCTCTCTGACCTCCACCCTTCAGCGGGCAAACAGAAACCTTGTGACCCAGCTGGCCACACTTGTAACAGGTGAATTCCCCCTGACCACCTCTCCCGGAGCCTGCACTCGGCACTGGGAAGGTCGATCTAGCAACACCACCCTGCAACTGCTGAGGGTTAGAACCCCTCTGCCTCCTGCCATCACCCTGGCCATCTTGGCTCCTCTTGGAGCCTCTCTGCCCCTCATCCTCCTCCTGCATCATGAGCTCCATATGAGCTGCAGCGTCCACTAGGTGTCTATACTCCCGGATGTAAGACCCACCAACTCTCAGCTTGAGGCCCCGCCTCAACTTCCGCTCAAACTCATAGCAACGGCGTTCCTCAGACGCCACCAGTTCAGGTGCAAACCTGGACAGACTGGTAAAGGTAGCCTCAAATTCGGCCACTGACAAGCCCTGCTGATTAAGCCGGCTAAACTGATCCCTCAGCTTCTCCCTAGCTGCTGCAGACAAAAACCTCTCCTGAAAAGCATTCACAAACGCCTCCCAAGTACCACCAACACGAGCCTTCTCGTACTTCCACCATTGACCCGCATCTCCCTTCAGTTGGAAGGATGCCAAGGTCACTTTCAGTGCTCCGTCCTCGATGGCAAGCATCTCGAACGTCTTACTCATTTGTTCTAGCCACTCAGCAGCCTTCAGTGGCTCCTTCGGATCCCCGACAAACTCATCCGGATTAGACCGGAAAAACTCCCTCTTCAAGAAAGAAGGCCCTGCCTCAGTTGCCTGATTCCCAGCTCTAAGAATACCTAAAGCTCCTGCTATCTCTCTGGCCAAGGCACCCATGGCCTGCTGACCCACTGGCTCGGCCACATTGGCCTGGCCAACTCCCTCCTGCACTGCTGGAATCTCATCCTGTAACGGTACTTCCTGCCTCACAGGTCTACCACGCCTAGCACCTCTTCCTCGTCCTGACATCCTAATAAAGGTAACACAGAACATTAGCGCATTCATAAATGTGCCGAAACTAAACACTCACGTCCTAATGCATGGACAACTATAATTCACTCCACGTAAGCACATAAACACATAAACACTTACGAATTTCATTTCCGGATAATGATAGTCCCGAGGCATTACTAGAGTTCCGGTTAGAAACAGCATTGATCAAGTGCCTTTCCAACAAGACTCCCAGGAATCCAAGGATCCAATCAACATCCTAGAAATTAAATCCCATACCCACATAGTCACATAGCATGTTATCAATTTAGCACATAGCATATGATACTACATCTAAGTCTCTATCAAGCGAGACAAACCCATTGTGATACTAATCACTTCCCACGTACCCAAAGTATTCGAACCCGGTACGCTCTGATACCAAGTTGTAACGCCCTCAAAATAATAACATTAAACCCAACAAATAAGACATGCATTGATATTCAAAAGTTCCACATTCTTTCATTTATCAGAGTTTCATTACAAAAAGTATTACATGTTAACAACAAAAGCAAATGCCCTACAGGCTTACAGCTTTCCAAGTTAAGACTTGGTTACAACAAAAGAGTACTAACTCATACACGTTAAGCCCTTGGCTTGTATTTACATGTAATACATCAAAAAGTAAAACGACAACATTATGCCCGCCTCTAGCCTCCCAAGCTATGTCCTTGGAGGTGGCATGCTTCCTGTACCTGAAAATGATATTCCCATATAGGGTGAGCCACAGCCCAGTAGAAATACACTAAACCAACCATGAACAATGACTAAAATATTAGCAATTGATAGATGGCCAACACTGATACATTCACATAAATCACATATTTATGTCATACGACTTATGAGTCGAAGTTTCTTTTCATTTTCCCTTTTTCAACGGATAGGCATATAAGCACTACCCACATTCTCAACAGATATGTATAACAACTATATCCACAGATAAGCATATAAGCTATATCCACGTTCTACAACAGATATGTATAACCACAATATCCACAGATAAGCATATAAGCTATATCCACACTTCACAAAGATAAGCATATAAGCTCTATCTTCACTTCTCTAGACAAGCATATGAGCTGTATCTACGGAGTTCATCCCCTATCTTCTCCCAACACTATCCGGTTTAGAGGTACATCCCCTATCTTCCCCTAAACCGCGGAGTACATCCCCCATCTCCTCCTCTACACATAACGTATACAAACACATGGGTTCTATATACAATCACTCAATACATATAGTTAATGTATTCTATCAACCGTCAAGTTCCACGACACACTTCATTGATTAGTTTCAGTTTGCCTAATCATCATGCATTGTCTACAACAATCACGACTATCCTCCACCGATAGCCCAAAGAAGTTATTTCTAAACAGAAAATAAATGCACAATGGATATTCAATCAACATTTCATTTCCTCATTCTTCTCAATTAATTATCCCAATTAATTAAACAATGTAATTAGGTCAATTCCCATAATTAACATTTCAACCCTTAGGTCCCATTTTCATCAATGATTCAACATTTATTTCATTTCTCTATGCTACACATGCATCTAGGTTTATTATGAATAAAACCCCAACTTTTGGAAAATTACAGAAAAGCCCCAAACTTTCACAAAATTACCAAACCAACCCCAACATCTCAAAATACTAAAATTTAAAGACAAAATCCATAGAGAGGAGTAGGATATCCCTACCTCGAAGTTTGAGCCAAAAAGGAGATGAAGACTCGAAGACCAGCGTGCTCCAAATCCAAACTTTTTCAGATTAAAACAAAGCCCTCAATGCCCTCTATCTTTTTAACAAAGGCCCTAGGCTAGATTCACACTCTAGGGAGATCAATTCTTAGAGAGAATATAAGTGTAGAGAGAGAGAGTCTCGGATCTAGGTTTTGATCAAAAAAAAGAGTGAAAAAGTGATGTTCAAAAACGCTACTGTCCGCTGATATAAAACACGCTCGCTCGAGCGAATACTTGGTCGCTCGAGCGACCAGACACAGAAAACTCTCGCTCGAGCCAAGAAGCTCTTGCTCGAGCCAAAAACTCAAAAGTGCGCTCGAGCGAAAGAATGCTCGCTCGAGCCAACAACTCGAACCCTCAGGTCTGCAACCAGACGCACGCTCGAGCGACAGACCTCTCGCTCGAGCGAAGAACAAACCAAACCGCTCGAGCCAAGAAATACAACTCTCAGGTCCAGAACCAGGTGCAAGCGCTCGCTCGAGCGAAGCCACTCTGGCTCGACCCACCAGACACGAACTCAACTCTCGCTCGAGCGACCAACTCCTCGCTCGAGCGAAGGTCCAAAAATCTGGGCAGCAACACTAGGCTCCCAAACACAACCAACCTGTAACAAACCTGCCCAACACATCCTATAACTCAATATACAAAGTAAAAAGGATGCAAACAAGATAATAAACAACTACCAACATCCACGGACACATGTCCGGATCACTGTACAACAAGGGTAAACCCGGGATCGCTATAACCAACCTGCTACAACTTGCCCATTGCATCCCCCAACTCAGAAATAGGAAATTAAAGGACGGTAACAATCATAATATAATGGCAGGAGCTACGGAACCTAAGTCCAGATACGATAATCAAATGGGAAAAGACCGGGGTCGCTATACTGATCTTGTAATTTGTTTTTCAAGTACTAAAGTGGGCATTTTAGTGATATCATGTGTTCAGATATTCAGTTTACTCATGTAATGAACTTTGAATTTTCTTTTCTTCTTCTTCTTCTTCTTCTTCTTCTTCTTCTCTCTCTCTCTCTCTCTCTCTCTCTGTCTCTCTCTCTCTCTCTCATATATATATATATATATTAAAAATAACCTTTTTACGACATACAAAATTATGCTGTGAAAAGTGTAATAATTTATGACATGCAAAGAAAATGTTGTAAAAGATTATATATGGCATACAAAGTATGCCAGAAATATACTAAAAATAACCTTTTACGACATACAAAATTATGCCGTGAAAAGTGTAATGATTTATGACATGCAAGAAAATGTCGTAAAAGATTATATATGACATACATGGTATGTCATAAATCTATTAAAACTAATCTTCTATGGCATGCAAAATTATGCCATGGAAAGTATGATGATTTATGGCATGACAAAAATGTCGTAAAAAATTATATACGACATACAAAGTATGTCATTAATGTTTAATTTATTACCTTTTAGAACTTTACTTGCATACCGTAAATGACACTCAACTGTCCACGACATGTCATATAACAGCATTTTTGTGCATGCCGTGAAAGAGTTTTACAGCATGCATTTCAAGCTGTAAAAATTCAATCTTATTGTAGTGCAAACAATCTTTTTCCTTAATTTTCCATCCTCTCCACCAATCACTCAGCGACTTAATTGAGATAGGAGTCACCCATGACAAACCCCATCATCTTAGGATAGATGCCCAAACTTTCCAAACAGCATGGCAATCAATTAGGGGATGGTTTGATGTTTCAGGCTTATCATTACAAAAAAGACATAACCCAGAATTAGAAACTATAGAAACACCAATCCTTAGGAGCCATTAACTCTTCAAAGCCAAGCTAGCCATCCAAAATATTGGACTTTAAAGAGGGAAACACTTGACCACCAATCAATTTAGCTAGGGAATAATGTAACGACCCCAAAATCCATATTTAGAGATTACCTTTACGGCCTATTGTGTTAATGCATTTTGATTTATTGATATGAGTTCAAATTGAGGAATTATTTGTTGAGCCACGACTGTAAAATTGAAATTACCGACCTTTACGGGTTCAGAAATCAAAATTGAGTACTTGGGTATTTTAATGGGAATTTTTAGAACTATTGGGGAAAATTAATTGGAAATCTATTTTGTCTGACTCGTTAATGTATGTTTAGGTGGTTAACTTTATACTGCAAATTGAAGGCCCTAGAGGCTTCAGAAACCAGAACAGAGGACATATTTATGATCAGCACAATTTTTAGAGTCACATGGGAACTGTAATTGAAATCTAATTTTTCGCGATTCGTAAGGGCGTGTTTGGCTATTCCTATTGTTAAAAGCTTAGGTGTTGGTTATATGTATATATGATTAAGCTATGTGAGTGGTGAACTTATCATTTGGAAGTCAAATAAAATATTTGGGGGAGAGAGAAGAGAACCGTGAGAGAGAGAGGGAAGGAAGAAGAGGAAAGCTCCTCTAATCAACACTCATGGGGTTTTGAAGATGCTTGAAGGGGGTGAAGAAAGAAAAAGAAGATCATCCATGGGAAGCTTGGGAGGAATAGGAGAAAGACAAGGATGGAACTATGGTATGATCATCTATCTTGAATCCTTATGTTTGAGACATCAATTTCATGAAATCATGATAATAAGGGAAGCTTTGAACCCATTTGAGTTAGGTTTTTATGTATATATATTGATGGAACCTTGATTTCCTTAGAATTTCTTGATTGAAGAAGTATAGGCTTTATATTTGTGTATTTTGAGGTTATGATGGTTGATGGAGAATAATATTGTGAAATTGGTCATGTATTAAAGGGTTTTGGACTTTGATTTACATGTAATTAAGGTTTGATTTTGAAAATGAAAAGCCCCAAAGTTTCAGCCATTTTCGGACAGCAATCTGCCCAGAGCCGCACGTGCGGCCCTGTTTCCCGCACGTGCGGGAGACAGCTTTGTCCAGCCATCTTTGAATGAGCATATCTTTTGCCTCGGGGCTCCGTTTTGAGTGATTCTTGAGCCTAAAATCAAGCCCCGGAAGTCTAGTTTCCAATGGAAGTGGTCTCACTCCCAAATTCTAAATAAAAAAATAGTTATGCCCAAATTAGTGACGACTGTTCACTTTCTGTCAACTAATTTTATACCATTTCTTCACCTAAACCATTTTTCCATTGATTTCTCCTGTTTCTGTGGCATGGAGTATAACTTATTAAGAAATAATGAGCTTGGTACCACCATGGCTAATTAAGTGAATGATCAAAGAGAATAAGTAAATGATCGAGTATAATCTCATATTATGTGTTGTGCATTGTACTTGTAGGTCGAGACGAGAACATCGTCCTATTACCACCGGGAATTGATCACTGTGAGTAGTAGTACAAAAATGTACATTTTATCTACTGTTGATAATTATTGTCACTAATGCTTTGTTCCTTGTAAGTGTTATAAAAACATTTATGCCAATTGGAAAGCAATGTGAACTGCTGAAAGATTTGCGTACGTTGGTATGATTTTGGAATCCTTATGTTTTGTTAATGACGAATATTAGCCTTATGTTATTTCTTAAGGAATAAGTGGAACCTATGTTCATCTTTGAGGAATGATATTTGTGTGAATTTAAGATTATGTTACGAAGGGACCCAAGATCATTTAGAATCTATGATATGAATGTAAAGGTTTACCATCGGTAAGCAACTCACATAAGAAGATGAATTGTTCTATTTTGTTAAGCGCATGCTAATGATATGATATAGCAAGAAGTGCTCAGGTTTCTCTCAACTTAATGAACGATTATTCATATATGTGGAAGTATTCACATCATTTTCAGCACAAGGCCCTTACCCAGGGGTAATAATACCGTGGTTCAAATAATTAGGTTACAAGTTTACGTATGTTCTAAGTTTAAGCCTGTTATAAGTTTACGTATGCTCTAAGTCAAGAATGTTACAAGTTTATAAGTTTAAGTATGTTATAAGTTCATGTATGTTACAAGTCCAAGTATGTTATAAGTCCATGTATGTTATAAATTCAAGTATGTTACAAGTATACGCATGATACAAGCTTAAGTATGTTACAAGCTACGTTACATGCTTACATATGTACAAGTTCAAGTGTACTATAAGTTCACAATGTTGAGGAATTTCTTTATGGAACTAACAAGAATGCTTTTTATTGATTTGCCAGCGCTATTAACAGGCTAAGTATAAGTAAGTATGAATTCTGATTTCTATTAATGATTGAAGCCTAATGCATATGTATGAATTTATTTCCGTTTATGGTATGACATTTATGTATGGTTTGGTCTGTAAGACCTGCTAATTATTGGTATGGAACAAAGTGCTACTTGGAACTAAGTGCTACATTGTGAGCCACCGCTAGAGTCCATGTGAGACACCTCTTGAGTCCATACATATGTGAAAGTTATGAGGCTCATGGCCATCTGTATAAGTTGTTATGAAATGAAACAAAGTGCTACACGGAACTAAGTGCTACGATGTGAGTTACCTCTAGAGTCCGTGTGAGACACCTCTTGGGTTCATATATGCACGTCCAAGGGCTTTAATGCCAATATGTTTTAAGGGCTTAATGCCATTCTGATAAGGGCTGTAATGCCAATCTGATAAGGGCTTATGCCATTCTAATATGAAACAAAGTGCTACACGGAACTAAGTGCTACAATGTGAGTCACCTCTAGAGTCCGTGTGAGACACCGCTTGAGTTCATATATCCATATGTACAAGGGCTATATGCCACTATGTTTAAGGGCTCCATGCCATATGTTCAAGGGCTATATGCCATTATGTTTAAAAGCTTAATGTTAATGTGTTCAAGGGCTTAAAACCATTATGACTCACGATTGGGGCCTAAGGCCATTTAAAAAGAAAACAGGAACAGATTAACTACGTGATCTTCGTCTTTATATATGCATTGTCATGTATTATGTTTAATTGTGCATTTATATATCATACTATTCACTGAGCTTGGCTCACCCTATGTTATGTCTGTTTCTGTAGGTAACCAACCAAGTGGTCAGTCCTAAGCCATGACGCTTGTCCTCTTTGGTCAACCGTTCCATGTCCAAGCCTAAGAGAAGCTGCTCTTAATTTCATGAAGTTTCGACGAACTTAGGTTTTGCACTTTAGTTGTTAGCCTAAGTTTGAATGTGTATAATACTTTCTTCCGAAACGTTTTTGATGTATGCCCAGTTATAGAGCTGGGCTTATATATATATGTATATATATATATCCGACATTCAGGTGTATGTTTTAGATTTTATTTGTCTGTTTAAAGTTTGAGATCCTAGCATGTTAGTAGTAGCTCAATCGAGTTTGTTTATATTGTCAAATTTTGATATTTAATGCTTCCGTTCAGGCCCCATATATTATATATAACAGGTTAAGTGTTCGTTTCTGAAATGGTCATGCCCAAACTTCTAGGGGCAGGTTTGGGGCGTGACAAATAAAGGGATTGAACTGAAAATTTTCCTGAGGGTTCTGCTATCCAGCGCGCCAAGTCCTTTTTTTTTTTTTTTTATCAGTTGAGAGAAGTTGGATAGAAGGCTATAAAAGACACCATCTTTTTCTTTTTTTCCTCGTTCAAAGACACCATTTTTTTTTTTTGGCGGGGGGAGGGGGAGGGGGTTTAAGTTAATGACACAATAGCAATTTAATTGAAAATGGCTCAAAAGAAGATGCTAGGTTGAACTAGTGTGTACTAGTCTTTGTAAAGTAATTAGATATATATATATAATTTGTATAGCATTATTCAACTGCTAAGCTTAAGATTGATTGTAGGGTGGAGATAAAACTTGACACAAAATTCAATAGCGAAACAGGAGGGATGATACCTCCCCTTCTCCACCAGAGAGAGAGAGAGAGAGTCCCAAGATTGTCTCTATTTGCCTATTGATGTGTCTTTCTTGGTATAGTGTTATTTCTGATCATTCATTTTCCTAGTGCATTGGTTTAGATGATTTTTATTGAGGCATACACTTGTACTGTGGCTGCAGCCCTTGGATGAGTTGCTTGGGCTTTAATAGCTGTGGCTGCAGCTGGTGCTACAGCTGTATTTTCTGCTGGTGCTTTAGCTGTGATTGTTGTGTTTTCATGACACTTGGACACACACTTGGATGTATAGACTGGATACTCTTATCAGTTTTGTTAATATAAATTTTATTGGTGGCACTGACTAACAATTACAGACACAAATGAAGGAGCTCGGAGCATAATCCAGTGCTACAAATGAGGAGATCTTCAAACAGGTTCTAGGGCTTGATCGACCTGGTCGTGTTCGAACATATGGATTGGATCCTTCTCTGACAAATGTCTTTGGAGGTGGATTTAGGTAGTCACAAGAGTAAGCTCATCTCATCTAGACGCAAGTCCAAGAGCAACTTAACCAACATAAAGTACAAATGGAGATGCAAGTGAAGGAGATGATGGATGCTATGTTTAGTCAGTTACAAGGTACAATCCAAGCTCAACAAGGACGAATAGAGTAGTTGGAGTCTCAATAGGCCATGGGTGGGCCTGTTGCACCAACTACTACACATGTGCATTCACAACAACAATCCCATGCATACCTCATCGTTTAATAGCCATCATTCATCCGAGGAAGTGAGTAAATAGTTAATCATGAAATTTTCAATGTGGTATTTTATTCATGTTATTTGTTCTTGTCAAATACAGGTTCAAATATCAGAGGACGAAGAAGAAGAAGAAGAAGTAGATAGGGCAAACTCAATGTCGGAGGGACTCTTTTTTACAGTAAGTTTGCTTATATGTCTACTTGGCTATTTATTTACTAATATTGATACTAATATCTTATGTATAATTGCATAAGGCTTAGTTGCTAGAATTATGGTTTAAAAGTAGCACCGGTACTGATCATAGGGTTCTTACTGTTTGCTAGTTTAAAAGTAGTAACTCAAGAACATTACTTCATGTTTCATTTTTATCTATTATCAGTTTAGTTCAATAATATTTTTCCCTTCTTGATTTGGACACCTATAGGCTATAGGTATATTAGTCACATAGATAGGGTGAGTAATCTTAACTATGTAGATGAAGGCCTCTGGATGTCGAAAATCTAAATTCTCCAAAGGCTTGTTTTGCAGTCATTTTTTTGGAGTAACTGTCTAGGTATCATGAATTCTCTTGCTGGAACCTTATTTAATTTCTAGTGTTCATGTAACATAGCCCATCTTTACCTCAAGTATATGCAATATCAATAGGCTAATCACGGTTATGATGCTTCATACCTTAACATAAAGGTTAAATTCATAAACAACAAGTAGAAAGGTGAATATGTGAGCTAATCACATCAGACAAGCATAGTTAACCTAGAACGTCATATCCTAAAGTAATGACGAGGAATAATTGGAAACTTTGATCATAAATATAAAGATTGGAGATTGAAAGCCTATTTTCAACCTAGGACATATAGGAGCAATGAAATTTGGGGATGCTGCACAATTTTTTAAGTTTCTAAACTAGGTAACTTCAGATTTTTTTACGGATCCAAATCCTAGGGTTTGGATTGTTCATTATTGAAAGTTGTATACTTATTGAATTGGGTTAGTAGAATTAGTAGTTTTTTCATATCAGAGAGGTTAGGTAATTTTTTTTTTTTTTTGGTGACTTCAAATTTTATTCCATACAAAACACAAAGAAAACAAGAAACAAGGACCTACCCCTGCACACTAGAAACAAAAAAACACAGATCAACACCAAAACAAAACAAGAAAACAAAAAAAAGCTAGAAAATTTATTTATCAGGTATGCAGAATGGAACAAGTAAACCCCCAGTCCATACAGATTTGCCAATTTTGCAAAGAATTCTTAACTCTCTTGAAACAACAAGCTCTAGCTCTAACTTCCTTAACTATTCTAGCCACTATCACTTGCTTGTGACTAACAGACTGAATAAAAATTCTCCTGTTCCTCTCCAATCATACATGATATAAAGTGCAAGCCAAGGAAAGTTTGAACATAGTATTTCTCAGTAAAAGGACAAGAGCAGAACAAATGCTCATGAGATTCGTTTACAGATCAACGCAAACTGCACGCAGGATCCACCTCCATTCCCTAATGCAATAATCCATCATTGGTAGCTAATTTTTGTAAACAAATCGACCAATGCACAAAAGCCCATTTAGACACATTTCCTTTAAACCAAACAATAGAACACCATGGGATCATTGCTCTAGATGGCCTCAGAGCTTCCCAAGTAGATTTAGAGAAGTAGCTACCACTCTTTGAAGGTAACCAAACAGCTTTATCAGATCTGTGCAGATTAGGAATAAGGGTATGAGGTGTTAAAGCAATAACTTGCCGAATTGCTCTATTTCTTAATCTAGGCCAATGCCAGCATCTTACATTCACATAAAGAACTCTACCAATATTCTGCACAATTCTACTTCCAAAATGTTGATAAAGAGGCCTCATGGGATGCCAGTTATCAAGCCATAAGAAGGTGGGACTACCATCGCCTATTCTGTAATGAATAAGAGGCTACCCAATCTCTCTAAAGCTTGAATATCTTCCTTATAGTCCATGAGGAATCATTTGGACATCAATAAACCAAAAGCATTGATCCTTTAAAATATAGGTATGTATCCATTCAACTCAAAGTGAATCTGCCTTCATACTTATATCCCAAAGGTGTTTAATCATATTGATTTATTCCAAATTTTCAGCGATCTAAAACCTAACCCTCCTCCTTGTTTAGGAACACAAATACTCTCCCACTTAACTTTGGCCCCTGTTTGCTTAAGCTCAGAACCAGACCATAAAAAGGCTCTAATCAAACTTTCCACCTCCTTTAGAGTTCTTTGAGGTAAAATGAAAAGGGAACTCTAATAGATTTATACACTAAACAATACTATTTGAATAAGTTGCATGTTTCCCCCATATGACAAGAGCTTATTTGCCCAAAACTGAATCCTAGAGCGTATTTTGTCCTTCAGTTGAAGACAATCCCCATACCTCAATCTTGTGGAAATAAGAGGCACACCCAAGTACTTGACAGTTAATAGACCCTCAAGAATTGGAAGAACAATCAGTAAATCAGCTTTTAAAACAGAAGAAATTCAGCAAAGAAGACAGCACTCTTCTATAGATTAGGTTGAAGTCTAGACCATAAATGGAACTGATGTAAAATGTCATTTATAATTCTGAATAACTGAATATCCGCCCCACACAGAACAAAAAGATCATCTGCAAAGGCTAAGTGACTGATACCCAAAGATTGGCACTTAGGATGGAAAGGAAACTGACTGTGAATCAAATTATACTTAAGATGAGCACATATTTTGAACAAAAAATCCCACCTTATAGAGAGGTTAGGTTATCATTTATATTTGCTTCTTCTATTCAATTGAACCATCAAATCTATATGTATTATGTTTTGTGGATCCTTTCATGTTTAGGTGTATTGCAAGTATTAGTTATTTGATTCTCCTTTTTGATACTTCCTTATCTACATATCCTATCTTTATTTCTATCTATTGTAATAATCCTGACTATAATGCTTGTATTTATTGTTATGCGATCGTTACTTTGTTTTTATTTTAATTTTAAAATTTTATTTACTGGTGCAGGAAACATTTGAATGAATCTTTGTTAGGGTAAATGAATCTTTGTTGGGGTACTAGTCTATCTCTAATCTTCCACGATGATGGCGAAAAATCAGGCAGTGGTGACATCACTGATGCATTTTGCACTAATAGATGGGAATGTAATTTTTAATGCATCACAATTTTGTTCTAGAATTAGGCCCTCTTTCAGATTTTTGAAAAGCAAAGTTCTAGGCTTGTTTCTTATTTTTGATTGCACATTTCTAAAGCAAGGATTGAATACACTGTATATTTTTATTTTGATGAAGCAAATAATAAAAACGCCCATCAATTGTAAACAAACAACACAAGAAACAAATTGGCCCTTTTTTTAATCAGCTAAAAGGAAATATATTGATTAATAAAAATGTACAAGTACAGTGAAATTACATCAATAACCTTACTGAAAAGGTACATGCAATTGGCCCTATTATAGCAATAGTTGTGTGTGGTATTTTACTTAGTTATTGCACAGGAATAATGAAGTCATTTCTTATGTTTACCTTTCTTACTGATCATTTGAGGATTTTGTTTTGTAACTATTGACTATCATATATGTTTGGAGGAGTTTAGGAATAGAGAAAGTGTACAAGTGCTCCCATTTGCAAGCGTATTTATGACATTGAATATATCCAAGCCTAGCTAACTTCTAGAGACTCTCGTTGTCCTGACTATTGTTATAACTATTCAACATAGTAATTGGAAAGATGCCCTATGATTTACCTTGTGTAAGAAGCACAACTTAAGGTAAATTAGGTGGCATGTTATAACGGTAGTCAGGGCATTGAGTATCTCTAGTTAGCCAAGTCTGGATACAATCAATATGATAAATATGCCTGCAAGTAGGGAGCACTCATACATTGTCTCCTTGGAGGAACTCCTCCAAGCATATGTGACAGTCAGTGATATCAAAACCAACCTCTCCATCAATAGGAACGGTAAGCACATGAAATGACTCCGCTGTCCGTGGATCAAGTCCTTGTGCAATAACTAGTGGTGCTAATCCTAAACCAGCTGCATGCACATGTCTTAACCAAATAATAAAAAAAAACTACAACTAAAATTAAAACAATACATACAATAATTATTATTACAAGAAGACTATTTATTCCTTTTATTTTCCAAAAATCTTTATAATCAAACCAAGAAGGTTTTTGTAGTTTTGGATCTGTACCTTGGGCTGCTACGGACTTGAAACTGATGAAGATGATGATGGCTCAAATAATAACCGTAGAAACTTCGATCTGATTTCAAAAATAGATAAAAAGAAAAAAGAAAAAAGAAATGAATAAATAAAATAATAAATTGATAAAAAATAAAAAAAATATTTAGTTATAATATAAATAAATAATTAGAGTTATCTTCACAGGTTGTTATCTAACTATAATAGATAATAAGTTATGTCTTTTCATTATATGTTCACATATGAAAAAGATTGAAAATTTAAGAACACCACACCCATACGCGACTTAATGTAAAATGATAAAATTCCACACGTGGCGTAGGTGATGTCCCGCTTACATTTAATTAATTTAGACCACACCCATACCACTCTCTCATTGCCGGCCCCTCTATTGTTAGTTTAGTACGCTTCTATTGTTTGGTTCGGTTCGGTTTACGTTTCTAAAACTTTTATGCGATAATAAATATGATATATATTTGATGTTACTAAATAAATTAATAATAATTAGTTTAGTTATGTTGGTTAAAGCTTATCAATTTCACAATGATAGCTAATCTTCAAATCTTATAAGAAACATTTCATATTTTAAATTTTTTATATAAAAAAATAAGAAATAGTAAATAAATTTGTTACAGTCTGATTCGGTTCAGAACCATAATCAAAGCCTTGGAAGCAGGAACCGTACCGATTTGAACGGTTCCACAATTTTCAAAACCGGAACCAACTTAACTAAACTGATGATTTAGACGAGATTGAATTGATTTATCAATTCTACCGATTTTTTTGAACACCTGTAACTAACAACTATTGACCACCATCACTACAACAAATATCAAACCCAAGAAACCCATTACCCCAAGATCGTGAATGCCTCCAAAAACCACCACAAACAACACCCAATTGTTGTCAACAAACCACTACAAATGAGAACTTGGTGTACTAAACTAACAAGGACAATCTCCTCACATGGATTTATTGATATGGCTTGAAGAAGCCATTTGCCATTAAGCACAAGGGAGTGCTCCTCATCATCCAAAGTTGTGAGGCTTTCCTGATTTTATGGAGGCTCTAAGCAAAATTTAAGATGGAAACTTTTATTCTAAGTGTTTAAGTGATTTCAGTAATTTCATATTAATCAATTAAACTGATTTTTTTTTTTTTTTTTTTTTTTGGTCTAAGAGACTCTAAATGCTTGAAAACTTTAAACTCAATTTTTTAATTTGTTTGATTTTTATAGAATTTAAAAAACACAAATTGGCTATCCTTAGACATTAAAAATCAAAATTTAAAAATATTTAATGTAATTCAAAAGCTTGCATCAACAGTTATAAAAGGGAAAAAAATGTGATAACCGGGTACGTAAACCGCCTCGTTCCTCTTTGATATATGTTGGGATTTACTTTTGTTGTTTTTGAAAACTTTTCTCAAAATTCTCGTTCATATTTATTTCGGTATCGATTTTCACATGTTTCGGGAGGGATGAGGTTGGATCCAAGAGTTTTCAGTTCAGTTGGTAAAATTTTTCGCTGGGAGGCAAAGTCACACGTATGGGGGCTTGGGCCGCACGTGCGAAAGAAGGGCCGCATGTGCGGGAGGTGAGGCTGCAAGCACAGAAAGTAGGGGTGGTCAGGGTGCAACACTGAAATAATTGCACGTGAAACTGCAGGTGTGGGTAAGGGAGGGCTACACATGCGGGGGTTGAGGCCGCACATGCGGGGAAAGGCGCCACATGCGGGGAAAGGCGCCCACGTGTGGGAGTCCGCTGAGTTCAAAAATTTCCTCATTTTCTTCTTCTTGGGCTATGTGTATATCACTTTTTCATCATCTTTCTCTCTAAAAACACATTTCTCCTCCTTCTCTCCACTTTCCCTATACCAAACCTCACTAAATCTTTGATTTCTCTAAATTCATTAACATTTTGACCCTAGTTCCTCTACCAAAGTTGGAGAACTCTTCGAGGGCTACATTGTGTATGGTGGAGATCGAGTTTCGACACCACTGATTTTGAGGCTTTCTTCTCTTTTTCCTTCAAGAACTTGAGGTAGGGATTTTTCTTTGAGTTATATATACATTTTTACAAATTATGTTGCTTTTGGGACTCCTTCTTGTGGTGTTAAACTCGGTTTTTGATTCATGAGTTGTGGGTGATTTTAAAAGTGGGTTTCCATAATGTTTTCTAAAAACCCTTGAGATTTTGGGGCTTTGTTGTTGTAGAGAAGTGTCATCTTGAAATGATTTCTTTCAAAATGAAGAGGAAACCTAGTTTATGGAAACCCTAGAAACTTGGGAATTTTTTAGAAAATGTGGTGATGTTATGAAATTGATATTTGACGAATAGTACGAAAAATGTTGAAATGAGAAATTCCATGGTGCATGAGAATTAGTTGGTTTTGAAGTTTTTGTTCAAAATGTTGATATAGTCATGAAATGATAAAGTTGATGAAAATAAATGAAATGTGGAAATGTTGTTGATTCTCGATAGAGATTGATGAGTATATGTTTATCTTGTGAAATTGCACTGGAAAGAGAAATGAGAATTGTGATCACAATAGAAAAATTGTGTGGAAGAATATTATAATGCATTGATATATGTTGCGTTAGCATTCAATTCATTTGGTTATTACGAGTTTCGAATTAAAAATTGAAAATTTTGCATTGAAAAGGGAAATGTTTGTGAAACAAGATTTTCATTCAGTTGTTTTGGGGTAAATACGTTGTTAAGTCTAGATAGGGGGTGTAGATGAAATTGATTAACTTGGCTTGAGTGTCCAGGGTGAAAGACCAAAAACACACGCGGAGGAGGTACCACATGCCTTCCGGTTAGCTACTGGTAAAGTGGGGATTTGGTAGTGCTAGTTATGCCTACTTGCAGACACCAACCTAAGGATTACCTGTGTTGTATTTACCGCCCCTTGAACTTGATTTAAGATTATTGAATTGTTGAAATTTCAAGATTTCATTGTGCATGATGGCTTTCAAAAGATGAAAATGCGACTTTTTTAAAAAACCCATAGTATGGTATGTGCATTTCAATTCATGAGACTTGTATAAAATGTATATACTTTGTTAAGAAGTTCCTATTGGGCTTTATGCTCACCCTATGGGATTTTGTATAGGAAAAAATGTGGTGATTCCGCCAAACTAAGGGCGTGGATGTGTATGTTGAGAGCACAAGACTCTTGTTTTGTTGTGATTATATTTTGCATGTCAAGAGCTATATTTGTGTGCTTTCGAGCAACCATTTTGTGTAATTGGGCTTAAGCCTTGGACTTTGTAGCCCTTGAGGGCATTTATTTACTTCTGACTAGATGCTTTACATGCTATAGATTCATGTACTAAAGTCGTTGAATGTATAGTTGCATGTAGAACTATTTTGTAAATCTCTTATGATTATATATGCAAGTGTTGGAGATTATTTTGGTTTATCGTAAGGAGCGATAGTTGGTTTACTTCTATTTTGTATATTTTTTTGGGGTGTTACAAAAAAAAGTCCACAATCTGTCCTAAAACAAAAATCTACACCTTTTAAACAGGATATAAATACCATGCCATGATAGCTCGTTATTCCCTAAAATAAATCTAATAAAAAGTAAACATCTGCCATGTCACATAAAATTATGTTAAAAAAAAAGAAAAAAAACTCACATAAAATCTATATTATAACACTACAAGAAATTGCATTTTTCGCAACGCAACAAAATATGTTGCTAAAAGGGAAAATTCGTTGGCAAAGAGTTTTGCCGACACACAAAGCTACGTTGGCAACCCGTAGGCAAAAGTGAGTTGGCAAAAGTTTTTGCCGACGAAATTATCATTGCGTTGGTAAAAGTAATGCCTTTAGCGACGAACATAGTCGTCGATAAAAACCTTCATCCATCGTCGGCAATTTACCTTGCATTGGTAAAAGTCATTCAAATATGATGATTGTGTGACACTTTTCGCGACACAAATTTGCATGGGCAAAAAATATACTTTTAGCAACAAAATATGCGTCGGCATAAGTAAACTTTTGGCGACACATTTATGTCGGTAAATGATGATTTGTTTGTCGCTAAAGCTTTACTTTTGGCAACGACAAATTGGCATTGGCAAAAAATACACTTCTACCAACACAAAATGAGTGGGCAAAAATAAACTTTTAGCGACACATTTACGTCGGTAAATGTTGCCATTTGCCAACGATTTGGTTGTCGATAAAGCTTTACTTTTGGCAACGAGAAATTGGCATTGGCATTGGCATTGGCAAAAAATACACTTTTAACAACACAATATGAGTGGGCAAAAATAAACTTTTGGCTACACATTTACCGACAAATTGTTTGTCGAGAAAGCTTTACTTTTTGGCAACGACAAATTTGTAGCCGCAAAAAAAATTGAAAATTATTTATATTTTTTTATAAGATGTACATATTTACAAGAGGCATCCCTCAGGCACTACTATTACAAACTAATAACATTGATATTAAATCACCTAAAGTTGATGTGTAGGCCAAAAAACACTGCTGAAAAATATGCTTTTGGAAGCGGTGTATAAAATCTGAACGGGTAAACTCTCTAAAATACTCAAATACATCCAAATTGTGAACCCATAGTAAAAACAACAGATAACAAAATGAAAACATGAAACTAACAACCCAAATTTGCAGCAGACCATCATCTAGTAGCAGCCCGCTTCACAACAACATTGCAGCAGTAGCAGCAGTAGCAGCAGCAGCCGCCTAGCAAAATTCTGCAGCAACACATCGGCAGCAGCAGCAGCAAACCAACAAGCAACAACCATCAGCCAACAGTGCTCTGAAAAATGAGAGAAGAAAAACAGTTAATCATTGGGGGGGAATTTGGGGAAATCTGCTCTAATAATAACGGGGCAGGGTGGGTTTCCATTGGGTTTGAATTTAATTGCCATCCATAATTCTACCCAAAAGATTCCACCAATGAATCTCCTTCATCAACAAAATCAACAGAAAATAACTATCTACTATCTAGACAATTCAACAACAAAAAATTAGCATGATTTAAAGACGACTGATTAAGTTGCCATTTCTTTGTAGACATTATGTGCATGACTGGGGATTATTTGATATCAAACCAATAACTCATCTTGTGTAAGTCACTATCTCGAGTACAAATGCAATGTATGTTTTTGGTAATTTCTCTAAGAACATAATGAAGATGAACTCTTACGATTAGATGGATTAAAAAAATGGATGCATTATTGTTAGAACTTACATTGTTCCTGCCACACGGGTACTGACATGAGTCATGTTGGCTGGGATAAGTTTTGGTAGACCAAAATCTGAAATTTTGGGTGTCAAGTCTTTGTCGAGGAGAATATTGGTAGCTTTGATATCTCGATGAACGATATATGGTCGCACTTCCTCATGAAGAATGGCAAGTCCCCGTGCAATCCCAACGCAAATTCTAGTTCGTGTTCGCCAACTAAACTAGATGCTATTGGAAGATTTAGGTCAACAACTAGCAGATTGGGCTGCAAAGATTGTGAAGATTCAAATAAAAAACACTTCATGAGGAAATGCATCTGTCACGTAAGCCTACATAATTGAATCCTCTACTGCTAATGTCTTTGAGCAAATAACAAGCGAATCTCTGAAGGAAAGAATGTTATAATTAGACAGTTATGGAATTCTCTCACATTTAAAGGCAAAAGCATCATTGCGTTGGTATTTTCATGTCCATTTTCTCAGTTGAATTCTATTAGCAACACAGAGTACATACAATTTGCTGTCTAATGGTGAATTATGTGAGGAGGTGCTTGCCATTCTGAATTGTTTTCTCTATGAGTATCATTCAATCAAAAAAGTTTTTTAAACAATCAGACTGTTTTAGGTTATTGATTAATGAGCTTGTTCAAACTAATATGGAGACTGGACAAGGCCTTAGCTTGAAAAAATAGAAAATAAAAATAATCAGTCCCCTTGAATATTAGTTATAATAGCATTCACCCCCCCCCCCCCGCCGCGCGTTTGGGAGAAGCTTTGTCTAAAACCAGTGCCAATACAAACAAAATCAAGCAAGATCCCTTTGGAACTATTAGGTTCATGCTTTGTTGTAAAGATCTGTTTATGACTGAACCAGCAGGTAAAAAACTAATATAAGCGATCGATCAAAAATAGAAGAATAAGATGAGATTGAGAATTTACTACTAAAGGGAAATAGTTATTTCAAGTGGACCTTGATTGGTATTTAGCCTTGACTAATCACCCCAGAAATAAAGCAAAAATAAAAAATTTAAAAAATCATATTCAAAGTTAATGTAGCAGAAAAGTGTTGATCATTCATGGGTATAATTGGGAGGACCTCAAACAAGAATCAAACAAAGTTCCATGAAATGGTTAATTATACTGCTTTCAAATCATTGCCAGGGATTTGCCCATTATTTGTTAGCATCCACTACATTTCTCCATAGCAAAGAGGACCACTCGAAGAGAATCATCCACATGGGATTTGTGAGGTGTGTCGGGCAAATTGAATCCTCTACTGCTACTGCTAATGTCTTTGAGCAGATTCAGAGGATATCTGCAAGGTTGAGACAGTATGGAAAGATTGAAGGGAAGAATGTGTTTTATTGGTTTCAGAACCATAAAGCTTGAGAGGTAGGAGAAGAGGTTCACCACTGATATCCCCATGCAGAGAAGTGTTGTTGGAAATGGAGGAGGAGGTTGGAGATCTGAAGATCCTGTTTATAACAAGTACCCTAACATCAGCCCTGGTAAAGCATCAACAGTCAGCAACCTCTCTCTCTCTCTCTCTCTCTCTCTCTCTCTCTCTCTCTCTTTTCATTGTTCATTTCTCCACAATGCTTTTGTAGATGTACTTACGATATGTATATATTTATTGCTTTACATTTGTTATTTCGTTCAAATTATGCTAAAAACTAAGCTGGTTTTTCTATTTTTAATGTGGATCAATTAATAGTTTTATGAAGAACTCAAGTCTAGGTCAAGCAGTTGAGATCCTTGGGTCTTATTTATATTTTTTTTTTCAAACATTCAAGTGGTTATACTCCTTAATTTCTAAGAAATAAATTGGGGGAGATTCTAAGTTTGAATTTATGGTGAAGCATCGAATGTTATTAGTAGTAATTTAACTTACTACTAACTAATTAACTAACCAACTAATTTTGACACCCGGGAAAAAAATATATATGTACTTTCATACCATTTAATTTTTATTTTTATTTTTTTTATATTAGTTTGGTGGTGTGTGTGATTTTGCAGCAGTTCCATCGCCATCTTCATCTTCATCACCTGGAATGCTTACTGTAGGGCAGATGGGTAGCTATGGTGGGTATGGATCTGTGACTATGGAGAAAAGTTTTAGGGTAAGTTACACTATATTATACTATTCTCTAATACTGACTGAATACAGGTTACTGTCATTATGTAGTTGGGCAGCCAGTGAACACAAAATCATGGTCCAGTTATTGTCTTCCTCTCTCAACCTAGATTCAGAATTGTCTATACATTCCAATCATCTAAAAACTAGCCTTAATTCAAAACCATCCAAAAAGAACTATCCTTAAGTTATAATTGTCCAAAAACTTATAAACTACCCAAAAACTATATCATATATAAGTTTCTAAACAAGTGTTGTTAAAAAAAATCCTATAGTCAAATAAGTGTTGTTGTTCTGCAGTATACGGAGAAGCCACCATCCAATAAATTAGGATTTGACAGCTGAAACATTTTATAACTAGCATATTCATCTTTATAATTGAACAAAATCATTAATAGATCAGATCACCTAAATCCATGTTTGATCTGTTAACAATCAGACCTATTAGATTCTGATAGTAATTGAATAATCACATTTCAACCACAAATTATTGGATTAGATTCAGCTTAGAATAAAATCCATTGATGGGCCTAGTCTCAGGTTTATATTCCTTTTCATTTTAAGACAAATTTTCCAAGGACATCTTGTATTTCTGATTTGCCTCACTGCCACCAACAATGATGCTAATTATAGTTGTATCAGTGACCAATTATGGTGCTTAAAAAGATAAAATCCACATCAGGGACGTTCTTAGTTAGCTCGCAGAAAAATAATCCCAAGTCTACCACTACAAACTCCAGTGTTATGCACAACGTTTATTCAAAATCTTATAGTATGGACTTAGGGCCATATTTTAATTAAATGAGAAGAAAAGCAGAGGGTAATCAAAATATGAAAATACCTTGTGTATGCTGATATTATTTCATCTTTAGTGAAACTATATTCTTGTGTGCCAATCTTATGCAAATACAGAATCAGGATTGCTGCAAGATTGCACCAAAAAAATTTCAATCCTCAGCTATAACCAATAGTCCAATTTCCAATCAATAATTCAGAAATCATACCACATTTCTCAGCCAGGCATGACAATACTTTGTGGTTCCAAAGCATGCCCTGCAAAATGAAATCCCAACACCTACATAAGAGAATACAGAATAGAACATAAATCTTGAATGTGGCCATTTCCCACCTCAATGATCTACCATCCAAGGTAAACCCATGCACTGATTGAATACATCGAACCGCTTCCTCCTCCTTTGAGTAAGTAATATATCTGGGATAGAAATCATGTTTAAGAACAGAACAGTTGTAGTGAAGTCATGGTCTGTCCCTGGCCTTTGTCATCCAAGGCACTCTGCGAAACCGTTTCATTAGAGTAATTCCTAAAAAAATTCATGTTTCCTCTCACATGGAACACACTTCAATTAGACTTTGCTATCACTTCTATTTACAAGGAAAGTGCTTCAAATGGAAAGCAGTAAACGATCACTCAATGCAAGAGACTGTTAATTCCTTTATTATCACCTAAAATTCCGTCCAATGTCTGAGCAACAAACAAAATTTAAATTGGATCAGTCAGTGAAACCTCATTAACCACTGTTACAATTCTAAATAAGCAGAAACTACATCTAAATAGGCTTAGGCAATCAAATATGCAAATTGATATTAAATTCTAAGCATTTCATGAACCAAACACTGTATGACATCAAGTGAGACTTGAAATTCAACTGAAACACATAAAAATCTTCACAATACTGATAAATTCAAATAAAATCTAACCCGAAAGGAGTGTTGAAAACAATTCAAATGAGGCAAAGACCTAAACAGGACATTTCTAGCAAAAAACAAAACAAGGTTCAAACACTCTGCTCCCGAAAGTCGAATTTCAAGACGAAACAATCAAAAGATTCAACGAAATCCGATCCACATAATTGAAAAACTTTAAAATGACAAAAATAAAACCAATTCTACAGTGAAAACAATGGATCGCTCACTAGACTAGCAAAATCTATTGAAAACGATATGAAAACTTTTACCAAAAAAAGCTGAAAGTGGAGTCTAACACTATGGCATCAACATAAGACTTTATATAACTTGCTTTAGTCCATTAAAAAATAAATCCATCAAATGATTAACATTTTCGCCTCATCAAATTATGTAATGACAAATGCCAAATAAAGAAATAAAGAAATAACTCATAACCAGCATCCAAAAATAGCTAGAGGCATGCACCCCAAAAAAAAAAACTGCCACAAAATTGGAATAACAGTAGCATATCAACATACAAATGGGATGTTATATATCTTGGAACAGCTTTATGATTTAACAAGGTTTTTATGCAGCCAATCTTTGATTTAAGGAACTCTAGAAGAGTATTATGATGAACACTGAGTGGTCATCCAAGGAAAATTGACCATTCATATCCCTTTCTACCTAATGGGATAAAAATTGAGATCTGATTAGGTTCAAGGCTACATCTATTCAAATTAGTCTTTAAGCAAACACAATTTTGGGGGCTTTGTCACTGATATTAAAGTTTGGCGGCAAAGAAAATTTATTCACCTTTTCTTTGAGGTGCAACAGAACTTCACCTCTGTTGTGTCCAAACTCAGCCCTTGCAAACTTCCAGGATGCTTGAGCTAGACCATATCTCAATACTCACTCACTCCCTCTCTCTCTCTCTCTCTCTCTCACAGTAAAGAAAGGAAAATTGAAGATAAGAACATCAATAATAAAATTCAAGTGGATGACCTCCATATTATTTTTAGAATAAACTACAAATATACCTTATGAAATTTGTTTAAAATACATATTGTCTCTTGTAAATTTAGAGATTACAAATATCCCTTGTCAAATTTAATAGAATTAATAAATAAATAAATAAATAACTCAACTAATCTTCTATACAATAAAATCTGAGTTTTTGACAATTATGTATGCATGCATATCAACATTTGCACGTAATGATCCTATCATATGACATTATAACATGAACTTTGCTGACTCAAAGCCTAATAAAACAGTAGACTCTGTTAACAAACATTTAGTATTTCCATCACATAAATATGAGATGCTTGACTACCTACTTACTCTTTTTTAAAGAAAAATAATGACAGTGATAGCATTAATAATAATGATAAAAACACCAATAACAAAATCATCATAGTAATAAAAATGACAGAAACAATAATAACAATTACAAAAAAAAAAAAAAACATGGCATGCTCACTTCCATCCAGAAGATCATAAACAAAACTGATACTGACTTTGGTATCAATACTTAATGCAATATTTGAAACCAGAACCCACTCAGTAGTTGGACAAGCCTGACCATAACCAGTAGAGCTTCATTGAAAACCCCAAAGCTATTTTTCCTTTCTTTTTTTTTTGGCAAATTAAATAGAATTGTTCAACTGCCAGTTGAAACACTTTGTTTGACCACTTAAAAGGATTGTGTGAATTGAACTGTGTTCAAGCTTTATATATTATTAGTTAACAGGTTTTGAAGTGTTTGCAAATAAAAAAAAAAAGAAGACATGTTTTGAAATTTGAAATCTAGAATCATTTGACTGCTTGTTGAATCGGCAACCCTTTTGATTTGTTAACTAGATCAATTTCCATTCTTTCAAGATAGGCAAGTTCTGGTTATCAGCTTGAACACTTAAAGACCCACATGTGGCAACTGTTTTTCTTTCCAATCACCTTTAAAGGCTCAAATTCATCCAATTCAAATTTTGTTCGTCTTCATAGTTTCTTAAATGAACCACAAAATCACTCTCATTGAACCTTTTTTTTTTCTATGCTCTGGTCGCTCAAAGCAGAGACCGATATTACATTCATTTCATTTTTACTCATTTGCATTTTAGGATTATAAAATATAAGAGGGAAAGCCCACCCAGAAGAAATAAAAATAAAAAATGAAAAAGAAGAATAAGATGAAGATGAAGATGAAGATAAATGCATTGTGTGGGCAGGGGCTGTTATAGCAGATTTAGATGAGGATATGAAAGTGATTTTATCATTATCTGAATGTTTACATGACACGCCATCCATAAGAATATAGATGAAGAATTAGCAAGTAGAACCTCGAGGGTCTGACCTTCTTGAAAGTATGATCGACAATAGTGGAAGTATGATATGGACTCTGATGGATAACCCTTCAAACAATTGATGAACTAGAGTCTCAATGTAGACACCCAAACAAACCCAACACTCAAATAGATCCAACAATCCATAACATTAATCCATCGATCAAAATTCTACAAACCCATAATCAAAATTGCAGTTAAAAAAACCAAATAATTGAACAAATATGGAGTGAATGTGTGTGTGTGTGTTTGTGTGTGTGTGTAAGAGAGAGAGAGAGAGAGAGAGAGAGAGAGAGAGAGAGAGAATGGTGGCATTCGAACATACCTCAAGAATCGAACTAATATTTTTTCAGATCGAAGAGAAGAGAATGAAACCCTTCCCCTTCGAACCGTCGATCATCGCCGCCGCCCAAGCAGTCTCACCACCGAAGAGAAAGCACAGTTTCCAGGTTGAAATCTCGTCGTTGCGAAGTCTCCTTTTCGAACCCCCCCTTTCAGTTTTGCAACTTATACAATTTTCAACGAACCTAAAGAGTTTGTATTTGATTGAAAAATAAAATAAAATAAAATCTTGTAGTATTAGCTTAATAAACAAAAAAAATCGTGAGAAGGCTGTGCAAGAATGAAAGACAAGGGTTTACCCATCCTGAAAAAAATGGGGGAATTTTGAGGGGAAGCTTTCCACTGCCTCAATTTTTTGAGGCAAAAAAAAAAAAATTGAAATAAAATAAATATATATATATATATATTTGTAAAAATTACAACCAATTTGAAAATTATAAAAATCAAAAATATATTTTTAAAATTTAAAAAATTATTTATGACCTCCTAAAAGATAAAATTGTACAAAAATAATAAGTATTTTTTAAATTTTTTTACCAAATTTTTTTTTAGTTTTTTAGAAGAAAAAAATTCTGAAACAAGTTTCTGAAAGTAAAACAAAACATATTGAAATTGATAGTCTAACTGCATTCTTTGGAAAAATTTAAATTATCCCAAATTAGCCACCTCAACTTAAGAGTGTGTTTGGGCTTGATGGGTTCATTTTGTGATCTAATTTGATAATCACTTTAATTTTACAATTCAATAACTAGAATATTTAAAACTCTTTAAAAAGTTATAATAAAAATACAAATCACTAAATCACCTTATTTCACTAGCAAAACTTTTACCAACGATTAGTGTTGTTGTCGCTAAATGTTTTACTCTTTGCCCATGCTTACTTGTCGTCGCCAAAAGTAAGCACACTAATAGCGACGCATATTGTGTTGCTAAAACATAAGCCTCGTAGCTAAATTTTTTGAAATTTTGGCGCCTACCAATTATTTTACCGCCTAGTGAATGTTATGTTTTTTTAGCAACGGTAGTAAATTACGTCGGTAAAGGTCTACTTTTACCAACGAAATTCATCACTGCGCCGCCAAAAATATAGTTTTGGCTATGAAAAATTGATGTCGTCGCCAAAAGTAGTCGCTAAAAGTGCAATTTCTTGTAGTGTAAGAGATACATGGTAAAAAAAATACCATAAATATCATGATTCAATAAATTTTAATTGGTATAATAAAGATAATTAAGCTAATTCAACATACCTTCTACAACTGATGAGTTATAACTTATGCCGAACATAAAATGAAAAATAAAACCTTCTATTAGCTTCTCTCTACTCTATAATTAGGCATATTATCTCCTATTCAGGTTTAAGCATGTTTAATCACTCACTTCTATTCTCTTCCTTTTTATTACTGTTTTTCCAATCTTCTCAATTATTTTGTCTTTTTTCCTTTGAGTTTAAGCATGATTCAAAAGAGAGTTCTCTCACTAAGTTTAGTGCCAAGAATCAATCACACATTCATCGAATTGTGAGCAATGTTCTCTCGCCTTCATACTTTGTTGGTTGTAATCTTATTTTGTTGTTTGCAAAAATCACATGTTCACCAAACGTTTATCTATACTAAGTTTGGTTTGTTACAATGAAAGTAGAATGGAATCAAATGTTCATTTCTTAATCTCCGTATGAATTATTTCATTTGTATTATATTTTTCATCATTTTTTTTGCTCAAAAATCTATGGACATTCTAATGAAATTATCATTTGATTCAAACCAAATTCAAATGAATCAAACAATACTTGAGAGAGGTTTGGCTATTTCCATAAAACACATTGTTTAGCAAGCCTTTTTTTTTTTTTTAAATACTTCAATCATGTTATCTATATTGATTTGTGAGAACTGTAGCACTTGAGCCCTTTAAAACTTTTGGGAAGTGTATTTGAATCATGTATTATGTTTTGGAAATCTTCGGTCTTGTTGTACCTTGGTTTTGGATGAGTGAAAATTTATTTAAACTTGTTGGGATTGCTCGTTCACACTCTTTCGCGTTCAAAAGTTGTTTGGAAACTTGAAAATCATGTTCTGGGGTCGACACCGGTCTTGGTGGTGTCGACACCTTCTCTTTTGTTTGCCATAAGGGTCGACACCAAAGCTGGGAAGGGTCGACCCTTGTTCTGAATTTCTTCACTGCATTTTGGTGTCGACACCAGCCTTGGTGGTGTCGACACCTTCCCTTTTGGTTGGTCGCAAGGGTCGACACCAAAGCTGGGAAGGGTCGACCCTTGTTCTGAATTTGCCTGCTGCATTTTGGTGTCGACACCAGCCTAGGGTAGGGTCGACACCTGCAGTGTAGTCACACTTAAGTGTTCCAGATTTCTTCTTTGGTGTCGACACCACTGTTGCAGGGGTCGACACCTGCGACTTTTTCCCAGATTTTTCTCACGGTTTGAACCTACTTTTTGGGGATATTTTGACTAGATATTTTGAGTTGACTTTGGGGCTTATATCTATTTTTGACCTAGTACTATATAAAGGCCCTCACTTAACCTTTTCTTTCACTTTTTCTTCCCTTTCCTCTCTCTAAACCGTGAAACACCTTCTCTCTCTCTCAAAGGGCACTTTTTACTCAAAGATCCTTAGATCTACTTGTTTGGAGACCTCTACTCACCTTGCTCCTTTGAGATAAAGTGTAGAGCTTGTCGAGGGCTTCATTTTGATCGGAGCAAAGCTTGGTTTCTCCTCCGTTGACTTTTGGGTTTTCTTCCTCCTTCCCCTTGTAAACTTGAGGTAGGGATTTCCTACTCCATTCTATAAGTTTTGTTCTAAGTTTTGGTATTTTGATATGTTGGGGATACTTTGGTAATTTTGGAAAAACCCCTAGTTGTTATAATAAATTAATTTATATAATTAATTTAGGAAAAATTGGGGAATTTAGTTGAATTCATGGAATTAATGAATTTATTGATTAAATGGAGTAGTAGGTTAGTTTAATCACTCACCTTTGGAAAATGTTGGAATTACGTTAGTTGATACATTTATTTCCTGTTTAGGAATAACTGTTTGGGGCTATCGGTGGAGGATAGTCGTGATTGTTGTAGACATTGCATGTGGATTAGGAAAAACTGAAACTAATCACATTGGTTAAGTCATTGATTTAGACTGTTGAATTAATACAGAAAATACATGTATTGATTGTGTGTTGTATATGACGAGTGTTTAATACATTGTATATGCATTTTTGTTTGGGAGGAGATAGGGGATGTACTCCACGGTTTAGGGGAAGATAGGGGATGGACCTCTAAACCGGATTTTGTTTGGGAGGAGATAGGGGATGGACTCCATTAGCATCACTTTTATGTGTGCTTATTTATATAGAAGTGTTTTATTGATACAGCACTAAAATGTGTATCAAACTGGAAGTATGAAGTGTTTTGATTTGAGCTTGAGTCTCATTTGTTTGTTGACATTGGAAGAATGTGAATATGATATATATATAATTCACTATTGTAAGTTTGGCCAGGTTCTGAGCCATATTGATAATGTTGGAAAGTGAAACGTGTCGTTGACAATAGTGTCATGAGATTGGATAATGATGTAATTGATTATCTTGGTTAACCATCTATTGAATGCTATTGCTTTATTCAATGCTTATATTTGGTTTAGTATATTTCTACTGGGCTGTGGCTCACCCTTTATGGGAACATCATTTTCAGGTTCAGGTGATAAGCTACCTCCAAGGACTTAGCTTGGAAGGGCTTGGATTTTGAAGACTATTTTCAGTTGTTTGCTTTTATTTGTTATTACATGTAAACACTCAAGCCAAGGGCTTAACTTGTAGTTGAGTTAGTACTCATATTTTGTGTCCAAGTGTTGGCTTGGAAAGATGTAAGCCCGTAGGGCATTTACTTGATGTTACGTGTAATGCTTTTCAATAAGAATACTCTGATGAATGGTATAATGGTTGGTTTTCTTTATTTAATGCATGTTAATGTTATATATATTATGGGTTTATTTTGAGGGCGTTACAACTTGGTATCAGAGCGTACCGGGTTTGAATACTTTGGGTACGTGGGAAGTGATTAGGATCACAATGGGTTTGTCTCGCTTGATAGAGACTTAAATGTAGTATCATATGCTATGTGCTTAAGTGATAACATGCTTATGTGACTATGTGGGTATGGAATGTAGTTTCTAGGATGTTGATTGGCCCCTTGAGTTTCTAGTAGTCTTGTTGGAAAGGCACTTGATCACTGCTGCTTCCAACCGGAACTATAGTAACGCATTGGGACTATCATTATCCGGGAATGAAGTTCGTAGGTGCTTATGTGATTATGTGCTTACGTGGAATGAATTATTGTTGTCCAATGCATTAGGACGCGAGTGTTTAGTTTCGGCACATTTATTAATGTGCTAACGTCTTTGTTTCCTTTATTAGGATGTCAGGACGAGGACGAGGACGCGGTAGGCGTGGTAGGCCGGGTAGACAGGAGGTGCCTGTGCCAGAGGAGATTCCGGCAGTACAGGAGGGAGTTGGCCAGGCCAATGTGGCCGAGCCAGTAGGCCAGCAGGCTATGGGCGCTCTAGCCCGAGAGATAGCAGGGGCATTCAGGGAGTCAGTAGGCATTCTCAGAGCTGAGAATCAAGCTCAGGTTGTTGTTGCGGATGCAGGACCTTCCTTTCTGAAGAGGGAGTTCTTCCGGTCTAATCCGGAGGAATTTGTGGGTGATCCTAAAGAGCCGCTTAAGGCAAATGAATGGCTCGAACAGACAACGAAGACGTTTGAGATGCTTGGCATCGAAGACGAGGGGTTAAAAGTGACCTTGGCATCTTTCCAGTTGAAGGGGGATGCGGGTCAATGGTGGAAGTTCACTAAGTGTCGTATAGGAGGTACTTGGGAGGCTTTTGTGAATGCTTTCCATGAGAGGTTCTTATCTCCAGCAGTCAGGGAGAAGCTGAGAGACCAGTTTTGTCAGCTTAAGCAAGCGAGTTCTTCTGTGGCTGAGTTTGAGGCTGCATTTACTAGCTTGTCCAGGTTTGCACCTGAGTTGGTGGCGTCTGAGGAACGCCGCTGTATTGAGTTTGAGAAGAAGTTGAGGCGTGGACTCAAGCTGCGAGTTGGGGGAACTATGATTCGGGATTATGGGCGTATGGTTGATGCTGCAGCCCATATGGAGATCATGATGCAGGAGGAGGAGGAAGGGCAGAAGGGCTTCAAGAGGAGTCAGGATGGTCAGAATGATGGTAGGAGACAGAAGGGTTTTAATCCTCAGCAGTCTCAGAGTAGCTTTTCTAGATCGACTTTTCCTGTGCCGAGTGCTAGTTCGGGGAGAGGCAGTCAGGGAGACATTACCTGTTTCAAGTGTGGCCAGCTGGGCCACAAGTCTCCAGTTTGTCCTCAGAGGGGAGGAGTGCAGAGAGCAGCATCATCTTCGGCTCGATCTCAGAGCCAGAGTCAGGGTAGAGGCCAGCCACTCTCGTGTTATCAGTGTGGTCAGTCGGGGCATATGAAGAGGTATTGCCCGCAGTTGGGTGGCACACCTGGTGCATCTGGTTTGAGGCCGATTCAGGGTCAGCAGCCAGCTCAGTCGGGTCAGGCCTCGAGGGCCAATCAGGGGGCTTCATCGTCCCAGTCGGTGCAGCAATCTTATGCTCCTAGGGGTGAGCAGGTTGATCAGAGGTCGTCTGGGCGCGTGTATGCTGTTACCGCGCAGGATCTTGTGCCGGCACCATCAGTTGTGAGAGGTACCTTCTTGTTTTGCAACTCAGTTGCTAATGTTTTAATTGATACGGGAGCATCTCATTCCTTTGTGTCTGCTGCATTTGCATCTGTTTTGGAGTTGGAGTTAGCACAGTTAGCATCTCCTATTTGTGTAGTGTCACCTCTTGGGGGTGAATTGATTTTGAAACAAGGCGTTAAGGGTTGTGATATAGAGGTTGATTATCATAGAATCCCATTTTCCTTTGTAGTTATGCCTATGAGGGGTTTTGATGTTATTTTGGGTATGGACTGGTTATCGTCATATCGGGCTGTTATTGATTGCTACCGCCAGAGGGTCACGTTATGTACCTTGAGCGGGGAGCGGTTCCATTTCTTGGGAGACCGGGTTGGTAGTGTTTTGCCACCGGGGTATGATTCGCGAGGGCGAAGTGAGCTTAGTGGTCTACTTGCTAGCTTTGAGAGTAGTGAGTGTGATGAGACCCAGATTGTGTTACCAAGGGTGGTTTGTGAGTATTCGGATGTCTTTCCCGAAGATCTTGTTAGTTTGCCACCTCACCGAGAGATAGAGTTCTCTATTGATTTAGTGCCTGGCACGGTGCCGATTTCTATGGCACCTTACCGTTTTGCTCCAGCAGAGTTGGTCGAGTTGAAAGTTCAGCTCCAGGAATTGCTCAATAAGGGCTTTGTTCGCCCTAGTGTTTCGCCGTGGGGAGCACCGGCCCTCTTTGTTAAAAAGAAAGATGGTGCCTTGAGATTGTGTATTGACTACCGGAAGTTGAATCGGGCTACGGTTAAGAATAAGTACCCTATGCCCCGTATAGATGACCTGTTTGACCAGTTGAAGGGTTCCCGTTGTTTCTCTAAGATAGACTTGAGATCGGGTTACCACCAGTTGAGGGTCAGGGAGGAGGATGTTCCTAAGACGGCATTCCGTACGCGGTATGGCCATTATGAGTTTCTGGTGATGCCATTTGGGCTTACCAATGCACCGGCAGTCTTTATGGACTTGATGAACCGGATCTTCCGGGAATTCTTGGATCGTTTTGTGGTCGTCTTCGTGGACGACATTCTTATCTATTCGTCTTCTGAGGAGGAGCACGAGGAACACTTGAGAGTGGTGCTTGAGTTGCTTAGAGCCCATAGGTTGTATGCCAAGTTTGGGAAGTGTGAGTTCTGGCTAGGAGAAGTCAAGTTCTTAGGCCATGTGGTTTCCAGGAAAGGGGTGTCTGTTGATACATCCAAGGTAGAAGCAGTGCAAGATTGGGCACAGCCTAAGAGTGTGTTTGAAATCCGCAGTTTTCTGGGATTGGCTGGGTATTACCGTCGGTTTGTGAAAGATTTCTCCAGGTTAGCGTCACCGTTGACTAGACTGACTCGGAAGGGAGTCAAGTTTGTGTGGAGTGAGACTTGTGAAAAGTCGTTCCAAGAGCTGAAAGTTAGATTGACCACCGCTCCGGTATTGATTATTCCGGAGAGAGGGTTGGGTTATGCAGTTTATTGTGATGCTTCACGAGAGGGTTTGGGTTGTGTGTTGATGCAAGAGGGGAAAGTGGTAGCTTATGGCTCACGTCAGTTGAAAATACACGAGAAGAATTATCCTACACACGACCTAGAGTTAGCGGCTGTGATCTTTGCCTTGAAAATCTGGAGGCACTACCTTTATGGTGAGAGGTTCGAGGTATTCTCGGATCACAAGAGTTTGAAGTATCTGTTTACACAGAGAGACTTGAATTTGAGGCAGAGGAGGTGGATGGAGTTCATCGAGGATTATGATTTTGAGTTGCATTATCATCCGGGAAAGGCCAATGTTGTGGCCGATGCCCTTAGTAGGAAATCCATTAGTGATGTAGCTGGTATAGCCATCCGAGAATGGGTGATGTTGGGAGCACTTGGCGAGTTTGATTTGCTACTGGGCGAATCCGTTGAGGCTGCGGCCTTGTTTTCTGTTGTTGCGCAGCCTACGCTTGTGACTAGAGTGTTAGAGGCACAGAGAGGTGACCTTGAGGTAGAATCCATCCGAGAGAAGATCGCCAGTGGGAAAGTTGAGAAGGGTCTGACGGTGTATCCCGACCGGAGTGTGAGATACCGAGACCGTTTGTTTGTGCCGGAGTCTTGCCAAGAGGAAGTACTCCGAGAGTTCCATCATTCGCGCCTTGCGGTGCATCCAGGAGGTACTAAGATGTATCAGGATTTGGGTCGCCAGTTTTGGTGGCGGGGTATGAAGAGAGATGTGGCTGTTTTCGTATCGAAGTGCCTTACTTGCCAGCAAGTGAAGGCCGAGCATCAGAGGCCAGCGGGTTTGTTGCAACCCTTGCCTATTGCCGAGTGGAAGTGGGAGCATGTCACTATGGACTTCGTTGTAGGTCTTCCGAGGACTCAGCGGGGTAGTGATGCTATTTGGGTGGTTGTAGACCGGTTGACTAAGTCGGCGCACTTCATTCCTATGCGCGTGAGAGATTCGGTAGATCATCTTGCCGACTTGTATATTCGGGACGTAGTGAGACTGCACGGGGTCCCAGTGACGATCGTCTCAGATAGAGATCCTCGTTTTACTGCTAGGTTGTGGCAGAGTTTGCAGAGTGCCTTGGGCACTAAGTTGACCTTTAGTACGGCCTATCATCCTCAGACTGACGGGCAGTCCGAGCGTACTATTCAGATCCTCGAGGATATGCTTCGGGGTTGTGTCCTGGACTTCAGTGGGACGTGGGAGAGGCACTTACCCTTGGTAGAGTTTGCCTACAACAACAGTTTTCAGTCTAGCATCGGTATGGCACCGTTTGAGGCCTTGTATGGCCGACCGTGTAGGTCTCCAGTATGTTGGGCCGAGGTGGGTGATGCACCTCTGTTGGGCCCGGAGTTGGTGAGGGAAACGACGGAGAAAGTTGAGCTGATCCGTAAGAGGCTTGTTACAGCACAGAGTCGTCAGAAATCTTATGCCGACCGTAGGAGGAGACCATTGGTGTTTGACATGGGAGATCACGTCTTTCTGAAGATATCACCTAGACGGGGTTTGTTGAGGTTTGGGAAGAGCGGGAAGTTGTCCCCTCGGTTCATCGGTCCGTTTGAGATCCTTGAGAGGATTGGCGAAGCTGCTTATCGTTTAGCTTTGCCGCCACAGCTGTCCGGAGTACATGACGTGTTTCATGTGAGTATGCTTCGGAAATATGAGCCGGATCCATCACATGTGTTGAATTGGACCGATTTAGTGGTTGATGAGGATGTCTCGTATGAGGAGAGACCGGTTCGGGTCTTGGATAGGCGGGACCAAGTTTTGCGAGGCAAAACCATCCCTTTGGTCAAAGTTTTGTGGAAACATCACGGGGTGGAGGAAGCCACTTGGGAACGTGAGTTGGAGGTCCGAGAGAAATATCCGGATCTATTTGTGGATGTTTGAGTATATGTTGTGTATTTTGTTATATTATTGGACCTTAAGAGTATTGAATATATCTAAGGTTGTAAAACATGGTATATGTTTTGGTTTAATGGAATTTTAATGTAACATGGCATATGTTAATTATTATTGTTGGGATTGGTTTAATTGTGACTTTAAACACTTGCTTTAAAATTTCGGGGACGAAATTTCCTAAGGTGGGGAGGTTGTAGCACTTGAGCCCTTTAAAACTTTTGGGAAGTGTATTTGAATCATGTATTATGTTTTGGAAATCTTCGGTCTTGTTGTACCTTGGTTTTGGATGAGTGAAAATTTATTTAAACTTGTTGGGATTGCTCGTTCACACTCTTTCGCGTTCAAAAGTTGTTTGGAAACTTGAAAATCATGTTCTGGGGTCGACACCGGTCTTGGTGGTGTCGACACCTTCTCTTTTGTTTGCCATAAGGGTCGACACCAAAGCTGGGAAGGGTCGACCCTTGTTCTGAATTTCTTCACTGCATTTTGGTGTCGACACCAGCCTTGGTGGTGTCGACACCTTCCCTTTTGGTTGGTCGCAAGGGTCGACACCAAAGCTGGGAAGGGTCGACCCTTGTTCTGAATTTGCCTGCTGCATTTTGGTGTCGACACCAGCCTAGGGTAGGGTCGACACCTGCAGTGTAGTCACACTTAAGTGTTCCAGATTTCTTCTTTGGTGTCGACACCACTGTTGCAGGGGTCGACACCTGCGACTTTTTCCCAGATTTTTCTCACGGTTTGGACCTACTTTTTGGGGATATTTTGACTAGATATTTTGAGTTGACTTTGGGGCTTATATCTATTTTTGACCTAGTACTATATAAAGGCCCTCACTTAACCTTTTCTTTCACTTTTTCTTCCCTTTCCTCTCTCTAAACCGTGAAACACCTTCTCTCTCTCTCAAAGGGCACTTTTTACTCAAAGATCCTTAGATCTACTTGTTTGGAGACCTCTACTCACCTTGCTCCTTTGAGATAAAGTGTAGAGCTTGTCGAGGGCTTCATTTTGATCGGAGCAAAGCTTGGTTTCTCCTCCGTTGACTTTTGGGTTTTCTTCCTCCTTCCCCTTGTAAACTTGAGGTAGGGATTTCCTACTCCATTCTATAAGTTTTGTTCTAAGTTTTGGTATTTTGATATGTTGGGGATACTTTGGTAATTTTGGAAAAACCCCTAGTTGTTATAATAAATTAATTTATATAATTAATTTAGGAAAAATTGGGGAATTTAGTTGAATTCATGGAATTAATGAATTTATTGATTAAATGGAGTAGTAGGTTAGTTTAATCACTCACCTTTGGAAAATGTTGGAATTACGTTAGTTGATACATTTATTTCCTGTTTAGGAATAACTGTTTGGGGCTATCGGTGGAGGATAGTCGTGATTGTTGTAGACATTGCATGTGGATTAGGAAAAACTGAAACTAATCACATTGGTTAAGTCATTGATTTAGACTGTTGAATTAATACAGAAAATACATGTATTGATTGTGTGTTGTATATGACGAGTGTTTAATACATTGTATATGCATTTTTGTTTGGGAGGAGATAGGGGATGTACTCCACGGTTTAGGGGAAGATAGGGGATGGACCTCTAAACCGGATTTTGTTTGGGAGGAGATAGGGGATGGACTCCATTAGCATCACTTTTATGTGTGCTTATTTATATAGAAGTGTTTTATTGATACAGCACTAAAATGTGTATCAAACTGGAAGTATGAAGTGTTTTGATTTGAGCTTGAGTCTCATTTGTTTGTTGACATTGGAAGAATGTGAATATGATATATATATAATTCACTATTGTAAGTTTGGCCAGGTTCTGAGCCATATTGATAATGTTGGAAAGTGAAACGTGTCGTTGACAATAGTGTCATGAGATTGGATAATGATGTAATTGATTATCTTGGTTAACCATCTATTGAATGCTATTGCTTTATTCAATGCTTATATTTGGTTTAGTATATTTCTACTGGGCTGTGGCTCACCCTTTATGGGAACATCATTTTCAGGTTCAGGTGATAAGCTACCTCCAAGGACTTAGCTTGGAAGGGCTTGGATTTTGAAGACTATTTTCAGTTGTTTGCTTTTATTTGTTATTACATGTAAACACTCAAGCCAAGGGCTTAACTTGTAGTTGAGTTAGTACTCATATTTTGTGTCCAAGTGTTGGCTTGGAAAGATGTAAGCCCGTAGGGCATTTACTTGATGTTACGTGTAATGCTTTTCAATAAGAATACTCTGATGAATGGTATAATGGTTGGTTTTCTTTATTTAATGCATGTTAATGTTATATATATTATGGGTTTATTTTGAGGGCGTTACAAGAACTGACAAATAAAAATAGATGGGCGCCCAAACAACAAAACTTCAAATGCAACCTGGGGGTAGAACCAAAAAAAAAAAAAGAAGTTACGTTATCTATATTGATTTGTGAGAATTGACAAATAAGGATATAATAAAAATAGATGGGTGTCCAAACAACAGAACTTCGAATATTTATTCCTAAATTCTCATAATTTTAAAACTCTCTCTTTCCTATGTGGCAACCTTCTTTGATTGCCTTTCATGTTTTCTATTTTTCTTCATTTTCTATTTGTTTGATTAATCAAAATTAAAATTAACTTCATTGCTTATGGATACATATTTGAATTTCAAAATTCCTCTATATAGATAAACATATAAAAACTGAAAATTAATTTTTTAGTCTACAGACAAAGATAAAAATTAAACAATTAATTTAAAAAATTTAATTTCATAACTTATAGATAATTTAAAATTACTTCCCATAAATAAACATATAAAAGTTGATAAATAACTTATAAAAATTAATTTCATGACCTAAAAATAAAGATAAAGATTAAATAATTGATTTTAAAAAAAAACGAAATTACATTCTCATAATTTTAAAACTCTTTCTCTTCTACGTGGTAACCTTCTTTGATTGCCTTTCATGTTTTCTATTTTGCTTCATTTTCTATTTCTTTGATTAATTAAAATTAAAATTAATTTCATTGCTTATGGATAAAGATTTGAATTTCAAAATTCCTCCATATAGGTAAACATAAAAGAACTAAAAATTAATTTTATAGTCTACAGATAAAGATAAAAATTAAACAATTAATTTTAAAAAATTAATTTCATAGCCTAAAAATAAAGATAAAGATTAAATAATTGATTTAAACAAAAAACGAAATTACTCCTTTTTCCCCCTCTTCATTTTGTATTTTAATTAATTTTATTATAGATAAACATATAAAAATTCATAAATGATTTATGAAAATTTATTTCATGACCTATAGATAAAGATAAAAATTTTAAAAAAATTATTTAAAAAAATTAATTTCATGACTTATAGATAAATAAACATATAAAAATTGATAAATAATTTATAAAGATTAATTCATGGCCTACAAATAATTATAAAGATTAAATAATTGATTTATAAAAAATTAAAATAATAAAATTTAGATAAAGATATGATTTGTTAATCTATATATCTATCAAAAACATATATATCTAAATCTTTATTTTGATTTACTCATATTTTTTTTCTCCTTCTATCGCATATTATCTTTTTTTATTTAAAATTTTTCATCTTATGAAATGCCCTTATCTATAACTTCTTATCTCCTTTTAAATTCTTAACCTTCTCTTGATAATTTTTATTATTCGTTATTATCTACCAAGTGATAAAGGTAACAAAAAATTAAAAAAAAAATTATTGACTCTGAATGAGAAGAGTATTAATAATGAAATTGGTTCACTTTGAATCAAAAGAGTATTAATAATGAAATAATGAAGGCTGCATAGGAGAAGGCAGTACAAAAATCTCACAAAATTAATTTTCGTCACTATATTTATCCAAGGTAATAATTTGATATTCTTTCTATTAGTTATTAAAAATAGTTTTCATTAGATCATTGTTATGTTTATTTATTTATTTATTATTATTATTATTATAAGGTTGTCATTCGTTATAGTATATAGATGTTTTAGTAAAAGCCTCCAAATATTTATTCCTAAATTCTCATAATTTTAAAACTCACTCTTTCCTACATGGCAACCTTCTCTGATTGCCTTTCATGTTTTCTATTTTTCTTCATATTCTATTTGTTTGATTAATTAAAATTAAAATTAATTTCATTGCTTATGGATAAAGATTTGGATTTCAAAATTCCTCCATATAGATAAACGTATAAAAACTGAAAATTAATTTTATAGTCTACAGATCAAGATAAAAATTAAACAATTAATTTTAAAAAAATAATTTCACAACTTAAGATAATTTCAAATTTCTTCCCATAAATAAACATATAAAAGTTGATAAATAACTTATAAACATTAATTTCATGGCCAACAAATAAAGATAAAGATTAAATAATTGAATTTAAAAAAAATAAAATTACATTTTCATAATTTTAAAGCTGTAACGCCCTCAAAATAAGACATAATCATCCATTCATAAATTCCATAGGACATAATAGAAATGTTACATATTACATTCATCAAAGTATTCTTTACAGTTTTCCAAGTAATAACTTGGTTACAACAAAAGAGAGTCCTAGCTCTATACATAGAAAGCCCTTGGCTTGAATATACATTTAATCATCAAAAGAAAATAACAAAACAGAGTCTTCAACTCCTAAACCCCCAAGCTAGGACCTTGGAGGCAGCATGTCCCATGTACCTGAAAAATAGTGTCCCAAGTAGGGTGAGCCAAAGCCCAGTAAAGATATGCTAAACAGTATATGAGAATTAACTAAAACATTAACATCCGATAAATGTTTGACACTTGAAATCCGACTTATACTCTTTCCATAACCAATCAATATTGACATCCATATTTCAACCCGCTTTCATTTATATTTCCAATTCAATTCATTGACATGGTTCGTTTATCCAAACAATTCAACATGAGACTACAACTCAAATAACAACACTTTTTTAACCATAAAAAGCATTCGTACACTTCCATTCACTTGCCATTTTACGGAACTACGTCCGAGGGAACCGGCACCCAAATATACATATAAGATTTCGGGACTTTCACCCTGGACACTCCGGCCAATTTAATTATCAATGGAGTCCATCCCATATCTCATCCCAAACAATAGAGTACATCCCCTATCTCCTCCTAAACAAAGATACATATGCAATGTATTTAAACACGTTGTCATATACAATGACCAAATAAATCACATATTCAATGTGTTAATCCAACCGTCATATTCAATGACTTAATCCAATTGATTAGTTTCAATTTACCTAATCATCATGCATTTTCTACAGCAATCATGGCTATCTTCCACCGATAGCTCAAAACAGTTATTTCTAAAGAGATAAATAAATCTATCAACATTTAATTTATCAACTTTTCCTTAGGTGAGTGATTTATCAATCCAACTACGCCATTTAGTCACAATTTCCCCCAATTTCACAATTTTCAAACCAATTTCATATTTCCACAATTGATTTCATTAATTATACGCATAATTTATATAAATTCAATTAGGGCATTTTCTCCATTTTCTCAAATATTGCACCCATGGCCAACTTTCACCCATTATACACAAATAATCCCATTTTCAAGACCTCACATACATATAGAACCGAAAAATAGAAAACTCCTCTTTTACTATTTCAAACTCAAAACCCTAACTTCACCTAAACCAACCATTTATTCAAAATGACCCATATTTATGTTGAAGCTCATAGTAATGAGTAGATTATCCGTACCTCAAATGGAGAAGCTCAAAGGAGATGAAGAGAGAAACCCAAAGATGCTCCAAACTTGCACTTTTCGGATCAAAATGTAGCCCACACGATACTCTACCTTTTTAACAAAGGGACTAGGGTAGAAACTCTTTGGTTCAAAGGGATTTGTAGAGAGAAGGTGAACTTTTAGAGAGAGAGACAGCTGATCTAGGGTCTTGGGTGAAAAGTGATCAAAAAGTGAAGAAGAAGACCCCTGCTGCGATCTGATATATGCGAGGCTCGCTCGAGTAAAGGAGTTGTCGCTTGAGCGACCAGACACAACAAAGGACCTCGCTTGAGCGCAAGAAGCGTCACTCGAGCAAACAAAGCGAAACTTCAGGTCTGCCACCAACGCAGATGCACGGTTGAGCGCAAGAATTCTCGTTCGAGCGAAGAAACACAGAGCTCGCTCGAGCGCAAAAAGTGTCGCTCGAGTGAAGAATACCAACCTTCAGGTCTTACAAAGATGCAGACGCACGCTCGAGCACAAGACTACTCGCTCGATCGAAGAAACAAATAACACAGGCCTCGCTCAAGCGCAAGAAAACTCGCTTGAGCGAAAACTGCGTCTGAAAAGAAACCTAAAGACCCTCAATCCTCACTCGAGCGCAAGAACCTTCACTCGAGCGAAGAAGCAAATACCCAAGGCTCGCTCGAGCGCAAAAAGCCTCGCTCAAGCAAAGAAGCCAAAACCTGGGCAGCAACAATTTGTACCAACTCAACACCAACCTGTACCAAACTCACCCAACACGTCCCAAAACTCAAATACAAAGAATCAAAGGAGGGAAAAAGATACAGGCAACAACATACAACCACAAAACCCGAGTCCGGTACACAACAAAGGTTGGGGTAAAACCTGGATCGCTATAAAAATTCTCTTTTTCCTACGTGGCAACCTTCTTTGATTGCCTTTCATGTTTTCTATTTTGCTTAATTTTCTATTAGTTTGATTAATTAAAATTAAAATTAATTTCATTGCTTATGGATAAAGATTTGAATTTCAAAATTCCTCCATATAGATAAACATATAAAAATTGAAAATTAATTTTATAGTCTACAGATAAAGATAAAAATTAAACAATTAATTTAAAAAAATAATTTCATACCTTATAGATAATTTAAAATTTCTTCCAGTAAATAAACATATAGAAGTTGATAACTAACTTATAAAAATTAATTTCATGACCTACAAATATAGATAAAGATTAAATAATTGATTTAAAAAAAATGAAATTACTCCTCCCCCCCCCCCCTCATTTTTTACTTTAATTAATTTTATCATAGATAAACATATAAAAGCTCATAAATAATTTATGAAAATTTATTTCATGACCTATAGGTAAAGATAAAAATTAAAAAAAAAAGTTAAAAAAATTAATTTCATGACTTATACATAAATAAAAATATAAAAATTGATAAATAATTTATAAAGATTAATTTCGTGACCTACAGATAAAAATAAATATTAAATAATTAATTTACAAAAAAAATAAAATAATAAAATTTAGATAAAGATATGATTTGTTAATCTATATATCTATCAAAAACATATATATCTAAATCTTTATTTTGATTTACTCATTTTTTTTTCTCCTATCGCATATTATCTTCTTCTTTTTTTTAATTTTTTTTATCTTATGAAATACCCTTATCTATAACTTCTTATCTCCTATTAAATTCTTAACCTTCTCTTGATAATTTTTATTATTCGTTATTATCTACCAAGTGATAAAGATAAAAAATATATATATATATATATATATATTTATTGGCTCTGAATGAGAAGAGTTTTGATAATGAAATTAGTTCGCTCTGAATGAGAAGAGTACTAATAATGAAATAATGAAGGTTGCATAAGAGAAGACAACACAAAATTAGTTTTCGTCACTTTATTTATCCAAGGTAATAATTTGATATTCTTTCTATTAGTTATTAAAAATAGTTTGCATTAGTGTAGACACCCCATTTTTGACCGACCTTAAGACTCAGACATCACCGATTGAGCGCTCGGTGATGGTGCATATTGTGCTCGTTCAGAAGTTTCAGAGTCTCGGCTGCGAGCCTTGCCTTCGGACTACCGGGCTCTTTCGTGTCTTGCCTCGGTTTGCGAACCAGGCTCCCTTTTCTCTGTTTTCTCTTCCTGAAGGGAGAGAGAGGTCTCGTAGATCATCTCTCAGTGGCCGTAGGCTACGTTTCGTGGTCATAGGCCATTTTGCCCGTTTGGAGTCCGGTTTCCAGTTTTTCGGAGTCGTTGGCCGTGTGCCTCGGTTCGGGACTGCTTAACCACCTCCGTTTGCTCCGGTTTTTGGCATGCATCTTATTTGCTCCCTTTTGAGGGACACTATGGCTCGAGAGACCAACTTCGTGGTCGAACACCACTTCCGGTGCCTAACAGTCAGTTTTCGGGGCCACGGGCTGCGCGTTTCGGCCCCCGAACCTTCATTTTGCATCGGTTTGGGCTCATTTTTGGTGGAGACCTTATTTGAACTGCTAAGAAGGTCGTAGGAGGGTGGGAGGCCAGTAATTGTTCAGACAACGAGTTTTATTCCTCCATCGCCCTCCGTCGCCCGTTTTTCCCACTTGAAAGCCAATGTTAACCACCCTAAGGCCACTTTTTCCAGCCCTAAACCACATATTTGTGTTGTACACACTTGGGAGGCCACCAATATCACATGGCTGGCTAGTAATTGTGTGTGACCCTTTTGAACCCCTCCTAAAAGTGGCCTTTTCTCTCTCCTGGTTCACTTTCTCCAGTTTTTGACCACATGGTTGTGTTGTGCACACATGAGAGGCCCTCTTTTTGGCATGGCCGACCATTAATCTTCATTGTCCCTTTTGACCCCTGGCCGACCGGCCATGGAGAAGGCCGACCGGCCACCTAAACCCTAGGAAACCGGCCGGCCATGATCCTTTCTCCAGGTACTTTACAGAAATGCCCTCTGTTTCCCCCCAGATTTTGTATTCAGGGGGGCCAACTTTTGGGGGGAAATTTGAATTCCATTCCCCCCTTTCTTCCCCCCTCTTTTGCCTATATATCCAGGCCCTCCAGCTCCCATTTGAAGGGTTAGAAATTTTGGTTTGGAGCTCCTACATTGTATCTCTCTCTCTACACTCCAACCCTCAAAACCTCCCAAACCCTACACCATTTCTACACCACCACCTAGCACCATACCACCACCATCCATTCCAGCCACTTGGAGCTATTTTCCAGAGCTAAGGATCCACAAAACTTGGTCCAAGAGTTGTCAAAGATTTCGTCTTCAAGGGTAAGTCTTCTCCTCCCTCTTTCTTGCCTTATTTTGCTCAATATATTTGCCATACTTGCTTGCATATTTGGGCTCCGACCCTAACTGAAAATAGTATTATTTTGAGCTCCTTTTCATGTTTGTTTAAGGCCCTCTCCCTGTTTGAGGCTTCATTTTTACACTTGCTTCTTTGCGTCTCTTGTATGCCTCTTTCTTGCATAGTATTTTAGGCCTATTTGTAAAAATTTTTGAGCTTGGTTCTAAACTGAAAAGTGGCTTATTTTGAGCCCTTATTCAACATTTTTGAAGGGCTCTTCACTGTTTGAGGCTTCCTTTTGTCACTTGCCTCTTTATCCCTCTTTTGGCCTTATTTTTGCATGTTTTGTTATCCCCTTGTGCTTGTATTTTTGGGCTCCGAACCGAACTGAAAATAGTCATATTTTGACCCCCTCTTCATGTTTGATCAAGGGTCTTTTGCTTTTTGAGGCTCCCTTTTTACACTTTGTGTTTAAACCTTCTTTTAGGCCTATTTCTTGCATAGTATTTTAAGCTTACTTGTGCACTGTTTTGGGCTCGTCCATAAACTGTAAAATACCTTTTTTTGAGCCCCTCTTCAACTTTGTTGAAGGGCTCTTCATTGTTTGGGGCCAGAAAATCCTACTTGCTTCTTTATCTCTCTTTTGGGGCCGTTTTTGCATGTTAACTTAGCCCTATTTGTGTTCATATTTGAGACTTGTTATAAACTGAAAATATGAATTTTTTTGGAATTTCTTGCTTCTGTCTTCATACTTCATGATCAAATAATGCATGTTTTGTATAGCTGTAGGCCAATGCATATGCCTAGTTTTGTGTTTCGGGTTCATTCCATGCATCGGATGCCATGTTTCCATGTTTCGGGGCTGTTTTGCATCATATTTCAGCACTGAAATTTGCATGTTTGCATACCATGTTTCATGCCTTTCCATGATTGTTAGTGTTGCATGCTATGCCTTGGGTTCGGTCCTCGGTTTGCGTGCATGCGTGCACGCATCTCGAGTGTCTCATTTTCTTCTAATGGCTACTAATGTGAGTGTGGCTGAGGTCCACTCATGTTGGTGTAAGTCCATTGTGCATTGTGTATGCCATTTCAATTCATAGCATTGCGTATGCTAGGTTGTATGTTAGAGCATCGTGTATGCCATGTTACATCGTGCATTGTGTATGCCATTTCATAGCATTGTGCATGCTAGGTTGTATATTAGTTGCATTCATGCATGTCATGCATATTGCATTGTGCTTGGGATAGGAATTAGCCCAAGCATGGGAAACGAGGTACGTTTCATACTCCGAGTGACGGAACGTGTCTCAATTCCTGGTCGCCGACGCTCCGGATTATCCATGATGGAGTCTAGGCCTTGTTGTGTCCATATGTGCATTCATTTCATATTGAGTCGTGCAAATCGACTCCTCGGTCATCAAGCATCGAGATGCGTAATTGGTGGCACGAGGATCGAGGACTACACTCCCTGAAGAGTAGTCATGCATACATATGTGAAAATACTTTGCCATGTCCCTTTGTTGCTCTCTGTTGCAGCAAATCAGAAATCAGCAGCTTTCCGAAGCTTGGCACGCATCCCGAGAATAATTGCAAACAGAGACTAATTGGGGCATCGCAGTGGATTTCCGCACAAGGCAACTCAAGCATGCATCATCCATCATCCGGAGCAGAGTTGAGGCAGTCCCTGGCTTGCATGCCAATTTATTGCTTTCCTAATTTAATTTGTTAATTAATTAGGATTTTGTACATATTTGGACTGTAATATTCATTCGGGACTGTATATTATTTATTCGGACCCTCTGTGCGAGGGCATAATTGTAATAAGTGTGCGTGTGTGTGATGCATGTCTTCCAACCCCACGTCTTTCTCCCTTTTATTTACCAGCTTATGATGGTTAGATTAGGGCATGTTTCAATTAGCATACAGTATGATAGCATGTTGCATTCATTCATCTGTTTTGCATGCATCGGGCTTGGCGCATCATACTAACTGCATTTGTATTTTAATTCCAAGATTGAATACTTGTTAGCTGTTGCACCTCATATGCCATGTTTAGAATAACCGAGCCTGCTATAGTTGCATTCTTGCATGTGTTGCATTAGGCATTTCAGCATATTTAGGATCATGCATGGATTTCTAATTAGTTTCTGTTTTGGCTTGGAGTACCCGCTGAGTTTTATGCTTTAGCATCCTTGCATGTGTGTGAGTGACTGCCATGATAGCATGCTTACCATGAGGCTATTTGCTTATGTGATATGACTGCCTGAATGCCTGTGGGTGAAGGTTGGGTTATTTGGATTGGAACAAATCATTGACTGTGAGTTTTAAGCCCACTAGATAGTGGCAAAACCATCTTTTCTAAGCCCACCCGAGGGTGGCAAATCCACGTCTTAGCCTACTTGCGAGTAGCACCATCAAACCATCTTTCAAAAACAAACACGAAATGTTTTGTTCCAATTCAGGCGACCCGGTCTATACTTGTATGCTGTGCGCATCACATAGTAAACCTAGGCTAAAAAATCGGAATAAGAACACACAATGTTTTCAAAACTTGATATCATGGTTAGTAGAGGCCAATCTTTGATCGGGCGAGCGGGGGTGCTCACGAAGTGACCTTCCCCAATCGTACCCAAGTTCCTGAGCCGAGGCAACTTTGGTGATGACGGACACGTGGCCTTAGGCAACGAGTCAGGGTTTCCTAAATTTCCCAAAATAAAATATTTAGGTGGCGACTCTGTATCTGGCAAAACAGTCCATGTTTGGCACTTCTTTCAAAATCTGTTTTCTCAAAACGATTTTCCAGATTTGGACTCTTTGGTTCAGACTTAGAACCGTGACAATTTGAGAGTCTGAACTGTAGTGAGCCCAATATCGAGCGGAACGGGGACCTCGTCCTCCCGGGGCGTTCGGGGACGTCTACAGTTTCTGGCGACTCCGCTGGGGATTTAGAGAACTTGACTCGAACTCATGATATCTTGTTTTAATTACACTTGTGTGTTTCTTTGCATTGCATTTGCATTGGTGCGCCTAGGACACCGCGTTTGCCATCTGCTATTCCTGAACGGTTTGCCGGAGGCTTGTCTTGTCAAGACATGACCATAAGGCTGACCGGTTGTGGGCTCTGCCAGTATGGGAACACAAACCCCGGTTTTAACGGGGCACCCTTTTTGACCATTCGACCTAGTGCATATTCGGAATCCATAGTGACCATTCCAAACTAGGACAGGTTGCTTACCCGATATAGGTTGTTTGAAACCGCTGCATGCGTAGTGAAACCCTAGCTCCTGACAAAATAGGACAGGGAAACCCTACCCTAACATAGGGATGTTTTGGCTCTCACTTGCTTGTTATGTTCTTTTAGAGTGCGTCTCTACAGGAATGCATGTATCAGTTTGCAAGTCTAGGTATCAGGTCTGCGGGCATCAGAATCTGAAGAATCAATTTTACCCGAGGGTATCAGATTTGAGGCAGAATTTTGGGGGCAGAATTTAGCAGAGGGCACAGTCATCCTACTATGCTCGTATCTGTTTTGGTGAAGTTAGGCTGAGATGCTGCATGTTTTCTCTTTTGCTAGGTAGTCTGGGAACCATAGCTTCAGAAGGCTCCGATATCCCTCGAGGTTCATCGAACTTGTGCTGATAGACTTTGTCAGATCAGAGATTCAGTTCAAGGGCAATCAGTGTTCCTTTGCCAGAGGCAGGGTAAAAGGGCCAGTCAGGCACAAATCACCAGTTCAGCAGTTACTAGATCAGTGGCCCTTATCCACCCCACCAGTGAACAGTCAGGCTGAGGTCTCAGTTTCTACTACAGGGATAGATACCAGTCAGTTAGATGGATCAGCAGAACACATCAGGGATGGAGGCAATGATGCGCCAGATACAAGAAATTATGAAACTCATGCAGCAAGATGCTGTCCGCCAAGCTGAATTCGCCAAACAGCAGGCTGAGGTCATGGCCCAACAGGCAGAGCAAATCACCAGATTGTAACAGCAAAACGGAGCATCTGCTTTGCATCAAGCTCCCCCCCACCAGTAGATCAAATACCCGGGGAGACGCCAAATGTCCAAGAAGGTACGGGCATTCCGACAAGGCCGGCTCCGCCCCCAATCTTACCCCAGCTGTCTAAAGCACCAATCAACCCATCGGACTATCCCTTTGAGTTCGAGGTAGACCATACAGCATTGAAGTTGAGCAAGCTTGAAAAGTTGTTCAAGAAATCCCAGGGGGTAAAGTCCATCCTGGACATTGAGAACGGGTACACTGACGCAGCTGTGACACTGCCGGACAGGTTCAAGATGCCTCACATCAACCGTTTTGACGGGTCAGGAGATCTCATGGTCCACCTGAGTTTGTTTTCAGATGTTCTGCGCCTGATAGGCTTGACAAGATTACGGAAGCTTTCCTTTTTTGGCAAGACCCTGTCGGGTATTGCGGCCATCTGGTACGCCAAATTGGAGGATTCAGTGAAACGAAGCTGGGAGGAGATGGCTGAGGCCTTCGTCGCACAATATTCATACAATACCCAAATCGAGATTACGACCCGTGATCTTGAGACGACGAGATAGGAGCCTAAGGAGAGCTTCTCAGAATTCGTGGCCCGCTGGAGGGCCAAAGCCTCAATGATGACCGTTAGGCCAACGGATAAAGATCAAATACGGATGGTTGTGCGCAACCTCCAGCCCAAACTAATGCAGAAAATGATCGTGCTCCCCTTCCCTACATTTTCAGATTTGCATGAGATAGGAGTACAGATCGAGGATGCTATGAAGCAGGGCCTCATTGACCAGGAGAAGGAGCAGCCCAGGAGGGCGTTTACCCGCAGTTCGAATGCGACCACCAGTGGTGATGCAACTGCAAGATCTTCTGATGTGGGCATGTTTACCACCACCGCATCAAAAACAGCTACCCCATTCACCGGTGCATCCGGAAGTAGCTCACAAAAAACCAAATACCCGCCTCGAGTCAAGAGGGTTTTTACCCCACTTTATATGCCTTTGTCAAAGGCTCTAGAGGCCTTACTCTGAAAGGGATATCTAAAACCATTGGAACAACAGCCTCTACCCGATCCTCTCCCTCCAAAGCATGACCAGACTAAGTACTGTGCGTACCATCCACAAACCGGTCATGACACTGATAGTTGCTTTCGTCTGCGCCATGATGTACGAGATCTGTTTGACAACAAGGTCATCGCTGCACCAGCTCAGCAAAGTCTATCGCCACTGGATCAGTGAACTTGGGGGGATAGTGCGAATATGTGATCAGAGGATGAACCACCTGCGGGTGGCACTCTGTTTACTCCAGATGTGGTGTATGGCATGCACTGTTTTGAGCATTTGCCAATGCTAGCTTTTGTGCTTTCAGACTTGGGTATTGGGTCAGTCTTGTTGTTTTGTTTTGAGTCAGTCCTTTTGTTTTGAGTCAGTCTCTTTTTGTTTTGGGTCTGTCTTGTTGTATCGAGTCAGTCCTGTTGTATAGGAGTCGGGTGATTCCGGGGGGTGTTACCTCGGGCGTCACCATTTTGTTTTGTGTATATCTTTTCATTTTGTTTTGAGTCTGTTTTTGCCAGGGAACCAGTTATGCCGACAGATTTTGAATGAAACAGCAGTGATTTTTACGCTCTCGTATTTGCTTTTGCCTTGTGCCAGTTATGTCGGAAGTTCTGAATGAGATGGCAGTATTTGACTAAGAACTCTGCCTTTTCTGTGCCTTGAAGTCATTGTAATGACCTGAGTTTTTCAAAACTTTTTGAACGCTGCGATGCAAACAAAGAGGGAGGAATTCCTCGGGATTTGCAAAACTTTGATCAAACTGAGAGAAAGAGAGGCGTGCTAAGCCCTTAATGAATGAAATCATGCTTGTTAGTATGAGTACTGGGAAGGATCTTGGCTTGATCCAGATTGGTTCTACACTGTCTTCAGCGCGAGCGACTGGTCGCTTTCTTAAAAGATTTCAAAAAATGTTTCGCGCGGTCCTGCGAAGACTTGTGTAGAATCGCTCTTGAGATTGTGTAGCTTAGGATCGCTCTCAGCCTCGAGACTGGACCCCTCTGCTTTCAAAACCTTGAACTCGAATTCAGAACGTTCAACGGTCAACTACAATGTGAGGCCTGTGTAGCCAGATTCAAAGCAGCCCTCGAATAAGAGGCAAGGAAGTCAGATCAAGAAGACCAGATGTCATAAAAAGAAGCTTGCGAAGCTAGGTCAGAAGCACCCTTTGAACTAGGGGCAAAAAAATGTCAGGCAGCTCGAAGAGCCAAAGGTGGATCATTTCGCAAGTCAATGAAGATCGGCAAGAATGCCAAATCCCAGAAGGGAGGAAAGAAGAAAGTATTGCTGAAGGACAGCCGAGTTCCTATCCACAACACTAGGGGCAAATTCAGCCCCCATTGGATGGACTTCTACTTTGTCAGCAAATAACGGCCATTCTCCTGGATTCAAACGACTTCAAGATATCAAAACCATTTGACATGGACAAAGCTACACTTTTACCCTTGAGAGGCTCGCTGGGCCGAAAACCCGAAAGGGCGACCCAGGCAAAAGTTAGAGCAAGAAAAAAAAAAAGAGAAGAAAAAGAACAAAAAAAAGAAAGAACAAAAGAACAAAAAAAAAAGGGGGATGCAAAAAAAAAAAGAAAATCAAAAAAAGAAATGAAAAGAAAAGAAAAGAACACAAAAATTAAAAAGAAGAAAAATATAGCTCACAAGGTTGAAAACCCGCAAAGGGCGGTCTTGGCAAAAGTTAGAGCGTAAAATGAGAGATTAATACCCGAGTGTACCTTAACCCCGAACTACGTGAGGCTTGATTCCCATCTTTGGGATACGTAGGCAACTTCATTCTGAAGTCCAGCCGTAAAGCACTTCAAATTCAATTGTGTCCATGCGATGGTTTTGGTCATCTTTGTCTTCTCTGTATCTAAGAGTCTGGTTGTGTTCGTCGCTCTTAGGACTTACTACAATGCGCTGCGGTGCTATCTAAACAAGGGGCAACTTTCCGTCGCCATTCAAAACGCCGCAGTGTCATTTCAAACAAGGGACAACTTTCCGTTGCCATGCAGTGTCCTTCAGACAAAGGGCAATTTTCCATTGCTATGGGTTCGAGGTTGTGCATCTCGAGAGTAGGTTTCGTGCTTGTTGAGCAGTGGTCGTTTGCAAAAATAGTTTTTGAGAATTTTTACTGAGGTTGACTAATCTTCTCGAAAAGTACTCCATTTTTCAAAACTAGACCATTTCTCGGACCCAAAAAAGGAAAACTCTCAGTGCTCATAGCCTAACTTGCATGATTTTAAATCAGAAAATCGAACAAGCGCGTTAATCTAACTCTCATGTTGGTCAAAACTATTTTAGTGGAAAGCAAAAACAAAAAATGGTCAAAATGATGAACTAGGAGCACAGTTGAGTCAGGTGTTCTGTCTTTTCCCTTTTGTCAAAATACTTGCCAGAAAGGGCACTCTACTTGTCGGAAAGGACACCGTATTCGCCAGAAAAGGGCACAACAAAGGGCAGAAAGCTCTCACATCCTCCAAGCAACGAGGTATCAAGCAAAGTGCGAAGCACAAACTAGAATGGGGCAAGATATTCCACTACATCATCTGGACAGATCTTATCACGTCCAAACTCCCCAGCAAAGCATCATCAACTGATGTTAGCTGCAGATTTGCTACACACCCAGTTGTAGCGCAACCTTTCCGTGGGAGGAATTCACTAGCTGTGAGTGGAAGAAAGAGAATCTAGCAGAATGCTAGGGGCACAAACCCACAATTTGCTGTTTATCCATCAACCACCCAGGGGAGGGATGAAAAATGAGAGATTGAAGAATAGAGAGATGTGCGATGAGAGGAAAAGTGAAAAGAGGGCTTTTTCAGAAAAACAGAGCTTGAGGGCCGAGTGATGTGAGAACCACAAATGAGAAAGGGTGGGAAACACTACCCGGTGAAACAGGCTCCCTGTGCACGTCTGAGTGTCGTGTCTTTTTGTTTTATCTCGATTCTTGTTTTGAGTCGTTTCGAGTGTTACTCGATGTGTCTAGGTTGCGTGCCTTTTATTTCCTTGTTGTGTCGTTTTGCTGTGTTCATTCGTAGGCTCAATACTTGGTCGAAAACTCATCTCTCAAATTCAAAAATGAAATCGTTTTGTGCTTCGAGTGCCGTGCCGTTCTCCACATTTGTACAAAACAAAATTTGTTCTTTCATGAAATCGCAGGATTCAACCCGGGTCATGTGAGAACAGTAGAACCAAGACCTATCTGAAGCTATATATGGTTTCGGACTGCAAAACAAAAGCAAAAGAGGAAAATGTCGGGTATCTGAGTTTGTTTCAACTTCAGTAAGTTCCAGGACTACATTCCGTGTGTACCTCTTCAGGCCTTGCCAAAGCTCCGAAGTATGAATGTACCTTTACCTCAAGCTCAAGATCAAGCCTGCTTCAAGCCAGAATAGGCAATCAGAAGTGCTCTCCTTGAGGACCTTTTCGTGCCAGGGACATCTTGGCCGTGTTTGCAATGAGTTCCTAAGAGACCAGCTGCGACGGTGGAAATTAGAGTTCGAATGGCTGATGCCTAGAACATAAAGGTTCGGGATTTCTGGGACTAAAGTCTGGTTTAAATACCCAGGGGTGTATCCCCGGCTTGAAATCTGTATGGAAGCCCCATAGGTTGAGATTGCGTGTATGCACCTCAATTCTAGATACTGAACCAACCTAGTCTGTCACCCCATTGGAGAATAAGGAAAGTTGTGAATGTGGTCAGGAAGAAAAGTGGCATCCCAAGTGTTCTACATGAAGAACCCTTGTCAGTATTTCAGAGACTTTGTACTGTAAGTTGAAGGTAAGTGTTCGAAGAGCACAAGGGGAGATCCCCGTCGGAGAAAAGCGGTTCACCGCCACTCACCTCATGAGGTGCTTTCTAAAGCACCGCTACGCTTGTTTATTGCGTTCCTTAAACATCAAGCATTGTATTGCATTGTACCTATCAAGTTTCTTTCTCATTCATGCACGATATTGTATGTACGGTTCATTCAAAGAAGTTCTGTTTAAGATCATTTATTTAGTGTATCAATCACACCTCATTTTGTGTATCTATCACACACATCCTCATTTTGTGTATCTATCACACACATTCTCATTTTCTGTATCTATCACTTACATTCTCATTTTCTGTATCTACCACATACATTCTCATTTTCTGTATCTATCACACACACCCACTTTTAGTGTATCCATCACACTCGTTCACTAAGTGCATCTATCACACTTCGTGTTCACATTTAGTATATCTATCATACTCTGTTCACATTGTGCATCTATCACACTTTGTGTTCATTTTCAGTATATCAATCATACTCTGTTCACTAAGTGCATCTATCACACTTCGTGTTCACATTTAGTATATCAATCATACTCTGCTCACACTGTGCATCTATCACACTTTGTGTTCATTTTCAGTATATCTATCATACTCGATTCACTAAGTGCATCTGTCACACTTCATGTTCACATTTAGTGTATCAATCACACTTCATTCATTTAGTATATCAATCATACTCTGTTCACATAGTGCATCTATCACACTTTGTGTTCACCTTTAGTGTATCCATCACACTCGTTCGCATAGTGCATCTATCACACTTTGTGTTAACCTTTTGTGTATCCATCACACTTGCTCACATAGTGCATCTATCACACTTTGTGTTCACCTTTAGTGTATCCATCACGCTCGTTCGCATAGTGCATCTATCACACTTTGTGTTAACCTTTTGTGTATCCATCACACTTGTTCACTAAGTGCATCTATCACACTTCGTGTTCACCTTTTGTGTATCCATCACACTTTGTTCACTAAGTGCATCTATCACACTTTGTGTTCACCTTTTGTGTATCCATCACACTTGTTCACTAAGTGCATCTATCACACTTTGTGTTCACTTTTTAGTGTATCTATCATACTCTATTCACATTGTACATCTATCACACTTTGTGTTCGCTTTTAGTATATCCATCATACTTGTTCACATAGTGCATCTATCACACTTTGTGTTCACTTTTAGTGTATCAATCACACTCTGTTCAAATAGTGCATCAATCACACTTTGTGTTCACTTTTAGTGTATCAATCACACTCTGTTCACATAGTGCATCTATCACACTTTGTGTTCGCTTTTAGTATATCCATCATACTTGTTCACTAAGTGCATCTATCACACTTTGTGTTCCCTTTTAGTATATCCATAATACTTGTTCACTAAGTGCATCTATCACACTTCGTGTTCACATTTAGTATATCAATCATACTTTGTTCACTAAGTGCATCTGTCACACTTTGTGTTCACCTTTAGTGTATCCATCACACTTTGCTTACTTCACCCTTTGTATATCAATTACACTTTGCTCAAATAGTGTATCTATCACACACTCGTTTTGCCCACTTTGTGTATCAATCACACACGCTCACACTATGCCTACTTTGTGTATCAATCACACACGTTCGCTCTGTGTATCAATCACACACTCCCGCTTTGTGTATCTATCATACTTGTTCACTTAGTGCACCTATCACACTTTGTGCTTATCCTTTTGTGTATCAATCACACGCGTTCGCACTGTGTATCAATCACACACTCCCGTTTTGTGTATCTATCATACTTGTTCACTTAGTGCATCTATCACACTTTGTGCTCACCTCTTTGTGTATCAATCACACGCGTTCGCACTGTATATCAATCACACACTCTCGCTTTGTGTATCTATCATACTTGTTCACTTAGTGCATCTATCACACTTTGTGCTCACCTTTTTGTGTATCAATCACACACTCCCGCTCTGTGTATCTATCACACATGCACACTGTATTCGCAATGAGAATTCCATAATTTTCTTACATCCTTTCTGCACGAGGTGTAGTTTGGCTTGAGTTTACTTGCTTGCCTAGCATTTGCTTAAAATGTTGCATTTATTTCGCATAATTGCTTCATTACAGCTCTTTTTGCATGATCATGAGTGATGGCCGGCTTCGCGTAGCATATAAGTCCAATTATCAAACCGGCTTCGCGTAGCGTATAAGTCCAACTTTCAAAACCGGTTTCGCATAGCGTATAAGTCCAATTTTCAAACCGGCTTCGCGTAGCGTGTAAGTCCAATTATCAAACCGGCTTCGCGTAGCGTATAAGTCCAATTTTCAAACCGGCTTCGCGTAGCATATAAGTCCAATTATCAAAATCTTCCTGCATATCATTTTACATCTTGCCCCCTGCCTGCGGGCATGCCTGCGGGCACATCTTTGTTATCTTGCCTGTTTGTCTAAGTCTTCAGCCTTGTTAAAAATGGGTCGTCTCTGGGCTTTGACATTCACTCCCGTCGCGTGTGACTTTCGAGTTCTGTCAAAGTGGGGCAACTGTAGACACCCCATTTTTGACAGACCTTAAGACTTAGACATCACCGATTGAGCGCTCGGTGATGGTGCATATTGTGCTCGTTCTGAAGTTTCAGAGTCTCGGCTGCGAGCCTTGCCTCCGGACTTCCGGGCTCTTTCGTGTCTTGCATCAGTTTGCGAACCAGGCTCCATTTTCTCTGTTTTCTCTTCCTGAAGGGAGAGAGAGGTCTCGTAGATCATCTCTCAGTGGCCGTAGGCTACGTTTCATGGTCGTAGGCCATTTTGCCCGTTTGGAGTCCGGTTTCCGGTTTTTCGGAGCCGTTGGCCGTGTGGCTCGGTTCCGGACCGCTTAACCACCTCCGTTTGCTCCGGTTTTTGGCATGCATCTTATTTGCTCCCTTTTGAGGGACACTGTGGCTCGAGAGACCAACTTCGTGGTCGAACACCACTTCCGGTGCCTAACAGTCAGTTTTCGGGGCCTCGGGCTACGCGTTTCCGCCCCCGAACCTTCATTTTGCATCGGTTTGGGCTCATTTTTGGTGGAGACCTTATTTTCACTACTAAAAAGGTCGTAGGAGGGTGGGAGGCCAGTAATTGTTCTAAAAACCAGTTTTATTCCTCCATCGCCCTCCGTCGCCCGTTTTTCCCACTTGAAAGCCAATGTTGACCACCCTAAGGCCACTTTTTCCAGCCCTAAACCACATATTTGTGTTGTACACACTTGGGAGGCCACCAATATCACATGGCCGGCCAGTAATTGTGTGTGACCCTTTTAAACCCCTCCTAAAAGTGGCCTTTTCTCTCTCCTGGTTCACTTTCTCCAATTTTTGACCACATGGTTGTGTTGTGCACACATGAGAGGCCCTCTTTTTGGCATGGCCGGCCATTAATCTTCATTGACCCTTTTGACCCTTGGCCGACTGGCCATGGGGAAGGCCGACCGGCCACCTAAACCCTAGGAAACTGGCCGGCCATGATCCTCTCTCCAGGTACTTTACAGAAACGCCCTCTGTTTCCCCCTAGATTTTGTATCCGGGGGGGGCCAACTTTTGGGGGGGAAATTTGAATTCCATTCCCCCCCTTTTTTCCCCCATCTTTTACCTATATATCCAGGCCCTCCAGCTCCCATTTGAAGGGTTAGAAATTTTGGTTTGGAGCTCCTACATTGTATCTCTCTCTCTACACTCCAACCCTCAAAACCTCCCAAACCCTACACCATTTCTACACCACCACCTAGCACCATACCACCACCATCCATTCCAGCCACTTGGAGCTGTTTTCCAGAGCTAAGGATCCACAAAACTTGGTCCAAAAGTTGTCAAAGATTTCGTCTTCAAGGGTAAGTCTTCTCCTCCCTCTTTCTTGCCTTATTTTGCTCAATATATTAGCCATACTTGCTTGCATATTTGGGCTCCGACCCTAACTGAAAATAGCATTAGTTTGAGCTCATTTTCATGTTTTTTTAAGGGCCTCTCCCTGTTTGAGGCTTCCTTTTTACACTTGCTTCTTTGCCTCTCTTGTATGCCTCTTTCTTGCATAGTATTTTAGGCCTATTTGTAAACTGTTTTGAGCTTGGTTATAAACTGAAAAGTGGCTTATTTTGAGCCCTTATTCAATATTGTTGAAGGTATCTTCACTATTTGAGGCTTCCTTTTGTCACTTGCCTCTTTATCCCTCTTTTGGCCTTATTTTTGCATGTTTTGTTAGCCCCTTGTGCTTGTATTTTTGGGCTCTGACCCAAACTGAAAATAGTCATATTTTGATCCCCTCTTCATGTTTGATGAAGGGTCTTTTGCTTTTTGAGGCTCCCTTTTTACACTTTGTGTTTAAACCTTCTTTTAGGCCTATTTCTTGCATAGTATTTTAACCTTACTTGTGCACTGTTTTGGGCTCGGCCATAAACTGTAAAATACCTTTTTTTGAGCCCCTCTTCAACTTTGTTGAAGGGATCTTCATTTTTTGGGGCCATAAAATCCTACTTGCTTCTTTATCTCTCTTTTGGGGCCGTTTTTGCATGTTAACTTAGCCCTATTTGTGTTCATATTTGAGACTTGTTATAAACTGGAAATATGAATTTTTTGGGAATTTCTTGCTTCTGTATTCATACTTCATGATCAAATAATGCATGTTTTGTATAGCTATAGGCCAATGCATATGCCTAGTTTTGTGTTTCGGGTTCATTCCATGCATCGGATGCCATGTTTCCATGTTTCGGGGCTGTTTTGCATCATATTTCAGCACTGAAATTTGCATGTTTGCATACCATGTTTCATGCCTTGCCATGCCTTGTTAGTGTTGCATGCTATGCCTTGGGTTCGGTCCTCGGTTTGCGTGCATGCGTGCACGCATCTCGAGTGTCTCATTTTCATCTAATGGCTACCGATGTGAGTGTGGCTGAGGTCCACTCATGTTGGTGTAAGTCCATTGTGCATTGTGTATGCCATTTCAATTCATAGCATTGCGTATGCTAGGTTGTATGTTAGAGCATCGTGTATGCCATGTTAGATCGTGCATTGTGTATTACATTTCATAGCATTGTGCATGCTAGTTTGTATATTAGTTGCATTCATGCATGTCATGCATATTGTATAGTGCTTGGAATAGGAATTAGCCCAAGCACGGGAAACGAGGTACGTTTCATACTCCGAGTGACGGAACGTGTCTCAATTCCTCGTCGCCGACGCTCCGGATTATCCATGATGGAGTCTAGGCCTTGTTGTGTCCATATATGCATTCATTTCATATTGAGTCATGCAAATCGACTCTTCGGCCATCATGCATTGAGATGCGTGATTGGTGGCACGAGGATCGAGGACTACACTCCCTGAAGAGTAGTCATGCATACATATGTGAAAATACTTTGCCATGCTCCTTTGCTGCTCTCTGTTGCAGCAAATCAGAAATCAGCAGCCCTCTGAAGCTTGGCACGCATCCCGAGAAAAATTGCAAACAGAGGCTAATTGGGGCATCGCAGTGGATTTCCGCACAAGGCAACTCAAGCATGCATCATCCATCATCCGGAGCAGAGTTGAGGCAGTCCCGGCCTTGCATGCCAATTTATTGCTTTCTTAATTTAATTTTTTAATTAATTAGGGTTTTGTACATATTTGGACTGTAATATTCATTCGGGACTGTATATTATTTATTCGGACCCTCTGTGCGAGGGCATAATTGTAATAAGTGTGCGTGTGTGTGATGCATGTCTTCCAACCCCACGTCTTTCTCCTTTTCATTTACCAGTTTATGATGGTTAGATTAGGGCATGTTTCAATTAGCATACAGTATGATAGCATGTTGCATTCATTCATCTGTTTTGCATGCACCGGGCTCGGCGCATCATACTAACTGCATTTGTATTTCAATTCCAAGATTGAATACTTGTTAGCTGTTGCACCTCATACGTCATGTTTAGAATAGCCGAGCCTGCTATAGTTGCATTCTTGCATGTGTTGCATTAGGCATTTCAGTATATTTAGGATCATGCATGGATTTCTAATTAGTTTCTGTTTTGGCATGGAGTACTCGGTGAGTTTTATGCTTTAGCATCCTTGCATGTGTGTGAGTGACTGCCATGATAGCATGCTTACCATGAGGCTATTTGCTTATGTGATATGACTGCCTGAATGCCTGTGGGTGAAGGTTGGGTTATTTGGATTGGAACAAATCATTGACTGTGAGTTTTAAGCCCACTAGATAGTGGCAAAACCATCTTTTCTAAGCCCACCCGAGGGTGGCAAATCCACGTCTTAGCCTACTTGCGAGTAGCACCATCAAACCATCTTTCAAAAACAAACACGAAATGTTTTGTTCCAATTCAGGCGACCCGGTCTATACTTGTATGCTGTGCGCATCACATAGTAAACCTAGGCTAAAAAATCGGAATAAGAGCACACAATGTTTTCAAAACTTGATATCATGATTAGTAGAGGCCGATCTTTGATCGGGCGAGCGAGGGTGCTCATGAAGTGACCTTCCCCAATCGTACCCAAGTTCCCGAGCCGAGGCAACTTTGGTGATGACGGACATGTGGCCTTAGGCAACGAGTCGGGGTTTCCTAAATTTCCCAAAATATAATATTTAGGTGGCGACTCTGTATCTGGCAAAGCAGTCCATGTTTGGCACTTCTTTCAAAATCTGTTTTCTCAAAACGATTTGCCGGATTTGGACTCTTTGGTTCAGACTTAGAACCGTGACAATTTGAGAGTCCGAACTGTAGTGAGCCCAATATCGAATGGAACGGGGGACCTCGTCCTCCCGGGGTGTTCGAGGACGTCTACAGTCATTGTCGTGTTTTTTTTTTTTTTTGTAAGTCTTTCATTCGTTATAGTATTTCTTCAATCCCATCTCTAAATTCTCTCTTTGAAATTTTTGTTTTTTCAATAATAAACTTTGAAATCAATTACTTATCAAATTTGTTTTCTTGGTCCTTATTTTATTGAAGGATTGAGACGAGTAAAACTTTCATATGATATATGAAATTAATGAATATAATACAAAGATGATAGAAAAGTACTACATATTTGTCAGTATCTCTATGTTATTATTAGTTGATTTGCTTACTTTTTTTTCTACATTTCGTCCTCCTTTTGCTCTCGTTAGGTTTGAAACGTCCGAAAATAGTTCTCAAAATTAAAGTTCTTGTTCTTGTTTTCGCTCAGTGTTAAATTTCACTTGTTCCGGAGGGTGCACGGTCGAGCCCGGTGTGCCCAGGGATTGAACCAGAAAATTCTAGACTGTTGGGCCAAGACCGCACGTGCAGGATGGGGCTATACGTGCGGGGAGTGAGGCCGCACGTGGGGGGGTGAACTTCAGAGGTTTACACACTACTTAAAAGGCACGAGCGTAGTGAGGTGCGGGAAGGACCACCGCATGTGCGGGGAAGAGCGATCCACACATGCGGGGAAGGGCGCCGCACGTGCGGGATTCTGGCAGTCCGAATCCCTTTTTTTTTTTTCTTTTTTTTCTCTTTTTGGCCTGTGTGTAGCACATTTAGGGCATTTCCCTCTCACTCTAAACACCATTTTCCTCCTCATTCTCTCTAAAAACCCTCATCAAACACTAAAGATCTTTGATTCTTGTAATTCATTGGGTCTAAATCCATCATCATCTCTCTCTAGTCTTGAAGATCAAGCTAGGGCTCCTCTTGGTGTAGTGGAAGTTGAAGAATCTTTCATCAAAGCTAAGGTTTCATCCTTTTCTTCTTCAAGATTTGAGGTAGGGAGTCACTTTAAGTTATATATACATTTTACAAGCTTTTGATTGACTATTTTTGAGAACTCTTCCTTGATTGATTTCGGAAATGGGTTTTGATTTAAGAAATTGGGGATGTTGTAGAAGAAGCTCATCTTTTATTCATTTTAAGGATCTTTCTTGAAATATTGGACACATGGGTTATAGCGATCCCGATTTCCCTTTCTTTGATTGTTGTATTCCGGACCCGATTCCGTGGAGTTAGTGGTTGTGTATGTCTTGTGGTTATCCTTTAATTCCATATATATAAGTTTTAGGAAATGTTGGGCATGGTTGTTACAGGTTGGTTGAGCTTTGGTTTCCTTTCTTGTTGCCCAGTTTTCAGGTGGTCCGCTCGAGCGGGCCTTATTGCGCTCGAGCGGGGTTTACACACTCCCAGTATTCCGTGCCTCCGCAAAAAATTCTGCAAGTGTGTTTTTCACGCTCGAGCGGATCGCGCTCGAGCGGGATTATTGGCGCTCGAGCGGATAGTCTCTTTTTGTAAAAGTTCTTGTAACGCCCTCAAAATAATAACAATAAACCCATCAATTAAGAGATTCATTAACATATAAGATAACCATAACCTTCCATTTCTTCAGAGTCTTATTACATAAGTATTACACGTTAACAACAAAAGCAAAATGCCCTACGGGCTTACAGCTCTCCAAGTTAACACTTGGTTACACAAAAGGAGTACTAACTCAAACACTTTAAGCCCTTGGCTTGTATCTACATGTAATACATCAAAAATAGTACGACAACAGTATGTCCAGTCCTAGCCTCCCAAGCTATGTCCTTGGAGGCGGCATGCTTCCTGTACCTGAAAATGATATTCCCATATAGGGTGAGCCACAGCCCAGTAGAAATATACTAAACCAACCATGAACATTGACTAAAACATTAGCAATTGATAGCTGGCCAACACTGATATATTCACATAAATTACACATTTATGCCATGCGACTTATGAGTCCAAATTACTTTTCTTTTTTTTTCTCTTTTTCAACAGATAGACATATAAGCACTACCCACATTCTCAGCAGATATGTATAACAACAATATCCACATTCTCAGATAAGCAAATAAGCTATATCCGCATTCAACAATAGATATGTATAACAACAATATCCACAGATAAGCATATAAGCTATATCCACATTCAACAACAGATATGTATAACAACAATATCCACAGATAAGCATATAAGCTATATCCACACTTCTCTAGACAAGCATATGAGCTGTATCTACGGAGTTCATCCCCTATCTTCTCCCAACACTATCCGGTTTAGAGGTACATCCCCTATCTTCCCCTAAACCGCGGAGTACATCCCCTTTCTCCTCCTCTACACATAACGTATACAAACACAATGGTTCTATATACAATCTCAATACATACAAGTAATGTATTCTATCAACCGTCAAATTCCATGACACATTCCATTGATTAGTTTCAGTTTGCCTAATCATCATGCATTGTCTACAACAATCACGACTATCCTCCACCGATAGCCCAAAGCAGTTATTTCTAAACACAAAATAAATGCACAATGGATATTCAATCAATATTTCATTTCCTCACTCTTCTCAATTAATTATCCCAATTAATTAAACAATGTAATCAGGTCAATTCCCATAATTAACATTTCAACCCTTAGGTTCCATTTTCATCAACAATTCAACATCCATTCAATTTCTCTATGCCAAACATGCATCTAGGTTTATTATGAATAAGACCCCAACTTTTGTAAAATTACACAAAAGCCCCAAACTTCCAAGAAATTACCCAACTAACCCCAACATCTCAAAATACCAAAATTTAAAGACAAAATCCATAGAGAGGAGTAGGATATCCCTACCTCAAACCCGGAGCCTCAAAGGAGATGAAGACCAAAACCAAAATGCTCCAAACCTCGAAATTTTCAGATTAAAAAGTAGCCCTCGACGATCAACAACTTTTTTGTAAAGGCCAAAGGTGAGCAAATCACTCCTACTAGATCAAAACCTAGAGAGAAGGTAGAGTCTAGAGTGAGAGGCTCAACAATGGTGTTTTTGGAAAAGTAGGAGAGAGAAGAGAAAGCAAAAAGTGACTTGAAAAGGCACAACTTCGGTACTTAAACCCAGTCTTCCGCTCGAGCGTAAAACACCCCGCTCGAGCGGCCACTCACAGATTCCCGCTCGAGCGGCTATCCTCCCGCTCGAGCGCAGAATGCACTCGCTCAGCACTTTTGCAGAACCAGACCTCCGCTCGAGCTCCCAACTCTACGCTCGAGCGTAAAACGCTGCACAAGGAAAAATACTGAATGGTTGTATTCCCCGCTCGAGCGCCAACATCTCCGCTCGAGCGGACAGGCCAAAAATCTGGGCAACTAGTTTTGGTTTCTAAACTCAACCAACCTGAAACAAACCCACCCAACACATCCTATAACTCAAATATGATGTAAAGAGGATGCAAACAAGATAATAAGCAACAACTAACATCCACAGACACATGTCCGGATCACTGTTCAACAAGGGTAAAAACCCGGGATCGCTATAACCTCCCCCCCTTAAAGAATTTCGTCCCCGAAATTAAGCACAAGTTTGCAAAAACAGGTTTTCTTTCATTTTAAACAATGTTACTCTATAACATTCAACAATTCGACCCATTACCGGTCATCCCCTCCATTTAACAAGAGGCATCTCACAATATGTATACAACATATGTACTATCAACATGCATCAATATTATGCATTCTCTTTCCAATTTCCACAATATAATCATCATATAATGTCACATTCAACTTCCATATGAGGCAAGTTCTACAACATACTCCCAATAACCAAAACATTTTCAATGTTTTACAACTTAAGACATATATAAAAGCTCTTAAGTTCAACAAAATGCAAAATGTAGATACAAGATTACATAACAACAAACAAGTCCGGATATTTCTCACGGACTTCCAACTCACGTTCCCAAGTGGCTTCCTCCACTCCGTGATGTTTCCACAAGACTTTCACCAAAGGAATGGTCTTGCCACGCAGGACCTGATCCCGCCTATCCAAGACCCGAACCGGTCTCTCCTCATACGAGGCATCCTCATCCACCTCTAAATCAGTCCAATCCAGCACATGTGATGGATCTGGCTCATACTGCCGAAGCATACTCACATGAAACACGTCATGCACTCCGGACAACTGCGGCGGTAAGGCTAACCGATAAGCAACCTCACCAATCCTCTCAAGGATCTCAAAAGGACCAATAAACCGAGGGGATAACTTCCCACTCTTCCCAAATCTCATCAAGCCTCGCCTAGGTGATATCTTCAGAAAGACATGATCACCTACCTCAAACACCAAAGGCCTCCTCCTACGGTCAGCATAAGATTTCTGCCGACTCTGGGCTGTAACAAGCCTCCTACGGATAAGCTCAACTTTCTCCGTCGTCTCCCTAACCAACTCCGGACCCAACAAAGGTGCATCACCCACCTCGGCCCAACAAACTGGAGACCTACACGGTCGGCCATACAAGGCCTCGAACGGTGCCATACCGATGCTAGACTGAAAACTGTTGTTGTAGGCAAACTCTACCAAAGGCAAGTGCCTCTCCCACGTCCCACTGAAGTCCAGGACACAACCCCGAAGCATATCCTCGAGGATCTGAATAGTACGCTCGGACTGCCCATCAGTCTGAGGATGATAGGCCGTACTAAAGGTTAACTTAGTGCCCAAGGCACTCTGCAAACTCTGCCACAACCTAGCAGTAAAACGAGGATCTCTATCTGAGACGATCGTCACTGGGACCCTGTGCAATCTCACTACGTCCCGAATATACAAGTCGGCAAGATGATCTATCGAATCTCTCACGCGCATAGGAATAAAGTGCGCCGACTTAGTCAACCGGTCTACAACCACCCAAATAGCATCACTACCCCGCTGCGTTCTCGGAAGACCTACAACGAAGTCCATAGTGACATGCTCCCACTTCCACTCGGCAATAGGCAAGGGTTGCAACAAACCCACTGGCCTCTGATGCTCGGCCTTCACTTGCTGGCAAGTAAGGCACTTCGATACAAAAACAGCCACATCTCTCTTCATACCCCGCCACCAAAACTGGCGACCCAAATCCTGGTACATCTTAGTACCTCCCGGATGCACCGCAAGGCGCGAATGGTGAAACTCTCGGAGTACTTCCTCTCGGCAAGACTCCGGTACAAACAAACGGTCTCGGTATCTCACACTCAGGTCGGGATACACCGTCAAACCCTTCTCAACTTTCCCATTGGAGATCTTCTCTCGGAGGGATTCTACCTCAAGGTCACCTCTCTGTGCCTCCAACACTCTAGTCACAAGCGTAGGCTGTGCAACAACAGAAAACAAGGCCGCAGCTTCAACAGATTCGCCCAGCAGCAAATCAAACTCACCAAGTGCTCCCAACATCTCCCATTCCCGGATGGCTATACAAGCTACATCACTAATGGATTTCCTACTAAGGGCATCGGCCACAACATTGGCCTTTCCCGGATGATAGTGCAACTCAAAATCATAATCCTCGATGAACTCCATCCACCTCCTCTGCCTCAAATTCAAGTCTTTCTGTGTAAACAGATACTTCAAACTCTTGTGGTCCGAGAACACCTCGAACCTCTCACCATAAAGGTAGTGCCTCCAGATTTTCAAGGCAAAAATCACTGCTGCTAACTCTAGGTCGTGTGTGGGATAATTCTTCTCGTGAATTTTCAACTGACGCGAGCCATAAGCTACCACCTTCCCCTCCTGCATCAACACACAACCCACACCCTTTCGTGAGGCATCACAATAAACGGAATAACCCAACCCTCTCTCCGGAATAATCAACACCGGAGCGGTGGTCAATCTAACTTTCAGCTCTTGGAACGACTTTTCACAAGTCTCACTCCACACAAACTTGACTCCTTTCCGAGTCAGTCTAGTCAACGGTGACGCTAACCTGGAGAAATCTTTCACAAACCGACGGTAATACCCAGCCAATCCCAGAAAACTGCGGATCTCAAACACACTCTTAGGCTGTGCCCAATCTTGCACTGTCTCAACCTTGGATGTATCAACAGACACCCCTTCCCCGGATACCACGTGGCCTAAGAATTTGACTTCCCTCAGCCAGAACTCACACTTCCCAAACTTGGCATACAGCCTATGGGCTCTAAGTAACTCAAGCACCACTCTCAAGTGTTCCTCGTGCTTCTCCTCTGAAGGCGAATAGATAAGGATGTCGTCCACAAAGACGACCACAAATCGGTCTAAGAACTCCCGGAAGATCCGGTTCATCAAGTCCATAAAGACTGCCGGTGCATTGGTAAGCCCGAATGGCATCACCAAAAACTCATAATGGCCATACCGCGTACGGAATGCCGTCTTAGGAATGTCCTCCTCCCTGACCCTCAACTGGTGGTAACCCGATCTCAAGTCTATCTTAGAGAAACAACGGGAACCCTTCAACTGGTCAAACAAATCATCTATACGGGGCATAGGATACTTATTCTTAACCGTAGTCCGATTCAACTTCCGGTAGTCAATACACAATCTCAAAGCACCATCTTTCTTTTTAACAAAAAGGGCTGGTGCTCCCCACGGCGAAACACTAGGGCGAACAAAGCCCTTATCGAGCAATTCCTGAAGCTGAACTTTCAACTCAACTAACTCTGCTGAAGCAAAACAGTAAGGTGCCATAGAAATCGGTGCCGTGCCGGGCACTAAATCAATAGAGAACTCTATCTCACGGTAAGGTGGCAAACTAACAAGATCTTCGGGAAAGACATCCGAATACTCACAAACCACCCTCGGCAACACAATCTGTGTCTCAACACACTCACTACTCTCAAAGATAGCAAGTAGACCACTAAGCTCACTTCGCCCTCGCGAATCATACCCCGGTGGCAAAATACTACCAACCCGGTCTCCCAAGAAATGGAACCACTCCCCGCTCAAGGTACATAACGTGACCCTCTAGCGGTAGCAATCAATAACAGCCCGGTATGACGATAGCCAGTCCATACCCAAAATAACATCAAAACCCCTCATGGGCATGACAACAAACGGAAAAGGAAGCCTATAATCGGCGACCTCTATATCACATCCTCTAACACCCTGTTTCAGGATCAACTCACCACCCAAAGGCGATACTACACAAATAGGAGATGCTAACTGTGCTAACTCCAATTCCAAAACAGATGCAAATGCAGCAGATACAAAAGAATGAGATGCACCTGTGTCTATCAACACATTAGCAACCGAGTTGCAAAACAGAAAAGTACCTCTCACTACTGATGGAGCCGGTACTAAATCTTGCGCGGTAACAGCATACACGCGCCCCGTAGGCCCCTGGTCTACCTGCTCACCTCTCGGAGCAAAAGACTGCTGCACTGACTGGGATGACGAAGCTCCCGGATTGGCCCTCGAGGCCTGCACAGACTGAGCTGGCTGAAAACCCTACGTCTGCCTAGAACCAGACACCCCCGAAGTGGCACTCAACTGCGGGCAAAACCTCTTCAGGTGCCCAGGCTGTCCACACTGATAACAAGACAAGGGCTGCCCCCTGCCCGAACTCTGACTCTGCAGTCTAGCTGAAGAAGAAGCAGCTCTCAGACCCCCACCCTTCAGCGGGCAAACAGAAACCTTGTGACCCAACTGGCCACACTTGAAACAAGTAAACTCTCCCTGACCACCTCTCCCGGAGCCTGCACTCGGCACTGGGAAGGTCGATCTGGCAACACCGCCCTGCGACTGCTGAGGGTTAGAACCCCTCTGCTTCCTGCCATCACCCTGACCATCCTGACTCCTTTTGGAGCCTCTCTGCCCCTCATCCTCCTCCTGCATCATGAGCTCCATATGAGCTGCAGCATCTACCAGGTGTCTATACTCTCGGATATAAGACCCACCAACTCTCAACTTGAGGCCCCGCCTCAACTTCCGCTCAAACTCATAGCAACGGCGTTCCTCTGACGCCACCAGTTCAGGTGCAAACCTGGACAAACTAGTAAAAGTAGCCTCAAACTCGGCCACTGACAAGCCCTGCTGATTAAGCCGGCTAAACTGATCCCTCAGCTTCTCCCTAGCTACTGCAGACAAAAACCTCTCCTGAAATGCATTTACAAACGCCTCCCAAGTACCACCAACACGAGCCTTCTCGTACTTCCACCATTGACCCGCATCTCCCTTCAGTTGGAAAGATGCCAAGGTCACTTTCAGTGCTCCGTCCTCGATGTCCTCGATGCCAAGCATCTCGAACGTCTTACTCATTTGCTCTAGCCACTCATCAGCCTTCAGTGGCTCCTTCGGATCCCCAACAAACTCATCCGGATTAGACCGGAAGAACTCCCTTTTCAAGAAAGAAGGCCCAGCCTCAGTTGCCTGATTCCCTGCTCTAAGAATACCCAAAGCTCCTGCTATTTCTCTGGCCAAGGCACCCATAGCTTGCTGACCCACTGGATCGGCCACATTGGCCTGACCAACTCCCTCCTGCACTACCGGAATCTCACCCTGTAACGGTACTTCCTGCCTCGCAGGTCTACCACGCCTAGCACCTCTTCCTCGTCCTGACATCCTAATAAAGGTAACACAGAACATTAGCACATTCACAAATGTGCCGAAACTAAACACTCACGTCCTAATGCATGGACAACGGTAATTCACTCCACATAAGCACATAAACACATAAGCACTTACGAATTTCATTTCCGGATAATGATAGTCCCGAGGCGTTACTAGAGTTCCGGTTAGAAACAGCATTGATCAAGTGCTTTTCCAACAAGACTCACAGAAACCCAAGGATCCAATCAACATCCTAGAAATTAAATCCCACACCCACATAGTCATATAAGCATGTTATCAAGTAAGCACATAGCATATAATACTACATCTAGGTCTCTATCAAGCGAGACAAACCCATTGTGATCCTAATCACTTCCCACGTACCCAAAGTATTCGAACCCGGTACGCTCTAATACCAAGTTGTAACGCCCTCAAAATAATAACAATAAACCCATCAATTAAGAGATTCATTAACATATAAGATAACCATAACCTTCCATTTCTTCAGAGTCTTATTACATAAGTATTACACGTTAACAACAAAAGCAAAATGCCCTACGGGCTTACAGCTCTCCAAGTTAACACTTGGTTACACAAAAGGAGTACTAACTCAAACACTTTAAGCCCTTGGCTTGTATCTACATGTAATACATCAAAAATAGTACGACAACAGTATGTCCAGTCCTAGCCTCCCAAGCTATGTCCTTGGAGGCGGCATGCTTCCTGTACCTGAAAATGATATTCCCATATAGGGTGAGCCACAGCCTAGTAGAAATATACTAAACCAACCATGAACATTGACTAAAACATTAGCAATTGATAGCTGGCCAACACTGATATATTCACATAAATTACACATTTATGCCATGCGACTTATGAGTCCAAATTACTTTTCTTTTTTTTCTCTTTTTCAACAGATAGACATATAAGCACTACCCACATTCTCAGCAGATATGTATAACAACAATATCCACATTCTCAGATAAGCAAATAAGCTATATCCGCATTCAACAACAGATATGTATAACAACAATATCCACAGATAAGCATATAAGCTATATCCACATTCAACAACAGATATGTATAACAACAATATCCACAGATAAGCATATAAGCTATATCCACACTTCTCTAGACAAGCATATGAGCTGTATCTACGGAGTTCATCCCCTATCTTCTCCCAACACTATCCGGTTTAGAGGTACATCCCCTATCTTCCCCTAAACCGCGGAGTACATCCCCTTTCTCCTCCTCTACACATAACGTATATAAACACAATGGTTCTATATACAATCTCAATACATACAAGTAATGTATTCTATCAACCGTCAAATTCCATGACACATTCCATTGATTAGTTTCAGTTTGCCTAATCATCATGCATTGTCTACAACAATCACGACTATCCTCCACCGATAGCCCAAAGCAGTTATTTCTAAACAGAAAATAAATGCACAATGGATATTCAATCAACATTTCATTTCCTCACTCTTCTCAATTAATTATCCCAATTAATTAAACAATGTAATCAGGTCAATTCCCATAATTAACATTTCAACCCTTAGGTTCCATTTTCATCAACAATTCAACATCCATTCAATTTCTCTATGCCAAACATGCATCTAGGTTTATTATGAATAAGACCCCAACTTTTGTAAAATTACACAAAAGCCCCAATCTTCCAAGAAATTACCCAACTAACCCCAACATCTCAAAATACCAAAATTTAAAGACAAAATCCATAGAGAGGAGTAGGATATCTCTACCTCAAACCCGGAGCCTCAAAGGAGATGAAGACCAAAACCAAAATGCTCCAAACCTCGAAATTTTCAGATTAAAAAGTAGCCCTCGACGATCAACAACTTTTTTGTAAAGGCCAAAGGTGAGCAAATCACTCCTACTAGATCAAAACCTAGAGAGAAGGTAGAGTCTAGAGTGAGAGGCTCAACAATGGTGTTTTTGGAAAAGTAGGAGAGAGAAGAGAAAGCAAAAAGTGATTTGAAAAGGCACAACTTCGGAACTTAAACCCAGTCTTCCGCTCGAGCGTAAAACACCCCGCTCGAGCGCCCACTCACAGATTCCCGCTCGAGCGGCTATCCTCCCGCTCGAGCGCAGAATGCACTCGCTCAGCACTTTTGCAGAACCAGACCTCCGCTCGAGCTCCCAACTCTACGCTCGAGCGTAAAACGCTGCATAGGGAAAAATACTGAATGGTTGTATTCCCCGCTCGAGCGCCAACATCTTCGCTCGAGCAGACAGGCCAAAAATCTGGGCAACTAGTTTTGGTTTCTAAACTCAACCAACCTGAAACAAACCCACCCAACACATCCTATAACTCAAATATGAAGTAAAGAGGATGCAAACAAGATAATAAGCAACAACTAACATCCACGGACACATGTCCGGATCACTGTTCAACAAAGGTAAAAACCCGGGATCGCTATAGTTCTGGAATGGCGTAATCTACGCTCGAGCGAATGTGTTTTATTTTTGTGTCTGGGAGCTCGAGCGGGCCTTCTTGTGCTCGAGCAGGTCCAGTTTTTGTTCTTGACGCTCGAGCGTCCTGTCCTCCGCTCGAGCGGAAATGTCGTATATCAGTTGACAGCTAGACTATTTTGAATCACTTTTTACATCCTCACTCTCTCTCTTACTTTTCTGAAAAGCCATTTTTGAGAGCTTCTGTTACTACCTTCTTCCTTCTCTCTTAGGATTGATCTAGTATGGGTGATTTTCTACCCTTGGGCCTTTGTAAAAAGTGTGTTGATCATTGAGGGCTACATTTTGATCCGAGAATCTTGGGATTTGGAGCATTTTCGAGTTCTTCATCATTTCTTTTGGGTTTCATCTCTTGAGGTAGGGATTCCTACTCATCTTTATGGGTTTTAACCTAAATGTTGGACTTTTGTATAAATGGTTTGGTTTTGGGATGTTAGGGTTTGAGATGTCTAATGTTGAAAAAGGGGTTTTGTTTCTTTGGCTCACATGTATGTGTTTTGGGTCTAAAAAGGGGATTAGTGTAGTTATTGTTAATATTTGGACCTTTGGGTCAATATTGAGAAGATGGGAAAAATGCCACATTTGGGTATATTTAGGTCATTAGTGTAATTAATGGCATTTGTTATGAAATTGAGTTGGGGCATTTATTATCTGTGTAGAAATAACTGCTTTGGGCTATTGGTGGAGGATAGTCTTGATTGTTGTAGACACTGCATGATGATTAGGTAAATTGAAACTAATCAAGTTATGTATTTGAATACATGGGTGTCGAATCCCGCGGACGTAATTTTTGGAAAATGGTCATCTGAATATCTATACATGGGTGCCGAATCCCGCAGACACAATTTTCGTAAAATGGCAATCTGAATATATCTATACATGGGTGCTGAGTCCCGCGGATGAAATATCTGTAAAATGGCCATAAGAGAATGAAAATACATGGGTGCCGAATCCCGCGGACGCAATTTTCGTAAAATGGTAGTTTGTAGTTTTGTTGGTAGAAATGTAGTCTTATTTCAGTTCTTTGGCCAGGTTCTGAGCCATGTTTATAAGTTGAGTTTTGTCAAGCTAAACATTTATCAAGTGCTAATGTTTTAGTTATTGCTCATGTTATGTTTAGCATATATCTACTGGGCATTGGCTCACCCTATATGGGACATCATTTTCAGGTACAGGTAGCATGCCATCTCCAAGGACGTAGCTTGAGAGGCTTAGTGGCTGGAGCATCTTTTGTGATTACATTTTTGTATTACATACATTTCAAGCCAAGGGCTTCTTTTGTATAGAGTTAGTACTCTCCTTTTGTAACCAAGTATTGACTTGGAAAGTTGTAAGCCTATAGAGCATTTACTTTTGTTGTCAACATGTAATATAGTTTGTAATGAATACTCTGATGAAACTTGATTAGGCTTCATTCTATTATGTTTAAGCATGTCCAGAATGTATGATTTATGGGTTTATTTTGAGGGTGTTACATGGGTTGAGATTGAGGTGTATAATGAGGTTTTACAAAAGAGATGGAAAATGTTGGGTTTTTGTGAAAACTTAGAAATTGGGTGTTTTCTTTGAAAAATGTGAGTATTCTATATTGATTTGTTTATAAGTATAATGACCCCTTGAAGTATGAGAAATTGGGGACTATATTTGAATTTGTTAACAAATGCTTATACATGCATAGTGATGAGTTGATTCATTTGTTGAGTTCCATGAACTATGAACATTGAAATCTTTAATGTTCAAGGATATTGCATAAGGCCTTGAAATGGCTAAGGTATTGAGGATGGTACAAAATGTGAAGGTTGTCATATGTTGTTGCACTTAATTGAACTAGTAGCATTTTGTTGATATCTATTAAAAGGAGGAAATTGGGTTATGCGGTTGTCATTGTAGCATTGATGGGATACTTAAAAAAGGAACGATGTTATGAAATTTTGAGCATCATTTGCATTATACATTCTTTCAATTGATTATATTGCATCTTAAATTGAGTTGAGAACGTTACATTGAGAAAAGAATATTGTGAATGAGAACTATTGAAATGTTATGGGGTAAATACGTTGGTAAGTCCGATTAGGAGGTGTAGATGAATTTGATAAGTTGGCTTGAGTGTCCGCAGTGAAAGACTGAAAACACGCGCGGAGGAGGTACCACTTCCCTTTCGGTTAGCAACCGGTAAAGTGGGGTTATAGGTAGTGGTTGTTGAGCCTACTTGCAGACACCAACCTAGGGATTACCTGAGTCAAATTTACTGCCCCTAATGATTAAAAATTGGAAGCTTGAAATTGATGAGATTGCAAAAATGTTATTGAAACACATGGTGATTTTTTTTTATGAAAAGCTTGACATGAGGTTATTTTTGAAATGGCATTGCATGGCATTTGCATTTGCATTAAACGTTGGGAACCTTGCATAAATGTATATACTTTGTTAAGGGTTCTCTACTGAGCTTTATGCTCACTCCTATGGGAATTCGGTGCAGGTAAAAACGTGGTGATCTCGCCGAGTTGAGGGCGTGGAATTATGTTTCAAGAGCGCGAGACTCTTTGTTGTGATTGTAAATTTTTTTGTAAGCCAAGGGCTAAACATGTATGGGTCCGAGGGATCATTTTGTGTAACCGGACTATTGCCTTGGAAGATGTAAGCCCTTAAGGGCATTTTAATTATTTGAGACTAGATGATTCACATGCTATAGATTCATGTGTTTTTCATACCATTGAATGTGTAACCGCATGTGAAACTTTTGTATAAGCTTGTTCATTAATCATGTAAAGATGGAAGGACTAATGTCATTATTTAGTGAATGTTAGTTGGTGTGGTTGGTTTAGGTTGAATTATTTCAAGGCGTTACAAGATGTAATGGATTAATATATAATCTTTTAAATTGTTAATGTTATTAAAAAAATTAGAATTTGTGATTGATTATAGCTCTATCATATAGATTACAAATAAAATAAAAAAAGAATTGTATCTTTTATTGATTTTACATATGTAGTCCTTAAAAGCCAATAATTATATTTTTCATAATTTTTAATTTCAATTCTACTAAGTGAATATTTAATTTATCAATTAGAAACTTTTGATCTAAGAGACTCTAAGAATTTCAAAACATTAATATAAAATTTTAAAAGTTAAGAAATATAAGTAACATACAACTATTGGCGGATTAAACCGTATCTATAATTTTAAATTTAAAAACAAAATATTTATATATAGAAAGTCAAATAAATAACTTTAATTATATCTAAGCCACATCTAATTTGATATTTGAAAATCCTTAAAAGGAAATTCTAAATTTAAATTTATTTTATAATTTAAAATTTAAAAAATATATACTTCAAAATATTAATCATTTTTTTAAAAATATTTGAAACTAAAAAATAAATATAATTTAAAATTACTGACTTATCTGACCATATCTAATTTTCAAATTCAAATTCAATAAAAAAAAAATGGACATAAAATATCAAAAATTAATTTTAGCTATATCTTCTTTTGTTAGATAGTACTATTTTTAGCTATGTCTAAACTATATTTAATTTTAAATTTAAAAAGAAAGTTCAAAGAAAAATTGAATTATATATAATTTTAAAATATTTAAATTATTTTTTAACGGTTAATCATAATTTATCAAATGGTCAACAATGTCAAGTACGCATGTCATAATCTTATTGAAAAAATATTATATTGAATAGTTTAAAATTTTTAAGTACTAACTTCAAATTAATAAATTTGATATAAAATTTCACTTGACTACCAAACAAAATATTCAAAAAATGAAAACAATGGTTTACATCTATTGTGAGTGTAACCCACATCTTACTAACTTTAAATTTATAGCCTACACTCACTTAGGGGATAAATTTTTATGATCCATTGCATTTTTAGGCTAAAACATAGTTCATGAGTTAGCTCAATCTAACCTTTGATATTTTTTTTTTAAGATTTAAATATACTTTAATACTGATATAATGGACATTAGTCAATTTGAATTGATTATTATAAAATATTCTACTTATCAATGATATAATTTATACAAAAATATTTAAATTTATAATTATCAAACGTTTTTACAAGTTAACTTATCAATTTTATAGATTAATTGTAAGATTAAGATTAGAATATGACTTATAATTTAATGTGATTCTATCTTAGATAATTTTTTATTTTTTTTATTTTTTTTACACATAAATATAAATAAATATTCATTTCATAGTGTTAACATAAATATATAATTTTTTACTTAAGTTCAAAATTTTTAATAATTATGCATAAAATATGTTCATATGATTTATTATAAAAACATACTTACAAATATTTATTTACCAATTTAATAAATAAATAGGTTAAATGATTCATAAGTTAGATATAGATCAAGACAATTTTTAATAATTAGATGAATATCACATTGACATAAATATTGAGTCAACTAACTTCTAACAATTTTGAGTAGAAAATTTTTTAGGCTTTACAAAATAAGAAAAAATTAGTATATTAACAAATGTAATTTACTATTACCACATGGCAAATTAAAATTACGGAACGTTTAAAATAAAATGTATTTATATTTTATCGTAAATATAACTTTTGTAATTTATTTTTGAATTTTTATTAATTAAATTATGACATGTATTTTTTATTAAGAATCTAGAACACACAATTGTTGATATCAGAATAAAAACTCTCTTATGTGTAACTTTGATAAAAATAAATAAAATTTAATTGATTATAAATCATTTTACTACATATTTAGATAAATTTTATATTATTATTTAAATTTAAAAATTAATTTTTGATTATTTATTTATACTTGTGCATACGTGTAATATGCTAGACAAAATGTGACAGTATGATTATGAGTTCTACAACAAGAGCAATATTGCTCTTCCTCTTAGAAAGAGGATTTCAAATTTTGATTTCACAAACCTGGGGTTTTGTACAAATTAAGCATTCTAGGTTTCACTTCCGAAGTCGTCAATGCCAGCCCCTCAATAAAGTTTCAAATTCCGGAATTACAATATTCAAACATTCAACAAAGTCTTATTTTCTTTTTTTACAGAAACGCAGTGAGCAACAATTAGCAAATCAAGATTCACACGCACAAAAAAAAAAAAAGAAAAAAAAAAGAAAAAGAAGGAAAAGAATGCTTACCCTCGGATTCATAGAAGAATGAAGAATAATGGAAAGATGGGTAATGGCGGCTGAGGCCACACCGTGTGGGTTGAGAAGCCACGCGCGTAGGCCAGATCCGAGATAGGGAATCGGCGCCGGCCAAACACAGTGGGGGTTTGAAGACGCAAGAGCAATGGCTTTACACAGTGGTGGTTTCAAGTGAAGTGTGTGTTTCAATCGGCAACAGGTTTTGCCGTGGATTTGCAGGAAGACACAGCAACGTGGACCCTCATTATAGATGGATCATGGCGGGCGAAGGGATTGCAAGCAGGTGCGGCATGGATCTGTTACGATGCTAATTGGCGTGTGGTGGGGCAGCATGCAATGGCTTTAGAGTGTCCTTGTTCTCCTCTCGTTACCGAAGCGACTGCTTGTTTAGAAGCTGTGCGCTGGGCTATGGGACGGCAACTACAACGAATCAAGATTTTGACTGGCTGCCAAGTTTTGGTTAATTTACTTCAATCTAATGGTTGTAATGAAGATTGGCATGTAGCTTCCTTAACTAGTGATATTTGGTATTTTAGTAAGTTTCTCTGTGTGTCTCTGTCTCTGTATTATTTATAGAGATGTCAGCTGCAGGAACATGTTCATCAATGGTGGTATGGACAGCGTAGACGGCGAATGTCTACTTGTTGCGATTGTAGGTTCACAGAGATGCCAGCGTAGACGGCAAAGGTCTATTATTCATAGAGATGTCAATTTTTTAGTTTTCTTAGTATTATCAAGGTCAGAAGGCACATATGCTGACTATTAACGTACGTAATTCTTATTAATGATATTTGTTTGTTGCTTTTGTCCTCAAAAAAAAAAAAATAATAAAAAAAATAATTATGACTCACCCACTTGATTGTGATATGTTGCCTTGTAGGAAAGGCCAGGCACAGTTTGAATAATAAAATGATAAAATTATACCCAAAAAAAATGTTATTTAAGTAGGTGCTGGAAAAGTTGATCTATTGACTAAAAAAATTATCTCTTTTTTTAAATTGCATCTTTAGACGGTTATATTCAAATAAAAATTTCAACCAAACACCATTAATTTTTTTTTTAAACCAATAAACTGAAATATTAACTTATAAGTACTATCAAATAGAGCACATATATTATATAATATCATTTATATATATATATATATTTGTGAACTCTCATTATTGATTAATTAGAATGAGATGACATTGAACGATTATTTCTTAGGCGTTTAGACATAGGGTTTAAATTGACCAAATAAAAAATTCAAGATTTATTTTGTTTTAAAAGTTTTTTTTTGGGGGGGGGGGATAACTATAAGCCTTTATTAGACTTTAATCATGCATTCGAATTCTTTTTGAAGTTTTTTTTAAAGATGAATGGTACTTAATTATACAAAAATTGAAGATACAATAGTCAAAAGTTAAAGACATGTTTGATTAATAGAATTATAATATTGGATTGGGATGGTTAGTCTCTATGTACTCACAATCTCATGTTTGATTGCAAATTTTATTAATTAGATTACGTGGGTGTTTGGGAAGTGAGTTTTTTTGTAGGTTTTTTTAATTGTAGGATATTATTGGAAAAAAAAAATTTTGTGTTTGGAAAGATAGTTGGGTTTTTTTGTTGTTGGATATAATGTTTGTGAGAAAAAAAGTGAAATGATTATGAGGTTTGATATGATATTTTGTTTGGGTTGGTTTTTTTTGGTTTTGTAAAATATTTGTCTTGTAGTGAAAAAAATATTAAAAAAAAAAACCCAAAAACCTAGTTGCCAAACACCGCCATATGGCAAATATTCAATCCAACAAAATTGACAAAATTTTAATATTGAGAGAAGTTAGGAATCATAATTTTAAGTATGAAAGAAAAAAATGAATACATAATAAATAATTATCTCTCTAATTTAATTTGATAATTAATCGCACACTGATTCATGAGATTATTAATCATTTCACTATTAATCATGTTAATCAAATAAGACCTAAGAGTATAGCAACCATATAACATCACCACTAAAAAAAAAAAATCCTCAAAACAATCTCAACTTTTAGAGTATTAGGCTAATTACTCAAACCCAACTTTTGGACTATTAATCAAATTCTACATTGTAGATTTGTCACAATTAACCCAATATTCTTACATAATTTTCAAATATTGTGTTATTATATAATCTTAAATACGGTGAATTTTCCATTATTAATGTGAAAAAAAGTTGTAGAAGTTCAAATTGATGGATTAAACTTCTAACTTCACTCATTATGCATAAATTTAAAATATGTTGCAATAATTAGTTGCTAATGTATGTACCTTTTTATCTTAGTAATAAATATATATTACAGTTAGAAATTATTCTACTAATAATATTTGAAAATTAAAATTCATTTTTTAAAGTTTTGAGTAGTCTTGTCTTTATAATAATGCAGAAGTGGTGTCAGTGTAATTTAATTATATATTAATAAAAAAAATTATAATTATAATTATTAATATTTATAACATTTTTCATTTAGTTGCAAATATTTTTTTAACTGACACATGTCAGTGTAATTCTCTAAAAAAAAATAAAAAAAAAACTTGTCATCAATTTTTATTTTATAAATGTAATGATGTACTTTTGATTATTTCATCTATATATATATATATATATATTTACCAACTCTGGTTCATTTCATTAATTTTTTTTTTCTTTACCAACTCTTGTTGGAAGACATTTGTTCATCCATTTTAGATAGGTCTTTCCTTTTTTATTTTTTATTTATGATTATTTGGAATTTACTTAAAGATAGTTGTGAGATTTTTGTGTATCGTTTGTAATTGTTTGTAAACTCTTATTTAATAGTAGAATCGGATTATTGTCTCATAGATGTACTGCACATTAAGGAAATCATGTAAAAAATTCTTGTATCATTGATTTAATTTTTTGTGTATTATTATTTTTTTATTTCCTTTGATTGATTTACAATACTTGTACGAAAATCATATTTTTCCCTAATGCATCCATGCAATCCGTTTTGTTGTTAATTTGATCTTGAACAGTGTTGAAATGTACAATCCTCCAATTATAAATTATAATCATTGAAAAAAGGGTCTGTGAAAATGCTTCATATTTTTCCCTAACACATCAATGCAATCCATTTTATTGTTAATTTGATCTTGAACAATGTTGAAATGTACAATTCTCCAATTATAAATTATGATCTTTGAAAAAGGGTTTGTGAAAATGCTTATGTAAATCCAATAATGATGAAAAAACATAGAATAGCAAGAGGTATAGTTAGTGAGATTAATAGCGAAACGTAATAACAAAAGTTTTACTATTTTTTTCTTTACCATTATTATTTCTTTTCATTTTGTTTTTTTTTTTTCCCTCCCAAAGTCCAACTAACAAATTAATTTTGTTTGTTTGTCTTTTAGGGTTTAGGGTCTTTAATATCCATTACAATTACCAACATCTAATAGACAAGGACCACACCTTTAAGAAGAAAAAAAACTAAAATATGGACAAAACTAAACAAGGAAAACCACCATCAAAAGAAATAGGTACTCGAAAGAAGAAACAAAGAAAATGATCAACCAACAACTAAAATAAGAACAATTGGCAGTGGCACATTGATTACCACTTGCCAAAACAACCGTACTCAGCAACTGAAATAAGACCAAAGCTTCTCCTATAGGAGAGAAGCGTAGGGATTTTTTTTTTTTTTCCTTAATCCTATTATTCATTAATTGAATATATGAAAATCAAAGATTCAAAATTATTGATGTAATAGATGAAAGTTGAAAAAGGACAATGTGAATGGATGTAAATGACTCCTTTTATTTGTCACGACCCCAAACCGCCCCTAGTAGTTTGGTGCCATGATGGCCAGTAATCCGAGATTACCGATGGCCAACTTTCAAAAATTCACACACGATCAGAGTATAATATATGGGGCTCACAAATGCGAAAGCAATAATCTAAAATACAAGTGGTCCATAAGAGCAGTGCATAAGTCAAATAGAATGGCATACATCTTTACATAGCTTTAAAACTTGAATACAAATAAAATGAAGTACAAAAATACATATTACATCTTGATAAAAGGCTTCTCGAGCCGACATGTTCAAAATACATGGAATACAAGTCAAGAAACATAATCTTCAGGATTGCCGACATAAATGTTGCTGACATAACATGCATCCAAAACATCTTGCAAAACACACATCTCGGCGTAGCCGACTTCTTGCTTGTTACCTACATATACATAGGGAGGGTGAGCTTGGATACTCAGTGAATGATACAAGTAATAAAGGGGTTAAATGAATGATTCCCGAGGTTTTTTCAAAACAATACATAGCATATCCTTGTCAAAACCATACATAACATAGCTTAGCTTGGCTTGAAATAAAACATCATTCGAACCCTGGTCTTTCAAAACTTACATACTTACTTAACATACGTCAAATCTTAAAACATGGGGTGATGACATCCCAGGCAAAACAAAAGCATAACCTCGGCATCGAGCACACCCGTTCATAGTCCGTCGGTGGCCAATATCTAACGAGGGTGCTACTTAGGCTTAACGTCCCCTAGCACGAAAGGACGATGCTACCTAGGCTTAAAGTCCCCTAGCACGGAAGGACTATGCTACTTAGGCTTAAAGTCCCCTAGCACGGAAGGACTTGTGCTGCAAATGCTTAAAGTCCCCTGGCACATACGGACCATGCTACACAGGCTTAAAGTCCCCTAGCACGGGAGGACTATGTTACATAGGCTTAACGTCCCCTAACACGGAAGGACGGTGTTACTTAGGCTTAACGTCCCCTAACACGAAAGGACGGTTCCAAGAATGTCATCCAAAACAAAGCTTATACTTGATACATAAAATAGGGATATCATTCATGCTTAACAAATACTTTCAAAACAAAGCAAAGCAAAGCCTTTATCAAAACGTATAACATAGCTTTATTAAAAATACCACTCACTTAGTTCTTGGGACGTCGGGATCAAGGCAAAGGTCCAAGTCCTACAAACACATGGCAAAGCATACTGGATGCACTTCTCAAAACAGGTCTTTCATGCATGCAAAATGATCTCGGAAAAACATGCTGGAAGTCAAAACACTATTTTACATGTCAGGAAGACATGCTGGGTACCAACCAGGTCTTTGCCGAGGTCCCACACCTCCTGGCCGAGGTCCCACACCTCCTGGCCGAGGTGTGGCTACCTAGGCTTCGGCATGCAGCTGCATGGCGAGGTGCGTGCAAGACAAACTAAAGGTGTAAGTGATCATGCAAGGTAGGCCAATGTGAGATACGATGCTTGGCCTAAGTGTGAGGTCTAGCTAAGAGTGATCTCGGCGACTACACCTCGGGCAGTGAGGTCTTGAGATCTGGGTTTCCACCCGTGAAGAACATAAAGAACATGAACATGAAAACCATAAGGAACATGAATGCCAAAATCATAACTTCTTTACTACAAAATCTGGGATTTCATGCTATGAGTTCGAAAACATGGACCTGGGCACCCATACTTGAAAATCATGTGAAAACAAACACAAAAACATAAATCTAGGCATGAGCTTTCGGATCAAAACATAACTTTTCTTGAAGAACACATGCATGCTATTTTCTCTTTCTAAAACCGAACTTCAAAGCAATGCATGGCTTACAAATCATATTCAATCATGCAATGCAATAACATAAACATAAAGAACAACATGGGTAGATCAAGAATTTAACCTTAGAACACGGATCTAACGGTTCGATCTCTAGGGATCAAGCTTGGAAATCTACCTCCTCTCAAGAACTCATCTCTCTCTTCTAGAGCTTCTCTCTCTCCTTCAAAATAAGTATAGAAGCAAATGATGGGTTTCTCTCTCTGCCGGCTGACTTAACACTCAGCTCGGACACATGGCAGCGGCTGGTTGGCTCTCCTCAAAAATGTGATAGATTGACAAGACAAGACTATGACAAAGTGTATCTAACAAACTACTCGGTAAGGCACTCCGGCAAGTGATGACATCGGCTAATGACAAAACTTCGGCAGCTAAGGTGACAATGACCTCGGCTAAGAGGGACAACACTTGACTAAGCTGTGCCACACCTTGGCCTAGATGTGTCACACCTCGGTCTAGGTCATACCACTCCAGGACAAGATCACTAGGTTCAAAGGTAACATCTCGGCCAAGATAATACACATCTCAGCCTTTGTGATGAATACCTCGGCTTAGATAATGACATCTCGGCCAATATGTCAGGGCAAAGGTGGAGGTCAAACAATGGGGTTCCAAGATACTTCTAGACTGAAGATGACCTCGGCTTGGAATGATCTAGGCTTAACATAACTTAGGCTTGGCATAGCAAGGAAGGAACAAAGCATGCACACAACACTTAGACATATCACATAAACACAAAGCAAGACAAGATTCATGGATGCAAACTTAACAAGGCAAAGCTATGTAAATGAACGTGAACATGACTACAACATGAATATGGGTTGTTACATTATTATTATTATTATTATTATTATTATTATTATTATTTATTTGAATTACAGCTAATGTTTCATAAAACTAAATTAACATACCTTTTGTGAAACTCAAGGAATTATTAATCCAATTAAATTTTTTTTTTGGTTGTTGAGAAAGTAGTAATATTATAAAGCATTATATATATAGGGTTAATTAATGTTTACAAACCTAACTAATTTTGGGCTGATTTAATTACAGACTTGATACTTTAGAAATACATGGAGTCTCCAAATATTTATTTTAATATCTATAATAATTGTAGCTACATTCCATTCTAGATCACATTCATCATTTAGAGTGTTTATCATAATTTGACAATTTGTGAGTATTTAAGCCATGAAATAAAAAAAAATCAAATTATTTTATTTATATCTTTTTAAGTTCTTGTAATAATTTGTTAAGATCTTAATCTATGTAAGCAAATTTTGAATTCCTAGTGAGACTGTTTCAAACACTCATTTTGAATTGTAAATAAGAGGAAGTTGAACTTAAAACACCTACAATATTTGAAGTTGTCTACCAGAGACTACAATTATTGATCCACATGAAAAAAAAAAGAATAATAATGATTGAATTTTAGAATAATCAATGATTATTTTATTGATTACATGAAAAATTCAAAACTTTTCTTATGTGATCTCCTTCTTCTTTTTTTTTAAATTTTTAAACAAAGAAATTGAGCTACAATCGCAAATTAGCATCACTAAAGACCACATAGGCTAAAAGAGGTGGCACCTCTTCCATCCAAACTTTCAACCCAGACCAAGCCTTAGACACCGAGCACGAGAGTGTGCTGCCTGCCTTATTACCAGCATTTGGAGTATGAGAAACGCACAGTCCGAAGCAATAAAAGCAATGAAAGGAGCAGGGGAGCAATAAAAGCAATTAATGTGGTCCCAAACAATCACAGAGGACAATTTTTGCTAATCAATGACAATGACCAATTCTATTATTAGTTGTTCTAGGTTCTCAACTGAAAGTAAGTCCTCTGCCAAAGTTAGTATCTCTCATAACTACATCTATACTTTGTAAAGCACAAAAGAATAGTTGTCCTAGTATCATTTGTTAGAATATTTTAATAAAAATAATATTATATTAATACATTCATTATATTCATAGTTAAGTATTAAAAATACCTAATATGTTTAATTCCAAAACTTTTTTAATGTTTATTATTGATAATTGTGCTATAAAGTGGTTTGACTTAAAAACATCTATGAATAAATTATAATTATAATCCTTAAAATTTAACACCGTTTTTTATTAAGTTCTTAAAATGTTAATTTTGTCATTTAAAATTTTAAATTATTAAATTCGAATCAATTTAGTCTTGAAAATAATATAAAAATAGAATATAAATCTAAAAGTTAACAACAATTAAGTTAACAATTATTATAAAAACACACATGCGGAGAATAATTACATTAACAAATTAAAAGTTGGGACCAATCATAATTTTACATAATTTTTAGGCTTATGTTCTTTTTTTATAGGGTTGATGATAAATCCAATATAAGGAGAATATAAGGCATTAGGTTCAAGAGAGATTTTTTGTTAATAAGAGGTTCACGCTTTGTGAAATAGTTTAGTGAGAGTTTTTGGAAAACATTTTGTTCCCAATTTACCCTTGGACTTTTTTTTATCTGTTTCACTTCTTGTTGACTATCTGTTGAAATTATTTTTATCTATTGAAATTATTTTTATCTATTAAAAATCCTATCTGTTCAAATTTTTTATCTGTTGAATTTTTTTTATCTATTCAAATTTTTTATTTGTTGAAATTTTTATCTGTTCAAAAATTTTTTAGGTGTTCAAATTTTTTATCTGTTCAAATTTTTTTTTATTTTTTTATCAACTGTTAAAATTTTTTACCAGTTCATTTTCTATTCAAACGACAAATCATCATAGAAGAAACCTTCTGGCCAACTTCTCATCAGAGACCTCCATTGAAGACTTTGGTATCTCTCTCTCACTAATATGTGAATCTAGCAACAAAGGTGAAAGAGATTAAAAGAAATTATATGTATATAAACCCCTCTCTCTTTTTTCCTAAATTCTTAGATGAATGAATTTGATTTTTATATTTCAGCCCAAGCAAGCAGCTTTATTCCATGGCAGTTGTCCATGGCCACCACCACATTAATCTCAAACTTCCTTAGACAACTGTCCACTCTTCCCCTTACCCCTCCCACCAGCACCTCCAACTTCCCACTCCTCTCCCTTCTCAATCACTGTTGTCGGTCTAGAAAAACTCTAGGCCTTTGACCATGGCAACGACGACATAGTCTACTAGGTCCGCCACAAGCAGACCTTCGCCATCTATGTTGTGCACACCACCATTGATGAACACGCTGCTGCAACTAAGATCTTTTTGAATAATACTGATGGGTCGCTTTACACACCAAAAATAAATACTAAATTGTACCAAATTCTTTAGAATAATGGTAAATCCAGGTATCAATTCACAGGGACAAATGTGAAATTAAACTAATTTAATTATTAAATTCCTAAATTAATTTTGATCAAAGAGATGATTGTTCATATACTAATAATAATTAAAATACTAAGAGATTAAACTAGCAATTAAAAGTAAAACTGGGATTATTGATTTTAGGGAAAACCTAGGGTAATGAATTTACCACTAGTTACATAAATAAGGTTTCAATTTGAAAATCAATTATGTTATGGTTCGAACGAAATAATACTTTGCAACTACAAGTTCGAAGCATTGATCAAGAGAATTATCACGTTCAATGTATAGGCATGAACCATTTCAAGTAGCACAAGCTGTTCACTCTAAACTAGGGTAGCAAAATAACTCGTCCCTCGTAGTATGGCTCGTCTCATATCTTGAATATGAAAGAATAGAAAACCATTGCATGAAAAGCATTCAACAATCACAGAAAGAAGAAAACTTGATGAAATAATGGCTAATTGAATACCATACAACTTGTCACGCCCTCAAAATAAATCCATTATATATATATACAATTGACATGCATAATTTAAAGAAAACAATTTATTAGTTCATTCATCAGAGTATTACTAAATAAAAGCGTTACATGTAACATCGAATAAAATGCCCTGCAGGCTTACATCTTTCCAAGCCAACACTTGGATACAAAAAGATGAGTTCTAACTCAATACAAGAAAAGCCCTAGGCTTGGATGTTTACATGTACTAATAAATAAAGACAATTAACTAAAGATAGTCTTCAAAATCCAAGTCCCTTCCAAGCTAAGTCCTTGGAGGTAGCTTATCACCTGAACCTGAAAATGACGTTCCCATATAGGGTGAGCCACAGCCCAGTAGAAATATACTAAACCACATATAAGCAATGAATAAAGCAATAGCATTCAACAGATGGTTAACCAAGATAATCAATTACTCCATTTTACAGTCTCATGACACTATTGTCTAAGACACGTTTTACTTTCCAATTTTATCAACAAGGCTCAGAACCTGGCCAAACTTACAACAGTGAATTACATATATCATATTCACATCCTTCCAATATCAACAACAAATGAGACTCAAGCTCAAATCAAAACACTTCATACTTCCAGATTGATACACATTTTAGTGCTGTATCAATAAAACACTTCAATATAAATAAGCACACATAAAAGTGATGCTATTGGAGTCCATCCCCTATCTCCTCCCAAACAAAATCCGGTTTAGAGGTCCATCCCCTATCTTCCCCTAAACCGTGGAGTACATCCCCTATCTCCTCCCACACAAAATAATGTATGCAAATGCAATGCTCAATCAATACACGTATTTTCTGTAACAATGCAATAGTCAAAATTAATGACTTAATCAATGTGATTAGTTTCAGTTATTCCTAATCCACATGCAATATCTACAACAATCACGACTATCCTCCACCGATAGCCCAAAACAGTTATTTCTAAACTGAAAATAACTATGTCAACAATTCAATAGACAAATGATTCAAATTATCCAACTACGCCATTTAATCAATGAATTCCCCAATTCCATGAATTTAACCATCTTTTCCCAATTCCATGAATCAATTATACAAATTAATTAAATAATACAACTAAAGTTTTCCCCAAAATTTACCAAAGTATCCCCAACATATCAAAACACCAAAACTTAGAACAAAACCTATAAAATGGAGTAGGAAATCCCTACCTCGAAGAAATAGCCCCAAAAGAGAAGATGGAGATGAAAGCCCAAACTCCAAAGTGCTCCAAACTACTAACAATTCAGATTAAATGGAAGCCCTCGACCCACTCTACCTTTTTAATAAAGGATCTAAGGTAGAAACTCACTCTAAGTAGATCAATCCTAAGAGAGAAGGTGTGCAGAGGGAGAGAGAACTCGTACCTAGGGTTTTGGAATCTGAAAGGGAATGAGAAACTGATCTGAAACACGTTGCTGCCTATTTAAACCTGACAGGCTCGCTCGAGCGAAGACTTGGTCGCTCGAGCGACCAGACACAGAAAAGATACGCTCGAGCCAAGAAAACCTTGCTCGAGCCAACAACCCAAAAGCTCGCTCGAGCGAAAGAAAACTCGATCGAGCGAAGAACTCAAACCCTCAGGTCTGTAACCAGACTCACGCTCGAGCGAAGGAACTATTGCTCGAGCGAAGAATGAACTAACTCGCTCGAGCGAAGAAAAGCTCGCTCGAGCCAAGAATGCAAAGCTACAGGTCCAAACCAGACGCAAACTCTCGCTCGAGCTACCAAACCCCGGCTCGAGCGAAGAACCAAAACAACATCTCGCTTGAGCGACAAACTCCTCGCTCGAGCGAAGATCCAAAATTCTGGACAGCAACACTTGGTTTCTAAACCCAACCAACCTGAAACAAACCTGCCCAACACTTCCTATAAGTCCAAATGAGCAACTAAGGGACAACAACAACAATCATACAATGACAGAATCTACGGAACCTAAGTCCGGATACAATAATCAAACGGGAAAAGACCGGGGTCGCTATACAACTTGTTCAAACCATTACATAATCAAAAAAAAAAAAAAACACTATTTACTTGGCTAGGGTTTCATCAAACCCCAAAAATAGAAGCCTAACCACTCATGGAGGAGTGGGAAGAGGTAGAAAAAGAGGAAACCTCTGTGAAAGATGTTCTTGAAGCTTAGAACCCTCCTTTCCAAACCCTAGCCTCTCCTCTCTTTTGAAATATTTCGGAATCCTAGAACAGCCTATTTTTCTTCTTTTTATTCTCAGCAAAACGAGCTCAAAATTCAGGGCATGTGTCCCTAGGTAGGCCGCTTGAGCACAGACAATTTCTGCTTTAGCTGTGGTGTGCCGCACGTGTGTTAAAGTCTGGCCTCATGTGCGGTAAGGTGGCAGGCCAAGAATTTGCACTACTTGCGCGGAGAATCTGCTTTTGTGCTACTTTTCTCCTGAATTTGTGTGTTGCTTGCCAAATTTGTACAAGTGCACAAAACACATCATTTTCGCCAAATAAACAAACTTCAAATACTACAAATGTAACCTAAGCGGCCTTAATGTGATACCTTTTGGCCTACATCACATCCCCCAACTTACATTTTGTTAGTCCTCAAGCAAAACAAAAGGAATAAGAAAAATCTATGGAATTGTGTGTTGTTCTTCTATCAACTTATGTTCAATACATATATATACACATGTTATATAAACAAGTGTCCATAACAAACACTTTTAGTAACAAATCAAGATTTTACAAAACACCTCCATCATGACAATAATTGTACTTTTTCCCCCTCAGAAAAAAACAACGATGTTGAAATTCATAACAATATGATATCGCCTTAAACTCTTACTCATCAAAATATTTTTATTACAATGAGTTATAGTGGTGAGCAAGAAGATGGTGAAACAAAAATTATGGAAGATCTATTTATTTATAATAAAAAAATTCGTAGATGATTAAATCAAGTGATTACGATTATTGAATGAATCTCATTTTTTTATAAATGATTTACACAATTCATAATTAATATTACAATAGCCTTAATTAAAGATCACATTTTGAAGATGTACCAAAGAATTTTCCTAAAATCTAATACTAACAAATATAAAATAAAATGTCGAAATATACATGGGAATCATTTAATTGACAATCCAATCCAAGCCCCTGCTAAAAAGAGAGAGAGCCAAGAAGACAATTCTCGCTCAGGAACCATGAAGCACCATCCACCACATGCCTTCCACCTACAACTTGTAATCTACTATACTTGTATTTGGAATTCAATTCAGATTGACTTTCCAAAATTCTTAAGGTGGGTGGGTTCATAATGTCATCTTATTTGCACTTTTATCATTTTTCCATGCAACTATTACATGTATATTTTAAAGAATGCACCAACAACAGTGTAGTCAATACCCTTCGTTTTAAGGGTGTCGTTGAAGAGTTGCTTCACTTGGAATACTAATATCATAATGCAAACTCAAATAAATATATAAATAAATAAATACAATAAAATAAGTAATAACTCTAATGAATGCATTTTTTTAGTAATTTTTTCTTTTTAAAATTTTTAAAAAAATCTGATGTATTTAATAATTGTTAAAAAAAAAATTACTTTTTTTTAGTCATTTTAAACTTGCATTTTAGTGATATATTTGAGTGAGATATGATTCAAATCGTTCAATATATCATTTCTATAAAAAAAATTACATTAATCGGATATCGATAATCACTTAATCAGAATACATTTCTGTCAACGGTAAACATAATTTTTAAAATAATCTGTAACAGAGTCCATTCAAAATCAATTTAAACTATTTAAATTCATAAAAGCATTTAAATAAGTTGAATCTTCTTAACCAAATTAAAATTCAAGTTTGAATAGTTAAATAAATGATGGAGAGAAGAGAAAAGAGTGAGAGAAAGGGAGGGGGATGGAAGGGACCACACATGAGAGAGATACCTGAGAAATTTTTAGAAAAAAAATGGGAAGGAAAGAGGAAGTGAGAAAGTGAAAAAATTTTGGGACCACTTTTTATTATTATTATTATTTTTATATATTTATATATCACTTAAACTTATATCAAATTAAGTTTTTATCGAAATTTTCATCAAATCAAGACTAAAATAAGTTTTTCATGAGATTTTATGAAAAATGTTTTTAGAGATAAATTTAAAACTTTTAGAAGGAATTTAATGAAAATTTTAAGGGAGGATCACAACATTTAATTTTTCACTAAACTGCTAGTTAAATTTGAAAAGAAGTCATTACAACATCCCATATCAAATCAAGTTTTTAATCAATTTTTTGGTTGGAAAAATTTTAATTTCGTTTAAATTTTTTTTTGAAATGTAGATAAATAATAAATTTTATAAATATTAATTATTAAAATCATAATTTTTACCCTAAAATTGTAATAATTTTTTAGAAGTATCACTGTGATATATATATTTTTTATATTATTCAAATTTGATGTTAATTATGCCATTATGACCCTAGACCCTACTCTACTTGCAGGATTTGTTTGCTCAATTTGACAAAATAATTCTATCATAATAATAGGTAACCTATGGTAGTTGCACCACGTGACTTAAATGGTGTGTGTCTTGTGAAGTCAGTGTACATAATTAACGTTTGTCCCTCATCTTACTTCGGATAAACTGACATTAGGTAGTTGATTTTAAAGTCAACGGAGGACAAATTTAGAGAGTTTATTCATTAACCAAAAAAATAGATAACCTAGATTCTACCATAATTGATATTAGGAGTGCTCGCAGTTCGATTGCGCCGGGAAAATCTCTAATTCGCCATCTGTTCGCTTGAAAAAAATCAATCCACATTTGTCTACCGGATTGGCGAATGCGGATTGAGCGGACTGGCGAATCGGTTTGGTGGTTTAAACTTTTACAAATTTTAAACATAATACAACAACTTGTTGACATTTTTTTTTTTGGATAACAATCCAACTCAACCAAAAGATAATCAAGTAAATTGTCAAATACCAATAATAAATACATATAAGAAAACCATGCATTATCAAAACTATTTCATTACTTTTTTTTTTATTCAAAAACTATTTAATTTGATATTTAAAAAAAATTACAAAATTAAGCCGTATATTTTTTACACAAAAACACTAAATATCAACACTTGTCATTTGATAAAAAGATTTCTAAATTGAAAACACAACAGAATATCTACATTTTTTTTCAATTGAAAATACAAATCGAATATCTAAATAAATTAAAAACTCAAAATCTTACAAATTACTAGGGGTGCTTCCGGTTTGACGGTTCGGTTGCAGCTACGGAAACCTCAAATCCGTTATCCGTCCAAAACTAGGCGGATTGAAAAAAATTGATCTGCAACCGTCCGCTCGTCATCACGCATCCTTCCAAAATGCGGAGGGTCGATTCAGTTCGGTTGGTTTGGCCAGATCGGAACATCCGCTGAGCACCCCTAATTGATATGTTAATAGCCTAGACAAAATGCCATTTGGCAATTGGCTTTTTGAGTTGACTTTTTAGCTATTTTAACTCGTGTTAAAAAATTCTTTTAGATTGGTTTTTTTTTTTTTTTTTTTTTTGACTTTTGTGAGATTAAAAATGAAATGATTATGGTTTGAATGTAACATTTTGTCTTAGTAATTTTTTTGTCTATTTTGTCTTTTTTGGCTAATTTAACCCCAAACCATAATACCAAAATTAGATTGTGTTTGGATTAATGATTTGAGAGAAAATTTATGTATGAAAAGAAAAAAGGGTAAGGAAAAAGTGAAATAATAAGAATAACTTTTTTTTGGAGGGTGACTAATGACTTTAATTTCATTTACTTTTCTGTGACCTTTTATTTTTCCTCCACAAATCTCTTTAAAAATTCTTAATCTAAATATAGCATTTAAAAGTTTTAATTATTAAGTCAAAGAGATTTAATTTATCACTAAATAATTAATATACAGAGCATGATTTTCTAAGCTGTCATTATATATCCTTTATTTTATTTAATCAATATATTAAAGATTTAGAAGAATGAATTGATCAAAATTTGCAATTATTCATTTCCAAACACAAAACAAATGCAAAATTATTAGAACACTCCCTCTAAATTAAAACTTTAATGTAATTATTGAAATCACGTGATGGCCTGATTGGTTTAGCTAGCAACTTGTGTGATTGTTACCGTGTACCTCAAACTATTTAAAAGAGCACAATCTTTAGGAAACTTATGAATCCAAAGTCCTCAAATTCGAGCAGCTAATCTCTCACCTCTTCTTAGAAATTTTGTGATTTCTATCAAGTGGTAGGGATGTTGTAGCTATTCCAGGTCAAACATTCATATCCTCTCCCATAGCTATAAAACTATATATTGTTCTTACATGTATCAAAAGACAAAGTATTTTTTATCTTTAAAAAATATTTTCTTGTGTGTATTTAAAATAGTATCAAAATTTGGTTGGTATTGTCAATAAAATTTTACGAGCATTACACATACTGAAGAAATAGAATTAGATAATTTGAATAATTGCACTTTGCTACAAATTATAATAGAACAAAATAATATATTAATTAAATTATAAAAAAAATTAACAAAAAATTTAAAAGCAATCAATAAGAAATTATAAACGAAATCTGCTAGATAAAAGGCTTATATTTTAAGTATATAGGGCCTTTTACGAATTTATAATACTTATGAATTTATATTTTATTTTTATAAACCTTTCAAGGGCTAAATAGATTTGAATTAAATATTTTAGGAACTTAATAAATTTAACTATAGTTTAGAGACTAAATAAATTTTAATTTATATACTTTAAAGACTAAATAGACTCAATCGATATGTAACGCCCTCAAAAATATACCCATTATATATATCATTGACATGCATTATTTAAAGAAAACACTTTAATAATTCATTATAATATCCATCAGAGTCTTACTAAACAAAAGCATTACATGTAACATCAAAGTAAATGCCCTACCGGCTTACATCTTTCCAAGCCAACACTTGGACACAAAGTATGAGTTCTAACTCAAATATAAATAAAGCCCTAGGCTTGAGTGTTTACATGTACTAACAATGAAAAACAAATAACTAAAAATAGTCTTCAAAATCCAAGTCTTTCCAAGCTAAGTCCTTGGAGGTAGCTTATCACCTGAACCTGAAAATGATGTTCCCATAAAGGGTGAGCCACAGCCCAGTAGAAATATACTAAACCACATATAAGCAATGAATAAAGCAATAGCATTCAACAGATGGTTAACCAAGATAATCAATTACTTCATTTTACAGTCTCATGACACTATTGTCTAAGACACGTTTTACTTTCCAATTTTATCAACATGGCTCAGAACCTGGCCAAACTTACAACAGTGAATTACATATATCATATTCACATCCTTCCAATATCAACAAACAAATGAGACTCAAGCTCAAATCAAAACACTTCATACTTCCAGATTGATACACATTTTAGTGCTGTATCAATAAAACACTTCTATATAAATAAGCACACATAAAAGTGATGCTAATGGAGTCCATCCCCTATCTCCTCCCAAACAAAATCCGGTTTAGAGGTCCATCCCCTATCTTCCCCTAAACCGTGGAGTACATCCCCTATCTCCTCCCACACAAAACAATGTATGCAAATGCAATGCTCAATCAATACACGTATTTTCTGTATCAATGCAATAGTCAAAATTAATGATTTAACCAATGTGATTAGTTTCAGTTATTCCTAATCCATATGCAATGTCTACAACAATCACGACTATCCTCCACCGATAGCCCAAAACAGTTATTTCTAAATTGAAAATAACTATGTCAACAATTCAATAGACAAATGATTCAAATTATCCAACTACGCCATTTAATCAATGAATTCCCCAATTCCATGAATTTAACCATCTTTTCCCAATTCCATGAATTAATTATACAAATTAATTTAATAATACAACTAGGGTTTTTCCCAAAATTTACCAAAGTATCCCCAACATATCAAAATACCAAAACTTAGAACAAAACCTATAAAATGGAGTAGGAAATCCCTACCTCGAAGAAAACAACCCAAATGGTGAAGACAGAGATGAGTGCCCAAATACCAATGTGCTCCAAATCGCCAAATGTTCAGATTAAATGAAAGCCCTCGACTCCCTCTATATTTTTAATAAAGCAACTAGGGTAGAAACACCCTCTAAATAGATCAAATCTAAGAAAGAAGGTGAATAGGGAGAGAGAGAAGTCGGACCTAGGGTTTGGAATCAAAAGAAGATGAAAAAAAAACTGATCAAAACCCGCTGCTGTGTATATAAACTGGACAGGCTCGCTCGAGCGAAGACTTGGTCGCTCGAGCGACCAGACACAGAGAAGCTACGCTCGAGCCAAGGAAGCCTTGCTCGAGCCAACAACCCAAAAGCTCGCTCGAGCGAAAGAAAACTCGATCGAGCGAAGAACTCAAACCCTCAGGTCTGTAACCAGACACACGCTCGAGCGAAGGAACTATCGCTCGAGCGAAGAACGAACTAACTCGCTCGAGCGAAGAAAAGCTCGCTCGAGCCAAGAATGCATAGCTACAGGTCCAAATCAGACGCAACCTCTCGCTCGAGCTACCAAACCCCGGCTCGAGCGAAGAACCAAAAATAACAGCTCGCTCGAGCGACAAACTCCTCGCTCGAGCGAAGATCCAAAATTCTGGACAGCAACACTTGGTTTCTAAACCCAACCAACCTGAAACAAACCTGCCCAACTCATCCTATAAGTCCAAATGAGAAAATAAGGGACAACAACAACAATTATACAATGACAGAATCTACGGAACCTAAGTCCGGATACAATAATCAAATGGGAGAAGACCGGGGTCGCTATAACCTCCCCCCTTCAAAGAATTTCGTCCCCGAAATTAAACATAAGTTTTTGAAAACAGATTCTTTTTTTTTTTGACAATTCATTAGTAAACATCTTGACCCAAAACTGGTCATTTCATCTCTTTATCAAGAGGCATCTCACATTAAATATATAACACAACATATATCTCAACCTGTATCATTATTATGCATTATTCCTTTCAATGTTAACAATTCCCATATCATATTCAATCGCATGATATATACAACCCATTCAACAATGTACTCAACAGATGCAATATTACACTAAACTTCTATAATGAAGCAAGTTTCACGATACACCCATTTACCAATACAAACTCAATGTTTTACAACTTAAGACATATATAAAGCTCTTAAGTTCAACAATATAACAGAATCTAATTATAAGATTACAAATCAACAAACATGTTCGGATATTTCTGGCGGACTTCCAACTCACGTTCCCAAGTGGCTTCCTCCACTCCGTGGTGTTTCCACAAAACTTTGACCAAAGGGATGGTTTTGCCTCGCAAAACTTGATCCCGCCTATCCAAGACCCGAACCGGTCTCTCCTCATACGAAACATCCTCATCAATCACTAAATCAGTCCAATCCAACACATGTGATGGATCCGGCTCATACTTCCGAAGCATACTCACATGAAACACGTCATGTACTCCGGACAACTGCGGTGGTAAAGCTAAACGATAAGCAGCCTCGCCAATCCTCTCAAGGATCTCAAACGGACCAATGAACCGAGGGGACAACTTCCCGCTCTTCCCAAATCTCATCAAACCCCGTCTAGGTGATATCTTCAGAAAGACATGATCACCCACCTCAAACACCAAAGATCTCCTCCTACGGTCAGCATAAGATTTCTGACGACTCTGTGCTGTAACAAGTCTCTTACGGATAAGCTCAACTTTCTCCGTTGTTTCCCTCACCAACTCCGGACCCAACAGAGGTGCATCACCCACCTCGGCCCAACAAACAGGAGATCTACACGGTCGGCCATACAAGGCCTCAAATGGTGCCATACCGATACTAGACTGGAAGCTGTTGTTGTAAGCAAACTCCACCAACGGCAAGTGCCTCTCCCACGACCCACTAAAGTCTAGAACACAACCCCGCAGCATATCCTCAAGGATCTGAATAGTACGCTCGGACTGCCCGTCAGTCTGAGGATGGTAAGCCGTGCTAAAGGTCAACTTAGTGCCTAAGGCACTCTGCAAACTCTGCCACAACCTGGCAGTAAAACGAGGATCTCTATCTGAGACGATCATCACTGGAACCCCGTGTAACCTCACTATGTCCCGAATGTACAAGTCGGCAAGATGATCTACCGAATCTCTCATGCGCATAGGAATGAAGTGCGCCGACTTAGTCAACCGGTCTACAACCACCCAAATAGCATCACTACCCCGCTGAGTCCTCGGAAGACCCACAACGAAGTCCATAGTGACGTGTTCCCACTTCCACTCGGCAATAGGCAAGGGTTGCAACAAACCAGCTGGCCTCTGATGTTCGGCCTTCACTTGCTGACAAGTAAGGCACTTAGATACGAAAGCTGCCACATCTCTCTTCATACCCCGCCACCAGAACTGGCGACCGAAATCCCGATACATCTTAGTGCCTCCCGGATGCACCGCAAGGCGTGAATGATGAAAATCTCGGAGTACCTCCTCTCGACAAGACTCCGGCACAAACAGACGGTCTCGGTATCTCACACTGAGGTTGGGATACACTGCCAAACCCTTCTAAACCTTCCCACCAGAAATCTTCTCACGGAGGGTTTCTACCTCAAGGTCACCCCTCTGAGCCTCTAACACTCGAGTCACGAGTGTAGGCTGTACAACAACAGAAAACAAGGCCGCAGCCTCTACGGATTCGCCCAGAAGTAAGTCAAACTCCCCAAGTGTACCCAACATCTCCCATTCTCGGATGGCTATACTAGCTATGACACCAACAGGTTTTCTACTAAGGGCGTCGGCCACCACATTGGCCTTTCTCGGATGATAATGCAACTCAAAGTCATAATCCTCTATAAATTCCATCCACCTCCTCTGCCTCAAGTTCAAATCTTTCTGTGTAAACAAATATTTCAGACTCTTATGATCCGAGAACACCTCGAACCTCTCACCATAAAGATAATGCCTCCAAATCTTCAAGGCAAATATCACAGTTGCTAACTCTAGATCATGCGTAGGGTAATTCTGCTCGTGAATTTTCAACTGACGTGAGCCATAGGCAACTACTTTCCCTTCTTGCATTAACACACAACCCAGACCCTCTCGTGAAGCATCACAATAGACTGCATAACCCAACCCTCTCTCTGGAATAATCAATACTGGAGCGGTGGTCAGTCTAACTTTTAACTCCTGGAACGACTTTTCACAAGTCTCACCCCATGCAAATTTGACTCCCTTCCGAGTCAGTCTAGTCAACGGTGACGCTAACCTGGAGAAATCTTTCACAAACCGACGGTAATACCCAGCTAATCCCAGAAAACTGCGGATCTCAAACACACTCTTAGGCTGTGCCCAATCCTGCACTGCCTCAACCTTGGATGCATCAACAGACACCCCTTCCCCGGATACCACGTGGCCTAAGAATTTGACTTCCCTCAGCCAGAACTCACACTTCCCAAACTTGGCATACAGCCTATGGGCTCTAAGTAACTCAAGCACCACTCTCAAGTGTTCCTCGTGCTCCTCCTCAGAAGGCGAATAGATAAGGATATCATCCACAAAAACGACTACAAACCGATCCAAGAATTTCCGGAAGATCCGGTTCATCAAATCCATAAAAACTGCCGGTGCATTGGTGAGCCCAAATGGCATCACCAGAAACTCATAGTGGCCATACTGTGTACGGAATGCCGTCTTCGGAATATCCTCCTCCCTGACCCTCAACTGGTGGTAACCCGATCTCAAGTCTATCTTAGAGAAACAACGGGAACCCTTCAACTGGTCAAACAGATCATCTATACGAGGCATAGGGTACTTATTCTTAACCGTAGCCCGATTCAATTTCCGGTAATCTATAGAAAGTCTCAAAGCACCACCTTTCTTTTTAACAAAGAGGGCCGGTGCTCCCCACGGCGAAACACTAGGACGTATAAAGCCCTTATCTAGCAACTCCTGGAGCTGAATCTTCAACTCAACTAACTCGGCTGGGGCAAAACGATAAGGTGCCATAGAAATCGGCGCCATGCCGGGCACTAGGTCAATAGAGAACTCAATCTCTCGATGCGGTGGCAAACCAACAAGATCCTCGGGAAAGACGTCCGAGTACTCACAAACCACCCTTGGCAACACAATCTGAGACTCATCATCCTCACTAATCGAAAGATTAGCAAGTAGACCACTAAGCTCACTCCGTCCTCGCGGTACATACCCCGGTGGCAACACATTACCCACCCGGTCCCCCAGAAAATGAAAATACTCTCCGCTCACGGTACAACAAGTGACCCTCTGGCGGTAGCAATCAATAACTGCCCGGTATGACGATAACCAGTCCATACCCAAAATAACATCGAAACCTCTCATAGGCATAACTACAAAGGAAAATGGGATTCTATGGTAATCAGCCTCTATATCACAACCCCTAACACCGTGTTTCAAAATCAATTCACCCCCAAGAGGTGACACTACACAAATAGGAGATGCTAACTGTGCCAACTCCAACTCCAAAACAGATGCAAATGCAGCAGACACAAAGGAATGAGATGCACCCGTATCAATCAAAACATTAGCAACTGAGTTGCAAAACAAGAAGGTACCTCTCACAACTGATGGTGCCGGTACAAGATCCTGCGGGTAACAGCGTACACGCGCCCAGACAACCTCTGATCAACCTGCTCACCCCTAGGAGCATAAGATTGCTGCACTGACTGGGACGATGAAGCCCCCTGATTGGCCCTCGAGGCCTGACCCGACTGAGCTGGCTGCTGACCCTGAATCTGCCTCAAACCAGATGCACCAGGTGTACCACCCAACTGCGGGCAATACCTCTTCATATGCCCTGGCTGACCACATTGTTAACACGAGAGTGGCTGGCCTCTACCCTGACTCTGGCTCTGAGATCGAGCCGAAGATGATGCTGCTCTCTGCACTCCTCCCCTCTGAGGACAAACTGGAGACTTGTGGCCCAGCTGGCCACACTTGAAACAGGTAATGTCTCCCTGACTGCCTTTTCCCGAACTGGCACTCGGCACAGGAAAAGTCGATCTAGAAAAGCTACCCTGAGACTGCTGAGGATTAAAACCCTTCTGTCTCCTACCATCACTCTGACCATCCTGACTTCTTTTGGAGCCCTTCTGTCCTTCCTCCTCCTCCTGCATCATAATTTCCATGTGGGCTGCAGCATCAACCATACGCCCATAATCCCGAATCATAGTTCCCCCAACTCTCAACTTGAGGCCACGCCTCAACTTCTTCTCAAACTCAATACAACGGCGTTCCTCAGACGCCACCAACTCAGGTGCAAACCTGGACAAACTAGTAAATGCAGCCTCAAACCCGGCCACTGAAGAACTCGACTGCTTAAGCTGACAAAACTGGTCTCTCAGCTTCTCCCTGACTGCTGGAGATAAGAACTTCTCCTGGAAAGCATTCACAAAAGCCTCCCATGTACCTCCTATACGACCCTTAGTAAACTTCCACCACTGACCCGCATCCCCCTTCAACTGGAAAGATGCCAAGGTCACTTTCAACCCCTCGTCTTCGATGCCAAGCATCTCAAACGTCTTCGTTGTCTGTTCAAGCCATTCATCTGCCTTAAGCGGCTCTTTAGGATCACCCACAAATTCATCCGGGTTAGACCGGAAGAACTCCCTCTTCAGAAAGGAAGGTCCTGCATCCGCAACAACAACCTGAGCTTGATTCTCAGCTCTGAGAATGCCTACTGACTCCCTGAATGCCCCTGCTATCTCTCGGGCTAGAGCGCCCATAGCCTGCTGGCCTACTGGCTCGGCCACATTGGCCTGGCCAATTCCCTCCTGAACTGCCGGAATCTCCTCTGGCACAGGCACCTCCTGCCTACCCGGCCTACCACGCCTACCGCGTCCTCGTCCTCGTCCTGACTTCCTAATAAAGGAAACAAAGACATTAGCACATTAATAAATGTGCTGAAGCTAAACACTCACGTCCTAATGCATTGGACAACAATAATTCATTCCACGTAAGCACATAATCACATAAGCACCTACGAATTTCATTCCCGGATAATGATAGTCCCAATGCGTTACTATAGTTCCGGTTGGAAGCAGCAGTGATCAAGTGCCTTTCCAACAAGACTACTAGAAACTCAAGGGTCCAATCATCATCCCAGAAACTACATTCCATACCCACATAATCACATAAACATGTTATCACATAAGCATATAACGTTACACTAAGTCTCTATCAAACGAGACGAACCCATTGTGATACTAATCACTTCCCACGTACCCAAAGTATTCAAACCCGGTACGCTCTGATACCAAGTTGCAACGCCCTCAAAAATATACCCATTATATATATCATTGACATGCATTATTTAAAGAAAACACTTTAATAATTCATTATAATATCCATCAGAGTCTTACTAAACAAAAGCATTACATGTAACATCAAAGTAAATGCCCTACCGGCTTACATCTTTCCAAGCCAACACTTGGACACAAAGTATGAGTTCTAACTCAAATATAAATAAAGCCCTAGGCTTGAGTGTTTACATGTACTAACAATGAAAAACAAATAACTAAAAATAGTCTTCAAAATCCAAGTCTTTCCAAGCTAAGTCCTTGGAGGTAGCTTATCACCTGAACCTGAAAATGATGTTCCCATAAAGGGTGAGCCACAGCCCAGTAGAAATATACTAAACCACATATAAGCAATGAATAAAGCAATAGCATTCAACAAATGGTTAACCAAGATAATCAATTACTTCATTTTACAGTCTCATGACACTATTGTCTAAGACACGTTTTACTTTCCAATTTTATTAACATGGCTCAGAACCTGGCCAAACTTACAACAGTGAATTACATATATCATATTCACATCCTTCCAATATCAACAAACAAATGAGACTCAAGCTCAAATCAAAACACTTCATACTTCCAGATTGATACACATTTTAGTGCTGTATCAATAAAACACTTCTATATAAATAAGCACACATAAAAGTGATGCTAATGGAGTCCATCCCCTATCTCCTCCCAAACAAAATCCGGTTTAGAGGTCCATCCCCTATCTTCCCCTAAACCGTGGAGTACATCCCCTATCTCCTCCCACACAAAACAATGTATGCAAATGCAATGCTCAATCAATACACGTATTTTCTGTATCAACGCAATAGTCAAAATTAATGATTTAACCAATGTGATTAGTTTCAGTTATTCCTAATCCATATGCAATGTCTACAACAATCACGACTATCCTCCACCGATAGCCCAAAACAGTTATTTCTAAACTCAAAATAACTATGTCAACAATTCAATAGACAAATGATTCAAATTATCCAACTACGCCATTTAATCAATGAATTCCCCAATTCCATGAATTTAACCATCTTTTCCCAATTCCATGAATTAATTATACAAATTAATTTAATAATACAACTAGGGTTTTTCCCAAAATTTACCAAAGTATCCCCAACATATCAAAATACCAAAACTTAGAACAAAACCTATAAAATGGTGTAGGAAATCCCTACCTCGAAGAAAACAACCCAAATGGTGAAGACAGAGATGAGTGCCCAAATACCAATGTGCTCCAAATCGCCAAATGTTCAGATTAAATGAAAGCCCTCGACTCCCTCTATATTTTTAATAAAGCAACTAGGGTAGAAACACCCTCTAAATAGATCAAATCTAAGAAAGAAGGTGAATAGGGAGAGAGAGAGAAGTCGGACCTAGGGTTTGGAATCAAAAGAAGATGAAAAAAAAAACTGATCAAAACCCGCTGCTGTGTATATAAACTGGACAGGCTCGCTCGAGCGAAGACTTGGTCGCTCGAGCGACCAGACACAGAGAAGCTACGCTCGAGCCAAGGAAGCCTTGCTTGAGCCAACAACCCAAAAGCTCGCTCGAGCGAAAGAAAACTCGATCGAGCGAAGAACTCAAACCCTCAGGTCTGTAACCAGACACACGCTCGAGCGAAGGAACTATCGCTCGAGCGAAGAACGAACTAACTCGCTCGAGCGAAGAAAAGCTCGCTCGAGCCAAGAATGCACAGCTACAGGTCCAAATCAGACGCAACCTCTCGCTCGAGCTACCAAACCCCGGCTCGAGCGAAGAACCAAAAATAACAGCTCGCTCGAGCGACAAACTCCTCGCTCGAGCGAAGATCCAAAATTCTGGACAGCAACACTTGGTTTCTAAACCCAACCAACCTGAAACAAACCTGCCCAACACATCCTATAAGTCCAAATGAGAAAATAAGGGACAACAACAACAATTATACAATGACAGAATCTACGGAACCTAAGTCCGGATACAATAATCAAATGGGAGAAGACCGGGGTCGCTATACGATAATTCAAGAATTAAGTCAACAATTTGGTGATAGTTTAGGAGTAAAAAGTGTAATGAACCCTTATTTTTATTTTAAATAAATTAAGTTTATTTTTTATTTTATTTTAATTTGTTTCAAACAAGTTTCAATTGAATCGATAAACAAATATATAGTATGAATTTATCGAGTGAGTTCAAATTGAAAACCTGACCCTACCTGATCCCCTGACCCTGATTTGAGCAATTTTTTCTCAAAAAATATCCCCAACGGAATGGGGATGGTATTTAAAAATCAATCCCCAAACAGTTTCTGGCCGGGGACGGGGATATGTGTCCCAGCCCCGTACCTGGCCCGTCCCCGTTGGTCCCGGAAGTGAAATTACCATTTTACCCCTATATATATATATACAAACCAAACCCTCCTCTCACACTCACACTCGCCGCGTCTCTCATCTCCCTCCCCCTCACGATTTCTCTATCCATCTCCCTCTCCCTCACTCACTCACTCACTATGATTTGTCTCTCATTCTCTCACTTCTCGTCGTCATCTTCATCATCATCCAGATCCACCACCATGAAGCCACTGATCTGAACCGTCAAGCCACCGATCTAACAGATCGTGGTCCGTGAACCGTCAAGCCATCGATCTGAACAACTCTCTCTCTCTCTCTATATATATATATATGTATGTGTGTTTGTGTGTGTGTGTGTGTGTGTAATGAACAAATCTATTGTTGTTGATGAACAAATGTTTTTTTTTTTATATTTTTTATTTATTTATTTTTTTAAGTTGATGATTGTTGTTCATATATAGATTACATTTTTTGATGATTGTTGTTCTATATATAGATCTGTATGTGTGTTCTAGATCTATTGTTGATTGTTGTCCATATATATACAGATTAATTTTTTTTAGATCCGTTGTTGATTGTGTTCTAGATCTACTGTTGATTGTTGTCCATATACAGATTATTATTATTATTATTTTTTTTTTTTGTTGAACTGATGTCTGTGTGTGTTGTGAACAGGTCTGTCGGGGATTTTTCTAGGTCAGGGAAACGTGATCCCCGTTAGGGGGCAAGGGTGGGGGAGGTGATGCCTTCCCCGTCGGGGATTGGGGCCGGGGACGGGAATTTTTTAATCTTCGGGGATCGGGGATGGGGAGTGTCATCCCGGCCCAGCCCATTGCCATTCCTACCAATCACCTCGAATCCTTTTCGAGTCTGAAATGTATAAAGAGATTTTTAATCACTCTATATGATTATTGTGTTATCAAAAATAATTTTTGAATTTTCAAAAATATTTCAATACATAATATTTTAGAAAGTTGTTATGGCGTGTACATTTAAAAAGATAAATGTTGTCATGGTGTATACACGTCATCACAATATATATAACAGAATCACAACAACTCATAAGTGTGTAACATTTATACTATATCATTCATAATATAATTATAATGGTTCATAATTTTTACTTTTACTTTCGCTTTGATTTTCATATCATAAATTTAATATTGGTAATTTTTAGAAACAATTAATAAAACATCCCTTTCCAACTTTTGGTAGTAGGAGAGGTCTAATATATATATTTTTTCTTATTAGTTAAGATCTCTCAATAATATTATTAGAAAAATTTCAATTTGTCACAAAGAAATTTATTTTCTGTGAAGAGTTGAAATTTCTTTATGAAGACAAATTTCTTTGCGCTAAAATTTCTCTGTGAAAATGTTGAGGAACTTTAACTATTATAATAATGTTACATATCTTTTATTTTATAAAATTTTAATATCATGAATCTTAAAGTAAAAACCCATAATTTTTACCACAAAATAACGTTGCACATAACAAATATTTATATCTTTTATCATAGAAAATTCATACATTTCTTTTGATGTGTATATATTATATAATTGATATTATTATTGTATTAATGTCAGATTTTATCAATTGGTGAGCTTTGTGATGCTTGTTATCCTATTTAATGGAGCTGCTAGCATTGATGTTAAACCTGTCAGGTGTTAACGTTTGTGTTAGTTGTGGCGAATATATCATTGTTGAACTAAAAATATTATAATATTCATTTTTGAAAAAGCAACCCAAAGCAATATCATATTACTGTCGCCAACAGTATAGTGGAGTGGGAACCACTCTATTTTTTGTATTATTTATTTATTTATTTATTTATTTATTTATATTTGTATATCTTTAACACATATTTTAATATTGTTATTGTACTACCATTCAATCTTTAAATTAATAAATTTTTAATACATATTTTTGAATTTTATTTTTATTATTTTTATCGTATAATATATTTTATTACATAATTTTAATTAATCTATTATAGATGCTCTTGTAAAAAGTTATTAAAGAGAATAATTAAAAATATGAAAATTAAATGCGAGGGATCACTTAAGACAAGATTGTAGGGGGGACCACAGTTCTGTCTTATAAATATTGAGGCTAGGTAATGAAAATTCTTAAACACTCATATCTTTTTATGCAAACTGATAGGTATATATAGTTCTGTCCTATAAATATTGGGACTAGTTATGAAAATTCATAAAAACTCATATCTATTTTATGCAAACTGATAGGTATAAAAAAATTTAATGAATATGGATGGGAGTGGTTATTGCGTGCCAATTTGAAAAATCATTTGCTGGAAGGGCTTTTGAGTGTTGACTTGCATCAATTGCAATGGGTTTGATTAATGAGCTAACAAAGCACATTTTTTTTGATTGGTGGATATTGGTGAGATTTATGACATCAATACACTTTCATCTAAAAATTATTATTTTATTTACATTTATCATTAAAATAATTGATAATATTTCGTTAGAAATATTTGTTTAATTTTTACAAAATTTTTTATAATTTGTAACTTTCATTTTGTTATGTTCTTAAATTTTATCACAGCCATAGATTTTGGACTAAATCATTTCGGAAAAAATGTATAAAATAAAAAATTACATGAAAATAAAAAATTTAAAAATTGTAAATGATATTTGCACAATTCAAAAAGAAGACGGGTGGGAGGTGAATTGATAGAAAAAAAAAATAATATGAACACTGTTATTTAAGTCAAAAAATTAGACTCACCTCATAGATTTAGTGATGTATCAAGAAGATGATTGGTTGATAATTAAATATTCTCTAATTATCAACCAATTATCTTTGTGACACATCACTAAATCTAAAGAATAGATCTAAAAAGTGGATTTATATATTATTTTTCAAAAAATAATAAAAAGAAGAAGATAAAATTTTTTAAAAAAATGTATAAAAGGGTATTTCAATCCCATTAGAAAAAAATTATTATTTAATACAATACATTTATAATCATTGTTTGTTTCTATGATAGTGGGATGGGAGTAACTACTCATATTTATTACATTCTTTACAAATGCCTTAAGAATACTTATTAAAACTCATCATAAATTGTTCACATACATTAAAAAAAAAAAAAAAAATAATGTGTAAGCAAATTTATTTCCCTTTTGACTATTATGTAGTTATAGCTTATACAAAACTCAGGTTATCTAGGTATATTTCATTGTGTAGTACTAGCATATCACCTGTGCTATGCACAGATTGTGTTTACAATTATCTATATATGTAAATTGTGATTTTTAAATATCTTCTTTTTTTTCTTTTTTTTTTAAATGCCTTCTTTTTTTTCTTTTTTTTATTATATTAAAGTTCAATATTTTAATAATAGTCATATGTGTTAGACTTTTCAAGGAATTAAAATTTTTTATTATTATATTATTGAAGACACCCCATTTTTGACCGGCCTCAAGACTTGGACGTCACCATTTGAACACTCGGTGATCATCCATGCTCGCGTTTGTTTTGAGTTCCCGAAGGTCTCGGCTACGTGCCTTGCCTCAGGATCTCTCGACATGCTTGTTCTGTGCTTCGTTTTGCACCAAGGACTTGTGTCTTTTGTACTTGAGGGTAGAGAGTAGCTTGTTAGTTACTCCAGACACCCACCGGCCTTGGATTGAGGCCATCGGCCGTGTATTATTGCTACCGGCCATTGGTGAAATATACTATTGGCCGGTCGGCACTTGGTGTGGTCGGCCGACCATCTGTTTGGCCGATGGCCTCCTTTTCTGGCCGGTGCCACATTTTTGCCTTTTTCAGGCATGGTGCAAGACAGCTGTGCCAGCTGGAATGCACAGACCCTTCTCCCCATGCACGAGTGTGGCTGTTTTGCCCCTTTTGCACCTTTTTGGTCTAGCTTCTTGAGGAAGCTTGGACCTTTGTCTTAGCTTCCTCAAGAAGCTTGGACACCTGTCCCAGCTTCCTAAGGAAGCCTTAGCCCCTTTGCCTTGGCTTCTTTAGGAAGCCTTGACCCCTTTGTCAGCTTCCCTTGGAAGGTTAACCTTTTCCATTGTCTATATAAGGAGCATCCCCCTTCCTTTGTCGAGGTTGAGCAAAAAACTAGAGCAAGATATAGATATATATCTGATATACACTTTCTCTCTCTATATCTCTCTCTCTCTCTCTTCATTTTGTGTGTGTTTTATAGCCTAAAAGTGTGTTTAGTTCATAGTATTGCACTAAAACACACATTATTACACCATACTTCAACTTGGGAGGCCTTGAGGGTTTGTTCTTGAAGTTTTGAGCTGATTTTGATCATAAGAAGGGGCCTGAGCTTGTTGTTCTTCAAGGGTTCTTCAAGGGTAACATTACTTACTTTATATTCTCCAATCTTGCACTAGCCTTTAGCCTATCTTGCTTACTGTTTTAGAATTTGTGTATTACTAAAAAAAGTCTTGTATTTTTATGCTTAAGACTTTTCATTAAGGTCACTTTGGTGTTGGGGGTCGACCTCTCCCTCTTAGGCCTTGTTTGGCCCCTTTTGTCCCCTCTTTGATTGAGCTTTGAACCTTTTGTGCATTGGCCTTCTCACCACTGAAATCCAGTGCATTTTCAGTGGTGAAGAAGAGGTTTTGAGGTCTTGCATAGGGGAGGGACACCCCTCTCCCCTTTGTGTCTCTTTAGCTTGTGTTTAAGGCTTATAAAGGTAGCATGCATGCCTAGCTTTGTGTGGCTTTATTTCAGAGGTTATTTGGTATTTATTTAGCATGTTTTACCTCTGTCTCATGTTGGTTTGTTGACCCCTTGAATGCATAATACACTTGCCTTGTATTCCTCTATTTTGCTTAGAAATGCATATTGCCTTTGGACCATCATGCTTGCATGTTTTGGCTCAGCTTTGTGAAGCTTTAGGTCATGTTTTGCCATGCTTAAGGACTGTTTGGTACTGATTTGGTCATATTTTCCATGTTTGATATAGCCACCATGCATTTTGGCTTGAGAGCCTTGGGTGTGTGGGTCACTAGCATGCTTTACTTGGCTTATTCCCATAATTTGGCATTATTTGAGATCATATTTCAGTCCATGTAATGTGGTCTTACACTTGCATTTGGCTCTCTTTCAATGCTTTGAAGTGTTGTAGTTTTGTGCCTCAAGAGTTGGTCATTGTGTTTGCCACCATGTTTAGACATTTGGGATGCCATCTAAGTGGGTTTTGGGGCTCATTCTAACATGCCACAGCTCTTATTTTGTTAGTCTAATGTCCATGTTTGTCTTCTTTTAAGTGCGCTTGAAAGTTGGCTTTTATGCCTTAGTCTTAGGCCCATTGGTTTGCATGCTTGTCTTGCATGTGGGCACCATCATTTTAGTACCTTTGGCCACTGTTTTGGGGTGTGGCTGAGGTTCCTCCATCCTAGTGTAAGTCCATGCATTTGTGTCTTGTAGTATGATCATCACATTGCATGATTGTTGCATCCTTGTAGTTAATGCATTATTACATGATTATCATTTTGCCTAGTTGTCTATCTAGGTAGCATTGTAGCATTGCATGCTTAGCACATTGCATATTTGCATGTTTGGTTGGTGTTTAGATTTGACATGCTTTGCTAGCTTGAGTAATTTTGCATACTCGAGCCATATTGCATACATGCATTACATTTTGCTTGGTTTGGGGTGTCAAACCAAGCACGAGGGATGAGGTGCGTTCGTACTCAAAGTGACGTAACATGCCTCGATCCTCGGTCGTCAACGCCCTTAATCCGTACATGATAGGGCGTGAAGCTTTCATTTTTTTGTTGCATGCATTGACATCGATTTGCTAACTTGGCTTCTTAGGCCATCACGCATCGAAATGTGCAATTGATGACCCACGGATCGAGGGCCATGCTCCCTTGAGTCCATTGCATGATAGGGAGTGTGGCCATGCTCACATTTGCTTGAAAATTCCATGCCATACACTGCTTGCCCTCTGTTGCTGTCAACTGTAGGATTCTGTAGGAAACAATGGTCGGCCGGCTACCTACAATGCCGATGGACCATCGGTGGCTGGCCGGTGGTACAACAGTTAGCCGATAAGCCCATCCCCATGGCCAGTGGTGCTTTAAATTGGCCGGTGATATTCCAGAGTGATCAGGAATCAGTTCAGAGGTGCCCCAAGAATTTTCACAGTCCTCAGAGGAGCAGGGCAGTGTTAACAGAGGCAATAATGCTATGGCAGCGAGTTTCCGGGCAAAACGAGTCAAGCATGCATCATTCACGCATCTCGAGACGGGGCTGTGGCCACCTTCTTTCTGCATTTAATTTGTTAATTAATTAGAAATTCTGTAATAATTAATTTAGTATTATTTATTCAGACTGTAATATTTATTCAGACCCTCCGAGTGAGGGCAATTGTGTAATAAGTGTGCGTGAGTGTGTGTATGTCTCCCAACCCCACGTCTTTCTTCCCTTTTATTTACTAGCTTTCGATGGTTAGTCTAGGGCATGTTTCAATTAGCATACAGTATGATAGCACGTTTGCATCCATTCATTCGTTTTGCATGTACCGGGCTTGGCGCATCATTCTAACTGCATTTGTATTCCAATTCTGAATTGAATATGTGTTGGTTGTAGCATTTCACATGTCATTGTAGATTAGCCAAGCCCATCTTAGTTGCATTTTGCATGTGTTGCATTAGCCATCTTAACATGAACTAGGATCATGCATATGATGACTAACTAGTTTCTGTTTTGGCTCGGAGTACTAGGTAAGCTTTTATGCTTTAGCATCTTGCATGAGTGTGAGTGTTTTCCATGACAGCATGCTTACCATGAGGCTATGTGCTTACGTGTTATAACTGCCTGAATGCCTGTGGGTGAAGGTTGGGTTACTTAAATTGGAACAATGCATTGGATGCGAATTTTAGGTCCACTTGAGAGTGGCAAAACCATATTTTCTAAGCCCACTCGAGGGTGGCAAAATCCATGCCTTAGCCTACTCGCGAGTAGTACCATCAAACCATTCTCCAATAAACAAACATGTAATGTTTTGTTCCAATTTAGGCGATTTGGTCTATACTTGTTTGCTGTGCGCATAACATAGTAATTCTAGGCTAATAATCGGAATAAGAGCATATAATGTTTTCAAAACAAGATATCATGGTTAGTAGAGGCCGACCTTTGGTCGGACGAGCAGGGGTGCTCATAGCTGACCTTCCCCAATCGTACCCAAGTTCCCAAGCCGACGCAACTTTGGTGATGACGGACACGTGGCCTTTGGCATCGAGTCAGGGTTTCCTAAATTTTCCAAAATAAAATATTTAGGTGGCAACTCTGTATCTGGCAAAGCAGTCCATGTTTGGCACTTCTTTACAAAAAAATCTGTTTTCGCAAAACGATTTGCCAAATTTGGACTCTTTGGTTCAGATTAAGAACCGTGACAATTCGAGAGTCCAAACAGTAGTGAGCCCAATATGAACAGAACGGGACTCACCCTCCTGGGGCGTTCGGGGACGTCTACTGTTTCTGGCGGCTCTGCTGGGGAGTTTAGAGAACTTGACTCGAACTCATGATATCTTGTTTTGACTACACTATGTGTTTCTTTGCATTGCATGTGCATTGGTGCGCCTAGGACACCGTGTTTGCCATCTGCTATTCCTGAACGGTTTGCCAGAGGCTTGCTTTGTCAAAGCATGCCATAAGGCTGACCGGTTATGGGCTCTGCCAGTATGGAAGCACAAACCCCGGTTTTACCGGGGCACCCTTTTTGACCATTCAACCTAGTGCATATTCGGAATCCATAGTGACCATTCCAAACTAGGACAGATTGCTTACCCGATAGGTTGTTTGAAACCACTGCGTGCGTAGTGAAACCCTAGTTCTTGACAAAATAGGACAGGGAAACCCTACCCCCAACATGGGGGTGTTTTGGCTCTCACTTATCTACTATGTGCTTTAGGAGTGTGTCTCTACAGGAATGCGTGTATCAGTTTGCAAGTTTGGGCATCAGGCCTGCGGGCGCCAGTTCAGTGTTTAAGAATCAGTTATTTGTAGGTATCAGGTTCAGTTTTGGGAACAGTGATTCGGGGACAATAATCAGTATTGAGGAGCAGTGTATTCAGTTTATCAACTGTGTGTTGTGATACCCGACTGTGTGTTGTGTGTATTTATTTTACGCTGTTATGCTGCCCGTTTGTCTGGTTATTTATTTCCTTATTGCTTTATTTATCTTCTTGCTAGGGGTAGTTTAGCACGATTGCTTTTAACCTAGTAGATATTCCCCAAGCACTCTGGACTAGAGGTCGCCGACTCCATCGATCTAAGGATCTGGTAGACGGACAACCATTGTTTTACTCCTTATCCCCAGTTGTCAGACGGAGTTCAAAAAGACGCAGTGTATCGGTACCAGGATTATCAGATCAGTGGTCTGTGAACAGTCTGGTTGAAACTCCCGGGTCTACTACAGAGGCAGATACACCAGCAGTTCAGATAAATCAGGGTAGTATGTCAGGGATGGAAGACATGGTGCGCCAACTCCAGGAAAGCGTGAAAGTCATGCAAGAGGACGCTGTCCGTCAAGTAGAATTCGCCAAACAGCAAGCCGTTGTTATGGCCCAACAGGCAGAGTTAATTACTCGGTTACAGTAGCAAACCAGAGCATCTGCTTCACACCAGATTCCTCCCCCACCAAGGGTTCCGATACCCGAGGAGACACCAAATGTTCAGAATGCCCAAGAAAATACAGACATCCCAACAGGGCCAGCTCTGCCCCTGATTTTACCACAACTATCTAAGGCACCCACACCTATTAATGCACCGGATTCTCCCTTTGAGTTCGAAGTGGATCCCACGGCATTAAAGCTGAGCAAGCTGGAAAAGATGTTTAAGAAATCCCAGGGAGTCAAGACCATCCCTGATATTGAAGACGGGTATACCGACGTAGCCATGACACTGCCAGACCGATTCAAGATGCCGCACATTGACCGATTCGATCGGTCCGAGGACCCCATGGTGCACCTGAGGTTGTTTTCCGATATCTTAAGGCCGATGGGCCTCACCAGACTACAGAAGCTATCTTTGTTCGACCGGACCCTGTCAGGTGTGGCAGCCATCTGGTATGCCAAATTGGAAGATGACGTCAAGAGAAACTGGGATGAGATGGCCGAGGCCTTTATTACACAATATTCGTGTAACACGCAAATCGAGATTACGACTCGTGATCTCGAGACAACGAGGCAGGAGCCTAAGGAGAACTTTTCAGAGTTCGTGACCAGATGGAGGGCCAAGGCCTCGATGATGACCCTAAGGCCCACGGACAAAGATCAGATTAGGATGATTGTGCGCAATCTCCAGCCTAACTTGATGCAGAAGATGATCGTGCTCCCCTTCCCTACATTTTCAGATCTGCATGAGATGGGAGTACAGATTGAAGATGCCTTGAAGCAGGGCTTAATTGATAATGACCGGGAGCAACCCAGAAGAACTTTCAATCGCAACAACAATGCTGGCCCGAGTGGTGTTACAACTGCAAAAGCCTCAGAAGTGAGCATGGTCACCACCATCCCCCCTCCCCCTCCAAGGACCGTGGCAGCTACGCCATTCTCCGGCGCATTCGGAAGCAATACACAAACAGCCAAATACCAACCCAAAAGCCAAAGAGCCTTCGCCCCACTGTACATGTCTTTGTCCAAGGCTTTAGGGGTTTTAATCAGAAAGGGGCACCTGAAACCCCTAGAGCCACGGCCATTACCGGAAAAACTTCCCCCTACCCACAACCCAGCCAAATATTGCGCATTTCATCAACAGCACGGTCATGACACCGACCAATGCTACCTATTACGTCATGAGATTCAAGATCTCATCGATAACGGGGTAATCCTGCCTCCAGAAAAACCCAACGTCACAACCAACCCTCTCCCTCCGCATAACCAAGCTCCACCTCCCAAACGTATCAACTTCATCCAGACTGGGGTCGTGTCTTACGATCTTAGCATCTACATCACTCCTTCCCACCTACCTAAGCCGGAGGTGTTCCTTCCCGACTGCACTGACTTGTGCATGTTGGACATCTCCAGAACCTAACCCAAACCAATGGTGGTGACTGTCGAAGACAGAGCAGGGGAGATTCCAGAGGAGGATGGGATTGTTGAGTCAAGGTTTGAGCAGTCTGGGAGTCTCGCTGAGGAAGCCTACAATCTGAGTGATTACATTCTGTCAGCAGGCCAGGCTAGGCCAAGTGTAGAATTGCCAAAAAGGGCAGAGCTGTGTGTGATCCAGGGGGATAGATCTGAGCAAGGGGCAGATGATTTGGCGACTGTGGGAGAGGACTTTGCCAACCTCCAGTTTTTCAATGACCAAGATCCAGGGGACCCGACAGTCAACTGGTTTGATTATGAGGAATTGGCAGAGGCTACCGGGTGGCTGGATGATCAACCGGATGTTGTGGAAGAATTCCAACCACAACAGGGCCCGGCAGGAGCGAGAATATCAGTTGTGGCCGGAAGGGCCGGAAGTCAAAATGAATCACCGGAGAGCGCCGGTGTCAAGAATTTCGCTCAAGATTGGAGCATTTTGAATACAGGAATTGATGAACAGCCAGCTGCACTGACACAATTGGAACAAGAAAGGTTTGAGGATTCTGAGAGAATCAGGAAAGCTAAGGCCCACGTGGGGACTGAAACTATTGTGTGCACAGAGACAGAGAATGCTGCGAGTGTATGGATGGAGGGTACTGTGAGTATGAGAACGGTCATACCCGAGCCGGACAGGTGTCTGTCGACTGCCGATGGAATGTGGTGGGAGGACGATGACCTATGTCATGCCCACACGGACGAGGATTGGGGAAGTAACCGACCAGATGATACCTAGTACATCAGCGAAGTCGATCATATGACTAGGAGTGGACGGTATTTCAAGCCTCCACACCTAGATCAACCAGAGGCGTCTGGGAAGGATAGGGAAGCGGAGAAGCAAAAAGAAAAGTAACTTGAAGATGAGGCCGTCTTGAGACAATTAAAAAAGATACAAGCAGACATCTCCATCTGGGGACTGCTTATGGCTTCTCAAGTACATAGACAGGCCGTCCTATCGGCAATGGACAAGGCCAAGCTCTCAATAGAAACCACACCAGAGCAGTTGGTAGGATTAGTCTTTTCAGGAGGAGCTACCCCGATGCTGACTTTTTCCGACAAGGAATTGCCACCCGAGGGGACAAACCACAACAAACCTCTCTACATCTCTGTGGAATGCAGAGGCAAATGGGTACCAGTGGTTCTTGTCGACACGGGGTCCGCCATTAATGTGTGCCCATCAAGGACGGCATATGCAATCGGGTTGAAGCCCGCGGACTTCGTGCCAACTGCCCAGGTGATTCGAGCGTATGATAACACAAGCAAAGAGGTGATGGGGACTGTCAAAATTCAGACCCAGGTTGGTCCAGGACAGCACGAGATTGATTTCCACGTCTTGGACGCTCCCGCAACCTTTAACCTACTTTTGGGGCGACCGTGGTTGCACCAGGTAAAGGCAGTTACTTCCACCTTGCACCAGATGTTGAAATACCCCCACGGGAAGGGGGTGGCTATAGTTTTTGGGAATTCATCGATCCATCCACCACCGGAAGTGTCTACGCCAGTTTTGGAAATCGAGCACGGTATAGAGGATGTGTTCTTATCCGGTTTTACCCTAGCTGAGGCCCGGGTCGTGCAGAACATCTTAGCTGTTAATGAGGGGGTGTATGTCAGTGCTCAATCAGTATACCTCATGAACAAGCTTCAACATATCCCCGGGATGGGATTGGGAAAGAGCGGCCAGAAGGGTGTCGCAGCATTGGCCGAGGTGCCACACAACCCACATACCTTTGGCTTGGGCTATCTGCCCACCAAAGAGGATTGGATAAGGAAGGGTAAGGAGATGGCTGGGAGAGCCAAAGCGAAGAAGGCGGGGAAGCCTTTTGACTTAATGCACCGGCCCATTTAGGGTACCATAAATGAACGCTTTGTTCGGGAGGGGGAGGACTTTCCATTTTGTGGCTTTCCAGAACCGTGGCTGAACGCGGAGAGGAAGCGCGTGTCGGGGTTTGAGATCTTCTTTGATTTGCAGTTATCCGGGGATGACATTGCCGAAGAGCAGACAGACCCATTGGCTAAGGCTGAGCAGAGTAAGAAAGTGCAGTCTGAGGACACTGAAAATGAAATGGGGGTAGTACTGGCATGTCTACTTTTAGATCCTCTGATCGAGCAGAAGTGCTTGGGAGATAACTTCTCAGTATGCATGATCGGGGAATAGAATGGCTGCGGGCCTACCAGCAACTATTTTGGATGCATCTATCGCAGCCTCTCTCATTTGGCAGTATGAAGAGGGATTTTTGTCAAGCAGCGTCGGGTCAGGTAGTGAGCCGGAATCTGATTCCACCGGGTCTTGTGAGTCGGAATCAGGTTCCAGCTCAACTGAGTCTGAGTCCGGTATTCTTGGGGGTGATAACCCGGATGCCATAGTCCTGTCCAGGTCGTCTTTTTCTTTCTCTTTTGAGTTTGTTGTAACAGAAGAATCGAACGGTTCAGAAGCACTTAATGAGAATGATGTGGATGTGATTTCTGAGTACTTTTCTGTGCCTTTGGTTTATTGCTTGAATCAGGACTTTCAAAATTTTGACAAAAACGACAAGGAAGAAATTCCTCCGGTTTTGCAACGATTAATTGATCAAGAGCAGGAAAGATTTGTTGAACCTTTAGTTGATGAAATCACTACTATGAAAGTCGGTACTGAGAAAGACCCGCAACTGGTCCAGATCGGGTCCACGTTGTCTTCAAAGGAACGCGAGCGCTTAGTCGCTTTATTAAAAGATTTCAAAGATGTTTTCGTGTGGTCCTACAAAGACATGCCTGGAATCGATCCTGAGATTGTACAGCACCGGATCCCTCTTGACCCCGAGGCCCGACCAATCAAGCAAAAACTCAGAAGAATCCGCCATGACCGGGCCATCAAGATTAAGGAAAAGGTCACCAAGCAAATCGACGCAGGGTTCTTGCTGGTATCCGAATACCCGACTTGGTTGGCCAACATTGTTCTGGTGCCGAAGAAGGATGGCAGGATCAGGGTATGCGTGGATTTCAGGGACTTGAACAGAGCTAGTCCGAAAGACGACTTTCCCTTACCGCATATTGATGAGTTAGTGGATTTCACAGTGGGGCATGCTTTGCTCTCGTTTATGGATGGCTTCTCAGGCTATAATCAAATAGTGATGGCACCTGAAGACGGGGAAAATACTGCATTCACCACCCCGTGGGGGACATACTGCTACAGAGTGATGCCGTTTGGGTTGAAAAATGCTGGAGCTACATATCAACGGGCCGCGACTACAATATTGCATGACATGATCCACAAAGAGGTTGAGGTGTACGTGGACGACATGATTGTCAAATCCAAATAAAGAGAGGGCCACTACACCGCCTTGCAAAAGTTCTTTCAAAGGATCAGAGAATTTTGGTTACGGCTGAACCCTCAGAAGTGTACATTTGGCGTTACAGCAGGAAAAATGCTGGGGTTTCTGATTACACAGAGAGGTATCGAAGTCGACCCTTACAAAATCAAGGCCATCTTGGAAATGCCACCACCAAAGACTAAAAAGGAGGTGCGAGGCTTTCTGGGTAAAGTACACTTCATAAGACGGTTTATCTCAAAATTAACCTTGACTTGTGAACCACTTTTTGGTCTCCTGAAGAAAGGAAAGAAATTCCAATGGGACGACCGATGCCAAGCTACTTTTGAACGGACCAAGGAATACTTATAGAACCCACCCGTGTTATCGCCACCAGAGCCGGGGAAACCGTTGATATTGTACCTTTCAGTAACTGAGACCACAATGGGCTGCATGCTCGCACAGGAATCAGAGGACAAAGTGGAGAGGGCCATCTACTATCTGAGCAAGAAGATGCTAGAGTATGAGACTCGTTACACACCGTTGGAAAAGGCTTGCTTAGCCTTGGTATGGGCTACCAGGAGGCTGCGGCACTACCTATTAGCTCACTCCGTAATGTTGGTTTCGAGACTAGATCCCATCAAATATCTCTTTGAGAAACCAGCACTTACGGGTAGGCTAGCTCGTTGGTTGCTGTTGCTTTCCGAATTCGATCTGAAATATGTGACGCGCAAGTCAGTCAAGGGAAGAGCAGTAGCAGAATTCTTAGTCGATCATCCAGTGGAAGGAGGTGAAGCAATTGAGTACTTATTCCCAGATGAGGCCATTTTGCATATCGACGACGAGTTTTGGACGATGTATTTTGACGGAGCGTCCAACTAGTACGGGTATGGGATAGGAGTGTTGCTAATAGCACCCGACAATTCCCGTATCCCTTTAGCCTTCAAACTCCGATTCAAAGTCTCGAACAACGAAGCAGAACATGAGGCATGCATTGCTGGTCTAGAAGCAACCCTAGAACTAGGGGCAAAACGGTTGGACGTCATCAAGGACTCGAACCTTGTTGTGTGTCAAGCAAAAGGAGACTGGAAAGACAAAGAAGAAAAGATGATGATGTATCACCAGACCTTGGACTTGTTGATTCCTCGGTTTGAGAAGCTGAACTTTGCTCTTCTACTAAGAGAGAACAATAGGTTCGCAGACTCTTTAGCAACTCTATCTTCCATGATAGACATCCTGTTCGGAGTTCGGATGCGTCCAGTCATTATTAACCAGAAATTTGTGCCAGTCTATGAGTCGATTGCTGCTATAGACGAGGTTCAGGACGAAAACCCCTGGTATTACGATATTTGGAATTTCTTGGAGAAGGAAGCTTATCCGCCAGGGGTAAATGTAGTGACCCTCATTTCCCACCTTAGCCTCGGGCATGAGCATTTGTATAATCTTGTTTTGCTAAGTTGCAGTAGTGAATTTTCTTGACTTGTCCTAACTAGAATGAGATTTTTGTCTTGGTTTGTACTTACGTGAAATTTACTTGTTGAGTCTTGTTCTTTCTGGTGAGTCTAGCCGAGGTCACCTTAAAACCAGAAGCACCTTGAAACCACTTTGGTCGACCCTTACCTTCGTCCTGGCATATTGGCCGAGATGTCATTTTCTAGGCCGAGGTGTATCATCAAGGCCGAGGGGTGTATCATCTAGGTCGAGATGTTATCCTTGAACCCAAGTGATCTTGTTCCGGATTGGTGCGACCTAGACTGAGGTGTGGCACATCTAGGTCGAGGTGTGGCACAGCTAGGCCAAGTGTTGTCTGTCCTAGCCGGGATCATAGGTACCTCACCTACCGGAGCCGATGTTTTCACCCAATGTCAGTACCTTGTCAGAATGCCATGCCGCTTTACTTGTTAAACACCCTTTCGCCATACTTTGTCTGGTCTGTCAGCCTCCTCTTCAGGGAGAACCAACCAGCCGTTGCCACGTGTCCGAGCTGAATGTTAAATCAGCCGGCAGTAAGTAGAACCTATCATTTTGTATCATATCTTTGCCTTGAGAGAGAGAAGCTCTAGAAGGAAGAAGGAGTTTTAGAGTGGAGGAGTGGATCTTCGAGCTTGATTCCTAGAGATCTAACCGTTAGATTCGTGTATTAAGGTTAGATTCTTGACCTACTCTTGTAGTCCTTGTTAATCATCTAGCTGCATTGCATGATCGAACTTGATTTGCAAGCCATGCATTGATTGAAAGTTTGGTTTTAGAAAGAGAAAGTAGTATTCATGTGTTCTTGAATAAAAGCCTTGTTTGATCCGAAAGTTTGCATTAAGATTCATGCTTTTGTGTTTGTTTTCATAGGATCTTCGAGTATGGGTACCCAGGTCCATGTTTTTGAATTCATAGCATGAAATCTCAGCTTTTGTAATAGCAAGTTTTGATGTTTGCATTCATCTTCCTCATGTCCATGTTCTTCATGTTCGTCATGTTCTTCAAGAGAGGGAAACCCAGATTTTCCCGACCTCATTTCCTTGAATGTGGCCATCAAGGCAACACCTCGGCAAGGAGGTGTGGGACCTCGGCCTAGACCTGGTTATCGCCCAGCATGTTTTCCCGAGATGAGAAACAGTGTTTTGTTTTGACTTAGCTTAGTTTTGAAGGATGTCGAGATAAACTGTATGCATATGAGCTTGTTTGAAAGTGCATTCAATAGACCTTGCCATGTGTTTGTAGGACTTGGACTCTCGCTTGACCCCGATGTTGAAGAACTAGGTGAGTGGTATTTTTGATAAAGCTACGTTATAAAGTTTTGATAAAGTTTTGCTTTGTTTTGAAAAGTATTTGCTAAGCATGAATGACTATCCCTATTTGTGCATCAAGTATTAGCTTTGACCATGAAAATCTTGAAAGTCCGTACGTCCTAGGGGACTATAAGCATTTGTAGCACAATCTTGAAAGTCCGTACGTGCTAGGGGACTATAAGCATTTGTAGCACAATCCTTGAAAGTCCGTACGTGCTAGGGGACTATAAGCATTCGTAGCACAATCCTTGAAAGTCCGTATGTGCTAGGGGACTATAAGCATTCGTAGCACAATCTTTGTTAATGTCACCCATGAAATTTGGAAGACCTTGATTGATGAGGCTCGATAGATTTGTTAGATGAACACGATTTATCCCACGTTTGTCATAAGCTATGATTATGCATTGTTTTGTTAAAGATCACGGATGTCATACATGGAAACCCCTTTATTACTTGTGCCATTCACTGAGTATCCAAGCTCACCCTCTATATATATATATATATATATGTAGGTGATGAGCAGGAAGGCGATGACGCCTAGGTGTGACTCGCAAGCTTGTTTTGGGTTTTTGTTATGCCGGCCTAACTTGTATTCATGTTGGTAGTCTTGAAAATTATGCTTCTCGGCTCATAATGCTTGTAATTTACACATGTCAGCTGGAGAAGCCTTTTGATCAAGATGTAATATGTATTTTGTACTTCATTATATTTGTGTTCAAGTTGTAATATTATGTAAAGTTGTATGCCATTCCATGTAACTTACGCACTGCTCTTCTGGACCACTTGTATTTTTAAATTATTGCTTCCGCATTTGTGAGCCCTATATATATTTATACTCTGATTGTGTGTGGGTTTTGGAGGTTGGCCTTCAATAATCCCGAATTACTGGCCATCACGGCACCATTCTACTAGGGGCAGAATGGGGTCGTGATAGTAAATGCCAAGGATAAAAGGGCAATCAGAAGAATGGCCATTCAGTTCATTATCTGCGGGGGTAAATTATACAAGAGAGGTCATCTGGGAATGCACAAGCTGTGCGTTGAAGCTGAAGAATCGAAGCGCCTGATGGAGGCCATCCATGGAGGGGAATGCGGTTCGCATATGAACAGAGTAATGCTAGCGCGGAAGATCCTCAGACAAGGTTACTACTGGTCCACCATGGAGGAGGATTGTATCGGCTTTGTTCGGCGATGCCACAAGTGTCAAATTTATGCAAATCGCATGAACATCTCGCCATCGAAGCTGTACAATATGACTTCGCCACGGCCATTTTCAGTTTGGGGAATCGACGTGATCGGGGCTGTTACTCCAAAAGGGTCGAATGGGCATGAGTTCATCCTGGTCGCGATAGATTACTTTACAAAGTGGGTTGAGGCCCAATCCTATGCAGTGTTGAAGGCTTCACATGTTGCGAAGTTCATTAGGAACGACATCATCTGTCGCTATGGGGTCCCCAATGAGATCATTTCAAATAACGGCTCCCACTTCAAGAAGGAAGTGATTGACTTGTTGGAAAAATATAACGTGGCTTTTCATAAGTCATCCACATATCAGCCGCAAACCAATGGAGCAGTTGAGGCCGCCAACAAGAATGTCAAGCGCATTTTATAGAAGATGGGGAAACCTACTGGGATTGGCCAGATAAGCTGCCGTTTTCTCTGTGGGGCTACCGGACTTTGATTAGAATTCTACTGGGGCGACCCCGTACTCATTAGTTTATGGGATGGAGGCCGTTCTACCTATTGAAATTGAGGTTCCGTCTTTAAGAGTGCTGGCTGAGTGTCAGATAGCCGAAGCAGATTGGCAACAGAGCAAATTTGAAGAACTCATGCTCTTTGACGAGCGCAAACTGAAAGCACTGTACCATGTTCAAGGTTATCAGTGCAGAATCGCCAGGGCTTTTAACAAGAAAGTTAAGTCCAGGAATCTGAAAGAAGGAGATTTGGTGCTCAAGGACAACCGAGCTCCCATTCACGACCCTAGGGGCAAGTTCAGACCCAATTGGACTGGTCCCTACATTATCAAGTCTATCTGGTCAGGTGGAGCTGTGGTTCTGATGGATCTAGATGGCCTAGAGTTCTCACAACCGATCAACACGGACAAGTTGAAGAAATATTATCCCTGAGAGGCTCGCTAGGCCGAAAACCCGAAAGGGCGACCTAGGCAAAAGTTAGAGCATAAAAAATTAGAAATTATAAAAACTGAGCTCGCAAGGTTAAAAACCCATAAAGGGCAGTCTTGGCAAAAGTTAGAGCGCAAAAGGAGAGTGAAAATACTCGAGTGAACCCGAGTCTGAACTACGTAAAGCTTGATTCCCATCTTTGGGATACATAGGCAACTTCATCCTGAAGTTCAGCCATAAACTTTTCCCTGATCAACTTTGTCCATTTGATCATCTCGGCCATCTTTGTCTATTCAGCATTCAAGAGTTCGGTTATGATCTCCGGTGCAGTGTTCTTCAGACTAAGGGCAACTTTCCGTTGCTGTGCAGTGCTGCGGTGCTATTCAGACTAGGGGCAACTTTCCAGTTGCAGGGATCCAGGGTTGTGCATCTCAGTGACAGATTTCAGGCGTGTCCAGTTCTGATCCATATCGAAAATGATTTTTGAAAAGTTTTGATAAAACTTGACTTTGTTCAAATTAATCTTTTTACAACTTAGACCATTTTTGGACCAAAGCGAAAAATTTTCAGTACCCATAACCTTCAATTTCATTGGTTTCAATATAGAGTTATCATGCTCCTGCATGCAAATTAAAGTTACTTTTTTATTACATTCATAAAGAAAACTTGAAAGTTCTGATAAAGCAATAAATTCGGAGCATAGACAAGTCAGGTGCTCCTACGCCCCCTCCCAGAGCTAGTCGAAGCCTCTGATGCCAAGCTGGGCCCAATCTGTGCCTCTTCATTAAGCCAATCTATGCACTCATCAGACAAAGTACAACTAAAAGTGGGAGCGGGGGCGAGGAGTTCCCTAGCCCTCCACGTTGTGACATGCCGAGCAAGCTGTGCACCTCGAACCGGGAACGTAGCAGGATACTCTATCCCCTTTGGCGGGCAAGTCTGATCGTGGCCAAACTGACGCTGGAACCGGAACGGGAAGTAGAACACACAGTGGGTTAAGCCAATCAACTGAATCCCAGTCTGCCGGGACATGCTGTAGCCCATCGCCGGTAGGTTAAGCCAAGGGCACCGCTAAGCAATGCGATCTGCAGACAAACTGCACATCGAATCAAACCAGCAGCCTTCATCAAGGGCATCGACCAGACGACGTCAGAAGAAGTGGCCGCGAGCTGAGTAGGCCGGGCAAGAGTCCACAACCTGCAACTTATCCATCAACCACATCTGGGAAGGGATGAAAAATGAGAGAATAAAGAATAGAGAGATGTACGATGTGAGAAAAGTAAGAAAAGGATTTTGTGAGAAAAATCGAGCTTGAGGGCCGAGTGGTGTGAGCAATACATATGTGAGATCGGGTGGGAAACATTACCTGTAGCAGTAGTGGACTCCCTGCAAATCTGGTTGTCTCTCGGCGATAAAAGGCATCCAAGCCCATCAACGTCTCAGCCAGAGTCATGGCAATGCAGCCCTTGCCCTCCTTCAAGCCTTGGGCAACCTCAATCAACCAGACGCTAGACCCTCCGGAGCCCGAGACAAACAAGAAATGAGATAACATGCACAAACAGAGGGCATGTCGCCGAAAGCCTTGCCAATGATGGTCACTGCGGTCGCCGGCATCAAAAAACCGACAAATCAAACTCGGAACATCCAACATTCCGTCACAAATTAAAGATCGAGCATCGTGCATAGTAAGTCCACACATTCTTCCTAAGGCTTGGACATGGCCAAAGCGAAGCTGAGGCAAGATTTCCTCATCACGCTCGGATTCCATCAAAGCTTGGAAGTCTTCGAAGGTAGGACACACCTCTTGCCCGCCAAAGCTAAAGACATGTGTTACCGGATTCCAAAACCTTGCCGCGGCGTGGAGAAACGGAAAGTGCAGCGGAGTGCGACTCAGCGTGAATAGTGCATTCATACCGAAACCCCGGAAGTTCAGCTTTTCCAAGCCGTCCAAGTTGGCAATCCAAGCTGTGAGATTTTGGGCAAGAAACTCTTCCATTTAGAGCAAATCAGTATGGAATTGAGAAAAACTATGAAGCTGAAGCCCTTTGTAGGGGATAAGGTTGAATGGAGGATAGATGTCAGCATTCTGCTGGTCTCTGCCATTTATGACCGGCCGGCCAAGTATAGTGCCGACCGAGCACAACTTTTGGCCGATTATCGAAGATTCTGGCCGATGGCCACTTGTTGAGGCCGATGGTTTTCCCCTGCGGCTGGTGGTATTCCTTCTTGCTCCCTGAGCTGTTTACATGTTGAACATGCTGATGATTTGCGGAATACCACCATTTCCAATGCCCTTCGGTGATGATTTCTGCGGAGTCACGCCCATTTGCTTATCAAGTTGTTGTACATTTGCTTATCGAGTTGTATTTCACTCTCTTTAAGTCTTCGTTTTTGCTTACCAAGTTGTACTCATGCTCGGTTAGCTTATTGAGTTTCTTTGTTTTGCTTATCGAGTTGTAAGTCGGTTCATTACCTGATTATTACGATGCAAGTGCTTAATTTTCAAACAAATTTCAATTTCATCCACATTGTTATGTGATACCGCGCGATGCGATGCATAGAACAACAAATGTAACTCCTTTTTTGAACAAAATAGCTGCTTTATTTCCATCATGCCTTTTTGAAAGAGGTAAAACCTACCTGAGGCAGTGCGATGTGCTAAAAACTAACAGTAGAAAAAGAAAGTAAAGCAAAAGGAGAGCAGCGCAGCAGAGTATCGAGATTGATACCGGTAACCTCTCCTCGCGGTCGATGCACCTCCTGCGCCCTTGTTCAAGTCAATTATACGGTTTGGCACCTTCATTACTCGAGATAGTGCAAGAAAGTGTGCTTTGGAATGTTAACTGGTCTTCATGGTTGACCTTGAGCCATGTCTTCTAGGTGCGATGTTCGGTGCATGCAAGGAGCATCCTTTCCCCACGCTCGTTATGCGTCTTGCTTTCAACAAATGCCTCGTCTTGATTTGGTTGCATCTCAACAAATGCGAGTAGCATGCCTTCACTATACTTATGCTGAAAATGTGTTCATTCCTGCTATACACATTGCCTGCATTATTGCATGCTTTACTTACATGTGTATATGTATTCTCAGGTGGTTACGCATTGTGCACGTTTCTGTGTGTACTTTACTTACATGTGTTCATACCTTGCTCGCTTTACACATTGCATGCGTTTCCACGTATGCTTTACTTACATGTGTTTGCGTATCTCCTAGGAGGTTACACATTGCCTGCATTATTGCATGCTTTACTTACATGTGTATACGCATTCTCAGGTGGTTACACATTGCATGCGTTGTCGCGTTATGCTTTACTTACATGTGTTCAAGTTTCTTTCTATACACATTACATGCGTTGTCGCGTTATGTTTTACTTACATGTGTTCAAGTTTCTTTCTATACACATTGCATGCGTTGTCGCGTTATGCTTTACTTACATGTGTTCAAGTTTCTTCCTATACACATTGCATGCGTTGTCGCGTTTTGCTTTACTTACATGTGTTCAAGTTTCTTTCTATACACATTGCAGGTGTTATCGCGTTATGCTTTACTTACATGTGTTCAAGTTTCTTTCTATACACATTGCATGCGTTGTCGCGTTATGCTTTACTTACATGTGTTCAAGTTTCTTTCTATACACATGGCATGCGTTGTCGCGTTATGCTTTACTTACATGTGTTCAAGTTCCTTTCTATACACATTGCATGCGTTGTCACGTATTGCTTTACTCACATGTGTTCAAGTTCCCCATCACACACATAGTACACATTGTCACGTGTTCTTTACTTACATGTGTTTGTGCCTTCATAGCATTGTTATGCTTGCCCCAAATTGCATTGTTATGCGTCCTACTCGACTTGCGTTGTCACACACTTTCAATTGCATTGATTGCATACTGCTAACAATATTATACCTGTTAAGTTTTCTTTCTCTTTCAGGCACGATATTGTATGTACGGTTCATTAGAAGCTGGTGCAACCAGACGAACCGCACAGGTATTGTATTCTCCGTGTGAAACATAGCGAGAATTACATGATTCTCTTACATCTTTTCTGCATTGTAATGTAGTTGGATTTGTGTTGATTGCTTAAAACTGTTGCATGTTATGCTTCGTTACAGCTTTCTTTGCATGATCATAAGTTATGTTCAGCTTCTTGCATTGTCAGTTGCATTTTGCCCCCGCCTTCGGGCGCATATCTTATCTGTAGCTTGTATGTTTGTCTAAGTCTTCGGCCTTGTCAAAAATGGGTCGTCTCTGGGCTTTGACACTCACTCCCATCATTGTTATGACTTTCGAGTTCTATCAAAGAGGGGCAACTGTAGGCACCCCATTTTTGACCGTCCTCAAGACTTGGACGTCACCGTTTGAACACTCGGTGATCATCCATGCTCGCGTTTGTTTTGAGTTCCCGGAGGTCTCGGCTACGCGCCTTGCCTCAGGATCTCTCGACTTGCTTGTTCTATGCTTGGTTTTGCACCAAGGACTTGTGTGTTTTGTACCTGAGGTTAGAGAGTAGCTTGTTAGCTACCCCTGACACCCACTGGCCGTGGATTGAGGCCATCGGCCGTGTATTATTGCTACCGGCCATTGGTGAAATATACTATTGGCCGGTCAGCACTTGGTGTGGTCGGCCGACCATCTGTTTGGCCGATGGCCTCCTTTTCTAGCCGGTGCCACATTTTTGCCTTTTTCAGGCATTGTGCAAGCCAGCTGTGCCAACTGGAATGCACGGACCCTTCTCCCCATGCACGAGTGTGGCTATTTTTCCCCTTTTGCACCTTTTTGGTCTAGCTTCTTGAGGAAGCTTGAACCTTTGTCTTAGCTTCCTCAAGAAGCTTGGACACCTGTCCCAGCTTCCTAAGGAAGCATTGGCCCCTTTGCCTTAGCTTCTTTAGGAAGCCTTGACCCCTTTGTTAGCTTCCCTTGGAAGCTTAACCTTTTCCATTGTCTATATAAGGAGCCTCCCCCTTCCTTTGTTGAGGTTGAGCAAAAAACTAGAGCAAGATATAGATATATATCTGATATACACTTTCTCTCTCTATATCTCCCTCTCTCTCTTCATTTTGTGTGTGTTTTATAGCCTAAAAGTGTGTTTAGTTCATAGTATTGCACTAAAACACACACTATTACACCATACTTCGACTTAGGAGAGCTTGAGGGTTTGTTCTTGAAGTTTTGAGCTGATTTTGATCATAAGAAGGGGCCTGAGCTTGTTGTTCTTCAAGGGTTCTTCAAGGGTAACATTACTTACTTTATATTCCCCAATCTTGCACTAGCCTTTAGCCTATCTTGCTTACTGTTTTAGACTTTGTGTATAACTGAAAAAAGTCTTGTATTTATGCTTAAGACCTTTCATTAAGGTCACTTTGGTGTTGGGGGTCAACCTCTCCCTCTTAGGCCTTGTTTGGCCCCTTTTGTCCCCTCTTTGATTGAGCTTTGAACCTTTTGTGCATTGGCCTTCTCACCACTGAAATCCAGTAGATTTTCAGTGGTGAAGAAGAGGTTTTGAGGTCTTGCATAGGGAAGGGACACCCCTCTCCCCTTTGTGTCTCTTTAGCTTGTGTTTAAGGCTTATAAAGGTAGCATGCATGCCTAGCTTTGTGTGGCTTTATTTCAGAGGTTATTTGGTGTTTATTTAGCATGTTTTACCTCTGTCCCATGTTGGTTTGTTGACCCCTTGCATGCATAATACACTTGCCTTGTATTCCTCTATTTTGCTTAGAAATGCATATTGCCTTTGGACCATCATGCTTGCATGTTTTGGCTCAGCTTTGTGAAGCTTTAGGTCATGTTTTGCCATGCTTAAGGACTGTTTGGTACTGATTTGGTCATGTTTGCCATGTTTGATATAGCCACCATGCATTTCAGTCCATGCAATGTGGTCTTACACTTGCATTTGGCTCTCTTTCAATGCTTTGAAGTGTTGTAGTTTTGTGCCTCAAGAGTTGGTCATTGTGTTTGCCACCATGTTTAGACATTTGGGATGCCATCTAAGTGGGTTTTGGGGCTTATTCTAACATGTCATAGCTCTTATTTTGTTAGTCTAATGTCCATGTTTGTCTTCTTTTAAGTGCGCTTGAAAGTTGGCTTTTATGCCTTAGTCTTAAGTCCATTGGTTTGCATGCTTGTCTTGCATGTTGGCACCATCATTTTAGTACCTTTGGCCACTGTTTTGGGGTGTGGCTGAGGTTCCTCCATCCTAGTGTAAGTCCATGCATTTGTGTCTTGTAGTATGATCATCACATTGCATGATTGTTGCATCCTTGTAGTTAATGCATTATTACATGATTATCATTTTGCCTAGTTGTCTATCTAGGAAGCATTGTAGCATTGCATGCTTAGCACATTGCATATTTGCATGTTTGGTTGGTGTTTAGATTTGACATGCTTTGCTAGCTTGAGTAATTTTGCATACTCGAGCCACATTGCATACATGCATTACATTTTGCTTGGTTTGGGGTGTCAAATCAAGCACGAGGGATGAGGTGCGTTCGTACTCAAAGTGACGTAACGCGCCTCGATCCACAGTCGCCGACGCCCTTGATCCCTACATGATAGGGCGTGAAGCTTTCGTTTGTTTGTTGCATGCATTGACATCGATTTGCTAACTTGGCCTCTTAGGCCATCACACATCGAAATGTTCAATTGATGACCTGAGGGTCGAGGGCCATGCTCCTTTACGTCCATTGCATGATAGGGAGTGTGGCCATGCTCACATTTGATTGAAAATTTCATGCCATACACTGCTTGCCCTCTGTTGCTGTCAACTGTAGGATTTTGTAGGAAGCAATGGCCGGCCGGCCACCTACAGTGCCGGTCGACCATCGGTGGCTGGCCGGTGGTACAACAGTTAGCCGATAAGCCCATTCTCATGGCCGGTGGTGCTTTGAATTGGCCGATGATATTCCAGAGTGATCAGGAATCAGTTCAGAGGTGCCCCAAGAATTTTCATAGTCCTCAGAGGAGCAGGGCAGTGTTAACAGAGGCAACAATGCTATGGCAGCGAGTTTCCGGCGAGATGAGTCAAGCATGCATCATTTACGCATCCCGAGGCGGGGCTATGGCCACCTTCTTTCTGTATTTAATTTGTTAATTAATTAGAAATTCTGTAATAATTAATTAAGTATTATTTATTCAGACTGTAATATTTATTCGAACCCTCCGAGTGAGGGCAATTGTGTAATAAGTGTGCGTGAGTGTGTGTATGTCTCCCAACCCCACGTCTTTCTTCCCTTTTATTTACTAGCTTTCGATGGTTAGTCTAGGGCATGTTTCAATTAGCATACAGTATGATAGCACGTTTGCATCCATTCATTCGTTTTGTATGCACCGGGCTCGGCGCATCATTCTAACTGCATTTGTATTCCAATTCCGAATTGAATATGTGTTAGTTGTTGCATTTCACTTGTCATTGTAGATTAGTCGAGCCCATCTTAGTTGCATTTTGCATGTGTTGCATTAGCCATCTTAACATGAACTAGGATCATGCATTTGATTACTAACTAGTTTCTGTTTTGGCTCGGAGTACTAGATAAGCTTTTATGCTTTAGCATCTTGCATGAGTGTGAGTGTTTGCCATGACAGCATGCTTACCATGAGGCTACTTACGTGTTATAACTGTCTGAATGCCTGTGGGTGAAGGTTGGGTTACTTAAATTGAAACAATGCATTGGATGCGAATTTTAAGCCCACTTGAGAGTGGCAAAACCATATTTTCTAAGCCCACTCGAGGGTGACAAAATCCGTCTTAGCCTACTCGCGGTTAGCACCATCAAACCATTCTCCAATAAACAAACATGAAATGTTTTGTTCCAATTTAGGCGATTTGGTCTATACTTGTTTGTTGTGCGTGTAACATAGTAATTCTAGGTAAATAACCGGAATAAGAGCATATAATGTTTTCAAAACAAGATATCATGGTTAGTAGAGGCCGATCTTTGGTCGGGCGAGCGGGGGTGCTCATAGCTGACCTTCCCCAATCGTACCCAAGTTCCCGAGCCGAGGCAACTTTGGTGATGACGGACACATGGCCTTTGGCACCGAGTCAGGGTTTCTTAAATTTCCCAAAATAAAATATTTAGGTGACGACTTTGTATCTGGCAAAGTAGTCCATGTTTGGCACTTCTTTACAAAAAATCTGTTTTCTCAAAACGATTTGCTAGATTTGGACTCTTTGGTTCAGATTAAGAACCGTGACAATTCGAGAGTCCGAACTGTTGTGAGCCCAATATGAACAGAACGAGACTCACCCTCCCGGGGCGTTCAGGGACGTCTACAATTATATTAAAGTTTAATATTTTGATAATAATCATATGTGTTGGACTTTTTAAGAAATTTCTTTTATGGTTGTTCTTAATGCATTAAAGTGTTTTTATAAGGGATAATAATCATATGTGTTGGGACTTTTCAAGGAATTCATATGTATTTGATTTCAAAGAATTTTTTTTATGCTTGTTCTTAATGCATTAAAGTGTTATTATGAGGGTAAGGCTTGGGGGTTGGGAGAAGTTAATAAATGCTAAAAAAAAAATTTAAATCAAAAAATCAAGAAATTTAGATTGGGAGATTGGAGCTCCCACAAGACTTGGGGTTTAAAAACCCCTTTTGCTTAATATATAGTATATATTTATTTAGAATTGACTATTTATGTGTGCTTTGGAAAGTGCCTTTTAAGGGTTTTTGTTTTTAGCGAATTTGTTTTTTAAAATTATTTAAAAAAAAGTAGGTTTCTAGATTCAGTTCGACAAGACGAATCAGAATATTAATTTTTTTTATAAAAAAAATCAGAAAAGACAAAATAAATCAAAATAAGCAATATTTTTTTTTTTATACAATTTTTCAGGAGTATATACTTTTTAGATTCATCTCGATAAGACGGATCGAACAAGTAAAAAAAAAAATTAACATTATTTTAAAGAAAAAAAATCACTAAAGATAAAAATAAATAAATAAATAAATAAAAAATAAAAAAAATTGATTTTTTTGGAAGATTGACCAATAAGTCCCATATTTTGGACTTATGATTCATATAGTCTCATATTTTTTCTTGTGATCCATTTAGTCCTTTTGGATGTATAATAACTCATTTGCCTGTGACATTGGAGTGTTACATTTGGGGAGTTACGTTATAATGTTACGTTTGGAAAAAAGTACACTAAGGAGGTTTTTAGTGTGTTAGTGTAATATTAGAGTGTTACGTTTGGAAAAAGTACACTAAAGAGTTTTTTAAAGTGTTGTTGAAGTGTTACGTTTGAAGAGTTTTTTAGTGTGTTACGTTTAAGGAGTGTTACGCTTGTGAAAAGTACATTGATGAGTTTTTTAGTGTAGAGTGCAACATTGGAGGAGTTTTTCAGTGTGTTACGTTGGAGAAGTGTTACGTTTGTGAAAAATACACTAAGAAGTTTTTTTAGTATAGCGTGTAACGTTGGAGTATTACAGTTCGAAAAAGTATACTAAAAAGCCTTTTAGTGTGTTACGTTGGAGTGTTACGGTTGTCAAAAGTACATTGAGGAGTTTTTTTTACGTTGGAGGAGTTTTTCAATGTATTATGTTGGAGGAGTGTTACGTTTGTAAAAACTACACTAAGAAATTTTTTAGTATGTTACGTTAAAGTATTGAAATGTTACGTTTGGAAAAAACAGATTAAGGGGTCTTTTAGTGTGTTACATTATAGTGTTAGAGGAGTCTTTTAGTGCTACGTTGGGGTAGTGCTACATTTTTTATAGGTACACTATAAAATTTTTTAGTGTGTTATGTTGTTACATTGAAGTAATGAAAATGTGCTCCAAAAATTGGATTCAACTTCCCTAAGATTGCATCCCCTAATAAGGAAGGGTAGAAAGGTCCACCAAATCATACCAAAATTTAAAATAGAATCTCATGGTAAAATTGTTAAAAGAAAGAGGACCTATCAGTGTATTATAAAATTGATGGGATTGTTTGGAGTAATTGATTCTCATATAGGACTTTCTGATAATTTTCCCGATTGCCCCCCTCCCCCCCAAAAAAAAATTAGCTATGAATTATTCCAATTGGAAGCGGACTTATTTGTGTGAGCAAGATAATTTTTGGCCCTGTTTGTGTGTGGCCCCATTTAGAGAGAGAGCTCTAATTTGAATGTGGACCCCATTTAATGTTTTTTTTTTTTTTTAGAGCTCTAATTTTAAGGGGATGAATCATTGTTGATTTAGCTATATATGAAGTTATAGCTTGCACAGGTTACCCAGGTAAGGATTGGTTATATTTTTTTTTTTAAAAAAAAAAAGGGGGAGGGGATTGGTTTTGCTGCAGTCAACAGTGATACTGTTCGTGCTATTGATGATGTATCCCAATAAAGACTTGCCACATGACAACAATGCCTCCACTATATCCCACACTTGCCTCCACAATCTATTGCACAAGATGACCAAAATCTGATAGCAAATACTCGCTCCCTTGAATAGCCTTGACAATGGACAACGTATAAGTTTCTGTTGTTTCTAATACTTTTTCTTTAATAGTTCTCCAAATAATGTATTTTATGATAGAATAATATACAAATAGAATTTATGTGATCATTTTATTTTTAATCAAAACATTCACTATTATAATTATAGTTTTAAAAATGTTATGGATACATTATTCTAAGCTATTTCTGTTTAAATTTTCTAGTTACAAATCATTTATCATGGTATCACTAGCCAATTAAATCTTGTAAATATATTTAGGATTAAGTAAACAACTATTGTCTCTCTGGCTTATTGAACTATATAATCTTTGCAACTGCGATGTAAGAACTCTCACATTATTTAGTGGTACCATCACATGATTTCACTGTTATATTTATACCCAATCATTAAAAAAGTTTTAACTAAAGTTTATCCACTTTTAATTGATAGCATGAAATGCCTAACATAACTTGCCTATTGCCTTCTTCTCGACTCCTCGAATCCACACATTCTCCACACGTTCCCTTTTCGGGGTTTTCCTCTTTTTAATCAAAAGGTAATTTAATGCCCAGAAAGATAGAAAGTGTGTTGCAAGAACAAAGATGTGAAATTGATATATATATATATATATATATATATATCTGTATATATAAAACCCTCAATCTAAATGAGCTTCACAGTGCAATTACACTGGTTTAAGGTAATTGCAATTTTTTTGGATTAAATATTCTTATGAAAGCTTCACCTTCATTATTCTACCAGCTTATATATGGATGCGAGTTTGATGAGGGGATTGGTTATCCTCTAGTTTTCCTTTTCTCTGGGTGCTTTTGCTTCAAAATGTTTGCTCAACCTATATACTTATGCTTTACAGATAGTACTAACAAGTGACAAAATGAAAACTTTGTTTAATCTCTAATGTTGTTATAAGTAGCTGAATTTTGTTCAACCTATATGAGAGGGTAATTTCTGTGTAAATTGGGCCGAGCTGGGTAATGGGTCATTCTGTGGGCCACAGTAAGGACTAAGTAAAAGGGCCTTGAAGTTAGCCCGGTCCAAAGGAGCTTTGTTGTTAGCTCGGTCGGCATGGTCAGAGCAGCAGCAGTTAGCTCGGTCAAACCAGACTGAGCTGAGGTATTGTGGGCCTTTACTCAGGGCCTTGCTGTTGAATAGCTCGGTCAAGGCACGTTATGGATAACGTGGTTTCAACAGGAAACCGAGGTACAACCGTCTAAAAACTTAGCTAGCTTGACATTGTGCATTGGAGCGCCAAACTTGGTTAGCTCGGTATTAAATGAACAGCCCAGTTGGAGTGTCAAACCGAGGCGCGCGCAGTGAAAGGAAGAACTGAGCTAGTTGGAGCTCTGTCTAGTCTGCGGCTTTAGCATGGCCATGTTATCTCAGTCGTATTGACATCCAACCACGGTAGAACCATCTCACTTGGTTTAAGCAGTGAGGGGGGTGTTGAAGGATAAGCATTATCTTTCAGGAATGTGATTCCTAGGAGGACTCTATATGGAGGAGTAAGAGTCCTACTTGGATTGTGCCACGCGGAACCTATAAAAGCTCACAACATCACCTATGGAGAGGTAACACAACTTTGATTCTCGAATATACAGAGCTTTTGTCTATTTGTCTATTTTGCTAACTTAGGCATCGGAGAGGTATCCGGCACACACCCGCCGGCTAGCTCACGTTTGTGTTTTCAAGGAGTAAAGCGACGACATTTGGAGGAGCGCGGACTTGATCAACAGGATTATACGAGAAGATTATTTCTTGCTCGTACAATTGGAGCCATCTGTGGGAATCACAGAAAGAACAAAACCTCTTGATTAAAGTTTTCCTCGCTAGATTAGACGCAATGGCACATAATGAGGATTTGTCGCAGTCCACCATTGACGGGCAAACCTCAGAGGGAGGTGGGAGGCGCGAAGGCTTGCCTTCCATCCCTCCCATGGCAGATCTGGAGCCCCAGCGATAGAATCCCCGGAGGGATGCAAAGGGAAGGCGAGGTAACAGCCCCTGTCACTCATCAAGTCCTGATAGGTAGAGGAGGAGGAACGACCCTCAAGCTTTAGAGGATCGGGTAAAAGAGCAGGACGAGTTAATCAGGAAGATGACGGCGAACATGGAATTGATAAAGTGCCAGATAAAAGGGAAATGGGTGGCGACAGGAGAGGGGCACAAAAGCAATATGCCTCCTCGCCACTCTGAAGATCGTGGTAGGCATACCATGCCATCGCAAGCAGAGAGTAAAAGCCTCAGGATAGGTGACACTCAATCAAGGACTTCCAGAACTCGTTACTCCAAGTCTGAGAGAATGAGATCATTGAGGTCTTACACTGAGGGAAGTACCTATCGGCCCTCATATACGCACCAGACATCATCCAGGCAAACGGAGTTGCCTAGATCGTCCGACTTACAGACTGTGCTTGAAGAAAGGGCACGACAGAAGGAGGATGCCAGGGCACGCGACCTGCACAGAATTTCAGCCGTTCAGCGGTTGGCTCCTCGGACGCACGGAAGCGTCGAGGTAGGAATGCCAATACCGCACCTTGCCTACGAACCAACAAATAAAGCATTGGCAAGGCTACATAGCTCACCGTTCGTTCCGGTGATTGAGAACGCACCCTTACCTTCAGACTTCATCCAGCCTAAATTTATGACTTACGAGGGGAAGACAGACCCTTACATGCACCTAAGCCACTTTCGCCAGGTCATGGCAGTATACCGGCGGAACAAGGCTTTGATGTGCATCCTATTCCCATCCAGCCTTAGCGACCTAGGTTTAACCTGGTTTGAAAGGCTACCAGAAGGCGGCATAGCCTCCTAGGCATAATTAGCAGAGGCGTTCGTGACAAGGTTTAGAACGAACACCAAGACGCCAGTAGAAATCGACCAGTTACTCTCCATTGACATGGGCGACAAGGAGACGTTGAGATCCTCCAATAGTTGTTATTGGGAGACCTTCAACCAGATAGGAGATTGCCCCACAAATCTCGCCATCGCGCAATGCAAAAGAGGTCTTCCAGTCGGAAACAAGCTGAGGGACTCAATTACCATGACGCCCCCCTCACAATAGAAGCCTTAATGGGGAGAGTACAACAGCACATTCGGGTGGAGGAGGATGACGCCCGTGCTAAAACAAAGTCTAGAACAACCGTAATACCAGATAAAAAGACTTCGACAAAAGTCAACACAGTAGAACGTCCAAGCAAGAACGGGCGAGGCAAGCGTGACAACGGAGAAGACCAAGATAAAAGATGGTTGAGAGTCCGCACTTCCATTACCACGGTATTCAAGAAACCAATTTACCGAATTCTCAGCGAGATATGTGATGAACCTTTCATCAGATGGCCAGCTAAGCTGGGAGAAGCATAAAAGGACTACGACGAAAGATCTCGGTGCACCTTGAAAATTGCACGCCGTTGAGACAGCATCTGGAGGAGTTAGTGGCAGCTAGATATCTGGACAAGTACATTGAGGGAGAGACGCAGCCAACCCCCCAAAACCACGATCACCCAGACAGAACGCCGATTGACGCCCCACCTCAAGGCGTGATAAACATAATACATGGGGTATTCGAGCATGAGCGAGTATGCGAGCTCAGGGAAATGATAAAGGAGGCTGAGCACTTAAGGGAGGTATTAAGTGCGCAGCCCCCCATTAAAAAGGGGAGAACAGGGGCCACGAACGTCATGTCTTTTTCAGATAGAGACTTGGCAATGATATATTGCCCTCACAATGATGCACTAGTCGTCACTCTTCGCATCAAAGATTTCGACGTCAAGCGAATTTTGATTGACCAAGGGAGCTCATGTGAGATAATGTACTACGAAACTTTCAAACAACTGAAACTGGAGGACAAAGACTTGGCACCTGCCGTATCTCCTCTGATCGGATTCATCTCAATACCAGAGTGGCCAGTCGACAAGATTATCCTCCCAGTCAGAGCAGGAAGCATGACGAAACAAGTGGAATTCTAGGTACTGAAAGTCCCTTCCACTTACAACATCTTGGGAAGGACATGGCTGCATGCCATGCGGTCGGTAGCGTCAACCTACCACCAAGTAATGCGGTTCCCCAACGAAGCCGGAGCAATTGAAGAGGTTTTTGGTGACCAAATTATGTCCAAGCAATGCTTCGTCACAGCAAATGGCAGTCGAGTTGCCAAAGGGTTTGTTCAGATGGTGGAAGAACTAGAGAGCAATGAATTGTTTGCGGATGTTGGCAAAGCCGCTGAACAGAAGGCAGTGGAAGACTTAGTACATGTAAGGATAGATGAAAAGGACCCGGAGAAGTTCTTTCTGCATGGCTCATCTATGTCTAGCACTGAGAGAATAGAGGTCATGGAATTCTTGACCTCTAACATTGAAGTGTTTTCCTGGACGTCGTATGACATGCCTGGCATTGACCCAAACTTCATCTATCACTAATTGAATGTCCACCCAACTGCAAGACCAATCATACAGCGCACTCGCAGATCAGCACTCCACCACGCCGAGATAGTGGCGGAAGAAGTGGAAAACCTTCTAGAGGCAGGAGCTATCAGAGAGGTGCACTATCCCAAGTGGATATCCAACACAGTAGTTGTGCCAAAGAAGAATGGAAAATGGCGTGTCTGCGTGGACTACAAAACAGTCAATGAGGCATGCCCAAAGGACAGCTTCCCTTTGCCACGGATAGACCAACTGGTAGATCTAACGGCAGGACACAATCAACTTAGCTTTCTTGATGCGTACAGAGGTTACCATCAAATCGCTATGTATGAACCAGACCAGGAGGTCATATCCTTTACAACGCTAAGAGGACTGTATTGTTACAAGGTCATGCCCTTTGGCCTAAAAAACGTAGGGGCAACAATCCAGTGAATGATCACCAAGATGTTTAAGCCATTGTTAGGCAGAACAATGGAGGCTTACATCGACGATACGGTAGTCAAATGCAAGGATGAGAATGACCATCTCAGGGACCTAGGTGAGATGTTTCAGATCCTAAAGAAGCACAAATTGCGCCTTAATGCATCTAAATGCGCGTTTGGTGTAGGATCAGGCAAATTCCTGGCTTCCTGGTGACCAATCGAGGAATAGAGGCAGACCCTTCCCAGATCAAAGCAATTTAGGACCTAGAGAGACCCAACTCAATAAAAGAAGTACAGCATCTCACCGGCATGGCAGCCGCGCTAAATCGGTTCATAAGTCGGTCGTCAGACAGATGTCGACCATTCTTTCAAACATTAAAGGCCAAGTTTGAGTGGGATGAAGAATGCGACCGTGCCCTAGAAAGTTTGAAGGAATACATGTCTTCTCCACCGTTGCTAGTGACCCCAATACCTGGAGAAAAACTATTTTTGTACTTGGCAGTTTCGCAGCACGCAATTAGCGCAGTGTTGGTCCGAGCGGAAGGAATCTAACATCTGCCTATCTTTTATGTCAGCAAGACATTGCTGGGCGCAAAAACTAGGTACTTTACCATTGGAAAAACTGGCCTTAGCCTTGATGATGGCCTCAAGGAAGTTGTCACACTACTTTCACGCCCACACCATAATCGTCCTCACAGCTTTTCCATTAAAAGCTTTGTTTGAGAGAGCGAACTTTTTTGGGCAAATCTTGAAGTTGGCGGTAGAATTGGGACAGTTTGACATCAAGTTTCAACCCAGAACCGTGATAAAAACCCAACCTTTGGCAGACTTTGTTGCAGAATTCACACCAGGAAGTTATCACATCTGCCCAGTTGACTTAACGGGTACAACCGAATAGGGATGGAAAGTGGCGCCGGAATAGCGCAACCCCTAATACAGGATACCCAGCCACCTCCCAGAACAGACTAGAGTGAACAAAAGGAGAGAGAAGCAAACCATGCTGCACCAAGCAAAGACCCATCAACAAATAAAGACTTGGTACAATCAGATAGCAAGGGGCAAACAGTAAGTGTGGACTTTGAAAAAAACACCAGCAACACTCAGGACCCCAAGGCATCATCCGATCCCTTTACTTGGTGGAAGCTGTTCGTCGGAGAGATGTGGAAGCTCTTTGTGGATGGAGCATCCAACAGGCACGAAGCAGGACTCGGCATAGTCCTCATCTCACCAGATGGCCTAGTAGTGGAACAGGCAGTCAACCTTGGCTTCCTAGCATCAAACAACGAAGCGGAGTATGAAGCGCTTCTGGCAGGACTAAAATCAGCACTCTACATGAAGGCCACCGAGCTAATGGTTTACAGTGACTCACAGCTGGTAGTAAATCAAATTTTAGGCGACTACGAAGCAAAGGATGAAAGGATGGCTAAGTACCAAGAGTTAGTCAGAAAAGAGATCATGAAGTTCAAAGTAGTGCGGATAGAGCAGATTGGCAGAGAAGAAAACAGAAGAACAGATGAACTAGCAGGCTTTGCTTCAATGGTAGATACATCCATCCCACATCCACTACTAATCGACTTCCTACCCAGACCAAGCATTGAAGAACCCGAAGTAGAGGAAATATGTTGCGTCGAACTAGACCCTTCATAGATGGATCACATCATAGTGTTCCTAAAAGACGGCATTTTACCCGAAGAGAAGAAGGAGGCCAATAAGATAAGGGCAAAGTCACAGCAATTTTGGCTCTTCCCATCAATGGCCTTGTACAAGAAATCCTTCATAGGACCTTGCCTGAAGTGTGTCCATCCCAGCAAAGTTGAAGCATTCCTGTTCGAGATTCACGAAGGCGTATGCGGAAGCCACCAAGGGGGAAGATCATTGGCTTACAGGGCAATTTCGCAGGGATATTGGTAGCCTTATATGCAAGTAGATTCAGAAAAGTATGTGAAGAAGGTGAGAAATGTCAGAAGTTTGCACACCAAATACATCAGGCAGCCAGAGAGCTTCTACCATTAACTAGCCCGTGGCCCTTCGCAATGTGGGGCTTGGACATAGTAGGACCACTCCCAACAGCACCCGACAACAGAAAGTTCTTCCTTGTAGCAGCAGGCTACTTCACAAAGTGAGTGGAAGCAGAAGCACTAGCATCAATAAAGGAGAAAGATGTGAAGAAGTTCGTCTGGCAGAATACAATCACTCGGTTCGGCATACCCAAGGCACTGATATCAGACAACGGCACCCAGTTCGACGGTAAAGTTTTTAGAGGCTTTTGTGAGGAGTACAAGATAGAATTCTACAACTCTACACCAGCATACCCCCAAGCAAATGGCCACGCAGAAGCATCAAACAAAGTTGTCTTCGATGGATTGAAGAAAAGGTTAGAGAAAGCAAAAAGAAAGTGGGCTGAGGAGCTTCCTCATGTTTTATGTGCCTACCGTACCACACATCGACGATCAACGGGAGAAACACCATTCTCCTTAGCCGAGGGCATGGAAGCAGTAATCCCACTGGAAGTCGGCCTCCCCACCATTCGAAGCGAAAATTTTGATCCAGACTTAAATGGAGAAGCCATCGCATTAGAGCTCGACCTTGCAGAAGAAAGAAGAGACAGAACACTGGTTCACATCGCCTCATACCAACAGGAGTTATCGAGGAAATACAACAATACCGTACATCCAAGGCAATTCAAGATCGGAGATTGGGTATTGCGCAAAGTAATGGGGAACACCCTGGTACCTGGAGATGGCAAGTTAGGGCCTAATTGGGAAGGACCTTACAAAGTGGTTGGATTAGCTGGCAAAAAGGGCATACCACTTGGAAGACGAGGACGACAAAGCTATTTCCAGGCCATGGAACACTGCCAATCTCAAACTATTTTATTTTTAGCTTTTCTTTCAAGTATTTGTGATTTTTTCTTTCTCAATAAAACAAGTAGTTTCTTTTCAGTATAGTTATTTCCTTCTGTAAAAGATTGTTTTAGTGAGTTAGGCGCACTAAAAGCATAGTTGGCCGGAATAACCAACTTTGTACTCTCTTCAGCTAAGATTAGGATTAGTGCTGAAGAGGTTGCCTGGAAAAACCAACACCCCTCCTAAGCCCAGGATAAGGATCCAGGCTGCAGGACGTTTAGTCGGAATAACCAAACACTTTACTCTAGCTTAGCAGGAATAACCAACTTAGAGGTTGGCTGGAAAAACTAACACCCCTCTTAAGCCCAGGATAAAGATCCAGGCTGCAGGACGTTTGGTCAGAATAACCAGACACTTTACTCTAGCTTGGCAGGAATAACCAACTTAAAGGTTGGCTGGAAAAACCAACACTCCTCCTAAGCCCAGGATAAGGATCCAGGCTGCAGGACGTTTGGTCGGAATAATCGAACACTTTACTCTAGGTTGGCAGGAATAACCAACTTAGAGGATGGCTGGAAAAACCAACACCCCTCCTAAGCCTAGGATAAGGATCCAGGCTGCAGGACGTTTGGCAGGAATAACCAAACACTTCACTCTAGGTTGGCAGGAATAACCAACTTAGAGGTTGGCTGGAAAACCAACACTTATTGTGCTTCAGCCGAGATAAGGATCTAGGCTGAAGAGGTTGGCTGGAAAAACCAACACTTATTGTTCTTCAGCTGAGATAAGGATCTAGGCTGAAAAGGTTGGCTGGAAAAACCGACACTTATTGTTCTTTAGCCGAGATAAGGATCTAGGCTGAAGAGGTTGGCTGGAAAAGCCAACACTTATTGTTCTTCAACCGAGATAAGGATATAAATTGAAGAGGTTGGCTGGAAAAACCAACACTTATTGTTCTTCAGCCGAGATAAGAATCTAGGCTGAAGAGTTTGACAAGTATGGATAGCTAGATTACAAAGTTAAGACCGAGATAAAATATCTTGGCCAGAGAATTTACTTCATTCAGATTATATCATAGACGTAAACCGAACAGACAGTTGAAGAAAACAAGAAACGATTTCATTGAGAAAGCAAATCAAGAGTTACAAAAGGGTGGGATTTCAGCCCGGTTAGAGTTTTCTTTCCAAAAGTAAAAAAAGAAGAAGAAAATACAAAGTCAAGCAAACAGGTCGATAAGATCAGCATCCAGTTCAACCCGGAGCCCGGTTTCAGTGTGTAGCTCGGTTGTCAAGTCTTCTACTGGTGGTTCAACCTGTGCTGACTGGATGACAGGATCATTGATGACCGGGGCATTGTTAGGCACGGTCTCTTCTTCTTCATCCTCAGATTCAAGGAATTTTTGTTGAATGGCGGCTGCATACTCCGCCATGTAGCTCGGTATGAAGTACAATGGAGGGTTCAGGAAAACCTCAGTCTCTGGACCATGACTAAGCTATTCCACCGCCGCTTTCCATCCGCACTTGAAAAATAGATCCTTGGCAGCTTCGCACTGTAGGATGTAGGTTGCCTCACCTTCTTTGTAGTCACGGTCTTCTGCATCGCCAATCTTCTTCTCAAGTTCAGTCATTTCGGCTTTCTTGTTCTGCTCAACTGTGGCAAGCTCACGCAGATAGCGATCCTTCAGCTCGGTCAGAGCTTTTTGTTTGTCCACCTCGGCTAAGTCAACTAGGCCGGTGAGGCGGGCAACCTCAGATTGTAGCTCAGCCATCTGTTGTTTGGCCTCGTTTAGCTCGGCCGTCTTCTTTTTAGCCTCTGCCAAGGCTTGCCTTGTTGTTTTGCGTAGCTCTAGCACACGCTTATAAGCAATCTGGTTCTTTTGCATAGCCTGCATAGATATGGTAAGCAATTTAGAGTGAGAACTGAGCTAACAGTTGGAAAAAACAGGAAAACAAAGGAAAGAGTACTCACCAGCACCATTGATTTGGTGGCCGAACAGATAGCTTTTAGCTCGGTAAGGTGGGCATGGTGATTCATATCAAGGGGCAGACACACGCTCTTAGCCAGGTTGAAGGCCAGCATGTGATCTTTATCTGCCACGACTGAATCTGTTGGTCTGATGGCTCGGTTCTGGTATGTTAATCTCGATGCCCAATCAGAGGAGTTAGCTCGGTTTCGGCTCTCAGGTTGTGGGCTCGGTACTTCGGTAGGGGGAAGCACATGCTCGTCCTCATCGACGAGGCATGGCTTGGTAGTAGAAGACCGAGCTCACTTGCGAGTCCGAGATGATTCAGGTTGATGGGATGGCAAGGCTACCACGGTCCCCTAGGTTTGATCGGCTTATGGTACCTCGGGCCGGTTTGTCTCAGTAAGGAGTGCTCGTACGGCTCTCTTTTTGGCCATTTCTTGTTCGGCAGTCAGTGGGATCAGGTTGATTTGAGGCAAGGCCAGATCCGGTTCAGGAGAAGCTTCCAACAAAAAGTCAGTTACCTTGGTCTTTCGTTTACTACTGTGTCTATACGTTGGTTCAAAATCCAGTAGTTCAGCCCAACTTCTATTGGGATATCGCAGCGCGGTGCAAAGTGTGTTTAAGTTGGGATAGCTGTACTGGGTCTTGAGAAAGTTTAAATCTGCAAGAAGTAAAAAAGACAACAGTCAGTACGGTTCAACGTAAGAAAACCGACGCAAAAGAAAGCATAAAACTAAGCCGAGGTAATTATACCGGCGACTCCTTTGTCCCAGTTTATTCGGTCGCCTGGGATCTGGGCCTCATGGTCTTCAAAATTCCCAGAAACCCAGAAAAAATCATCATCGTTGACATCCTTATCCGGGGTATTTTTTGTTATCTTTTCACGCCGGCACCTTATTTTTAAATAGTAAACCCAACCGTCTTCATTTGATCCTATGGAGTATTGGTGAAAGAGCTCGACTAAACCGAGGTTAAGGCCAGTCCGGCGATTTAGCTCGGCGATACCATTTATTATCCGGTATGAATTTGTGGAAAGTTGGGTAGGGCAGAGGTTGGTTTGTCTGAGGAACTCGCATAGAAGGGGCTGTACAGGGAATCTTAGTCCGATTTCTACAATGGAAAGAAGTGTAAACGGAACAAAACCAGGGTTTCCCCAGGGTATGGTATCTAGTTCGGCTAAAGTGAGATGAACATCATCAGGGATATGGTAGTCCCTTCGGAACTCGACCATAGCACCTGGTGAGTTCACTAAAAACCTATATTTACCCATAAGGATTTAAATTATGTATAAATTAGCTTGGAATATTAGCTCGGCTCCAAGCAGATATTGGGTATCTCGGTTGGACGTGCAAGGGAGTGTCTGGCCAACCTAATCAGAGTCTGCAAAGTAAAAAAGAAAGGTGTTAAGCACAGATTGTTGGACCGTGCTAAAAGAAGCAAAGGCAGAGATAAATGAAGTCCTAGCTCGATTACGTGGGCCATTATGCATATAGAGCTCGGTTTGAGCAAGGGCCTTTAGCCTGGTTGAACTTTTGGGGTAGCATTCTTAGTTCGGTTTTAACTAAAGGAGCTGGTTTAGCTCCAAGTCATGGTTCGATCGGTGGTTAAGGCTATTGGGGCATCAATCTTAGCTCGGTTTTTACTAAGGAAGCTGGTTTAGCCTCAAGTTTTAGCACGGTTGGTGATGGTGGCTTTCTAGTGCGGCATTGTGCAAACCTAATCTAATTCGCTAGCTTAGCTAAATAAAGCAAAAGGTTCTTAGACCTACTTGAAACAGCAAGTGTTCATAAAGTCTTAGCTCGGTTGTTCAGTTTTGCTAAGGCTCGCACCTACTACAAACTACTTCCTAGTTCAGTTGGGGTATGATTTCGGATCTAAGACCTCCCAGTTCAGTTTTTTCGCAAAATCAGTAGTGATGGGTACTATTCAAGTTGTTCTTACTCGTTACAGAGAAAACTATTTTGAAAAGTGTTGTGAGAAAACACATATATACAAATAGTACATGTAACCAGTCAAACGGAAAGCAAAAAAGGATTGAGTTACTTACAGATTGGAGGAGGAAGGATGTAGGTCTGAAACCACGAAGGTGATGTTGAAAATGCAAGCTTCACAGGTGCAAAATGGCAGCAATGGAGGTTCAAGCAAGAAAAAGAGAGAAGATGAATAGTAGACGTGATAGATTCAAAATGAGTGGTTTTTGTGTGAAGAAGGAGAAATTGGGCGGGACTGTTCAAATTACGCGAAAAACGAAGACGGCGTGATAGTTGCATTAGGCTAATGATAGTTTGCCACGTGTTCTTGGGATAAGAAGCGATTCAGTTACAACGATTGAAAAGACGTTTTGACCAGACTGATTGATAGCACGGTATGGGTTTAGCTCGGTTAGAAGGCTAAAGCTTTTCTTAGCTCGGCTGGTAACAGGTAATCCCTATCATGCTGCGTAGATGGAATTAAGGGGCAATTGAGAGGATAATTTCTGTGTAAATTGGGCCGAGCTAGATAATGGGTCATTCTGCGGGCCACAATAAGGACTGAGTAAAAGGGCCTTGAAGTTAGCCCGGTCCAAAGGAGCTTTGTTGTTAGCTCGGTCGGCATGGTCAGAGCGGCAGTAGTTAGCTCGGTCATACCAGACTGAGCCAAGGTATTGTGGGCCTTTACTCAGGGCCTTTCTGTTGAATAGCTAGGTCAAGGCACGTTATGGATAACGTGGTTTTAACAGGCAACCGAGGTACAACCGTATGAAAAGTTAGCTAGCTTGGCGTTGTGCATTGGAGCGCCAAACTTGGTTAGCTCGGTATTAAATGAACAGCCCAGTTGGAGTGTCAAACCGAGGCGCGCGCAGTGAAAGGAAGAACCGAGCTAGTTGGAGCTCGGTCTAGTCTGCAGCTTTAGCATGGCCATGTTATCTCGGTCGTATTGACATCCAACCGCGGTAGAACCATCTCACTTGGTTTAAGCAGTGAGGGGGGTGTTGAAGGATAAGTATTATCTTTTAGGAATGTGATTCCTAGGAGGACTCTACATGGAGGAGTAAGAGTCCTAGTTGGATTGTGCCACGAGGAACCTATAAAAGCTCACAACATCACCTATGGAGAGGTAACATAACTTTGATTCTCGAATACATAGAGCTTTTGTCTATTTGTCTATTTTGCTGACTTAGGCATCAGAGAGGTATCCAGCACACACCCGCCGGCTAGCTCACGTTTGTGTTTTCAGGAAGTAAAGCGACGATGTTTGGAGAAGCGCAGACTTGATCAACAGGATTATACGATAAGATTATTTCTTCGTACTCTATATTTATACAGAAATATTTTTATGATATTGTTATTATGCACACTATTTAATCTCTAATGTTACTATAAGTGGATGCTTTTTATTTTTATTTCTCCATTTAGATGAAATCCCAAATGTGTTTATACTATGGATATAGAAGTCACTTGCTTTACCTTGCAAGCTAGGAGCGTGTATAATTCCTATTGGATGTATTGTTACAGAATGTCAGTCACAATTGGATATTTTTTAGTCCAGCAGGAATGTAAGTCTTTATGACAATAGTATTAGTTTTTAGTATAGAATTCTTAGTGAATATAGATATGGGTGTATGGGTGTATGAGTGTGAAAGGGTGTTAGTTTCAGATTCGGTTTCCTTTATTTACGAAATTATGTTAGTTTATGGTATTTGAATTCTTGAATGTTGATAATATTTAATAAGCAGTTGAATGGAAGGAGAGGTATCTCCGGCATTTTCTATTTCCAATTGGATTTATCGAAGAGACCAACCGCTGTCTCGGTTTACTGGTAACATTTTTCCCCAACTCTCCATCTTAATTCCTCTGTTTTTATCAGCATAGGTAAGGGAAATAAGCCCAACTTTTCAGGGTATATACCATGTACTCTCCAATCTGAGGTAACAATCCACGTTTGCAAGTGTGACTACCATCCATGGGTGGAGGAGACAATAGTGAGAAACTCCTACCTAACATTAACATCCGCAAAGGCCTAGTTATCTAGATGATGCCCATTGAAATTAACATCTCTTATTTAATATTTGGCAAGAGGAGATGATTTGTTTAGCAGCATAAACTGAGTCTGTTAATGCACACGGAAAAGAAGACGAATCATCTTTTTAATGCTTGTTTAAATGTCAGTGTTTTACTTTTCCAGTGAATAATCTCATTTCTGTCTTTGGTGCTGATTTTGCGTCCCACCTGCATTATGCTTCTTGTGGCAGATTCATATTCTTTGGAAGCCTTGTAGAACAATGGCACATATGAATTCTTTTTCTGTTTATATTTTGTTCAGATTCTTTTTGTTTGCGCATTGGATTAATACATTGCAATTGCAGGAAGCTATAATTCTACCCTCATTTATCGCAATAGCAATTCACCCAAGACCTGGTGTTTGGGAATTGTTTGTGTCAATGTGTATGAACTGAGTGTGGAACAATTAATTGTTCAAGAATATCTTTGCTTCAAAGAACTTGTGGATGGGGAGTGAGGAACCTCTCTTGAAATTGTTTAATGATTATGAATTTGTTGATTTCCTTGTTTGATGTGACATACTTGATAAATGACCAGAATCTCATAGATAATTGCTGCCTTTTTTACATATTTAATTTCTCACAAGTTTAATTAAAATTTGGAATTTGGAACCTGGTCTAGGTACAATGGAAATTATGTGCTTGAACTTGATTTTGAGCTGTTCAATACAACAGTTCCTAGACTAACTTAGTCATCTTCCATTGGCAATGTGGTTCAATTTCTCTATCGTCACCTATCTTCAATCATCTTCCGTGATAAAGAAAGTTTGGAGCCTTTGCTTCATTTTCTTCCCACATAATGGGCATGTAAGTCTTCTTAACTTTTGGCATTGACATTATGATCTTTGCTCCCCATTCAGAAAATGAATAATAATAATAATAATAACAATCATAATAACAACAAAGGAGGTATGTGATTTGCATGAGGAGACTTAAGATAATTTTTATTTTACCAATGTGTTTTGCAGGTGATGATGTTGATTGATGGGATACATACAATATCTGGACTCCAGTTTGCTTTGGCAAGGGCAGAGGAATATCTTTCCCACCAGATGAAACATACTCTCAGTTTGAATATGTATGAGTGACAATCTCTCAAGACAACTCTTCTTGCTTAAATAGAAATAAGCCTCAAAATATAGAGCTTCCTCATTTTCAAGAGAGGCAAAGTTGCTAGATAAACTTGGGGAGAGAAGGGTGTTGGATTGTGAAAGTGAGATCAATTGGGTAATTTTTTTTTACATTACATTTCATTCAATCAAAAGCCTATTGTTACTTGTAGATTTTATGATTGATGATAATGAGAAAGGAAGGAAGTTGAGTAGGATAACATATGGTGACCAAATGATAGCCTATAGGTTGAAGACAAAACAGTGTCGTTACATTCTTTTTCTTTTCTTTTCTTTCTTTATTTTTATTTTTATTTTCATTTTTCAATTCATTATTTCAATTTTTTTTTCCCTCTCTAGGCCACTTCTTCTTAAGTATGGCCTTGATAAATTGGTTAGATTAGATCAACTATTTAACACTTAAGTACTGGCTTTATTGCAATGGAAGGATTGGGTTTATTTCAGTCATGGAAATGACATAGTTTCTTAAATCATATTTGTAGATAGCAGAATTTTCATTGCTCTCTTTAATTTGTCATATTTGGATGGAAAGTCCTGTTATATGTATGCAGAAGAAGTTGTTGGACCAACGAAGGTTGGCCTGAGTTGAAGGAGCTCTGGTCGCTTAAGCAAGTGGTCTCAGGTTCAAGTCTTTGTCGATGAAGCAAACCTTCTTTGAAGAGGTCCCCGCCTTGGCGCCTGACCGTACCTCAGAGGATTAGTCCTCGATGAAGCTTGGGGATACCTTGGGAAACCAAACAAAAAGAAGTTGTTGGAATCCTCATTGTCAATTGTGGTCTATTTTTGTTCTGCTTTGTATATTTATATGCATTTGTTTGTATTGACTTTTCTATGCTTGATATTTTGTTATTCAATCATATAGCCTAATTACCTTGTCTGGAGCCAAAACAACAGAAGCATCCAATATCATGAGCTGAGATTTTATCCTGAATGAACCTTCTTTGTTTTCATACATTCTGCAATTTTCAGATTTTCATTTGTAACTTATTTTCATTTTTTGTCTAATTTTTTCCCCTATTAGTTCTAACAAAGACTGAGCAAATGAATGAATTAAGGAGCTACGGAGCTAATTACTATGGTTGCCTAAATCCTTGATTTCTATTTTCAAGTATGCCCTTCAATCTAACAGTTACATATTTATTCCCAAATTTTCTTTCTTCATTCACCAAAATTTTCATTCTAGGGCCTCATGTTATTTCCTTCTCTATTCCTTATATATCTTGTCACATCTGTTCATATATATATGGATTATTCAGGGTTATTTCCAAGTGTATGGATTTTGTTCATTTTTGTTTTTTAATCATTCTATTGGGTATATTTTTCTGGAAGTTAAAATAAATTATAGACAGACTATTTGGCATTGAAAAGATTCGACTCCTAAAAAAGTTGTTCTAATTTAATCATAGTGACATGATAGATTATCTCACATTTTTTTGATTTGTCACCATTCAACCATCCCTACCTTCGTGGTTGATCCTCTCCTTTTTGATACTATCATTGAGATATTTTTTTTGTGCTCTTTCCCAATTTACAGAATGTATAAAAGGAACACTAGAAGATGGTAAATATTGACCCTGGGGTGGGAAAGTAAATGCATATGGCATGTAGAGATTGTGGTTGAAAAATTCATATCTAATTCATGAAGAACTATGTTTTCCCGTTTTCTTTTCTTATTTTTTAATGTTATTTTTGATATGTTGACAGAAGGAATAATATGATTTTGTCCAAAATTTTGTTGTTGTAATGAATTTTTTTTTAATTTTTATTTGTGTGTTGCTGCACAAAAAAATAAAAATAAATAAATAAATAAAAAATCAATCTATATTGTAATTATTTTATCATTATCCCACTGAATTATAATTTTCACAATTATTAATTGCTCTAATTTTAAATTCCCACGTAATGGAAAGCCCAAACCACAGTCAAAGGCCCCTCAAAAAATAATTTGGCTAGTTACCAAACAATAGAAAAAAGAGATTGACGTTTAATTATTAATTGGACAAATCTATATTGCAGTTAACTAAATTATTCATTGAAAATGATATGATAGATGAATTTGATTATATAAGCTTAGTTAGTAATTTTGTTGTTAAAAATGTAAGAAAAGTACTATTTAAGTGATCTTTTGTTGTATTTAGATTAATTTGGATTGATTTATGGCTTTATTTTTCATTTGGTTTTTTTTTTTTTCCCTTTGTTGTATATTGAGTCTTGCTAAGCCATGAAATAACAAATCAAATTATTTTATTTTATTTTTATCTTTTTGAGTTGTTGTAATGATTTGCTAAGATCTTAATCTATGTAAGCAAATTTTGGTAATCATATTCAAACAATCTCTGTGTGGGTACTAATAAATAAATAATTGTGTGGGTACTAATAAATAAATAATTGTGGGTAATTGCAATTACATTGGCTTAGCACCCGTAAATGTTCAAAGCAGGTCTTGTTGAATAATCCAATTTTTTTAATCGATGACATTGCAGTCAAGAAGATTAAAATTTGCAAAGCTAAAAGGGTTGGATTGTGCATCACCCCAAGCATAAACAATAGCACTTGAGTCTTAATAAAAGTTTTGCAAAGCACATGCAATTATATATATATATATATATATAGAAGGACAAGGGGTGGTAAGTTTTACATAATTAATCCATGCCAAAATGAAATTTTAAAAGTACCAAATTTGTGTTCTCCTTCTAGGAACCTCCAGGGCCCCCATATAGTACCAGATGCCCAAAGTCAGCCCCCTGGTATCCTTCATCTTTCACTTCATACAGTTTTATATTGGTTGTAAACTCGTATGTTTGAGGATTTATATCCCCTCCACTTGGACTCTTAAGTGCAATATGCCTAAAGTATGCATCATATCTAGTGTCCTGAATTGGAAAATAACCTCCCCCCATTGCAGGTTTCGGGGTGCCTAGTGGACTAAATGCCTCTCCTCCCCATTCAGCATGTGAAGCTAAGTTTGCTAATCCGTCACCAAGTATTCTCTTTGGCCAAAATCCAACATTGGTATTCGCAACTCCAAACCACCAGTTTCCATTACCTAGGTCCTGTATATTTTTACATGGATATCAAAATCATATAATTGAACAGAAGAACACAAATTCTATTTCCTTACCACTAATTACTTAATTATGATTTTTGTTTCATAATTATTGCTGTAATAATTATTTGACACAATGGTAGCATGACTTGGGAACTTATGATCTACCAATACAGTGGTCTAGGTGTGGACTTCATGTATATTAAGAGTTTTCAAATTTTACCTGAAAGATGTAGATTTCCATCTCAATCTGTGTCCCTCCAGGTATAGAGACCTCTTCAATTACTGAACCAAGAGGTATATCTGTATCCACAATCACAAATCCAGGGCAATTTGTATTGAAACAATGAGATTGACCTGCCTGTTTGGTAGACAAACATATACGAATATATTGTAAGAGTTACTAAGAAAATATAGTCAATCAAGTAATATGCAATAAAAAGCAATGATACTTACATTTGTATATATGAATAGTCGAGTACGTGCGTCACCAAACAGAGATGGATCCACCTGAGACAAACCAAAAACATAATAACAACAAATGCTTTTGTCTATGTGAAGCTAGTTTTTACTTGTGAAAATTGTTTGTAAAATAAGTAAGAAGTTAAATTTACAACAAGCAAGAAGATCAACTTACCCTCCACCCGACTTGTAAGCTATCAGGCCCATTTTGAATCATCATTCGCCCTGCACTATATTGTTTACCCATGACATTTGGTTGGTATACACTAAGCACCGCTGACGCTCCACTGTAATTGTTTGGACCATCTATTGTCTCAACCATGGCATACTAGGTAATAAAAGTCCAAAACATATGTGTTACTTTTATATTTTCCCTTACTGTGAGAATCTGAACATATCCATACTGTTGGGAGAAAACCAAAGGCCAATTCGAAATACCCGAATCTAGCACAAAATAACATAAGTAATTTTTCTCCCTCTTTGTGTGAATCTATTAGGAAACAATTTGAATAGAGCACAATATATGTATATATATATATATATATATATATATAATCTGAAAATAATAAATCTAAAAATCACACAACAAGGCAAGAGCAATTTGCTGATAAAAAAAAAAAAACGGCAAAAGCAATTTTTACGTGGAAAACCTTCCCACTGTGAGAAGGAAAAAACCACGGGACCATAGTCCATCAAATATCTCCACTATCAAAGAATAATGGGGGTACAAGAGTTCTATAGCGATCCCGGTATTCCCTGTTGCTGTTTAACTGTAATCTGGACTCAGTTCCGTAGATTCGTTGTTGTCTTATCCTCATTTCTATCCCTTACTCTTTGTCTTAGAGTTTTGGGTTGTGTTGGGCAAGTGGGGAATTTGTTGGTTGTGTTTTAAAGCTTTGAAATTTTGCCCAGGTTTTGGTCCCTACGCTCGAGCGGCGATTTTACGCTCGAGCGGGTTTTTTGTTGTTGCCTTTCCGCTCGAGCGGCAGTTGGGACGCTCGAGCGTGAATTTCCTTCTCTCAGCATTTTGGTCGTCTGCAGAAAATTCTGGAAGAGTGCATCCGGCGCTCGAGCGGATCTTTGGACGCTCGAGCGTGAACCTGTGTCTGACGCTCGAGCGGGGTGTTGTACGCTCGAGCGGACCTGTTTTATATCAGTTCGTGAAATCACCTTTTTGATCACTTTTTGATTTCCTTTCTCTCTCTTACTTTTTCAAAACCTCCATTGGAGAGCACCTCACTCTAAAACCGAAATTTCCTCTTAGGATTGATCTACCTAGAGTGTTTTCCTCACCTTGGGCCTTTGTAAGAAGTGTGTTGATCGTCGAGGGCTTCGTTGTGATCCAAGAAATTTGGGATTTGGAGCACTTTAATTTCGGGTCATCTTCTCCAATCGAGTTCTCTATTTGAGGTAGGGATTCTCCTTGTTCTTTTTCAATACTTCGTCTATAGATAGACATGTGGTAATTTTTGTATTGCATGAAAATTGTATCATGTTGGATTTTTGTATAAATTCATGAGGTTGAACTTTGGGTTAGTTGTTGGTTTTAGATCTATTATCATTAGATGAGTTTTGGGGCTAATTGGGTGTTAATTAGCATGTTGTTGTTGTAAGGAGAGGAAACCCTAATATTTATTTGGTTTAATAACTCAATAGAGGGGTTTTGATCATTGGGTAAATACTTGGGTATATTGGGATTTGAATGAAACCATTGTTGTTTGTTGTAGTTGATTGAACCCTTTTTATCAATATTGAGAGAAGGGGAGGAAAATCCTATTTTAGTGATTATGATTTAATTTGTATAATTAAATTGGAATGGCTTGGAGATGAATGTAGTAAATTAAAATGAGTTTTGGCATTATTGTCCTTGGATTTGATTTTGTGAAAAACAAAAGGGATAAAACCGGTTTTGAAAAATAAAGAGAGTTGGTTTGTGAAATGGGAAAGGTACTTTGAAATGAGTATGAATGTTGGATTGTTGTATCTTATACTACTATGTTAGTATTAGTGATGAGTTGAAGATCTCATGATATTTGAGTCTGTTAATAGATGTTCAATATACATGCATCTGGAGGTTTTGTCCATGGTCATCGGTGGAGGATGACATGGTTGTGTTGAATTGTTGTGTATACATTACACTTATGTGTGTATCTACCTTAACTCGTTGTTAGGTTCTTGTTGGTTATGTATATGAATTATACATGTTGGATATGCCTTGTTGCATGGTTGTTGTTGGCGTTATATGCCGCGCTTATAATCAGAGGTACCGTTACCTTCCAGCTAGCGCCTGGAGAACTGTATGCGCTGAGAATATAAGGTACCACACCCTTCCAGCTAGCGCCTGGTAAACTGGTATGTTGTTGTGAAGAGGTGTATCTTTGGCTTACTACGCACATAGCTGGTAGAGCGAAGTTGGTTGTGGTTATTTCAGTATATCTTTGGCTTACTATGCGCATAGCTAGTAGAGCAAAGTTTGTTGTTGATATTTCAGTATGTTTGGAAACATCATAGATTGTGTTGATTATGGTTTTGGCAAGCTGAGTTGCCTCATTGGTTTATCTTATGCATGTCGGTGAGTTGTTATTTTCTGTTATAACAGTGCATGATAGATTTGATTATATCGGGAAGAAGCCAAAATGTCATCTTTGTATTTTGGAAAGTGTGAAGGAAAACGGATTTTCTTTAAAGAAATTATAAATTTTGAGAAGGGGTATCTGTGTATGTTGGGAGAATGGAAGAGAGTAGTGGGCTTAGTGAATTAAATTCCTAAGGTATTGTTAATGTTATGAAAGAGTGGGAATGGGAATTAATGAAAGGAATAAGGAAAGGTGAATCGCTTATAGCGTTGAATGAAACGGTTGTTTTCAAGAAAAGGTTATATATATATATTTCGTATAAACTGTCACATTACTATTCTAGTATGAGAATGAGTGTTCATGATCATAGCTATCTGTAAGTTGTTATTGTTGAGGATCATGTTGAGTTCCCTACTGGACTATATGTTCATCCTACATTGTTGAATCTTTTCAGGTATTAAGCAGGTTGAGCTGCAAGATTTGGTTCTACTTATCAGTTGGCCACGGGGCCTTTCTTATGTGGGCGGAAAGCCATTGTGTAAAAGGGTTACACCCTTCTTCTTGTACCTTAAGTGTTGTAAGCCCAAGGGCAATTTATTAAGTATGTTCATGTAATGTTCACTTTGCATACGAATGAGAGTATTGTTTATCCCTTCTACGGATTGAATGTATGAGTTTATTTCCGCATGTTATCCTTGAAATTGAATTAAGTTAATGAATTCGGTAATGACTTCGAGTAATAAAAAGTGGGGCGTGACAACTTGGTATCAGAGCTAACCGGGTTTGAATACCTTGAGCTCGTGGGAAGTGGTTTTTACCACAGTGGGTTTACTACGTATTGTGAGGGCGTTGCATATAGATATCATGAAAATTAGGACTTATGTGTTGCATTTATGTGAGCAAGGGATTCAGTCTCCTGGATAATATTCATAGCCGGTGAACTTACTTTGAGGTCCTTTTGGAAACACGCCTGATCAACGTGGTTTCTGATGGGAATTCCTTGAGAGTTCCGGGATGAGTGGCTATCTTTGTGGACTTGATTCGATTATGTGTTTATCTGTCTAAATGATTGTATGCAATAGAGATGCAAATTTTGAGACTAAGTGTGTCTTGTAACTTAATAGTAGTGGAGTGTGCCTTGGAGAAGGCTATTGTGTTTTGCGCTAAGTGTGTTTTGCCTTCGTGTTTAATAGGATGTCTGCAAGAGGGAGTAGAGGTCGGATGAGTAGTAGGAACGCCAGGAGAGGCACAACAGTTCCTTTAGTACCTGCCGTTGCAGCATCGGCTATCGGTGAGGATGTCGCACGTGAGATTGTGAGAGCAGTGCAAGACGCCCTAGCTCGTACTGAGGGCGGCAGCGGGCATGCTCTCAAGCTTACTAAGGAGTTCTTTCACTCCAGTCCACCTGAGTTTGTGGGGGAGGCCAAACCGTTGGAGGCAGAGAGTTGGCTAGAGCAGATTACCAAGACTCTTGATATGCTCAGAGTCGAAGATGAGGAGTTGAGGGTTTCTTTGGCGACTTTTCAGTTGAAGAGTGATGCGAGCTATTGGTGGAGGTATGTTAAGAGTACGGTCGGTGGCACGTGGGTTGCTTTTACCGAGGCCTTTTTGGCCAAGTATTTCCCTCCTTCTGCTCGGGAAAGGTTGAGGGATCAGTTTTTGGAGTTGCGCCAGGATGATGCTCCTGTGGCACAGTTTGAGATGCAGTTTGCTAGCTTGTCGAGGTTTGCTCCGGAGTTGGTGGCAACAGAGGAGCGTCGTTGTTTTGAGTTTGAAAGGAGGTTGTGTTTCGATATTCGGGAGAAGGTAGCTGGATCCTTTTGGAAGGAGTATTATTATTTAGTTGAGGCAGCGGCCCATGTGGAGGCCATGATTGCAAGTGATGATGGGGTTAAGGAGGAGACCATTGCGGTAAGTCCTTCGGTTCCTAAAAACTTTAGGCTCAGTAAGGGGTGGAGGCGGAAACATGCTCAGTCGGGGGCTGGTTCCTTTTCTTCGTCAGGGGTTTCGGATTCTTCGGTTGGGAGGTCCGAGGAGGTGCAGGTTTCAAACCAGTCTCAGAGTAGGGGGTTTGGTGGTTGTTTCGTTTGTGGCCAGCAGGGCCATGGTAGACGTTCTTGTCCTTTGCGTGTGAATCCTTCGGGTGTTTCAAAACCCAGTCAGACTCAGTCGTGCCCATCTAGTCGGGGGCGCTATCGGTACCAGAAACGGGCAGGCCAGGCTTCAGGAGCCTCGCGAAGGGCGACTTATTAGTTAGTCCTTTGGTATTACCCTGGAGGGGGACTTTTGTATTGTTAGCCGGTGGTGTATTATACGAATTATTTTGTTATTGACCGGTGTACTGTTGGATGCTGAGGCACCATGTTTATGTATCACTTATGTATGCATATTGTTGTTGTTTGTTTAATCCTCAGGTATTGGGGAGTATGTATGGGTTTTAAGCTCTCTTTTATATTGAGAAGTTGTTAAAGGGGTCAATCATCCTAATGTTGTTGCTTGCTTGGTACTGTATGATGAGTTAGTTGTGTGACGGCCTGTGTGCCTTATTCACTTTAATGATTATTTGTTGAGAATGGAAATCCATGGGAGAATGTGTTAGATGGGGTGGTTTTGAGAGTTGCGGGATGTTGGCAAGGTTATATGTGAATGTTCGTAGGAATGTGAGATTTGCATCTCAAGTTAGCGAGAATGGCACCTGTTGTTGGTTCGTGTTTTGGGTCTTGCTAGTTAGCGAGTCCGTGGTGACCCGATTGGGTGTGTAAGCACAGTGTTGTTGTGGTTCGATTTTAGGAGATCCGGTGAGATTCCAAAATTTGGGGTTTGTGTAAGAGAACTCCATGATGGGAGTTAGTGATTTAAGTGGTACATCAGTAGGTGGATTACTGAGTGTGGGATTTATTGAGTTGATTAGTCAGCTTGCTGGTATTGGGTTTTGATTTGACTTCTGTCACCTTGAGGTTAGTCTCGTTGTTGTAGACTTTGTGTGTTGATTAGGGAGATTGGAACTAATCGAGCATGTTATGTCATTGAATCTGACGATTGATAGAATACATTAATTTCATGTATTGACTAATTGTGTATAGAACCTATGTGTTTATATGCATTGTGTGTGAAGGAGGAGATGGGGGATGAACTCCGTAGATACAGCTCATATGCTTGTCTAGTGAAGTGTGGATACAGCTAATATGCTTATCTGTTGATGGTACTGTTGTTATTTCTATTAACTATCATTATAGAAATGTTATGTTCTGTGTTGGTTGTGGTATCATCGTGTGCATGATGGTTGTTGATTGTGTTACTGTGGAAAGAAATGGAAAACAAAACTTTTCCTAGTATTTGGGCCACCTAAGGGTGTTGTTGAGAAATTGATTTAATTCAAGGGTTTTGAGGATTTTCAAATGAATCTTTTTGGTAAATAAACTGTGGATGACTGTGTTTTGGATAACACCGTGTTGGTGAAAAATGTATACAAAGTTTTTGAGTTTCGCAGGGAAAATGCAAAGTTTATTTTGAAATGTCAGCATTGAAAATTTGACTATCTTTGAGAAAAGTCTCTTGAGCAAGAGAATGTTTTCTTCTTATTTACTCAAAAAGTTGTTTGGGTCGTGTTGTTGCATAGTGACTTAGCTTGAAGCGCTGGTCAGATGTGAGTAAACTGTTTCGGAAAGGTTGATTTTGTTGTGGCTTTTATGCCTACAGTGTTGTCGTTTGGAACGTGTTCCCTTGGTTAGTCTCTTCCTTGGTAAGAGTGAATCGCAGGTTTGTAGGGAGAATAGTTTCTTTCCTAGTACTTGGGTGTTGGGCGCTGTGTGATCAGTTGGCCTTGTTCTTTTTGCCTGTTCTTAATTTCGGGGACGAAATTCTTTAAGGGGGGGAGGTTATAGCGATCCCGGTATTCCCTGTTGCTGTTTAACTGTAATCTGGACTCAGTTCCGTAGATTCGTTGTTGTCTTATCCTCATTTCTATCCCTTACTCTTTGTCTTAGAGTTTTGGGTTGTGTTGGGCAAGTGGGGAATTTGTTGGTTGTGTTTTAAAGCTTTGAAATTTTGCCCAGGTTTTGGTCCCTACGCTCGAGCGGCGATTTTACGCTCGAGCGGGTTTTTTGTTGTTGCCTTTCCGCTCGAGCGGCAGTTGGGACGCTCGAGCGTGAATTTCCTTCTCTCAGCATTTTGGTCGTCTGCAGAAAATTCTGGAAGAGTGCATCCGGCGCTCGAGCGAATCTTTGGACGCTCGAACGTGAACCTGTGTCTGACGCTCGAGCGGGGTGTTGTACGCTCGAGCGGACCTGTTTTATATCAGTTCGTGAAATCACCTTTTTGATCACTTTTTGATTTCCTTTCTCTCTCTTACTTTTTCAAAACCTCCATTGGAGAGCACCTCACTCTAAAACCGAAATTTCCTCTTAGGATTGATCTACCTAGAGTGTTTTCCTCACCTTGGGCCTTTGTAAGAAGTGTGTTGATCGTCGAGGGCTTCGTTGTGATCCAAGAAATTTGGGATTTGGAGCACTTTAATTTCGGGTCATCTTCTCCAATCGAGTTCTCTATTTGAGGTAGGGATTCTCCTTGTTCTTTTTCAATACTTCGTCTATAGATAGACATGTGGTAATTTTTGTATTGCATGAAAATTGTATCATGTTGGATTTTTGTATAAATTCATGAGGTTGAACTTTGGGTTAGTTGTTGGTTTTAGATCTATTATCATTAGATGAGTTTTGGGGCTAATTGGGTGTTAATTAGCATGTTGTTGTTGTAAGGAGAGGAAACCCTAATATTTATTTGGTTTAATAACTCAATAGAGGGGTTTTGATCATTGGGTAAATACTTGGGTATATTGGGATTTGAATGAAACCATTGTTGTTTGTTGTAGTTGATTGAACCCTTTTTATCAATATTGAGAGAAGGGGAGGAAAATCCTATTTTAGTGATTATGATTTAATTTGTATAATTAAATTGGAATGGCTTGGAGATGAATGTAGTAAATTAAAATGAGTTTTGGCATTATTGTCCTTGGATTTGATTTTGTGAAAAACAAAAGGGATAAAACCGGTTTTGAAAAATAAAGAGAGTTGGTTTGTGAAATGGGAAAGGTACTTTGAAATGAGTATGAATGTTGGATTGTTGTATCTTATACTACTATGTTAGTATTAGTGATGAGTTGAAGATCTCATGATATTTGAGTCTGTTAATAGATGTTCAATATACATGCATCTGGAGGTTTTGTCCATGGTCATCGGTGGAGGATGACATGGTTGTGTTGAATTGTTGTGTATACATTACACTTATGTGTGTATCTACCTTAACTCGTTGTTAGGTTCTTGTTGGTTATGTATATGAATTATACATGTTGGATATGCCTTGTTGCATGGTTGTTGTTGGCGTTATATGCCGCGCTTATAATCAGAGGTACCGTTACCTTCCAGCTAGCGCCTGGAGAACTGTATGCGCTGAGAATATAAGGTACCACACCCTTCCAGCTAGCGCCTGGTAAACTGGTATGTTGTTGTGAAGAGGTGTATCTTTGGCTTACTACGCACATAGCTGGTAGAGCGAAGTTGGTTGTGGTTATTTCAGTATATCTTTGGCTTACTATGCGCATAGCTAGTAGAGCAAAGTTTGTTGTTGATATTTCAGTATGTTTGGAAACATCATAGATTGTGTTGATTATGGTTTTGGCAAGCTGAGTTGCCTCATTGGTTTATCTTATGCATGTCGGTGAGTTGTTATTTTCTGTTATAACAGTGCATGATAGATTTGATTATATCGGGAAGAAGCCAAAATGTCATCTTTGTATTTTGGAAAGTGTGAAGGAAAACGGATTTTCTTTAAAGAAATTATAAATTTTGAGAAGGGGTATCTGTGTATGTTGGGAGAATGGAAGAGAGTAGTGGGCTTAGTGAATTAAATTCCTAAGGTATTGTTAATGTTATGAAAGAGTGGGAATGGGAATTAATGAAAGGAATAAGGAAAGGTGAATCGCTTATAGCGTTGAATGAAACGGTTGTTTTCAAGAAAAGGTTATATATATATATTTCGTATAAACTGTCACATTACTATTCTAGTATGAGAATGAGTGTTCATGATCATAGCTATCTGTAAGTTGTTATTGTTGAGGATCATGTTGAGTTCCCTACTGGACTATATGTTCATCCTACATTGTTGAATCTTTTCAGGTATTAAGCAGGTTGAGCTGCAAGATTTGGTTCTACTTATCAGTTGGCCACGGGGCCTTTCTTATGTGGGCGGAAAGCCATTGTGTAAAAGGGTTACACCCTTCTTCTTGTACCTTAAGTGTTGTAAGCCCAAGGGCAATTTATTAAGTATGTTCATGTAATGTTCACTTTGCATACGAATGAGAGTATTGTTTATCCCTTCTACGGATTGAATGTATGAGTTTATTTCCGCATGTTATCCTTGAAATTGAATTAAGTTAATGAATTCGGTAATGACTTCGAGTAATAAAAAGTGGGGCGTGACAAGTTCTCTCTAGTTAGAACTAGAGGCAAACAATCAAAAACAACTACAAATAAGTTTTCTAGGCAACCAAAGAACTAGTTACAAAATTTAGGAAAGATCTCACAAAAACAGGGTACTGTTCACGGGCCAGAAAACCGAATTCAGAATGCTCCAAATCTGATCTCCACCGTTCAGATCTTAGAGCCTTTAGTGTGAACTCGCCTTCCAAATTTCAGCTCAATCGGATGACCGAACTGTTTGATCAAAGCTGGACAGAGTTTATCAAAAAACTGTTTGGCTCCCTTTTTCCTCTCTATTTGGTGGCTACACTCTACTCTCTCTCTAGGGTAGTAGAGAGGGTTTTTGTCTCCTCACACACATGGGCCAAAAACCAAGCAAAAAACATTCTCCCTTTGGTTTAATTTTAGAATTATAATTTGAGTGTAGAGTTATGTTTTGAGTTTTGAGTTTTTGAATCATGATTTGAAAAGAAAAAATTTATTTAGTTATGAGTTTTCAAAATAGTTTTGGAATGATTTGTATTTTTTTTTTTTTTTGATTGATTGATGTAAAAAATGTGAGAGAATGTGAGAGGTGAGATGAGAGACGAGAAAAAAAAAAGTGATTGATTAATTAATTGATTAATAATAAAAGAAAAGAAAAGAAAAGTGAGGAGTTTTGAAAGTAATTTGGAGTTGTATTTAAAAATATGTTTAGTTAACAAGTTGCATTCAAATCATGATTTAAAAACATAATTGAGTTTTAAAAAGTAAACCAAACGCTACCATAATCTCTCCATGTGGGCTTGAGACTTACATGGGCTTTACCAAATATTTGGGCCATCCTCCACATACGAGGGAAATTCAACCCAACAAACATATATATGTATGCGCGTACTTTTTTTTGTTGATTTTTTCTCCATCTTTTCATTCAAAAAAGGCATTGTGCCCTAACTGTAAGATTTAATGTTTAGTGTTTTTGGTTGTGCAGATTCAAGCCATGTAAACAATCACATCTGCAAGTAAAATTATTATCAAAAGTTTGCCTAAAACTTTCAACAAGATGAGGCTAAACATATGGCTTCAAAAAATGAGGACTAAAATCAATTTATAGGATCAAAAAATGTGGTTAGAGTGTTTTATGTATGTGTTCAGCTCATTCAAGAAGGTGATTCATAGAAACAAATAAAACCAAATATAGAAAACAAGCAATAGTGCAAAACTAATATTCTGAAGCTATATAATCTTGATTGACTAGGATAACTTACATAAACACCTCCGGTGTCATCTGCAGGAGTCATTATTTTTGAAGCAGGTTTCTCTCTAATGAGATCTTCTTTAGTAGTTCTTCTAATTGGAACTGTTCCAACCGGGCAACTCCTGCTGTAACGCCCTCAAAAATATACCCATTATATATATCATTGACATGCATTATTTAAAGAAAACACTTTAATAATTCATTATAATATCCATCAGAGTCTTACTAAACAAAAGCATTACATGTAACATCAAAGTAAATGCCCTACCGGCCTACATCTTTCCAAGCCAACACTTGGACACAAAGTATGAGTTCTAACTCAAATATAAATAAAGCCCTAGGCTTGAGTGTTTACATGTACTAACAATGAAAAACAAATAACTAAAAATAGTCTTCAAAATCCAAGTCCTTCCAAGCTAAGTCCTTGGAGGTAGCTTATCACCTGAACCTGAAAATGATGTTCCCATAAAGGGTGAGCCACAGCCCAGTAGAAATATACTGAACCACATATAAGCAATGAATAAAGCAATAGCATTCAACAGATGGTTAACCAAGATAATCAATTACTTCATTTTACAGTCTCATGACACTATTGTCTAAGACACGTTTTACTTTCCAATTTTATCAACATGGCTCAGAACCTGGCCAAACTTACAACAGTGAATTACATATATCATATTCACATCCTTCCAATATCAACAAACAAATGAGACTCAAGCTCAAATCAAAACACTTCATACTTCCAGATTGATACACATTTTAGTGCTGTATCAATAAAACACTTCTATATAAATAAGCACACATAAAAGTGATGCTAATGGAGTCCATCCCCTATCTCCTCCCAAACAAAATCCGGTTTAGAGGTCCATCCCCTATCTTCCCCTAAACCGTGGAGTACATCCCCTATCTCCTCCCACACAAAACAATGTATGCAAATGCAATGCTCAATCAATACACGTATTTTCTGTATCAATGCAATAGTCAAAATTAATGATTTAACCAATGTGATTAGTTTCAGTTATTCCTAATCCATATGCATTGTCTACAACAATCACGACTATCCTCCACCGATAGCCCAAAACAGTTATTTCTAAACTGAAAATAACTATGTCAACAATTCAATAGACAAATGATTCAAATTATCCAACTACGCCATTTAATCAATGAATTCCCCAATTCTTCCATCAAATAACACATTCATTAACATATGAAATAACCACATTCTTCCATTCATCAGTGTTTCACTACAAAAAGTATTACATGTTAACAATAAAAGCAAAATGCCCTACGGGCTTACAGCTTTCCAAGTTAACACTTGGTTACAACAAAAGAGTACTAACTCATACACATTAAGCCCTTGGCTTGTATTTACATGTAATACATCAAAAAGTAAAACGACATCATTATGTCCGCCTCAAGCCTCCCAAGCTATGTCCTTGGAGGTGGCATGCTTCCTGCACCTGAAAATGATATTCCATATAGGGTGAGCCACAGCCCAGTAGAAATACACTAAACCAACCATGAACAATGACTAAAATATTAGCAATTGATAGATGGTCAACACTGATACATTCACATAAATCACACATTTATGTCAACCGACTAATGAGTCCAAGTCACTTTTCATTTTCCCTTTTTCAATAGACAAGCATGCTAGTTCTATCATCATTTCCACAGATATGTATAAAAACTATGTCCCACATTCAGATAAGCATATAAGCTATATCCACATTCTACAACAGATATGTATAACAACAATATCCACAGATATGCATATAAGCTATATCCACATTCTACAACAGATATGTATAACAACAATATCCACAGATATGCATATAAGCTATATCCACACTTCACAAAGATAAGCATATGAGCTCTATCTTCACTTCTCTAGACAAGCATATGAGCTGTATCTACGGAGTTCATCCCCTATCTTCTCCCAACACTATCCGGTTTAGAGGTACATCCCCTATCTTCCCCTAAACCGCGGAGTACATCCCCCATCTCCTCCTCTATACATAACGTATACAAACACATTGGTTCTATATACAATCACTCAATACATGTAGTTAATGTATTCTATCAACCGTCAAGTTCCATGACACACGTCTCTGATTACTTTCAATTTGCCTAATCATCATGCATTGTCTACAACAATCACGACTATCCTCCACCGATAGCCCAAAGCAGTTATTTCTAAACAGAAAATAAATGCACAAATGGATATTCAATCAACATTTCATTTCCTCACTTCTCACAATTAATTATCCCAATTAATTAAACAATGTAATTAGGTCAATTCCCATAATTAACATCTCAACCCTTAGGTCCCATTTTCATCAATAATTCAGCATTCATTACATTTCTTCATGCCAAACATGCATCTAGGTTTATTATGAGTAAAACCCCAACTTTTGTAAAATTGCACAAAAGCCCCAAACTTTCACAAAATAACCAAACCAACCCCAACATCTCAAAATACCAAAATTTAAAGACAAAATCCATAGAGAGGAGTAGGATATTCCTACCTCAAACCCGGAGCCTCAAAGGAGATGAAGACCAAAACCAAAATGCTCCAAATCTCGAAATTTTCAGATCAAAAGGAAGCCCTCGACGATCAACAACTTTTTTGTAAAGGCCAAAGATGAGCAAATCACCCCTACTAGATCAAAACCTAGAGAGAAGGTAGAGTCTAGAGTGAGAGGCTCAACAATGGTGATTTTGGAAAAGTAAGATAGAGAAGAGAAAGCAAAAAGTGATTTGAAAAGGCACAAATTCGGGACTTTAACCCAGGTATACGCTCGAGCGTAAAACACCCCGCTCGAGCGGCCACTCACAGACGTACGCTCGAGCGGCCAACCTCCCGCTCGAGCGCAGAATGCACTCGCTCAGCACTTTTGCAGAACCAGACCTCCGCTCGAGCTCCCAACCCTACGCTCGAGCGTACAACACTGCACAACAAATACTGGATGGGTGTATTCCCCGCTCGAGCGCCAACATCTCCGCTCGAGCGGACAGGCCAAAAATCTGGGCAACTAGTTTTGGCTTCTAAACTCAACCAACCTGAAACAAACCCGCCCAACACATCCCATAACTCAAATATGAAGTAAAGAGGATGCAAACAAGATAATAAACAACTACCAACATCCACGGACACATGTCCGGATCATGGTACAACAAGGGTAAACCCGGGATCGCTATAACCTCCCCCCCTTAAAGAATTTCGTCCCCGAAATTAAGCTCAAGTTTCCAAAACAAGTTTTTCCTTCGTTTTAAACAATGTTACATTTTAACATTCAACAATTTGACCCATTACCGGTTACCCCATCCCTTCAACAAGAGACATTTCACAATATGTAAACAACATATGTACTTTCAACATGCATCCACATTATGCATTATCTTCCCAATTTCAACAATATATTCAACATATACCATGTTACAATCAACTTCCAAATGAGGCAAGTTCCCAAAACATACTTCCAATAAACCAAACATTTTTAATGTTTCACAACTTAAGACATATATAAAAGCTCTTAAGTTCAACAAAATGCAAAATTTAAATACAAGATCACATATCAACAAACAAGTCCGGATATTTCTCTCGAACTTCCAACTCACGTTCCCAAGTGGCTTCCTCCACTCCGTGATGTTTCCACAAGACTTTCACCAAAGGAATGGTCTTGCCACGCAGGACCTGATCCCGCCTATCTAAGACCCGAACCGGTCTCTCCTCATATGAGGCATCCTCATCTACCTCTAAATCTATCCAATCCAACACATGTGATGGATCTGGCTCATACTTCCGAAGCATACTCACATGAAACACGTCATGCACTCCGGACAATTGCGGCGGTAAGGCTAACCGATAAGCAACCTCACCAATCCTCTCAAGGATTTCAAAAGGACCAATAAACCGAGGGGATAACTTCCCACTCTTCCCAAATCTCATCAAACCTCGCCTAGGTGATATCTTCAGAAAGACATGATCACCTACCTCAAACGCCAAAGGCCTCCTCCTACGGTCAGCATAAGATTTCTGCCGACTCTGGGCTGTAACAAGCCTCCTACGGATAAGCTCAACTTTCTCCGTCGTCTCCCTAACCAACTCCGGACCCAACAAAGGTGCATCGCCCACCTCGGCCCAACAAACTGGAGACCTACACGGTCGGCCATACAAGGCCTCAAACGGTGCCATACCGATGCTAGACTGAAAACTGTTGTTGTAGGCAAACTCTACCAAGGGTAAGTGCCTCTCCCACGTCCCACTGAAGTCCAGGACACAACCCCGAAGCATATCCTCGAGGATCTGAATAGTACGCTCGGACTGCCCATCAGCCTGAGGATGATAAGCCGTACTAAAGGTCAACTTAGTGCCCAAGGCACTCTGCAAACTCTGCCACAACCTAGCAGTAAAACGAGGATCTCTATCTGACACAATCGTCACTGGGACCCCGTGCAATCTCACTACGTCCCGAACATACAAATCGGCAAGATGATCCACCGAATCTCTCACGCGCATAGGAATGAAATGCGCCGACTTTGTCAACCGGTCTACAACCACCCAAATAGCATCACTACCCCGGTGCGTCCTCGGAAGACCCACAACGAAGTCCATAGTGATATGCTCCCACTTCCACTCGGCAATAGGCAAGGGTTGCAACAAACCCGCTGGCCTCTGATGCTCGGCCTTCACCTGCTGGCAAGTAAGGCACTTCGATACGAAAACCGCCACATCTCTCTTCATACCCCGCCACCAAAATTGGCGAACCAAATCCTGATACATTTTAGTACCTCCCGGATGCACCGCAAGGCGCGAATGGTGAAACTCTCGGAGTACCTCCTCTCGGCAAGACTCCGGTACAAACAAACGGTCTCGGTATCTCACACTCAGGTCAGGATACACCGACAAACCCTTTTCACCCTTCCCACTGGAGATCTTCTCTCGGAGGGATCCTACCTCAAGGTCACCTCTCTGCGCCTCTAACACTCTAATCACAAGCGTAGGCTGTGCAACAACAGAAAACAAGGCCGCAGCCTCAACAGATTCGCCCAGTAGCAAATCAAACTCACCAAGTGCTCCCAACATCTCCCATTCCCGGATGGCTATACTAGCTACATCACTAATGGATTTTCTACTAAGGGCATCGGCCACAACATTGGCCTTTCCCGGATGATAATGCAACTCAAAATCATAATCTTCGATGAACTCCATCCATCTCCTCTGCCTCAGATTCAAGTCTTTCTGTGTAAACAGATACTTCAAACTCTTATGGTCCGAGAACACCTCGAACTTCTCACCATAAAGGTAGTGCCTCCAGATTTTCAAGGCAACGATTACAGCTGCTAACTCTAGGTCGTGTGTGGGGTAATTCTTTTCGTGTATTTTCAACTGACGTGAGCCATAAGCTACCACTTTCCCCTCTTGCATCAACACACAACCCAAACCCTCTCGTGAGGCATCACAATAAACCGCATAACCCAACCCTCTCTCCGGAATAATCAACACCGGAGCGGTGGTCAATCTAACTTTCAGCTCTTGGAACGACTTTTCACAAGTCTCACTCCACACAAACTTGACTCCCTTCCGAGTCAGTCTAGTCAACGGTGACGCTAGCCTGGAGAACTCTTTCACAAACCGACGGTAATACCCAGCTAATCCCAGAAAACTGCGGATCTCGAACACGCTCTTAGGCTGTGCCCAATCTTGCACTACCTCAACCTTGGATGTATCAACAGACACCCCTTCCCCGGATACCACGTGGCCTAAGAATTTAACTTCCCTCAGCCAGAACTCACACTTCCCAAACTTGGCATACAGCCTATGGGTTCTAAGCAACTCAAGCACCACTCTCAAGTGTTCCTCGTGCTCCTCCTCTGAAGGGGAATAGATAAGGATGTCGTCCACGAAGACGACCACAAATCGGTCTAAGAACTCCCGGAAAATCCGGTTCATCAAGTCCATAAAGACTGCCGGTGCATTGGTAAGCCCAAATGGCATCACCAGAAACTCATAATGGCCATACCGCGTACGGAATGCCGTTTTAGGAATGTCCTCCTCCCTGACCCTCAACTGGTGGTAACCCGATCTCAAATCTATCTTAGAGAAACAACGGGAACCCTTCAACTGGTCAAACAAATCATCTATACGGGGCATAGGGTACTTATTCTTAACCGTAGCCCGATTCACCTTCCGGTAGTCAATACACAATCTCAAGGCCCCATCTTTCTTTTTAACAAAGAGGGCCGGTGCTCTCCACGGCGAAACACTAGGGCGAACAAAACCCTTATCTAGCAATTCCTGGAGCTGAACTTTCAACTCAACCAACTCTGCTGGAGCAAAACGATAAGGTGCCATAGAAATCGGCGCCGTGCCGGGCACTAAATCAATAGAGAACTCTATCTCTCGGTGAGGTGGCAAACTAACAAGATCTTCGGGAAAAACATCCGAATACTCACAAACCACCCTCGGCAACACAATCTGTGTCTCAACACACTCACTACTCTCAAAGCTAGCGAGTAGACCACTAAGCTCACTTCGCCCTCGCGAATCATACCCCGGTGGCAAAACACTACCAACCCGGTCTCCCAAGAAATGGAACCACTCCCCGCTCAGGGTACATAACGCGACCCTCTGGCGGTAGCAATCGATAACAGCCCGGTATGACGATAGCCAGTCCATACCCAAAATAACATCAAAACCCTTCATGGGCATGACAACAAACGGAAAAGCAAGCCTATAATCGGCGACTTCTATATCACATCCTCTAACACCCTGTTTCAGGATCAACTCACCACCCAAAGGCGATACCACACAAATAGGAGTTGCTAACTGTGCTAACTCCAATTCCAAAACAGATGCAAATGCAGCAGATACAAAAGAATGAGATGCACCCGTGTCTATCAACACATTGGCAACCGAGTTGCAAAACAGAAAAGTACCTCTCACTACTGATGGAGCTGGTACTAAATCCTGCGCGGTAACAGCATACACGCGTCCCGTAGGCCCCTGGTCTACCTGCTCACCTCTCGGAGCAAAAGACTGCTGCACGAACTGGGATGACGAAGCTCCCGGATTGGCCCTCGAGGCCTGCACAGACTGAGCTGGCTGAAAACCCTGCGTCTGCCTAGAACCAGACGCTCCCGAAGTGGCACTCAACTGCGGGCAAAACCTCTTCAGGTGCCCAGGCTGTCCACACTGATAACAAGACAAGGGCTGCCCCCTGCCTGAACTCTGGCTCTGCGGTCTAGCTGAAGAAGAAGCAGCTCTCTGACCTCCACCCTTCTGCGGGCAAACAGAAACCTTGTGACCCAGTTGGCCACACTTGTAACAGGTGAAATCCCCCTGACCACCTCTCCCGGAGCCTGTACTAGGGACTGGGAAGGTCGATCTAGCAACACCACCCTGCAACTGCTGAGGGTTAGAACCCCTCTGCCTCCTGCCATCACCCTGACTATCCTGGTTCCTCTTGGAGCCCCTCTGCCCCTCATCCTCCTCCTGCATCATAAGCTCCATATGAGCTGCAGCATCTACTAGGTGTCTATACTCTCGGATATAAGACCCACCAACCCTCAACTTGAGGCCCCGCCTCAGCTTCCGCTCAAACTCATAGCAACGGCGTTCCTCAGACGCCACCAGTTCAGGTGCAAACCTGGACAAACTAGTAAAGGTAGCCTCAAACTCGGCCACAGACAAGCCCTGCTGATTAAGCCGGCTAAACTGATCCCTCAGCTTCTCCCTAGCCACTGCCGATAAAAACCTCTCCTGAAAAGCATTTATAAACACCTCCCAAGTACCACCAACCCGAGCCTTCTCATACTTCCACCATTGACCCGCATCTCCCTTCAGTTGGAAGGATGCTAAGGTCACTTTCAGTGCTCCGTCTTCGATGCCAAGCATCTCGAACGTCTTACTCATTTGCTCTAGCCACTCATCAGCCTTCAGTGGCTCTTTCGGATCCCCGATAAACTCATCCGGATTAGACCGGAAGAACTCCCTCTTCAAGAAAGAAGGCCCTGCCTCAGCGGCCTGATTCCCAGCTCTAAGAATACCCAAAGCTCCTGCTATCTCTCTGGCCAAGGCACCCATAGCCTGCTGACCCACTAGCTCGGCCACATTGGCCTGGCCGACTCCCTCCTGCACTGCCGGAATCTCACCCTGTAACGGTACTTCCTGCCTCGCAGGTCTACCACGCCTAGCACCTCTTCCTCGTCCTGACATCCTAATAAAGGTAACACAGAATATTAGCACATTCACAAATGTCCCGAAACTAAACACTCACGTCCTAATGCATGGACAACTGTAATTCACTCCACATAAGCACATAAACACATAAGCACTTACGAATTTCATTTCCGGATAATGATAGTCCCGAGGCGTTACTAGAGTTCCGGTTAGAAATAGCATTGATCAAGTGCTTTTCCAACAAGACTCACAGAAACCCAAGGATCCAATCAACATCCTAGAAATTAAATCCCATACCCACATAGTCACATAAGCATGTTATCAAATAAGCACAAAGCATATGATACTACATCTAAGTCTCTATCAAGCGAGACAAACCCATTGTGATACTAATCACTTCCCACGTACCCAAAGTATTCGAACCCGGTACGCTCTGATACCAAGTTGTAACGCCCTCAAAATAATAACAATAAACCCATCAAATAACACATTCATTAACATATGAAATAACCACATTCTTCCATTCATCAGTGTTTCACTACAAAAAGTATTACATGTTAACAATAAAAGCAAAATGCCCTACGGGCTTACAGCTTTCCAAGTTAACACTTGGTTACAACAAAAGAGTACTAACTCATACACATTAAGCCCTTGGCTTGTATTTACATGTAATACATCAAAAAGTAAAACGACATCATTATGTCCGCCTCAAGCCTCCCAAGCTATGTCCTTGGAGGTGGCATGCTTCCTGCACCTGAAAATGATATTCCATATAGGGTGAGCCACAGCCCAGTAGAAATACACTAAACCAACCATGAACAATGACTAAAATATTAGCAATTGATAGATGGTCAACACTGATACATTCACATAAATCACACATTTATGTCAACCGACTAATGAGTCCAAGTCACTTTTCATTTTCCCTTTTTCAATAGACAAGCATGCTAGTTCTATCATCATTTCCACAGATATGTATAAAAACTATGTCCCACATTCAGATAAGCATATAAGCTATATCCACATTCTACAACAGATATGTATAACAACAATATCCACAGATATGCATATAAGCTATATCCACATTCTACAACAGATATGTATAACAACAATATCCACAGATATGCATATAAGCTATATCCACACTTCACAAAGATAAGCATATGAGCTCTATCTTCACTTCTCTAGACAAGCATATGAGCTGTATCTACGGAGTTCATCCCCTATCTTCTCCCAACACTATCCGGTTTAGAGGTACATCCCCTATCTTCCCCTAAACCGCGGAGTACATCCCCCATCTCCTCCTCTATACATAACGTATACAAACACATTGGTTCTATATACAATCACTCAATACATGTAGTTAATGTATTCTATCAACCGTCAAGTTCCATGACACACGTCTCTGATTACTTTCAATTTGCCTAATCATCATGCATTGTCTACAACAATCACGACTATCCTCCACCGATAGCCCAAAGCAGTTATTTCTAAACAGAAAATAAATGCACAAATGGATATTCAATCAACATTTCATTTCCTCACTTCTCACAATTAATTATCCCAATTAATTAAACAATGTAATTAGGTCAATTCCCATAATTAACATCTCAACCCTTAGGTCCCATTTTCATCAATAATTCAACATTCATTCCATTTCTTCATGCCAAACATGCATCTAGGTTTATTATGAGTAAAACCCCAACTTTTGTAAAATTGCACAAAAGCCCCAAACTTTCACAAAATAACCAAACCAACCCCAACATCTCAAAATACCAAAATTTAAAGACAAAATCCATAGAGAGGAGTAGGATATTCCTACCTCAAACCCGGAGCCTCAAAGGAGATGAAGACCAAAACCAAAATGCTCCAAATCTCGAAATTTTCAGATCAAAAGGAAGCCCTCGACGATCAACAATTTTTTGTAAAGGCCAAAGATGAGCAAATCACTCCTACTAGATCAAAACCTAGAGAGAAGGTAGAGTCTAGAGTGAGAGGCTCAACAATGGTGATTTTGGAAAAGTAAGAGAGAGAAGAGAAAGCAAAAAGTGATTTGAAAAGGCACAAATTCGGGACTTTAACCCAGGTATACGCTCGAGCGTAAAACACCCCGCTCGAGCGGCCACTCACAGACGTACGCTCGAGCGGCCAACCTCCCGCTCGAGCGCAGAATGCACTCGCTCAGCACTTTTGCAGAACCAGACCTCCGCTCGAGCTCCCAACCCTACGCTCGAGCGTACAACACTGCACAACAAATACTGGATGGGTGTATTCCCCGCTCGAGCGCCAACATCTCCGCTCGAGCGGACAGGCCAAAAATCTGGGCAACTAGTTTTGGCTTCTAAACTCAACCAACCTGAAACAAACCCGCCCAACACATCCCATAACTCAAATATGAAGTAAAGAGGATGCAAACAAGATAATAAACAACTACCAACATCCACGGACACATGTCCGGATCATGGTACAACAAGGGTAAACCCGGGATCGCTATACCTCAATACACATGGGAATGGGAATGGGAATGTGTGTGGTTCGAATATATATAGGGGTCTTTTGGAAAGCACTAAAAAAGTTAGCTTTTAGCTTTTTTACTCATTTTGGGTCATATTAACTCTCACATTTTTTACTCACAAAAAGACAAAATAAGTTGATATCTAGCAATGCCCATTATTAATTATGGTTAAGGCTAATAAATGTCTCTGGGGTATTTGATAAGATGTGGTTAAGAAAATTGTTATAGGTCTCAAATTTTCTACCAAACAAATGACCAAATGTCTCACATAGATCCCACACTCATGTGAGACATTTGGTCATTTGTTTGGTAAAAAAATTGGTATCCCTAGCATTACCCATGTGTTAAATAAGGAATTGGGGTGTCTATTGTGTATCAAGCATGCGGGCACTATTGTGCACGCTTTGAGGCTCACTCCGAGTCTTATATTGACAATCCGAATTGTTTATTTTTTAGCGTATACCGTGAAGAACATATCTATAAATAATCAAGTTGATCTGACAACAGTAACTCTTTCATCAAAACACATTTGTATGGATAAAAATGGATAGTAAGTGTTATTTTAAATATAATATTGAATATAAATATGTTTCAATTAAAGGGTTATTGTTGTCCAATTAACTTATTTTTTATAAGTATATTATACACAATATACTCTAAAAAATAAATAATTTCAATCATTAAAATAAAAATCGGAGTGAGCCACACCATGAGCACAACAGTGCCAGTAGTACTTGACATACACAATAGGCACCCTAATTTTTTTATTTTTTATTTTTGATCAGGACAGTAGGCACAATAGGCACCCTAATTAATAGGATAGTATTAATTTTTTCTTGATTTTAGTAATGGTCCAATTTTAAATTATTAATGCATATTTAATATTATATTAAATTTTCTTGAATTTAGTAATTTTCTATTTCTAATCTATTAATTAAGGGTAAATTACACTCTGTAGTCATGTGCTTATTATATTACTATTTTTATTAAAGATTTATACAGTAGATTAATAAAAGAGAGATATTGACCATTAACTAAAAATGCAGGAGGTGACTATTATAATTTTATGTGTAGAGATCAAAATAAGATTTGATATAAAATGCAGAAGTGCAAAGTGTAATTTATTCATTAATTAAATTAGATGCATGTAATAGTTTTATATTTTTAACCTATTATTTAAAATGGAAAATTACACTAACGGTCCCTACAGTTTGGGACTTGTGTCACTTCAGTCCCTAACTTTTCAATTGTGACACATTTGATCCTGAATTTTGAATATTGTTCCAAATAAGGACAATTAAATATATTATTGCTTAATTTCAAGAGCAAAATTGTCAATTTGATAAAATATAAACTAATTTGATAAAAATAAATGTCAAAAAATATTTTTGAATATTTAAAAATTATTTTTATCCACTAAAGCTAAAATTATGTAAAATTGATAAATATTTTAGATATTTATTTATTTATATCAAATTAATTTTTATTATGTGTTTAGATAATGATCATGTAATGGGTAGTTTTTATTTTCATTAAATTAGTTTCTATTTTTTCAAGTGTCAAATATGGTGACAACTTTAATATCATTATGAAATCAATCCATTAAATCAAAAACTCCAAAACTAAAAACATTTCATATATTAAATATATCGATTACACATTATAATCTTAACAATCACCCATTACATGGTCATCATCCAAGCACATAATAAAAATTAATTTTGTAAAATAAATAAATGTCTAAAAAATTTATCAATTTTACATAATTTTATCTTTGATGGGTAGAAATAATTTTTAAAAATTTTAAAATATTTTTTTGGCTCTTGACTTTTCAATTATGACACATTTGACTCTGAATTTTGAATCTTGTATCTTGTTTCAAATAAGGACAATTAAATATACAATTATTTAATTTTAAGGGCAAAATCTTCAATTTGATAAAATATAAACTAACTTAACAAAAATAAATGTCAAAAACATATTTTAAAATTTTTTAAAATTATTTCTAATAAATCTCACGAAAAATTATATGATCATCATCTAATAAAATTATATGATCATCATCTAATAAATGTCATTTATTTTACATAAAATATAAACTAACTTAACAAAAATAAAATATTGAAGATTTTGCTTAACTTTACATGGTCATCATCTAAATACATAATAAAAATTAATTTGATATAAATAAATAAATGTCTGAAAGATTTATCAATTTTACATAATTTTATCTTATGTAGGTAGAAATAATTTTTAAATATTGAAAAATATTTTTTGACATTTATTTTTATCAATTTAGTTTATATTTTATCAAATTAACGATTTTGTCTTTAAAATTAAGCAATAATATATTCAATTGTCCTTATTTGGAACAAGATTCAAAATTCAGGGTCAAATGTGTCACAATTGAAAAGTTAGGACTAAAGTGACGCAAGCTCCAAACTATAGGGACCGTTAGTGTAATTTACCATATTTAAATTGAAAAAATTTCAAGAGTCATGAAATAAAGTATTATTGGTTGCTGCTTATCACGTGCCCGAGAAGCACTTGGTAATTGTGAAATAATCACAATTTTTAAAATTTTTTAATAATTTTTTTTACTAAATAATTCATCTACAATGATGTGGCAAGGGAGTTAGACTTTATATTATTGGATTTGTAGCAAATCAAAATTGACACATATGATACTACATCATTGTGAGTACAGAAATTTTTTTGTGAGTCTTCAACATTTTTTTTTTACCAAAATAATCTATTCCCAACGAATCCATACACCGCAGGAAATTTAGCTTTTAGCGGCGTTTTAAACGCCGCCATAAATGCTAAAAACGCCGCTAATTCTTTTTGTAACACTTAGCACCAAACGCTGAGGACGCAGCCGTTGTTGTAACATTGTGGCGCTTTAGAAACATCGTTAATTTGGTAAATGTGGTACATAACAGCAAAGTCACATCATGACAATTTTTAGCAACGTTTCAAAAATGCCATCATAGCTTCTTTTTTTTTTTAAAAAAAAAAACTAACCGTTGGCTATATAGTGACATTTTGAAAAATGCCATTATATCTTTATTTTTTTAATTATTTTTTTGAAATTGTGCTAATTCTATGTGGTTAAATTAAAAAAATACCTGTAATAAAATTGAAAAGTAGCACTAATATGAAACAATAACACTCCCATTTCCATTCAAATGAACATTTGTCAAAAGATAAGCCGATTATATGAAAAGCTGTCAAGTAGCAAATACAACATTAATTCCCTTTCCCATTCAATTTAATATCCAATCACCATTAACTACAAAATAACATATCCACAAATCATGTTTTAACATTCGCCAAAAAATAATAGGAAAAACATCAAGACAAACCCCATGAGTTATGATTTAATTTAATGTCTTGTCCTTGTTACTAAATTCACTAAACTCAATTGATATAGCATAGAATCTGCAGTCTTCACTGGTCTGGATACCTGCATCAGAACATGTTGCCAAATCAGGTAAATTGCATAAATCAATGACAATAGAAGTGTTACAACTATAAAACATAAGATCTACATTACAACTCACCATATGTTGAAGAAAGTTTTGTATTTGGAAGAACAATTTAAACAAATCAGTCATTTCTGAGCCTTTGAAACAACAGAAAAAGGCAAAAAAAAAATATTTTAACACGCTCCTATCATATAGAGCAGCTATTTTTTAAGCAATCTTTTTTCTTGCAGACAATAAAACAAAAGATTATGTACAATGGGATGATCTTTATCAATCAAGAGATGACATGCACATCCAAGGAGATACAAAATTGAATAAAGAATGCCAATTCTCAAACAATGCATATATATATATATATATATATATGTATTATGCATTTGAACTATGGAGTTGTCACAATAAGAGTAGAACAAATCCAAATGCCTGAAGTATACTTCATATCACCGGAAAAGTATCACCTCACCATGGCTAGATGAAAGCCACAGAGTTACCAAAATTCTTATAGGAAGGACCACATATCACACAACTTACAAAAACTGTCATATCAGCAGTGCTTTGCTTTGGATCTTTAGAATCTTATCCATCTTATAAGAAAAATCAATGAGATTACTGCACAAAATGTCACAAAAACTTTAGTTGATAGAAACAACTATAGGAACAAATAAACATATAAACTAAAATTGTTCTGTGTCTTAAAACAAACAAATCACTATTTTAAAGAATTTAAACTAGAAGCTACTCTACAGAAACAGATGAAGACCAACCAATAAATTGTTCTACATTAATAAAAATACTCTAATAGGAATGGATGATCCAAAATATCACCCTCCAAGTTTTGAAGTTCCACGATCCAAATTGGCTTTCAATTCTCCATAGAAATTCTGAAGTATCAGGTTATGAGCAGGTAGTTGCAATGTTACAACATTGGCACAACATGTTTAGGCAATTTAGTTTTGGTTGATTTGTGGGCATCACAAAACAATTAAAATAAAAAGAAATGGTAATCATTTAAATTCAGATTAACACAAGATTCATGTACATTCATAAATTATACTATCTTATCATGAAATATGATCTAAAAATGTACCACCATAATATCATAAAAATAACTTATTTATAGTCATTAACTAGAAATAAGCTATGCCACATGTTTGGCATTATAAAAGCATGGAAATTTTCTTTCTTTATACATTCATGTAACTTTTTCATACGCTGACAACAAATTTCCAACATTGCATAGGAGTATTAATATAGGTCAAAAGTCATATTATACCAATCCTATCCAACTGTTGCAACTCAGTAATTACACTGATTGAAGCAATAGGGATTTAAGCCTATGCAATAGTAATCCTATTGTATCTAATAGTAATCCTATTATTACAACAAACTAGAACAAAAAAAAAAAAAAAAAAACAATAATATACTTACTCTAGATTTGCCAACGTTTCAGATTTAATCATAGTCTTTCCTTCCAGGAGTTCAAGGGAAGAAAAATGCATTATCATTTCCTTCAAAGTGTGCCTTGTGCTTTTCAAAGAGCTCCTCTAACAACCATCATAGTCGAGACACCTTAAAAAAAAGAAAAAAAAAAAAAAAGAAAAAAAAAGAGGATCACTTGAATTGCGAATATCATTATAGAGAGAGAGAGAGAGAGAGAGAGAGAGAGAGAGAGAGAGAGAGAGAGAATAAGAGCTTAAAAAAAAAGGTATGAACAAATTAGTCACTGACCATCATTTGCATGATATGAAAAATATCCAGCATAGATACATCATTTAAAGAATTGATTGGAGATCTTTTACTTACCAGTTGCCAATTTAATGTACTGAATATCTTCATATTCCATGACATTACCATTTTCTATGACGGGAATAGATAGTGCAGCTACAACATCAGCAATCTCACTCCATTTGGTAGGATCTCTTGGCCTATTTGTAACTCTTCTGCAATTCACTCATACAAAAAACATGCAGCCGTTACAATATGCAATAACCATTGTGCATACCCATATCCAATTTTTGGATACATATCCCAATATTTTAAAATTTATTTAGGTTTATGAAGGTATGATATTTGGACATGTACCTACACCTGATACTTGTACTCAAATCTATGCAACATAGAACTTTCAGTTGAAAAGTAAATATTATGTATTATAGGACATTTGAATGACCATATATCTGCAATCCAACACATAGCTTCAGTTCATGGACTGTTTATTATTGTTACAATTTGTTATTAATACTCAACATGCACCTCAGAAGAGAACAATAGCTTATCTATCTCTATTTCCTAATACAAACGAGCACAAGTAATAACATGAAATAATGAGGCAAAACAAAAACCAATAGCATGTAAATTATTTGTAAAGTCTAGTGACTTACAGTGACTATTGCACTAACCACAAGCTTGTGTGGAACATTATTCACATCTAGACAATAGAATCTACAGTCACCCATTCCTCAGATACCACATGGCCTAAGAATTTAACTTCCCTCAACCAGAACTCCCACTTCCAAAACTTAGCATACAACTTGTGGGTTCTAAGCAACTCAAGTACTACTCATAAGTGTTCCTCGTGCTTTTCCTCAGAGGGTGAGTAAATCAAGATGTCGTCCACAAAGACGACCACAAAACGGTCTAGGAACTCATGAAAGATCCGATTCATCAAATCCATGAACACAACTGGAGCATTCGTTAGCCCAAAGGGCATCACTAGAAACTCGTAATGGCCATACCACGTACGGAATGTCGTCTTCGGGATATCCTCCTCCCTTACCCTCAACTGATGATAACTCGATCTCAGGTCTATCTTAGAGAAACAAAAAGATCCCTTCAACTAATCAAACATGTTATTTAGGAAGGCAACCCAAGAGGGGGGTGAATTAGGTAATTAAAAATTTTGTCCAAAAACGAAGTTGCAAAGACTAAGTATTTAATGGTAGATGACAACAAATGAATGGACAGAAAATAAAAGGAAAGGAAAGAAGAACTTGATACAAGGATTTATAAGGGTTCGGCTCACCGGCCTGCGTCTACTCCTCAAGACACCTTCTTGAGAATTTCTTCACTATGAATAGATACACTACCAAGCTTCACCTAGCTTGTGGATTTTTACAAGGACTTACTTCAATCTGTTGAGATACTCTCAACTAAATGCCTCATTTTACAAGTGTGTCACTCAAAAAATAAGGAATAAGAATAAGAGGTATAACTTTCCTCTTTTACAAATGTTCTCTCACAAAAGATGGATATGAAAGTGTAAGCTCTCAAGTAATTTAAGACTCACTCAGATATGAAAATGAACGTACAAAATAGAGTATATTAAAAGCTCTTGAATGCTCTAGGCTTGTTGTATTGAAGAAGTGTATTAAATGAACAAGAAGAGCTTCACCTTTATAGCATTAATGGCTTCACTGTTGGAAAGAGAGAGAAGTTTTGAAATTCCTAGCCGTTGGAGCAGATCAAGCATGATATCTTCCAACTGTTGTTTGATTAGAGTATGGTGAGTTGTAGACTGTGGACAGGTCTTGGGAAGGGAAGGATCATTAAATGCACATGCTTTTTATTTAATGCTCTTCTTCATAGGTCAACTTCTTGAAGAGGATATGGTTCCAGAAGATCTGTTCAAAGGTCAGAAAAGATGACATATTATACACAGAACTCTGAAAAAGTGACTAAGAAATGATCTGCAGCAGTCTGGATCTGATTTGGCAGGTGGGATTTTTAAACCCAGATATTATGGGTATCGACCCCTGCAACTTGGGTGTAGACCCTTAGATCTTTTTCTCTTTTCTGAGTTAAGTTCCAGGTGACTCTGGTGTCGACCCTTACTGATCTTGGTGTCAACCCTTGCTGCTGGATTGTATTATGAAATTTGGTGTTGACCCTTACTGTTCTTGGTGTTGACCCTTACTACTGGATTGCATTCTGAAATTTGGTGTCGACCCTTGCTGTTCTTGGTGTCGACCCTTACTATTGGATTGCATTCTAAAATTTGGTGTCGACCCTTGCTGTTCTTGGTGTCAACCCTTGCTGCTGGATTGTATTCTGAAATTTGGTGTCGACCTTTGCTGTTCTTGGTATCGACCCTTGGTTCTGGAACACTTAAGACTTTGAGGTTTATTCTGGTGTCGACCCTTAGATCTATTTTAAGCAAGGATAGAGTTTTGTAACCAAGTGCTAATGCTTATGTTTTGAAGACTCAAAAATCATTGAAAAAATAATACTCTAGAGTCACATAACTTCTAGCACAATTTTATTTTATTATTTTGAAAACTTTGAATGACTAAATAAATTCAAAATATTTGTCAATAATCAAAATCAATAGAAATTAAAGTTGAATAACCTTGGGGCTTAACAAAACAGATCATTTATACGAGGCATTGGGTACTTGTTCTTAACAGTTACCCAGTTCAACTTTCGGTAATCGATGCAAAGTCACAACGCTCCATCTTTCTTTATAGCAAAGAGAGCCGGTGCTCCCCAAGGTGACGTACTAGGGTGAATGAAACCCTTAGCTAACAATTCTTGGAGTTGAATCTTTAACTCACCCAATTCAGCAGGTGCAAATCTATACGGTGCCATAGAAACCGCTGCCATGTCAGGCACTAAATCAATAGAGAACTGAATCTCACAATGAGGTAGTAAACTAGTAAGATCCTCAGGAAAGATATCGGGGTATTCACAAACTACCCTTGGCATTCACAAACTACCCTTGGCAACTCCATCTGGACTTCATCACACTCACTACTTAAGAAGCTAGCAAGAAGGCAACTAAATTCACTTCGCCTACGCAAATCATATACTAGTGATAAGACTCTATCCACCTGGTCCCCTAAGAAATAAAAGTAATAGCCACTCAAGGTACATACAGCAACCCTCTAACGGTAACAATCTATAATAGCTCGGTATGATGATAGCCAGTCCATACCCAATATAACATCAAAACTAGACATATTAAGCAATACAAATGCAAATGGAAGTCGATGACTGGCAGCTTAGATGTCACAACCCCGACACTCCTGCTTCAAAATAACCTCACTCCCAATGGATGACTCTACACAGATAGAAGATGCTAACTGAGCCAACTCTAATCCCAAAACCGATGCAATTGCAGACGAGATAAAAGAATGGGATGCATCCATATCAATCAACACATTAGCAACTAAATTGCAAAACAAAAAGGTATCTCTCACTATAGAAGGTGCTGGTACAAGATCTGGCGCTGGTACAGCATACAAACACCCTGTAGGTCTTTGCTCAACCTGCTCACCCTTCGGAGCATAAGTCTGATGCACTAACTAAGTCGAAGAGGCTACCTGATTGGCCCTCGATGCCGGCACTGACTGCACTGGCTGGTGACTTTGTGTTTTCGTCGAACCAGATGCACCAGACATGTCACTCAACTGAGGGCAAAATCTCTTTATGTGCCCCAGTAACATGCCCGAGGGGTACCCATGCGCGTTAAATAGTTCGAACTCCCGATTTGTTTGATCTAGTCTCACGAGTGCAATGTGAAATGTAGATGAGAGTCCAGATTTGGCAACTTTTAAAAAAATCCATTGTATTGCAAAAACTTTGTCAAAAATGGACTGCGTTATCAGATCTCAGAGTCGCCACCTAATATTTTGGAAAATTAAGAAACTCATGACTCGTGCCAAGGCCACTGTTCATCGAAACCAAAGATGCTTGGCTCGGAACCTTAGGTATGAGAGGGGAAGGTCAATAATGAGCACCCCCGCTCACCCGATCAAAAGATCAGCCTCTACTAAACCATGATATGACTTTTATTTTCTTTATATGTTCATGTTCTGATTATTTAATAAATGCTAAAATTTATTATGTGAAGCACACAAGGTATAGACTAGTTTGCTCAAATTGGAAAAATTCAATTTCATGTTTGTTTTTCGAAATGTGTTTGAATTTGCCACCTCAAGTGGGCTTAAAGTTTGTGAATTTGCCACTACAAAGTGGGCTTAAAGTTTGTAAATTTGCCACTTGACAAAGTGAGGTTAAACGTACATTCATCGAATCATTCTAATTCAAGCAACAAGCATTCATCCATAGGCATTCATATAGTTATATCAAGTAAGCAAATAGCCTCATGGTAGAATGCTAACACATAGTAAGAAAAACACATACAGATGGGATGCTAAAACATAAAAACTCACAGATTTACCGACGTCTCTCGAACAGCTACAAAACAAAGTTAATAAAATATGCATGATCTTTTATACAAATTCCTAGTACAATTCACTCACGAGATGCAGTTAAAGATTTGGCTTCTAAGATGTGACATGTGAAATATTACAAAACATGTGATAACGCACATAATCACGTAGGAATTGATGAAATCCACAAATGCAAACTTAGTCGAATCCTAATGCATGAAACATGGATGTAAAGCATGGATATGCATGACATGCCAGATATATACATATGTACAGTTAGGGAAAGCGATTAGAGAATGGGATAGAAAGAAGCGAGGTGGGGAATTATTACAACACTTTAAATATTACAAATCCGAAGAAGATGGACAAAATAAAATCCTCACAAACACTCGAAACAAAAATGAAAGTTTTAAACCCCCGGCCATTCATAAAGCCAACAACTGGCAAAGAACCATTTGTCGTCAATCCGATCCAACATGCCTCAGCCCATATAAACTCATCTTCAATGGAGGGCAAGAAATGGAATGTCACTTTAGACTCCTTGCTCACTTAGATTGCAGAGGCTTTCTCCATGAGATCTCAGGCTCTCCCACTGACACATAAAACAAGTCTAAAAATATCTCTTCAATTCACCTGCAAAGAAAATCCATTACCCGATTATACACCCAAGACTCAAATAAATTGGCATGGATAAAAATAAAAGATGAAAATTAAGTTGATGCGTTGACAAAGAGAAAGAAACTCCAGAAGGAAATAAAAATAAAAGAGGAACAGAATCACAGTGCTATTCAGGTTTGGATTTAATGGAATACCATCAAATACATGGTCTTGTGGAAGACCATGCATTGGTCAAATTTACCTACTCAGCTCAATTGAAAATATTAGAGAGAGACATATAACAAACTTGATTAAATAGTGGTTGTGTGAGTGGATTTCAATGGGAAACTCCACTAGTGGCTAATAGTGGTGAGTCACTCTACAATCTTAGTGGTAGCGGAGCTTGTCTTCAAGAAAGATATGGTGGTAGCAGTATGGCGGAGGTGGGTGGAGACGGTGGGTTTATGGTGATGGTGGAGAGAGAGAGAGAGAGAGTGGTGTTGATGAGGATCGATTCTACGTAGCCATCACCAAAACCAGCCATCAATCTTCCTATTGCAGAGTCGTAGATCCAAACACAGTGGCAGTGAGGATTGGTTCTAGCCGGAATCTTGGCCAAAGCCGATGGAGAGAGCCGACACTGGAACTGTTGCCGAATGAGAGAGCCGCTGTCGGAGGAGGGAGCGAGAGAGCTATTTCGCCAACTTGAAACATGAGGTCGGAACCGCCATGTGAGCAGCTCCCCCTCCCCCCAGGAAGAGTTATCGCACAGCCTAGCCACCCACCTATTACAAGCTAAAACATGTGTTGTGAGAGAGAGAGAGAGATCAGTGCATGTGTGTGTTGATTATTGAGTGTATCAGTGTGTGTGTATGGTGTGTGTTGTGGATCAGTGTGTGTTGTGTATGGTGTGTGTAGAAGAGGGTTCAAGAAAGGAGTTGGAAAATTCGAAGATCTTCGAAGATCCTTGAAGAACAACTTCGAATTCTCTAGAAGGTAATGTATGAGAGGCTTAGATTCTTTAATAATCTCAACTTAAGAACACAAAATAAAGGAGATGATGGAGATAAGAGATTGGGTGAAGAAGAAGGCAAAATGGCTAGAGAGAGGATAATGGCAAGGCTCTCCCATGGATCTCCCACTTTCACTCTCAAGATTGATAATGGAGAAGGGAAATTAGTTCTTTCCCAAGAGTTAAAAATCTCCAAAATCCATCCCTTGTAAAGCTATGGGTGGGTGCTATTTATAGGCACCTCATGATGTAGGATGGAGCCCATGTGCAAGGCACATGGGGAATATTCTCTCTAACCACCTTGTCCGAGGAGGTGACCTCTCCGAGGATGAGGAAAACCCTGAAGAGGAGATCAACCTCTCGGCAAACCCTTCTTCTTAGCCACTCCTAACCAATGATCCCCAATCATCCCAAAGGGTCAGGGGTAGTCCCAGAGGACGTCCTGCCGCAAATATTGCCGAGTCTCAGGGACCCCCTAGATCGTGCCACCTCAACCCGGGTATAGCCTAGTTTAACCGAAGAGTGAATTTATCTCCAGTCACCGTCCTCGGGATCGGGTCCTTTGTTCGGATTCCATTACGCCCATGGTTTTGGTACGTAGATCCCGGAAAGCTCCGAGTCCGCAAGTGTTCTGGGACTCATTAATGGAGCGGCTTCTAGATTGCATCTGAATCCGTTCGAAGCCAAGTGCTTCGGATCTCTAGATTCGTGGATCCGAACCCTTTCGAGTCCGAGTTTGAGTAAGTCTCTAAGTTCGTGGATCCGAACTCTTTCGAGGCTTAGAGAGATTCGGCCCGTTTTGATGGCGATAAATCTGGGCCCGCCAGTCTTGGACTTGCGATAAATTTGGGCCCGTCAACCTTGGATTATTGGGCCTAATTAATTTAGTGGGTTTAACCTTAACTCCTCTTACATTTGCCCCTTGCGTGTATGAGAAATTTTAAATTTCTCAGACATGCATACTGTCCTTTCTTCGACCCTGCTTCGCATCACGTTTCCCAAAAAAAAAAAACATGTCACGACAGAGCCTATGGATAAAGTTGATGACGCACTTCAATTTACAGAAAAAATTGACAAGTAAAAATTTTATTTTTTTGTACTTTTTTTTTTTAATCTGAGAAAAATACACATATTCATGCATATATTTTAATTTAACCAAAGAATAATAAAGTATATTTTTTTTTTTATTCTTAAACAAAAAGAAAGAGAGGATAATAGCACACACTTTTCTTGTTTGGCAAAACAATGAGTCAGCAGCCGTTATATGTTATATGGATATACCCAACCTTGAGGGAATATTCTAGCATCACACAGCATCACACCTCCTTTTTTCTATTTAAGGAAATGGCAAAACCCTATTTGGCTCACCAACTTTTCGCACAGTCGCCACACCCATTTCAACTTCGTCTCTCATCCTACTCTCTCTCTAGATCGATAGGCCATCTTTCTTACTCAGCAACCCAGCACTACTGTCATTTGCACGGACCTCCATCGCAGCTTCTAGCCCCGTTGCCGAAGATCCAGCCACTGTCACGGTAGGCCAGCACCGGCACCAGCTCGCCACGGTCGCTGCCTCCTCGTGTTGTTAACATCCTGTCGCAGCTCTACCTACTGCAAACGCCGACTACGACCCATTACAAATGCCGACTGCCATTGCAATGCCACCCACATAGCTCAGCTCCGACTGTCGCGAACATCACAGCCCAAGCCAGCACCGATGCCGCTGCTACTGCCGGCTTCGACTGCCCAGCTTCATTGCCAACTCACAGTCAGCCTTTCTGCAGCATCACTGCTCCTCTACTGTCCAACGTTCTTCCTCATCTTCGCTTTTAGTAGGCATTTCGAATATATATATATATATGGCTCATGATGTATATATATTATATATTTTTATTTCATTATTATTTTTTTTAGACTCCTCTTGAATGGGACCAACACAGTTTTTCTTCTTTGTGAACAAAGCAGAGCTGCAGCCGTTTGCACTGAACTTCCTCGTGGCTTTAAGCGACGCCGCCAATCTGCCCCAACGCTGTGACACAGCCACTGTTTTGTTTCAGCGTCACGGCTGCCGCAGATGTGTAATCCAGGCTGTTGCTCGCCATCGGTGCTTCACTTCAGCCTAGTTGAGCTTAGACGTTCAGGCACGCCGAACCTTGGTTTCACTCCTACAATCTCTGAAATCCACCTCTGTTTGCGTATCAATTGTTGTCTCAACCCTCTGAGTGTTGTTGTCAGCCTCTCTCTGCTCCACCTCCGATCACTATTGACTTCAACGGTTCCAACACAGACCACACACGTTCGCCCTCTCAACGCAACGTGTGTGGTCTTGCTCGGCCTAGCTCAATCTTGTTGGTCTTGATCGACGCCGACTCAGCTACATCTTCAACACTGCCTTCGTCCTCAACTGTCCAACATCGACTACGCATGTTGCCCTTTCAACGCGACGTGTGTGTGGGCCTGCCTAGCACTGCTCAGCTCAGCGTCAGCCTCAGGTGTATCTGGCTCACATTTGTGGTCTTGTCACTACTTCCAGCCGTGCTCTTCTTCCATTAGCGTGAATATGTGAGTAACTCTTTCAATTGTTTTATATATATATATATATATATATTTTTGTGTGGTGGCAGCTCTTGTAATAAATAAATGAATAAATCCACTTTCCTTCTTATTGATGGATCTTTGTGCTCAAGAAATAGATATATAAACCCATGCACTGCTATATTAAATAAAATGAATCCATGCTTGAACTTCCATGTTCTGATACATTAAATAAAAATAACATCGGTGATTTGAAATCCCAATGTGAATCTTGAATTTGTTTGGGCTTTGCAATTTTTGAAATAAGCTATGGGATTTATTTAAACGATTTTTCTGACTTGAAATTTGCCAAAGAAATTTTGGGCTATTGCATAACTTGAACCATTGTTGCTGAATTTTGCCCTCGTAATAGAATATTTGCCACTTGAATTGAGCAAATAATATTGACTCGGGAGGAACATTCTTGTAGCTTGCACGACAATCCATTAAATCTTGCTACTGATGAACAATGTAATATACTTCGGATCTCGGGCCTGAAATTTGCTATTGAACTTCACTCTGTCCAAATTTTGAGCCCCGTATAAATTGGACCTTTAATATGGAACATAGATTTTGAGAAAATGACTCGCTTGAACTTCATCACAAAACGGCTTATGACATTGCACCTCTTATTGATGATAGAAACTTGAAATCCGAGGAAATGAATCGTTGATGACGTCCGAGGTTGAATTTGTTGATAAACCCATCATGTAAATCTTATTATAAAAATGACTGATTGTTGTGACCCTTAGCATAGTAGACATCGTGCCTGAACTTTTGGTGTAAAAAAAAATTCCTCGTAGAATTTGTTGAATTCATGGACTCTCTGAGAAACGAATAGTTGATGCCGAAATTTCATTCGAATGTGTTGCGTTAATTCCAATATTCTGAATTTTAATACGGTCAACTCCTTGCTATTTATACCTGTTATTTCAGCCATATGTCTTCTCAAAAGAAACCCGTAGTCCCAGGGTCATCAGAACCGGCTCTCATGAAAGAGAGGGATGTACCTCCGGCATCTGAGTGGAGGAAATCTCCTTATTTTGGTCGGAAGGACCCCTTCTGGCGGGCGGCTACCTCCACCACTTCTCTTCTATCTCCGAAGGGGGCTCCATTATGTCTCACTGAGGACACTGACTCTGGACATGAGGCCCTCATTTCTCCTTCCTTGGTGCTACGCTTTCGGATTGAGCGGGGGGACTTTCCATACTGTTATCCTCAGTTCAAGGCCTTCTCAAACCCTCCTTTTGGTTGGCAGGAGTGGGTCGATGATGTCCTCTCAGACAAGAACCTCTGTCAGCGGCTTCAAGAGGCCCGACTATTGATCCCAGAGAAAATATCTCGATCCCTATCCATCCGTCGCAACAATGCTAGCCTGGAAGCCATGGCTCTTCGGTGGAGCACCGAGACACACACCTTTATACTTTGCCAGCACGAGATGGGGCCCACCCTTGAGGATGTGTTCATGTTGCTGTGTCTGGAAGTGACCGACCCTGATGCCTTCGACCCTGAGCAGACACCTCCCGAAGATGATTCTTTGATCCAATCTCTGAAGTTAAATCTTCAAACTTGTGGTCGGTGGAGTTCCGTTTTTGATGGTTCAGCGAGGAGGACTAGTCGAGTAAGGATGGACCGTGCCTCCTATATTGCATGGATCCGTCACTTCTTCAAAGATCTTCAGCCCTTGGCCAGAGATGCTAACCCTGACTCTCGAGAGTATGAGGCCAGTCCGATGTATGGCTCCAGGCTCTATTTCTTGGGATTTCTGGCTTGCTTCCTTTCATTCTTTATTCTTCCGAGCACACCTCCGGATTCCCTCAATCCTTTCGTCTTCCCCTTGGCAGTCAGGCTCTTCAGAGGAGATCGGATCCCTTTGGCTCCACTATTCCTTGGAAATCTCTACTATCGGTTGGATCTCCTACATTGAGATATGGTTCGTTCCGTGGGTCGATATGAGCCTGTCTCCTTCATTCATAGCCAGTTCCTGCTTTGTTTCTTCTTCGAGAGGTTCCCAAAATTTGCCCCTGCTCCGACTATATTCGAGGCGGAGGTTCTTCAAGAGATAGTAGATAAAGATGGCATCCCCGTGCTCGATACTGAGGGGTCTCGGACATTTGAGAAAGTGAAGTCTTGCCAGCCGTTGATTACACGTTGGTTACGTACCATTTCCACCTTATCCTTGAATACTCTGGTGGATGATCCCCGATGCTTTGTGGCACGGCCGTATGTATGCCCACCTGTGGGTGTGGCCACACCGCTTATCTATTATGGTTCCTCCCACTCGGTGTCCTTTCCTTTGCCGAAGAACATCCCTACACCCTTTGTTGATATGCTGATTATGATCCGTCCGAGTTCATTACCGGTATGGCATGAGGAAGGCGTTGATAGTGCCGTTTATAGGCCTGACCGTATAGCATGTCAATTCGGGTTTGATCAATGTACCCCGGGGCCAACACCTCCTTTATTATCATTTTCAGAGAGCTAGGGGCGCTTCAGTCGCGGGCTTGTACACACCGTGTTTCCCATATCTGGCTCTTTGATGATGCCAGGCTTGAGCCGAGTAGGGGCTTTCACCCCCTCCTTCAGGCGATATTGGCGGAAGAATATCGATGCATTTATTGCATTTGTCCAGAGCAAACCAACCGTATGTTTGCCTCCGCCGATTCATAAGAAGGCTTCGTCTCTTCGGTTACCCGAGACCTGGAAATCTGATCACATGTACGAGGGTTTCTTCACTTCATCTGCTCTAACTGACTCTTCTGCTCGGGCGTTTGCTTCTAGCTTGGCAATTACTTCTCCAGAGCCGGTCCCTTTGAATAAGGCCTCTGGTCCTCGAACGACCCACCTTAAGAAGATGGCTCACAAGAGGGCTTCTGATGCCAGTCCTTCCGCTCCTTGCCTTTCCAAAAGGCTTCATGAGGTACCCGAATTTTTTGATTTGAAGCTACTTTCCTTCTTGCGACTATACCTTATACCTTCTAAAATGAAAACTTTTATTTGCCCATGTTGTGTAGGACCCTGCGGTTGTTGACGTTCTCAGTACCGTGGCTCCTGGCCACGCTGCCTCCCCCAGGCCGAACTCAGACTTGGACGACACCCTCCCATTGTCTGCAAGACTTGTGAAGATGCGCCCCCCTCGTATAGCAGTTATAGATGACGATGATGATGAGGCTGAGTCCTCCGATCGTTTTTGTGACCTTATTCCACGCATGCGTCGTCACCCCCCAACCGTAGCTGAGGAGGAGCGCTATCTTGGTGACGAGGTTATTGGGGCTCACCGTTCTGATGTTGAGATTACTGGAGGGACTGATGCCACAAAAATTGATGCCACAGGCCATGCTTCTAGAAGCAATGTAGAGACGAGGTGCGCCTCTGGGAATAGTGTGGAGGTGGATGTGCTAGAAATCTCTGAGACTCGTTCTGGCACTTATGGTGATTCTCATCATCCGGCCCTCCTTCCTTCTTCAGGGATGACTGCTACTGTTCAGGCTTCATCAGACATTGAGATCGATTAGGTGCTCTCTATACGGCCAAGTGACCTTGCTGATGCTAAGAGTCCTTCAGTTGCTCTGGCTTTGCATATTGATTCTCCCTCTGGTAATCTTTCTTTCTGAAGTTTGTCATCTACTTCTATCTGTGAGAAATCTTTACTCAAATGGCTTTACTGTTCCCTACCCCTAATAAGACTTTCTTATCTTTTCTTCAGTGTTAGCTACTACCGGGGTCCTGCCTTCACCTGCCTCAGACTCTGCTCTGACTCTCTTTGTGACTCCTCATGGTTCCCTTTCTCAAGAGGGGACACCTGCCTTTGAGACAACTGCTAGAGGTTCTTCCTTGCCAGTGCCTTCGAATATTTTGGATTTGAATCTCAGTGATTTGCACATTGATAGTGATGCTTTTGGTCTTTCCTCTTATCACTCCGCATTCTCAGGCTCGGGACCTCTGCCGGGAGTTACCCTTCCGGGTGGTTCATCTAACCCGATAGACATTGGGGAGATTCCTGAGACTAGCAGCTTTTCGGCCCCGATTCCTCCTTCGACTTCTGGCAAGGTATCGTTTCTCCATTATTGGGTAGCTCCTGTGTTTGCTTCAGTTCTACAGCTTGTGCATTCGAGTTACCCGGAGACCTTTGCTTCATTTGCTTGCCAGTGTCCACTCATTCAGACTGCTCTTCTCGAGTCTTTTGCCACTATCTTATATAGCTTGGACAGGCAACGGTTGTGTGACCTTAATGGGAAAGTAGTCGAGACAGTGTATCAGGGGATCTCTGACATGGAGTGTCACCAAGTGGACTTATCATGGCTTCGGAAACGCCTGGATATAGCTTCGAATGCCAGTCATCGGCTGGAACTTATGTCTGTGCTTGCCTCTTATCGAACCTCTATAGATGAGACAAAGGCAACTCTTCATGAACTTGAGTCGGGTTATGCTCGGGCCTTCGAGACTTTAGAGGCACACTCTACTGTTTGTCCTCCAGATGTAGATGTGATGGGCAGCTTCTTCGAGGGTGTCTTTAGGAGAGATTGATTTTTTTTATTACTTTCTTGCCCCTTTCGATAAAAATGTTTTATCTAGGACAATGCAATGAAATGATAAAATTTTTGCTGTTTGGATATTTTCGCATTGTTTTCTCATTCTACTTGATAAAATATTTATTTCGAATGATACAATGGAAAGAACAATCATACGCACATGTTTATAAAAGCTGAAATATTCTCATTAGTTCTTCAACTTTCTTGACAAAAGTATAATATATTCACTGCAAGTGATGGGATAAAACATACACCATAGAGAAAACCAGCTTCTTCATCACATAAGGGAAATACAACTTTTAGACAAACTAAGAAATGAAAATGAATTTCAACATAGATGAGTCTAACTATGGGTAGTAATGCTTGATAAACTTTGCATTGAGCGGGCCAGTTTGGAAGCCATCTTCAACCCTTACAAGCTTGTAGTACCCGCTTGAGCTCGCCTGAACCACCCTGTAGGGCCCTTTTCATTTTGGAGAAAACTTGGGCAAAGGTTGTCCTCGCATGATTGGGTCTACAATCTTCCATACTAGATCACCTTCTTTGAACTTTCTTGGCACCACAGTTTGATTATAGGCTCGGGCGATGGACTCATGATACCTTTCCATGACTTTTGCAGCTCTGTCATGCTTTTCCTCTAATGCTTCCAATCTAGTGGTTCGAGGCTCCAGTACCATCCCTGAGGCAAGAGCCATTCGAGCAGATGGTGTTTCCAACTCTATAGGTAACACTGCCTCGGACCCATACACAAGGGAGTAAGGAGTTGCTTGAGTTGGCTTTCTCTTTGAAGTGCGATACGCCCATAGGGTTACTATCAACTGTTCGGACCAAGTCCCCCCAAACTCATCCATCATCTTGCTCAGAATCCTTATCAGTGTCTTGTTTGTGGCCTCCGCTTGCCCGTTCCCTTTTGGATAGTAGGGTGTAGATTTGTGATGCTTCACTTGGTAAGTCTCTAGGAGGCTCTTCACATATTTGTTTATGAAGGGAGTGCCGTTATCCGAGAGGATGGTGTTTGGTACCCCAAACCGGCAAATGATATTCTCCTTGATGAAGTTTGTGACTGCAGGCCCCGTAGCGTTCTTAAGAGGAATTGCTTCGATCCACTTTGTGCTTAATTCTGTGGCTGCAAGAATCCACTTGTACCCCTTAGAAGGTGTGGAGATGGGCCCTATCAGATCAAAAACCCATGTATAGAACGGCCAAGGCGTTCGGATGCTATGCAGGTCTACGGCTGGAGCATGGATTAAATTTCCGTGTTTCTGACAACTCTGGCACCTCTTCACGTGATGGGATGCATCTGACTCCATGGTCGGCCAGTAATACCCAAGGTGTATAAGTTGCTCGAATAGCCGAGCCCCTCCTTGATGTTCAATCTCGTGGGCTCTTCCGAGGACTAGATCTGACTCCTCCTTGGAGAGACACCTCAAGGGAGTGCCCTCAATACTTCTTTTGTAAAGCTTGTCCTGATCAAGAAAGTACTGCTTCGCTCTTCTCTTGAGGTGTGCAATGTCCCTCGGGCTCTCAGGTAGTGTTCCCTCTTTGAGATAGTCAATGTAGACTTGCCTCCAGTCAGGGGTATCAATTTCAAAGCAACTCTCATCCTCCTGGATGTATGACTGACACTTGGGGCATTCCTTCTGTAATTGATTCGAGTCCTTCTCCATCTCGGGCCAATAATAACCTTGTCTTTGGATTCTTTTGTACAAACTGATATCCCCATCCCCGCAAGACTTTTCATGGATCTGTTGTAGTCGGAAGCTTGCTTCTTGTTGGCCAACACACCGGGCTAGGAATCTGGTACCTCCTCGGAAGTAAAGTTCACCTTGAATAATTATGAATTGGGCAAGCTTGGCCATAGTCAGTTTTCCAATTTCATTTCTGAGTTGTTCAAGGACTTCTGCTCTCCAGTCCTCCGGAAGGTCTTCATCTTCGGGTATTATTGAAGGCTCTGTTCTCTTCTTGATAACAATTGTCACCTCCTCCTCTGGGATATCAACTCTTGCCCCTAATGTTGCGAGGGCATCTGAAAACTTGTTGTCGGAGCGAGGCACGTGCTCTATTTTGACCTTTTGAAATTTGTCAAGAAGCCTTTGGACTGTTGTTCGATATGTGGCCAAGGCAGGCTCCTTCAAGACGAACTGTCCTGAAACTTGCTTCACTATCAGCTTTGAGTCCCCCCGGATCCGAATCTTCTTGATACTATGCTTCTCAGCTGCTATCAAGCCTAAAATAAGAGCCTCATACTCAGCTTCATTATTCGAACAATGGAAATCCAGTTTATAAGACAAAGATAACTTTTCCCACTTTTGCTTGTAAGGACTATCCCGGTTCCTCCTTTTCCTCCGGCTGCTGCTCCGTCAAAGCTCAATGTCCAAAAGCTTTCCTCGGAAGCCATAGCTGCATGCACCTTTCCTCTTAATTCTTCATTCACTGGTTCATAGTCACCACTTGGAAATTGAGCAAGGAGATCAACTAAGGCTTGGCTTTTGATTGCCTTGGGAGCTACACATGTGATCTCGAATTCACCCAGTGCTAACAACCATCTTGCCACTTTCCCGGTTAGAGCAGGCTTGCTGAGGAGGTATCGGATTGGATCACTTCTAGTAACAACCTGAATCTGATGTGCTAAGAAGTAATGTCTGAGCTTTTGGGCAGTGAATACCAAAGCTAAACAATGTCCCTCTACCGGAGTATATCGGACTTCTGCTCCTCGAATCTTCCGGCTGATATAATACACCGGGCGTTCTACTCCATCTACATCTTGGACCAATAATGCCCCTATGGACTCGGGGGTTGAAGTTAAGTACAACATTAGAGGCACCCCGGGCTGCGGGCTATCATGGTCTGAGGCGAGGTCAAGGCCGCCTTGATTCTCTCGAAGGCCTTTTGGTGCTCCTGGTTCCACTCCAACTTGGCATCTCCTTTTAACAATGAACCGAAAGGGGTAGAGATCTCTGCAAGTGCTGAGATAAACCTCCGAATATAAGACACCTTCCCGAGGAACTTCTTTAACTCCTTCTGAGAATGCGGGGGAGGCATTGCTCTGATAGATTTGACCTTGTCTTCATCTGCCTTGATACCATATCTGTGTACAAGAAACCCGAGGAACTTCCCAGCCGTCACCCCGAAAGCACATTTGAGAGGATTCATCCTCATTTTGAATTTTTGGCATCTCTTGAATACTTTCTCAAGGTCTCGGAGATGGTCTTCTTCTTTCTTGGATTTCACCACTAGATCATCAACATAATCTTCCACCTCATGATGGATCATGTCATGAAAGATTGTAGTCATAGCCCTTTGGTAAGTTGCACCGGCATTCTTGAGTCCGAAAGGCATGACTGTATAGAAGAAGTTTCCGAGAGATGTTCTAAAAGCAGTCTTTTCTGCGTCCTCTTCAGCCATCTTAATCTGATTGTATCCACTGAATCCATCCATGAATGAGAACATCTGGTGTCCCGAGGTGGCATCCATGAGGGTGTCGATGTAAGGAAGCAGGAATTCATCATTCGGGCAAGATTTGTTCAAATCTCGAAAGTCTACACATACTTTGATTTGGCCATTCTTCTTCTTTACTGGCACGATGTTTGCTAACCTCGTGGGGTACTGTAATGGCCGGATGTAACCAGCTTGTTGAAGTTTTTCAATCTCCTCCTTAATCTTCTCTTCGAGATTTGGATGATATTTTCGAGCAGCTTGCTTAATTGGCTTGGAGTTTGGAAACACATCAAGATAGTGGGAGACTAGGTCAGGATCTAGTCCGGGCATTTCCTTATATGACCAAGCAAACACATCTGAGTATCGGCTTATCAACTTTAACAACTGTTCCCGCTTCTCTAGGCTAAGGCTCGAACTTACGAATACCGGCCTCGGTGCATCTTGTCCATCACTCAAATCTATTTCAATAAGTTGTTTGGGTTGAGGCTTCGGCCCATCTTGCATGCATTCTGGAGCCACTTCAGGCTTTATTACTATATCATTGTCAGGAGGCTCTTCTTTTGACTCGGAGTCGGTGACTGAAGAAATCGACTCCCCGCACCTTCATAAATAGTACACCATCTTGCCTCCTTCTCGGACTTTCATCACCTTCCGAGGAATAGGCGGACTTTTTGGTCTAGACATCGCCCGCTTACTTGATTTTTCCATCGGCTCCTTGTCATCTTTGATATCCTCCCAACGAGGAATTTTGACCCCTCAAGGCTTAGAGGTGGTGGGAACTTCTTCGACAGCCAATTCAGTGAAGTAGATGGCATCAGAATAATGAGCTTCATGGATCTCAAAAGGCCTTTCTGTATCTTGAATTGTCACCGTCTTCTTTCCCCATTTAGCCTTAACACACTGATGATAACTCGATGGTACATCGCCATATCTATGCATCCAGGTCCTCCCTAGAATGATGTGATAATTTGCCTCGGAATCGATAATATGGAACTTGGTGGCCGAGTGAATCTCTCCGACGGCTAAATCAACTGTTACGCATCCGATAGTAACTCTCCTTTCTCCACCGAAGCCAGTGATGACTATCGGCTGCTTCACAATGCGTTCTTCAGAGATTCCGGCCTTGTCTAGAGTAGCGCGAGTCATAATGTTGATAGAGGCTCCACTATCTAGAAAGGATCTTTTGAACTCAACCCCGTTAATAAAAGCAGTCACATAAAGCGGGCGATTGTGAGAAAAAGGATACTTTCGATCAGCCTCGGAGAAAGTAATGGCACTAGATTGCTCTTTCACCTTCCTCGGGATAGATCCCTTAGTCGACATGCATTCCTCATGGTGTGCCTCGGCTATATTAATGATAGACTTGGTGATTTCTGTTCTTGCCTCCCTGGAAAGTCCAAGCTGGTCAAAGAACTGCTTGAACTTTACACAGTCTTGCAAGGTTTTGGCATAGTGATCCGGATCTTTTTCCACTCTTGGAGGCTCGTAGTTAACCATCTCCTCGGTCTTTTCAAAATAAGATGCCACATAAACATGGTATCCTCCTCTTCCATAGTACTCTTCTCCTCCTTCTGGATCAAAGGGATCTTCGCTATGAGTCATAAATGTTCTGCCCTCTGGATCGAGAGCACTTCCATAGTAAATTTGCTCACCCTCTGGCTCGAGGATGTCGTCCAGATAACAATCATCGTCATCGAGATTGGCGATAGCCTCGATCATCGGGCCTTCATAAGCTATCATAGCAACATTCTTGCCCGTGTCTCGGTGCTGAGGATATGGTTGTTCTCAGATGTCTTGAGTCCCTTGCTTTTTGAACCTCAATTCGTCTGCCTCGACTTTATCTCTGAAGATTTTCCTGAGAGTCCAACACTTCTCTGTCGGATGTTTCAATGTACGATGGTAGACACAGAATTCAGGGCTCTCACGGTCCTTTTTTTATGGCATTTCTTCAGCATAAGGCAATTTTAGCTCTCCGTCAGCCACCCATTCCTTAACTAAATCTTTTACCTCCTCGATTCCACATGGATAAGAAACATTCCCCTTTTCACCATTATATTGCTTTCTCTTCTGGCCTCTATGACTTCCTCCTTGTGAATTTCGGGTATCTGGGGCAGAGGCAGCAGCAACGATAGGTCCATGAGACGATTTGAAGCTAGTCTTGTAACCGGCTTTAAATCCGGACTCCTAAGCCTGAGGAATGCTAATGTTCCAAGCTGCTTCTATTAATGCCGAGAAGGTGGGTAGCTTGTGATTAACTAGAAACATTTTGTACCTGCTCAATGCCCCTTCTAGACAAATTTGAACCAGATAACTTTCCTCCACTACTTCTTGGCAATCCACGGCCTTGTCCTGAAACCTTTTGACGTAGTTAAGGATGTCTTCACTTTCCTGCTGCTTTTCTTTACTCAACGTAAGTGTGGTCACCTTCTCCGCCACTTGAAAGAACTTGGAGTGGAATTTGTTAACCATTTCCTCCTAACTTCGGACAGAGTTTGGGGCCAAATTAACATACCAACTATATGCTCGGTCGGTGAGGGACTTTGAGAATTCTCTCAGTCGGAGGACGTGGTTTGAACCATGAATACCCAGAGTCTCAATGAATCGCACAACATGTTCTCGGGCATTTCCTTGTTTGCCGTCAAACTTGATGAACTTCGGCACTGTATACCCCTCAGGGTATGGATAGCTCAGCATCTTAATGGGGTAAGGCAGCTTGACGTCTGGATCAGGCAAAGAGGGTAAGGTCCTCTTGCCCCGTTCAAGGTCGAACATGGCCTGCACATCGGCGAGAGTGAGAAACTGTTGAGGGAGAGAGTTTGATGGTGGTATTCCCGGGACTTGGCTTATGGACCCGAAGACTGAGTTAGGGGCGACTTGGCCATTCTGGTGCTGCAAATTCATCATTGGTGAGGACATTTGACAATACTGGCCATCAGCGCCTATAGACAAGCCAGTTGGTGATGGGATATTGAATTGAGGCCCGTAGAGTCCACCGCACGGCGCCGTTGTACCGGGTTGTGCTTGCAGATTTGTTGTCGGCACCGAAGGAGGCCCGCTTGGTGCTTGGGTAACATTTACTGGTGGCGTAACAAGATTAGGTACGGGCAGAGCTCCCTTTTGCGCCATCATGCTCCTTATGTTTTCCTGGACACCAACAGTCGCCAAAGCGCCATTCATTACACCAGAAACTCCCCTAGTCACCATTGGATCTTGGCTTGGCACGCCATGGAGCCCGGGCATGGGCAAACGGCTGCCGCCTATTGTGGTTTGCGCATGTGGTACTGTGGCCGTGTTGCCATGAGCCATAGGCTGATTGGGGCCTACTTCACATTGGATTTGATTTTGCGCTCCGGCAGGAATAACTCCACCACTAGTTTGATTTCCGTTTGGCGCCGGTGCAAAGTTAGAACTCATCACCAACATGGTGTGAGTGAGATTCTGAAGAGTGGTAAGAATCTCTTGCTGAGTATTTTGAAGTCCTTGAATGGCTTCAAGCAAAAGTGGTTGATCTGGAGCCATGGTCCTGTCATCACCACCATTAGAGGATCCTTGTTGGTGAACTTCATTTTCTCCCGCCATCCTTGTTGGAGTTGTGTGGATTCCAGATCTCATTGAGACCATTAACCAATCCGCCTCCCCAGTGGAGTCGCCAAAATGTAGAAGAGGGTTCAAGAAAGGAGTTGGGAAATTCGAAGATCTTTGAAGAACAACTTCGAATTCTCTAGAAGATAATGTATGAGAGGCTTAGATTCTTTAATAATCTCAACTTAAGAACACAAAATAAAGGAGATGATGGAGATAAGAGATTGGGTGAAGAAGAAGGCAAAATGGCTAGAGAGAGGATAATGGCAAGGCTCTCCCATGGATCTCCCACTTTCACTCTCAAGGTTGATATTGGAGAAGGGAAATTAGTTCTTTCCCAAGAGTTAAAAATCTCTAAAATCCATCCCTTGTAAAGCTATGGGTGGGTGCTATTTATAGGCACCTCATGATGTAGGATAGAGCCCATGTGCAAGGCACATGGGGAATATTCTCTCTAACCACCTTGTCTGAGGAGGTGACCTCTCCGAGGATGAGACCTCTCCGAGGATGAGGAAAACCCCGAAGAGGAGATCAACCTCTCGGCGAACCCTTCTTCTTAGCCACACCTAACCAATGATCCCCAATCATCCCAAAGGGTCAGGGGTAGTCCCAAAGGACGTCCTGCCGCAAATATTGCCGAGTCTCAGGGACCCCCTAGATCGTGCCACCTCGACCCGGGTATAGGCTAGTTTAACCGAAGAGTGAATTTATCTCCAGTCACCGTCCTCGGGATCGGGTCCTTTGTTCGGATTCCATTACGCCCATGGTTTTGGTACGTAGATCCCGGAAAGCTCCGAGTCCGCAAGTGTTCTGGGACTCATTAATAGAGCGGCTTCTAGATTGCATCTGAATCCGTTCGAAGCCAAGTGCTTCGGATCTCTAGATTCGTGGATCCAAACCCTTTCGAGTCCGAGTCTGAGTAAGTCTCTAAGTTCGTGGATCCGAACCCTTTCGAGGCTTAGAGATATTCGGCCCGTTTTGATGGCGATAAATCTGGGCCTGCCAGTCTTGGACTTGCGATAAATTTGGGCCCATCAACCTTGGATTATTGGGCCTAATTAATTTAGTGGGTTTAACCTTAACTCCTCTTACAGTGTGTGATAAGAGAGAGAAAGAGTGAGAGAGTTGAGTGGATCTTTTGTGTGTATGTGTATATCTGTCATAGGAGAGGGATGAAGCATGGATGCATGTGTGTCTTTTGCTTTTTAAAAACAAATTGATCCTCTGTCAACCCCGTGAGAGAGGGAGAGAGAGACCAGTGTAGACGCGCCCGTGGGCCTCACTACAGTTCGGACTCGATTTGTGTCACGGTTCTTAATCTGAACCAAAGAGTCCAAATCCGGCAAATCGTTTTGAGAAACAGATTTTTTGAAAAGAAGTGCCAAACATAGACTGTTTCGCCAGATACAGAGTCGCCACCTAAATATTTTTTTAAAATGGGAGAATTTAGGAAACCCTGACTCGGTGCCAAAGGCCATGTGTCCGTCATCACCAAAGTTGCCTCGGCTCGGGAACTTAGGTACGATCGGGGAAGGTTAGCTATGAGCACCCCCTCTCGCCCGGTCCGAAGACCGGCCTCTACTAACCGTGATATCCAGTTTTGAAAACGTTATGTGTTCTTATTCCATTTATTAGCCTAGAATTACTATGTTATGCGCACAGCACACAAGTATAGACTAGATTGCCTAATTTGGAAATAAGCATTGCATATCCGTTTGTCTTGAAAAATACTTTGGAATTTGCTACTCGCAAGTAGGCTAAAATACGGATTTCAATGAGTTTTTCCAACTCAGACAACCCAACCTTCACCCACAGGCATTCAAACAGTTTATCACATAAGCATCTAGCCACATGGTAAGCATGTTGTCATGTTAACATTCACACTCATGCGAAATGCTAAAGCATAAATACTTACATCGTACTCCGTGCCAAAACAGAAACCAGTTAGTAATCATATGCATGATCCTAGTTCATGTTAAGATGGCTAATGCAACGCATGCAAGATGCAGCTATGATAGGCTCGGCTATCCTAAACGTGGCATGTGAAATGCTGCAATTAACAAGTACTCAACTTTGGAATTGAAATACAGGTGCAGTTAGCATGATGTGCCGAGCCCGGTGCATGTAAGACAAATGTATAGATGCACACATGCATAGCATAAGGTATGCTAAATTAAACATGTCCTAATACTAACCATCATAAGCTGGTAAATAAAAGGGAGAAAAGACGTGGGGTTGGAAGACATACACACACTCACGCACACTTATTACAAATACACCCTCACTCGGAGGGACCGAATAAATATTACTGTCCGAATAAATAACTAACTACTTAATTAATTATTACAGAATTCCTATTTAATTAATAAATTAAATGCAAAGGGAAGGTGGCCACGGCCCCCGCCTCGGGATGCGCGAATGATGCATGCTTGACCCATATCGCCCGGAAACTCGCTGCCATAGCAGTACTGCCTCTGTTTTCATTGCCTTTTCTTCTTTGAAAACTTGTCAAAGTCCCAGAGAACCCTCTATGAGCATTGCAGAACATCATCGGCTGGGAGGGATGGCCACCGGCCGTGTACAATATCCATCGGCTGGAGATAAAGCTATCGGCACTGAATAAATGGCCAGTCGGCACTGAATGTTGCCGGTCGGCAGAAACTTCCTGCAGAAGACAGTTTTGACAGCAACAAAGGACAGACAGTGTATGGCATGAAATTCCAAACAAATGTGTGCACCAACACATCCCTTATCATGCTTTTAACTCAAAGGGGGATGTTCCTTGATTCTCGGACCACCAATTGCGCATTTCAATGCGTGATGGTCCAAGAAACCAAGTATGCGCTTTGATTTCAAATGTCATGCAAACCAAACAAACACATAAAGCCCAACCTCTATCACGTGATCAAGAGGCAAGGCATGCATGCCAATGCAATGCAACCTAGGTATGCAAACAAGAATACAAGCATGCTATGCAACTACATGGCATACACAATGCTAACAACATAACATGCGCAACGCTTTGAAACATGGCATACACAATGCAAGATGGGCTTACACCAATACAAGTGGACCTCAGCCACACTCACGTAGGAGGCCATAAAATGAAAATGAAGTGCCTCGAAATGCGTGCACACGGGCACGCAAACCGAGACAATGGCATATGCAATGCAATGGCATGAAAAATGATATGCAAAAATGCTAATGGGATTTCAGCACTGAAATGTGGGGAAAAACAGCCCTGAAATGAGGCGAAAGTACACCCGAGGCATGGAATAGTCCCGAAACATGAATTTTGGCACCCGAAACGGCCTATAGCTATACCAAACATGCACAATATGGACATGAAATGAATAGACAGTAGAAAGGCAGCCCCAAAATAAGCATTTTTCCAGTTCAAAGCATGGCCAAACAGCAAACATAAATAGGGCAAAACTAGTATGCAAAAATGGCCCTAAATATGAGATTATGAAACAACTCACAGCTGCTGACTCCAAACAGGTTAGGGCCCTTCAACAACATTGAAGAGGGGCCCAAAATATGCACATTTAAAGAACTGTAAAAACCCCAAAAACAAACATAGGTATGGCTAAGCTCTTATGCAAGAATTGGACCGAAAGATGGACAAAGAAGTAAGTGGTAGATACAAAACCCAAACAGAAAAAGACCCTTCTACAATACTGAAGAGGGGCCAAAAATATGACTACTTATAATTTATGGCAGCCCCAAAAACAGTATATAAATACACTCAAAATGTCATGCAAGATGAGGCTCAAAAGAGGCTATAACACAAAGTATACAAAATATTCAACAAACAGCCAAAGACCCTTCATGAAACATGAAAAATGGGTCAAAATGAGGCTGTTTTGAGTTCGGACCTCAGCCCAAAAACAGCAACATCAGGGGCTGTCAAGGCATGCAAAAATGGGACCAAAAAGATAATATAAAGGCAAGTATAACATGAAGGTCCCAAACAGTGATGAAACCTTCTTCAATGTTGAAGAAGGGCTCAAAATAAGCCTATCTACAGTTTATGACATGCCCCAAAACAGATTACACATAGGCCAAAAATAACATGCAAGATTAGGGCCTAAAGGAGAGATAAAGAAGGAAGTACAAGATGGGGACCTCAAATGACAAAATTTCCTTAATGAATCAAGAAATAGAACTCAAATAAAGGGTACTTTCAGTTTTGGTCGGAGCTCAAAACAACAACAAAGATAGCTAAAAGAATATTGCAAAACCAAGCTCAAAAAGAGGGAATTGACACTTACCCTTGAAGACCAACCCTTGGTTGCTTCTTGGACCAAAATGCAGCACTCCTAAGTTCTGGAGAACAGCCTCTAGCTGCTGGAATGGAGGATGGAAGGGTGGGGGTATGGGTTGTAGTGTAAAATGGTGTAGGGCTTGAAGGTTTTTAAGCTTGGAGATAGAGAGGAAGAGAGATATATGGAAGGATGTATATATGAATCCCAGCTGGTTTTTCTAACCTAGTATAAGGAAGAAGAAAGCTTCCTTTATAGAGCCAAAGGAGTAAGACTTCTCTTAGAAGCTTCAAAACCAAGAGCCAAGATCCTCCATACACGTGTATGGAGGATCCAGTCTGTGCCCTCCAGCTGGCACAGCTGGCATCCATTCAATCTGTAGAATACTCCGGAAGGTCGTCGGCTAGCAAAAATGGTCGGTCGGCTACTTTAATCTGCCGGTCAGCAATCTATTTGGCCGGTCGGCCATCTGTTCTGGCCGGTCGGCCATCTATTTGGCCGGTCGGCATAATGTTTGGCCGGCCGGCAGGAAAAATCTGCTCTGTAGGTCCAACCTCAAACGGGCATAACTTCTTCATATGAACCCCTTTTCAGGTCAATCTTGTGTCCAAATTGAAGCCCCAGAAGTAAGCTTTCCAATGGAGCCAGCCTTACATCAAAATTCCAACTGTGAAAAAAGTTATGCTTGTTTTGGTGAAGGCTGCTCAGTTTCAGTCCAACCGGGATGATGCCCAACTTCAACCAATCATATCTCCTCCCTCCGGTCTCGGATTTAAGAGATTCTGGAATGAAAAATGAAGCCCCGGAAGTCTTATTTCCAACGGTGGTGACCTCATAACTAAAATCCAAGTGTACAGATAGATAAGCCCGATTCAGCGAGGGCTGCTCGACTCGCTTCTACCCGGATTTATGCCGAACTTCTCCCAAACTAGTTTTCTCCTCTCCTTTCCTCTCTTCTTCAACTCCAAACCCCTAAACAAAGTGTTTTGAAGGATTTGCCTCTCTCCTTGCCGAAGAAACTGAACATTTGCCCTGCACACCTTTCATCATCGAGCAAACCATCAGTAACGCCCAAGTCCTAAGGGCGGTCAAAAATGGGGTGTCTACAACCAGCTGTGCGTTTTTTTGCTCGTCCCCTCTGTGTGTAGCTCTGTCTTTTCTTGCCAAGAGGGAGCGCCCCGATTTTTGCATGTGGCTTTCTGTGTATTATCCTTTCCACCTTCTCACTTGCTCTCTTCTCTTTTCAATCTTCTCCACTTACCTTTGAATCGCACCCACCGAATTCAACATCTCTATCTCCCTCTCCTTTCCTTTTTCAATTTCAGATTGTCTTCTTTAAAATAATGCACCACTCACTCCCTCTTTAACCAAACACACTTCAACACCTACTCTGCATTCACTCATTATAATCTCTCTTTCATCTATTCCAACACCCCACACATCCTCACAAATATCTTATCTCTATCTCCATCTCCACTCCAAAAACATTATCATTCCTCTAACCCTCTCTTCTCATCTTCTTATTATGCTCCACTCACAAACTCATCAAATACCAAACCCCTCCTGACCAAATATTCTAAGCTCTCTCTCTCTCTCTATATATATATAAATTGAATTCGATCTTTGTTATTATTATTATTATTATTATTATTATTATTATTGTTGTTGTTGTTGTTGTTGTTGTTGTTATTATTATTTTCCTTTTTTTTGTTTTTTTATTATTTTCTATTTATAAATTATCACAAATATATTATTTATACCAATTTATATAAAAATATCTAAAAATATGTACAAACACATAAAATTATAAAATACTACAAATTAATAAAATAATAAAAAAGATTTGAGTGATATAAAATAATTGGTCAAAATAGGTAAGGTTTGGGATTAAAGTTTCAATCTGATTTTTCTGCTGAGATAATCATAAAATGGCATATTCTAATTTTCATCATGGGATGTTCAAAAGAAAGTACCCAAGTCTTAGGGCCGGTCAAAATGGGGTGTGTACAGCCCCGCCTGCTCACACTGATAACAAGTGAGCGGTTGCCCTCTCCTTTGACGCTGGCCTTGTGAACGAGCCGAAGATGGTGCAGACCGCTGCCCTCCTCCCCTCTCCGTGCAAACTGGAGACTTGCGGCGCAACTGACCACATTTGAAACATGTAAAATCTCCCTGACCACCTCTCCCAGAACCCAAACTCGGTACTGGAAAAGTGGACATCGACTGAGTTCCTTAGGACGATTGGGGGTTAGAACCCCTCTGCCTCTTGCCGTCCCCCTGACTGTCCTGACTTCTCTTGGAGCCCCTCATTCTCTCTTCCTCTACCTACATAATAGTCTCGAGATGGGCGACCGCCTCCACAAGGCACCCATAATCTCTAATCATGGACCCGGCCACTCAAAACATGAGTCCGGTCCTCAATCTCTTCTCGAACTCCAAACAACGGCGTTCTTCGGTCACCACTAACTCAGGTGCAAACCTAGAGAGGCTAGTGAATGTGGCCTCGAACTCAACCACTGGTGTGTTCAACTGCACCAATTTAGAGAACTGATCTCTAAACTTCTCCCTAACCGTGGGAGGTAGAAACTTGTTTTGGAAGGCGCTGACAAAAGCCTCCCAAGTCACCCAAATGCGTCCACGCGCATACTATAGCGATCCCGGGTCTACCCTTGTTGTACAGAGATCCGGACATGTGTCCGTGGATGTTGGTAGTTGTTTATTATCTTGTTTACATCCTTTTTACTTTGAATATTGAGTTATAGGATGTGTTGGGCAGGTTTGTTACAGGTTGGTTGTGTTTGGGAGCCTAGTGTTACTGCCCAGATTTTTGGACCTTCGCTCGAGCGAGGAGTTGGTCGCTCGAGCGAGAATTGAGTTCGTGTTCAGTGGGTCGAGCCAGAGTGGCTTCGTTCGAGCGAGCGATTGCGTCTGGTTCTGGACCTAAGAGTTGTGTTTCTCGGCTCGAGCGAGCTTTCTTCGCTCGAGCGGTCTGGTTTGTTCTTCGCTCGAGCGAGAGGTCTGTCGCTCGAGCGTGCTTTTGGTTGCAGACCTGAGGGTTTGTGTTGTTGGCTCGAGCGAGCATTCTTTCGCTCGAGCGCACTTTTGAGTTTTTGGCTCGAGCGAGAGCTTCTTGGCTCGAGCGAGAGTTTTCTGTGTCTAGTCGCTCGAGCGACAAAGGCTTCGCTTGAGCGAGCGTGTTTTATATCAGCGGACAGTAGCGTTTTTGAACATCACTTTTTCACTTCCTTTTTCTTTCAAACCCTTGATCCGAGACTCTCTCTCTCTAAACCTACACTCTCTCTAAGATTTGATCTCCCTAGAGTGTGAATCTAGCCTAGGGCCTTTGTTAAAAAGATAGAGGGCGTTGAGAGCTTTGATTTAATCTGAAAAAGTTTGGATTTGGAGTACGTTGATCTTCGAGTCTTCATCTCCTTTTTGGCTCAAACTTCGAGGTAGGGATATCCTACTCCTCTCTATGGATTCTGTCTTTAAATTTTGGTATTTTGAGATGTTGGGGTTGGTTTGGTAATTTTGTGAAAGTTCGGGGCTTTTGTGTAATTTTACAAAAGTTGGGGTTTTATTCATAATAAACCTGAATGCATGTTTGGCATAGAGAAATGGAATAAATGTTGAACCAGTGATGAAAATGGGACCAAGGGTCGTAATGTTAATTATGGAAATTGACCTAATTACATTGTCTGATTAATTGGGATAATTAATTGTGAGGAATGAGGAAACGAAATGTTGATTGAATATCCATTTGTGCATTTATTTTCTGTTTAGAAATAATTGCTTTGGGCTATCGGCGGAGGATAGTCGTGATTGTTGTAGACAATGCATGATGATTAGGCAAACGGAAACTAATCAATGGAATGTGTCATGGAATTTGACGGGTGATAGAATACATCAGCTGTATGTATTGAGTGATTGTATATAGAACCAATGTGTTTGTATACGTTATGTGTAGAGGAGGAGATGGGGGATGTACTCCGCGGTTTAAGGGAAGATAGGGGATGTACCTCTAAACCGGATAGTGTTGGGAGAAGACAGGGGATGAACTCCGTAGATACAGCTCATATGCTTGTCTAGAAAAGTGAAGATAGAGCTTATATGCTTATCTTTGTGAAGTGTGGATACAGCTTATATGCTTATCTGTGAATGTGGGATATTGTGGTTATACATATCTGTTGAAATGATGAAAGAGCTAACATGCTTATCTGTTGAAAAAGGGAAAATGAAAAGTAACTTGGACTCATAAGTCGTATGACATAAATATGTAATTTATGTGAATGTATCAGTGTTAGCCATCTATCAATTGCTAATCTTTTAGTCATTGTTCATGGTTGGTTTAGTGTATTTCTACTGGGCTGTGGCTTACCCTATATGGGAATATCATTTTCAGGTACAGGTAGCATGCCACCTCCAAGGACATAGCTTGGGAGGCTAGAGGCGGACATACTTTTTGTTGTTTTACTTTTGATGTATTACATGTAAATTCAAGCCAAGGGCTTAACGTGTATGAGTTAGTACTCTTTTGTTGTAACCAAGTGTTAACTTGGAAAGCTGTAAGCCCATAGGGCATTTGCTTTTGTTGATAACATGTAATACTTTTTGTAATGAAACTTTGAGAAATGAAAGAATGTGGAACTTTTGAATATTAATGCATGTCTTATTTGATGGGTTTAATGTTATTATTTTGGGGACGTTACAACTTGGTATCAGAGCATACCGGGTTCGAATACTTTGGGTACGTGGGAAGTGATTAGTATCACAATAGGTTTGTCTCGCTTGGTGGAGACTTGTCTTATGCTTTGTGCTTAATTGATAACATGCTTATGTGACTATGTGGGTATGGGATTTAATTTCTAGGATGTTGATTGGATCCTTGGGTTTCTGGGAGTCTTGTTGGAAAAGCACTTGATCAATGCTGTTTCTAACCGGAACTCTAGGAACGCCTCGGGACTATCCTTATCCAGAAATGAAATTCGTAAGTGCTTATGTGTTTATGTCCTTATGTGAAGTGAATTACAGTTGTCCATGCATTAGGATGTGAGTGTTTAGTTTTGGCACATTTGTGAATGTGCTAACGTTCTGTGTTACCTTGATTAGGATGTCAAGACGAGGAAGAGGTGCTAGGCGTGGTAGACCTGCGAGGCAGGAAGTACCGTTACCGGGTGAGATTTCGGCAGTGCAGGAGGGAGTTGGTCAGGCCAATGTGGCCGAGCCAGTGGGTCAGCAGGCCATGGGTGCCTTGGCCAGAGAGATAGCAGGAGCTTTGGGTATTCTTAGAGCTGGGAATCAGGCAGCAGAGGCAGGGCCTTCTTTCTTGAAGAGGGAGTTTTTCCGGTCTAATCCGGATGAGTTTATCGGGGATCCGAAGGAGCCACTGAAGGCTGATGAGTGGCTAGAGCAAATGAGTAAGACGTTCGAGATGCTTGGCATCGAGGATGGAGCACTGAAAGTGATCTTGGCATCCTTCCAACTGAAGGGAGATGCGGGTCAATGGTGGAAGTACGAGAAGGCTCGTGTTGGTGGTACTTGGGAGGCGTTTGTGAATGCTTTTCAGGAGAGGTTTTTGTCTGCAGCAGCTAGGGAGAAGCTGAGGGATCAGTTCAGCCGGCTTAAACAGCAGGGCTTGTTAGTGGCCGAGTTTGAGGCTACTTTTACCAATCTGTCCAGGTTTGCACCTCAACTGGTGGTGTCTGAGGAACGCCGTTGCTATGAGTTTGAGCGGAAGTTGAGGCGGGGCCTCAAGTTGAGAGTTGGTGGGTCTTATATCCGAGAGTATAGACACCTGGTAGATGCTGCTGCTCATATGGAAATTATGATGCTGGAAGAGGAGGAAGAACAGAAGGGCTCCAAGAGGAGCCAGGATGGCCAGGGTGATGGCAGGAGGCAGAGGGGTTATAACCCTCAGCAGTCTCAGGGAGTAGTTTCTAGATCGACCTTTCCAGTGCCCAGTGCAGGCTCGGGGAGAGGCAATCAGGGGGAGTTTGCTTGTTACAAGTGTGGCCAGCTGGGTCACAAGGTTTCAGTTTGCCCGCAGAAGGGTGGGGGTCAGAGAGCTGCTTCTTCTTCAGCTAGACCGCAGAGTCAGAGTTTGGGTAGGGGGCAGCCCTTGTCTTGTTATCAGTGTGGACAGCCTGGGCATCTGAAGAGGTTTTGCCCGCAGTTGAGTGCCACTTCGGGAGCGTCTGGTTCTAGGCAGACGCAGGGTTTTCAGCCAGCTCAGTCTGTGCAGGCCTCGAGGGCCAATTCGGGAGCTTCGTCATCCCAGTCTGTGCAGCAGTCTTTTGCTCCTAGAGGTGAGCAGGTAGACCAGGGGCCTACTGGGCGCGTGTATGCTGTTACCGCGCAGGATTTAGTACCGGCTCCATCGGTAGTGAGAGGTACTTTTCTGTTTTGCAACTCGGTTGCTAATGTGTTGATAGACACGGGTGCATCTCATTCTTTTGTATCTGTTGCATTTGCATCTGTTTTGGAATTGGAGTTAGCACAGTTAGCATCTCCTATTTGTGTGGTATCGCCTTTGGGTGGTGAGTTGATCCTGAAACAGGGTGTTAGAGGATGTGATATAGAGGTCGCCGACTATAGGCTTCCTTTTCCGTTTGTTGTCATGCCCATGAAGGGTTTTGATGTTATTTTGGGTATGGACTGGCTATCGTCATACCGGGCTGTTATCGATTGCTACCACCAGAGGGTCACGTTATGTACCTTGAGCGGGGAGTGGTTCCATTTCTTGGGAGACCGGGTTGGTTGTGTGTTGCCACCGGGGTATGATTCACGAGGGCGAAGTGAGCTTAGCAGTCTACTTGCCAGTTTTGAGAGTGGTGAGAGTGGTGAGACCCAGCTTGTGTTGCCGAGGGTGGTTTGTGAGTATTCGGATGTCTTTTCCGAAGATCTTGTTAGTTTGCCACCTTACCGAGAGATAGAGTTCTCTATTGATTTAGTGCCTGGCACGGCGCCGATTTCCATGGCACCTTACCGTTTTGCTCCAGCAGAGTTGGTTGAGTTGAAAGTTCAGCTCCAGGAATTGCTCGATAAGGGCTTTGTTCGCCCTAGTGTTTCGTCGTGGGGAGCACCGGCCCTCTTTGTTAAAAAGAAAGATGGTGCCTTGAGATTGTGTATTGATTACCGGAAGTTGAATCGGGCTACGGTTAAGAATAAGTACCCTATGCCCCGTATAGATGACCTGTTTGACCAGTTGAAGGGTTCCCGTTGTTTCTCTAAGATAGACTTGAGATCGGGTTACCACCAGTTGAGGGTCAGGGAGGAGGATGTTCCTAAGACGGCATTCCGTACGCGGTATGGCCATTACGAGTTTCTGATGATGCCATTTGGGCTTACCAAAGCACCGGCAGTCTTTATGGACTTGATGAACCGGATTTTTCGGGAGTTTTTAGACCGATTTGTGGTCGTCTTCGTGGACGACATTCTTATCTATTCGCCTTCTGAGGAGGAGCACCAGGCACACTTGAGAGTGGTGCTTGAGTTACTTAGAGCCCATAGGCTGTATGCCAAGTTAGGGAAGTGTGAGTTCTGGCTGAGGGAAGTCAAATTCTTAGGCCACGTGGTATCCGGGGAAGGGGTGTCTGTTGATATATCCAAGGTTGAGGCAGTGCAAGATTGGGCACAGCCTAAGAGTGTGTTTGAGATCCGCAGTTTTCTGGGGTTGGCTGGGTATTATCGTCGGTTTGTGAAAGATTTCTCCAGGCTAGCGTCACCGTTGACTAGACTGACTCGGAAGGGAGTCAAGTTTGTGTGGAGTGAGACTTGTGAAAAGTCGTTCCAAGAGCTGAAAGTTAGATTGACCACCGTTCCGGTGTTGATTATTCCGGAGAGAGGGTTGGGTTATGCGGTTTATTGTGATGCCTCACGAGAGGGTTTGGGTTGTGTGTTGATGCAAGAGGGGAAAGTGGTAGCTTATGGCTCACGTCAGTTGAAAATGCACGAGAAGAATTATCCTACACACGACCTAGAGTTAGCGGCAGTGATCTTTGCCTTGAAAATCTGGAGGCACTACCTTTATGGTGAGAAGTTCGAGGTGTTCTCGGACCACAAGAGTTTGAAGTATCTGTTTCACAGAGAGACTTGAATTTGAGGCAGAGGAGGTGGATGGAGTTCATCGAGGATTATGATTTTGAGTTGCATTATCATCCGGGAAAGGCCAATGTTGTGGCCGATGCCCTTAGTAGGAAATCCATTAGTGATGTAGCTAGTATAGCCATCCGGGAATGGGAGATGTTGGGTGCACATGGTGAGTTTGATTTGCTGCTGAGCGAATCTGTTGAGGCTGCAGCCTTGTTTTCTGTTGTTGCGCGCCTACACTTGTGGCACGAGTGTTAGAGGCACAGAGAGGTGACCTTGAGGTAGAATCCATCCGAGAGAAGATCTCCAGTGGGAAGGCTGAGAAGGGTTTGACGGTGTATCCCGACCAGAGTGTGAGATACCGCAACCGTTTGTTTGTACCGGAGTCTTGTCGAGAGGAGGTACTCCGAGAGTTTCACCATTCGCGCCTTGCGGTGCATTCGGGAGGCACTAAGATGTATCAGGATTTGGGTCGCCAGTTTTGGTGGCGAGGAATGAAGAGAGATGTGGCTGTTTTCGTATCGAAGTGCCTTACTTGCCAGCAAGTGAAGGCCGAGCATCAGAGGCCAGCAGGTTTGTTGCAACCCTTGCCTATTGCCGAGTGGAAGTGGGAGCATGTCATTATGGACTTCGTTGTAGGTCTTCCGAGGACTCAGCGGGGTAGTGATGCTATTTGGGTGGTTGTAGACCGGTTGACTAAGTCGGCGCACTTTATTCCTATGCGCGTGAGAGATTCGGTAGATCATCTTGCCGACTTGTATATTCGGGACGTAGTGAGATTGCACGGGGTCCCGGTGACGATCGTCTCAGATAGAGACCCTCGTTTTACTGCTAGGTTGTGGCAGAGTTTGCAGAGTGCCTTGGGCACTAAGTTGACCTTTAGCACGGCCTATCATCCTCAGACTGACGGGCAGTCCGAGCGTACTATCCAGATCCTCGAGGATATGCTTCGGGGTTGTGTCCTGGACTTCAGTGGGACGTGGGAGAGGCACTTACCCTTGGTAGAATTTGCCTACAACAACAGTTTTCAGTCTAGCATCGGTATGGCACCATTTGAGGCCTTGTATGGCCGACCGTGTAGGTCTCCGGTTTGTTGGGCCGAGGTGGGTGATGCACCTTTGTTGGGTCTGGAGTTGGTTAGGGAGACGACGGAGAAAGTTGAGCTTATCCGTAGGAGGCTTGTTACAGCCCAGAGTCGTCAGAAATCTTATGCTGACCGTAGGAGGAGGCCTTTGGCGTTTGAGGTAGGTGATCATGTCTTTCTGAAGATATCACCTAGGCGAGGCTTGATGAGGTTTGGGAAGAGTGGGAAGTTATCCCCTCGGTTTATTGGTCCTTTTGAGATCCTTGAGAGGATTGGTGAGGTTGCTTATCGGTTAGCTTTACCGCCGCAGTTGTCCGGAGTGCATGACGTGTTTCATGTGAGTATGCATCGGAAATATGAGCTAGATCCATCACATGTGTTGGATTGGACCGATTTAGAGGTAGATGAGGATGCCTCGTATGAGGAGAGACCGGTTCAGGTCTTGGATAGGCGGGATCAGGTCCTGCGTGGCAAGACCATTCCTTTGGTGAAAGTCTTGTGGAAACATCACGGAGTGGAGGAAGCCACTTGGGAACGTGAGTTGGAAGTCCGTGCGAAATATCCGGACTTGTTTGTTGATATGTAATCTTGTGTTTAAATTTTGCACTATTGTTGAACTTAAGAGCTTTTGTATATGTCTTAAGTTGTGAAACATTGAAAATGTTTTGGTTTAATGGAAGTATGTTTTGGAACTTGCCTCATAAGGAAGTTGAATGTAACACTATATATGTTGATTATATTGTTGAAATTGGAAAGATAATGCGTAATGTTGATGCATGTTGAAAGTACATATGTTGTTTACATATTGTGAGATGCCTCTTGTTAAAGGGATGGGATGACCGGTAATGGGTCGAATTGTTGAATGTTAAAGTGTAACATTGGTTAAAATGAAGAAAATCTTGTTTGAAAACTTGTGCTTAATTTCGGGGACGAAATTCTTTAAGGGGGAGAGGTTATAGCGATCCCGGGTCTACCCTTGTTGTACAGTGATCCGGACATGTGTCCGTGGATGTTGGTAGTTGTTTATTATCTTGTTTACATCCTTTTTACTTTGTATATTGAGTTATAGGATGTGTCGGGCAGGTTTGTTACAGGTTGGTTGTGTTTGGGAGCCTAGTGTTGCTGCCCAGATTTTTAGACCTTCGCTCGAGCGAGGAGTTGGTCGCTCGAGCGAGAGTTGAGTTCGTGTCTGGTGGGTCGAGCCAGAGTGGCTTCGTTCGAGCGAGCGATTGCGTCTGGTTCTGGACCTGAGAGTTGTGTTTCTTGGCTCGAGCGAGCTTTCTTCGCTAGAGCGGTCTGGTTTGTTCTTCGCTCGAGCGAGAGGTCTGTCGCTCGAGCGTGCTTCTGGTTGCAGACCTGAGGGTTTGTGTTGTTGGCTCGAGTGAGCATTCTTTCGCTCGAGCACACTTTTGAGTTTTTGGCTCGAGCGAGAGCTTCTTGGCTCGAGCGAGAGTTTTCTGTGTCTGGTCGCTCGAGCGACAAAGGCTTCGCTCGAGCGAGCGTGTTTTATATCAGCGGACAGTAGCGTTTTTGAACATCACTTTTTCACTTCCTTTTTCTTTCAAACCCTTGATCCGACACTCTCTCTCTCTCTAAACCTACACTCTCTCTAAGATTTGATCTCCCTAGAGTGTGAATCTAGCCTAGGGCCTTTGTTAAAAGATAGAGGGCGTTGAGAGCTTCGATTTAATCTGAAAAAGTTTGGATTTGGAGTACGTTGATCTTCGAGTCTTCATCTCCTTTTTGGCTCAAACTTCGAGGTAGGGATATCCTACTCCTCTCTATGGATTCTGTCTTTAAATTTTGGTATTTTGAGATGTTGGGGTTGGTTTGGTAATTTTGTGAAAGTTCGGGGCTTTTGTGTAATTTTACAAAAGTTGGGGTTTATTCATAATAAACCTGAATGCATGTTTGGCATAGAGAAATGGAATAAATGTTGAACCAGTGATGAAAATGGGACCCAAGGGTCGTAATGTTAATTATGGAAATTGACGTAATTACATTGTCTGATTAATTGGGATAATTAATTGTGAGGAATGAGGAAACGAAATGTTGATTGAATATCCATTTGTGCATTTATTTTCTGTTTAGAAATAATTGCTTTGGGCTATCGGTGGAGGATCGTCGTGATTGTTGTAGACAATGCATGATGATTAGGCAAACGGAAACTAATCAATGGAATGTGTCATGGAATTTGACGGGTGATAGAATACATCAACTGTATGTATTGAGTGATTGTATATAGAACCAATGTGTTTGTATACGTTATGTGTAGAGGAGGAGATGGGGGATGTACTCTGCGGTTTAAGGGAAGATAGGGGATGTACCTCTAAACCGGATAGTGTTGGGAGAAGACATGGGATGAACTCCGTAGATACAGCTCATATGCTTGTCTAGAAAAGTGAAGATAGAGCCTATATGCTTATGTTTGTGAAGTGTGGATACAGCTTATACGCTTATCTGTGAATGTGGGATATTGTGGTTATACATATCTGTTGAAATGATGAAAGAGCTAACATGCTTATCTGTTGAAAAAGGGAAAATGAAAGTAACTTGGACTTATAAGTCGTATGACATAAATATGTAATTTATGTGAATGTATCAGTGTTAGCCATCTATCAATTGCTAATCTTTTAGTCATTGTTCATGGTTGGTTTAGTGTATTTCTACTGGGCTGTGGCTCACCCTATATGGGAATATCATTTTCAGGTACAGGTAGCATGCCACCTCCAAGGACATAGCTTGGGAGGCTAGAGGCGGACATACTTTTTGTTGTTTTACTTTTGATGTATTACATGTAAATTCAAGCCAAGGGCTTAACGTGTATGAGTTAGTACTCTTTTGTTGTAACCAAGTGTTAAATTGGAAAGCTGTAAGCCCATAGGGCATTTGCTTTTGTTGATAACATGTAATACTTTTTGTAATGAAACTTTGAGAAATGAAAGAATGTGGAACTTTTGAATATTAATGCATGTCTTATTTGATGGGTTTAATGTTATTATTTTGGGGACGTTACACATACTCCCACCACACTGACCCGCATCCTCCTTCAGCTAGAAAGAAGCCAAGGTCACCCTCAACTAGTCATCCTCAATGCCAAGCATCTCGAACATCTTCACTATCTGCTCTAGCCACTCATCTGCCTTCAGTGGCTCCTTGGGATCACCTAAAAATTCATCCGGATTTGACCAGAAGAACTCTATCTTTAGAAAAGATGGCCCTACCTCGGCTACCTGGTCCTGGACTTGATTCTCAGCTCTGAGAATGTCCTTAGATTCTCGCAATGCTCCGGCCATTTCATGGGCTAAGGAGCCCATGGCCTGTTGACCCACTGGTTCGGCCACATTAGCTTGATCAACTCCCTCCTCTTGTGCCGAAATATCATCCGATATTGGCACCTTGTGCCTCCTAGGCTTACTGCACCTACCACTACGACCACGTCCTGATATCCTAATGAAGGTAACACAAGAGATTAGCACATTCACAAATGTGCCAAAGCTAACTCACTCGTGTCCTAATATGATGGATAATAATAATTTACTCCACGTAAGCACATATTCACATAAACACATACGAATTTCATTTCCGGATAATGACCATCCCGCTGCGTTGCCAAAGTTCTAATTCGAAACTACAGTGATCAGGTGTCTTTCCAATAAGACTCCTAGAAACTCGTGGACTCGACCAACATTATAGAAATTAAATCTCATACCCACATAATCACATAAACATGTATCACATAACATTACAAGCATACAACATCTCTATCAAGCGAGACAAACCCATTGTAGTACTAACCACTTCCCATGTACCCAAAGTATTCAAACCCGATACGCTTTGATACCAAGTTGAAACGTCTCCAAAATAATGCAACAAAACCAACTCATATGCGGAAAAATAATATAAATAAGATATTTTCATTCATCAGAGTCCGTATACAAAAGATAACACATTAGATGTACATTCGCAAACGTTCATTCTGAATCTACATCATGTGTTGTAATGATTAAAGAACAAAAAACTAAATAGATAATCATATGCCCTATTGGCTTACATCTTCCTAAGTCATTGCTTAGGTACAACAAAAATGAGCCTAACTCAATACAGTTAAAGCCTTTGGCTATACAAAAAGAATACAACAAAAGAAAGAAGCTCTTGCTCCCAAATGCCCCTTCGAACTATTACCTTGGCAGAGGTATGTCTCCAACACTTGAAAATGGTTTTTCCCAAATAGGTTGAGCCAATACCCAGTAGGAATAATCTAACACAGTATATGAGATTTAACAAAGATATAAGTACAATGTGTATATATAATGCTTGTGACAAAACATTCACATTTTTAAATAATCAAAGAGTGCTAAGTTCATATCTCATTACATTTTCCTTCAATTCATGAATCAATTTCATCATCTTTCTACAACCTAATTGAGACTACAACTCAGTGGTTATCTAAATCAACACAATTACCACATAAACAATTCAATCTACCATTTTACGAAAATTTCGTTTGCGGGATTGGTATCCATGTATGCACACAATTTCGGGACTTTCACCCTGGACACTTTGGCCAACTTAATTTACAATGAAGTTCATCCCCTATCTCCTCCCACACAATGGAGTACATCTCATTTCTTCTCCTACACAATGGAGTACATCCCATTTCTCCTTCCAAACATCATACATATATAATGTATTTAAAACATAGTCATATTCGATGACAACCAACAATAGATTAGTTTTAATTCACCTAATCCTCATGCAATTTCTACAATGATCATAGCTATCCTTCATTGATAGCCAATACAGTTATTTCTAAACAGATATTCAATTTTAAGACAAATAATTTATTCAAAATTTTCAAAGGTGAGAGGTATTACATACCCAACTCCATCATCTATTTCAATATTCATCCAACTTCATTTTTACAACACCATTCCCACTACATAAACTTAGAAACCCCTCTTTTGATTGTTTTACAACTCAAACCCTAGGTTTGTCCACAATACACCCAAAGCCCACCATTGTTACACAATGACTAATAACTAAGCTAAAAACCATATGAAAGTGTAGAAAGTCCCTACCTCAAGAAGAGAAGACGAGCAAAGCAAAGTTAAAACTCAAAAGACTTCGAAACCCACTTTTGTTCGGATAAAAAGAGAGCCCACGACTTTTTCTACTTTTTTCTCAAAGGCACTAGGGTGAAGAACTCAATGGATCTAGGTGAAATAATAGAGAGAAGATGAGTTTTAGTGAGAGAAACTCAAGATCTAGGGTTTTAGAGAGTTTTAGAGAGAGAGAGAGAAATGAAAAAGTTATGAAAAAAGTCATCTTTGGAATCTGTTCTACACGCAATCTGCTAGAGTGTGGAAAGTGACGCTCAAGTGTCAAACATAATGTTTCGCTCAAGCGCAAGAAGTGACGCTCCAGTGTAGAATACACACTTTCAGCAGTTTTGCAGACGAAGGACATCGCTCAAGCTCAAGATTGGACGCTCAAGCGTCCACCCACTTGAGCGTGGAAAACGATGCTCGAGCGTAGAATACACTATTCTAGTATTTGCAGGTCTGCAAAAATACTAAGAGTTTACAAAGCCCGCTCAAGCGCAAGAATGGTCACTCGAGCGGAGGAGCAAAAATTTCAAAGCCCGCTCAAGCACAGGAATAGCCGCTCGAGCAGAGAAGCAAAATCTAGGCAACAAAGGTTTGGAAAAACAATCAGCCAACCTGTTCCAAACACATAACTACAATCCAATAGCCAAAATTAAGAGGGATTAAGGGGAAAAACAACAACGAACAACATTCAGAAACTATAAGCCCGAGTCCAGAATGCAACAAGAGTCGGGTTAAAACCGGAATCACCATATCAAAGATAGAGAGTTGCTAATAATCAATTAATGATTTGTTTGAGAAGTTCTTTTTATGAGTAAGGCAACAAACTTAGATTAAATTTTTTAAAAAACTACTTATAATTGGGAATTCGACGAGGGTGTAGATCGCCTGGATCCCGTGCCAAGGTGAAAAGGCGATCTAGGTGGCCATATAGCTCATTCTAGTTGCTTATATTTTTGCATATGTATTCGGCTCTTCTTTCATGTACTCACCGTTTTGTCTGCACAGGCAACGCATTGAAGAAAGTGTTGGTTTCGGCTAACGATGTTGTACTTACGGATATTAAAACCGCTCTGTAATTCGTTGGTCATCCAAATCTTCAGAAACAAGGAAGGGCGGCCCATATTCTCTTACGCTACGTGCCGTCCTACGGAACGTTTTCGGTAACAGACCATATTCCAGTTCCAAAAGGCGAAGATCACCTTACAGCCCTCATCTTTCCCAGCTTTAAAAATCTGAAGGAGATCGGTTTAGAAGCCTTCGATTCAAAACAAGCAGAGGAACAAGTAGCCGATCATATCGCCAAGGACCCGGACCAATTGGGAACCGAGGTAGAAGAAGCCTTCAATTTGGCGTTTGAGGAGGCTGGACTGACTTTGTCCAACCCTCCATCCACGTCTGGCCGAGGGGACATCTTTGAGGACATTTTTACAAACTTAGGAGATCTTCCAGGCGCTTATCTAGAGGATATAGCTGGGGAATCACTTCAGCAACTTGCGCGGAAGAAGAATGCCGAGAGGATGGCCGCCAGGTGGAGGGCTGAGGCCGTCCAATCAGAAACTCCAACCGCCATGGTCGCTGAGTCTACACCGTTTATGGCCGCTGAGTTTACTCCTCCGATTACTGCCGAAGAGACGGCTCAACTTGAAATGGCCGAGATGGAGTAGGTGGGGCAATCCAATGAGGGTGAACAAAGGGGCGAATAGTGCCCCGCCAATCGAAAGGCCAAGCAAGAAAAAGACCAAAGCGATAAATGACCCTGAGTTGAGGAGTCGGATTTGGTCCTTCCATTCACGATTCAACCAAGGGTCAGAAATATGTCGATTTCCTCAGACTCTTCAGCTTTGAGGGACCCGGCTGTGACCTTGAGCATGGCCTCCTCGATATCCCTGCCAGTCAACAGAGCCGTATTTCGAGCGGAGCCAGATTTGATGCTAACTGCTTTGGCCGCTCAGTCGGCCCTATCGGTATGTTACTTGTTTTATCTGCAATCTTCTGTCTTTACGCATCCACGTTTGTAAATATTTTTTTTAATTATTTGTTTGCTGTTTCTTTGTTTTGTAGGCGGTGGGCAGGATAGCCGAGATGGGCCACCGTCACCACGACGCCATAGAACAGATCGGCCTATTGAAAGCGGAAATTGACAATGAACGAAACAAGGTTGTGGCAGTCTCTTAAAGGGCCGATAATGAGGCAGCACAAGTGGCGGTAGAACACGCCAGAGCCGACTCGAAGGCCGAGCGAGCTCGAAATTTTGATCAGCTAAGGCTTGCCGCCGAGGAAAAGGCAACGGCCAGCGAGGAGGCACTTAAGTTAGCCCAAGAGGCAATCGCCAAGCTAGAAGCCGATTTGGAGGAATCGAAGAAGGCAAGGGAAAAGGCCGACTCCGAGATTTCCAAAGCACTCCAAGCTGGGCAAGAGGCCACCTTGGAGAGCTACGCAGAAGAAGCGCCGAAGTTTGAGAATCGGGGCTTCAAACACGGCTGGGTCAAAGCCCTCGCTGCTACGAATGTGACATTGGCACAGCCGATTCCATACGAGCAGATGGACGTTGACCCGCTGGTGTCTGACTCTAAGGAATGATCGAGGCATATTTTGGTTTTTGGTAGGCATCTTAGATGCATAATTTTTTGTTAGTAGATTTTCGTCTTTTTTGGATGTCAACCGATTTTCATGTGTAAAATGCCCGCTGTGAGCGCCCAATTTATAAATGAAAATTTTCTATGCTCTCAAGTTATTGCTTATATTGTTTGCTATATGAGTACGTAATTAAATGAATAAGCAGTTAGAACAAAATGTCAAGCCTACGTGAGACGGCAAACTTATTAGCCGATTATATTAATGAATTTGATTGATGAATCTAAATAACATGAGTTCATGAGGTGCTGACAGATCAGTTCATGGGGCGGCTGGGGTACATAAGCCAATTGGATTGATGAATCTGCCCTTGCCCTAGCTGGTTCATGAACTGGAAAGCCGAATAAAATGAACTCATGAATATTGTACTGATAAATCGATTTATGCAGCGGCTGGGGTACTTAAGCCGACTAGATTGATGAATCTGCCCTTGCCCCAGCTGGTTCATGAACAAGAACGCCAAATAACAGAGGTTCATAGGGCGGCTGGGGTACATAAGCCAATTATATTGATGAATTTGCCCTTGCCCCAGTTGGTTCATGAACTGGAAAACCGAATAAAATGAACTGATTTACGTTATTCTGATAAATCGATTCATGGAGCGGCTGGGGCACTTAAGCCGACTAGATTGATGACCAGCTGGTTCATGAACAAGAACACCGAATAACAGAGGTTCATGGGGCGGCTGGGGTACATAAGCCGATTATATTGATGAATCTGCCCTTGCCGCAGTTGGTTCATGAACTGGAAAGCCGAATAAAATGAACTAATGTACATTATTCTGATAAATCGATTTATGGAGCGGCTGGGGCACTTAAGCCAACTAGATTGATGAATCTGCCCTTGCCCAACTGGTTCATGAACAAGAACGCCGAATAACAGAGGTTCATGGGGCGGCTGGGGTACATAAGCCGATTATATTGATGAATCTACCCTTGCCCCAACTGGTTCATGAACTGAAAAGCTGAATAAAATGAACTGATGCACATTGTTCTGATAAATCGACTCATGAAGCGGCTGGGGCACATTACTCAATCGGCGCCGGGCTGTTGAGGTTTTAATATTAATGAGATCACCTCGAAGGTCCTGCCCCCATAGGGAATAAATGGGTGTGTACTTCGTGCATAAAGGTCCTATTTATATGCTCAGAGTTAGTAACTCAGTCCAGTTCTTTGAAGAAAGTTAAACAAGTGCGAATGTGAGATAGACTTTTCTTCAACAGCAGAGGAGAAGCGAGGACATTAGCTGAGCTGGGAGGAGATATGAGTCGAAGTGGCGAACCTTCATGCACGGGAAGTAGGACTTCGAGGGATCGGGAGAGACACTAATCTCCTCGTCGTCGAAGTAGGTCGCCTAAGAAGGACAAGCAGCCACGAGGCAGATCTCCTCAACCCCGTTCTGGAAGGGAATCCGATGCGACACCATGCCCATTGAGTTTTACGGTCTTCGTGGGAAATAGACCAATGATAGAGGCGGACTCAATCGTTCGTGATCCAAATGTGGTAGTCGAGTTCGCTCGACAAAATTTTTCACCCGAAGTCCAGCAGTCGATGGTAGGTCGGGAGGATTTCGAAGTGTTTCGTGAAGGCGTTCATGGGGCAGTGAAGGGACTGTACACCGCTTATGAAATTGACATGCGTCTTTACACCACTCAGCGGGATATAACACAGAAAGATGAACACATTCGAAACTTAGAAGCTCGCGTAGAGAAGGCCGAGCGTGAACTACAGAAAATCAAGTCCACCAAGTCTCAATCGGCTGGCCATCTCAACCCGGTTGTGGAAGAGAGAGTGACCCAAAAGCTGATAAGTCATGCTACTGCCGATCGGAACACGGCTAGCATGTTTGTGATTGAGACTGCGAGGACCACGGCCTATGAAAAAGGCTTCCATGACGGCCGAAAGGTCGGAATACAGAAGACCATGGAGAAACTCGCTGAAGAAATTTGCCGATGTGAAAATCGTGGATTTAAGCATGGCTGGATCAAGGTACTTCAGCAGGCTGAGGCTCTTGAGGCGGCAGGTGTGGATTCGGTGTTGCTGCTGTACTAGCGGGATGATTTTTCCTTTTCCACTTTCGAAGTTGAGAAGAGTGATGATGAGGGAGCCGCCGAATAAAAGTAGACATTGTAATGCTCAAACGCAGATTGCGTGCAAAATTATGTAATTGTTAGCTAATTTAATAAAATGCTTCGTTTTCAAGTGTTAGCGTACTTTCTGCTTATATTAGTACACTTCATGCCAATCGATTAATCTAAGGACACATTTTATTTTGAATGTTCCCATGTTTCACCATATGTTTATACGGCTTGTCCTATTTCATTTTCAATGTTTGCCAATCATGCATGAGGGGTGCTCCGAATCTAGAGACTTATTTTGGCCCAAAAGTATTTGCCAATCGGCCCAAAAGTGTTTGCCAATCGGCCCAAAAATGTCGTCCACTAATGGGGCTCCAAATTAGAAGATTTAATCGACCCAAACGTGACCTGCACGGATGGGTCTCCGAATCCGGAGACTTAATCTGCCCAAAGGTGTCATGCACCAATGGGCCTCCGAATCCAGAGATTTGGCTTCGCCAATCGTGATATCCATGAAGGGCGTTCCGAATCCGGAGGCTTAATCGGCCCAAACGTGACCTTCACGGATGGGGCTCCGAATTCGGAGGCTTTTTGTCTTGGCCAATTGTGATATCCACAAAGAGCGCTCCGAATCCGGAGTCTTTTCTTGGCCAATCGTGATATCCATGAAGGGCGTTCCGAATCCAGAGCATTAATCGGCCCAAACGTGACTTGCACGGATGGGGCTCCGAATCCGGAGGCTTTTTGTCTTAGCCAATCGTGATATCCACGAAGAGCGCTCCGAATCTGGAGTCTTTTCTTGGCCAATCGTGATATCCACGAAGGGCGTTCTGAATTTGGAGCATTAATCGGCCCAAACGTGACTTGCACGGATGAGGCTCCGAATCCGGAGACTTAATCGGCCCAAAGGTGTCATGCACCAATGGGGCTCTGAATTCGAAGACTTGGCTTGGCCAATCGTGATATCCACGAAGGGTGCTCCGAATCCGGAGGCTTAATCGGCCCAAACGTGACCTGCACGGATGGGGCTCCAAATCCAGAGACTTAATCGGCCCAAAGGTGTTATGCACCAATGGGGCTCCGAATCCGGAGACTTGGCTTGGCCAATCGTGATATCCACGAAGGGTGCTCCGAATCCGGAGGCTTAATCGACCAAAACGTGACTTGCACGGATGGGGCTCCGAATCCGGAGACTTAATCGGCCCAAAGGTGTCATGCAACAATGGGGCTCCGAATCTGAAGACTTGGCTTGGCCAATCGTGATATCCACGAAGGGTGCTCCGAATCCGGAGGCTTAATCGGCCCAAACGTGACCTGCACGAATGGGGCTCCGAATCCGGAGACTTAATCGGCCCAAAGGTGTTATGCACCAATGGAGCTCTGAATTCGGAGACTTGGCTTGGCCAATCGTGATATCCACGAAGGGCGGTCCGAATCCGGAGGCTTAATCGGCCCAAACGTGACTTGCACGGATGGGGCTCCGAATCCGAAGGCTTTTTGTCAGAACACTTTTGAACTGGATGTCGTAGCAAGTAAACAGGAACCTTTGCATTACAAAAGTGGAATGTGTACATGGTGAACCATTCAAAACTAGTATCATTCCCCACAGATTGGGTTTAATGATAGAATTTACTCAAGTGTGTTGAATTCCAAGGCCGTGGCAGACTGCTTCTAGACATGTCTTTGAGCCGATATGCCCCTACTCTTGCGATCGAATCGACCTGATAGGGGCCGTCCTAGTTAGGACCCAATTTTCCATCAGCCGGTTTCCTGGCAACTGGAAGTACTTTCTTCAGGACCAACTCTCCTGGTGTGTAGCGGCGTAGCTAAACACGTTGATTGTACGACTTAGCAAGCTGCTGCTGATACCGTGCCATGGATGTAAGGGCACGGTCTCTTCATTCTTCAATCAAAATCAAATCCAAGGCCAGCATCATGTCATTTCGGCCCATATCAAAAACTTGCAATTTCAAGGTTGGGAGGCCGATTTCCAGGGGTATGATTGCCTGGGTTCCAAAGCATAAAGCAAACGGCGTTCTCCACTGGATCGCCTCAGCGTAGTTCGATAAGCCTATAACACACTTGGCAATTCTTCGACCCATTTTCCTTTAGCTTTCTCCAACCTCTTCTTGATGCCGTCCAAGATGGATTTGTTAGAGGCTTCAGCTTGACCATTGCTTTGTGGGTAAGCCGGCGTGGAGAAGTAAGGTCGGATACCACACTTGCTACACAACTCTCGGTACACGCCACAATCAAACTAGGTGTCGTTGTCTGAGATAAGTGCTCTTGGAATGCCGAATCGTGTTATAATATTTCTCCATACAAAGCGCTTAACATCAGCATCTCGAATGTGCATTAATGCCTCCGCTTCGACCTATTTTGTGAAGTAATCTGTTGCGACAATCAAGTACCGTTTGTTCCTTGGGGCCTTCAGTAATGGTCCAATGATATCAAGTCCCCACTGGGCGAACGGGCAGGGACTGGTGATAGAGCTTAACTCTTCAGCAAGCAAATGGGTTAAGGGGGAGAACTTTTGGCATTGTTCACATATTTTCACATAACATTCGGCATCTGCTCTCATTGTCGGCCAATAATACCCCTGTGTTACAGCTCGATGAGCCAAAGAGCATCCGCCAGAATGTACGCCACAACTGCCTTCATGTATTTCGGTTAGAAGCTCTTCGACTTTGTCCGGATGAACGCATTCCAGGTATGGGCCAGAAAGGGATTTCGTACAAAGCTTTCCTTGTGGATCCAAGTAGTATCGCAAGGCTTTGTTTCGAAGCTTGTGCGCTACTTTCTTGTCCGTTGAGAGCTGTTCGAAAGACAGGAATACAGTAATGGGGTCCATCCAACTCCGTCTTGATTCTATGATATTGACTTGGACTTCCTCCGATGGGCTAATGCTCAGCTCCGGGATGAAACCTACTTCGATGGTTCGTTTAATCTCTGAGTTAATGGCGGAGGCTAGGCAAGCTAGGGCATTTGCATGTGTGTTCTGATCACGTGTTATCTGATTCAATTCATGATGGTCAAACTTTGCCAGCAAGGAGTTAGCCGTTTTCATGTAAGCCGCCATACGGTCATTTTTGGCCGCGTACTCCCCCTTTAGCTGATTGATCACCAGTTTTGAATCGCAAAATACAATCAAACACTGAGCACCCAGAAGATGTGCATTCCGCAAACCGGTCAGAAGGGCTTCGTATTCGGCCTCGTTATTTGATGCTTCGAAGCAGAGTTTGACGGCCTAGTCAATTATTGCGCCGTCGGGAGCCATGATTACTACCCCAACTCCACTGCCCCGTTGATTGGATGATCCATCACAGTATAGCTGCCAAATGTCCCCAACATAAATTCTCCAATTCAGCTTAGGTCAAATTTCATCAGACTTGAAGTCGGCAAGACCCCCAGTGAATTCGGCCACAAAGTCGGCAAGCACCTGTCCTTTGATTGAGGTTCTAGGTAGGAATTGAATATCATACTGGCCGAGTTCAAGAGCCCACTTTGAAGCACGCCTTGATGCTTCTGCACTACGGAGTACCGACCGAAGTGGGTGGTCTGTTAGTACCCCGATGGTATGTCCCTGAAAGTAATGCATCAGTTTTCTCGCTGCCATGACGAGGGCCAGAATGAGTTTTTTCAATGGAAGGTAGCGTGTTTCGGCGTCAACCATTGCCTTGCTCACATAATACACTGGTCGTTGCTCCCCCAACTCTTCTTTATCAGTACGGCGCTGACGACCCGATCGAAAACTGCTAGATACAAAATGAGCGGGTCATCTGCCGAAGGAGTTGTCAAGAGTGGAACTGATCAGAGGTAGGTCTTGAGGCTGTTGAAAGCGGCTTCACACTTGGCGGACCATTCAAAAGCCTTGCCCTGCTGTAGTGTATGAAAGAATTGTCGGCAGCAGTCCGTGGAACGACTGATGAACCTATTGAAAGCGGCGGCCATCCCCATTAACTTCTGAAGCTCCTTGACCGATCGAGGGGAGCCGAGTTCTAGGATTACTATGATTTGCCTTGGGTTGGCTTCGATTCCTCGGTGGTTGACAATATAACCCAAGAATTTGCCAGAGCCGATCCCGAATGCACATTTGGAAGCGTTCAGCTTCATTCTATATTTGCGTAGAATGCCGAATGTCTCTTCCAGATCGACTATATGATTCTGCTCTTCCTTGGACTTGACCACTATATCGTCAATGTATACTTCCATAGTGTGGCCGAGTTGCTCCTTGAACATGGTGGTGACTAGGCTCTGGTATGTTGTCCCTACATTTTTCAGCCCAAAAGGCATAACCTTATAGCAATAGGTTCCTCTTGGGGTGAGGAATGCAGTTTTGTCTTGGTCCTCTGGATACATGACAATTTGATGGTAGCCTCTGTAGGCATCGAGGAAGCTCATATGCTGATGACGTGCCGTAGCATCTATAAGTTGGTCTATTCTGGGGAGAGGAAAACAATCTTTGGGGTAGGCTTTGTTTAGGTCCATGAAATCAACGCAGACTCGCCAAGTCCCATTTTTCTTCTTCACGATCACAGTATTTGAGAGCTATGTAGGGTAGGTCACTTCCCTGATTGCCCTGACATCAAGCAACTGGTTAACCTCTTCGACAACGACGACAGTGTGCTCTGCGGCTGACCGTCGGCTCTCCTGGATAATCGGCTTGCATTTAGGGTCAACATTTAAACGGTGCTGCGAAACAGACGGATCTACACCCGGCATCTCATATGGAGTCCAAGCGAATACATCAAGGTTGCCGAGCAAGAAGGAAATTAGCTGCTGACTGTCGGCTTGACACAGGGAAGCGCCAACCATGAAGAACTTGTCTGGGTTTCCGTTAATTTCAACTCGATCTAGGGCTTCTGTGGCCTTTTCACTTGGGAGCCGCCCAACATCGTCGAGGCTCTCTTGATCCGGGACCTCAATAGAATTCACTTGCAACTCTTTTGGCGTCTTTCCAGCAAGGAGATAACATGTTTGTGCCGATTTCTGGGAGCCACGGATTTGCTCAATGCTGTGTTCTGTCGGGAAGCGTAGCAGTTGATGATAGGTGCTTGGCACGGCCTGCATAGTATGCAACCAAGTTCGCCCCATGATGAGATTATACGACGATGGTAGCTTGACGACCAAGAATTCCATATCCATTGTTCGGGAGCCTGCTCGAACGGGTAGTGTGATTTTTCCCAACGGGTATTCTAGATTGGCGTTGAAACTAAACAGTGGATAAGGAACCGGAGACAGATCCGATTCGGAGAAGCCGAGTTTGGTGAATGTCTTGTAATACATAACTTCCGATGTGCTCCCCAGATCAATGAGTACGCGCTCAACGGTGAATCGATTTATGCATAGTTCAATGACCAATGGATCAATGTGGGGGAGTGTTACGCCGATCAAATCAGAATCGTCGAAGGTAATATTCGGAGCTTCATATGGCCGTTTTGTAGGTGTGATTTGCTTTTGGAGGATTGGATGCGATTAAATTGGATGCACGGTTGGGGCTGTTGGCAGGCTGTATGTCACATGGATGACGCCGAGCGGAGGTGAATCCTACCGAAGGTCAACTGTTTTGGTTGAGTTCTTTCGAACGTGTTGCTGACGCCGACCGTCTTGTACCAACTCTTCAAGGTGGTCTTTCAAAGCATAGCAACTGTCAGTATCATGGCCGTGATCTTTGTGATATTCGCACCACCTATCCCGACTTCTCGTGTCGAGAGGTCCCACCATTTTTTATGGCCATTTGAAGAACGGAAGGTGTTGAACCTTAGCCATAACCACACTGATTGGGTCTGTCAACTCCGTGTATTTCTTGTCGGTGCACTTCGCACGCATGCTATCCACTTAAAGCTGCTCATTAGCTCGGTGTGGACACTGGTGATCGGCGTGAATCCCGTCTTCTATCTCGCTTAGCCCGATTCCGTGATTCAGGGCTCCGTGGTGGTACAGCATTTATCAGCTGCACGACTTCAGGCTGGGCCGACTTAGTGGCTTTATGCCCATCTTTGACCCGGAGGGCATCGTCTTCTACTTTGCAGTATTCCTTAACTTTTTTCATCAATGCCCAAACTGCTTTTGGGAGCCGTCTGGTCAAAGAGCTGCGGAGGGCACTGTCTGGATGTAACCTCATTTTGAAGGCGGTGATGGCCATGGAGTCGTTGCAAGTATCATCTAACAGATTAAAACATTCCCAATACCGCACCGAATATGCATGAAGGGTTTCCTCCGGTTGAATTTGCATTGCCCATAGAGAATCGGCTTGCTTCGGTTGGACCTCATTAGTGATGAACCTTGCCCTGAAGAATTTTTGGAGTTGGTCGAAGCTCTTGATCGAAGCCGGCTCCAGTTTATAATACCACCTGACAGCCAATGGTCCCAAACTGCTGGGAAATATTCGGCACTTGAGGGCCTCGTCGTCTGCATGCAATGTCATGGCTTGCTTGTAGTGACGGATGTGATCGGTGGGGTCTGACTTTCCATCATAGAGAGTGAACAACGGAGCTTTGAACTTTTTAGGCAGAACCGCCCTTGCGATCCATCGCACAAAGGGATCATGCTAATCTTCTTCGTCTAAACTGTTTCTTCTTCGCTTATGCCTTATACGTACACTCTCTTCAGAGGAACTAGTAGCTTCGAGTCGACCCTTCTTTTTGGGCTCCAAGGATAATGAGTCAGAGTCATTGTTAGTGTCTTGTTGTCAAGCTCGAGGTCGTCGACCTCTTGCCTTCAGAGGTCATTCTGGATCTTGGCGTACAACTTGTTTGGACTTCGCCACTTCCAAGGCCAAATCCTGACGGAGACGTTCGTTCTCAGCGATCATGTTCGCCAACCTTTGTTTGTTTTGCTTTGCTTGCTCCATAATCGCTTGCATTGCCTCATGTGCTGATGTCGAGGGTAAACCGAAGTTCAAGGCCCTTCTTGCGGTAATGTTCTCTGGCCCAAGTATATTGCTTGGAGTGGTTTCATCTTACGGCGTAGGGTCGACAGCGACTGCCAGGGGATCTTCTGTCATGCCTGCCATAGATGTGCTTGAGTATTACCACAGACGGCGCTAATTATGGAGAAGTGGTTTGGAAATACTCTTCAGATCCTGGGGGAATGCTCGTGATCTTCAGCTAGTCACCTGAAAAGGAATGAACACTCCAGTCGGGGGTGCCGGAATTATCACTCCGACGAATAAGTTAGTGTCTGCTCTCTAGATTGCTTGTGTCTTAAGTTAAGCATACTAATTCTCACATATCTCTATTTGGTTGTTGTTCTTCTATTTATATACGCTCCTGGTCTTCTAGGTAGGGCCCGCTCTTGATCTGTCATGTACTTATTCACTCTCCCCCCCCCCAATTAATCGGCCCCCCTGATCGACTTATTCGGCACCTGAAACATCAGGGGAGGAGCCGAATGCATACCATACACAGGCAGGGAAAATATACCCTGCCTATCTGCATCTGCTATTATTCGGCTACCACAACCATGAATGCCTCCTTCAAATTCTAAAGCAACTACAAATAGTTGTTGGTCTCGATGCTAAGATTAGGTATGAGATTTTTTATATGTTTGTTATTTTTTAAGACATTTAATGGATCAATGTGCCATATATAATCTTTTAAATTGTTAATGTTATTTAAAAAAAAGATAGAATTTGTGATTGATTATAGCTTTATCATATAGATTATAAATAAAATAAAATAAAAAATGTATCTTTTATTGATTTTATATATGTAGTCCTTAAAAGCCAATAATTATATTTTTCATAATTTTCAATTTCAATTCTACTAAGTGAATATTTAATTTATCAATTAGTGTGTTTCTTAGGTGTATCCATATCTATATGTAAACTATTTTCCGAGCAAAAGAAACTTTTGATCTAAGAGACTCTAAGAATTTTAAAACATTAATATAAAATTTTAAAAGTTAAGAAATATAAGTGACATACAACTATTAGCGGATTAAACCGTATCTATAATTTTAAATTTTAAAAAAAAATATTTATATATAGAAAGTCAAATAAACAACTTTAATCATATCTAAGTCACATCTAATTTGATATTTGAAAATCCTTAAAAGAAAATTCTAAATTTAAATTTATTATATAATTTAAAGTTATAAAAATATATACTTCAAAATATTATTCATTTTTTTTAAATATTTGAAACTAAAAAATAAATATAATTTAAAATTACTGACTTATCTAACCATATCTAATTTTCAAATTCAAATTCAATATAAAAAAAAAATGGACATTAAATGTCAAAAAATAATTTTAGCTATATCTTTTTTGTACTTCTTGTTGTTTGAAAAGACTTGTATTCTCTTTTTATAAAAGCTATGATCAGGGCAAAATCCTACAGCTTTATAAAAAGAGCTTCGTTTTTGCATCATGAGCACCACACTTGCATAGAATGAAAATGGATTTGAAACTGAAAATGCTTGTATTGGAATGATGTTCTTAATCGGATAATGAGCCGTCCACAGACTAAAATCCAAGATACAACTCAATAAATGGAAAGCAAAGTAAAAACAACCTAAACACAGCTATTTACACTTGCTAAAAATAAAAGACTCAAAACAAGACCTCAAAACAAAAAGACCGGAACAAAATCAGACTGCCGAACTGCCAGGCCGACAATAGTGGATGGCCGGCCACTAACGGAGACGGCTGGCCAGTAAAGGTGGCCGGCCGGCCAAATATGGTGGTTCATCAGCCAGCTGACAGCTGGCATCCACTCATAGCCTTATCTTCTACAAAAGATCTTCCTTCGCAAATTCTGACAGAACCTAATTTTTGCTACTATTTTTTCTACAAATGGAGATATTCCTTGTCGAGAAGCTCAAGGATTGGATAGCTACTTTGGATGACACAGAAAAGGTAAATTTTTTAGGTTTCGGCATAAATGCGCTTTTTCTGTTAAGTCATACTTCACTTTGTCTTCCATTCCTCTATGTTGCAGTCCAATGTTGGGACCAATTACACATGTATTTCGCTTCGGAGCACAGGAAATGTGTCCGACTCTTGAAGAGTTTCAAGCTTTGATAGAATCCCAGCGTGATGAGGAGATCATGCCTCAGCCCCATTTTGACCATGCTCAGGCTTTGGGACGGATATGTGGTCTCACTTTGTATGAAGCTCGATCTTTGGCTCACAACGGGGAGATAGATATACCCGGCTTGATTCATTGATGTTCTGACATCGGCGATAGAGGTGACCTCCTCTGGTGAGGTTATCAGCAACATGTCCTCTATTTATGTATGTTTGCGCACTTCTTTCTTGCCCCTAGTTGCGGCAAAGCCAACATTTGGTTGATCGAGGTGGCCCAATGTCTGAAAGAGGATAAGAGTTGCATTAGTTTGGCCTTGCCCGAAACTCTGATGGATTTTGATGTTTTGCATAGGCAAGAGACTACTCGGTTCGTAGGGAGTCCATTATTACTCCAGGTAATGTTTCCTACCCTTTCTTATTATAGTTCTCACATCACTCGGCACTCACACTCTATTTTTCTCTCTAAGCCCTTTTCTTTACTTTTCTCTCAACGTACATCTCTTTATTCTTTAATCTCTTTTATTTTTCATCCTTTCCCAAGTATGGCTAATGGATAAACTGAAAGTAGTGGACCCTTACCACGAGTATTCAGCCCGGGCCTACTTTTTCCACTAGCGGCTAGTAGGCTTTCCCACTGAGGGATGGTGGTGCAACTGGATGTGCAGCAGATCTGCAGCTGACATAACTTGGCATTGCCCCTTGCTTAATTTGACTGAGATGAGCTACAGCATGTCCCGACAACTGGGTGTACAGTTGATTGGCCTCACACATTGCATGTTCTACTTCTCCTTCCAGTTTGGACATGATTTGACCCGTCCAGATAAAGGGGTAGAATACCAGGCCCCATTTCCAATTCGTGCTTCCAACCTGACTTGGTACCTCCCTGCTTGGAGGATGAGAGAGCTTCTTACTCCGGCGGTCAACTTCAGTTATGCCTTTTCTGGCGTGTGCTTAGCTTGGCTCGAGGACAAGGTACAGGTTGGACCAACTTTGATCGTAGAGGCTTCCACGAGCACAAGTAGAGGACGCAAGAACACCTGACTCATCTATATCCCCTAGTTTATTGCTTTGACTTTTCAAGTTTTATGATGTTGAAGCAACTTTGATTTAAATCAAAGAGTTAGAGAATGTACTTGTGTTGAAATCAATGGAATTAAAGTTGTGAGCACTAAAAATTTTCTTTTTGGTCCCAAAATGGTCTAAGTTGTAAAATGTAAAATTTTGAGAAAAATCAACTTTTATTAAAAATTTTCAAAACCATTTTCAAGAAATGATCACTACCTGACATGCATGGAATCAGTCCTCAAGATGCGCAACCTTGAATTAGAAGATTACAACTACCCATAACTGCATTCACCAGCACTACTCTGTCTTACAACCGGCCCTTCTGCCAAAATGAAGATCACACAACCAAGTTAACAGATAATGGAGAAAGATAGCCTGATCAAAATGAACGACTAGGACTATTGAGTTGGAGATGGTTACGGCCGAATTTTGGGATGAAGTTGCCTACGTATCCCAAAGATAGGAATCAAGCCTTACGTAGTTCGGTTCAAGTTCACTCGAGTATTAACTCTCTTCTTTTGTGCTCTAACTTTTGCCAAAGTCGCCCTTCCTGGTTTTTGACCTTACAAGCTTAATTTTTCTCTATTTTTAATTTTTCATGCTCTAACTTTTGCTTAGGTTGCCCTTTCGAATTTTCGGCCTAGCGAGCCTCTCAGGAATAATATTTCTTCAACTTGTCCATGTTGATCGACTGTGAAAATTCCAGGCTATCTAGATCCATGTGGATAATCGCCCCTCCTGACCAGATAGTTTTGATGATGTAAGGACCAGTCCACTTAGGTCTGAACTTGCCCCTAGAGTCATGGATGGGAGCTCGGTTGTCTTTAAGCACCATATCTTCTTCCTTCAGATTTCTACACTTAACCTTCTTGTTAAAAGCCCTAACAATTCTGCAATGGTTACCCTGAATATGATACAATGCCTTCAACCTCCTCTCGTCAAACAATATCAATTCCTCAAACCTGCTCTATTGCCAATCCACCTCTGCTATCTGATACTCAGCTATAATTCGCAGCGTCGGTACTTCAATTTCAATTGGCAAAACGACTTTCATCCCATATACTAACAAATAGGGGGTCGCTCATGTGGATGTCCGTATTAATGTTCTGTATGCCCAAAGTGCAAACGAAAGTTTATCCGGCTAGTCCTTATAGGTCTCCACCATCTTCCGTAGGATGTTCTTGATATTCTTATTGGCGGCCTCAACAACTCCATTGGTCTGTGGTCTATATGTTGATGACTTGTGAAAAGTCATGTTATATTTCTCGAGTAAATCCACCACCTCTTTCTTGAAGTGTGAGCCATTATCTGATATGATCTTGTTTGGAACTCCATACCGGCAGATGATGTTATTTCTGATGAACTTGGCTACATGTGATGCTTTTAACACGACATAAGACCGAGCTTCCAACCACTTTGTAAAATAGTCAATCGCCACCAAGATGAACTCATGTCCATTGAAACCCTTTGGCGAGACTGCACCGATAATGTCGATTCCCCAGACTGAGAAAGGTCATAGCAAAGTCATGTTGTAAAGCTTTGACGGCGAGATATTTATGCGCTTAGACTGGATTTGACATTTGTGGCATCAACGTACAAAACCAATACAATCCTCCTCCATAGTTGACCAATAATAGCCTTCTCTAAGGATTTTCTGAGCTAGCATCACACCGTTCATGTGTGCTCCACATTCCCCTCCATGGATGGCCTCCATAAGCCGCTTTGATTCCTCTTTTTCCACACACAGCTTGTGCATTCCCAGATGGCCTCCCATGTATAGCTTACCCTCGTAGATGATAAACTGGACGGCTAGACGTCGTATTCCCCGTTTGTCTTTGCCATTTGTCCCTGGTGGACATGTCTCATTTTCCAGAAAATTCCAAATATCATAATACCAGGGGGTTTTGTCATGAACTTCATCTATTGCGACAATGGTCTCATGCCAGAGCATGTTCGGGTAGGAGATGTTGGAAATTGGATCGGGTTTAGAGCCCAGACTCAATTGGGTCGCCCATGGTGGCATGACCCAATTAGGAGAGATCCAAATAACCTGATAGATTATATATCAAGATATGAGATAATCTTGATATGGGATAATTGTCAATATAATATATGATAATTATTAATTATATATTATATATATGAGATAGACATTATCTAGGATAATATATCTATCCCATGGGTCTCCTAACTCTTCTATATAAATAGACCTTGAGCTCTATATTTCACATTAAAAAAAAAAACATACGTTCTCTCTTCCCATAAACCATTATGTCTTTGTACTGTGATTGGTGTGGGTAAAACTCTAATAGTTGTACTCCATTGCTGTGGAGTTTATTTAAGAGTACGTGACTCACCTTTTAAGCTGGATTCATTGTGCAATTTGTTTGCCCACAAAGTATGTCTGAATCCATATTATTTTTAGTTGTGTATATAGTATTATATTTCCTTCACCATTTATAATGTAGGATAAGACTTCTCTGGATTAGACGGTGCTTTTAGGCCCATGGGACTCACCATGAGTTCTATTTTGATGATTCGAATCGTTTAATGTATAAAACTCTTTGAGTACTTTATCCTTACAAAAAATCACGTTAATTGAATATCAATAATCCCTTCTTCAAAACACATTTTTGTCAATAATTTATTTTAAAATTATATCTACCATTGAAAAAGATATAATTTGACCAAAGAGTTATCGATATCTGATCAATGTAACTTTTTGCAAAGATAAAGTATTTGGTGAGTTTTACATATTGAATGATTCATATCACTGAAATAAGACCTGTGATGAGTCTCACAAGCTCAACAACATTATCCAATTTACAAAGTGAATTAGAGAGAAGTCTCATCCTATAAGATATTGTCAATCACTTTCTAAGTAAATCAAATGTGAAAATAGATAGTTCAAAAGCACAATTATCCCATTTCACTTTCATTTCAATAAAACAAGCATTACCTAGTATATAGGTGATACCTTGTCATCACATATCACCATTTAATAACCAATCATCACATTAGACAAGTGAACTCCACTATTTAAAATGTAATTAGTATCCAAAATCACAGTTAGCTCTGCTGTGTAGCAACCACTTAGTAGTAACTTTTGGAGCCTTGGCTTCTTAGAGTCTAACTCCAAGAGTTACCACTCTGTGATTAGGCGAAATCACAGTTGGCCTAACCATAAGGCCACTATGACTGTCGCTAAATGTTTCAATTTTTCGAAACACTTCAAAATTTTAAATTAGAATAAATTACAATGATTTTCTTTAAGATTTAAAGAAAATATGATAAATCTTATAATGTTGATATAATTATATTGAGTTTCATTAAGGTTTTAATTCACATAACACTTAATCTCATTTTATTAATAATTTGATAGTTATATGGATAGAAAAACAATAGTGTCATACCTTTTACACGACAATGTATATTTTACATTATTTATCTCTATATTTTTTCACTACTTGCATTAATTCAAATCCATTTAGCCTTATTGAAAAAGAAATTAATATAACTACATCAAAACTGTGAAATTTTAGCTATTTGGTTATCCAATTTTCAAAATCAAATTTTGAGTTTTCAATTTGTATTTTTTTATTTTTAGCAATTTTTTTAATATTTTGATTAATTTTTTTATTTTTTATTTTTTAGATGTATCTAATCTAGATGTCCTTAAAAAGTAAGATATTTGTAGTTAAAAAAAAAAAAATTAAAGATTCAATAAATACAAAAATGTACTGAATTTATATATTTTTTGTACTTATTAAATTTTTTAAAGATTTCTTGACAAATGTTTTACTTTTTGAGTATATCTAAATTAGATGTATCAAAAAAAAAATGATCAAAATATTAAATAAATTCACTAAAAATATACGAATTAAAAACTTAAAATTTGATTTTTGAAAGCTGCCAAACGTAAAATTGCTCAGTCTAATTTACCTTTCAAATTATTTGTCTAAACAATCCCTTCCCACTCCAACATAAATAAATAAATAAACTACATTGCCTAATACGTAATAAATTTTTTTCAAAAGATTCAACCAAGAAGTTGGCTTTTAGCCACTTTTTTTGGTTTGTAGCAAAAGCCAAAAGTTAGCTTTTTTGTCTTTTTTTTCATTTGGGAAGTTGGTTTTTAGCCAACGGTGAAATTACAATTTTACCCCTCATGGGTCAAAATGTGTTACATAGGTGAAGTTGTAAATATTTTAAATAAATGAGGGTAGTTTGGTCATTTTATTATGATTTGACATCATAAACAAACATTAATCAAAAAATTCAAAAGTCACTCTTTACCAACTTCCCAAATCATTTGTCTAAAAAAGCGAAAAACATGGTTAAAAGCTAAAAAGTCACTTTTTACCATCTTCCCAAAACAAAGCTTCTTGAGATGAGATTTTTTTTTTTTTTTTTTTTTTCTTTCAAAGGCCCATTTTAAAAAATAAGTAAATAATTCTTACCCAACTATTTATTTTTTGTATGTATAAAAAAGCTCTGATTGTTCAAAAGTCCCTAATATTAAAGGCCGCGAATAATCTCAAATTTCAATTACAATAGTAGAGGAAAAAAAGAATTTTACATTGCAGAGTTGTAATGTAAAATAAATAAATAAAACATAAAAAAATGTCTTTTATTGAGATTTTACCTTAATCCTCAGAAAAGTTTGGTTGTTCCTCTCCAAACTAACATGTTTGGTACGATGGAATGTAATAGAATGTTGAATAAAATGAATTGCTCATTTTCATACCACAATTTGAGTACTAACATAGAATGACATAAAAATAGATACATATTTGATTATACTTATTAAACTAATGGAATGAAATAAACTTTTTAATTATTTTTTTATCACACTTGTTAAAATGATGGTATAACGTAATGGTAATGGCAATGGTGATGGCGATGGTGGCAAAATCAATGATGGTTGTAATTTGGTATGGTGTGGTGGTGATAGGTGATGATGGCGATAGTAGGGTGATAGTGGTGGTAATAAGTGGTGGTGGTAGGTTGGTGGTTGTGGTGGCGGCAGCAGTGGCGATGTGGTAATACAATGTGGTAATAGGTGGTGGTGGCGATAGTAAGGCAGTGGTGGCAATGGTGGTAACGATAGTAAAGTAATGGTAGTGGTTGGTGTGGTGGCGAAAATAGGGTAGTAATGGTGGTGTCAAGATGGTAGTTGTGGCAGCGGTTGGCTTGTGGTTGTGGCAGCGATGATGGTGGTAGAGTAATAGTGGTTGAGGTGGCTGTGGCAGCAGTGGTGGAAGGGCTGGTGGTGGTAAATGGCAATGGTTATAGCGATCCCGGTTTCCCTTTTTCATTGGTTGTTGTGTACATCTCGTTTACATCCTTTACTCTTTGTATTTGAGTCTTGGGTTGTATTGGACAGGTTTGAAACAGGTTGGTTGAACTTGGAAACCAAGAGTAGTTGCCTAGATTTTGGCCTTCACGCTCGAGCGGGAGTTTTGATGCTCGAGCAGGCCCTTCGTTGTTGTTTGTCTGCTCAAGTGGGGTTTTCGACGCTCGAGCGTATTTTTCCATCTTCCAGTATCTCCTCTGCAGTGTTGTCTGCTCGAGCGGGAGTTTTGACGCTCGAGCGGGATGTTGTGTGAGACGCTCGAGCGGGAGAGTTGACGCTTGAGCGGAGACCTGGTTCTGTAAAAGTTCTGGAAGTGTGTATCCGCCGCTCGAGCGGGATTGTTGGCGCTCGAGCGGGAGTCTGTGAGTGACGCTCGAGCGGGGCGTTGGGCGCTCGAGCGGGGCGTCGGGTTTAAAGCTCCGTGTTTTGGCTTTTAAAATCACTTTTTCATATTCATTTCTCTCTCTTACTTTTCCAAAACTCCATTGTTGAGCCTCTCTCTCTAGAACCTTGCCTTCTCTCTAGGTATTGATCTAGTTAGAGTTGTTTCCTCACCTTTGGCCTTTACAAAAGTTGTGTTGATCGTCGAGGGCTATGTTTTGATCCGAAAATATCGAGTTTTGGAGCACGTTGAGTTTCTTCATCTTCTTCCCTTGAACTCCGAATTTGAGGTAGGGATTCCTACTCACTCTTATGGTCTTTAACATAGATTTTTGGTGATTTTGATAAAGTGTTGAAGTTGGAAAATTTTGGGACTTAGGGTTTCAAAATGTCAAAGGGGATTTTATTATTTTGATTCTAAAATGAGTATTTTGGGTTTCAAAATAGTGGTATTGATGTTGGTTGTTGATATATGGACCATTGGGTCAATATTGAAAAATGGGGGAAAAAACCCTAATTCGGTGTGTAAATTAATTTGTATAATTAATTTGGGAAAGGTGTTGGTATTTGGAATTGAAAAATGCCACCTCTCTTCTCTACCCAGGAAGTGGATACAGCAATACGGGGATATGTATACGGAGATATGCCAAAATTTGAAAAAGTAAGATACGGGTACGGCGAGGATACGTTCATTAAAAAAAGTTATTTTTATAATTTTAATAATGTAATATGCATGAAAATAAAATCTAAAGCAAATTAATAAATAAAGAAAGAGATTTCTATTAAGTTAAGAGTCTTCAAACATTCATAAAATATCCAAAACTAAAAGCAAATGCAAGTTAAACATCATCTTTATATGCCAGCACCAAAAAAAGAACGAGTAGAGAGAAGAAACATGAGAGAGCGAGAGAGAAGAGAGAAACGAGAAGTGAGAGAGACAATAAGGATACATCAATTTGATAAATTCTACTACTTTAACTGTCACTATATTCTCTTATTAAAGAGCTAAACAAAATATTATAAATAATATGTGATTTTGAGTATCCGATACATCAAAATTAAGTATCCAATACTCCAAAATTAATTAAGAAATATCAAATAATTTTAAAAAGAATCCGATACGTATCCATGAGTATCCAAGTAGTAACGGTGTCTGATAAATATCCAATACGGATACGTCTCCTTTTTTGAAGTATCCGTGCTTCATAATTTAAGGAGTAAAAGTGAAGTTAGTTTAAGGAGTAAAAGTGAAATTAACCTTAAATGTATTTATATGTATTTGTATATCCTTTTTGTTTTTACTGAAATTTTTGGTGTATGTTCATCTAGGGACTGAAGCAGCTCCGAGGAAAAAAGGATCGGCACCTCCTGCTTGAGGCAGTGGATGACAAGGCTTTTAGCGGGCATGATTTTGATGGGGTACATGCATTATAGTTTCATTTGGCGTGTTCAAGTGTTGGAACAGACAAATTTTTGGGAACATCATTTGTTTGGTGTTACTCCAATTCAATATTGAGCTTGTGCTTTTGTTCTTTTGATACACTGTTGATTTTGAGTTTTAGATACAGATTGATGATTATTGTTTTGAATCCCTATTTTGTCGAGTCTATAGATATTATGATTTTGATGATAATCAGTTTTATTTGCTATAATACCTGGACCTACATATCTTATATCTAGATGACTAGAAGATCTAAGACATCAACTCATCAAGTGAATTGACCATGACCACCCAGTTTAGGAAGTATAACTTGTTATAGAGTGCGTTTGGGTACTGAAATTCCAAGAATCTCTGTTTTTTGTGGACTCTCTTTTTGTTTTGCCCAAACCGTATTGTGGGAGTGGACTTCATAGCTCCAAACACCTCATAGCATTTTCAGGGTGCCTGCCTATTCAATCATTTATGTGTGATTTAATATCTTGCACATTGACCCTTCTAATGGATATCAAAGATAAAAATTCGTTATTGGTGCGGGAATGATGAACTTGGTTCTTTTCCAAACAAATGGCACTTTGACTATCGCAGTACACCTCAACGTGCTTCTAAACAATACCCAAGTCCTCAATCAACCCATGTACCCAAATAGCTTCCTTAAAGGCTTCTGTCACTACCATGTACTCTACCTCTGTAGTAGACAAAGCCACTGTTGACTGAAGTGTTGACCTCCAACTCACCGGCCTTTTAGCAAGCGTATATAAATACTCTGTTGTTGACCGGCATTTGTCTAAGTCACCAGCATAATCTGAGTCCACATATCCAACCAGATTCTGTTCGAGTCTATGATCTCTCTCAAACTTCAAACCCATATGAACTATGCCATGTAAGTACCTTAAGATCCATTTCACTGCCTGCCAGTGACCTTTCCCCGGATCATGCATATACCTGTTTACCATACTCACAACATGTGAGATGTCAGGCCTTGTACAAACCATAGCATACATTAATGCACTAACTGTATTTGCATAGGGAACCTGTGCCATATGCTTTCGTTCTTCTTTTGTGCGTGGAGACATCGAAGCACTAAGCTTGAAATGAGGGGCCAATGGTGTACTCACAGTTTTTATTTTTCCATTTATGCCAAATCTATCTAACACTTTTTCAGATACTGGGTTTGTGTCAGACAAACCGTGCCCTTCTTCCTATCTCTTTTGATCTCCATGCCAAGAATTTTCTTTGCTTTGCCAAGATTCTTCATTTCGAACTCTCCTGCCAACTGTGCCTTGAGTTTATCAATCTCCACCTTGCTCTTAGATGCAATCAACACATCATCTACATATAAGAGAAAATAAATGAAGGAACCATCGGAAAGCTTATGAAAATATACACAATGATCATACTGGCTTCTTGTGTTTTTCTTTTCCGTCATGAACCGATCAAATCGCTTGTACCACTGTCTTGGGGATTGCTTCAACCCGTATAACGATTTGTTCAGCTTACATGCCCAATTCTCTTTTCTAGCAACTTTGAAACCATCTAGCTGGGACATGTATATCTCCTCTTCAAGATCCCATGTAAGAAGGCAGTTTTGATGTAGCGCCCTCAAAATAATAACAATGAACCCATCAGATAAGACAAGCATTTACATTTAAACTAACCACATTCCTTTCATTCATTAGAATTTCGTTACATAAGTATTACATGTTAACCTCATAACAAAATGCCCTACGGGCTTACAGCTTTCCAAGTTAACACTTGGTTACAACAAAGAGTTCTAACTCGTTTACACATTAAGCCCTTGGCTTGAAATTACATGTAATAAATCAAAGTAAAACGACAAAACTATGCCCGCCACAAGCCTCCCAGCTATGTCCTTGGAGGTGGCATGCTTCCTGCACCTGAAAATGATATTCCCATATAGGGTGAGCCACAGCCCAGTAGAAATACACTAAACCAACCATGGACAATGACTAAAACATTAGCAATTGATAGTTGGTCAACACTGATACAATCACATAAATTACATACTTATGTCAACGACTTACAAGTCCCAATTACTTTTCATTTTCCCTTTTTCAACAGATAAGCATGCTAGCTCTATCATCATTTCCACAGATATGTATAAAAACTATATCTCACATTCAGATAAGCATAAAAGCTATATCCACATTCTCAACAGATATGTATATCAACAATATCCACAGATAAGCATACAAGCTGTATCCACACTCTACAACAGATATGTATATCAACAATATCCACAGATAAGCATACAAGCTGTATCCACACTTCACTTCACAAAGATAAGCATATGAGCTCTATCTTCACTTCTCTAGACAAGCATATGAGCTCTGTCTACGGAGTACATCCCCTATCTCCTCCAAATACCTATCCGGTTTAGAGGTCCATCCCCTATCTTCCCCTAAACCGCGGAGTACATCCCCTATCTCCTCCTCTACACATAACGCATATAAACACATTGGTTCTATATACAATCACACAATACACACATTTAATGTATTCTATCAACCGTCAAGTTCCATGACACATTCCATTGATTAGTTTCAGTTTACTTAATCATCAAGCATTGTCTACAACAATCACGACTATCCTCCACCGATAGCCCAAAGCAGTTATTTCTAAACAGAAAATAAATGCACAATGGATATTCAATCAACATTTCATTCCTTCATTCCTCTCAATTAATTATCCCAATTAATTAAACAATGTAATTAGGCCATTTTCCATAATTACTATTTCAACCCTTAGGTCCCATTTTCATCAATGATTCAACAATCATTCCTTTTTTTCTATGCCAAACATGCATCTAGGTTTATTATGAATAAAACCCCAACTTTTGTAAAATTACACAAAAGCCCCAAACTTTCACAAAATTACCAAACCAAGCCCAACATCTCAAAATACTAAAATTTAAAGACAAAACCCATAGAGAGGAGTAGGATATCCCTACCTCAAATTCGGAGCCCCAAAGGAGAAGACGACAAAACCCAACGTGCTCCAAAACCCGTGATTTTCAGATTAAAATGAAGCCCTCGACGATCAACAACTTTTTTGTAAAGGCCAAAGGTGAGTAAATCACTCCTACTAGATCAAAACCTAGAGAGAAGGTAGTATCTAGAGAGAAAGACTCAACAATGGTGTTTTTGGAAAAGTAAGAGAGAGAAGAGAAAGTGAAAAAGTGATTTGAAAAGTCACAATTTCGGGACTTAAACCCAGTCTTCCGCTCGAGCTTAAAATACCCCGCTCGAGCGGCCACTCACAGACTTCCGCTCGAGCGGCCAACCTCCCGCTCGAGCGCAGAATGCACTCGCCCAGCACTTTAGCAGAACCAGGCCTCCGCTCGAGCTCCCAACCCTACGCTCGAGCTCACAACACTGCACAACAAGATACTGGATGGACGTAATCTACGCTCGAGCGCCAACACCTCCGCTCGAGCGTACAGGCCAAAAATCTGGGCAACTAGTTTTGGTTTCTAAACTCAACTAACCTGTAACAAACCCGCTCAACACATCCTATAGCTCAAATACAACGTAAGAAAGGATGTAAACAAGATAATAAACAACTACCAACATCCACGGACACATGTCCGGATCACTATACAACAAGGGTAAATCCGGGATCGCTATAACCTCCCCCCCTTAAAGAATTTCGTCCCCGAAATTAAACACAAGTTTTCAAAAACAAGTTTTCCTCCATTTTAAACAATGTTACATTTTAACATTCAACAATTCGACCCATTACCGGTCATCCCATCCCTTTAACAAGAGACATATCACAATATGTAAACAACATATGTATTTTCAACATGCATCAACATTATGCACTATCCTTCCAATTTCAACAATATATTTAACACATATAATGTCACTTTCAACTTCCATATGAGGCAAGTTCCAAAACATACTTCCACTAACCAAAACATTTTCAATGTTTCACAACTTAAGACATATATCCAAGCTCTTAAGTTCAACAAAATGTAAAATTTAAATATAAGATTACATAACAACAAACAAGTCCGGATATTTCTCTCGGACTTCCAACTCACGTTCCCAAGTGGCTTCCTCCACTCCGTGATGTTTCCACAAGACTTTCACCAAAGGAATGGTCTTGCCACGCAGGACCTGATCCCGCCTATCCAAGACCCGAACCGGTCTCTCCTCATACGAGGCATCCTCATCTACCTCTAAATCGCTCCAATCCAGCACATGTGATGGATCTGGCTCATACTTCCGAAGCATACTCACATGAAACACGTCATGCACTCCGGACAACTGCGGTGGTAAGGCCAATCGATAAGCAACCTCACCAATCCTCTCAAGGATCTCAAAAGGACCAATAAACCGAGGGGATAACTTCCCACTCTTCCCAAACCTCATCAGGCCTCGCCTAGGTGATATCTTCAGAAAGACATGATCACCTACCTCAAACGCCAAAGGCCTCCTCCTACGGTCGGCATAACTCTTTTGTCGACTCTGGGCTGTAACAAGCCTCTTACGGATAAGCTCAACTTTCTCCGTCGTCTCCCTAACCAACTCCGGACCCAACAAAGGTGCATCACCCACCTCGGCCCAACAAACTGGAGACCTACACGGTCGGCCATACAAGGCCTCAAACGGTGCCATACCGATGCTAGACTGGAAACTGTTGTTGTAGGCAAACTCCACCAATGGCAAGTGCCTCTCCCACGTCCCACTAAAATCCAGGACACAACCCCGAAGCATATCCTCGAGGATCTGAATAGTACGCTCGGACTGCCCGTCAGTCTGAGGATGATAAGCCGTACTAAAGGTCAACTTAGTGCCCAAGGCACTCTGCAAACTCTGCCACAACCTAGCAGTAAAACGAGGATCTCTATCTGAGACGATCGTCACTGGGACCCCATGCAATCGCACTACGTCCCGAACATACACATCAGCAAGATGATCTACTGAATCTCTCACGCGCATAGGAATAAAGTGCGCCGACTTAGTCAACCGGTCTACAACCACCCAAATAGCATCACTACCCCGCTGAGTCCTCGGAAGACCTACAACGAAGTCCATAGTGACATGCTCCCACTTCCACTCGGCAATAGGCAAGGGTTGCAACAAACCCGCTGGCCTCTGATGCTCGGCCTTCACTTGCTGGCAAGTAAGGCACTTCGATACGAAAACAGCCACATCTCTTTTCATACCCCGCCACCAAAACTGGCGACCCAAATCCTGATACATCTTAGTACCTCCCGGATGCACCGCAAGGCGCGAATGGTGAAACTCTCGGAGTACTTCCTCTCGGCAAGACTCCGGTACAAACAAACGGTCTCGGTATCTCACACTCAGGTCGGGATACACCGTCAAATCCTTCTCAACTTTCCCACTGGAGATCTTCTCTCGGAGGGATTCTACCTCAAGGTCACCTCTCTGTGCCCCTAACACTCTACTCACAAGTGTAGGCTGCGCAGCAACAGAAAACAAGGCCGCAGCCTCGACAGATTCGCCCAGTAGCAAATCAAACTCGCCAAGTGCTCCCAACATCTCCCATTCCCGGATGGCTATACAAGCTACATCACTAATGGTCTTCCTACTAAGGGCATCGGCCACAACATTGGCCTTTCCCGGATGATAATGCAACTCAAAATCATAATCCTCGATGAATTCCATCCACCTCCTCTGCCTCAGATTCAAGTCTCTCTGTGTAAACAGATACTTCAAACTCTTATGATCCGAGAATACCTCGAACCTCTCACCATAAAGGTAGTGCCTCCAGATTTTCAAGGCAAAGATCACAGCTGCTAACTCTAGGTCATGTGTGGGGTAATTCTTCTCGTGTATTTTCAACTGACATGAGCCATAAGCTACCACTTTCTCCTCTTGCATCAACACACAACCCAAACCCTCTCGTGAGGCATCACAATAAACCGCATAACCCAACCCTCTCTCCGGAATAATCAACACCGGAGCGGTGGTCAATCTAACTTTCAACTCTTGGAACGACTTTTCACAAGTCTCACTCCACACAAACTTGACTCCCTTTCGAGTCAGTCTAGTCAACGGTGACGCTAACCTGGAGAAATCTTTCACAAACCGACGGTAATACCCAGCTAATCCCAGAAAACTGCGGATCTCAAACACACTCTTAGGCTGTGCCCAATCTTGCACTGCCTCAACTTTGGATGTATCAACAGACACCCCTTCCCCGGATACCACATGGCCTAAGAACTTGACTTCCCCCAGCCAGAACTCACACTTCCTGAACTTGGCATACAGCCTATGGGCTCTAAGTAACTCAAGCACCACTCTCAAGTGTTCCTCGTGCTCCTCCTTAGATGACGAATAGATAAGGATATCGTCCACGAAAACAACCACAAATCGGTCTAAGAACTCCCGGAAAATCCGGTTCATCAAGTCCATAAAGACTGCCGGTGCATTGGTAAGCCCGAATGGCATCACCAGAAACTCATAATGGCCATACCGCGTACGGAATGCCGTCTTAGGAATATCTTCCTCCCTGACCCTCAACTGATGGTAACCCGATCTCAAGTCTATCTTAGAGAAACAACGGGAACCCTTCAACTGGTCAAACAAATCATCTATACGGGGCATAGGATACTTATTCTTAACCGTAGCCCGATTCAACTTCCGGTAGTCTATACACAATCTCAAGGCACCATCTTTCTTTTTAACAAAGAGGGCCGGTGCTCCCCACGGTGAAACACTAGGGCGAACAAAGCCCTTATCTAGCAATTCCTGGAGCTGAACTTTCAACTCAACCAACTCTGCTGGAGCAAAACGGTAAGGTGCCATAGAAATCGGCGCCGTACCAGGCACTAAATCAATAGAGAACTCTATCTCTCGGTGAGGTGGCAAACTAACAAGATCTTCGGGAAAGACGTCCGAATACTCACAAACCACCCTCGGTAACACAACCTGGGTCTCAACACACTCGCTACTCTCAAAGCTAGCAAGTAAACCACTAAGCTCACTTCGCCCTCGCGAATCAAACCCCGGTGGCAAAACACTACCAACCCGGTCTCCCAAGAAATGGAACCACTCCCCGCTCAAGGTACATAACGTGACCCTCTGGCGGTAGCAATCAATAACAGCCCGGTATGACGATAGCCAGTCCATACCCAAAATAACATCAAAACCCTTCATGGGCATGACAACAAACGGAAAAGGAAGCCTATAGTCGGCGACCTCTATATCACATCCTCTAACACCCTGTTTCAGAATCAACTCACCACCCAAAGGTGATACCACACAAATAGGAGATGCTAACTGTGCTAACTCCAATTCCAAAACAGATGCAAATGCAGCAGATACAAAAGAATGAGATGCACCCGTGTCTATCAACACATTAGCAACTGAGTTGCAAAACAGAAAAGTACCTCTCACTACTGATGGAGCCGGTACTAAATCCTGCGCGGTAACAGCATACACGCGCCCCGTAGGCCCCTGGTCTACCTGCTCACCTCTCGGAGCAAAAGATTGCTGCACAGACTGGGATGACGAAGCTCCCGGATTGGCCCTCGAGGCCTGCACAGACTGAGCTGGCTGAAAACCCTGCGTCTGCCTAGAACCAGACGCTCCCGAAGTGGCACTCAACTGTGGGCAAAACCTCTTCATGTGCCCAGGTTGTCCACACTGATAACAAATCAAGAGCTGCCCCCTGCCCAAACTCTAACTCGGCGGTCTAGCTGAAGAAGAAGCAGCTTTCTGACCCCCACCCTTCTGCGGGCAAGCAGAAACCTTGTGACCCAGCTGGCCACACTTGTAACAGGTGAAATCCCCCTGACCACCTCTCCCGGAGCCTGCACTCGGCACTGGGAAGGTCGATCTAGCAACATCACCCTGCGACTGCTGAGGGTTAGAACCCCTCTGCCTCCTGCCATCACCCTGACTATCTTGGCTCCTCTTGGAGCCTCTCTGGCCCTCATCCTCCTCCTGCATCATAAGCTCCATATGAGCTGCAGCATCCACTAGGTGTCTATACTCTCGAATATAAGACCCACCAATTCTCAACTTGAGGCCCCGCCTCAACTTCCGCTCAAACTCATAGCAACGGCGTTCCTCAGACGCCACCAGTTCAGGTGCAAACCTAGACAGACTGGTAAAAGTAGCCTCAAACTCGGCCACTGACAAGCCCTGCTGATTAAGCCGGCTAAACTGATCCCTCAGCTTCTCCCTAGCTGCTGCTGATAAAAACCTCTCCTGAAAAGCATTCACAAACGCCTCCCAAGTACCACCAACACGAGCTTTCTCGTACTTCCACCATTGACCCGCATCTCCCTTCAGTTGGAAGGATGCCAAGGTCACTTTCAGTGCTCCGTCCTCGATGCCAAGCATCTCAAACGTCTTCGTTGTCTGTTCGAGCCATTCATCTGCCTTAAGCGGCTCTTTAGGATCCCCGATAAACTCGTCCGGATTACACCGAAAGAACTCCCTCTTCAAGAAGGAAGGCCCTGTCTCAGCTGCCTGATTCCCAGCTCTAAGAATACCTAAAGCTCCTGCTATCTCTCTGGCCAAGGCACCCATAGCCTGCTGACCTACTGGCTCGGCCACATTGGCCTGCCCAACTCCCTCCTGCACTGCCGGAATCTCACCCTGTAACGGTACTTCCTGCCTCGCAGGTCTACCACGCCTAGCACCTCTTCCTCGTCCTGACATCCTAATAAAGGCAACACAGAACGTTAGCACATTCATAGGTGTGCCGAAACTAAACACTCACGTCCTAATGCATGGACAACTGTAATTCACTCCACATAAGCACATAAACACATAAGCACTTACGAACTTCATTTCCGGATAATGATAGTCCCGAGACGTTACTAGAGTTCCGGTTAGAAACAGCATTGATCAAGTGCCTTTCCAACAAGACTCCCAGAAACTCAAGGATCCAATCAACATCCCAGAAATTAAATCCCATACCCACATAGTCACATAAGCATGTTATCACTTAAGCACATAGCCTATGATACCACATCTAAGTCTTTATCAAGCGAGACAAACCCATTGTGATCCTAATCACTTCCCACGTACCCAAAGTATTCGAACCCGGTACGCTCTGATACCAAGTTGTAGCGCCCTCAAAATAATAACAATGAACCCATCAGATAAGACAAGCATTTACATTTAAACTAACCACATTCCTTTCATTCATTAGAATTTCGTTACATAAGTATTACATGTTAACCTCATAACAAAATGCCCTACGGGCTTACAGCTTTCCAAGTTAACACTTGGTTACAACAAAGAGTTCTAACTCGTTTACACATTAAGCCCTTGGCTTGAAATTACATGTAATAAATCAAAGTAAAACGACAAAACTATGCCCGCCACAAGCCTCCCAGCTATGTCCTTGGAGGTGGCATGCTTCCTGCACCTGAAAATGATATTCCCATATAGGGTGAGCCACAGCCCAGTAGAAATACACTAAACCAACCATGGACAATGACTAAAACATTAGCAATTGATAGTTGGTCAACACTGATACAATCACATAAATTACATACTTATGTCAACGACTTACAAGTCCCAATTACTTTTCATTTTCCCTTTTTCAACAGATAAGCATGCTAGCTCTATCATCATTTCCACAGATATGTATAAAAACTATATCTCACATTCAGATAAGCATAAAAGCTATATCCACATTCTCAACAGATATGTATATCAACAATATCCACAGATAAGCATACAAGCTGTATCCACACTCTACAACAGATATGTATATCAACAATATCCACAGATAAGCATACAAGCTGTATCCACACTTCACTTCACAAAGATAAGCATATGAGCTCTATCTTCACTTCTCTAGACAAGCATATGAGCTCTGTCTACGGAGTACATCCCCTATCTCCTCCAAATACCTATCCGGTTTAGAGGTCCATCCCCTATCTTCCCCTAAACCGCGGAGTACATCCCCTATCTCCTCCTCTACACATAACGCATATAAACACATTGGTTCTATATACAATCACACAATACACACATTTAATGTATTCTATCAACCGTCAAGTTCCATGACACATTCCATTGATTAGTTTCAGTTTACTTAATCATCAAGCATTGTCTACAACAATCACGACTATCCTCCACCGATAGCCCAAAGCAGTTATTTCTAAACAGAAAATAAATGCACAATGGATATTCAATCAACATTTCATTCCTTCATTCCTCTCAATTAATTATCCCAATTAATTAAACAATGTAATTAGGCCATTTTCCATAATTACTATTTCAACCCTTAGGTCCCATTTTCATCAATGATTCAACAATCATTCCTTTTTTTCTATGCCAAACATGCATCTAGGTTTATTATGAATAAAACCCCAACTTTTGTAAAATTACACAAAAGCCCCAAACTTTCACAAAATTACCAAACCAAGCCCAACATCTCAAAATACTAAAATTTAAAGACAAAACCCATAGAGAGGAGTAGGATATCCCTACCTCAAATTCGGAGCCCCAAAGGAGAAGACGACAAAACCCAACGTGCTCCAAAACCCGTGATTTTCAGATTAAAATGAAGCCCTCGACGATCAACAACTTTTTTGTAAAGGCCAAAGGTGAGTAAATCACTCCTACTAGATCAAAACCTAGAGAGAAGGTAGTATCTAGAGAGAAAGACTCAACAATGGTGTTTTTGGAAAAGTAAGAGAGAGAAGAGAAAGTGAAAAAGTGATTTGAAAAGTCACAATTTCGGGACTTAAACCCAGTCTTCCGCTCGAGCTTAAAACACCCCGCTCGAGCGGCCACTCACAGACTTCCGCTCGAGCGGCCAACCTCCCGCTCGAGCGCAGAATGCACTCGCCCAGCACTTTAGCAGAACCAGGCCTCCGCTCGAGCTCCCAACCCTACGCTCGAGCTCACAACACTGCACAACAAGATACTGGATGGACGTAATCTACGCTCGAGCGCCAACACCTCCGCTCGAGCGTACAGGCCAAAAATCTGGGCAACTAGTTTTGGTTTCTAAACTCAACTAACCTGTAACAAACCCGCTCAACACATCCTATAGCTCAAATACAACGTAAGAAAGGATGTAAACAAGATAATAAACAACTACCAACATCCACGGACACATGTCCGGATCACTATACAACAAGGGTAAATCCGGGATCGCTATATTTGACATCGAGTTGGGCGAGCTCAAGATCAAACTGTGCAACCAAAGTTAGCAAGATACGAATAGATGTGTGCTTCACAATAGGTGAGAATACCTCATTGTAGTCTATTCCTTCCTTCTGGGCATAGCCTTTAGCTACCAATCTAGCTTTGAATCTGATGTTGTCTTTGCCTGGGATGCCTTCCTTCTTGGTGTAAACCCACTTACACCCAATTACTTTCTTGCCTTTTGGAAGTTGCACCAACTCCCAAGTCTGGTTCTTGTGAAGTGACCCGATCTCTTCATCCATAGCCTCCTTCCATTTGACACTTTCAGCATTCTGCACTGCTTCTTTAAAAGTGCAAGAAACATTGTCTTCAATGATTGGAAGTGCATAGGCCACCATATCGGTCATCCAACTGGGTTGCTTAGTAACTCTTTTTCCTTTTCTAATTGCAATGGGTTCTGACTATTGTGGCGCCTCTGGATCTTCATTTTCATCTGAACTCTCTTCAGAATCTTCTTCAGAGCTGTCAACTGAAACTTCTTCAGGATGGTTGACTGGCTAAATAGTCTTTGCTAGAGTCTCAAACTCCACCTGCACTGACTTCTTCAATGCTTCCTGATTCTCTTGAGGATTTGGTTGCTTCAGCATTGTAGACTCATCAAAGGTAACGTCTCTTCTAGTGATAACTTTCTTTGATTCCGGGCACCAGAGTCTATATCCCTTGACACCATCACTGAAGCCCAAGAAGATAGCTTTCTTGGCTCTAGGATCCAACTTAGATTCTGTAACATGAAAATAAACTGGACATCCAAAGATACGTAACTGATCATAATCAGTAGCTGGCACTCCTGACCATACCTCAATGGGAGTCTTGTCATAAAGTGCCGCAATAGGTAGTCGGTTAACAAGATAACGAGCATAGTTCAATGCCTCGCCCCAAAATGCCTTGATCAATCCAGAATGTGATAGCATACACTGGACTTTCTCCACCAAAGTGCGGTTCATGCGTTCTGCAACTCCATTTTGATGTGGTGTTCTAGGAACTGTGAAATGTCTCACTATCCCTTCATTCTGGCAAACCTCAAAGAAGGGATCTAATGTGTATTCCCCGCCATTGTCAGATCTAAGCTTCTTGATCTTTTTGCCTGTCTGGATCTCAATCATTTTCTTCAATGTAAGAATGATATCTAATACCTCATCTTTATGCTTGATTGTGTAAACCCAAACTCTCATTGAACAATCATCAATGAATGACACAAAGTAGTGTTTACCTCCCAAAGAAGCATTCTTGGAAGGACTCCATACATCAGTGTGAACGTAGTCCAGAATCCCTTTGGTACGATGAATAACAGTACCAAACTTGATTCTTGTTTGCTTGCCCAGTACACAATGCGCGCAGAACTCAAGTTTCCCTGTTTTGGCGCCTTTCAACAGGCCTTGCTTTACTAACCCTTGTAAAGCCTTTTCTCCAGTATGCCCTAAACGCATGTGCCAAAGTCTGGAAATGTCTGAAGCATTGTTCTCTGAGTTGGCGGAGACAGCCACTCTCCCTGTGACTGTAAAGCCGTCTAGAAATTATAAATTTCCTTTTTGAGTATCCTTCATTGCAACAAATGCTCCTCGAACAATTTTGAGGACTCCACCTTCCACAGTTACTCTGTAACCTTTGGAGTCTAAAACTCCCACTGAGATGAGATTCTTCATCAAATCTGGTACGTACCGAACATCTTCGAGAATTCTGATTGTTCTAGCATGCATCTTCAGTTGAATTGTTCCAATCCCCTTTGTTCTGCAAGCTTGGTCGTTGCCCAACAACACAACTCCTCCATCGAACTCTCGTAAGCTCGAGAACCACTACTTGTTAGGACACATGTGGTAGGAACATCCGGAATCTAGAATCCATTCATCAGACTGGCCATATGATGAAACTATGAACGCTGATCCTTCACCATTATCTCCATCTCGTGCAACGTTCACCTTTTCCTCTTTCTTATTTTTATTGGGACAATCTTTTGCCCAATGCCCTTTCTGGCGACAAGCAACACACTCGTCTTTTGCAAGACGTCTTCTATCTGATGATTTCCCTCTGGATTTTGAGCAAGACTTTCCTCTCCTTGTATATCTTCTGGTAATTATCCTACCTCTGACTGTAAATGCTGAGTCCCTATTTGCAGACTTATCTTTCCTTCTGAACTCATTATTTACTAAGGCGTTTGAAACATCAACATACTTGATCTTTTCTTTACCATACAGTAAAGTGGTGATGAGATGATCATATGTGTCAAGCAAGGAATTCAACAGTAATAGTGCTTTATCTTCATCATCAATGTGATCATCCAAGTTTTTCAAATCGGTAAGAATTTTGTTGAAATTGTTTAGGTGTTCGTTCATCGAAATACCTTTCTTATATTCGAAACGAAACAACCTCTTCTTCAAGTAGAGCCAGTTCTCAATGCTCTTTGTCATGAACTTGTCTTCCAGCGCCTCCCAAAGGTCCTTCGCAATATCATATTCTGTGAAGGCATACTTCTCCTCTTTTGTAAGGCAAAGTCGGATGGAACTGCAGGCCAGGAGATTCACTTTCTCTCATTCTATCCCGTCCAAGTTATCTAGTTTGTCTCCCAGAGTGAAGTGCAGGTTCATCTGGACAAGCATATCTTTAACTTTGCATCTCCACATGCCGAAGTTGCTGTTTCCATCAAACTTTTCTACCTCGAACTTAGCATAGGACACCGGGGTCCAATGCCTAGAGTTGCTTGTAGTCGCTGGGTTACTTGTGGACTCGGTTGATCTCGTCTCTGTAGATTCTGCCATTGAGACTGCTCAATAATCTCCACCACAAACAATAACAGACGCTTGAAAAGCCTGGAACATGGCAAATTCTAAACTCCCGAAAACTTCACTGAAAATTCAGGTCCGAATCTCAAAAAAAGGAATCCACGGTTGTGTCCAGAATGGTTGATTTAGCTAGGAAAGCACTTGTCTCCACCTCTCCAGAGGCCTCAATGAAATTTCTCCAAATCCAGGGGCCAAATTGCAATTTCCCAAAAATCCAGGGACCTTACTGTAATTAATAGAAGTTCCAAGGTCTAAATTGAAATTTTAACAAGATCAGGGGCTCAAATGTAATTTTCCAAACTTTCAGGGACTGAAATGCAATTTCTCAAACTATTATGGACTGAAATACAATTTCTCAAACTTTTAGGGCCTCTCTGCAATTTCAAAAATTTCAGCTGACTGGGTTGATGACGTGGTAGATGTGTTGACGTGGCAGTTGAGCTGGCTGTGATGTGTCTCGACACGTGATAGTGACTAGGTAGCCACGTGGTCCAGACATGGCAGTGACTGGGCTGACGCGTGGCGCTTTGCAAAAATGATTTGCAATATTGGTGCTCCAAGGATTTGAACCTTAGCGAAGGAGTGCAACGCTTAACCTTAACCACTTGGACAGAGCTCATCTTGGTATTGGTTTTCCCTTCAAATATATATTTGAAGTATATATTTTTGCTGCACAAAGTCGTCTTCTACCTCTTGCTACGCGTGGGTCTTCTGGTTAAGTCTGTTTTGGCCGTTCTTTCTGGGTCTGGACTCCTCTCGTCGAGACGGACCTCCTGGTATATTCAGAAGTTGATTTCGACAACTTCAAATTTTTCAGTTTACAGAAAATAGAGTTGCGGATGCTCTGTTTTGGCACAACGATGCTCTGATACCAATTTGTTATGCCTAGGAGGCAAAAAAACAATCACACACAAGCACACAAGCAAGAACACACAAAGAATTACGTGGTTCGGCAAATCGCCTACGTCCACGGGTAACGGATTTCACTATATTTTGAACAAAGAATTACACACTCTATAATTCTCTCTCTCTGCTCTGTATTCTCTCTTCAACTCACCACACTGACCCTCTCCCATTCACTAACCATTTATAGATGAAATGGAGGGTCAAAGTCTTCAACAAGCAACCACCAACATTTATGGCAACCACCACCAACATTTATGGTAGCCATCAATCAACAGCCATCGTTGAACATCTGAGCCAATCTTCAACACAGTTTTCTTTGGCAAGGGCAGAGGAATATCTTTCCCACCAGATGAAACATACTCCCAGTTTTAATATGTATGAGTGACAATCTCTCAAGACAACTCTTCTTGCTTAAATAGAAATAAGCTTCAAAATATAGAGCTTCCTCCTTTCCAAGAGAGGCAAAGTTGCTAGATAAACTTGGGGAGAGGAGGGTGTTGGATTTTGACAGTGAAATCAATTGAGTAATTTTTTTTACATTATATTTCATTCAATCGAAAGCCTATTATTAATTCTAGATTTGATGATTGATGATAATGAGAAAGGAAGGGAGTTGAGTATGATAACAATTGGTGACCAAATGATAGCCTATAGTTTGAAGACAAAACAACGTCGTTACATTCTTTTTCTTTTCTTTTCATTCTTTTTATTTTTATTTTCAGTTCATTATTTCAATTTTTTTTCCTCTCTAGGGCACTTCTTCTTAAGTATGGCCTTGATAAATAGGTTAGATTAGATAAACTATTTAACACTTAAGTACTGGCTTTATTGCAATGGAAGGACTGGGTTTATTTCAGTCATGGAAATGGCATAGTTTCTTAAATCATATTTGTAGATAGCAGAATTTTGATTGCTCTCTTTAATTTGTCATATTTGGATGGAAAGTCCTGTTATATGTATGCAGAAGAAGTTGTTGGACCAACGAAGGTTGGCCTGAGTTGAAGGAGCTCTAGTCGCTTAAGCAAGTGGTCTCAGGTTCGAGTCCTTGTCAGTGCAGCAAACCTTCTTGGGAGAGGTCCCCACCTTGGCGCCTGACCGTACCTTGGGGGATTAGTCCGGGGTGAAGCCTGGGGATACCTTGGGAAACCAAAAAAAAGAAGTTTTTGGAATCCTCATTGTCAATTGTGGTCTATTTTTGTTCTGTTTTGTATATTATTCATTTGTTTGTATGGACTTTTCTATGCTTGATATTTTGTTATTCAATCATATAGCTTGATTACCTTGTCTGGAGCCAAAACAACAGAAGCATCCAATATCATGAGCTGAGATTTTATCCTGAATGAACCTTTTTTGTTTTCATACATTCTGCAATTTTCAGATTTTCATTTGTAACTTATTTTCATTTTTGGTCTAATTTTTTTCCCTATTAGTTCTAACAAAGACTGAGCAAAGGAATGAATTAAGGAGCTTCGGAGCTAATTACTATGGTTGCCTAAATCCTTGATTTCTATTTTCAAGTATGCCCTTCAATCTAATAGTTACATATTTATTCCCAAATTTTCTTTCTTCATTCACCAAAATTTTCATTCTAGTGCCTCATGTCATTTCCTTCTGTAGGCGTGCCCAGCGGGCCTCAGTGCTACAGTTCGGACTCAATTTGTGTCACGGTTCTTAATCTGAACCAAAGAGTCCAAATCTGGCAAATCGTTTTGAGAAACAGATTTTTTAAAAAGTAGTGCCAAACATGGACTGCTTTGCCAGATACAGAGTCGCCACCTAAATATTTTTTTTATGGGAGAATTTAGGAAACCCTGACTCGGTGCCGAAGGCCACATGTCCGTCATCGCCGGAGTTGTCTCGGCTCGGGAGCTTGGGTACGATCGGGGAAGGTCAGCTATGAGCACCCCCTTTCGCCCGGTCCGAAGACCGGCCTCTACTAACCGTGATATCCGTTTTTGAAAACTTTGTGTATTCTTAAATCAATTGTTAGCCTAGAATTACTATGTTATGCGCGCAGCAAATAAGTATAGACCAAATCGCCCAAATTGGAACAAAACATTTCATGTTTGTTTTGAAAATGGTTTGCTACTCGCAAGTAGGCTAAAATGCAGATTTTGCCACCCTCAAGTGGGCTTTTAGAAAAGATGATTTTGCCACTATCTAGTGGGCTTAAAACTCACAGTTTTAATGCATTATTCCAATTTAGGTAATTCAACCTCCATCCACAGGCATTCAAGCAGTTATATCACATAAGCAGCTAGCCTCATGGTAATCATACTGTCATGGTAACACTCACACGCATGCGATATGCTAAAGCATTTAAACATACTTACATCGTACTCCATGCCAAAACAAAAAACTTGTTAGCAAACATGCATGATCCAAGTCCATGTTAAGTGCCTAATGCATCGCATACAAAATGTTGCTAGAATAGGCTCGGCTATCCTAAACATGGCATGTGAAAATGCACAACTATCACATATTCAGTTTAGAATTTGAAATACAAATGCAATTAGCGGGATGTACCGAGCCTAATGTATGCAATACAAATGCATGAATGCACACATGCATAGCATAAGGTATGCTAAATTAAACGTGCCCTAATCTACCATCATAAGCAGGTAAATAAAAGGGAAGAAAGACGTGAGGTTGGAAGACATACACACACTCACGCACACTTATTACATCTTTAGCCTCACTCGGAGGGATCGAATAAATATTACAGATTAATTAACTACGCAAGCTAATTAATATTACAAATTAATTTAATTAACGAATTAAGTAAATTAATTAAAACAGAAAAATCGCCTCGGGAAACGCGCCGCCATGCATAGGCTGCCTCTGTTTTCCTTCCTTCACTCCTCTGGAGGCTGTCAAAACCTCAGGATTGCATCCCTGGACACTGGGGAGTACCACCGGCTGAGTGGAATTTCCACCGGCAGTGTGGTGGTGGCCATCTGCACAAAATGAATCTGTCGGCAGAGAAATTGTTGCCGGTCGGCACCTTACACTGCTGGTCGGCAGAGTATTCCTGCAGAATCTACAAATGACAGCAACAGAGGGCAAGGCAAAGCATGGCAGCACAATTCAAGGCATGTATGCACCAACCATGTCCCTTATCATGATAATGACTCAAAGGGGCATGTGCCTCGATTCTCGGACCACCAATCACGTATTTCCATGCATGATGGCCCAAAGAACCAAGTATGCAGCTTTGGTTTCAAATGCAATGCAAACCAATTAAACAAACAAGGCCCAATTCCTATCACTAAGTCAAGGAACAAAGCATGCATGCAAATGCAATGCAACCTAGGCATACAAGCTAAGGATGCAACATGTCATGGTGACAAGCTTATGCAAGCATACAAGCATACATATAGCAATGCAAACCAATGCTAAGGTGGTCTTATACATGGATTAGGCAGCTCTAATAAGGCCCAAAACAGTAGCCAAAATGCTAAAATGAGGGGCCAAATACACATGCACACATACACATATTGAAAGGCCAACACTTAGGCACAAGTTGAACAACCCTCAAACACATTTGAAAGGGGGAATCATGGACTAATTAGCATGCAACATAAGCATTCATGTTAAACAAGACAAGCAAATGCATGCAAGCATGGTCCGAGTACTTGAGGCAAGTCATGAAGCTTTGAAGCACGTTTATCACAACAAACATGGCATGCATTAAGCGACTAAAAATAGATTTCTAGCATGTTAAAACAAGGCTAAAGGACTACTTAGATGGCATCTAAGTGACTCAAATACAAAGGCATGCATAGACACCAAAACATGGAGCATTGCTACACAAGCTTCCAAAGCATTAAAGAGGCATGCAAGGCAATCAAACAAGCATGGAAATGGGACTGAAATAACATGTGGGGGGACCCCAAATCACCAAATCGATGCAAAGATGTCATGCTACACATGCACATACTCAAGGCCAACAAGCCCAAATACAAAGGAGCTATATAATGCATGCTAAAATCAACCCAAATACTCTAGGACAGATCTAAAACATGTCAAAATAAGCACATAAACTTCACAAATGTAAGCCTAAAACATGCTAGAAACAAAGGCACACAACCTAAGACATGTTAAGGCATAACAAGGCATTACAAGGCAACTATGCTAAGCATGCATGGAGTACCAAAACCAACTTAAAATCATGTTATATTATGGATATATAAGCATGAAAAACAGCCTAAACATGCTCAATACACACTCAAGCATAGGCTCTCTTAAGAGGCCAAAACATGCCCTTTTCAAGGACAAGGAGAGGGGGTGGCCCTCTCCTTCTTGGGACTTCAAAGCATCATCTTCACCACTGAAATCCCTCAAGATTTCAGTGGTGAAGAGACCTTAACACCAAAATCCCGGAGCTAGCACAAAATGGCTCAAAATGAGGCCTTTCAAGGCCTAAGGGGGGTCAACCACCCTCAAACAACAAAACACTCTTAATAAACAATAAAGAGGGCCTAAAAATAGAACTTTTTTATGTTATACAATAAGCACAAAAACAGCTCTAAGATAGGTAGAAAATCAATGCAAAAATGGGGAATAAAGGTGTAAGTTTCTTACCCTTGATGATCCCTTCACAAATGGTGCTCTAATGGCCTCCTTTAGCTTGAATCCAACACCAAAACTTCAAAACCAGTCCCTTAGAACCTCAAGAGCCAAAGGAAGGTGAAACACTAGGTGTTTGTGTGCAATAGTAAGACACAAAACACCTAGTGCACAAATGAGAGGGAAAGAGAGATAGAAAATGTATGTAACTCAAACCCTAGAACCAGAGCTCAACAATGGCTGTTTTTGCTCTCAAAATAATCTTCTTTTTTCTAACCTAAGTCTCCTCCTTTTGCTTTAAGAGAGAGCCTCTCTCTATATGTCTTGTAAAGCTTACAAGACAGGTTTTACAAGAGGGAGATCCCTCCATACACGTGTATGGAGGGATGCAAAAGCAAGACAGCCGTCTAAAAATATCTACAAAAGTACATGAACAGCAATCGGCCGGCCAAAAATGCCATCTTGGCCAAAAAGAGTGCTGGCCGGCACTAAATAGTGCTGGCCGGCAACAAATAGTGCCGGCCGGCAATAAACATTGCCGGTGGCAGCAAACACCAACCGGTGGCCTCTAGCCACTGCCGGTGGTGGGTGGGGATGGTCTACAAGCCCTACCCTGCCTCTCAAAGGCAAGACACAAGTGTTTGGTGCAAAACCAGACACTAAACGGTCGAGTTCGGAGATCCTGAGGCAAGGCGCGCGAGCCAAGACCTCCGGGAACTCCGAACAAACACAAACATGGATAATCACCGAGTGTTCAAACGGTGACGTCCAAGTCTTGAGGACGGTCAAAAATGGGGTGTCTACACCTTCTCTATTCCTTATATATCTCGTCACATCTGTTCATATATATATATATATATGGATTATTCATGGTTATTTCCAAGTGTATGGATTTTGTTTATTTTTCTTTTTTAACCATTCTGTTGGGTATATTTTTTTGGAAGTTAAAATAAATTATAGGCAGACTATTTGGCATTGAAAAGATTCAACTCCTAAAAAAGTTGTTCTAATTTAATCATAGTGACATGATAGATTATCTCACAATTTTTTGATTTGTTACAATTCAACCATCCCCACCTTCGTGGTTGATCCTCTCCTTTTTGATAGTATCATTGAGATATTTTTTTTGTGCTATTTCCCAATTTACAGAATGTATAAAATGAACACTAGAAGATGGTAAATATTGGCCCTGGGGTGGGAAAGTAAATGGATATGGCATGTAGAGGATTATGGTTGAAAAATCCATATCTAATTCATGAAGAACTATGTTTTCCCATTTTCTTTTCTTATTTTTTAATGCTATTTTTGATATGTTGGTAGAAGGAATAATATGATTTTGTCCAAAATTTTGTTGTTGTAATGAATTTTATTTATTTATTTTTATTTGTGTGTTGCTGCACAAAAAAAAATAAATAAAAGATTAAAAATTAAAAATCAATCTATATTGTAATTATTTTATAATTATTCCACTGAATTATAATTTTCACAATTATTAATTGCTCTAATTTTAAATTCCCACGTAATGGAAAGCCCAAACCACAGTTAAAGGCCCCTCAAAAAATAATTCAACTAGTTACCAAACAATAGAAAAAAGAGATTGATGTTTAATTATTAATTGGACAAATCTATATTGCAGTTAACTAAATTATTCATTGAAAATGATATGATAGATAAATTTGATTATATAAGCTTAGTTGGTAATTTTGTTGTTAAAAATGTAAGAAAAGTAACATTTAATTGATATTTTGTTGTATTTAGATTAATTGGGATTGATTAATGGCTTTATGTTTCATTTGGTATTTTTTTTTCCCTTTGTTGTATATTGAGTCTTGCTAAGCCATGAAATAACAAACTCAAATTATTTTATTTTATTTTTATCTTTTTGAGTTCTTATAATGATTTGCTAAGATCTTAATCTATGTAAGCAAATTTTGGTGATCATATTCAAACAATCTCTGTGTGGGTACTAATAAATAAATAAATAATAATTGTGAGTAATTCCAATTACATTGGCTTAGCACCCGTAAACGTTCAAAGCAGGTCCTGTTGAATAATCCAAATTTTTTAATCGATGACATTGCGGTCAAGAAGATTAAAATTTGCAAAGCTAAAAGGGTTGGATTGTGCATCACCCCAAGCATAAACAATAGCATTTGAGTCTTAATAAAAGTTTTGCAAAGCACATGCAATTATATATATATAAAAGGACAAGGGGTGGTCAATTTTACATTATTAATTCATGCCAAAATGAAATTTTAAAAGTACCAAATTTGTGTTCTCCTTCTAGGAACCTCCAGGGCCCCCATATAGTACCAGATGCCCAAAAAGAGCCCCCTGGTATCCTTCATCTTTCACTTCATACAGTTTTCTACTGTTTGTAAACTCGTATGTTTGAGGATTTATATCCCCTCCACTTGGACTCTTAAGTGCAATATTCCTGCAGTGTGCATCATATCTTGTGTCCTCAATTAGAAAATGACCTCCCCCCATTGCAGGTTTCGGGGTGCCCGGTGGACTAAATACCTCTCCTCCCCATTCAGCACGTGAAGCTAAGTTTGCTAATCCGCCGCCAAGTATTCTCTTTGGCCAAAATCTGAGATTGGTATTCGCAACTCCAAGCCATCAGTTTCCATTAGCTACGTCCTATATATTTTTACATGGATATCAAAATTGAATAATTGAACAGAAGAACGCAAATTATATTTCTTTACCACTAATTACTTAATTACGATTTTTGTTTCATAATTATTGGTGTAATAATTATTTGACACAATGGTAGCATGACTTGGGAACTTGTTTCATAATTAAAAGGTTTCAAATGTAACCTGGAAGATGTAGATTTTTATCCCAACCGTTGTCCCTCCACGTATAGAGACCTCTTCAATTACTTGACCAAGAGGTATTGCTGTGTCCACAATCACAAATCCAGGACAATTTGTATTGAAACAATGAGATTGACCTGCCTGTTTGGTAGACAAACATATATGAATATATTGTAAGAGTTACTAAGAAAATATAGTCAATCAAGTAATATGCAATAAAAAGCAATGATACTTACATTCGTATATATGAATAGTTGTCACGCCCCACTTTTTATTACTCAGAGTCATTACCAAATTCATTAACTTAATTCAATTTCAGAGATAACATGCGGAAATAAACTCATACATTCAATGTGACAACCCACATTTCATGTCCTAGTCATGCTTGCATGCATTTATATATTTTGCCATGTTAAGTTGCTATAACAATCCATATTCATGTTGTAGTCATGTTCATGTTCATTTACATAGCTTTGTCTTGTTAAGTTTGCATTCATGAATCTTGTCTTGCCTGGTGGTTATGAGTTATGTCCAAGTATTGTATGCATGCTTTGTCCCTTTCCTGTTATGTTAAGCCTAGGTCATGCCAAGCCTAGGTCATGTTAAGCCTAGGTCATGCCAAGCCTAGGTCATGTTAAGCCTAGGTCATGCCAAGCCTAGGTCATGTTAAGCCTAGGTCATGCCAAGCCTAGGTCATGCCAAGCCGAGGTCATCTTAAGCCTAGGTCACACCTTTGAACCTCTTACACCTTGGACCATCCTGGAACCGCTTTTGTGACCTCCACCATCACCTAGGCATATTGGCCGAGATGTTATCACCTAGGCGTCCGAGATCCTTAATCCTTGCACCTAGTGACCTTGTTCTGGGACTGGAATGACCTAGACCGAGGTGTGGCACATCTAGGCCAAGGTGTGGCACAGCTTAGTCAAGTGTTGTCCTTCCTAGCCGAGGTCATTGTCACCCTAGTTGCCGAAGTCTTGTGGTTAGCCGATGTCACCTCTTGCCGGAGTGCCATTCTGAGTAGCTTGTTAGATACGCCTTGTCAGAACCTTGTCTTGTCAATCCATCACCTTTTTGAAGAGAACCAACCAACCGTTGCCACGTGTCCGAGCTGAGAGTTAAGTCAGCCGGCAGAGAGAGAAACCCCTCATTTGTTGTATATTGTTTTGAAGAGTAGAGAGAGAAGCTCTAGAAGAGGGAGAAGAGTTCTTGAGAGAGAGTAGATTTCCAAGCTTGATTCCTAGAGATCTAACCGTTAGATCCGCGTTCTAAGGTTAGATTCTTGATCTGCTCATGATGTTCCTTATGTTTATGTTATTGCATTGCATGATTGAAAATGATTTGTAAGCCATGCATTGCTTTGAAGTTCGGTTTTAGAAAGAGAAAATGGTTTTCATGTGTTCTTCAAGAAAAGTCATGTTTTGATCCGAAGGCTCATGCCTAGATCCATGTTTTTGTGTTTGTTCTTGCATGATTTTCAAAGTATGGGTATCTAGGTCCATGTTTTCGAACTCATGTCATGAAATCCCAGATCTTGTAATAACAAGTTATGATTTTAGCATTCATATTCTTCATGTTCTTCATGCTCATGTTCTTCATGTTCTTCAAGGAGGAAACCCAGATTTCCAGACTTCATTTCCCTAGGTGTGATCACTGACACCACTCTTGCCTAGATCACACACCTAGGCCAAGCATCGTATCTCACCTTGGCCTACCTTGCATGATCACTTGCACGTTAGTTTATCTTGCATGCACACCTAGGCTAACCACTGCACACCTAGGCCGACCATGGTACACCCATGCCAGCACCTTGTAACACCTCGGCAGACAGCTACATACTGAAGCCTAGGTAACCACACCTCGGCCTAGAGGTGTGGGACCTCGGCCAAGACCTCCTGAGTTCACCCAGCTAGGTCGTTTTAGCCTAGATCATCTCTGTGCATCCATTCCAGGACCTGGTTGGTACCCAGCATGTTTTCCCTAGATGTTTTCAGCATGTTTTCCCTAGGTATTTTCAGCATGTTTTCCCTAGATGTTTTCAGCATGTTTTCCCTAGGTATTTTCAGCATGTTTTCCCTAGATGTTTTCAGCATGTTTTCCCCATGTATTTTCAGCATGTTTTCCCTAGATCATTTGCATTCATGTGAAGCTTGTTTTTAAGAGTGCATTCAATAGACTTTGACATGTGTTTGTAGGACTTGGACCTTTGCCTTGATCCCGACGCCCCAAGAACTAAGTGAGTGGTATTTTTAATAAAGTTATGTTATAACGTTTTGACAAAGCTTTGCCTCGTTTTGATAAAAGTATTTGATCAAGCATGAATGATTATCCCTATTTATATATCAAATACTATCTTGTTTTGATGACATGTCTTGAAAGTCCTTAGTTGCAGGGGACTATAATACAACTGCACTCTTGTCTTGAAAGTCCTTAGTTGCAGGGGACTATAATACAACTGCACTCTTGTCTTGAAAGTCCTTAGTTGCAGGGGACTATAATACAACTGCACTCTTGTCTTGAAAGTCCTTAGTTGCAGGGGACTATAATACAACTGCACTCTTGTCTTGAAAGTCCTTAGTTGCAGGGGACTATAATACAACTGCACTCTTGTCTTGATATGTCATCACCCCATGTATTATGTAGATGTTATTAACATCCCAAGCAAGATTTGAAAGGCCAAGATTTGATTGATGAACTTGATTCATCCCATGTTTTGAACAAAGCTATGATATATGTATTGTTTTGACAAGGACCTTGGAAATCATTCATGCAACCCCTTTATTACTTGTACCATTCACTGAGTATCCAAGCTCACCCTCCCTATGTATATATGTAGGTAACAAGCAAGAAGTCGGCTACACCGAGATGTGTGTTTTACAAGATGTTTTGGATGCATGTTATGTCGGCAATATTTATGTCGGCCATTTTTGAAGCTTATGTATTTTGAACATGTCGGCTTGAGAAGCTCTTTTGCTAAGATGTGATGTGTATTTTGTACTTCATTTCTTTATGTATTCAAGTTGTAAAGCTATATAAAGATGTATGCCATTTCATTTGACTTATGCACTGCTCTTATGGACCACTTGTATTTTAGATTATTGCTTCCGCACTTGTGAGCCCCCTATATAAATACTCTGATTGTGTGTGAATTTTGGAAGTCGGCCTTCGGTAATCACGGATTACTGGCCATCACGGCACCAAACTACTAGGGGCGGTTTGGGGGCGTGACAGAATGGTATCAGAGCACGCGTTCCTTATAGTACGTTATTCACACACTTTGAGTCCTAAAGAGCATAGGATGTCCCTTAGAGGAATGTTAGGATTGCATCATGTTGCTTGCTACTTGACAAGGTGTGCATCATCTCGGCATGAACATTTTGTTACATCGGCATGTTCATGTTCCCTTGCATACATGTTCATTTGTTCATTTTGTTTAAGTGTCACATCCTGCATACCCCCAGCATCATGAGAAGAGGTAAAACCCCAGCTAGCCGAGGTTATCTTGAAGACCGAATAGACAGATTGGAAGAACTGGTTGAAGGTTTGACACGCGAGTTAAGGCAGGTAAGCCAACAGAACACTGACATCGCATCCACTCAGGCCGAGCAGACGGACGACCGACAAGCAGTACCACCTCCACCTCCTCCAGTACCACAAGTGCAACCACAGTCAGCCTCGTATGGAGATGGCACATTGCTCAACATGCCGACGTATTTCAGAGCATTGGACAAGGCCATCTTGACAGGAACCAACTTGAACAAGAGTCAGAATTTGGGGGAGAAACAGAAAAAGAGGCAGCACTATGACAATTGCAAGGTACCGTTCAATGCTAAGAGGAAGGCGAACATGGGCAGTTCCAGCAACACAGAGCAAGAAGGTAATAGTAAGCCGACATGTACGAGTTGCAAGAGGCGACATTTTGGAGTTTGTTATTGGGCATCAGGAGCGTGTTTTGAATGTGGCGGAATCGGTCACCGTGTGAAGGACTGTCTGTGGGCAAAGGCTAGAAAAGATAAGAAGAAATAAGAACTCGACATCCAGAGCCGCTAGGGGAACGAGGTAAGTGAAGTTTGGGGACCAAACTTCTTTAAGGGGGGAAGTATGTGACAACCCACATTTCATGTCCTAGTCATGCTTGCATGCATTTATATATTTTGCCATGTTAAGTTGCTATAACAATCCATATTCATGTTGTAGTCATGTTCATGTTCATTTACATAGCTTTGTCTTGTTAAGTTTGCATTCATGAATCTTGTCTTGCCTGGTGGTTATGAGTTATGTCCAAGTATTGTATGCATGCTTTGTCCCTTTCCTGTTATGTTAAGCCTAGGTCATGCCAAGCCTAGGTCATGTTAAGCCTAGGTCATGCCAAGCCTAGGTCATGTTAAGCCTAGGTCATGCCAAGCCTAGGTCATGTTAAGCCTAGGTCATGCCAAGCCTAGGTCATGCCAAGCCGAGGTCATCTTAAGCCTAGGTCACACCTTTGAACCTCTTACACCTTGGACCATCCTGGAACCGCTTTTGTGACCTCCACCATCACCTAGGCATATTGGCCGAGATGTTATCACCTAGGCGTCCGAGATCCTTAATCCTTGCACCTAGTGACCTTGTTCTGGGACTGGAATGACCTAGACCGAGGTGTGGCACATCTAGGCCAAGGTGTGGCACAGCTTAGTCAAGTGTTGTCCTTCCTAGCCGAGGTCATTGTCACCCTAGTTGCCGAAGTCTTGTGGTTAGCCGATGTCACCTCTTGCCGGAGTGCCATTCTGAGTAGCTTGTTAGATACGCCTTGTCAGAACCTTGTCTTGTCAATCCATCACCTTTTTGAAGAGAACCAACCAACCGTTGCCACGTGTCCGAGCTGAGAGTTAAGTCAGCCGGCAGAGAGAGAAACCCCTCATTTGTTGTATATTGTTTTGAAGAGTAGAGAGAGAAGCTCTAGAAGAGGGAGAAGAGTTCTTGAGAGAGAGTAGATTTCCAAGCTTGATTCCTAGAGATCTAACCGTTAGATCCGCGTTCTAAGGTTAGATTCTTGATCTGCTCATGATGTTCCTTATGTTTATGTTATTGCATTGCATGATTGAAAATGATTTGTAAGCCATGCATTGCTTTGAAGTTCGGTTTTAGAAAGAGAAAATGGTTTTCATGTGTTCTTCAAGAAAAGTCATGTTTTGATCCGAAGGCTCATGCCTAGATCCATGTTTTTGTGTTTGTTCTTGCATGATTTTCAAAGTATGGGTATCTAGGTCCATGTTTTCGAACTCATGTCATGAAATCCCAGATCTTGTAATAACAAGTTATGATTTTAGCATTCATATTCTTCATGTTCTTCATGCTCATGTTCTTCATGTTCTTCAAGGAGGAAACCCAGATTTCCAGACTTCATTTCCCTAGGTGTGATCACTGACACCACTCTTGCCTAGATCACACACCTAGGCCAAGCATCGTATCTCACCTTGGCCTACCTTGCATGATCACTTGCACGTTAGTTTATCTTGCATGCACACCTAGGCTAACCACTGCACACCTAGGCCGACCATGGTACACCCATGCCAGCACCTTGTAACACCTCGGCAGACAGCTACATACTGAAGCCTAGGTAACCACACCTCGGCCTAGAGGTGTGGGACCTCGGCCAAGACCTCCTGAGTTCACCCAGCTAGGTCGTTTTAGCCTAGATCATCTCTGTGCATCCATTCCAGGACCTGGTTGGTACCCAGCATGTTTTCCCTAGATGTTTTCAGCATGTTTTCCCTAGGTATTTTCAGCATGTTTTCCCTAGATGTTTTCAGCATGTTTTCCCTAGGTATTTTCAGCATGTTTTCCCTAGATGTTTTCAGCATGTTTTCCCCATGTATTTTCAGCATGTTTTCCCTAGATCATTTGCATTCATGTGAAGCTTGTTTTTAAGAGTGCATTCAATAGACTTTGACATGTGTTTGTAGGACTTGGACCTTTGCCTTGATCCCGACGCCCCAAGAACTAAGTGAGTGGTATTTTTAATAAAGTTATGTTATAACGTTTTGACAAAGCTTTGCCTCGTTTTGATAAAAGTATTTGATCAAGCATGAATGATTATCCCTATTTATATATCAAATACTATCTTGTTTTGATGACATGTCTTGAAAGTCCTTAGTTGCAGGGGACTATAATACAACTGCACTCTTGTCTTGAAAGTCCTTAGTTGCAGGGGACTATAATACAACTGCACTCTTGTCTTGAAAGTCCTTAGTTGCAGGGGACTATAATACAACTGCACTCTTGTCTTGAAAGTCCTTAGTTGCAGGGGACTATAATACAACTGCACTCTTGTCTTGAAAGTCCTTAGTTGCAGGGGACTATAATACAACTGCACTCTTGTCTTGATATGTCATCACCCCATGTATTATGTAGATGTTATTAACATCCCAAGCAAGATTTGAAAGGCCAAGATTTGATTGATGAACTTGATTCATCCCATGTTTTGAACAAAGCTATGATATATGTATTGTTTTGACAAGGACCTTGGAAATCATTCATGCAACCCCTTTATTACTTGTACCATTCACTGAGTATCCAAGCTCACCCTCCCTATGTATATATGTAGGTAACAAGCAAGAAGTCGGCTACACCGAGATGTGTGTTTTACAAGATGTTTTGGATGCATGTTATGTCGGCAATATTTATGTCGGCCATTTTTGAAGCTTATGTATTTTGAACATGTCGGCTTGAGAAGCTCTTTTGCTAAGATGTGATGTGTATTTTGTACTTCATTTCTTTATGTATTCAAGTTGTAAAGCTATATAAAGATGTATGCCATTTCATTTGACTTATGCACTGCTCTTATGGACCACTTGTATTTTAGATTATTGCTTCCGCACTTGTGAGCCCCCTATATAAATACTCTGATTGTGTGTGAATTTTGGAAGTCGGCCTTCGGTAATCACGGATTACTGGCCATCACGGCACCAAACTACTAGGGGCGGTTTGGGGGCGTGACATTCAATCCATAGAAATGAATATAAATACTCTCATTCGTATGCAAAGTAAATGTTACATGAACATACTCAATAAACTGCCCTTGGGCTTACATCATTAAAAGTACAAGAAGAAGGGTGTAACCCTTTACAACAATGGCAATCCGCCAACATAACAGAGGCCCCGTGGCCAACAAATAAGAAGATCCAAATCTTGTAGCACACCCTGCTAAACACCTGAAAAAGATTCAACAACGTGGGATGAACATATAGTCCAGTAAGGAACTCAACATGCTCCTTAACAATAACAACATTACAGATAGCTATGATCATGAACACCCATTCTCATACTAGAATAATAATGTGACAGTTTATACAAAATGTATATATGAATATATATATATGGACTTTTCTTGAAAACAATCATTTAATTCACCGCTATAAGCGATTTATCCTTCCTTTTTCCTTTCATTAACCCCTGTTCCCAATCTTTTATAACATTAACAACTATTTAGAAAATTAGATTCACTAAGCCCATTACTCTTCCATTTGCCACACATACAACAGATGTGCCTTTTCTAAACATATTTGGCATTTCAATGCAATTTCAATTATATCATAATTATCCATACACATCTCTATAAAAAGATAACAACTCAACTACATACATAAAATCAATCAATGAGTCAACTCATCCCTCCAACACTGTAACAAATACAATCCACAATGTTTCCAGATACACTGAAACAATAACAAAACCACAATGCACTACTAGCTATATGCGTAGTAAGCCAAAGATACACTTCTCACAACAATCTACCAGTTTACCAGGCGCTAGCTGGAAGGGTATGGTACCTTAGATTATTAGCGCGTCAGTTCTCCAGGCACTAGCTGGAAGGGTATGATACCTCTGATTATAAGCGCTGAACACATAAGTGTGTGGAGTCCATCCCCTATCTTCTCACACACACTGGAGTACAACCCCTCTCTTCTCCCCGACCGGTATACAAATATAATGTAATTCAGCATTTCATTACATATGATGTTCAATCAACAATGATGTAATACATACACAAAAATTCAACACAACCTTATCATCCTCCACCGATGACCAAAATCTCCAGATGCATGCATATTACACATCTATTAACAGACCCAACTAACATGAAAGTACAAAACTCAGCAACAACATGAACATGGTAGTTAAAGCTATACCCCACACAAGTGTGTTCAACACTCAAGATACAACATTCCAATTCTCTTATACTTGTTTCAAAATACCTTTCCCATTTCACAAAATGAATTCCACTTCCTTTGTTTTCACAAAAATCATTCCTATGGACAAAAGCCATACTTCATTTAAATTCACTACATTCTTTTCAAAGCCATTTCAAACTAATTATGCACATTAAGTCATAAACAATAAATTAGGGTCTTTCCTTCCTCTTTCTCAATATTGCCCCAAAAGGCCCAATTAACATCAACAAACAACAATAACCACAATTAGGACTCAAAATACCTAAGTATTTGCCCAATGATCTAAACCCCTCAATTAATCTATTAAATCAAATAAGAAAATTTAGGATTTCCTCTCCTTTCAACAACCACATGCTAATTAACACTCCAATTAGCCCAAACCACAACCAATGATAATAAACCCAAATTCAACAACCAACCCAAGGTTCAGTCCCATGATTTTCACAAATCCAACATGATACAATTTTTATGCAATACAAAAACTACCACATGTCTATCTATAGATGAAGTATTGAAAAGAAACAAGGAGAATCCCTACCTCAAAAGAGAACTCAAAAAGAGATGATGACTCGAAATCCAAGTGCTCCAAATCCACTATTTTTCAGATTAGAATGAAGCCCGCGCCGCCCTCTATCCTACTTACAAAGAACTTAGGATGGATTCACACCAGAAGTAGATGAAAACCTAGAAAGAAGATGAGTTTAGAGAGAGAGAAGTCGGACCTAGGGTTTGGAAACTAGAAGAGGATGAAAAGACTGATCAAAACCCGCTGCTGCCTATTTAAACTGGACAGGCTCGCTCGAGCGAAGAAAATCTCGCTCGAGCGAAGAAACACTGCTCTCAGGTCTATACTAAACGCAAACGCTCGCTCGAGCGAAGGAACCCTGGCTCGATCCACCAGACACAAAACTCAACCCTCGCTCGAGCGACCAAACTCTCGCTCGAGCGACCAATCCAAATTCTGGACAGTAACACCTGGTTTCTAAACCCAACCAAAACAAAACACACTTGCCCAACACATCCGATAACTCAAAAGAGAAAATAAAGGATGACAACCACAATTATACATTGAGAGAACCCAAGGAACCTAAGCCCGGATACAACAACCAAAAGGAAAAAGACCGGGGTCGCTATAACCTCCCCCCCTTAAAGAATTTCGTCCCCGAAATTAAGGTACGCCAAAACACAAAGCCAACTGATCACACAACCCCAACACCCGAATCCCAAAGGAAGAAATTAATCTCACAACACACCTTTAATCCACTCTTACCAGAGAAAAGACTAACCAAAGGAAACATTCCAAATGACAACACTTAGGTACGAAAACCTCAACAACCGAAACCTTTCCCGAAACAATGACCAACAACTGACTAGCACAACAAGCTAAGTCATTATTCAACAACATAATTCTCAACCATACAACCAAAGCAAATCTTTTGAGCAAATTATAGGAAAACACTTTCTTGTTCAAGAGACGTTTCACAATGTAGACATTTTCAATATAGATATTTCAAAATAAATCTTTCATTTTCCATGCGAAACTCAATAGTTTTGTAAATATATATATATATATATATATTTTTCACAACCACGGTGTTATCCAAAACACATAATCATTCCCAGTTTATCTGCCAAAAGATTCATTTGAAATTCCTCAAAACCTTTGAATTAAATCAATTTCTCAACAACGCCCTTAGATGGCCCAAACACTAGAAAAAGTTTTGTTTTCCTATTCTTTCCAAAACAACATTATCTACAACCATCACACACACAGTGATGCCACAGCCAACACCGAACATAACATTTCTACAATGGTAGTTAATAGAAACCATAACAGTACTGACAACACATAAGACATAAGAAATTCATGGTTTTGCAATTCTATTCCGCCTCTTTTTACTTATCCAATTAAATAACATACACCCGGCTCAGAACCTGGCCAAACAATTAAATGAAATAGTAACTCATTTAAAACATGTTTCACTTCACAATAGATAAGCATATGAGCTATATCAATCTTTCAATAGATACACATTTTGGCGTTGTATCATCGGAGTCCATCCCCTATCTCCTCCCAAACAATATACATACACATAATGTATAAAAAAAAAATCCAATCATTCACAATGATAATTCAATACACATAATTGCTATATTATAATAACTGTCATTTTCAATGACACAACCGGATGATTAATTTCAGTTTTCCCCAATCAACACACAAAGTCTACAACAAACGAGACTAACCTCATGGTGACCAATGTCAAACCAAAACCCAATACCAACGAGCTAACTAGTCAACTCAATAAACTCCACACTCAGTAATCCGCACAATGATGTGCCACTCAAACCATACCCAAAAAGTGATAACTAATCACAATACAAACACTACCCCTACACAACCGATGGGGTCACCACGGACTCACTGAATAGCAAGGCCCAAAACACGAACCAACATACAAGTACCATTCCTTCTAACTTGAGACACAAATCCCACATAACCTTGTCAATACCACGCAATGCTCTAAACCATCTCATCAATCACATCCACTCACAGATTCCCATTCTCAACCAATAAACTCTAAAAGTGAACAAGGCCCACAGGCCGTCACAAGGCTAACTCAATATACAGTACCAAGCAAGCAACAATACTAGGATCACTGATCCCATCAACAACTTCTCAATATAAATACTAGAGGGTTCGATATTCCATACATACTCCCCAATACATGAGGATTTAACAAACAATACTATGCATACATATGCGATACATAATCATGATGCCTAAGCATCCAACAGTACACTGGTCCACAACAAAATCAATAACCAAGATATATCACCGGCCAACATACAAAAAGTCCCTCTCCAGGGTAACACTGTAGGGCTAACTAATAAGTCGCCCCTCGCGAGGCTCCCGAAGCCTGGCCTGCCCGTTTCTGGTACCGAAACCGCCCCCGACTAGACGGGTACGACTGAGTCTGACTAGATTTTGAAACACTTGCAGAGTTCACACGCAAAGGGCAAAAACGTCTACCATGGCCCTGCTGGCCACAAACGAAACAACCACCAGACCCCCTACTCAAAGACTGGTATGAAACTTGCACCTCCCCGGAAACCCTAACAGAAGGATCCAAAACCCCCGGCGAAGAAAAGGAACCAGCTCCCGACTGAGCATGTTTCCGCCTCCACCCCTTACTGAGCCTAGAGCGCTTAGGAACCACATGACTGACCGAGATGGTCTCCTCCTTAACCCCATCATCACTAGCAATCAAGGCCTCCACATGGGCCGCTGCCTCAACTAAAGTATAGTAATCCTTCCACAAGGATCCAGCTACCTTTTCCCGAATATCAAAACACAACCGCTTTTCGAACTCAAAACAACGACGCTTCTCTGTTGTCACCAACTCTGGAGCAAACCTCGACAAACTAACAAATCGCATCTCAAACTGTGCCACAGGAGTGTCATCCTGACGCAACTCCAAAAACTGATTCCTCAACCTTTCCCGTGCAGAAGGAGGGAAATACTTGGCCCAAAAGGCCTCGGTAAAAGCAACCCACGTGCTACCCACATTATTCTTAGCATTCTTCCACCAATAACTCGCATCACTCTTCAACTGAAAGGTCGCCAAAGAAACCCTCAACTCCTCATCTTCGACTCTGAGCATATCAAGAGTCTTGGTAATCTGTTCCAACCAACTCTCTGCCTCCAACGGTTTAGCCTCCCCCACAAACTCAGGTGGACCGGAGCGAAAGAACTCCTTAGTAAGCTTGAGAGCATGCTCGTTGCCGCCCTCAGTACGAGCTAGGGCGTCTTGCACTGCTCTCGCAATCTCACGTGCGACATCCTCACCGACAGCCGATGCTGCAACGGCAGGTACTAAAGGAACTGCTGTGCCCCTACCGACACTCCTACTATTCAACCGTCCTCTACTCCCTCGTGTAGACATCCTATAAAGCACAAAGTAAATTACACTTAGCGCAAAACACTATAGCCTTCTCCGAGGCACACCTCACTACTATTAAGTCACAAGACACACTTAGTCTCAAAATTTACATCTCTACTGCATATTATCAGCTAAACATGTAAACACAAAATCGAATCAAGTGCACAAAGATAGCCACTCATCCCGGAACTCTCAAGGAATTCCTATCAGAAACCACGTTGATCAGGCGTGTTTCCAAAAGGACCTCAAAGCAAGTTCACCGGCTATGAATACTATCCAGGAGACTAAATCCCATGCTCACATAAATGCAACACATAAGTCCTAACTTTCATGATATCTATATGCAACGTCCTCACAATACGTAGTAAACCCACTGTGGTAAAAACCACTTCCCACGAGCCCAAAGTATTCAAACCCGGCTCGCTCTGATACCAACTTGTCACGCCCCTATTTTTATTACTCGGAGTCATTACCAAATTCATTAACTTAATTCAATTTCAGAGATAACATGCGGAAATAAACTCATACATTCAATCCATAGAAATGAATATAAATACTCTCATTCGTATGCAAAGTAAATGTTACATGAACATACTCAATAAACTGCCCTTGGGCTTACATCATTAAAAGTACAAGAAGAAGGGTGTAGCCCTTTACAACAATGGCAATCCGCCAACATAACAGAGGCCCCGTGGCCAACAAATAAGAAGATCCAAATCTTGTAGCACACCCTGCTAAACACCTGAAAAAGATTCAACAACGTGGGATGAACATATAGTCCAGTAAGGAACTCAACATGCTCCTTAACAATAACAACATTACAGATAGCTATGATCATGAACACCCATTCTCATACTAGAATAATAATGTGACAGTTTATAGAAAATGTATATATGAATATATATATATATATATGGACTTTTCTTGAAAACAATCATTTAATTCACCGCTATAAGCGATTTATCCTTCCTTTTTCCTTTCATTAACCCCTGTTCCCAATCTTTTATAACATTAACAACTATTTAGAAAATTAGATTCACTAAGCCCATTACTCTTCCATTTGCCACACATACAACAGATGTGCCTTTTCTAAACATATTTGGCATTTCAATGCAATTTCAATTATATCATAATTATCCATACACATCTCTATAAAAAGATAACAACTCAACTACATACATAAAATCAATCAATGAGTCAACTCGTCCCTCCAACACTGTAACAAATACAATCCACAATGTTTCCAGATACACTGAAACAATAACAAAACCACAATGCACTACTAGCTATATGCGTAGTAAGCCAAAGATACACTTCTCACAACAATCTACCAGTTTACCAGGCGCTAGCTGGAAGGGTATGGTACCTTAGATTATTAGCGCGTCAGTTCTCCAGGCGCTAGCTGGAAGGGTATGATACCTCTGATTATAAGCGCTGAACACATAAGTGTGTGGAGTCCATCCCCTATCTTCTCACACACACTGGAGTACAACCCCTCTCTTCTCCCCGACCGGTATACAAATATAATGTAATTCAGCATTTCATTACATATGATGTTCAATCAACAATGATGTAATACATACACAAAAATTCAACACAACCTTATCATCCTCCACCGATGACCAAAATCTCCAGATGCATGCATATTATACATCTATTAACAGACCCAACTAACATGAAAGTACAAAACTCAGCAACAACATGAACATGGTAGTTAAAGCTATACCCCACACAAGTGTGTTCAACACTCAAGATACAACATTCCAATTCTCTTATACTTGTTTCAAAATACCTTTCCCATTTCACAAAATGAATTCCACTTCCTTTGTTTTCACAAAAATCATTCCTATGGACAAAAGCCATACTTCATTTAAATTCACTACATTCTTTTCAAAGCCATTTCAAACTAATTATGCACATTAAGTCATAAACAATAAATTAGGGTCTTTCCTTCCTCTTTCTCAATATTGCCCCAAAAGGCCCAATTAACATCAACAAACAACAATAACCACAATTAGGACTCAAAATACCTAAGTATTTGCCCAATGATCTAAACCCCTCAATTAATCTATTAAATCAAATAAGAAAATTTAGGATTTCCTCTCCTTTCAACAACCACATGCTAATTAACACTCCAATTAGCCCAAACCACAACCAATGATAATAAACCCAAATTCAACAACCAACCCAAGGTTCAGTCCCATGATTTTCACAAATCCAACATGATACAATTTTTATGCAATACAAAAACTACCACATGTCTATCTATAGATGAAGTATTGAAAAGAAACAAGGAGAATCCCTACCTCAAAAGAGAACTCAAAAAGAGATGATGACTCGAAATCCAAGTGCTCCAAATCCACTATTTTTCAGATTAGAATGAAGCCCGCGCCGCCCTCTATCCTACTTACAAAGAACTTAGGATGGATTCACACCAGAAGTAGATGAAAACCTAGAAAGAAGATGAGTTTAGAGAGAGAGAAGTCGGACCTAGGGTTTGGAAACTAGAAGAGGATGAAAAGACTGATCAAAACCCGCTGCTGCCTATTTAAACTGGACAGGCTCGCTCGAGCGAAGAAAATCTCGCTCGAGCGAAGAAACACTGCTCTCAGGTCTATACTAAACGCAAACGCTCGCTCGAGCGAAGGAACCCTGGCTCGATCCACCAGACACAAAACTCAACCCTCGCTCGAGCGACCAAACTCTCGCTCGAGCGACCAATCCAAATTCTGGACAGTAACACCTGGTTTCTAAACCCAACCAAAACAAAACACACTTGCCCAACACATCCGATAACTCAAAAGAGAAAATAAAGGATGACAACCACAATTATACATTGAGAGAACCCAAGGAACCTAAGCCCGGATACAACAACCAAAAGGAAAAAGACCGGGGTCGCTATAATAGTCGAGGACGTGCGTCACCAAACAGAGATGGATCCACCTGAGACAAACCAAAAACAGAATAACAACAAATGCTTTTGTCTATGTGAAGCTAGTTTTTACTTGTGAAAATTGTTTCTAAAATAAGTAAGAAGTTAAATTTACAAGAAGCAAGAAGATCAACTTACCCTCCACCCGACTTGTAAGCTATCAGGCCCATTTTGAATCATCATTCGCCCTGCACTATATTGTTTACCCACGACATCTGGTTGGTGTACACTAAGCACCGCTGACGCTCCACTGTATTTGTTTGGACCATCTATCGTCTCAACTATGGCATACTGGGTAATAAAAGTCCAAAACATATGTGTTACTTCTATATTTTCCCTTACAGTGAGAATCTGAACATATCCATATTGTTGGGAGAAAACCAAAGGCCAATTCGAAATACCCAAATCTAGCACAAAATAGCAGAAGTAATTTTTCTCCCTCTTTGTGTGAATCTATTAGGGAACAATTTGAATAGAGCACAATATATCTATATATAATCTGAAAATAATAAATCTAAAAATCACACAACAAGGGAAGAGCAGTTTGCCAATCAACAAAAAAAAAAAAAAAAAATGGCAAAAGCAATTTTTACGTGGAATAATGGGTGCACAAGAGTTCTCTCTAGTTAGAACTAGAGGCAAACAATCAAGAACAACTACAAATAAGTTTTCTTGGCAACCAAAGAACTAGTTACAAAATTTAGGAAAGATCTCACAAAAAAAAAGGGTACTGTTCACGAGGCAGAAAACCAAATTCAGAATGCTCCAAATCTAATCTCCACTGTTCAAATTTCAGCTCAATCAGATGATCGAACTGTTTGATCAAAGCTGGACAGAGTTTATCAAAAACCAAACAAAAAACATTATCCGTTTGGTTTAATTTTAGAATTCTAATTTGAGTGTAGAGTTATGTTTTGAATTTTGAGTTTTTCAATCATGATTTGAAAAGAAAAAATTTATTTAGTTATGAGTTTTAAAAATAGTTTTGGGATGATTTGTAATTTTTTTTTTTTTTTTGATTGATTGATATAAAAAATGTGAGAGAATGTGAGAGGTGAGATGAGAGAGAAAAAGTGATTGATTAATAATAAAAGAAAAGAAAAACGAGGAGTTTGAAAGTAATTTTGAGTTGTATTTTAAAAATATGTTTGGTTAACAAGTTGCATTTAAATCATGATTTAAAAACAAAGTTGAGTTTTGAAAAGTAAACCAAACGCTACCATAATCTCTCCATGTGGGCTTGAGACTTACATGGGCTTTACCAAATATTTGGGTCATCCTCTACATACATGGGAAACCCAACCCAACAAACATATATATATACGCTCGTACTTTTTTTTGTTGATTTTTTCCCCCTCTTTTCATTCAAAAAAGGCATTGTGCCCTAACTATAAGATTTAATGTTTAGTGTTTTTGGTTGTGCAGATTCAAGCCATGTAAATAATCACATCTGCAAGTAAAATTATTATCAAAAGTTTGCCTAAAACTTTCAACAAGATGAGGCTAAACATATAGCTTCAAAAAATGAGGACTAAAATCAATTTATAGGATCAAAAAATGTGGCTACGGTGTTTTATGTGTGTGTTCAGCTCATTCAAGAAGGTGATTCATACAAACAAATAAAACCAAATATAGAAAACAAGCAATAGTGCAAAACTAATAATGTGAAGCTATATAATCTTGATTGACTAGGATAACTTACATCAACACCACCGGTGTCATCTGCAGGAGTCATTATTTTTGAAGCAAGTTTCTCTCTAATGAGATCTTCTTTAGTAGTTCTTCTAATTGGAACTGTTCCAACCGGGCAACCCCCGCCCTTTAGTCCTAGATGTAGAGGTTTGCTAACATTTGAGGAAACTTGATCTCATGATCTCTTAGGTAATGAAGTGGGCTTCATCTGCAATTCAACTCAATTCGAAAAGGGTAAAGGAGACTTGCACATAAATTGATCACATAATGGATTACAGAAAACTCACAAGAGTTGGATTCTACTGTTGGATACATGCATGTCTTATTTTCTATGAGCCTCATACAGTTATTAGTGTTGGGTGTGTGTATCAAATTTTGTAAAATCCATACTGTATTTTGGGTTAGGTTGTGAAATCAAGAGTTCACTAGTAATTCAATGTGTAGGGTTTTATTAATTGTATGGGACTAACATTTCTATGGTTTGCCTGTAAATATGAATCTTCCCTACACTCTCCTCTCTGTTATTGATGCTTGTCCCAAAATTATATTTTATGTATTGGATTTGATCAATACAATTATTCCCTTCGCCAATAAAAAAGAAGTATTGTAGAGGTGTGAGATTGAGAAGTTTGTAAAGATGTAGGGGATATGAAAAAATTCTGGGGACAATGATAGTGAGTAAGTAAGCACGTGTAGCTTCTAGAATCAGTTAATCTTAAGTAGGGAAACGGGTAGAGTTTCAAGACTTCGGTATTGGTGTCGGATTTTAAAGGTTTTTGGTATTATTGCTGTACTCGCTATGCATCATAGTATATTTCTCTTTTGTATGCAAATCTTTTTGATTTTAATCTTTAGTGTGTACATATGGATGTGCAATAATCCCAGCACCTATTGTGCGAACTACAGTGTACTGTGATTTATTTTGTGTTATAGAGCGTTGAATAAATAATTAAGTAGCCTTCAATTATGTGTTGGAGATAAGAGGATGTATGGAGACAAACCTGAAAATGAAAAGTATGGTTCTTCAGTAAAGGATGATCAAATGCAGGTTGTTTGTAGAAATCCACGCAACCATATATATCTCCATAATTATTCTGTAAATGTTACAATCTTTCTGTTAATTTTTATATACAAATGTTCAATTCATGAAAGGTTGTTCACAATTTTGTGCAAAAATAATAATACCATATTCTGTATTCTCAAGTTCAGAACGTCAAATTAGATGGTTGCAATTCAAGACATCCATGATATTAGGCCTAAGATGCCTATTAATCTTTGCCATTTGATTTTCATAGAAAATTTAAGTGGACAATATTGGAATTGAATGTTCTCAAAACTAGTCTCAGGACATCCTAGGAAACCAGCTCAACTTAAATTTTTATTTATTATATTTGAGACAATAGTTTGTTGATAGATACGTGTCAACAACTTTATGTTCCGATTTATCCTTTATATGGTGATTATTAAGTTCCATAAGAGGTAGATACAAAATAAGACATTAAGTATGGGATATGATTGATTATTGAGCTCTATAAGGTGATAAGATACCAAATGAGAGATTAAGAAGGGTCTGCATTAGTAAAAACACCAAAATATTCTCCCATTATGGTCATTACATTACGTTTGTATGTCTAGTGTGGTATGGGATATGATAAGATTTGACCAATTTCTCAATCCAGGAACATTTCAAACTGGGACACGATATGCAATTGATAATATCAACATCAATTATGGCAAGTCTATTAATCAAGTATAATTTACTCCCTTGAAACAAACATAGCAAAATTGAACTAAGACTGTGTTTGGATGTTAGATTTATATATGAATTTGAAAAGGGAAATAGAAAACATGAGTGAAAAATGAATCAAATATAATTATACTTTACCTAACTATTCCATTTCTCTATCTAAATTCGTGATCCAAACGCAGTCTAAATGTTTCTAATATTAGTTGAGAATAAATACTTGAATAGTCTTGACTGCTGGCTTGTTGAGATGCTTAAGTCGCTCCTCCAACTCCAAATCTTCTTCTTTAGTTAAACTCCTCCAGTCTCCTTCAATTCCATTGTGTCCCACAAGGTGAGAGCATACACAGAGAAATAATACAATAGCATGTGCGTCCATGGGATGATCTGGAAAATAATTAAAAAGCATAGTCAGTGATCAAAAATCACAACAATCATGCTATAATTATTTAAGGCAATTAATGAAATTACAATCGTACTATATCTATACACATAAGGTTCACATATTTTATTTTTGAACAAAATATATTAATAGTCCTTAAGGTATGTGTTTATTGTCATTTTGGTTCTTCAAGTTTTAATTTTGTCAATTTCATTATTGAAATTTCAATTTGAGTCAATTTGTTCCAATTCTAAGTGTACCTTCTAAATAGCTAACGGAATGGTAATAAAATACACACATTTAAACTATATGTTTCTTGTCACTCGTATCACTCTGGTCCTTGAATTTTTAATTTTGTCAATTTGGTCATGAAACGTTAATGAAGAAAATAAAACCCGTACAATATTAAAGGACGAAATTGATAAAATTGATATTTGACACAAAATACACATTTTTAGGACCATAGTAAAATTTATAATTATTTTTTCTTAACGATTTAAACATCCGTTTTGAAATTATATTAATTTGACTCAAATTGACAATTTTGAAGGAAAATGACGAAATATGTATATATATATATATATATTTATCTGCTAGAATCAGTTATTAGTTATTAGATTAGCACCTTTAGAAGTTAGCCTTCTCACCCTTTGTAAATTCAACTCTCCCCAAGAAGAGTTAAATTAGGATATTTAATCTAATAGTTGTATAAACGTCACTAGTTCAATTTCGATAGAGAAGTTGGGCTTGATAGATTGGTTGTAAATAACTCTCTTATATATTGACCCCCCAAAAAAAAAACCCTTAAAATTATAATAATTAAATTTATTTCCAATGAAGTAATTTATTTAAGAATTAATGAATTAAAAACTAATCTCTTGCATTGCTCCAATTTAATTTTAGTTGAAAACTGAAAATATCAATTTGACTGGATTGATGGCTAACCATTGGATTTTTTATGGAGAAAATTATACCAATGATGAGGTGACAAATTTATAATATAGGAAAATTCATTTTAAATTAGATAGTCTTATCAAAGTAACTTATTATTTTAAAATGTCATTGTCATATTATTTTAATTAAATTATTTATGTAAAATTTATTTTTGTAAATCGATTTCTTAAATTTATTTTAATAAGAGTGTGAGAGAGAATTATTATTTTTTTATTTTTGATAACTTCTAACTGTTTACAAACAAATGGTCCAATTAAAGTATAGACTGACCCAAAAAATTGTTTGGGGCAAGGAGATTTTGAACTTAAGAACATAGAGAGAGCACATCCCATTTCCCCTACCTTGACTACCATGCCAACTCCTTAGATAGTGTTTCATTCATTGGAATGATTAAAGTGGAATGAAATTATCATTCCATCAAAATATTCATTCATTTGTTTAATTAAATTAAAAAAATAATAACAAACGCATTATAAATAGAATTACCTTTCACAATTTTAAATAAATAGTCATTCCATATGAAAGACTATGGAATTATAAATAGAATTACCTTTCACAATTTTAAATAAATAGTCATTCCATATGAAACACTATGGAATTACAATTCATTTTAATCAACCAAAAATAGAGCATAATGGTTAGCAATATTATTCTATTAGGAAGAGATTAAAAAAGACATGTCAAACTGCTAATCCAAAGTTAACCAAATAACAATGAAAATGAACAGACAAATTAAACAGGAAATATTGAGTAAATTTACAAATGCACATACAAAAATCAAGGCATAATTTGTTTCAAGTAATGATTGTCATATAAAAAAAAATGCAAGTGATTATTTGTAAGTAATTGAAGGAAAATATAATAAATTTTTATTTTTTATTTTTTTGAGTTTAGTAAAACTGGATTTAAATATACTAATTTTACAACTATTAAGCATGAATTAACACCGTTTTCTGTTAAAAAAGTATACTTGTAGGGAGAGATGTTGTGAAATGCAACTTTGCTTGACTAACATTTATTTAATTTTTCACTCTCTAATTTGGAATTCAGACTAAAACATCTTTACATTTGAAGGAAGTTATAGAAATTTCTAATTAAAATTAACAAATTATTAACTAGGAAAAAATATAATGCCATAAATCATAAACAAATACCTGAAAGACAATAGAATTCTGTCACAAGAATGATTTTGAGACCTCAATACACATGGGAATGGAATGAAAATCGGAATGGGAATGTGTGTGGTTCAAATATATATACTAGTAAAAGAAGCCGATGTCTAGCAATGCCCATTATTATTATGGTTAATGCTAATAAATGTCTCTGGGGTATTTGATTAGCAATGCCCATTATTATTATGGTTAATGCTAATAAATGTCTCTAGGGTATTTGATAAGATGTGGTTAAGAAAAATATTATAGGTTTCAAATTTTTTACCAAACAAATGACTAAATGTCTCCTATTGACCTCACAATCATGTGAAAATCCACACTCATGTGAGATATTTCGTCATTTATTTGGTAAAAAATTTGGTATTCCTAACATTACCCATGTGTTAAATAGGGAATTGGGGTGCCTATTGTGCATCAAGCATGCGAGTGCTATTGTGCATGCTTTGAGGCTCACTCTGAGTCTTATATTGATAATTCGAACTGTTTATTTTTTAGTGTATACCATGAAAAACACATCTATAAATAATCAAGCTGATCTGACAACAGTAACTCTTTTATCAAAACATATTTGTACTGATAAAAATGAATAGTCAATGTTATTTTGAATATAATATTGAATATAAATATGTTTCGATTTAAGGGTTATCGTTAACCAATTATCTTATTTTTTTATAAGTATATTGTGCACGATATAGTCTAAAAAATAAATACTTTCAATCATTAAAATAAGAATCGGAATGAGTCTCACCGTCAGCACAACAGTGCCAGTAGTGCTTGACATATACAATAGGCACCCTAATTTTTTTTTTCTTTATTTTTTATCAGGACAATAGGCACAATAGGCACCCTAATTTTTCTTTATTTTTCTTGATTTTAGTAAATACTTTCTTGATTTTTCTTGATTTTGGTAAATACTTTCTTGATTTTTATCAGGACAATAGGCACCCTATTATTAGGCACAATAGGCACCCTAATAAATACTTTCTTGATTTTTCTTGATTTTACTATCCTATTTTATTAAATAGGAAAGTATTGATTTTTCTTGATTTTAGTAACGGTCTAATTTTAAATTATTAGTGCATATTTAATATTATATTAAATTTTCTTGAAATTAGTAATTTTCTATTTTTAATCTATTAATTAAGGGTAAATTACACTCCGTAGTCATGTACTTATTAAATTATTATTTTTGTTAAAGATTTGTACAGTAGAGTAATAAGAGGAACATATTAACAATTGACTAAAAGTGCAAGAGTTGACTGTCACAATTTCATGTGTTGAGATCAAAGTAAGATTTAGTATAAAATACAGAGGTGTAAAGTGTAATTTATTCATTAATTAAATTAGATGCATGTAATAGTTTTGTATTTTTAATCTATTATTTAAAATTGAACAAATACCAAGAATCATGAAATAAAGTATTATTGGTTGCTACTTATCACGTGCCCGAGAAGCACTTGGTAATTGTGAAATAATCATAATTTTTTAACAAATTTTTTTACTAAATAATTCATCTATAATGATTGGGAGCTTTTTTGATAAATCCATTCTCTAAGAGCTTTATTCCATCCAACCCATATTCTTTTTTACTATTCCATTAGGTCCAATTTGAGATAAGAAGACCAACATACCCTTTTCATCTACTTATGTTCCATTTAGTTCACATTATTTTCTTATGTTTCAATAAGTCCTATGGGTGACATAATTACCAAAATACCCTTAATGTGAATGTTCACACCGTCAATATAAATGTTTATATCGTCAATGTGTAGGGGCCCGGCTCATGTCGATCCTCGTGGGTGCCCGGAAAAATTCGAGTCGGGCCGGACCGGCCCAAAAGCCAAAAAAATAAGCCCGACCCGGCCCGTTGATAATATGAATATTCACATTGACAAGTTAACATTCACATTGATAGCAGTGTAAAATTGGCCTGCGGCCCGTGGCGGGCCCGAAACCAGCCCGTCGCTCGGGGCGGGCCCTGGCCGGCCCGTTTACAATATGAATATTCACATTGACATATTAACATTAACATTAACATTGACAAGAGTGTAAAATTAGCCCATGACCCATGGGCAGCCCGAAGCCCGGGCCCGGGCCCGGGTACGGGCGGGCCCGGCCCGGCCCGTTGACAATGTAAATATTCACATTGACATGTTAACATACACATTGATAGGAATGTAAAATTAGCCCGCGGCATGTGGCCAGCCCGAAACCCGCCTGCGACTCGTGGGCTGCCCTGGGCGGGCCCGGTCCGACCCGTTGATAATGCAAATATTCATATTGACATGTTAACATTCACATTGATAAGAGTATAAAATTAGCCCGCGCCCCGTGGCGGGCCCGACTCGGCATGTTGACAATGTGAATATTCACATTGACATACTAACATTCACATTAATAAGAGTGTAAAATTGACTCGCATCCCATGGGCGGCCCGGGGGGAGCCCGGTCCGGCCCGTTGACAATGTGAATATTCACATTGACATATTAACATTCACATTGATAGGAGTGTAAAATTGACCCGTGGCCCGTGGGCGGCCCGAAGCCCACCCACTGCCTAGGGCGGGCCCGGCCCGGCTCGTTGACAATGTGAATATTCACATTGACATATTAACATTAACATTGATAAGAGTGTAAAATTAGCGCGTGACCCGTGGGCAGTCCGAAGCCCGGCCCCGGGCCGACGCGGGCCCGGCCCATTGACAACGTGAATATTCACATTGACATGTTAACATTTACATTGATAAGACTGTAACATTAGCCCGTGCCCCGTGGCTGCCCGAAACACGCCCACGGCCCGTGGGAGGCCCGAGGCGGGCCCGGCCCGGCCAGTTGACAATGTGAATATTCACATTGACATGTTAACATTCACATTGATAAGAGTGTAAAATTGACTCACGTCCCATAGGCGTCCCGGGAGGAGCCCGGTCCGGCCCGTTGACAATGTGAATATTCACATTGACATATTAACATTCACATTGATAGGAGTGTAAAATTGGCCCGTGGCCCGTGAGCGACCCGAAGCCCGCCCGCCAACTGCCCAGGGCGGGCTCGGCCCGGCTCGTTGACAATGTGAATATTCACATTGACATATTAACATTAACATTGATAAGAGTGTAAAATTAGCCCGTGACCCGTGGGCAGCCCGGCCCCGGGCCGACGCGGGCCCGGCCCGTTGACAACGTGAATATTCACATTGACATGTTAACATTCACATTGATAAGAGTGTAACATTAGCCCGTGCCCCGTGGCTGCCCGAAACACACCCACGGCCCGTGGGTGGCCCGAGGCGGGCCCGGCTGGGCCTGTTGACAATGTGAATATTCACATTGACATGTTAACATTCACATTAATAAGAGTGTAAAATTGACTCGCGTCCCATGGGCAGCCCGAAGCCAGTAGCGTGGCCCGGGGTGGCCCGGGTTTGGGTCCGGGCCTACCTCGGGCCGCGGGCGAGCTTCGGGCAGCGGACAAGTTTTACACTCCTATCAAAGTTAATGTTAGCATGTCAATGTTAACATGTCAATGTGAATATTCACATTGTCACGGGTCGGGCCAAGCCCGCCTAGGGCAGCGATCGGGCTTCGGGCCGCTCACAGGCTATGGGCCAATTTTACACTCCTATCAATGTGAATGTTAACATGTCAATGTGAATATTCACATTGCCAACGGGCCGGGCCCGCCCTGGCCTGAGGTAGGGCTTCGGGCTGCCCACGGGTCACGGGCCAATTGTACACTCTTATCAATGTGAATGTTAACATGTCAATGTGAATATGCACATTGTCAATAGGCCGGGCCGGGCCCGCCCCGGGCCACCCACGGGCCTCGGACGGGTTTCAGGCAGCCACAGGGTGCGGGCTAATTTTACACACCTATCAATGTGCATGTTAACATGTCAATGTGAATATTCACATTGTCACGGGTCAGGCCAAGCCCGCCTCAGGCTGCGGTCGGGTTTCGGGCCGCCCATAGGCTGCGGGCCAATTTTACACTCTTATCAATGTGAATGTTAATATGTCAATGTGAATATTCACATTGTCAACGGGCCGGGCCGGGCTCGCCCCGGGCAGCGGGAGGGCTTTTGGCCGTCCATGGGCCGCGGGCCAATTTTATACTCTTATCAATGTGAATGTTAGCATGTCAATGTGAATATTCACATTGTCAACGGGCCGAACCGGGTCCGCCCCGGGCCGCTCATGGGCCGCGGGCGGGTTTCGCGCCGCCACGGGACGGGAGCCAATTTTACACTCCTATTAATGTGAATGTTAACATGTCAATGTGAATATTCACATTGTCAACGGGCTGGTCCGGGCCGAGCCGAGTCGGGCCCGCCCTGGGCTGCTGTCTAGTTTTATACTCTTATCAATGTGAATGTTAACATGTCAATGTGAACATTCACATTGTCAACAGGCCGGGCCGGGCCCGCCCACGGGCCGTGGGCGGGTTTCGGGCAACTACGAGTCGTGGGCTAATTTTACACTCCTATCAATGTGAATGTTAACATGTCAATGTGAATATTCACATTGTCAACGGGCCGGGCCGGGCCAGGCCCGCCCTGGGCTGCGGGCGGCCTTTAGGCCGCCCATAGGCTGCGGCCCAATTTTATACTCTTATCAATGTGAATGTTAACATGTCAATGTGAATATTCACATTGTCAATGGGCCGGACCGGGCCCGTCCCGGGCCGCGAGCGGGTTTCGCGCCGCCACGTGACGGGGTCCAATTTTACACTCCTATTAATATGAATTTTAACATGTCAATGTGAATATTCACATTGTCAACGGGCCGGGTCAGCCTTGGCTCGTGGGCGGGTTTTGGGCCGCCCACCGGCCAATTTACATTCCTACAAATGTGAATTTTAAAATATGAATATTCACATTATTAAATTGCTAATTATTGAAAAAATATTTATATGGGTATCAAAATTAAATATAAGGGCATAAGTGTCCAAGAAAATAGTGTAAATCAAGAAAATGGACTTTATGGAATAAAACTATATATACATGGGACTACATGGGTTAAAAAATTCCTTCATGGACTTCTTGGGTTAAAACACTTCTAAATTGGACTTATCAATAAAAATCCCATAATGATTTGGTAAGGGAGTTGGGCTTTATATTATTGGATTTGTAATCAATCAAAATTGACACATATGATACTACATCACTGTGAGTATTAAATTTTTTTTGTGTTGGGCTTTATATTATTGGATTTGTAATAAATCAAAATTGACACATATGATACTATATCATTGTGAGTATAAAAATTTTTTTGTCACTCTTAAACATTTTCTTTTACCAAAATAGTTGTAACGCCCTCAAAATAATAACATTAAACCCATCAAATAAAACATTCATTGACATACGAAATGTCCACATTCTTGTATTCATCAGAGTTTCATTACAAAAGTATTACATGTTAACAACAAAAGAAAAATGCCCTACGGGCTTACAGCTTTCCAAGTTAACACTTGGTTACAACAAAAGAGTGCTAACTCATCTACACATTTAGCCCACGGCTTGAATATACATGTAATACATCAAAAAGGAACTTAAATAACAAAAATCTGCCCGCCTCTAGCCTCCCAAGCTATGACCTTGGAGGTGGCATGCTACCTGTACCTGAAAATGATATTCCCATATAGGGTGAGCCACAGCCCAGTAGAAATACACTAAACCAACCATGAACAATGACTAAAAGATTAGCAATTGATAGATGGCCAACACTGATACATCCTCATAAATCACATTTTATGTCATACGACTTATGAGTCCAAGTTACTTTTCATTTTCCCTTTTTCAACAGATAAGCATATTAGCTCTATCATCATCTCAACAGATATGTATAAAAACTATATCCCACATTCACAGATAAGCATGTAAGCTATATCCACATTCTCAACAGATATGTATAACAACTATATCCCACATTCACAGATAAGCATATAAGCTGTATCTACACTTCACAAAGATAAGCATATGAGCTCTATCTTCACTTCTCTAGACAAGCATATGACCTGTATCTACGGAGTTCATCCCCTATTTTCTGCCAATACTATCCGGTTTAGAGGTATATCCCCCATCTTCCCCTAAACCGCGGAGTACATCCCCCATCTCCTCCTCTACACATAACGTATACAAACACATTGGTTCTATATACAATCACTCAATACATACAGTTAATGTATTCTATCAACCGTCAAATTCCATGACACATTCCATTGATTAGTTTTCATTTGCCTAATCATCATGCATTGTCTACAACAATCACGACTATCCTCCACCGATAGCCCAAAGCAGTTATTTCTAAATAGAAAATAAATGCACAAATAGATATTCAATCAACATTTCAATTCGGTGAGTGATAAATAATTCAACTACACCCTTTAACCCCATGCATTCCCAATCTCAACAATTCCATTTCATTTCCTCATTTCTCACAGTTAATTAACCCAATTAATCAAACAATGTAATTAGGTCATTTTCCATAATTAACATTACAACCCTTAGGTCCCATTTTCATCAATGATTCAACATTTATTCCATTTCTCTATGCCAAACATGCATCTAGGTTTATTATAAATAAAACCCCATCTTTTGTAAAATAACACAAAAGTCCCAAACTTTCACAAAATTACCAAACCAACCCCAACATCTTAAAATGTAGCCCTCGACGATCAACAACTTTTTTGTAAAGGCCAAAGGTGAGCAAATCACTCCTACTAGATCAATACCTAGAGAGAAGGTAGAGTCCTAGAGTGAGAAGCTCAACAATGGGGTTTTTGGAAAAGTAAGAGAGAGAAGAGAAATGGAAAAAGTGATTTGAAAAGTCAAAACACGGAGCTTTAACCCAGTCGCCCCGCTCGAGCATCCAACGCCCCGCTCGAGCGTCACTCACAGACTCCCGCTCGAGCGTCAAAGATCCCGCTCGAGCGGCGGATACACACCCCCAGAACTTTTACAGAATTAGGTCTCCACTCGAGCGTCAACTCTCCCGCTCGAGCGTCACACACAACCATCCCGCTCGAGCGGCCAATCCCACGCTCGAGCGTCCAACACTGCACAGAAAATACTGGATGGGTGAAATTCCCGCTCGAGCGTACAAGCAACAAAAGGGTCCCCGCTCAAGCGTCAAACTCCCCGCTCGAGCGAACAGGTCAAAATCTGGGCAACTAGTTTTGGTTTCTAAACTCAACCAACCTGTGACAAACCTGCCCAACACATCCTATAACTCAAATACGAAGTAAAAAGGATGTAAACAAGACAATAATCAACTACCAACATCCACGGACACATGTCCGGATCACTGTACAACAAGGGTAAATCCGGGATCGCTATAACCTCCCCCCCTTAAAGAATTTCGTCCCCGAAATTAAGCACAAGTATTCGAAAACAGGTTTTCCTCCATTTTAAACAATGTTACATTTTAATATTCAACAATTCGACCCATTACTGGTCATCCCATCCCTTTAACAAGAGGCATTTCACAATATGTAAACAACATATGTACTTTCAACATGCATCAACATTACGCATTTCCTTTCCAATTTCAACAATATATTCAACATATATAATGTTACATTCAACTTCCATATGAGGCAAGTTCCAAAACATACTTCCAATAAACCAAAACATTTTCAATGTTTCACAACTTAAGACATATATAAAAGCTCTTAAGTTCAACAATAGTTCAAAATCTAAATACAAGATTACATATCAACAAACAAGTTCGAATATTTCTCACGGACTTCCAACTCACGTTCCCAAGTGGCTTCCTTCACTTCGTGATGTTTCCACAAGACTTTCACCAAAGGAATGGTCTTGCCACGCAGGACTTGATCCCGCCTATCCAAGAGCCGAACCGATCTCTCCTCATACGAGGCATCCTCATCTACCTCAAAATCAGTCCAATCCAATACATGTGATGGATCTGGCTCACACTTCCGAAGCATACTCACATGAAACACGTCATGAACTCCAGACAATTACGGCGGTAAAGCTAACCGATAAGCAACCTCGCCAATCCTCTCAAGGATCTCAAAAGGCCCAATAAACCGAGGGGATAACTTCCCACTCTTCCCAAACCTCATCAAACCTCGCCTAGGTGATATTTTCAAGAAAACATGATCACCTACCTCAAACGCCAAAGGCCTCCTCCTACGGTCGGCATAACTCTTTTGGCGACTCTGGGCTGTAACAAGCCTCCTACGGATAAGCTCAACTTTCTCCGTCGTCTCCCTAACCAACTCCGGACCCAACAAAGGTGCATCACCCACCTCGGCCCAACAAACTGGAGACCTACACGGTCGGCCATACAAGGCCTCAAACGGTGCCATACCAATACTAGACTGAAAACTGTTGTTGTAGGCAAACTCCACCAATGGCAAGTGCCTCTCCCACGTCCCCCTAAAGTCAAGGACACAACCCCGAAGCATATCCTCAAGGATCTGAATAGTACGCTCGGACTGCCCGTCAGTCTGAGGATGATAAGCCGTACTAAAGGTCAACTTAGTGCCCAAGGCACTCTGCAAACTCTGCCACAACCTAGTAGTAAAACGAGGATCTCTATCTGAGACGATCGTCACTGGGACCCCGTGCAATCTCACTATGTCCCGAACATACAAGTCGGCAAGATGATCTACCGAATCTCTCACGCGCATAGGAATGAAGTGCGCCGACTTAGTCAACCGGTCTACGACCACCCAAATGGCATCACTACCCCGCTGAGTCCTCGGAAGACCTACAACGAAGTCTATAGTGACATGCTCCCACTTCCACTCAGCAATAGGCAAGGGTTGCAACAAACCCGCTGGCCTCTGATGCTCGGCCTTCACTTGCTGGCAAGTAAGGCACTTCGATACGAAAACTGCCACATCTCTCTTCATACCCCGCCACCAAAACTGGCGGCCCAAATCCTGATACATCTTAGTACCTCCCGGATGCACCGCAAGGCGCGAATGATGAAACTCTCGGAGTACCTCCTCTCGGCAAGGCTCCGGCACAAACAAACGGTCTCGGTATCTCACACTCTGGTCGGGATACACCGTCAAACCCTTCTCAACTTTCCCACCGGAGATCTTCTCTCAGAAGGACTCTACCTCAAGGTCACCTCTCTGCGCCTCTAACACTCTAGTCACAAGTGTAGCCTGCGCAACAACAGAGAACAAGGCCGCAGCCTCAACAGATTCGCCCAGTAGCAAATCAAACTCGCCAAGTGCTCCCAACATCTCCCATTCCCGGATGGCTATACAAGCTACATCACTAATGGATTTCCTACTAAGGGCATCGGCCACAACATTGGCCTTTCCCGGGTGATAATGCAACTCAAAATCATAGTCCTCAATGAACTCCATCCATCTCCTCTGTCTCAAATTCAGGTCTCTCTGTGTAAACAGATACTTCAAACTCTTGTGGTCCGAGAACACTTCGAACCTCTCACCATAAAGGTAGTGCCTCCAGATTTTCAAGGCAAAGATCACTGCTGCTAACTCTAGGTCGTATGTAGGATAGTTCTTCTCGTGAATTTTTAACTGACGTGAGCCATAAGCTACCACTTTCCCCTCTTGCATCAACACACAACCTAAACCCTCTCGTAAGGCATCACAATAAACCGCGTAACCCAACCCTCTCTCCGGAATAATCAACACCGGAGCGGTGGCCAATCTAACTTTCAGCTCTTGGAACGACTTTTCACAAGTCTCACTCCACACAAACTTGACTCCCTTCCGAGTCAGCCTAGTCAACGGTGACGCTAACCTGGAGAAATCTTTCACAAACCGACGGTAATACCCAGCTAATCCCAGAAAATTGCGGATCTCAAACACGCTCTTAGGCTGTACCCAATCTTGCACTGCCTCAACCTTGGATGCATCAACAGACACCCCTTCCCCAGATACTACGTGGCCTAAGAATTTGACTTCCCTCAGCCAGAACTCACACTTCCCAAACTTGGCATACAACCTATGGGCTCTAAGCAACTCAAGCACCACTCTCAAGTGTTCCTCGTGCTCCTCCTCTGAAGGCGAATAGATAAAGATGTCGTCCACGAAAACGACTACAAATCGATCCAAGAATTCCCAAAAAATCCAGTTCATCAAGTCCATAAAGACTGCCGGTGCATTGGTAAGCCCAAATGGCATCACCAGAAACTCATAATGGCCATACCGCGTACGGAATGCCGTCTTAGGAATATCCTCCTCCCTGACCCTCAACTGGTGGTAACTCGATCTCAAATCTATCTTAGAGAAACAACGTGAACCCTTCAACTGGTCAAACAGATCATCTATACGGGGCATAGGGTACTTATTTTTTACCGTAGCCCGATTCAACTTCCGGTAGTCGATACACAATCTCAAGGCACTATCTTTCTTTTTAGCAAAGAGGGCCGGTGCTCCCCACGGTGAAACACTAGGGCAAACAAAACCCTTATCTAGCAATTCCTGGAGCTGAACTTTCAACTCAACCAACTCTGCTGGAGCAAAACAATAGGGTGCCATAGAAATCGGCGCCGTGCCGGGCACTAAATCAATAGAGAACTCTATCTCTCGGTGAGGTGGCAAACTAACAAGGTCTTCGGGAAAGACATCCGAATACTCACAAACCACCCTCGGCAAAACAACCTGGGTTTCATCACACTCACCACTCTCAAAGCTAGCAAGCAGACCACTAAGCTCACTCCGCCCTCGCGGATCAAACATCGGTGGCAACACACTACCAACCCGATCCCCCAAGAGATGGAAACACTCTCCGCTCGGAGTACACACAGTTACCCTCTGACGATAACAATCTATAATAGCTCGGTATGAAGATAGCCAATCCATACCCAAAATAACATCAAAGCCCCTCATAGGCATAACGACAAAAGGAAAAGGAAGCCTACGGTCGGTGACCTCTATAACACAACCTCTACATCCGTGTTTCAAAATCAACTCACCCCCAACAGGCGACACAACACAAATAGGAGATGCTAATAGCGCTAACTCCAATTCCAACACAGATGCAAATGCAGCAGATACAAAAGAATGAGACGCACCCGTATCAATCAACACACTAGCAACCGAGTTACAAAACAGAAAAGTACCTCTCACTACCGATGGAGCTGGTACTAGATCCTGCGTGGTAACAACATACACGCGCCCTGTAGGCCCCTGATCTACCTGCTCACCTCTAGGAGCATACGACTGCTGCACTGACTGGGACGACGAAGCCCCCGGATTGGCCCTCGAGGCCTGCACAGACTGAGCTGGCTGAAATCCCTGCGTCTGTCTAAAACCAGACGCTCCTGAAGTGGCACTCAACTGTGGGCAAAACCTCTTCAGGTGCCCAGGCTGTCCACACTGATAACAAGACAAGGGCTGCCCCCTGCCCAAACTCTGACTCTGCGGTCTAGCTGAAGAAGAAGCAGCTCTCTGACCCCCACCCTTCTGCGGGCAAACTGAAAACTTGTGACCCAGCTGGCCACACTTGTAACAAGCAAACTCCCCCTGATTGCCTCTCCCCGAGCCTGTACTCGGCACTGGAAAGGTTGATCTAGAAACTGCACCCTGAGGCTGCTGAGGGTTACAACCCCTCTGTCTCCTGCCATCACCCTGACCATCCTGGCTCCTCTTAGAGCCCCTCTGCTCTTCCTCCTCTTCCTGCATCATAATTTCCATATGAGCAGCAGCATCTACCAAGTGTCTATACTCTCGGATGTAAGACCCACCAACTCTCAACTTGAGGCCCCGCCTCAACTTCCACTCAAACTCATAGCAACGGCGTTCCTCAGACGCCCCCAGTTCAGGTGCAAACCTGGACAGACTGGTAAAAGTAGCCTCAAACTCGGCCACTGACAAGCCCTGCTGTTTAAGCTGGCTAAACTGATCCCTCAGCTTCTCCCTAGCCACTGCAGATAAGAACCTCTCCTGGAAAGCATTCACAAATGCCTCCCATGTACCACCAACACGAGCTTTCTCGTACTTTCACCATTGACCCGCATCTCCCTTCAGCTGGAAGGATGCCAAGGTCACTTTCAGTGCCCCGTCCTCAATGCCAAGCATCTCGAACGTCTTACTCATCTGTTCTAACCACTCGTGAACCTTCAGTGGCTCCTTAGGATCCCCAACAAACTCATCCGGGTTAGATCGGAAGAACTCCCTCTTCAAGAAGGAAGGCCCTGCCTCAGCTGCCTGATTTCCTGCTCTGAGAATACCCAAAGCTCCTGCTATCTCTCGGGCCAAGGCACTCATAGCCTGCTGACCCGCTGGCTCGGCCACGTTGGCCTGACCAACACCCTCCTACACTGCCGGAATATCATCCGGTAAAGGTGCTTCCTGCCTCGCAGGTCTACCACGCCTAGCACCTCTTACTCGCCCTGATATCCTAATAAAGGTAATACAGAACGTTAGCACATTCACAAATGTGCCAAAACTAAACACTCACGTCCTAATGCATGGACAACTGTAATTCATTCCACATAAGCACATAAACACATAAGCACTTACGAATTTCATCTCCGGATGATGATAGTCCCGAGACGTTACTAGAGTTTCGGTTAGAAATAGCATTGATAAAGTGCCTTTCCAACAAGACTCACAGAAACCCAAGGATCCAATCAACATCCTAGAAACTAAATCCCATACCCATATAATCACGTAAGCATGTTATCAATTAAACACATAGCATGTGGCCCTACATCTAAGCCTCTATCAAGCGAGACAAACCCATTGTGATCCTAATCACTTCCCACGTACGCAAAGTATTCGAACCCTGTACGCTCTGATACCAAGTTGTAACGCCCTCAAAATAATAACATTAAACCCATCAAATAAAACATTCATTGACATACGAAATGTCCACATTCTTCTATTCATCAGAGTTTCATTACAAAAGTATTACATGTTAACAACAAAAGAAAAATGCCCTACGGGCTTACAGCTTTCCAAGTTAACACTTGGTTACAACAAAAGAGTGCTAACTCATCTACACATTTAGCCCACGGCTTCAATATACATGTAATACATCAAAAAGGAACTTAAATAACAAAAATCTGCCCGCCTCTAGCCTCCCAAGCTATGACCTTGGAGGTGGCATGCTACCTGTACCTGAAAATGATATTCCCATATAGGGTGAGCCACAGCCCAGTAGAAATACACTAAACCAACCATGAACAATGACTAAAAGATTAGCAATTGATAGATGGCCAACACTGATACATCCTCATAAATCACATTTTATGTCATACGACTTATGAGTCCAAGTTACTTTTCATTTTCCCTTTTTCAACAGATAAGCATATTAGCTCTATCATCATCTCAACAGATATGTATAAAAACTATATCCCACATTCACAGATAAGCATGTAAGCTATATCCACATTCTCAACAGATATGTATAACAACTATATCCCACATTCACAGATAAGCATATAAGCTGTATCTACATTTCACAAAGATAAGCATATGAGCTCTATATTCACTTCTCTAGACAAGCATATGAGCTGTATCTACGGAGTTCATCCCCTATTTTCTCCCAATACTATCCGGTTTAGAGGTATATCCCCCATCTTCCCCTAAACCGCGGAGTACATCCCCCATCTCCTCCTCTACACATAACGTATACAAACACATTGGTTCTATATACAATCACTCAATACATACAGTTAATGTATTCTATCAACCGTCAAATTCCATGACACATTCCATTGATTAGTTTTCATTTGCCTAATCATCATGCATTGTCTACAACAATCACGACTATCCTCCACCGATAGCCCAAAGCAGTTATTTCTAAATAGAAAATAAATGCACAAATAGATATTCAATCAACATTTCAATTCGGTGAGTGATAAATAATTCAACTACACCCTTTAACCCCATGCATTCCCAATCTCAACAATTCCATTTCATTTCCTCATTTCTCACAGTTAATTAACCCAATTAATCAAACAATGTAATTAGGTCATTTTCCATAATTAACATTACAACCCTTAGGTCCCATTTTCATCAATGATTCAACATTTATTCCATTTCTCTATGCCAAACATGCATCTAGGTTTATTATAAATAAAACCCCATCTTTTGTAAAATAACACAAAAGTCCCAAACTTTCACAAAATTACCAAACCAACCCCAACATCTTAAAATGTAGCCCTCGACGATCAACAACTTTTTTGTAAAGGCCAAAGGTGAGCAAATCACTCCTACTAGATCAATACCTAGAGAGAAGGTAGAGTCCTAAAGTGAGAAGCTCAATAATGGGGTTTTTGGAAAAGTAAGAGAGAGAAGAGAAATGGAAAAAGTGATTTGAAAAGTCAAAACATGGAGCTTTAACCCAGTCGCCCCGCTCGAGCATCCAACGCCCCGCTCGAGCGTCACTCACAGACTCCCACTCGAGCGTCAAAGATCCCGCTCGAGTGGCGGATACACACTCCCAGAACTTTTACAGAATCAGGTCTCCGTTCGAGCGTCAACTCTCCCGCTCGAGCGTCACACACAACCATCCCGCTCGAGCGGCCAATCGCACGATCGAGCGTCCAACACTGCACAGAAAATACTGGATGGGCGAAATTCCCGCTCGAGCGCCAAAACCCCCGCTCGAGCGTACAAGCAACAAAAGGGTCCCCGCTCGAGCGTCAAACTCCCCGCTCGAGCGGACAGGTCAAAATCTGGGCAACTAGTTTTGGTTTCTAAACTCAACCAACCTGTAACAAACCTGCCCAACACATCCTATAACTCAAATATGAAGTAAAAAGGATGTAAACAAGATAATAATCAACTACCAACATCCACGGACACATGTCCGGATCACTGTACAACAAGGGTAAATCCCGAATCGTTATAATAATCTATTCCCAACGGATCAATAATTCACCATATCTGATGTTCAAATGCACCATCGAATGCAAGTTAAATGCATCCTTTAATCTTTGTACGTTGGAAAACAGATCTTTGGATTTGAATATTTGTTTTATAATATTGTTATTGCTTGCAGGCTGCCCAGTGTAACGTTGAAGGAAGTGAAAACGCATTTATATTGTTAACAAGCAAATGCAAACCTAATTTGTTGAACTTATAAACTTGTTTTGTTGTTTCATGGAGTGGATTAGGGTGGTTTTAATATGGAATTTCTGAATTCTCTTTGAAAGGTTATAGTTGATCAATTATGGATTAATTTTTGTTAACTGTTAGTAAATTTGTTTGATTGAAGTTCTTCATTAGAACATGATTCAATGTAATGCCCATTTTTATTTTTATTTTTGGGTGAGATATATTGAAACTAGACAAATAAATCATTAGGAATGCATTATAGTAGCTATGGTAGCATCAAAAGGTTTCATGAAACCATTTTTTGAAAAGAAAAAAAAAAAGTCCAAATTTATCACAATTTGTTTTTGTAAACTGAAATTAATAATACCAGAAAAAAATTGTTTTGTAGAAACAATCACAGTTTTTTGAAGGTAAGATTACGGTTTAAAAAACTGTGATAAATTATAATCATAAACAATCCTACCTTCAAATATCATACTTAGTGAGGGAGAAAAGGTTGAGATTGTTTATGAAAGATCATGATTAACCGTTATCTTTCAGTGTTTTTATAGTAGTGATAGGAGAGAAAGATTGAAGATTTCGTTAATTGTACAACAGACAGATTAGCATGTAGATCAATATCCAAGCCCATTGTGCGAAAAATTGAGGCTAGAATTGAAAATTTAGGCTGTGTTTGGTGCAATGTTCTAACTATAATTCTACCCCTTAACGTGAACCCTCTATTTGGATACAATTTTTAAAAATTAATTCCACACCTGCGTTTGAAAACTCATCTACCCAGTCATACCCCTGGACGTCTCCCCGGAGGTTCGGCCGGTTGACCGGAGCAGTATTTTTTTTTTTTGCACCTGTTATTTTTATATTTTAAATAAAAAATATTTTCAGAATTTTTTAAAAAATTTTTGTGTTTTGAATAAAATTTTAGATTGTGTGTTTGGTTATGAATTGTAAGTTTTTGAATCAAATATCATGTCACATCAAAAATTTCAAACTCAATTCAAAACTATTTTTAAAACTCATAACCAAACAAATTTTCTACACTCAAATCATAATTCCAAAACTCACAAACTCAAAATACAACTTTATTCTCAAATTATAATTTTAAAACTCTACCAAATGTTACCTAAAAGTTTCTTAAACTCGTACGATTTGGCTTAGATTGGACCTCTTTCAGATTTTTATGACTTTCGTGGTTAGCTCTAGTTTAGGCTTTTATTAAGTTGAGAAAGGGCTTAAAAAAAGCTTCTTATATGGGGGGGTGTTTATTTCAACTTTTCAAAACTAACTTATAACTTTTAGATTTGAAAAAGTTATTTTGGACTGTTTGGTAAAACTTATTTCAAACAGCTTATGATTCTAACAGCTTATTTTAACTCAAAAAAGCTGATTCTGAGAAGCTGCTCGCCCCTTGCTTCTGATTATCAGTTTCTGCCGTGGACATGTTAATTTATGGTTATATTCCTAGATTTTTTTATTTTTTATTTTTTTAAAAATAGAAAAAGATCAAAATGGACTATAGATTATTATTATTATTATTATTATTTATGAGAAATGTAGAAAAGTAGTAAATAATAAAAAATAAAAATTAATTGAAAAAGCTATTTCACAGCTTATGTAACAAACATTACTCAGCAACTTAAATCTATAATTCAACAGTTACACCAAACAGATTAACAACTTCTAATTAAAATCATAATCTATAATCTGTTAAGCTATAATCTATAAGTTGTTTTAACAGTTACACCAAACGGGACCATGATCTTGCAAACCCTCTTCTGCTTATATTTCTATCATGCCATCATTCTTATTTGAACATTAAATTTGGGGGTAATTACAACCAAAAAATAAAAGATAAAAAAATTCCAACATTTAATTCTTATAACAAAATAAATCTTGAACTTTTAATTTTGTCAATTTAAATTTCAATCTTTTAATTTATTTTTCAATCTAGACCATTAGTTTACTTATATTAAGTAAAATCGACCGGAAAAATATAATTTAGTTTTTAAACTCAATATAGGTATACTTAAAATGTCTAAAATACCTTATGTAGTTGAATATAATGATTAAAATACTATTTTTTAATTAGTTTTACTGTAACGCCCTCAAAATAAACCCATTATATACATTTCATTGACATGCATTATTCAAAGAAAACAATTTATTGATTCATTCATCAGAGGATTACTAAACGAAAACATTACAGATAACATCAAATTAAATGCCTTACAGGCTTACATCTTTCCAAGCCAACACTTGGATACAAAAATATGAGTTCTAACTCAATACAAGAAAAGCCCTAGGCTTGAATGTTTACATGTACTAATATATAAAGACAATTAACTAAGATAGTCTTCTTCATAATCCAGAAGCCAAACCCTCCCAAGCTAAGTCCTTGGAGGTATTTTATCACCTGAACCTGAAAATGATGTTCCCATATAGGGTGAGCCACAGCCCAGTAGAAATATACTAAACCACATATAAGCAATGAATAAAGCAATAGCATTCAACAGATGGTTAACCAAGATAATCAATTACTTCATTTTACAGTCTCATGACACTATTGTCTAACACATGTTTTACTTTCCAATTTTATCAACATGGCTCAGAACCTGGCCAAACTTACAACAGTGAATTACATATATCATGTTCACATCCTTCGAATATCAACAAACACATGAGACTCAAGCTCAAATCAAAACACTTCATACTTCCAGATTGATACACATTTTAGTGCTGTATCAATAAAACACTTCAATATAGATAAGCACACATAAAAGTGATGCTAATGGAGTCCATCCCCTATCTCCTCCCAAACAAAATCCGGTTTAGAGGTCCATCCCCTATCTTCTCCTAAACCGTGGAGTACATCCCCTATCTCCTCCCACACAAAACAATGTATGCAAATGCTATGCTCAATCAATACATGTATTTTCTGTATCAATGCAATAGTCAAAATTAATGACTCAACCAATTGTGATTAGTTTCAGTTATTCCTAATCCACATGCAATGTCTACAACAATCACGACTATCCTCCACCGATAGCCCAAAACAGTTATTTCTAAACTGAAAATAACTATTGTCAACAATTCAATAGATAAATGATTCAAATTATCCAACTATGCCATTTAATCAATGAGTTCCCCAATTCCATGAATTTAACCATCTTTTCACAGTTCCATGAATTAATTATACAAATTAATTTAATAAAACAACTAGGGTTTTTTTCCAAAATTTACCAAAGTATCCCCAACATATCAAAAAACCAAGGCTTAGAACAAAACCTATAAAATGGAGTAGGAAATCCCTACCTCGAAGAGAACAACCCAAATGGAGAAGACAAATATGAATACCCAAATACCAAAGTGCTCCAAATCGCCAAATGTTCAGATTAGATGGAAGCCCTCGACTCACTCTATCTTTTTAATGAAGGATCTATGGTAGAAACACACCCTAAGTAGATCAATCCCAAGAGAGAAGGTGTGTAGAGGGAGAGAGAACTCGTACCTAGGGTTTTGGAATCTGAAAGGGAATGAAAAACTGATCTGAAACACGTTGCTGCCTATTTAAACCTGACAGGCTCGCTCGAGCGAGGACTTGGTCGCTCGAGCGACCAGACACAGAAAAACCACGCTCGAGCCAAGGAAGCCTTGCTCGAGCCAACAACCCAAAAGCTCGCTCGAGCGAAAGAAAACTCGATCGAGCGAAGAACCCAAACCCTCAGGTCTGTAACCAGACTCACGCTCGAGCGAAGGAACTACCGCTCGAGCGAAGAACGGACTAACTCGCTCAAGCGAAGAAAATCTCGCTCGAGCCAAGAATGCAAAGCTACAGGTCCATACTGGACGCCACCTCTCGCTCGAGCGACCAACTCCTCGCTCGAGCGAAGAACCAAAAACCTGGACAGCAACACTTGGTTTTTAAACCCAACCAACCTGAAACAAACCTGCCCAACACATCCTATAATTCCAAATGAGAAAATAAGGGATAACCACAACAACAACAACTATACAATGACAGAATCTACGGAACCTAAGTCCGGATACAATAATCAAATGGGAAAAGACCGAGGTCGCTATATTTACTGAACAAAAATAGACAAATAATTTAGATTGAAAACAAATTAAAAGTATAGGATTTAAATTACCGAAATAAAAAAATTCAAGATTTATTTTATTATAAGAGTGAAGCCTTGGGATTTTTATTTTTATTTTTATTTTTTTTATAATTATTACCGCATAAATTTTTTTTCCTTGTTTTTTCAAGAACAAAGATTGTTTCCTGGAAATTGATTTTTCAAAGCTATCACTTTTTTTTTTTAATATTTAAATGCTATGAAATTCATATTTCATTATTTTTAATATGACCAACTAATACATTATTTTTATTAACAAAATAAACAAAATTATAACTGATTAATTCATTTTTTCGTTCTTTGCATGGGCTAAGTAATCATTTTCTAGTGCTTCTTTTAAATCTCAAGTTCAAAACTTCTTAAGTGTAAATAATTTTTTGGGGTCCATCTATACGGGCTTTATCTTGACTTTAATTTTGACCCTGCTAGTGGTCTAAATTAGTTGGTCGAATGAACCGAATATAGAGTTTTTTTTTTTTTTTAAAAAAAAAAAATCATTTCGCAACAATTTTGACCTAGGTTCTAAAATGAAATAACATTAAATTTGAGGTGGGTAAAGAAAGAAAGCCTTCGGAGATTTTTCAGCAATATTGGCAGTTTTTTCAAAAGTAGATAATTTCAACTATAAAAGTAAAGTAAATGAAGATGAAACTCTTGTATCTCTATAAAAAATAAAAATAAAAGTAGAGTGATGCTATTTCTCCTTATTTTGGTCATTGTGTTTAAGTTTGTCCATTCGGGCAAAGTAGAAAAACGCTTGGACTTTTGATCCAACAAAATTGAGACTTTGATTTATGAAGTGAGTGCCTAATTAAATATAAATTAAGAAATAAGAGTGAGGATAAGTTCAAAAAAATTTGAAGTCAATGGCAGTGAGGGGTGGAGCAGTGCATGTACAGAGTTGTTAAAAAAAAGGGACAATTACCTGCTTTATTTTCTGGCGAATGTTGCAACGCAATTTTACTGAGATTTTAGATGGTTTTTCTGGGTTTTGATTATGATGATTTGAAACTACCATTTCTTAAGCGAAATTGGGAGGCAATTTTGTGGGTTTTCATGATTTCTCTAAGATTTTCGATGGTTTTCCTGGTTTTGATTTTGTTGTTGATTGGTTCCGATTGGGAGACATGCGATGATTGTGATGAAGAGGAAGAGATGTTAAGGAAGGTTTGAAGAGAGTGGGCTGAGATCGAGGAGGAGTTTGAAGGAGGTGAGCCAAGTGATGAAGAACGTGGTAACGAAGCTGGTGAAGACAGAGGAGAGTGAAGAGAGAGCATACTGGGAGGAAAGAGAAATAAAGAGAGCGGCTGTGACTGAAGGGTTGTTTGGGAAGGGCTAGATTAGTATACTTTTTGACTTTTTATGAAAAAAATGTGAAATATGGATTGGGTTTGAAGTAGTATGGTAGAGAGGTGATGTAACTTAAATAAGATGATTGCGACCTAAATAGGATAATGTGCTAAAATAGCATGTGTTATTTTAGTATAGACCAAACAACTGCTGAGTAATTTTGAGGGGATTGTAGCTAGGGCTGTGCGTGGTGTGGTTTGGGCTATTTGAGAGTATATTACAAATTGAATGGCAGATTGACGGATTGACAAATCACGATTTAAGCGATTTTGGGTCGATTTTTAACCAATTATCAAACATTTACATAATATATAACACTAATTTGCAAAATATTTTTTTTATATTTTCTAATTTTACATAATATGTTTCATATATGTAAGTACTAATTTGTAACAAATTTTACATCTTAAGTCTCTCTCATACTCATTTTTACGTTGATATTTCATTGAAAATTAAAAAATATATATGTATTAACTATAGTGGAGCGGAGCAAGAAGGTGGATCATAAATTTTAAAATTTAATTCACGATTAGCGAATAGAGCGATGTGAATTGCCACGGATCGGTGCGATTTTAGCATATTGAGCGATATTTTGCACAAGCATGGTTGTAGTAGATCTTATACATAGGCATGCATGGGTTGTAGAGTGCATAGGGATGATGTATGTATGCATACATATTGGGTTGTTTTGGGAAGTAAGTTAAAAATTGACTTTTTAACTTTTTTTTAAAAAAAAAAAAACATGTAAAAATGTAGAGACGTGATGTGACTCAAAAAAAAAATTAAAAAAAAAGGTCAAAAAATTAACTTTTACCCAATTGTGTGTTTTTTTTCTTTTTTTGAATGAATGTTGATTTTGTGGTTCAACTTGGATTTTAATAATAATAATATTTTTATTAATATTACTTATTTTTATTTATTGATTCTATTTTTTTAATTTTATTTTACATATATATATATTTATTTTGTGATACTATCCCTAGTTGTTGTTGATAATATATAATTTGTTGAGATATTTTATCAACTATTTTTGTTGTAAATTCTATATCTTTAGCAACACCAATATTTAGTAGAATTTGTAAAAAATTACGATGTTGTTGACAGTTTATGATCAATACTAGTACTTGATTACGATTTAGTGACTGATCTAGGATATAGAAATGATGATAAACACTCATAAAAAAGGAATAAAAACTTATAACTTCTTATAATTTTAAGTTGTTTTGATTTTAGGGCCACTATGCTTCCAAAAGAAGAATAGCATCTAAAGATTTTGATAGTTATTGTAGGGCTTTGGCATTAGCAAGCTTTCAGTTTACAAAGGTGGCTAACCTCAACCTTTCCTGCCTTGGATCAGGCTCAACACACGTTTGAGAGTAAAATTACAAATTGAATGGCAGATTGACAGATTAGTGGATTGGCAAATCGCGATTTAAGCGGTTTTAGGCAGATTGGTGGATTAAAGAATATTCTAACCAATTATCAAACATTTGCATAACATATAACACTAATTTGTATAATATTTTTTTATATATATAACTCAAACTAATTTTACATAATATGTTTCATATATATAAGTACTAATTTGTAACAAATTTTACATCTTAAATCTCTCTCATATTCATTTTTACTTTGATATTTCATTGGAAGTTAAAAATATATATGTATTAATTATAGCGAAGCGGAGCGGTTTAAAAGGCGTACCGTAAATTTTAAAATTTAATCTGTGATTAATGGATAGAGCAGTGTGGATTGATACAGATTAGTGCGGTTTTAGTGGATTGAGCAGTATTTTGCACAACTGTAGTTGTTGTAGATATTATACATAGGCATGCATAGGTTGTAGAATCCATGGGGATGATGTATGTATGTGTACATATTGGGTTGTTTTGGGAAGTAAGTTAAAAATTAGCTTTCTGACCTTTTTTTTTTTTTTTTAAACGTGTAAAAATGTAGAGACGTAATGTGACAAAAAAAAAAAAAATCAAAAAATTGGCTTTTATCCCAATTACGCGTTTTTTTCTTTTTTGGAATGAATGTTATAGCGATCCCGGTTTTCCCTTCCTTTGTATACTGTATTCCAGACTTGGTTCCGTGGACTTGTTGTTGTATCATTATCACTTCTAGCCTTTGTTTTTGTATTTGAGTCTTGGGTTGTATTGGGCAGGTTTGAAATAGGTTGGTTCCACGTTGAAACCAAAAGGGTGATGCCCAGATTTTGGCCTTCACGCTCGAGCGGAAGTTTTAATGCTCGAGCGGGCTCCTCGTTGTTGCTTCTCTGCTCGAGCGGGAGTTTGGACGCTCGAGCGTGATTTTCCATCTCCTAGTACTTTGCTCTGCAGTTCGTCCGCTCCAGCGGTAGTTTTTTTCGCTCGAGCGTGATCCCTTGATTTTGTCCCTCCGCTCGAGCGGAGAGTTTGACGCTCGAGCGGGTACCATCGCCTGCAAAACTTCTGGAAATGTGCAATCGACACTCAAGCGGCTCTTTTTACGATCGAGCGTGAGTCTGTGTCTGACGCTCGAGCGGGGATTTCCACGCTCGAGCGGAGAGTCGACTACATCAGTCCGAGATTTCACTTTTTGGATCACTTTTTGGCCTACTTCTTTTCTCTTACCTCTTAAAAACCGCCACTTGAGAGTTTCTCTCTCTACTCTTACCTTCTCTCTAAGATTTGATCTATTTCCGGTGGTCTTCTACCTTAGTTCCTTTGAAAGAAAGGTAGAGCTTCGCGAGAGCTTTCTTTTAATCTGAAAAAGAGAGGATTTGGAGCACTTTGGACTTTCGTCATCTTCTCCATTCGAGTTCTTCACTTCAAGGTAGGGATTTCCTACTCCATATTATAGGTTTTGTTCTAAGTTTTTGGTATTTTGATATGTTGGGGGTTATTTGGTGATTTTGGAAAAAAAACCCTAGTTGTTGTAATAAATTAATTTATATAATTAATTTAGGGAAAATTGGGGAATTTAGTTGAGTTCATGGAATTAATGAATTTATTGATTAAATGGTGTAGTTGGTTAGTTTAATCACTCACCTATGTAAATGTTGGAATTATGTTGGTTGATACATTTATTTCCTGTTTAGAAATAACTGTTCTGGGCTATCGGTGGAGGATAGTCGTGATTGGTGTAGACATTGCATGTGGATTAGGAAAAACTAAAGCTAATCACATTGGTTAAGTCATTGATTTAGACTATTGAATTAATACAAAAAATACATGCATTGATTGTGTGTTATATATGACAAGTGTTTAATACATTGTATATGCATATTGTTTGGGAGGAGATAGGGGATGTACTCCACGGTTTGGGAGGAGATAGGGGATGGACTCCTAAACCGGATATTGTTTGGGAGGAGATAGGGGATGGACTCCATTAGCACCGCTAATATGTGTGCTTATTGATTTATGGAAGTATTTTTATATGTTGTTGATACAGCACTAAAATGTGTATCAAACGGGAAGTATGGAAGTGTTTTGGTATGAGCCTTAGTCTCATTTGTTTTGTTGATATTGGAAGTAATATTGATGTAATATATAGTTCACTGTTATAGTTTGGCCAGGGTCTGAGCCATATTGGTATAGAAGGAAAGTGAAACTTGTCATGAAACTATATCTTAATGAAATGGATGTTTGGGTTAACCATCTATTGAATGTTATTACTTTATTCAATGCTTATATTTGGTTTAGTATATTCCTACTGGGCTGTGGCTCACCCTATACGGGAATATCATTTTCAGGTTCAGGTGATAAGCTACCTCCAAGGACTTAGCTTGGAAGGAATTGGAGTTGAAGACTCTGTTTAGTTTAGTTGTCATTTATTTTATTTGATATTACATGTAAACACTCAAGCCAAGGGCTTAATTTGTAGTTGAGTTAGTACTCACATTTTGTGTCCAAGTGTTGGCTTGGAAAGATGTAAGCCCGTAGGGCATTTACTTTTGATGTTACATGTAATGCTTTTCAATAAGAATACTCTGATGAATGGTATAATGGTTGGTTTTCTTTTATTAATGCATGTCAATGTTATATATATTATGGGTTTATTTTGAGGGCGTTACAAATGTTGATACCTGCACTATAACGATTTTGGTTTAGACTCGACCCGTTTATTGTTTTGGATCTGAGATTCCTATTCTTGAATGGTTGTTCATATCTTTATTCATTATATTCCTTGTTGAGTTTGGTTGTTGGAGTGTTGTAGTTGCATTTGGAACAGGTAGGGAGTTAATTTTTTAAAAAAGTTGCTGCCCAGAATTTGGCTAGTTCGCTCGAGCGAACTTTCTTGTACTCGAGCGGTTGGCTTCTGTCTGCAAAACTTCTAGGAGGGTGTCATTGTGTGCTCAAGCGATAACTTTGTTCACTCGAGCGGTCTCACTGATTGTGTTTGTTCGCTCTAGTGGTGTTTTGGTCGTTCGGGCGGTCTGCGCGTATATCAGTCCATAAAAGTCACTTTTTGGATCACTTTTTTATTTCTCTCTCTCTCTCTCTAAACATTTCAAAAACCTAGATTTACTCTCTTCTCTCTCTCTAAAACTCACCTTCAAACCTCAAATACACCCCCACCCTTGATCTTTACACCTTTGTCCTTTGGAGTAAAGATAGGTTACATTGAGAGCTTCGTTTTAATATGAGAAGTTCTTGTTTTCGTCGACGTTGAGTTTTGGAACTTTGAGGCTTTCTCCTCTTCCGAAGTTGAGGTAGGGATTTTCTTAACGGTGTGCATGTTGTTTAGCTTCGTTATCTATTATTTTTGCTAGTCAAGGGTTTTCAAAAAAGTAGTTTTGGATATATATATTTATTGATGTACAAATTTGGGGGAAAAAAAGACTTGTTTTCGGTTATGGTTTGGTATTAGTAACCAAGTAGTTGTTGTGTTATGAGTTTTTGAAGAAAATTGGGTTTTAAAGGGTTTCTCAAAAGTTAATCAAAAACTAGGGTTTCGGGTGTTCTTTTTATGGAAAAGAAGAAACTGGAATGGTTGTAAGATTTTAATTGAAATGAGGTTTGGTTGAGAAATGTTTGAATTACTGGAAAAATACTAAGTGTTATTTATCCTTTTGAAATAGTGGTTTCATTGGAAATGATATGAACGGTTTTGGAAAAATTGTATATTTTCGGTTGAGATTCACAAGACTCGTGAGAAGTGTCAATGTTGTTTGGAAATCATGAGATTTTGTATAAATCATTGGGATTCCGATTTGGTTATGACTTTGGAATATTATTATTGTTGTTGTCTTTAATTGGAGATAATTATTTTTGGCAACTGGTGGAGGGTTGTATTGATTGTTGTAGAAACTGCATATGGATTAGGGTATAGAAACGTTCACAAATCATACATCGTATTGTGCATATCATGGATTAGTAATTGGGGATTTCAATGTTTCGGAAAACGTATTGTTGTTTTGAGATAAAAGTATTGTATTATTGAAAGGATACATAAAATGGTAAAACTGTAAGGGGGTGTTAAAGAAGAATTAAGTTAGACTATGTATCTAAGGCGTAAGACCGAAAATCCGTATGGTAGGTGCCGAGTCTTCCAGTTAGTACCGGTAAAAATGGCTTAGTGACTTGTATAGTTACTATTATGAACACTAGCCCTAGAGATTTATTCATTATATTTACCACTTGATTATTTTGAAAGAATATTTTTGATTTGGAAAGATGTTTTGGAAATCTCGCATTACATTGTTTCAAAGAGAGAAAATACGTGTTTTATCATATCATTTCACATGCATTCATCTTATGACATTGTTAAGCTTCATACATGTCATTAAGTTTATTTCTACTAAGCTTTATGCTCACCTTATGAGGGAAACCACTTTCAGGTGAACCGGTGTGCCTCCGCCAAGGTGATGACTTAGGAGGATCTTGGAGCTTGAGGCTTGTATGTATTGTTTTCTTTGGTTATTTGTTTGTAATTCAAGGCACGGGTTTCTTTGTAACTGGGCAAGGCCTTGAAAATTTGTAGCCTTTAAGGCATTAACCTATAATAGTTTAATTTTATTCATTCTAATAAGAATTCATGTTGTAGGACTAAAAGAATGTTCTGAAGCACGTGTTGGAAATGATGTTGTATAATCATATTGTTGTTGTGCTCCACATGTTAGTAATATTATACGGGAGTAGAATGTTTATTTGTTTTGGGGCATTATAACTTGGTATTAGAGCGTACCAGGTTAGAATACTTTAGGTACGTGGGAAGTGGTCCTTACCAGAAAAGGGTTTGTCTCGCTTCATAGAGATGTTGTATGCTCAGTATGCTAAATGATAACATGCTTATGTAGCTAAGTGGGCATGAAATTGGATCCTTAGGATGTGATTTGTGTCTGCTAAACACTTGGAGGTTTTATTAGAAGGACACTTGATCAATGTTCATTCTAATAGGAATTCTTGAGGTTTCGTGGAACAAATTTTATCTTAAGAAGATAATTCGTGTATGATTAGGTGGCTAAGTGCTTATATGGAATACATTGTGTGTTTTAATACTAGTGTATGAGATTTTGTTGGGGACACCATTAGATGTGTGCTAAATTCGTTATGTTTGTTTTGATTAGGATGTCTAGGCGAGAAAATAACGACTTTGCTCCTTCTACATGGGAAGAATTGAGGGAGCAATTTCTGAAGTTACACCAAGGCACTACACCTTTAACACAATTTTAGACGTGGTTTACCAATCTATCGAGGTTCGCTCCAGAGTTAGTGGAAACCAAAGAGCTCTGTTGTATGGAGTTTGAGAGTAAGTTATGTGATGAAGTTCAAGAACCGATTGCCGGGTCTTGGCATAGGAATTATCATGCGCTTATGGATACGGCAGCTCAGGTGGAGGCCCTCATCCTAGTCATGGGGTAGAGTGAGGAGGAAGCCACTTCAGCAACTCCTGCAACTTGGGGTTGTGGTAGACCTAGTAAGAACCAACGAAGAAGGCAAGGTTGTTGTCTCAACCAATAGTTGCACCAACGAGATCATCTAGCCAACTGGGACTTGGGGTGATCGTGTGCTCATAGGGGGAGCTGTGACAACCCCGACTTGTGATTAGGTTATAATCTTTGATTAAGAAAGCCTAATAAGTAATTAAGATGAAATTCTACGTTAATTACATGTTATATGTTATTTGTATTTATATATATCTGTCATAGAAATATTTGTTTGTGTTTTCGTTCTGTTCTGCAAATTGAAGGCCTTATCGGCCAGAGAATACAAAATTGACTCCATTTATGCGTTAATTGGAATTTTTAGAACATTATGGTAAATCTAATTACAATTCGATTCAAAACCAAATAATTAAAATAAATAATGCCAATTAATTAGTCACTAATCAAACTTCATAATCAAGCCTATATAAGGCAACTTGTTGACCTAAGGCCATTAATTTACACTTTCATTTCTCGTACTTTGGACTCAAAAACGTGAGAGACAAAGAGAGAGAGAGAGAGAGTGTTGAGCTTGGAAACCAAAGGAGAGGAAGGAGAGTTATAGAGAATTCAAGGTTTCGAACTTAGAGACTTAAACAATTAGTCAACTAGAGCTCAATTGAGAAACTAAGGTAAGAACTCAACCCTTTAGTTATATAATTGAGTTGGTTAATGCTAGGATTCAAGTGGATTAAGAGTTGAATCACAAGAATTAAGCTAAGATTGAAGAATCAAAACTCAAGCCATGCATGCATGCATATTTCATGGCATTTTAAAGTTGTTTTCCAAAGAATTTTCTGTTGCATGTCCTCATTTTAGTTTTGTTCTAAGAATTTAACATGTTTTTGAGTTAAACACCTCATCTGATCATGTTTTGAAAGCTTTGAAGCCAAGACAATTCATACATGTTGTCTTCATATTATGTTCTTTAAGTTACAAGTTTTGTTTTGTACAATTGGCAAAACTTTTGGGCTTGATTTTGCGGAATGTTTTGTAATTCATCATATACTATGAGTTTCTCAATGTTTTACCAAATTTTGGCCCAAAAAGATGTTTTGAAGCTTTGAAATTGAGTTTTGGACTTAAATCAGCAATCTGAAAATTCCAGAATTTGCATCCTCCACTTGAGCGGTGGAGTTTGTGCTCTAGCAGAGAATGCGAGCTCCCAGTACTTTTGCAGAGTTTGGGGGTTGGCTCGAGCGGCAGAACCTGTGCTCAAGCGACCACCCTTATTTTTGACCTCCGCTCGAGCGACCGAAGTTACGTTCAAGCATAAAATGAGAGCTCTCAGAAGTTTTACAAACTTTTGCAGACCGCTCCAGCGTAAAAAGTTATGTTCAAGCAGAGACCATATTTACTCAGTCTTTGGCTCGAGCGTTTGTCGAGCGGAAAAATCATGCAACTAGTACTTTTGCAGACTTTGTAGACTGCTCGAGCAACCGAAGTTGCACTTGAGGGGATTACCCTGTTTTTGAAAATTTGACCAAGTGTTTCAAGTTACATTTTGGCATCCTCATTGCATTCTAGGAATTTCTAAGCCTTAATTAAGACACAATAATGAAGAAAAGGATTAGAAACACACCAAGATAGAAAAGAAATGAGTTAAGTGTTTTATGAGCGTGTGTTTTCATGTGTATCCGTTATGTATTTGTGTAGCTCGCGCGCCATAGATTGTTGATTCGACTATGTGACTCTTCTACTGTTGGAGCTATCTGTGAGTAACAACTCTGTAAAGTTATGTTTGATTATAATTATTTTCTGATTGAAATGGTATGATATGTTTTCTAAAATTTTATTTTATGAATCATGAATGAATGTTCATTTTTCTGAAATGTATTTGTGGCATCCTTAGTTCATGTGGCCCTGGCTCGAGGGTAACAATACTGTGGCCAATATGTACGTGGCCCTCGCCCTTGGGTAACAATACCATGGCTTATGTTCATGTGGCCCTTGCCTAGGGATAACAATACCGCGGCCTATGTTCACGTGGCCCTCTCCTGGGGGTAACAATACCATAGCTATTTGTGCACAAAGATATTGACCTTTAAGGTCGTCGGTACCGACTATGCATGTGAGTCTTATGACCAATCTGATCTAATAGCTAATGGATGTTCCATATATAACTGCTTATGAAATATGTATAAGTATGTGAATCTAAATCTATTTTTGATATGAACTCTAATTTCTGAATCTGTTTTTGACATTATTTATAACCCCCTTACTCTGTTGTTATTCACTAGGCTCCAGCTCATTCTATTATTTATGGATGTAGGTGATTAGGAGCGGGACCAGGCTCAATGAGGTTGCCTGGAGTTCCATTTTGCCAGCTAACTTTTGTGCCTCTAGAGGAGGTTCCCGTTTGAGATGTGATCAAGTTTTTGTGAATCAAGTTTAAGACTTGCATTTTCTTATGTTTCGTTTGAATTAGTTTTTGTAAGACCTGTATTTGTGGGTTTTGGTGACATAAGACTAATGTAATTATGACGTCACGTATTGTATGTAAATATAAGTTTTAAATTCCTATCCCGTGTATGTCTGCACAGCTCAATGGACTATGTATGTTTTATATATTTGCTTCCGCAGCCCCTTATTAGGTGTTAATCTGTTCAGATGCCTTTGGTAATCCCAGGATTACTGGCCGGTTACGACACTAAATCTATCAGAGTAGGTTTGGGCAGTGATAGGAGCAGTCATTGGGATCCTTACTAGTTCAGACTTCGTACCAGTCACGAATTCGGGGACCACCTATTTGCTATACATGTAATCAACTGGGTCATACTAAGCGTTTTTGTATGCAACTGGGGATTTCTTTGGGTATTCCGCAATCTAGTCGGGTTCAGCCTTATCCGTCTGGGCAGGGGCGATACCAATACCAAAACTAAGTAGGCCAGACTTCGAGAGCCATTGGAGGGTTAAACTTTTATCCTCAAACTGAGGAGATGCGTGTTTGTTTCAAGTGTGGCCAGCTGGGTCACGTCAGTAGCTCTTGTCCTTAGCATCATAGTTCTTGGAGGCTTCCAGGGGTTGAGAATAACCCATCATAGCTCTTGTCCTTGTCTGGTTAGGAATGTGATAGCAGTGGTGGCGGATGGATAACTGTTTTTGGTAATTAGTTTTGGTTACCTTGTTTTGTGACTGGAGGGCAAATGGTTGTAATTATTATGTAGTCGTTTTGTTTTGTAACCAGTATGATGTGGACCGTTGGAGGGAAAATGATTTTTGTTTATGTATATACGGTGGGTTGTTTATTTTATGAGTTGGATACGTTGTGATTTTGAGTTTTCCTTAATGTGATGAGTCGTTGGGGAATTTAGAAATTTTCATATTGACGTGTATGAACTATTGCGTTTTGAATTAGGAATGTGATGGTCGGAGAGCCTTATTTTGACTTAGGGATTGTTTACTGTGCTAAATAATTTGTGTTTGGTTGAAATTGATTTAGAATGGGTGGACAATAAAGTTGGTTGTGGAAGATGGGTATTTTGATGGTCATTATGATTAGTTAGAATATTGCGAGGGTGGAGTTATACTAGTTAGCATGTCCGGTTTGGTTGATATTGGCTTATGTTATAAGTTTTAATTTATTGCAGTGGAGGCTTGTTGGAAGAGCAAGAGGGTTGTGTCTTGTAGTGACAGGAGTGGTGTTGTGATTGTTGTCGGATGCATGTAGATTGGTGTGGGTAGTGAGCCTATCATGGACCTCATCGATCTGCGATGTAGTGTGGTTGTATGTGATTGTGTTGGTGGTGTATATTGTTCTGCGAAGGGGAATTGGGGGTTTCGGCCCCAAGAGTCCACTTCAGACTTAAGAGGGTGTGGGAGAGGTTGTAGAACCCCCATATAAGGGTGTTTGGTGTTGGAGTACTGTTGTTTTGGTACTAAGTGAGGAGAGTGGTTGAATGAATAAAGTATGAGTCTAATAGGTTTGTCACGATCCAAACCCGCTCCTACAGGTTTAGTGTCATAACCGGCCAGTAATCCTCTGATTACCGAAGGCCTCTGACCTAATTAGCAAAATATAAGGGGCTAGTGGAAGCAAACAGAGAAACACACATAGTCCATTGAGTTGTGGAAACATACACGGGATAGAAATTCGAAAACTTATAATATACATAGGTGTGACGTCATAAATACAGTAGTTTACGTCACTTTTGTTATAGATAACGCAAAAAGGGACCGAGCCCAATATACAAATAAACAAGAAACTTGTTCTGAATCCAAAAGTAAACAAAGCCTTTTACGTTCACAAAATAGGACCACAAGAAACTTAGAACCTCCTCGGGAGGCACAAAGCCTGGCTGACAAACCAAAACTCCAGATTATCAATTCTGAGTCTGGTCACATGCCTGGTCGCCTACAAACATAAATAATAGAGTGAGCTGGAGTCCAGTGAATAATAACAGGGTAAAGGTTTTAATGAATGATGTCCAGAACAGATTCCACACCTTTTATGATATTAGATACAAAATCATATTCGTATCAAAAACAAAATCATAATCATATTCACATTCAAATCATGCGCAATACATCCATTAGCATTAACATATTCCTATGGTCAAGCATATCAAGTTCCATAATGCAACCTCCGGTACCAGGTAACATACCTCACACATGAGCCACAATATTATTCCCCCGGGCAAGGGCCTGGCCACGGTATTATTCCCCCGGGCAAGGGCCTCATGACCGCAAGCCACAACACTATTTCCCCTGGGTGAGGGCCTCTACTAAGGATACCACATAAACATGTCAAAGAAGTGGATCATCATTCATGTAATCACAACATATCCTTTTGTGTCGTTAAAACAGTTCTTGTCGTACCATAATGTTCAGAAAGTACTTTATAACGAACATAGCTTTACTAAGTTATTACTTACAATAATTGCACAGATAACTTTGGTAGTAACCAATAGATCAACAGCTCACAGCGCGTGACCTATGCAAACATAACAGATTCACAGATTAAAACACACACTTGGACAGTGCTTAACCTATTTCATTTCGTTCTTAGTGTGTTTCTATCCCTTAACCTCATTATTTTCTCTTAATCATGGCCTAGGAATGCCTAGGATGCAATGGGGATACTAAAATGTACTTGAAAACACTTGAGCAAACATGCTGAAAATAGGGGCCTCGCTCGAACAAGCGTCCAAACATATGAGAGGTCGCTCGAGCGCAACTTCCTTAGCTCAAGTGGTCTGTAAACTCAGTAAAAGTACTGGTTGTGTGAATTTTTAGCTCGACAGTCGCTCGAGTATGAGACTGAGGTCCTCGCTCGAGCACAACTATTGTCGTTCGAGCGGTCTGCAAAACATGAAAACTTCTGGGAGCATGCATTTTATGCTCGAGCCAACTTTTGGTCACTCAAGTTGGCTCGAGCAAGAGTGCTAAAGAAAGAGTGGTGGCTTGAGCGCAAGTTCTGTCGCTCGAGTGGAGTGCAGAATTTTGGAATTTCCATATTGCACTCCCAAGTTCAAAACTCGAAGTCAAAACTTTAAAATACACCCTTTGGGCCTCAAAACTTGAGAAAACATGCCTAAACTTGTCCAACACCATGAAATCAAAACCATTTCGCCAAATCAAGGCCCAAAAGCTTGCCAATTTCTCAAAATTCAACTTGAAACTTAAGAATATGATGTGAACATGACATGCATGAATTGTCATGACTTTTAAGCTTTCAAATCATGATCTAACAAGGTTAAATGGAATGAAACTTCATGAATTTTCAGAACTAAGGTGAAAAAATAACATGCATGAGGAAAAATCTTGGAAATAACTTCAAAATGCATGAAATGTACATGCATACATGATTTAACTTAATTCCCTTAATTCTAGCTCAATTCTTGTAATTCATCTCCCAATTCCCATGAATGCTACTATTAGCTATTTCAATTACATAATTAAAGGGTTGAGTCCTTACCCTAGCTTCTCAAATGAATGTTAGATAGCTAATTGTTTAAGTTTCCAAGCCAAAACAAGTTCTTCTAATTTCCCACAATCTTCTAGTTGAATTCAAGTCTTTCTTTTCTCTCTCTTTCTCTCTCACATTTGATCTCAAAAGATGAGGGAATGAGAGTGTAAAGTGTATAAGAAGTGCTAGGGGTGGCCTTATATAGGCCTGATTAAGAAGTGTAATCAATGACTAATTAAGTGACATTAATTATTCTAATTGAATTCGTTCCGAATCATATTTTAATTAAACCTACCATAAAATTCTAAAAATTTCAACTTACACTAAATTCAAGTCAATTTCGTGATCGGATGCCGATAAGGTCTTCAATTTGCAGAACCAAACAGAAACAGAAACAGATATTTCTATAGCAGACAGATATAAACACACATAATGCAATGCACATGTAATTAACTCAGGATTTCATCTTAATTACTTATTAGGCATACTTAATCATGGCTTAACAGTTAATCATGGGTCAGGATTGTTACAGTCTTCCCTCCTTAAAGAGTTTTATCCTCCAAATTCGAGTTACCTTCATTTTGGAAGAACACCAGATCCAACGGAAACAAGTCAACATATCTTTTCATCATATCTTCTTCACTTTCCCAAGTTGCATAGGTCCCTACGTGATTTTTCCAATCAACCTTTACCAGTGGGATTTCCTTGTTCCTCAGTCTTTTGATTTGATGGTTAACAATCTGTATTGGCCTCTCTTCATACATATTGTCATCTTTCAGAAGCACATGAGTTGGTTCAATCACATGGAATGGATCTCTTAGATAGTCTCGAAGCATTGAGACATGAAAAACATTGTGCATATGTTCCATGACCGGCAGTAAGGCTACCCGATACGTCACCGAATTGATCTTCTTAAAAATTTCATATTGCCCAACATATCTCAGTGCTAGCTTGCCCTTTACACCAAACCGTGTCTAGCCTTTCATTGGCGTCACTTTTATGAACACATGATCTCCGATCTCATATTCTCTGTCTCTTCTCCGGACATCTGTATAACTCTTTTGGCGACACTGTGCAGTTTTCAAACGTTGTTGGATCAATTTCACCTTTTCAGTTGTTTCTTGCATAAGTTCCAGTCCCAACAATGGTCTATCACCTACCTCAGCCCAGCAAATCGGAGATTGACACTTCCGACCGTATAGAGCTTCATAAGGAGCCATTCCAAGACTGGAATGATAACTGTTGTTATACACAAACTCGGCCAGAGGAAGATAAGTCTCCCAATTCCCTTGGAAATCCAATACACACATCCATAACATATCTTCCAAAGTTTGATTGGCTCATTCAGATTGGCCGTCTGTCTGTGGGTGATAAACACTACTCAATCGCAGTTCTGTTCCTAAAGCATGTTGCAAACTTTGCCAAAATCTTGACGTGAACTTCGAATCTCTATTAGATACAATGGATACTGGCACACCATGTAATCTCACAATCTCATTCATATAAATGTTAGCTAATTTATCAGCATTATAAAAAGTTTTCACAGGCTGAAAATGAGCAGACTTAGTCAAACAGTCAACAATGACCCAAATAGAATCCATACCTCAAGAGGAGTGAGGCAATCAGACAATGAAGTCCATTGTGATATGCTCCTACTTCCATTCCGGTATTGGAAGTGACTAAAGTAATCCAGCAGGTCGTTGATGTTCAGTTTTTGCCTGTTGACAATGTAAGCATCTAGTCACAAAATCAGCAATGGTTTTCTTCATTCCCGACCACCAGAAATTTTGTTTCGAATCATGGTACATTTTTGTATTCCCCGAATGCATAGCAAATTTTGAATTATGGCCTTCAGTCATAAAACGTTTCCTCAAATTAGAACAATTCGGCACATAAAGTCTATTATGAAATTTCAGCACACCACTTTCAATCACAAATCCTAGCCTCGATTTTTAGTTAATTTCATCAATAACTCTCTTCAAAAACTCATCTTCAAGTTTTTTCTCTCTAATTTCTTCAATGATTGCAGACTAAGCAGCGATGGTGGCTAGAATTCCACCTTGTTTACGCAGAACTATCTCAATTTCATTCCTCTCTAAGTCACATAACAATTCTCTCTGGCCAATGAGTAAACATGATAAATTTCCAATAGATTTTCGGCTCAAGGCATTTGCGACTGTATTTGCCTTCCCTGGATGGTACAAAATCTACAACTTATAATCTTTAATCAACTCTAACCATCTTCTCTGTCTCATATTCATTTTTTTCTGAGTAAGAAATATTTTAAGCTTTTGTGGTCAGTGTACACCTCGCAAGTCACACCATACAGATAATGGCGCCAAATTTTTAATGCAAAAACCACAGCTGCTAATTCAAGGTCATGAGTTGGGTAATTCTTTTCATGTGGGCAGAGTTGTCGAAAAGCATAGGCAATCACCTTTCCATTCTACATTAACACACACCCCAAGCCTTTGTAGGAAGCATCATTGTAAATTTGAAACCCATCAATTCCATTAGGCAATGCCAAAATTGGTGCAATTACCAGTCTAGTTTTCAGTTCTTGGAAGGCTTATTCCTATTGATCAGTCCAATCAAATGACACATTTTTCTATGTTAACTGTGTCAATGGCATGGCAAGTTTAGAGAAGTCTTTTACAAATCTGTGGTAGTAGCCAGCAAGCCCCAGAAAACTTCTGATTTCTGACACATTGGTTGATCTTGGCCAGTCCACAATGGCCTCAATTTTCTGTGGATCTACCGATATGCTGTCTTTGTTGATTACATGTCCTAGAAATGCTACACTGTCAAGCCAAAACTCACATTTGGAAAGTTTGGCAGACAACTTCTTCTCTCTTAGAATCTGTAAGGCAGTTCTTAGATGGCTTTCATGTTCTTCCCTGCTTTTGGAGTAAGTCAGTATATCATCAAAAAATACAACGATAAATTCATCAAGGAATTGTTTGAAAACTCTGTTCATTAGGTCCATAAATGCTACAGGTGCATTAGTTATCCCAAATGGCATTACCAAAAACTCATCATGCCCATATCTAGTTCTGAATGCAGTTTTCTCTATGTCTTCTGCCTTAACATTTAGTTGGTGATACCCGGATCTAAGGTTTATCTTAGAGAACACTTGTGCTCTTTGAAGCTAGTCAAATAGGTCATCTATTCAGGGTAATGGGTATTTGTTCTTGAAAGTCACTTTGTTCAATTTCTGACAGTCTATACACAGCCTAAAAAATCCATCTTTCTTTCTGACAAACAAAACTGGAGCACCCCATGGTAAAGTGCTCGGTCGGATAAACTTTTTATCTAACAGTTCTTGAAGTTGGCTTTTCAATTCTTTCAATTCTGAGGTTGACATTCTATAACGGGTTTTGGAAATAGGTTGTGTCCCAGGTTGTACATCAATGGTGAATTCAATTCCTCTATCAATTAAATTCCCAGGTAATTCATTTGGAAAGACATCAGGGAATTCGCAAGCAATGAGAATAGTTTCCACATTAGGACTAGCAGAAGTCTCGATTAGAACACAACACATATAGCCCCTACATCCCTTCCTAAGTAGTTTAACAGCTTTCATGGCAGAAATCAAGTATGGTGGAGGAACTACCCCATTCCCAACAAACACAAACTCAGGTAGACCGCGTGGACGAAACACAACAGTTTTATTCACACAGTCAATAGTTGCACAGTACTTCGTCAACCAATCCATACCCAATATGTAGTCAAAATGATTAATTCCCAAAGGTAATAAATCAACATACGACGTCGTATCACTGATTACAACATCACATGCTGGATAAACATATATGCACATACCATAAAACCCCTAGTTGGTATAGAAACAAACAATAAATAATTCATAGGTTCTAATGGTCTAGTTCATTTCTGAGAAAAGGCATGCAACACAAATAAGTGTGTAGAACTAGAATCTATCAAGACACATGCATTTTGGGCACAGATGGAAATTATACATAACACTATAGACTCAGTATTCTATACATCCCCTGGCACCAGTGTGAATACTCTCACTTGCCTTAATGTTTTATTTCCAGTATTACCTCTGGCATTAGTTCTTGCATTTGATCTTGTTACGAAGGCAGATCCGGCTGAACTTGTTGCAGGGCGGTTGGCATTTTTGGACCCCAATGGACAATCCTTCATTATATGACCGAGTTTGCCACACCGATAACAAGCACCAGATGCACGGTAACACACTCCTGTATGCTTCTTTCCATAATCTGGACAGTTTGAAATAGATCCATTACTCTGACTAGAGCTACTGGAGGATCCCGTGTTTTGCTTCTTTGAAAATGACCGACCCTTCTTGAAATTGAATTCGGACCTTTTACCTCGCCATTCAGTTGTTGGAGCCTTAGCTTGTTTCTTGGCTGCCAGAATGGCCTCTACCATCAATGTTCTATCAAGTATTTCCACATATGTAGACAACTTCAAAACGCCTACTCAATCAAACGCCTCCAAATCTAATCCCCCCTCAAATTTCTGAGCCTTCTTATAGTCTGTGTTGACCACATGAGGAGCAAATCTGGCCAACTCAGTGAACTTAGCCTCATACTCGGCTATGAACATCTTACCTTGCTTAAGTTCTTAGAATTTAGAAACCTTTTGATCTCGAAAGCACTGAAGAAAGTACTTATCGTAGAAAATCTCATTGAATTGAGCCCATGTTATGTTCCCGTTACTATTTTGAATTAGGAAACACCATCTTCGGGTTTCATCTTTTAGGGTATAGGTGGCCAATAGAACCTTCTGTGTCTCGGAGCAAGGAAACACTTCAAATAGTTTCTCCATTTCAAGTAACCATGTCTCTGTCTTTAAGGATTCAATACCACCTAAGAAAGTCGACGACTTCATCTTCATGAACTTCTGAGTTAGATTTATAATATCATTGTTATCCGGCTCAACTTGGACCGAAGGGGGCGGAGGAGGCAGAGGTTGTTGTCTTTGCTAGTGTATTATTGCTTCAGTTAGGGTTGCAAGCATTTGTTCCATTCGGCTCATGCGAGCCTCTGAGGATTCATTTGTACTGTCACTTCTTGTGTTTTCCATTTGCTATAGGTGAACAAAGCAAAAATAAACATAGGCAAGTAATTCCTTCCACATTGTTCAAGGTATTCAGTTTCAATGCATTTATTTCAATTGTGTGAGTTCATGTTGAGTTCATGTTTAGATTCAATTTCCATAGTTATAAAAATTAACTCACACACTCACACATGCAGGTGAAATGTCCCTACTTCTTTTGTAGAACGTCCTATAGCTCATATTGACTCGTTTGTGCGGTATAACTCATGTTCTGATACCACTCTGTCACGACCAAAACCCGCACCTATAGGTTTAGCGTCATAACCGGCCAGTAATCCTCAGATTACTGAAGGCCAATGACCTGATTAGCAAAATATAAGGGGCTAACGGAAGCAAACATAAAAACATACATAGTCTATTGAGTTGTGTAGACATACATGGGACAAAAATTCAAAAACTTATAATATACATGGGCGTGACGTCATAAATACATAGTCTACATCACTTTCGTTACAGATAAAGCAAAAGGGGACCGAGCCCAATATACAAATAAACAAGAAACTTGTTCTGAATCCAAAAGTAAACAAAGCCTTTTACGTTCACAAAATAAGACCACAAGACACTCGGAACCTCCTCTGGAGGCACAAAGCCTGGCTGACAAACTAAAACTCCAGATTATCAATTTTGAGTCTGGTCATGCGCCTGGTCACCTACATACATAAATAATAGAGTGAGCTCGAGCCCAATGAATAATAACAAAGTAAAGGTTTTAATGAATGATGCCCAGAACAGATTCCACACCTTTTATCATATCAGATACATAATCATATTCGTATTAGAAACAGAATCATAGTCATAATCCCATTCAAATCATGCGGTGTACATCCATGAGCATTAACATATTCCTATGGTCAAGTCTATCAAGTTCCATAATGGAACCTCCAGTACCGGGTGATATATCTGAAACATAGGCCACAGTATTATTCCCATGGGCAAGGGCCTAGCCACGGTATTATTCCCTTGGACGAGGGCCTCATGACCATAAGCCACAGTACTATTCCCCTGGGCGAGGGCCTCTGCTAAGGATAACACATAAACATGTCAAAGAAGTGGATCATCATTTATGTAATCACAACATATCCTTTTGTATCGTTAAACAGTTCATATCGTACCATAATGTTCGGAAAGTACTTTATAATGAAGATAGCTTTACAAAGTTATTACTCACAATAATTGCACAAATAGCTTTGGTAGTAATCCATAGATCAACAACTCACGGCGCGTGACCTACACAAACATAACAGATTCACAAATTGAAACACACACTTGGACAATGCTTAACCTATTTTATTTCGTTCTTAGTGTGTTTCTTGCCCTTAACTCCATTATTATGTCTTAATCATGGCCTAGGAATGCCTAGGATACAATAAGAATGCTCAAATGCACTTGAAAACACTTAAGCAAACATGCTAAAAATTGGGGCCTTGCTCGAGCGGGCGTCCAAACATGTGAGGTGTTGCTCGAGCACAACTTCCTTAGCTCGAGCGGTCTGTAAACTCAGCAAAAGTACTAGTTGTGTGAATTTTCTGCTCGACGGTAGATCGACGGTCGCTCGAGCGTGAGACTGAGGTCCTCGCTCCAGCGCAACTATCGTCGCTCGTGCTGTCTGCAAAACATGAAAACTTCTGGAAGCATGCATTTTACGCTTGAGCTAACTTTTGGTCGCTCGAAGGGGAGTGCCAAAGAAAGAGTGGTCACTCGAGCACAGATTCTATCGCTCGAGCGAAGAGTAGAATTCTGAAATTTCCAGATTGCACTCCCAAGTTCCAAACTCGAAGTCAAAACTTTAAAATACATCCTTTGGGCCTCAAAACTTGAGAAAACATGTCTGAACTTGTCCAACATCATGAATTCAAAACCATTTCGCCTAATCAAGGCCCAAAAGCTTGCCAATTACTTAAAATTCAACTTGAAACTTAAGAATATGATGTGAACATGACATGCATGAATTGTCATGACTTTCAACCTTTCAAATCATTATCTAACAAGGTTAAATGGAATGAAACTTCATGAATTTTCAAAACTAAGGTGAAATAACATCATGCATGAGGAAAATTCTTGGAAACAACTTCAAAATGCATGAAATGTACATGCATGCATGATTTAACTTAATTCCCTTAATTCTAGTTCAATACTTGTAATTCATCTCCCAATTCCCATGAATTCTACTATTATCTATTTCAATTACGTAATTAAAGGGTTGAGTCCTTACCTTAGCTTCTCAATTGAATGCTAGATAGCTAATTGTTTAAGTTTCCAAGCCAAAACAAGTTCTTCTAATTTCCCATAATCCTCTAGTTGAATTCAAGTCTTCCTTGTCTCACTCTCTTTCTCTCTCACGAAAAGATAAGGAAATAAGAGTGTAAAGTGTATAGGAAGTGCTAGGGGTGGCCTTATATAAGTTTGATTAGGAAGTGTAATCAATGACTAATTAAGTGACATTAATTATTCTAATTGAATTCATTCCGAATCGCATTTTAATTAAACCTACCATAAAATTCTAAAAATTCTAACTTACACATAATTCAAGTCAATTTTTTGATCGGATGCCGATAAGGCCTTCAATTCGCAGAACCAAACAGAAACACAAACAAATATTCCTATAGCAGACAGATATAAACACACATAATGCAATGCACATGTAATTAACTCAGGATTTCATCTTAATTACTTATTGGGCATACTTAATCATGGCTTAACAATTAATCATGGGTCAGCGTTGTTACAGGGTTGGTGTAGGGTAAGGTGTTGTTGTTATCATACCAAGAAGTGGGTTAGATGAATCGGTGTCCTTAGTACACCTTTAATAATTTCTTATCAGGTCATTGGGAGTTAATAATGTTGGTGTTTAGGGTAGTTAATAGTGGTTAGCGTGGAGTGACTGGAGTTTCTTTCGTAGAAAATTATTCCTAGTCTACTGAGGGCAGTTAGTTTTGTTTTATGGTTGTTGCTTTTAATTTTGGATTCGCTTTTGTTTTGGATTGGCAGTATACGGAATTGTGTTGATGTGGTTTGTTGTGTGTTTCCTATAATGAAGGTAGGGTTCATTTTGCAACTATTGTCCTCGGGATATGAGTATTTTTTATTTGTGCGGTGAGGGTTGTGAACCCAAGATGTTAATATCTTGTTTGATTAGAATTGGGAAATATGGTAGTTGTACTAGAACGGCTCATTTCATAGGTATATTTTGAGTTGGGTGGTAGTGAGGTGTTAAAAGATTTAATGGGAAGTTTTGGAAGTAATTATAGAGCTGAATATGTGTTAGGGTGACCTTTTGTCCTGGGTTGATAGGAGCCCTTGTAAGTTCGAGATTGAGTGCAAAATTGCTTTCTTTGGCTTGGTTGAGTCATCATTTCTTTATAAGTGCGTGTGGACAATTTGTTAGTATTTGAACTGTTTAGACCCCTTTATGATTAGTTGAGTTTGGGAAGTGTGAATTTTGGGCTCATGAGGTGAAATTCTGAGAGGCGTTGAATTTGAGGGAAGGCGGTGAGTCGAGGTAGTGATGGTAGGGGGTTCAAGAGTGTTATTAATGAGGAAAGTCAAGGTAGTGACCGATACATTGGGTAGAAATTCGACAAGGGGCGTAGTGAGCGTAGTCCTTCTTGGTATTCTTGTGAAGTGGGGCGAGCTAATCCTTACGTGTTTTTAATCTTGTGTATATCTTAAGATCATTTGTTCGGAGTGTTATCCGGGTATGCGTTTTGATCAGTGTTGTTATTCCCTAGATGAGGATGATTGTAGCAGCTTGTTTTGCTAGAAAGGGTGTAGTTACGGGTGGTCAGTGGATGTTATAGTTGTGGTAATGGAATGTAATTTTCTAGTGATTTTCTATTGTTGTTTAACTTCTTATTGTCATGTTTAACGTGTTCTATTTCTATGTCATAACAGGATTACAATTTTATTTTTGAAGTGATTGTGTCATTGGTCGAATGACGATTAGGAGCGTTATTAATTGAAGTCTTTTGGAAAGGAAATTGGGAACTAAAACTTTGCTTGTTGGAAATTTGGTTGTTTTAAATTGGTAGTGGGTTTGTTTAATGCACCTAGGTAAAAAAGAGATTTTGAATTTTGTGTGGGCGGGTAGCCCGAGGTTGGTTTCAGAAGTTGTCTTGTTGATGTTGTGGTTTGGGTCTTGGCGTAACAGTAGTGTTGTTTTTATGGCAAACAAAACAAATAAGAACAAAAGTTTATGATGGGCCTTGTTGTTTTCAATTTTAGAATTTTGGTGTGCCTGTTGTGGCAAGTTTTATTTATATAGTAAAAGTTGTAACTTAGAATTCATGACGGGTGCTAGGTAAGGTCTTATTCTCTATTGTGTGTGGTTGTGTTCCTCGGCGTAGTTGGGTTATTATAGGCTAGAATTTCGCCTTTTGAGAGATTTTGCTTTGGGAATGTCTATGTTGTCATGTGAAGGGAAAGATGAAGATTTTGGGTGAATAGAGCATTCAGGGTGGTTATATGCGTTGAGGTGTTTTTGGGTTCAAAATAACCGAGTGTGATGTGCGTTTGAATTTCCTTGCTTGAAGTGTTAATTGTACCTTGTTACATGTTAGTGTCGTAAGTGATTTTGATGAGTTTCCATGCGTAGTTATAGCTCGAATTTCATTTTATTTTATCACATTACTATTGAGAAAGAGGTGGTCATGGTTGAGTAGTTTGTGATGTTGTGGCTTTTGGGAAGTATTGTTATGGTTATGATTGAGCATGTGGGTGTTATGGTTATAGCGATTCTAGTTTAAACCCAACCCGTTCATTGTTTTGGATCCAGGATTTCTTGCCTTAATGGTTGTTCATGTCTTTTTCCATTTTGTTCCTTGTGGAGATTAGTTATTGGAGTGTCTTGGTGGTGTTTGAAATAAGTTGGGAGTTAGTTTTTCAAAACTATTGCTGCCTAGATTTTGACTTGTTCGCTCAAGCAAACTTTCTTGCACTCGAGCAAACTTTAAGAACTTCTAGTACCTTTGTAGGTTTGCAAAACTATTGGGAGTATGGCATTCTTCTCTCGAGCGGTGCTTCTTGTGCTCGAGCAGTCTTTTAGAATTTTCAATACTTTTGCAGGCCTACAAAAGTACTGGAAGGGTGGTGTTCTTTGCTCGAGTGATACTTTGTTCATTCAAGCGGCCTTTCTTTTTGTGTCTGGTCACTCAAGCGGTGTTTTGGTCGCTCGAGTGATCTGCGCTTATATCAGTCTATAAAAATCACTTTTTGAGTGACTCTTTCATATATATCTCTCTCTCTAAACATTTCAAAACCCAAAATATATACTGTCTCTCTCTAAAACTAATCTTCAACCTCCAAATACATTCAATCTATTAATCTCTACACCCTAGTCCCTTTGATAAAAAGGTAGAGGTCACCTAGAGCTTCATTTTAATCGAGGCAAAGTTGATTTTTGGCTTCGTCAAAGTTTCTTCTTTCTCTCCCTTGTCTTCAAACTTTGAGGTAGGGATTTCTCCACATTTTAGTATGATTTTTAACTTAATTATTTGTCTTTTCAAAGAAATCATGGGATTTAGAGATTTTGGTAAAAATCTAGGGTTTTGGTTTTCAAATCAAAAGAGGGTTTTCAAATAGATTCTTGAAAATGATTGTGGGTTTGTAAATGTGATTGAGTTATGATAAAATGATGGATTTTTATCCTTGGAATTGGTTTATAAGGAAAAAGGGATTTTGCCTTAAAACGTGAATATTTGATTTAGTAAAGAGAAAATGGAAATGATATTGGGTTTTATGAACTTAGAATGATGATGATGGTGGTGGTAGAGTTGGATATGTATTATCGCTCCCATCTTGAGGTTTGGAAAGTATATCTTTATTGGAAATTATTTATCTGTTTAGGGATATCTGTTTTGGGCTATCGGTGGACGATAGTTATGATTGTTATAGAAATTGCATGAGAATTAGGCGAATTAAAACTAATTTTTCATCCATTTACATTGAGCATTGTTACATATTTAACACATTGAAAATGTATACGGTTTTGAGAAAAATTGGTGAATATCTTGGTGAATCTAGGTAGGGAGTGTAGTTGTGGTATTAAGTTGGCCTATGTATCCTTGGTGGAAGTCTAGAAACTCGCGTGGATAGGTGCCGAGCCTTCCGGTTAATATAGGTAAAAATGGCAATTGGTAGTGCTTGTAGCCTACTTGTAGACATGTCTTAGAGATTTCCAATTTTGTATCTACTGCCATGTTTTCTATTGTAAAGGAAATGATTTCATGAATTGTGATATAAACCTGGAATTACATAATTTTTTGGAAAGAGATATAAAATGTTTTGGCTTGAGCATTACATATGCATTCACCTTATAACTCTGTTAAGATTCATACACTATGTTAGAGTATCTTTACTGGACTTTGGCTCACCGTATATGGAAAATCATTTTCAGGTGCTGATGATATGCCTCCGCCAAGGCCGTGGTTTGGGAGGATTTAGAGCTGCGAGCTTCTCATTTTGTTTTTGTTGTAATTATCTTCTACAAGCCTAGGGTTTTATTTGTATTGAGTTTAAAATCACTTTTGTTGTAACAAAGTATCGTCTTGGAAAGTTGTAGCCGTCAAAGCATTTATTTATCTGTTTAACTTTTATTTCATATCATTAACTTGTTGCACATGCTATAGATTCACAGTTAGGACTTATGAATTTGTAACTCCATGTGTTACCTTTTGTACAACTAGAATCATATGAATGGAAGGATATTATATTCAGAACTGTGTTGTTATTTAATAAATATTGTGATATGATTTTATTGTTATATTTTGGGGGCATTACAACTTGGTATTAGAGCTACCGGGTTTGAATACTTTGGGATTGTAGGAAGTGGTTATTACCACAATGAGTTCCTTGCTAGATGATATTAGGAATAAACCTGATATGCTATGTGATAACTTGCTTATGTGACTAGATAGGTATGAAATTTAATTTCTAAGATCATGATTGGGTTTACGAGTTTCTAGACGTCCTGTTAGAAAAGTACTTGATCATTGCTATTTCTAACTGAAACTTTGGCAACGTCGCAGTATGATCATTATCTAGAAAGAAAATTAGTATGTGTTATGTGACTACATGCTTATGTGGAGTGAATTACTTGTTGTCCACCGTATTAGGACGCGAGTGAGTTAGCTTCAGCACATTTGTAAATGCGCCAATTTCTTGTGTTACCTTCATTAGGATGTCAGGACGTGAACGTGGTGTTGGTAGGCATGGCAGGCTTAGACAACATGAGGTGCTGTTACTAAATGATATTTCGGCACAGGAGGAAGGGGTTGGTCAGGCCAATGTGGCCGAACCAATTGGTCAGCGGGCCATGGGCGCCTTGGCCTCGTGAAATGGCTGGAGCTTTGCAGGAATGCATGGACATTCTTAGAGTTGAAAATCAAGTCCAGGCCCATGCAGTTAAGACAGGGTCGTCTTTTTTGAAGAGGGAGTTCTTTTGGTCTAATCCGGATGAGTTTTTGGGAGATCCGAAGGAGCCACTGAAGGTAGATGAGTGGCTAAAGTTGATGGTGAAGACATTTGAGATGCTTGGCATCGAGGATGATGGGCTGAGAATGACCTTGGCATCCTTCCAGCTAAAAGGGAGATACAGGTCAATTGGGTGACTTGGGAGGCCTTTGTCAATGCTTTCCAGGACAAGTTTTTACCTCCCAGTGCTAGGGAGAAGTTGAGAGAGCAGTTTCTGAAGCTCAAGCAGCTTAACACATAGGTGGCTGAGTTTGAGGCTTCATTTACCAGTTTATCGAGGTTTGCACCTAAGCTTGTAGGAATGGAGAAACGCTGTTGTTTGGAGTTTGAGAACAGGTTAAGGACTGGACTCCTTTTCAAGGTGGTCGCGTCCATGATTAGGGATTACGATCGTCTTGTGAAGGCGGCGGCTCACTTAGAGACTGTGATTCAGATTGAGGAGGAGAGGATGAGGGGCTCCAGACAGAGCAGTTAGGAGGTTCAGGGGAAGACTCGAGACAGCAAGAGGCAGAGGGGTTCCACCTCACAGCAGTCCCAAGGACCTGTCTAGGTCCACTTTCCCAATACCGAGTTCGGGTTCTGAGAGAGGTGGTCAGAAAGGGATCACTTGCTTTAAGTGTGGTCAGCTGGGCCACAAGTCTGTAGTTTGTCTGCAAAGGGATGGAGAGCAACAGTCTGCCTATGTATTATCAGTGTGGATAGTCAGGGTACTTGAGGAGGTTTTTCCCTCAAACAGGTAGCACATCTGGTGCGTCTGGTTCGAGGCAGACACAGAGCCATCAGCCTACACTATCAGCTCAGGCCTCAAAGGCTAATCAAAGAGCCTCTTCGGCTCAATCCGTGTATTAGACTTATGCTCCGAAGGGTGAACAGGTGGAGTAGAGACCTATGAGGCGTGTGTATGTTGTTACTATGCTAGATTTGTTGCCAGCACCTTCGGTAGTGAGAGATAACTTCTTGTTGTGTAATTCTATTGCCAAATTGGTGCATCGCATTTTTTCATTTCGTCTGCATTCGCATCAACATTGATGTTAGAAGTGACTCAGTTAGCATCTCCACTCAGGGTAGAGTCACCTATTGGTGGCGAGGTTGTGTTGGACTATGGGTGTCAGGAATGTGAAATAAAGGTTGCTAGTTGCCAACTTTCTTTTGATTTTGTGTTGATTGAAATGCCGAATTTGATGTTTTTTTTTTTTTTTTGCATGGATTGGTTGTCATCCTATTGGGCCATTATAGACTGTTACCGTCAAAGAGTCATGGTGTGCACCTCGAGTGGTGGTTGTTTTTATTTCTTGGGGAACCGAGTTGATAGAGCCTCGTTGCTAGTGTGTGATCTGTGTGCTTAGGGCGAGCTTAGTCTTCTTCTTGCTACATTCTTGGGTGTTGAGAGTGATGTGGTCCAAGTAGAGTTGCCAAGGATAGTTTGTGAATACCCAAACGTCTTTCTCGAGGATCTCACTAGTTTTGCCACCTCATCGTGAGATTGAGTTCTCTATTGATTTAGTGCCTGGCACGACACCGATTTCCATGATACCGTATAGATTTGCACCCGCCGACTTGAGTGAGTTGAAGATTCGACTCCAAGAATTGCTAGATAAGGGTTTTATCCACCCTAGTACTTCATCTTGAGGAGCATCGACTCTCTTTGCCAAGAAGAAGGATAGCAGATTGCAACTTTATATTGATTACGGAAAGTTGAACTGAGTAATTGTTAAGAATAAATACCCATTGCCTCCTATAGATGACTTATTTGACCAGTTGAAAGGGGTTTTGTTGCTTTTCTAAGATAGACTTGAGATTGCGTTATCACCAGTTGAGAGTAAAGGAAGAGGATATCTAGAAGATGGCATTCCATATGCGGCATGCCCATTATGAGTTCCTAGTGATGCCTTTTGGGTTAACCAATGCACTGACCTTATTTATGGATTTGATGAATCGGATCTTTCGTGAGTTTCTAGACCATTTTGTAGTTGTCTTTGTTGATGACATTTTGATTTACTCACCCTCTGAGGAGGAACACGAGGAACACTTGCAGATTGTCCTTGAATTACTTCGAGCCCCCAAATTGTATGCTAAGTTTGGGAAGTGTGAGTTCTGGTTGAAGGAGGTGAAATTCTTAGGCCATGTGGTATCCAGGGAAAGGGTGACTGCAGATTCCTTTAAGATAGAGGCAATGCAAGATTGGAAACAACTTAAGAATGCCTTTGAGATCCAGAGTTTCTTGGGGTTAGCTAGGTATTACCATCATTTTGTCAAAGATTTCTCTAGATTGGCAAGTTTGTATGGAGTGAGACTTGTAAGAAATAGTTTCAAGAACTTAAGGTTAGACTTACCACTGCTCCAGTGTTGATTATTCTGGAAAGGGGTTTGGGTTATTCGGTGTATTATGATACAAGAGAGGAAGGTAGTAACTTATGGCTCACGACAGCTGAAAACACACGGGAGAAACTATCCTACTTAGCAATGATTTCTGCCTTGAAAATCTGGAGAGATTATCTTTATGGTGAGAGATTTAAGGTCTTTTCCGATCATAAGAGTTTGAAGTATCTGTTTTTACAAAAAGATTTGAATTTGAGGTAGAGAATTGGATGAAGTTTATGGAGAATTATGACTTTGATTTGCATTATCATCTGGGGAAGGCCAATGTAGTGGCCGATGCATTGAGTAGGAAATCCATTAGTAGCGTAACTTACATCTTGGTGAGTCTGTTGAGTTGGCAGCTTTGCTTACAATAGTTGCACAACCTACTATAACATGCCCAGGGGGTACCCGTGTGCGTTAAACAGTTCGGGTCCTCAATTTCTCTGATATAGTTTCACGAGTGCAATGTGAAACACAAATGAGAGTTCAAATTTGGCAACTTTTATTGAAAATCTATTTTATTGCAATTTTGTCAAAAATAGACTGCGTCATCAGATCTCAAAGTCGCCACCTAATATTTATTTTGGGAATATTAGGAAACGCGTGACTCGTGCCAAGGCCACTGTTCGTCGTAACCAAGGATGTTTGGCTCGGAACCTTAGGTATGAAAGGGAAAGGTCATTAAATGAGCACCGCCGCTCACTCGAATAAAAGATCGGCCTTTACTAAACCATCATATGAATTTTATTTTCTTTATATGTTCATGTTCTGATTATTTAAGAAATCCTAAAATTTACTATGTAAAGCATACGAGTATAGACAATACCATTCATTTTGGAACAATTTAATTTCATGTATTTTGAAAGAGTTTTGAAGATGTACAACCCAAATAAATTGAGTTTACAAAAATGAAAAATTAATATCATTCCAACTTAAGCGACACAACCTCCGTCCACTGGCATTCATACAATTATATCAAGTAAGCAAGTAGCCACATGGTAGGATGCTTAAACATAATAAGAAAAACACATACAAGCGGGATGCTAAAGCATAAAAACTTACATATTTACCGACGTCCCGCAAACAACTACAAAACAAAGTTAGTAAAACATGCATGATCTTATATACAAAAAAAAATCCTAATGCAATCCGCTCATGAGATGCAACTAAAGATTCAGCTTCTAAGATATGACATGTGAATCATCTAAAAAACATGAGGTAGCGCATATAATCACATAGGCATTGATTAAATCCACAAATGCAAACTTAGCCAAATCAAGATGCATGAAACACAGATGCAAGGCATGGATATAATGAAAAACAAAATATGATGCGTATTCACCAATAAAGAAAAGCAAGTAAAAGAACGGGATAGAGAGAAGCGGGGCGCAAAATTATTACAACATTTTAAATATTACAAATCCGAGGGAGATGAATAAATATTACAATACAATATAAAAATCCTCATATACACTCAAAATAAAATAAACATAAGAAAACGGCAGCTTCAAATGCCTCAAAGACCATTGGATGTTGATTTTCTTAACGTCAGAAGGCTGCCCGGTTTTTCCTAGAGGTTGTAGGCATGGTCATGAAGGTTGCGAGTGCGATGGTGTATTTTTAGGTGGCTACCCGGCCAACTAACGAGCTGGGTAGCTTGATAAGCTCGGCCAAACTCTGTTTTCTTAGATTTCAACAATAAAAATAAAACTAAAACTAAAAACAATATCTATGGGAGTCTCAACTCACTATTTTCAGTTAGATTACAACAATATATAATATAACAAGAAATCAAAGCAAAAGGGCAAAATAAGTAAGAAACACAATGGGTTCAATATGACTTCAGATTGAACCCAACTCAATTTTATATCTTGTGCCTCTTTTAGTCCAATTTTATTAGCCCTTTTTATTATCTTTTGATTCTTTAATCATTTTGTCCAAAAGTGATAATTACATCCACTAATGATGAGAAACATCAAATAAGAAGTTTGTTCCTGGCATGAGAGAGAAAGATGTAATGCCCTGGTAATAAACCTTTGAAGAAATTAAATCATTTAGCATGGAAGGTCTCTTTCTCATGCTTAAAACAAAACTAAAAACAACATATATGGGACTCTTAATTCACCATTTTCAATTAGATTACAACAATACACAATATAACAAGAAATCAAAGCAAAAGAGCAAAAATAAGTAAGAAATACAAGAAAATGAAATAAATTGAAAATTCACCTCTTCATGAAAGGATTAATTTCATGATTTCCAAACTTATTTTTGATCACCCTCAAGCGCATGAATTATGTTGTCAATCCTCAATTTGAAAGCTTGGAATTCTTGCTAAAATGATGGATTGGAGGTGTATGTGGTGAAAAGTGATTATCTCTCTTATTTTTGCACACTTTTACCAACACCCACTCTTCCTCTTGATCAAAGCTACTGAAATTCAAGTATTTTAGAATTTTTGGAGGAGTTTTGGGTGTAGAAAAGATGGAATTTCAGTTTGTATGTGTAGACGTCCCCGAACGCCCCGGGAGGGATGAGTCCCGTTCTGTTCATTTGGGGTCACTATAGCTCAGGACTCTCAAATTTGTCACGGTTCTAAATCTGAACCAAAGAGTCCAAATCCGGCAAATCGTTTTGAGAAAACAGATTTTTGATAGAAGTGCCAAACATGGACTGCTTTGCCAGATACAGAGTCGCCACCTAAATGATTTATTTTTGGGAAATTTAGGAAACCCTGACTCGTTGCCTAAGGCCACGTGTCCGTCATCACCAAAGTTGCCTCGGCTCGGGAACTTGGGTACGATTGGGGAAGGTGACTTCGTGAGCACCCCCGCTCGCCCGATCAAAGATCGGCCTCTACTAACCATGATATCAAGTTTTGAAAACATTGTGTGTTCTTATTCCGGTTATTAGCCTAGATTACTATGTGATACGCACAGCATACAAGTATAGACTGGATCGCCTGAATTGGAACAAAACATTTCATGTTTGTTTGTTTGAAAATGGTTTGATGGTGCTACCCGCAAGTAGGCTAAGACGTGGATTTGCCACCCTCGGGTGGGCTTAGAAAACATGATTTTGCCACTATCTAGTGGGCTTAAAACAAACATTTGATGCATTGTCCCAATCCAACTAACCCAACCTTCACGCATAGGCATTCAGGCAGATATATCATATAAGCACATAGCCTCATGGCAAGCATGCTATCATGGCAATCACTCACACACATGCAAGGATGCTAAAGCATAAAAACTCACTGAGTACTCCAAGCCGAAACAGAAACTACATTAGAAATCATGCATGATCCTAAGTATACAGAAATGCCTAATGCAACACATGCAAAAATACGAACTATAGCAGGCTCGGCTATTCTAAACATGGCATATGGAATGCTGCAGCTAATAAGTATTCAATTTGGAATTGAAAATACAATGCAGTTAGTATGATGCGCCGAGCCCGGTGCATGCAAAACAGATGAATGATGCAAACATGCTGTCATACTGTATGCTAATTGAAATATGCCCTAATCTAACCATTATAAGCGGATAAATAAAAGGGAGAAAGACGTGGGGTTGGAAGACATACAACACACACACGCACACTTATTACAATTATGCCCTCGCGCAGAGGATCCGAATAAATAATACAGTCCCAAATAAAAGAATAGTACAGTCCAAATATTACAGTCCAAATAATGTACAAATTTCTAATTAATTAACAAATTAACTAAGAAAGCTGTAAAACTGGCGTGCAAGCCAGGGACTGCCTTGCTTCTGATGAATGTTGTATGTTTAGGCTGCCTTGCGCGGAAATCCATGACGATGCCCCAATTAGCCTCTGTTTGCACCTGTTCTTGAAATGCATGCCAAGCCCCGGAAGACCGCTGATTCTTGATTTGCTGCAACAGAGAGCAGGAAAGGGGCATAACAATGTATTTTCACAAATATATGCATGCCTCGATCCTCGTGCCACCAATCACACATATCGAGGCATGATGGCCGAGGAGTCGAATTGCACAATTTAATATGAAATGAATGCACGCGAAAACACAGCAAGACCTAACTCCATCATGGATGATCCGAAGTGTCGGTGACTGGGAAATTGAGGCACGTTCCGTTACTCAGAGTATGAAATACACCTCGTTTCCCGTGTCCGGGCTAACTCCTATCCCGAACACGATGCAATATGCATGACATGCATGAAATGCGACTAAGATATAATCCTAACATACACAATGTCATGGAATGGCATACACGCTGCACGAGGTAATATACAATCGAGCATACACAATGCTATGGATGAAATGGCATACGCAATGCAATAATGGGCTTACACCAACATGAGAGAGCCTCAGCCACACTCACATAGGAGGCCATCAGATGAAAACAAAACGACTCGAAATGCGTCCACGCGTGCACGCAAACCGAGGACCGACCCTCAGGCACCGAAATGCCACTCTAATGAGACATGGCAAGATATGGAATATGATATGCAAACATGCAAAAATCAGTAGCAAAATGAGGGGGAAAACAGCCCCGAAACAAGGCGAAATGACACCCGATGCATGGAATTTCTCCCGAAATGCAAAACAAGGTACATGAAATGGCTTACAGCTATACAAATCATGCATAATTGGTACATGGAATGAAAAGACAGAAGCAAGGAAGCCCCAAAATAAGCATCTTTACAGTTCAAAGCATGGCCAATCAGCAAACAGAGATAGGGCAAAACCAGCATGCAAAAATGGCCCTAAATGCGAGGTAAAGAAGTAACTCACAGCTTCTGTCTCCAAACAAATTAGGGCCCTTCAACAAATTTGAAGAGGGGTCCAAAACATGATCTTTTACATTTTACGGCAAACCACAAAAACCAGCACAGGTATGGCTAAACTCTCATGCAAGAAATGGGCCAAAAAGTGGACAAAGAAGCAAGTGAAGGTTGCTGGCCTTAAAAACAAAGGGGACCTTCAACAACATTGAAGAGGGGCCAAAAATAATTCATTTTACGATTGATGGCCGGACCCAAAACAGTATGCATGCAAGCCAAAAATATTATGCAAAATATGGCCAAAAAAGAGAGATATAACACGAAGTATATAAAGGATGTCTCAAACAGTGAAATACCCTTAATGAAATATGAAGAGGAGTCCAAAATAAGACTTTTTTCAGTTCTGAAGATCGCCCAAAAATAGAAGCACAATAGGCTAATAAATCATGCAAAAAATGGGGACCAAGGAGGGGTATAATGACAAGTGGCACATGGAGGTCCCAAACAGTGATGAGCCCCTCTTCAATGTTGAAGAAGGGCTCAAAATAAGCCTATCTACAGTTTACATCATGCTCCAAAACAGATCACATGTAGGCCAAAAATACTATGCAAGATTATGGCATACAAGAGGGATAATGAAGCAAGTGCAAGATGGGGGGCTCAAACAGTGTTGAGCCCTTAATGAGACAAGAAAATGAGCTCAAAAAAATGACCTTTTCAGTTTTGGTCGGAGCTTAAAACAGCAAGCATGTATGGCTAAGAAATGATATCAAAATAAGCTCAAAAGAGGAGAAATACTACTCACCCTTGAAGACCAACCCTTAGATGCTTCTTGGCTTGAGAAGTGATGCCTCTTAGCTGCTGGAAAGCTCCCCAAGCTGCTGGAAACGGAGTAGTGGTGGTGATGCTAGGTAGTGATGAAGAAAAGGTGGTAGAACTTAGGAGTTTTTGCATGAAAGAGAGGGATGGAGGGAGATGTATATCAAAGCTTGAAGGCAAATTCTTCCAACCCTTCAAACCAGAGCTGGCAGCTGGTTACATGGACCAAGGAGAGGGAGAAAAGGGAGGGAAAGAGTGGGGAAAAAAGACCAAGTTCTCCCCCAAAAGCTGTCCCCCGGATCTAGATATTTCTGGGGGAAAACAGCTATACAGTAAAGTACACATTGAAAGGATCATGGCCGGCCAACTTTCAAAGCTGCAGGTGGCCGGCCGGCTACCTCCCATGGCCGGCTGGCCAAGGGTCAAAAAGGTCAAGGTGATTTAGTGGCCGGCCACCACAGATAGGTGCCCTCCCAGGTGTCCTCAACACAACCCTGTGGTTCAAAATTGGCAACTGTAAAACAGGAGAGAGAACAAGCCATTTTTAGGGCGGGTCAAAAGGGTCAGATGGAATTACTGGCCGGCCATCAACTTTTGGTGCCCTCCCATGTGTGTACAACACAAATATGTGGTTAAAAGTTCAAGAAAATGGCTCAAGGTTGTTCAACATTAGCTCGGAAGTGAGAAAAAACGGGCGTCGGAGGGTGCCAGAGGAATATAACTGGTTGCTGAAACAATTGCTGGCCTCCCACCCTTCTACGGCCTTCCTAGTTATGAAACAGAGGTACCTGCCAAAAATGAACGAAAACCGATGCGAAACGGATGCTCGGGGGCCAGAACGCGCAGTTCGGGGCCCCGAAAACTGCCTGTTAAGCACCGAAGTGGCATTCGATCACGAAGTGGGTCTCTCAGACCTCAGTGTCCCTCGAAAGGGAGCAAATAAGAAGTATGCCAAAAATCGAAGCAAATGAAGATGGTTAAGCGGTCCCGAACCGAGGCACACGGCCAACGACTCTGAAAAATCGGGAACCGGGCTCCGAAATGGGCAAAATGGCCTACGGCCACAGAATGTAGCCCACGGCCACTGAGAGATGGTCTACGGGACCTCTACCTCCCCTCAGGAAAAGAAGCAGAGAAAATCGAGTCTGGTTCGCAAACCGAGGTAAGGTACAGAAGAGGGTTCGGAAATCCAGAGGCAGGGCTCACGGCCGCGACTCTGAGACTTCTGAACGAGCACGATATGCAATGTCACCGAGCGCTCAATCGGTGATGTCTAACTCTTAAGGTCGGTCAAAAATGGGGTGTCTACAGTATGGAAGATATAGGGTGTATTTGGAAGATAGGAGTGTGTTTAGCTCAAAAACTCAACTTTTCTCTAGCTCAAATGTTCTCTCCTTAGTCAATCCCCTTGCTTGTCTCAACAATCTGATGTATATATAGGCTAAGCAAGTATAAAAATGGTGGAAGACAAGGTGGAAGACAAAAGGAAGATAATGAAGCTAATGTAGTACTAATGGAGCTAATGGGAGACAAAAGTGGAGCATTATCTCTAATGGATCAAGCACTAGATAACGGAGGCTGAGTGTATATATATTTGGTGATGAATATATCAGAAAATGGGTTAATGAGGTGTCCCAACCGAACCAAAACCAAAAAAAAAAAAAAATGGGTTTGATGCTATTTCGGGCCAGTTCAACAAAATCTGCTCTGACGTCCAACTTCAAACGGGCATATCTCACTTATCTGGACTCAGTTTTAGGTGATTCGTGTATCTAAATTGAAGCTCCAGAAGACTACTTTCCAATGGTGATAGTCTCACATTTAAATTCCAAGTGTACAAGAAGATATGTCTAATTTAGGGAAGGCTGTTCATTTCCCTTGGGCCTGTAACGCCCCAAAAATAAATACATAAAACCCATCACCTTTGACATGTATTGATATAAAAAAAAAAAAAAACCAACCATTTCTATTCATTAGAGTAAATTGTACAATGGTATTACATGTTAACAACAAAAGCAAATGCCCTATGGGCTTACAGCTTTCCAAGTCAACACTTGGTTACACAAAAGAAGAGTACTAACTCTATACAAAATAAGCCCTTGGCTTGATACACATGTAATACATACAAAATAAATAAAGAAAAGAGTCTTCAACTCTCACCATCACCCAAGCTATGTCCTTGGAGGCGACATGCTACCTGTACCTGAAAATAATGTCCCATATAGGGTGAGCCAACGCCCAGTAGAGATATGCTAAACACAGTATGAGCAATAACTAAGACATTAGTAATTGATAAATGTTCAATTTCCACCCATCAGTTCATAATCCATTTCCATTTCATATTTCATGTCAAAACAATTTCACAATTTACACCAACGGCTCAGAACCTGGCCACCCACTTGTATGAGACAGTGACTCATATTAAACATTTCCCATTTTACAATAGATAAACATATTAGTTGTATCAACATCTCAACAGATAAGCATACAAGCTGTATCCACATTTCAACAGATAAGCATATTAGCTATATCAACACTTCCATAGATAAGCATATGAGCTGTATCAACACTTCCATAGATAAGCATATGAGCTGTATCAACACATTATCTGACAAGCATATGAGCTGTATCAGTGGAGTCCATCCCCTATCTCCTCCCAAACAACATCCGGTTTAGAGGTTCATCCCCTATCTTCCCCTAAACCGTGGAGTACATCCCCTATCTTCTCCCCCACACACACAGCGTATATACAAAAAGGTCATATACTCAATCAATCAATACATAACGTTAATGTATTCTATCAACCGTCATACTCTATGACATACCCAATTGATTAGTTTTAGTTTGCCTAATCATCATGCATCGTCTACAACAATCAAAACTACCCTCCACCGGTAGCCCAAGCAATTATTTCTAAACAGATAATAAAGGCTTCAACAGATAAAATATCAATGTTTTCAAGAGTGAGCGATTAATAAATCCAACTCCACCATTTCATCACATAATGAACTAATTCCATTATTTACAACTCAATTTCATAAATCCACGACTTTTCCAAATTAATTATACCAATTAATTTATATACAAATTAGGGCATTCTCCCCATTTTCCAATAATGACCCAATGGTCTATATTTCATCAAGCAACAACCATACCACTATTTTGTAACCCAAAATACTCATTTTATAATCAAAATAATAAAAACCCTCTTTTAACATTTTGAAACCCTAAGTCCCAAAATTTCCCAACTTCAACACTTTATCAAAACAAACAAAAATCTATGTTAAAGACCATAAGAGCGAGTAGGAATCCCTACCTCAAATTCGGAGCCCAAGAGAAGAAGATGAAGAAAACCAAAATGCTCCAAACTCCAAGATCCACGGATCAAAACGAAGCCCTCGACGATCAACACAACTTTTACAAAGGGCAAAGGGAAGAAAAGCACTCTAGCTAGATCAAACCCTAGAGAGAAGGGAGTTTCTAGAGAGGGAGGCTCTCAAAATATCTTTTTAGAATGTAAGAGAGAGAAAGAAAGTGTAGAAAGTGAATCAAAAATGCCCAGCTGCCCTCTGTTATACGACATTCCCGCTCGAGCGGAAAACACAACGCTCGAGCGTCAATAACAAAAAACTATGTCCGCTCGAGCGCAAGAAGGCCCACTCGAGCGCCAAGATACAAGAATAAAGTACATCCGCTCGAGCGAGAAAACCAGTCCGCTCGAGCGCAAATCTCCCTCTCCCAGAACTTTCACCAAGACAGTACTACCCGCTCGAGCGCCAACAAACCTGCTCGAGTGCATGAAACCCGCTCGAGCGCAGAAATCACACCTGCAGAAGTTTTGCAGGGACACGAAACACTGGGAGCGTGCAATCTCCGCTCAAGCACCAAACGACCCGCTCGAGCGGAACGACCAAAAACCTGGCAACAAAGATTTAGACCAAGGCTCGACCTACCTACTCGAAACAAGTCCAACACATCCCAAAACTCAAACATAAGGAATTAAAGGTTGATAACGAGGTATAAAACCACTAACTCCACGGAACCAAAGTCCGGAATACAACAAATACAAAAGGGAAAAATCGGGATCGCTATAGGGCTAGGTCAACAAAATCTGCTCTTAAGCCCAACTTTAAACGAGCAAATCTCCCTTATCCGGGCTCAGTTTTAGGTGTTTCTTGGGTCTAAATTGAATCCCCAGAAATCTAATTTCCAATGGTGGTTGTCTCACATTTAAATTCCAAGTGTACGAAGAGATATGCCTAATTTATTAAAGGTTGTTCATTTCCTTCTTAATAATTTGATGCTCATTCTTTTTCTATACCAGTTTTCTTCTCTCCCCTCATATTTCCTTCAAATGAAAACCTATAAAGAAGATGTTTTGTAAATATTTTTTCAAAGAGTTCACCTCCCTTCTATTTATTTCCACTTTGTCCTTACTCAATTTACTGAAAAGTGTAATATTTTAAACGAAACGAGAGTGTCGCAACATCAAAGAAACATTTGAAAAAATATATATTTTCAAAAGAGGGTTTTAAGGTCTAAAATAGTTTGGCCAAAAAAATGTGCAAAGGTTGGAAATAAAGTTCAAATTTCATCTCTCTTACTGAGGATTCTGTGAGGAATACATTCTGATTGTCATCATTAGGTAATCAAAAGAAAGTGCCCAAGTCTTAGGGATGGTTAAAATGGGGTGTCTACAGTTGCCCCTCTTTGACAGAGCTTGAAGTCATTTTATGATGTGAGTGAATGTCAAAGCCCGAAGATGACCTTTTTGACAAGGCCGTTAGACTTGGGAAAACAAAAAAGATGCAATACATGTAGTTGAACCTGAAGGTTGCCTACGTATCCCATTTCAAGGAATCAAACCAGCATAGTTCAGGGATAAGAGGCTAATGATATACAAGAAGATTTTGGGAATTGGACTTATACGCTACGCGAAGCCCTTTTTCTTTTTTTTTTGAAAAATTTATGATCATGCAATGATCAAGCATAATAACATAATAAGTAATGTGCAATGTGAGAACATGAGTGAAAAGCTTAAATCAAAACAAAAAGCAAGCCATGTCTCACACAAACAAAAGTAAGCAAATAACGAGACGGTGCAACTAATCAGAAATATCTCCTTGCGTTGCATATGGAAAGAGAAAGAAGACCTCAACCAAGAGAAATCAATAACCTCACGCATCTCACGCGAAAGTAGGAAATGTGGTGTGAACAACATGCACACCTGATGTCTTTAACCGAGTAAATTAACAACCTAACGCGTCTCACACGAAATGAGGATAGATGGTATGAACACCAAGCGCACCTGATGTTTTTAATTGAGTGACTAAACAACCTAATGCGTCTCACGCGAAAAGAGGAAAGATGGTGTGAACGCCAGGCTCACCTGATGTTTTTAACCGAGTAAATAAACAACCTAACACATCTCACACAAAAGAATGAGAGATGGTGAACAAATCCAAACGCGTCTCATGCAAGAGAAAAAATAGTAAACAAATCCCAACGTGTCTCACGCTAGAGGAGAAATAGTGAACTTGAGATCTAACGTGTCTCACATGAGAAGAGAAAAGTGAACTTGAGATCCAAATACGTCTCACGCGAGAGGAGAAAAGTGAACTTGAGATCCAAACGCGTCTCACGCAAGAGGAGAAAAGCGAACTTCAGATTCAAAACCGTCTCACGCGAGAGGAGAAATGTGAACTTGAGATCCAAACACGTCTCACACAAGAGGAGAAATAGTGAACAAATCCAAATGTGTCTCATGCAAGAAGAGAAAGGTGAAATTGAGATCCAAACGCGTCTCACGCAAGAGGAGAAATAGTGAACAAATCCACACGCGTCTCACGCAAGAAAAGAAAGGTGAACTTGAGATCCACATGCGTCTCACGCAAGAGGAGAAAGGTGAACTTGAAATCCAAACGCGTCTCACGTGAGAGGAGAAAAGTGAACTTGAGATCCAAACGCGTCTCTCGCGAGAAAAGAAATAGTGAAGAAATCCAAACGCGTCTCACGCGACAGGAGAAATAGTGAACAAATCCACACACGTCTCACGTGAGAGGAGAAAGGTGAACTTGAGATCCAAATGCGTCTCACACGAGAGGAGAAATAGTGAACAAATCCAAACGCGTCTCACACGAGAGAAGAAAAGTGAACTTGAGTTCCAAACGCGTCTCATGTGAGAGGAGAAAAGTGAACTTGAGATCCAAACGCATCTCACGCGAGAGGAAAAATAGTGAAGAAATCCAAACGCGTCTCACACGAGAGGAGAAAAGTGAACTTAAGATCCAAACGCGTCTCACACGAGAGAACAAAAGTGAACTTAAGATCCAAACGCATCTCACGTGAGAGAAGAAAGTGAACTTGAGATCCAACACGTCTCACGCGAGAGGAGAAATAGTGAACTTGAGATCCAAACGCATCAAACGCGAGAGGAGAAATAGTGAACAAATCCAAACGCATCTCACGCGAGAGGAGAAAAGTGAACTTGAGATCCAAACGCGTCTCACGTGAGAAGAGAAAGGTGAACTTGATATCCAAACACGTCTCACGTGAAAGGAGAAATAGTGAATACTAACGTGTCTCACGCGAGAGGAGAAAAGTGAACTTGAGATCTAAATGCATCTCACGCGAGAGGAGAAAGGTGAACTTGAGATCCAAACGCGTCTCACGCGAGAGGAGAAATATTGAACAAACCCAAATGTGTCTCACGCGAGAGAAGAAAGGCGAACTAAACAACAGCCTAGCCGTAGCTCATACGGAGAGGAGAAAGGTTTTAATCAGGTAAACATCAAATCCTAACATGTTTTCACGTGAAATGAGTGAAGGTAAATTTGAAGTCCAAATGCGTCTCACACAAGTGGAAGAAGGTATAGTAGAATGATTTCTTGTCTTCTTTTTTTTTAAAAAAAAAAAAAAATCAAAAGAATTTTTTTATAAATACCAAATATCGTATACATATACACACCATATATATAATACAAATACGTATACAGGCACACACAAGCAAGTTATATACATGTACAAAGACACACACATACATATATATATATATATACTCACACAGATATGTACATACAGTATACACATTCTATGAATATTTTGTTACTGATAAGGAATATTCTGTTCGCTGACGTTCGCAGGGCATATTCCGTTACTGATAAGGAATATGCCATTTGCTAAAGTCAGCGTACGTAAAACATGCAAAAATAAGAAAAAACAAACAGAAACGTATTGATACAGGGGTTTGAACCTCCAATCTCAAGCTCAACCTCCCAGTCCTTAACTATCGAACCAGACCACCTAATCGAACCACTCTTGTGACAAAATATGCAAACAAATATATATATAATAGTTATACCACATACACATAAAACCAAAATACAAAAAAGAAACACTCGTTGCTATGGGGGTTCGAACCTCTGACCTCAGGCTCTGCCTCTCAATCCTTAATCGCCGAACCAGACCACTTAACCAAGCCACTCTTGTTACAAAAATATTCAAGTAAATATATGTAATACATAGATATACAATACATATACACATATGTATACAAATCTTCCGTCACTCCTATTTTTGTCTCTCTCTTCCTTCGAATACCGCGTCTAACATGCAATTTTGCCTTTTGCGTCAGTCGGCCAACAAATTGCCTTGGCTCTCTCTCCTTCTTTGTCTTTCTCTTCCGTCTTCTTCTTCTTCTCCTCTTCTGTCTCCTTCTTCATCACTCTCTTCTATCTCCTTCTCTTCCGTCTTCTTCTTCATCATTGCTTGAGAGAGATAGAACAGAGAGACTGAATAGAGGAGAAAGGCTACCAAAACTCAATCTGCTCTCTGTTATTTCTCTGCCCCTCTTTTATATCTCTCTCATCTACCACATGGCCTTGTCCCATCCCCTCACTCTCTTTCCAGACCTTAATGAACCCATACCTCCCCTGGACAGAGTGCCTTGGCTCCTACTCTTCCTAACTTTCCTACGTTGTTAATCAAACAAATAATGGCAGCTCAATCTGACATCAAAGCCAACCATTACACGTTGAAGTCCTGTATGGAGACAGTGGCTGTAGTCTCTAATTTGTCTCACTGACTACAGAACAGGACAAGTGAGGTACACCGATTAAACGCCTAACTTTCTCTACTCCAACGCATGTATAAGGATGCGCGAGCAGAGATTAGCGCACTGAAGGCAAAAAATAAAGAGCTGAAATGGTAGGCCACTGTCATGGCTCGATTCGGAGTTCTGTCATACTCTACTTTTGACGGTCAATGGGGAGTCAACTCTCTTGGTGGCTTTATAAGCACTGAGGCAGGGCCTTCAAGGGTCTCCCAAGACGAAATCAAGATGAAAAGATCGGCAAAAAAGTCGAGCAAGTGAGGTTGGCGTGTGGCTATCATCGGAAAAGAAAATAGATCCCTCTCTTTTCTTTTTCTTTTTTCTTTTTTTCTCTTTTGTTTGTTGTTTGTTGTTTTTTTTTTCTTTCTTTTTTGTACATATGCTTGTACAAATTTGATCGGGGTTAATCCTTGGCATTAATAAAACGAGTGTGTTCTGCAAATTCGGATGGCATGAATGGCACAACACTGAGCATAAAAATCATTTTGTTTTGAATTTTGAACTTGAAAATGGCTGCATTTTAATGAATTTTGAACTGAATATTGAGCCTATCACTGACCAAAATACAAAATACAACTCAATGAAAGGAAAACAAAGCAAAAACCATCCCAAATGCACCCCGATAGGCTTGCTGGAATAAAATGGACACAAAACAAAGCAACACTGCTCAACTGCTCGACGGAAATTGCCAGTGACAATGAGCAAAAACCATCCTAAACGCACCATTTTATGCTTGCCGGAATAAAATGAACACAACACAAAACATCACCGGTCGACCGCCCGACGAAAAAGCATCACAGGAAATAACTACTGTGCATTTTCCAGCAATTGCTTGATTAAGGTGACGAGAATTCGAAGTGCGGGTAAAGGACAAAAACTTGACTCGACTGTGCCCCTAGTTTATCGCTTTGACCTTTTCATTTGGTTTTTTCTTGACTAAAAAGATTTTTCATCAATATAAGAGTTTGATTAGCATGCTTACCCCACTTCTTCGTTTTGAAATCATGTAAGTCGGGCTGTGAGCACTAAAAATTTTCCCTTTTTGGTCCGAGGAATGGTCTGAGTTTTACAAAAATGGAATAATTTTTGAGAAATTCAGTCAACTTCATTAAAAGTCCTCAAAATCTATTTTCACAAATGACCACTACCCGATCAACATGAAATCAACATTTGAGATGTATAATTGAATTCGTCTTGCAGCTGAACCCGTCATGAAGGAGAAATAAGGCAACTAAATCAATTCGGGACGAGCCGATCAAATATGGATAACTGAGTCGAATAAAGATACACCAATCAAACATGGACAAGATAAGTGAGTTGAAAAATGATTAGGACCGAACTTCAAGATGAAGCTGCCTACGTATCCTAAAGATAGGAATCAAGCCATACATAGTTCTGGCTAAGGTTCGCTCAAGTATTGACACTCTACTTTTGTACTCTAACTTTTGCCAAAGCCGCCCTTTTGGACTTTAAACCTTGCAAGCTTTTCATTTTTTTTTCATTTTCTATTTTTTGTTTTTGTTTTTCTGCTCTAACTTTTGCCTGGGTCGCCCTTCCGAGTTTTCAGTCCAGCGAGTGTCTCAAGGGTGGTACTTTCGCTTTAGCTTGTCCATTTTTATTGGTTATGAGATCTCTAGGCCATCTAAATCTATGAGAATGACTACTACACTTGACCAGATAGACATGATGATGCAGGGACAAGGCTAATTAGGTCTGAATTTTCCCCTAGTGTAGTGGATAGGAATTCGATTATCTTTCAATAATAAAACTCATTCTCTCATATTCCGGGATTTGACTTCTTTTCTGGTCTTCATTAGCTTGAAAAATGATCAAGTTTGAATCATTGTCACATTTGACCTTATTGCCCCTAATTCAAAGGCTACTTCCATTTTGAATCACATCCGACCTTTTGCGCCTAGCTCAAGGGATGCCTTCATTCTGGCAATGCAATCTTTATACTTTGGTTGATTACTCAACATTCTGAATCAAGGTTTGAAAGCTAAGGAGGTCGGACCTTAAGTCGAGAGGGATCCTATGCTGTACAATCTCAAGATCAATTGAAGGCATGTCTTCATAGGACCACGCAAAAATATTTTTTTTAAAATCTTTTAACAAAGTGACTAATCGCTCATGCTCTTACAAAAACAATATAGAACCAATTTGGACCAAGTCAAGATCCTTCTCAGTACCCACATTAACAGAAATGATCTCATTCATCAAGGCCTTAGCACACCTCTCTTCCTCTTAGTCAATCAAATTTTGCAAATCTAGAGGAATTCCTTCCTCTGTGTTTTCATCATAGTTTTGGAAAAAGTTTTGAAAAACTTTGGTCAATGCGATGATTTAAAGGCACAGAGAAGTAGGTGAATATTACTGTCGTTTCATTCAGATCTTCTAACTTAATGACTAAAACAGACTTAAAAGAAAGAAAGAAAAGACAAGACAAACAAAAACAGAACAGTGATGCCCGGGTTAACACCCCCGAGATCACTACACGCTGACACAACAAGACTGACTCAACACCTAGTTTAGAAACTAAAACAAAAAGCATTTCCAATTTGCTAAAATCAGTGCGTGCCATCCACCATGTTTACAGTAAAATACGTGCCACCAGAAGATGGCTTACCTCTGATGACAGGAATAGCTATCCCCCAAGTTCATTGACCCAGTGTTGATAGACTTTGTAGAACCTGGTGGAGTGATGATCTTGTTGTCAATCAGGTCTTGAACTTCATGGCGCAAGCGAAAACATCGATCAGTGTCATGACCGAGTTGCTGATGGAAGGCGCAATACTTGGCAGCATCATGTCTAGTTGGAAAACGATCAGGGAGAGATTGAAAGTCAAAGGATTTGAGGTGGCCTTATCCCATGAGGATTTGGAGAGCTTTAGACAAGGTCATGTAAAGGGGATTGAAGATGTGGTTACCAGTCTTGGAAATATTGACAGAAGGGTCGGCCGGTGTTAACTGTATTTGATGATCTCTTATGAGTGTAAGACTGGAGCTGGAAGGGGTGTTTTTGGTACAACATCCCTTTTCATGGATTACCCTCTGGTTCAAAATGCTTCCAACCTAAGCGACAAAAGTGTCATCTACAAATTTTGTGACAACTGCAAGTACTTGCTGTTTGTTCAATCCTTTGACTTTTAAAGCCTCAATAGCCCATCAGAGATGTGCATAAGGATCAGAACTTGCCCCGACTTGATTTTTGGCACTTGCGTCAGCTTTGCTAAGGGATTGGGTGGCTATATTGGAGGGAGGTCCACTTGTTGTTGACATGTCATCACACAGACTTAAGATACCTTTGGGTTGGCCCTTTCCAATTGTAGCTCGCCCCAATATTGGGGAGCTTTTTGACATGAAATTTCTGGCATGTGATGTGGTTGATGATGGAGCGAAGATCCCAAAGGCTAAATCTACCACAGTGCTCTGAAGATCTTCAAGCATGCTCAACAACTTAGAAGTAGTGGGTTCGGCTATTGGTGCCTGCGAGGTATTTGAACCGACTTGGTCTTGGTGAATTGGTTGGGCCGGGCTCTTTGGAATGGGTTGGACTGGAATTATACTATTAGGGAGTTCAAGTTTTGGGGGTTAAGACGATTGGGGTTCAGGTGCATCCTCATACACAAGTCCGTGTTTTCTAGAATGAACACCTCAGGCTTGGGTAAATGGGTTGGGGTAATGTATATGCTGGGGTTATAGATAGATGGCAATGTATAGATCAGGTTGATGTTTCTGGGTGGTGGGACTTGGTTATGGGCGGGAAGTGGATTGGTGGTCACATTCGGTTTGGAGGGTGGGGTGATGATTTTATTGTCAATGAGATCCTAGATCTCATGATGCAAGCGGTAGCACAGGTCTGTGGGGTGACCGTGCCGTTGGTGGAAAATGCAATACTGGGTAGGGTTATGTCTAGGTGGTAGTGGGTCAAGGAGGGGTCGAGGATCGAGAGGCTTAATGTGCCCTTTCTCCATCAAGAGTTTAAGGGCATGGACTGGGCTCATGTATAGGGGGGGTGAAGATTCTTCGGTTCTGGTTTGGACCGGTATGTTGTGAGGGTTGTGGGGTTTGTTGCGGCAAAGAGATCAGCCATTTTGGCTGCTATGATGACAGTACTGACATCTACAGGCCGTGGAATAGTGCTATTACTAACATTGGTACTCCTAGTGAATGGCCTCCTTGCAGGTTTACTAGTTCTCTAGATGATGCCTTTTATGAATGCACTTTCAATTTGTACCCCGAATTCGTGCAGAGCAGTAAATGTAGACAATGGTGCCACTATCATTCGTTGTAACATATCCGGCTCGAGATTCTGAACCACTAACCATACTTGTTCCCTTTCTGAGGGCCTGTTCGTCATCTTGGCTGCTTTTGCTCTCCATTTGGCAACAAAGTCAATGAAAGGTTCCTCAGGGTTCTAGATAGTTACTTCTAGCTCACTAATGGTTACCTCTATCTAAGTGTTATATGAATATTGGTTAACAAACCCCTCAGACAGCTCCTCCCAATTCCTTTTTGTAGAATCCTCCAGCTTGGCATACCAAATAGCCGCCACATCTAACAAAGTTCTGCCAAACGAGGACAATTTTTGAGCTCGTGACAGGCCCATTGGACTCAGTGCATCTGAAAACAGGCGAACATACACAATCGGGTCCCCACTCCCGTCAAATCTATCAATATGAGGCATTTTGAATTTTTTCAACAATCTGATCGAGGCTTCCGGGTACCCGTCTTCAATATCCGGAATGGAATTAAAGCCTTGGGACTTTTTTAGCGCTTTCTTTAACCTAGCAATTTTGATCATGGCCGGATCATTATCGTTGATGTCAAAGGGAAGGAGTTCTCCATGGGGCTATGCCAAGGGCCTATAAGCTAGAGCCTGTGCAATACATTTCCTGAGGATTCAGGACCTATGGGTTTTCAACTGGTGGTGGTGGATCAGGATTTGGCTGGGCAGCCAGGACTGGATGCACGGTAGATGTTGATGCCCCAGATGGGCGTCACAAATCAGCAATAACTTCATCATGTGCGGTCAACCTTTAATTTACGGTATCCATAGTTTTCTGGAAAGTTGTCATCATGGTAGCAAATTCTTCTGTGTTTTATGCCATTGCTGGTCTGGGTGAGTTAGATGCTAGTGAACTGGTATGGTGAGAATGGATAGGTTTTTGCTAAGTGCTTTGTACTGGGGCTGCTGACTGTCTATTCCTTCTTCTTTGAGTAACTGGTGGGAGAGAAACTAACGCTGGTTGACCATCAACAAGATCCTAGATTTTGCAAAGTCTGTCAGAGCGAGTCCACAAAACTTGGGGGATATTAGGTCTATCTGAAGCTATGTTTGCAAACTACCTTTTCAAAAATAATGGAACCCCCAATCAGAATTTTAGTAGCATTTCAACTCAACTGATCACTGATTACTGCTAACTCATGCTGATACACTAAACTCAATCCCATAAACTGAAATGCCTAAACCACATATCTGAATTTGAGATTATTTGTATCGATCCCATACGTTATACATAGCAAGAAAAAGAACAAACACCCCTATGGGGACGGGGGAGAGGGTTACTCTGTCCTAGCTTTTGAAATGATCTAGGGTTTCACTATTCAGACAAGCAGTATCACACATCCTAGAAATGAGAGAGCATCCTATCCTAATTTTGAAAGGTACTATATCTCATTATATGTACAAGGTTGGCTCTACTCTAGGGGTTAAAGTCATGGTGACATTACCAAAGAGGCCTTTGGGTAATAACCAATGAAGATCCCAAGAAATCAGAAGAGTCAATATACCCCGTCTTCAAAGTCTGAGAACCTTTAGACCTCAAAAGGTTATAACACAAGGCCTCCAAAGCAACGTAGAGATAGGTGTAGTGTCACAAAAAGTATGCTTGTGCTCCCACGAGTATTTGGGCAACACAGGGACTTTAAGTGCACCAATGCAATAAACATATAATTGAAAATAAAAGTCATCTCATGGAGTTCGAGCCAAGGTTTCATAAAATCCCCAGCAAAGTAGCCAGAAACTGTAACATGCTCGGGGGGTACCTGTGCGCGTTAAATAGTTTGGACCCTCGATTTCTTTGATCTAGTCTCAAAAGTGCAATGTGAAACATAGATGAGAGTCCAGATTTGGAAACTTTTATTGAAAATCTATTTTATTGCAATTTTGTCAAAAATAGACTACGTCATCAGATCTCAAAGTTGCCACCTAATATTTATTTTGGAAAAATTAGGAAATTCGTGACTCGTGCCAAAGCCACTATTTGTCATAACCAAGGATGCTTAGCTCGAAACCTCAGGTATGAAGGGGGAAGGTCATTAATTGAGCACTCCCGCTCACCCAATTAAAAGATCGGCCTTTACTAAATCATGATACGTATTTTATTTTCTTTATATGTTCATGTTCTGATTATTTAATAAATCCTAAAATTTACTATGTAAAGCATACAAGTATAGACTATACCATTCATTTTGGAACAATTTGATTTCATGTATTTTGAAAGAGTTTTGAAGATGTATAACCCGAATAAATTGAATTTACAAACATGAAAAATCAACATCATTCCAAATTAAGCGACACAACCTCCATTCACTGGCATTCATACAGTTATATCAAGTACGCAAGTAGCCACATGGTAAGATGCTTAAACATAATAAGAAAAACACACACAAGCAGGATGCTAAAGCATAAAAAGTTACATATTTACCGACGTCCCCACGACCAGCTACAAAACAATGTTAGTAAAACATGCATGATCTTATATATAAAAAAAATCCTAATGTAATTCACTTATGAGATGCAACTAAAGATTCAGCTTCTAAGATATGACATGTGAATCATCTCAAAAACATGAGGTAGTGTACATAATCACATAGGAATTTATTAAACCCACAAATGCAAACCTAACCGAATCAAGATGCATGAAACATGGATGCAAAGCATGGATATAATGAAAAACAAAATACGATGTGTATTCACAAATAAAGAAAAGCAAGTAAAAGAACGGGATAGAAAGAAACGGGACAGGAAATTCTTACAACATTTTAAATATTACAAATTCGAGGGAGATGAATAAATATTACAACACAATATAAAAATCCTCACAAACACTCAAAATAAAATAAAAACATAAGAAAATGGCAGCTTCAAGCACCTCAAAGACCATCAAAGGCTGATCTTCTTAATGTCAAAAGGCTGCGCGGTTTTGCCTAGAGGTTGCAGGCACGATCATTAAGGTTGCGGGGGCGATGGTGTACTTTTAGGTGGCTACCCGGCCAACTAACAAGCTGGGTAGCTCTATAGGCTTGGCCAAACTCTATTTTCTTAGATTTCAATAATAAAAACAAATGCCTCCATTATCTTAGAGAGAGATATAATACCCTGGTAATGAACCTCCGAAGAGATTAAACCATTTAACATGGAATGTCTCTTTCTCATGCTTAAAACAAAACTAAAAACAACATAAATGGAACTCTCAAGTCACCACTTTCAATTAGATTACAACAATACACAATATAACAAGAAATCAAAGCAAAAAAGCAAAAATAAGTAAGAAATACAAGAAAATGAAATAAATTGAAAAGTAGCCTCTTCAAGAAAGGATGAATTTCATGATTTTCAAACTTCCTTTTGATCACCCTCAAGCACATGAATTATGTTCTCAATCCTCAATTTGAAAGCTTGGAATTCTTGCTAGAATGATGGTTTTGAGATGTATGTGGTGAAAAGTGAATATCTCTCTTATTTATGCTCACTTTTGCCAACACTCACTCTTCCTCTTGATCAAAGCTACTGAAATTCAAGTATTTTAAATTTTTGAAGGAGTTTTGGGTGTAGAAAAGATGGAATTTCAGTTTGTATGGAAGGTATAGGGTGTATATGGAAGATAGGAGTGTGTTTAGCTCAAAAACTCAACTTTTCTCTCTTTTCTTCCTCTTTTCTCTAGCTCAAATGTTCTCTCCTTAATCTATCCCCTTGCTTCTCTCAACAATCTGATGTATATATATAGGCTAAGCAAGTAAAGAAATGGTGGAAGACAAAAGGAAGATAATGAAGCTAATGGAGTACTAATGGAGCTAATGGGAGACAAAAGTGAAGCATTATCTCCAATGGATCAAGCACTAGATCATGGAGGCTGAGTGTATATATATTTGGTGATGAATATATCAAAAAATGGGTCAATGAGGTGTCCCAACCGTACCAAAACCAAAAAAAAAAAATAGGGCTGATGCTGTTTCGGGCAGGTTTGACAAAGTCTGCTCTTACGCCCAACTTCAAACAGGCATATCTCCCTTATCTGGACTCGATTTTAGGTGGTTCTTGGGTCTAAATTGAAGCCCCAGAAGTTGAATTTCCAATGGCAGTGGTCTCACATTTAAATTCCAAGTGTACAAAGAGATATGCCTAATTTATTAAAGGTTGTTCATTTCTTTCTTAATGATTTGTTGCTCATTCTTTTCCTAAACCAGTTTTCTTCCATCCCCTCTTATTTCCTTCAAAACCAAACCTATAAAGAAGATGTTTTTTAAATATTTTTTCAAAGAGTTTACCTCCCTTCTATTTATTTCCACTTTGTCCTTACTCAGTTTACTGAAAAGTGCAACATTTTAAACGAAATGAGAGCCTCGGAACATTGTAGAAACATTTGAAAATATATATATATATATATATATTGAAAATAGGGTTTTAAGGTCAAAAATAGTTTGGCCAAAAAAATATGTAAAGGTTGGGATTAAAGTTCAAAATCCATCTCTCTTACTGAGAATTCTATGAGAAACACATTCTGATTGTCATCATCGGGTAATAAAAAAAAAGCGTCCAAGTCTTAGGGCTGGTTAAAATGGGGTGTCTACACCTACACTTGTGAGCCAAGTTATGGAAGCATAGCAGGGTGCTCGTGATGTATAATCCATCCGGGAGAAGATATCTAGAGGGAAGGTAAATAAGGGCTTGAACGTGTATTCTGACTCTAATGTTAGATATCTTGATTGTCTTTTTTGTGCCGAAGTCTTGTAGAGAGGAGATACTCCGAGAGTTCCACCATTCGCGTCTTACGGTACACCCGGGAAGGGGATGAAGAGAGATGTAGTCTTGTTTGTTTCGACCTTAGTCACCAGTTTTGGTGGAGGGGGATGAAGAGAGACGTAGCCTTGTTTGTTTCGAGGTGCCTTATTTATGAACAAGTGAAGGCCGGGAATCAGTGGCCAGCGGGTTTGTTGCAACCCTTGCCTATAGCCGAATAGAAGTGGGAGCATGTCACGATGGAGTTTGTTGTGGGTCTTTTGAGGACTCAATGGGGTAATGATGTCGTGTGGGTGATAGTTGATCGGTTAACCAAGTCAGCACACTTTGTACCTATGCGTACGAGTGACTCGATAGATTACCTTTCCGACCTTTATGTTAGGGACATAGTGCAACTTCACGGGGTCCCTGTAACTATTGTTTTGGATAGAGATTTGCATTTCATGGCTCAATTATGGCGGAGCCTACAGAATGCATTGGGCACTAGATTGACATTTAGCACCGCTTATCATCCTCAAACTGACAGGCAGTCAGAGTGTACCATTCAGATCCTAGAGGCTATGCTTCGGGGTTGTGTTGTTGACTTTAAGGGGTCGTGAGAGAGGCACTTTCCTTTAGTGGAGTTTTCCTACAACAATAGCTTCTAGGTGAGTATTGGTATGGCACCGTTTGAGGCCTTGTATGGATGACTGTGTAGATCTCTTGTGTGTTGGACCGAGGTAGGTGACGCATCTATGTTAGGTCCTGAGTTTGTTCAGGAAACAACGGAGAAGGTTGCACTTATCCGTAAGAGGTTGGTTTCGACTTAGAGTTGTCAGAAGAGCTATGCTGACCGTAGGAGGAGACCGTTATCATTTGAGGTAAGAGATCATGTCTTCTTGAAAATATTACCTAAACAAGATTTGATAAGGTTTGGGAAGAGTGGGAAGCAGTCTCCTAGATTTATTGGGCCTTTTGAAATCTTAAAACGCATTGGGGAGGTAGCTTATCGCTTGGCCTTGCCATAATTTTCCAAGGTTCATGACATGTTGCATATCTATATGCTCCGGAAGTATGAGCTAGATTCGTCACATGTGTTGGGTTAGACCAAGTTAAAGATAGATGAGGATGCCTCGTATGAGGAGAGATCGGTTAGAGTTTTAGATACTCGGGACCAAGTCTTGCGAGGCAAGACAATTCTATTGGTAAAGGTGTTATGGAGACACCATGGTGTTAAGGAGGCGACTTGGGAACGTGAGATGAAAGTCTGTGAGAAATATCTAGACCTTTTTGTTAATGTTTGAAACGTGTAATGGAAATCTTGTTATGTTGATTAAATGTAAAACATTGCATATGTTTTGGAAAAAATAAATTGTAGTCGTGGTTATGAGTTATTGTAATTGATTTGAATATAGTGGTTATTGTGTTTATTTTATAATTCGGAGACGAAATTCCTTAAAGGGGGGAGGTTATAACGATTCTAGTTTAAACCCAACCCATTCATTATTTTGAATATGGGATTTCTTGTCTTGATGGTGATTCATGTCTTCTTCCATCTTATTCCTTGTTGAGATTGGTTATTGGAGTGTCTTGGTGGTGTTTGAAACTGGTTGCGAGTTAGTTTTTCAAAATTGTTGCTGCCCAGATTTTGGCTTATTCGCTTAAGAGAAATTTTTTTTGCACTTGAGTGAACTTTGAGAACTTCCAGTACTTTTGTAGGTCTGTAAAACTACTAGCAGTATGGCATTCTTCGCCCGAGCGGTGTTTCTTGCGCTCGAGTGGTCTTGACTCGAGCAGTCTTTTGGAACTCTCAGTACTTTTACAGGCCTACAAAAGTACAAGGAAGGTGGTGTTCTTCACTCAATTGGTACTTTGTTCGCTCGAGCGGTCTCTCTTATTATGTCTAGTCGCTTGAGTGGTGTTTTGGTCGTTCGAGCAGTCCGCCCATCTATCAGTCCGTAAAAGCCACTTTTTGAGTCAATTTTTCATATATCTCTCTCTTTAAACATTTCAAAATCCAAAATCTAGACCCTTTCTCTCTAAAACTAGTCTTTAACTTCCAAATACACTCAATTTATTGATCTCTACACCCTAGTCCATTTGATAAAAAGGTAGAGGCCACCTAGAGCTTCATTTTAATCGGAGCAAAGTTGATTTTTGGCTTTGTCAAAGTGTCTTCTTTCTCTCCCTTGTCTTCAAGCTTTGAGGCAAGGATATCTCCACACTTTAGTATGATTTTTAACTTAGTTATTTCTCTTTTCAAAAAAATCGTTGGATTTGGGGATTTTGGTAAAAATCTAGGGTTTTGGTTTTAAAATCCAAAGAGACATTTTCAAATGGGTTCTTGAAAATGATTGTCGGTTTGTAAATGTAGTTGAGTTGTGATAAAATGGTGGATTTTTATCATTGGAATTGGTTTATAAGGAAAATAGGATTTTGCCCTAAAGCATGAATATTTGATTTTGTAAAGAGAAAATGGAAATGATGTTAGGTTTTATGAAATGGAAATGATGATGATGGTGGTGGTAGAGTTGGATATGTATTATCACTCCCATCTTGAGATTTGGAAAGTATATCTTTATTGGAAATTATTATCTGTTTAGAGATATCTGTTTTGGGCTATCGGTGGAGGATAGCTATGATTGTTGTAGAAATTGCATAAGAACTAGGCGAGTTGAAATTAATTTCTCATCCATTTACATTAAGCATTGTTACATATTTAACACATTGAAAATGTATACTGTTTTGAGAAAAAAAATGGTGAATACCATGGTGAATCTAGGTAGGGAATGTAGTTGTGGTATTAAGTTGGCTTATGTGTCCTTGGTGAAAGTCTAGAAACCCGCGCGGATAGGTACCGAGCCTTTCGGTTAATACAAGTAAAAATGGCAATTGGTAGTGCTTGTAGACTACTTGTAGACACGTCCTAGAGATTCCCAGTGTTGTATCTATTGTCCTGTTTTTTTATAGTAAAGGAAATGATTTCATGAATTGTGATATAAACCTGGCATTGCATGGTTTTTGGAAAGGGATATAAAATGTTTTGGCTTGAGTATTGCATATGCATTCACCTTATAACTCTATTAAGATTCATACACTGTGTTAGAGTATCTTTACTAGACTTTGGCTCACCCTATGTGGAAAGCCATTTTTAGGTGCTTATGATATGCCTCTGCCAAGGCCATAGCTTGGAAGGATTTGAAGCCGCGAGCTTCTTGTTTTGTTTTTGTTGTAATTATCTTGTTCAAGTCTAAGGCTTTATTTGTATTAAGTTTAAAATCACTTTTGTTGTAACCAAGTATCGTCTTAGAATGTTGTAGCCATTAGAGCATTTATTTATCTGCTTAACTTTTATTTCATATCATTAACTTGTGGCACATGCTATAAATTCATGGTTAGGACTTATAAATGTGTAACTGCATGTGTTACCTTTTGTATAACTGGAATCATATGAATGGAAGGATATTATATTCAAAACTGTGTTGTTATTTAATAAATATTGTGAGATGGTTTTATTGTTATATTTTGGAGGTGTTATAGTTGTGGGGTTATTGAAATTTCAGAGACGAAATCCCTTAAAGGAGGGAGTTTATAATGATTCTAGTTTAGACTTGACCCGTTTATTGTTTTGGATCCAGGATTCCTATTCTTGAATGGTTGTTCATATGTTTATTCATTTTATTCCTTGTTGAGTTTGGTTGTTGGAGTGTTGTAGTTGCATCTGGAAAAGGTTGGAAGTTAGTTTTTTAAAAGAGTTGCTGCCCAAAATTTGGCTAGTTCGCTCGAGCGAACTTTCTTGCCCTCGAGCGGTTGAATTTTGTTTGCAAAACTTCTAGGAGGGTGTCATTGTGCACTCGAGCGGTAACTTTGTTAACTCAAGCACTCTCACTCATTGTGTCTGTTCGCTCGAGCGGTGTTTTGGTCATTTGAGCGGTCTGAATATGTAATTGCCCGTAAAAGTCACTTTTTGGATCACTTTTTCATTTCTTTCCCTCTCTAAACATTTCAAAAACCTAGATCTACTCTATCTCTCTCTAAAACTCACCTTTAAACCTCAAATACACCCTTACCCTTGATTTCTACACCTTCGTCCTTTGGAGAAAAGATAAGTTACATTGAAAACTTCGTTTTAATCTGAGAGGTTCATGTTTTTGTCGACGTTGAGTTTTAGGTCTTTGGAGCTTTCTCCTCTTCCGGAATTGAGGTAGAGATTTTCTCAACAATGTGCATGTTGTTTAGCCTTGTTATTTGTTATTTTTGTTAGTTATGGGTTTTCAAAAAAGTAGTTTTGGATATATATTTGTTGATGTACAAATTTGGAGAAAAAAGACTTGTTTTCGGTTATGGTTTGGGATTAGTAACCTAGTGGTTGTTGTGTAATGAGTTTTTGAAGAAAATTAGGTTTCAAACGGTTTCTCAAAAGTTAATCAAAAACTAAGGTGTTGGGTGTTCTTTTTATGGAAAAAGAAGAAATTGGAATGGCTGTAGGATTTTAATTGAAATGAGGTTTGGTTGAGAAATGTTTGAATTATTGAAAAAATGCCGAGTATTATTTACCTATTGGAATTGTGGTTTCGTTGGAAATAATATGAACAGTTTTGGGAAAATAGTATATTTTCAGTTGAGATTCACAAAACTCGTGAGGAGTGTGAATTTTGTTTGGAAATCATGAGATTTTGTATAAATCATTGGGATTTTGATTTGGTTATGACTTTGGAATATTATTATTGTTATCTTTAATTAGAGATAATTATTTTTGGCAACCCGGTGAAGGGTTGTATTGATTGTTGTAGAAACTGCATGTGGATTGGGGAATGGAAATGCTTACAAATCATACATCACATTTTTCATATCATGGATTTGTAATTGGGGATTTCATTGTTTCAGAAAATGTATTGTTGTTTTGAGATGCATGTATTGTATTATTGAAAGGGTAAATAAAATGGTGAAGCTGTAAGGGGGTGTTAAAGCAAAATTAAGTTGGCCTGTGTGTCGAAGGTGTAAGACTTAAAACACGCACGGTAGGTGCCGAGCTTTCCAGTTAGTACTGGTAAAAATGGCATAGTGACTTGTATAGTTACTATTATGAACACTAGCCCTAGAGATTTATTCATTATATTTACCATTTGGTTGTTTTGAAAGAATATTGTTGACTTGGAAAGATGTTTTGGAAATCTCGCATTACATTGTTTCAAAGAGAGAAAATACATGTTTTATCATATCATTTCACGTGCATTCATCTTATGACATTGTTAAGCTTCATACATGTCATTAAGTTTATTTCTACTGGGCTTTATGCTCACCCCAAGGGGGAAACCACTTTCAAGTAAACTGGTGTGCCGTCGCCAAGGTGACGACCTGGGAGGGTCTTGGAGCTTGAGGCTCGTTTGTATTGTTTTCTTTGGTTATTTGTTTATAATTTAAGCAATGGGCTTCTTTTTTGTTGAGATGTGACTAGATGACTAAGTGCTTATATGGAATGCATTATGTGTGTTAATATTAGTATAAGATATTTTGTTGGGGGCACCATTAGATGTGTGCTAAATTTGTTATGTTTGTTTTGATTAGGATGTCAACGAAAGGATGTGACGACTCCTCCTTCTATATGGGAAAGAATTGAGGAAGCAATTTATGGAGTTGCACCAAGGTACTACACCTTTGGCACAATTTGAGGCGTGGTTTACCAATCTATCGAGGTTCACTCCGAAGTTGGTGGAAACCGAGGAGCTCCGTTGTGCAGAGTTTGACAATAAGTTATGTGATGAAATTTGGGAACGAATTGCCGGTCTTGGCATAGGAATTATTATGCGCTTGTGGAAACGGTGGCTCATGTGGGGGCCATGTAACACCCCAGAATTTTTCCCTCCACTCGAGCATAAGAGTTGACGCTCGAGCAGCCTTGTGAGGCTACCAGTACTTTTGCAGTCTGTTTGAAATTCTGAGAGTTGTGAATTCCCGCTCGAGCGCAGGAATGTTTGCTCGAGCAGTCGGCTTTGTTGGTCTGTTCGCTCAAGCACAAGATTGGACGCTCGAGCAGTCTACCTAGTTGTGTCTGAATTTCTAGGACTAGTGGAATTGCTCTTGACCTTTTTATTATTTTATTTGGAACCTCCTTGTTTTATTTTGGAACATTGATCGAAGTGGTAACATGATGGTTGAGTAAGATTGGACCAAAAACTTTGACTCGGGTAATTTTCCTACGAACAGCCGTCACTCTTTTGCCCTTTTATTGTTCCACACTTTGAATTTGGGTGTGAGGCTGGAACCATTGGAAATCTAGTTTCCGGGGCTTCGATTTGGACACAAGAACGACCTAAAATGAAGTCCGGGTTAGAGAGTTATGTCCGTTTAAAGTTTTGGTATATGTGCTGGAAGCACTGCGCGAATTCAGCAACTTAAAAAGTGATTTTCTAGATCATTCTTTCCGCTTTTCTTTTCCCTCTTCCTCACCTCATCCTAGGTCCGAAAACCCTTGATTTCTTGACCCAAATAGCTTCCATTTCTCAAAGATTTGGCCAAGATCTCCTACTAAAAAGTGAAGAATACTTGAAGCTCAACATTTTCAACCGATTGGATTTTGGATTTTCGAAAGGAGGCTCTTGATCTAGCTTCTTTGCTTGGTCTTTGCGGTAGGGATTTTTAGTTTCCCTTCAATACTCTCATTTATAGATAGATTTGTGGTATTTTCTTTATATAAACACAAAATTTATACTTTTTAAGCATATTGCGATAAAATCATGAGATTGGGGGTTTAGGGTTTGAAATGATGGGTTTAAATTTTGGGTTATGATTATGGGCTTGTGAAATTGGGAGTATAATTAATAGAATAATTGGAATAAAAAGTGTTTGGGTGAAAAGCTTTAATTTCTCTTAAAACCCTAGTTTGGTTCATGATGTTAGATGATGGTTTTGCTTAAATTGAAAGTAGAATTATGAAATTGAGGTGTTCAATTGAACATATACAAATTTAATTGAACTTTGGAAGTATTTGGAAATTTATGTAAAAGTTACGATTGAACCCTTATTGTTGACATTTTAAATATTGTGATAATATGAAACAAAGCTTTGGGGGAAGAAATTGTTAATGGTATGGATGATATGAATTTTGTGATGAAATGATGAAGTTGAGGTTCAAGAGGTTGAATTGAAATATTTTAATTGCACAGAGCTATGTTGAACTTGCATCGAATTATGTTGAATTGTATTGTTTGATGTTGAGTTGTGTTGGGTTGTGTTGAGTTGTCTTGAGTTGAGTTGGGTTGAGTTGTGTTGGGTGGTGTTGTGTTGGTACCTACATGGGGAGTTGAAAAAGGTTTTGGGGGGCCCACGTCCCGCCAAATAATAACCGGCAAATGTAGGGGTGGTTTTGACTTAAAGGTGTCCAAATGTCCTGTCTAGGCTTATCACTGGACGAATATGGAAAAAAATGTTTTTGGGTGTCCACAAAATCCTGCCGTATGATAGCCGGCAAAAGTGAAAAAATGATTTTTGGGTGTCCGCACAGTCCCACCGTATAATAGCCAACAAAAGTGGAAAAACAGATGGTTTTGAAAATATTTTTGGGCGACCACTTCCTACTGTATAATAGCCGGAAAATGTGAGGATGATTTTTAAAGTTGAAAATGGTTTTTGGGAGTTCACTTCCCGCCGTATAATAGCCAGCAAAAGGTGGAAGGTGTTATGAGTTGGATGCCCGCTATCCCGCCATATCAAGTCGACAAAAGGTGGAATGTGTTGAGAAATGTGTTGAGTCGGTGATAATATGTGTGAATTGTGATGAACTTATGAAATTACAATTTGATGTGCACTTTGTTACGGAAAGGGAATGCATATAGAAATTATTTAAAAAGAATGGTTAATGAAATAGTAATGGTATAAGGGCTTGGTGATAATGAACTCACGGGGTTGTTTATATCTATAAGGAAAGATTAAGAGTTTTGTTTTTGTAATTAATTGAAAAATTGAATTAAATGGGTTTATTATTCTTGTGTTATGTTGAATTATAAATGATAAAGCAAATGTGGATGTGGTGTAGTTGTTAGACAAGTAGGAGTTGAGTGTAGGAGAATTGTTATTAAATATAAAGCAGATTTGGACTTCTAAGTTATGGAGTTGTAGCAATAATGGATAGACAATTGAGGATAGAGTGTATGAGGGTTATTTTTGGAGTATTAAGGAAACTTAAACTTTGTGGCTATGGAATTATAGTAATTGTGAATAATAAAAAAGTAAATAGAAATAAAATGAGGAATATTTTGGAATTGGGTTAATGAATTTAAAATGATAGTGTTCCGTAAACATATTTATTTTCAAAAAGGGTTTATGGTTTTCTGACAATGAGGGATAATTTTTATGACTGAGAGTTTTCTTTAAATGTTCAAATACATTTTGAGACAAAGGTACTCTACATGTAATATTTTGAAATTACTGAACGCCACTTTACTATATGGTATCACCCTGCATGCATGATCATTTTTATCTGTGTGTTAGTTATTGTTGTAGAACTACGAGATTCTTACTAGGCAATTATGCTCATCCCTTATTGTTTCATTTTTTTACAAGAAGAGAATTCGGATTTATTGGTTGAAGAGTTAAGAAATCCATGTGTCTTTTATATGTAATTTCATTGTAGATGTGAAAGAAATAAATATTGTACAATGATGTTTGTAATTATTTATTTGTAGCTCCGCAGTGGATGCTTGACATTTATTATTGTTATTATTGTATTCATTAAGAGAGAGAACATGTATTATTTTGTTTCTATTACTCAAGGGTAATAGATATATGTATATGTATATATATAAAATTAAAAAAAAATGGATCTAAATTGCAGGCTTTGGTAATGTTTCTGAGTAATTAAAAAGTTTGGGCGTTTCAATTTGGTTTGAATACTTTGGCTCGTGGGAAGTGGTTTTTACCATAATGGGTTGGCTTCGCTTGGTGAGGATGTTTGCATGCAGAAGTAAAAGGTGTAAGACATTATGTGTTGCATTGTGTGAATATGGGTGAGCTTCATGGATAATGCTTGTGGCCAGCTAATTTGCTTTGAGATCTCATTGGAAACGCATCTGATCAACGTGGTTTCTAGTGGGAGTTCCTTGGAAGTTCCGAGACAAGTGGTCATCCTTGTAGACTTGACTTGATTATGTTGTTTGTTGCCTAAAATTTGTTTATGTTTTGTGTGATTATGTGTTAGGTTGGTTTCTTGATTTAGTAGGAAGAGTAAGTGCCTCAGAAAAGGGTTAGAGTTCGGTCGATTGATGTTTGATGTTGTTATTGAGATAATAAGAGTTATAAGGGAGGTATTAACTTGCAGTGAGGGAGACGTTAAGTAGTGGTGGAAATGTGTGTTGACTTATAAGCCTTAAGTTGAATAAAAGTGTTTGGGGAACATGGAATATGAGAGTTGTATGGTTGAGATGAGATCTTAGAATGGTATGAGATTAGTTTGAGTTACATAGAATATTGTGAAAGGTTTGGAAAAGGGAGCGTAAGAAGTGTGTTTCATAATGATGAGAGTGGTGTTGGTATGATGTTAGCCGTAAGCTAGTAGTTGTATGTGTAAAGAAGTTGCGGTATTTGAGTATAGGGCCCATGAGTATGAAGATATGCTAGAATTGGTTTTACGAAGGAAGCATGGGTTGTGTTTTCAAGTAACAGGTGTAGTGTGAATGTTTGAGTGCCGAAATTTAAGTTTTATGGAGTAGTTAACTAAATGTTTAGTATTAAGGATTTGATGACAAATAGTCCCTATGGAATGGTTGAAGATGAGTAAGGTAGCAAGTTTGAGAAATATTTTGGAAAGGGTTTAGTGAGTGTTGGGTCTTCTATAAGTAGTGGTAAAGTTTGGGTGACGGTTATCTCAAATTGATGGGAGCTTCCTGGATTGGGGGTGAAACATTGTAAATTTCTTGGCCTTGTCCGTGTTTTGTACCTTGTGTGAATGACAAGTGGCGAAAAGGATTATGATGATTATGAATTGTGAGATGTGAAATGATATGTGTGTTGACAGTTGAGCCGTGAGAGTGGAAAATTGGTAATTTGGGTTAAGTTGCGTAGAGAAGATGGATTCTTGTAGTGAGACTTGAGGATTTGTCTAGGTTAGTCTGTTTTGGTTTGACTTGCAACCAGTGGTTTTAATGAATATTGTTTGAAGTTAATTGATACCTAATTAACTTGGGATTTGCTTTGTTTCAGATAAATAAAGACATGGTTGGGTAGTGCCTTAGGTAGTACTGGAAGACATTGGGTCTTACTTGTATACATATATGTACATTGTTGATGTGAAGTTGTGAAACCACTCTAATTGAGTTAGAAATGTTTGAATGTAAATTGTTGTGAGTGCACTTCTGCCAATGTATATATCGATTGTTAGTGTTGATATTTGTAAGGATAGGGAGACTTCCAACTTGTGGGAAGCAGCGTGTGCTATATTACCTTTTGGATGCACTATAATTGTTTTTATTCGTTATTAACACAAGTGTGTATGGAAATTGAGTTGTGATGTCACCGAATAGGTGGCGGAGGTTATTTGGTGATGATTGGAATTCACCGGAAGAATATTGAGATTGATGTGGAGAATGAAAATTTCATTTTCTTGTGTGTAGCTTGGGAAGGCTCAGTTGAACTAAATGTTAAAGACTTAATCTGAATATGTTAATGAATGATTTTCACTGTTCTACTTTTAAATGTTAAATGGAATAAAGAATTGATAATGCCACTAATTGAGATACAATTGAGAATTGTGGTATTGGATCGTACAATGTAATGTGTCATTTGTTTTTGCTTGTTCTGACTTGGTGTTTGGTTTAATAATGGTTTCCATTTCTATGAAATTGAGTTTTGGCCATTTGATAGTCATTATCCGTGTTGTTATTGGTTAGGGAGTTATTATGGACCTTGGGGATTATAAGTGGTTGATGTCGTTCCTTGCTCGTTGGATTCTGTAGACACCCCATTTTTGACCGTCCTCAAGACTTGGACGTCACCGTTTGAACACTCGGTGATTATCCATGTTTGTGTTTGTTTGGAGTTCCCGGAGGTCTCGGCTACGCGCCTTGCCTCAGGATCTCCGAACTCGACTGTTTAGTGTCTGGTTTTGCACCAAACACTTGTGTTTTGCCTTGGAAGGACAGGGAATGCCTTGTGAGGCATCCTCACACACCACCGGCAGTGGCTAAGGGTCACCGGCTGATTTTTTGATGCCATCGGCACTTTTTATTGCCGGTCGGCACTATTTGTTGCCGGTCGGCACTAAATTTTGTCAAAATGACATTTTTGGGCAGCCGACCACTGTTCATCCACTTTATGGAGATATTTTGTGCCAGCTGTGATAGCTGGCACCAACTCTGCCTCCCTCCATACACGTGTATGGAGGGATGTCCCTCTAAGCAAGCTTGTTGTGTAAGCTTTGCAAGAGGGACCTCTATAAGTGGAAGGCTCTCCTCTTTGATCTAGGTTAGAAAATTTAGAGGCAAAAACCAGAGCTTCCATAGATAGATACACCCTATCTCTATATCTCCCTCTCTCTCCTCCTTTGTATGTGTTTCTTGGCCTAAAAGTGTGATTTTACCTTACTTTTGCACCATTACACACACTATTACACCTTGCTCCGAGATTGAGGGACTTGGGGGGTTGATTCTTGAGTTTTTGGATTGATTTTGATCAAAAGAAGAGGGCTGGACCATTTGTTCTTCAAAGGCTCTTCAAGGGTGAGCACTTTACTTTAGATTCCCCAAACTTGCAATAGTTTTTTACCTATCTTGCTTGCTGATTTAGCTTTTGTGCATAACATAAAAAAAGCTTACATTTTCATGCTTTAGAACTTTCATTAAGGTTGTTTTGTGGTTCGAGTGTAAACTCACCTTATTAGGCTTTATTTGGCCCCTTTTGTGTTTCCTTTGTGAGGCCTTGTTTGCTTGAGTGTGTTGGTCTTTTCACCACTAAAAACCAGTTGATTTTCAGTGTTAAGGAAGGTGGTTTGAAGTCTTGCATAGGGGAGGGACACCCCTCTCCCTTCATTGTCTTATTTCCTTGCATTTTGGCTTAAAAGGGTAACATGCATGCTTGCTTGATTTTTGCCTTATTTCAGAACTTTTTAGGTGTTTTTAGGTCATATGTAACCTCTGTTTTTGGTCGGATTTATATCTCTTTGCATGCTTAAAGTACTTGCTTTGCATTGCTCCTATTGGCTTACAAATGTATCTCATGATTAGGCCATGATTCTTGCATGTGTTGGCTTAGTTCCATGAAGATGTTGGCATTATTTCACCATGTTTAAAGTCTGTTGGCCCTTCATTTCAGTCATGCTTGCATGGTTTGATGTCATCTCTTTGTGTTTTGGCTTGTAGGCTTTGAGCATTTTGACCTCTAACATGTGTAGCTTGACCATCCTCATGATTTGGCATCATTAAGGACCCCATTTCAACCCATGAATCATGTTTATATGTGTGCATGTGTGACCTCTTTCATGCCTTGAAGGTGTGTCCTTTTATGCCTAGAAATGAGCCTTGGTGCATGCATCCCCTTGGAGCCATTTAAGTTGCCATATTAGGAGGGCTTGGAGTCCCATTTTGTCTGTAAAAATTCTGTTTTTACTTGTCTTAATCATGCCATGAGTGGTCATGTTGGTGGGAGTGAAGTGCCTCCTTTTTGTGCCTTAACTTTAGGACCTTTGGTTTGCTTGTTGGCATGAGCATTGGTCCACCTTTTGGACACTTTTTGCCACTGTTTTGAGGTGGATTAGGGTCTGTCCCTTTACCATTTTAAGTCACCATTGCATGATTGTTTCATGTTTGTTGTTTGATCGGTTCATTAATGTGTTGTCCCATGCTAACTTTATGGCAAATTGGTCAATGTTTGCATCACATTTGCACCTTGCATGCTTAACATTGCATGCTTGCCATATTAGTTGCATGACACTTGGTATGCCTTGCATCTTGCTATCATGTCTCATTTTGAGCAATGTTTGCATAACATGCATTGCATTACTTGGTTTGGGGTGTCAAACCAAGTGTGAGTGTTAAGGGGCGTTCATACCATAAGTGATGAAACGTGCCTTAAACTCTCGGTCACCGGGTCCTTTGACTTCGACATGATAAGGCCTTGGCCCTCATTTGTGTGCCGCATGCATCTTTATATCAAGTGGCAAACTTGATCCCTTGGGCTATCATGCACCATTGATGGCTCGAGGATCGAGAGTCATGCTTCCTTGAGTTCGAAACATGATGGGAAGCATGACCATGCTCACATATGCCTGAAAACCCCATGCCATATACTGTCTACTCTCTGTTGCTGTCAAAACTGTCTTCTGCAGGAAACTTCTGCCGACCGGCAAAATTTAGTGCCGACCGGCAATCTCTGAAGTGCCGATGAGTCCAAGAATAGCCGGTGGAAATTGTGAAGTGCCGGTGGGAATTCTGTCTGGCCGGTGGTGCTCTGCAGCATGTAAGGAACCTGCTCCAGGACCTTGGCAATTTTCAGAAAGACAAGGCAGTATAAACAGAGGTGGTGGGGGTACGGTACGGGTTTTTCAGGCGAGCCGGATTTCGAGCACGCATCATTCGCGCATCCCGAGGCAAAGGCCGCGGCCATCCTCTTCTTTCTTTTGCATTCTTGCTATTAATTAATTAAAAATTCTGTAATAATTTTATTTGCTTATCACTCGGATTGTAATATTTATTTGGTTCCTCCGCGTGAGGGCAATTATGTAATAAGTGTGCGTGAGTGTGTGTATGTCTTCCAACCTCATGTCTTTCTTCCCTTTTATTTACCTACTTATGATGGTAGATTAGGGCACGTTCAATTTAGCATACCTTATGCTATGCATGCGTGCATTCATGCATTTTGTATTGCGTGCATTAGGCCCGGTACATCACGCTAACTGCATTCGTACTTCAATTCACAAATTGAATATGTGATAGTTGATCGCATTTCGCATGCCATGTTTAGATTAGCCGAGCCTGTTTAGATTGCATTTTTGCATGCGATGCATTAGCCATTCTTAACATGAACTAGGACATGCATGTTTGCTAACTAGTTTACTGTTTTGGCACGGAGTACGATGTAAGTATTTATGCTTTAGCATCCCGCATGCGTGAAACCCAAGGATCCAGTCAACATCCTAGAAACTAAATTCCATACCCATATAATCACATAAACATGTTATCACATAAGCACTTAACATCATACATAAGTCTCTAATAAGCGAGACAAACCCATTGTGGTACTAACCACTTCCCGCGTACCCAAAGTATTCGAACCCGGTACGCTCTGATACCAAGTTGTAACGCCCTCAAAATAAACCCATAATATCATACATTCAAGATATAGGAAAGAGATAGTATATTACAATCATCAGAGTATTCTTAGAGGATAGTCGCTTCCGCTAGAGCGACCAGACACAAGAATTGGACTTACACGCTAAAGACTATCCTCTAAGAATTTTTGATCAGAGCGTACCGGCTTCGCGTAGCGTGTAAGTATTTCTGCTTTAGCATCCCGCATGCGTGTAAGTCCAATTCTTCCGCAGCGTGTAAGTCCAATTTTTGAGTTGATCAGAGCGTACCGGCTTCGCGTAGCGTGTAAGTCCAATTTTTGAGTTGATCAGAGCGTGTAAGTCCAATTTTTGAGCGAGGAAAGAGATAGCATTATTCAAACAAGGATATTCAAACGCACATCACACTCAGTTATTTCAAACCCAAAAACACCTCAACGCATATAACCACACTAAATGCTCTATTCACCCAAAATCTTCATTTTTCCCTTCACATGATGACATAGACATTCCCAAAGCAAAATCTCTCAAAAGGCGAAATTCTAACCTATAATAACCCAACTACGCCGAGGAACACAACCACACAGAAAAGAGAATAAGACCTTACCTAGCACCCATCATGAATTCTAAGTTACAACTTTTACTGTATAAATAAAACTTGCCACAACAGGCACACCAAAATTCTAAAATTGAAAACAATAAGGCCCGTCATAAACTTTTGTTCTTATTTGTTTTGTTTTCCATAAAAACAACACTACCGTTATGCCAAGACCCAAACCACAACATCAACAAGACAACTTCCGAAACCAACCTCGGGCTACCCGCCCACACAAAATTCAAAATCTCCTTTTTACCTAGGTGCATTAAACAAACCCACTACCAATTTAAAACAACCAAATTTCCAACGAGCAAAGTTTTAGTTCCCAATTTCCTTTCCAAAAGACTTCAATTAATAACGCTCCTAACCGTCACTCAACCAATGACAAAATCGCTTCAAAAATAAAATTGTAATCCTGTTACAACATAAAAATAGAACACGTTAAACATGACAACAAGACGTTAAACAATAATAGAAAATCACCAGAAAATTACATTCCATTACCACAAATATGGCATCCACTGACCACCTGTAACTACACCCTTTCTATCAAAACAAGCTGCCACAATCATCCCCATCTAGGGAATAACAACACTGATCAAAACGCATACCCGGCTAACACTCCAAACAAAAGATCTTAAGATATACACAAGATTAAAAACACCTAAGGATTAACTCGCCCCACTTCACGAGAATGCCAAGAAGGACTATGCTCACTACGCCCCGTGCCAAATTTCTACCCAATGTGTCGGTCACTACCTTGACTTTCCTCGTTAATAACACACTTGAACCCCTTACCATCACTACCTCGACTTACCGCCTTCCCTCAAATTCAACGCCTCTCAGAATTTCACCTCATGAGCCCAAAATTCACACTTCCCAAACTTAACTAATCATAAAGGGGTCTAAACAACTCAAATACTAACAAACTGTCCACACGCTCTTATAAAGAAATGATGACTCAACCAAACCAAAGAAAGCAATTTTGCACTCAATCTCGAACTTACAAAGGATCCTATCAACCCAGGACAAAAGTCACCCTAACACATATTCAACTCTATAATTACTTCCAAAACTTCCCCCTAAATCTCTTAACGCCTCACTGCCACCTAACTCAAAATATACTTATGAAATGAGTTGTTCTAGTACAACTACCATATTTCCCAATTCTAATCAAACAAGATATCAACATCTCGGGTTCACAACCTTCACCGTACAAATAAAAAATACTCATATTCCAAGGGCAATAGTTGCAAAATGAACCCTACGTTCATTACAGGAAACACACAACAAACCACATCAACACAATTCCATATACTGCCAATCCAAAACAAAAGTGAATCCATAATTAAAAGCAACAACCATAAAACAAAACTAACTGCCCTCAGTAGACTAGGAATAATTTTCTACAAAAGAAATTCCAGTCACTCCACGCCAACCACTCTTAACTCCCTTAAACACCAACACTATTAACTCCCAATGACCTGATAAGGAATTCTTAAAGGTGTACTAAGGACACCGATTCATCTAACCCACTTCTTGGTATGATAACAACAACACCTTACCCTACACCAACCCTGTAACAACCCAGACTCATGATCAGCTGTTAAGCCATGATTAAGTATGCCTAATAAGTAATTAAGATGAAATCCTGATTTAATTACATGTGCATTGCATTATGTGTGTTTATATCTATCTATTATAGGAATATTTGTTTGTGCTTCTGTTTGGTTCTGCGAATTGAAGGCCTTATCAGCATCCGATCACGAAATTGACTTGAATTATGTGTAAGTTGGAATTTTTAGAATTTTATGGTAGGTTTAATTAAAATGCGATTCGGAATGAATTAAATTAGAATAATTAATGTCACTTAATTAGTCATTGATTTCTCCCTAATCAAGCCTATATAAGGCCACCCCTAGCACTTCCTATACACTTTACACTCTCATTCCCTCATTTTTTCGTGAGAGAGAAAGAGAGAGAGAATGAAGACTTGAATTCAACTAGAGGATTGTAGGAAAATAGAAGAACTTGTTTTGGCTTGGAAACTTAAACAATTAGCTATCTAGCATTCAATTGAGAAGCTAAGGTAAGGACTCAACCCTTTAATTATGTAATTGAAATAGCTAATAGTAGCATTCATGGGAATTGGGAGATGAATTACAAGAATTGAACTAGAATTAAGGGAATTAAGTTAAATCATGCATGCATGTACATTTCATGCATTTTGAAGTTGTTTCCAAGAATTTTCCTCATGCATGATATTATTTCACCTTAGTTTTGAAAATTCATGAAGTTTCATTCCATTTAAATTTGTTAGATCATGATTTGAAAGGTTAAAAGTCATGACAATTCATGCATGTCATGTTCACATTATATTTTTAAGCTTCAAGTTGAATTTTAAGTAATTGGCAAGCTTTTGGGCCTTGATTGGGCGAAATGGTTTTGAATTCATGATGTTGGACAAGTTTAGACACGTTTTCTCAAGTTTTGAGGCCCAAAGGGTGTATTTTGAAGTTTTGACTTCAAGTTTTGAACTTGGGAGTGCAATCTGGAAATTCTAGAATTCTGCTCTCCGATCGAGCGATAGAACCTACGCTCGAGCGACCACTCTTTCTTTGGCACTCCCACTCAAGCGACCAAAAGTTGGCTTGATCCTAAAATGCATGCTTCTAGAAGTTTTCATATTTTGTAGATAGCACGAGCAACAATAGTTGCGCTCGAGCGAGGACCTTAGTCTCACGCTCGAGCAATTGTCGAGCTACCGTCGAACAAAAAATTCACACAACCAGTACTTTTACTGAGTTTACAAACTGCTCGAGCTAAGGAAATTGCACTCGAGCGACCTCTTACATGTTTGGATGCCCGCTCGAGCGAAGGAAGTTACGCTCGAGTGAGGCCCCTATTTTTAGCATGTTTGTTTAAGTGTTTTCAAGTGCATTTTAGCATCCTCATTGCATCCTAGCCATTCCTAGGCCATGATTAAGACATAATAATGAGGTTAAGGGCAAGAAACACACTAAGAACGAAATAAAATAGGTTAAGCATTGTCTAAGCGTGTGTTTCAATCTGTGAATCTGTTATGTTTGTGTAGGTCACGTGCCGTGAGCTGTTGATCTATTGGTTACTACCAAAGCTATCTATGCAATTATTGTGAGTAATAACTTAGTAAAGCTATGTCCGTTATAAAGTACTTTCCGAACATTATGGTACGAGATGAACTATATTAATGATACAAAAGGATATGTTGTGATTACATGAATGATGATCCACTTCTTTGACATGTTTATGTGTTATCCTTAGCAGAGGCTCTCGCCAAAGGGAAATAGTACTGTGGCTTATGGTCATGAGGCCCTTTGCCAGAGAAATAATACCGTGGCCAGGCCCTTGCCTAAGGGAATAATACCGTGACCCATGTGTGAGATATGTTACCCGGTTCTGGAGGTTCCATTATGGAACTTGATAGGCTTGACCATAGGAATATGTTAATGCTCATGGATGTACCATGCATGATTTGAATGGGAGTATGACTATGATTCTATTTCTGATACGAATATGATTATGTATCTGATATGATAAAAGGTGTGGAATTTGTTTTGGGCATCATTCATTAAAACCTTTACTCTGTTATTATTCATTGGGCTCCAGCTCACTCTATTATTTATGTATGTAGGTGACCTGGCGCATGACCAGACTCAAAATTGATAATCTGGAGTTTTGGTTTGTCAGCCAGGCTTTGTTCCTCCCGAGGAGGTTCCGAGTGTCTTGTGGTCTTATTTTGTGAACATAAAAGGCTTTGTTTACTTTTGGATTCAGAACAAGTTTCTTGTTTATTTTTATATTGGGCTTGGTCCCCATTTGCTTTATTTGTAAAGAAAGTGATGTAGACTGTATTTATGACGTCACACCTATGTATATTATAAGTTTTCAAATTTATGTCTCATGTATGTCTACACATCGCAATGGACTATGTATGTTTCTATGTTTGCTTCCGCTAGCCCCTTATATTTTGCTAATCAGGTCAGAGGCCTTCGGTAATTCGAAGATTACTGGCCGGTTATGATGCTAAACCTGTAGGGGCAGGTTTGGGTTATGACAGAGTGGTATCCGAGCACAAGTTATACTGCACAAACGAGTCCATATGAGCTATAGGACGTTCTAGAAAAGAAGTAAGGACATTTCACCTGCATGTGTGAGTGTGTGAGTTAATTTCTATAACTATGGAAACTGAATCTGAACATGAACTCAACATGAACTCACTCAATTGAAATAAATGCACTGAAACTGAATACCTTGAACAATGTGGAAGGAATTACTTGCCTATGTTTATTTTTGCTTTGTTTACCTATGGAAAATGGAAAACACAAGAAGTGACAGTACAAATGAATCCTCAGAGGCTCGCATGAGCCGAATGGAACAAATGCTTACAGCCTTAACTGAAGCAATGATACAGTAGCAAAGACAACAACCTTTGCCTCATCTGCCTCCCCCTGTCCAAGTTGAGCCGGATAACAATGATATTATAAATCTAACTCAGAAGTTCATGAAGATGAAGCCGCCGACTTTCTTAGGTGGTATTGAACCCTTAAAGACAGAGACATGGTTACTTGAAATGGAGAAATTATTTAAAGTGTTTCCTTGCTCCGAGACGTAGAAGGTTCTATTGGCCACCTATACCCTAAAATATGGAGCCTGAAGATGGTGGTTGCTAATCCGAAATAGTAATGGGAACATAGCATGGGCTCAATTCAACGAGATTTTCTATGATAAGTACTTTCCTCAGTGCTTCCGAGATCGAAAGGTTTCTGAATTCCAAGAACTTAAGCAAGGTAAGATGTCCGTAGCCGAGTATGAGGCTAAGTTCACTGAGTTGGCCAGATTTGCTCCTCATATGGTCAACACAAATTATAAGGAGGCTCAGAAATTTAAGGGGGGGATTAGAATTGGAGGTGTTTGATCGAGTAGGCATTTTGAAGCTGTCTACATATGTGGAAGTACTTGATAGAGCATTGACGGCAGAGGCCATTCTGGCAGCCAAGAAACAAGCTAAGGCTCCAACAACTGAACGGCGAGGTAAAAGGTCCGGATTCAATTTCAAGAAGGGTCGGTCATTTTCAGAGAAGCAAAACACGGGGATCCTCCAGTAGCTCTAGTTAGAGTAGTGGATCTAATTCAAACTATCCAAATTGTGGAAGGAAGCATAGAGAAGTGTGTTACCGTGCATCTGGTGCTTGTTATCGGTGTGGCAAACTCGGCCATATAATGAAGGATTGTCCACTGGGGTCCAAAAATTCAAACTATCCAAATTGTGGAAGGAAGCATAGAGAAGTGTGTTACCGTGCATCTGGTGCTTGTTATCGGTGTGGCAAACTCGGCCATATAATGAAGGATTGTCCACTGGGGTCCAAAAATGCCAACTGCCCTGCGGCAAGTTCAGCTGGATCTGCCTTCGTAACAAGATCAAATGCGAGAACTAATGCAGAGGTAATACTAGAAATGAAACATTAAAGCAAGAGAGAGTATTCACACTGGTGCCAGGGGATGTACAGAATACTGAGTCTGTGGTGTCAGGTATAATTTCCATCTGTGCCCAAAATGCAAATGTCTTGATAGATTCTGGTTCTACACACTCATTTCTGTCGCATGCCTTTTCTTAGAAATTAACTAGACCATCAGAACCTATGAATTATTTATTGTTTGTTTCTACACCAACTAGGGGTTCTATGGTATGTGCATATATGTTTATCCAGCATGTGATGTTGTAATCACTGATATGACATTGTATGTTGATTTATTACCTTTGGGAATTGATCATTTTGACTGTATATTGGGTATGGATTGGTTGACGAAGTACTGTGCAACTATTGACTGTGTGAATAAAACTGTTGTGTTTCGTCCACCCGGTCTACTTGAGTTTATGTTTGTTGGGGATGGGGTAGTTCCTCCACCGTACTTGATTTCTGCCATGAAAGCTGTTAAACTACTTAGAAAGAGATGTAGGAGCTATATGCGTTGTGTTCTGATCGAGACTTCTGTTAGTCCTAATGTGGAAACTATTCTTGTTGCTTGCGAATTCCTTGATGTCTTTCCAAATGAATTACTTGGGAATTTAATTGATAGAGAAATTGAATTGACCATTGATGTATTACCTAGGACACAACCTATTTCCAAAACCCCTTATAGAATGTCAACCTTAGAACTGAAAGAATTAAAAAGCCAACTTCAAGAACTGTTAGATAAAAAGTTTATCCGACCGAGCACTTCACTATGGGGTGCTCCAGTTTTGTTTGTCAGAAAGAAAGATGGATTTTTGAGGCTGTGTATAGACTATTAGAAATTGAACAAAGTGACTGTCAAGAACAAATACCCACTACCCTGAATAGATAACTTATTTAACTAACTTCAAAGAGCACAAGTGTTCTCTAAGATAAACCTTAGATCCGGGTATCACCAACTAAATGTTAAGGAAGAAGACATAGAGAAAACTTCATTCAGAACTAGATATGGGCACAACGATTTTTTGGTAATGCCATTTGGGGTAACTAATGTGCCTGTATCATTTATAGACCTAATGAATAGGGTTTTCAAACAATTCCTTGATGAATTTATCGTTGTATTTATTGATGATATACTGATTTACTTCAAAAGCAGGGAAGAACATGAAAGCCATCTGAGAACAGCCTTACAGATTCTAAGAGAGAAGAAGTTGTATGCCAAACTTTCCAAATGTGAGTTTTGGCTTGACAGTGTAGCATTTCTGGGGCATGTAATCAACAAAGACGACATATCGGTGGATCCACAGAAAATTGAGGCCATTGTGGATTGGCCAAGACCAACCAATGTGTTAGAAATCAGAAGTTTTCTGGGACTTGCAGGCTACTACCGTAGATTTGTAAAAGACTTCTCTAAACTTGCCATGCCATTGACACAGTTAACACAGAAAAATGTGTCATTTGATTGGACTGATCAACGGGAATTAGCCTTCCAAGAATTGAAAACTAGACTGGTAACTGCACCAATTCTAACATTGCCCAACAGAATTAATGGGTTTCAGATTTACAGTGATGCTTCCTGCAAAGGCTTGGGGTGTGTGTTAATGCAGAATGGAAAGGTGATCGCCTATGCTTCTCAACAACTCCGCCCACATGAAAAGAATTACCCAACTCATGACCTTGAATTAGCAGCTGTGGTTTTTGCATTAAAAATTTGGCGCCATTATCTGTATGGTGTGACTTGCGAGGTGTACACTGACCATAAAAGCTTGAAATATTTCTTTACTTAGAAAGAATTGAATATGAGACAGAGAAGATGGTTAGAGCTGATTAAAGATTATGATCTGCAGATTTTGTACCATCCAGGGAAGGCAAATATAGTCGCAAATGCCTTGAGCTGAAAATCTATTGGAAATTTGTCATGTTTACTCACTCGCCAGAGAGAATTGTTATGTGATTTAGAGAGGAATGAAATTGAGATAGTTCTGCGTAAACAAGGTGGAATTCTAGCCACCATCTCTGCTCAGTCTGCAATCATTGAAGAAATTAGAGAGAAACAACTTGAAGATGAGTTTTTGAAGAGAGTTATTGATGAAATTAACTCAAAACCGAGGCTAGGATTTGTGATTGAAAATGGTGTGCTGAAATTTCATAATAGACGTTGTGTACCGAATTGTTCTAATTTGAGGAAACGCGATATGACTGAAGCCCATAATTCAAAATTTTCTATGCATCCAGGGAATACAAAAATGTACCATGACTTGAAACAAAATTTCTGGTGGTCGAGAATGAAGAAAAACATTGCTGATTTTGTGGCTAGATGCTTACATTGTCAACAGGTAAAAACTGAACATCAACGACCTGCTGGATTACTTTAGCCGTTCCCAATACCGGAATGGAAGTGAGAGCATATCACGATGGATTTCATTGTCGGATTACCTCACTCCTCTTGAGGAATGGATTCTATTTGGGTCATTGTTGACCGTTTGACTAAGTTTGCCATTTTCTATCTGTGAAAACTTTTTATAATACTGATAAATTAGCTAACATTTGTATAAATGAGATTGTGAGATTACATGGTATGCCAGTATCCATTATATCTGACAGAGATTCGAAGTTCACGTCAAGATTATGGCAAAGTTTGCAATAAGCTTTGGGAACAGAACTGGGACTGAGTAGTGCCTATCACCCACAGACAGACAACCAATCTGAATGAACCAATCAAACTTTGGAATATATGTTACGAATGTGTGTGTTGGATTTCCAAGGGAATTGGGAGACTTATCTTCCTTTGGCCAAGTTCGTGTATAACAATAGCTATCAGTCAAGTCTTGGAATGGCTCCTTTTGAAGCTCTATATGGTTAGAAGTGTCGATCTCCGATTTGCTAGGCTGAGGTAGGTAATGGACGATTGTTCGGACCGGAACTTATGCAAGAAACAACTTAAATGGTGAAATTGATCCAACAACGTTTGAACACTGCACAGAACTGCCAAAAGAGTTATACAAATGTCCGGAGAAGAAACAGAGAATATGAGATCGGAGATCATGTGTTCATAAAAGTGAATCCAATGAAAGGCCAGACACAGTTTAGTGTAAAGGGCAAGCTAGCACCGAGATATGTTGGGCCGTATGAAATTCTTGAGAAGATCAATTCGGTGATGTATCGGGTAGCCTTACCGCCGGTCATGGAACATATGCACAATGTTTTTCATGTCTCAATGCTTTGGGACTATCTAAAAGATCTGCTCCATGTGATTGAGCCAACTCATGTGCTTCTGAAAGATGACTATATATATGAAGAGAGGCCAATACAGATTGTTAACCGTCGAATCAAAAGATTGAGGAACAAGGAAATCCCACTGGTAAAGGTTGATTGGCAAAACCACGAAGGGACCTATGTAACTTGGGAAACTGAAGAAGATATGATGAAAAGATACCCTGGCTTGTTTCCGTTGGATCCGGTGTTCTTCCAAAACAAAGGTAATTCGAGTTTGGAGGACCAAACTCTATAAGGGGGGAAAACTGTAACAATCTCGACCCATGATTAAGAATGTCTAATAAGTAATTAAGATGAAATCTTGAGTTAATTACACGTGCATTGCATTATGTGTGTTTATATCTGTCTACTATAGAAATATCTGTTTCTGTTTCTGTTTGATTCTGCGAATTGAAGGCCTTATCAGCATCCGATCACAAAATTGACTTGAATTTAGTGTAAGTTGAAATTTTTAGAGTTTTATGGTACGTTTAATTAAAATATGATTTGGTACGAATTCAATTAGAAAAATTAATGTCACTTAATTCGTCATTGATTACACTCCTTAATCAAGCCTATATAAAGCCACCCCTAGCACTTCCTATACACTTTACACTCTCATTCCCTCATCTTTCGAGCTCAAATGTGAGAGAGAAAGAAAGAGAAAAGGAAGACTTGAATTCAACTAGAGGATTGTAGGAAATTAGAAGAAGTTGGGGCTTTGGCTTGGAAACTTAAACAATTAGCTATCTAGCATTCAATTGAGAAGCTAAGGTAAGGACTCAACCCTTTAATTATGTAATTGAAATAGTTAATAGTAGCATTCATGGGAATTGGGAGATGAATTACAAGAATTGAGCTAGAATTAAGGGAATTAAGTTAAATCATGCATGCATGTACATTTCATGCATTTTCAAGTTGCTTCCAAGAATTTTCCTCATGCGTGTTATTATTTCACCTTAGTTTTGAAAATTCATAAAGTTTCATTCCATTTAACCTTGTTAGATCATGATTTGACAGGTTAAAAGTCATGACAATTCATGCATGTCATGTTCACATCATATTCTTCAGTTTCAAGTTGAATTTTGAGAAATTGGCAGGCTTTTGGGCCTTGATTTGGCGAAATGGTTTTGAATTCATGATGTTGGACAAGTTTAGACATGTTTTCTAGAGTTTTGGTGCCCAAATGGTGTATTTTAAATTTTTGACTTCGAGTTTTGAACTTGGGAGTGCAATATGGAAATTCCAGAATTTTGTTTTCCGCTCGAGCAACCACTCTTTCTTTAGCACTCCCGCTCAAGCCAACTCGAGCGACCAAAAGTTGGCTCGAGCGTAAAATGCATGCTCCCAGAAGTTTTAATGTTTTGCATACCGCTAGAGCAACAATAGTTGCGCTCGAGCGAGGACCTCAGTCTCACGCTCAAGCGACCGTCGAGTTGAAAAATCACGTAACCAGTACTTTTACTGAGTTTACAGGCCGCTTGAGCTAAGAAAGTTTCGCTCGAGCGATCTCTCACATGTTTGGACGCTCGCTTGAGCGAAGCAAGTTGCGCTCAAGTGAGGCTTCTATTTTCAGCATGTTTGCTCAAGTATTTTCAAGTACATTTTAGCATCCCCATTGCATCCTAGGCCATGATTAAGAGAAAATGATGAGGTTAAGGGCTAAAAACACATTAAGAACGAAATGAAATAGGTTAAGCACTATCCAAGCATGTGTTTCAATCTGCCAATCTGTTATGTTTGCATAGGTTACGCGCCATGAGTTATTGATCTATTGGTTACTACCAAAGCTATCTGTGTAATTATTGTGAGTAATAACTTAGTAATGCTATGTTCGTTATAAAGTACTTTCCAAACATTATGGTACGACATGAATTGTTTTAACGATACAAAAGGATATGTTGTGATTACATGAATGATGATCCATTTCTTTGACATGTTTATGTGGTATCCTTAGCAGAGGCCCTCGCCCAGGGGAAATAGTGTTGTGGCTTATGGTCATGAGGCCCTCGCCCGAGGGAATAATACCGTGGCCAGGCCTTTTCTCGGGGGAATAATACTGTGGCCCATGTGTGAGGTATGTTACCCGGTATCGAAGGTTCCATTATGGAACTTCATATGCTTGACCATAGGAATATGTTAATGCTAATGGATGTACCGCGCATGATTTGAATGTGAATATGACTATGATTCTGTTTCTGATACGAATATGATTTTGTATGTGATATGATAAAAGGTGTAGAATCTGTTATGGACATTATTCATTAAAACCTTTACTCTGTTATTATTCACTGGGCTCCAGCTCACTCTATTATTTATGTATGTAGGTGACCACGCACGTGACCAGACTCAGAATTGATAATTTGGAGTTTTGGTTTGTCAGCCAGGCTTTGTGCCTCCTGAGGAGGTTCCGAGTTTCTTGTGGTCCTATTTTGTGAACATAAAAGGCTTTGTTTACTTTTGGATTCAGAGCAAGTTTCTTGTTTATTTGTATATTGGGCTCGGTCCCCTTTTGCTTTATCTGTAACGAAAGTGACGTAGACTACTGTATTTATGACGTCACGCCTATGTATATTATAAGTTTTCGAATTTCTATCCCATGTATGTTTACACAGCTCAATGGACTATGTATGTTTCTATGTTTGCTTCCGCTAGCCCTTATATTTTGCTAATTAGGTTAGAGCCCTTAGATAATCTGAGGATTATTGGCCGGTTATGACACTAAACCTGTAGAAGCGGGTTTGGATCGTGACAAACCCATTAGACTCATACTTTATTCGTTCAACCACTCTCCTCATTTAGCACCAAAACAACAATACTCCAACACCAAACACCCTTACATGGGGTTCTACAACCTCTCCCACACCCTCTAAGTCTGAAGTGGACTCTTGGGGCCAAAAGCCCCCATTCCCCTTCGCAGAACAATATACACCACTAACACAATCACATACAACCACACTACACCGAAGATCGATGAGGTCCATGATAGGCTCACTACCCACACCAATCTACATGCATCCGACAACAACCACAACACTACTCCTGTCACTACAAGACACAACGCTCTTGCTCTCCCAACAAGCCTCCACTGCAGTAAATTAAAACTTATACCTTTAACATAAGCCAATATCAACCAAACTGAACATACTGACTAGTATAACTCCACCCTCGCAATATTCTAACTAATCATAATGACCCTCAAAATACCTATCTTCCACAACCAACTCTATTGTCCACCCATTCTAAATCAATTTCAACCAAACACAAATTATTTAACACAACAAACAATCCCTAAGTCAAAATAAGGCTCTCCGGCCATCACATTCCTAATTCAAAACGCAATAGTTCATACACGTCAGTATGAAAATTTTGAAATTCCACAACCACTCATCACATTAAGGAAAACTCAAAATCACAACGTATCCAGCTCATAAAATAAACAACCCACCATATATACATACATAAACAAAAATCATTTTCCCTCTAACGATCCACACCGTATCGGTTACAAAACAAAACGACTACATAATAATTACAACCATTTGCCCTCTAGTCACAAGACAAGATAACCAAAACTAATTACCAAAAATAGCTATCCCTCCACCACCACCACTACCACATTCCTAACCAGACAAGGACAAGAGCTATGATGGGTTATTCTCAACCCCTAGAACCCTCCAAGAACTATGATGCCAAGGACAAGAGCTACTGACGTGACCCAGCTCGCCACACTTGAAACAAATACTCATCTCCTCAATCTGAGGATAAAAGTTCAACCCTCCAAAGGCTCTCGAAGTCTGGCCTACTTAGTTTTGGTATTGGTATCGCCCTTGCCTAGACGGATAAAGTTGAACTCGACTAGATTGCGGAATACCCAACGAAGTACCCAGTTGCTTACAAAAACGCTTAGTATGATCCAGTTGATTACATCCATAGCAAATAGGTGGTCCCCGAATACGTGACTGGTATGAAGTCTAAACTGGTAAGGATCCCAATGACTGCTCCTATCACAACCCAAACCTGCCCCGATAGATTTAGTGCCATAACCGGCCAGTAATCCTGGGATTATCAAAGGCCTCTGAACAGATTAACACCTAATAAGGGACTACGGAAGCAAATATATAAAACATACATAGTCCATTGAGCTGTGCAGACGTACATGGGATAGGAATTTAAAACTTATATTTATATACAATACGTGACATTATAATTACATTAGTCTTATGTCACCAAAACCCACAAATACAGATCTTACAAAAACTAGTTCAGACGAAACATAAGAAAATGCAAGTCTTAAACTTGATTCACAAAAACTTGATCACATCTCAAACGAGAACCTCTTCGGGGGGCACAAAAGTTGGCTGACAGAAAAGAACTCCAGGCAATCTCATTGAGCCTGGTCCTGCGCCTGATTACCTACATACATAAATAATAGAATGAGCTGGAGCCTAGTGAATAATAACAGAGTAAGGGGGTTATGAATGATGTCCAAAACAGATTAAAAAATTAGAGTTTATATCAAAAATAGATTCAGATTCACATACTTATCCAGATTTCATAAGCAGTTATATGTGGAACATCCATTTGCTATTAGATCAGATTGGTCATAAGACCCACATGCATAGTCGATACCAACAACCTTAAAGGTCAACATCTTTGTGCACAAATAGCCATGGTATTGTTACCCCCAGGCAAGGGCCACGTGAACATAGGTCGCGGTATTGTTATCCCTATGCGAGGGCCACATGAACATAAGCCACGGTATTGTTACCCAAGGGCGAGGGCCACGTGCATATTGGCCACGTTATTGTTACCCCCGAGCGAGGGCCACGTGAACTAAGGATGCCACAAATACATTTCAGAAAAATGGACATTCATTCATGATTCATAAAATAGAATTTTGGAAAACATATCATATCATTTCAGTCAGAAAATACTTATAATCAAACATAACTTTAGAGAGTTGTTACTCACAGATAGCTCCAATAGCAGAAGAGTCAAACAGTCGAATCAATGATCTATGGTGCGTGAGCTACACAAACACATAACAGATACACATGAAAACACACGCTCATAAAACACTTAACTCATTTCTTTTATATCTTGGTGTGTTTTTAATCCTTATCTTCATTATTGTGTCTTAATTAAGGCTTAGGAATGCCTAGGATGCAATGAGGATACCAAAATATAACTTGAAACACTTAGTCAAATTTTCAAAAACAGGGCAGTCCCCTCGAGCGCAACTTCGGTCGCTTGAGCAGTCTAAAAGTCTGCAAAAGTACTAGTTGCATGATTTTTCCGCTCAACGGTTGCTTGAGCCAAAGACTGAGTAAATATGGTCTCTGCTCGAGCGCAACTTTCTACGCTCGAGCGGTCTACAAAAGTTTGTAAAACTTCTGAGAGCTCTCATTTTACGCTCGAGAGCAACTTCGGTTGCTCAAGCGGAGGTCAACAATAAGGGTGGTCGCTCGAGCAAAGGTTCTACCGCTCAAGCCAACCCCCAAACTCTACAAAAGTACTGGAAGCTCTCATTCTCCGCTAGAGCGCAAACTCCACCGCTTGAGCGGAGGGTGCAAATTCTGGAATTTCCAAATTGTTGATTTAAGTCCAAAACTCAATTTCAAAGCTTCAAAACACATCCTTTTGGGCCAAAATTTGGTAAAACATTGAGAAACTCATAGTATATGATTAATTACAAAACATTCTGCAAAATCAAGCCCAAAAGTTTTGCCAATTGTACAAAACAAAACTTGTAACTTAAAGAACATAATATGAAGACAACATGCATGAATTGTCTTGGCTTCAAAGCTTTCAAAACATGATTAGATGAGGTGTTTAACTCAAAAACATGTTGAATTCTTAGAACAAAACTAAAATGAGGACATGCAAGAGAAAATTCTTTGGAAAACAACTTTAAGATGCCATGAAATATGCATGCATGCATGGCTTGAGTTTTGATTCTTCAATCTTAGCTTAATTCTTGTGATTCAACTCTTAATCCACTTGAATCCTAGCATTAACCAACTGAATTATATAACTAAAGGGTTGAGTTCTTACCTTAGTTTCTCAATTGAACTCTAGTTGACTAATTGTTTAAGTCTCTAAGTCCGAAACCATGAATTCTCTACAACTCTCCTTCCTCTCCTTTGGTTTCCAAGCTCAACACACACACTCTCTCTCTCTCTCTTACGTTTTTTAGTCCAAAGTATGAGAAATGAAAGTGTAAATTAATGGCCTTAGGTCAACAAGTTGCCTTATATAGGCTTGATTATGAAGTTTGATTAGTGACTAATTAATTGGCATTATTTATTTTAATTATTTGGTTTCGAATCAAATTTTAATTAAATTTACCATAATGTTCTAAAGATTCCAGATAACGTATAAATGGAGTCAATTTTGTATTCTGTGGCCGATAAGGCCTTCAATTTGCAGAATAGAATGGAAACACAAACAGATATATCTATGATGGACATATATAAATGCAAATAACATATAACACACGTAATTAACGTAGAATTTCATCTTAATTACTTATTAGGCCTTCTTAATGAAAGATCATAAGCTAATCACAGGTCGGGGTTGTTACAGCTCCCCCTGTGAGCACTCGATCGCCCCAAGTCCTAGTTGGCTAGATGATCTCGTTGGTGCAACTATTGGTTGAGATAACAACCTTGCCTTCTCCTTTGGCTCTTACTAGGTCTACCACGACCCCAAGTTGCAGGAGTTGCTAAAGTGGCTTTCTCCTCACTCTGCCCCATGCCTAGGACTAGGGCCTCCACCTGAGCTGTCGCGTCCACAAGCGCACGATAATTCCTATGCCAAGACCCGGCAATCCGTTCTTGAACTTCATCACATAACTTACTCTCAAACTCCATACAACAGAGCTCTTCGGTTTCCATTAACTTTGGAGCGAACCTCGATAGATTGGTAAACCACACCTCAAATTGTGTTAAAGGTGTAGTACCTTGGTGTAACTTCAGAAATTGCTTCCTCAATTCTTCCTATATAGAAGGAGCAAAGTTGTCACTTTCTCGCCTAGTCATCCTAATCAAAACAAACATAACAAATTTAACACATATCTAATGGTGCCCCCAACAAAATCTCATACACTAATACTAAAACACACAATATATTCCATATAAGCACTTAGCCACCTAATCACACACGAATTATCTTCTTAAGAAAAAATTTGTTCCACGAAACCCCAAGAATTCCTATTAGAATGAACATTGATCAAGTGTCCTTCTAATAAAACCTCCAAGTGTTTAACAGACACAAATCAAATTCTAAGGATCCAATTTCATGCGCACTTAGCCACATAAGCATGTTATCATTTAGTATACTGAGCATACAATATCTTTATCAAGCGAGACAAACCGATTGTGGTAAGAACCATTTCCCACGTACCTAAAGTATTCAACTCAGTACGCTCTAATACCAAGTTATAACGCCCAAAATAAATAAACATTCTACTCCCGTATAATATTACTAACATGTGGAACACAACAACAATATGATTATACAACATCATTTCCAATACGTGCCTCAGAACATTCTTTTAGTCCTACAACATGAATTCTTATTAGAATGAATAAAATTAAACTATTACAGGTTAATGCCTTAAAGGCTACAAATTTTTAAGGCATTGCCCGGTTACAACAAATGAGCGACACTCAATACAAAGAAACCCGCACCTTAAATTACAAACAAATAACCAAAGAAAACAATACATACGAGCCTCAAGCTCCAAGATCCTCTCAAGTCATCACCTTGGCGGAGGCACACCGGTTCACCTGAAAGTGGTTTCCCTCGTAGGGTAAGCATAAAGCGTAGTAGAAATAAACTTAATGACATGTATGAAGCTTAACAATTTCATAAGATGAATGCATGTGAAATGATATGATAAAACACGTATTTTCTCTCTTTGAAACAATGTAATGCGAGATTTCCAAAACATATTTCCAAATCAACAATATTCTTTAAAAATAATCAAGTGGTAAATATAATGAATAAATCTCTAGGGCTAGTGTTCATAATAGTAACTATACAAGTCACTATGCCATTTTTACCGATACTAACTGGAAGGCTCGGCACCTACCATGCGGATTTTAGGTCTTACTCCTTAGATACATAGGCTAACTTAATTATGCTTTAACACCCCCTTACAGTTTCACCACTTTATTTATTCTTTCAATAATACAATACATGCATCTCAAAACAACAATACATTTTCCGAAACATTGAAATCCCCAATTACAAATCCATGATATGCACAATACGATGTATGATTTGTAAACATTTCCATTCCCTAATCCACATGCAGTTTCTACAACAATCAATACAACTTTGTACCGGTTGCCAAAAATAATTATCTCTAATTAAAGACAACAACAATAATAATATTCCAAAGTCATAACCAAATTGGAATCCCAATGATTCATACAAAATCCCATGATTTCAAAACAACATTCACACTTCTCACGAGTCTCGTGAATCTCAACCGAAAATATACAATTTTTCCAAAACCGTTCATGTCATTTCCAACGAAACCACTATTTCAAAAGGATAAATAATACTTGTTATTTTTCCAATAATTCAAACATTTCTCAACCAAACCTCATTTCAATTAAAATCTTACAACCATTCCAATTTCTTCTTTTTCCATAAAAAGAACACCCAAAACCCTAGTTTTTTTATTAACTTTTGAGAAACCCTTTAAAACCCAATTTTCTTCAAAAACTCATAACACAACAACTACTAGGTTACTAATCCCAAACCATAACCGAAAACAAGTCTTTTTTTTCCCCAAATTTGTACATCAATAAATATATATATCCAAAACTCCTTTTTTGAAAACCCTTAACTAGCAAAAATAATAGCTAACGATGCTAAACAACATGCACACCGTTAAGAAAATTGTAACGCACTCAAAATAAACCCATAATCATGCATTCATTACAATCATAAACTTAAGAGAGTAAACATCATGCTATTCATCAGAGTATTCTTACAAAAGATATTACATGTTGACAACAAAAGTAAATGCCCTATAGGCTTACAACTTTCCAAGTCAACACTTGGTTTTAACAAAAGTAGAGTTCTAACTCTTTACACAAAATAAGCCCATGGCTTGATATACATGTATTGCATAAAAGATAACACAAAAAGGTCTTTCAGCCTCTAGCGTCTCAAGCTACGTCCTGGGAGGTGGCATATCACCTGAACCTGAAAATAATGTCCTATATAGGGTGAACCAACGCCCAGTAGAGATAGGCTAAACATATTATGGGCAATAACTAAAACATTAGCATTTGATAAATGTTTAACTGATAAAAACCAACATACAATACAATCCAGTTCCATAATCCTTTACTTATCCAATTCTCAACTTATAACACGACTCAGGACCTAGCCAAACAACTTAAATGAGACTACATCTCATGCCAACAATACTTCACACTGCCATTTAACAGAAATTGCGTCTGCGGGATTCGACACCCATGTATAATTATTTTATAGTTGCCATTTAACGGAAATTCCGTCCGCGGGACTCGGCACCTATATATAATATTTTCGAATTGCCATTTTACAGAAATTTCATCCGCGGGACTCAGCACCCATGTCTACTATTTTCAAATTTGCCATTTTACGGTAATTTCATCCGCGGGACTCGACACCCATGTATTCAAATACTTATCATATACAATGACCAATCAATACACATATTCGCTGTATTATTCCAACCGTCATACTCAATGACATACTCAAATTGATTAGTTTTAATTTACCTAATCATCAAGCAGTGTCTACAACAATCAAGACTATCCTCCAACGATAGCCCAAAGCAGTTATTTCTAAACAGATAATAAATGCATCAACAGATAAATTATCAACAATTCTCAAAGGTGAGTGATTATTAAATCCAACTCCACCATTCTACTATATAATGGGCCAATTTCATTGTTCCCAACTCAATTTCATATTCCCATAACATTCCCAAATTAATTATATAAATTAATTCGTGACAAAAATTAGAGCTTTTCTCCCTCCTTCTCAACATTGACCAAAAGGCTCAACTATCAACAACAAACAACAATAATCTCATTTGAGACCCAAAATGCACATGTAATGGCCCAAAGAACAAAACCCCTCTTTAAACAATTGAAACCCTAAGACCCAAAATTACCCAACTTCAACATTATATCAAAATGACTAAAAGTTTATATCAAAGACCATAAAAATGAGTAGTTATCCCTACCACAAAAGATGAGACCAAATTGAGAAGATGAAAGATTTCGAAATGCTCCAAAACTCAAGATTTTCGGATAGAAAGGTAGCCCAAGCCAAGCTCTACACTTTTTACAAAGAGACAAGGATGGAAGGTCACTCAAACTAGATTAAACCTTAGAGAGAAGTGGTATTCTAGAGAGAGAGGCTCTCAAGATAGGGTTTTGAAAAGTAAGAGAGAGAGAGAGAGAGAGAGAGAGAGAGTGTGTGTAAAAAGTGATTTAAAATCACACAGTCCAGATCTGATATACGTATGACCCGCAAGCGGAGAATAGGATGCTCGAGCGTCAAACACAAAAACTTAACCCGCTCGAGCGCCAATGCACAAAACAAAACACCACCCGCTCGAGCGCAAGAAGGAACCCGCAAGAGCGTAGAATACACTCTTCCAGTACTTTTACAGACATCGAACACCTGCTCGAGTGCAAGGATACCCGCTCGAGCGTAGAGAAGTCTGCTCGAGCGTGAAAAACACGTCTGCAGTATTTTTGCAGACGGACAAACTACTGAAGATATGCAAACTCCGCTCGAGCGCAAGAAGACCCACTCAAGCGGATCACCAAAAATCTGGGCAACAAGAGTTGGGACAGAAGCTCAACCAACCTATTCGAAACACGCCCAAGACAATTCTAAACTCAAATACAAAGAGTTAAAGGACAGAAATGAAATACAGACAACAACAACTATCAACGGAACCGAGTCCGAAATACAATAAACACGAGAGGAAAACTGGGATCGCTATAAAAATCCTTACATCAACTTCGGAAGAGGAGAAAGCCTCAAAGCCCCAAAACTCAATGTCGACGAAAACAAGAACTTCTCAGATTAAAACGAAGCTCTCAATGTAACCTATCTTCACTCCAAAGGACAAAAGTGTAAAGATCCCCATGTATTTGAGGTTTGAAGGTGAGTTTTAGAGAGAGAGAAGAGAGTAAATCTAGGTTTTTGAAATGTTTAGAGAGAGAGAGAGAGAAATGAAAAAGTGATCCAAAAAGTGACTTTATGGACTGATATATGCGCAGACCACTCGAACGACCAAAACACCGCTAGAGCGAACGAACACAATCGATGAGACCGCTCGAGTGAACAAAGTTACCGCTTAAGCACACAATGACACCCCCCTAGAAGTTTTGCATACAGAAGCCAACCGCTCAAGCACAAGAAAGTTCGCTCGAGTGAACTAGCCAAATTCTGGGGAGCAACTTTTTTGAAAAACTAACTCCCTACTTGTTCCAAACGCAACTACGACACTCCAACAACCATACTCAACAAGGAATAGAATGAATAAAGATATCAACAACCATTCAAGAATAGGAATCCCGGATCCAAAATAATAAACGGGTCGGGTCTAAACCAAAATCGTTATAGTGTAGGTATCAACATTCATTCCGAAAAAGAAAAAAATGCGTAATTGGGATAAAAGCCAATTTTTTGATTTTTTTTTGTCACATTACGTCTCTACATTTTTACACATTTAAAAAGAAGAAAAAAAAGTCAGAAAGCTAATTTTTAACTAACTTTCCAAAACAACCCAATATGTACACATACATACATCATCCCTATGGACTCTACAACCTATGCATGTCTATGCATAATATCTACAACAACTACAGTTGTGCAAAATATTGCTCAATCCACTAAAACCGCACCAATCTGTATCAATCCACATCGCTCTATCCATTAATCACAGATTAAATTTTAAAATTTACGATCCGCCTTCTAAACCGCTTTGCTTCGCTATAATTAATACATATATATTTTCAATTTCCAATGAAATATTAAAGTAAAAATGAATATGAGAGAGATTTAAGATGTAAAATTTGTTACAAATTAGTACTTATATATATGAAACATATTATGTAAAATTAGTTTGAGTTATATATATATATATATATTTTAGAAATTAGTGTTATATGTTATGCAAATGTGTCACGCCCCACATTTTATTACTCGAAATCATTGCCAAATCCATTAACTTAATTCAATTTCAAGGTTAACATGCGGAAATAAACTCATACATTCAATCTGTAGGAGTGATTAACATTACTCTCATTCGCATACAACATAGATATTACATGAACATACTGAACAAATTTCCCTTGGGCTTACAACATTAAATAATCAAATGAAGGGTGTAACCCTTTTACACATATGGCATTCTGCTAACAACAAAGAGGCCCCGTGGCCAACAAATAAAAAGATCCAAATCTTGTAGCACCTTCTGCTAAATACCTGAAAAAGATTCAACAACGTGGGATGAACATATAGTCCAGTAGGGATCTCAACATGATCCTCAACGATAACAACATTACAGATAGCTATGATCATGAACACTCATTCTCATACTAGAATAATAATGTGACAGTTTATACAAAATATATATATATATATATATATGAACTTTTCTCGAAAACATCTATTTAATTCAACACTATAAGCGATTCATCTTTCCTTTTTCCTTTCATTAACCCCCGTTCCCAATCTTTTATAACGTTAACAACTACTTAGGAAAATAGATTCACTAAGCCCATTACTCTCTCCCATTTGCCACACATACAACAGATGTGCCTTTTCAAAACATATTTCTAAAATGTTTGATTTTCTTTACACTTCCAAAAGATAAAAAGGGCATTTCAGTTCAATCCCAATTCTGTCATAGTTATCCATGCACACCTCTATAAAAAGGGAGATAACAACTCTACTACATGCATAAAATAAATCAATGAGGCAACTCGTCCCTCCCACACTGTAACCAATACAATCCACAATGTTTCCAAATACACTGAAACAATAACAAAACAATTCTGCTCTACTAGCTATATGCGTAGTAAGCCAAAGATACACTTCTCACAACAATCTACCAGTTTACCAGGCGCTAGCTGGAAGGGTATGGTACCTTAGATTATCAGCGCGTCAGTTCTCCAGGCACTAGCTGGAAGGGTATGATACCTCTGATTATAAGCGCGGAGTATATGTATATGAACATATAGGTGTGTGGAGTCCATCCCCTATCTTCTCACACACACTGGAGTACAACCCCTCTCTTCTCCCCAACCAGAATACAAATATAATGTAATTCAGCATTTCATCACATACGATGTTCAATCAACACTGGTGTAATACAAACACAACAATTCAACGCAACCGTATCATCCTCCACCGATGACCAAGACAAAATCTCTAGATGCATGCATATTGTATATCTATTGTCAAACCCAACTAACATGAGATTACAAAACTCAGCAACAACATGAACATGGTAGTTAAAGCTATACCCCACACAAGTGTGTTCAACACTCAAGATACAACATTCCAATTTTCTTATTCTTGTTTCAAAATACCTTTCCCATTTCACAAAATACATTCCACTTCCCTTGTTTTCACAAAATCATTCCCATGGACAAAAGCTATAACTCATTTAAATTCACTACATTCTTTTCAAAGCCATTTCGAACTAATTATGCAAATTAAGTCATAAACAATAAATTAGGGTTTTTCCTTCCTCTTTCTCAATATTGTCCAAAAAGGCCCAATTAACATCAACAAACAACAATAGCCACAATTAAGACTCAAAATACCTAAGTATTTGCCCAAAGATCAAAACCCCTCAATTAATTTATTAAATCAAATAAAAAAAATTAGGGTTTCCTCTCCTTTCCACAACCTCATGCTAATTAACACTCCAATTAGCCCAAACCACAACTAATAATAATAAACCCAAATTCAACAACCAACCCAAGGTTCAGTCCCATGATTTTCATAAATCCAACATGATACAATTTTCATGCAATACAAAAATTACCACATGTCTATCTATAGACGGAGTATTGATAAAGACCAAGGAGAATCCCTACCTCAGATGGAGAACTCCAATAGAGAAGATGACCCGAAATCAAAGTGCTCCAAATCCCAAATTTCTTGGATCACAACGAAGCCCTCGACGATCAACACACTTCTCACAAAGGCCCAAGGTGAGGAAAACACTCTAGCTAGATCAATCCTAAGAGAGAAGTTAGGTTTTAGAGTGAGGTGCTCTCCAATGGAGGTTTTGAAAAAGTAAGAGAGAGAAAGGAAATCAAAAAGTGAACAAAAAGGTCGGATCTCGGCTTTATATAAAAGTCTCCCCGCTCGAGCGTCGAACTCCCCGCTCGAGCGTCACTCACAGATCCCCGCTCGAGCGTCCAATCCCCCGCTCGAGCGGCGGATGCACGCTCCCACAACTTATATAGACAAGATGCCCGCTCGAGCGTCAAACTCCCCGCTCAAGCGTCAGACACAAACTCCCGCTCGAGCGTCCAATCCTCCGCTCGAGCGTGAACCACTGCAGACGAAATACTGGATGGGTGATTTCCCCGCTCAAGCGCCGAAACCCCCACTCGAGCGGAGACGCCAAAAACTGGGCAAAGATTCTAAGTTCTAAAACACAACCAACTTATTCCTAACAAGTCCAACACAACCCAAAGCTCTACAACAAAGAGTAAGGGATAGAATTGAGGATAAGACAACAACAAATCTACGGAACCAAGTCCGGATTACAGTTCAATAACAACAGGGAATACCGGGATCGCTATAACCTCCCCCCCTTAAAGAATTTCATCCCCGAAATTAAGGATACGCCAAAACACAAGGCCAACTGATCACACAACACCAACACCCGAGTACTAGGAAAGAAACTACTCTCACTACAAAACTTTAATCCACTCTTACTAAGGAAGAGACTAACCAAGGGAATACGTTCCAAATAACAACACTGTAGGCATAAAAGCCACAACAAAATCAACCCTTCTGAAACAGTTTACTCACATCTGACCAGCGCTTCAAGCTAAGTCACTATGCAACAACACGACCAAAGCAAACCTTTTGAGTAAATAATAAGAAAACATTTTCTTACTCAAGAGACATTTCTCAAAGATTAGTCAAATTTTCAATGTGGACATTTTGAAATAAACTTTGCATTTTCCATGCGAAACTCAAAAACTTTGTATACATTTTTCACCAACACGGTATTATCCAAAATACAACCATCCACCATTTATTTGCCAAAAATCATTCATTTGAAATTCTTCAAAACCCCTGAATTAAATCAATTTCTCAACAACACCCTTAGGTGGCCTAATTACTAGGAAAAGTTTTGTTTTCCATTTCTTTCAAAATAACACTATCAACAACCATCACTCACACAGTGATGCCACAACCAATACAGAACATAACATTTCTATAATGATAGTTAATAGAAATAACAGCAGCACTATCAACAGATAAGTATAAAAACTATATCACACTATCAAAGATAAGCATATGAGCTTTATCTACGGAGTTCATCCTCCATCTCCTCCCAATCCTATCCGGTTTAGAGGTACATCCCCCATCTTCCCCTAAACGGCGGAGTACATCCCCCATCTCCTCCTCTACACACAATGCATATAAACACAAAGGTTCTATACACAATTAATCAATACATAAAATTAATGTATTCTATCAACCGTCAGATTCAATGGCATAACATGTTCGATTAGTTTCAGTTTTCCTTAACCAACATATAGAGTCTACAACAAACGAGACTAACTTCAAGGTGACCGATGTCAACCCAAAACCCGATACCAACAAGCTGACTAATCAACTCAATAAACTCCACACTCAGTAAGCCACACACTGATGTGCCACTAACCCTACACACAGAGTTCCCCACACAAACCTCCCCAAATTTTGGAATCACAACGGATCTCCGAAAATCAAACCACAACAACACTGTGTTTAAGGAAATTACTACCCCTATACAACCGATCGGGTCACCACGGACTCGCTAACTAGCAAGACCCAAAACACGAACCGACGAACAGTTACCATTCTCGCTAACTTGAGATATAAATCTCACATTCCTACGAACATTCACACATAACCTTGCCAACATCCCGCAACTCTCAAAACCACCACATATAACACATTCTCTCACGGATTCCCGTTCTCAACAAATAATCATTAAAGTGAATAAGGCACACAGGCCGTCACACAACTAACTCATCATACAGTACCAAGCAAGCAACAACATTAGGATCATTGACCCCACTAACAACTTCTCAATAAAAAGAGAGCTTAAAACCCATACATACTCCCCAATACCTGAGGATTATACAAACAACAAAGTACATATACCTATGATACAAAAACATGGTGCCTCAGCATCCAACAGTACACCGGTCAACAACAAGATGATTCACATGATACACCACCGGCCAACAACACAAAAGTCCCCCCCAGGGTAATACCAAAGGACTAACTAATAAGTCGCCCCTCGTGAGGCTCCCAAAGTCTAGCCTGCCCGTTCCTGGCACAGATAGCGTCCTTGACTGGACGGGTACAACTGAGTCTGACTGGGTTTTGAAACACCCGAAGAACTTACACGCAAAGGACAAAAACGTCTACCATGGCCCTGCTGGCCACAAACGAAACAACCACCAGACCCCCTACTCCGAGACTGGTCTGAAACCTGCACCTCCCCGGACCTCCCAACAGAAGAATCCGAAATCCCTGGCAAAGAAAAGGAACCAGCCCCTGACTGAGCATGTTTCCGCCTCCACCCCTTACTGAGCCTAGAGCGCTTAGGAACCGAAGGACTTACCGCAACAGTCTCCTCCCTAACCCCACCATCACTCGCAACCATGGCCTCCACATGGGCCGCTGCCTCAACTAAATAATAATAATTCTTCCAAAAGGATCCAACTACCTTCTCCCGAATATCGAAACAAAACCGCCTTTCAAACTCAAAACAACGACGCTCCTCTGTTGCCACCAACTCTGGAGCAAACCTCGACAAGCTAGCAAACCGCATCTCAAACTGTGCCACAGGAGTATCATCTTGACGCAACTCCAAAAACTGATCCCTCAACCTTTCCCGAGCAGAAAGAGGGAAATATTTGGCCAAAAAGGCCTCGGTAAAAGCAACCCACGTGCTACCCACACTATTTTTAACATACTTCCACCAATAACTCGCATCACTCTTCAACTGAAAAGTCGCCAAAGAAACCCTCAACTCCTCATCTTCGACTCTGAGCATATCAAGAGTCTTGGTAATCTGCTCTAGCCAACTCTCTACCTCCAACGGTTTAGCCTCCCCCACAAACTCTGGTGGACTGGAGCGAAAGAACTCCTTAGTAAGTTTGAGAGCATGCCCGCTGCCGCCCTCAGTACGAGCTAGGGCGTCCTGCACTGCTCTCCCAATCTCACGTGCGACAACCTCGCCGACAGCCGATGCTGCAACGGCAGGTACTAAAGGAACTGTTGTGCCTCTCCCGGCGCTCCTACTACTCATCCGACCTCTACTCCCTCTTGTAGACAACCTATTAAAACACGAAGGCAAAACACACTTAGCGCAAAACACAATAGCCTTCTCCAAGGCACACTCCACTACCGTTAAGTTACAAGACACACTTAGTCTCAAAATTTACATCTCTATTGCATACAATCATTTAGACAGATAAACACATAATCGAATCAAGTCCACAAAGATAGCCACTCATCCCGGAACTCTCAAGGAATTCCCATCAGAAACCACGTTGATCAGGCGTGTTTCCAAAAGGACCTCAAAGCAAGTTCACCGGCTATGAATACTATCCGAGAGACTGAATCCCATGCTCCCATAAATGCAACACATAAGTCCTAACTTTCCTGATATCTATATGCAACGTCCTCACAATACGTAGTAAACCCACTGTGGTAAAAACCACTTCCCACGAGCCCAAAGTATTCAAACCCGGCTAGCTCTGATACCAAGTTGTCACGCCCCACTTTTTATTACTCGAAATCATTGCCAAATCCATTAACTTAATTCAATTTCAAGGTTAACATGCGGAAATAAACTCATACATTCAATCTGTAGGAGTGATTAACATTACTCTCATTCGCATACAACATAGATATTACATGAACATACTGAACAATTGCCCTTGGGCTTACAACATTAAATAATCAAATGAAAGGTGTAACCCTTTTACACATATGGCATTCTGCTAACAACAAAGAGGCCCCGTGGCCAACAAATAAAAAGATCCAAATCTTGTAGCACCTTCTGCTAAATACCTGAAAAAGATTCAACAACGTGGGATGAACATATAGTCCAGTAGGGATCTCAACATGATCCTCAACGATAACAACATTACAGATAGCTATGATCATGAACACTCATTCTCATACTAGAATAATAATGTGACAGTTTATACAAAATATATATATATATATATATATGAACTTTTCTCGAAAACATCTATTTAATTCAACACTATAAGCGATTCATCTTTCCTTTTTCCTTTCATTAACCCCCGTTCCCAATCTTTTATAACGTTAACAACTACTTAGGAAAATAGATTCACTAAGCCCATTACTCTCTCCCATTTGCCACACATACAACAGATGTGCCTTTTCAAAACATATTTCTAAAATGTTTGATTTTCTTTACACTTCCAAAAGATAAAAAGGGCATTTCAGTTCAATCCCAATTCTGTCATAGTTATCCATGCACACCTCTATAAAAAGGGAGATAACAACTCTACTACATGCATAAAATAAATCAATGAGGCAACTCGTCCCTCCCACACTGTAACCAATACAATCCACAATGTTTCCAGATACACTGAAACAATAACAAAACAATTCTGCTCTACTAGCTATATGCGTAGTAAGCCAAAGATACACTTCTCACAACAATCTACCAGTTTACCAGGCGCTAGCTGGAAGGGTATGGTACCTTAGATTATCAGCGCGTCAGTTCTCCAGGCACTAGCTGGAAGGGTATGATACCTCTGATTATAAGCGCGGAGTATATGTATATGAACACATAGGTGTGTGGAGTCCATCCCCTATCTTCTCACACACACTGGAGTACAACCCCTCTCTTCTCCCCAACCAGAATACAAATATAATGTAATTCAGCATTTCATCACATACGATGTTCAATCAACACTGGTGTAATACAAACACAACAATTCAACGCAACCGTATCATCCTCCACCGATGACCAAGACAAAATCTCTAGATGCATGCATATTGTATATCTATTGTCAAACCCAACTAACATGAGATTACAAAACTCAGCAACAACATGAACATGGTAGTTAAAGCTATACCCCACACAAGTGTGTTCAACACTCAAGATACAACATTCCAATTTTCTTATTCTTGTTTCAAAATACCTTTCCCATTTCACAAAATACATTCCACTTCCCTTGTTTTCACAAAATCATTCCCATGGACAAAAGCTATAACTCATTTAAATTCACTACATTCTTTTCAAAGCCATTTCGAACTAATTATGCAAATTAAGTCATAAACAATAAATTAGGGTTTTTCCTTCCTCTTTCTCAATATTGTCCAAAAAGGCCCAATTAACATCAACAAACAACAATAGCCACAATTAAGACTCAAAATACCTAAGTATTTGCCCAAAGATCAAAACCCCTCAATTAATTTATTAAATCAAATAAAAAAAATTAGGGTTTCCTCTTTTTTCCACAACCTCATGCTAATTAACACTCCAATTAGCCCAAACCACAACTAATAATAATAAACCCAAATTCAACAACCAACCCAAGGTTCAGTCCCATGATTTTCACAAATCCAACATGATACAATTTTCATGCAATACAAAAATTACCACATGTCTATCTATAGACGGAGTATTGATAAAGACCAAGGAGAATCCCTACCTCAGATAGAGAACTCCAATAGAGAAGATGACCCGAAATCAAAGTGCTCCAAATCCCAAATTTCTTGGATCACAACGAAGCCCTCGACGATCAACACACTTCTCACAAAGGCCCAAGGTGAGGAAAACACTCTAGCTAGATCAATCCTAAGAGAGAAGTTAGGTTTTAGAGTGAGGTGCTCTCCGATGGAGGTTTTGAAAAAGTAAGAGAGAGAAAGGAAATCAAAAAGTGAACAAAAAGGTCGGATCTCGGCTTTATATAAAAGTCTCCCCGCTCGAGCGTCGAACTCCCCGCCCGAGCGTCACTCACAGATCCCCGCTCGAGCATCCAATCCCCCGCTCAAGCGGCGGATGCACGCTCCCACAACTTATACAGACAAGATGCCCGCTCGAGCGTCAAACTCCCCGCTCAAGCGTCAGACACAAACTCCCGCTCGAGCGTCCAATCCTCCGCTCGAGCGTGAACCACTGCAGACGAAATACTGGATGGGTGATTTCCCCGCTCGAGCGCCGAAACCCCCGCTCGAGCGGAGACGCCAAAAACTGGGCAAAGATTCTAAGTTCTAAAACACAACCAACTTATTCCTAACAAGTCCAACACAACCCAAAGCTCTACAACAAAGAGTAAGGGATAGAATTGAGGATAAGACAACAACAAATCTACGGAACCAAGTCCGGATTACAGTTCAATAACAACAGGGAATACCGGGATCGCTATAAAATGTTTGATAATTGGTTAGAATATTCTTTAATCCACCAATCCGTCTAAATCGCGATTTGCCAATCCACTAATCTGTCAATCTGACATTCAATTTGTAATTTTACTCTCAAACTTGTGTTGAGCCTGATCTAAGGAAGGAAATGTTGAGGTTAGCCACCTTTGTAAACTGAAAGCTTGCTAACGCCAAAGCCCTACAGTAACTACGTTCAGGTAACGGTCAAAATCTTTAGATGTTATTGTAACGCCCTCAAAATAAACCCATTATATACATTTCATTGACATGCATTATTCAAAGAAAATAATTTATTAATTCATTCATCAGAGTATTACTAAACGAAAACATTACATATAACATCAAATTAAATGCCCTACAGGCTTACATCTTTCCAAGCCAACACTTGGATACAAAAAATATGAGTTCTAACTCAATACAAGAAAAGCCCTAGGCTTGAATGTTTACATGTACTAATAAATAAAGACAATTAACTAAGATAGTCTTCTTCAAAATCCAGAAGCCAAACCCTCCCAAGCTAAGTCCTTGGAGGTAGCTTATCACCTGAACCTGAAAATGATGTTCCCATAAAGGGTGAGCCACAGCCCAGTAGAAATATACTAAACCAAATATAAGCATTGAATAAAGCAATGGCATTCAATAGATGGTTAACCAAGATAATCAATTACATCATTATACCGTTTCATGATATTAATGTCTAAGATACGTTTTACTTTCCAACATTATCAATATGGCTCAGAACCTGGCCAAACTTACAACAGTGAACTATATATATCAAATTCACATTCTTCCAATGTCAACAAACAAATGAGACTCAGGCTCAAATCAAAACACTTCATACTTCCAGTTTGATACACATTTTAGTGATGTATCAATAAAACACTTCAATATAGATAAGCACACATAAAAGTGATGCTAATGGAGTCCATCCCCTATCTCCTCCCAAACAAAATCCGGTTTAGAGGTCCATCCCCTATCTTCCCCTAAACCGTGGAGTACATCCCCTATCTCCTCCCACACAAAACAATGTATGTAAACACATAACATATACAACACACAATCAATACACATAATGTCTGTATTAATTTAGCAGTCAAAAGTGATAACTTAATCAATGATTAGTTTCAGTTATCCCTAATCCACATGCAGTATCTACAACAATCATGACTATCCTCCACTGATAGCCCAAAACAGTTATTTCTAAACTTGGAAATAAATATAACAACAATTCAATAGGTGAGTGATTTAAATTATCCAACTACACCATTTAATCAATGAATTCCTCAATTTCATGAATTTAACCCAATTCCCCAATTTCCTTAAATTAATTATACAAATTAATTTATTAATACAACTAGGGTTTTTCCCACAATTATCAAAGTAAACCCCAACATATCAAAATACCAAAACTTAGAACAAAACTTATAAAATGGAGTAGGAAATCCCTACCTCAAAGAAAATAACCCAAATGGAGAAGACAGAGATGAATACCCAAATACCAATGTGCTCCAAATCTCCAAATGTTCAGATTAGAATGAAGCCCAAGCCGCCCTCTATCTTTCTTACATAGAACTAAGGATGGATTCACACTAGAAGTAGATGAACACCTAGAGAAAAGATGAGTTTTGAGAGAGAGAAGTCGGACCTAGGGTTTGGATACTAGAAGAGGATGAAAAACTGATCAAATACCCGCTGCTGCTTATTAAAACTGGAAAGGCTCGCTCGAGTGAAGACTTGGTCGCTCGAGCGACCAGACACAAGAAATACTCGCTCGAGCAAAGAAAATCTCGCTCGAGCCAAGAATGCAATACTTCAGGTCTAAACTAGACACAAACTCTCGCTCGAGCGACCAAACCCCGGCTCGAGCGAATAACCAAAAACAACATCTCGCTCGAGCGACCAACTCCTCGCTCGAGCGAAGAACCAAAATTCTGGACAGCAACACTTGGTTTCTAAACCCAACCAACCTGAAACAAACCTGCCCAACACATCCTATAACTCCAAATAAGAAAATAAGGGACAACAACAACAATTATATAATGACAGAATCTACGGAACCTAAGTCCGGATACAATAATCAAATGGGAAAAAACCGGGGTCGCTATAGTTATTCTTTTTTTGGAAGCATAGTGGCCCTATAATAAAAAAAAAACTTAAAATTATAAGAAGTTATAAGTTGTTATTCCTTTTTTATTAGTGTTTATCATCATTTCTGTATCCAAGATCTGTCACTAAATCGTAATCAAGTACTAGTATTGATCATGAACTGTCAATAATATCGTAATTTTTTACAAATTCTACTAAATATTGGTGCTGCTAAAGATATAAAATTTACAAGAAAAATAGTTGATAAAATATTTCAAGAAATTATATATTATCAACAGCAACTAGGGATAGTATCACAAAATATATATATATATATATATGTAAAATAAAATTAAAAAAATAGAATCAATAAATAAAAATAAGTAATATTAATAATAATAATAATATTATTAAAATCCAAGTTGAACCACAAAATCAGCATTCATTCAAAAAAAGAAAAACAAAACACACAATTGGGGTAAAAGTTAATTTTTTGATCTGTTTAAAAAAAAAAAATTTGAGTCACATCACGTCTCTACATTTTTACACGTTTTTTTAAAAAAAAGTAAAAAAAAAAAAAGATTAAAAAGTCAATTTTTAACTTACTTCCCAAAACAATCCAATATGTATGCATACATACATCATCCCTATGTACTCTACAACCCATGCATGCCTATAAATAATATCTACTACAACCATGATTGTGCAAAATACTGCTTAATCTGCTAAAATCGCACCGATTTGTATCAATCTGCACCGCTCTATTCGCTAATTGCGAATTAAATTTTAACATTTATGATCCACCTTCTAAATTGCTCCGCTCCACTATGGTTAATACATACATACATATATATATATATATATATATATATTTAATTTCTAATGAAATATCAAAGTAAAAATGAGTATGAGAGAGACTTAAGATGTGAAATTTGTTACAAATTAGTACTTATATATATGAAACATATTATGTAAAATTAGAAAATATAAAAAAAATATTATGCAAATTAGTGTTATATATTATGTAAATGTTTGATAATTGGTTAAAAATCCACCCAAAATCGCTTAAATCATGATTTGTCAATCCGTCAATCCGTCATTCAATTTGTAATTTACTCTCAAATAGCCCAAACCACACCACGCACAGCCCTAACTACAATCCCCTCAAAATTACTCAGTAGTTGTTTGGTATATGCTAAAATAACACATACTATTTTAACACATTATCTTATTTAGGTCGCAGTCATCTTATTTAAGTTACATCACATCTCTACCACACTACTTCAAACCCAATCCATATTTCACATTATCTTATTTAGGTCACAATCATCTTATTTAAGTTACTGCGTTCTTCATCACCTGGCTCGCCTCCTTCAAACTCCTCCTCGATCTTGGCCCACTCTCTTCAAACCTTCCTTAACATCTCTTCCTCTTCATCGCGATCATCGCATGTCTTCCAATCGGAACCAATCAACAACAAAATCAAAACCAGGAAAACCATCAAAAATCTTAGAGAAATCACGAAAACCCACAAAATTGCCTCCCAATTTCACTTAAGAAATGGTAGTTTCAAATCATCATAATCAAAACCCAGAAAACCAATCTAAAATCTCAGTAAAATTGCCTCGCAACATTCGCCAGAAAATGAAGCAGGTAATTGTCCTTTTTTTTTTAACAACTCTGTATATGCACTGCTCCACCCCTCACTGCCACTGACTTCAGATTTTTTTGAACTCATCCTCACTCTTATTTCTTAATTTATATTTAATTGGACACTCGCTCCTTAAATCAAAGTCTCAATTTTGTTGGATCAAAAGTCCGAGCGCTTTTCTACTTTGCCCAAAAGGACAAACTTAAGCACAACGAACAAAATAGGGAGAAATAGCATCACTCTACTTTTATTTTTATTTTTTATAGAGATACAAGAGTTTCATCTTCATTTACTTTACTTTTATAGTTGAAATTATCTACTTTGGAAAAAACTGCCAATATTGCTGAAAAATCTCCCGAGGCTTTCTTTCTTTACCCACCTCAAATTTAATGTTATTTCATTTTAGAACCTAGGTCAAAATTGATATGAAATGATTTTTTTTTTTTAAACTCTATATTCGGTTCATCGGACCAACTAATTTAGGAGACCACTAGCAGGGGTCCCAATTAAAGTCGAGATAAAGCCTGTATAGATTGAACCGAAAAAATTATATACACTTAAGAAGTTTTGAACTTGAGATTTTAAAAGAAGTACTAGAAAATGATTACTTAGCCCATGCAAAGAACGAAAAAATGAATTAATCACTTATAATATTTGCTTATTTTGTTAATAAAAATAATGTATTAGTTGGTCATACTAAAAATAATGAAATATGAATTTCATAGCATTTAAATATTAAAAAAAAAAAAAGTGATAGTTTTGAAAAATCAATTTCTAGGAAACAATCTTTGTTCTTTAAAAAAGAAGGAAAAAAATTTATGGGATAATAATTATAAAAAAAATAAAAAATAAAAATCCCAAGGCTTCACTCTTATAATAAAATAAATCTTGAATTTTTTTATTTCGGTAATTTAAATCCTATACTTTTAATTTGTTTTCAATCTAAATTATTTATTTATTTTTGTTCAGTAAATCTAATTAAAAATAGTATTTTATTAATTAAATTCAACTACAGAAGGTATTTTAGACATTTTAAGTATACCTATATTGAGTTTAAAAACTAAAATATACTTTTCCCGTCGATTTTACTTAATATAAGTAAACTAATGGTTTAGATTGAAAAATAAATTGAAAGATTGAAATTTAAATTAACAAAATTAAAAGTTCAAGATTTATTTTATTATAAGAATTAAATGTTGGAATTTTTTTTATTTTTTATTTATTTATTTTTTTGATCTGCAAAGAAAAATTTCATTTAACAGTATGAAATTATTTTTTATTTTTTGGTTGTAATTACCCCCAAATTTAATGTTCTAATAAGAATGATGGCATGATAGAAATATAAGCGGAAGAGGGTTTGCTAGATCATATAAGAAGCTTTTTTTAAGCCCTTTCTCAACTTAATAAAAGCCTAAACTAGAGCAAACCACAAAAATCATAAAAATCTGAAACAGGTCCAATCTAAGCCAATTCGTACGAGTTTAAGAAACTTTTAGGTAGCATTTGGTAGAGTTTTAAAATTATAATTTGAGAATAAAGTTGTATTTTGAGTTTGTGAATTTTGGAATTATGATTTGAGTGTGAAAAATTTGTTTAGTTATGAGTTTTGAAAATAGTTTTGAATTGAGTTTGAAATTTTTGATGTGACATGATATTTGATTAAAAAACTTACAATTCCTAATCAAGCACACAATCCAAAATTTTATTCAAAACACAAAAAATTTAAAAAAATTTCCAAAATTATTTTTTTATTTAAAATAAAATAAAATAAAAAAACCACTGTTTCGGTCAACTGGCCGAACCTCCGGGGGGACGTCCAGGGGTATGACTGGGTAGACGAGTTTTCAAACGCGGTTGTGGAATTAATTTTTGAAAGTTGTATCCAAACAGAGTGTTCACGTGAAGGGGTAGAATTATAGTTAGAACACTGCACCAAACACAACCTAAATTTTCAATTCTAGCCTCACTTTTTCGCACAATGGGCTTGGATAATGATCTACATGCTAATCTGTCTGTTGTACAATTAACGAAATCTTCAATCTTTCTCTCCTATCACTACTATAAAAACACTTAAAGATAACGGTTAATCATGATCTTTCATAAACAATCTCAACTTTTTCTTTCTCACTAAGCATGATCTTTGAAGGTGGGATTGTTTATGGTTATAATTTATCACAGTTTTTTAACCGTAATCTTACCTTCAAAAAACTGTGATTGTTTCTACAAAACAATTTTTTTCTGGTATTATTAATTTCAGTTTACAAAAATAAATTGTGATAAATTTTGACTTTTTTTTTTTTTTCAAAAAATGGTTTCATGAAACCTTTTGATGCGACCATAGCTACTATAATACATTCCTAATGATTTATTTGTCTAGTTTCAATATATAACACCCAGGAAAAAAAAAATGGGCATTACATTGAATCATGTTCTAATGAAGAACTTCAATCAAACAAATTTACTAACAGTTAACAAAAATTAATCCATAATTGATCAACTATAACCTTTCAAAGAGAATTCAGAAATTCCATATTAAAACCACCCTAATCCACTCCATGAAACAACAAAACAAGTTGATAAGTTCAACAAATTAGGTTTGCATTTGCTTGTTAACAATGTAAATGCGTTTTCACTTCCTTCAACGTTACACTGGGCAGCCTGCAGGCAATAACAATATTATAAAACAAACATTCAAATCCCAAGATCTGTTTTCCAACAGGCATTACGTACAAAGATTAAAGGATGCATTTTACTTGCATTCGATGGTGCATTTGAACATCAGATATGGTGTATTATTGATCTGTTGGGAATAGATTATTTTGGTAAAAGAAAATGTTTAAGACTGACAAAAAAAAATTTATACTCACAATGATATAGTATCATGTGTCAATTTTGATTTGTTACAAATCCAATAATATAAAACCCAACTCCCTTGCCAAATCATTATAGATGAATTATTCAGTAAAAAAAATTATTAAAAAATTGTGATTATTTCACAATTACCAAGTGCTTCTCGGGCACGTGATAAGCAGCAACCAATAATACTTTATTTCATGATTCTTGGAATTTGTTCAATTTTAAATAATAGGTTAAAAATACAAAACTATTACATGCATCTAATTTAATTAATGAATAAATTACACTTTGCACCCCTATATTTTATACCAAATCTCACTTTGATCTCTACACATGAAATTATGACAGTCAACTCTTGCATTTTTAATCAATTGTCAATATCTTCCTTTTATTACTCTACTATATAAATCTTTAATAAAAATAATAATTTTATAAGCACATGACTATGGAGTGTAATTTACCTTTAATTAGTAGATTAAAAATAGAAAATTACTAAATTCAAGAAAATTTAGTATAATATTAAATGTGCATTAATAATAAAAATCAATACTATCCTATTTAATAGAATTAGGGTGCCTATTGTGCCTATTGTGCTGATAAAAAATAAATTAAAAAAAAAATAGTATGCCTGTTGTATATGTCAAGCATTACTAGCACTGTTGTGCTCACGGTGAGACTCACGTCGATTCTTATTTTAATAATTGGAAGTATTTATTTTTTAGACTATATCGTGTACAATATACTTATAAAAAATAATTTAATTGGATAACGATAACCCTTTAATCGAAACATATTTATATTCAATATTATATTTAAAATAACATTGGCCATGCATTTTTATCAATACAAATGTGTTTAGATAAAAGAGTTACCATTGTCAGATCAACTTGATTATTTATAGATATGTTCTTCATGGTATACACTATAAACAGTTCGGATTATCAATAAGACTCAGACTGAGCCTCAAAGCGCGCACAATAGCGCCTGCATGTGCTTGATGCACAATAGGCACCCCAATTCCCTATTTAACACATGGGTAATGCTAGGAATACCAAAATTTTTACCAAACAAATGATGAAATATCTCACATGAGTGTGGGGTCTACATGAGACATTTAGTCATTTGTTTGGTAGAAAATTTGAGAACTATAATATTTTTTTTTAACCACATCTTATCAAATACCCCAGAGACATTTATTAGCATTAACCATAATAATAATGGGCATTGCTAGACATCGGCTTCTTTTACTAGTATATATATTTGAACCACACACATTCCCATTCCCATTCCCATTCCCATTCCCATGTGTATTGAGGTCTCAAAATCATTCTTGTTATAGAAGTTTACTGTCTTTCAGGTATTTGTTTTTGATTTATGGCATTATATTTTTTCCTAGTTAATAATTTGTTAATTTTAAATAGAAATTTCTATAACTTCCTTCAAATGCGAAGATGTTTTAGTCTGAATTCCAAATTAAAGAGTGAAAAATTAAATAAATGTTTGTCATTCAATTAAGCAAAGCTGCATTTCACAACATCTCTCCCTACAAGTGTTCTTTGTTAACAGAAAACTGTGTTAATTCATGCTTAATAGTTGTAAAATTAGTACATTTAAATCCATTTTTACTAAACTCAAAAAAATAAAATTAAAAAAAAAAATTATTGTATTTTCCTTCAATTACTTACAAATAATATACATTATTGCCACTTGCATTTTTTTTATATGGCAATCATTACTTTAAACAAATTATGCCTTGATTTTTGTATGTGCGTTTGTAAATTTACTCAATTTTTCCTGTTTAATTTGTCTGTTCATTTTCATTGTTATTTGATTTACTTTGGTTTAGCAGTTTGACATGTCTTTTTTACTCACTTCATAATAGAATATTGCTAAACATTATGCTCTATTTTTGGTTTGTTAAAATGAATTGTAATTCCATAGACTTTCATATGGAATGACTATTTATTTAAAATTGTGAAAGGTAATTCTATTTGTAATGTGTTTGTTATTATTTTTTTAATTTAATCAAACAAATGAATGAATATTTTGATAAAATGATAATTTCATTCCACTTTAATCATTCCAATGAATGAAACACTACCTAAGGAGTTGGCCTGGTAGTCAAGGCCGAGGAAATGGGGATGTGCTCTCTCTATGTTCTTAAGCTCAAAATCTACTTGCCCCAAACAATTTTTTGGGTTAGTCCATACTTTAATTGGACCATTTGTTTGTAAACAATGAAATTGGAGGTTACCAAGTTATCAAAAATAAATAAATAATAATTCTCTATCGCACTCTTATTAAAATAAATTTAAGAAATCGATTTAAAAAAATAAATTTTACATAAAGAATTTAATTAAAATAATATGACAATGACATTTTAAAATAATAAGTTACTTTGATAAGACTATCTAATTTAAAACGAATTTTCCTATATTATAAATTTATCGCCTCATTGGTATAATTTTCTCCATAAAAAACCCAATGGTTAGCCATCAATCCAGTCAAATTGATATTTTCAGTTTTCAACTAAAATTAAATTGGAGTAATGCAAGAGATTGAGTTTTTAATTCATTAATTCTTAAATAAATTACTTCATTGGAAATAAATTTAATTGTTATAATTTTAAGGGGTTTTTTTGGGGGTCAATATATAAGAGAGTTATTTACAACCAATCTATCAAGCCCAACTTCTCTATCGAGATTACCAGTGATGTCTATACAACTATTAGATTTAATATCCTAATTTAACTCTTCTTGGGGAGAGTTGAATTTACAAAGGGTGAGAAGGCTAACTTCTAAAGGTACTAATCTAATAACTAATAATTGATTCTAGCATATCAAAAAAAAAATTTGTCATTTTGCTTCAAAATTGTCAATATGAGTCAAATTAATATAATTTCGAAATGGATGTTTAAATCGTTAAGAAAAAATAATTATAAATTTTACTATGGTCCTAAAAGTGTACATTTTGTGTCATATTGGTATCTCAAGTATCAATTTTATCAATTTCGTCCTTTAATATTGTATGGTTATGTTTTATTTTCTTCATTAATGTTTCATGACCAAATTGACAAAATTAAAAACTTCAAGGATCAAAGTGATACGAGTGACAAGAAACATATACTTTAAAGAACATGTGTGTATTTTATTACCATTCCGTTAGCTATTTAGAAGGTACACTTAGAATTGGAACAAATTGACTCAAATTGAAATTTCAATAATGAAATTAACAAAATTAAAACTTGAAAAACCAAAATGACAATAAACGCATACTTTAAGGACTATTAATAAATTTTGTTCAAAAATAAAATATGTGAACCTTATGTGTATAGGTATAGTATGATTGTAATTTCATTAATTGCCTTAAATAATTATAGCATGATTGTTGTGATTTTTGATCACTAACTATGCTTTTTTATTATTTTCCAGATCATCCCATGGACTTACGTGCTATTGTATTATTTCTGTGTGTATGCTCTCACCTTGTGGGACACAATGGAATTGAAGGAGACTGGAGGAGTTTAACTAAAGAAGAAGATTTGGAGTTGGAGGAGCGACTTAAGCATCTCAACAAGCCAGCAGTCAAGACTATACAAGTATTTATTCTCAAATATTATTAGAAACATTTAGACTGCGTTTGGATCACGAATTTAGATAGAGAAATGGAATAGTTAGATAAAGTATAATTATATTTGATTCATTTTTCACTCATGTTTCTATTTCTCTTTTCAAATTCATATATAAATCTAAAATCCAAACACAGTCTTAGTTCAATTTTGCTATGTTTCATGGGAGTAAATTATATTTGATTAATAGACTTTCATAATTGATGTTGATATTAACAATTGCATATATTATCCCAGTTTGAAATTCATGGATTGCGAAATTGGTAAAATCTTGTCATATCCCATGTTTGTCTGGAATCACACTAGACATACATACGTAGTATAATGACCATAATGGGAGAATATTTTGGTGTTTTTACTAATGCAGACCCTTCTTAATCTCTCATTTGGTATCTCATCACCCTGTAGAGCTCAAGAATCAATCATATCCCATACTTAATGTCTTATTTTGTATCTACCTCTTATGGAACTTAATAATCAACCATATAAAGGATATATAGGGACAATTCCAAGCAAACACAATCTCTATGTACGGCATGGGATCCTTTTGTCTCTAATGTGGAATGAATTAAATTTATACCAAATTAACAATAAAATATTAAACTAATTTTTTTAATTAAAAATTATTTATTGGGTTAAAAAAATCTCTCTTCAATTTTAAATCGGAACATAAAGTTGTTGACACGTATCTATCAATAAACTATTGTCTCAAATATAATAAATAAAAATTTAAGTTGAGCCGGTTTCCTAGGATGTCTTGGGACTAGTTTTGAGGACATTCAATTCCAATATTGTCCAGTTAAATTTTCTATGAAAATCAAATGGCAAAGATTAATAGGCATCTTAGGCCTAATATCATGGCTGTCTTGAATTACAACCATCTAATTTGACGTTCTAAACTTGAGAATACATAATATGTTATTATTATTTTTGGAGAAAATTGTGAACTTTTCATGAATTGAACAATTGTATTTAAAAATTAATAGAAAGATTGTAACATTTACAGAATAATTATGGAGATATATATGATTGCGTGGATTTCTACAAACAACCTGCATTTGATCATCCTTTACTGAAGAACCACACTTTTCATTTTCAGGTTTGTCTCCATACATCCTCTTATCTCCAACACATAATTGAAGGCTACTTAATTATTTATTCAACACTCTATAAGCACAAAATAAATCACAGAACATTGTAGTTCGCACAATAGGTGCTGGGATTATTGCACATCCTAAATTCAAATGGAAACACATCCATATGCACACACTAAAGATTAAAAATCACAAAGATTTGCATACAAAAGAGAAATATACTATGAATCATAGTGTGTACAACAATAAAACCAAAAACCTTTAAAATCTGACACCAATACCAAAGTCTTGAAACTCTACACATTTCCCTACTTAAGATTAACTGATTCTAGAAGCTACACGTGCTTACTTACTCACTATCATTGTCCCCGGAATTTTTTCATATCCCCTACATCTTTACAAACCCTCTCAATCTCACACCTCTACAATACTTCTTTTTATTGGCGAAGGGAATAATTGTATTGATCAAATCCAATAGATAAAATATAATTTTGAGACAAGCATCAATAAAAGAGAGGAGAGTGTAGAGAAGATTCATATTTATAGGCAAACCATAGAAATGTTAGTCCCATACAATTAATAAAACCCAACACATTGAATTACTAGTGAACTCTTGATTTAACAACCTAACACAAAATACAATATGGATCTTACAAAATTTGATGCACGCACCCAACACTAATAACTCTATGAGGCTCATAGAAAACAAGACATGCACGTACCCAACCGTAGAATCCAACTCTTGTGAGTTTTTATAATCCAGTATGTGATCAATTTATGTGCAAGTCTCCTTCACCTTTTTCGAATTGAGTTGAATTGCAGATGAAGCCCACTTCATTACCTAAGAGATCAAGAGATCAAGTTTCCTCAAACGTTAGCAAACCTCTACATATAGGACTAAAGGGTGGGGGTTGCCCGGTTGGAACAGTTCCAATTAGAAGAACTACTAAAGAAGATCTCATTAGAGAGAAACTTGCTTCAAAAATAATGACTCTTGCAGATGACACCGGTGGTGCTGATGTAAGTTATCCTAGTCAATCAAGATTATATAGCTTCACAATATTAGTTTTGCACTATTGCTTGTTTTCTATATTTGGTTTTATTTGTTTCTATGAATCACCTTCTTGAATGATCTGAACACACACATAAAACACTCTAAGCACATTTTTTGATCCTATAAATTGATTCTAGTTCTCATTTTTTGAAGCTATATGTTTAGCCTCATCTTGTTGAAAGTTTTAGGCAAACTTTTGATAATAATTTTACTTGCAGATGTGATTGTTTGATTGTTTACAAGGCTTGAATCTACACAACCAAAAACACTAAACATTAAATCTTACAGTTAGGGCACAATGCCTTTTTTGAATGAAAAGAGGGGGAAAAAATCAACCAAAAAAAAAGTACGAGTGTATATATATATATATATGCTTGTTGGGTTGGGTTTCCCTCGTATGTGAAGGATGGCCCAAATATTTGTTAAAGCCCACGTAAGTCTCAAGCGCACAAGGAGAGATTATAGTAGCGTTTGGTTTACTTTTCAAAACTCAACTCTATTTTTAAATCATGATTTGAATTCAACTTGTTAACCAAATATATTTTTAAAATACAACTCAAAATTACTTTCAAAACTCCTCGCTTTTCTTTTCTTTTATTATTAATCAATCACTTTTTCTCTCTCACTTCTCACATTCTCTCACATTTTTTACATCAATCAATCAAAAAACAAAACAAAATTACAAATCATCCCAAAACTATTTTCAAAACTCATAATATAGCTTCACAATATTAGTTTTGCACTATTGCTTGTTTTCTATATTTGGTTTTATTTGTTTCTATGAATCACCTTCTTGAATAAGCTGAACACACACATAAAACACTCTAACCACATTTTTTGATCCTATAAATTGATTCTAGTCCTCATTTTTTGAAGCTATATGTTTAACCTCATCTTGTTGAAAGTTTTAGGCAAACTTTTGATAATAATTTTACTTGCAGATGTGATTGTTTACATGGCTTGAATCTACACAACCAAAAACACTAAACATTAAATCTTACAGTTAGGGCACGATGCCTTTTTTGAATGAAAAGAGGGGGAAAAAACCAACAAAAAAAAGTACGAGCGTATATATATATATATATATATATATGTTTGTTGGGTTGAGTTTCCCTCGTATGTGAAGGATGGCCCAAATATTTGTTAAAGCCCATGTAAATCTCAAGCCCACATGGAGAGATTATGATAGTGTTTGGTTTACGTTTCAAAACCCAACTCTGTTTATAAATCATGATTTAAATGCAACTTGTTAACCAAATATATTTTTAAAATACAACTCAAAATTACTTTCAAAACTTCTCGCTTTTCTTTTCTTTTCTTTTATTATTAATCAATCACTTTTTCTCTCTCATCTCTTATCATTAATCAATCACTTTTTCTCTCTCATCTCTTATCTCACCAAAAACATTCGCTCACATTTTTTACATCAATCAATCAAAAAATAAAAAAAATAAAACAAAACAAAATTACAAATCATCCCAAAACTATTTTCAAAACTCATAACTAAACAAATTTTCTCTTTTTAAATCATCATTCAAAAACTCAAAACTCAAAACATAACTCTACACTCAAATTGTAATTCTAAAATTAAACCAAACGGAAGATGGACTACGGTTCCATGGTTTTTTCCTTCTCAGTGTGGGAAGGTTTTCCACGGAAAAATTGCTTTTGCCTTTTTTTTTTTCTTGATTGGCAAATTGCTCTTAACTTGTTGTGTGATTTTTAGATTTATTATTTTCAGATTATATATATATATATATATATATTGTGCTCTATTCAAATTGTTTCCTAATAGATTCACACAAAGAGGGAGAAAAATTACTTCTGCTATTTTGTGCTAGATTCGGGTATTTCGAATTGGCCTTTGGTTTTCTCCCAACAATATGGATATGTTCAGATTCTCACAGTAAGGGAAAATATAAAAGTAACACATATGTTTTGGACTTTTATTACCCAGTATGCCATAGTTGAGACAATAGATGGTCCAAACAAATACAGTGGAGCGTCAGCAGTGCTTAGTGTATACCAACCAGATGTCGTGGGTAAACAATATAGTGCAGGGCGAATGATGATTCAAAATGGGCCTGATAGCTTACAAGTTGGGTGGAGAGTAAGTTAATCTTCTTGCTTCTTGTAAATTTAACTTCTTACCTATTTTACAAACAATTTTCACAAGTAAAAACTAGCTTCACATAGACAAAATCATTTGTTGTTATTATGTTTTTGGTTTGTCTCAGGTGGATCCATCTCTGTTTGGTGACGCACGTACTCGACTATTCATATATACGAATGTAAGTATCATTGCTTTTTATTGCATATTACTCGATTGACTATATTTTCTTGGTAGCTCTTACAATATATTCATATATGTTTGTCTACCAAACAGGCAGGTCAATCTCATTGTTTCAATACAAATTGTCCTGGATTTGTGATTGTGGACACAGAAATACCTCTTGGTCACGTAATTGAAAAGGTCTCTATACGTGGAGACCTATCGGTTGCGATGGAAATCTACATCTTGCAGGTAAAATTTGAAAAATCTTAATTATGAAACAAGTTCCCAAGTCATGCTACCATCGTGTCAAATAATTATTACACCAATAATTATGAAATAAAAATCATAATTAAGTAATTAGTGGTAAAGAAATAGAATTTGCGTTCTTCTGTTCAATTATTCAATTTTGATATCCACGTAAAAATATATAGGATCTAGCTAATGGAAACTGGTGGCTTGGAGTTGCAAATACAAATCTTGGATTTTGGCCAAAGAGAATACTTGGTGGCGGATTAGCAAACTTAGCTTCACATGCTGAATGGGGAGGAGAGGTATTTAGTCCACCGGGCACCCCGAAACCTGCAATGGGGGGAGGTCATTTTCTAATGGAGGACACCAGATATGATGCATACTTCAGGAATATTGCACTTAAGAGTCCAAGTGGAGGGGATATAAATCCTCAAACATATGTGTTTACAAGCAATAGAAAATTGTATGAAGTGAAAGATGAAGGATACCAGGGGGCTCACTTCGGGCATCTGGTACTATATGGGGGCCCTGGAGGTTCCTAGAAGGAGAACACAAATTTGGTACTTTTAAATTTTCATTTTGGCATGGATTAATAATGTAAAATTGACCACCCCTTGTCCTTCTATATATATATATATATAATTGCATGTGCTTTGCAAAACTTTTATTAAGACTCAAGTGCTATTGTTTATGCTTTGGGTGATGCACAATCCAACCCTTTTAGCTTTGCAAATTTTAATCTTCTTGACTGCAATGTCATCGATTAAAAATTTGGATTATTCAGTAGGACCTGCTTTACGGGTGCTAAGCCACTGTGATTGGAATTACCCACAATTATTTATTTATTTATTTATTAGTACCCACACAGAGATTGTTTGAATATGATTACCAAAATTTGCTTACATAGATTAAGATCTTAGCAAATCATTATAAGAACTCAAAAAGACAAAAATAAAATAAAATAATTTGACTTTGTTATTTCATGGCTTAGGAAGACTCAATATACAACAAAGGGGGAAAAAAAAACCAAATGAAAAATAAAGCCATTGATCCATCCAAATTAATCTAAATACAACAAAATATCACTTAAATATTACTTTTCTTACATTTTTAACAACAAAATTACTAACTAAGCTTATTTAATCAAATTTATCTATCATATTATTTTCAATAAATAATTTAGTTAACTACAATATAGATTTGTCCAATTAATAATTAAACATCAATCTCTTTTTTCTATTGCTTGGTAACTAGTTGAATTATTTTTTGAGGGGCCTTTGACTGTGGTTTGGGCTTTCCATTACGTGGGAATTTAAAATTAGAGCAATTAATAATTGTAAAAATTATAATTCAGTGGGATAATTATAGAATAATTACAATATAGATTGATTTTTATTTTTTACAACAACAAAATATAAAAAAAATTCATTACAACAACAAAATTTTGGACAAAATCATATTATTCCTTCTGTTGACATATCAAAAATAAGAAAAGAAAACGGGAAGCTATAGTTCTTCATGAATTAGATATGAATTTTTTAACCATAATCCTCTCCATGCCATTTGCATTTACTTTCCCACCCCAGGGCCAATATTTACCACCTTCTAGTGTTCATTTTATACATTCTATAAATTGGGAAATAGCACAAAAAAAATATCTCAATGATACTATCAAAAAGGAGAGGATCAACCACGAAGGTGGGGATGGTTGAATTGTAACAAATCGAAACATTGTGAGATAATATATCATGTCACTATGATTAAATTAGAACAACTTTTTTAGGAGTCAAATTTTTTCAATGCCAAATAGTTTGCCTATAATTTATTTTAACTTCCAAAAAAATATACCCAATAGAATGATTGAAAAACAAAAATGAACAAAATCCATACACTTGGAAATAACCATGAATAATCCATATATATATGAACAGATGCGACGAGATATATAAGGAATAGAGAAGGAAATGACATGAGGCCCTAGAATGCAAATTTTGGTGAATGAAGAAAGAAAATTTGGGAATAAATATGTAACTATTAGATTGAAGGGCATACTTGAAAATAGAAATCAAGGATTTAGGCAACCATAGTAATTAGCTTCGTAGCTCCTTAATTCATTCCTTTGCTCAGTCTTTGTTAGAACTAATAGGGAAAAAAATTAGACCAAAAATGAAAATAAGTTACAAATGAAAATCTAAAAATTGCAGAATGTATGAAAACAAAGAAGGTTCATTCAGGATAAAATCTCAGCTCATGATATTGGATGCTTCTGTTGTTTTGGCTCCAGACAAGGTAATCAGGCTATATGATTGAATAACAAACTATCAAGCATAGAAAAGTCCATACAAACAAATGCATATAAATATACAAAGCAGAACAAAAATAGACCACAATTGACAATGAGGATTCCAACAACTTCTTTTGTTTTTGGTTTCCCAAGGAATCCCCGGGCTTCACCAGGACTAATCCTCTGAGGTACGGTCGGGCGCCAACGCAGGGACCTCTCCCAAGAAGGTTTGCTTCATCGACAAGGACTCGAACCTGAGACCACTTGCTTAAGCGACCAGAGCTCCTTCAACTCAGGCCAACCTTCGTTGGTCTAACAACTTCTGCATACATATAATAGGATTTTCCATCCAAATATCACAAATTAAAGAGGGCAATCAAAATTCTGCTATCTACAAATATGATTTAAGAAATTGTGTCACTTCCATGACTAAAATAAACCCAGTCCTTCCATTGCAATAAAGCCAGTACTTAAGTGTTAAATAGTTGATCTAATCTAACCTATTTCTCAAGGCCATACTTAAGAAGAAGTGGCCTAGAGAGGAAAAAAAATTGAAATAATGAACTGAAAAAAAATAAAAAATAAAAAATAAAGAAAGAAAAGAAAAAGAAAAAGAATGTAATGAAGCTGTTTTGTCTTCAAACTATAGGCTATCATTTGGTCACCAATTGTATTTATACTCAACTTCCTTGCTTTCTCATTATCATCAATCATAAAATCTACAATTAACAATAGGCTTTCGATTGAATGAAATGTAATGCAAAAAAACTTACTCAATTGATCTCACTGTCAAAATCCAATACCTTCATCTCCCCAAGTTTATCTAGCAACTTTGCCTCTCTTAAAAAGGAGGAAGCTCTATATTTTGAGGCTTATTTCTATTTAAGCAAGAAGAGTTGTCTTGAGAGATTGTCACTCATACATATTTGAGAGGGTAATTTTTGGGAAAAATTGGGCCGAGCTGCAAGTTGGGCTTTGAGGCCCAAAACGCGAAGGACTAAGTAAGAAGGCCGTAAAGGATACTCCGGCCCAGAGAGCAATGCTACTCCGGCTGAGAGAAGTAAATGTTACTTCGGCCCAAGAAAGAGTAAAACTACTCCGGTCTGGAGGCAACTCACAGTTAGGCCGATCTCAGAGTTAGTCCGGTCGCGACTTACAATGGTTAGGTCGGTCAGAACTTGTTACTTGGAAGTCTGATCTAAGCGCATCAAGGTTGAACAGGGCAGCCGAAGTAAAGATTTGGAGGAGAGGACCGAGCTAAGGATAGTTCGGCCTTCTGTGACTCGATATAGCCAAGTTTACTTCGGTCGAAAGGAAGTTCGGCCGTAAAGAAAACCATCCCACTTGGTTTGAGCAGTGGGGGAGGGTGTAAAAGGATAAGCATTATCCTTAAGAGATTGAATCCTAGGAGGACTCTGTATGGAGAAATACAAGTCCTACTAGGATTGTGCCATATGAAACTTATAAAAGCTCACAAGCATCACCTTGGAGGAGGTAATTGAACACAATCTTTCTGAGAACTTAGAGCTTTGTCTATTTGTCAAGTTTTCTGACTTAGGCATCGCAGAGGTTTCCGGCACACACCCGCCGGCTAGCTCACGTTTGTGTTTTCAGGTGACAAAGCGACGTCGTACGGAGGAGCGTGGACTTGGTCAACAGGATTATACGAGGAGAATTATTTCCTCCCCGTACAATATTCAAACTGTGAGTATGTTTCATCTGGTGGGAAAGATATTCCTCTGCCCTTGCCAAAGCAAACTGGAGTCCAGATATTGTATGTATCCCATCAGTCAGCATCATCACCTGCAAAACACATTGGTAAAATAAAAATTATCTTAAGTCTCCTCATGCAAATTACAAACCTCCTTTGTTGTTGTTATTATTATTATTATTATTCATTTTCTAAATGGGGAGCAAAGATCATAATATCAATGCCAAAAGTTAAGAAGACTCACATGCCCATTATGTGCGAAGAAAATGAAGCAAAGGCTCCAAACTTTCTTTATTACGGAAGATGATTGAAGATAGGTGACGATAGAGAAATTGAACCACATTACCAATGGAAGATGACTGAGTTAGTCTAGGAACTATTGTATTGAACAGCTCAAAATCAAGTTCAAGCACATAATTTCCATTGTACCTAGACTAGGTTCCAAATTCCAAATTTTAATTAAACTTGTGAGAAATTAAATATGTAAAAAAGGCAGCAATTATCTATGAGAATCTTGTCATTTATCAAGTATGTCACATCAAACAAGGAAATCAACAAATTCATAATCATTAAACAATTTCAAGAGAGGTTCCTCACTCCCCATCCACAAGTTCTTTGAAGCAAAGATATTCTTGAACAATTAATTGTTCCACAGTCAGTTCATACACATTGACACGAACAAGTCCCAAACACCAGGTCTTGGGTGAATTGCTATTGCGACAAATGAGGGTAGAACTATAGCTTCCTACAATTGCAATGTATTAATCCAATGCACAAACAAAAAGAATCTGAACAAAATATAAACAGAAAAAGAATTCATATGTGCCATTGTTCTACAAGGCTTCCAAAGAATATGAATCTGTCATGAGAAGCATAATGCAGGTGGGACACAAAATCAGCACCAAAGACAGAAATGAGATTATTCACTGGAAAAGTAAAACACTGACATTTAAACAAGCATTAAAAAGATGATTCGTCTTCTTTTCCGTGTGCATTAATAGGCTCAGTTTATGCTGCTAAACAAGTCATCTTCTCTTGCCAAATATTAAATAAGAGATGTTAATTTCAATGGGCATCATCTCGATAACTAAACCTTTGCGGATGTTAATGTCAAGTAGGAGTTTCTCACTACTATCTCCTCCACCTCAGATTGGAGAGAAGTCTCCTCTATTACATGGAAGGGAACCATTTATTACGAGAAGCCTTCCTTCATTTATCATTTTTCAAACTGTGTGGATCTTTCCCTAATAGCAACAAAAACACTATAACGCAATATGTACATGGTATATACCCTGAAAAGTTGGGCTTATTTCCCTTACCTATGATGATAAAAACAGAGGAATTAAGATGGAGAGTTGGGGAAAAATGTTACCAATAAACCGAGACACCGGTTGGTCTCTTCGATAAATTCAATTGGAAATAGAAAATGCCGGAGATACCTCTCCTTCCATTCAACTGCTTATTAAATATTATCAACTTTCAAGAATTCAAATACCATAAACTAACATAATTTCGTAAATAAAGGAAACCGAATCTGAAACTAACACCCTTTCACACTCATACACCCATATCTATTTTCACTAAGAATTCTATACTAAAAACTAATACTATTGTCATAAAGACTTACTTTCTTACTGGACTAAAAAATATCCAATTGTGACTGACATTCTGTAACAATACATCCAATAGGAATTATATAGGCTCCTAGTTTGCAAGATAAAGCAAGTGACTTCTATATCCATAGTATAAACACATTTGGGATTTCATCTAAATGGAAAAATAAAAATAAAAATCATCCACTTATAGCAACATTAGAGATTAAATAGTGTGCATAATAACAATATCATAAAAATATTTCTGTATAAATATAGGTTGAACAAAATTCAGCTACTTATAACAACATTAGAGATTAAACAAAGTTTTCATTTTGTTACTTGTTAGTACTATCTGCAAAGCATAAGCATATAGGTTAAGCAAACATTTTGAAGCAAAAGCACCCAGAGAAAAGGAAAACTAGAGGATAACCAATCCTGTAACGCCCCACTTTTTATTACTCGAAGTCATTACCAAATTCATTAACTTAATTCAATTTCAAGGATAACATGCGGAAATAAACTCATACATTCAATCCGTAGAAATGATGAACAATACTCTCATTCGTATGCAAAGTAAAGATTACATGAACATACTCAATAAATTGCCCTTGGGCTTACATCACTTAAGGCACAAGAAGAAGGGTGTAACCCTTTTACAACAATGGCATTCCGCCAACATAACTGAGGCCCCGTGGCCTGTAAATAAGTAGATCCAAATCGTGCAGCTCAACCTGCTTAATACCTAAAAAGATTCAACAACGTGGGATGAACATATAGTCCAGTAGGGAACTCAACATGATCCTCAACAATAACAACTTACAGATAGCTATGATCATGAGCACTCATTCTCATACTAGAATAGTAATGTGACAGTTTATACAAAATATATATGAAAGAACTTTTCTCGAAAACAACCGTTTCATTCAACGCTACAAGTGGTTTGTCTTTCCTTTTTCCTTTCATTAACCCCCATTCCCAATCTTTCATAACATTAACGAATACTTAGGAAGTAATCACACTAAGCCCGAAACTCTCTTCCATTTCCTATACATACTCATATGTACCTTTTCAAACATGTTTATCTTTAAAACATTCGTTTTCCTCCACACTTTCCAAAAGACAAAAATGACATTTTCGTTCGTTTCCATTACTATCATAACTATACATGCATATCTTTGTAAAAAAAATATAAATTTACAACCCACCAACATGTATACAATCAACCAATGGAGTAACTCGGTCCTCCGAACTGTAACCAATCAAATCCATGATATTTTCAGTAACAACGAAACAACAACAATCCCATTTCGCTCTACTAGCTATGTGCGTAGTAAGCCAACAATACACCCCACTCAACAACATAACAACAAGCCAGTTTACCAGGCGCTAGCTGTAGGGGTATGGTACCTTCGATTATTAGCGCAGACAGTTCTCCCCATTCAACAACATTAACAACACGCCAGTTTACCAGGCGCTAGCTGGAGGGGTATGGCACCTTCGATTATTAGCGCAGACAGTTCTCCAGGCGCTAGCTGGAAGGTAACGGTACCTTTGATTATAAGCGCGGGGTATAACACCAACAATCACAGCACATCAAGGCATAACCAACATGTATAATGCATATACATAAACCATCAAGACACCAGCAATGTGTTAAAATATATGAACACATGACTATCTCCTTCCAAGCAAATATACATATATATAATGTATCTAGCACTTCATCACATATGATGTTCAATTAATCAATGGTAAAATGCATACCCGACAATTCTACATAACCGTGTCATCCTCCACCAATGACCAAGGACAAAACCTCTGGATGCATATAGTTAGTACATCTATTAAAAGACTCAAATATCATGAATCACAAACCCAACAACAATATTAACATGGTAGTTAAAGATACAACCTCTACATGTGTGTTCAACACTCAAGATACAACAATCCAATTCTCAAACTTATTTCGAAAACACTTCCCTCATTTTCACAAAAACGATTCCATTTCCTTTTTATTATCACAAAACCAACTCCACTAATCTTATTTCCACCAAATCAACTCCAAAGCCATGGTTAATCCCTTAGGCATTAACACCCTTACCACACTCACTTGACAAAGGAGATTTGCACACAATGGTCAACAAACCCCCATTATAATTTACCCAACCAAAATATAATTTTGGGCTTTTCTTCTATTAACTACAACATGCTAATTTATATTTATTTTAGCCAAGACAACAATCAATGAAGCCAACCCATTCTCTACACAACCAACCCTAGGTTTATTTCATGATTTTCAAACAAATCCAACATGATACGATTTTCATGCAATACAAAATTTACCACATGTCTATCTATAGACGGAGTATTGAAAGAAGAACAAGGAGAATCCCTACCTCAAATGGAGAACTCAAATAAAGAGGATGACCCGAAATCAAAGTGCTTCAAATTCCAAAATTTTCAGATTAAAATGTAGCCCTCGACGATCAACACAACTTTCGTAAAGACCAAAAGTGAGCAAACAACTCCTACTAGATCAAATCTAAGAGAGAAGGGCCGGTTTTAGAGTGAGAAGCTCTGAAAATGGCTTTTTGGAAAAGTAAGAGAGAGAAAAGATCTTGAAAAAGTGATCCAAAAGTCGGATCTCGGTTTTAAATAAAAGTCGCCCAGCTCGAGCGTCCAAACCCCCGCTCGAGCGTAACTCACAGTCTCCCGCTCGAGCGTCAAAGATTCCGCTCGGGCGGCGGATACACACTCCCAGAACTTTTACAGAACTAGGTCTCCGCTCGAGCGTCAACTCTCCCGCTCGAGCGTCACACACAACAACCCCGCTCGAGCGTCAAGAATCCCGCTCGAGCGTACAACACTACAGAGGAGATACTGGAAGATGGAAAACTACGCTCGAGCGGACAAACAACAACGAAGGGCCCGCTCGAGCGTGAAGGCCAAAATCTGGGCAATTACTCTTGGTTTCCAAGTCCAACCAACTTGTTTCAAACCTGCCCAACACAACCCAAGACTCGAACACAAGGAGTAGAGGATGTAAACAAGACACACACAACAACTAACTCCACGGAACCTAAGTCCGGATACAACAATTAAAGAAAAGGGAAACCGGGATCGCTATAAATCCCCTCATCAAGCTCGCATCCATATATAAGCTGGTAGAATAATGAAGGTGAAGCTTTCACAAGAATATTTAACCCAAAAAAATTGCAATTACCTTAAACCAGTGTAATTGCACTGTGAAGCTCATTTAGATCGAGGGTTTCATATATATATATATATATATATTTATTTATCAATTTCACTTCTTTGTTCTTGCAACACACTTTCTTTCTGGGCATTAAATTACCTTTTGATAAAAAGAGGAAAACCCCGAAAAGGGAACATGTGTAGAGAATGTGTGGATTCGAGGAGTCGAGAAGAAGGCAATAGGCAAGTTATGTTAGGCTTTTCATGCTATCAATTAAAAGTGGATAACTTTAGTTAAAACTTTTTTAATGATTGGGTATAAATATAACAGTGAAATCATGCGATGGTACCACTAAATAATGTGAGAGTTCTTACATCGCAGTTGCAAAGATTATATAGTTCAATAAGCCAGAGAGACAATAGTTGTTTACTTAATCCAAAATATATTTACAAGATTTAATTGGCTAGTGATACCATGATAAATGATTTGTAACTAGAAAAGTTAAACCGAAATAGCTTAGAATAATGTATCCATAACATTTTTAAAACTATAATTATAATAATGAATGTTTTGATTAAAAATAAAATGATCACATAAATTCTATTTGTATATTATTCTATCATAAAATACATTATTTGGAGAACTATTAAAGAAACAGTATTAGAAATAACAGAAACTTATACGTTGTCCATTGTCAAGGCTATTCAAGGGAGCGAGTATTTGTTCTCTGATTTTGGTCATCTTGTGCGAGAGATTGTGGAGGCAAGCATGGGCTGCAATGGAGGCATTGTTGTCATGTGGCAAGTCTTTATTGGGACACATCATCAACAGCACGAACAGTATCACTGTTGACTGCAGCAAAACCAATCCCCCCCCCCTTTTTTAAATATAACCAATCCATACCTAGGAAGCCTGTGCAAGCTATAACTTCATATGTAGCTAAATCAACAATGATTCATCCCCTTAAAATTCAAGGTTGACGCCCAGATTTTGGCCTTGACGCTCGAGCGGGGCTTTTGACGCTCGAGCGGGCCTTTTGTTTTTGCTTCTCCGCTCGAGCGGGAGTTTTGATGCTCGAGCGTGATTTTCCATCTCCCAGCATTTTTTTCTCTGCAAGTCATCGGACGCTCGAGCGGGGCTTTTGACGCTCGAGCGGGCCCCTTTGATTTTGTTCCTCTGCTTGAGCGGGGATTCTGACGCTGAGCAGGGACCATGGTCTACAAAACTTCTGGAAGTGTGCGATCGACGCTCGAGCGGTGCTTTTCACGCTCGAGCATGAGTCTGTGTCTGATGCTCGAGCGGGGAGTTCCACGCTCGAGCGGGGTGACTTTTATATCAGTCCAAAAAGTGACTTTTTGGATCACTTTTCTTTGACTCTTTCTCTCTCTAGCTTTTCAAAACTTCCATTGGAGACCTCCTCACTCTAAACTTCACTTTCTCTCTAAGAAATCATCTAGCCCTAGTGATCTCCCACCTTGGACCTTTGTAAAAAGTGTTGAGCTTGGTGTGGGCTACATTTTGATCCGAAAATCTTGGGGTCTGGAGCACTTCGAAATTCTTCATCTTCTCCTTTGAGCTCCGAATTTGAGGCAGGGATAACTACTCATGTTTATGATATTTGACATATGCTTTTGGTCATTTTGATTAAATGTTGATGTTGGGTAATTTTGGGTATTAGGGTTTCAAAAGTTATAAAGAGGGGTTTTGTTATTTTAACCCACACTTGTGTGTTTTGGGTCCTAAAATGAGGTTATTGATGTTTGATGAAAATGTTTGAGCCATTTGGTCAATGTTGAGAAAAGTGGGAGGAAAGCCCTAATTTTTTTATGAATTAATTTATATAATTAATTTGGGAAAAGTTATGGAAAAAGATGAAATTGGCTTATTATGAGATTGAGTGGTGGAGTTAGATTTATTAATCGCTCACTTTTGAAAATGTTGATAATTTATCTGTTGATGCATTTATTATTTGTTTAGAAATAATTGCTTTAGGCTATCGATGGAGGATAGTCTTGATTGTTGTCGACACTGCATGATGATTAGGTGAATTAAAACTAATCGATTGAATATGTTATTGAATATGACGGTTGGAATAATACATCAAATATGTGTATTGATTGATCATGTATATGATAATTGTTTATATAAATTGTATTGTGTGGGAGGAGATAGGGGATGTACTCCACGGTTTGGGAGGAGATAGGGGATGGACTCCTAAACCGGATTTTATTTGGGAGGAGATAGGAGATGTACTCCACGATTTGGGAGAAGATAGGGGATGGACTCCTAAACCGGATTTTATTTGGGAGGAGATAGGGGATGGACTCCATTGATACAGCAAATATGTGTATCTATTGTGAAGTGTCGAAGTGTTTTAATATGATATTGATACAGCAAATATGTGTATCTATTATGAAATATGGAAGTGTTTTGATATGAGTTGTTATCTCATTTAATAAGGAAATGCCTTAAAATGAGTCGTAGTCTCATTAAATTGTTAGCCAGGTTCTGAGCCATGTTATGAATTGTAAACTCGATAAGTAAAGGAAAGTGGAAGTGAAATATGGACATATCTGTCATGGAATTGGATTTGTGTAGTACGTTGGTTTGTATGAGTTAAACATTTATCAAATGCTAATGTTTTAGTTATTGTTCATATTATGTTTAGCATATCTCTACTGGGCGTTGGCTCACCCTATATGGGACATTATTTTCAGGTGTAGGTGATATGCCGCCTCCAAGGTCTTAGCTTGGGAGGTTGTAAAAGTTGAAGGCTTCTCTTTTTGTGATTATCTTTCTTGTATTACATGTATATAAAGCCAAGGGCTATTTTGTGTAAAGAGTTAGAACTCTATTTTTGTTGAACCCAAGTGTTGACTTGGAAAGTTGTAAGCGTATAGGGCATTTATTTTTGTTGTCAACATGTAATATCTTTTGTAATGAATACTCTGATAAATAGAATTATGCTTTATTCCCTTAAGTTTATGGACGTCTTGAATGTATGATTTATGGGTTTATTTTGAGGGCGTTATAACTTGGTATCAGAGCGTACCGGGTTTGAATACTTTAGGTACGTGGGAAGTGATTAGTATCACAATGGATTTGTCTAGCTTGTTAGAGACTTAACTGTAATGTTATGTGTTTATGTGATAACATGTTTATGTGGCTATATGGGTATGGAATGTAGTTTCTAGGAAGTTGATTGGATCCTTGGGTTTCTGGGAGTCCTATTGGAAAATCGCTTGATCGATGCTGTTTCTAACTGGAACTCTAGCAATGCCTCGGGACTGTCATTATCCGGAAATAAAATTCGTAAGTGCTTATGTGATTATGTGCTTACGTGGAATGAATTACTGTTATCCATTGCTTTAGGACGTGAGTGAACTAGCTTCGGCACATTTGTGAATGTGCTAATGTTCTTCGTTACCATTATTAGGATGTCAGGCCGAGGACGTGGTGGTAGGCAAGGTAGGCCTAGGAGGCAGGAAAAGCCTATATCGGATGAGATTCCGGAGTAGCAGGAGGGTATTGGTCAGGCCAATGTGGCTGAGCCAGTAGGTCAGCACGCCATGGGCGCTTTAGCCCGCGAGATGGAAGGAGCATTGAGGGAGTCCATGGACATTCTCAAAGCTGAGAATCAGGTCTAAGCCCATGTTGTTGAGGTAGGGCTTTCTTTTCTAAAAAGGGAGTTCTTCCGGTCTAACCTAGACGAGTTTGTAGATGATCCGAAATAGCCACTTAAGGCCGATGAGTGGCTTGAGCAAATGACGAAGACGTTTAAGATGCATGGTATCGAAGACGGGGCTTTGAATGTGACCTTGGCGTCTTTCCAGTTGAAGGGAGACGCGGGTCAGTGGTGGAAGTTTGTCCGGGGCCGTATTGGTGGCACATGGGAGGCCTTTGTAGATGCTTTCCAAGAGAAGTTTCTGTCTCCAGCTGTTAGGGAGAAGTTGAGGGACCAGTTTTGTCAGCTCAAGCAACTGAGTATACCAGTGGCCGAGTTTGAGGCCGCATTTACCAATTTATCCAGGTTTGCACCTGAGCTTATGGCGTCTGAGGAACGCCATTGTCTTGAGTTCGAGAAGAAGTTGAGACACGAGCTTAAGACCAAAGTTGGGGGATCCATGACCTGGGAGTATGGGCGTCTTGTGGATGCCACGGCCCATATGGAGATTATGATGCAGGAGGAGGAGAAGAGAATGAGGGGCTCCAAGAGCAGTCAGGATGGCCAAGGGGACGGTAGGAGGTAGAGGGGTTCTAACCCTAAGTAGTCCTAGGGTGCTTTTGCGAGATCTACCTTTCCAGTGCCGAGTGCAGGTTCTGGGAGAGGCAGCCAGGGAGACATTACCTATTACAAATGTGCTCAGCTGGGCCACAAGTCTCCAGCTTTCCCGCACAGGGGAGGAGGGCAGAGAGAAGCTTTATCTTCGGCTCGACCTCAGAGCTAGAGTCAGGGTAGAGGCCAGCCATGTCACGAACCCATTCCGCCCCTAGTAGAATGGTGCCGTGATGGCCAGTAATCCAAGATTACCGTAGGCCAACTTTTAAAGTTCACACACAATCAGAGTATAAATATATGGGGCTTACAAGTGCAGAAGCAATATATATAAATCTAATTAGTCCATAAGGGCGGTGCATAGATCAAATGAAATGACATACATCTTTACATAGCTTTACAACTTGAATACAAATAGAATAAAATACATATTACATCTTGATAAAAGGCTTCTCAAGCCGACATGTTCAAAACACATAAGTCCTCAAGATTGCCGACATAACATGCATCCAAAACATCTTGCACAACAACACATCTCGGCGTCACCGCCTTCCTACTTCTTACCTACATATATATAGGGGAGGGTGAGCTTGAATATTCAGTGAATGGTACAAGTAACAAAGGGGTTTAATGAATGATTCTCGAGGTCCTTGTCAAATAATACATATAACATAACTTGTACAAAACAAAACATGGAATGAATCAAGTTCATCAATCAAAACTTTCAAAACTTATTAACATATACTTGGGGTGAGGACATTCCGGACAAACAAATCCACCCGTTCATAGACCGTCGGTGGTGGCCATCCGTTCATAGATCGTCAATGGCCGAGATCTTTCAAACATGGTGCCACAAATGCTTAAAGTCCCCTGGCACGTACGGACTATGCTACCTAGGCTTAACGTCCCCTAGCACGGAAGGACGGTACTACCTGGGCTTAACGTCCCCTAGCACGAAAGGACGATGCTACTTGGGCTTAAAGACCCCTAACATGGGAGGACTTGTGCTGCAAATGCTTATAGTCCCCCAGCACGTACGAACTAGTGCCACAAATTCTTAAAGTCCCCTGGCACGTACGGACTTCCATGGATTGTGCTACAAATTCTTATAGTCCCCTAGCACGTACGGACTTCCAAGAAGGTCACCTAAAACAAAACTTATACTTGATACACAAAATAGGGCTAATCATTCATTCTTAACAAAGACTTTTCAAAACAAAACAAAGCAAAGCAAAGCTTATCAAAACATTGTAACATAGCTTTATTAAAAATACCACACACATAGCTCTTCGGACGTCAGAATCAAAGCAAAGGTCCAAATCCTACAAACACATGGCAAAGTCTACTGAATGTACTTCTCAAAACAAGTCTTACATGCATGCAAATGACCTCGGTGGTCCTTCAAACTAAGTCAAGACAAGGCAAAACATGCTGAAGTGAAACACTGTTTTTCATGTCGGGAAGACATGCTACCAACCAGGTCTTTGTCGAGGTCCCACACCTCCTTGCCGAGGTGTGGTCCCGGTGGCCACATTCATGGAAATGAAGTCGGGAAAATCTGGGTTTCCCTCTTGATGAACATGAAGAACATGAAGAACATAAAGAACATGGATGCTAAAATCATAACTTGTTCATACAAAAATCTGGGATTTCATGCTATAAGTTCGAAAACATGGACCTGGGTACCCATACTTGAAGATCTTGGGAAAACAAACACAAAAACATGGATCTTAATGCAAGCTTTCGGATCAAATCATGACTTTTCTTCAAGAACACATGAATATCATATTCTCTTTCTAAAACCGAACTTCAAAGCAATGCATGGCTTTCAAAGCATGCTCGATCATACAATGCAACTAGATGAACAATAAGAATAGCAAGATCAGATCAAGAATCTAACCTCAAGACGTGGATCTAACGGCTCAAGGTGTGAAGATCAAGCTTGGAATCTACTCTCACTCAAGAACTCTTCTTCCTCTCTTCCTAGAGCTTCTCTCTCTTCAAAGGCAAAGATATGGAAATGATATGGCTTCTCTCTCTGCCGGCTGATTTAACACTAAGCTCGGACACATGGCACTACCAAATTGGTTCTCCTCAAAAAGGTGATTGAAAGACAAGACATGTATAAGACAAAGTGTATTCAACAAGCTAGGTGGCAAGGGCACTCCGGCAAGTAATGATCTCGGCTAGGAAGGACAACACTTGGCCTAGTTGTGCCATACCTCGGCCTAGATGTGCCACACCTCGGTCTAGGTTGTACCAATCCAGGAACAAGATCACTAGGTGCAAGGGTAACATCTCGGCCTAGATAAAACACGTCTCGGCCTTGGTGATAAACACCTCGGCCTAGATGATGACATCTCGGCCAATATGCCTCAGTGAAGGTGGAGGTCAACCAAAGTGGTTCCAAGATGGTTCTAGGCTTAAGGTGACCTCGGCTTGGAATAACCTAGGCTTAACATAACTTAGGCTTGGCATGACTTCGACTAGAGACAGTAAGAAAGGAACACAGCATGCAACAACACTTAAGCAAAACAAGACAAGATTTACAATGCAGCTTAACATGGCAATTCATATAAATGCATGCAAGCATGACTAAGACATGAATGTGGGTTATTACATCCTTCCCCCCTTAAAAACGTTTGGTCCTCCAAACTTAACTTACCATGTTCCCCAAAACAACTCCGGATGTCGGATTCTCATCTCTTCTTATCATCTCTAGCCCTTACCTTGGGACAATCCTTGATACAATGACCCATTTCACCACATTCAAAACATCCTCCAGATGCCCAATGGCATACTCCGGAATGCGGTTTCCCACAACTTGCATACGTCGGCTTAGCATTACCTTCCTGGTTCAAGTTACTGGAGCTAGCCACATTTGCCTTCTTCCTGGCGTTAAACGGAACTCGGTGATTATCATAGTTCTGTCTCTTCCTCTGGCGCTCTCCTGAACTCTGATATTGGTTCAAGTTAGCTTCTGCAAGGATGGCCTTGTCCAATACTCCGGCGTAAGTCGGCATGTTGAGCATGTTAACTCGATCATGTATCAGCCCACAAAGCCCACTTTCAAATTTCCTGGATTTTCTATATTCATCATCGACCATGTAAGGCGCATATCTCGCCAGTTTGGTAAAAGCACGGTCATATTCTGCCACTGTCCTGCTGCCATGTGTTGGAATCTGGAACTCTATAGTCTTGCGGTCTCGAACACTAAGGGGAAAGTGTTTGTTGTAAAACAACTCCAAAAGCCTGGCCCAAGTCAAACCTGAGTTGCTTTCTCGGGTCATCATCCACCATCTTCGTGCATCGTCGTCTAATGTGAACGCGGCCAATGACACTTTCTGGGCGTCGGTGCTGGGGAAAATCTCAAGCAGTTTCTCCATTTCTAAGGCCCACGCTTCGGCTTTCATCGGCTCTATACCCCCAGAGAATCTCGGCCGTTTCATTTTCTTAAACTCTCGGATCAGGGCTATGGTGCCGTCCCCATATAAAGCTTGCTACGGGGGCACTTACGGCGCTGAAGGAGGTGGAACTACATGTCGGCCGTTTGTCTGCTCGGCCTGGGTAGAAGTAGTACTAGTGTCTTGTGGCCTAGGTTGTCTCAACTTACGGACCAAAACTTCGACTAACCTCTCGAATCTGTCCAATCTGTCTTCGGGATGATCTCGGCCAACTGATGGTCTACCCCTTCTCATGATGCTAAGAGTATGTAAAATGTAACTTTAAAACAAAATGATCAAATAATATGCATGCAAATAACAAATAGTCACGCCGAGATGATGCACACATTGTCAAATAGCAAGCAATATGATGCAATCCTAACATCATTCTAAGGGAAATCCTATGCTCTTTAGGACTCAAAGGGTGTGAATAACGTATTATAACGAACTCGTGCTCTGATACCATTCTGTCACGACCTCATTCCGCCCCTAGTAGAATGGTGCCGTGATGGCCAGTAATCCGAGATTACCGAAGGCCAACTTTTAAAGTTCACACACAATCAGAGTATAAATATATGGGGCTTACAAGTGCAGAAGCAATATATATAAATCTAATTAGTCCATAAGGGCGGTGCATAGATCAAATGAAATGACATACATCTTTACATAGCTTTACAACTTGAATACAAATAGAATAAAATACATATTACATCTTGATAAAAGGCTTCTCAAGCCGACATGTTCAAAACACATAAGTCCTCAAGATTGCCGACATAACATGCATCCAAAACATCTTGCACAACAACACATCTCGGCGTCACCGCCTTCCTGCTTGTTACCTACATATATATAGGGGAGGGTGAGCTTGAATACTCAGTGAATGGTACAAGTAACAAAGGGGTTTAATGAATGATTCCTGAGGTCCTTGTCAAAATAATACATATAACATAACTTGTACAAAACAAAATATGGGATGAATCAAGTTCATCAATCAAAACTTTCAAAACTTATTAACATATACTTGGGGTGAGGACATTCCGGACAAACAAATCCACCCGTTCATAGACCGTCGGTGGTGGCCATCCGTTCATAGATCGTCGATGGCCGAGATCTTTCAAACATGGTGCCACAAATGCTTAAAGTCCCCTGGCACGTACGGACTATGCTACCTAGGCTTAACGTCCCCTAGCACGGAAGGACGGTACTACCTGGGCTTAACGTCCCCTAGCACGAAAGGACGATGCTACTTGGGCTTAAAGACCCCTAACATGGGAGGACTTGTGCTGCAAATGCTTATAGTCCCCCAGCACGTACGAACTAGTGCCACAAATTCTTAAAGTCCCCTGGCACGTACGGACTTCCATGGATTGTGCTACAAATTCTTATAGTCCCCTAGCACGTACGGACTTCCAAGAACGTCACCTAAAACAAAACTTATACTTGATACACAAAATAGGGCTAATCATTCATTCTTAACAAAGACTTTTCAAAACAAAGCAAAGCAAAGCAAAGCTTATCAAAACATTGTAACATAGCTTTATTAAAAATACCACACACATAGCTCTTCGGACGTCAGAATCAAAGCAAAGGTCCAAATCCTACAAACACATGGCAAAGTCTACTGAATGTACTTCTCAAAACAAGTCTTACATGCATGCAAATGACCTCGGTGGTCCTTCAAACTAAGTCAAGACAAGGCAAAACATGCTGAAGTGAAACACTGTTTTTCATGTCGGGAAGACATGCTGGGTACCAACCAGGTCTTTGTCGAGGTCCCACACCTCCTTGCCGAGGTGTGGTCCCGGTGGCCACATTCATGGAAATGAAGTCGGGAAAATCTGGGTTTCCCTCTTGATGAACATGAAGAACATAAAGAACATGGATGCTAAAATTATAACTTGTTCATATAAAAATCTGGGATTTCATGCTATAAGTTTGAAAACATGGACCTGGGTACCCATACTTGAAGATCTTGGGAAAACAAACACAAAAACATGGATCTTAATGCAAGCTTTCGGATCAAATCATGACTTTTCTTCAAGAACACATGAATATCATATTCTCTTTCTAAAACCGAACTTCAAAGTAATGCATGGCTTTCAAAGCATGCTCGATCATACAATGCAGCTAGATGAACAGTAAGAATAGCAAGATCAGATCAAGAATCTACCCTCAAGACGTGGATCTAACGGCTCAAGGTGTGAAGATCAAGCTTGGAATCTACTCTCACTCAAGAACTCTTCTTCCTCTCTTCCTAGAGCTTCTCTCTCTTCAAAGGCAAAGATATGGAAATGATATGGCTTCTCTCTCTGCCTGCTAATTTAACACTAAGCTCGGGCACGTGGCACTACCGAATTGGTTCTCCTCAAAAAGGTGATTGAAAGACAAGACATGTATAAGACAAAGTGTATTCAACAAGCTAGGTGGCAAGGGCACTCCGGCAAGTAATGATCTCGACTAGGAAGGACAACATTTGGCCTAGCTGTGCCACACCTCGGCCTAGATGTGCCACACCTCGGTCTAGGTCGTACCAATCCTGGAATAAGATCACTAGGTGCAAGGGTAACATCTTGGCCTAGATAAAACACATCTCAGCCTTGGTGATAAACACCTCGGCCTAGATGATGACATCTCGGCCAATATGCCTCGGTGAAGGTGGAGGTCAACCAAAGTGGTTCCAAGATGGTTCTAGGCTTAAGGTGACCTCGGCTTGGAATAACCTAGGCTTAACATAACTTAGGCTTGGCATGACTTAGACTGGAGGCTGTAAGGAAGGAACAAAGCATGCAACAACACTTAAGCAAAACAAGACAAGATTGACAATGCAGCTTAACATGGCAATTCATATAAATGCATGCAAGCATGACTAAGACATGAATGTGGGTTGTTACAAGCCGCTCTCTTGTTACCAGTGTGGTCAGGCAGGGCACCTGAAGAGGTATTGCCCGTAGTTGGGTGGCACATCTGGTGCGTCTGGTTCGAGGCAGACACAGAGTTTTCAGCCCGCATAGTCAGTTCAGGCCTCGATGACCAATCAGGGGGCTTTATCATCTCAGTCTGTGCAGTAGTCTTTTGCTCCGAGAGGTGAACAGGTAGACCAGAGACCTTCAGGGCGCGTGTATGCTGTTACCGCGCAGGATCTTGTACCGACTCCATCTGCTGTGAGAGGTACCTTTTTGTTTTGCAACTCGGTTGCCAATGTATTGATTGATACGGGTGCATCCCACTCTTCTATATCTGCTGCTTTTGCTTCTATTTTGGGACTGGAGTTGGCATAGTTAGCATCTCCTATTTGTGTGATATCACCTGTTGGGGGTGAGTTGATTTTGAAACAGGGATGTCGGGGTTGTGATATAGAGGTAGTTGATCGCCGACTTCCATTTTCTTTTGTAGTTATAGCTTTGTCAGGTTTTGATGTAATTTTGGGTATGGACTGGTTATCGTCATACCGGGCTGTTATTGATTGTTACCGCCAGAGGGTCACTGTATGTACCTTGAGCGGGGATTATTTCCATTTCTTGGGAGATCGGGTTGGTAGTGTGTTGCCACCGGTGTATGATCTGCGAGGGCGGAGTGAGCTTAGTGGTCTTCTCACTAGCTTTATGAGTAGTGAGTGTGATGAGACCCGAATTGAGTTGCCGAGAGTGGTTTGTGAGTATTCAGATATTTTTCCCGAGGACCTTGTTAGTTTACCACCTCATCGAGAGATTGAGTTCTCTATGGACTTAGTGCCTGGCACGACACCGATTTCCATGGCACCTTACCGTTTTGCCCCAGCCGAGTTGAGTGAGTTGAAGATTCAACTCTAGGAGTTGCTAGATAATGGTTTTGTCCGCCCTAGTGTTTCACCGTGGGGAGCACCGGCCCTCTTTGCTAAAAAAAAAGATGGTGCCTTGAGACTTTGTATTGACTACCGGAAATTGAATCAGGCTATGGTTAAAAATAAATACCCTATGCCCTGTGTAGATGATCTGTTTGACCAGTTGAAGGGGTCCCGTTGCTTCTCTAAGATAGACTTGAGATCGGGTTACCATCAGTTGAGGGTCAAGGAGAAGGATATTTCGAAGACGGCATTCCGTACGCGGTATGGCCATTATGAATTTTTGGTGATGCCTTTTGGGCTCACCAATGCACCGGCTGTGTTTATGGACTTGATGAACTGGATATTTCGAGAATTCTTAGATCGTTTTGTGGTCGTCTTCGTAGATGACATTCTGATTTATTCACCTTCTGAGGAGGAGCACGAGGAACACTTGAGAGTGGTGCTTGAATTGCTTAGAGCCCATAAACTGTATGCTAAGTTTGGGAAGTGTGAGTTCTGGCTAAGAGAGGTTAAATTCTTGGGCCATGTGGTTTTTGGGGAAGGGGTATCTGTTGATACATCCAAGATTGAGGCAGTGTAAGATTGGGCACAGCCTAAGAGTGTGTTTGAGATCCGCAGTTTTCTGGGATTAGTTGGGTATTACTGCCAGTTTGTGAAGGATTTCTCCAGACTAGCTTCGCCATTGACTAGATTGACGTGGAAAGGGGTCAAGTTTGTGTGGAGTGAGACTTGTGAAAAGTCATTCCAAGAGTTGAAGGTTAGACTTACCACTGCTCCAGTTTTGATTATTCTGGAGAGAGGTTTGGGTTATGTAGTTTATTGTGATGCCTCACAAGAGGGTTTGGGTTGTGTGCTGATTCAAGAGGGAAAAGTGTTAGCATATGGCTCGCGGCAGTTGAAAATACACGAGAGGAATTACCCTACCCATGACCTAGAGTTGGCAGCTGTGATTTTTGCCTTGAAGATTTGGAGGCACTACCGTTATTGTGAGAGATTTGAGGTGTTCTCAGATCACAAAAGTTTGAAGTATCTATTTACACAGAAAGACTTGAATTTGAGGCAGAGAAAATGGATGGAGTTTATTGAGGATTACGACTTCCAGTTGCACTATCGTCCGGGAAAGGCCAACATTGTGGCCGATGCCCTTAGTAGGAAATCCATTACTGATGTTGCTTATATAGCCATCCGAGAGTGGGAAATGTTGGGTGCACTTGGCGAGTTTGACTTGCTTTTGGGTGAATCTGTTGAGGCTGCGACCTTGTTTTCTATAGTTACGTAGCCTACACTTGTGAATCGAGTGTTAAAGGCACAGAGAGGTGACTTTGAGGTGGAATCCCTCCGGGAGAAGATCTCTAGTGGGAAGGCTGAGAAGGGTTTGACTGTGTATCCCGACCTGAGTATGAGATACCGAGACCATTTGTTTGTATCGAAGTCTTACCGAGAGGAAGTACTCCGAGAGTTTCACTATTCACGCCTTGCAGTGCATTCGGGAGGCACTAAGATGTATCGTGATTTGAGTCGCCAGTTTTGGTGGTGAAGTATGAAGAAAGATGTGGCAGTTTTTGTGTCTAAGTGCCTTACTTGTCAGCAAATGAAGGCCGAACATCAGAGGCTAGCGGGTTTGTTGCAACCCTTGCCTATTGCCAAGTGGAAGTGGGAGCATGTCACTATGGACTTCGTTGTAGGTCTTCCGAGGACTCAGCAGGGTAGTGATGCTATTTTGGTGGTTGTAGACCGGTTGACTAAGTCGGCGCACTTTATTCCTATGCGCGTGAAAGATTCGGTAGATCATCTTGCCGCCTTGTATATTCGGGATATAGTGAGGTTGCACGGGGTCCCAGTGTCGATCGTCTCAGATAGAGATCCACATTTTACTGCTAGGGTGTGGCAGAGTCTGTAGAGTGCCTTGGGCACTAGATTGACCTTTAGTACGGCTTATCATCCTCAGACTAACGGGCAGTCCGAGCGTACTATTCAGATCCTTGAGGATATGCTTTGAGGATGTGTCCTTGACTTTAGTGGGTCGTGGGAGAGGCACTTGCCCTTGGTGGAGTTTTCCTACAACAATAGTTTCCAGTCGAGTATCGATATGGCACCATTCGAGGCCTTGTATGGCCGACCGTGTAGATCTCCAGTTTGTTGGGCCGAAGTGGGTGATGCACCTTTGTTGGACACGGAGTTGGTGAGGGAAACGACGGAGAAGGTCAAGCTTATCCGTAGGAGGCTTGGTACAGCCCAGAGTCGCCAAAAGAGTTATGCCGACCGTAGGAGGAGGCCTTTGGCATTTGAGGTGGGTGATCATGTCTTCTTGAAAATATCACCTAGGCGGGGTTTGATGAGGTTTGGGAAGAGTGGGAAGTTGTCCCCTCGGTTTATCGGTCCCTTTGAGATCTTTGAGAGGATTGGGGAGGTTGCATACCGTTTAGCTTTACCGCCGCAGTTGTCCGGAGTGCATGACGTGTTTCATGTTAGTATGCTTCGGAAGTACGAGCCGAATCCGCCGCATGTATTCGATTGGACCGACTTAGAGGTAGATGAGGATGCCTCGTATGAGGAGAGACCGGTGCGGGTCTTGGATAAGCGGGATCAAGTCTTGCGAGGCAAGACTATTCCCTTGGTAAAGGTTTTGTGGAAACATCACGGAGTGGAGGAAGCCACTTGGGAATGTGAATTGGAGGTCTGAGAGAAATATCCGAATCTATTTGTGGATGTTTGAGCATATGTTGTATATTTTGCTGTGTTGATAAACTTTAAGAACATTGTATATGTTTGGTTTATGGAAAATATTGTGAAGGTTGAGTAGGCCATGAGAATGGAAGTTTATTTTAACATGGCATATGTTAATTCTGTTTTAGAAATGCAAATATATTGTTGGCATTGAATATGTAATTAAATTGTGGAATATGTGTTGAAATTGGTGAATTTCAAGGAAATGCATGTTGTAACTTATGTTGTAATTTGCCTCTTGAATAGAGATGGGATGACCGGTAATGGATCAAGTTGATAAATATTAAATTATAATATTGTTAAGAATTGAGAAAACATGTTTTTGAAACTTGTATCTAATTTCGGGGACGAAATTCTTTAAGGGGGGAGGTTATAGCGATCCCGGTTTTCCCTTGTTGTTTAACTGTATTCCAGACTCGGTTCTGTGGAGGGCTTGTTGTCTTATTCTCATTTCTATCCTTTACTCTTTGTATCTGAGTCTTGGGTTATGTTGGGTAGGTTTAAAACAGGTTGGTTGTGTTTAGAAACCCAAGGTTGATGCCCAGATTTTGGCCTTGACGCTCGAGCGAGCCTTTTATTTTTGCTTCTCCGCTCGAGCAGGAGTTTTGACGCTCGAGCGTGATTTTCCATCTCCCAGCATTTTTTTCTCTGCAGGTCATCGAACGCTCGAGTGGGCCCCTTTGATTTTGTTCCTCCGCTTGAGCGGGGACCATGGTTTGCAAAACTTCTGGAAGTGTGCGATCGACGCTCGAGCGGTGCTTTTCATGCTTGAGCGTAAGTCTATGTCTGACGCTCGAGCGGGGAGTTCCACGCTCGAGTGGGGTGACTTTTATATCAATCCGAAAAGTGACTTTTTGGATCACTTTTCTTTGACTCTTTCTCTCTCTAGCTTTTCAAACCCTCCATTGGAGACCTCCTCACTCTAAACTTCACCTTCTCTCTAAGAAATCATCTAGCCCTAGTGATCTCCCACCTTTGGGCCTTTGTAAAAAGTGTTGAGCTTGGCGTGGGCTACATTTTGATCCGAAAATCTTGGGGTTTGGAGCACTTCGAAATTCTTCATCTTCTCCTTTGAGCTCCGAATTTGAGGTAGGAATAACTACTCATGTTTATGATATTTGACATAAGCTTTTGGTCATTTTTGATTAAATCTTGATGCTGGGTAATTTTAGGTATTAGGGTTTCAAAAGTTATAAAGAGGGGTTTTGTTATTTTGACCCACACTTATGTGTTTAGGGTCCTAAAATGAGGTTATTGATGTTTGATGAAAATGTTTGAGCCATTGGGTCAATGTTGAGAAAAGTGGGAGGAAAGCCCTAATTTTTTTATGAATTAATTTATATAATTAATTTGGGAAAAGTTATGGAAAAAGATGAAATTGGCTTATTATGAGATTGAGTGGTGGAGTTAGATTTATTAATCGCTCACTTTTGAAAATGTTGATAATTTATCTGTTGATGCATTTATTATATGTTTAGAAATAATTGCTTTAGGCTATCGATGGAGGATAGTCTTGATTGTTGTCGACACTGCATGATGATTAGGTGAATTAAAACTAATCGATTGAATATGTTATTGAATATGACGGTTGGAATAATACATCAAATATGTGTATTGATTGATCATGTATATGATAATTGTTTATATAAATTGTATTGTGTGGGAGGAGATAGGGGATGTACTCCACGGTTTGGGAGGAGATAGGGGATGGACTCCTAAACCGGATTTTATTTGGGAGGAGATAGGAGATGTACTCCACGATTTGGGAGAAGATAGGGGATGGACTCCTAAACCGGATTTTATTTGAGAGGAGATAGGGGATGGACTCCATTGATACAGCAAATATGTGTATCTATTGTGAAGTATGGAAGTGTTTTAATATAATATTGATACATCAAATATGTGTATCTATTATGAAGTATGGAATTGTTTTGATATGAGTTGTTATCTCATTTAATAAGGAAATGCTTTAAAATGAGTCGTAGTCTCATTAAATTGTTGGCCAGGTTCTAAGCCATGTTATGAATTGTAAACTCGATAAGTAAAGGAAAGTGGAAGTGAAATATGGACATATCTGTCATCGAATTGGATTTGTGTAGTACGTTGGTTTGTATGAGTTAAATATTTATCAAATGCTAATGTTTTAGTTATTGTTCATATTATGTTTAGCATATCTCTACTGGGCGTTGGCTCACCCTATATGGGACATTATTTTCAGGTGCAGGTGATATGCCGCCTCCAAGGTCTTAGCTTGGGAGGTTGTAGAAGTTGAAGGCTTCTCTTTTTGTGATTATCTTTCTTGTATTACATGTGTATCAAGCCAAGGGCTATTTTGTGTAAAGAGTTAGAACTCTGTTTTTGTTGAACCCAAGTGTTGACTTAGAAAGTTGTAAGCGTATAGGGCATTTACTTTTGTTGTCAACATGTAATATCTTTTGTAATGAATACTCTGATAAATAGAATTATGCTTTATTCCCTTAAGTTTATGGATGTCTTGAATGTATGATTTATGGGTTTATTTTGAAGGCATTACAAGAGCTCTAAAAAAATATAAATAAATAAATAAATAAAAAATAATAAAAAAATCACATTAAATGGGGTCCACATTCAAATTAGAGCTCTCTCTCTAAATGGGGTCACACACAAACAGGGCCAAACATTATCTTGCTCACACAAATAAGTCTACATCCAATTGGAATAATTCATAGCTAATTTTGGGGTGGGGGGAAAAATCGGGAAAATTATCAGAAAGTCCTATATGTGAATCAGTTACTCCAAACAATCCCATCAATTTTCTAATACACTGATAGGTCCTCTTTGTAGAGACCCTAATTTTTGTAATTACCATTAAATCCCTAACCTTGAGTTTATTTCAATAAAGCCCTTGAAGTTTTGCTTAATTGCATTTTAAACCCTAGAATCGGGAAGCATCGCGGATTAATTCGAGTAAACCCTAATCGATTCCGTAAATTAATAATCACCTTTAAAACCATATTATTAGTTATTAGACCCTATCATTAGATATTAATCACTCTAAAATTTTAATTCCCGGTAATGCCGTTTTTGCTCGGTTTCTCGCATTTGTTTGCGCTTTAATTTAACGGGACCCGAATTTATTATTTTAACTATTTTCTAATGTTAGTATATTAATAACATATATCAAGGTTTCATAAATTTAGACTTGGTCCCTATATACTTTTATTTTATTTCATTCCAACCCTTAATTGTAATATTTTATTAATTAATGTACTTGTATTATATTATGTTTATAAATGCAAATATCTCATAAAAATATCTTATATATATATATATATATGTGTGTGTGTGTGTGTGTCTTGGAGCCCAAGTTGTTGACCATGTGATGGATAAAAAGGGCCATAATTGCTACTTTGACAATTTGCACTTAGGGAACTTAGTCCCCAAGAAACCTTTCCAATCTTTTCTATATATATATATATATATGCACACTTCTCCCCCCTCATTATATACATTTTCAGCCATCCACTAGAGGAGTGAGAGAGAGTGATCTTGGAAAAAAAAAAAAAGAGAGAGGGAGAGAGTGAGAGAGAAGAAGAGGAGAAGAAAAAGAAGAATTGTGTTAGTCTTGTACAACAAAGGTAAACATACAACACCTCTTCTCTCAAGTTCTCTTACCACTTGTTTTTCCCCTCCTAATACATGCTCTTTGTATATATATGTTGTAGTCTAGGCCTACACTCTTGTATAAGTGTGTATTAATCAAGAAATGGTATGCTTCACTTTCTTTCTTAAATTTTCAGCAGCAAATCTTTTCCCTCTCTTGAATTTATTTTCCCACCAAAACTCCATAAACTCAAAATCTGTTTTTATGGTACAATATTTGGTATGTCTAGAGTATGTGGTAATTTTTGTAGGTCCTAAGGATGCGTTTTTATAACCTAAACAAATTTTCTAAGTTTGATACTCACAGAACCAGAAAAACAGTCAACTTTATCTATTTTTAGAAAATTCCAGAAAAATAATCTTGAGCCCAATTTTATGTCAAAATCTTAATCTTGGTGTTATATTTTAACTAAAATTTGTTTGAGCTCAAGAGAGCGAGGGGTTTGAGAGAAAAACAGATTTGCGTAACGGTCAACGAATCTGGACAGATCTTGGTAATTCTGAATTATCTTAAAATCTAAAATACCTATCCTACTTTCGTAAATTGAGTTTGAAACTAGACTTATTTATCTACCAACTCACATGAGGCCAGGTTCTTAGGGCCAATAAAAGTATTTTTTCAAAATTATTTTCGAACTGGTTCAAAATCTGGAAATCTGGAAATTTGTATTAATATGCTCTTATTTGGTTTGCAACTCTTATATTCTATGTTTCTTGAATGTCTTAGTCTTGATATGTAATCTGTGATAAATTGTAAATTTTCTTTACCATGAATAAATTACTTCTTGTTTAGTTTGGATTCATAATTATACTGACCATGCTTTGCTATAACTGAGAACATAACGCACTTAATAAAGGGGAAATCAAATGGGATGGTAATGGGTTGCGACCATTGCATTAAATTTTATGAGATAATGAACGATTGATTCAAGAGCATGATATAATGGAATGTATTCCATTTTTGTGAAGTCTTGCGCAAGTGTGTATCCGAACCCTAACATGGCACGGGAGGTATTCTGGCTGCTTAACGGAAATGGGAGGCATAAGGGTGGCAGTGAGGGTCTCACACAGGGAGAGTATCCCTGGAAGCCCGTTTCCTTGGGGCAGACCGTGATGTCACCACTTGGGTATGTAACCTAGGTGCGTGGGCATCATTGGTAATTGTGCGGTAAGTGACGCACTGGTGGTCATGCGGTAAGCGACGCATTGGTATTGTATTAACCAAGGGGGAGTCCGAATTGCCCGTGGCCAGTGTTAGTGGTTGGGTAGGAACGGCATTCCGCGGGGAGTTGCCTAGAACTAACTAAAATTGACTATTATTCATGAGAATTGAAATTTAATTATAAACTCTGCTTAATTATTGCTTTCATTGTATGTTATGATCATGCCGTTATGTTCTTGTGTATTTGGAATGGGAAAGGGGTCGGGGTGTGTGTGTTTACTGGGCATTCCAAGCTCATGGCGTTTTATGCCAGGTAAAGGCGAGTTTTACACCAAGAACAGAATCCCTAAAAGCTTTGTGGAACAGTGGCTGTCTTAGAAATTAGATTGCATATTTCCTGTATTTTGGATAATCTTTTTGTATCAAGGAACCGATATGTATCTAAGACTTGAAGAATTTTATCTGTAACTATTATTAATATTTTATTTTAGTGTAATTATTTGTATTTTGTGCTTAAAAGTGATGTGTATCCTCTAGCTAAACCCCGGTGCATCGTTGTATTATATTATCAAAATTTGGGGCGTCACAACTCTTTCTTTTAACAATTTTACCATGAGATCCTATTTTAAATTTTGGTATGATTTAGTGGACCTTTCTACCCTTCCTCATTAGGGGATGCCATCTTAGGGAAGTTGAACCCAATTTTTGGAGCACATTTTCATTACTTCAATGTAACAACATAACACATTAAAAAATTTTCTAGCGTACTTGTAAAAAACGTAACACTACTCCAACGTAACACTAAAAGACTCCTCCAACACTATAACGTAACACACTAAAAGACCCCTTAATGTATTTGTTCCAAACGTAACATTTCAATACTTTAACGTAACATACTAAAAAATTTCTTAGTGTAGTTTTTACAAACGTAATACTCCTCCAACGTAATATATTGAAAAACTCCTCCATCGTAAAAACAACTCTTCAGTGTACTTTTGACAACCGTAACACTCCAACGTAATACACTAAAAGACTTTTTAGTATACTTTTTCGAAATGTAATACTCCAACGTTACACACTATACTAAAAACTTCTTAGTGTACTTTTCACAAATATAACACTTCTCCAACGTAACACAATGAAAAACTCCTCCAACGTTGCACTCTACACTAAAAAACTCATCAATGTACTTTTCACAAACGTAACACTCCTTCAACATAACACACTAAAAAACTCTTCAAACATAACACTTCAACAACACTCTAAAAAACTATTAGGTGTACTTTTTCCAAACGTAACATTATAACATAACTCCCCAAATGTAACACTCCAATGTGATAGGCAAATGAGTTATTACACATCCAAAATGACTAAATGGATCACAAGAAAAAATATGAGACTATATGAATCATATGTCCAAAATATGGGACTTATTGGTCAATCTCCCCAAAAAATCATTTTATTTATTTATTTATCTTTAGTGATTTTTTTTCTTTAAAATAATGTTAATTTTTTTTTTACTTGTTCGATCTGTCTTATCGAGATAAATCTAAAAAGTATAAACTCCTGAAAAATTGTATAAAAAAAATAATAAAGACGAAAATAAGTCAAAAAATATTGCTTATTTTGATTTGCTTTGTCTTTTCTGAATTTTTTTTTGAAAAAAATTAATATTCTGATTCGTCTTGTCGAACTGAATCTAGAAACCTACTTTTTTTAAAAGAAATTTAAAAAAAAAAAATTTGCTAAAAAAAAAAAAAAAACCCCTTAAAAGGCACTTTCCAAAGCACACATAAATAGTCAATTCTAAATAAATACTACATAATGAGATATACCTAGATAACCTGAGTTTTGTATAAGCTATAACTTCATAATAGCCAGAAGGAAAATAAATTTGCTTACACATTTTTTTTTTTTTAATGTATGTGAACAATTTATGATGAGTTTTAATAAGTATTCTTAAGGCATTTGTTAAGAATGTAATAAATATGAGTAGTTACTCCCATCCCACTATCATAGAAAGAAACAATGATTATAAATGTATTGTATTAAATAATAAGTTTTTTCCAATGGGATTGAAATACCCTTTTACACTTTTTTTTTAATTTTATCCTCTTATTATTATTAATTTTTGAAAAATAATATATAAGTCCACTTTTTAGATCTATTCTTTAGATCTAGTAATGTGTCACAAAGATAATTGGTTGATAATTAGAGAATATTTAATTATCAACCAATCATCTTCTTGACACATCACTGAATCTTTGAGGTGAGTCTAATTTTTGGACTTAAATAACAGTGTTCTTATTATTATTTTTTTCTATCAATTCACCTCCCACCCGTCTTCTTTTTGAATTGTGCAAATATCATTTATAGTTTTTAAATTTTTTATTTTCATGTAATTTTTTTTTATCTATACATTTTTTCCGAGATGATTTAGTCCAAAATCTATTTCTGTGATAAAATTTAAGAACATAATAAAATGAAAGTTACAAATTATAATAGTTATGTTATAAAAAAATTTGTAAAAATTTAACAAATATTTCTAACGAAATATTATGAATTATTTAATGATAAATGTAAATAAAATAATAATTTTTAGATGAAAGTGAATTGATGTCATAAATCTCACCAATATCCACCAATCAAAAAAAATGTGTTTTGTTAGCTCATTAATCAAACCCATTGCAATTGATGCAAGTCAACACTCAAAAGCCTTTCCAGCAAATGATTTTTCAAATTGGCACACAATAACCACTCCCATCCATATTCATTAAATTTTTTTTATACCTATCAGTTTGCATAAAATAGATATGAGTTTTTATGAATTTCCATAACTAGTCCCAATATTTATAGGACAGAACTATGTATACCTATCAGTTTGCATAAAAAGATATGAGTGTTTAAGAATTTTCTTTAACTAGCCTCAATATTTATAAGACAGAACTGTGGTCCCCTCCCATCATCTTGTCTTAAGTGGCCCCTCGCATTTAATTCTCATATTTTTAATTATTCTCTTTAATAACTTTCTATAAGAACATCTATAATAGATTAATTAAAATTATGTAATAAAATATATTATATGATAAAAATAATAAAAATAAAATTCAAAAATAAGTATTAAAAATTTATTAATTTTATAGCGATCCCGGGTTTACCCTTGTTGTACCATGATCCGGACATGTGTCCGTGGATGTTGGTAGTTGTTTATTATCTTGTTTGCATCCTCTTTACTTCATATTTGAGTTATGGGATGTGTTGGGCGGGTTTGTTTCAGGTTGGTTGAGTTTAGAAGCCAAAACTAGTTGCCCAGATTTTTGGCCTGTCCGCTCGAGCGGAGATGTTGGCGCTCGAGCGGGGAATACACCCATCCAGTATTTGTTGTGCAGTGTTGTACGCTCGAGCGTAGGGTTGGGAGCTCGAGCGGAGGTCTGGTTCTGCAAAAGTGCTGAGCGAGTGCATTCTGCGCTCGAGCGGGAGGTTGGCCGCTCGAGCGTACGTCTGAGAGTGGCCGCTCGAGCGGGGTGTTTTACGCTCGAGCGTATACCTGGGTTAAAGTCCCGAATTTGTGCCTTTTCAAATCACTTTTTGCTTTCTCTTCTCTCTCTTACTTTTCCAAAATCACCATTGTTGAGCCTCTCACTCTAGACTCTACCTTCTCTCTAGGTTTTGATCTAGTAGGAGTGATTTGTTCATCTTTGGCCTTTACAAAAAAGTTGTTGATCGTCGAGGGCTTCCTTTTGATCTGAAAATTTCGAGATTTGGAGCATTTTGGTTTTGGTCTTCATCTCCTTTGGGGCTCCGAATTTGAGGTAGGAATATCCTACTCCTCTCTATGGATTTTGTCTTTAAATTTTGGTATTTTGAGATGTTGGGGTTGGTTTGGTTATTTTGTGAAAGTTTGGGGCTTTTGTGCAATTTTACAAAAGTTGGGGTTTTACTCATAATAAACCTAGATGCATGTTTGGCATGAAGAAATGGAATGAATGTTGAATTATTGATGAAAATGGGACCTAAGGGTTGAGATGTTAATTATGGGAATTGACCTAATTACATTGTTTAATTAATTGGGATAATTAATTGCGAGAAGTGAGGAAATGAAATGTTGATTGAATATCTATTTGTGCATTTATTTTCTGTTTAGAAATAACTGCTTTGGGCTATCGGTGGAGGATAGTCGTGATTGTTGTAGACAATGCATGATGATTAGGCAAATTGAAACTAATCAGAGAAGTGTGTCATGGAACTTGACGGTTGATAGAATACATTAACTACATGTATTGAGTGATTGTATATAAAACCAATGTGTTTGTATACGTTATGTGTAGAGGAGGAGATGGGGGATGTACTCCGCGGTTTAGGGGAAGATAGGGGATGTACCTCTAAACCGGATAGTGTTGGGAGAAGATAGGGGATGAACTCCGTAGATACAGCTCATATGCTTGTCTAGAGAAGTGAAGATAGAGCTCATATGCTTATCTTTGTGAAGTGTGGATATAGCTTATATGCATATCTGTGGATATTGTTGTTATACATATCTGTTGTAGAATGTGGATATAGCTTATATGCTTATCTGAATGTGGGACATAGTTTTTATACATATCTGTGGAAATGATGATAGAACTAGCATGCTTGTCTATTGAAAAAGGGAAAATGAAAAGTGACTTGGACTCATTAGTCGGTTGACATAAATGTGTGATTTATGTGAATGTATCAGTGTTGACCATCTATCAATTGCTAATATTTTAGTCATTGTTCATGGTTGGTTTAGTGTATTTCTACTGGGCTGTGGCTCACCCTATATGGGAATATCATTTTCAGGTGCAGGAAGCATGCCACCTCCAAGGACATAGCTTGGGAGGCTTGAGGCGGACATAATGATGTCGTTTTACTTTTTGATGTATTACATGTAAATACAAGCCAAGGGCTTAATGTGTACGAGTTAGTACTCTTTTGTTGTAACCAAGTGTTAACTTGGAAAGCTGTAAGCCCGTAGGGCATTTTGCTTTTATTGTTAACATGTAATACATTTTGTAGTGAAACACTGATGAATGGAAGAATGTGGTTATTTCATATGTTAATGAATGTGTTATTTGATGGGTTTATTGTTATTATTTTGAGGGCGTTACAAATTTAAAGATCGAATGGTAGTACAATAACAATATTAAAATATGTGTTAAAGATATATAAATATGTGGGGATATATTTTCTGAGTACCAACACGTGGCATGGTGACGCCGACGTGTCAGCCGATGTGCCACGTGTCGTGATTGGTACGCCGAGGTAATCTCGGAATTGCCGAGGTTACCTTCGAAGATATCGAAATCCGAGATAAGCGGATAAGGGACAAGAGTCCTAGGACAAAGAGGAGACTTAGCCAAGATAAGGATAAAGCTCTTAGGGAGTTTATCTTTATCTCTTGAAGGAATCCAAAGTAAGCACTGAATTGGAGTCCATAGAAGTCATGCTTCTAGTGGGACTTGGATTGAGTTAACTATAAAAGAGAGGCACCCCCATGGGTCTAAGGTACGCAATTTATGTTTTGAGCATTAGGTTTAGCACTTGATTATCTTTGAGAGATATACTGACTTGATCGTCGGAGTGCCCCCGGGTGGAAGAACCACCGCCGGAGCCTTTTCTTTCTGTTACAGGTTAGCTGAAGCCATCTATTCTGCCGGTGCTCTCCAGTTGATCACTAAACGGGCAGTGTGGTCAGATTTTTACCCACACAATTTGGCGCCGTCTGTGGGAAGAAGGAAGAATAGATGGCAGTAACGGACAGAAGGAAAAATTGGGGACGACGCTCCCACTGGGAGTGGCAGACCAATTGACCTTGACATTGAAGGAGACAACCACAATACAGAAACCCGTGACCAGGGTCACAGAGAGAAAGACGTCGTCCAGGAGTGCGACACTTCGAAGAGGACAGACTAAGGAAAGTACTACAATGAAGATAACCTCCAGGTATGGAGGGACAGGTGCCTACGGAGGGATGAGGAAGTAAAAGAATTGGCAAACAAGTTGGCAGACCTACAGTCGGTCGTCAACTTCATGATGCAGAATAATGTTATGCAGCCACCATACCCGCTGCAAGATACGCCGATGCCAGCAATTAACACCCAGAAGGGAGGAAGGAAAACAATCCCCGAAGTCCCTCAGCACACCAGAAGTGGAAGACATTCTCACCGGCCTTCCAGGGAAGTTGGACGAGAAGAGCCAAGGCAAGAAGAGTCCCGAAGAATGCATCACACGAAGGATCCAGAGCCCAGAGAACTTCGGCATGTACAAGGGAAGCACTCTGCTTTGACACAACCCACGGAGAAAAATCGAAACGGGCCCACCACGAGGCCGAAAGTAGTATGCCAAAAAGACTGAAGTCCAAAGATAGCCGAGCTCCAAGGAGGAGTAAAGAAGACTTGAGGAATTACCTCAAGAGGAAGCAACAGAATGTTGAAGCCGAGGTAAATTCCCCAGTTAAGCCGAAGACACCATTCTCGGTGGAACTGGACAAATTCGAAGCACCAAAGAGATTCAGTATGCCGAGGTTTCAAATTTATGATGGTAAGTCAGATCCCAACTTTCATGTTGGGCTATACCTGAATTCAATGGCATTATATAGTGGGAACGAGCCGTTGCTCTGCAAAGTATTCCCCTCATCCTTTGGGGAAATTGCATCTGATTGGTTCCATAAACTACCGAAGGGACGCGTAAAGACATGGGAAGGCCTGGCCGAGATGTTTGTGGCCAAGTTCGTGACCAACAAGCTGCAGCCCCTGAGGGTTGACGCTTTGATGGCTTTAAGAATCACAAAGGATGAAGGCCTTAGGGCCTACGCGAAGAGATACTACGAGGTGTTCAACCGAATACCCGAACGCAATCAAGAGGTGGCGGTCGTGTCTTTCAAGAACGGCCTGAAAGATGACTGCCCACTACGGAAGTCTTTGGCAAAAACATTGCCAAAAAGCATGGAAGAACTCATGGCGAGAATTGAGAAGTACGCCAGAGCCGAAGAAAATACATCGGGAAACAAAGAGATAAAGCAGGAGAAGGGAAACGGCTCGCCGAAGCGAGGCCGAGGTAACAACGGGCCGACCAAACAAGAAACGGAATTGAGAAGTAAACAGGCAGTGACGACGGTATTCCAAATCCCAATCCATAAAGTCCCGGATCAAATTCGAAACCAACCCTATTTCAGGGCTCCAGCAAGAGCACCAGGGGAATTCATGGGAAGAAACGTTGGTAGGCGTTGTGCCTACCACAATGAAGAAGGGCACCCAACTCAGGGTTGCAGAGCCTTGAAAGCACACTTAGAGGACTTGGTAAGGCAAGGCCTTCTGAGGGACCTGGTCGATGAAGCCAGGACAAGGAAGAACAGGCAAGGTTGCCTCAAGCACCAGCAGCTCCGCCTCCCCCAGCATAGCAACCACAAACAAGAGGACCACGGGTGGTTAATGTGATCCATTCAAGGGTCAACGAGAACGAAGTCAGAGGAGAAACCCAGAGGGTAAGACATTTACAGCGTGTCTACCAAGTCGGGGAAAGAGACATCAGCCAGAAGAGTGCCAAGGGCCGATGATAGCCTTTACTGAAGCCGACCTGGAATTGGTCCAACATCCGCAAAATGATGCCTTGGTAGTAACCCTCCAGGTTAGGGAGTGCCAAGTGAAACGCATCCTAATAGATCAAGGCAGCTCTTGCGACATCATGTATGTCAGATGTTACAAGAAGCTGGGCCTTCACCCTGATGACTTAGAGCAATCCAGCGGCCCAATGGTCGGCTTCAATGGAACGCCGACATGGCCACTGGGCGCGACAAACTTGGAAGTACAAGCCGGCACTAAGAAGATCAAGACAGAGTTTCAGGTAATTGATACGCCCTCGCCATACAACATCATCTGGGGAAGGCCATGGTTGCATGCAATGGGGGCAGTTCCCTCAACGTAACATCAACTAATGCGGTTCCCAACAGAGCATGGGATTGAAGAAGTCAGAGGAGATCAACTGCAGGCAAAAAATTGCTCCATGGCAGCAATAAAGACTACCTGCAGCGTACGAGAGCCAAAGAAAGCAGAAATTGAAGATGAGGACGTAGAGGTCCTAGAAGACGTCGGCAAAGAACCAGCCGAGAAGAGCGAAGATGCGCTAAAGAAAATCCTCGTCCAGGAGGGCGACGAAGAGTGTTTCTTTCTTCTCGGCTCAGGCTTAGCCGAAGAAGAGGAAAGAGAACTGGAAGAATTTCAGAGAACAAACATAGAGGTGTTTGCCTGGACACCTTATGAAATGCCTGGCATTGACCCCGAGGTCACTTGCCACAGACTGAATGTCGACAGGTCGGCAAAACCTGTGATTCAACGAGCCAGAAGACCGACATTGATGCACGTCGAGGCAGTAGAAGAAGAGGTAGACAAACTTCTGGAGGCCAAGGCCATCCGAGAAGTTCACTACCCGACATGGCTGTCCAACACAGTAGTGGTGAAGAAGAAGAACGGCAAATGGAGGGTTTGTGTAGACTTTACCAGCCTTAACAAAGCCTGCCCCAAAGACAGCTTTCCTCTGCCCAAGATTGACCAGCTAGTGGATACTACTTCAGGGCATGAAAGGATGAGTTTTCTGGATGCATACAGAGGGTACCACCAAATTGCCATGTACCCCCCAGACGAGGAGAAGACCGCGTTCATCACCCCTAAAGGCCTGTACTGTTACAAGGTAATGCCTTTTGGGTTGAAAAACGCAGGAGCAACCTATCAAAGGTTAGTAACAAAGATGTTTAAGCACTTGATTGGCAAAACAGTAGAAGTCTACATCGATGACATGGTCGTGAAGACCAAGGAATCTAAGGGTCATCTTGCCGACCTAAAAGAGGTCTTTGATATACTCAAAAGATATCGGCTCCGACTCAACGCATCGAAGTGCGCGTTTGGAGTTGGATCAGGTAAGTTTTTAGGGTATCTGGTAACAAGAAAGGGCATTGAGGCCAGCCCAGACCAAATCAAGGCCATCCTGGAACTAAAGAGCCCGACATCGGCAAAACAGGTTCAGATGCTTACTGGAAGAGCCGCAGTCCTAAACAGATTCATCAGCAGAAGCTCAGACAAGTGCAGACCCTTCTTCAACCTGGTGAAAAAAGCCACAGACTTCTTGTGGACAGAAGAATGCAAGGCCGCTTTGACCAACCTGAAGAAATACTTGACAACAGCCCCAGTCCTCTCAACACCTGAACCTGGAGAATAACTGTTTTTATACCTGGCTGTGTCAGAACACGCAGTCAGCGCAGTGCTAATCTGAGAGCAAACAGGGGAGCAAAAGGCTGTTTATTATGTAAGTAAAACGTTGGCCGATGCAAAAACAAGGTATCTACCACTGGAAAAATTAATGCTAGCCTTAGTAATGGCTTCAAAGAAATTGAATCATTACTTTCAAGCACACAAGATTGTGGTCCTAACAGAACACCCACTGAAATCCTTATTGCAACAAGGGGACTTACCAGGAAGGATAGCAAGATGGGCAGTAGCCCTGGGCCAGTATGACCTGGAGTTCAGGCCGAGAACAGCAATAAAGGGCCAAGTTTTGGCCGACTTCGTAGCAGAATTCACGCCTGAAACCGTCGAACATCGGGCTCCGTTGAGCCAAGATGAGCATTGTCCGAGCAAGCAAGGAAAATCCCAGCCAAAGGCAAAAGAGCAAAGGAAAGAAAAACTCAGACCCTGCAGCATCTACATCGGCGATTCATTCAGACTGTTCGTCGATGGAAGTTCAAACCGTCAAGGAGCGGGGACAGGAGTACTGCTGATATCTCTAGAAGGAGAAATAATAGAACAGTCCATCCGTTTGGGGTTCAAGGCCTCAAATAATGAAGTGGAATACGAAGCATTAATTGCAGGGCTAAAACTGGCAGCAGCAATAGAAGCAGATGAGGTAATTGTTTTTTGTGATTCACAACTTATTGTTAACCAGTCAACAGGAGAATTTGCAGCTAGGGACGAAAGAATGTCGGCATATGCAAAGGAAGTCATCAGATTGGCAGCCCTATTTCAGAACTGCCGACTACTCCAAGTTAGCCGAGATGACAACACCCACGCCGACGCGCTGGCTAACCTGGCAAGTTCAATTCAGACTGGAAAAACTAGGACAATTATGATCGACTATATGTCGGCCCTGAGCATAGAACCACAGAGTACCGAGCAAGAAGCAATGTGCGTGGACTTGGGACCAAGCTGGATGGATGCGATCGTTACATACCTAAAAGAAGGAAAGCTGCCAGGAGACCATAAGGAAGCACATAAAATCATATTAAAGTCGGCCAGATTCAGTCTGATAGTAGAGGGCCATCTCTACAGAAGGTCCTTCACTGGACCCCTTTTAAGGTGCGTACACCCTTTGCAGGTTAAAGATTTTCTATACGAAATTCATGAACGGATTTGTGGAAGCCACGTTGGGGGCAGATCATTAGCCCACAGGGCCATTACCCAGGGGTATTGGTGGCCCTACATGCAAAAGGATGCTGAAGCCTACGTGAAGAAGTGTGAACAATGCCAAAGGTTTGCACCTTTGATACATCAACCAGCTGCTGACCTGAACCCAGTATCCAGCCCTTGGCCGTTCGCCCAATGGGGCTTGGATCTAGTTGGGCAACTTCCCCAGGCAACTGGGCAGAGAAAATACTTGCTGGTAGCAACAGACTATTTTACAAAATGGATAGAAGCAGAACCTCTTGCCAAAATCTGAGATGTGAACGTCAAGAACTTTATATGGAGAAACATCATCACTAGATTTGGGATTCCAAGAGCAATAGTTGCCGACAATGGAACACAGTTTGACAGCAAACTCATCAAGAACTTTTGTGCAAAATTTAAGATCAAGAATTACTTTTCAACACCAAGTTTTCCCCAAAGTAATGGGCAAGCAGAGGCATCCAACAAAGTAATTTTGGATGGAATAAAGAAGAGGCTGCAGGCAGCAAAAGGAAAGTGGGTAGACGAGTTGCCCAACGTGCTTTGGGCATATCGGACTACGCCGAGAAGATCAACAGGAGAATCCCCCTTTGCCATGGCTTATGGCACAGAAGCAGTCATCCCATTGGAGATCGGCATCCCAGGGATCAGAACCCAAGGAGTAGAGAATGGCACCAATGACGTACTCTTAGCCCGAGATCTGGATCTTTTGGAAGAACGAAGAGAAAAAGTTGCAATTCAGCTCGCAATGTACCAGCAACAGCTTGCCAGAGCTTACAACAAGAAGGTTCATCCAAGAGATTTTCAAGTCGGCGACCTAGTCCTGAGGAAAGTCATCGGCAACAAAAAGGATCCCAGAGAGGGCAAGCTTGGCCCAAACTGGGAAGGACCCTACAGGATTACTTCGGTATTAGGCAATGGAGCTTATCGGCTCGAAGATAACGAGGGCAAAGCACTGCCAAGACCTTGGAACACTTGTAATTTGAAATTTTTCTATCATTAGATATGCCTTATTTTTGGCCGATGTCATCAATAAAGTTTTTTCAGAGTTCTTTCAACACATATGACTGATAAAATTACATATTTTTTGGAGACATGAATAATGAGAACCCAAGTAGAACTCAGGTTCACATCGGGGGCAGAGAGAAGACAGAGATTATTCCTTAATTCACTTGTTGAAATTTGTAGCAATTTACAAGTTAGAATTAAGCTGATTCCTTATCTTCACTTGTTGAAATTTGTAGCAATTTACAAGTTGGAGTTAAGCTGATTCCTTATCTTCACTTGTTGAAATTTGTAGCAATTTACAAGTGGAAGTTAAGCCAAGATTATTCCTTAATTCACTTGTTGAAATTTGTAGCAATTTACAAGTTGGAATTAAGCTGATTCATTATCTTCACTTGTTGAAATTTGTAGCAATTTACAAGTTGGAATTAAGCTGATTCCTTATCTTCACTTGTTGAAATTTGTAGCACTTTACAAGTCGAAGTTAAGCCGAGATTACTGCTTCTTTTCGCTTGTTGAAATTTGTAGCAATTTACAAGCCGAAGTGAAGCCGAGGTTATTGCTTAAGCCCTTATAGCAATATATAGGTTGCCTAAACCTAAGGAAGATGCTTAACACTTGTTGAAATTTGTAGCAATTTACAAACTGATGTTAAGCCAACATGTGATCATCCGTTGAAATTTGCAGCAATTTACAGGTTGAAGTAAAAGCTAAGTATATTGTTTAAACATTTGTTGAAATTTGTAGCAGTTTATGTAGCAGTTTACAAGTGGGTTAGACTGAGATCACAGTTTAAACACTTGTTGAAACTTGAGAAACGTTTGCAGAATTAACATTGAATAGTATATGTTAAACACTTGTTCGAATTTATGAAGAGTTTGCAGGTCTGTATCTTGCCGAAGTAAAATTTGACGTTATTTTACCCGTGGTACGAAACCCCGAGAAGATTGCACAAAGAAGGAAAAATAGAAAGGCATGCAAAAAAAAAATCCTAAGTATGAAACCATGCAGAAGCAATCAACAGAAATTACAAGATTAAAGCATCCATAGAAAAAAGTTGCAGTTATATACAAAGGAAGGCATTACGGCCTACCAAAAGTAAATTGTTTTGACAGGAAAAGGCACATCGGCCATAAGAAGGAGCTTACATTGTCCAGAAATTAAAACAAAGTACAAAGTGCAAGAAAAGAAAGACATCAAAGTTGTGATTCCTCAGCTCCAGGAGCAGTTTGGGTCTGGACCTCAGAAATTTCTTGCGAAACCACTTCGGCAACCTTCTCTGCTGCCAGCTCGGCGTCAATCTCTGCTAGTGTTTTATCGAGACTTCTTTCAGCCAGAAGAAGGTCGGATGATAGCTGCCCTGGAACAGCCTCCTTGGACACCTCCTCAACCTCACCACCCTCTTCATCTTGAGTTAAATTGATGACTTGCTCAATGGAAGGAAGGGGCTTGGCTTCAGCAGCATCCTTGGATTTCCTCACCAGGGCCTCATCATCTTTTTTGTCTTCATCCTCAGCCTCAGACTCTGATTCATCTTCAGCTTGGCTTGGAGGTGAAGGTGGAGGTGGAGGAAATGGAAGAGGAATAGCGTCGGCCTAGCGCAGTGGCGAGTCATCTGGGATATTGAGCTTTTTGGCAAGGTCCATCCAACCGAGAGAAAAGCCCCTGTTGCATGCCTGCCTGACTTGCAATTTGTACTCCTCAGTAACGTCAGCCATACCCTGGGCATAGGCCTTCTTGACTTCAGCCTCTCTCTTCTCGGCCTCGGCAACTTTTCTAATAGCCTCAGCAGACTCCGCTTTTTCTTCGGCCATCTACTGGGCCTTAGTAGCAGCCTCGGCCTGATCCTCCAATTTTTTCATCTTTGATTCAAGAGATTTGTTCTCCTTCTTCAGGGCAGAAGCCTCCCTCTTCATATCGGCCAATCTTTGCCGATTTTCAAAAGATTGCATTGAAAACGAGTGGGAGTGCTGGATGGCCTAAAAGAAAACGGAAGTGTTAGAAAATATTCTAAGTATGAAACAGAAAGAAAAGTCTAAAGTTCAAAGCAAGAACACTTACTTGAACAGAGTGCTGGAGCATTAGGGCATAGTTCTCATATTCACTATACCCGGCATTCCGCTCCAAATCACCAGGAAGGAGCAGCGCCGTAGTAAGGGCAACGCCGACATTAATGTCATCGGCGCTTTCATTTGTCATTATGGGCCTATCTTCCAGAGTAATCTGGGGAGCCCAAGGAACATCAGACTTTTTGGACCCCGAGGTCGTCGCAGACGATGACTTCGGCTTCTTCGATTGGGTGGACCCTAAGGGTTGGGCCTAGGCAGACCTCTTGGCGGCGGCAGAAGTAGCCTTTTTACTCTCAGCCAGTTGAGAGATGGGCAAAGCATCCTCAGCCTCAACTTCAGTAGTCTTGGCCTTAGGCTAGGCCTTCTTGGTTCTTCTTGGCTTCGGTGGGGGCAAAGGTTGGGACGGAACAGCATCGACGTCGGTTGGAAGGTCGGCTAGGAGATCTTGAGCAATGGGCTTCGGACGACCCATTTCGGCAGTCTTGACAAGTCTTCACCGACGTTTCCTTTCAGGTACAGGGATCAAGTATTGGACCGAACTAGATGGAAGATCGGCTGGGTCAGAAGTGGATCCTTGGTCTTCTCGTGATGTAAAGGCGGTTTGAGTTGTGGCAGTAGGTGGGGAGAGGCTCTTTCTCCTTGACTTTGGGACGTCGGGCAGAGTTGATTTGTATGTTGGAATAAAGTTCAGCACCAGTGGAGCCTTGCGCCTCTGGATGGGAAGATCTAGGAGTTTTTTCAGGTCTTTACCTGGGAAGTATGATTGGCGAAAGTTTTTTGGTGGCTGATGAAGATCTGCAGGACAAACAAACAGACATTAGAAACAGAAAGTATTAAAGACTTAAATAAAAACAACTAAGTGTTGGCACGGGGCTCTTACCCTTGCCCTCTTTAACTGTTCGAGGAAGAGGGTAGAGGTGGACATCTTCGTCTGGGCCAAATTCCCAATTTCCCGAAGCAATAACAAAGTCATCCCCAGCCCCCTTGTTGGAGTCTGGGAGGTCGGCTACGATTTTGAACTCAGTAGACCTCGGCTTGAGGTAATAGACGTAACCTTTTTCCTTCAGGTTGAGGGGGCACATGGTATAGCAATATTGGATATCGGCAAGGGTGATCCTGACATTCTCCTGCCTAGCTAGGGTTATGATACCATTAATCACTCGATAGGAGTTGATGGTAAGTTGCATGGGGTTCAACCTATAGTAGTGGAGAACTTCGCGAAAAAGGGGATTAAGTGGAAGCCGAAGACCACATTCAGGAAAGGCTACAATAGGAAAGGGCATCGTATGATCTGTGGGCATAATGGAATCGTCATCCCCAGCTAGCCTGAGGGGAACATCAGTTGGGATGGAGAACTCCTGCCTAAAGTATTCAAGTTTTGTTGGGGTATTTACCCTATGTCTCCACATGCCCATGACGTCGGCCTAAAGTTAGAGGGCAAGTTCTCAGAGAGGAGGTGTTCTTAAAGGGTTATTGGAACCTCGGCAACAACCTAGGTAAGTACTGGTACAGTTTGTTTCAGTTTTCCCTAAATTAAAGGTTCTACAAACAAATCCCAAGCCTAAGAACTATGAAGATGAAGATCAAAGGCACAAATCTAGAAAGGAAAAACAGAAAACAAGAAACAAATAATGACGTTTCAGAATCAAAGAACAGAGGTATGATTCTCAAAGGCGAAAGAAGTACAGAAGTAAAAGGTCAAGAACCGTGGCAAGAAAAGTGTTGAAATAGTGCAAGTGTTCAAGATATGAGCAAAAACATAGAATAGACGCATTCAGATGAATAGTACAGCGAATCCAAGGTTTAAACAAAGCAATAATGGCAGCAAGTAAACGAAAACGCATAAAGGAAATTGGGAATAAAAGGAACAGAATCTTACCAGAACAAATGAGGCCGGAATGAAAGTCGCCGAGGTAAGGCAGACGATTGCAGACACAATGAAATGGCGAAAGCTTCGCTAAAATGAAGGAATGAAAACGGTTGCAGAGCTTGGGGTTAGAACAATGGTGGATTTCAGAAAGTTTAGAGAGAGAGGGAGTCAGAAAATCGAATGCATAAAGTAAAGAAAAGAAGATGGAAAGGAAAGTTTTGTAAAAAACTTGAAACGGCGGCAAAACACGGCATTTATTGCGCTTAGAGGAACGCGTGCGTCAGACGGCGCAGATGAAGGAAAGACGGCTTACAGGCGCATCACGGACATGGGCCAATGAGGATATAACGCGTGAGTAAAACGGTTGAAAAATGATGTATGACAGCTCATACGCATGAGGGGATTCATTTGAATTCTTGTTCTCCGAAGAGAACACGTCGGCCTGAAGTGAATGATCTCGGCTAAACAGTTTTTGAGCCAATATGCAGAAAGATATATCGATATAGGTTCCATCACCTCAGAATGCCGAGGTAATAGAATCTAGGGGGCAGTTGTGGGGATATATTTTCTGAGTACCAACACGTGGCATGGTGACGTCGACGTGTCAGCCGATGTGCCATGTGTCGTGATTGGTACGCCGAGGTAATCTCGGAATTGCCCAGGTTACCTCCGAAGATATCGGAATCCGAGATAAGCGGATAAGGGATAAGAGTCCTAGAACAAAAAGGAGACTTAGCCAAGATAAGGATAAAGCTCTTAGGGAGTTTATCTTTATCTCTTGAAGGAATCCAAAGTAAGCACTGAATTGGAGTCCATAGAAGTCATGCTTCTAGTGGGACTTGGATTGAGTTAACTATAAAAGAGAGGCACCCCCATGGGTCTAAGGTACGCAATTTATGTTTTGAGCATTAAGTTTAGCACTTGATGATCTTTGAGAGATATACTGACTTGATCGTCGGAGTGCCCCTGGGTGGAAGAACCACCGCCGGAGCCTTTTCTTTCTGTTACAGGTTAGCTGAAGCCATCTATTATGCCGGTGCTCTCCAGTTGATCACTAAACGGGCAGTGTGGTCAGATTTTTACCCACACAAAATATATATAAATAAATAAAATAAATAAATAATACAAAAAGTAGAGTGGTTCCCACTCCACTCGGCGACAGTAATATGATATTGCTTTGGGTTGCTTTTTCAAAAATGAATATTATAATATTTTTAGTTCAACAATGACATATTCGCCACAATTAACACAAATGTTAACACCTGACAGGTTTAACATCAATGCTAATGCTAGCAGCTCCATTAAATAGGATAACAAGCATCACAAAGCTCACCAATTGATAAAATCTGACATTAATACAATAATAATATCAATTATATAATATATACACATCATAAGAAATGTATGAATTTTCTATGATAAAAGATAAAAATATTGGTTATGTGCAATGTTATTTTGTGGTAAAAATTATGGGTTTTTACTTTAAGATTCATGATATTAAAATTTTATAAAATAAAAGATATGTAACATTTTTATAATAGTTAAAGTTCCTCAACATTTTCACAGAGAAATTTCAGTGCAAAGAAATTTGTCTTCATAAAGAAATTTCAACTCTTCACAGAAAATAAATTTCTTTGTGACAAATTGAAATTTTTCTAATAATATTATTGAGAGATCTTAACTAATAAGAAAAAAATATATATATTAGACCTCTCCTACTACCAAAAGTTGGAAAGGGATGTTTTATTCATTGTTTCTAAAAATTACCAATATTAAATTTATGATATGAACATCAAAGCGAAAGTGAAAGTAAAAATTATGAATGATATAGTGTAAATGTTACACACTTATGAGTTGTGATTATGTTATGTATATTGTGATGACGTGTATACACCATGACAACATTTATCTTTTTAAATGTATACGCCATAACAACTTTCTAAAATATTATGTATTGAAATATTTTTGAAAATTCAAAAATTATTTTTGATAACACAATAATCATATAGAGTGATTAAGAATCTCTTTATACATTTCAGACTCGAAAAGGATTGGAGGTGATTAGTAGGAATGGCAATGGGCCGGGCCGGGGCCGAGGATGACACTCCCCGTCCCCGATCCCCGAAGATTAAAAAATCCCCGTCCCTGGCCCCGATCCCCGACGGGGAAGGCATCACCTCCCCCACCCCTGCCCCCTAACGGGGATCAGGTTTCCCGACTCAAAAAAATCCCCGACAGACCTGTTCACAACACACATAGAGATCTGTTCAACAAAATAATAATAATAATAATAATAATAATAATAATAATAATAATAATAATAATAATAATAATAATAATAATAATAATAATAATAATAATAATAATCTGTATATGGACAACAATCAACAGTAGATCTAGAACACACAATCAACAACAGATCTAAAAAAATTTAATCTCTATATATACAGACAACAATCAACAACAAATCTAGAACACACATACATATCTATACATAGAACAACAATCATCAAAAAATGTAATCTATATATGAACAACAATCATCAACTTAAAAAAAAAAAAAAAAAACATTTGTTCATCAACAACAACAGATTTGTTCACTACACACACACACACACACACATATATATAGAGAGTTGTTCAGGTCGATGGCTTGACGGTTCACGGACCACGATCTGTTAGATCGGTGGCTAGACAGTTCAGATCGGTGGCTTCACGTCGATGGCTTCATGGTAGTGGATCTAGATGATGATGATGATAACGACAACGAAGACGAGAAGTGAGAGAATGAGAGAGAAATCAGAGTGAGTGAGTGAGGGAGGGAGAGGGAGAGGGACATAGAGAGTGAGGGGGAGGGAGATGAGAGACGCGGCGAGTGTGAGTGTGAGAGGAGGGTTTGGTTTATATATATATAGGGGTAAAATGGTAATTTTACTTCGGGGACCAACGGGAACGGGCCGGGTATGGGGTTGGGACACATATCCCTGTCCCTGGCCAGAAACTGATCGGGAATTGATTTTTAAATACCATCCTCGTTCCGTTGGGGATATTTTTTGAGAAAAAATCGCTCAAATCAATGTCAGGGGATCAGGTTTTCAATTTGAACTCACTCGATAAATTCATACTATACATTTGTTTATCGATTCAATTGAAACTAGTTTGAAACAAATTAAAATAAAATAAAAAATAAACTTAATTTATTTAAAATAAAAATAAGGGTTCATTACACTTTTTACTCCTAAACTATCACCAAATTGTTGACTTAATTCTTGAATTATCGATTGAGCTATTTAGTCCTTAAAGTATATAAATTAAAATTTATTTAGTCTCTAAACTATCAGTTAAATTTATTAAGTTCCTAAAATATTTAATTCAAATCTATTTAGCCCTTGAAAAGTTTATAAAAATAAAATATAAATTCATAAGTATTATAAATTCGTAAAAGGCCCTATCTACTTAAAATATAAGCCTTTTATCTAGCAGATTTCGTTTATAATTTTTTATTGATTGCTTTTAAATTTTTTGTTAAATTTTTTTATAATTTAATTAATATATTATTTTGTTCTATTATAATTTGTAGCAAAGTGCAATTATTCAAATTATCTAATTCTATTTCTTCAGTATGTGTGATGCTCATAAAATTTTATTGACAATACCAACCAAATTTTGATACTAATTTAAACACACACAAGAAAATACATTTTAAAGATAAAAAATACTTTGTTTTTTGATACATGTAAGAACAATATAGTTTTATACCTATGGGAGAGGATATGAACGTTTGACCTGGAATAGCTACAACACCCCTACCACTTGATAGAAATCACAAAATTTCTAAAAAGAGGTGAGAGATTAGCTGCTAGAATTTGAGGACTTTGGATTCATGAGTTTCCTAAAGATTATGCTCTTTTAAATAGTTAGGTACACGGTAGCAATCACACAAGTTGCTAGCTAAACCCATCAGGCTATCACGTGATTTCAATAATTACATTGAAGTTTTAATTTAGAGTGAGTGTTCTAATAATTTTGCATTTGTTTTGTGTTTGGAAATGAATAATTGCAAAATTTGATCAGTTCATTCTTCTAAATCTTTAATATATTGATTAAATAAAATAAAGGATATACAATGACAGCTTAGAAAATCATGCTCTGTATATTAATTATTTAGTGATAAATTAGATCTCTTTCACTTACTTCTTAAAATTTTTAAATGCTATATTTAGATTAAGAATTTTTAAAGAGATTTGTAGAGGAAAAATCAAAGGTCACAGAAAAGTAAATGAAATTAAAGTTATTAGTCACCCTCCAAAAAAAAGTTATTATTATTATTTTCACTTTTTCCTTGCCCTTTTTTCTTTTCATACATAAATTTTCTCTCAAATTATTAATCCAAACACAATCTAATTTTGGTATTATGGTTTGGGGTTAAATTAGCCAAAATAGACAAAAAATTTACTAAGACAAAATGTTACATTCAAACCATAATCATTTTATTTTTAATCTCACAAAAGTCAAAAAATTCAAAAAAAAAAAAAACCAATCCAAACGAATTTTTTAACCCGAGTTAAAATAGCTAAAAAGTCAACTCAAAAAGCTAATTGCCAAACGGCATTTTCTCTAGGCTATTAACATATCAATTAGGGGTGCTCAGCGGATGTTCCGATTTGCCCAAACCAACCGAACTGAATCGATCCGCCGCATTTTGGACAGATGCGTGATGACGAGCGGACGATTGCAGATCAATTTTTTTCAATCCGCCTAGTTTTGGACAGATAGCGGATTTGAGGTTTCACTAGCCGCAACCGAACTGTCAAACCGCAAGCACCCCTAGTAATTTGTAAGACTTTAGAGTTTTCAATTTATTTAGATATTCTGTTTGTATTTTCAATTGAAAAAAAAAATGTAGATATTCTGTTGTGTTTTCAATTTAGAAATCTTTTTATCAAATGACAAGTGTTGATATTTGGTGTTTTTGTGTAAAAAATATAAGGCTTAATTTTGTAATTTTTTTTAAAAATCAAATTAAATAGTTTTTGAATAAAAAAAAAGTAATGAAATAGTTTTGATAATGCATGGTTTTCTTATGTGTATTTATTGTTGGTATTTGACAATTTACTTGATAATCTTTTAGTTATATTGAGTTGGATTGTTATCTAAAAAAAATGTTGACAAGTTGTTGTATTATGTTTAAAATTTGTACAAGTTTAAACCACCAAACCAATTCGCCAGTCCGCTCAATCCGCATTCGCTAATCCGGCGGACAGATGTGGATTGATTTTTTTTAATTTGCTAATTCGGCGGACAGATGGCGAATTAGAGGTTTTCCGGCCGTAACCGAACCGCGAGTACCCCTAATATCAATTATGGTAGAATCTAGGTTATCTATTTTTTTGGTTAATGAATAAACTCTCTAAATTTGTCCTCCGTGAGGGGCAAACCTTAATTGCGTACACTGACTTCACAACACACACACCATTTAAGTCACGTGGTGCAACTACCATAGGTTACCTATTATTATGACAGAATTATTTTATCAAATTGAGCAAACAAATCCTACAAGTAGAGTAGGGTCTAGGGTCATAATCGCTTAAGTAACATCAAATTTGAATAATATAAAATATATATATATCACAGTGATACTTCTAAAAAATTATTACAATTTTAGGGTAAAAATTATGATTTTAATAATTAATATTTATAAAATTTATTATTTATCTACATTTAAAAAAAATTAAACTAAATTAAAATTTTTCCAACCAAAAAATTGATTAAAAACTTGATTTGATATGGGATGTTATAATGACTTCTTTTCAAATTTAACTAGCAGTTTAGTGAAAAATTCAATGTTGTGATCCTCCCTTAAAATTTTCATTAAATTCCTTCTAAAAGTTTTAAATTTATCTCCGAAAACATTTTTCATAAAATCTGATGAAAAACTTATTTTTGTCTTGATTTGATGAAAATTTCAATAAAAACTTAATTTGATATAAGTTTAAGTGATATATAAATATATAAAAATAATAATAATAATAATAATAATAATAATAATAAGTGGTCCCAAAATTTTTTCACTTTCTCACTTTCTCTTTTCTTCCCATTTTTTTTCTAAAGATTTCTCAGGTATCTCTCTCATGTGTGGTCCCTTCCATCCCCCTCCCTTTCTCTCACTCTTCTCTCTTCTCTCTTCTCTCCATCATTTATTTAACTATTCAAACTTGAATTTTAATTTGGTTCAAAAGATTCAACTTATTTAAATGCTTTTATGAATTTAAATAGTTTAAATTGATTTTGAATGGACTCTATTACAAATTATTTTAAAAATTATATTTACCATTGACAGAATTACATTCTGATTAAGTGATTATCGATATCCGATTAATGTAATTTTTTTAATAGAAATGATATATTGAACGATTTGAATCATATCTCACTCAAATATATCACTAAAATGCAAGTTTAAAATGACTAAAAAAAAGTAATTTTTTTTTTAACAATTATTAAATACATCAAATTTTTTAAAAAATTTTAAAAATAAAAAATTACTAAAAAAATGCATTCATTAGAGTTATTGCTTATTTTATTGTATTTATTTATTTATTTATTTATTTATATATTTATTTGAGTTTGCATTATGATATTAGTATTCCAAGTGAAGTAACTCTTCAACGACACCCTTAAAATGAAGGGTATTGACTACACCGTTGTTGATGCATTCTTTAAATTATACATATAATAGTTGCATGGAAAAAATGATAAAAGTGCAAATAAGATGACATTATGAACCCACCCACCTTAAGAATTTTGGAAGGTCAATCTGAATTGAATTCCAAATACAATTATAGTAGATTACAAGTTGTAGGTGGAAGGCATGTGGTGGATGGTGCTTCATGGTTCTTGAGCGAGAATTGTCTTCGTGGCTCTCTCTCTTTGGAGCAAGAGCTTGGATTGGATTGTCAATTAAATGATTCCCATGTATATTTCGACATTTTATTTTATATTTGTTAGTATTAGATTTTAGGAAAATTCTTTGGTACATCTTCAAAATGTGATCTTTAATTAAGACTATTGTAATATTAATTATGAATTGTGTAAATCATTTATAAAAAAATGAGATTCATTCAATAATCGTAATCACTTGATTTTATCATCTACGAATTTTTTTATTATAAATAAATAGATGTGGGGAAGTGGTTTGGAAATACTCTTCCGATCCTGGAAGACGCTCATGATCCTCAAATAGACACCTGAAAAGAAATGAACACTCTGATCAGGGGTGCCGGAATTAGCACTCCGACGGACAAGTCAGTCTCTACTCTCTCTGGGTTACTTGTATTTTAAGTTAAGCATACTAGTTCTCACATACCTTTCTTCGATTGTTGTTCCTTTATTTATACTCGTTTCCCGGGCCTCGGGGCCTGGTCCGCTTTTCGCTCACTATCCGCTTATTTATTCGGCCCCATAGTTCAATAGTTAATCGGCCTATTTATTGCATTCGGCCTCCTGATCGTGCAGGTTAGAGCCGAATAATGTCTATCTTCTAGAGCGTACGCTTCTGATTCTGCTATTTATTCGGCTCCCACAATTGCCCCCCAAACTCCCCATTGATGGCAATTAATTGGTGTGTTGGGTTTCGAATTTGAAAAATCAAGAGAAACAAAAGTTAGGCGGCTTCACCTATCCCAATGTGAATGTCAAAACGCACACGCATTTCAGTCATCATTATACGTTCCCGCCTCATTCGTGCATCTTTTGCATTCATTATGATTTGAAACTCCAGTCTTTTCAAATGCATGCTTTTTTTGAATATTTAAGCCTCCTAGATTGCCAGCCGGTATCTCTCCACTGTCTTGCGTCTTCTACAACTTTTTCCCGTCTCTCCTTGTCTCCTTTGCCTTTCGTAAGTTTTCTTCTCTTCTCTTTGTAATCCTATTTTCCGTGTTCATTTTTTATTTACAATACCCTTGAGTCCTTACTAGAATGGCTAAGCATTTGAAAGACCTCCTTTCCGATGGTCGTATTTCTGGGTTCCGACGACATTTTTCTATCCCTGATGATGTCCATCTATCTCTAGTGACGGACAATACTCTTGATATGGAGAGAGATGACCAAAATACAATCGTTTTTCCTCTCCTGTCCATTGCGGAGGGCGAAGTTCGCTTTCCCCTACACCTATTTCTTAGGGCCGTCCTCCGCCATTGGGGTCTGATTCCTTCCCAACCCAATGTGAATTTTTTTCAAATCATAATGGAAATCGTAGAGTTGAACCGACGCCTTAGGATCAACCTTGGCATTCCGACAATTCGGCACTGCTACGCTTTAGCCAAATCCTCCGGTCGGCTCGGGCACTACTTTCTCAGGGCCAAGGACACTGACCATCACTTGGTAACCATGCTTGCCAACTATGGCAAACGAGTTGACGATGTAATGGTCAATGTCCAAGGCACCTAGGAATTCGGCGAAGGCGAAGATTGCCTAGACCCTATTCCCAGATGGAGGGGTGATCCAGGTTACCGTGTAACTCCTTGTGTTTATTGATCTTTCTTTTATTCGGCTTTTTCTCCAAGTCTAATCCTTTGTTTATGCAGGCAATAAGTTAAAGAAGATTCTGACCTCGGCTGACGACATAGTCTTGCGGAAATTAAGACTGCACTCAAGTATTTTGGCCGTCCAAACGTACAGAAGCAAGGGAGAGCCGCCCATATACTCCTGCCGTACGAGCCTACTTATACTACATTATCGGCCGCGGATGACATTCCGATCCCATCCGGCAAACAAAACCTTACGGCTCTTATCTTTCCCAACTTCAAGACCCTTAGGCAAATTGGTTTCGAAGCTTCTGATTCGGAGCAAGACGTAGAGCCGGTGGTCGAGGTAATTGCCAAACCAATGAGAGAGTTCGCTGCGGAGGCCGAAGAGGTCGACGAGGCTCTAAACTCAGCATTTGAGGCAGCCGGTCTTAACCAGCCTAACTCACCGTCCACTTTGAGTTAGGCAGAGTTTTCCTTCGGAGATATTTTTACTGGTTTGGCAGATCTTCCCGGCTCCTATTCCGAGAGTGTGGCGAAGAAATCTCTTTCTCAAGTGGCACGAAAAAAGAATGCTGAGCGTTTGGCCGCCCGTCAGAAAGCCGAGGCCATTAGTTCCAAACCTGTCCTCCCTGAATCATTCGAGCCGGTTGTCGTGGTTGAAACTGGTCAAATTGTTTTTGTCGAGACAGAACGGTCAGTTGGGCGTTTGACTCCAGAGGCCGATAAGGGGAGGGAGAAGGGACGCGCCGATTTCGAGGCTATCTCCGAAGAAAACCCAGTCAAAAAACGGCCGCGCTTAGAGGAGTCGGACGTGGTTGTTCCTTTTGTGGTTCAGCCGAAGATAAAAAATGTGCCAATCTCCTCGGACGCATCGGCTGTGACAGACCCAGCCGTGGTGTTGAGCCTAGCTTCGTCGGTCTCGTTGCCAGCCGACAAGGCGACTTTCCGCTCAGAGCCGGACGTGTTAGCAATTGCATTGGCCGCTCAAACAGCTCTTCTGGTATATAGCTTGATCTTGTCTTTTGCATTTCTGCGTATATTTTTTTTGGTTTTAATTTTCTGTTTTACAAACAGTCGGAAGGATAGCCGAGATAGGGCGGTGCTAGCACGACGCCGTCAAAGAAATCGGCCATTTAAGATCGGAGGTGGAGGGCGAAAGGAGTAGGGCCAACTTCGAAGCGGCGAGGGCGACGATGGAGAGTGCAAGGGCGGAGGCCGAGATGGAAAGAGCGAAAAATACTGAAGAGCAGAGATTGGTCGCCGAGTAGAGGGAAAGCACGAGCGAGGAATCGTTCAAGTTAGCCAAGGAGGCACTTGCTAAAGTGGAGGCCGAGTTAGAAGAGTTGAAGAAGGCCAAGGAAAAAGCCGACTTTGAGGCTTCTGCGGCGTTCGAGGCTGGAAAGGGCGCCGCCCTTGAAAACTATGTAGAAGAAGTCCCCAAATTCGAGAATCGGGAATTCAAACACGGGTGACTCAAAGCCCTTGCTGCCGCTGGAGTTACATTGGCCATGTCAATTCCATACGAGCAAGTGGACGTTGAGCCGCTTGAGTCTGATCTTAAGGCTTGATTTGGGAGACATTTTAGTTTTATTAGGTATTTTCTATTTCAATGTATGTTCTTTGTTAGTTGATTTTCATCTTTTTTGGATTTTCATGTGTAAAATGTCCGCTGTTAGAGCCCAATTTATGAATGAAAATTTTCTATGCTCTCAAGTTATTGCTTGTATTGTTTGTTATATGAGTACATAATTAAAAGAATTAGCAATTAGAACAAAATGTCACGACTACATGAGGCGGCAAACTTAATACCCGATTAAATTAATGAATTTGATTTATGATTGAATAAAATGAATTCATGAGGTGCCAATAGGTCAGCTCATAAGGTAGCTAGGGTACATAAGCTGATTAGCTTGACGAATCTGCCCTTAGCTGGTTTGTGAATAAGAACACCGAATGAAAACAGCATAAAATACCGAATAACATAACGCAGTACTGATGAATCGATTCGTGGAGCGGCTGGGGCACTCAAGCATACTAGATTGATGAATCTGCCCTTGCCCCAGCTGGTTCATGAACATAGAACGCCATATAACATGAACTTATGAATATTGTACTGATGAATTGATTCGTGGAGTGGCTGGGGCACTCAAGCCGACTAGATTGATGAATCTGCCCTTGCCCCAGCTGGTTCATGAACATAGAACGCCGAATAACAAAGGTTGATGGGGCGATTGGGGCATATGACTTAGTCGACGCCGAGCTGTTGAGGTTTCAATATTTAATGAGATTACCTCGGAGGTGCTGCCCTCGTAGGGAATAAATAGGCATGTACTTCGCGAACGAAGGTCCTATTTATGTGCTCAGTCAGCAACTCTGTCCAGCTCTTTGAGGAAGATTAAACAAGTGTGAATGTCGAATAGATTTTTTTCCAACAGCAGAGGGGAAGCGAGGACGCTAGTTGAGCTGGAAGGAGATATGAGTCGAAGTGGTGAACCTTCGCACACGGGAAGTAGGACTTCGAGGGATCGGGAGAGACACCAATCTCCTCGCCGTCGAAGTAGGTCGCCTAGGAGGGACAAGCAGCCACAGGGCAAATCTCCTCAACCCCGTTCTGGAAGGGAATCTGACGCGAATCCACACCCATTGAGTTTTGCGGTCTTCGTGGGGAATAGACCAATGACAGAGGCGGATTCAATCGTTCGAGATCCAAATGTGGCAGTCAAGTTCTCTCGACAGATTTTTCCACCTGAGGTCCAACAGTTGATGGTAGGTCGGCAGGACTTTGAAGTGTTTCGTGAAGGCATTCACGGGACGGTGAAGGGGCTGTACACCGCTGATGAAATCGGCATGCGTCTTCGAACCGCTCGGCGCGATATAACGCAGAGAGATGAACGCATTCGAAAGTTATAAGCTCGCGTGGAGAAGGCCGAGCATGAGTTAAGGAAAATCAAGTCCGCCGAGTCTCAATCAGCCAACCATTCCAACCCGGTTATGGAAGAGAGGGTGACTCAAAGGCTCATAAGTGATGCTATCGCCGATCGGAACACGGCTAGCATGTTCGCGATTGAGACTGCGAGGGCCGCGGCCTATGAAAAAGGCTTCCATGACTGCCGAAAGATTGGAATTCAGAAGACCAAGGAGAAACTCGTCGAAGAAGTTTGCCAATGTGAAAATCGTAAGTTTAGGCACGGCTGGATTAAGGCACTTCAGGAAGCTGAGGCTCTCCAGGCAGCAGGTGTGAATTCGGCGTTGCCGTTGTACCAACAAAATGTTTTCCCCTTCTCCTTTTTCGAAATTGAGAAGAGTGATGATGAGGAAGCCGCCGAAGAGAAGAAGACCTTGTAATGCTTATGTAGATTGAGAGCGAAATTGTGTATTTATTGGCTGATTTTAATAAAACGCTTAATTTTCAATTTGTAGCGTACTTTTTATTTATGTTAGTACACTTGATGCCAATCGATTTATCTAAGGACACATTTTACTTTGAATGTTCACACGTTTTGGACTATGTTTATGCGGCCTGAACTATTCCATTTTGAATATATGCATATTTCAGCCTTTGTTTATACAGCTTGAACTATTCCATTTCGGCCTTTGTTTATACAGCTTGTACGAAGGCGCCACGAATTCGGAGGCTTTAATCAGCCTAAAGGCGTCATGCGCCGAATGAGGCTCCGAATCCGGAGACTAACTGGCCAATCGTGGTATCCACGAACGGCGCTCTAAATTCGGAGGTTTTATCGGCCCAAAGGCGTCATGCGCCGATGGGGCTCCGAATCCGGAGTCTATTTGGCACTCCGAATTCGGAAGCTTTATCGGCCCAAAGGCGTCATGCGTCGATGGGGCTCCGAATCCGGAGTCTTTATTTGGCCAATCGTGATATCCAGGAAGGGCTCCGAATCTGGAGTCTTTATTTGGCCAATCGTGATATCCACGAAGGGCGCTCCGAATTCGGAGGCTTTATCGGCCCAAAGGCGTCATGCGCCGATAGGGCTCCGAATCCGGAGTCCTTATTTGGCCAATCGTGGTATCCACGAAGGGCGCTCCGAATTCGAAGGCTTTATCGGCCCAAAGGCGTTATGTGCCGATGGGACTCCGAATCCGGAGTCTTTATTTGGCCAATCGTGATATCTACTTGTGAACTGAATTGTACGATGAAGAAATGAGAAACTTTGCATTGCAAAAGTGAAATATGTATAAGTATCAAGCCCTACAAGTCAGATCAATGATAGAATTTACGTAAATGCATTGAATTCTAGGGCCGTGGAAGACTCCTTACAGACATGTCTTTTAGCCGATATGACCCTACTCCCGCGATCGAGTCGACCTGATAGGGGCCGTCCCAGTTAGGACCCAATTTTCCATCGGCCAGTTTCCTGGCAGCTGGAAGTACTTTCTTCAGGACCAACTCTCCCAGTGTGTATTGGCGCAACTGAACACGTTGATTATACGACTTCGCAAGCTGTTATTGATACCGCGCCATGGATGCAAGGGCACGGTCTCTTCGCTCTTCAATCAGAACCAAATCCAAGGCTAGCATCATGTCGTTTTGGCCCATATCAAAAACTTTCGATTTCAAGGTTGGGAGGCCGATCTCCTAGGTTCCAAAGCATAGAGCAAACGGCATTTCCCCAGTGGATCGCCTCAGCGTAGTTCGATGAGCCCACAACATACTCGACAATTCTTTGACCCATTTGCCTTTAGCTCTCTCTAGCCTCTTCTTGATGCTGTCTACGATGGATTTGTTAGAGGCTTCAGCCTAACCATTGCTTTGCAGATAAGCCGGTGTGGAAAAGTAAGGCCAGATACCATACTTGCTGCACAACTCTCGGTAGACGCCACAATCAAACTGGGTGCCATTATTTGAGATAAGTGCTCTTGGAATGCAAAATCGTGTTATGATATTTCTCCAAACAAAATGCTTCATGTCGGTATCTCAGATGTGCGTTAGTGCCTCCGCTTCTACCCATTTTGTAAAATAATCTGTCGCGACAATCAAGAACCGCTCGTTACTTGTGGCACGAGGCAGTGGTCCGACGATATCAAGTCCCCATTGGGCGAATGGACAAGGACTAGTTATGGAGCTTAGCTCTTCAGCAGACAGATGGGTCAAAGGAGAGAACTTCTGGCACTGTTCACACTTTTTCACGTAACATTCGGCATCGGCTCTCATTGTCGGCCAATAATACCCCTACGTCACGGCTCGATGAGCCAAAGAGCGCCTGTAACAAGTCTGCGGGGGGACCTCGCTACAGTTCGGACTCGATTTGTGTCACGGTTCTTAATCTGAACCAAAGAGTCCAAATCCGGCAAATCGTTTTGAGAAAATAGATTTTTTTGAAAGAAGTGCCAAACATGGACTGCTTTGCCAGATACAGAGTCGCCACCTAAATATTTTATTTTGGGAAATTTAGGAAACCCTGACTCGTTACCTAAGGCCACGTGTCCGTCATCACCAAAGTTGCCTCGGCTCGGGAACTTGGGTACGATTGGGGAAGGTCACTTCGTGAGCACCCCCGCTCGCCCAATCAAAGATCGGCCTCTACTAACCATGATATCTAGTTTTGAAAACATTATGCGTTCTTATTCCGGTTATTAGCCTAGATTTACTATGTGATGCGCACAGCATACAAGTATAGACTGGGTCGCCCGAATTGGAACGAAACATTTCATGTTTGTTTTGAAAGATGGTTTGCTACTCGCAAGTAGGCTTAAAGTGCAGATTTTGCCACCCTCAGGTGGGCTTAGAAAACATGGTTTTGCCACTATCTAGTGGGCTTAAAACTCACAGTTGATGATTTGTTCCAATCCAAGTAACCCAACCTTCACCCACAGGCATTCAAGCAGTTATATCACATAAGCAATTAGCCTCATGGTAAGCATGCTATTCATGGCAGTCACTCACGCGCATGCAAGGATGCTAAAGCATAAAACTCACCGAGTACTCCAAGCCAAAACTAAAACTAAGTTAGAAATCATGCATGATCCTAAATATACAGAAATGCATAATGCAACACATGCAAAAATGCAACTATAGCAGGCTCGGCTATTCTAAACATGGCATATGAAATGCTACAGCTAACCTGTATTCAACTTAGAATTGAAATACAAATGCAGTTAGTATGATGCGCCGAGCCCGATGCATGCAATACAGATGAATGAATGCAAACATGCTATCATACTGTATGCTAATTGAAACATGCCCTAATCTAACCATCATAAGCAGGTAAATAAAAGGGAAGAAAGACGTGGGGTTGGAAGACATACATCATACGCACGCACACTTATTGCAATTATGCCCTCGCACAGAGGGTCTGAATAAAATAATATACAGTCCCAAATAATACAGTCCGAATAAATAATACAGTCCAAATATGTACAAAAATCCTAATTAATTTACAAATTAATCTAAGAAAGCTATAAACTGGCATGCAAGCCAGGGACTGCCTCAACTCTGATGAATGATGTATGTTTGGGCTGCCTTGCGCGGAAATCCACTGGGATGCCCCAATTAGCCTCTGTTTTGCAATTATTCTTGGAAAGCGCGCCAAGCTCCGGAAGGTTGCTAATTCTTGATTTACTGCAACAGAGAGTAGGAAAGGGGCATAGTAATGTATTTTCACAAATGTATGCATGCCTCAATCCTCATGCCACCAATCACGCATCTCGATACATGATGGCCGAGGAGTCGAATTGCACAACTCAATATAGAATGAATGCACATGAAAACACAATGAGACCTAAACTCCATCATGGGTAATCCGGAGTGTCGGTGACAGGGAATTGAGACACGTTCCGTCACTCGGAGTACGGAATGTACCACGTTTCCCGTGCTCGGGCTAACTCCTATCCCAAACACGATGCAATATGCATGATATGCATGAAATGCAACTAAGATGCAACCTAGCATACACAATGCTATGAAATGGCATACACGATGCACGAGGTAATATGGCATACACGATGCGCTAACATACAACCTAGCATACGCAATGCTATGAAACGAAATGGCATACACAATGCATAATGGACTTACACTAACATGAGTGGACCTCAGCCACACTCACATAAGAGGCCATTAGATGAAAATGAGACAACTCGAGATACGCGCACGTATGCACGCAAACCGAGGACCGAACCTAAGGCACGCATGCCACTCTAACAAAACATGGCAAGGCATGGCATATGATATGCAAACATGCAAATTTCAGAAGCAAAATATGATGTAAAACAGCCCCCGAACATGGGAATATGGCACCCGAAACATGGAATAGGACCCGAAATGCAAAATTAGGCATACGCAATGACCTATAGCTATACAAAGCATGCATCATTTGAACATGAAATGTAAAGACAGAATCAAGGCAGTCCCAAAACAAGCATTTTTACAGTTTTAAGCAAGGCCAAACAATGAATAAAAATAGGGCTAAACCAATATGCAAAAATGGCTCTAAATGTGAGATAATGAAGCAAGTAGCATCTTCTGGCCTCAAACAGATGAGGGCCCTTCAACAATGTTGAATAGGGGCCCAAAATATGATATTTTACAGTTTAAAACAAGCCACAAAAACAAACACAAGTATGGCCAAACTCTCATGCAAGAAATGGGCCAAAAGAGGGACAAAGAAGCAAGTGATGGTTTCTGGCCTCAAACACAGAGGGGCCCTTCAACAATGTTGAAGAGGGGCCCAAAATATTACATTTTACAGTTGTTGGCCAGACCCAAAACAGTATAAATGCAAGCCTAAAATACTATGCAAAATATGGCCAAAAAGAGAGCTATAACACAAAGTGCAAAAAGGAAACTTCAAACAGAAAAAGACCCTTAATGAAACATGAAGAGGAGGTCAAAATAAGACGGTTTAAAGTTCTAAAAAGAGCCCAAAAATATAAACACAATGGGCTAACAAATCATGCAAAAATATGGCCAAAAGAGAGATATAAAGGCAAGTGGAAGATAGAAGCCTCAAACAGTAGTGAGCCATTCAACAATGTTGAATAAGGGCTCAAAATAAGCCACTTTTCAGTTCATGACAGAACTCAAAAAAGTTTATACATAGGCGAAAAATACTACACAAGAAAATGGCATACAAGGGAGATAATGAAGCAAGTGCAACAAGCAGGCCTCAAACAGTGAGAGGCCCTTAAAAAAACATGAAAAATAGCTCAACATAAGCCTATTTCCAGTTAGGGTCGGAGCCCAAATATGCAAGCATGTATGGCTTAGAAAAGATACAAAAATAAGCTCAAAAGAGAGGGAATGTTACTCACCCTTGAAGACCAAACTCTAGCAGCCTTTTGGCTTGGGAAAAGGTTCCACCAAAGCTCTGAGAAGGCTCTCCAAGCTGCTAGAATGGAGTGGTGGTGTGGTGCTAGGTGATGGTGTAGGAATGGTGTAGAAATGATGAGGTTTGAAGGTTGGAAGAGAGGGAGAAGAAGGTATATGTATGCAAAACTCTTAGGCCAATTTTTTTTGTAACCCTAAAACCAGCAGCTGGAGCTGCTGTTATATAGGCCAAAGTGGGGAGAAAAGGGGGGGAAAATGGAGGGAAATGAAGCCAAGTTTCCCTTCAAAAAGCAGCCCCCCCGAATACAGAATCTGGGGGGAAACAGAATACACTTCTGCACTGTACTTGATGTGAGGGTTCTGGCCGGCCAGTTATTTAGGGTTTAGGTGGCCGGCCGGCCTTCCCCATGGCCGGTCGACTAGGGGTCAAAAGGGTCAAGCAAGATTAGTGGCCGGCCATGCCAAAAAGAGAGCCTCTGATGTGTGCACAACACAACCATGTGGTCAAAAACTGGAGACAGTGAACCAGGAGAGAGAACAACCCACTTTTCAAAGGGGTTCAAAAGGTTCAATAGCAATTTCTGGCCAGCCACCAAATATTGGTGGCCTCCCAAATGTGTACATCACAAATATGTGGTTTAGGGTGCAAGAA